>NW_027361849.1:927500-3529179 GCF_039654945.1 Dendrobates tinctorius | reverse complement strand
ATGTGCGGATGTTATACTGATGTGCGGATGTCACACTGATGTGCGGATGTCACACTGATGTGCGGATGTTATACTGATGTGCGGATGTCACACTGATGTGCGGATGTCACACTGATGTGCGGATGTCACACTGATGTGCGGATGTCACACTGATGTGCGGATGTCACACTGATGTGCGGATGTCACACTGATGTGCGGATGTCACACTGATGTGCGGATGTCACACTGATGTGCGGATGTCACACTGATGTGCGGATGTCACACTGATGTGCGGATGTCACACTGATGTGCGGATGTTATACTGATGTGCGGATGTCACACTGATGTGCGGATGTCACACTGATGTGCGGATGTCACACTGATGTGCGGATGTCACACTGATGTGCGGATGTTATACTGATGTGCGGATGTTATCACTGATGTGCGGATGTCACACTGATGTGCGGATGTCACACTGATGTTCGGATGTTATACTGATGTGCGGATGTCACACTGATGTGCGGATGTTATACTGATGTGCAGATGTTATACTGATGTGCGGATGTTATACTGATGTGCGGATGTCACACTGATGTGCGGATGTCACACTGATGTGCGGATGTTATACTGATGTGCGGATGTCACACTGATGTGCGGATGTTATACTGATGTGCGGATGTCACACTGATGTGCGGATGTTATACTGATGTGCGGATGTTATACTGATGTGCGGATGTCACACTGATGTGCGGATGTCACACTGATGTGCGGATGTCACACTGATGTGCGGATGTCACACTGATGTGCGGATGTCACACTGATGTGCGGATGTTATACTGATGTGCGGATGTTATACTGATGTGCGGATGTCACACTGATGTGCGGATGTCACACTGATGTGCGGATGTCACACTGATGTGCGGATGTCACACTGATGTGCGGATGTCACACTGATGTGCGGATGTTATACTGATGTGCGGATGTCACACTGATATGCGGATGTCACACTGATGTGCGGATGTCACACTGATGTGCGGATGTCACACTGATGTGCGGATGTCACACTGATGTGCGGATGTTATACTGATGTGCGGATGTCACACTGATGTGCAGATGTCATACTGATGTGCGGATGTCACACTGATGTACGGATGTTATACTGATGTGCGGATGTTATACTGATGTGCGGATGTCACACTGATGTGCGGATGTCATACTGATGTGCGGATGTCACACTGATGTACGGATGTTATACTGATGTGCGGATGTTATACTGATGTGCGGATGTCACACTGATGTGCGGATGTCACACTGATGTGCGGATGTCACACTGATGTGCGGATGTCACACTGATGTGCGGATGTCACACTGATGTGCGGATGTCACACTGATGTGCGGATGTCACACTGATGTGCGGATGTCACACTGATGTGCGGATGTCACACTGATGTGCGGATGTTATACTGATGTGCGGATGTCATACTGATGTGCGGATGTCACACTGATGTGCGGATGTCACACTGATGTGCGGATGTCACACTGATGTGTGCGGATGTCACACTGATATGCGGATGTCACACTGATGTGCGGATGTCACACTGATGTGCGGATGTTATACTGATGTGCGGATGTCACACTGATGTACGGATGTTATACTGATGTGCGGATGTCACACTGATGTGCGGATGTCACACTGATGTGCGGATGTCACACTGATGTGCGGATGTCACACTGATGTGCGGATGTCACACTGATGTGCGGATGTCACACTGATGTGCGGATGTTATACTGATGTGCGGATGTCACACTGATGTGCGGATGTCACACTGATGTGCGGATGTCACACTGATGTACGGATGTTATACTGATGTACGGATGTCACACTGATATGCGGATGTCACACTGATGTGCGGATGTCACACTGATGTGCGGATGTCACACTGATATGCGGATGTCACACTGATGTGCGGATGTCACACTGATGTGCGGATGTTATACTGATGTGCGGATGTCACACTGATGTGCGGATGTCACACTGATGTGCGGATGTCACACTGATGTGCGGATGTCACACTGATGTGCGGATGTCACACTGATGTGCGGATGTTATACTGATGTGCGGATGTCATACTGATGTGCGGATGTCACACTGATGTGCGGATGTCACACTGATGTGCGGATGTCACACTGATGTGCGGATGTCACACTGATATGCGGATGTCACACTGATGTGCGGATGTCACACTGATGTGCGGATGTTATACTGATGTGCGGATGTCACACTGATGTACGGATGTTATACTGATGTGCGGATGTTATACTGATGTGCGGATGTCACACTGATGTGCGGATGTCACACTGATGTGCGGATGTCACACTGATGTGCGGATGTCACACTGATGTGCGGATGTCACACTGATGTGCGGATGTCACACTGATGTGCGGATGTCACACTGATGTGCGGATGTCACACTGATGTGCGGATGTCACACTGATGTGCGGATGTCACACTGATGTACGGATGTTATACTGATGTGCGGATGTTATACTGATGTGCGGATGTCACACTGATGTGCGGATGTTATACTGATGTGCGGATGTCATACTGATGTGCGGATGTCACACTGATGTGCGGATGTCACACTGATGTGCGGATGTCATACTGATGTGCGGATGTCACACTGATGTGCGGATGTTATACTGATGTGCGGATGTTATACTGATGTGCGGATGTTATACTGATGTGCGGATGTTATACTGATGTGCGGATGTCACACTGATGTGCGGATGTTATACTGATGTGCGGATGTCACACTGATGTGCGGATGTCACACTGATGTGCGGATGTTATACTGATGTGCGGATGTCACACTGATGTGCGGATGTTATACTGATGTGCGGATGTCACACTGATGTGCGGATGTCACACTGATGTGCGGATGTCACACTGATGTGCGGATGTTATACTGATGTGCGGATGTTATACTGATGTGCGGATGTTATACTGATGTGCGGATGTCACACTGATGTGCGGATGTTATACTGATGTGCGGATGTCACACTGATGTGCGGATGTCACACTGATGTGCGGATGTCACACTGATGTGCGGATGTTATACTGATGTGCGGATGTCACACTGATGTGCGGATGTTATACTGATGTGCGGATGTTATACTGATGTGCGGATGTCACACTGATGTGCGGATGTTATACTGATGTGCGGATGTTATACTGATGTGCGGATGTCACACTGATGTGCGGATGTTATACTGATGTGCGGATGTTATACTGATGTGCGGATGTCACACTGATGTGCGGATGTCACACTGATGTGCGGATGTTATACTGATGTGCGGATGTTATACTGATGTGCGGATGTTATACTGATGTGCGGATGTTATACTGATGTGCGGATGTCACACTGATGTGCGGATGTTATACTGATGTGCGGATGTTATACTGATGTGCGGATGTTATACTGATGTGCGGATGTTATACTGATGTGCGGATGTCACACTGATGTGCGGATGTCACACTGATGTGCGGATGTTATACTGATGTGCGGATGTCACACTGATGTGCGGATGTCATACTGATGTGCGGATGTTATACTGATGTGCGGATGTTATACTGATGTGCGGATGTCACACTGATGTGCGGATGTCACACTGATGTGCGGATGTCACACTGATGTGCGGATGTCACACTGATGTGCGGATGTCACACTGATGTGCGGATGTCACACTGATGTGCGGATGTCACACTGATGTGCGGATGTCACACTGATGTGCGGATGTCACACTGATGTGCGGATGTCACACTGATGTGCGGATGTTATACTGATGTGCGGATGTTATACTGATGTGCGGATGTTATACTGATGTGCGGATGTTATACTGATGTGCGGATGTCACACTGATGTGCGGATGTCACACTGATGTGCGGATGTCACACTGATGTGCGGATGTTATACTGATGTGCGGATGTTATACTGATGTGCGGATGTTATACTGATGTGCGGATGTCACACTGATGTGCGGATGTTATACTGATGTGCGGATGTCACACTGATGTGCGGATGTTATACTGATGTGCGGATGTTATACTGATGTGCGGATGTCACACTGATGTGCGGATGTCACACTGATGTGCGGATGTTATACTGATGTGCGGATGTTATACTGATGTGCGGATGTTATACTGATGTGCGGATGTTATACTGATGTGCGGATGTCACACTGATGTGCGGATGTCACACTGATGTGCGGATGTCACACTGATGTGCGGATGTTATACTGATGTGCGGATGTTATACTGATGTGCGGATGTTATACTGATGTGCGGATGTCACACTGATGTGCGGATGTTATACTGATGTGCGGATGTTATACTGATGTGCGGATGTTATACTGATGTGCGGATGTCACACTGATGTGCGGATGTTATACTGATATGCGGTTGTCACACTGATGTGCGGATGTCACACTGATGTGCGGATGTCACACTGATGTGCGGATGTCACACTGATGTGCGGATGTCACACTGATGTGCGGATGTCACACTGATGTGCGGATGTTATACTGATGTGCGGATGTTATACTGATGTGCGGATGTCACACTGATGTGCGGATGTCACACTGATGTGCGGATGTCACACTGATGTGCGGATGTCACACTGATGTGCGGATGTCACACTGATGTGCGGATGTCACACTGATGTGCGGATGTCACACTGATGTGCGGATGTCACACTGATGTGCGGATCTTATACTGATGTGCGGATGTCACACTGATGTGCGGATGTCACACTGATGTGCGGATGTCACACTGATGTGCGGACGTCACACTGATGTGCGGATGTCACACTGATGTGCGGATGTCACACTGATGTGCGGATGTCACACTGATGTGCGGATGTCATACTGATGTGCGGATGTCACACTGATGTGCGGATGTCACACTGATGTGCGGATGTCACACTGATGTGCGGATGTCACACTGATGTGCGGATCTTATACTGATGTGCGGATGTCACACTGATGTGCGGATGTCACACTGATGTGCGGATGTCACACTGATGTGCGGACGTCACACTGATGTGCGGATGTCACACTGATGTGCGGATGTCACACTGATGTGCGGATGTCACACTGATGTGCGGATGTCATACTGATGTGCGGATGTCACACTGATGTGCGGATGTCACACTGATGTGCGGACGTCACACTGATGTGCGGACGTCACACTGATGTGCGGATGTCACACTGATGTGCAGATGTTATACTGATGTGCGGATGTCACACTGATGTGCGGATGTCACACTGATGTGCGGATGTCACACTGATGTGCGGATGTTATACTGATGTGCGGATGTTATACTGATGTGCGGATGTTATACTGATGTGCGGATGTTATACTGATGTGCGGATGTCACACTGATGTGCGGATGTCACACTGATGTGCGGATGTCACACTGATGTGCGGATGTTATACTGATGTGCGGATGTTATACTGATGTGCGGATGTTATACTGATGTGCGGATGTCACACTGATGTGCGGATGTCACACTGATGTGCGGATGTCACACTGATGTGCGGATGTCACACTGATGTGCGGATGTCACACTGATGTGCGGATGTCACACTGATGTGCGGATGTCACACTGATGTGCGGATGTCACACTGATGTGCGGATGTCACACTGATGTGCGGATGTCACACTGATGTGCGGATGTCACACTGATGTGCGGATGTTATACTGATGTGCGGATGTTATACTGATGTGCGGATGTCACACTGATGTGCGGATGTCACACTGATGTGCGGATGTCACACTGATGTGCGGATGTCACACTGATGTGCGGATGTTATACTGATGTGCGGATGTTATACTGATGTGCGGATGTCACACTGATGTGCGGATGTTATACTGATGTGCGGATGTTATACTGATGTGCGGATGTTATACTGATGTGCGGATGTCACACTGATGTGCGGATGTTATACTGATGTGCGGATGTTATACTGATGTGCGGATGTCACACTGATGTGCGGATGTCACACTGATGTGCGGATGTCACACTGATGTGCGGATGTCACACTGATGTGCGGATGTCACACTGATGTGCGGATGTCACACTGATGTGCGGATGTCACACTGATGTGCGGATGTCACACTGATGTGCGGATGTCATACTGATGTGCGGATGTTATACTGATGTGCGGATGTTATACTGATGTGCGGATGTTATACTGATGTGCGGATGTTATACTGATGTGCGGATGTTATACTGATGTGCGGATGTTATACTGATGTGCGGATGTTATACTGATGTGCGGATGTTATACTGATGTGCGGATGTCTGATGGCGATGTACTGATGTGCGGATGTATACTGATGTGCGGATGTTATACTGATGTGCGGATGTTATACTGATGTGCGGATGTTATACTGATGTGCGGATGTCACACTGATGTGCGGATGTTATACTGATGTGCGGATGTTATACTGATGTGCGGATGTTATACTGATGTGCGGATGTTATACTGATGTGCGGATGTTATACTGATGTGCGGATGTCACACTGATGTGCGGATGTTATACTGATGTGCGGATGTTATACTGATGTGCGGATGTCACACTGATGTGCGGATGTCACTGATGTGCGGATGTTATACTGATGTGCGGATGTCACTGATGTGCGGATGTTATACTGATGTGCGGATGTTATACTGATGTGCGGATGTTATACTGATGTGCGGATGTTATACTGATGTGCGGATGTTATACTGATGTGCGGATGTCACACTGATGTGCGGATGTCACACTGATGTGCGGATGTTATACTGATGTGCGGATGTTATACTGATGTGCGGATGTTATACTGATGTGCGGATGTCACACTGATGTGCGGATGTTATACTGATGTGCGGATGTTATACTGATGTGCGGATGTCACACTGATGTGCGGATGTCACTGATGTGCGGATGTTATACTGATGTGCGGATGTTATACTGATGTGCGGATGTTATACTGATGTGCGGATGTCACACTGATGTGCGGATGTCACACTGATGTGCGGATGTTATACTGATGTGCGGATGTCACACTGATGTGCGGATGTTATACTGATGTGCGGATGTCACACTGATGTGCGGATGTTATACTGATGTGCGGATGTCACACTGATGTGCGGATGTTATACTGATGTGCGGATGTTATACTGATGTGCGGATGTCACACTGATGTGCGGATGTTATACTGATGTGCGGATGTCACACTGATGTGCGGATGTCACACTGATGTGCGGATGTCACACTGATGTGCGGATGTTATACTGATGTGCGGATGTCACACTGATGTGTGGATGTCACACTGATGTGCAGATGTTATACTGATGTGCGGATGTCACACTGATGTGCGGATGTTATACTGATGTGCGGATGTCACACTGATGTACGGATGTTATACTGATGTGCGGATGTCACACTGATGTGCGGATGTCACACTGATGTGCGGATGTCACACTGATGTGCGGATGTCACACTGATGTGCGGATGTCACACTGATGTGCGGATGTTATACTGATGTGCGGATGTTATACTGATGTGCGGATGTCACACTGATGTGCGGATGTCACACTGATGTGCGGATGTCACACTGATGTGCGGATGTCACACTGATGTGCGGATGTCACACTGATGTGCGGATGTCACACTGATGTGCGGATGTCACACTGATGTGCGGATGTCACACTGATGTGCGGATGTTATACTGATGTGCGGATGTTATACTGATGTGCGGATGTTATACTGATGTGCGGATGTTATACTGATGTGCGGATGTCACACTGATGTGCGGATGTTATACTGATGTGCGGATGTTATACTGATGTGCGGATGTTATACTGATGTGCGGATGTATACTGATGTGCGGATGTTATACTGATGTGCGGATGTCACACTGATGTGCGGATGTTATACTGATGTGCGGATGTCACACTGATGTGCGGATGTTATACTGATGTGCGGATGTTATACTGATGTGCGGATGTTATACTGATGTGCGGATGTTATACTGATGTGCGGATGTCACACTGATGTGCGGATGTCACACTGATGTGCGGATGTTATACTGATGTGCGGATGTTATACTGATGTGCGGATGTCACACTGATGTGCGGATGTCACACTGATGTGCGGATGTCACACTGATGTGCGGATGTCACACTGATGTGCGGATGTCACACTGATGTGCGGATGTCACACTGATGTGCGGATGTTATACTGATGTGCGGATGTTATACTGATGTGCGGATGTCACACTGATGTGCGGATGTCACACTGATGTGCGGATGTCACACTGATGTGCGGATGTTATACTGATGTGCGGATGTCACACTGATGTGCGGATGTCACACTGATGTGCGGATGTTATACTGATGTGCGGATGTTATACTGATGTGCGGATGTCACACTGATGTGCGGATGTCACACTGATGTGCGGATGTTATACTGATGTGCGGATGTCACACTGATGTGCGGATGTCACACTGATGTGCGGATGTCACACTGATGTGCGGATGTCACACTGATGTGCGGATGTTATACTGATGTGCGGATGTCACACTGATGTGCGGATGTCACACTGATGTGCGGATGTCACACTGATGTGCGGATGTCACACTGATGTGCGGATGTTATACTGATGTGCGGATGTCACACTGATGTGCGGATGTCACACTGATGTGCGGATGTTATACTGATGTGCGGATGTTATACTGATGTGCGGATGTTATACTGATGTGCGGATGTCACACTGATGTGCGGATGTTATACTGATGTGCGGATGTCACACTGATGTGCGGATGTCACACTGATGTGCGGATGTTATACTGATGTGCGGATGTCACACTGATGTGCGGATGTCACACTGATGTGCGGATGTCACACTGATGTGCGGATGTCACACTGATGTGCGGATGTCACACTGATGTGCGGATGTCACACTGATGTGCGGATGTTATACTGATGTGCGGATGTTATACTGATGTGCGGATGTTATACTGATGTGCGGATGTTATACTGATGTGCGGATGTTATACTGATGTGCGGATGTTATACTGATGTGCGGATGTTATACTGATGTGCGGATGTCACACTGATGTGCGGATGTCACACTGATGTGCGGATGTCACACTGATGTGCGGATGTCACACTGATGTGCGGATGTTATACTGATGTGCGGATGTTATACTGATGTGCGGATGTTATACTGATGTGCGGATGTCACACTGATGTGCGGATGTCACACTGATGTGCGGATGTCACACTGATGTGCGGATGTCACACTGATGTGCGGATGTCACACTGATGTGCGGATGTTATACTGATGTGCGGATGTCACACTGATGTGCGGATGTTATACTGATGTGCGGATGTCACACTGATGTGCGGATGTTATACTGATGTGCGGATGTCACACTGATGTGCGGATGTCACACTGATGTGCGGATGTCACACTGATGTGCGGATGTTATACTGATGTGCGGATGTCACACTGATGTGCGGATGTTATACTGATGTGCGGATGTCACACTGATGTGCGGATGTCACACTGATGTGCGGATGTTATACTGATGTGCGGATGTTATACTGATGTGCGGATGTTATACTGATGTGCGGATGTTATACTGATGTGCGGATGTTATACTGATGTGCGGATGTTATACTGATGTGCGGATGTCACACTGATGTGCGGATGTTATACTGATGTGCGGATGTCACACTGATGTGCGGATGTCACACTGATGTGCGGATGTTATACTGATGTGCGGATGTTATACTGATGTGCGGATGTCACACTGATGTGCGGATGTCACACTGATGTGCGGATGTCACACTGATGTGCGGATGTCACACTGATGTGCGGATGTCACACTGATGTGCGGATGTCACACTGATGTGCGGATGTTATACTGATGTGCGGATGTTATACTGATGTGCGGATGTCACACTGATGTGCGGATGTCACACTGATGTGCGGATGTTATACTGATGTGCGGATGTTATACTGATGTGCGGATGTTATACTGATGTGCGGATGTTATACTGATGTGCGGATGTCACACTGATGTGCGGATGTCACACTGATGTGCGGATGTTATACTGATGTGCGGATGTCACACTGATGTGCGGATGTCACACTGATGTGCGGATGTTATACTGATGTGCGGATGTTATACTGATGTGCGGATGTTATACTGATGTGCGGATGTCACACTGATGTGCGGATGTCACACTGATGTGCGGATGTTATACTGATGTGCGGATGTCACACTGATGTGCGGATGTCACACTGATGTGCGGATGTCACACTGATGTGCGGATGTTATACTGATGTGCGGATGTCACACTGATGTGCGGATGTTATACTGATGTGCGGATGTTATACTGATGTGCGGATGTTATACTGATGTGCGGATGTCACACTGATGTGCGGATGTCACACTGATGTGCGGATGTCACACTGATGTGCGGATGTCACACTGATGTGCGGATGTCACACTGATGTGCGGATGTCACACTGATGTGCGGATGTTATACTGATGTGCGGATGTCACACTGATGTGCGGATGTTATACTGATGTGCGGATGTTATACTGATGTGCGGATGTCACACTGATGTGCGGATGTTATACTGATGTGCGGATGTCACACTGATGTGCGGATGTCACACTGATGTGCGGATGTTATACTGATGTGCGGATGTCACACTGATGTGCGGATGTCACACTGATGTGCGGATGTTATACTGATGTGCGGATGTCACACTGATGTGCGGATGTTATACTGATGTACGGATGTTATACTGATGTGCGGATGTCACACTGATGTACGGATGTTATACTGATGTACGGATGTTATACTGATGTGCGGATGTCACACTGATGTGCGGATGTCACACTGATGTGCGGATGTCACACTGATGTGCGGATGTTATACTGATGTGCGGATGTCACACTGATGTGCGGATGTTATACTGATGTGCGGATGTTATACTGATGTGCGGATGTCACACTGATGTGCGGATGTCACACTGATGTGCGGATGTTATACTGATGTGCGGATGTCACACTGATGTGCGGATGTCACACTGATGTGCGGATGTCACACTGATGTGCGGATGTTATACTGATGTGCGGATGTTATACTGATGTGCGGATGTTATACTGATGTGCGGATGTTATACTGATGTGCGGATGTCACACTGATGTGCGGATGTCACACTGATGTGCGGATGTCACACTGATGTGCGGATGTCACACTGATGTGCGGATGTTATACTGATGTGCGGATGTTATACTGATGTGCGGATGTTATACTGATGTGCGGATGTTATACTGATGTGCGGATGTCACACTGATGTGCGGATGTTATACTGATGTGCGGATGTCACACTGATGTGCGGATGTTATACTGATGTGCGGATGTTATACTGATGTGCGGATGTTATACTGATGTGCGGATGTTATACTGATGTGCGGATGTTATACTGATGTGCGGATGTCACACTGATGTGCGGATGTCACACTGATGTGCGGATGTCACACTGATGTGCGGATGTCACACTGATGTGCGGATGTCACACTGATGTGCGGATGTCACACTGATGTGCGGATGTCACACTGATGTGCGGATGTCACACTGATGTGCGGATGTCACACTGATGTGCGGATGTTATACTGATGTGCGGATGTCACACTGATGTGCGGATGTCACACTGATGTGCGGATGTCACACTGATGTGCGGATGTCACACTGATGTGCGGATGTCACACTGATGTGCGGATGTCACACTGATGTGCGGATGTCACACTGATGTGCGGATGTCACACTGATGTGCGGATGTCACACTGATGTGCGGATGTCATACTGATGTGCGGATGTTATACTGATGTGCGGATGTCACACTGATGTGCGGATGTCACACTGATGTGCGGATGTCACACTGATGTGCGGATGTCACACTGATGTGCGGATGTCACACTGATGTGCGGATGTCACACTGATGTGCGGATGTCACACTGATGTGCGGATGTCACACTGATGTGCGGATGTCACACTGATGTGCGGATGTTATACTGATGTGCGGATGTTACACTGATGTGCGGATGTCACACTGATGTGCGGATGTCACACTGATGTGCGGATGTCACACTGATGTGCGGATGTCACACTGATGTGCGGATGTCACACTGATGTGCGGATGTCACACTGATGTGCGGATGTCACACTGATGTGCGGATGTTATACTGATGTGCGGATGTCACACTGATGTGCGGATGTTACACTGATGTGCGGATGTTATACTGATGTGCGGATGTCACACTGATGTGCGGATGTCACACTGATGTGCGGATGTCACACTGATGTGCGGATGTCACACTGATGTGCGGATGTCACACTGATGTGCGGATGTCACACTGATGTGCGGATGTCACACTGATGTGCGGATGTCACACTGATGTGCGGATGTCACACTGATGTGCGGATGTTATACTGATGTGCGGATGTCACACTGATGTGCGGATGTCACACTGATGTGCGGATGTCACACTGATGTGCGGATGTCACACTGATGTGCGGATGTCACACTGATGTGCGGATGTCACACTGATGTGCGGATGTCACACTGATGTGCGGATGTCACACTGATGTGCGGATGTTACACTGATGTGCGGATGTTACACTGATGTGCGGATGTCACACTGATGTGCGGATGTCACACTGATGTGCGGATGTCACACTGATGTGCGGATGTCACACTGATGTGCGGATGTCACACTGATGTGCGGATGTTATACTGATGTGCGGATGTCACACTGATGTGCGGATGTCACACTGATGTGCGGATGTCACACTGATGTGCGGATGTCACACTGATGTGCGGATGTTATACTGATGTGCGGATGTCACACTGATGTGCGGATGTCACACTGATGTGCGGATGTCACACTGATGTGCGGATGTTATACTGATGTGCGGATGTTATACTGATGTGCGGATGTTATACTGATGTGCGGATGTCACACTGATGTGCGGATGTTATACTGATGTGCGGATGTCACACTGATGTGCGGATGTTATACTGATGTGCGGATGTTATACTGATGTGCGGATGTTATACTGATGTGCGGATGTTATACTGATGTGCGGATGTTATACTGATGTGCGGATGTTATACTGATGTGCGGATGTCACACTGATGTGCGGATGTCACACTGATGTGCGGATGTCACACTGATGTGCGGATGTCACACTGATGTGCGGATGTCACACTGATGTGCGGATGTCACACTGATGTGCGGATGTCACACTGATGTGCGGATGTCACACTGATGTGCGGATGTTATACTGATGTGCGGATGTTATACTGATGTGCGGATGTTATACTGATGTGCGGATGTCACACTGATGTGCGGATGTTATACTGATGTGCGGATGTCACACTGATGTGCGGATGTTATACTGATGTGCGGATGTCACACTGATGTACGGATGTTATACTGATGTGCGGATGTCACACTGATGTGCGGATGTCACACTGATGTGCGGATGTTATACTGATGTGCGGATGTTATACTGATGTGCGGATGTCACACTGATGTGCGGATGTTATACTGATGTGCGGATGTTATACTGATGTGCGGATGTCACACTGATGTGCGGATGTCACACTGATGTGCGGATGTCACACTGATGTGCGGATGTCACACTGATGTGTGGATGTCACACTGATGTGCGGATGTCACACTGATGTGCGGATGTCACACTGATGTGCGGATGTTATACTGATGTGCGGATGTCACACTGATGTGCGGATGTTATACTGATGTGCGGATGTCACACTGATGTGCGGATGTCACACTGATGTGCGGATGTCACACTGATGTGCGGATGTCACACTGATGTGCGGATGTTATACTGATGTGCGGATGTTATACTGATGTGCGGATGTTATACTGATGTGCGGATGTTATACTGATGTGCGGATGTCACACTGATGTGCGGATGTCACACTGATGTGCGGATGTTATACTGATGTGCGGATGTTATACTGATGTGCGGATGTCACACTGATGTGCGGATGTTATACTGATGTGCGGATGTCACACTGATGTACGGATGTTATACTGATGTGCGGATGTCACACTGATGTGCGGATGTTATACTGATGTGCGGATGTCACACTGATGTGCGGATGTTATACTGATGTGCGGATGTCACACTGATGTACGGATGTTATACTGATGTGCGGATGTCACACTGATGTGCGGATGTCACACTGATGTGCGGATGTTATACTGATGTACGGATGTTATACTGATGTGCGGATGTCACACTGATGTGCGGATGTCACACTGATGTGCGGATGTCACACTGATGTGCGGATGTTATACTGATGTGCGGATGTCACACTGATGTGCGGATGTTATACTGATGTGCGGATGTCACACTGATGTGCGGATGTCACACTGATGTGCGGATGTCACACTGATGTGCGGATGTCACACTGATGTGCGGATGTCACACTGATGTGCGGATGTCACACTGATGTGCGGATGTCATACTGATGTGCGGATGTTATACTGATGTGTGGATGTCACACTGATGTGCGGACGTCACACTGATGTGCGGACGTCACACTGATGTGCGGATGTCACACTGATGTGTGGATGTCACACTGATGTGCGGACGTCACACTGATGTGCGGACGTTATACTGATGTGCGGATGTCACACTGATGTGCGGACGTTATACTGATGTGCGGATGTCACACTGATGTGCGGATGTCGTACTGATGTGCGGATGTCGTACTGATGTGCGGATGTCGTACTGATGTGCGGATGTCACACTGATGTGCGGATGTCACACTGATGTGCGGATGTCACACTGATGTGCGGATGTCACACTGATGTGCGGATGTCGTACTGATGTGCGGACGTCGTACTGATGACCCTCGTCTTTCTTTTCTGGATCCGCATCGGAGCCGTTGGTTTCCCTGATGATAAGCCCTCAGGTTTCTGGAGTTGATGCTAGAACTCAGCGTCTTTTCAGGCTCCTGACAGAAGCCGAATGGGACAAAAACTCCAGAAAACCTCCCAGTTCAGCAGCGACTCTGAGCGCACCGAGGGCAGGAGATTTCATACAATCTCATTTACTTTGCTTGAACTGTTGAACGCAGCAGATTTTTGGCACAAAAAATGACTTGTAAGGAATACAGCATTTCCGCTACCTAGGAACATGGCCAAAATAGTTTCAAAAGGCTTTTCAGCAAGGAAAATCTACATAAAAAACAACTTGTGAGCCTACCCTTGGGCCAGGGCTGCCCGGACATCCGAAGTCGAGGTATCGTATCACAACATTGCATGTGATCATTTCTCCTGGTGTCGTATTCTAACCTGCCACTCTGTTAGGCTATGTTCACACTTTGTGTTTTTGGTGCATTTTCTTTTCTGGTGGCAAAACCTGCTTGAAACTTCTACAAAAAAATCGATTTTGCTGCGTATTTTTGTTGTCTCTTGTGCATGCTGATAACGTTTAGTGCCCCCAAATATTCATGTAGCAAATTCCTTAAGGTTTTTGCACCAAAAACTCATCAAAAACTCATACCTGCATTTTTTGCTGCATTTTTGCACTTCCCTGTTGTGTCCTATGGCTGCAAAACACTGTAAATGCGCAGGGAAACACTGAAAGAAGTAACGTGCTGCAGTTTTCCAAATCAGTCAGGAAAAGAAACCCAATGTGTGCGCATAAGATTTCTGATATCTCATAGTGCTGTGAAACGCTGCTTTAAATTTGCATAAAAAAAGCTGCAAAATTGCAATGTGTGAACATAGCCTTATAGTTGCAGAATGTCGCAGGTCGCAACGGCGCACCATAGGAAATCATTGTATGCAATGTTGTAATATGTGGCTGTGATTCCAGTGTCACGCCGCGCATGTTGCTGTATAGACATAATCTTTTTTTACAGCAAAATCACAGCTCTAAAAAAAACGTGTAACAGAAAGTCGCACAGATGGTTTTGTCGCGTGACTTTTCTGTGAATTGCTGAGCGTAGCCCTGGCCTTAGGTCATATTCCCACTGCAAGGATTTGGCGAGATTTTAGCAGAATTTCTGCGCCTATTACCTTTTTACTGCCTTTTTGTCCCTTTTTGGATTGTCATGTTTTATCATAGAATCGTAGAGTTGGAAGGGACGTCCTGGGCCATCTGGTCCAACCCCCTGCTCAAAGCAGGATTCGCTAAATCATCCCAGTCAGATGTCTGTCCAGCCTCTGTTTGACGACTTCCATTGAAGGAGAACTCACCACTTCTCGTGGCCGCCTGTTCCACTCATTGATCACCCTGTCAGCCTTCTGATATCTAATCTGTGTCTCCTCCCATTCAGTTTCATCCCATTGCTTCTAGTCTTTCCTTGTGCAAATGAGAATAAAGTTGATCCTTCTACAATGTGACAGCCCTTTAGATATTTGTAGACAGCTATTAAGTCTCCTCTCAGTCTTCTCTTTTGCAAACTAAACATTCCCAAATCCTGCAACCTTTCCTCATAA
This sequence comes from Dendrobates tinctorius, assembly GCF_039654945.1. Taxonomy (NCBI): domain Eukaryota; kingdom Metazoa; phylum Chordata; class Amphibia; order Anura; family Dendrobatidae; genus Dendrobates; species Dendrobates tinctorius. The sequence continues at coordinate 3,512,582 of NW_027361849.1, read as the reverse complement.
GACAGGGTTTGCAGACCGGTCACCATTCTGGTCGCTCTTTTCTGAACTTGCTCCAGTTTGTTGATGTCTTTTGTAAAATGTGGCGCCCAAAACTGGACACAATATTCCAGATGAGGTCTGACCAAAGAGGAGTAGAGGGAAATAATGACTTCACGTGATCTAGAGCAGGGGTCTCAAACTCAGTTCACCCGGGGCTGCTGGAGGTAGAATCTTGGTCAGGCTGGCCTGCATCAGGTTTTCCACAAGAAAAGCTCTTACAAAAATATTCCAATGTTATCAAATGTCTTTATTGTTTCATCTTATTTTGTGTTAAAAAATAAATTAACAAAATCATAAGAAAAAAATAAATCAGTAATAAATAAAATGAAAATGATAATAATGCAGCAGATATAGAAGACTGAAGAAACCACATATGGTTGCTGACTAGAGAAATGTCATTCTTATTATCCAGATGTCTGTATTACCAGTTCTTTTTACCTTTCGGAACATGAATGGATCATGGCTTCTCCTGCCTCCTTCTTGCTCCTAGAGATCTGGCAGCGATGACTCTCGCAGAGCCCAGACACATTTGGCTTAAGGGGGAAGCAGCTGAGACCCTTAGTAGGGCTGGAAGATGCTCATCAGTAAGTCTGGACCTGTACTTGGACTTATTGAAGTTCAAGGTAGAGAAGAGCTTTTCGCACAAGTATGTGCTCCCAAAAAGACACATTCGGGGAAGCTGGGGGGCAATTCTCTCAGAAATGGCCTGAGCTTTTCCACTCACCTCCCTGAACTTGGCTTTGGGTTCAGAGCTGCACTGCGGGTCAGTGAGCTCCATCTGAAGCACAGGAGGGGCATCTTGCACATCAAAGGAGAAGGGGTCCCCAAAAATTTGAAATGTGACTCTGTGCGTCTTGAAGTCTGCAAATCTGTGATCAAATTCCCCCTGTAGCTTCAAAATGACATCCGCATACTCCTCACCACTGAATGGTGCGCCTGCTTCCATGAGTGCCCTGCATGATGGGAAATGGCCAAGGCTTGTCTGAGACAGCTGGGGCTTTCCATAAGTTTTGAAGAAAATGCTCTGTCGTAGGCAGCACTGACAAGCTGCCCCTGGCCTTGTAACTTCTGGTTCAGTACATTAAACTCATGTGCGATATCAACAATAAAGGCGAAGTCCAGGAGCCATCCTGGATCACTTGGCACAGGACCAGCAGCCCCATCTTTCTCCATGAAGGCTTTCACTTCCGCGCTCAGCTCAAAAAGTCTCTTCAATATGTTTCCCCTGCTGAGCCGACGCACCTCGGTGATGCAGAGCACATCCCCATATTCTGACTCCATTCCCTCTGAAAAAGCACGAAACCTTCTGTGGTTTGAGCCCCTGGATCTGATCCGGTTGATGCATTTCACAATGAAAGACATCACATTGTCAGACGTCAGGCGTTTAACGCTGCAGTGGGCCTGCTGATGGATGATGCAGAGCAATGTCCTCCTCCACACCTTCCTCTCCCAGCTTTTTTTTTTTTTAACAAGTGCCACCAGTCCATTTTTCCTCCCTGTCATTGTTGGCGCTCCATCAGCTGTTATTCCAACAAACCTCCTCCAAGGTAAGCCGGCATTCTCGGTGGCGTCACACAGCTGGTGACATACCTCCTGAGCGGTGGTCTGGCCATGCATGGGAATCACTGTGAGCAACTCCTCTGTGACTTCACAATGGTCACCAACACCACGGCCATAGATTGCGAGCTGGGCCGTGTCGGTGATGTCTGTGGTCTCATCACGAGCGGCTGAGTAGACACGGAAACACCGTTGATCATAAATGGCACTGGACAGGTCAGACATGCGCTCTGCTGCGGTGTTGGCCGAAAGGCTGATGTTGCTACACTGACCTTTCTTTTCTGGACAGACAATACTCGCCGCCTGTAATTCGCACTTTTTTACAAATTCACCTTCTTTGACTGGCTTTCCTGCTTTAGCAATCCTCTCGCTAACCCCGTCGGTGGCTTCCACTGCTGCAGTCTTCTCTTTGGCTGCGTTCTTAGAGATCTTGTTGCCTCAGTAGATCTCTTTTATCCAGCTGGCTCTCTCATCTCCCTGGTATTCTGCAGACTCCTCAGCATGGCTAGTTATGTAATGACATTTCCCATTGTATTCTTTGTGCGCTGCCACTTTCTCTGTGCCCATAAGACTCGTCGGATGCCCCTGGGCTCCACAAAGAAATATTGCACTTCCCACTATTCCTGAAATTGTCTGCGCTCATCACCAACCTCTCTCTTCACTGCAGGCTTTGAAAAAGACATGTTTGGGGCCGTGTAATAGATAATTCCACTTGGTGTCACTGTTTCAGTGTTAGACAATGCGTCTTGTCCGCTTCTTTTCCTGTCCCGCTGAGCAGCAATTTCCGCGGCCGCCTCCGCTTCTGAGGTAATGGCGCAAGTTCGCAATAAGGCCGGCTGATGTCCCGCCTCCGAGAGCAATATACCGCACCCCCCACCGCTCATTCTGAACCCTGCGCACCTGAGTCTGTGGCGCGGTCCTGTCCGGTCCCTGCTCGGCTGCTCCTGCTGCATGTGTTGTGAGTGTGACTCATACGCCTTGCCTGCTGACAGCAGGCTGCTGTGACTGTCTAGCCGCCATCATACTCACCTCCTCCTGCTGCAGCTTCGATGGTCCAGCGCCAACATCATCTTCCTGTATGAGCGCGCGGTCACACGTCACGTGGTACCGCTCATTAAGCTCATGATTATGGGCGCCACACCTATGAGAGTGGAGTGGCATCCATATTCATGACCTTAATGAGCGGTACTACGTGTGACTGGGATTTCACATGCGAGACTCAGCTGTGTTTCTCGCATTTGTGATACCGGCCGAGGTGAGGGCTGCAAACTATTGTCCCGATGGCCCATGAGGTGAGGGCCGCAAACTATTGTCCCGAGAGCAGTAGTTGGCCCGCGTGCCACGAGTTTGAGTCCCCTGATCTAGAGTATGTGCTTCTGTTAATACATCCCAGAATTGTATTTGCCTTTTTTGCTGCTGCATCACACTGTTGACTCATGTTCAGTTTGTGATCTATTAGTATACCCAAGTCTTTTTCACATGTGCTGTTGCTTAGCCCTATTCCTCCCATTCTGTATATGCTTTTTTCATTTTTATTGCCCAGATGTAGTACTTTGCATTTTTACCTGTTAAAAACCATTCTGTTAGTTGCTGCCCACTGCTCCAGTTTATTTATATCTTTTTGAATCCTCTCTCTCTCTTCTCTAGTATTAGCTATCCCTCCTAGCTTTGTGTCATCAGCAAATTTAATCAGTTTACCCTCAATTCCTTCATCTAAATCGTTGATAAAGATGTTGAACAATACAGGGCCCAGGACAGAGCCCTGTGGTACCCCACTTGAGACATTCTTCCAACTGGATGTGCAGCCATTTACGACCACTCTTTGGGTCCGATCACTAAGCCAGTTATGAATCCACCTAACAGTTGCCTTGTCCATTCCATACTTAGTCATTTTTTCAATAAGGATTGTATGAGAGACTTTGTCAAATGCTTTGCTGAAGTCAAGATATACTATATCTGCAGCATTTCCTTGATCCACCCAATCAGTGATTCCGTCATAGAAGGAAATTAACCCCTTACCTACAATTGACGTAATATTCCGTCCATGTGACCCTGGACCTAATTACCATGGACGGAATATTACGTCACCGCGATCAGCGGCGCCCACGTGGTGAGCGCCGCTGATCGCGGCCGAGTGTCAGCTAATTATCATAGCTGACACCCGGCACAATGTGTCAGGGGCGGTCACGGACCGCCTCTGACACTTTAACCCCTTGCACACCGCGATCAAACACGATCGCGGTGTACCGGGGGTTAAAGGGAAGCATCGGCAGGGAGGGGGCTCCCTCCGTGCTTCCCTGAGCCCCCCACGGCAGCGCAATGTGCAGCGCTGCTGCGGGGGACTCCTTTACTGCAGGTCCCCTGATCCAATATGGCGACGGGGCCTGCAGGAAGCTGGCTTCCTCAGTGCCTGCAAAGCGCAGGCATGAGGAAGCCTGTGCAATGCCTGTGACAGATCGCTGATCTGTCACAGTGATCTGTGATGTGACAGATCAGCGATCTGTCACAGGACAGTTATGTCCCCTCTGGGACATTGTAATAAAGTAAAAAAAAAAAATTATAAAAAAAAGTGTAAAAATAATTTAAAAAAAATAGCTAAATAAATTAAAAAAAAAAAAAAATATTCCCCAATAAATTCATTTTTTGGAAATAAAAAAAAAAAACACAATAAAAGTACACATATTTGGTATCGCCGCTTCTGTAACGACCCGCCCTATAAAACTGTCCCAATAGTTAACCCCTTAAGTGAACCCTTTAAAAAATAAAAATAAAAAACGAAGCAAAAAATAATGATTTATTATCATACCGCCGAACAAAAAGTGCAATAACGCGCGATCAAAAAGACGCATATAAATATCCATGGTACCACTGAAAACGTCATCTTGTCCCGCAAAAAAAAACCGCCACACAGCATCATCAGCGAAAAAATAAAAAAGTTATAGCTTGCAGAATAAAGTGATGCAAAAATAATTATTTTTTATATAAAATTGTTTTCATTGCATAAAAGCGCCAAAACATAAAAAAACTACCTAAATGAGGTATCGCTGTAACCGTACTGACCCAAAGAATAAAACCGCCTTATAAATTTTACCGCACCCGTAACGGCGTAAACGCACCACCCAAAAGAAATTCATGAAACGCTGGTTTTTGTAAATTCTGCGTCCCAAAAAACGAAATAAAAAGCGATCAAAAAATGTCACATGCCCGAACATGATACCAATAAAAGCGTCAACTCGTCCCGCAAAAAATAAGACCTCACCTGACTCGGTGGGTCAAAATATGGAAAAATTATAGCTCTCAATATGTGGTGATGCAAAAACTATTTTTACAATAAAAAGCGTCTTTTAGCGTGTGACAGCCACCAAACATAAAAACCGCCATAAATAGTAAATCAAACCCCCCGTTATCACCCCCTTAGTTAGGGAAAAATAATAAAATAAAAAAATGTATTTATTTCCATTTTCCCGTTAGGGTTAGGGCTAGGGTTAGGGCTAGGGTTAGGGTTAGAATTGGGGGTTTCCACTGTTTGGGCACATCAGGTGCTCTCCAAACGCAACATGGCGTCTGATCTCAATTCCAGCCAATTCTGCGTTGAAAAAGTCAAATGGTGCTCCTTCCCTTCCAAGCTCTGCCATGCACCCAAACAATGTTTTACCCCCTCATGTGGGGTATCAGCCTACTCAGGACAATTTGCAAAACAACTTTTGGGGTCCTATTTCTCCTGTTGCCCTTAGGAAAATAAAAATTTGGGGGCAAAAATATCATTTTTGTGGAAAAAAAATATTTTTTTATTTTCACTCCCGGGCATTATAAACTTCTGTGAAGCACTTGGGGGTTCAAAGTTCTCACCACATATCTAGATAAGTTCCTTGGGGGGTCTAGTTTCCAAAATGGGGTCACTTGTAGGGGGTTTCCACTGTTTAGGTACATCAGGGACTCTCCAAACGTGACATGGCGTCTGATCTGAATTCCAGCCAATTTTGCATTGAAAAAGTCAAACGGCGCTCCTTCCATTCTGAGCTCTGCCATGCACCGAAACAGTCGTTTCCCCCCCACATATCAGGTATCAGCGTACTCAGGACAAATTGCACAATAACTTTTGCAGTCCAATTTCTCCTGTTACCCTTGGTAAAATAAAAAAAATTGAACCTGAAGTATTTTTTTTGTGAAAAAAAGTTAGATGTTCATTTTTTTTTTAAATATTCAAAAAAATTCCTGTGACGCACCTAAAGGGTTAATAAACTTCTTGAATGTGGTTTTGAGTACCTTAAGGGGTGCAGTTTTTAGAATGGTGTCACTTTTGGGTATTTTCTATCATATAGACCCCTCAAAGTGGCTTCAAATGTGATGTGGTCCTAAAAATAAAATGGTGGTGTAAAAATGAGAAATCGCTGGTCAACTTTTAACCCTTATAACTTCCTAACAAAAAAAAATGTTGGTTCCAAAATTGTGCTGATGTAAAGTAAACATGTGGGAAATGTTAGTTATCAAGTTTTTTGTGTGCCGTATCTCTGTGATTTAAGGGCATAAAAATTCAAAGTTGGAAAATTGCGACATTTTCAAAATTTTCGCCAAATTTCCGTTTTTCTCACAAATAAACGCAAGTTATTGGAATGAAATTTTACCACTAACATGAAGTACAATATGTCACGAGAAAACAATGTCAGAATCACCGGGATCCATGGAAGCGTTCCAGAGTTATTACCTCATAAAGGGACAGTGGTCAGAATTGTAAAAATTGGCCCGGGAGTTAACGTGCAAATCACCCTTTGTAGTGAAGGGGTTAAGTTAGTCTGACATGACTTATTAGTTACAAACCCATGCTGACTCTGTTTAATCACTTCATTCTTATCCAGGCACTGACATACATGTTGTTTAATAATTTGTTCAAAGATCTTTCCTGGTATAGAAGTCAGACTCACCGGCCTATAGTTGCCTGGGTCCACCTTCTTCCCTTTTTTGAAGATAGGAACAACATTTGCTCTTCTCCAGTCTTCTGGGACGTCTCCTGTTCTCCAAGAATTTTCAAAGATTATGGAGAGGGGTTCAAAAATTTCTTCTGCTATCTCCTTCAGTATTCTGGGGTGTAATTCATCTGGACCTGGAGACTTGAATTTATTTTAAATAAAGCTGCTTTGCCTTTGATTCTTGCTGGTATTTGGCTTTGGTATAACTTTATTGATACAGCCCTGTGGCAATTTACATGCATTTTGGTGCATTTACGCAGTGAATGCATTTTTTTTACCTGCAGATTTTCTGCATCTAATGCATTTTTATGATGAAAATCTGCACATAATCCTCTGCGTAGAGACACTGGCAGGTTGCGGATTACAAACACGCACGAGTTTCATAGAAAATCTCTGCACATCCACTTTGCTGGAACTTGAAGACGCTGCTTGTTTGGTGCCGGGAGAATACGGAGCATCAAATACGCAGCGTCTACCTTCTCGAAGTCTTTGGGGCTGTTCACTTGGCCTTGTATTTGTTCCTCAGACTGAATGAATACCACATAGACGTGTCCGATCTTGATCCAGGTCACTGATCGGAGTCATCATTGATAGTCTACAGGTCTGTGTAGGATCGGGCTGCACTCGGATGCCATCCCGTACGCTGTCCGGTTTCATGGACTGTTGCATAGCAGAAGCCTCATCGATATTTTTTGATAAGAGGAAAAACTGATAAATTTGCCGGTTAATACTGGACACTGAGGGGAATCAAAAGCAGATGAAACTCTGACCATTGTGTAGTGCATGAGAAAAATGACTGGCGTCTGTATGAGCCATTACGTAGTGGACAGAGCGTCTGTGTTCTGTCACATCAGAGGGGACCTGTCACCAGAAGATTATAAGATGTGATAGCGAGGGTCTTGGCTGCGCTTGTCTGGGTACTGGGGGGATGCTCAGAGTCCTGTCAGCCTGGGGGGCCACCATGTTGTCTGCCTGTGGTGTCTCGCCCGCTCAAACTCCTCTTTCTGTCTCTCTGCAGATGTTTGATTGGATCACACACAACAAGGAGGTTTTCCTGCAGGGTCACACAGAGATCGGAATGAGCTACCAGCACGCGCTCGACCTGCAGACCCAGCACAACCACTTCGCCATGAATTCCATGGTAAGCGCCCAATGTGAAGAGGATATAAGCTAACCCTGAACAAAGCCACATAAATGGGGGGGGAACTACTGTCACATAGATCGTAAGAGTATGGAGGCATCGCATAGAGAGTAAGCGAGCAAGAGGGCGAAATGTGGACAGTAAGCGAGCAGGACGGCGTAATGTGAACAGTAAGGAAACAGGACGGGCGTAATGTGAACAGTAAGGAAACAGGACGGGCGTAATGTGAACAGTAAGGAAACAGGAGGGTGTAATGTGAACAGTAAGGAAACAGGAGGGTGTAATGTGAACAGTAAGGGAGCATGGAGAGTAAGCGAGCAGGAGGACGTAATGTGGACAGTAAGTGAGCAGGAGAGCGTAATGTGGACAGTAAACAAACGGGACGGCATAATGTGAACAGTAGCTGAGCAGGTTGTCATAATGTGGACAGTAAGTGAGCAGGAGAGCGTAATGTGGATAGTAAGAGGGCAGGATGTCATAATGTGGACAGTAAGTGAGCAGGAGAGCGTAATGTGGATAGTAAGAGGGCAGGATGTCCTAATGTGGACAGTAGCTGAGCAGGAGAGCGTAATGTGGATAGTAAGAGGACAGGATGTCCTAATGTGGACAGTAAGTGAGCAGGAGAGCGTAATGTGGATAGTAAGAGGACAGGATGTCCTAATGTGGACAGTAGCTGAGCAGGAGAGCGTAATGTGAACAGTAGCTGAGCAGGTTGTCATAATGTGGACAGTAAGTGAGCAGGAGAGCGTAATGTGGACAGTAAGAGGGCAGGATGTCCTAATGTGGACAGTAGCTGAGCAGGAGAGCGTAATGTGGATAGTAAGAGGACAGGATGTCCTAATGTGGACAGTAGCTGAGCAGGAGAGCGTAATGTGGATAGTAAGAGGACAGGATGTCCTAATGTGGACAGTAGCTGAGCAGGAGAGCGTAATGTGGATAGTAAGAGGACAGGATGTCCTAATGTGGACAGTAGCTGAGCAGGAGAGCGTAATGTGGATAGTAAGAGGACAGGATGTCCTAATGTGGACAGTAGCTGAGCAGGAGAGCGTAATGTGGATAGTAAGAGGGCAGGATGTCCTAATGTGGACAGTAGCTGAGCAGGAGAGCGTAATGTGGATAGTAAGAGGACAGGATGTCCTAATGTGGACAGTAAGTGAGCAGGAGAGCGTAATGTGGATAGTAAGAGGACAGGATGTCCTAATGTGGACAGTAGCTGAGCAGGAGAGCGTAATGTGGATAGTAAGAGGACAGGATGTCCTAATGTGGACAGTAGCTGAGCAGGAGAGCGTAATGTGGATAGTAAGAGGACAGGATGTCCTAATGTGGACAGTAGCTGAGCAGGAGAGCGTAATGTGGACAGTAAGAGGGCAGGATGTCCTAATGTGGACAGTAAGTGAGCAGGAGAGCGTAATGTGGATAGTAAGAGGGCAGGATGTCCTAATGTGGACAGTAGCTGAGCAGGAGAGCGTAATGTGGACAGTAAACAAACGGGACGGCATAATGTGAACAGTAGCTGAGCAGGTTGTCATAATGTGGACAGTAAGTGAGCAGGAGAGCGTAATGTGGATAGTAAGAGGGCAGGATGTCCTAATGTGGACAGTAGCTGAGCAGGAGAGCGTAATGTGGATAGTAAGAGGACAGGATGTCCTAATGTGGACAGTAGCTGAGCAGGAGAGCGTAATGTGGATAGTAAGAGGACAGGATGTCCTAATGTGGACAGTAGCTGAGCAGGAGAGCGTAATGTGGATAGTAAGAGGACAGGATGTCCTAATGTGGACAGTAGCTGAGCAGGAGAGCGTAATGTGGATAGTAAGAGGGCAGGATGTCCTAATGTGGACAGTAAGTGAGCAGGAGAGCGTAATGTGGATAGTAAGAGGACAGGATGTCCTAATGTGGACAGTAGCTGAGCAGGAGAGCGTAATGTGGATAGTAAGAGGACAGGATGTCCTAATGTGGACAGTAGCTGAGCAGGAGAGCGTAATGTGGATAGTAAGAGGACAGGATGTCCTAATGTGGACAGTAGCTGAGCAGGAGAGCGTAATGTGGACAGTAAGAGGGCAGGATGTCCTAATGTGGACAGTAAGTGAGCAGGAGAGCGTAATGTGGATAGTAAGAGGGCAGGATGTCCTAATGTGGACAGTAGCTGAGCAGGAGAGCGTAATGTGGACAGTAAACAAACGGGACGGCATAATGTGAACAGTAGCTGAGCAGGTTGTCATAATGTGGACAGTAGCTGAGCAGGAGAGCGTAATGTGGATAGTAAGAGGACAGGATGTCCTAATGTGGACAGTAGCTGAGCAGGAGAGCGTAATGTGGATAGTAAGAGGACAGGATGTCCTAATGTGGACAGTAGCTGAGCAGGAGAGCGTAATGTGGATAGTAAGAGGACAGGATGTCCTAATGTGGACAGTAGCTGAGCAGGAGAGCGTAATGTGGATAGTAAGAGGGCAGGATGTCCTAATGTGGACAGTAGCTGAGCAGGAGAGCGTAATGTGGACAGTAAGAGGGCAGGATGTCCTAATGTGGACAGTAAGTGAGCAGGAGAGCGTAATGTGGACAGTAAGAGGACAGGATGTCCTAATGTGGACAGTAAGTGAGCAGGAGAGCGTAATGTGGATAGTAAGAGGACAGGATGTCCTAATGTGGACAGTAGCTGAGCAGGAGAGCGTAATGTGGACAGTAAACAAACGGGACGGCATAATGTGAACAGTAGCTGAGCAGGTTGTCATAATGTGGACAGTAAGTGAGCAGGTCGGCATAATGTGAATAGTAAGGTAACAAGATATCAGAATGTGGAAGTGAGCGAGCACAAGGGTGTAATGTGGACAGTAGCTGAGCAGTAACGTTCTGCGCCCATACCGAACACCTAATGTTGAAGCCCAGACTCCGAACACTGACTTCACCAGGTAGTCCATGTTACTATACAATACGGGTTCGGCCCCCTAAACACCGAGTGTTTGTCATGCTTTCATGTGCACTGACTCTGATCGTCTGTAAAATCGTCACCGCCAATCAAGACAGCTGCAGTTCCCACGCTGTCAAATGACAGCGTGAGCCCACAGCTGTGATCAGAGGTAAAAAGTTTACCTCCGGTCACTGGTGTCAGCTGATGGGACTATTGCTCACATCAGCCGATGCCTGCTGCCACTAAAAACAGTGAGAGTAGGAGTGGCTGATGGGAAGTATTAATCAGCCGTCGCCTGCACTCTAAATAATAATAAAAAAGAAAAAACGTTGTGGGTGTCCTGTATTTTTGATAACCAGTCAGGCCAAGCTCTCAGCCGGGGGCTGCAGCCCTCAACTTTCAGCTTCTGCAAGGCTTATTATCAAGAATAGAGGGGTCCCCCCTGCTGTTTTTCTAAATTATTTTTATCAATAATTTAAAACAACACAGCATGGTGTCTCTCCCCCCCCCCCCCCCCATTTTTGACAATCAACCAAACTAAAGCAGACAGCTGGGGGGCTGGTATTCTCAGGCTGGGTATTGACCCTCCCCCCTCAGCCTAAAAATATCATCCCGTAACCGCCAGTTCTGGTGCTTTGCCCGCCTCTTCCCTCTTGCCCTGTAGCGGTGGCAAGTGGGGTTCATATTTGTGGAGTTAATGTCACCATTGTGTTCTCCGGTGACATCAAGTCCACGGATTAGTAATGGAGGGGCGCCTATAAGCAGGGCTGTGGAGTCGGTAAGCCAAACCTGCGACTCCGACTCCGACTCCTCAATTTCCCTTACACCGACTCCGACTCCACGACTCCGACTCCCACATATATTGCTTATATTTAAGTGAAAAATGTATTGTAGTACAATGTGAACCTCAGACATTTAATCATTTTTATGATCCAATAATCAAGATATTTAGATAGAACAGAATATATATTGGTGTACTACCCGGTTTTAGTACAGATACGATATAGATAGACAGATATGGATAAATGGATAGATAGAGCAGATTTCTAATCTGCTTTTGCTATTGAGAACATTATCTATGAGCTCAAAAACCTTTCAGGTGATGCAGTTTTTTAAAAAGATGATCAACTTTTGCAGCTGAAAAACGTATCCTCAAAAAACACAGGAAAAACGCTGTGTGTGAATGTAGCCTTAGATCAGGAATAGAACAGCCATTTATAGGACATTTCATAACTTTCCCAAACTCCTATGAATAAATATCCAGCACATCCTGCATTGAATTACTGTACCCAATTTATTATATATTTTAGGAGTCTGAGTCGGTCCATTTTATACCGACTCCAACTCCGACTCCGACTCCACCAAAATGAGCACCGACTCCAACTCCACGACTCCGACTCCGACTCCACAGCCCTGCCTATAAGACACCCATCCATTACTAATCCTATAGTTGTATGGTAAATAAAGACACAGCCAGAATAAAGTCATTTCTCCTTTTTAATTAAAAAATAACAAACACCGTTATACTCACCTAGCGCCTAATTCCACTGAATCCCTCGTCTCCTGTAATAAAACAAAAATATAAAACAATATCCTTCACCTGTCTGACGTTCTGTCCCACACTGTAATCCATGTCAGGGGATTACTTGTTTTCAACCTGGACGGTGCCAAGATGCCACCAGCGCCGCTTTAGTGACCGGCAGTGACATCATCGAGGTTACTGATGTTGTGTTCCCAATAAATGAAGTGCGGGGACCTCCCTCTGGGTAGATCACCGCTAGAACAGTGGGACTTTCTCACTGTGCTAGCTGGGATCTCACCAAGGTCACCACAGTTCAGCCCGGCTGCGAACCTCAGTGACCGGCAGTAACCTCGATGACGTCACCGCTAGTGACTGACGCTGCGTTCGCAGCAGCTCATTCTCCAGTGGTTCTCAGCCTGGATGGTCGCATCTTGGCACCTTCCAGGTTGAAAACTATTTATCCCCCAGACATAGATTGTGTGGGACAGAACAATGGACAGGTCAGGGATATGGTTGTCTTTAATCTTTGTTTTATTACAGGAGACGAGGGATTCTGGTAAGAGCAGGGCGGGAGGCCACGGTGCGGACAGTAAGAGCAGGGCGGGAGGCCACGGTGCGGACAGTAAGAGCAGGGCGGGAGGCCGCAATGTGGACAGTAAGCAGGGCGGGAGGCCACGGTGCAAGAGCAGGGCGGGAGGCCACAGTGCGGACAGTAAGAGCAGGGCGGGAGGCCACGGTGCAGACAGTAAGAGCAGGGCGGGAGGCCACGGTGCGGACAGTAGGAGCAGGGCGAGAGGCCACGGTGCGGACAGTAAGAGGAGAGCAGGAGGGAAAGTAAGACGAGGGTGGGAGGCCACAGTGCGTACAGTAAGAGGAGGGCAGGAGGCCACGGTGCAGACAGTAAGAGGAGGGCGGGAGGCCACAGTGCGGACAGTAAGAGGAGGGCGGGAGGCCACAGTGTGGGCAGTAAGAACGGGGCGGGAGGCCACGGTGCGGGCAGTAAGAGCGGGGCGGGAGGCCACGGTGCGGGCAGTAAGAGCGGGGCGGGAGGCCACGGTGCGGGCAGTAAGAGCGGGGCAGGAGGCCACGGTACGGACAGTAGCAGCAGGGCGGGAGGCCACGGTGCGGACAGTAGGAGCAGGGCGGAAGGCCACGGTGCGGACAGTAGGAGCTTGGTGGGAGGCCACGGTGCGGACAGTAAGAGCAGGGCGGGAGGCCACGGTGCGGACAGTAAGCAGGGCGGGAGGCCACGGTGCGGACAGTAAGAGGAGAGCAGGAGGAACAGTAAGAGGAGGGCGGGAGATCGCGGTGCGGACAGTAAGAGGGTGAGAGGGACAGCAAGAGAGTGGGAGGCTGCGGTGCGGACAGTAAGAGGAGAGCAGGAGGCTATGGTGCGGACAGTAAGAGGAGAGCGGGAGTGCGCGGTGCGGACAGTAAGAGTAAGAGGGTGGGAGGGACAGTAAGAGAGCGGGAGGCCGCGGTGCGGACAGTAGGAGCAGGGCGGGTGGCCACCGTGCGGACAGTAAGAGGAGAGCGGGAGGGACAGTAAAAACCCCGTCACACTAAGCGATCTCGGTAGCGAGATTGCTGCTGAGTCACAACTTTTGTGACTTAACAGCGATCTCACCAGCGAGATCGCTGTGTGTGACAGCGATCAGCGAGCGGCCCCCCTGCCGGGATCGCTGGAAGAAACCTCTGGACATTTCTTTGGTCGCTGGTCTCCCGCTGGCCAGCACGCATCGCTGTGTGTGACAGGCGAGAGACCAGCGATCAGGTGTAAAAAATAATAAAAAAAATAAAAAATATAGTTATTCTCACCTTCCGACGTCCCGTTCATCCATCCCGCCTCTCTCCACGCTCCGGTCCCAGTGATCCTTTGCACGAATGACCGCGAGACTTTGTTATCCCTCGAGACCGTGACATCTCGCGGTCATTCTCGCAAAGGATCACTGGGACCGGAGCGTGGAGAGAGGCAGGATGGCTGAACGCGACGTCGGAAGGTGAGAATAACTATATTTTTTATTTTGATTCTATTTTTTACAGGGATGGCCAGCAATGCCGGGCGCTTGGCATCGCTGTGCTGATCGCTGGTGAAGCTGTCTGTGTGACAGCTCACCAGCGATCACATAGCGACTTACTAGCGATCCTGACACCTTGATATTGGTGTCGGGATCGCTGGTAAGTCGCTTAGTGTGACGGGGCCTTAAGAGGAGGGCAGGAGGCCGCGGTGCGGACAGTAAGAGGAGAACAGGAGGCTATGGTGCGGACAGTAAGAGGAGGGCGGGAGATCACGGTGCGGACAGTAAGAGGGTGAGAGGGACAGCAAGAGAGTGGGAGGCTGCGGTGCGGACAGTAAGAGGAGGGTGGGAGGCCGCGGTGCAGACAGTAAGAGGAGAGCAGGAGGCTATGGTGCGGACAGTAAGAGGAGAGCGGGAGGCCGCGGTGCGGACAGTAAGAGTATGATGGGAGGCCGCAGTGCGGACAGTAAGAGGAGGGCGGGAGGCCGCGTTGTGGATAGTAAGAGGAGAGCAGGATGTCGTGGTGCGGACAGTAAGAGGAGGGCGGGAGGCCTTGTGGCGGACAGTAAGAGGAGGGCGTTAGATCGTGGTGCGGACAGTTAGAGGGTGGGTGGGACAGTAAGAGAGCGGGAGGCCGCGTTGCAGACAGTCAGAGGCTGGGAACCATCTTTCTCCCAGACCCTGCCTAAGGGTATGTGCACACGCTGCGGATTGGGGTGCGGATTTGTCCGCGTGGATTTTGTAAAATCCACATGTAAATCTGCAGGTCAAAAGACCTGCGGTTTTACCTGCAGATTGCTCTGCGATTTTGCCCTGCGGTTTTTCATCTCCACAATGGAGAAGATGGCAAACCACAGCGGAATCTGTGTGGGAGGTTTGCGTGTGGAGTGACCTGTGCGGGAGGTTTGCGTGTGGAGTGACCTGTGCGGGAGGTTTGCGTGTGGAGTGACCTGTGCGGGAGGTTTGCGTGTGGAGTGACCTGTGCGGGAGGTTTGCGTGTGGAGTGACCTGTGCGGGAGGTTTGCGTGTGGAGTGACCTGTGCGTGAGGTTTGCGTGCGGAGTGACCCATGTTGGGGGTCTGCGTGCGGAGTGACACGTGTTGGGGGTCTGCGTGCGGAGTGACCCGTGTTGGAGGTCTGCGTGTGGAGTGACCTGTGCGGGAGGTTTGCGTGCGGAGTGACCCGTGTTGGGGGTCTGCGTGTGGAGTGACCCGTGTTGGGGTTCTACGTGTGGAGTGACCCGTGTTGGGGGTCTGCGTGTGGAGTGACCCGTGTTGGGGGTCTGCGTGTGGAGTGACCCGTGTTGGGGGTCTGCGTGTGGAGTGACCCGTGTTGGGGAGTCTGCGTGTGGAGTGACCCGTGTTGGAGGTCTGCGTGTGGAGTGACCCGTGCGGGAGGTTTGCGTGTGGAGTGACCCGTGTTGGGGGTCTGCGTGTGGAGTGACCCGTGTTGGGGGTCTGCGTGTGGAGTGACCCGTGTTGGGGGTCTGCGTGTGGAGTGACCCGTGTTGGGGGTCTGCGTGTGGAGTGACCCGTGTTGGGGAGTCTGCGTGTGGAGTGACCCGTGTTGGGGGTCTGCGTGTGGAGTGACCCGTGTTGGGGGTCTGCGTGTGGAGTGACCCGTGTTGGGGGTCTGCGTGTGGAGTGACCCGTGTTGGGGGTCTGCGTGTGGAGTGACCCGTGTTGGAGGTCTGCGTGTGGAGTGACCCGTGTTGGGGGTCTGCGTGTGGAGTGACCCGTGTTGGGGGTCTGCGTGTGGAGTGACCCGTGTTGGGGGTCTGCGTGTGGAGTGACCCGTGTTGGGGGTCTGCGTGTGGAGTGACCCGTGTTGGGGGTCTGCGTGTGGAGTGACCCGTGTTGGGGGTCTGCGTGTGGAGTGACCCGTGTTGGGGGTCTACGTGTGGAGTGACCCGTGTTGGGGGTCTGCGTGTGGAGTGACCCGTGTTGGGGGTCTGCGTGTGGAGTGACCCGTGTTGGGGGTCTGCGTGTGGAGTGACCCATGTTGGAGGTCTGCGTGTACAGTGACCCGTGTTGGAGGTCTGCATGTGGAGTGACCCGTGTTGGAGGTCTGCGTGTGGAGTGACCCGTGTTGGGGGTCTCACCCGTAGACCAGTTTACTTGCAGCGAGGTAATTTACACATGTAATAACTCTGCCACCCTAGCAGTCATTCCTTCCAAATATTAACTGTTTCTCGAGTTTCTGCGAGATCTAGACCCCGACCTCCGCTGGTCCCGTGTCTGACAATGAAGTGTTCACACGAAGGGTCGCAGAAGGTTGGGGTCGCTTGTAGCCGTCGGTGACGCAGCCGCCTCTGGTGACCGCCTATTCGATTCTACATTAAGGCCGGGCAGACAAAACCATATGAAAACAATTAAAAAGTCGAAAAGATGACCCATATAATGAACCCTTCAGGCTTATAATGAAGGCAGACAAAACTCCCCTGAGTAGGACAAAGAAATATACAGATACTGTGATTAAATATACATTAACCGCTCCATCAGTGGTTTTCTATAGCAAATATTATTGTGCCTATAAGAGTGTAATTGGCCATCTGGTATGTACACCATTCTTTCCAGCTGTGCTTGCATAGCAGCATTTTTTGTAGGGCAAGGTATTGGTTGTATAGCTATACAATGACCATTTGATACATATTTATTGGACATTCATTATATAGATTAATTACTGTTTATTGATTGTATATTTAATCACAGTATCTGTATATTTCTTTGTCCTACTCAGGGGAGTTTTGTCTGCCTTCATTATAAGCCTGAAGGGTTCATTATATGGGTCATCTTTTCGACTTTTTAATTGTTTTTGTATGGTTATGTCTGTGTTGCACTTAATAAAATTTGTATTTTTGTGGTGATCCCTGTTGTGGTCAGTAGCTTTCTCTTCTTCTTTATAATTTACTTTTTTGCTGATGTCATTTTGTGGTGCCCTTCCAGTTTTTGTTATTACATTAAGGCCAGGATGACACATGCGAGGATTACGGCCGAGTCTCGCATGTTAATACCCGGCACTGCCGCCGGCACTCAGGAGCGGAGCGCGCGGCCGTATAGTAATACATGCAGCTGAACGCTCCCGGGTGCCGGGTATTAACATGCGAGACTCTGCCGTAATCCTCGTATGTGTGATCCCGGCCTAGTGCTCAGCTCTGCTACTTCCACTATGTAATGCACCGTGTGACAACAAGCATGCACTACATCTCCCAGCATGCTGAGACTGTACCAGATGGGTGCGGAGAGCAGTAACTGCTCTTCCTGCCGCCTCCTCTTTATGGGGCAGCTACACAAGTTTCTGAGCAATTAGAGCACTGAGTGGAGGCTGAGGTCCTCCGAGAGAAGAAATGGGGGATTCAGAGCAGGATGTGCGGTGGGAGACCCCATAAAAGACCTTGTATTGTCCCTGAGGGTGGAGAAGACCAGAAGAATGTATCACATACCTGACCCTGAAATCTGTCCAGAGCTAATGCTGTTCTCATCTGAAGGTTTGTTACAATTGTATCCGGTTTAGACAATGCTCTGTGACTCCCACATTTTACTTGATCCATTGTAACAAACTATCCAAATGGCCGAGACAATTGTGTTCATCTCTGCAATGATACATTGTAACAAACCCTCAGCTGTTAGAAGGGTTTACCGCACTATTCCAGGTGTTTGTGGTGCAGAACGTGGTACTCTCAGGGCCTGACCTGCCCCCGGTTTATATTCGGAGGCTCAGGATAGCTTTCATGGGTTGTAATACACTGCGATTCTTCCATCCCGTCCATGACGACATGTTCTGGCAGGAGGCGACGATTCTGTTCCATCTGCCGCCCCTGATTTAGCGCACGTCTTTTCACAATTTTTTACAAGACGTCGGGGAGCGGCGTGCACAGATTTATGCGGGGGGCCAGGATCCATCCCCGCTCTACAGTCCATCCTGAGCTTTACTATTCCGATGCCAGGAGAGTCCCAGCGAGCGGCTTCAATTTCAGGAGCGTCTCCTGCACATCGCCGGACGTTTTGCTGCCTAAGACTTTTTGGGATAGTGTTGCGGGTCCCAGGGGCCCAGACAATGCTCATTTGCTAGTTGATTCATAGCGATTCTTGTAGTGTCCCCTGCAGTGTCAGTGTGTGAGGACCCCTGGCTTCAGTGAGCGTCAGCATGATGACCTCGCAGGACAGGAGGACGGATGGGTGCTCAGAGACCTGTGCTTCTCTTACCTCTGTGTAACGGAGTTTCATGCTTCTCTATTTCCAAGATTTCTGCTTGCTGTCAGTGAATTGGGAAAGGTGTGGTTGTTTTCAGAGACTAAAATCCTGTTTTGATCTAATCTACTACAGTTGTATCCAAGACAATTATCTACACTGACTCATTGTAACAAACCACCAGCCATTTACTGCTTTGGTTTTTCAGTTGCATGGCTCATAAGAGAGATGGGAGAAGAAAAACACAGGGAGATCATGACATGAGCAGAGCTGCTGGGAGTTATAGTCCTCCTCCTTTATAAGCTTTATTCCCCATTGTTTCAGACTGACAGGTGGAAGTTTTGGGCCAGGATTAGATTACAGTGCAGCGCTCCCTCTGATCTGTGAGACTACAGACAACTCTGTGCAGTCACTGATGGGAACATAATTACAGCAGACGGAGTCTGAGCGAACAGACAGCGGAGGCTGAATTATCCCTCCTGTCACTTGTAGTGCTTCAGGCTGTGTGACTACAAAATGCACCCTTCTGTATCATTTTACATACAATTGTCTTGCCCTCCATACACCTCCAGAGCTGCACTCACTATTCTAATGTTACATCATGTCTCATCTTAGTCACCTCCCGAGCTGCAGTCACTATTCTGCTGTTACATTGTGTCTTATCCTCCAGTCACCTCCAGAGCTGCAGTCACTATTCTGCTGTTACATTGTGTCTTATCCTCCAGTCACCTCCAGAGCTGCAGTCACTATTCTGCTGTTACATTGTGTCTTATCCTCCTGTCACCTCCAGAGCTGCACTATTCTATTCACTATTCTGCTGTTGCAGTTTTGCCCTGGAGCTTTGCATGCCAACTATACTTCTTTGTAGACAGAATGCTTCGTGCAGCCATCTATGTTGTGATCTCCGCTGCTTATCACTGAATGCAGCTCTGAATGTGGCTGTAGTTGAAGACTTCCCAGTGTCGGTTTGTGTCGATTCACTCTGCTTGCAGTACCATACAGTCCATTGCTCGCTGTTATCAGCCTGCTTTGACTCTTTCCCTCGGTGATGTCCTCTTCCTTCTTGTTGTTGCAGAATGCCTACGTCAACATCAACCGCATCATGTCCGTGGCCTCCCGGCTGATTGAAGCCGGACATTACGCATCGCAGCAGATCAAGCAGATCTCCACACAGCTGGATCAGGAGTGGAAGAGCTTTGCGGCAGCGCTGGACGAGAGGAGCACAATCCTCGCCATGTCTGCTGTGTTCCACCAGAAGGCTGAGCAGGTGAGGTGGGGATAATAATGGCGGTCCATTCGTATTTGTAGCAATGAGGCTATTGTGTTTGCAGTGATGGGATCGGTGTGTTTGCTGCACCCTCTTTGTGTGTTTGCAGTGATGGGATCGGTGTGTTTGCTGCACGTTCTTTGTGTGTTTGCAGTGATGGGATCGGTGTGTTTGCACTGATGGGATCGGTGTGTTTGCTGCATCTTCTTTGTGTGTTTGCAGTGTTGGGATCGGTGTGTTTGCTGCACGTTCTTTGTGTGTTTGCAGTGATGGGATCGGTGTGTTTGCTGCACCCTCTTTGTGTGTTTGCAGTGATGGGATCGGTGTGTTTGCTGCACCTTCTTTGTTTGTTTGCAGTGATGGGATCTGTGTGTTTGCACTGATGGGATCGGTGTGTTTGCTGCATCTTCTTTGTGTGTTTGCAGTGTTGGGATCGGTGTGTTTGCTGCACGTTCTTTGTGTGTTTGCACTGATGGGATCGGTGTGTTTGCTGCACCTTCTTTGTGTGTTTGCACTGATGGGATTGGTGTGTTTGCTGCACCCTCTTTGTGTGTTTGCAGTGATGGGATCGGTGTGTTTGCTGCATCTTCTTTGTGTGTTTGCAGTGTTGGGATCGGTGTGTTTGCTGCACGTTCTTTGTGTGTTTGCAGTGATGGGATCGGTGTGTGCACCTTCTTTGTTTGCAGTGATGGGATCTGTGTGTTTGCACTGATGGGATCGGTGTGTTTGCTGCATCTTCTTTGTGTGTTTGCAGTGTTGGGATCGGTGTGTTTGCTGCACGTTCTTTGTGTGTTTGCAGTGATGGGATCGGTGTGTTTGCTGCACCCTCTTTGTGTGTTTGCAGTGATGGGATCGGTGTGTTTGCTGCATCTTCTTTGTGTGTTTGCAGTGTTGGGATCGGTGTGTTTGCTGCACGTTCTTTGTGTGTTTGCAGTGATGGGATCGGTGTGTGCACCTTCTTTGTTTGTTTGCAGTGATGGGATCTGTGTGTTTGCACTGATGGGATCGGTGTGTTTGCTGCATCTTCTTTGTGTGTTTGCAGTGTTGGGATCGGTGTGTTTGCTGCACGTTCTTTGTGTGTTTGCAGTGATAGGATCGGTGTGTTTGCTGCACCCTCTTTGTGTGTTTGCAGTGATGGGATCGGTGTGTTTGCTGCACCTTCTTTGTGTGTTTGCAGTGATGGGATCGGTGTGTTTGCTGCATCTTCTTTGTGTGTTTGCAGTGTTGGGATCGGTGTGTTTGCTGCACGTTCTTTGTGTGTTTGCAGTGATGGGATCGGTGTGTGCACCTTCTTTGTGTGTTTGCAGTGATGGGATCGGTGTGTTTGCACTGATGGGATCGGTGTGTTTGCTGCACGTTCTTTGTGTGTTTGCAGTGATGGGATCGGTGTGTTTGCTGCACGTTCTTTGTGTGTTTGCAGTGATGGGATCTGTGCGTTTGCAGTGATGGGATCGGTGTGTTTGCTGCACCTTCTTTGTGTGTTTGCAGTGATGGGATCGGTGTGTTTGCTGCACGTTCTTTGTGTGTTTGCAGTGATGGGATCGGTGTGTTTGCTGCACCTTCTTTGTGTG
Organism: Dendrobates tinctorius; assembly: GCF_039654945.1. Classification (NCBI taxonomy): domain Eukaryota; kingdom Metazoa; phylum Chordata; class Amphibia; order Anura; family Dendrobatidae; genus Dendrobates; species Dendrobates tinctorius. The sequence goes on along the minus strand of NW_027361849.1, from coordinate 3,491,405 downwards.
TTTGCAGTGATGGGATCGGTGTGTTTGCTGCACCCTCTTTGTGTGTTTGCACTGAATGGATCGGTGTGTGCACCTTCTTTGTGTGTTTGCAGTGATGGGATCGGTGTGTTTGCTGCACGTTCTTTGTGTGTTTGCAGTGATGGGATCGGTGTGTGCACCTTCTTTGTGTGTTTGCAGTGATGGGATCGGTGTGTTTGCTGCACCTTCTTTGTGTGTTTGCAGTGATGGGATCGGTGTGTTTGCTGCACATTCTTTGTGTGTTTGCACTGATGGGATCGATGTGCTTGCTGCACCCTCTTTGTGTGTTTGCACTGATGGGATCGGTGTGTTTGCTGCACCCTCTTTGTGTGTTTGCACTGATGGGATCGGTGTGTTTTCTGCACATTCTTTGTGTGTTTGCAGTGATGGGATCGATGTGTTTGCTGCACCTTCTTTGTGTGTTTGCAGTGATGGGATCGGTGTGTTTGCACTGATGGGATCGGTGTGTTTGCTGCATCTTCTTTGTGTGTTTGCAGTGTTGGGATCGGTGTGTTTGCTGCACGTTCTTTGTGTGTTTGCACTGATGGGATCGGTGTGTTTGCTGCACCTTCTTTGTGTGTTTGCACTGATGGGATTGGTGTGTTTGCTGCACCCTCTTTGTGTGTTTGCAGTGATGGGATCGGTGTGTTTGCTGCATCTTCTTTGTGTGTTTGCAGTGTTGGGATCGGTGTGTTTGCTGCACGTTCTTTGTGTGTTTGCAGTGATGGGATCGGTGTGTGCACCTTCTTTGTTTGCAGTGATGGGATCTGTGTGTTTGCACTGATGGGATCGGTGTGTTTGCTGCATCTTCTTTGTGTGTTTGCAGTGTTGGGATCGGTGTGTTTGCTGCACGTTCTTTGTGTGTTTGCAGTGATGGGATCGGTGTGTTTGCTGCACCCTCTTTGTGTGTTTGCAGTGATGGGATCGGTGTGTTTGCTGCATCTTCTTTGTGTGTTTGCAGTGTTGGGATCGGTGTGTTTGCTGCACGTTCTTTGTGTGTTTGCAGTGATGGGATCGGTGTGTGCACCTTCTTTGTTTGTTTGCAGTGATGGGATCTGTGTGTTTGCACTGATGGGATCGGTGTGTTTGCTGCATCTTCTTTGTGTGTTTGCAGTGTTGGGATCGGTGTGTTTGCTGCACGTTCTTTGTGTGTTTGCAGTGATAGGATCGGTGTGTTTGCTGCACCCTCTTTGTGTGTTTGCAGTGATGGGATCGGTGTGTTTGCTGCACCTTCTTTGTGTGTTTGCAGTGATGGGATCGGTGTGTTTGCTGCATCTTCTTTGTGTGTTTGCAGTGTTGGGATCGGTGTGTTTGCTGCACGTTCTTTGTGTGTTTGCAGTGATGGGATCGGTGTGTGCACCTTCTTTGTGTGTTTGCAGTGATGGGATCGGTGTGTTTGCACTGATGGGATCGGTGTGTTTGCTGCACGTTCTTTGTGTGTTTGCAGTGATGGGATCGGTGTGTTTGCTGTACGTTCTTTGTGTGTTTGCAGTGATGGGATCTGTGTGTTTGCACTGATGGGATCGGTGTGTTTGCTGCACCTTCTTTGTGTGTTTGCAGTGATGGGATCTGTGCGTTTGCAGTGATGGGATCGGTGTGTTTGCTGCACCTTCTTTGTGTGTTTGCAGTGATGGGATCGGTGTGTTTGCTGCACGTTCTTTGTGTGTTTGCAGTGATGGGATCGGTGTGTGCACCTTCTTTGTGTGTTTGCAGTGATGGGATCGGTGTGTTTGCTGCACCCTCTTTGTGTGTTTGCACTGAATGGATCGGTGTGTGCACCTTCTTTGTGTGTTTGCAGTGATGGGATCGGTGTGTTTGCTGCACGTTCTTTGTGTGTTTGCAGTGATGGGATCGGTGTGTGCACCTTCTTTGTGTGTTTGCAGTGATGGGATCGGTGTGTTTGCTGCACCTTCTTTGTGTGTTTGCAGTGATGGGATCGGTGTGTTTGCTGCACATTCTTTGTGTGTTTGCACTGATGGGATCGATGTGCTTGCTGCACCCTCTTTGTGTGTTTGCACTGAAGGGATCGGTGTGTTTGCTGCACCCTCTTTGTGTGTTTGCACTGATGGGATCGGTGTGTTTTCTGCACATTCTTTGTGTGTTTGCAGTGATGGGATCGATGTGTTTGCTGCACCTTCTTTGTGTGTTTGCAGTGATGGGATCGGTGTGTTTGCACTGATGGGATCGGTGTGTTTGCTGCATCTTCTTTGTGTGTTTGCAGTGTTGGGATCGGTGTGTTTGCTGCACGTTCTTTGTGTGTTTGCACTGATGGGATCGGTGTGTTTGCTGCACCTTCTTTGTGTGTTTGCACTGATGGGATTGGTGTGTTTGCTGCACCCTCTTTGTGTGTTTGCAGTGATGGGATCAGTGTGTTTGCTGCATCTTCTTTGTGTGTTTGCAGTGTTGGGATCGGTGTGTTTGCTGCACGTTCTTTGTGTGTTTGCAGTGATGGGATCGGTGTGTGCACCTTCTTTGTTTGCAGTGATGGGATCTGTGTGTTTGCACTGATGGGATCGGTGTGTTTGCTGCATCTTCTTTGTGTGTTTGCAGTGTTGGGATCGGTGTGTTTGCTGCACGTTCTTTGTGTGTTTGCAGTGATGGGATCGGTGTGTTTGCTGCACCCTCTTTGTGTGTTTGCAGTGATGGGATCGGTGTGTTTGCTGCATCTTCTTTGTGTGTTTGCAGTGTTGGGATCGGTGTGTTTGCTGCACGTTCTTTGTGTGTTTGCAGTGATGGGATTGGTGTGTGCACCTTCTTTGTTTGTTTGCAGTGATGGGATCTGTGTGTTTGCACTGATGGGATCGGTGTGTTTGCTGCATCTTCTTTGTGTGTTTGCAGTGTTGGGATCGGTGTGTTTGCTGCACGTTCTTTGTGTGTTTGCAGTGATAGGATCGGTGTGTTTGCAGTGATGGGATCGGTGTGTTTGCTGCACCTTCTTTGTGTGTTTGCAGTGATGGGATCGGTGTGTTTGCTGCATCTTCTTTGTGTGTTTGCAGTGTTGGGATCGGTGTGTTTGCTGCACGTTCTTTGTGTGTTTGCAGTGATGGGATCGGTGTGTGCACCTTCTTTGTGTGTTTGCAGTGATGGGATCGGTGTGTTTGCACTGATGGGATCGGTGTGTTTGCTGCACGTTCTTTGTGTGTTTGCAGTGATGGGATCGGTGTGTTTGCTGCACTTTCTTTGTGTGTTTGCAGTGATGGGATCTGTGTGTTTGCACTGATGGGATCGGTGTGTTTGCTGCACCTTCTTTGTGTGTTTGCAGTGATGGGATCTGTGCGTTTGCAGTGATGGGATCGGTGTGTTTGCTGCACCTTCTTTGTGTGTTTGCAGTGATGGGATCGGTGTGTTTGCTGCACGTTCTTTGTGTGTTTGCAGTGATGGGATCGGTGTGTGCACCTTCTTTGTGTGTTTGCAGTGATGGGATCGGTGTGTTTGCTGCACCCTCTTTGTGTGTTTGCACTGAATGGATCGGTGTGTGCACCTTCTTTGTGTGTTTGCAGTGATGGGATCGGTGTGTTTGCTGCACGTTCTTTGTGTGTTTGCAGTGATGGGATCGGTGTGTGCACCTTCTTTGTGTGTTTGCAGTGATGGGATCGGTGTGTTTGCTGCACCTTCTTTGTGTGTTTGCAGTGATGGGATCGGTGTGTTTGCTGCACATTCTTTGTGTGTTTGCACTGATGGGATCGATGTGCTTGCTGCACCCTCTTTGTGTGTTTGCACTGATGGGATCGGTGTGTTTGCTGCACCCTCTTTGTGTGTTTGCACTGATGGGATCGGTGTGTTTTCTGCACATTCTTTGTGTGTTTGCAGTGATGGGATCGATGTGTTTGCTGCACCTTCTTTGTGTGTTTGCAGTGATGGGATCGGTGTGTTTGCTGCACCCTCTTTGTGTGTTTGCACTGATGGGATCGGTGTGTTTGCTGCACCCTCTTTGTGTGTTTGCACTGATGGGATCGGTGTGTTTTCTGCACATTCTTTGTGTGTTTGCAGTGATGGGATCGGTGTGTTTGCTGCACCTTCTTTGTGTGTTTGCAGTGATGGGATCGGTGTGTTTGCTGCACCTTCTTTGTGTGTTTGCAGTGATGGGATCGGTGTGTTTGCTGCACCTTCTTTGTGTATTTGCACTGATGGGATCGGTGTGTGCACCTTCTTTGTCTGTTTGCAGTGATGGGATCGGTGTGTTTGCTGCACCTTCTTTGTGTGTTTGCACTGATGGGATTGGTGTGTTTTCTGCACATTCTTTGTGTGTTTGCAGTGATGGGATCGGTGTGTTTGCTGCACCTTCTTTGTGTGTTTGCAATGATGGGATCGGGGTGTTTGCTGCACGTTCTTTGTGTGTTTGCAGTGATGGGATCGGTGTGTTTGCTGCACCTTCTTTGTGTGTTTGCAGTGATGGGATCGGTGTGTTTGCTGCACCTTCTTTGTGTGTTTGCAATGATGGGATCGGTGTGTTTGCTGCACCCTCTTTGTGTGTTTGCAGTGATGGGATCGGTGTGTTTGCTGCACCATCTTTGTGTGTTTGCAGTGATGGGATCGGTGTGTTTGCTGCACCCTCTCTGTGTGTTTGCACTGATGGGATCGGTGTGTTTGCGGCACCCTCTTTGTGTGTTTGCACTGATGGGATCGGTGTGTTTGCTGCACCCTCTTTGTGTGTTTGCACTGATGAGATCGGTGTGTTTGCTGCACCCTCTTTGTGTGTTTGCAGTGATGGGATCGGTGTGTTTGCTGCACCTTTGTGTGTTTGCAGTGATGGGATCGGTGTGTTTGCTGCACCTTCTTTGTGTGTTTGCACTGATGGGATCGGTGTGTTTGCTGCACCCTCTTTGTGTGTTTGCAGTTATGGGATCGGTGTGTTTGCTGCACCTTCTTTGTGTGTTTGCAGTGATGGGATCGGTGTGTTTGCTGCACCTTCTTTGTGTGTTTGCAGTGATGGGATCGGTGTGTTTGCTGCACCTTCTTTGTGTGTTTGCAGTGATGGGATCGGTGTGTGCACCTTCTTTGTGTGTTTGCAGTGATGGGATCGGTGTGTTTGCTGCACCCTCTTTGTGTGTTTGCACTGAATGGATCGGTGTGTTTGCTGCACCTTCTTTGTGTGTTTGCAGTGATGGGATCGGTGTGTTTGCTGCACGTTCTTTGTGTGTTTGCAGTGATGGGATCGGTGTGTGCACCTTCTTTGTGTGTTTGCAGTGATGGGATCGGTGTGTTTGCTGCACCTTCTTTGTGTGTTTGCAGTGATGGGATCGGTGTGTTTGCTGCACATTCTTTGTGTGTTTGCACTGATGGGATCGATGTGCTTGCTGCACCCTCTTTGTGTGTTTGCACTGATGGGATCGGTGTGTTTGCTGCACCCTCTTTGTGTGTTTGCACTGATGGGATCGGTGTGTTTGCTGCACCCTCTTTGTGTGTTTGCACTGATGGGATCGGTGTGTTTTCTGCACATTCTTTGTGTGTTTGCAGTGATGGGATCGGTGTGTTTGCTGCACCTTCTTTGTGTGTTTGCAGTGATGGGATCGGTGTGTTTGCTGCACCTTCTTTGTCTGTTTGCAGTGATGGGATCGGTGTGTTTGCTGCACCTTCTTTGTGTGTTTGCAATGATGGGATCGGTGTGTTTGCTGCACCCTCTTTGTGTGTTTGCAGTGATGGGATCGGTGTGTTTGCTGCACCTTCTTTGTGTGTTTGCAGTGATGGGATCGGTGTGTTTGCTGCACCCTCTCTGTGTGTTTGCACTGATGGGATCGGTGTGTTTGCTGCACCCTCTTTGTGTGTTTGCACTGATGGGATCGGTGTGTTTGCTGCACCCTCTTTGTGTGTTTGCACTGATGAGATCGGTGTGTTTGCTGCACCCTCTTTGTGTGTTTGCAGTGATGGGATCGGTGTGTTTGCTGCACCTTTGTGTGTTTGCAGTGATGGGATCGGTGTGTTTGCTGCACCTTCTTTGTGTGTTTGCACTGATGGGATCGGTGTGTTTGCTGCACCCTCTTTGTGTGTTTGCAGTGATGGGATCGGTGTGTTTGCTGCACCTTCTTTGTGTGTTTGCAGTGATGGGATCGGTGTGTTTGCTGCACCTTCTTTGTGTGTTTGCAATGATGGGATCGGTGTGTTTGCACTGATGGGATCGGTGTGTTTGCTGCACCCTCTTTGTGTGTTTGCAGTGATGGGATCGGTGTGTTTGCTGCACCCTCTTTGTGTGTTTGCACTGATGGGATCGGTGTGTTTGCTGCACCCTCTTTGTGTGTTTGCACTGATGGGATCGGTGCGTTTGCTGCACCCTCTTTGTGTTTGCAGTGATGGGATCGGTGTGTTTGCTGCACCCTCTTTGTGTGTTTGCAGTGATGGGATCTGTGTGTTTGCAGTGATGGGATCGGTGTGTTTGCTGCACCCTCTTTGTGTGTTTGCACTGAATGGATCGGTGTGTTTGCTTCACCTTCTTTGTGTGTTTGCAGTGATGGGATCGGTGTGTTTGCTGCACCCTCTTTGTGTGTTTGCACTGATGGGATCGGTGTGTTTGCTGCACCCTCTTTGTGTGTTTGCAGTGATGGGATCGGTGTGTTTGCTGCACCTTTGTGTGTTTGCAGTGATGGGATCGGTGTGTTTGCTGCACCTTCTTTGTGTGTTTGCACTGATGGGATCGGTGTGTTTGCTGCACCCTCTTTGTGTGTTTGCACTGATGGGATCGGTGTGTTTGCTGCACCCTCTTTGTGTGTTTGCACTGATGGGATCGGTGTGTTTGCTGCACCTTCTTTGTGTGTTTGCACTGATGGGATCGGTGTATTTGCTGCACCTTCTTTGTGTGTTTGCAGTGATGGGATCGGTGTGTTTGCTGCACCTTCTTTGTGTGTTTGCAATGATGGGATCGGTGTGTTTGCTGCACCCTCTTTGTGTGTTTGCACTGATGGGATCGGTGTGTTTGCTGCACCCTCTTTGTGTGTTTGCACTGATGGGATCGGTGTGTTTGCTGCACCTTCTTTGTGTGTTTGCACTGATGGGATCGGTGTATTTGCTGCACCCTCTTTGTGTGTTTGCACTGAATGGATCGGTGTGTTTGCTGCACCTTCTTTGTGTGTTTGCAGTGATGGGATCGGTGTGTTTGCTTCACCTTCTTTGTGTGTTTGCAGTGATGGGATCGGTGTGTTTGCTGCACCCTCTTTGTGTGTTTGCACTGATGGGATCGGTGTGTTTACTGCACATTCTTTGTGTGTTTGCACTGATGGGATCGGTGTGTTTGCAGTGATGGGATCGGTGTATTTGCTGCACCCTCTTTGTGTGTTTGCACTGAATGGATCGGTGTGTTTGCTGCACCTTCTTTGTGTGTTTGCAGTGATGGGATCGGTGTGTTTGCTGCACCCTCTTTGTGTGTTTGCACTGATGGGATCGGTGTGTTTACTGCACATTCTTTGTGTGTTTGCACTGATGGGATCGGTGTGTTTGCACTGATGGGATCGGTGTATTTGCTGCACCCTCTTTGTGTGTTTGCACTGAATGGATCGGTGTGTTTGCTGCACCTTCTTTGTGTGTTTGCAGTGATGGGATCGGTGTGTTTGCTTCACCTTCTTTGTGTGTTTGCAGTGATGGGATCGGTGTGTTTGCTGCACCCTCTTTGTGTGTTTGCACTGATGGGATCGGTGTGTTTGCTTCACCTTCTTTGTGTGTTTGCAGTGATGGGATCTGTGTGTTTGCAGTGATGGGATCGGTGTGTTTGCTGCACCCTCTTTGTGTGTTTGCACTGATGGGATCGGTGTATTTGCTGCACCCTCTTTGTGTGTTTGCACTGAATGGATCGGTGTGTTTGCTTCACCTTCTTTGTGTGTTTGCAGTGATGGGATCGGTGTGTTTGCTGCACCCTCTTTGTGTGTTTGCAGTGATGGGATCGGTGTGTTTACTGCACGTTCTTTGTGTGTTTGCACTGATGGGATCGGTGTGTTTACTGCACGTTCTTTGTGTGTTTGCACTGATGGGATCGGTGTGTTTGCTTCACCTTCTTTGTGTGTTTGCAGTGATGGGATCGGTGCGTTTGCTGCACCCTCTTTGTGTGTTTGCAGTGATGGGATCGGTGTGTTTGCTGCACCCTCTTTGTGTGTTTGCACTGATGGGATCGGTGTGTTTGCTGCACCCTCTTTGTGTGTTTGCAGTGATGGGATCGGTGTGTTTGCTGCACCTTTGTGTGTTTGCAGTGATGGGATCGGTGTGTTTGCTGCACCTTCTTTGTGTGTTTGCACTGATGGGATCGGTGTGTTTGCTGCACCCTCTTTGTGTGTTTGCACTGATGGGATCGGTGTGTTTGCTGCACCCTCTTTGTGTGTTTGCACTGATGGGATCGGTGTGTTTGCTGCACCCTCTTTGTGTGTTTGCAGTGATGGGATCGGTGTGTTTGCTGCACCTTTGTGTGTTTGCAGTGATGGGATCGGTGTGTTTGCTGCACCTTCTTTGTGTGTTTGCACTGATGGGATCGGTGTGTTTGCTGCACCCTCTTTGTGTGTTTGCACTGATGGGATCGGTGTGTTTGCTGCACCCTCTTTGTGTGTTTGCACTGATGGGATCGGTGTGTTTGCTGCACCTTCTTTGTGTGTTTGCACTGATGGGATCGGTGTATTTGCTGCACCTTCTTTGTGTGTTTGCAGTGATGGGATCGGTGTGTTTGCTGCACCTTCTTTGTGTGTTTGCAATGATGGGATCGGTGTGTTTGCTGCACCCTCTTTGTGTGTTTGCACTGATGGGATCGGTGTGTTTGCTGCACCCTCTTTGTGTGTTTGCACTGATGGGATCGGTGTGTTTGCTGCACCTTCTTTGTGTGTTTGCACTGATGGGATCGGTGTATTTGCTGCACCCTCTTTGTGTGTTTGCACTGAATGGATCGGTGTGTTTGCTGCACCTTCTTTGTGTGTTTGCAGTGATGGGATCGGTGTGTTTGCTTCACCTTCTTTGTGTGTTTGCAGTGATGGGATCGGTGTGTTTGCTGCACCCTCTTTGTGTGTTTGCACTGATGGGATCGGTGTGTTTACTGCACATTCTTTGTGTGTTTGCACTGATGGGATCGGTGTGTTTGCAGTGATGGGATCGGTGTATTTGCTGCACCCTCTTTGTGTGTTTGCACTGAATGGATCGGTGTGTTTGCTGCACCTTCTTTGTGTGTTTGCAGTGATGGGATCGGTGTGTTTGCTGCACCCTCTTTGTGTGTTTGCACTGATGGGATCGGTGTGTTTACTGCACATTCTTTGTGTGTTTGCACTGATGGGATCGGTGTGTTTGCACTGATGGGATCGGTGTATTTGCTGCACCCTCTTTGTGTGTTTGCACTGAATGGATCGGTGTGTTTGCTGCACCTTCTTTGTGTGTTTGCAGTGATGGGATCGGTGTGTTTGCTTCACCTTCTTTGTGTGTTTGCAGTGATGGGATCGGTGTGTTTGCTGCACCCTCTTTGTGTGTTTGCACTGATGGGATCGGTGTGTTTGCTTCACCTTCTTTGTGTGTTTGCAGTGATGGGATCTGTGTGTTTGCAGTGATGGGATCGGTGTGTTTGCTGCACCCTCTTTGTGTGTTTGCACTGATGGGATCGGTGTATTTGCTGCACCCTCTTTGTGTGTTTGCACTGAATGGATCGGTGTGTTTGCTTCACCTTCTTTGTGTGTTTGCAGTGATGGGATCGGTGTGTTTGCTGCACCCTCTTTGTGTGTTTGCAGTGATGGGATCGGTGTGTTTACTGCACGTTCTTTGTGTGTTTGCACTGATGGGATCGGTGTGTTTACTGCACGTTCTTTGTGTGTTTGCACTGATGGGATCGGTGTGTTTGCTTCACCTTCTTTGTGTGTTTGCAGTGATGGGATCGGTGCGTTTGCTGCACCCTCTTTGTGTGTTTGCAGTGATGGGATCGGTGTGTTTGCTGCACCCTCTTTGTGTATTTGCACTGATGGGATCGGTGTGTTTGCTGCACCTTCTTTGTGTGTTTGCAGTGATGGGATCGGTGTGTTTGCTGCACCTTCTTTGTGTGTTTGCAGTGATGGGATCGGTGTGTTTGCTGCACCTTCTTTGTGTGTTTGCAGTGATGGGATCGGTGTGTTTGCTGCACCTTCTTTGTCTGTTTGCAGTGATGGGATCGGTGTGTTTGCTGCACCTTCTTTGTCTGTTTGCAGTGATGGGATCGGTGTGTTTGCTGCACCTTCTTTGTGTGTTTGCACTGATGGGATCGGTGTGTTTGCTGCACCTTCTTTGTGTGTTTGCAGTGATGGGATTGGTGTGTTTGCACTTTGCTGCACATTCTTTGTGTGTTTGCACTGATGGGATCGGTGTGTTTGCTGCACCTTCTTTGTGTGTTTGCAGTGATGGGATCGGTGTGTTTGCTGCACCTTCTTTGTGTGTTTGCACTGATGGGATCGGTGTGTTTGCTGCACCTTCTTTGTGTGTTTGCAGTGATGGGATTGGTGTGTTTGCACTTTGCTGCACATTCTTTGTGTGTTTGCAGTGATGGGATCGTTGTGTTTGCTGCATCTTCTTTGTGTGTTTGCACTGATGGGATCGGTGTGTTTGCTGCACCTTCTTTGTGTGTTTGCACTGATGGGATCGGTGTGTTTGCTGCACCTTCTTTGTGTGTTTGCAGTGATGGGATCGGTGTGTTTGCTGCACATTCTTTGTGTGTTTGCACTGATGGGATCGGTGTGTTTGCTGCACCTTCTTTGTGTGTTTGCACTGATGGGATCGGTGTGTTTGCTGCACCCTCTTTGTGTGTTTGCAGTGATGGGATCGGTGTGTTTGCTGCACCCTCTTTGTGTGTTTGCACTGATGGGATCGGTGTGTTTGCTGCACCCTCTTTGTGTGTTTGCACTGATGGGATCGGTGTGTTTGCTGCACATTCTTTGTGTGCTTGCACTGATGGGATCGGTGTGTTTGCTGCACCTTCTTTGTGTATTTGCAATGATGGGATCGGTGTGTTTGCTGCACCTTCTTTGTGTGTTTGCAGTGATGGGATCGGTGTGTTTGCTGCACATTCTTTGTGTGTTTGCACTGATGGGATCGGTGTGTTTGCTGCACCTTCTTTGTGTGTTTGCACTGATGGGATCGGTGTGTTTGCTGCACATTCTTTGTGTGTTTGCACTGATGGGATCGGTGTGTTTGCAGTGATGGGATCGGTGTTTTTGCTGCACCTTCTTTGTGTGTTTGCAGTGATGGGATCGGTGTGTTTGCTGCACCTTCTTTGTGTGTTTGCAGTGATGGGATCGGTGTGTTTGCTGCACCTTCTTTGTGTGTTTGCAGTGATGGGATCGGTGTGTTTGCTGCACCTTCTTTGTGTGTTTGCAATGATGGGATCGGTGTGTTTGCTGCACCTTCTTTGTGTGTTTGCAGTGATGGGATCGGTGTGTTTGCTGCACCTTCTTTGTGTGTTTGCAGTGATGGGATCGGTGTGTTTGCTGCACCCTCTTTGTGTGTTTGCACTGATGGGATCGGTGTGTTTGCTGCACTTTCTTGGTGTGTTTGCTGCATGTATATTGTATATTTTAACTGATGGGGCCGGTCTGTTTACAGTGCTGCGGTTCCGGTGTGATTGCACATTCTTTGTGTGCCACATTATTTGTGTGATCAGACTGATGGGGCCAGTATGTTTGCTGCACGTACTTAGTGTGTTTGGACTGATGGGACCAGTGTATTTGCAGTGATGGGGCTGGTATGTTTGCTGTACGTTCATTGTGTGTTTGCAATGATGAGTCCTATGCATTTGCTGTACGTTCTTTGTGTTCTTGCACTGATGAGGCCGGTGTATTTGCACTGATGATGTCGGTGTGTTTCCTGCGCATTCTTCATGTATTTGCACTGATGAGGCTGGTGTGTTTGTGGTCCCCATCCTGATTATGAGGCCTGGAGTGTAATGCTTTGTTTCTTGTTGCAGTTCCTGTCTGGGGTGGACACCTGGTGTAAGCTGTGCAATGATGGGGGTCTTCCGTCTGAGATGCAGGGTCTGGAGATGGCGATCCATCATCATCAGACGCTGTACGAAGAAGTGACGCAGGCGTATACGGAGGTGAGGACAGCTTGCCTCCGCCATGGTTACCTTCTCGTCAGGCCCTGGGGCGGGGTCCCCCTTTACCCTTCTTGTCTCCTCTCCCTGTGTTGCCCCCCTCTCTGTCTTGTGCAGATGTCGTTGCAGAAATCTGATTTCCGTCTTCCTCCCGTAGGTCAGTCAGGACGGGAAGGCTTTGCTGGATGTTTTGCAGCGTCCTCTCAGCCCGGGGAACTCTGAATCTCTCACTGCCACTGCCAACTACTCCAAGGCCGTTCACCAGGTCCTGGATGTCGTCCACGAGGTTCTCCATCATCAGCGCCGCTTGGAAAGTATCTGGCAGCACCGTAAAGTGCGTCTGCACCAGCGGCTACAGCTCTGCGTCTTTCAGCAGGACGTCCAACAGGTAAAGCCCAACATAGAAGGAAGCGTCCCCCAGAGGACTGGAGGCTCGGCTGGGAATCCGTCCGGTGTGCCGCTCAGCCTCTGTGTAGTTTGTCAGGGACACGGGTCCACCTGCTGCAGAGCTGATGTGTTCGCTGTTCTGACGGTTGCAGACTCGCACAGATCCTGGATTCTGACTTCTCACAGCTGAAGCTTTGTCCCTTTGTATCCAGCTTAGACAATCCTCTGTGAGATGAAGCGCCAGAGTTCAGACTGAACACAGTAGACTGCATAAGGTCCGATGCCCTATGAAGCACAAGCTCCAAGACTCCGCATTCGTCTGTTTTCTTTTGGTCACGTTTCTTTTTTGTGGTGTTGTTTTTGTTGCCTGTTTTGTAGCTTTCTGTGTACGGTTGGTGTTGTAGTTTGGAGGATGGGGAGTATTGGCGGTCCAGACACTCGCTGCTTCCCATTAGCTATAACCGTCCCCCTCCATGCCTGTCTCCTCCCACATATGCTAATTATCGCCTTGGTGACGGATGACGACATTCCGTCTCTTTGGAGCCATTATCAGGCACCGCGGTAAACTACGACCGTTCCTCAGTAGGTCGCGTGCGATAAGACAAAGCCGTGCAGAATAGTGCTGCCCCGTCCATTGTGTGCGCTAACCCCCACCCCCCGTCTGCCCCAAGCTCACAAGCAATTGCGAGGTGTAAGAGCGTAACCACAGCGACCTGCACAAATACTGTCAGGACCATGCAGCGGTCCGAGCGCCGGCCATGTCCCCAGCGTTATGTTCTAAAATGAGCATCGAGCGGTTAAATCGGGAAGTTGCCCCATTGCTGGATTGTCCTCTCACCAGCATCCATGGTCGGCCTGTCACCCCCACCCGTGGGATTTCTGCTCTGCTCGTATATCGGGCTGTAGAAAGCAGCACTAGTATTCTTCTACTCTGGAGGCGCAGGCTGCACGCAGCTGTAGATCTCTCTCATGTAGAGGAGGCTGAGGAGCCGGTGACTGTGACAGGACACAATGGCGCCTCCACCATCCACCGGGCTAACACGATGCACTGTCCGTCTCTGTTAGCGACGGCGGAGTTTGCAGTGCGGTGTTGGCAATCTGCGTCAGTCCACATTGTATTGTGCATACATTGCACTGTATTACGTTGTGTCACAGCAGCCGCTGGCACTGACCGTCTTCTCTCTCGCCCCCGAGAGTTGCCGACCCTGACCGTCTTCTCTCTCGCCTCTGAGGGCTGCTGGCCCTGACGGTCTTCTCTCTGGCTCCCCGAGAGTTGACGACCCTGACTGTCTTCTCTCTGGCTCCCCAAGGGCTGCCGGCTCTTACCATCTTCTGCCCCCGAGGTCTGCCGGCCCTGACCATCTTCTCTGTGGCTCCACGAGGGCTTTCGGCCCTGACCATCCTCTCTTTGGCTCCCCAAGGACTGCAGGCCCTGACCATCTCACCCCCGGGGGGGCCTGCCGACTCTTACCATCTCCTCTCTCGCCCCCGAGGGCTGCCGACCTTGACAGCCTTCTCTCTGGCTCTTCGCGGGCTGCCGGATTTGAAAATCTCCTCTCTCACCATTGAGGACTGCTGACCTTGACAGTCTTCTCTCTGGCTCCCCAAGGGCTGACGGCCCAGACCATGTACTCTCTGGATTGCCGAGGGCTGCCGCCTCTGACCATCTTTTCTCTCGCCCTCAAGGGCTGCTGGCTCTGACCGTCTTCTCTCTGGCTGTCCGAGGGCTGCCGGCTCTGACCGTCTTCCCTCTGGCTGTCCGAGGGCTGCCTTCTCTGACCGTCTTCTCTCTGGCTGTCCGAGGGCTGCCAGCTCTGACCGTCTTCTCTCTGGCTGTCTGAGGGCTGCTGGCTCTGACCGTCTTCTCTCTGGCTGTCCGAGGGCTGCCGGCTCTGACCGTCTTCTCTCTGGCTGTCCGAGGGCTGCCTTCTCTGACCGTCTTCTCTCTGGCTGTCCGAGGGCTGCCAGCTCTGACCGTCTTCTCTCTGGCTGTCTGAGGGCTGCTGGCTCTGACCGTCTTCTCTCTGGCTGTCCGAGGGCTGCCGGCTCTGACCGACTTCTCTCTCGCTCCTGCAGGTCCTGGATTGGATCGAGAATCATGGAGAAGCTTTTCTCAGTAAACACACTGGAGTGGGCAAATCCCTCCATCGGGCGCGGGCACTGCAAAAGAGGCATGATGACTTTGAGGAGGTTGCACAGGTATTATATTCACCTTATCCTACTGTTCCTATCCTTCCCCCTCCAGCAACACCACCATGCACACTGGGATGTGTAGTCTATGATGATGGGGCTAGTTCTGGAGCCAATGTGACAAGTAAAGACTAATTACAATCAGGTATTACTGGAAACACCAAGATCTGCTCCATCTGTAATCAATGCACTGATCAGTTCTGCTCCGTTACCCGCAGTAATGTGAGGAGCGGCTCTTGGTCACATTGTGTCCTGTGTGTGATGAGCGGCTCCTGGTCACATTATGTCCTGTGTGTGATGAGCGGCTCCCGGTCACATTGTGTCCTGTGTGTGATGTGCGGCTCCCTGTCACATTGTGTCCTGTGTGTGATGAGCGGCTCACGGTCACATTATGTCCTGTGTGTGATGAGCGGCTCCCGGTCACATTGTGTCCTGTGTGTGATGAGTGGCTCCCGGTCACATTGTGTCCTGTGTGTGATGAGCGGCTCCCGGTCACATTGTGTCCTGTGTGTGATGAGTGGCTCCCGGTCACATTGTGTCCTGTGTGTGATGAGTGGCTCCCGGTCACATTGTGTCCTGTGTGTGATGAGTGGCTCCCGGTCACATTGTGTCCTGTGTGTGATGAGCGGCTCCCGGTCACATTGTGTCCTGTGTGTGATGAGTGGCTCCCGGTCACATTGTGTCCTGTGTGTGATGAGTGGCTCCCGGTCACATTGTGTCCTGTGTGTGATGAGCGGCTCACGGTCACATTGTGTCCTGTGTGTGATGAGCGGCTCCCGGTCACATTGTGTCCTGTGTGTGATGAGTGGCTCCCGGTCACATTGTGTCCTGTGTGTGATGAGCGGCTCCCGGTCACATTGTGTCCTGTGTGTGATGAGCGGCTCCCGGTCGCATTGTGTCCTGTGTGTGATGAGCGGCTCCCGGTCGCATTGTGTCCTGTGTGTGATGAGCGGCTCCCGGTCGCATTGTGTCCTGTGTGTGATGAGCGGCTCCCGGTCGCATTGTGTCCTGTGTGTGATGAGCGGCTCCCGATCGCATTGTGTCCTGTGTGTGATGAGCGGCTCCCGGTCGCATTGTGTCCTGTGTGTGATGAGCGGTTCCCGGTCACATTGTGTCCTGTGTGTGATGAGCGGCTCCCGGTCACATTGTGTCCTGTGTGTGATGAACGGCTCCCGGTCACATTGTGTCCTGTGTGTGATGTGCGACTCCCGGTCACATTGTGTCCTGTGTGTGATGTGCGGCTCCCGGTCACATTGTGTCCTGTGTGTGATGTGCGGCTCCCGGTCACATTGTGTCCTGTGTGTGATGAGCGGCTCCCGGTCACATTGTGTCCTGTGTGTGATGAGCGGCTCCCGGTCACATTGTGTCCTGTGTGTGATGTGCGGCTCCCGGTCACATTGTGTCCTGTGTGTGATGAGCGGCTCCCGGTCACATTGTGTCCTGTGTGTGATGAGCGGCTCCCGGTCACATTGTGTCCTGTGTGTGATGTGCGGCTCCTGGAGAACACACTCTAAGGCTATGGATTCTTTAGAGCATACAAGGTTCCGACTTATTAAATTTTTAAGCTTTAATAGAAAAGGTGCAGTGCTTACAATAAAAGTATATAAAAGCATGGAAATAAACAGTGACATACAAATATGCAAAACAGTGATAAAATAAAAGGGAGAAAACTTACAGAAATATCTAAACTTTGCAGTCTGGCATTCTGCCCCTGAGGAGGGGATGAATATGGAATGGCTCACACCAGCTTGGCTGTCCTTCAGTCTGTGATTATGACAGCTGTATGTGGATGATGGGGAGGATGATGATGACTGCTGTATGTAGATGATGATGGCAGTGTGGATGATGGGGAGGATGATGATGACGGATATGGATGATGGGAGGATGATGATGACGGATGTGAATGATGGGGAGGATGATGATGACGACTGTGTGTGGATGGTGGGAAGATGATGATGATGACGGCTGTGTGTGGATGATGGGAGGATGATGATGACGATCTGGATGATGGGAGGATGATTATGACGGATGTGGATGATGGGAGGATGATGATGAATGCTGTGTGTGGATGATGGGAGGATGATGATGGCTGTATGTAGATGATGATGGCTGTGTGTGGATGATGGGGAGGATGATGATGATGGATATGGATGATGGGAGGATGATGATGACGGATGTGGATCAATCAATCAATCAATCAAATTTATTATCGCCAAGTACATATTACATATATACAAGGAATTCTTTGTGGCAAAGAGGCAACATAATATATAACAACAGATACAACAAGTAACATCTAACAAGACAGATACAGTATATAGTCTACACATGACGATTTAATTGTTGAACAGAGAGTGGATAGAAGCTGTTCATAGGGCGGTTGGTGCTGCATTTGGGGACTCTGAAGCGACGTCCTGAAGGGAGTAGTTGGAATGAGGAGTGTCCCGGGTGAGAGGGATCGGATGAAATTTTCAATGCGTGGTGATCGAATTCTCTTATCATAAAGATCCTGGATTTTAGGCAGGGGGGAACCTATAATTCTCTCTGCTGTTCTGAAAGTCCTT
This sequence comes from Dendrobates tinctorius, assembly GCF_039654945.1. Lineage (NCBI taxonomy): Eukaryota > Metazoa > Chordata > Amphibia > Anura > Dendrobatidae > Dendrobates > Dendrobates tinctorius. The sequence goes on along the minus strand of NW_027361849.1, from coordinate 3,474,242 downwards.
TTGTAAGCAGAGTTTGTCATGCGCAGTGGCTCCCCCATACCAGACTATCAGAGAGGAACAAATCACAGATCTGATGACAGCATTAAAGAATAAGATCAGCAGATTCTTAGACAAACCATATCTTTTCAGCTGACGCAGGAAGAACATCCTCTGTTGTGCTTTCCTTATAACAGCATCCACGTTTTTCCCTCATTTAAGATCATGAGAGATGATAACACCAAAGAATTTGGTCTCTGTGACCCTAAGAACCACTTCGTCATGGATGTAGATTGGAAGTATCTCATGTTGCTCTTTCCTAAAATCCACAACCATCTCAGCAGTTTTTTTAGTGTGGAGTACAAGATTATTGGCTTTACACCAGTCACATATTCTTTTCACCTCACTCCAATACAAGTCTTCAGCATTCAGGATGATGGGGAGGATGATGATGACGGCTGTGTGTGGATGGTGGGAGGATGATGATGATGACGGCTGTGTGTGGATGATGGGAGGATGATGATGACGATCTGGATGATGGGAGGATGATTATGACGGATGTGGATGATGGGGAGGATGATTATGACGGATGTGGATGATGGGGACGATGATGATGACGGCTGTGTGTGGATGGTGGGAGGATGATGATGACTGCTGTGTGTGGTTGATGGGAGGATGATGATGGGGGTGTTGCCGCTGTGGAGAATGGTTGGGTTTTATCGTTCTGCTTGAACCATAATCCTGAGATGATGGAGTGCGGAGACTCGATGTTGCGGACGTGCGGGGGGACGGCGAATTCATCATCCTGCAGAGCAGTATACACGAAATGAGAAAGAAATTAAATTAACCCTTTGCAGGAGATGCTGCGCTCGTGTTCTCGCCACAGATTGTGTCCGGCTCCATTTATGTTGGTTTCTGATATTAAACAATCCCAAGCGATAAATGCCAGAGTGGCCAAGTTCTGGATGTGATGGGGAAGGTTTCCGCTGGGAGTTGTGGTCCTCCGTGTTCTGTGACAACGCACGTGTTGTGATCGTGTTCAGACATTCTGGAACTTCCCTAATACATTGTAACAAACCCTCCTTATAGATTTTTTGTTTTTTTTTTGCTGTTCAAATATTTAGTCCACAGATGAGATGCAATTGTCACGGACCCTCAGCGGGGTCAGGCCCTCCACGCTGCCTGTGATCAATAATGTTTCCATTCACTGACAGCAAGGAGGAGGAACGTCCCGCTGCGCCTCCTTACACGGGGCAGCGTTTCCGGGAGTTTTATTGTGGGGGTAGAGGATTTCTGCAGTTGGAGGAATAATGGGTGATTTTTAGGTGTGAGCGGCGCTGACACTGCGTACCCCACTGCCCAGAATGTTATTAACTCTAAGGTGTGCGGACGCCGTGAGGCTGGGCTGCCATGCTTTACACCTAGCATTTACAGCAAACAGCGAGTCATGTAGGCGGATACAGTAACCATAGTAGCTGTTCCTAGCAACTAAGTGCCATGTGCCCACCGGTCATTAACCCCCCTTTTTGTGCTGTTTAAATGTAATTTTAGGTGTTTAGGAGCTGCTGCGTTCACCGGACATGTGGCCGGACAGGGGCAGAACATCGCAGCGGCCCCTGCGGTGTGCAAAGCATTCCCTGATGTGCCGCCATCACCGGAATGTCTGTGTGTGGTGTCACCGCTGTCAACAGTGTCCGTGTGTGGTGTCACCAGAACATCCGTGTGTGGTGTCACCAGAGCATCCGTATGTGGTGTGGCCGAAGCATCTATGTGTGCTGTCGCCTGAGCGTCCGTGTGTGCTGTCGCCGGAGCATCCGTGAGTGGTGTCACCAGAGCGCTTGTGTGTGGTGTCGCTGCTGACACTAGTGTGTCCATGTGTGGTGTGGCCAGAGCGTCCGTGTGTGGTGTGGCCGGAGCGTCCGTGTGTGGTGTGGCCAGAGCGTCCGTGTGTGGTGTGGCCGGAGCGTCCGTGTGTGGTGTCACCAGAATGTCCGTGTGTGGTGTCACCTGAACGTCCGTGTGTGGTGTGGCCGGAGCGTCAGTGAGTGGTGTCACCAGAGCGTTTGTGTGTGGTGTCGCTGCTGTCATGGATATATTTACAACTTATCCTTTAATCACAGATTAAAATCTATAAAGTGCAACATAGTGCCAGATAAAACAGTGCTCGTGCAATGGTGCCAATAAGAGAAAAAGGCAGCCTGTGCCAAAAACGCCTTGTTAATATCAGAATAGTGAACAGGTTATTTTTCTTTAGTGTCTATTGATCTGAGTATTATTATTCTAGATATACTGGCCAAACACCACCTCAGCATATATAACGACACTTTTTAGAATTTTCAGTATCCTACCGGGAATTCCTGCAAAATTATTCCTAATTCTGTATCACATAACATCCAATATATTCAAAAATAGGCGAATATGACAGGAGTATCTGTTGCTCCACATCATTCAATCATGCTATACCAGCATACCTCACAGGTCAAAATGAACCATACACCGTATCCATGGAGTACCATAAGTTATAGTGCATTACCCTTCACATATTGCTGCATAGGAAATACGCTCATGGTCAAACAACTGTATGTCTTTATACTCAGCATATTCTCATGCCCTCATTCATCTGGATGGCTTTATTCCCACACCGTTCTCCCAACGCGTTTCATCCATTAGGGACTCATCAGGGGAGTTATTAGAATTCAATAGGAGAGAGGAGTCCCTAATGGATGAAACGCGTTTGGAGAACGGTGTGGGAATAAAGCCATCCAGATGAATGAGGGCATGAGAATATGCTGAGTATAAAGACATACAGTTGTTTGACCATGAGCGTATTTCCTATGCAGCAATATGTGAAGGGTAATGCACTATAACTTATGGTACTCCATGGATACGGTGTATGGTTCATTTTGACCTGTGAGGTATGCTGGTATAGCATGATTGAATGATGTGGAGCAACAGATACTCCTGTCATATTCGCCTATTTTTGAATATATTGGATGTTATGTGATACAGAATTAGGAATAATTTTGCAGGAATTCCCGGTAGGATACTGAAAATTCTAAAAAGTGTCGTTATATATGCTGAGGTGGTGTTTGGCCAGTATATCTAGAATAATAATACTCAGATCAATAGACACTAAAGAAAAATAACCTGTTCACTATTCTGATATTAACAAGGCGTTTTTGGCACAGGCTGCCTTTTTCTCTTATTGGCACCATTGCACGAGCACTGTTTTATCTGGCACTATGTTGCACTTTATAGATTTTAATCTGTGATTAAAGGTTAAGTTTTAAATATATCCATACCAAGCTGCTACATTTATCTTGATTGGGTTTGGTGAAACAGACCCCTGCTTATTTATGTCGCTGCTGTCACTAGTGTGTCCATGTGTGGTGTGGCCAGAGCGTCCCTGTGTGATGTGGCCGGAGCGTCCGTGTGTGGTGTGGCCGGAGCGTCCGTGTGTGGTGTCACCAGAGCGTTTCTGTGTGGTGTCGCTGCTGTCACTAGTGTGTCCATGTGTGGTGTCACCACAGCATCCATGTGTGGTGTGGCTGGAGCGTCTGTGTGTGATGTGGCCTGAGCGTCCGTGTGTGGTGTCACCGGAGTGTCTGTGTGTGATGTGGCCTGAGCGTCTGTGTGTGGTGTGGCCGGAGGGTCCGTGTGTGGTGTCACCAGAACGTCCGTGTGTGGTGTGGCCGGAGCGTCAGTGAGTGGTGTCACCAGAGCGTTTGTGTGTGGTGTCGCTGCTGTCACTAGTGTGTCCCTGTGTGGTGTGGCCAGAGCATCCATGTGTGGTGTGTCTGGAGTGTCTGTGTGTGCTGTCACCAGAACGTCTGTGTGTGGTGTGGCCGGAGCGTCCGTGTGTGGTGTCACCAGAGCGTTTGTGTGTGGTGTCGCTGCTGTCACTTAGTGTGTCCGTGTGTGATGTGGCCGGAGCGTCCATGTGTGGTGTCACCAGAACATCTGTGTGTGGTGTGGCTGGAGTGTCTGCTGTCACGAGAACGTCCGTGTGTGGTGTCACCAGAACGTCTGTGTGTGGTGTGGCCGGAGCGTCCGTGTGTGGTGTCACCAGAGCGTTTGTGTGTGGTGTCGCTGCTGTCACTTAGTGTGTCCGTGTGTGATGTGGCCGGAGCGTCCATGTGTGGTGTCACCAGAACATCTGTGTGTGGTGTGGCTGGAGTGTCTGCTGTCACGAGAACGTCCGTGTGTGGTGTCACCAGAACATCTGTGTGTGGTGTGGCCGTAGCGTCCGTGTGTGGTGTGGCCGTGTGTCTGTCACCGTGTGTCGGCCATTTCCGCCCCATTGACGGTTCACCCCGAGGCTGTGTCCAGATGTCCTGGGTTGCTGGTCGCGGCCGTACGATCAGACCTGACACTGGGTTAGCGTCTCCTTCTCTCCATTATTTGTGCGGTTGTGTCAGCCATTTCTCGCCCCATTGATCATTCACTTCTCGGATGATGTCGTTGCTGGTGTATGGCCCCAGCGTGCTGACCCCGGGGGTCTCCTGTCCACACGAGTGCAATGTCACAGTGACGAGACACGGCGGGGGCTTCGCCATGACTTCCACTGTTTGCTGACACACACGACTTCAGATAGGATATTTCTCTACCATCCGGTGACTACCTTCTAGGACGTTCCCGCGCCCCTCCCCTAAATCTCCTGCCCCCTTTGTCTTTTAATGTTGAATCTGCTTTTTAATGCCGTTAGTGAAATCCCGGCACATATCGTCCCGACGTGTGGTGAGCGGCGCGGCGGCATCTGTCCGGGGAGGATTATTTGCAGGTGGAATTATCCGCAGAAAGTAAAGACCGGACCCCTCTCTGCTCCTAGTGGAGCGGCGCCCCCTGGTGGCACTATTACCATGGAAAGCCAAAATGAAGGTTTCTCTGCTTTTGTTTTATATTTCAGTCTTTCTTTCCCTGACAGAACACGTACACCAATGCTGACAAATTGCTCGAGGCCGCGGAGCAGCTCGCTCAGACCGGTGAATGTGATCCCGAGGAGATCTACAAGGCGGCCAGGCATCTGGAAGTCCGGATCCAGGACTTTGTGCGCAGGGTGGAACAGAGGAAACTGCTGCTGGACATGTCCGTCTCCTTCCACAGTCACACGAAGGAGGTAAGATGCACCCTTCATGGCTGAAAATCTCACAATGAGCGCAGCTCTGGATCAGTACAGGATCAGTAATGTATGCAAGGAGTTTGTATGTTCTCCCTATGTTTTTGTGGGTTTCCTCCGGGTTCTCCGGTTTCCTCCCACTTTCCAAAGACATACTGATAGAGACTTTAGATTGTGAGCCCTATGGTGAAATATGTATTTGTAGGGATGTATGACCAGCAGTAAATTAACATCTGTTCTAGGCTGCAGCTCTCACAAAGGTGATAGCATATGTTTCCAGGCTGCAGCTGTTCACAAAGGTCACAACCTATGTTATCCTGAGAAAAGACAGTTTTCCTGGTCCCTGACCCCAGGGGGCCTTCCTGAGAACACACACACAATTGGAAACATTTCACACCTCCTAGTGTCTTTGATGGGGCGACCCCAAATTGCAGCCTGACACTATTTCTAAGAGAAAGAAAAGTTATACAAACAGCGTTCAGAGAAAATGTATTCATTGGTAGTGTCGCCATGATCCAGTCACACCAGGATATAGAATATTAACCCGAGAGTCTGGTCCAGAAATCTGAATTCCAGGTTAAATCTATAAATTAGGCCTTTACACATAAAAAGCTGTTCACAGACTGAGGGACAGCCAAGCTGATGGTGACCCATATCATATTCATCAGGGAGCAGAATGCCAGACTACAAAGTTTAGACATTTCTGTAAGTTTTTCACGTTTATTTTATCACTGTTTTACATATTTGTATGTCACTGTTTATTTCCATATTTTATATCCTTCTTATTGTAAGCACTGCACCTTTTCTATTAAAGCTTAAAACTTTAAGTCTGAACCTTGTATGCTCTAAAGAATCCATATCCTTAGAGTGTGCGCTCCTGGTGACTGGCACATAGTAGTAGTATTTCCGTGATTCATCGCCCGTGTGTTCGGTGAGTGGTGGCAGCGTGTATGAGCGGGGTGCGTGGTCTGTGTCGGGGTGTGATTTATACTCCCACTGCAGCATAGGACAGAGGGTGAATGCTGGACTGAGTGAGAGGAGATAGATTAACCCTTGCAGGCGCAACCCCAAGTCACATGCTGAGAAGCGGGTACTTGACAAGCCCCATCGGGGACAGTGCCAATAATGTCTGAAAAGTGCTGTGGAATTAATGGCGCTATATAGATGAGTAAAATAAAGAAGAAAAAAATGAATAGTGAGAGCAGCTCTGGGGTATAATACAGAATGTAACTCAGGATCAGTAATGTAATGTATGTACACTGACTGCACCAGCAGAATAGTGAGCGCAGCTCTTGGGTATAATACAGGATGTAACTCAGGATCAGTAATGTAATGTATGTACACACAGTGACTGCACAAGCAGAATAGTGAGTGCAGCTCTGGGGTATAATACAGGAGGTAACTCAGGATCAGTAATGTAATGTATGTACACACAGTGACTGCACCAGCAGAATAGTGAGTGCAGCTCTGGGGTATAATACAGGATGTAACTCAGGATCAGTAATGTAATGTATGTACACACAGTGACTGCACCAGCAGAATAGTGAGTGCAGCTCTGGGGTATAATACAGGATGTAACTCAGGATCAGTGATGTATGTACACAGTGACTGCACCAGCAGAATATTGAGTGCATCTCTGGAGTATAATACAGGATGTAACTCAGGATCAGTAATGTAATGTATGTACACAGTGACTGCACCAGCAGTATAGTGAGAGCAGCTCTGGAGTATAATACAGGATGTAAGTCAGGATCAGTAATGTATGTACACAGTGACTGCACCTGCAGAATAGTGAGTGCAGCTCTGGAGTATAATACAGGATGTAAGTCAGGATCAGTAATGTATGTACACAATGACTGCACCAGCAGAATAGTGAGTGCAGCTCTGGAGTATAATACAGGATGTAACTCAGGATCAGTAATGTATATACACAGTGACTGCACCAGCAGAATAGTGAGTGCAGCTCTGGAGTATAATACAGGATGTAACTCAGGATCAGTAATGTAATGTATGTACACAGTGACTGCACCAGCAGAATAGTGAGTGCAGCTCTGGGGTATAATGCAGGATGTAACTCAGGATCAGTAATGTAATGTATGTACACAGTGACTGCACCAGCAGAATAGTGAGTGCAGCTCTGGAGTATAATACAGGATGTAACTCAGGATCAGTAATGTAATGTATGTACACACAGTGACTGCACCAGCAGAATAGTGAGTGCAGCTCTGGGGTATAATACAGGGTGTAACTCAGGATCAGTAATGTATGTACACAGTGACTGCACCAGCAGAATAGTGAGTGCAGCTCTGGAGTATAATACAGGATGTAACTCAGGATCAGTAATGTAATGTATGTACACAGTGACTGCACCAGCAGAATAGTGAGTGCAGCTCTGGAGTATAATACAGGATGTAACTCAGGATCAGTAATGTATGTACACAGTGACTGCACCAGCAGAATAGTGAGTGCAGCTCTGGAGTATAATACAGGATGTAACTCAGGATCAGTAATGTAATGTATGTACACAGGGACTGCACCAGCAGAATAGTGAGTGCAGCTCTGGAGTATAATACAGGGTGTAACTCAGGATCAGTAATGTAATGTATGTACACAGTGACTGCACCAGCAGAATAGTGAGTGCAGCTCTGGAGTATAATACAGGATGTAACTCAGGATCAGTAATGTAATGTATGCACACAGTGACTGCACCAGCAGAATAGTGAGTGCAGCTCTGGGGTATAATACAGGATGTAACTCTGGATCAGTAATGTAATGTATGTACACAGTGACTGCACCAGCAGAATAGTGAGTGCAGCTCTGGGGTATAATACAGGATGTAACTCAGGATCAGTAATGTAATGTGTGTACACAGTGACTGCACCAGCAGAATAGTGAGCGCAGCTCTTGGGTATAATACAGGATGTAACTCAGGATCAGTAATGTAATGTATGTACACACAGTGACTGCACCAGCAGAATAGTGAGTGCAGCTCTGGGGTATAATACAGGAGGTAACTCAGGATCAGTAATGTAATGTATGTACACAGTGACTGCACCAGCAGAATAGTGAGTGCAGCTCTGGGGTATAATACAGGATGTAACTCAGGATCAGTAATGTAATGTATGTACACAGTGACTGCACCAGCAGAATAGTGAGTGCAGCTCTGGGGTATAATACAGGATGTAACTCAGGATCAGTAATGTAATGTATGTACACACAGTGACTGCACCAGCAGAATAGTGAGTGCAGCTGTGGAGTATAATACAGGATGTGCTGGTCTTAGGAGCCAATTGACACTAAGGACTCGTGCTGTTTTGGGGCCACAGCTTTTCCTGCTGTCAATAGTTTGTGTATCTTCAGGACAGGATCCATGTCAGATATTAATATTACGCTGCATTTTTCTGGCTTGTTCCGTTTATCTATTTTTACTGCCTGGATCCTGGGAGATAATTGTCATTAGACCTAATTAAAGCCTTGTAATTAGGACATTGTGCCTCTTGGACTTTAATGAGGATTTGATATCACTCGGGGCTGGAGGACCTTACAAAGTCACAAAACCTTAGATTTATAGGAATGTGGCGCTGCCATGTGCATCAGACTATCGTCAGCTGAGGACCTCGGCAACCAACTCCTGGTTAGCAGAGTCTCCAGATGTTCCCCTGATGGCCAAAGTTGGGGAGAAAGGATCGGGCAGTGGGAGTTAGTTTGGTCGCATGGTGTGTATTGTCTCCTACCTGTGGGTACAGGGGTCCGAGCTGTGTGTAAGCGGAGCCGCACAGTGTGATTCCTCCACTAGTCTGCCCGTCACACACTGCTCTTATATCAGTGTGCAGAAAAATTGTGGGAAATTATCAGTGTTAAGAAGGGCGACATCTGCCTCCCCAACTGCAGATGTCTCCACGCTCTCAGTCAGGTGGTTTCTCGTGTCCCTTCTGTCTCCGCGGTCTCTTCTTTACCCTCTCTCATGTCTCTTCTGTGTCTGTGGTCTGTCGTGTCTCCTCTCCTCCTTCCATGTTCTCTTTTTTCTTCTCCCTCCCTCCGCAACTCTTCGTGTCTCCTCTCCCTCCTGCCGTCCCTTGTGTATCCTCCGCTTCCCTCGTCGGCCCCTCGAGTCTCGTCAGCCTCCCTCGTCGGCCCCTCGTGTCTCGGCAGCCTCCCTCGGCGGCCCCTTCGTGTCTCGTCAGCCTCCCTCGGCGGCCCCTCGTGTCTCGTCAGCCTCCCTCGGCGGCCCCTTCGTGTCTCGGCAGCCTCCCTCGGCAGCCCCTTCGTGTCTCGTCAGCCTCCCTCGTCGGCCCCTCGTGTCTCGTCAGCTTCCCTCGTCAGCCCCTCGTGTCTCGTCAGCTTCCCTCGGCGGCCCCTTCGTGTCTCGTCAGCCTCCCTCGGCGGCCCCTTCGTGTCTCGTCAGCCTCCCTCGGCGGCCCCTTCGTGTCTCGGCAGCCTCCCTCGGCGGCCCCTTCGTGTCTCGGCAGCCTCCCTCGGGGGCCCCTTCGTGTCTCGTCAGCTTCCCTCGGCGGCCCCTCGTGTCTCGTCAGCTTCCCTCGGCGGCCCCTCGTGTCTCGTCAGCCTCCCTCGGCGGCCCCTTCGTGTCTCGGCAGCCTCCCTCGGGGGCCCCTTCGTGTCTCGGCAGCCTCCCTCGGGGGCCCCTTCGTGTCTCGGCAGCCTCCCTCGGGGGCCCCTTCGTGTCTCGGCAGCCTCCCTCGGGGGCCCCTTCGTGTCTCGGCAGCCTCCCTCGGCGGCCCCTCGTGTCTCGTCAGCTTCCCTCGGCGGCCCCTTCGTGTCTCGTCAGCCTCCCTCGGCGGCCCCTTCGTGTCTCGTCAGCCTCCCTCGGCGGCCCCTTCGTGTCTCGTCAGCCTCCCTCGGCGGCCCCTTCGTGTCTCGTCAGCCTCCCTCGGCGGCCCCTTCGTGTCTCGGCAGCCTCCCTCGGCGGCCCCTTCGTGTCTCGGCAGCCTCCCTCGGCGGCCCCTTCGTGTCTCGGCAGCCTCCCTCGGCGGCCCCTCGTGTCTCGTCAGCCTCACTCGGCGGCCCCTCGTGTCTCGTCAGCCCCCCGCAGCGGCCCCTCGTGTCTCGTCAGCCTCACTCGGCGGCCCCTCGTGTCTCGTCAGCCCCCCGCAGCGGCCCCTCGTGTCTCGTCAGCCTCCCTCGGCGGCCCCTCGTGTCTCGTCAGCCTCCCTCGGCAGCCCCTCGTTTCTGTCCCTTCTCTGCGATGTCTCTGATGTCTTTTGCTTTGTCTGTTCTTTTTTTCTCAGCTCTGGACCTGGATGGAGGATCTGCAGAAGGAGCTGCTGGAGGATGTCTGTGCGGACTCTGTAGACGCTGTCCAGGAGCTGATCAAGCAGTTCCAGCAGCAGCAGACAGCAACGCTGGATGGGACCCTCAACGTCATCAAGGAGGGAGAGGATCTAATCCAGCAGCTCAGGTGAGCGAGGAACAGCGAGATAATACGCGCGTTGTGAGTCAGAGATGTACAGTTCAGAGCCGAGTGTGTTCTGCGTGGTGAGACGCGGCGGCAGAACCGAGCGTGTTCTGCGTGGTGAGACGCGGGGGCAGAGACAAGTTTCTTCCTCGTGGTGAGACACGGGGGCAGAGCCGAGTGTGATCTGCTGGTGAGATGCGGGGGCAGAGCCGAGCATATTCTGCGTGGTGAGACGCGGGGGCAGAGCCGAGTTTCTTCCTCGTGATGAGACGCTGAGGCAGAGCTGAGTGTGATCTGTGTGATGAGATGCAGGGGCAGAGCCAAACGTGGTGAGAAGCGTGGGCAGAGCCGAGCTTGTTCCGCGTGGTGAGAAGAGTGGGCAGAGCCGAGCGTGTTCTGCGTGGTGAGATTCGGGGGCAGAGCCGAGTTTCTTCTGCATTCTGAGACACGGGGGCAGAGCCGAGTTTCTTCTGCATTCTGAGACGCGGGGGCAGAGCCGAGTTTCTTCTGCGTTCTGAGACGCGGGGGCAGAGCCGAGTTTCTTCTGCGTTCTGAGACGCGGGGGCAGAGCCGAGTTTCTTCTGCGTTCTGAGACGCGGGGGCAGAGCCGAGTTTCTTCTGCGTTCTGAGACGCGGGGGCAGAGCCGAGTTTCTTCTGCGTTCTGAGACGCGGGGGCAGAGCCGAGTTTCTTCTGCGTTCTGAGACGCGGGGGCAGAGCCGAGTTTCTTCTGCGTTCTGAGACGCGGGGGCAGAGCCGAGTTTCTTCTGCGTTCTGAGACGCGGGGGCAGAGCCGAGTTTCTTCTGCGTTCTGAGACGCGGGGGCAGAGCCGAGTTTCTTCTGCGTTCTGAGACGCGGGGGCAGAGCCGAGTTTCTTCTGCGTTCTGAGACGCGGGGGCAGAGCCGAGTTTCTTCTGCGTTCTGAGACGCGGGGGCAGAGCCGAGTTTCTTCTGCGTTCTGAGACGCGGGGGAAGAGCCGAGTTTCTTCTGCGTTCTGAGACGCGGGGGCAGAGCCGAGTTTCTTCTGCGTTCTGAGACGCGGGGGCAGAGCCGAGTTTCTTCTGCGTTCTGAGACGCGGGGGCAGAGCCGAGTTTCTTCTGCGTTCTGAGACGCGGGGGCAGAGCCGAGTTTCTTCTGCGTTCTGAGACGCGGGGGCAGAGCCGAGTTTCTTCTGCGTTCTGAGACGCGGGGGCAGAGCCGAGTTTCTTCTGCGTTCTGAGACGCGGGGGCAGAGCCGAGTTTCTTCTGCGTTCTGAGACGCGGGGGCAGAGCCGAGTTTCTTCTGCGTTCTGAGACGCGGGGGCAGAGCCGAGTTTCTTCTGCGTTCTGAGACGCGGAGGCAGAGCCGAGTTTCTTCTGCGTTCTGAGACGCGGGGGCAGAGCCGAGTTTCTTCTGCGTTCTGAGACGCGGGGGAAGAGCCGAGTTTCTTCTGCGTTCTGAGACGCGGGGGCAGAGCTGAGTTTGTTCTCTGCTCCTCAGGGACTCTGCGGTCTCCAGCAATAAAACTCCGCACAACAGCTCCATCAGTCACATCGAGTCAGTTCTGCAGCAGTTGGACGAGGCTCAGGTTCAGATGGAGGAATTATTTCATGAGAGGAAGATAAAGCTGGACATCTTCCTGCAGCTGCGCATCTTCGAGCAGTACACGATCGAGGTGAGTCGTGACGGCTGCCATGGTTATGCCTATATAATTGGTGTAATAGGTTCTTCTTGCACAGATGTAGCAGAGTTCAATGTCACTGCATCATTTTAGCTGAAAAATGCAATAAAATCTTATCAGAAACTGCAACAAAAAGTCTAAGGGTGTGTGCACGTGTTGTGGATTCTACTGCGGATTTGTCCCAGAATCTGCTGCGTTGAACAGTACCATTATAATCAATGAAAAACGAAAACCGCCGTGCACATGCTGCGGATCTTTCCTCACGGATCAGCTGTGGATTTAAATTCGCAGCATGTCAATTCTTTGTGCGGATTCCTTAGCGGTTTGACCCCTGCTCCATTATAGTTATCCGCAGGTGTCAATACGCAGGGGAATACTGCACAAAATCCGCAGGTAAAATGAAGATCATTTTACCTGTGGATTTAGCCAAATCCGCGCGGAAAAATCCGCAGGACAATCCGCACCCTGTGCACATACCCTTCACAATACCTTACACATTCATGTGTATTTAGTCATGGCCGAAAGTGTTGGCACCCATGAAATTATACCAGAAAATGAAGTATTTCTCACAGATCATTATTACAATTACACATTATTTAAAAGGCAAATTGGATATAAATTCACACAAAACCCCAGAAATGGGCCGGAGAAAATTGTTGGCACCCTCACCTTAATATTTGGTTTCACCCACTGGAATAAATAATTACAACCAATCGCTTCCTAGAACCATCCACAAATTTCTTCCTCCTCTCAGCCGGGATCTTGGACTCTTCTTACAATCTGCTCCCGATCTCATATTTCACCTTCTCCGAACAGCGATTGTAAGATCTCTCCACAGAGGATCAATGGGATTTAGATCCGGACTCATTGCTGCCACTTCAGAGATCTCCAGCGCTTTGTTTCCATCCAGTTCTGGGGGCTTCTTGAAGTATGTTTGGGGTCATTGTCCTGCTGGATGACCCATGACCTAGGATGCAAACCCAGCTTTCTGACACTGGGCACTATATAGCCACCCAAAATCCTTTGGTAATCTTCAGATGTGATGATGCTTTGCACACAGTCAGGTTACCCAGTGCCAGAGGCAGCAAAACAACCCCAAAACATCAGTGACCTACCACCATATCTGACTGTAGGTACTGTGTTCTTTTCTTTGTAGGCATCATTCTGCTTTCGCTACACAGAATGATATGCTTTACCAAAAAGCTTTATATTTGTCATATATGTCCACAAGAATCTTTTCCACAAAGATTTTAGATTAATCACATATATTTTGCAAGTTGCAATCTTTCTTTTTATGTCTGTGTCAGCAGTGGGGTCTTCCTTTGTCTCCTGCCATAGCGTTTTATTTCATTCCCATGTGGACAGATAGTTTGCACTCATACTGATGCTCCCTGAGCCAGCAGGACCGCTTGGATATCTCTGGACCTTGTTTGGGGCTTTTCCACCATCCCGACTATCTTACCTTACAAGCTTTCATCAATTTTTCTGTCGTCCACATCCAGGGAGATTAGCTACATGGCCATTGGTTGTAAACTTCTTGATTATGTTGTGCACCGTGGACAAAGGAACATCACGATCTCTGGAGATGGACTTGTAACCTGGAGATGGCTGATATTCTTCAGTAATACTGGTTCTCCAGTCCTCAGACAGTTCTCTTCTCCTCTTTCCGTTCTCCTTGTTTACTTTGGAACCTACAGACACACAATGCAAAGACTGAGTCAACTTCTCCCCTTTAATCTGGTTTCAGGTGTGAATTTTATATCCTGTTTTTTTGTGCTGTTCAATACACAAAAAAGGAAATAAACGTGTCATTAACAAAACCTGGGGAATTGTAATAATGTTCTGGGAGAAATACTTCATTTTCTGGAACAATTTCGAGGGTGCCAACAGTTTTGTCCTTGACTGTATTTATGTGTGTGTATAAAATATATGTAATATAATGTGTGTGCCGCCCCTATAATGGCTCTTCATGCAGGTGACGGCTGAGCTGGACGCCTGGAACGAGGATCTTCTCCGTCAGATGAATGACTTCAATACTGAAGACTTGACCCTTGCGGAGCAGCGCCTGCAGCGTCACAAGGAGCGGAAACTAGCCATGAACAACATGACCTTTGAGGTGATCCAGCAGGGGCAGGACCTGCACCAGTACATCATGGAGGTGCAGGCATCCGGTAAGTCTGCCATCATCTGTGGCACCATGCAGGAGATAGGTTGGTAGGTGCCTCTGGAGCCGGACATGACACATTACTGTGATTGTGGCCTGGAGGTGGCGGCATGTAGTTGAACATGTGAGGATTTTGGATTGGGTGGAATGTGACTATGGTGGGCACATGAGGTGGGCGAGTGTGGTCAGTGCTGATCAGCGGATAATGTGCCGCCTGTTCCCCTCCTCTAGGCATTGAGCTGATCTGTGAGAAGGACATAGACCTGGCCACTCAGGTGCAGGAATTGCTGGAGTTCCTCCATGAGAAGCAGCACGAGCTGGACATGAACGCGGATCAGACCCACAAGCGTCTGGAGCAGTGTCTGCAACTGCGCCACCTGCAGGCTGAGGTCAAGCAGGTATGTGCCCCTAGTGTCTGATAATGGGTATCTAGTACCTTGTACCGCTATACCACCATATCTATAGGAGTGGAAAGCAGGAACGTGAAGTGTCTGCTTTGGTGGAAGTCAGAGATAGATAATCTACCGTCACTTATACAGTGTGTAGAATTTTCAGTAGTGCAGATTGTGAAGTTTATGCACGCACGCACGGTTCGGAAAGTATTCAGACCCCTTTACATTTTTCACTCTTTGTTTCATTGCAGCCATTTGGTAAATTCAAAAAAGTTCATTTTTTTCTCATTAATGTGCACTCTGCACCCCATCCTAACTGAAAAAAAGCAGAAATGTAGAAATTTTTGAAAATTTATTAAAAAAGAAAAACTGAAATATCCCATGGTCATAAGTATTCAGCCCCTTTGCTCAGACAATCATATGTAAGTCACATGCTGTCCATTTCCTTGTAATCCTCCCTTAGATGGTTCTACTCCTTCATTGGAGTCCAGCTGTGTGTAATTACACTGATAGGACTTGATTTGTAAAGGCGCACACCTGTCTATAAACTGTGTTCCAAATTATTATGCAAAAAGAGTTTCGGAGTGATAAGGTTAGAATTTTTTGTCATTTACACTCATTGCTGGTGATGTGTGTCCGTGCTCTTTATATCACTGATAGCAATTGCAGAGACCTGTGCACATTAGTTTGGCCGGTGTGTCCAAATAAAGGCAAGACTACTGAAGAAGGCTGTTCCACATTATTAAGCAGCCGACATTTTTTGCCAAAATGGGAAAGAAAAAGGATGTGTCTGCTGCTGAGAAGCCACAAATTGTGGAGTATTTAGGTCAAGGCATGACTACAATCACCATTGCCAAGACACTTCATCGTGATCATTGCACAATCAAGAAGTCTGTCGCTGATTCCCAGCACACACGTGTGCGAGCTGATAAGGAAACATTGAGGACTCTTTCCAACAGGCAATTGCGTCAGGTTAAAAGAGCAGCTGCAAAAATGCCTTGTCATAGCAGCAGACAAGTTTTTGAAGCTGCTGGTGCCTCTAACGTCCCCCGAACAACAAGATGCAGGGTCCTTCAGAGGTTTGCAGCTGTGCGTAAGCCATCCTGTCCACCACCTCTATCCACTGCACACAAGCAGAAGCGGCTCCAGTGGCCAAACGAGACATGAAGACTGATGAGGGCCGTGCAACGCTCGATGGTCCAGATGGATGGAGCGGAGGATGGCTGGTTGATGGACACCCCATGAAAACACGGCTAAGGTGCCAACAAGGAGGAGGTGGAGTAATGTTTTGGGCTGGAATCATGGGGAGAGAGATTGTCGGCCCCTTTAGGATCCCGGAAGGGGTAAAGATGAACTCCATAATCTATGTGGAGTTTCTAAAACAGCACTTCCTGCCATGGTTCAAGAGGAAGAACCGTGCTTTCCACAGCAAGATCATTTTCATGCCTGATAATGCACCGTCTCATGCTGCAAATAACACATCTGCCTCTCTGGCTGCTATGGGCAGAAAAGAGGACAAACTTATGGTGTGGCCACCATCTTCCCCGGACCTCAACCCCATTGAGAACCTCTGGAGCATCATCACAAGGAGCGTCTATGATGGCGGGAGGCAGCTCACATCTAAGCAACAGCTCTGGGAGGGGATTCTGTCCACAGGCAAAACAACTGGAGCACAAACCATCCAAAAACTGACAAATCCAATGGACGAGAGAGTTCAGAAGCTTCTTTCCAACAAGGGTCCTATGTGCAAATGTAACATCACCCAGAAGAAAGTTTTGACTTGAAAACTTTGATATCATTTTGTAATAAGCTGATAATGCTTATAACTTCACAACTCACCATTGTTTTGTTCAAAATAAAAATAAAAAGGTTGAAATCTCTGCTGTGCATAATAATTTGGAACATGCATTCCGAGTGTTTCTTATTTTTAAAAATATACTGTTTTCATAGGCAGATTGTTCAAAAACATTACAATTATACTAGAATATTAGATGACTGGAAAATAACAAGGACTGCAATTCATAGAGGTAATTTAGAGAAAATAGGAGGAAATATTTTTTGCATAATAATTTGGAACACAATGTATAAGACCTCACAGCTCACAGTGCATGTCACATCAAATGAGATTCATGAGGCCAAAGGAACTGGCCAAGGAGCTCAGAGACAGAATTGTGGCAAGGCACAGATCTGGCCAAGGGTAGAAAAGAATTTCTGCAGTACTCAAGGTTCCTAAGAGCACAATGGCCTCCATAATCCTTAAATGGAATAACTTTGAGACCACCAGAAGTCTTCCTAGACCTGGCCGTCCAGCCATATTACTATATATATTACTGTATCACACTGAGGAGAAGGGTGGCCATATTACTATATATATTACTGTATCACACTGAGGAGAAGGGCGGCCTTATTACTATATATATTACTATATCACACTGAGGAGAAGGGCAGCCATATTACTATATATATTACTATATCACACTGAGGAGAAGGGCAGCCATATTACTATATATATTACTATATCACACTGAGGAGAAGGGCGGCCTTATTACTATATATATTACTATATCACACTGAGGAGAAGGGCGGCCATATTACTATATATATTACTGTATCACACTGAGGAGAAGGGCAGCCATATTACTATATATATTACTATATCACACTGAGGAGAAGGGCGGCCTTATTACTATATATATTACTATATCATCACTGAGGAGAAGGGCGGCCATATTACTATATATATTACTATATCACACTGAGGAGAAGGGCGGCCATATTACAATATATATTACTATATCACACTGAGGAGAAGGGCGGCCATATTACTATATATATTACTATATCACACTGAGGAGAAGGGCGGCCATATTACTATATATAATACTATATCACACTGAGGAGAAGGGCGGCCATATTACTATATATATTACTATATCACACTGAGGAGAAGGGTGTCCATATTACTATATATATTACTATATCACACTGAGGAGAAGGGCGGCCATATTACTATATATATTACTATATCACACTGAGGAGAAGGGGGGTCATATTACTATATATATATTACTATATCACACTGAGGAGAAGGGCGGCCATATTACTATATATATTACTATATCACACTGAGGAGAAGGGTGTCCATATTACTATATATATTACTATATCACACTGAGGAGAAGGGCGGCCATATTACAATATATATTACTATATCACACTGAGGAGAAGGGTGTCCATATTACTATATATATTACTATATCACACTGAGGAGAAGGGCGGCCATATTACTATATATATTACCATATCACACTGAGGAGAAGGGCGGCCATATTACTATATATATTACTATATCACACTGAGGAGAAGGGCGGCCATATTACTATATATATTACTATATCACACTAAGGAGAAGGGCGGCCATATTACTATATATATTACTGTATCACACTGAGGAGAAGGGCGGCCATATTGCTACAGTGGGGAAAAAAAGTATTTAGTCAGTCAGCAATAGTGCAAGTTCCACCACTTAAAAAGATGAGAGGCGTCTGTAATTTACATCATAGGTAGACCTCAACTATGGGAGACAAACTGAGAAAAAAAAATCCAGAAAATCACATTGTCTGTTTTTTTTTCATTTTATTTGCATATTATGGTGGAAAATAAGTATTTGGTCAGAAACAAGCAATCAAGATTTCTGGCTCTCACAGACCTGTAACTTCTTCTTTAAGAGTCTCCTCTTTCCTCCACTCATTACCTGTAGTAATGGCACCTGTTTAAACTTGTTATCAGTATAAAAAGACACCTGTGCACACCCTCAAACAGTCTGACTCCAAACTCCACTATGGTGAAGACCAAAGAGCTGTCAAAGGACACCAGAAACAAAATTGTAGCCCTGCACCAGGCTGGGAAGACTGAATCTGCAATAGCCAACCAGCTTGGAGTGAAGAAATCAACTGTGGGAGCAATAATTAGAAAATGGAAGACATACAAGACCACTGATAATCTCCCTCGATCTGGTGCTCCACGCAAAATCCCACCCCGTGGGGTCAGAATGATCACAAGAACGGTGAGCAAAAATCCCAGAACCACGCGGGGGGACCTAGTGAATGAACTGCAGAGAGCTGGGACCAATGTAACAAGGCCTACCATAAGTAACACACTACGCCACCATGGACTCTGATCCTGCAGTGCCAGACGTGTCCCACTGCTTAAGCCTGTACATGTCCGGGCCCGTCTGAAGTTTGCTAGAGAGCATTTGGATGATCCAGAGGAGTTTTGGGAGAATGTCCTATGGTCTGATGAAACCAAACTGGAACTGTTTGGTAGAAACACAACTTGTCGTGTTTGGAGGAAAAAGAATACTGAGTTGCATCCATCAAACACCATACCTACTGTAAAGCATGGTGGTGGAAACATCATGCTTTGGGGCTGTTTCTCTGCAAAGGGGCCAGGACCACTGATCCGGGTACATGAAAGAATGAATGGGGCCATGTATAGTGAGATTTTGAGTGCAAACCTCCTTCCATCAGCAAGGGCATTGAAGATGAAACGTGGCTGGGTCTTTCAACATGACAATGATCCAAAGCACACCGCCAGGGCAACGAAGGAGTGGCTTCGTAAGAAGCATTTCAAGGTCCTGGAGTGGCCTAGCCAGTCTCCAGATCTCAACCCTATAGAAAACCTTTGGAGGGAGTTGAAAGTCCGTGTTGCCAAGCGAAAAGCCAAAAACATCACTGCTCTAGAGGAGATCTGCATGGAGGAATGGGCCAACATACCAACAACAGTGTGTGGCAACCTTGTGAAGACTTACAGAAAACGTTTGACCTCTGTCATTGCCAACAAAGGATATATCACAAAGTATTGAGATGAAATTTTGTTTCTGACCAAATACTTATTTTCCACCATAATATGCAAATAAAATGAAAAAAAAAACAGACAATGTGATTTTCTGGATTTTTTTTTCTCAGTTTGTCTCCCATAGTTGAGGTCTACCTATGATGTAAATTACAGACGCCTCTCATCTTTTTAAGTGGTGGAACTTGCACTATTGCTGACTGACTAAATACTTTTTTGCCCCACTGTATATATATTACTATATCACACCGAGGAGAAGGGCGGCCATATTACTATATATATTACTATATCACACTGAGGAGAAGGGCGGCCATATTACTATATATATTACTATATCACACTGAGGAGAAGGGCGGCCATATTACTATATATAATACTATATCACACTGAGGAGAAGGGCGGCCATATTACTATATATATTACTATACCACACTGAGGAGAATGGCGGCCATATTACTATATATATTACTATATCACACTGAGGAGAAGGGCGGCCATATTACTATATATATTACTATATCACACTGAGGAGAAGGGCGGCTATATTACTATATATATATTACTATATCACACTGAGGAGAAGGGTGGCCATATTACTATATATATATTACTATATCACACTGAGGAGAAGGGCGACCATATTACTATATATATTACTATATCACACTGAGGAGAAGGGCGGCCATATTACTATATATATTACTATATCACACTGAGGAGAAGGGCGGCCATATTACTATATATATTACTATATCACACTAAGGAGAAGGGCGGCCATATTACTATATATATTACTATATCACACTGAGGAGAAGGGCGGCCATATTACTGTATATATTACTGTATCACACTGAGGAGAAGGGCGGCCATATTACTATATATATTACTGTATCACACTGAGGAGAAGGGCGGCCATATTACTATATATATTACTATATCACACTGAGGAGAAGGGCGGCCATATTACTATATATATTACTATATCACACTGAGAAGGGCGGCCATATTACTATATATTACTATATCACACAGAGGAGAAGGGCGGCCATATTACTATATATATTACTATATCACACTGAGGAGAAGGGCAGCCATATTACTATATCACACTGAGGAGAAGAGCGGCCATATTACTATATATATTACTATATCACACTGAGGAGAAGAGCGGCCATGTTACTATATATATTACTATATAATCACTGAGGAGAAGGGCGGCCATATTTCTATATATATTACTACATCACACTGAGGAGAAGAGCGGCCATATTACTATATATATATTACTATGTCACACTGAGGAGAAGGGTGGCCATATTACTATATATATTACTATATCACACTGAGGAGAAGAGCGGCCATGTTACTATATATATTACTATATCATCCTGAGGAGAAGGGTGGGCATATTACTATATATATTACTACATCACACTG
The DNA here is from genome assembly GCF_039654945.1 of Dendrobates tinctorius. Classification (NCBI taxonomy): domain Eukaryota; kingdom Metazoa; phylum Chordata; class Amphibia; order Anura; family Dendrobatidae; genus Dendrobates; species Dendrobates tinctorius. The sequence continues at coordinate 3,453,227 of NW_027361849.1, read as the reverse complement.
AGGAGAAGAGCGGCCATATTACTATATATATTACTATATCACACTGAGGAGAAGGGCGGCCATATTACTATATATATTACTATATCACACTGAGGAGAAGGGCGGCCATATTACTATATATATATTACTATATCACACTGAGGAGAAGGGCGGCCATATTACTATATATATTACTATATCTCACTGAGGAGAAGGGCGGCCATATTACTATATATATTACTACATCACACTGAGGAGAAGGGCGGCCATATTGCTATATATATTACTATATCACAATGAGGAGAAGGGCGGCTATATTACTATATATATTACTATATCATCACTGAGGAGAAGGGCGGCCATATTACTATATATATTACTATATCACACTGAGGAGAAGGGCGGCCATATTACTATATATATTACTATATCACACTGAGGAGAAGGGTGGCCATATTACTATATATATTACTATATCACCACTGAGGAGAAGGGCGGCCATATTACTATATATATTACTGTAACACACTGAGGAGAAGGGCGGCCATATTACTATATATATTACTATATCACACTGAGGAGACGGGCGGCCATATTACTATATATATTACTGTATCACACTGAGGAGAAGGGCAGCCATATTACTATATATATTACTATATCACACTGAGGAGACGGGCGGCCATATTACTATATATATTACTGTATCACACTGAGGAGAAGGGCGGCCATATTACTATATATATTACTATATCACACTGAGGAGACGGGCGGCCATATTACTATATATATTACTGTATCACACTGAGGAGAAGGGCGGCCATATTACTATATATTACTATATCACACTGAGGAGAAGGGCAGCCATATTACTATAAATTACTATATCACACTGAGAAGTGCGGCCATATTACTGTATATATTACTGTATCACACTGAGGAGAAGGGCGGCCATATTACTATATATATTACTGTATCACACTGAGGAGAAGGGCGGCCATATTGCTATATATATTACTATATCACACCGAGGAGAAGGGCGGCCATATTACTATATATATTACTATATCACACTGAGGAGAAGGGCGGCCATATTACTATATATATTACTATATCACACTGAGAAGGGCGGCCATATTACTATATCACACTGAGGAGAAGGGCGGCCATATTACTATATATAATACTATATCACACTGAGGAGAAGGGCGGCCATATTACTATATATATTACTATACCACACTGAGGAGAATGGCGGCCATATTACTATATATATTACTATATCACACTGAGGAGAAGGGCGGCCATATTACTATATATATTACTATATCACACTGAGGAGAAGGGCGGCTATATTACTATATATATATTACTATATCACACTGAGGAGAAGGGTGGCCATATTACTATATATATATTACTATATCACACTGAGGAGAAGGGCGACCATATTACTATATATATTACTATATCACACTGAGGAGAAGGGCGGCCATATTACTATATATATTACTATATCACACTGAGGAGAAGGGCGGCTATATTACTATATATATATTACTATATCACACTGAGGAGAAGGGCGGCCATATTACTATATATATTACTATATCACACTGAGGAGAAGGGTGGCCATATTACTATATATATATTACTATATCACACTGAGGAGAAGGGCGACCATATTACTATATATATTACTATATCACACTGAGGAGAAGAGCGGCCATATTACTATATATATTACTATATCACACTGAGGAGAAGGGCGGCCATATTACTATATATATTACTATATCACACTGAGGAGAAGGGCGGCCATATTACTATATATATTACTATATCACACTGAGAAGGGCGGCCATATTGCTATATATATTACTATATCACACTGAGGAGAAGGGCGGCCATATTACTATATCACACTGAGGAGAAGGGCGGCCATATTACTATATATATTACTACATCACACTGAGGAGATGGGCGGCCATATTACTATATATTACTATATCACACTGAGGAGAAGGGCGGCCATATTACTATATATATTACTATATCACACTGAGGAGAAGGGCGACCATATTACTTTGTATATTACTACATTACACTGAGGAGAAGGGCGGCCATATTACTATATCACACTGAGGAGAAGGGCGGCCATATTACTATATCACACTGAGGAGAAGAGCGGCCATGTTACTATATATATTACTATATCATCACTGAGGAGAAGGGTGGCCATATTACTATGTATATTACTATATCATCACCGGGGAGAAGGGCGGCCATATTACTATATAAATTACTACATCACACTGAGGAGAATAGCGGCCATATTACTATATATATTACTATATCACACTGAGGAGAAAGGCGGCCATATTACTATATATATTACTATATCACACTGAGGAGAAGGGCGGCCATATTACTATATATATTACTATATCACACTGAGGAGAAGGGCGGCCATATTACTATATATATTACTATATCGCACTGAGGAGAAGGGCGGCCATATTACTATATATATTACTATATCACACTGAGGAGAAGGGCGGCCATATTACTATATATATTACTATATCACACTGAGGAGAAGGGCGGCCATATTACTATATATATTACTATATCACACTGAGGAGAAGGGCGGCCATATTACTATATATATTACTATATCGCACTGAGGAGAAGGGCGGCCATATTACTATATATATTACTATATCACACTGAGGAGAAGGGCGGCCATATTACTATATATATTACTATATCACACCGAGGAGAAGGGCGGCCATATTACTATATAACTATATCACACTTATATTGGAGCACAGTCACACTACGTGGGATGAGGGGATCTGTGACTCCACTCCTGGGGGTTCTGCTTGGACAGTTGACAACTTTTGTGTGACTAAATTAGTGGCTGCAGTGGTTGTCACCTAACTCCAGATCCCGGGAGTCGCATGATCCCGTCATATTTCCGGGGCCTCTCACTCGTCTCTTACTAACATGAAACTTTCCTTTCTTTGCTGCACACAGGAGGTCGGGGCAGTGATGGCTGACATGTCCTCTCTCTTCCAGGTGTTGGGTTGGATTCGTAATGGGGAGTCTATGTTGAACGCCAGCTTGGTGAACGCTAGCTCCTTGTCTGAGGCTGAGCAGCTCCAGAGGGAACACGAGCAATTCCAGATGGCGATTGAGGTGATTGGATGGGGAGGAAAGTCCTGCAGACTATTATACTCCTATAATCTACAGTCTTAAAGGGCCAGTGACGCCGCAGCCTGATAACATTGTACAGTCTGCACCTTGAAATGACTGACAACAGGGCGCTTTAGCAAATGACTTACGGATATATTGATGTTATTGGGCTCTTCCTACCCCACCCTTGTATATCAGTTTCGGGTGATCACCCTCGCTGTGACGTGTGACTTTCCAGGGTGATCGTCCTCTCTGTGACGTTTGACTCTCCCGGGTGATCGCCCTCGCAGTGACGTGGGATTCTCCCTGGGTGATTGCCCTCGCTGTGATGTATACCTCTCCCGGGTGATCACCCTCGCTATGTATTCCTCTCCAGGGTCATCGCCCTCGCTGTGATGTATACCTCTCCCGAGTGATCACCCTCGCTGTGATGTATACCTCTCCCGAGTGATCACCCTCACTGTGATGTATACCTCTCCCGGGTGATCACCCTCACTGTGATGTATACCTCTCCCGGGTGATCACCCTCGCTGTGATGTATACCTCTCCCGGCTGATCACCCTCGCTGTGATGTATACCTCTCCCGGGTGATCACCCTCGCTGTGATGTATACCTCTCCCGAGTGATGACCCTCTCTGTGATGTATACCTCTCCCGGGTGATGACCCTCTCTGTGATGTATACCTCTCCCGGGTGATCACCCTCGCTTATGATGTATACCTCTCCCGGGTGATGACCCTCGCTGTGATGTATACCGCTCCCGGGTGATCACCCTCGCTGTGATGTATACCTCTCCCGGGTGATCACCCTCGCTTATGATGTATACCTCTCCTGGGTGATGACCCTCTCTGTGATGTATACCTCTCCCGGGTGATCACCCTCGCTGTGATGTATACCTCTCCCGAATGATCACCCTCGCTGTGATGTATACCTCTCCCGGCTGATCACCCTCGCTGTGATGTATACCTCTCCCGGGTGATCACCCTCGCTGTGATGTATACCTCTCCCGAGTGATGACCCTCTCTGTGATGTATACCTCTCCCGGGTGATGACCCTCTCTGTGATGTATACCTCTCCCGGGTGATGACCCTCGCTGTGATGTATACCGCTCCCGGGTGATCACCCTCGCTGTGATGTATACCTCTCCCGGGTGATGACCCTCTCTGTGATGTATACCTCTCCCGGGTGATCACCCTCGCTGTGATGTATACCTCTCCCGGGTGATGACCCTCGCTGTGATGTATACCTCTCCCGAATGATCACCCTCGCTGTGATGTATACCTCTCCCGGGTGATCACCCTCGCTGTGATGTATACCTCTCCCGGGTGATGACCCTCTCTGTGATGTATACCTCTCCCGAATGATCACCCTCGCTGTGATGTATACCTCTCCCGGGTGATGACCCTCGCTGTGATGTATACCTCTCCCGAATGATCACCCTCGCTGTGATGTATACCTCTCCCGGGTGATCACCCTCGCTGTGATGTATACCTCTCCCGGGTGATCACCCTCGCTGTGATGTATACCTCTCCAGGGTCATCGCCCTCACTGTGACGTGCAACTCTCCCGGGTGATCAACCTCGCTGTGATGTGTAGCTCTCCCGGGTGATCGCCCTCGCTGTGACGAGTAACTCCCTGGTGATCGCTCTCCCTGGTGATCAACCTCGCTGTGACGTGTAGCTCTCCCAGATGGATCGCCCTCGGTGTGGCATGCGACTCACCCAGGTGATCACCCTCGCTGTGGCATGCGACTCACCCGGGTGATCACCCTCGCTGTGACCAGTATCTCTCTCGGGTGATCATCCTCGCTGTGACGTGTAGCTCTCTCGGGTGATCGCCCTTGCTGTGACTTGTGACTCTCCCGGCTGATCGCCTTCGATGTGACTTAACTCTCCATGATGATCACCCTCGCTGTGACGTGTGACTCTCCCAGGTGATCGCCCTTGTTGTGACATGTGACTGTCCGTGATGATCGCCCTCTCTGTGACGTGTGACTTTCCAGGGTGATCGCCCTCGCTGTGACGTGTGACTCTCCCGGGTGATCGCCCTCGCTGTGACGTGTGACTCTCCCGGGTGATCGCCCTCGCTGTGACGTGTGACTCTCCCGGATGATCGCCCTCGCTGCCAGGGCTGTGGAGTCGGTAAGCCAAACCTGCGACTCCGACTCCTCAATTTCCCTTACACCGACTCCGACTCCACGACTCCGACTCCGACTCCCACACATATTGCTTATATTTAAGTGAAAAATTTATTGTAGTACAATGTGAACCTCAGACATTTAATCATTTTTATTATCCAATAATCAAGATACTTAGATAGAACAGAATATATATTGGTGTACTACCCGGTTTTCATTCTTTTTGGTACAGATACGATATGGATACAGATATGGATAAATGGATATATAGATAGAGCAGATTTCTAATCTGCTTTTGCTATTGAAAACATTATCTATGAGCTCAAAAACCTTTCAGGTGATGCGGTTTTTTGAAAAGATGATCAGATTTTGCAGCTGAAAAACGTATCCTCAAAAAACACAGGAAAAACGCTGTGTGTGAATGTAGCCTTAGATCAGGAATAGAACAGCCATTTATAGGACATTTCATAACTTTCCCAAACTCCTATGAAAAAATATTCAGCACATCCTGCATTGATTTACTGTACCCAATTTATTATATATTTTAGGAGTCGGAGTCGGTCCATTTTATACCGACTCCAACTCTGACTCCACCAAAATGAGCTCCGACTCCGACTCCCGACTCCGACTCCACAGCCCTGCTCGCTGCAGTGGAGAATTTTCGTGCTCTTTAATTTGCCTGGTCTCGAGGCTCCCTGGTTTCTCTGTTCTCTTGGTTCGTGGCTCCCTGGTCTTTTATCTCCCGGGTCTTTTAGCCCCTTGATCTCGTGGCTCCCTATTTTCGTGGCTCCCTGGTTTCTTAGTTTTCTTGATTCGTGGCTCCCTGGTTTCTCGGTTCCCAGGCTTCTCGGTTCTCTGGTCTTGTGGCTCTCTGGTTTCTCGGTTCCCTGATTTCTCGGTTTCCAGACTTCTCGATTCTCTGGTCTCGTGGCTCCCCGGTCTCGTGGCTCCCCGGTCTCGTGGCTCCCCGGTCTCGTGGCTCTCTGATCACACGGTCTTTTCTTTACACAGTCCCTGTTTCACGCCAGCTCCTTACAGAAGACGCACCAGAGCGCTCTGCAGGTGCAGCAGAAGGCGGAGGCGCTGCTCCAGGCTGGCCATTACGATGCGGACGCCATTCGGGAGTGCGCAGAGAAGGTCGCCATGCACTGGCAGCAGCTCATGCTGAAGATGGAGGACAGATTGAAGCTGGTCAATGCCTCGGTGGCCTTCTACAAGACCTCAGAGCAGGTGGGTGACCACGTGCAGCAGGACGGGGGAAGGGATATCTTACACTTGATCCACCGTCACGTGTTCTCCCTTTCCTGGTCAAGGTTTGCAGTGTCTTAGAAAGTCTGGAGCAGGAATACCGGAGGGACGAGGACTGGTGCCGGGGACACGATAAACTGGGACCAACTCCGTCTGACATGGATCATGTGATGCCGCTGATAAGCAAACACTTGGAGCAGAAGGAAGCCTTCCTCAAGGTGATGAATGGTGGGGTTGCAGCCTGTGCTAAGCAGGGGAGTGTCATGTATTGTACATTGTGAGGTGCAGCCCCTGAGCCATGGCCCCTCTATAATGTCTGCTCTTCTGGGGGGGGCGTGTAATAAATTATGAAAAATTGATCCAAAAATGGTATCCAACTGTTTAATCATATATATCCCTTGGGCCGTGTAATACACATTGTCAGGTGCAGCCCCCGACCCTCAGGTGCGGCCCCTCCATAAAGTCTGCTCCTCCGGTGCTGTGTAATACACAGTGTCAGGTGCAGCCCCCGACCCTGAGCTGCGGCCTCTCTATAATGTCTGCTCCTCCGGGACTGTGTAATACACAGTGTCAGCAGCAGCCCCCGACCCTGAGCTGCGGCCTCTCTATAATGTCTGCTCCTCCGGTGCTGTGTAATACACAGTGTCAGGTGCAGCCCCCGACCCTGAGCTGCGGCCTCTCTATAATGTCTGCTCCTCCGGGACTGTGTAATACACAGTGTCAGGTGCAGCCCCCGACCCTGAGCTGCGGCCTCTCTATAATGTCTGCTCCTCCGGTGCTGTGTAATACACATTGTCAGGTGCAGCCCCCGACCCTGAGCTGCGGCCTCTCTATAATGTCTGCTCCTCCGGGGCTGTGTAATACACAGTGTCAGGTGCAGCCCCCGACCCTGAGCTGTGGCCTCTCTATAATGTCTGCTCCTCCGGGGCTGTGTAATACACAGTGTCAGGTGCAGCCCCCGACCCTGAGCTGTGGCCTCTCTATAATGTCTGCTCCTCCGGGGCTGTGTAATACACAGTGTCAGGTGCAGCCCCCGACCCTGAGCTGCGGCCTCTCTATAATGTCTGCTCCTCCGGGGCTGTGTAATACACAGTGTCAGCAGCAGCCCCCGACCCTGAGCTGCGGCCTCTCTATAATGTCTGCTCCTCCGGTGCTGTGTAATACACAGTGTCAGGTGCAGCCCCCGACCCTGAGCTGCGGCCTCTCTATAATGTCTGCTCCTCCGGTGCTGTGTAATACACAGTGTCAGGTGCAGCCCCCGACCCTGAGCTGTGGCCTCTCTATAATGTCTGCTCCTCCGGTGCTGTGTAATACACAGTGTCAGGTGCAGCCCCCGACCCTGAGCTGCGGCCTCTCTATAATGTCTGCTCCTCCGGTGCTGTGTAATACACAGTGTCAGGTGCAGCCCCCGACCCTGAGCTGCGGCCTCTCTATAATGTCTGCTCCTCCGGGGCTGTGTAATACACAGTGTCAGCAGCAGCCCCCGACCCTGAGCTGTGGCCTCTCTATAATGTCTGCTCCTCTGGGGGCCGTGTAATACACAGTGTCAGGTGCAGCCCCCGACCCTGAGCTGCGGACCCTCTGTCTGCTCCTCTGGAGGTCGTGTAATACAGTGTCAGGTGCAGACCCTGAGCCGCGGCCCCTCTATAATTTCGCCTCCCACCGTGTGATGTCTTTTCTCCTGCAGGCCTGCACTTTGGCGCGGAGAAATGCTGAGGTTTTCTTAAAGTACATTCACCGTAACAACGTCAGCATGCCAGGAGTGGCCCCACACACACGGGGGCCCGAGCAACAGGTGAAAGGTGAGTCCTGCCACACATGTGAGGGTGGTCTCTTCTCTGCACTGCGGGGGAGGGGCACTCTGAGATCGCTGGGCACCGTCTACGGTGGGTTGTGACCAGCTGCCGCGCCCTATAGAGATCCATCACCTGTGTGATTGTGCAGCCCGGCCCTGGAAATATGGCGGAGCGTGATACACGTGCGGCTCGTGGAGTCTCTGCAGCCTCTCCTGCTCTGTATGATGGCGCTGGAGGCCGGAGCGATGGCCGTTATTGGAGATTACTGGCAGTGCCCAGAAACTCTGCGGATTGCTTGATGGGCGCTCCTCCCGCCTCGTATATCGGCCTTTGTGGGACAGACACAAGACCACCGGGTGCAGAGGTCACCAGTGTCTCCCCTCTGCCGGCCTGTCCTTGCCGAGGCGACGGAAGCAGGGTGTATGGATTGTGGAGCTGTGGTGGCTTCTGTGTCAGGTGACGCTGTGGTCATTTTGCAGCCATCCTCAGCGAGCTGCTCCAGAGGGAGAACCGGGTGCTGCACTTCTGGACCCTGAAGAAGAGGCGCCTGGACCAGTGCCAGCAGTACGTGGTGTTCGAGAGGAGTGCCAAGCAGGTAAGCGGTCACCCGACGAGCATCCCCAGGCAATCATCACCCGTCGCCTATTGTCTTTCATGGGGTCAGCCATTCTGGACAGGTGTGAACATTGCCCATGAAGGATCTTCACCATCTTCTCTTTTCCTTTCTTAGTGATTTGTCTGCCATCTGCTGGTAATAATAATAATCTTTATATAGCGCCAACATATTCCGTAGCGCTTTACAGTTTAACAGTTCCAAACACAAGTCATAAGTAACAACGTTGACAATACAATAACTTAAATAAAATAAGCCGCCCCTGCTGGTGGGAGCTTACAATCTACAATGAGGTGGGGGAGATACAGAGTACAGGTGTGTATTTACAATGGTGTATTTACAGTGATGGTCCAGCCGTCTTGAGGAAGTGAAGGATGGATGGAGATAGTGAATGGGCTACACACGCACACTTACACATAGAATGACTGTGATTAGGGAACGTGATAGGCCGCTCTGAACAAATGTGTTTTGAAGGCGCGCCTGAAACTATGCAAATTGTGGATAGTCTTGGGGTAGAGCATTCCAGAGGATTGGCGCAGCGCGGGAGAAGTCTTGGAGTCGGGAGTGGGAAGTGCGGATTAGTGCAGAGGTTAGATGAAAGTCGTTTGCAGAGCGCAGCGATCGGCTAGGCCGATAAACAGAAATGAGGGAGGATATGTAGGTGGGTGCCGCACTGTGGAGAGCTTTGTGGGTGAGAACAAGTACTTTGAATTGGATCCTATAATGAATGGGCAGCCAATGTAAGGACTGGCGAAGAGCGGACGTGTCCGAGTATGGCCAGATGGACGATCCTGGCCGCTGCATTAAGGATGGACTGGAGAGGGGATAGTCGAGTGACGGGGAGGCCAATTAATAGAGCGTTACAGTAGTCCAGGCGGGAGTGGATCAATGCAACAGTGAGGGTTTTTGTTGTTTCCAAGGTGAGAAACGGGCGGATTCTAGAGATGTTCTTTAGGTGTAAGCAGCAAGAGTGGGCAAGACATTGTATATGGGATGTGAAGGAGAGATTGGTGTCAAACATAACACCCAGACAGCACGCCTGCTGCCGGGGTGTTATTATGGTGCCACCCACGGAGAGGAAAATGTCAGATTTAGGGAGGTTAGTAGAAGGCGGGAGCAGAAGTAGTTAAGTTTTTGAGAGGTTAAGTTTCAGATAGAGAGCGGACATGATATTGGAGACTGCGGACAGACAGTCACTGGCGTTCTGTAGTACAGCGGGGGTAAGGTCGGGGGATGACGTGTATAGTTGTGTGTCATCAGCATAAAGATGGTACTGAAAGCCAAATCTGCTGATGGTCTGTCCAATTGGGGCCGTGTAGAGAGAGAAGGGGGCCAAGGACTGAGCCCTGAGGAACCCCGACAGCACGAGGAAGAGATGACGTGGAGCCAGCGAACAAAACACTGAAAGAGCGGTCAGAGAGATAGGAGGAGAACCAGGAGAGAGCAGTGTCCTTAATGCCTAGTGACTGGAGCCTAGAGAGTAAGAGACGGTGGTCGCAGAAAGGTCGAGAAGAATGAGCAGAGAGTGGTCACCGTTACATTTTGCTGTCAGAAGGTCATTGGTCACTTTGATGAGTGCAGTTTCAGTCGAATGTAGGGGACGGAAGCCGGACTGTGAAGGGTCTAGAAGGGAGAGAATGGAGAGGTAACGGGTAAGGCGGGAGTAAACTAGGCGCTCCAAGAGTTTAGAGATGAAGGGGAGATTGGAGACTGGTCTGTAGTTGTTTGTGCAGGATGGGTCGAAAGCGGGTTTCTTTAGTAATGGAGTAACAATGGCGTGTTTGAAGGAGGTCACAGCCAGTACTTCATATTTCTGGGTCTCCATTATATAGGTAATAATAATTATTTATATAGCGCCAACATATTCCGCAGCACTTTACACTTACGCGGGGACATGTACAGACAATAAATTCAATACAAGTTAAGACAATTCAAACAGTGACATTAGGAGTGAGGTCCCTGCTCGCGAGCTTACAATCTACAAGGAAATGGGGGGGGGACACAGTAGGAAAAAGTGCTTGTTATTTCAGGTCTGGCAATTATAATAAATAGGGATTTTCATATAAAGCTGCATGACCCGGTCATCAGCCCGTGTGTGTGCAATAGTCAAGTATCAAGTGCAGTTATCGTGTGCATGGAGGGTGTGGGGACAGATGAATAGTAGGGTGCAGATCCAGAATAATATTTGGAAGGAGGGAACAGGGCAAAGTTAGTTTACTGAGTAGTTGATGTGGTAGGCTTGTTTGAAGAGATGGGTTTTCAAAGCGCGCTTGAATAGGTTGGGGCTAGGTATCAGTCTGATCGTCTGGGGAAGTGCATTCCGGAGAGCTGGAGAAGCACAGAGAAGTCTTGGATACGGAGGTGCGAGGTTCGGATTACTGGGGATGTTAGTCTTAGGTCATTTGTAGAACGGAGGGCACGTGTAGGGCGATAGAGATGAGGGAGGAGATATAAGGCGGTGCAGAACAGTGGAGAGCTTTGTGGGTGAGAGAGAGGAGTTTATACTGGACCCTGTAGCGAATAGGTAGCCAGTGTAATGACTGGCACAAGATGGAGGCATCGGTGAAGCGGCTGGACAGAAATATGACCCTGGCTGCCGCATTCAAGATGGATTGGACAGGAGAAAGTTTGGTAAGAGGGAGACCGATCAGAAGAGAGTTGCAGTAGTCCAGACGAGAATGAAAAAGAGCGACAGTAAGAGTCTTAGCAGTTTCAAAGGTGAGAAAAGGTCGGATTCTGGAGATGTTTTTAAGATGCAGGTGACAAGAGCGAGCCAGTGATAGGATATAGGGAGTAAAGGAAAGTTGGGTGTCGAATATGACCCCAAGACAGCGGGCATGCTGCTTGGGAGTTATGGTTGAACCCTCCAGGGTTATTTCGATGTTGGTAGAGTGAGGTTAGTAGAGGGGAGAAACACAAGAAGTTCAGTTTTGGAGAGATTTAGTTTCAGATAGAGGAAGGACATGATGTTAGAGACAGTAGACAGACAATCCTTGGTATTCATTCTAATAAAAATAATGTAGCTTTATTTTATGGAGATATAGATATATGAAATACTGGCTGTGACCAGCAGATGTCAGACAAATAATGATTAATTATTTTATTTTTTTTATTAATTTTGTACCAATGAGTTTTACAATTTCCCTTCTGGGGGGTTGATCCCTGGAGGGGTTTGTGCTTAGCATTTTTATGCAGAATGCAGGATCCTCAGAGAACGTTGTGTTCACCGAAGCTGCCAGTAGGGGGAGCTCTGTCACACTGATGTTTACTACTCATATTCATCTCAGTATTGATTCTATGTGCAGGGAGCTCCCCCTTGTGGTGACTGAAGGCAGGACAAGTATCTTACTGATACACCGAACCATTGGGCATTATTGTATCCCTACTCCGTCACCGCAAACATGTCAGTCATTTCCTCTTATTTCCTCTCATTTTCTGCTCTTTCAGGCTTTAGACTGGATTCAGGAGAATGGAGAACATTTTCTGTCCACCCACACAAGAACTGGAGACAGTCTGGAGGACACTCAGGGTCTGCTGAAGGAATATGAGGACTTCCGCATCCCAGCTAAGGTGAGGGCCCCTCTGATGGCCTGGGTGTTGGAGGGTCTGTAAAATTGTATATAGCGGTATCCAGGTGTATGTGTAGACAGTTGTCGGGGTCACAGGTGACGGCTCGGCAGCGCTCTCCAATATTTATTGTCCTGGCTCCTGGTGGACACACCATCATGTCCAGGTTTTGTGGCTGAGCCCTGGGTTACGAACCTCCACTCTCAGGGGGCCATAGACCCTCATAGTTTCCTGTGCTTGTTTCTGTGTCGCTCCCTAGTGTTCAGTATCGGTATTTCTTAATGTCACTGCAGCAGTGATCTCATGTAAGTGCCGTGACCTCGCCTGACGTCTAAGCATCTCCGGCGGTCGGTCCCACAACCGATCTGCATCTCATGGTTTTGTTATGAATTCTGGTATAGATGGACACCAAGATCAGCGATTTGAATCGCTGCCATTAATATTTGCCTCCTCTTCTCTCTACTGGCAGCAAACAAAGGAGAAGGTGCGGCTCCTGATCCAACTGGCAGACAGCTTTGTAGAGAAAGGCCACGTCCACGCCACCGAGCTGAAGAAATGGGTGACCACTGTGAACAAGCATTACCGCGAGTTCTCCCTGCGGATGGGGAAATACCAATGCTCCCTGCAGAGGGCGCTGGGCATCAGCACTGAGGTACCCACACACACACCGCCCCACAAGAAGCGGCGCCCACAGCCGCTGAGCAGAGCTCTGCTCTCCTCTAACCTGCAGCACCACCAGTCTGATTGTCTTTGGTCGTAGCGGGTCTGGACTGCAGAAACCGGTCCTGTGAATAGGCGCTGTACTGTGCGTGTGACCGAGTGCAGTAAAGGAGACGGTCATTATCAGCAGAGCGGACAGCTTCTTGGAGCCCATATCTTTACTCTAGGAGCCACGTAGTGGCTGCACTCATCATATTAGCTTTATTGGGGCAAGTCGCAGACTTTCCAGTTTGAAGGGACCTGTCCAGGTGAGGTAGTGAGATGTATCTGTTGGTCGATCATGTCACTCCGAGCTGTAATCCGTCAGTGCGACGTGTCGTAGGATCCTACACCCGGTCTCAGATCAGAGCATACATGTATACAGCATGTGGGTGGCGTGTATCCAGGAACCCACCACATATGGCTCCTGTTACACATCTTCCTGTAAATCCCCTGCTCCGCTTCTCTCTAATAGAAAGACTTTCCTCCTGTTATATGGGCTTCATGATTGTATCATGTGATGGCCGATTATATGTGCGCTGCTCATAAATGAGTGTTCACGTCACATCCCGTCATCTCATCAATGATCCAGGGGTCCAGTGTGTGGTCCGGACGCTCCTTCCTGGGGACCATGAGGTCATATTGGATCTTATATGATGAGATCTAAGGTGACGATTTATTATAATACATGTGATTACAGGAAAGGTACAATAAACAACCAGGGAGTCGAGCGGCCGGTGCTCGGGGAGTCAATGATTGTTGCTAATCTTTGGCCGGCGCCATCAGTCTCATCTCCACATTTTTGTCTTCAGGATAATAAAGATCTGGAACTTGACATCATTCCTGCCATTCTGACTGATCCAGAGGTGAAGCTCCGAGACGCCGGCCACGAGGTCAATGAGGAGAAGAGGAAATCCGCCAGGAAAAAAGAGTAAGAACCAACCGCGGGCACCACCACGAGCCCTGCGCCAGGGTCTGCCATAATGTTTTCTATACTGGAGTGCCCAGTTACTTTATTAGCACCTGTCCTCAGACTCCATGTCTATTCATACACCAGGCGCAATTTCATTAAGGTCTCTAATAATGACCCGCCTCACCAGTATAATACCAGCTTCCAGTAAATAACACCAGCGTCCAGTAAATAACACTGGTATATAACACCAGCATCCAGTATATAACACCAGTGTATAGCACCAGCATCCAGTATATAGCACTAGTATATAACACCAGCGTCCAGTATATAACACCAGTGTATAGCACCAGGATGCAGTATATAACACCAGTGTATAGCACCAGCGTCCAGTATATAAAACCAGTATATAACACCAGTATCAAGTATATAAAACCAGTATATAACACCAGTGTATAGCACCAGCATCCAGTATATAACACCAGTGTATAACACCAGCATCCAGTATATAACACCAGTGTACAACACCAGCATCCAGTATATAACACCAGTGTACAACACCAGCATCCAGTATATAACACCAGTGTACAACACCAGCATCCAGTATATAGCACCAGTGTATAACACCAGCGTCCAGTATATAACACCAGTGTACAACACCAGCATCCAAAATATAGCACCAGTGTATAACAGCAGCATCCAGTATATAACACCAGTGTATAACACCAGCATCCAGTATATAGCACTAGTATATAACACCAGCATCCAGTATATAGCACCAGTGTACAACACCAGCATCCAGTATATAACAACAGTGTACAACACCAGCATCCAGTATATAGCACCAGTGTATAACACCAGCATCCAGTATATAACACCAGTGTATAACACCAGCATCCAAAATATAGCACCAGTGTATAACAGCAGCATCCAGTATATAACACCAGTGTATAACACCAGCATCCAGTATATAGCACTAGTATATAACACCAGCATCCAGTATATAGCACCAGTGTACAACACCAGCATCCAGTATATAACAACAGTGTACAACACCAGCATCCAAAATATAGCACCAGTGTATAACAGCAGCATCCAGTATATAACACCAGTGTATAACACCAGCGTCCTGTATATAACACAAATATACTGGATGCTTGTGTTATATACTTGTGTTATATACTGGACGCTGGTGTTATATACTTGTGTTATACACTGGATTCTGGTGTTATATACTGGATGCTTGTGTTACAGTCATGGCCAAAAGTATTGATACCCCTGCAATTCTGTCAGATTCTGGGCAGCACGGTGGCTCAGTGGTTAGCAAGGCTGCAGCGCTGGGGTCCTGGGTTCGAATCCCACCAAGGACAACATCTGCAAGGAGTTTGTATGTTCTCCCCGTGTTTGCGTGGGTTTCCTCCGGGTACTCCGGTTTCCTCCCACACTCCAAAGACATACTGATAGGGAATTTAGATTGTGAGCCCCATCGGGGACCGTGATGATAATGTGTGTAAACTGTAAAGCGCTGCGGAATATGTTAGCGCTATATAAAAATAAAGATTATTATTATTATTATAATACTCAGTTTCTTCCTGAAAATGATTGCAAACACAAATTCTTTGGTATTATTATCTTCATTTAATTTGTCTTAAATGAAAAAACACAAAAAGAATTGTCCTAAAGCCAAATTGGATATAATTCCACACCAAACTTAAAAAAGAGGGTGGACAAAAGTATTGGCACTGTTCGAAAAATCATGTGATGCTTCTCTAATTTGTGTAATTAACAGCACCTGTAACTTACCTGTGACACCTAACAGGTGTTGGCAATAACTAAATCACACTTGCAGCCAGCTGACATGGATTAAAGTTGACTCAACCTCTGTCCTGTGTCCTTGTGTGTACCACATTGAGCATGGAGAAAAGAAAGAAGACCAAAGAACTGTCTGAGGACTTGAGAAACCAAATTGTGAGGAAGCATGAGCAATCTCAAGGCTACAAGTCCATCTCCAAAGACCTGAATGTTCCTGTGTCTACCGTGCGCAGTGTCATCAAGAAGTGTAAAGCCCATGGCACTGTGGCTAACCTCCCTAGATGTGGCCGGAAAAGAAAAATTGACAAGAGATTTCAACGCAAGATTGTGCGGATGTTGGATAAAGAACCTCGACTAACATCCAAACAAGTTCAAGCTGCCCTGCAGTCCGAGGGTACAACAGTGTCAACCCGTACTATCCATCGGTGTCTGAATGAAAAGGGACTGTATGGTAGGATACCCAGGAAGACCCCACTTCTTACCCCGAGACATAAAAAAGTCAGGCTGGAGTTTGCCAAAACTTACCTGGAAAAGCCTAAAACATTTTGGAAGAATGTTCTCTGGTCAGATGAGACAAAAGTAGAGCTTTTAGGGCAAAAGCATCAACATAGAGTTTACAGGAGAAAAAAAGAGGCCTTCAAAGAAAAGAACACGGTCCCTACAGTCAAACATGGTGGAGGTTCCCTGATGTTTTGGGGTTGCTTTACTGCCTCTGGCACTGGACTGCTTGACCGTGTGCATGGCATTATGAAGTCAGAAGACTACCAACAAATTTTGCAGCATAATTTAGAGCCCAGTGTGAGAAAGCTGGGTCTACCTCAGAGGTCATGGGTCTTCCAGCAGGACAATAACCCAAAACACACTTCAAAAAGCACTAGAAAATGGTTTGAGAGGAAGCACTGGAGACTTCTAAGGTGGCCAGCAATGAGTCCAGACCTGAGTCCCATAGAACACCTGTGGGGAGATCTAAAAATGGCAGTTTGGAGAAGGCACCCTTCAAATATCAGGGACCTGGAGCAGTTTGCCAAAGAAGAATGGTCTAAAATTCCAGCAGAGCATTGTAAGAAACTCATTGATGGTTACCGGAAGCGGTTGGTCGCAGTTATTTTGGCTAAAGGTTGTGCAATCAAGTATTAGGCAGAGGGTGCCAATACTTTTGTCCAGGCCATTTTTGGAGTTTTGTGTGAAATGATCAATGTTTTGCTTTTTGCTTCATTCTCTCTTGTGTTTTTTCATTTAAGACAAATTAAATGAAGATAATAATACCAAAGAATTTGTGTTTGCAATCATTTTCAGGAAGAAACTGAATATTATCTGACAGAATTGCAGGGGTGTCAATACTTTTGGCCATGACTGTATATACAACACCAGAATCCAGTGTATAACACCAGTGTCCAGTATAGAAAAGCACAGTGGCGCAACAAACATCACACCGGGTTGAGAAATTCCTAGAAGAAGGAACACCAGTATATAACACCAGCACCCAGCATATTTCACCAGTGTAAAACATTAGTATATAACTCTGTCATCCAATATAATGCCAGTATAAATCCAGTATGGAACCAGTGTGCACTATAACACCTGTATATGATTTTGGTAACAATTCTTTCTTTTTAGGTTTATTATGGCTGAGCTTCTCCAGACAGAAAAAGCCTATGTCCGAGATCTGCACGAGTGCATGGAGGTCTGTCTATTTATCATCTAGCTATTACTAGAGATGGGCGAACCTGAACTGTAACATTTGGTGTCTGTACCGAACACCTACTGTTCATGGAGCATGGACTTCACCAGGAAGTCCGTATTACAGTTCGGGTTTAGCCCCCCTGAACACCGAGTGTTTGTTGCTCTGTCATGTTCATGACAGGGCGGCAAATACCGCTTCTGATCGGTGGTAAAATCATTACCATTGGTCAGACAGCCTCGTTTTCCACGCTGTCAAAAGACAACGTGAGCCTCCAGCTGTGATTGGAGGAATAAAGTTTACCTTAAACTATTAAAAACGCATGCCATATTTTTTAATTATTTAAAGAAAAAAATTTTTTTTAAAAAACTGTGTGGGGTTCCTCCCATTTTTGACAACCAGCCTTGCTAAAGCAGACAGCTGGGGACTGGTATTCTCTGGCTGGTAAGGTGCCATAGATATTGGCTCCCCCACCCCCTCCATGCTAAAAATAGCAGTCCGGATGCACCCAGGAGAGACGCATTTATTAGATGCCCCAATTCTGGCGGTTTGCCCGGCTCTTACCACTTGTCCTGTAGTCAGGTCACATCAAGCCCACGGCTTAGTAATGGAGAGACGTCTATAAGACTATAGGATTAGATTACTAATCCTATAGTTATATGGTAAGTAAAGACACAGCCAGAATAAAGTCCTTTATTAGAAATAAAACAAAACACACCTTTACTTTTTTATTTAAAAATAATAAACACAGTTGTACTCTCCGAACGCCTAATTCCACTGAATCCCTCGTCTCCTGTAATAAAATAAAAATAAAAAAACAATAATATCCCTCCCCTCTCGGTCGTTCTGTCCCAAGCCGTAATCCATGTCTGGGGATTACTAATTTTCAACCTTGACTGTGCCAAGATGCAACTGTCCAGTCTGAGAACCACTGGTGAGTGAGCTGCTGTGAGCGCAGCCTCCGTGCTCAGTGACCGGTGGTGACGTCATCAAGGTTACTGCCTCTCACTGAGGCTCCGTTCCCAGCCGGGCTGAACTGCGGTGACCTTTGTGAGATGCTGCCCCCAGCTGTGAGTTTTGCTTGGGTGGTTACACACACCGTATTTTTTTTTAATTTATTTACAGCGCTGGAGCCGGTTGATGAAAAATCCCATCAGCTGCTTCTGATCTCACGGTTATTAGCGGCAGCAGTCATTGGCCGATGGGAGTAGTAGTCCCATCTGCTGACACCAGTGACCAGAGGTAAACTTTATACTTCCGATCATAGCTGCGCGCTCACTCTGTCTTTTGACAGCTGGGAATCGGATCCCTCTGACCGGAGGTGATGATTTTAGCGCCGTTAAGAAGCGATGTTTGCCGCCCTATCACACACGTGAGAGCGTGGCAAACACTGGATGTTCGGGCCCTCTATTCAAGTGAATGGAGTCCGGGTGCTGTTCTGGTACCCAAACTTTTTGTAACTGTTCTGCCGAACTTTCCGGTCCCGAACATGTAGGTGTCCGCCCATCTCTTTCTATTATCTGTGTATCTATCTATTTCACCTGTCCCCTCTCTTATAGACGTACCTGTGGGAGATGACCAGTGGCGTGGAGGAAATCCCCCCCGGAATTGTTAATAAGGAACACATTATTTTTGGGAATATTCAGGAAATTTACGATTTTCACAACAAGTGAGTCCTCGACGACCGTCGCCATCATTTGATGACTCACAATGTCACCATCCATAACCTAAACCCCAGTGTTGTGGGAGATCGGGAGACGCTGATTTCCCTCTCAGCCACCCAGCTCCGGTTGGGGACATTCCTGATAGATTGGTATAATGTTTATCTGTTTACATTGTTTGCTACAAGATAAAATTGTGTGTATGTGTGTGTATATATATAATATATACATATACATACATACCAAAAAAACTGATTAGCACCTCCTAGTATGAACACGTGCAAGCTGCGAAAACTGCACAATATAGACTAAAAAGAACACAGCAGCACATGTGCATGAATCTAGTCCATGTGAAAAAACAGAGAAACATTAAAATCATTCAATTTAGCAAAATTTGCCAGAAAATTTTTTACAAAATTTTTTTTACTTGCAGTAATAGATGAAAAAAAAATGAAGATTCTTTCTGCACAAATTGGCCAATTCATGTATGCCCATCAACCATGGCAAGGTGCCTCTGTGGCTTATTTAAGTAATGCTGGCTGCCTCCAGTCTAATCTTGCACCCCTCCCATTTGGCCTTGCAGGTGCCGCAATCAGCTCTACCAGCCCAAAAATTGTTGGTTTAGCCAAGTAGTGACATGTTTGTCCAAAATTGTAGGCTGGTGGCCTGTAGTGTAGAGCAGGAACCCATCAGAGGGAGGTCACCTTGCCGTGGTTTATGGGCATACATGAATTGGCCAATTTGTGCGCTAAGAACCTTCATTTTTTTCATCTGTTACTGTAAGTTAAAAAATTTTTGTAAACATTTTTTGGGAAAATTTTGCTAAATTGAATGATTGTCTTTCTGTGTTGTTTTCACATGACCTAGATTCATGCACATGTGCTGCTGTGTTCTTTTTTTTTTGTGTGTGTGTGTATATATATATATATATATATATATATATATATATATATATATATATATATATATATATTATGCACACAGGCATGGCTTAAGTGTCTGCACCGTTTGTGTGAATTGGAACAACAGACAGAAAGTCAGACAAAAAGAAGGAAAATTGGACATAATGTTAAACAAAACCACAAAAATGGTCCAAACACAAGATTGTTGGCATCTTTCCAGAATTGTTGGTAAACAACTTTGTTTCCAGCATGTGATGCTCGTTCACACTCACCTGTGGCAAGTAACAGGTGTGGGCAATATGAAAATCACACCTGAACCCAGATAAAAAGGGGAGTCCTTCTCAATGATAGGGACAAACTCTAAGTGCACCAATCACCTGGAGAGTAACAGAAATCTGCTGTGCAGGTGGTACTTCACACCATACAGCTTGTCTAAGATCTACCGCAGCTCCCCAGATGTGAGCTGGAGGTGTAGAGACGCCAACGCAGATATGTTACTGTACATGTCTGGTGGGGGTGCCATAAAGTGGAGCAGCTCTGGGACGCAATCTCCCATTTAGTGTCTCAAATTAGTGACATCCCAACGAAGATTGGGAGAGAGCTCCAGGCTCCGCTTCTAAGCTCCATACAGCAGAGGAACCAGGTCCCCGATCTCTAGCAAAGCAGCTGATACAATGCTGGCATCAGAGAGCTCCACACTCATCGGCTGGGCTTCAGTGACAAAATCTATCGCCAACAGTCAGCTGATGCGTCATGTGACTATTTAAAGGGTGGTGGGAGTGGTCACCACCCACATCAGCTGACCTGCAGCACAGCAGCTGCCTGCAAGGAAACTGACATTGACCCTTGCTGGCCCAAAAGTAAAAACCACGTTGAAATTAAAGCAGAACCAGAGCTGTCATGACTCCAAAAATGAGTTGTGACATCTAGTTGCGATTGTTTTGGTTTTTTTAAGCCATACAACATCAGCCGGACAAATTGCTGCTGGATCCGTTTCAAACAGATTTTATATAGAGGAAAAAAAAAAAGTGATCCAGCTTGAGACGGGGGCGGCTGCAATTTACAAAGCTTTATTGGACAACTTAAAAATATGTTGATTCTTTAAAAATTTCTTATAGCAAACACCAAGCACACCAGTGAGGAGGATCAACGCGTTTCAACTAAAAAATAGTCTTAGTCATGATATCCACTACTAATGGTGGAGGTGACGGGCAGTCACCAGATACTGATGACGGAGGTGACTGGCGGTTAGCAGACACGGGATTTACAGTGGTCCTTTCTTCAGTCACTATGTATTCTGTTAATTGATTATATGTATCCGCTCGGGGACGGTAATGTTCTGACCCATAATCCTTTGTTTCTCCTCAGCATCTTTTTAAAGGAATTGGAGAAATACGAACAACTTCCAGAGGACGTCGGTCATTGCTTCGTCACATGGGTGATTAAAATGTCACTAATCATTAAGGGCACAGATCGGAAGGGTCCATGTTGGTATAAAGGATTAATGATGATTGTACATAGGATCTGTATCGGGTCAGTAATGATAATGTGATATAAGGGCAGTATATCAGACGCTTGTAGGATCGGTGAGGGCAGTATATTTGGGCTCACATAGGATCGGTGAGGGCAGTATAGCGGACCCGCATAGGATCGGTGAGGGCAGTATAACGGACTCGCGTAGAATCGGTGAGGGCAGTATAGTGCACTCGCATAGGATCGGTGAGGGCAGTATAGTGGACCCCCGTTAGATCAATGAGGGCAGTGTAGCGGACTCGCGCAGGATCGGTGAGGGCAGTATAGCGGACTCGCGGAGGATCGGTGAGGGCAGTATAGCTGACCCGCGTAGGATCGGTGAGGGCAGTATAGCTGACCCGCATAGAATTGGTGAGGGCAGTATAGCTGACCCACGTAGGATCGGTGAGGGCAGTATATCCGACCAGCGTAGGATCGGTGAAGGCAGTATAGCGGACCCGCGTAGGATCGGTGAGGGCAGTATATCGGACTTGCGTAGGATTGGTGAGGGCACTATAGCAGACTTGCATAGGATCGGTGAGGGCAGTATAGCTGACCCACGTAGGATCGGTGAGGGCAGTATAGCTGACCCGCGTAGGATTGGTGAGGGCAGTATAGCTGACCCGCGTAGGATCGGTGAGGGCAGTATATCAGACTTGCGTAGGATAGGTGAGGGCAGTATAGCAGACTTGCATAGGATCGGTGAGGGCAGTATAGCGGACTCGCGTAGGATTGGTGAGGGCACTATAGCAGACTTGCATAGGATCGGTGAGGGCAGTATAGCTGACCCACGTAGGATCGGTGAGGGCAGTATAGCTGACCCGCGTAGGATCGGTGAGGGCAGTATAGCTGACCCGCGTAGGATCGGTGAGGGCAGTATAGCGGACTTGCGTAGGATTGGTGAGGGCGCTATAGCAGACTTGCGTAGGATCGGTGAGGGCAGTATAGCTGACCCACGTAGGATCGGTGAGGGCAGTATAGCTGACCCGCATAGGATCGGTGAGGGCAGTATAGCGGACTCGCGTAGGATTGGTGAGGGCAGTATAGCGGACTTGCAGAGGATTGGTGAGGGCAGTATATCCGACCAGCGTAGGATCGGTGAAGGCAGTATAGCGGACCCGCGTAGGATCGGTGAGGGCAGTATAGCAGACTTGCATAGGATCGGTGAGGGCAGTATAGCGGACTCGCGTAGGATTGGTGAGGGCACTATAGCAGACTTGCATAGGATCGGTGAGGGCAGTATAGCTGACCCACATAGGATCGGTGAGGGCAGTGTAGCAGACTTGCATAGGATCGGTGAGGGCAGTATAGCAGACTTGCATAGGATCGGTGAGGGCAGTATAGCGGACTCGCGTAGGATTGGTGAGGGCACTATAGCAGACTTGCATAGGATCGGTGAGGGCAGTATAGCTGACCCACGTAGGATCGGTGAGGGCAGTATAGCTGACCCGCGTAGGATCGGTGAGGGCAGTATAGCGGACTTGCGTAGGATTGGTGAGGGCACTATAGCAGACTTGCGTAGGATCAGTGAGGGCAGTATAGCTGACCCACGTAGGATTGGTGAGGGCAGTATAGCTGACCCGCATAGGATTGGTGAGGGCAGTATAGCGGACTCGCGTAGGATTGGTGAGGGCAGTATAGCGGACTTGCAGAGGATTGGTGAGGGCAGTATATCCGACCAGCGTAGGATCGGTGAAGGCAGTATAGCGGACCCGCGTAGGATCGGTGAGGGCAGTATAGCAGACTTGCATAGGATCGGTGAGGGCAGTATAGCGGACTCGCGTAGGATTGGTGAGGGCACTATAGCAGACTTGCATAGGATCGGTGAGGGCAGTATAGCTGACCCACATAGGATCGGTGAGGGCAGTGTAGCAGACTTGCATAGGATCGGTGAGGGCAGTATAGCAGACTTGCATAGGATCGGTGAGGGCAGTATAGCGGACTCGCGTAGGATTGGTGAGGGCACTATAGCAGACTTGCATAGGATCGGTGAGGGCAGTATAGCTGACCCACGTAGGATCGGTGAGGGCAGTATAGCTGACCCGCGTAGGATCGGTGAGGGCAGTATAGCTGACCCGCGTAGGATTGGTGAGGGCAGTATAGCGGACTTGCGTAGGATTTGTGAGGGCACTATAGCAGACTTGCATAGGATCGGTGAGGGCAGTATAGCTGACCCGCATAGGATCGGTGAGGGCAGTATAGCGGACTCGCGTAGGATCGGTGAGGGCAGTATAGCGGACTTGCAGAGGATTGGTGAGGGCAGTATATCCGACCTATCGTAGGATCGGTGAAGGCAGTATAGCGGACCCGCGTAGGATCGGTGAGGGCAGTATATCGGACTTGCGTAGGATAGGTGAGGGCAGTATAGCAGACTTGCATAGGATCGGTGAGGGCAGTATAGCGGACCCACGTAGGATCGGTGAGGGCAGTATAGCTGACCCACGTAGGATCGGTGAGGGCAGTATAGCTGACCCGCGTAGGATCGGTGAGGGCAGTATAGCGGACTTGCGTAGGATTGGTGAGGGCACTATAGCAGACTTGCATAGGATCGGTGAGGGCAGTATAGCGGACTCGCGTAGGATCGGTGAGGGCAGTATAGCAGACTTGCATAGGATCGGTGAGGGCAGTATAGCTGACCCGCGTAGGATCGGTGAGGGCAGTATAGCTGACCCGCATAGAATTGGTGAGGGCAGTATAGCTGACCCACGTAGGATCGGTGAGGGCAGTATATCCGACCAGCGTAGGATCGGTGAAGGCAGTATAGCGGACCCGCGTAGGATCGGTGAGGGCAGTATATCGGACTTGCGTAGGATTGGTGAGGGTACTATAGCAGACTTGCATAGGATCGGTGAGGGCAGTATAGCTGACCCACGTAGGATCGGTGAGGGCAGTATAGCTGACCCGCGTAGGATTGGTGAGGGCAGTATAGCTGACCCGCGTAGGATCGGTGAGGGCAGTATATCAGACTTGCGTAGGATAGGTGAGGGCAGTATAGCAGACTTGCATAGGATCGGTGAGGGCAGTATAGCGGACTCGCGTAGGATTGGTGAGGGCACTATAGCAGACTTGCATAGGATCGGTGAGGGCAGTATAGCTGACCCACGTAGGATCGGTGAGGGCAGTATAGCTGACCCGCGTAGGATCGGTGAGGGCAGTATAGCTGACCCGCGTAGGATCGGTGAGGGCAGTATAGCGGACTTGCGTAGGATTGGTGAGGGCACTATAGCAGACTTGCGTAGGATCAGTGAGGGCAGTATAGCTGACCCACGTAGGATCGGTGAGGGCAGTATAGCTGACCCACATAGGATCGGTGAGGGCAGTATAGCGGACTCGCGTAGGATTGGTGAGGGCAGTATAGCGGACTTGCAGAGGATTGGTGAGGGCAGTATATCCGACCAGCGTAGGATCGGTGAAGGCAGTATAGCGGACCCGCGTAGGATCGGTGAGGGCAGTATAGCAGACTTGCATAGGATCGGTGAGGGCAGTATAGCGGACTCGCGTAGGATTGGTGAGGGCACTATAGCAGACTTGCATAGGATCGGTGAGGGCAGTATAGCTGACCCACATAGGATCGGTGAGGGCAGTGTAGCAGACTTGCATAGGATCGGTGAGGGCAGTATAGCAGACTTGCATAGGATCGGTGAGGGCAGTATAGCGGACTCGCGTAGGATTGGTGAGGGCACTATAGCAGACTTGCATAGGATCGGTGAGGGCAGTATAGCTGACCCACGTAGGATCGGTGAGGGCAGTATAGCTGACCCGCGTAGGATCGGTGAGGGCAGTATAGCTGACCCGCGTAGGATTGGTGAGGGCAGTATAGCGGACTTGCGTAGGATTGGTGAGGGCACTATAGCAGACTTGCATAGGATCGGTGAGGGCAGTATAGCTGACCCACGTAGGATCGGTGAGGGCAGTATAGCTGACCCGCATAGGATCGGTGAGGGCAGTATAGCGGACTCGCGTAGGATTGGTGAGGGCAGTATAGCGGACTTGCAGAGGATTGGTGAGGGCAGTATATCCGACCTATCGTAGGATCGGTGAAGGCAGTATAGCGGACCCGCGTAGGATCGGTGAGGGCAGTATATCGGACTTGCGTAGGATAGGTGAGGGCAGTATAGCAGACTTGCATAGGATCGGTGAGGGCAGTATAGCGGACTCGCGTAGGATTGGTGAGGGCACTATAGCAGACTTGCATAGGATCGGTGAGGGCAGTATAGCTGACCCACGTAGGATCGGTGAGGGCAGTATAGCTGACCCACGTAGGATCGGTGAGGGCAGTATAGCTGACCCGCGTAGGATCGGTGAGGGCAGTATAGCGGACTTGCGTAGGATTGGTGAGGGCACTATAGCAGACTTGCATAGGATCGGTGAGGGCAGTATAGCGGACTCGCGTAGGATTGGTGAGGGCAGTATAGCAGACTTGCATAGGATCGGTGAGGGCAGTATAGCTGACCCGCGTAGGATCGGTAAGGGCAGTATAGCGGACTTGCGTAGGATTGGTGAGGGCACTATAGCAGACTTGCATAGGATCGGTGAGGGCAGTATAGCTGACCCACGTAGGATCGGTGAGGGCAGTATATCGGACCCGCGTAGGATCGGTGAGGGCAGGATATCGGACCCGTGTAGGATCGGTGAGGGCAGTATATCGGACCCGCGTAGGATCGGTGAGGGCAGTATATCCGACCAGCGTAGGATCGGTGAGGGCAGTCTAGCTGACCCGCGTAGGATTGGTGAGGGCAGTATAGCGGACTCGCGTAGGATTGGTGAGGGCAGTATAGCTGACCCGCGTAGGATTGGTGAGGGCAGTATAGCGGACTCGCGTAGGATCGGTGAGGGCAGTATAGCAGACACGCGTAGAATCATAGAATCATAGAATCGTAGAGTTGGAAGGGACCTCCTGGGCCATCTGGTCCAACCCCCTGCTCAAAGCAGGATTCGCTAAATCATCCCAGTCAGATGTCTGTCCAGCCTCTGTTTGAAGACTTCCATTGAAGGAGAACTCACCACTTCTCGTGGCAGCCTGTTCCACTCATTGATCACTCTAACTGTCAAAAAGTTTTTTCTAATATCTAATCTGTGTCGCCTCCCATTCAGTTTCATCCCATTGCTTCTAGTCTTTCCTTGTGCAAATGAGAATAAAGTTGAGCCTTCTACAATGTGACAGCCCTTTAGATATTTGTAGACAGCAATTAAGTCTCCTCTCAGTCTTCTCTTTTGCAAACTAAACATTCCCAAATCCTGCAACCTTTCCTCATAAGACAGGGTTTGCAGACCGGTCACCATTCTGGTCGCTCTTTTCTGAACTTGCTCCAGTTTGTTGATGTCTTTTTTAAAATGTGGTGCCCAAAACTGGACACAATATTCCAGATGAGGTCTGACCAAAGAGGAGTAGAGGGAAATAATGACTTCACGTGATCTAGACTGTATGCTTCTGTTAATACATCCTAGAACTGCATTTGCCTTTTTTGCTGCTGCATCACACTGTTGACTCATATTCAGCCTGTGATCTATTAGTATACCCAAGTCTTTTTCACATGTGCTGTCACTTAGCCCTATTCCTCCCATTCTATATATGCTTTTTTCATTTTTATTGCCCAGATGTAGTACTTTGCATTTCTCCCTGTTAAAAACCATTCTGTTAGTTACTGCCCACTTCTCCAGTTTATTTAAATCTTTTTGAATCCTCTCTCTCTCTTCTCTAGTATTAGCTATCCCTCCTAGCTTTGTGTCATCAGCAAATTTAATCAGTTTACCCTCAATTCCTTCATCTAAATCGTTGATAAAGATGTTGAACAATACAGGGCCCAGGACAGAGCCCTGTGGTACCCCACTTGAGACATTCTTCCAACTGGATGTGCAGCCATTTACGACCACTCTTTGGGTCCGATCACTAAGCCAGCTATGAATCCACCTAACAGTTGCCTTGTCCATTCCATACTTAGTCATTTTTTCAATAAGGATTGTATGAGAGACTTTGTCAAATGCTTTGCTGAAGTCAAGATATACTATATCTACAGCATTTCCTTGATCCACCCAATCAGTGATACCGTCATAGAAGGAAATTAAGTTAGTCTGACATGACTTATTAGTTACAAACCCATGCTGACTCTGTTTGATCACTTCATTCTTATCCAGGTATTGACTTACATGTTGTTTAATAATTTGTTCAAAGATATTTCCTGGTATAGAAGTCAGACTCACCGGCCTATAGTTGCCTGGGTCCACCTTCTTCCCCTTTTTGAAGATAGGAACAACATTTGCTCTTCTCCAGTCTTCTGGCACTTCTCCTGTTCTCCAAGAATTTTCAAAGATTATGGAGAGTGGTTCAGAAATTTCTTCTGCTATCTCCTTCAGTACTCTGGGGTGTAATTCATCTGGACCTGGAGACTTGAATTCATTTAGGTTAGCTAAGTGTTTCCTCACTATCTTTCTGTTTATAGATATCCTGGATTCTTCTATTCCCTTAATAGGACAGTGAATAACAGTTGGTGTTACATTTCCTTTCTGAGAGAAAACAGATGCAAAATAGGAATTTAAAAGTTCAGCCTTCTCAACATCCTGTCTTACCATTTCATCATTTTCATCCTGTAAAAATCCTATAGCATCTTTGACTTTTCTTTTACTTTTGACATATCCCCAAAATCCTTTATTATTGCTTTTGACATCTCTTGCAAGCCTCAATTCATTTTCAGCTTTAGCTAATCTGATTTGTGCCCTGCAGATTCTGCAGACAGCATTATATTCTTCTTTAGATATGCCTCCCTCTTTCCATTTTATAAACATTTTTTTCTTCCTTTTTAGCATGTGCTTAAGTTCTGTGTTCACCCATCCTGGTTTCCTTAAATGCTTCCTATTCTTCCCTCTTTTCGGAATTGTTAACAACTGTGCTTTGAGAATTTCATTTTTCAAGATTTCCCATCCTTCCTGGACATTTTTGTCTTTAAGGATATCCAGCCATTGGATTCCTCCAATTATCTTTCTGAATCCCTTAAAATCTGCCTTTCTGAAATCTAACCTTGACGTCTGAGTCTTCACAGGTCTTCCGCCTCTAGTTATCCAAAATTCTAAAATAGCATGGTCGCTACCTCCTAGGGTCCCAGCCACTTTTACCTCCTCAACCATTTCCTCCCTGTTTATAAGGATTAGATCCAAGGTAGCAGTTCCCCTTGTTTTCTCCCCTACCTTTTGGAAGATAAAGTTGTCAGCAAGAGAGGATAAGAATTTCCTTGACCTGTTAGTTTTGCCTGAGAGAGATTCCCAACAAATGTCTGGATAGTTGAAATCTCCCATGACAACTATGTCATATTTTTTGGAGAACTTGGCCATTTGATGCATAAAGAGTTCATCCATATCTTCAGCTTGCACAGGCGGCCTGTAGTAAATGCCTACAATGGTGTCCTTTCCATTGTTCTGTCCTTGTATTCTTACCCAAACAGTTTCCACAGAACTCCCAGTCTCTGAAGCTTCAATCTCTGTGCAGATATATGCGTTTCTAACATACAATGCGACACCTCCTCCTCGTTTATCAAGTCTGTTTCTTGCAAATAAGTTGTATCCTTCTAGTCTTGTATTCCAATCATGTGTATCGTCCCACCAAGTTTCAGTGATTCCAATGACATCATATTTCTTTTCCTGTGTTAGTAGTTCCAATTCTCCTTGTTTGTTGCCCACGCTTTGTGCATTAGTATAGAAACATTTTAGTTTGTGATTGGTTTCTCTTTCTCCAATATTTTTATTAATTAGATTCTTTCGTCTTTGTTCTTCCTTTCCACTTCTATTAACAGAGTTCTCAATAGCATTTGTCAGGTGTATGGCTTTTTCTGGTCTTTTGCTTCCCTTCCCATGTTGTTCTAGTTTAAAGCTCTCCTTACAAGTGCAGCAAGGCGACTTCCAAATACATGCTTTCCAGTCTTCGTAAGGTGCACCCCATCTCTAGCAAGTAGTCCATCGTATAAGTAGTTCACTCCGTGATCCAGAAATCCAAATCGTTGCTGACGGCACCATCGACGTAGCCAGTTGTTCACCTGCAGAATAACTGGTGAATAACTGCAGTGAATAACTGCAGAATAACTGGCGTAGGATCGGTGAGGGCAGTATAGCTGACCCGCGTAGGATCGGTGAGGGCAGTATAGCTGACCCGCGTAGGATCGGTGAGGGCAGTATAGCGGACCCGCGTTGGATCAGTGAAGGCAGTGTATCGGACCCGGGTAGGATCGGTGAAGGCAGTATAGCGGACCCGCGTAGGATCGGTGAGGGCAGTATAGCGAACCCCTGTAGGATCAGTGAGGGCAGTATAGCGGATCCGCGTGGGATCGGAGAGGGCAGAGTATTGGACCCCCGTAGGATCCATGAGGGCAGTATAGCGGACCCGGGTAGGGTCGGCGAGGGCAGTACACAGGGCCTGTGTAGGCTCGGTGATGGGAGCATGGAGGACCCGCGTAGGGTCAGATGTGATGGTTCTTCTTTGGCTCTTCTGCTTTCAGGCTGACAAGTTTCAGATGTACGTGACGTACTGTAAGAACAAGCCGGACTCCAGCCAGCTGATCCTGGAGCATGCCGCCACCTTCTTTGATGTAAGTATGGCCGCCATGGTTGCTGGGTACACGCCTGCCGGCCCTGCTATCCGCTGATCGTCTCATCTCTACATTACAGGAGATCCAGCAAAGACACGGACTGGCCAATTCCATCTCCTCGTATCTCATCAAACCCGTGCAGAGGATCACAAAGTATCAGCTACTGCTGAAGGTGCGCTCCGCCAACACCGCGCTACCCAACTTGTGACACCCGCCTTGTACTGTTCCTGGCCTGCACTCACATCCAGAGCTGCACTCACAATCTGAAGCTCACCATTGCAGTCTCGCATACTATTCCTGTTGATTCTGTACAGATGATGAACTGCAGTGTTTATAGCAGGCGCTGCAGATAATCTGACTCTCCCAGAATGCAACACTGCAGATGCAGTGCATGATGGGAGTGTAGCTGTTAGATCTGTGCCTGTCACCACTGTGATAATGGGGGATGCAGCAGAATTGTGAATACAGCTCTGGCTGTGGCTGTAGATTAATGTAGCTGACGATTAGTAAAACCAGGTTGCCCCGCGTTGTTGGCGCATCTATAGGTTCCGTATGGCGGTGTCTGGCTTTCACGTAGGACGTGCTTCTCCCTCCTGGATGGCTCCTGTGTTCCGTGCCGCAGTTTCCATTGCAGAGATGTGATAAATATTTACTGTGCGCTCGTGTCGACTCTACGGGGGGCGTCCTGGGGGGGCGAGATTCTCTCTACATTCGCAGATCTTGATGTCTCTCCATCAGGAGCTGCTGACCTGCTGCGAGGAGGGTAAAGGCGAGATCAAGGACGGTCTGGAGGTGATGCTCAGCGTGCCGAAGCGAGCCAATGACGCCATGCACGTCAGCATGCTGGAAGGTGACGCCTGAGAGCACTACCGGGGGCACTACAAGTCTCAGCGTGGCCATAGCCTGATCACATCACTCCCATCACTAACACATTTTTATCTTTAGGGTTTGATGAGAACCTGGATGTTCAGGGCGAGCTCATCCTCCAGGACTCCTTCCAAGTCTGGGACCCCAAATCGCTGATTAGAAAAGGGCGCGACCGACACCTCTTCCTGTTTGAGATCTCTCTGGTGTTCAGCAAAGAGATCAAAGACTCCACAGGGCACACGAAGTATGTGTACAAGAACAAGCTGCTGGTGAGGACCGCCATGTCTGCCCGGGGATGGGGGGCTATCGAGGCACCACTGCGGCGGGGCATTAACTGTCCATGTAGCACGGGGGGCTGAACATTAGCCATGGTTCATGGGGACTGGCTGTTAACCATGTGCCATGGGGGCTGTGGTTAAACACAAACCACCATGGGGCAGGACAATAGCCATAGACAACGATACTATAGAGGAGGGCATTAATCCCATAGGGCAGTGGAGGAGCGTCTGCTATATCTACCATGGGGGCGGGTGGTGGCTATATACCATGGGGGCGGGTGGTGGCTATATACCATGGGGGGCAGGGTGTTGGCTATTTACCATGGGGGCGGAGTGATGGCTATTACATGGGGGGGCGGGGTGTTGGCTATATACCATGGGAGCCGGGTGTTAACAGCATACCATGGGGGCAGAGTGATTGCTATTTACCATGGGGGCGGGGTGTTGGCTATATACCATGGGAGCCGGGTGTTAACAGCATACCATGGGGGCAGAGTGATTGCTATTTACATGGGGGCGGGGTGTTGGCTATATACCATGGGAGCCGGGTGTTAACAGTATACCATGGGGGCGGAGTGATGGATATTTACCATGGGGGCGGAGAGATGGATATTTACATGGGGGCGGAGTGATGGATATTTACCATGGGGGCAGAGTGATGGTTATTTACCATGTGGCGGAGTGATGGCTCTTTACCATTGGGTCAGAGTGATGGTTTATATACAGTAGATGGATTATTTACTATTCACAATGGGGACAGGGCATGTACAACTACTTTATTGCCTTAGTCCTCGCATCTCACCCTGGTCCTTGCCCCCCCCGCCCTTGTCTTGGTTCTTGGTCCTCGCCTCCACCCGCCCTTGTCTGGGTCCTCGCCCCACCCGACCTTGTCTTGGTTCTTGGTCCTCGCCCCCACCCGACCTTGTCTGGGTCCTCGCCCCACCCGACCTTGTCTGGGTCCTCGCCCCACCCGACCTTGTCTGGGTCCTCTCCCCACCCGACCTTGTCTGGGTCCTCTCCCCACCCGACCTTGTCTGGGTGCTCTCCCCACCCGACCTTGTCTGGGTGCTCTCCCCACCCGACCTTGTCTGGGTCCTCTCCCCACCCGACCTTGTCTGGGTCCTCTCCCCACCCGACCTTGTCTGGGTCCTCTCCCCACCCGACCTTGTCTGGGTCCTCTCCCCACCCGACCTTGTCTGGGTCCTCGCCCCACCCGACCTTGTCTGGGTCCTCGCCCCACCCGACCTTGTCTGGGTCCTCGCCCCACCCGACCTTGTCTGGGTCCTCGCCCCACCCGACCTTGTCTGGGTCCTCGCCCCACCCGACCTTGTCTGGGTCCTCGCCCCACCCGACCTTGTCTGGGTCCTCGCCCCACCCGACCTTGTCTGGGTCCTCGCCCCACCCGACCTTGTCTGGGTCCTCGCCCCACCCGACCTTGTCTGGGTCCTCGCCCCACCCGACCTTGTCTGGGTCCTCGCCCCACCCGACCTTGTCTGGGTCCACGCCCCACCCGACCTTGCCTCGGTCCTCCCTCTACCTCACCTTGCCTCGGTCCTCCCCCCCCCCACCCGACCTTGCCTCGATCTTCGCCCCACCCAACCTTGCCTCGGTCCTCCCCCCACCCGCCCTTGCCTTGGTTCCTCATCCTCTCTCCCTTGCCTTGGTTCCTTATCCTAGTCCACGCCCTTGGTTCTTGTCCTCGTCCATGCTCTTGCCTCGGTCCTCGCCCTTGCCTCGGTCCTTGCCCCCGGCTTGGCCTGAGGCCTTTCCTGATCTCGTCGGCCACCAGGAGCAGCTCCAAGGAGCCTGCAGTGGAGCCCTGGATAATTTGACGATAGAGGGCTGTGGCATGTTTTGCGCCCCCAAGTAACATCCAATGCCACTGCCCCTGTCGTGCCCCCCAATGTGCGCTGTTGGCAGGGCGTTGTGTAATGAGACATTCTGCAACTTTACAATATATTTGTATCTCTGCTTGCTGTCAGTGACACGTGACTTTTGATATATTATAACAATCTTTGAGTAGCTCAGGATCTAAACACGAATGTTTCCTTCCGCTGACAGCGAGCAGAGGTCATGGTATATTGTGAAGCTGCCGAGCGTCTCCTTGTACCATTGTAAACTGGAGACTG
This sequence comes from Dendrobates tinctorius, assembly GCF_039654945.1. Taxonomy (NCBI): domain Eukaryota; kingdom Metazoa; phylum Chordata; class Amphibia; order Anura; family Dendrobatidae; genus Dendrobates; species Dendrobates tinctorius. The sequence continues at coordinate 3,419,666 of NW_027361849.1, read as the reverse complement.
GATAAAAGCCATAAAGCGCCAGGTAACTGTGGCCGAAGCCTCTCGTCAGCCGTCACTGGCGTTGCCGTTAGAGCAGTCGGACGCCGTGGTGTCGGCAGGCACACGGTCAGCAGTTGTAACGGAACCGGTTGCTTTTCTCATAACAAATGATATTTTTTCAGACCTCGGAGCTGGGGGTGACGGAGCACGTTGAAGGGGACTCCTGTAAGTTCGCCTTGTGGTCGGGTCGTACGCCGTCCTCCGATAATAAAACAGTGTTGAAGGTTTGAGCCACATTTGTTTTTTCTCTACTTTGCATTAGATCTCATTTATATCCTCCAGTCTCACATAAAGCTGTCATTACTGTGACTGGAGGATAAGACCTGATGTAACAGCAGAATAGTGACTGCAGCTCTGGAGGTGACTGGAGGATAAGACCTGATGTAACAGCATAATAGTGACTGCAGCTCTGGAGGTGACTGGAGGATAAGACAGGATGTAACCACAGAATAGTGAGTGCAGCTCTGGAAGATAAGGCATGATGTAACAGCATAATAGTGACTGCAGCTCTGGAGGTGACTGGAGGATAAGACACGATGTACGATGTAACAGCAGAATAGTGACTGCAGCTCTGGAGGATAAGACAGGATGTAACCACAGAATAGTGAGTGCAGCTCTGGAGGATAAGGCATGATGTAACAGCATAATAGTAACTGCGGCTCTGGAGGTGACTGGAGGATAAGACACGATGTAACAGAATAGTGACTGCAGCTCTGGAGGTTAAGACATGATGCAACAGCAGAATAGTGACTGCAGCTCTGGAGGTGACTGGAGGATAAGACACGATGTAACAGCAGAATAGTGACTGCAGCTCTGGAGGTGACTGGAGGATAAGAAATGATGTAACAGCAGAATAGTGACTGCAGCTGTGGAGGTGACTGGAGGATAAGACATGATGTAACAGCAGAATAGTGACTGCAACTCTGGAGGTGACTGGCGGATAAAACCTGATGTAACAGCAGAATAGTGACTGCAGCTCTGGAGGTGACTGGAGGATGACATGATGTAACAGCAGAATAGTGACTGCAGCTCTGGAGGTAGCTGGCGGATAAGGCTGCTCCAGTTATATGGATGCAGTTACTGATCAGATGTGCATGCGGTTTCTATAGTGATGTATTATGGCGCCGCTTCTCTTTTGGCCTCACGTCTTTGGTATCTGTAGGCATCAAGCATAGAAGTAAAGCAGGAGTGGATTAAGAATATCCGAGAGGTGATCCAGGAGAGGATGATCCACCTGAAAGGAGCCTTAAAGGAACCGATCCAGCCCCCAAAGACCCCGGCCAAACAGAGGAACAACAGCAAGAGGTGAGAGATGCCATAGATATAAGAAGTGAATATTCTGAGGTTGTGGCACTAAAAGTCCCAGAAAATGTTGCTGTAGCTGAAATGATTGGATCCTCCTGCAAGGCTATCCTCAGATCGACTAGACGTTTTGGGCCTCTGGTCAGCCTGTGATATCTGGAGGGGAGGGCACTGGACCACTGCTAGTTGCAGGCTGTAGATTCAGTGACTCTTTAAGGATGGCCATAGCTTGGGGAATGCCCCTGCAGTGGGTCATGGTTGAGGAAGCATCGTGTCACCCCCGGGGTCAGGCTGTTCCCTTCCCATAAGCATATGAAGCATCGGACTCCCTGCGCTTTGGTGATATTAGGAGCCCGTCCTCCATCTATCTCACATTGCTGGAGGGAGCACAGAGACTGCAGTTATGTGCAAGTTCCATGGAGGCAAAGTCTTAGGGTCTGTGCAAACGTTGCGGATTCTGCTGCTGATCCGCAGCAGATTTGGCCCTGCGTATCTGCAGAAGTTTCTGCTGCGTTGTACAATACCATTTTAGTCTATGTAAAAAGAAAAACTCAGCGCACACGGTGCGGAATTGTCCGCGCGGATTTGCTGCGGATTTAAATCTGCAGCATGTCAATTCTTTGTGCGGATTCGGCAGCGGTTTGGCACCTGCTCCATGACAGGTGTCAAACCGCAGGCTAAACTGCAGTAAATCCGCAGATATGACCTGCGGATTTAGACAAATATGCGTGGAAAAATCCGCAGCAGAATCCGCAACGTGTGCACACACCCTCAAGGGTGCAGGTACCAAGGGTGCAGCGTGTAGATGTGCAGAGTCTTTGGGGGTGGGTGCACGTCGTATTGAACAGTGCAGGGCCCTCATTCCTCTTGGTATCTGTTTTGATCTATGTGTTTATTGCTATGCAGTGCTGTAATGTCTTTTGGCTGTACAAGTCCCCTCTATAAAGTAAAGTGCTGCGGAATATGTTGGCGCTATAGAAATAAAATTAACAGTTAATAATTGAGTCTGTTCCTTACAGGGATGGACTTGAAGATCTGGACAGTCAGGGGGATGGCAGCAGTCAGCCGGACACCATCTCCATCGCCTCTCGGACGTCACAGAACACGGTGGACAGCGACAAAGTAAGACCCCTATAGTCTCCTGTCCTACAGTCTCCTCCCCCAGTAATGGCTGATAACGGGGAGTAATAGATTGTAGTCTCCTGTCCTACAGTCTCCTCCCCAGTAATGGCTGATAACAGGGAGTAATAGATTGTAGTCTCCTGTCCTACAGTCTCCTCCCCAGTAATGGCTGATAACGGGGAGTAATAGATTGTAGTCTCCTGTCCTACAGTCTCCTCCCCCAGTAATGGCCGATAACTGGGAGTAATAGATTGTAGTCTCCTGCCCTACAGTCTCCTCCCCCAGTAATGGCTGATAACAGGGAGTAATAGATTGTAGTCTCCTGTCCTACAGTCTCCTCCTCCAGTAATGGCTGATAACAGGGCGTAATAGATTGTAGTCTCCTGTCCTACAGTCTCCTCCCCAGTAATGGCTGATAACGGGGAGTAATAGATTGTAGTCTCCTGTCCTACAGTCTCCTCCCCCAGTAATGGCCGATAACTGGGAGTAATAGATTGTAGTCTCCTGCCCTACAGTCTCCTCCCCCAGTAATGGCTGATAACAGGGAGTAATAGATTGTAGTCTCCTGTCCTACAGTCTCCTCCCCCAGTAATGGCTGATAACAGGGAGTAATAGATTGTAGTCTCCTGTCCTACAGTCTCCTCCCCCAGTAATGGCTCATAACGGGGAGTAATAGATTGTAGTCTCCTGTCCTACAGTCTCCTCCCCAGTAATGGCTGATAACAGGGAGTAATAGATTGTAGTCTCCTGTCCTACAGTCTCCTCCCCAGTAATGGCTGATAACAGGGAGTAATAAATTGTAGTCTCCTGTCCTACAGTCTCCTCCCCAGTAATGGCTGATAACAGGGAGTAATAGATTGTAGTCTCCTGTCCTACAGTCTCCTCCCCAGTAATGGCTGATAACAGGGAGTAATAGATTGTAGTCTCCTGTCCTACAGTCTCCTCCCCCAGTAATGGCTGATAACAGGGAGTAATAGATTGTAGTCTCCTGTCCTACAGTCTCCTCCCCAGTAATGGCTGATAACAGGGAGTAATAGATTGTAGTCTCCTGTCCTACAGTCTCCTCCCCAGTAATGGCTGATAACAGGGAGTAATAAATTGTAGTCTCCTGTCCTACAGTCTCCTCCCCAGTAATGGCTGATAACAGGGAGTAATAAATTGTAGTCTCCTGTCCTACAGTCTCCTCCCCAGTAATGGCTGATAACAGGGAGTAATAGATTGTAGTCTCCTGTCCTACAGTCTCCTCCCCAGTAATGGCTGATAACAGGGAGTAATAAATTGTAGTCTCCTGTCCTACAGTCTCCTCCCCAGTAATGGCTGATAACAGGGAGTAATAAATTGTAGTCTCCTGTCCTACAGTCTCCTCCCCAGTAATGGCTGATAACAGGGAGTAATAGATTGTAGTCTCCTGTCCTACAGTCTCCTCCCCAGTAATGGCTGATAACAGGGAGTAATAGATTGTAGTCTCCTGTCCTACAGTCTCCTCCCCCAGTAATGGCTCATAACGGGGAGTATTAGATTGTAGTCTCCTGTCCTACAGTCTCCTCCCCTGTAATGGCTGATAACAGGGAGTAATAGATTGTAGTCTCCTCCCCCAGTAATGGCTGATAACGGGGAATAATAGATTGTAGACTCCTGTCCTACAGTCTCCTCCCCCAGTAATGGCTGATAACGGGGAGTAATAGATTGTAGTCTCCTGCCCTACAGTCTCCTCCCCCAGTAATGGCTGATAACAGGGAGTAATAGATTGTAGTCTCCTGTCCTACAGTCTCCTCCCCCAGTAATGGCTGATAACGGGGAATAATAGATTGTAGACTCCTGTCCTACAGTCTCCTCCCCCAGTAATGGCTGATAACGGGGAGTAATAGATTGTAGTCTCCTGTCCTACAGTCTCCTCCCCAGTAATGGCTGATAACGGGGAGTAATAGATTGTAGTCTCCTCCCCCAGTAATGGCTGATAACGGGGAATAATAGATTGTAGACTCCTGTCCTACAGTCTCCTCCCCAGTAATGGCTCATAACAGGGAGTAATAGATTGTAGTCTCCTCCCCCAGTAATGGCTGATAACGGGGAATAATAGATTGTAGACTCCTGTCCTACAGTCTCCTCCCCCAGTAATGGCTGATAACGGGGAGTAATAGATTGTAGTCTCCTGTCCTACAGTCTCCTCCCCCAGTAATGGCTGATAACGGGGAATAATAGATTGTAGACTCCTGTCCTACAGTCTCCTCCCCCAGTAATGGCTGATAACGGGGAGTAATAGATTGTAGTCTCCTGTCCTACAGTCTCCTCCCCAGTAATGGCTGATAACGGGGAGTAATAGATTGTAGTCTCCTCCCCCAGTAATGGCTGATAACGGGGAATAATAGATTGTAGTCTCCTGTCCTACAGTCTCCTCCCCCAGTAATGGCTGATAACGGGGAGTAATAGATTGTAGTCTCCTGCCCTACAGTCTCCTCCCCCAGTAATGGCTGATAACAGGGAGTAATAGATTGTAGTCTCCTGTCCTACAGTCTCCTCCCCCAGTAATGGCTGATAACGGGGAATAATAGATTGTAGACTCCTGTCCTACAGTCTCCTCCCCCAGTAATGGCTGATAACGGGGAGTAATAGATTGTAGTCTCCTGTCCTACAGTCTCCTCCCCAGTAATGGCTCATAACAGGGAGTAATAGATTGTAGTCTCCTCCCCCAGTAATGGCTGATAACGGGGAATAATAGATTGTAGACTCCTGTCCTACAGTCTCCTCCCCCAGTAATGGCTGATAACGGGGAGTAATAGATTGTAGTCTCCTGCCCTACAGTCTCCTCCCCCAGTAATGGCTGATAACAGGGAGTAATAGATTGTAGTCTCCTGTCCTACAGTCTCCTCCCCCAGTAATGGCTGATAACGGGGAATAATAGATTGTAGACTCCTGTCCTACAGTCTCCTCCCCCAGTAATGGCTGATAACGGGGAGTAATAGATTGTAGTCTCCTGTCCTACAGTCTCCTCCCCAGTAATGGCTGATAACGGGGAGTAATAGATTGTAGTCTCCTGTCCTACAGTCTCCTCCCCCAGTAATGGCCGATAACGGGGAGTAATAGATTGTAGTCTCCTGTCCTACAGTCTCCTCCCCCAGTAATGGCTGATAACGGGGAGTAATAGATTGTAGTCTCCTGTCCTACAGTCTCCTCCCCAGTAATGGCTGATAACGGGGAGTAATAGATTGTAGGTCTTTTTTATTATTATAAAATCCTTCACGACGTTACAAATAAAACACAACAGAACAAACATAGAACAAAAACTCCAATCAGAAACAATATGACAAAATCAGACACAAACACAAAGAAATAAACAAGAAATGGAAACAATAAGGGAAATTCTCGACCTACAAAACGGGAAAAGAAAATTAAATTAAAGAAACAAGAAATTAAAAACTAAAAAAAAAACAAAAAAGGAACAAAATTACAATAATTACACCAGCACCCCCTTAAAATAATAAATAAATAAAATCATGTAAAACCCCCGACCCAGCTCCATTCACACTATTATATACAACCCTGAACTACATTAACACCGTCCTATATACAATACTATATACACTATATACAATATAAACATATGACACCAGTCCGAATATTGTACAAGACACACCTAATACCCTCTGGTCCCACTGCCTTACCTCACAGCCTCCCCCTTACACCGCCACATTCACACTTACGACAAACCTAATTACAAACATAGTATAGAAAATTAACAATATTTATATATTTTTCCTTTTATTTATTTATTTTTTTTTTTTTCCTTTTTTTTTTTTTTTTTTTTTTTTTTTAACACTATATATAAAACACACATCTACTCTATCTATCCCACCACCCCTGATCCAGCTCTGGCCACAAAGTTCAGGATTTCTCCGAGCTAGGATCAGGCCCCAAAGTTTTTCCCCAGGCGGGGCCTGGACCAGGCCAGATCAGTCTCTTATCACCGCTGTTGAAAACCCCCCATCCCCCCAATCCCCCCACCCAACCTAACTAAGACCCTCTATTATACACAATATATACAATACATACATTACGCTATATACAATATATACATAAACCAACGTTACAGAACATAACCTACGTACTCACCACTTAAGGCTCAAGTTCGATGCTTGCAAACCTTCTATTCAGGAGACTGAAATTCAAAACAAAACTCTAGACTGAAAAGGCATCAGCCCACCACCAGGATATAGGAGTACTAACGGACTAAGGCACCCCGAAGGAGAAACCCCTCCAGAGATGGGCCGCCCTCCGGGCACCCAGTCTTTCATACTCCAGAGAATGGACCTTCACCAGGGCACCTAGGATGCTGCTATAAACTTTGTCTACACGGAGGATTTTACTCTGCGTCGAAACTAAAACTCGTGCGTTCCACGTGAAGTACCTGACCACTGCGCTGACTATAAATAAAGTGACTCTGTCCCTTCTCCCGAGGTCTCCGAACGCTCCATAGGCCCACTCGGCATAGGACAGAGTAGCCAGCCGCGGCCAACCAATGGAAGCTCCCACCCTGTTGTACACCTCTGTATTAAAGGGACAATGAAGCAGGAAGTGCTCCATGCTTTCCAGCATGTTAATACAAGCCTCACGGGGGCAATTCCTGTCCTCGGAGCTCCTGTACTTCAGATTGTCCCTCACATACAACTTACCTTGGAAGCAGCGCCAAGTCAAGTCCCAGTACTTCTTGGGGATCCTATTAGAATTTAACAAACTCAACCCAACCTCTAGATCCCGACTTGGGCAGTCCTTGAGGACCAATGGACTCTGAAAATGCGAAAGCAAGACCCGCATGTCGAGGAGTTTCCTCGGGAGGGACCTCACCTCCCACATTCCCAGACCCCACCGGCGCATCATCTTCAGAACCGGGGTAACATAAGCCGGGAGATGCCCATGCGGTGTGCGAAGATCCTTCAATCTTCCCCCTGTCTCCCATTCCTGGAAGAAAGGCTGAAACCATCCCTTGCAGGAGAATACCCACGGAGGAGCCCTCTCTTTCCAGAGGTTTGCCACGTTGACCTTCAAAAAGGTGTTCACTAGGAACACCACGGGGTTCACCATATTCAACCCCCCTAGTCTCCTCGTGCGGTAAGTGACCTCCCGCTTGACTAGGTTCAGTCTATTCCCCCATAACATCTGAAAGAACAGACTGTAGACCCGAGTCCAGAGAGGCTCTGGCAAGACACAGACGCTGCCCAGGTAGATTAGTAAGGGGAGCAGGAAAGCTTTGCACAGGCCAACCCTTTCCCTCAGGGTCAAAGACCAACCCTTCCATTGGTCCACTTTTTGAGCGACACCTTTGATTCTGCCTTCCCAGTTTTTCATGGGGTAATCACCCTGGCCAAATTCGATGCCTAGGACTTTGGCGTGTTCTTGGGGTTCGGGGAGGGTGTCCGGAAGATCAAACCCGGGATCCCCGCCTCCCAGCCAGAGACTCTCACACTTGTCCTGGTTGACCTTGGACCCGGAAGCCTCCGAGTAGCTCTCCACTTCTGACATCACCACCATCGCCTCCTCTTGCGAAGAAACAAAAACGGTGACATCGTCCGCGTAGGCCACTACCCTCAGGATAGCCTCTGGCTCCACCCCGCCCATCCTCACCCCCGCCAACGGTCCACACTCGATCCTTCTGAGGAAGGGATCGATCGCACACGCGTAAAGCAAAGGGCTAAGAGGGCAGCCCTGACGGACACCAGATCCTACCCCGAAAGGTTGTCCAATCCACCCATTTACCAGAGGGAAAGACTCAGCCCCAGCGTATAAGGTCTTAAGCCAGTCCACAAACCCCCCAGGCAGACCGTACCTCAAAAGAGTGGACCAGAGGTACTCGTGGTCAACCCGATCAAAAGCCTTTGCCTGATCCAGGGTCAGCAGGAACCCCTTCCAAAGGCCCGCCCTGCCTTGCTCCACGGCCTCTCGGACACCCAGAACAGCACTGAAAGTGCTACGGCCAGGAACGCAACAGTTCTGAGCCTCTGAAAGGAGTCGCGGCGCAAACTTCACCAGCCTGTTGAAAAGTATCTTAGCCAAAACCTTCCTGTCCACATTGAGAAGTGCTATGGGACGCCAATTCTCAATGCGTGACGGATCCTTACCCTTTGACAAAATGATCAAAGCTGACCTCCTTAATGATCTCGGCAGGGTGCCCGAGGAGAGACACTCATTAAACACCTGAGTCAAGAGGGGAACCAAGGAGTCCCTAAAGGTCCTAAAGAACTCGGATGTTAAGCCGTCCGGACCTGGTGATTTTTTGGGCCTGAGCCCATCGATCGCCAGTCTCACTTCCTCTTCTTTGATCGCTTCTGCCAAAACGTCCAGCGAGAGGTCAGCCCCTGGCTCCGGAACAGCTTCAGCCAGGAAAGCCGACATCCTGTCACGATCCAGTTCCCTCCTTCCCAAGAGGTGTGAGTAGTATGAACTGACGACCTCCAAGATCCCTGATCTGGACCTCTTCAAGGATCCCGTACTGTCCATCAGCCCCGTCACTATCTTACTATTCACTGACATCTTGCAGCTTCTGTAAGGGTCGGGCGAGTAGTACTTCCCGTAGTCCCTCTCAAAAACCAAAGATGCGTGCCTATCGTACTGACACCTCTTCAGCAAGGACTTCACACCGGAGATCTCCTCGCGGCTACCTCCAGTCGAGACAAGATGCTCGAGTCTCCTCCTCAGGCTCTGATACAGGCGATCCCTGTTCAGGCTTCTGAGGTTCGAGAGTTGCCGGAAGAATTTCGCCACCCGATGTTTGAACATCTCCCACCACTCTGACTTAGTGTTACTTAGGCCCAGCAGTGGTACCTGGCTCTGAAGAAAATCCTCAAAAGACCGTCTTACAGCTTCTTCCTCAAGGAGTGATGAATTCAGCTTCCAATAACCTCTTCCCATCCTAGGAGTCTCTGTAACGTTCAGAGAAAACATAATCAAACAGTGGTCGGAGAACTCCACCTCCACAACCGACAACGGCGAGGAGACGGCTTCCTCCTTCAAATAAAACCTATCTATCCTAGACCTGCACTGACTACCTCTAAAAAAGGTGAATCCCGTGCTGCCTGTGTTGTGCCGGATGTGGACATCCACTAGGCGTGCCTCACTTACTGTCCTGTTTAGCGCGACGCAATCATAAGTCAGCCGGTCCCCAGAACCTCCTCTATCACAGGGTCTCGTGACGTTGTTGAAATCCCCTCCAAAGACCACCTGCCGACTTGAAAATAAGAAAGGTTTGATCTTCAAGAAGAGACATTTGCGGTCCCACTTGGATTGGGGACCGTAGATGTTAATGAGCCGAAGCTCCTGTCCCCCCATGGAGACATCTAGGATCAAGCATCTCCCCATTTCTAATTCAATTAATCGTCTGCATTCAACCGCTGCGGTCTTAAAAAGGACCGCCACACCGCTATACGGCTCGGCCGCAAGAGACCAGTAGGAGGGCCCATGCCTCCACTCCCTCCTTGCTTTATGCATGGTTGATAGGTCAGTCAACCTGGTCTCCTGCAAAAACAAAATGTCGGCATCAAGTTGGCCGAGAAAATGAAAGGCCGTGTACCTTGCCGCTTCTGACTTTATGCTGGCAACATTAATGGTTGCCAGCGTCAACGGTGTGGGTGCCGCCATCATGATTGATTGGATTAGATAGCCTTTTTCTTCCCACCCCCAACAGCTTCACCCTCTTCCTCAGACAATGATGAGCTTTTAGTGCGCTTAAGACACACAGACTCATCCATTCTCTCCTTACATACACTCTGGCCCTTGTCTGGTGGTCCCGAGGTAGTCCCCCCCCCCCCCAGAGGGCCCTTTAATTGCTCCCTGAGAAGAAGACTCAGCGACCCCCTGAGCCCCAACATCCCCGTCCGCTACCTCCGGCTCCGGGCCCCTGTCCTCCCCCTCTGCAGGGGAGTCCTGGAGGGCCCCGAACCGGTTGGAGAGATCCACCAGAGGGGGGGCGGCTGGACCTTCCAATGGCACCTGGATCAGGGCCAGAGAATCAGAGGGGTCGCACTCCAGAGCGGAGGCTCGAGACCCGGACCCACTCCTACCCTTGGTTGTTTTCCGGTTACCCTTTTTCCTTTGTTGTGACCATTCCCCCTCTCCCTCATCCAGACTGTCACCGGATGAGGGTTCCTGGGAGGACATGGCGTCTGCCTGCTCCTCCCTTTCAAGTCTCCTGACTTCCTCACTCAATTCGCTGTCTTTAGGATCCTCAGCTGCAAGTGAAGTACCTGGGTCAGGGTTTAGGGTCATTACTCCCTGCCCCCTGTTCCCATGGCGTTGCTCCTGCCGCCTGATGTTGGATGGCGGCAGCTTGCTCCTCACCGGTTCCCTGCCTCCTCCGCCCCTACTGGTCCTTTCACCGGCAAGATTAGTCCCGGCTTTCGCCTGTCCCGCACTCGCCGCTTTCAGGACTGCATTGGCAAAGGAACGCGGACAGCGACTGAATGGATGACCGAGGTCACCACACAAGTTACACCTAATCCTGCCACAGGTAGCAGCGAGATGGCCAAGGTCCCCACACAGTGCGCACTTCTGGGTGGTACACTGCGCACTGAAGTGTGTGGGGCTGCCGCACCTGTGACAGACCTTAGGCTGCCCCTGGTAGAAAATCAGGATCCTGTCCCTCCCCAAAAATGTAGAGGAAGGTATATGGGTAACAGTGTTTCCTGAAACCTTCAATTTCACCATGAAGGTCCAGGCCCCTGACCAGATACCATGGTCGTCGCGGGTCTTCTCAGGAATGCCGACGATGTCGCCATATCGACCAATCCAGGTGGAGATGTCCATGCAGGAAAGTGACTCGTTACTGGTCAAAACGGTCACCTTCCTGACCGAGTTCTGGCGGGATATTGCGACAGGGACGAAACCTTGCCATTCGGGGCGACCCCGAGCCAGCTCATGGCGAGACCAAAAAAGCTCAAGGCCCTCCGGTCTCACGAAGCTGACATCGAAGTAAGAGGTCCCATAGGGATGGATCAAGGCAAAGATGTCGTATGCCGCGAAGCCCATCCCCAGCAGGAGCTCAGCAACCTTTGACCGATCAGGACAGGCATCCTTGCTTACCCACTGGAGACGGGCCACGTTCCTACGGTTACTCCTCTGCCCCGGTGTCGGCAGAGACCAGACAGTCTCTGCCCCTCTATCTCGGAAGGCGGAAAGACCGTGTCTCTCTATCCAGAAAGACAGATCAACCTCCCTCCCCTCTACATTGATGGAACTCTCCCCTTTCTTCAGGGCGTCCAGGAAGCGCTGCTGCAAGTCACCGTCCTCGGGGCCACCAGACAAGGGCGCACTACTACCCCCAGCAGTGACAGCCCCCGAATAGCTAGGGGCTGAAGCCCTCGCCACCGCTGGGGGGGCAGTGGGACCACTACCTACTTCCCCTCCACCAACATCAGTGCTGCTCTCCTCATTCACTCCACCAATACTCCCATCATTTGCAGCACCACAACTCCCATCATTCACTCCACCACTATTCCCATCATTCACTCCACCAATACACCCAACGTTTGCGGCACCACAACTCCCATTATTCACTCCACTACTACTCCCATCATTCACCCCATTACCAGTGTTCTCTGCACCTTCCACAGTCACCTCCATTCCCTCCTCCCTTGTGTCTGCAGTCTCTGCACTCACACCTGCTGGGTCGGGGGAGCGGTGCAGCACCACACCCGTTTTAATTAGCTCAGTGCTGACATTGTGCCATTCTTTTGGAGCACTGTGCCCCTTATTGTTCTGGGCTGCCTGCCCTGTAGCCACAGACTTCGGGGTGCTAGTATCACATTTAGGGGCATGCTGTCCCCCCGTCACAGCAGAGCGCACAGTGTTCCTTGCTGATAATGTTCCCTGCTTTTGCTGTGTATTTCTTTTTTCCCGTGGCTCTGTCTCAGCTGCGCGCCTCCTCTCCTCTGTTGAGGCGCACTGCGCCCCTGTCACAACAGTGCACCCCCCTTTCGCCGCACCATGCTCCTCGGCCCTGCCCCCCACAGCCCCAGCGTCGGCCGGCGCAGCTGCAGTGAGCAGGGATGGAGTCTGCCCACACCGTCCCCCTTTCGCAACGGCGTGGACATCCCCCCCGCTCTCCTCGGCCCCGGTGATAACCGGCTTAGCCGCAGCAGGCAGGGAGGGAAACTCCACGGGGTCCCCTATGTCCGGCGCCGTGAGTACCTCCACAGCCTCACCCCCTGCACTGTTCCCCGCACAGACGGCAGCATTGCCGGACGTCCTCCTCCTCTCCCCACCTTGCCTATGCCCCGGACCCACTGCAGAGCCCGTGCTTTTAGGTTTGGTGGGGTTTACACAGGAGGTGGTAGGTGTAACATCAGACATTGGTACATATTTGTAACTCACCACCTCCTGTGTCATCTTTTTTTTCTTCCTCCTCTTTTTGGTCTCCTCCGCTGGCTCGTCCTCCCCGAAGGAGAATGTGGTCAGGTCCACAGGAGACTCCAGCTCTCTGATCTCCCTCAACAGACCGCACTCCTCCTCGTCCTCCGCTGACACTCCAGCATGGGTTGTCGGAGTCCTCTGCCGTGCCGGGAGGCCGCTTCCTTGCTGGCTCTGCGACTCTTTCTCCCGGCTTGTTCCAGCACGAGAGACTCCAGCCACGACTTCATCGTCCTCCTCCTCCTCGCTTAGGACGCCGGCTGGCAGTTCTCCCGAGGTATTTAACCCCTTCATTTCAGAGAACCGCCGCTGTTTCTTAAACCTCTCCAGGAAGGGACCTGCGCTTTTCTCAATCCCCTCCCGGAGGAGCACTAACCGGACCACCTCATCTCTGAGGGCTTTAAACCTCTGGGAGGTCGCGGGTCTTTCCTTGTTAGAGGCACGGGTGTTCAGGATCCGTGCCTCCCGCAGCTGCTCCTTCAGCCCGGTCAGTGCTTTGCCGGCGTCCTCGTACTCTCGCAACATGGCGACCACTCGGGAGGAGAAGGAGCTCGTGGACTCGCTGGAGGTCATCTCGCCCCATGATGTTGCTGGGCTCTTCTTCCTGGGGCCTGGGGTGCCCCTGTCTCCCTCTCTGGGCGGACGATGAGCCGTCTCGGGGTTGGAGTAGGTGGGTACGGTCTTTCTCATCCGACCAGATCTCCTCACGCCCTCCTGGGCCGGTTGCTGCTGCTCTCTGTCCCCCGCCGGCACAGACCGGGGAACAGAAGCCTGGAAAGCCATGCCTGGCTCCCAGGAAGCCTTCCTCTCCCTGGGGAGAAGAGAGGCAGACTCTGGGCCTCCTCCTGGAAGTCCTGGAGCTCACAAGATAGGTGCTGCTCTCAGCAGGGTGTGACTGATTGTGGGCACCTGTCCTACAGTCTCCTCCCCCAGTAATGGCCGATAACAGGGAGTAATAGATTGTAGTCTCCTGTCCTACAGTCTCCTCCCCAGTAATGGCTGATAACGGGGAGTAATAGATTGTAGTCTCCTGTCCTACAGTCTCCTCCCCCAGTAATGGCTGATAACGGGGAGTAATAGATTGTAGTCTCCTGCCCTACAGTCTCCTCCCCCAGTAATGGCTGATAACAGGGAGTAATAGATTGTAGTCTCCTGTCCTACAGTCTCCTCCCCCAGTAATGGCTGATAACGGGGAATAATAGATTGTAGGTCTTTTTTATTATTATAAAATCCTTCACGACGTTACAAAATAAAACACAACAGAACAAACATAGAACAAAAACTCCAATCAGAAATAATATGACAAAATCAGACACAAACACAAAGAAATAAACCAGAAATGGAAACAATAAGGGAAATTCTCGACCTACAAAACGGGAAAAGAAAATTAAATTAAAGAAACAAGAAATTAAAAACTAAAAAAAAAAAAAAAAAAAAAAAACGAAAAAGGAACAAAATTACAATAATTACACCAGCACCCCCTTAAAATAATAAATAAATAAAATCATGTAAAACCCCCGACCCAGCTCCATTCACACTATTATATACAACCCTGAACTACATTTACACCGTCCTATATACAATACTATATACACTATATACAATATAAACATATGACACCAGTCCGAATATTGTACAAGACACACCTAATACCCTCTGGTCCCACTGCCTTACCTCACAGCCTCCCCCTTACACCGCCACATTCACACTTACGACAAACCTAATTACAAACATAGTATAGAAAATTAACAATATTTATATATTTTTCCTTTTATTTTTCTTTTTTTTTTTTTTTCTCCTTTTTTTGGGATTTTTTTTTTTTTACACTATATATAAAACACACATCTACTCTATCTATCCCACCACCCCTGATCCAGCTCTGGCCACAAAGTTCAGGATTTCTCCGAGCTAGGATCAGGCCCCAAAGTTTTTCCCCAGGCGGGGCCTGGACCAGGCCAGATCAGTCTCTTATCACCGCTGTTGAAAACCCCCCATCCCCCCAATCCCCCCACCCAACCTAACTAAGACCCTCTATTATACACAATATATACAATACATACATTACGCTATATACAATATATACATAAACCAACGTTACAGAACATAACCTACGTACTCACCACTTAAGGCTCAAGTTCGATGCTTGCAAACCTTCTATTCAGGAGACTGAAATTCAAAACAAAACTCTAGAGTGAAAAGGCATCAGCCCACCACCAGGATATAGGAGTACTAACGGACTAAGGCACCCCGAAGGAGAAACCCCTCCAGAGATGGGCCGCCCTCCGGGCACCCAGTCTCTCATACTCCAGAGAACGGACCTTCACCAGGGCACCTAGGATGCTGCTATAAACTTCGTCTACACGGAGGATTTTACTCTGCGTCGAAACTAAAACTCGTGCGTTCCACGTGAAGTACCTGACCACTGCGCTGACTATAAATAAAGTGACTCTGTCCCTTCTCCCGAGGTCTCCGAACGCTCCATAGGCCCACTCGGCATAGGACAGAGTAGCCAGCCGCGGCCAACCAATGGAAGCTCCCACCCTGTTGTACACCTCTGTATTAAAGGGACAATGAAGCAGGAAGTGCTCCATGCTTTCCAGCATGTTAGCACAAGCCTCACGGGGGCAATTCCTGTCCTCGGAGCTCCTGTACTTCAGATTGTCCCTCACATACAACTTACCTTGGAAGCAGCGCCAAGTCAAGTCCCAGTACTTCTTGGGGATCCTATTAGAATTTAACAAACTCAACCCAACCTCTAGATCCCGACTTGGGCAGTCCTTGAGGACCAATGGACTCTGAAAATGCGAAAGCAAGACCCGCATGTCGAGGAGTTTCCTCGGGAGGGACCTCACCTCCCACATTCCCAGACCCCACCGGCGCATCATCTTCAGAACCGGGGTAACATAAGCCGGGAGATGCCCATGCGGTGTGCGAAGATCCTTCAATCTTCCCCCTGTCTCCCATTCCTGGAAGAAAGGCTGAAACCATCCCTTGCAGGAGAATACCCACGGAGGAGCCCTCTCTTTCCAGAGGTTTGCCACGTTGACCTTCAAAAAGGTGTTCACTAGGAACACCACGGGGTTCACCATATTCAACCCCCCTAGTCTCCTCGTGCGGTAAGTGACCTCCCGCTTGACTAGGTTCAGTCTATTCCCCCATAACATCTGAAAGAACAGACTGTAGACCCGAGTCCAGAGAGGCTCTGGCAAGACACAGACGCTGCCCAGGTAGATTAGTAAGGGGAGCAGGAAAGCTTTGCACAGGCCAACCCTTTCCCTCAGGGTCAAAGACCAACCCTTCCATTGGTCCACTTTTTGAGCGACACCTTTGATTCTGCCTTCCCAGTTTTTCGTGGGGTAATCACCCTGACCAAATTCGATGCCTAGGACTTTGGCGTGTTCTTGGGGTTCGGGGAGGGTGTCCGGAAGATCAAACCCGGGATCCCCGCCTCCCAGCCAGAGACTCTCACACTTGCCCTGGTTGACCTTGGACCCGGAAGCCTCCGAGTAGCTCTCCACTTCTGACATCACCACCATCGCCTCCTCTTGCGAAGAAACAAAAACGGTGACATCGTCCGCATAGGCCACTACCCTCAGGATAGCCTCTGGCGCCACCCCGCCCATCCCCACCCCCGCCAACGGTCCACACTCGATCCTTCTGAGGAAGGGATCGATCGCAAACGCGTACAGCAATGGGCTAAGAGGGCAGCCCTGACGGACACCAGATCCTACCCCGAAAGGTTGTCCAATCCACCCATTTACCAGAGGGAAAGTCTCAGCCCCAGCGTATAAGGTCTTAAGCCAGTCCACAAACCCCCCAGGCAGACCGTACCTCAAAAGAGTGGACCAGAGGTACTCGTGGTCAACCCGGTCAAAAGCCTTTGCCTGATCCAGGGTCAGCAGGAACCCCTTCCAAAGGCCCGCCCTGCCTTGCTCCACGGCCTCTCGGACACCCAGAACAGCACTGAAAGTGCTACGGCCAGGAACGCAACAGTTCTGAGCCTCTGAAAGCAGCTGCGGCGCAAACTTCACCAGCCTGTTGAAAAGTATCTTAGCCAAAACCTTCCTGTCCACATTGAGAAGTGCTATGGGACGCCAATTCTCAATGCGTGACGGATCCTTACCCTTTGACAAAATGATCAAAGCTGACCTCCTTAATGATCTCGGCAGGGTGCCCGAGGAGAGACACTCATTAAACACCTGAGTCAAGAGGGGAACCAAGGAGTCCCTAAAGGTCCTAAAGAACTCGGATGTTAAGCCATCCGGACCTGGTGATTTTTTGGGCCTGAGCCCATCGATCGCCAGTCTCACTTCCTCTTCTTTGATCGCTTCTGCCAAAACGTCCAGCGAGAGGTCAGCCCCTGGCTCCGGAACAGCTTCAGCCAGGAAAGCCGACATCCTGTCACGATCCAGTTCCCTCCTTCCCAAGAGGTGTGAGTAATATGAACTGACGACCTCCAAGATCCCTGATCTGGACCTCTTCAAGGATCCCGTACTGTCCATCAGCCCCGTCACTATCTTACTATTCACTGACATCTTGCAGCTTCTGTAAGGGTCGGGCGAGTAGTACTTCCCGTAGTCCCTCTCAAAAACCAAAGATGCGTGCCTATCGTACTGACACCTCTTCAGCAAGGACTTCACACCGGAGATCTCCTCGCGGCTACCTCCAGTCGAGACAAGATGCTCGAGTCTCCTCCTCAGGCTCTGATACAGGCGATCCCTGTTCAGGCTTCTGAGGTTCGAGAGTTGCCGGAAGAATTTCGCCACCCGATGTTTGAACATCTCCCACCACTCTGACTTAGTGTTACTTAGGCCCAGCAGTGGTACCTGGCTCTGAAGAAAATCCTCAAAAGACCGTCTTACAGCTTCTTCCTCAAGGAGTGATGAATTCAGCTTCCAATAACCTCTTCCCATCCTAGGAGTCTCTGTAACGTTCAGAGAAAACATAATCAAACAGTGGTCGGAGAACTCCACCTCCACAACCGACAACGGCGAGGAGACGGCTTCCTCCTTCAAATAAAACCTATCTATCCTAGACCTGCACTGACTACCTCTAAAAAAGGTGAATCCCGTGCTGCCTGTGTTGTGCCGGATGTGGACATCCACTAGGCGTGCCTCACTTACTGTCCTGTTTAGCGCGACGCAATCATAAGTCAGCCGGTCCCCAGAACCTCCTCTATCACAGGGTCTCGTGACGTTGTTGAAATCCCCTCCAAAGACCACCTGCCGACTTGAAAATAAGAAAGGTTTGATCTTCAAGAAGAGACATTTGCGGTCCCACTTGGATTGGGGACCGTAGATGTTAATGAGCCGAAGCTCCTGTCCCCCCATGGAGACATCTAGGATCAAGCATCTCCCCATTTCTAATTCAATTAATCGTCTGCATTCAACCGCTGCGGTCTTAAAAAGGACCGCCACACCGCTATACGGCTCGGCCGCAAGAGACCAGTAGGAGGGCCCATGCCTCCACTCCCTCCTTGCTTTATGCATGGTTGATAGGTCAGTCAACCTGGTCTCCTGCAAAAACAAAATGTCGGCATCAAGTTGGCCGAGAAAATGAAAGGCCGTGTACCTTGCCGCTTCTGACTTTATGCTGGCAACATTAATGGTTGCCAGCGTCAACGGTGTGGGTGCCGCCATCATGATTGATTGGATTAGATAGCCTTTTTCTTCCCACCCCCAACAGCTTCACCCTCTTCCTCAGACAATGATGAGCTTTTAGTGCGCTTAAGACACACAGACTCATCCATTCTCTCCTTACATACACTCTGGCCCTTGTCTGGTGGTCCCGAGGTAGTCCCCCCCCCAGAGGGCCCTTTAATTGCTCCCTGAGAAGAAGACTCAGCGACCCCCTGAGCCCCAACATCCCTGTCCGCTACCTCCGGCTCCGGGCCCCTGTCCTCCCCCTCTGCAGGGGAGTCCTGGAGGGCCCCGAACCGGTTGGAGAGATCCACCAGAGGGGGGGCGGCTGGACCTTCCAATGGCACCTGGATCAGGGCCAGAGAATCAGAGGGGTCGCACTCCAGAGCGGAGGCTCGAGACCCGGACCCACTCCTACCCTTGGTTGTTTTCCGGTTACCCTTTTTCCTTTGTTGTGACCATTCCCCCTCTCCCTCATCCAGACTGTCACCGGATGAGGGTTCCTGGGAGGACATGGCGTCTGCCTGCTCCTCCCTTTCAAGTCTCCTGACTTCCTCACTCAATTCGCTGTCTTTAGGATCCTCAGCTGCAAGTGAAGTACCTGGGTCAGGGTTTAGGGTCATTACTCCCTGCCCCCTGTTCCCATGGCGTTGCTCCTGCCGCCTGATGTTGGATGGCGGCAGCTTGCTCCTCACCGGTTCCCTGCCTCCTCCGCCCCTACTGGTCCTTTCACCGGCAAGATTAGTCCCGGCTTTCGCCTGTCCCGCACTCGCCGCTTTCAGGACTGCATTGGCAAAGGAACGCGGACAGCGACTGAATGGATGACCGAGGTCACCACACAAGTTACACCTAATCCTGCCACAGGTAGCAGCGAGATGGCCAAGGTCCCCACACAGTGCGCACTTCTGGGTGGTACACTGCGCACTGAAGTGTGTGGGGCTGCCGCACCTGTGACAGACCTTAGGCTGCCCCTGGTAGAAAATCAGGATCCTGTCCCTCCCCAAAAATGTAGAGGAAGGTATATGGGTAACAGTGTTTCCTGAAACCTTCAATTTCACCATGAAGGTCCAGGCCCCTGACCAGATACCATGGTCGTCGCGGGTCTTCTCAGGAATGCCGACGATGTCGCCATATCGACCAATCCAGGTGGAGATGTCCATGCAGGAAAGTGACTCGTTACTGGTCAAAACGGTCACCTTCCTGACCGAGTTCTGGCGGGATATTGCGACAGGGACGAAACCTTGCCATTCGGGGCGACCCCGAGCCAGCTCATGGCGAGACCAAAAAAGCTCAAGGCCCTCCGGTCTCACGAAGCTGACATCGAAGTAGGAGGTCCCATAGGGATGGATCAAGGCAAAGATGTCGTATGCCGCGAAGCCCATCCCCAGCAGGAGCTCAGCAACCTTTGACCGATCAGGACAGGCATCCTTGCTTACCCACTGGAGACGGGCCACGTTCCTACGGTTACTCCTCTGCCCCGGTGTCGGCAGAGACCAGACAGTCTCTGCCCCTCTATCTCGGAAAGCGGAAAGACCGTGTCTCTCTATCCAGAAAGATCAACCTCCCTCCCCTCTACATTGATGGAACTCTCCCCTTTCTTCAGGGCGTCCAGGAAGCGCTGCTGCAAGTCACCGTCCTCGGGGCCACCAGACAAGGGCGCACTACTACCCCCCAGCAGTGACAGCCTCCGAATAGCTAGGGGCTGAAGCCCTCGCCACCGCTGGGGGGGCAGTGGGACCACTACCTACTTCCCCTCCACCAACACCAGTGCTGCTCTCCTCATTCACTCCACCAATACTCCCATCATTTGCGGCACCACAACTCACATCATTCACTCCACCACTATTCCCACCATTCACTCCAGCAGTACTCCCATCATTTGCGGCACCACAACTCCCATCATTCACTCCACCACCTGTCCCATCATTCACTCCACCAATACTCCCAACGTTTGCGGCACCACAACTCCCATTATTCACTCCACTACTACTCCCATCATTCACCCCATTACCAGTGTTCTCTGCACCTTCCACAGTCACCTCCATTCCCTCCTCCCTTGTGTCTGCAGTCTCTGCACTCACACCTGCTGGGTCGGGGGAGCGGTGCAGCACCACACCCGTTTTAATTAGCTCAGTGCTGACATTGTGCCGTTCTTTTGGAGCACTGTGCCGCTTATTGTCCTGGGCTGCCTGCCCTGTAGCCACAGACTTCGGGGTGCTGGTATCACGCTTAGGGGCATGCTGTCCCCCTGTCACAGCAGAGCGCACAGTGTTCCTTGCTGATGATGTTCCCTGCTTTTGCTGTGCATTTTTTTTTTCCTGTGGCTCTGTCTCAGCTGCACGCCTCCTCTCCTCTGTTGAGGCGCACTGCGCCCCTGTCACAACAGTGCGCCCCCCTTTCGCCGCACCATGCTCCTCGGCCCTGCCCCCCACAGCCCCGGCGTCGGCCGGCTCAGCTGCAGTGAGCAGGGATGTAGTCTGCCCACACCGTCCCCCTTTCGCAACGGCGTGGACATCCCCCCCGCTCTCCTCGGCCCCGGTGATAACTGGCTTAGCTGCAGCAGGCAGGGAGGGAAACTCCACGGGGTCCCCTATGTCCGGCGCCGTGAGTACCTCCACAGCCTCACCCCCTGCACTGTTCCCCGCACAGACGGCAGCATTGCTGGACGTTCTCCTCCTCTCCCCACCTTGCCTATGCCCCGGACCCACTGCAGAGCCCGTGCTTTTAGGTTTGGTGGGGTTTACACAGGAGGTGGTAGGTGTAACATCAGACATTGGTACATATTTGTAACTCACCACCTCCTGTGTCATCTTTTTTGTCTTCCTCCTCTTTTTGGTCTCCTCCGCTGGCTCGTCCTCCCCGAAGGAGAATCTGGTCAGGTCCACAGGAGACTCCAGCTCTCTGATCTCCCTCAACAGACCACACTCCTCCTCTTCCTCCGCTGACACTCCAGCATGGGTTGTCGGAGTCCTCTGCCGTGCCGGGAGGCCGCTTCCTTGCTGGCTCTGCGACTCTTTCTCCCGGCTTGTTCCAGCACGAGAGACTCCAGCCTCGACTTCATCGTCGTCCTCCTCCTCGCTTAGGACGCCGGCTGGCAGTTCTCCCGAGGTATTTAACCCCTTCATTTCAGAGAACCGCCGCTGGTTCTTAAACCTCTCCAGGAAGGGACCTGCGCTTTTCTCAATCCCCTCCCGGAGGAGCACTAACCGGACCACCTCATCTCTGAGGGCTTTAAACCTCTGGGAGGTCACGGGTCTTTACTTGTTAGAGGCACGGGTATTCAGGATCCGTGCCTCCCGCAGCTGCTCCTTCAGCCCGGTCAGTGCTTTGCCGGCGTCCTCGTACTCTCGCAACATGGCGACCACTCGGGAGGAGAAGGAGCTCGTGGACTCGCTGGAGGTCATCTCGCCCCATGATGTTGCTGGGCTCTTCTTCCTGGGGCCTGGGGTGCCCCTGTCTCCCTCTCTGGACGGACGATGAGCCGTCTCGGGGTTGGAGTAGGTGGGTACGGTCTTTCTCATCCGACCAGATCTCCTCACGCCCTCCTGGGCCGGTTGCTGCTGCTCTCTGTCCCCCGCCGGCACAGACCGGGGAACAGAAGCCTGGGAAGCCATGCCTGGCTCCCAGGAAGCCTGCCTCTCCCTGGGGAGAAGAGAGGCAGACTCTGGGCCTCTTCCTGGAAGTCCTGGAGCTCGCAAGACAGGTGCTGCTCTCAGCAGGGTGTGACTGATTGTGGGCACCTGTCCTACAGTCTCCTCCCCCAGTAATGGCCGATAACAGGGAGTAATAGATTGTAGTCTCCTGTCCTACAGTCTCCTCCCCAGTAATGGCTGATAACGGGGAGTAATAGATTGTAGTCTCCTGTCCTACAGTCTCCTCCCCAGTAGTGGCTGATATCGGGGAGTAATAGATTGTAGTCTCCTGTCCTACAGTCTCCTCCCCCAGTAATGGCTGATAACGGGGAGTAATAGATTGTAGTCTCCTGTCCTACAGTCTCCTCCCCAGTAATGGCTGATAACGGGGAGTAATAGATTGTAGTCTCCTGTCCTACAGTCTCCTCCCCAGTAGTGGCTGATAACGGGGAGTAATAGATTGTAGTCTCCTGTCTTACAGTCTCCTCCCCAGTAATGGCTGATAACGGGGAGTAATAGATTGTAGTCTCCTGTCCTACAGTCTCCTCCCCAAGTAATGGCCGATAACGGGGAGTAATAGATTGTAGTCTCCTGTCTTACAGTCTCCTCCCCAGTAATGGCTGATAACGGGGAGTAATAGATTGTAGGTCTTTTTTATTATTATAAAATCCTTCACGACGTTACAAATAAAACACAACAGAACAAACATAGAACAAAAACTCCAATCAGAAACAATATGACAAAATCAGACACAAACACAAAGAAATAAACAAGAAATGGAAACAATAAGGGAAATTCTCGACCTACAAAACGGGAAAAGAAAATTAAATTAAAGAAACAAGAAATTAAAAACTAAAAAAAACAAAAAAGGAACAAAATTACAATAATTACACCAGCACCCCCTTAAAATAATAAATAAAATCATGTAAAACCCCCGACCCAGCTCCATTCACACTATTATATACACCCCATGAACTACATTTACACCGTCCTATATACAATACTATATACACTATATACAATATAAACATATGACACCAGTCCGAATATTGTACAAGACACACCTAATACCCTCTGGTCCCACTGCCTTACCTCACAGCCTCCCCCTTACACCGCCACATTCACACTTACGACAAACCTAATTACAAACATAGTATAGAAAATTAACAATATTTATATATTTTTCCTTTTATTTATTTTTTTTTATTTTTTTCCTTTTTTTTTAACACTATATATAAAACACACATCTACTCTATCTATCCCACCACCCCTGATCCAGCTCTGGCCACAAAGTTCAGGATTTCTCCGAGCTAGGATCAGGCCCCAAAGTTTTTCCCCAGGCGGGGCCTGGACCAGGCCAGATCAGTCTCTTATCACCGCTGTTGAAAACCCCCCATCCCCCCAATCCCCCCCACCCAACCTAACTAAGACCCTCTATTATACACAATATATACAATACACTATATACAATATATACATAAACTAACGTTACAGAACATAACCTACGTACTCACCACTTAAGGCTCAAGTTCGATGCTTGCAAACCTTCTATTCAGGAGACTGAAATTCAAAACAAAACTCTAGAGTGAAAAGGCATCAGCCCACCACCAGGATATAGGAGTACTAACGGACTAAGGCACCCCGAAGGAGAAACCCCTCCAGAGATGGGCCGCCCTCCGGGCACCCAGTCTTTCATACTCCAGAGAATGGACCTTCACCAGGGCACCTAGGATGCTGCTATAAACTTCGTCTACACGGAGGATTTTACTCTGCGTCGAAACTAAAACTCGTGCGTTCCACGTGAAGTACCTGACCACTGCGCTGACTATAAATAAAGTGACTCTGTCCCTTCTCCCGAGGTCTCCGAACGCTCCATAGGCCCACTCGGCATAGGACAGAGTAGCCAGCCGCGGCCAACCAATGGAAGCTCCCACCCTGTTGTACACCTCTGTATTAAAGGGACAATGAAGCAGGAAGTGCTCCATGCTTTCCAGCATGTTAGCACAAGCCTCACGGGGGCAATTCCTGTCCTCGGAGCTCCTGTACTTCAGATTGTCCCTCACATACAACTTACCTTGGAAGCAGCGCCAAGTCAAGTCCCAGTACTTCTTGGGGATCCTATTAGAATTTAACAAACTCAACCCAACCTCTAGATCCCGACTTGGGCAGTCCTTGAGGACCAATGGACTCTGAAAATGCGAAAGCAAGACCCGCATGTCGAGGAGTTTCCTC
Organism: Dendrobates tinctorius; assembly: GCF_039654945.1. Taxonomy (NCBI): domain Eukaryota; kingdom Metazoa; phylum Chordata; class Amphibia; order Anura; family Dendrobatidae; genus Dendrobates; species Dendrobates tinctorius. Next base: position 3,395,305 of record NW_027361849.1, on the reverse strand, counting down.
GGTAGGGACCTCACCTCCCACATTCCCAGACCCCACCGGCGCATCATCTTCAGAACCGGGGTAACATAAGCCGGGAGATGCCCATGCGGTGTGCGAAGATCCTTCAATCTTCCCCCTGTCTCCCATTCCTGGAAGAAAGGCTGAAACCATCCCTTGCAGGAGAATACCCACGGAGGAGCCCTCTCTTTCCAGAGGTTTGCCACGTTGACCTTCAAAAAGGTGTTCACTAGGAACACCACGGGGTTCACCATATTCAACCCCCCTAGTCTCCTCGTGCGGTAAGTGACCTCCCGCTTGACTAGGTTCAGTCTATTCCCCCATAACATCTGAAAGAACAGACTGTAGACCCGAGTCCAGAGAGGCTCTGGCAAGACACAGACGCTGCCCAGGTAGATTAGTAAGGGGAGCAGGAAAGCTTTGCACAGGCCAACCCTTTCCCTCAGGGTCAAAGACCAACCCTTCCATTGGTCCACTTTTTGAGCGACACCTTTGATTCTGCCTTCCCAGTTTTTCGTGGGGTAATCACCCTGACCAAATTCGATGCCTAGGACTTTGGCGTGTTCTTGGGGTTCGGGGAGGGTGTCCGGAAGATCAAACCCGGGATCCCCGCCTCCCAGCCAGAGACTCTCACACTTGCCCTGGTTGACCTTGGACCCGGAAGCCTCCGAGTAGCTCTCCACTTCTGACATCACCACCATCGCCTCCTCTCGCGAAGAAACAAAAACGGTGACATCGTCCGCGTAGGCCACTACCCTCAGGATAGCCTCTGGCGCCACCCCGCCCATCCCCACCCCCGCCAACGGTCCACACTCGATCCTTCTGAGGAAGGGATCGATCGCAAACGCGTACAGCAATGGGCTAAGAGGGCAGCCCTGACGGACACCAGATCCTACCCCGAAAGGTTGTCCAATCCACCCATTTACCAGAGGGAAAGTCTCAGCCCCAGCGTATAAGGTCTTAAGCCAGTCCACAAACCCCCCAGGCAGACCGTACCTCAAAAGAGTGGACCAGAGGTACTCGTGGTCAACCCGGTCAAAAGCCTTTGCCTGATCCAGGGTCAGCAGGAACCCCTTCCAAAGGCCCGCCCTGCCTTGCTCCACGGCCTCTCGGACACCCAGAACAGCACTGAAAGTGCTACGGCCAGGAACGCAACAGTTCTGAGCCTCTGAAAGCAGCCGCGGCGCAAACTTCACCAGCCTGTTGAAAAGTATCTTAGCCAAAACCTTCCTGTCCACATTGAGAAGTGCTATGGGACGCCAATTCTCAATGCGTGACGGATCCTTACCCTTTGACAAAATGATCAAAGCTGACCTCCTTAATGATCTCGGCAGGGTGCCCGAGGAGAGACACTCATTAAACACCTGAGTCAAGAGGGGAACCAAGGAGTCCCTAAAGGTCCTAAAGAACTCGGATGTTAAGCCATCCGGACCTGGTGATTTTTTGGGCCTGAGCCCATCGATCGCCAGTCTCACTTCCTCTTCTTTGATCGCTTCTGCCAAAACGTCCAGCGAGAGGTCAGCCCCTGGCTCCGGAACAGCTTCAGCCAGGAAAGCCGACATCCTGTCACGATCCAGTTCCCTCCTTCCCAAGAGGTGTGAGTAGTATGAACTGACGACCTCCAAGATCCCTGATCTGGACCTCTTCAAGGATCCCGTACTGTCCATCAGCCCCGTCACTATCTTACTATTCACTGACATCTTGCAGCTTCTGTAAGGGTCGGGCGAGTAGTACTTCCCGTAGTCCCTCTCAAAAACCAAAGATGCGTGCCTATCGTACTGACACCTCTTCAGCAAGGACTTCACACCGGAGATCTCCTCGCGGCTACCTCCAGTCGAGACAAGATGCTCGAGTCTCCTCCTCAGGCTCTGATACAGGCGATCCCTGTTCAGGCTTCTGAGGTTCGAGAGTTGCCGGAAGAATTTCGCCACCCGATGTTTGAACATCTCCCACCACTCTGACTTAGTGTTACTTAGGCCCAGCAGCGGTACCTGGCTCTGAAGAAAATCCTCAAAAGACCGTCTTACAGCTTCTTCCTCAAGGAGTGATGAATTCAGCTTCCAATAACCTCTTCCCATCCTAGGAGTCTCTGTAACGTTCAGAGAAAACATAATCAAACAGTGGTCGGAGAACTCCACCTCCACAACCGACAACGGCGAGGAGACGGCTTCCTCCTTCAAATAAAACCTATCTATCCTAGACCTGCACTGACTACCTCTAAAAAAGGTGAATCCCGTGCTGCCTGTGTTGTGCCGGATGTGGACATCCACTAGGCGTGCCTCACTTACTATCCTGTTTAGCGCGACGCAATCATAAGTCAGCCGGTCCCCAGAACCTCCTCTATCACAGGGTCTCGTGACGTTGTTGAAATCCCCTCCAAAGACCACCTGCCGACTTGAAAATAAGAAAGGTTTGATCTTCAAGAAGAGACATTTGCGGTCCCACTTGGATTGGGGACCGTAGATGTTAATGAGCCGAAGCTCCTGTCCCCCCATGGAGACATCTAGGATCAAGCATCTCCCCATTTCTAATTCAATTAATCGTCTGCATTCAACCGCTGCGGTCTTAAAAAGGACCGCCACCCCGCTATACGGCTCGGCCGCAAGAGACCAGTAGGAGGGCCCATGCCTCCACTCCCTCCTTGCTTTATGCATGGTTGATAGGTCAGCCAACCTGGTCTCCTGCAAAAACAAAATGTCGGCATCAAGTTGGCCGAGAAAATGAAAGGCCGTGTACCTTGCCGCTTCTGACTTTATGCTGGCAACATTAATGGTTGCCAGCGTCAACGGTGTGGGTGCCGCCATCATGATTGATTGGATTAGATAGCCTTTTTCTTCCCACCCCCAACAGCTTCACCCTCTTCCTCAGACAATGATGAGCTTTTAGTGCGCTTAAGACACACAGACTCATCCATTCTCTCCTTACATACACTCTGGCCCTTGTCTGGTGGTCCCGAGGTAGTCCCCCCCCCAGAGGGCCCTTTAATTGCTCCCTGAGAAGAAGACTCAGCGACCCCCTGAGCCCCAACATCCCTGTCCGCTACCTCCGGCTCCGGGCCCCTGTCCTCCCCCTCTGCAGGGGAGTCCTGGAGGGCCCCGAACCGGTTGGAGAGATCCACCAGAGGGGGGGCGGCTGGACCTTCCAATGGCACCTGGATCAGGGCCAGAGAATCAGAGGGGTCGCACTCCAGAGCGGAGGCTCGAGACCCGGACCCACTCCTGCCCTTGGTTGTTTTCCGGTTACTCTTTTTCCTTTGTTGTGACCATTCCCCCTCTCCCTCATCCAGACTGTCACCGGATGAGGGTTCCTGGGAGGACATGGCGTCTGCCTGCTCCTCCCTTTCAAGTCTCCTGACTTCCTCACTCAATTCGCTGTCTTTAGGATCCTCAGCTGCAAGTGAAGTACCTGGGTCAGGGTTTAGGGTCATTACTCCCTGCCCCCTGTTCCCATGGCGTTGCTCCTGCCGCCTGATGTTGGATGGCGGCAGCTTGCTCCTCACCGGTTCCCTGCCTCCTCCGCCCCTACTGGTCCCTTCACCGCAAGATTAGTCCCGGCTTTCGCCTGTCCCGCACTCGCCGCTTTCAGGACTGCATTGGCAAAGGAACGCGGACAGCGACTGAATGGATGACCGAGGTCACCACACAAGTTACACCTAATCCTGCCACAGGTAGCAGCGAGATGGCCAAGGTCCCCACACAGTGCGCACTTCTGGGTGGTACACTGCGCACTGAAGTGTGTGGGGCTGCCGCACCTGTGACAGACCTTAGGCTGCCCCTGGTAGAAAATCAGGATCCTGTCCCTCCCCAAAAATGTAGAGGAAGGTATATGGGTAACAGTGTTTCCTGAAACCTTCAATTTCACCATGAAGGTCCAGGCCCCTGACCAGATACCATGGTCGTCGCGGGTCTTCTCAGGAATGCCGACGATGTCGCCATATCGACCAATCCAGGTGGAGATGTCCATGCAGGAAAGTGACTCGTTACTGGTCAAAACGGTCACCTTCCTGACCGAGTTCTGGCGGGATATTGCGACAGGGACGAAACCTTGCCATTCGGGGCGACCCCGAGCCAGCTCATGGCGAGACCAAAAAAGCTCAAGGCCCTCCGGTCTCACGAAGCTGACATCGAAGTAGGAGGTCCCATAGGGATGGATCAAGGCAAAGATGTCGTATGCCGCGAAGCCCATCCCCAGCAGGAGCTCAGCAACCTTTGACCGATCAGGACAGGCATCCTTGCTTACCCACTGGAGACGGGCCACGTTCCTACGGTTACTCCTCTGCCCCGGTGTCGGCAGAGACCAGACAGTCTCTGCCCCTCTATCTCGGAAGGCGGAAAGACCGTGTCTCTCTATCCAGAAAGACAGATCAACCTCCCTCCCCTCTACATTGATGGAACTCTCCCCTTTCTTCAGGGCGTCCAGGAAGCGCTGCTGCAAGTCACCGTCCTCAGGGCCACCAGACAAGGGCGCACTACTACCCCCAGCAGTGACAGCCCCCGAATAGCTAGGGGCTGAAGCCCTCGCCACCGCTGGGGGGGCAGTGGGACCACTACCTACTTCCCCTCCACCAACACCAGTGCTGCTCTCCTCATTCACTCCACCAATACTCCCATCATTTGCGGCACCACAACTCCCATCATTCACTCCACCACTATTCCCACCATTCACTCCAGCAGTACTCACATCATTCACTCCACCAATACTCCCAACGTTTGCGGCACCACAACTCCCATTATTCACTCCACTACTACTCCCATCATTCACCCCATTACCACTGTTCTCTGCACCTTCCACAGTCACCTCCATTCCCTCCTCCCTTGTGTCTGCAGTCTCTGCACTCACACCTGCTGGGTCGGGGGAGCGGTGCAGCACCACACCCGTTTTCATTAGCTCAGTGCTGACATTGTGCCGTTCTTTTGGAGCACTGTGCCCCTTATTGTCCTGGGCTGCCTGCCCTGTAGCCACAGACTTCGGGGTGCTGGTATCACATTTAGGGGCATGCTGTCCCTCCGTCACAGCAGAGCGCACAGTGTTCCTTGCTGATAATGTTCCCTGCTTTTGCTGTGTATTTCTTTTTTCCCGTGGCTCTGTCTCAGCTGCGCGCCTCCTCTCCTCTGTTGAGGCGCACTGCGCCCCTCTCACAACAGTGCGCCCCCCTTTCGCCGCACCATGCTCCTCGGCCCTGCCCCCCACAGCCCCAGCGTCGGCCGGCGCAGCTGCAGTGAGCAGGGATGGAGTCTGCCCACACCGTCCCCCTTTCGCAACGGCGTGGACATCCCCCCCCGCTCTCCTCGGCCCCGGTGATAACCGGCTTAGCCGCAGCAGGCAGGGAGGGAAACTCCACGGGGTCCCCTATGTCCGGCGCCGTGAGTACCTCCACAGCCTCACCCCCTGCACTGTTCCCCGCACAGACGGCAGCATTGCCGGACGTCCTCCTCCTCTCCCCACCTTGCCTATGCCCCGGACCCACTGCAGAGCCCGTGCTTTTAGGTTTGGTGGGGTTTACACAGGAGGTGGTAGGTGTAACATCAGACATTGGTACATATTTGTAACTCACCACCTCCTGTGTCATCTTTTTTTTCTTCCTCCTCTTTTTGGTCTCCTCCGCTGGCTCGTCGTCCCCGAAGGAGAATGTGGTCAGGTCCACAGGAGACTCCAGCTCTCTGATCTCCCTCAACAGACCGCACTCCTCCTCGTCCTCCGCTGACACTCCAGCATGGGTTGTCGGAGTCCTCTGCCGTGCGGCCGCTTCCTTGCTGGCTCTGCGACTCTTTCTCCCGGCTTGTTCCAGCACGAGAGACTCCAGCCACGACTTCATCGTCCTCCTCCTCCTCGCTTAGGACGCCGGCTGGCAGTTCTCCCGAGGTATTTAACCCCTTCATTTCAGAGAACCGCCGCTGTTTCTTAAACCTCTCCAGGAAGGGACCTGCGCTTTTCTCAATCCCCTCCCGGAGGAGCACTAACCGGACCACCTCATCTCTGAGGGCTTTAAACCTCTGGGAGGTCGCAGGTCTTTCCTTGTTAGAGGCACGGGTGTTCAGGATCCGTGCCTCCCGCAGCTGCTCCTTCAGCCCGGTCAGTGCTTTGCCGGCGTCCTCGTACTCTCGCAACATGGCGACCACTCGGGAGGAGAAGGAGCTCGTGGACTCGCTGGAGGTCATCTCGCCCCATGATGTTGCTGGGCTCTTCTTCCTGGGGCCTGGGGTGCCCCTGTCTCCCTCTCTGGGCGGACGATGAGCCGTCTCGGGGTTGGAGTAGGTGGGTACGGTCTTTCTCATCCGACCAGATCTCCTCACGCCCTCCTGGGCCGGTTGCTGCTGCTCTCTGTCCCCCGCCGGCACAGACCGGGGAACAGAAGCCTGGGAAGCCATGCCTGGCTCCCAGGAAGCCTGCCTCTCCCTGGGGAGAAGAGAGGCAGACTCTGGGCCTCCTCCTGGAAGTCCTGGAGCTCACAAGACAGGTGCTGCTCTCAGCAGGGTGTGACTGATTGTGGGCACCTGTCCTACAGTCTCCTCCCCCAGTAATGGCCGATAACAGGGAGTAATAGATTGTAGTCTCCTGTCCTACAGTCTCCTCCCCAGTAATGGCTGATAACGGGGAGTAATAGATTGTAGTCTCCTGTCCTACAGTCTCCTCCCCAGTAGTGGCTGATATCGGGGAGTAATAGATTGTAGTCTCCTGTCCTACAGTCTCCTCCCCCAGTAATGGCTGATAACGGGGAGTAATAGATTGCAGTCTCCTGTCCTACAGTCTCCTCCCCAGTAATGGCTGATAACGGGGAGTAATAGATTGTAGTCTCCTGTCCTACAGTCTCCTCCCCAGTAGTGGCTGATAACGGGGAGTAATAGATTGTAGTCTCCTGTCTTACAGTCTCCTCCCCAGTAATGGCTGATAACGGGGAGTAATAGATTGTAGTCTCCTGTCCTACAGTCTCCTCCCCAAGTAATGGCCGATAACGGGGAGTAATAGATTGTAGTCTCCTGTCTTACAGTCTCCTCCCCAGTAATGGCTGATAACGGGGAGTAATAGATTGTAGTCTCCTGTCTTACAGTCTCCTCCCCAGTAATGGCCGATAACGGGGAGTAATAGATTGTAGTCTCCTGTCCTACAGTCTCCTCCCCAGTAATGACTGATAACGGGGAGTAATAGATTGTAGTCTCCTGTCCTACAGTCTCCTCCCCAGTAATGACTGATAACAGGGAGTAATAGATTGTAGTCTCCTGTCCTACAGTCTCCTCCCCAGTAATGGCTGATAACGGGGAGTAATAGATTGTAGTCTCCTGTCCTACAGTCTCCTCCCCAGTAGTGGCTGATAACGGGGAGTAATAGATTGTAGTCTCCTGTCTTACAGTCTCCTCCCCAGTAATGGCTGATAACGGGGAGTAATAGATTGTAGTCTCCTGTCCTACAGTCTCCTCCCCAGTAATGGCCGATAACGGGGAGTAATAGATTGTAGTCTCCTGTCCTACAGTCTCCTCCCCAGTAATGGCTGATAACAGGGAGTAATAGATTGTAGTCTCCTGTCCTACAGTCTCCTCCCCAGTAATGACTGATAACGGGGAGTAATAGATTGTAGTCTCCTGTCCTACAGTCTCCTCCCCAGTAATGACTGATAACGGGGAGTAATAGATTGTAGTCTCCTGTCCTACAGTCTCCTCCCCAGTAATGACTGATAACGGGGAGTAATAGATTGTAGTCTCCTGTCCTACAGTCTCCTCCCCAGTAATGACTGATAACGGGGAGTAATAGATTGTAGTCTCCTGTCCTACAGTCTCCTCCCCAGTAATGACTGATAACGGGGAGTAATAGATTGTAGTCTCCTGTCCTACAGTCTCCTCCCCAGTAATGGCTGATAACAGGGAGTAATAGATTGTAGTCTCCTGTCCTACAGTCTCCTCCCCAGTAATGACTGATAACGGGGAGTAATAGATTGTAGTCTCCTGTCCTACAGTCTCCTCCCCAGTAATGACTGATAACGGGGAGTAATAGATTGTAGTCTCCTGTCCTACAGTCTCCCCCAGTAATGGCTGATAACAGGGAGTAATAGATTGTAGTCTCCTGTCCTACAGTCTCCTCCCCAGTAATGACTGATAACGGGGAGTAATAAATTGTAGTCTCCTGTCCTACAGTCTCCTCCCCCAGTAATGGCCGATAACAGGGAGTAATAGATTGTAGTCTCCTGTCCTACAGTCTCCTCCCCCAGTAATGGCTGATAACAGGGAGTAATAGATTGTAGTCTCCTGTCCTACAGTCTCCTCCCCAGTAATGGCTGATAACGGGGAGTAATAGATTGTAGTCTCCTGTCCTACAGTCTCCTCCCCAGTAATGGCTGATAATGGGGAGTAATAGATTGTAGTCTCCTGTCCTACAGAACAATAGTTAGTAAAACGCGATTATAAATGATGGATCGTTACCAGTGTGAGACGTGTAGATCAGGAGTGCAGGTGTCGGTCATTACATGTGTTACACTGGTAACGCCCCGCCATTTACAATACGCTCTGGAGGCTGTCTCAGAGAGATCTGTGCTCCTTCCTTAGATCTTAACAGCTTATTTACATATTAAGAAAAAGGTGGAATATGAACTGCAGCACATATAGATGGCCACCACCTTTCTGAGTGCCTGTACTGTATTACACAGATGGGTCCATGTTCCCCTGACTCTGCATTTATGCCACAAAAATTTCCGTTTTATTTTCCCCATGCTGCATTTTAAAGCTTTTGCTCCCATCCGATGGGCATCATTTCTGCTTCTGTGCCGCCTGTTTATCCCAAAGACCGTCCTCTGGCATTGATTGATGTGGATGAGGCGTCCTGCGTATTAGAGTCTTCGACTCGCGCAGGCGCACTTTGCTCTGTCTTACCGCAGGCAGAGCGCAAAACATTACTGCGCCCGGGAAACATCACTCCGGCGAATAGGTTTTCTTAAAAAGGATCCGGAATGACGTTTCCCGGGCGAATGCGAAGTAATGATGACATTGGTCACACACTAACAAACTGTTGACTGATCCCCTTTAAAGGGAACCTGTCAGCACTTTTGGCCAGTAAAAGATGCGGCCGCTGCCTTTCAGCAGATATAGAGCATTCTGTAATGCCATGTATCTGCCCCCGGTCCGACCTGAAAGATAAGAAAAATAAGTTTAATTATACTCACCCGGGGGGCGGTCGGGTCTGATGGGTGTTGCAGGTTCGGGTTCGGCACCTCCCATGTTCTTGCGCCGCCGCCCTCCTGGCTTCATGGCTCCCTGGCATCTCGCTCCTGCGCAGGCGTACTGATCTGTCCTGTTGAGGGCAGAGCAGATTCCTGCAGAGCGCAGGCGCTAGGCCTCTCTGACCTTTCCCGGCGCCTGCGCACTACAGTACTTTGCTCTGCCCTCAACAGGACAGATTAGTACGCCTGCGCAGGAGTACGATGCCGGGAGCGATGAAGCAAGCAGGAGGACGGCGTTGCAAGAAGATGGGAGGTGCTGGACCTGCAACACCCATCTGACTGGACAGCATCGAACTGCCCCCCCGCGTGACTGTAATAAAACTTATTTTTCTTACCTTGCAGGTCAGACTGGGGGGCAGATATACGGCATTATAGAATGGTGTATATCAGCCCTGAAAGGCAGCGGCCGCATCTTATATCGGCCAAATCGACTGACAAGTTCACTTGAAAGGGAATCTGTCATCCTTTTTAGGACTATGAGCTGTCGGCACCGACATCAGGGACTTATCTTCAGCATTCTGTAATGCCGTATTTCTGCCTCCGATGTAACCTCAAAGATAAGAAAAATGAATTATATTATACTCACCCCGGCGTCCGGTCCGGTGCGATGGGTGTTGCCGTCTGGTCCGGCGCCTCCCATCTTCATACGATGCCGTCTTCTTCTTTCCTTCCTGTCATGGCTCCTGCGCAGGCGCACTGCTCTGCCCTGTTGAGGGCAGAGCAGAGTCCTGCAATGCACAGACGTCGGGAGACATGCGGCGCCTGCGCACTGCAGCAGTATTCTGCACTCAACAGGGCAGAGCAGTGCGCCTGTGCCGGAGCCATGACAGACAGGGAATAAAGAGGACGTCATCGCTGCAAGATGGGAGGCGCCGGACTGCGACTCCCTCCGGACCCGAACCGGACACGGAACGCCCCTGGGTGAGAATAATATGACTCTTTTTTCCTTATCTTTCAGGCTACATCGGGGGCTTATCTACAGCATTACAGAATGCATTACAGAATGCTGTAGATAAGCCCCTGATGTCGGTCCCGGCAGCTCCTAGTCCTAAAAAGGGGTGACAGATTCCCTTTAAGGTCTTGCCTGCACTGACACATTGTAACACCTTCACAGCTGGACTAGTTATCAGGTTTTCAGCCTCTAAATGAAAACAAAAATTTGCTTCAAGTTGAAGCAAGCAGAGGTATTGAAAATGGTGAAGAATGGTACCACAAAGCATGTAATGGTGGAGTATGGACATTGTGGCGATCTCCAGCGCTGGAGTCTGGGGACCTGCTGATCCCACTGCACCCCACAATCACCCCTTCTCTATCTGGGGGGCTCTGCTCATCCAGGGCTGCCTGGTTCATGAGTTCAGGATCTGCGGAGGAGCAGCGTAGCCTAGATCTCCGTGCTGGTGTTCAGTGTCTGCTTAGTTGCGGGATGAGGCTCCGCAGTTGCTCCCTTGCCATATGATACGTCCTCCCATCAGCCTGTATGCGGAGCGGTTTGTGGCGTACATGCCGTATCCTCTGCCAGCCCGCAGCTCTCTGTACTTTGCCGCCGTCTTCCTTCTCCTCTATGCTAATCACAAGACGTTCCTGACACACATGTGATTGTGCTGCGGGCTGTGCCGGCCCCTGGTGTCACAGTTTGCAGACACTCTGCAGCTGCACCCACACACTGCTACAACCGCCCTGCTGTGCCGTGTAGTCTCCGGGGCGAGGGTGGAGAGTCACCATGAAAAAGTGGCTGAACATGAAGCAGACAAGGCGGGCGTCAGCTGTAAGTAGATGGCTCGTGCAATGCTCTGCAGCACTTTCTTCATGTCTGGGTGGTTGTAGAGAGGTTCTGGTCGCAGGTTGTTACCCCGGTCTCTGGGTGGAGTGTGCTGAGTGCGGCAGGTGACAGTGTTGGGGGCTGTTGGGGTCACGGGCTGTGGTCTGGTCCTGGGTTTTACAGGGCAATGCAACCCTGGCTCCAGAAGTAACCTACAGCCAAGAGCTGCCTGCCTGGCCACTGATTAACCCCCGTCAGGCTCCATATACAATGCCTTCATTGTGCCCCGGGACTCTGGGGGGTCTCCTGCCGGGTCATACACAGCACAGGTGGCAAAATCAAATTACCGTCCCCTCTTCTGGTGCTGGTTCATACTACAGGGCACAATTGTCCACCCCTCCCCCACGCCATGAAATGAAAGTGAGTAAGACATGACACCTGGGCTTATAATACCTTCAGGCTTACACTATCAATGATGGTCCTGGGTCCAGCATTAGCTGTGTACCCTTCTGTGGAGACCCTAGATTCACTCTGAGAGCACAAATGACAGGTAGGTTTCAATGTGGTCCTCTACCCTTCTGCCCTGCGCTGTCCACTGTTCCTCTGCTCGCTGCCCTCTTCTGCCCCTCTACCCTGCAATGTTCACTGCACCTCTGCCCTGCGCCACCCTCTACCTCTCCGTTCTGCTGTTCCTCTGCCCTGCACTGTCCACTGCACCTCTGCCCTGCGCCGCCCTCTGCCTCTGTGGTCTGCTGTTCCTCTGCCCTGCGCTGTCCACTGCGCCTCTTCCATCCTCTGTCTTCCTTCCATCCGCTGCCTCTCTGTCGTCCGCCTCCCCTCCGCCATCCGCTGCCACTCTACCTTGCGCCGTCCTCTGCACCTCTGCTGTGCGCCACCCACTGCACCCCTGCGCTGTCTGCTGCCCCTCTGCCCTGCGCTGTCCGTCTGATAACACCCCCTTCTTGTGTAATAATCTCTGGGGGCGGAGTTATTCTCCAGGCAGCGCTCCGCCCATAGCCTGGAAGAGCTCATTTACATAAAATGATAGCAGATGATTTCCCCATAAGCAGACGTCTGATATGAGACATCCAGAGAGCGCCATCCTCAACCATTTATAACCTGACTGCCCATAGGAATAGATACATAGGCCACATGTGGGGGCAGATCCCCATTAAGGGTATGTTCACACGTTGCAGATTCTTAACAGCAATTCTTAATTTAACATAGACTAATCCGCGCGTCAAAAAACTCTGGATCTGCATAAAAATCCACAACGTGTGCACATAGCCTAACCCTAATCAGAGCTGGCACCGGCAGTGAGGTTCTGGCTGTGCTGGGGTTAATGGATTGTGTCTTCAGTGTGAGGTTAAAGTCCATGCCGGATCGGAGACGCCTTTCCTCCCAGAGTCTGGGGCAAGAGCCGCCTGACCGGACTGTGAAGTGGAAGTGAAACATTCTCACCTGCGGCTCCTACTGACGCTGCGACAACCCCTCAGCTGTGACAAGTATGACCACAGGTTTCCAGCTTGTGGCTTTTAACAGCATTTGCTAAAATCAATTTTTGTACCGATAGAAAGCAGAGATTTAGAAAATGGTAAAATGGAGCATAAAAAAGTATGGAAAATTGTGTAACGTTTCTTATTGTACCACGCTTTGTAAGGTGGCTGATAACAGTAGAGAATAGACTGCGCAGAGCCCTCCAGACAGGATCATGCAGCCTAAGGCGCTCTCCATTCTGCCACCATGAGCAGGAGGAGTTCCTGTGTGCTGTATACATGTGTATACGGCATCCAAGGGTCAGGACGCCGCAGATAAGGGGTTAAAGTCTGCGATTGCGGCAAGTATTTGGCATCACCCACAGCGTCACCGTGGTGTCATCATCAGCGCCTTCCCTCAAGAACAGTCCCCCCCCCCCCCCCCCCCAGATTGCTGGCTGCAACCCCCACACCCGGGGATCAGCACCTGCAAGCAACCGCCCCCCCCCCCCCCCCCCAGAGATTGCTGGCTGCAACCCCCACACCCGGGGATCAGCACCTGCAACCCCCCCACAGAGATTGCTGGCTGCAACCCCCACACCCGGGGATCAGCACCTGCAACCCACCCCACTCCCCCCCCCCCAGAGACTGCTGGCTGCACCCCCCACACCCGGGGATCAGCACCTGCAACCCACCCCACTCCCCCCCCAGAGATTGCTGGCTGCAACCCCCACACCCGGGGATCAGCACCTGCAACCCACCCCACTCCCCCCCCCCCCCCCGAGATTGCTGGCTGCAACCCCCACACCCGGGGATCAGCACCTACAACCCACCCCACTCCCCCCCCCCCCAGAGATTGCTGGCTGCAACCCCCACACTCGGGGATCAGCACCTGCATACACCCCCCCCAGAGATTGCTGGCTGCAACCCTCACACACTGGGATCAGCAACTGCAACCCCCCCCAGAGATTGCTGTCTGCACCCCCCACACCCGGGGATCAGCACCTGCAACCCACCCCCCCAGAGATTGCTGGCTGCAACCCTCACACACGGGGATCAGCACCTGCAACAACCCCCCCCAGAGATTGCTGGCTGCAACCCTCACACACGGGGATCAGCACCTGCAACAACCCCCCCCAGAGATTGCTGGCTGCAACCCTCACACACTGGGATCAGCAACTGCAACCCCCCCCAGAGATTGCTGTCTGCACCCCCCACACTCGGGGATCAGCACCTGCAACCCACCCCCCCAGAGATTGCTGGCTGCAACCCTCACACACGGGGATCAGCACCTGCAACAACCCCCCCCAGAGATTGCTGGCTGCACCCCCCACACCCGGGGATCAGCACCTGCATACACCCCCCCCCAGAGATTGCTGGCTGCAACCCCCACACCCGGGGATCAGCACCTGCAACCCCCCCCCAGAGATTGCTGGCTGCAACCCCCACACCCGGGGATCAGCACCTGCAAGCAACCGCCCCCCCCCCCCCCCCAAAGATTGCTGGCTGCAACCCCCACACCCGGGGATCAGCAACTGCAACCCCCCCCCCCAGAGATTGCTGGCTGCAACCCCCACACCCGGGGATCAGCGCCTGCAAGCAACCGCCCCCCCCCCCCCCCAAAGATTGCTGGCTGCAACCCCCACACCCGGGGATCAGCACCTGCAACCCCCCCACAGAGATTGCTGGCTGCAACCCCCACACCCGGGGATCAGCACCTGCAACCCACCCCACTCCCCCCCCAGAGATTGCTGGCTGCACCCCCCACACCCGGGGATCAGCACCTGCAACCCACCCCCCCAGAGATTGCTGGCTGCAACCCTCACACACTGGGATCAGCAACTGCAACCCCCCCCAGAGATTGCTGTCTGCACCCCCCACACCCGGGGATCAGCACCTGCAACCCACCCCCCCAGAGATTGCTGGCTGCAACCCTCACACACGGGGATCAGCACCTGCAACAACCCCCCCCAGAGATTGCTGGCTGCACCCCCCACACCCGGGGATCAGCACCTGCATACACCCCCCCCCAGAGATTGCTGGCTGCAACCCCCACACCCGGGGATCAGCACCTGCAACCCCCCCCAGAGATTGCTGGCTGCAACCCCCACACCCGGGGATCAGCACCTGCAAGCAACCGCCCCCCCCCCCCCCAAAGATTGCTGGCTGCAACCCCCACACCCGGGGATCAGCAACTGCAACCCCCCCCCAGAGATTGCTGGCTGCAACCCCCACACCCGGGGATCAGCACCTGCAAGCAACCGCCCCCCCCCCCCCCAAAGATTGCTGAGTGCAACCCCCACACCCGGGGATCAGCACCTGCAACCCCCCCACAGAGATTGCTGGCTGCACCCCCCACACCCGGGGATCAGCACCTGCAACCCCCCCCCAGAGATTGCTGGCTGCACCCCCCACACCCGGGGATCAGCACCTGCATACACCCCCCCCCAGAGATTGCTGGCTGCACCCCCCACACCCGGGGATCAGCACCTGCAACCCCCCCCAGAGATTGCTGGCTGCAACCCCCACACCCGGGGATCAGCACCTGCAAGCAACCGCCCCCCCCCCCAAAGATTGCTGGCTGCAACCCCCACACCCGGGGATCAGCAACTGCAACCCCCCCCCAGAGATTGCTGGCTGCAACCCCCACACCCGGGGATCAGCACCTGCAAGCAACCGCCCCCCCCCCCCCCCAAAGATTGCTGGCTGCAACCCCCACACCCGGGGATCAGCACCTGCAACCCCCCCACAGAGATTGCTGGCTGCAACCCCCACACCCGGGGATCAGCACCTGCAACCCACCCCACTCCCCCCCCAGAGATTGCTGGCTGCACCCCCCACACCCGGGGATCAGCACCTGCAACCCCCCCCCAGAGATTGCTGGCTGCACCCCCCACACCCGGGGATCAGCACCTGCAACCCCCCCCCAGAGATTGCTGGCTGCAACCCCCACACCCGGGGATCAGCACCTGCAACCCCCCCCAGAGATTGCTGGCTGCAACCCCCACACCCGGGGATCAGCACCTGCAACCCACCCCACTCCCCCCCCAGAGATTGCTGGCTGCACCCCCCACACCCGGGGATCAGCACCTGCAACCCCCCCCCAGAGATTGCTGGCTGTACCCCCCACACCCGGGGATCAGCACCTGCATACACCCCCCCCCCCCAGAGATTGCTGGCTGCAACCCCCACACCCGGGGATCAGCACCTGCAACCCCCCCCAGAGATTGCTGGCTGCAACCCCCACACCCGGGGATCAGCACCTGCAAGCAACCGCCCCCCCCCCCCAAAGATTGCTGGCTGCAACCCCCACACCCGGGGATCAGCAACTGCAACCCCCCCCCAGAGATTGCTGGCTGCAACCCCCACACCCGGGGATCAGCACCTGCAAGCAACCGCCCCCCCCCCCCCCAAAGATTGCTGGCTGCAACCCCCACACCCGGGGATCAGCACCTGCAACCCCCCCACAGAGATTGCTGGCTGCAACCCCCACACCCGGGGATCAGCACCTGCAACCCACCCCACTCCCCCCCCAGAGATTGCTGGCTGCAACCCCCACACCCGGGGATCAGCACCTGCAACCCCCCCCCCCAGAGATTGCTGGCTGCACCCCCCACACACTGGGATCAGCAACTGCAACCCCCCCCAGAGATTGCTGTCTGCACACCCGGGGATCAGCACCTGCATACACCCCCCCCAGAGATTGCTGGCTGCAACCCCCACACCCGGGGATCAGCACCTGCAACCCCCCCCAGAGATTGCTGGCTGCAACCCCCACACCCGGGGATCAGCACCTGCAAGCAACCGCCCCCCCCCCCCCAAAGATTGCTGGCTGCAACCCCCACACCCGGGGATCAGCAACTGCAACCCCCCCCCAGAGATTGCTGGCTGCAACCCCCACACCCGGGGATCAGCACCTGCAAGCAACCGCCCCCCCCCCCCCAAAGATTGCTGGCTGCAACCCCCACACCCGGGGATCAGCACCTGCAACCCCCCCCCAGAGATTGCTGGCTGCAACCCCCACACCCGGGGATCAGCACCTGCAAGCAACCGCCCCCCCCCCCCCCAAAGATTGCTGGCTGCAACCCCCACACCCGGGGATCAGCACCTGCAACCCCCCCACAGAGATTGCTGGCTGCAACCCCCACACCCGGGGATCAGCACCTGCAACCCACCCCACTCCCCCCCAGAGATTGCTGGCTGCACCCCCCACACCCGGGGATCAGCACCTGCAACCCCCCCCCAGAGATTGCTGGCTGCACCCCCCACACCCGGGGATCAGCACCTGCAACCCCCCCCAGAGATTGCTGGCTGCAACCCCCACACCCGGGGATCAGCACCTGCAACCCCCCCCAGAGATTGCTGGCTGCAACCCCCACACCCGGGGATCAGCACCTGCAACCCACCCCACTCCCCCCCCAGAGATTGCTGGCTGCACCCCCCACACCCGGGGATCAGCACCTGCAACCCCCCCCCCCAGAGATTGCTGGCTGCACCCCCCCACACCCGGGGATCAGCACCTGCATACACCCCCCCCCCCAGAGATTGCTGGCTGCAACCCCCACACCCGGGGATCAGCACCTGCAACCCCCCCAGAGATTGCTGGCTGCAACCCCCACACCCGGGGATCAGCACCTGCAAGCAACCGCCCCCCCCCCCCCCCCCAAAGATTGCTGGCTGCAACCCCCACACCCGGGGATCAGCAACTGCAACCCCCCCCCCAGAGATTGCTGGCTGCAACCCCCACACCCGGGGATCAGCACCTGCAAGCAACCGCCCCCCCCCCCCCCCCCCAAAGATTGCTGGCTGCAACCCCCACACCCGGGGATCAGCACCTGCAACCCCCCCACCCGGGGATCAGCACCTGCAACCCACCCCACTCCCCCCCCAGAGATTGCTGGCTGCAACCCTCACACACTGGGATCAGCAACTGCAACCCCCCCCAGAGATTGCTGTCTGCACACCCGGGGATCAGCACCTGCAACCCACCCCCCCAGAGATTGCTGGCTGCAACCCTCACACACGGGGATCAGCACCTGCAACAACCCCCCCCAGAGATTGCTGGCTGCACCCCCCACACCCAGGGATCAGCACCTGCATACACCCCCCCCCAGAGATTGCTGGCTGCAACCCCCACACCCGGGGATCAGCACCTGCAACCCCCCCCAGAGATTGCTGGCTGCAACCCCCACACCCGGGGATCAGCACCTGCAAGCAACCGCCCCCCCCCCAAAGATTGCTGGCTGCAACCCCCACACCCGGGGATCAGCAACTGCAACCCCCCCCCCCAGAGATTGCTGGCTGCAACCCCCACACCCGGGCATCAGCACCTGCAAGCAACCCCCCCCCCCCCCCCCCCCAAAGATTGCTGGCTGCAACCCCCACACCCGGGGATCAGCACCTGCAACCCCCCCACAGAGATTGCTGGCTGCAACCCCCACACCCGGGGATCAGCACCTGCAACCCCCCCACAGAGATTGCTGGCTGCAACCCCCACACCCGGGGATCAGCACCTGCAACCCACCCCACTCCCCCCCCCCAGAGATTGCTGGCTGCACCCCCCACACCCGGGGATCAGCACCTGCAACCCACCCCACTCCCCCCCAGAGATTGCTGGCTGCAACCCCCACACCCAGGGATCAGCACCCGTAGATCACAGCCGTGCTCCGTTATTGACCTGGTGTACAGGCAGTGCCGCTGTTGCCAGTTTTCGGAGTCTTCTCTTGGTTCGTGCACTCAGTAGCAGAAGCAGTAAATATCTATTTTTCTTTGTTGGGGAACTGGTGGCACGACATTTTTTCTTTAGTGTTGTCTGCACACCCGGGGATCAGCACCTGCAACCCACCCCCCCAGAGATTGCTGGCTGCAACCCTCACACACGGGGATCAGCACCTGCAACAACCCCCCCCCAGAGATTGCTGGCTGCACCCCCCACACCCGGGGATCAGCACCTGCATACACCCCCCCCCAGAGATTGCTGGCTGCAACCCCCACACCCGGGGATCAGCACCTGCAACCCCCCCCAGAGATTGCTGGCTGCAACCCCCACACCCGGGGATCAGCACCTGCAAGCAACCGCCCCCCCCCCAAAGATTGCTGGCTGCAACCCCCACACCCGGGGATCAGCAACTGCAACCCCCCCCCCCAGAGATTGCTGGCTGCAACCCCCACACCCGGGCATCAGCACCTGCAAGCAACCGCCCCCCCCCCCCCCCCCCCAAAGATTGCCGGCTGCAACCCCCACACCCGGGGATCAGCACCTGCAACCCCCCCACAGAGATTGCTGGCTGCAACCCCCACACCCGGGGATCAGCACCTGCAACCCACCCCACTCCCCCCCCAGAGATTGCTGGCTGCACCCCCCACACCCGGGGATCAGCACCTGCAACCCCCCCCCAGAGATTGCTGGCTGCACCCCCCACACCTGGGGATCAGCACCTGAAACCCCCCCCAGAGATTGCTGGCTGCACCCCCCACACCCGGGGATCAGCACCTGCAACCCACCCCACTCCCCCCCAGAGATTGCTGGCTGGAACCCCCACACCCAGGGATCAGCACCCGTAGATCACAGCCGTGCTCCGTTATTGACCTGGTGTACAGGCAGTGCCGCTGTTGCCAGTTTTCGGAGTCTTCTCTGGGTTCGTGCACTCAGTAGCAGAAGCAGTAAATATCTATTTTTCTTTGTTGGGGAACTTGTGGCACGACATTTTTTCTTTAGTGTTGTAGATTTTGACTTTTGTTTTCCTCGTTCTGCTTCATTTTTTGTGACCTGTGTTTTCCGGCCACTTTGATCCCACTCGGATAACTTTACAGATCTGTAGATCGCGCTGCGGCAGTCGGGTGTCTGTGGCCATCAAACCACAAGGGTGTCCTGCCATTACATGAGGATTATTGACACCTCGTATCTGTGATGTGGCCGGTGACGATGGTCTCAGTGGCTGCACCGTAGCTGCTGCTGCTGGTGGACTGGCACTGTAGATCCTGCTACGGAATGATGGCTCAGTAGTCAGCATTGTATTATATCTCGGGCAGCACGGTGTCTCAGTAGTTAGGACTGTACTAAAATATAGGACAGCATGGTGGCGCTGCTGGAGACCAGTCCTTCCTGTGAGGGACTCTTGTGTCTGCTACCTGAGCCACCGTGTGCCCTATATATAGTACAGTATTAACCACTGAGCCAAAGTGCTGAATCATATATAGTACAATGATAACTACTGAACCACCGTGCTGTCCTATATATAGTACAGTGCTAAACACTGAGCCACAATGTTGCCAGTTGTATAGCACAGTGCTAACCACTGAGCCACAATGTTGCCAGTTGTATAGTACAGTGCTAACCACTGAGCCACGGTGTTGCCCTTTATATAGTAGTGCTAACCACCTAGCAATCGTACTGTCCTATATATAGTGCATTGTTAACCACTGAGCCAAAGTATTGAACCAAATATTGTACAATAATAATCACTGAGCCACTGTGCTTCCCTGTATATAGTTCAGTGCTAACCACTGAGCTACTATTGCCTGTTATATAGTACATTCAGTGCTAAGCACTGAGCCACGGTGTTGCCCTTTATATAGTACAGTTCTAACCACTGAGCCACCGCACTGCCCTATATTTAGTATAGAGCTACGTGCTGCCCTAATTATAGATTGTGATTGTGAGCCCTCGCGGGCAGGGTCCACTCTCCTCCTGTACCAGTTGTGACTTGTATTGTTTGAGACTACTGTACTTGTATTTATGTACACCCCTCCTCACATGTAAAGCGCCATGGAATAAATGGCGCTATAATAATAAATAATAATATAGTACAGTGCTAACCACTGAGCCACGATGCTACTTTATATAAAGTATAGTGCTGACCATTGAGTAGTCGTGCTGCTCTATATATAGTAGTACAATGCTGACCACTGAGGCACCGTGCTCCCTATATACAGTACAGTGCTAACCACTGAGCCAGCGTGCTGCACTATATATAGTAATAATACTATACACTGAACACTTTTACACACTGAACGGGAAACCACTGGGTAAATCTGACCTGGAGAAGGACTTGGGGATCCTAGTTAATGATAAACTTACCTGGAGCAGCCAGTGCCAGGCAGCGGCTGCCAAGGCAAACAGGATCATGGGGGGCATTAAAAGAGGTCTGGATACACATGATGAGAGCATTAGGCTAAGTGCACACACTGCAGATTCGTCTGCGGATTCATATCTGTGGAACCGCAGGTAAAATGACATGCGGTTTTTCCTGCGGATTGGCCTGCGGTTTTGCCCTGCGGTTTGCCACCTGGACAATGGAATAGGTGGCAAACCGCAGCAGAATCCGCAGAAACAATTGACATGCTGCCGAAAAAAAAACGCAGCTTTTCCGCAGGTAAAAATCCGCAGCGTGTGCACAGCAGAATGTTAATCCCATAGGATAACATGCTACTGTACACTGGCTGCAGAACTGCTACAGTTCTGCTGCGGTCAAAACTGCAGCAGAACCGCAGCAAAAACCGCAGCGTGTGCACATGGCCTAATACTGCCTCTGTACAAATCACCGGTTAGACAGCACATGGAGGACTGTGTACAGTTTTGGGCACCGGTGGTCAGGAAGGATATAATGGAACTAGAGCGGGTACAAAGAAGGGCAACAAAATTAATAAAGGGGGTTGGGGTAACTACAATACCCAGAGAGATTAGCAAAATTAGGATTATTTAGTCTAGAAAAAAGACGACTGAGGGGCGATCTAATAACCATGTATAAGTATATAAGGGGGCAATACAAATATCTCTCCGAGGATCTGTTTATACCAAGGAAGGTGACGGTCACAAGGGGGCATTCTCTGCGCCTGGAGGAGAGAAGGTTTCTCCACCAACATAGAAGAGGATTCTTTACTGTTAGGGCAGTGAGAATCTGGAATTCCCTGCCTGAGGAGGTGGTGATGGCGAACTCAGCCGAGGGGTTCAGGAGAGGCCTGGATGTCTTCCTGGAGCGTAACAATATTGTATCTTACAGTGATTAGGTTCTTTAGAAGGACGGAGATCTGGGGATTTATTCTGATGGAATATAGGCTGAACTGGACGGACACATGGCTTTTTTGCTAACTATGTTACTACTAATAATAATAATCTTTATTTTTATATAGCGCTAACATATTCTGCACATTATATCATCACTGTCCCCGATGTAGCTCACAATCTAAATTCCCTATCAGTATGTCTTTGGAATGTGGGAGGAAACCGGAGAACCCGGAGGAAACCCACACAAACCCGGGGAGAACATACAAACTCCTTGCAGATGTTGTCTTTGGTGGGATTTGAACCCAGGACTCCAGCGCTGCAGTGCTAACCACTGAGCCACCAGGCAAATATATATTAGTGCTAACCACTTAGCCACCATACTGCCATATATATTAGTGGTAACAACTGAGCCTCTGTGCTTTCTATATACAGTACAGTGTTGACCACTGAGCAAACATGCTGCCCTATATATTGCAGTGCTGACCACTGAGCCACCATGCTGCTCTCTCTATATATTAGTGCTAACCGCTTAGCCACCATGCTGCCGTGTATATTAGTAGTAACCACTGAGCCTCTTTGCTCCCTATACTGTAAACAGTACAGTGCTGACCACTGAGCCACCATGCTATGTACTGTGGTACAGACCCTGTGGTTACTCTGCCCCCTGTACACATTGCATGTGGTTTTCACGCCAGCTTTCCTCTCTTGCAGCTGTCCGGCGGCTGTGAACTGACGACAGTTCTGCAGGATTTCATCGCCATTCACAGTAATGAGCTCAGCATCCAGGTCGGGCAGACGGTGGAGCTGCTGGAGAAGCCGAGCGAACGGCCTGGCTGGTACCTGGTGCGAACAACAGACAGGAGCCCCCCGCAGGAAGGACTGGTCCCCAGCAGCGCCCTCTGCATCGCCCATTCACGCAGCAGTGTGGAGATGGAGTGTTTCTTCCCCCCAGGAAAAGGTAAGATGGGACGTTCATGAGTGTACAGCTGTTACCTGAATGGTGGGGTCCCCAGGGTGGTGTCTAAAGCCTGGTGACGGTCTCTGGGACCCACCTTGTGTTCCTTTATGAATGTCTTCTGATGTCACCATGTTGGACTTTTTCTGTGCTTTGCATTGTGTCCAGTAGATGGCGATCTCTTCCTATAATCTGCTGTAGCGTCCCAATTAAAGGGCCACTTCCAATCCCATGGGGCGGCTGGTAATAAATAAGCAGGCTTGTTTCGGGTGGATCTCCACATCGGGGGTTCGGAGTCTCCTTCATTACAGAAGATCCTTCCTTCCTCTTCTCCTCCTCTACTTTTATTCTTTTCCCTTCCTCTCTGGTTTATTTGCCTACTTGCTGTCAGTGAATAGAAACATCATTGTTTTCATCTACAGGCTTTAAACTGTCCGTTCAGCATTTCACTGACTGCAAGCAGACATTGTGATGAAATTAGAACTGGTAGTTAAGAGGGAAGTAGCAGAACTGAGTGTGCAGCTCTGGATGTGATAGGAGGTCTGTGGGGTGCTCCCCCCGCTCCTTCTCCAGGCCAGGATCGTGTACATTGCCGATAACTATGGACTGACAGAAGCCCCCC
Organism: Dendrobates tinctorius; assembly: GCF_039654945.1. NCBI lineage: Eukaryota > Metazoa > Chordata > Amphibia > Anura > Dendrobatidae > Dendrobates > Dendrobates tinctorius. The sequence goes on along the minus strand of NW_027361849.1, from coordinate 3,372,285 downwards.
AACCCCATAGACTCATTGTGGACCTGTGCTGTCAGGGCTCTGAATACGGGGGGTGCATGTTCAGTGTCGGATTTGGTAGTCAGCGGCCGGTCCTCTGCCACCTGCTTCATCCGGTTCTCTTGCACTTTGGCTCACATACTTCACATTCATGAGGGGCTTTATCTCATCACATCTGACTGATCAGTCATGCAGAGTCGTCCATCCGTCTGGCTGCAGAGAGCGAGGGTCCTTCCCTCACCGACACCGGCCCTGGAATGTCACCCTGACACCCGGGAAAGGGAGGCATCTTAGGATTTAACGAGTCCATGGTTCTCAGGGAAGGGGGTCCAGAGTCTCCGACAATGAAGGGGAGGTGGGATTCACCTGTTCCTACATGATGAGCCTTCCCCCGGCTGGTATCCTGTCACCCCACCATACGCCTTGCATGGTGGCCTCAGGAAACAGATGCCGGGATCTGATCTGTGCCCTGGAAATTCCGCACCTGAGCTGACGATGATATATCCTCTGTGTCTGAGGACAGGCGCATCCTCCCTGCAGCCCCCTGGCCCAGCGCTGGCTGGAGCAGGACGGACACAATGAAAGCTCCTGGGCTCAGACTGTCGGCTCGGCAGAATCTGCGCCGTCTGTGCTGCAGCCTCGCAAAGTTTGTTATTCTTAGTGATCGCCCATTGTGACATCATCGTTGTTTTTGTGTACACCGATACTTTGTTTCTCTGCTTAGCCGTCTTCTCCGCAGCAGAGTCGCCATCGTTCCCATAACCCAACTCCCACGTCTGTGAAGGAGAAAGTTACATAAATTATCGAATTATAAGAGAAGCCAATTCTGGTAATGCCCCTTCATATAGTAATGACCTCTGCGCAGTGACCTTCAGTATGATCTCCATGTATAGTGTGTGCAGCATGATCCCCGCGTGTGCAGTGCCCTGGTGTGTGCAGTATGATCCTCGTGTGCAGTGCCGTGGTTTGTGCAGTATGATCCCCATGTGCAGTGCCTGGTGTGTGCTGTATGATCCCCGTGTGCAGTGCCCTGGTGTGTGCTGTATGATCCCCATGTGCAGTTCCCTGGTGTATGCAGTATGATCTCCGTGTGCAGTGCCCTGGTGTGTGCAGTATGATCCCTGTGTGCAGTGCCCTGGAGTGTGCAGTATGATCCCTGTGTGCAGTGCCCTAGTGTGTGCTGTATGATCCCCATGTGCAGTTCCCTGGTGTGTGCAGTATGATCCCCGTGTGCAGTGCCCTGGTGTGTGCAGTATGATCCTCGTGTGCAGTGCCGTGGTTTGTGCAGTATGATCCCCATGTGCAGTGCCTGGTGTGTGCAGTATGATCCCCGTGTGCAGTGCCCTGGAGTGTGCAGTATGATCCCTGTGTGCAGTGCCCTGGTGTGTGCTGTATGATCCCCATGTGCAGTTCCCTGGTGTGTGCAGTATGATCCCCGTGTGCAGTTCCCTGGTGTGTGCAGTATGATCCCTGTGTGCAGTGCCCTGGTGTGTGCTGTATGATCGCCGTGTGCAGTATGATCCCCGTGTGCAGTGCCCTGGTGTGTGCAGTATGATCCTCGTGTGCAGTGCCCTGGTGTGTGCAGTATGATCCTCGTGTGCAGTGCCCTGGTGTGTGCAGTATGATCTCCGTGTGCAGTGCCCTGGTGTGTGCAGTATGATCCCCGTGTGCAGTGCCCTGGTGTATGCTGTATGATCCCTGTGTGCAGTGCCCTGGTGTGTGCAGTATGATCCCCGTGTGCAGTTCCCTGGTGTGTGCAGTATGATCACCGTCTGCAGTGCCCAGGTGTGTGCAGTGCCCTGGTGTGTGCTGTTTGATCCCCGTGTGCAGTGCCCTGGTGTGTGCTGTATGATCCCCGTGTGCAGTGCCCTGGTGTGTGCAGTTCCCTGGTGTGTGCAGTATGATCCCCATGTATGATCCCCATGTGCAGTGCCCTGTTGTGTGCTGTATGATCCCCGTGTGCAGTGCCCTGGTGTGTGCTGTATGATCCCCGTGTTCAGTGCCCTGGTGTGTGCAGTTCCCTGGTGTGTGCAGTATGATCCCCGTGTGCAGTGCCCTGGTGTGTGCTGTATGATCCCCGTGTGCAGTGCCCTGGTGTGTGCAGTTCCCTGGTGTGTGCTGTATGATCCCCGTGTGCAGTGCCCTGGTGTGTGCAGTGCCCTGGTGTGTGCTGTATGATCCCCGTGTTCAGTGCCCAGGTGTGTGCAGTGCCCTGGTGTGTGCTGTATGATCCCCGTGTGCAGTGCCCTGGTGTGTGCTGTATGATCCCCGTGTTCAGTGCCCTGGTGTGTGCAGTATGATCCCCGTGTGCAGTGCCCTGGTGTGTGCTGTATGATCCCCGTGTTCAGTGCCCTGGTGTGTGCAGTGCCCTGGTGTGTGCTGTATGATCCCCGTGTGCAGTGCCCTGGTGTGTGCAGTATGATCCCCATGTGCAGTGCCCTGGTGTGTGCTGTATGATCCCCGTGTGCAGTGCCCTGGTGTGTGCTGTATGATCCTCGTGTGCAGTGCCCTGGTGTGTGCTGTATGATCCCCGTGTGCAGTGCCCTGGTGTGTGCAGTATGATCCCCGTGTGCAGTGCCCTGGTGTGTGCTGTATGATCCCAATATGCAGTTCCCTGGTGTATGCAGTATGATCTCTGTGTGCAGTGCCCTGGAGTGTGCTGTATGATCCCTGTGTGCAGTGCCCTGGAGTGTGCAGTATGATCCCTGTGTGCAGTGCCCTGGTGTGTGCTGTATGATCCCCATGTGGAGTTCCCTGGTGTATGCAGTATGATCCCTGTGTGCAGTGCCCTGGTGTGTTCAGTATGATCCCCGTGTGCAGTGCCCTGGTGTGTTCTGTATGATCCCCATGTGCAGTTCCCTGGTGTGTTCTGTATGATCCCCATGTGCAGTTCCCTGGTGTGTGCAGTATGATCTCCGTGTGCAGTGCCCTGGTGTGTGCAGTATGATCCCCGTGTGCAGTGCCCTGCTGTGTGCAGTATGATCCCCGTGTGAAGTGCCCTGGTGTGTGCAGTATGATCCCCGTGTGCAGTGCCCTGCTGTGTGCAGTATGATCGTCGTGTGCAGTGCCCTGGTGTGTGCTGTATGATCCCTGTGTGCAGTGCCCTGGTGTGTGCAGTATGATCCTCGTGTGCAGTATGATCCCCGTGTGCAGTGCCCTGGTGTGTGCTGTATGATCCCCGTGTGCAGTGCCCTGGTGTGTGCAGTATGATCCCCGTGTGCAGTGCCCTGGTGTGTGCAGTATGATCCCCGTGTGCAGTGCCCTGGTGTGTGCTGTATGATCCCTGTGTGCAGTGCCCTGGTGTGTGCAGTATGATCCCCGTGTGCAGTGCCCTGGTGTGTGCAGTATGATCCCCGTGTGCAGTGCCCTGGTGTGTGCAGTATGATCCCCGTGTGCAGTGCCCTGGTGTGTGCAGTATGATCCCCGTGTGCAGTGCCCTGCTGTGTGCAGTGCCCTGGTGTGTGCTGTATGATCCCCGTGTGCAGTGCCCTGGTGTGTGCTGTATGATCCCTGTGTGCAGTGCCCTGGTGTGTGCAGTATGATCCCCGTGTGCAGTGCCCTGGTGTGTGCAGTATGATCCCCGTGTGCAGTGCCCTGGTGTGTGCAGTATGATCCCCGTGTGCAGTGCCCTGGTGTGTGCAGTATGATCCCCGTGTGCAGTGCCCTGGTGTGTGCAGTATGATCCCCGTGTGCAGTGCCCTGGTGTGTGCAGTATGATCCCCGTGTGCAGTGCCCTGGTGTGTGCAGTATGATCCCCGTGTGCAGTGCCTGGTGTGTGCAGTATGATCCCCGTGTGCAGTGCCCTGCTGTGTGCAGTATGATCGTCGTGTGCAGTGCCCTGGTGTGTGCAGTATGATCCTCGTGTGCAGTGCCCTGGTGTGTGCAGTATGATCCCTGTGTGCAGTGCCCTGGTGTGTGCTGTATGATCCCCGTGTGCAGTGCCCTGGTGTGTGCAGTATGATCCCCGTGTGCAGTGCCCTGCTGTGTGCAGTATGATCTCCGTGTGCAGTGCCCTGGTGTGTGCAGTATGATCCCCGTGTGCAGTGCCCTGCTGTGTGCAGTATGATCCTCGTGTGCAGTGCCCTGGTGTGTGCTGTATGATCCCCGTGTGCAGTGCCCTGGTGTGTGCAGTATGATCCCCGTGTGCAGTGCCTGGTGTGTGCAGTATGATCCCCGTGTGCAGTGCCCTGCTGTGTGCAGTATGATCTCCGTGTGCAGTGCCCTGGTGTGTGCAGTATGATCCCCGTGTACAGTGCCCTGCTGTGTGCAGTATGATCTCCGTGTGCAGTGTCCTGGTGTGTGCAGTATGATCTCCGTGTGCAGTGTCCTGGTGTGTGCAGTATGATCTCCGTGTGCAGTGCCCTGGTGTGTGCAGTATGATCCCCGTGTGCAGTGCCCTGCTGTGTGCAGTATGATCCCCGTGTGCAGTGCCCTGCTGTGTGCAGTATGATCCCCGTGTGCAGTGCCCTGGTGTGTGCAGTATGATCGCCGTGTGCAGTGCCCTGGTGTGTGCTGTATGATCCCTGTGTGCAGTATGATCGCCGTGTGCAGTGCCCTGGTGTGTGCTGTATGATCCCTGTGTGCAGTATGATCGCCGTGTGCAGTGCCCTGGTGTGTGCTGTATGATCCCCGTGTGCAGTGCCCTGGTGTGTGCAGTATGATCCCCGTGTGCAGTGCCCTGGTGTGTGCAGTATGATCCCCGTGTGCAGTGCCCTGCTGTGTGCAGTATGATCCTCGTGTGCAGTGCCCTGGTGTGTGCTGTATGATCCCCGTGTGCAGTGCCCTGGTGTGTGCAGTATGATCCCCGTGTGCAGTGCCCCTGCTGTGTGCAGTATGATCTCCGTGTGCAGTGCCCTGGTGTGTGCAGTATGATCCCCGTGTACAGTGCCCTGCTGTGTGCAGTATGATCTCCGTGTGCAGTGTCCTGGTGTGTGCAGTATGATCTCCGTGTGCAGTGCCCTGCTGTGTGCAGTATGATCCCCGTGTGCAGTGTCCTGCTGTGTGCAGTATGATCCCCGTGTGCAGTGCCCTGGTGTGTGCAGTATGATCGCCGTGTGCAGTGCCCTGGTGTGTGCTGTATGATCCCTGTGTGCAGTATGATCGCCGTGTGCAGTGCCCTGGTGTGTGCTGTATGATCCCTGTGTGCAGTATGATCGCCGTGTGCAGTGCCCTGGTGTGTGCTGTATGATCCCCGTGTGCAGTGCCCTGGTGTGTGCAGTATGATCCCCGTGTGCAGCAGGGCTGTGGAGTCGGTAAGCCAAACCTTCGATTCCGACTCCTCAATTTCCCTTACACCGACTCCACGACTCCGACTCCCACATATATTGCTTATATTTAAGTGAAACATTTATTGTAGTACAATGTGAACACCAGACATTTAATCATTTCTATGATCCAATAATCAAGATATTTAGATAGAACATAATATCTATTTATTGGAATACAACTTTAGAACACAAAAAACTAATAAATTGTAAATATGTAATACACTGTATACATGTATACGGTACAGACCAAAGTTTGGACACACCTTCTAATTCAAAGAGATTTCTTTATTTCATGACTATGAAAATTGTAGATTCATTCTGAAGGCATCAAAACTATGAATTATCACATGTGGAATTATATAATTAAAGTGTGAAACAACTGAAAATATGTCTTATATTCTAGGTTCTTCACAGTAGCTACCTTTTGCTTTGATTACTGCTTTGCACACTCTTGGCATTCTCTTGATGAGCTTCAAGAGGTAGTCACCGGAAATGGTCTTCCAACAGTCTTGAAGGAGTTCCCAGAGATGCTTAGCACTTGTTGGCCCTTTTGCCTTCACTCTGCGGTCCAGCTCACCCCAAACCATCTCGATTGGGTTCAGGTCTGGTGACTGTGGAGGCCAGGTCATCTGGCGTAGCACCCCATCACTCTCCTTCTAGGTCAGATAGCCCTTACACAGCCTGGAGGTGTGTTTGCGGTCATTGTCCTGTTGAAAAATAAATTTGCATTTTTCCCTGTTAAAAACCATTCTGTTAGTTGCTGCCCACTGCTCCAGTTTATTTAAATCTTTTTGAATCCTCTCTCTCTTCTCTAGTATTAGCTATCCCTCCTAGCTTTGTGTCATCAGCAAATTTAATCAGTTTACCCTCAATTCCTTCATCTAAATCATTGATAAAGATGTTGAACAATACAGGGCCCAGGACAGAGCCCTGTGGTGTGTGCAGTGGGTATGATCTCCGTGTGCAGTGGTGTGTGCAGTGGGTATGATCCCCGTGTGAAGTGATGTATGCAGTGGGTATGATCCCCGTGTGCAGTGGGTATGATCTCCATCTGTAATGGTGTATGCAGTGAGTATGATCTGTGTGTAGTGGTGTGTACAGTGAGTATGATCCCCGTGTGCAGTGGGTATGATCCCCGTATACAGTGGGTATGATCCCCGTGTGCAGTGGTGTTCAGTGGGTATGATCAGCGTGTGCAGTGAGTATGATCAGCGTGTGCAGTGGGTATGATCCCCATGTGCTGTGGTGTGTGCAGTGGGTATGATCCCCGTGTGCAGTGGGTATGATCCCCGTGTGCAGTGGGTATGATCCCCATGTGCAGTTGGTATGATCCCCGTGTGTAGTGGTTATGATTCCTGTGTGCAGTGGGTATGATCCCCGTGTGTAGTATGTGCAGTGGGTATGATCCCCCGTGTGCAGTGGAGTGTACAGAGGGTATGATTCCGGTGCGCAGTGGTGTGTTCAGTGGGTTTGATCCCCGTGTGCATTGGTGTGGGCAGTGGGTATGATCCTCATGTGTAGTGGTGTGTGCAGTGGGTATGATCTGAATGTGCAGTGGGTATGATCCCCATGTGAAGTGGTGTATGCAGTTAGTATGATCTGTGTGTAGTGGTGTGTACAGTGGGTATGATCCCCGTGTGTAGTGTGTTGACCCGTGTGCAGTGGGTATGATCCCCGTGTGCAGTGGTGTGTGCAGTGGGTATGATCCCCGTGTGCAGTGGTGTTCAGTGGGTATGATCCCCGTGTGCAGTGGGTATGATCAGCGTGTGCAGTGGGTATGATCTCCATGTGTAGTGTGTGTGCAGTGGATATGATCCCTGTGTAGTGATGTGTGCAGTGGGTATGATCTCCATGTGTAGTGTGTGTAGTGGGTATGATCTTCGTGTGCAGTGGGTATGGTCGGTGTGTGCAGTGGGTATGATCCCCGTGTGCAGTGGTGTGTGCAGTGGGTATGATCCCCGTGTGCAGTGAGTATGATCAGTGTGTGCAGTGGGTATGATCCCGTGTGGTGTGTGCAGTGGGTATGATCCCCGTGTGCAGTGGTGTGTGCAGTGGGTATGATCCCCATGTGCAGTGGTGTGTGCAGTGGGTATGATCCCTGTGTGCAGTGGGTATGATACCCGTGTGCAGTGGTGTGTTCAGTGGGTATAATCACCGTGTGCAGTGGTGTGTGCAGTGGGTATGATCCCCGTGTGCAGTGAGTATGATCAGTGTGTCCAGTGGGTATGATCCCGGTGTGGTGTGTGCAGTGGGTATGATCCCCGTGTGCAGTGGGTATGATCCCCGTGTGCAGTGGTGTGTGCAGTGGGTATGATACCCGTGTGCAGTGGTGTGTGCAGTGGGTATGATACCCGTGTGCAGTGGTGTGTTCAGTGGGTATGATCCCCGTGTGCAGTGGTGTGTGCAGTGGGTATGATCATCGTGTGCAGTGGGTATGATCCCGGTGTGGCGTGTGCAGTGGGTATGATCCCCGTGTGCAGTGGTGTGTGCAGTGGGTATGATCCCCGTGTGCAGTGGTGTGTGCAGTGGGTATGATCCCCATGTGCAGTGGTGTGTGCAGTGGGTATGATCCCTGTGTGCAGTGGGTATGATACCCATGTGCAGTGGTGTGTTCAGTGGGTATGATACCCGTGTGCAGTGGGTATGATACCCGTGTGCAGTGGGTATGATCCCCGTGTGCAGTGGTGTGTTCAGTGGGTATGATCCCCGTGTGCAGTGAGTATGATCAGTGTGTGCAGTGGGTATGATCCCGGTGTGGTGTGTGCAGTGGGTATGATCCCCATGTGCAGTGGTGTGTGCAGTGGGTATGATACCCGTGTGCAGTGGTGTGTTCAGTGGGTATGATCAGAGTGTGCAATGGGTATGATCCCCATGTGTAGTGGTGTGTGCAGTGGGTATGATCCCCGTGTGCAGTGGGTAAGATCCTCTTGTGCAGTGGTGTGTGCAGTGGGTATGATCCCCATGTGTTGTGGTGTGTGCAGTGGGTATGATCCCCGTGTGCAGTGGGTATGATCTCCATGTGTAGTGGTGTATGTGCAGTGGATATGATCCCTGTGTAGTGGTGTGTGCAGTGGGTATGATCTCCATGCGTAGTGTGTGTAGTGGGTATGATCTTCGTGTGCAGTGGGTATGATCCCCGTGCGCAGTGGGTATGATCCCCGTGTGCAGTGGATATGATTCCTGTGTAGTGGTGTGCGCAGTGGGTATGATCCCCGTGTGCAGTGGTGTGTGCAGTGGTGTGTGCAGTGGGTATGATCCCCATGTGCAGTGGATATGATCCCCTTGTGTAGTGGTGTGTGCAGTGGGTATGATCCCCGTGTGCAGTGGTGTGTGCAGTGGGTATGATCCCCGTGTGCAGTGGTGTGGGTAGTGGGTATGATCCCCGTGTGCAGTGATGTGCGCAGTGGGTATGATCCCCGTGTGCAGTGGTGTGCGCAGTGGGTATGATCCCCGTGTGTAGTGGTGTGCGCAGTGGGTATGATCCCCTTGTGTAGTGGTGTGTGCAGTGGGTATGATCCCAGTGTGCAGTGGTGTGTGCAGTGGATATGATCCCCTTGTGTAGTGGTGTGTGCAGTGGGTATGATCCCCGTGTGCAGTGGTGTGTGCAGTGGATATGATCCCCTTGTGTAGTGGTGTGTGCAGTGGGTATAATCCCCGTGTGCAGTGGGTATGATTCCTGTGTGTAGTGGTGTGTGCAGTGGATATGATCCCCTTGTGTAGTGGTGTGTGCCGTGGGTATGATTCCCGTGTGGAGTGGTGTGTACCGTGGGTATGATCTCTGTGTGCAGTGGGTATGATCCCCTTGTGTAGTGGTGTGTGCAGTGGGTATGATCCCCGTGTGCAGTGGTGTGTGCAGTGGGTATGATCCCCTTGTGTAGTGGTGTGTGCAGTGGTTATGATTCCCGTGTGTAGTAGTGTGTGCAGTGGGTATGATCTCCATGTGTAGTGGTGTGTGCAGTGGGTATGATCTCCATGTGTAGTGGGTATGATCCCCGTGTGCCGTGGGTATGATCTCCATGTGTAGTGGTGTGTGCAGTGGGTATGATCTCCATGTGTAGTGGGTATGATCCCCGTGTGCCGTGGGTATGATCTCCATGTGTAGTGGTGTGTGCAGTGGGTATGATCTCCATGTGTAGTGGGTATGATCCCCGTGTGCCGTGGGTATGATATCCATGTGTAGTGGTGTGTGCAGTGGGTATGATCCCCGTGTGCAGAGGTCTGTGTCGGGAGCTGTACACATGGAGCCGCTCCTCCCTCCCGGCGGTGGCTCCTCCTGCCCTGCGAGGTGACCTGCTCTTCAGTCCCTGGTGCTTGGGGCTTGTTGCTGGTCATGAGAGGATGAAGAGTGGAAGCCCCCGCGCCCCGGCTGTCTGCTCCGCGTCCTGGTTCTGCTCCAGGTGCTGCTGCTGTCTGCTGGGCGGTGAGTGCTTCCTGGGCTCAGATTTTGGGGGTCTGCTCATTTCCTCTGGTCCCTTGCACAGCCGGTGCACCCTGAGGACAGCTGTGACCCTGCGGGCGATCTCTCCCCCCACACCTTGTGATTATTCTCGATTTTGGTTTCCAGTAGATCCAGATGTATCGTCTCCGTTCTGGAGGGGCAGAAGGGGGTCGGGGTCTGTGGTGGTGAAGTGGGGGCTTGTGACTTTGTGGTCAGTATCTGCACATTTAGTAATGATGTAGGGGCAGTGTGGGGGCTGCACTGTCCTCTGATATTGGGGGTCAGTATCTGTGGAGGTGGTGGGAGGGCTCTATGTTTCTTGTGTATTGGGAGACTCCAGCTGTTGAGATGTTATGGGGTCCGTCAGTATCTGCCCCCTCGAGAGTGATACTCGCTCTTCTCTTGGTACTTAGTGCCGGGATCTCATTGTTCTTTTATGAATGGATGGGGGAGGGGAGCTGAAACTTTTCCCTGAATTTACCAAATGTCAAATGCAAGTACAAAACCAGAGGGCAACGGTCTAATGTGACGGTCTAATGTGACGTTCTGTGACTGCAGTCTAATGTGATCTCTACCAGAAGTGCAAATAGCTTACCATGTGCCTTAACCTGCCTGCTGCTGCCCCCATAACTGCCCCTGATACCCCGTGTCTGCCCGCCACCTCCCCGTGTCTGCCCGCCACCTCCCCGTATCTGCCCGCCACCTCCCCGTATCTGCCTGCCATCTCCCCGTATCTGCCTGCCACCTCACGGAATCTGCGGGCTGCAACCACCTCCCCGTATCTGCCCGCCACCTCCCCGTATCTGCCCGCCACCTCCCCGTATCTGCCTGCCACCTCCCCGTATCTGCCTGCCACCTCCCCGTATCTGCCTGCCACCTCCCCGTATCTGCCTGCCACCTCACGGTATCTGCGGGCTGCTACCACCTCACCGTGTCTTCCGGCTTCCACCACCTCACCGTATCTGCCTGCCACCTCCCCGTATCTGCCTGCCACCTCCCCGTATCTGCCCGCCACCTCCCCGTATCTGCCTGCCACCTCCCCGTATCTGCCTGCCACCTCCCCGTATCTGCCTGCCACCTCCCCGTATCTGCCTGCCACCTCACGGTATCTGCGGGCTGCTACCACCTCACCGTGTCTTCCGGCTTCCACCACCTCACCGTATCTGCCCGCCACCGCCATCATCTTCCTATATTTGCCCGCTGTCGCCACCTCCTGGTATCTGCCTGCTGGTTTTGCACTGGTCTCTGGGGCATTGTGGCTTGTGAGGAGCTTTTGGATGTTGTTGATGGATGAAGCGGCCTCATCCTGGTTCATTTTCCAACAGGGGCTCTGTCTGCAGAGCATTCCTCCTCGGCTTTGATGTCAGGTTCTGCGCTCCCTGGACTGCAGAGCATTCCTCCTCGGCTTTGATGTCAGGTTCTGCGCTCCCTGGACTGCAGAGCGTTCCTCCTCGGCTTTGATGTCAGGTTCTGCGCTCCCTGGACTGCAGAGCGTTCCTCCTCGGCTTTGATGTCAGGTTCTACGCTCCCTGGACTGCAGAGCATTCATCCTCGGCTTTGATGTCAGGTTCTGCGCTCCCTGGACTGCAGAGCATTCTTCCTCGGCTTTGATGTCAGGTTCTGCGCTCCCTGGACTGCAGAGCATTCCTCCTCGGCTTTGATGTCAGGTTCTGCGCTCCCTGGACTGCAGAGCATTCTTCCTCGGCTTTGATGTCAGGTTCTGCGCTCCCTGGACTGCAGAGCATTCCTCCTCGGCTTTGATGTCAGGTTCTGCGCTCCTTGGACTGCAGAGCATTCTTCCTCGGCTTTGATGTCAGGTTCTGCGCTCCCCGGACTGCAGAGCATTCCTCCTCGGCTTTGATGTCAGGTTCTGCGCTCCCTGGACTGCAGACCATTCTTCCTCGGCTTTGATGTCAGTTTCTGCGCTCCCCGGACTGCAGAGCATTCCTCCTCGGCTTTGATATCAGGTTCTGCGCTCCCCGGACTGCAGAGCATTCCTCCTCGGCTTTGATGTCAGGTTCTGCGCTCCATGGACTGCAGAGCATTCCTCCTCAGCTTTGATATCAGGTTCTGCGCTCCTTGGACTGCAGAGCATTCCTCCTCAGCTTTGATGTCAGGTTCTGCGCTCCCCGGACTGCAGAGCATTCCTCCTCGGCTTTGATGTCAGGTTCTGCGCTCCCTGGACTGCAGAACATTCCTCCTCGGCTTTGATGTCAGGTTCTACGCTCCCCGGACTGCAGAGCATTCCTCCTCGGCTTTGATGTCAGGTTCTGTGCTCCCCGAACTGCAGAGCATTCCTCCTCGGCTTTGATGTCAGTTTCTGCGCTCCCTGGACTGCAGAGCATTCCTCCTCAGCTTTGATATCAGGTTCTGCGCTCCTTGGACTGCAGAGCATTCCTCCTTAGCTTTGATGTCAGGTTCTGCGCTCCCCGGACTGCAGAGCATTCCTCCTCGGCTTTGATGTCAGGTTCTGCGCTCCCTGGACTGCAGAGCATTCCTCCTCGGCTTTGATGTCAGTTTCTGCGCTCCCCGGACTGCAGAGCATTCCTCCTCGGCTTTGATGTCAGGTTCTGTGCTCCCCGGACTGCAGAGCATTCCTCCTTGGCTTTGATGTCAGGTTCTGCGCTCCCCGGACTGCAGAGCATTCCTCCTCGGCTTTGATGTCAGTTTCTGCGCTCCCTATACTGCAGAGCATTCCTCCTCGGCTTTGATGTCAGGTTCTGCGCTCCTTGGACTGCAGAGCATTCCTCCTCGGCTTTGATATCAGGTTCTGCGCTCCTTGGACTGCAGAGCATTCCTCCTCGGCTTTGATGTCAGTTTCTGCGCTCCCCGGACTGCAGAGCACTCCTCCTCGGCTTTGATGTCAGTTTCTGCGCTCCCTAGACTGCAGAGCATTCCTCCTCGGCTTTGATGTCAGGTTCTGCGCTCCTTGGACTGCAGAGCATTCCTCCTCGGCTTTGATGTCAGTTTCTGCGCTCCCTATACTGCAGAGCATTCCTCCTCGGCTTTGATGTCAGTTTCTGCGCACCCTGGACTGCAGAGCATTCCTCCTCGGCTTTGATGTCAGGTTCTGCGCTCCCCGGACTGCAGAGCATTCCTCCTCGGCTTTGATGTCAGTTTTTGCGATCCCTAGACTGCAGAGCATTCCTCCTCGGCTTTGATATCAGGTTCTGCGCTCCCTGGACTGCAGAGCATTCCTCCTCGGCTTTGATGTCGGGTTCTGCGCTCCCCGGACTGCAGAGCATTCCTCCTCGGCTTTGATGTCGGGTTCTGCGCTCCCCGGACTGCAGAGCATTCTTCCTCGGCTTTGATGTCGAGTTCTGCGCTCCCCGGACTGCAGAGCATTCCTCCTCGGCTTTGATGTCGGGTTCTGCGCTCCCCGGACTGCAGAGCATTCCTCCTCGGCTTTGATGTCGGGTTCTGCGCTCCCCGGACTGCAGAGCATTCTTCCTCGGCTTTGATGTCGAGTTCTGCGCTCCCCGGACTGCAGAGCATTCCTCCTCGGCTTTGATGTCGGGTTCTGCGCTCCCCGGACTGCAGAGCATTTGTCCTTGGCTTTGATGTCGGGTTCTGCGCTCCCCGGACTGCAGAGCATTCCTCCTCGGCTTTGATGTCGAGTTCTGCGCTCCCCGGACTGCAGAGCATTTGTCCTTGGCTTTGATGTCGGGTTCTGCGCTCCCTGGACTGCAGAGCATTCCTCCTCGGCTTTGATGTCGGGTTCTGCGCTCCCCGGACTGCAGAATGGCTCCTCAGGAAAGGTTTTAATTAATGCTGTGGTCGTCCGCTGAGCGGTCGGATGTTTTCCATTACCTTCTTCTGATCGTTTTCGCAGCTGGAGGGGCATTCGGTGACTGTCGGTGACCTGCAGCGGTCGGGTCTGTACAGTTTCCACCGCAGACTGAGCGGATCATACACGTCGCGCGCTGCCTCTGAGGCTCCGCACAGTGGCCGCCGGCGCACCTAGGAGGCGTTCTATCGCATCTGTAGCAATTGCACAGACGTTGCCATGATGGGCATCAGTGGCGCTCAGTTTGAGGGTGCACGAGGTAAACACCCCCTACATCAGCAGGGTCTGCTCCTCACCCTCATAGCCCTGCGCCCGCACCGCTTCCATTATCTCTTTGGTTTATCAGTATCCTGCTGAGGAACTTCTGCTTTTAACCCTTCACTGGCCACTCGGCCAAAATTTTGAGCCGACTTCCTATGGCTTTACGGCTGCTTTGGCACCACTAGTCCTCCCCTGGTCCTGATTCGGGCATCGCTGGCTTGAATCAATCGCACATTGGCTTCAGTCGTAAAATGCCCAGGAATGTGTCCTCCTCTCATTGTCAGCGACACAGTATCCCGCGTCTGCAGGAATACACTAAAGTCTACAGCAACTGCAGGTGATGGGCAGGTGGAGACAGCAAGTTCTCCTGTCTATCATCCATGGCTGACACTGGAGACCTTCAGTCACATAACTTACAGATACAGTAGAAATCTCCCTGACCCCAACATCCATATATGTGACTGATATCAGCCTCTTATAACGCTCCAGTACTGATATAACCTCCAGACATTACACCATGTGACTGATATCAGCCTCTCTTATAACGCTCCAGTACTGATATAACCCCCAGACATTACACCATATGTGACTGATATCAGCCTCTTATAACGCTCCAGTACTGATATAACCTCCAGACATTACACCATGTGACTGATATCAGCCTCTCTTATAACGCTCCAGTACTGATATAACCCCCAGACATTACACCATATGTGACTGATATCAGCCTCTTATAACGCTCCAGTACTGATATAACCTCCAGACATTACACCATGTGACTGATATCAGCCTCTCTTATAACGCTCCAGTACTGATATAACCCCCAGACATTACACCATATGTGACTGATATCAGCCTCTTATAACGCTCCAGTACTGATATAACCTCCAGACATTACACCATGTGACTGATATCAGCCTCTCTTATAACGCTCCAGTACTGATATAACCCCCAGACATTACACCATATGTGACTGATATCAGCCTCTTATAACGCTCCAGTACTGATATAACCTCCAGACATTACACCATGTGACTGATATCAGCCTCTCTTATAACGCTCCAGTACTGATATAACCCCCAGACATTACACCATATGTGACTGATATCAGCCTCTTATAACGCTCCAGTACTGATATAACCTCCAGACATTACACCATGTGACTGATATCAGCCTCTCTTATAACGCTCCAGTACTGATATAACCCCCAGACATTACACCATATGTGACGGATATCAGCCCCTCTTATAATGCTCCAGTACTGATATAACCTCCAGACATTACACCATATGTGACTGATATCAGCCCCTCTTATAACGCTCCAGTACTGATATAACCTCCAGACATTACACCATATGTGACTGATATCAGCCCCTCTTATAACGCTCCAGTACTGATATAACCTCCAGACATTACACCATATGTGACTGATATCAGCCCCTCTTATAATGCTCCAGTACTGATATAACCTCCAGACATTACACCATATGTGACTGATATCAGCCCCTCTTATAACGCTCCAGTACTGATATAACCTCCAGACATTACACCATATGACTGATATCAGTCCCTCTTATAACGCTCCAGTACTGATATAACCTCCAGACATTACACCATATGTGACTGATATCAGCCCCTCTTATAATGCTCCAGTACTGATATAACCTCCAGACATTACACCATATGTGACTGATATCAGCCCCTCTTATAACGCTCCAGTACTGATATAACCTCCAGACATTACACCATATGTGACTGATATCAGCCCCTCTTATAACGCTCCAGTACTGATATAACCTCCAGACATTACACCATATGTGGCTGATATCAGCCCCTCTTATAACGCTCCAGTACTGATATACAGTGGGGAAAAAAAGTATTTAGTCAGTCAGCAATAGTGCAAGTTCCACCACTTAAAAAGATGAGAGGCGTCTGTAATTTACATCATAGGTAGACCTCAACTATGGGAGACAAACTGAGAAAAAAAAATCCAGAAAATCACATTGTCTGTTTTTTTTTTTCATTTTATTTGCATATTATGGTGGAAAATAAGTATTTGGTCAGAAACAAAATTTCATCTCAATACTTTGTGATATATCCTTTGTTGGCAATGACAGAGGTCAAACGTTTTCTGTAAGTCTTCACAAGGTTGCCACACACTGTTGTTGGTATGTTGGCCCATTCCTCCATGCAGATCTCCTGTAGAGCAGTGATGTTTTTGGCTTTTCGCTTGGCAACACGGACTTTCAACTCCCTCCAAAGGTTTTCTATAGGGTTGAGATCTGGAGACTGGCTAGGCCACTCCAGGACCTTGAAATGCTTCTTACGAAGCCACTCCTTCGTTGCCCTGGCGGTGTGCTTTGGATCATTGTCATGTTGAAAGACCCAGCCACGTTTCATCTTCAATGCCCTTGCTGATGGAAGGAGGTTTGCACTCAAAATCTCACGATACATGGCCCCATTCATTCTTTCATGTACCCGGATCAGTCGTCCTGGCCCCTTTGCAGAGAAACAGCCCCAAAGCATGATGTTTCCACCACCATGCTTTACAGTAGGTATGGTGTTTGATGGATGCAACTCAGTATTCTTTTTCCTCCAAACACGACAAGTTGTGTTTCTACCAAACAGTTCCAGTTTGGTTTCATCAGACCATAGGACATTCTCCCAAAACTCCTCTGGATCATCCAAATGCTCTCTAGCAAACTTCAGACGGGCCCGGACATGTACAGGCTTAAGCAGTGGGACACGTCTGGCACTGCAGGATCTGAGTCCATGGTGGCGTAGTGTGTTACTTATGGTAGGCCTTGTTACATTGGTCCCAGCTCTCTGCAGTTCATTCACTAGGTCCCCCCGCGTGGTTCTGGGATTTTTGCTCACCGTTCTTGTGATCATTCTGACCCCACGGGGTGGGATTTTGCGTGGAGCACCAGATCGAGGGAGATTATCAGTGGTCTTGTATGTCTTCCATTTTCTAATTATTGCTCCCACAGTTGATTTCTTCACTCCAAGCTGGTTGGCTATTGCAGATTCAGTCTTCCCAGCCTGGTGCAGGGCTACAATTTTGTTTCTGGTGTCCATTGACAGCTCTTTGGTCTTCACCATAGTGGAGTTTGGAGTCAGACTGTTTGAGGGTGTGCACAGGTGTCTTTTTATACTGATAACAAGTTTAAACAGGTGCCATTACTACAGGTAATGAGTGGAGGAAAGAGGAGACTCTTAAAGAAGAAGTTACAGGTCTGTGAGAGCCAGAAATCTTGATTGCTTGTTTCTGACCAAATACTTATTTTCCACCATAATATGCAAATAAAATGAAAAAAAAACAGACAATGTGATTTTCTGGATTTTTTTTTCTCAGTTTGTCTCCCATAGTTGAGGTCTACCTATGATGTAAATTACAGACGCCTCTCATCTTTTTAAGTGGTGGAACTTGCACTATTGCTGACTGACTAAATACTTTTTTTCCCCACTGTAACCTCCAGACATTACACCATATGTGACTGATATCAGCCCTTCTTATAACGCTCCAGTACTGATATAACCTCCAGACATTACACCATATGTGACTGATATCAACCCCTCTTATAAGGCTGGGTTCACACATACCGGAACTCTCGCGGAAATTACCGCGAGAATTCCGGAATTCCAGTCCGCGGGAAAATCGCATTTTAAATTCCCGCGATTTTCCCGCGGAAAAACTAGCATTTTGCAAGCGATCTGTAGCATCGCTTGGAGAACTGATTGACAGGTTGGTCACACTCGTCAAACATAGTGTTTGACGAGTGTGACCAACTTTTTACTACTGAGGCCGCCTATGCAGCATCAGTAGTAAAAGATAGAATGTAAAAAAAACGGTGTTATTCTCACCCTCCGACGTCCCGCGCAGCCTTCCCGCCTCTCTCCACGCTCCGGTCCCAGTAGTCCTTTGCGAAAATGCCCGCGATGACGTCAGTTCTCGCGGGATTGCGACGCCTCGCGGTAATTCGCGATGACGTCGCGCGAATGACCGCGAGACTTCGCGATCCCGCGAGATCGGACGTCATCGCGAGCATTTTCGCAAAGGACTACTGGGACCGGAGCGTGGAGAGAGGCAGGAAGGCTGCGCGGGACGTCGGAGGGTGAGAATAACAATATTTTTTATTTTAAATTCTATTTTTACAGGGATATGGTGCCCAAAGCCTGGAGGACAGTCTCCTCTCCTCCGGACCATGGGTACCATCCGCAAATGTTCTGCTTACTTTTCGCATGGTGTGCACAGCCACATGCGGAAAGTAAGCGGAACAATGCACTCCTATGGGTGCGGGATCGCCGCGATTCCGCAAATTAATGAGCATGCTGCGGTTTTTACCGCGAAGCGATTCCGCCGCGGTAAAAAACGCAGCATTAGCACAGCATTATCCCATAGGAATGCATGGGATGCTTATTTTTCGCGTTTTCGCGGCAAAATCGCGCGGTTAAAACCGCCGCGGAAACGCGAAAAAAATGCAACGTGTGAACTCAGCCTAACGCTCCATTGCTGATATAACCTCCAGACATTACACCATATGTGACTGATATCAGCCCCTCTTATAACGCTCCAGTGCTGATATAACCTCCAGACATTACACCATATGTGGCTGATATCAGCCCCTCTTATAATGCTCCAGTACTGATATAACCTCCAGACATTACACCATATGTGACTGATATCAGCCCCTCTTATAACGCTCCAGAACTGATATAACCCCCAGACATTACACCATATGTGACTGATATCAGCCCCTCTTATAATGCTCCAGTACTGATATAACCTCCAGACATTACACCATATGTGACTGATATCAGCCCCTCTTATAACGCTCCAGAACTGATATAACCCCCAGACATTACACCATATGTGACTGATATCAGCCCCTCTTATAATGCTCCAGTACTGATATAACCTCCAGACATTACACCATATGTGACTAATATCAGCCCCTCTTATAACGCTCCAGTACTGATATAACCTCCAGACATTACACCATATGTGACTGATATCAGCCCCTCTTATAACGCTCCAGTACTGATATAACCCCCAGACATTACACCATATGTGACTGATATCAGCCCCTCTTATAACGCTCCAGAACTGATATAACCCCCAGACATTACACCATATGTGACTGATATCAGCCCCTCTTATAATGCTCCAGTACTGATATAACCTCCAGACATTACAACATATGTGACTGATATCAGCTCTTTAAGAGCCGTGTGCACCGCGCTCTGCTGTCACTGCGGAGCCGTGTGCGCCGCGCTCTGCTGTCACTGCGGAGCCTTGTGCGTCGCACTGTGCTGTCGTTGAGCCTTGTGCGCCGCTGTTGTTGAGGAGCCTTGTGCGCTGCTCTCTGCCGTCGCTGCGGAGCTGTGTGTGCCGCTCTCTGCTGTCACTGAGGAGCTGTGTGCGCCGCTCTCTGCTGTCACTGAGGAGCCGTGTGCGCCGCTCTCTGCTGTCACTGAGGAGCCGTGTGCGCCGCTCTCTGCTGTCACTGAGGAGCCGTGTGCGCCGCTCTCTGCTGTCACTGAGGAGCCGTGTGCGCCGCTCTCTGCTGTCACTGAGGAGCCGTGTGCGCCGCTCTCTGCCGTCGCTGCGGAGCTCTGTGCGCCGCTCTCTGCTGTCACTGAGGAGCCGTGTGCTCTGCTCTCTGCTGTCCCTGAGGAGCCATGTGCGCCAAGCTCTGCTATTGCTGCGGTACCGTATGCGCCGCGCTCTGCTGTCGCTGCGGAGCCATGTGCACTGCTCTCTGCCGTCACTGCAGAGCCGTATGTGCTGCGCTCTGCTGTCGCTGCGGAGCCGTGTGCACTGCTCTCTACCGTTGCTGCGGAGCCGTGTGCGCCGTTCTCTGCCGTCGCTGCGGAGCCGTTCTCTGCAGTTGCTGCTGTCTCATACAACATGATGCTGAATTGTGAGTGCTGTTGGGCTCTCTGGGACTTGTAGTGCCCCTGCGCTGTGACGAGTGTAAAGTGACATCTGCCAGTCTCTGACATGAACGCTCTTGGTATGACGTTTAGAGGAGTGTGCAGAGATGGGGGCAGCGGTTCCCGGTGGGACCCCCAGAGCGGACACTCCAGCGATGGACGGCTGCAGCTGCTGCCCAGACTTTGTATGCAGAGTTCCAGCAGATGATGAGCGGGGGGCGCAGCTGCTGCACATATGGGGGGGTCACGGGGTAAAGCACATGAGCAGTATGTGTAGATGCCGCCGGCTGTAGCCATTGGGGGGGTGTGATGTGGGGGGTCGCGGCCGCTGATGTACGGTGTTCGGTCAGAGACCCTCCTGCCGGTAAACTCCTGGTAATGACCCCAAGCCTCCGAGGATGAAGCTGGCACTGTGATGCCACCGCACCACACAGAATGGCGGAGAGCTGGCCCGACCGGTTCCACCACATTCCGCTCCTCGGTGAAGAGGTGATCGTGGGGCAGGCGGTGTGGTTTCCCGTCGTTTCCAGTCACATCTCCTGTAGTTACTCACAAAAGTGCTGCATGGGGGCTGGGCCGGTGTGACGGCAGTGAGGCCTGGCACAGGAGAGTGGCCCATGGAAAGCTGGGTGACGGAGGGGACTGGCCGTTGTGACGGCAGTGAGGCCTGGCAGAGGAGAGTGGCCAATGGAAAGCTAGGTGACGGAGGGGACGGGCCGGTGTGATGGCAGTGAGGCCTGGCAGAGGAGAGTGGCCCATGGAAAGCTGGGTGATGGAGGGGCCTGGTCGGTGTGACGGCAGTGAGATCTGGCACAGGCGAGTGGCCCATGAAAAGCTGGGTGATGGAGGGGCCGGGCCGGTGTGACTGCAGTGAGGCCTGGCACAGGAGAGTCGCCCATGGAAATCTGGGGGACGGGCCGGTGTGACGGCAGTGAGGCCTGGAACAGGAGAGTGGCCCATGGGAAGCTGGGTGATGAAGGGGCCGGGTCGGTGTGACGGCAGTGAGATCTGGCACAGGCGAGTGGCCCATGAAAAGCTGGGTGACGGAGGGGCCGGGCCGGTGTGACTGCAGTGAGGCCTGGCACAGGAGAGTGGCCCATGGAAAGCTGGGTGACGGAGGGGACGTGTCGGTCGCGCAGTGTCAGACCTCAGTGATTCTCTGCCAGGCGCAGAGTGGTGTTGCGCTTTCTCCTTTTCACGCTCTCCGCCAGGAGATCAGATTTGACAGTGATCCCCGTAAAAGACGCAGTTGTCATTTAGTCTCCGGTCGCCGTTCAATGAGACGAGAATTTCCGACCATCTGTCGGGCGTCACCCAGCTTTCCCAGCACTCAGAGCGGCCACATACCGAGCTCTTCCTGTAATGGTGAATTTCTGGTGTCTGTGTATGCGCTCCGCGCCCCGGGGGTGATTGCAGTCTAGGGTCCTCAATCTGTGCAGTTACAACTCCCATCAGGCTGTGGCGGCTGCAGGGAGTTGTAGTTTGGCAGCTGGTGATAAGAGCTCAGTTACAGAACCTATTCTGATGAACGCCCTCGTTATCATAGTAATGGCGGCCACACCCGGATTGTACTGCACGCTGCGTATGTCAGTGCTCCCCGCAGCCAGGTCACATGGGGTGTACCCGAGATGTCTGGGGTCTGTTCACATTGCGTGTTCTGCTCCTGGTGCATCCGCTATATGTGGCCACGATGGGGCGTCCTATTAGCCTCCGTCTGATCGCTGCACTTGATGCCACCGCACGAGCCTGCGATATGGACGAGCCCAGTGAGAGCGTGCACAGGCCGGGGAGCATCATCCCCGTCATTGCCGACCTCCTGAGGGGGTCATGGGTGCACCACTTGGCTCAGGATGGATCCCATTGTTTCCCTTTGTATATTGGGGGAGCGTTTATGGGGTGACCCCGCTGATTCCTTGTGTGGCTGCACTGGCTCCGGAGGGATTTCTCTTCTTGAGATCAGATGATATCATTTGTGATATCCTGCGTGGATCTGTGGAGCGTCAGTCGCTGCGGTCCCAGGGTCGGGCCCCCACTCACATTCCCACATATTAATGACTATAATTACTAATCCCAGGACGGTTATTAATAGTCAGTGAGGAGGAAGCCGCTCGGCAGGTACCGGAGCGCAGGTGAGTCACCGCCGCGCAGGCAAGTCCCGGCTCTGTGCTTGCCCATCGCTGTCAGTCTGTGCACGGACAGAGAGACGAGAGGATGGCGGCTGCTCAGCGCTGCTGTATGCTGCATATCAGAGGTCGGTGCCGCCGGTTTTATCTGTGTCCGCTGATTAGATTATAATTTTACATTGCACAACATTATATCAATCATTATACAACCGCAACATTGTGATGGTGTATAATCCTGCCAGATAAACCACACTGCGTGATATTATCACACTGCTGCTCAATATAGGACGCAGCATTATATATTACCCTACAGTACATTATATTACACTACAGTATGGTATATTACACTACAGTATGGTATATTACACTACAGTATGTTATATTACACTACAGTACGGTATATTACACTACAGTATGTTATATTACACTACAGTATGTTATATTACACTACAGTATGGTATATTACACTACAGTATGGTATATTACACTACAGCATGTTATATTACACTACAGTACGGTATATTACACTACAGTACGGTATATTACACTACAGTACATTATATTACACTACAGTATGGTATATTACACTACAGTATGTTATATTACACTACAGTATGGTATATTACACTACAGTATGTTATATTACACTACAGCATGTTATATTACACTACAGTACGGTATATTACACTACAGTACGGTATATTACACTACAGTATGTTATATTACACTACACTACATTATATTACACTTGTATATTACGCTACAGTACATTATATTACCCTACAGTACGGTATATTACACTACAGTACATTATATCACGCTACAGTACGTTATATTACACTACAGTTCGTTATATTACCCTTGTATATTACACTTCAGTATGTTATATTACACTACAGTACTGTAATATAACATACTGTAGCATAATATACCATACTGTAGTGTAATATACAAGGGTAATATAACGTACTGTAGTGTGACATAACGTACTGTAGTGTAATGTACTGTACTGTAGTGTGATATAACATACTGTAGTGTAATATACCGTACTGTAGCGTAATATACAAGTGTAATATAGTGTAGTGTAATATAACGTACTGTAGTGTGATATACCATACTGTACTGTAATATAACCTACAGTAGCGTAATATACCGTACAGTACGGTATATTACACTACAGTATGTTATATTACACTATACTACATTATATTACATTTGTATATTACGCTACAGTACATCTCCTTGAACACTGCCCCTATTGGTCAAACAATCAGTAGATTTGGTTTCCAGTACCATCTCTATGCTGATGACACCCAATTATACACTTCTTCTCCTGACATCACGCCAGCCTTTCTGGAAAACACCGGCGATTGTCTAAACGCTGTGTCTAACATCATGTCCTCACTATATCTGAAACTGAACCTGTCAAAGACTGAACTCCTGGTGTTTCCTCCCGCTACTAATGTACCTACACCCGACATTGCCATTTCCGTGTGTGGTTCCACTATTACTCCCCAGCAACAGGCCCGCTGTCTTGGGGTCATACTTGATTCTGAGCTTTCCTTTGCCCCCCACATCCGATCACTGGCTCGCTCTTGTCATCTGCACCTCAAAAACATTTCTAGAATTCGACCTTTTCTTACTTTTGACTCCGCAAAAACTCTTACTTTTTCTCTTATTCATTCTCATCTCGACTATTGTAACTCTCTTCTAATCGGTCTCCCTCTTACCAAACTCTCTCCCCTCCAATCTGTCTTGAATGCTGCAGCCAGGATCATATTCCTCACCAATCGTTACACCGATGCCTCTACCTTGTGCCAGTCATTACACTGGTTACCCATCCACTCCAGAATTCAGTATAAACTTATTACCCTCACCCACAAAGCCCTCCATGGCTCAGCACCACCCTACATCTCCTCCCTTGTTTCAGTATACCACCCTACCCGCGCCCTCCGTTCTGCTGATGACCTGACGTTAGCATCCTCAATAATCAGAACCTCCCACTCCCGTCTCCAAGACTTTACACATGCTGCTCCAATTCTTTGGAATGCACTTCCCAGGTCAATACGATTAGTCCCCAATCCCTACAATTTTAAGCGTGCCCTGAAAACACATTTATTCAGACTTTATTAACACATTAACCTAATCTATCCCTGTGTGGCACAGCCAAAAGTTTTACCATAACCAGGTTCCCCGCATCATGTTCCCACATGCTTTATGCATCCATTAGCCCTCTATGTCTGTACTGCTACACACTTAACATTATGGCTGGTCCATACAATCAGGGCAACTGTTACCACCCACCTTTCGTGTCTCCCTCTTTCCTCATAGACTGTAAGCTTGCGAGCAGGGCCCTCACTCCTCTTGGTATCTGTTATGATCTATGTGATTATTGTTATGCTGTAATGTCTATTGTCTGTACAAGTCCCCTCTGAAATGTAAAGTGCTGCGGAATATGTCGGCGCTATAAAAATAACATTTATTATTATTATTATTATTATTATATTACACTAGTATATTACCTGTTATATCACAGTACAGTACATTATATTACACTACAGTAAATTATATTACACTACCGGGCGTTAGATCACACTACCGGGCGTTAGATCACGCTGCAGGGCGTTAGATCACACTACCGGGCGTTAGATCACGCTGCAGGGCGTTAAATCACCTGCCACCCTTGTGTTCGCTCTTCTGAGTATTGTCAGGTGGGCAGAGAGTGCAGCTCCAATCTATGAAGCGACTGCTGGAGCAACTCCACTGAAAGGAGCCCGGAGCGCTCCATGAATAGCTTCAGAAAACTCCATGTCCACACAACCTTACAGAAGGATGGCAGTATCTGCACCTGTGACAGGCCGCCCCCCATCCCTCTGGCACTCTGAGGGTTAATATGAAGCAGAAAGCACTCCGAGATCCTCCAGTTCACGGCGGAGATCCACTCATGTCACCTGAAGATCACGCTGTACGCGGGAAAGGGGGTCATAATGTGTCACCTGCTCAATATGATGGGAGTAGGAAATCTCATCAGCCTCAACATGACAGCGTATCTCATCCCATCAGGTGTGATACTACCTGCTGTATCTCATCCCATCGTGTGTGAGATTACTTTCTGTATCTCATCCCATCAAGTGTGATACTACCTGCTGTATCTCATCCCATCATGTGTGATACTACCTGCTGTATCTCATCCCATCAGGTGTGATACTACCTGCTGTATCTCATCCCATCAGGTGTGATACTACCTGCTGTATCTCATCCCATCAGGTGTGATACTACCTGCTGTATCTCATACCATCAGGTGTGTAATATTTGCTGTACCTCATCCCATCATCTGTGAAGCTGTCTGCAGAGCTGTGTACCTAATCCTGTCCTGTGATGCTGTGTGCTGAGCTGCTGTATCTGAGCCTATGATGAGGGCGCTGTGTGCTGAGCTGCTGTATCTGAGCCTATGATGAGGGCGCTGTGTGCTGAGCTGCTGTATCTGAGCCTATGATGTGATGCTGTGTGCGGAGCTGCTGTATCTGAGCCTATGATGAGGGTGCTGAGTTGCTGTATCTGAGCCTATGATGTGATACTGTGAGCTGAGCTGCTGTATCTAAGCCTATGATGAGGGTGTTGTGTGCTGAGCTGCTGTATCTGAGCCTATGATGAGGGCGCTGTGAGCTGAGCTGCTGTATCTGAACCCTAGATGTGATGCTGTGTGCTGAGCTGCTTTATCTGAGCTTATGAGGGCGCTGTGAGCTGACCTGCAGTATCTGAGCCTATGATGAAGGCGCTGTGAGCTGAGCTGTTGTATCTAAGCCTATGATGTGATGTTGGGCTGAGTTGCTGTATCTGAGCCTATGATGAGGGCGCTGTGAGCTGAGCTGCTGTATCTAAGCCTATTATGTGATGCTGTGTGCTGAGTTGCTGTATCTAAGCCTATGATGAGGGCGCTGTGAGCTGAGCTGCTGTATCTAAGCTTATGATGTGAGGCTGTGTGCTGAGCTGCTGTATCTGAGCCTATGATGAGGGCGCTGTGTGCTGAGCTGCTGTATCTGAGCCTATGATGTGATGCTGTGTTCTGAGCTGCTGTATCTGAGCCTATGATGAGGGCGCTGTGTGCTGAGCTGCTGTATCTGAGCCTATGATGAGGGCGATGTGTGCTGAGCTGCTGTATCTAAGCCTGTCTTGAGGGCGATGTGTGTTGAGCTGCTGTATCTGAGCTTATAAAGTGATGATGTGTGCTGAGCTGCTGTATCTGAGCCTATGATGAGGGCGCTGTGTGCTGAGCTTCTGTATCTTAGCCTATGATGAGGGTGCTGTGTGCTGAGCTGCTGTATCTGAGCCTATGATGAGGGTGCTGAGCTGCTGTATCTGAGCCTATGATGAGGGCGCTGTGTGCTGAGCTGCTATACCTAAGATGTGATACTGTTAGCTGAGCTGCTGTATCTGAGCCTATGATGAGGACGCTGTGAGCTGAGCTGCTATATCTAAGCCTATGATGTGATACTGTGAGC
This sequence comes from Dendrobates tinctorius, assembly GCF_039654945.1. Taxonomy (NCBI): domain Eukaryota; kingdom Metazoa; phylum Chordata; class Amphibia; order Anura; family Dendrobatidae; genus Dendrobates; species Dendrobates tinctorius. The sequence continues at coordinate 3,345,973 of NW_027361849.1, read as the reverse complement.
TGAGCTGCTGTATCTGAGCCTATGATGAGGGTGTTGTGTGCTGAGCAGCTGTATCTGAGCCTATGATGAGGGTGATGTGTGCTGAGCTGCTGTATCTAAGCCTGTCTTGAGGGCGATGTGTGCTGAGCTGCTGTATCTAAGCCTGTGATGAGGGCGCTGTGTGCTTAGCTGCTGTATCTGAGCCTACGATGAGGGTGTTGTGTGCTGAGCTGCTGTATCTGAGTCTGTGATGAGGGAGCTGTGAGCTGATCTGCTGTATCTGAGCCTATGATGAGGGTGCTTTGAGCTGAGCTGCTGTATCTGAGCCTGTGATGAGGGCGCTGTGAGCTGAGCTGCTGTATCTGAGCTATGATGAGGGTGCTGAGCTCCTGTATCTGAGCCTGTGATGGCGCTGTGAGCTGCTGTATCTGAGCCTGTGATGAGGGCGCTGTGTGCTGAGCTGCTGTATCTGAGCCTGTGATGGCGCTGTGAGCTGAGCTGCTGTATCTGTGCCTATGATGAGGGTGCTGAGCTGCTGTATCTGAGCCTGTAATGAGGGTGCTGTATGCTGAGCTGCTGTATCTGAGCCTCTGGTGAGGGCGCTGTGTGCTGAGCTGCTGTATCTAAGCCTGTGATGGGGGAGATGTGTGCTGAGCTGCTGTATCTAAGCCTGTGATGAGGGTTCTGTGTGCTGGGCTGCTGTATCTAAGTTTGTGATGAGGGCGCTGTGTGCTGAGCTGCTGTATCTGAGCCTATGATGAGGGTGCTGAACTGCTGTATCTGAGCCTGTAATGAGGGTGCTGTATACTGAGCTGCTGTATCTGAGCCTCTGGTGAGGGCGCTGTGTGCTGAGCAGCTGTATCTAAGCCTGTGATGAGGACGATGTGTGCTGAGCTGCTGTATCTAAGCCTGTTAAGAGGACGCTGTGCTAAGCTGCTGTATCTGAGCCTGTGATGAGGGTGCTGTGTGCTGAGCTGCTGTATCTGAGCCTATGATGAGTGTGCTGAGCTTCTGTATCTGAGCTTGTGATAAGGGTGCTGAGCTGTTGTATCTGAGCCTGTGATGAGGGCGCTATGTGCTGAGCTGCTGTATCTGAGCCTGTGATGAGGGTGCTGTGTGCTGAGCTGCTGTATCTGAGCCTATGATGAGTGTGCTGAGCTTCTGTATCTGAGCTTGTGATAAGGGTGCTGAGCTGTTGTATCTGAGCCTGTGATGAGGGCGCTATGTGCTGAGCTGCTGTATTTGAGCCTGTGATGAGGGCGATGTGTGCTGAGCTGCTGTATCTAAGCCTGTCATGAGGGCGATGTGTGCTGAGCTGCTGTATCTAATCCTGTGATGAGGGTGCTGAGCTGCTGTATCTGAGCCTATGATGAGGGCGCTGTGCTAAGCTGCTGTATCTGAGCCTCTGGTGAGGGCGATGTGTGCTGAGCTGCTGTATCTGAGCCTATGATGAGGGTGCTGTGTGCTGAGCTGCTGTATCTGAGCCTGTGATAAGGGCGCTGTGAGCTGAGCTGCTGTATTTGAGCCTATGATGAGGGTGCTGTGTGCTGAGCTGCTTTATCTGAGCCTGTGATGAGGTTGCTGAGCTGCTGTATCTGAGCCTATGATGAGGGTGCTGAGCTGCTGTATCTGAGCCTGTGATGAGGTTGCTGAGCTGCTGTATCTGAGCCTATGATGAGGGTGCTGAGCTGCTGTATCTGAGCCTGTGATAAGGGCGCTGTGAGCTGAGCTGCTGTATTTGAGCCTATGATGAGGGTGCTGTGTGCTGAGCTGCTTTATCTGAGCCTGTGATGAGGGTGCTGAGCTGCTGTATCTGAGCCTGTGATGAGGTTGCTGAGCTGCTGTATCTGAGCCTATGATGAGGGTGCTGAGCTGCTGTATCTGAGCCTGTGATGAGGTTGCTGAGCTGCTGTATCTGAGCCTATGATGAGGGTGCTGAGCTGCTGTATCTGAGCCTGTGATGAGGTTGCTGAGCTGCTGTATCTGAGCCTGTGATAAGGGTGCTGAGCTGTTGTATCTGAGCCTGTGATGAGGGCGCTATGTGCTGAGCTGCTGTATCTGAGCCTGTGATGAGGGTGATGAGATGCGTTATCCGAGCCTGTGATGAGGGCGCTGTGAGCTGAGCTGCTGTAACAGCCTATGATGAGGGCGCTGTGTGCTGAGCTGCTGTATCAAAGCCTGTGATGAGGGTACTGAGCTGCTGTATCTGAGCCTATGATGAGGGTGCTGAGCTGCTGTATCTGAGCCTGTGATGAGGGTACTGAGCTGCTGTATCTGAGCCTATGATGAGGGTGCTGAGCTGCTTTATCTGAGCCTGTGATGAGGGTGCTGAGCTGCTGTATCTGAGCCTGTGATGAGGTTGCTGAGCTGCTGTATCTGAGCCTATGATGAGGGTGCTGAGCTGCTGTATCTGAGCCTGTGATGAGGTTGCTGAGCTGCTGTATCTGAGCCTGTGATAAGGGTGCTGAGCTGTTGTATCTGAGCCTGTGATGAGGGCGCTATGTGCTGAGCTGCTGTATCTGAGCCTGTGATGAGGGTGATGAGCTGCGTTATCCGAGCCTGTGATGAGGGCGCTGTGAGCTGAGCTGCTGTAACAGCCTATGATGAGGGCGCTGTGTGCTGAGCTGCTGTATCAAAGCCTGTGATGAGGGTACTGAGCTGCTGTATCTGAGCCTATGATGAGGGTGCTGAGCTGCTGTATCTGAGCCTGTGATGAGGGTACTGAGCTGCTGTATCTGAGCCTATGATGAGGGTGCTGAGCTGCTGTATCTGAGCCTGTGATGAGGGTGCTGAGCTGCTGTATCTGAGCCTGTGATTTGGGTGCTAAGCTGCTGTATCTGAGCCTGTGATGAGGGTGCTGAGCTGCTGTAACTGAGCCTGTGATGAGGGTGCTGAGCTGCTGTATCTGAGCCTGTGATGAGGGTGCTGTGTGCTGAGCTGCTGTATCTGAGCCTATGAGGGCGCTGTGTGCTGAGCTGCTGTATCTAAGCCTGTGATGAGGGTGCTGAGCTGCTGTATCTGAGCCTGTGATGAGGGTGCTGAGCTGCTGTATCTGAGCCTGTGCTGAGGGTACTAAGCTGCTGTATCTGAGCCTGTGATTTGGGTGCTAAGCTGCTGTATCTGAGCCTGTGATTTGGGTGCTGAGCTGCTGTATCTGAGCCTGTGATGAGGGCGCTGTGTGCTGAGCTGCTGTATCTGAGCCTGTGATGAGGGCGCTGTGAGCTGAGCTGCTGTATCAAAGCCTGTGATGAGGGTGCTGAGCTGCTGTATCTGAGCCTGTGATTTGGGTGCTAAGCTGCTGTATCTGAGCCTGTGATGAGGGTGCTGAGCTGCTGTATCTGAGCCTGTGATGAGGGTGCTGAGCTGCTGTATCTGAGCCTGTGATTTGGGTGCTAAGCTGCTGTATCTGAGCCTGTGATGAGGGTGCTGAGCTGCTGTATCTGAGCCTGTGCTGAGCTGCTGTATCTAAGCCTGTCATGAGGGCGCTGTCAGCAGTGTTGGATGATGAATGTCTAATCTCCTTCCTGCTGTAAAGTCGCTGTCATCCCCTATTAATGTCATTGCGGATCATTGCGCTGCCGTCACCTGGGATGAATCTTCCCCGTCCTGTGGAGCCGGCTGCGGAGCCGCGGTGCCCCTAGTAGTCACACATCTTTCCTAGTAGCCATGAACAAGGGCGAGGCAGGCGGGGACCATCTGGGTCCTAGAACTTCTAAGGGATGGTGGGCGCCAGCTTCTCACCAATCTCAGTGTGGGGTCCAGGTCTGCACTGATACATGTCCTGTTCACTGCCCTAATGCGGCTCCATTGTTCCCATTCACTGACAGCAAGCAGAGATCTTACACAAAGTCTAGAAGATTGTAAACCTGTGATGAGGGTGCTGTGAGCTGAGCTGCTGTAACAGCCTATGATGTAGAAGTCCAGTAAATCCCCTTGGTGTGCGGTCTCCCCGGCCTCTCTGCCCGACCTCCCTGCCTGGCCTCTCACTGTATGGCTGGAAGGACAGGGCGCCCTTTCTCCTAGGCTCCACAGGTCACTGTCCCTTATTTGCCTTCCCTCCAGGGACTCTGCGCAATGGCCTCCTCTACTCACATGCTCCCCTTACCCCGGCCTCTGAGGAGGCTCTGGCAGAGCAACTAGCGCTGCACAATACCCTAGATTATTCCAGGAGTCCTCCCGATATCCGTGCAGTGTGAACGGGGCTTTACTGTGTAGTACCTCGCTGCATGTACTCGAGGTTGCAGTCACCGGGGGAGAGGAGTCATATTAAGCCCCTCGAACATGGGATGACTGTCGGCTGAACCGATTGTTGCTCCTGCAGCATCATCAGACTGTCCCATACACGGGGGCGACATGTCTGCTGTCAGCTTATCTCCAGTGATCCGAAATCAGACACCACGCTGGATCCTTAACGCCTCCGACAATCAGCTGTCCTGGTCTCCCATACCTATGTTGATTGCACCTGTCAGTATCAGTGGGTTCAGCCAATGTAATGTATAAAGGAACCAAAAACCACACAAGAGTTTGTTCTAGATGTGTATGTACAGCCGATATGTCGCCTGTAGGTATATGCAGTCTGCTCACCAGTGTCATCCCCTCTATACGTGCACTACACACACATGACGCCACTGACTGCCGCATGTGTCCCCCTGTATACTGCCGTGTGCAGCATGTATCCCCCTGTACACCACTGTCTGCCGCATGTATCCCCCTGTACACCACTGTCTGCCGCATGTATCCCCCTGTACACCACTGTCTGCCGCATGTATCCCCCTGTACACCACTGACTGCCGCATGTATCCCCCTGTACACCACAGTCTGCCGAATGTATCCCCCTGTACACCACTGACTGCCGCATGTATCCTCCTGTACACCGCCGTCTGCCGCATGTATCCCCCTGTACACCACTGACTGCCGCATGTATCCCCCTGTACACCACTGACTGCCGCATGTATCCTCCTGTACACCGCCGTCTGCCGCATGTATCCCCCTGTACACCACTGACTGCCGCATGTATCCTCCTGTACACCACTGTCTGCCGCATGTATCCCCCTGTACACCACTGACTGCCGCATGTATCCCCCTGTACACCACTGACTGCCGCATGTATCCCCCTGTACACCACTGTCTGCCGCATGTATCCCCCTGTACACCACTGTCTGCCGCATGTATCCCCCTGTACACCGCTGTCTGCCGCATGTATCCCCCTGTACACCACTGTCTGCCGCATGTATCCCCCTGTACACCACTGACTGCCGCATGTATCCCCCTGTATACTGCCGTGTGCAGCATGTATCCCCCTGTACACCACTGTCTGCCGCATGTATCCCCCTGTACACCACTGTCTGCCGCATGTATCCCCCTGTACACCGCTGTCTGCCGCATGTATCCCCCTGTACACCCCTGTCTGCCGCATGTATCCCCCTGTACACCACTGTCTGCCGCATGTATCCCCCTGTACACCACCGTCTGCCGCATGTATCCCCCTGTACACCGCCGTCTGCCGCATGTATCCCCCTGTACACCGCCGTCTGCCGCATGTATCCCCCTGTACACCGCCGTCTGCCGCATGTATCCCCCTGTACACCACCGCCTGCCGCATGTATCCCCCTGTACACCACTGCCTGCCGCATGTATCCCCCTGTACACCACCGACTGCCGCATGTATCCCCCTGTACACCGCCGTCTGCCGCATGTATCCCCCTGTACACTGCCGTCTGCTGCATGTATCCCCCTGTACACTGCCGTCTGCTGCGTGTATCCCCCTGTACACCGCCGTCTGCCGCATGTATCCCGCTGTACACTGCCGTCTGCTGCATGTATCCCCCTGTACACTGCCGTCTGCTGCATGTATCCCCCTGTACACCGCCGTCTGCCGCATGTATCCCCCTGTACACCACTGTCTGCCGCATGTATCCCCCTGTACACCACTGACTGCCGCATGTGTCCCCCGTATACTGCCGTATGCCGCATGTATCCCCCTGTACACCACTGTCTGCCGCATGTGTCCCCCGTATACTGCCGTATGCCGCATGTATCCCCCTGTACACCACTGACTGCCGCATGTGTCCCCCGTATACTGCCGTATGCCGCATGTATCCCCCTGTACACCGCCGTATGCCGCATGTTTCCCCCTGTACACCACTGACTGTCTCATGTATCCCCCTATATACTGCCGCCTGTATACCGCCATCTGACGCATGTATCCCCCTGTACACCACTGACTACCGCATGTGTCCCCCGTATACTGCCGTCTGCCGCATGTATCCCCCTGTACACTGCCGTCTGCCGCATGTATCCCCCTGTACACTGCCGTCTGCCGCATGTATCCCCCTGTACACCACTGACTGTCGCATGTATCCCCCTATATACTGCTGCATGTATCCCCCTATATACTGCTGCATGTATCCTCCTGTATACCGCTGTCTGCTGCATGTATCCCCCTGTACACTGCCGTCTGCCGCATGTATCCCCCTGTACACCACTGACTGCTGCATGTGTCCCCCGTATACTGCCTTCTGCTGCATGTATCCCCCTATATACTGCCTTCTGCTGCATGTATCCCCCTATATACTGCCGCATGTATCCCCCTGTACACCACTGACTGCCGCATGTATCCCCCTGTACACCACTGTCTGCCGCACGTATCCCCCTGTACACCACTGACTGCTGCATGTGTCCCCCGTATACTGCCTTCTGCTGCATGTATCCCCCTATATACTGCCGCATGTATCCCCCTGTACACCGCCTTCTGCTGCATGTATCCCCCTATATACTGCCGCATGTATCCCCCTGTACACCGCCGTCTTCCGCATGTATCCCCCTGTACACCACTGTCTGCCGCACGTATCCCCCTGTACACCACTGACTGCTGCATGTGTCCCCCGTATACTGCCTTCTGCTGCATGTATCCCCCTATATACTGCCGCATGTATCCCCCTGTACACCGCCTTCTGCTGCATGTATCCCCCTATATACTGCCGCATGTATCCCCCTGTACACCGCCGTCTTCCGCACGTATCCCCCTGTACACCACTGTCTGCTGCACGTGTCCCCCTATATACTGCTGCATGTATCCCCCTGTATATCGCTGTCTGCTGCACGTATTCCCCTGTATACTGCTGTGGTCTGTGGCGGAGTCATAATAACCAGGCAGCGGCACAGGCCAGAGCTCGGCTGGTGAAGGGTTAATGTTTGCAGAGATCGATTTGCTGTGACCTCATTCTTTGCCCCCTGGGCAGCGCCAAGCGTTGAGCTTCTTATCAGGGGTCACCCCTGTATCCACCCGTGTGTAAATATCACCCAGTGCCGAGTGGACGCCGCGTCTCCCATGATGCACCGCTCCCTTTACCTACAGGTGGAGTCTGACACCTGGGATAATAGTTGTCAGGAGTCGTGTGCTGCGGCGCTGTAATGACAGATAATACTGCAGAGTTATAACATTCCTCGTGTTTTGCGGGGGACGCGTCTCTCGTTCACCGCCTCGTCTGACCTTCATGGGTTTTTTGGCCTTTTTTTGCAGATGCTTTTTCTGTCACCGGGGGAGAAAATGGCGGCAAATCCGACTCTGTGGCCAATTTACAGCCACAGACATCGCTGAATTCAATCCAGAGCTCGCCGGGGCCTAAGCGCTCCACGAACACGCTGAAGAAGTGGCTGACGAGTCCGGTGCGGCGTCTGAACAGCGGCAAAGCCGAGAGCAACATCAAGAAGCAGAAGAAACGAGCCGGGAACCTGGGCTCCCCCCGAGCCAATGACGACACCACACCGCAGGGAGACAGCGCCGACGAGGTGGGACACAGCCCGTGGTGGGCCTCCCAGAGAGGCACGAGTCGTGGCGGGCGTCCCAGAGGGGCACAGCCCAAGCCAGCCTCCCAGAGGGGCACAGCCCAAGCCAGCCTCCCAGAGGGGCCCGAGCCGTGGCGGGCGTCCCAGAGGGGCCCGAGCCGTGGCGGGCGTCCCAGAGGGGCCCGAGCCGTGGCGGGCGTCCCAGAGGGGCCCGAGCCGTGGCGGGCGTCCCAGAGGGGCCCGAGCCGTGGCGGGCGTCCCAGAGGGGCCCGAGCCGTGGCGGGCCTCCCAGAGGGGCCCGAGCCGTGGCGGGCCTCCCAGAGGGGCCCGAGCCGTGGCGGGCCTCCCAGAGGGGCCCGAGCCGTGGCGGGCGTCCCAGAGGGGCCCGAGCCGTGGCGGACGTCCCAGAGGGGCCCGAGCCGTGGCGGGCCTCCCAGAGGGGCTCGAGCCGTGATATTGGTCTCCTTGAGCCCTCCAAACATTGCATTCACCGCCCAGGTTGTCAGGGCCCCGCATGATGTGGTTATATGTGGTTGTCAGAATCCCGCACAATGAGATCTGATTAAAGGCTACTCCACCCTAAATAAGGATGCGTCCGTAGCTCAGGGAGTGCAGCTTTCTGGCATCGTTTATAATGTAGTCTGGTTGCAGTTGCCCTACAGTAGTAGATGGACGTTCTGACTGATGGCGGCCTCTTTAGTCTCCGTAGTGCACAGCCGTCCTCCGCAAGGTGTCAATGTATTTTTCTGTTTTCCAGAAGTGTAAGAGAGGATGGGACGAGGAGGCCGACGACGATTCCCACACTCCGCTTCCCCCACCAATGAAGATCTTTGATAATGAACCAGTGCCTGATGACAAGGTACCAAAATTCCCAGGGAGCATTGGACACATCCTGTACTGGGAGGGGGCGTCAGATCATGTCTACGATGCCGAAGTAATGAGGGGCTGATGTGCTGGGTGGCGAATCAATCCACTGCTTTACTCCTCTTCTGCCGTTACATCATGTCTTATGTTCTCACTCACCTCCAGAGCTGCACTCACTATTCTGCTGTTACAGTGGATATGGAAAGTATTCAGACCCCTTTACATTTTTCACTCTTTGTTTAATTGCAGCTATTTGGTAAATTCAAAAAGTTCCTTTTTTTTCTCATTAATGTGCACTCTGCACCCCATCTTGACTGAAAAAAAGCAGAAATGTAGAAATTTTTGCAAATTTATTAAAAAAGAAAAACTGAAATATTCTATGGTCAAAAGTATTCAGCCCCTTTGCTCAAACACTCATATGTAAGTCACATGTGGTCCATTTCCTTGTGATCCTCCTTGAGATGGTTCTACTCCTTCATTGGAGTCCAGCTGTGTGTAATTACACTGATAGGACTTGATTGGTAAAGGCGCACACCTGTCTATATAAGACCTCACAGCTCACAGTGCATGTCAGACCAAATGAGAATCATGAGGCCAAAAGAACCGGCCAAGGAGCTCAGAGACAGAATTGTGGCAAGGCACAGATCTGGCCAAGGTTACAAAAGAATGTCTGCAGTACTAAAGGTTCCTAAGAGCACAATGGCCTCCATAATCCTTAAATGGAAGAAGTTTGGGACCACCAGAAGTCTTCCTAGACCTGACCATCCAGCCAAACTGAGCAATCGTGCGAGAAGATCCTTGGTGAGAGAGGTAAAGAGGAACCCCAAGATCACTGTGGCTGAGCTCCACAGATGCAGTAGGGAGATGGAAGAAAGTCGGGCCTTTATGGCAGAGTGACCCGACGGAAGCCTCTCCTCAGTGCCAGACATATGAAAGACGGCATAGCGTTTGCTACAAAACACATGAAGCACTATGAGAAATAAGATTCTCTGGTCTGATGAGACGAAGATAGAACTTTTTGGTGATAATTCTAAGCAGTATGTGTGGAGAAAACCAGGCACTGCTCATCACCTGCCCAATACAATCCCAACAGTGAAACATGGTGGTGGCAGCATCATGCTATGGGGGTGTTTTTCAGCTGCAGGGACAGGACGACTGGTTGCCATTGAAGAAAACATGAATGTGGCCAAGTACAGAGATATCCTGGATGAAAACCTCTTCCAGAGTGCTCTGGACCTCAGACTTGGCCGAAGGTTCACCTTCCAACAAGACAATGGTCCTAATCACACAGCTAAAATAACAAAGGAGTGGCTTCAGGACAACTCTGTGACCATTCCTGACTGGCCCAGCCAGAGCCCTGACCTAAACCCAACGGAGCATCTCTGGAGAGACCTGAAAACGGCTGTCCACCAACGTTCACCATCCAACTGGAGAGGATCTGCAAGGAAGAATGGCCAAGGATCCCCAAATCCAGGGGTGAAGAACGTCATTCCCAAGAAGACTCATGGCTGTACTAGCTCAAAAGGTGCGTCTACTCAATACTGAGCAAAGGGGCTGAATACTTATGACCATGTGATAGTTTGGTTTTTATTTTTTAATAAAATTGCAAAAATTTCTACATTTCTGTTTTCTTTCAGTCCAGATGGGGAGCAGAGTGTACAGTAATGGGGAAAAAGCAACTTTATTGAATTTACCAAATGGCTGCAATGAAACAAAGAGTGAAAAATGTAAAGGGGTCTGAATACTTTCGCTGTACATCGTGTCTTATCCTCCAATCACCTCCAGAGCTGCACTCACCATTCTGCCCTGATAATAGTCACATGATGTAATGTCTGGGGGGTTATATCAATACTGGAGCGTTATAAGGGGCTGATATCAGTCACATATTGTGTAATGTCTGGAGGTTATATCAGTACTGGAGCGTTATAAGAGGGGCTGATATCAGTCACATGATGTAATGTCTGGGGGGTTATATCAATACTGGAGCGTTATAAGGGGCTGATATCAGTCACATATTGTGTAATGTCTGGAGGTTATATCAGTACTGGAGCGTTATAAGAGGGGCTGATATCAGTCACATATGGTGTAATGTCTGGGGGTTATATCAGTACTGGAGCGTTATAAGAGAGGCTGATATCAGTCACATATGGTGTAATGTCTGGGGGTTATATCAGTACTGGAGCGTTATAAGAGGGGCTGATATCAGTCATATATGGTGTAATGTCTGGAGGTTATATCAGTACTGGAGCGTTAGAAGAGGGGCTGATATCAGTCACATATGGTGTAATGTCTGGAGGTTATATCAGTACTGGAGCGTTATAAGAGGGGCTGTTATCAGTCACATATGATGTAATGTCTGGAGGTTATATCAGTACTGGAGCGTTATAAGAGGGGCTGATATCAGTCACATATGGTGTAATGTCTGGAGGTTATATCAGTACTGGAGCGTTATAAGAGGCTGGTATCAGTCACATATGGTGTAATGTCTGGGGGTTATATCAGTACTGGAGCGTTATAAGAGGGGCTGATATCAGTCATATATGGTGTAATGTCTGGAGGTTATATCAGTACTGGAGCGTTAGAAGAGGGGCTGATATCAGTCACATATGGTGTAATGTCTGGAGGTTATATCAGTACTGGAGCGTTATAAGAGGGGCTGTTATCAGTCACATATGATGTAATGTCTGGAGGTTATATCAGTACTGGAGCGTTATAAGAGGGGCTGATATCAGTCACATATGGTGTAATGTCTGGGGGTTATATCAGTACTGGAGCGTTATAAAAGAGGCTGATATCAGTCACATATGGTGTAATGTCTGGGGGTTATATCAGTACTGGAGCGTTATAAGAGGGGCTGATATCAGTCACATATGGTGTAATGTCTGGAGGTTATATCAGTACTGGAGCGTTAGAAGAGGGGCTGATATCAGTCACATATGGTGTAATGTCTGGAGGTTATATCAGTACTGGAGCGTTATAAGAGGGGCTGTTATCAGTCACATATGATGTAATGTCTGGAGGTTATATCAGTACTGGAGCGTTATCAGAGGGGCTGATATCAGTCACATATGGTGTAATGTCTGGAGGTTATATCAGTACTGGAGCGTTATAAGAGGCTGATATCAGTCACATATGGTGTAATGTCTGGGGGTTATATCAGTACTGGAGCGTTATAAGAGGGGCTGATATCAGTCATATATGGTGTAATGTCTGGAGGTTATATCAGTACTGGAGCGTTATAAGAGGGGCTGATATCAGTCACATATGGTGTAATGTCTGGAGGTTATATCAGCACTGGAGCGTTATAAGAGGGGCTGATATCAGTCACATATGGTGTAATGTCTGGGGGTTATATCAGTAGTGGAGCGTTAGAAGAGGGGCTGATATCAGTGACATATGGTGTAATGTCTGGGGGTTATATCAGTACTGGAGCGTTATAAGAGGGGCTGATATCAGTCACATATGGTGTAATGTCTGGGGGTTATATCAGTACTGGAGCGTTATAAGAGGGGCTGATATCAGTCACATATGGTGTAATGTCTGGGGGTTATATCAGTACTGGAGCGTTATAAGAGGGGCTGATATCAGTCACATATGGTGTAATGTCTGGGGGTTATATCAGTACTGGAGCGTTATAAGAGGGGCTAATATCAGTCACATATGGTGTAATGTCTGGAGGTTATATCAGTACTGGAGCGTTATAAGAGGGGCTGATATCAGTGACATGTGGTGTAATGTCTGGGGGTTATATCAGTACTGGGCGTTATAAGAGGGGCTGATATCAGTCACATATGGTGTAATGTCTGGAGGTTATATCAGTACTGGAGCGTTATAAGAGGGGCTGATATCAGTCACATATGGTGTAATGTCTGGAGGTTATATCAGTACTGGAGTGTTATAAGAGGGGCTGATATCAGTGACATGTGGTGTAATGTCTGGGGGTTATATCAGTACTGGAGCGTTATAAGAGGGGCTGATATCAGTGACATGTGGTGTAATGTCTGGGGGTTATATCAGTACTGGGCGTTATAAGAGGGGCTGATATCAGTCACATATGGTGTAATGTCTGGAGGTTATATCAGTACTGGAGCGTTATAAGAGGGGCTGATATCAGTGACATGTGGTGTAATGTCTGGGGGTTATATCAGTACTGGGCGTTATAAGAGGGGCTGATATCAGTCACATATGGTGTAATGTCTGGAGGTTATATCAGTACTGGAGCGTTATAAGAGGGGCTGATATCAGTGACATGTGGTGTAATGTCTGGGGGTTATATCAGTACTGGGCGTTATAAGAGGGGCTGATATCAGTCACATATGGTGTAATGTCTGGAGGTTATATCAGTACTGGAGCATTATAAGAGGGGCTGATATCAGTCACATATGGTGTAATGTCTGGAGGTTATATCAGTACTGGAGCGTTATAAGAGGGGCTGATATCCGTCACATATGGTGTAATGTCTGGGGGTTATATCAGTACTGGAGCGTTATAAGAGGGGCTGATATCAGTCACATATGGTGTAATGTCTGGAGGTTATATCAGTACTGGAGCGTTATAAGAGGGGCTGATATCAGTCACATATGGTGTAATGTCTGGAGGTTAAGAGGGGCTGATATATATAGGTGTGTGTATGTGTATATATATATATATATATATATATATATATATATATATATATATATATAATATACACACACATACAATGCTCTTGATGTCAAGACAAGCTGTGAAGAGTAGATTGGAAGCACGGCCACGAGGTGGATAGAAGATAAGCGAAAGTATTTTCCCCAAAGTGGAATACTTAATGGATAGATGGGGGCACAGCTTACCAGGAACGTATGCACTGGCCCAGAGCTAGGTAGCAGGAAACCGCGACACGTGTTTGGAGTCGACACAGGCCGCTTTCTCAAGGGGATGGGGGGGGGGGTAATGTGGCTTGGACCTTAAGAAGCCATGGAAACCAGTCACTTGGCCATCACCTGGTCATAGTCAACCAATAAGAAGCGGCGCTATTGGCGCATGCGCGGTGCGCCCGACGGGTCCCGACATGCAAGGCACAAGACGTCAAGCATCACAGCGCACGCGCGAGGAGATGAGTGCCTAGGCATGCGCAGGAGGCATGAAGAGCCCGGCCCCATGTAGGACACGAAGGGCAAACAGCGCGCATGCGCATGGCCGCACAAGTAATAAAATAAGTGTGATGGTATATACAGGGCCATGCAAACAATGTATATCATTGAGCAACATAAAGAGACATATAGCAGCACACAAATAAAAAGATTTGTAAGACAACAATAGTCAATAAGGAGGAGTATTATGTGACGTCACCTCCAGAGATCATCCGAGTCCGGCCGCAGTAATATCGTGCAGAACTGCTGCAGAATGGAGATGAAAGATGGAACATCAAAAGGGAAACCTGACCGCTCCAGAATCATTAATGGCGCTACACAATGAACAGAAAGCAATAAAATAATGGAATTAAAAACAAACATAAAAACAAAACCCTTCTGGAATGAGGTGATACAAGGAGGGTTGGGAGGGGACATAAGGGGAAAGGACCACACCACTAAGGGACTCATGTAGACCCTTGGGGGCCATAGTATCCAGGGTCACAATCCATTTAGTGTCTTTCTGAGCCAGAAGTCTTTTATAATTACCCCCTCTGATTCCCAAATGGATGATGTCAATACCCCTCACTGTAAGTCTCCTGGCGTCACCGTCATGATGTGCCTTAAAGTGACGGGGAACGGTTTTAAGGTCAGAGGGATCGGCCACCGTTTTGGCTGCACAGATGTCTCACACATGCTCACGCACCCGCATCATGGAGCACGCGCACATAGCGTAATAGATCACATGGTGCTACCGCATGATTTCTCTGATTTGGAACCATCAGACTGAAGGTGGAGCAGCGCTGGACATTTGGGCAGGCAAGACAGTGGCCGCAAGGAATGGATCTGGGAACAGAACCCCTAGTGCCAAATGGATTGGACATGACAGGGTATCTGTGTATATGAAGCAGCCGTAGACCCCCTCACCATGATGGATTAGAGTCTGGGGCCAGGAGCAGCGTGGGGCATACTGGGACTTGTAGTTCACTAGCCAGCTTCCTCTGGGAATATAACGGAGTTGTGTGGATTTGCTGCAGAGCGCGCCTGTCTCTGTTTTGGGGGATATCTGCACCTCTTCTCACTAACCTTATTCCTGCTTTCTCTTTCTGTAATCCCCGCGGCTCCCACCTGACACCTCTGCTGCTCCCGCCGCCTGCTGCTAACCCGCTTTCCTTATGCACGTCCGCGGCTTCCAGCCCTCTTTACTTATGGCCCGTCAGAGCTCTGCTGAGGTCCCCAGTGCCGCCGAGCTGGTCAGTGCCATAGAGAATCTGGTCAGGAACAAGATGGTGAGTGCCCAGGGGCAGTACTGACCCAGCTCTGCTATATCCCCTACACTACATCTGTATACAGACACTGCTCTGCTATATCCCCTACACTACCCCTGTATACAGACACTGCTCTGCTATATCCCCTACACTACATCTGTATACAGACACTGCTCTGCTATATCCCCTACACTACATCTGTATACAGACACTGCTCTGCTATATCCCCTACACTACCCCTGTATACAGACACTGCTCTGCTATATCCCCTACACTACATCTGTATACAGACACTGCTCTGCTATATCCCCTACACTACCCCTGTATACAGACACTGCTCTGCTATATCCCCTACACTACATCTGTATACAGACCCGGCTCTGCAATATCCCCTACACTACATCTGTATACTGACCCAGCCCTGCTATATCCCCTACACTACATCTGTATACAGACCTGGCTCTGCTATATCTCCTACACTGCATCTGTATACAGACCCGGCTCTGCTATATCCCCTACGCTATTTCTGTATACTGACCCAGCTCTGCTATATCCCCTACACTACATCTGTATACAGACCCGGCTCTGCTATATCCCCTACACTACATCTGTATACAGACCCGGCTCTGCTATATCTCCTACACTGCATCTGTATACAGACCCGGCTCTGCTATATCCCCTACGCTATATCTGTATACTGACCCAGCTCTGCTATATCCCCTACACTACATCTGTATACAGACCCGGCTCTGCTATATCCCCTACACTACATCTGTATACTGACCCAGCTCTGCTATATCCCCTACACTACATCTGTATACAGACCCGGCTCTGCTATATCCCCTACACTACCCCTGTATACAGACACTGCTCTGCTATATCCCCAACACTACATCTGTATACAGAGCCGGCTCTGCTATATCCTCTACACTACATCTGTATACTGACCCAGCTCTGCTATATCACCTACACTACATCTGTATACTGACCCAGCTCTGCTATATCCCCTACACTACATCTGTATACTGACCCAGCTCTGCTATATTCCCTACACTACATCTGTATACTGACCCAGCTCTGCTATATCCCCTACACTACATCTGTATACTGACCCAGCTCTGCTATATCTTCTACCCCTGTATACAGACCCGGCTCTACTATATCCCCTACACTACATCTGTATACAGACCCGGCTCTGCTATATCCCCTACACTACATCTGTATACAGACCCGGCTCTGCTATATCCCCTACACTGCATGTGTATACAGACCCGGCTCTGCTATATCCCCTACACTACATCTGTATACAGACCCGTCTCTGCTATATCCCCTACACTACATCTGTATACTAACCCAGCTCTGCTATATCCCCTACACTACATCTGTATACTGACCCGGCTCTGCTATATCCCCTACATTACATCTGTATACAGACCCGGCTCTGCTATATCTCCTACACTACATCTGTATACAGACCCGGCTCTGCTATATCCCCTACACTACATCTGTATACTAACCCAGCTCTGCTATATCCCCTACACTACATCTGTATACAGACCCGGCTCTGCTATATCTCCTACACTACATCTGTATACAGACCCGGCTCTGCTATATCCCCTACACTAAATCTGTATACAGACCCGGCACTGCTATATCCCCTACACTATACCTGCATACAGACCCGGCTCTGCTATATCCCCTACACTACATCTGTATACAGACCCGGCTCTGCTATGTCCCCTACACTATATCTGTATACAGACCCGGCTCTGCTATATCCTCTACACTACATCTGTATACTGACCCAGCTCTGCTATATCCCCTACACTACACCTGTATACAGACCCGGCTCTGCTATATCCCCTACACTGCATGTGTATACAGACCCGGCTCTGCTATATCCCCTACACTACATCTGTATACAGACCCGTCTCTGCTATATCCCCTACACTACATCTGTATACTAACCCAGCTCTGCTATATCCCCTACACTACATCTGTATACTGACCCGGCTCTGCTATATCCCCTACACTACATCTGTATACAGACCCGGCTCTGCTATATCTCCTACACTACATCTGTATACAGACCCGGCTCTGCTATATCCCCTACACTACATCTGTATACTAACCCAGCTCTGCTATATCCCCTACACTACATCTGTATACAGACCCGGCTCTGCTATATCTCCTACACTACATCTGTATACAGACCCGGCTCTGCTATATCCCCTACACTAAATCTGTATACAGACCCGGCACTGCTATATCCCCTACACTATACCTGCATACAGACCCGGCTCTGCTATATCCCCTACACTACATCTGTATACAGACCCGGCTCTGCTATGTCCCCTACACTATATCTGTATACAGACCCGGCTCTGCTATATCCTCTACACTACATCTGTATACTGACCCAGCTCTGCTATATCCCCTACACTACACCTGTATACAGACCCGGCTCTGCTATATCCCCTACACTATACCTGCATACAGACCCGGCTCTGCTATGTCCCCTACACTACATCTGTATACAGACCCAGCTCTGCTATATCCCCTACACTACACCTGTATACAGACCCGGCTCTGCTATATCCCCTACACTACATCTGTATACAGACCCAGCTCTGCTATATCCCCTACACTACATCTGTATACAGACCCAGCTCTGCTATATCCCCTACACTACACCTGTATACAGACCCGGCTCTGCTATATCCCCTACACTACATCTGTATACAGACCCGGCTCTGCTATATCCCCTACACTACATCTGTATACAGACCCGGCTCTGCTATATCTCCTACACTGCATCTGTATACAGACCCGGCTCTGCTATATCCCCTACACTACCCCTGTATACAGACACTGCTCTGCTATGTCCCCTACACTACATCTGTATACAGACCCGGCTCTGCTATATCCCCTACACTACACCTGTATACAGACCCGGCTCTGCTATATCCCCTACACTACATCTGTATACAGACCCGGCTCTGCTATATCTCCTACACTGCATCTGTATACAGACCCGGCTCTGCTATATCCCCTACACTACCCCTGTATACAGACACTGCTCTGCTATGTCCCCTACACTACATCTGTATACAGACCCGGCTCTGCTATATCCCCTACACTACATCTGTATACTGACCCAGCTCTGCTATGTCACCTACTCAACATCTGTATACAGACCCGGCTCTGCTATATCCCCTACACTACACCTGTATACAGACCCGGCTCTGCTATATCCCCTACACTACATCTGTATACAGACCCGGCTCTGCTATATCTCCTACACTGCATCTGTATACAAACCCGGCTCTGCTATATCCCCTACACTACATCTGTATACAGACCCGGCTCTGCTATATCTCCTACACTGCATCTGTATACAGACCCAGCTCTGCTATATCCCCTACACTACACCTGTATACAGACCCGGCTCTGCTATATCTCCTACACTGCATCTGTATACAGACCCGGCTCTGCTATATCCCCTACACTACATCTGTATACTGACCCAGCTCTGCTATGTCACCTACTCAACATCTGTATACAGACCCGGCTCTACTATATCCCCTACACTACATCTGTATACAGACCCGGCTCTGCTATATCCCCTACACTACATCTGTATACAGACCCGGCTCTGCTATATCTCCTACACTGCATCTGTATACAGACCCGGCTCTGCTATATCCCCTACACTACATCTGTATACAGACCCAGCTCTGCTATATCCCCTACACTACACCTGTATACAGACCCAGCTCTGCTATGTCACCTACTCAACATCTGTATACTGACCCGGCTCTACTATATCCCCTACACTACATCTGTATACAGACCCAGCTCTGCTATATCCCCTACACTACACCTGTATACAGACCCGGCTCTGCTATATCCCCTACACTACATCTGTATACAGACCCAGCCCTGCTATATCCCCTACACTACACCTGTATACAGACCCGGCTCTGCTATATCCCCTACACTATACCTGCATACAGACCCGGCTCTGCTATGTCCCTGTATACAGACCCAGCTCTGCTATATCCCCTACACTACATCTGTATACAGACCCGGCACTGCTATATCCCCTACACTATACCTGTATACAGACCCGGCTCTGCTATATCCTCTACACTACACCTGTATGATATACGTGTGCTGGGGTTTCCAGTCCTCCTGCAGGTGCGGACGGCCGGTGATTTGTCAGGGCGTGCGTTGCTGATGTCCCCCAGAGCTGCTTTTGCTTGTTGCCCTCTCCTCCACCCCCTCACATTCTGCCCCCTCCTCCGGTGTGATGTCCGCCATGTCTGTGATCTGTCCTGACCTCTGTCTCCTTCTCTCCATAGACTATCGATGGTGGATCCTATAGGGGTCCTCAGATCAGTTCTGTGACTGATGGTTACTGTAATGAAGGGATGTCTACACCACCCGTGCCACGAAACCACGAGGAGGAGCAGAAAGCAAAAGCTCTGAGGGGTCGAATGTGAGTGCTGTGCTCCCCTGCCCCCTGTACTCCACTACATGTGCACATAGATGCTGCATGGAGGCGGCGCGGCCTTGTGCCAGCTGCATCTTGTGTCTCGTTGTGATTCCTCTGCACTGAAACAAAGCAGATTCTATGAAGGGAAAAATAACATCTCTGCTGAGACACTGGAGCCATTGTGTGCGGAGCGGGTGCCGAGCCACGTCCGCCGTGCACAGAACTGCACGAATATTGGTAACCTTGTATCCTGCTCCACTCCTGAGCCTTACATGATGATCACATCCAGTACTACATCCTGTCCGCGTCCTGATCCAGTAATACATCCTGTCCGCGTCCTGATCCAGTAATACATCCTGTCCGCGTCCTGATCCAGTAATACATCCTGTCCGCGTCCTGATCCAGTAATACATCCTGTCCGCGTCCTGATCCAGTAATACATCCTGTCCGCGTCCTGATCCACTAATACATCCTGTCCGCGTCCTGATCCACTAATACATCCTGTCCACGTCCTGATCCAGTAGTACATCCTGTCCGCGTCCTGATCCAGTAATACATCCTGTCCACGTCCTGATCCACTAATACATCCTGTCCACGTCCTGATCCAGTAATACATCCTGCCCACGTCCTGATCCAGTAATACATCCTGTCCACGTCCTGATCCAGTAATACATCCTGTCCGCGTCCTGATCCAGTAGTACATCCTGTCCGCGTCCTGATCCACTAATACATCCTGTCCACGTCCTGATCCAGTAGTACATCCTGTCCACGTCCTGATCCAGTAGTACATCCTGTCCGCGTCCTGATCCACTAATACATCCTGTCCACGTCCTGATCCAGTAATACATCCTGCCCACGTCCTGATCCAGTAATACATCCTGTCCACGTCCTGATCCAGTAATACATCCTGTCCGCGTCCTGATCCAGTAGTACATCCTGTCCGCGTCCTGATCCAGTAATACATCCTGCCCACGTCCTGATCCAGTAATACATCCTGTCCGCGTCCTGATCCAGTAATACATCCTGTCCGCGTCCTGATCCAGTAGTACATCCTGTCCGCGTCCTGATCCAGTAGTACATCCTGTCCGCGTCCTGATCCAGTAGTACATCCTGTCCGCGTCCTGATCCAGTAATACATCCTGTCCGCGTCCTGATCCACTAATACATCCTGTCCGCGTCCTGATCCACTAATACATCCTGTCCGCGTCCTGATCCAGTAATACATCCTGTCCACGTCCTGATCCACTAATACATCCTGTCCACGTCCTGATCCACTAATACATCCTGTCCACGTCCTGATCCACTAATACATCCTGTCCACGTCCTGATCCAGTAATACATCCTGCCCACGTCCTGATCCAGTAATACATCCTGTCCACGTCCTGATCCAGTAATACATCCTGTCCACGTCCTGATCCAGTAATACATCCTGTCCGCGTCCCGATCCAGTAATACATCCTGTCCGCGTCCCAATCCACTAATACATCCTGTCCACGTCCTGATCCAGTAATACATCCTGTCCACGTCCTGATCCACTATCACATCCTGTCCACGTCCTGATCCAGTAATACATCCTGTCCACGTCCTGATCCAGTAATACATCCTGTCCGCGTCCTGATCCAGTAATACATCCTGTCCACGTCCTGATCCAGTAATACATCCTGTCCACGTCCTGATCCACTATCACATCCTGTCTGCGTCCTGATCCAGTAATACATCCTGTCCACGTCCTGATCCAGTAATACATCCTGTCCGCGTCCTGATCCAGTAATACATCCTGTCCACGTCCTGATCCAGTAATACATCCTGTCCGCGTCCTGATCCACTATCACATCCTGTCCGCGTCCTGATCCAGTAATACATCCTGTCCACGTCCTGATCCAGTAATACATCCTGCCCACGTCCTGATCCAGTAATACATCCTGTCCGCGTCCTGATCCAGTAATACATCCTGTCCGCGTCCTGATCCAGTAATACATCCTGTCCGCGTCCTGATCCAGTAATACATCCTGTCCACGTCCTGATCCAGTAATACATCCTGTCCACGTCCTGATCCACTATCACATCCTGTCCGCGTCCTGATCCAGTAATACATCCTGTCCACGTCCTGATCCAGTAATACATCCTGTCCGCGTCCTGATCCAGTAATACATCCTGTCCACGTCCTGATCCAGTAATACATCCTGTCCGCGTCCTGATCCACTATCACATCCTGTCCGCGTCCTGATCCAGTAATACATCCTGTCCACGTCCTGATCCAGTAATACATCCTGCCCACGTCCTGATCCAGTAATACATCCTGTCCACGTCCTGATCCAGTAATACATCCTGTCCACGTCCTGATCCAGTAATACATCCTGTCCACGTCCTGATCCAGTAATACATCCTGTCCGCGTCCTGATCCACTATCACATCCTGTCCGCGTCCTGATCCAGTAATACATCCTGTCCGCGTCCTGATCCACTATCACATCCTGTCCGCGTCCTGATCCAGTAATACATCCTGCCCACGTCCTGATCCAGTAATACATCCTGTCCACGTCCTGATCCAGTAATACATCCTGCCCACGTCCTGATCCAGTAATACATCCTGTCCACGTCCTGATCCAGTAATACATCCTGTCCGCGTCCTGATCCAGTAATACATCCTGTCCGCGTCCTGATCCAGTAATACATCCTGTCCGCGTCCTGATCCAGTAATACATCCTGTCCACGTCCTGATCCACTATTACATCCTGTCCGCGTCCTGATCCACTATCACATCCTGGCCACGTCCTGATCCACTATCACATCCTGGCCACATCCTCATCCATTAATATGTCCTATCAAAAAAGCTTAAATAAATGGCACTTTCAAATTAATCAACAATCCAAACTGAACAAGGAAGCAAAGGCCGAAGGGGTAAAATGAAATAATCTTTAGTAACAATAAATCTAAAATAGTACAGTAAAAAAAAAAAGATACAAATGCACCTCCATTGATCCATCCTGCCATAATCCTTAATCCGCCTCCTCTGATACATCTTGTCCCCGTCCTGATCCGCCTCCTCTTACATCCTGCTCTCGTCCTGATCCGCCTCCTCTGATACATCCTGCCCTCATCCTGATCCGATTACTCTGATACATCCTGCTCTCATCCTGATCTGCCTCCTCTAATGCATCCTGCCCTTGTCCTGATCTGCCTCCTCTGATACATCCTGTCCCCGTCCTGATCTGCCTCCTCTGATATATCCTGTCCCCGTCCTGATCCGCCTTCTCTGATACATCCAGTCCCCGTCCTGATCCGCCTTCTCTGATGCATCCAGTCCCCGTCCTGGTCCGCCTTCTCTGATGCATCCTGTCCCCGTCCTGATCCGCCGCCTCTGATGCATCCTGCCCTCGTCCTGATCCGCCTCCTCTGATGCATCCTGCCCTCGTCCTGATCCGCCTCCTCTGATGCATCCTGCCCTCGTCCTGATCCGCCTCCTCTGATGCATCCTGCTCTCGTCCTGATCTGCCTCCTCTGATGCATCCTGCTCTCGTCCTGATCTGCCTCCTCTGATGCATCCTGCTCTCGTCCTGATCCGCCTCCTCTGATGCGCCTCCTCTGATGCATCCTGTCCCGTCCTGATCCGTCTCCTCTGATACATCCTGCCCTTGTCCTGATCCATGACTAAATACCTAGGGGGTCAGGGATCAAATCCTAATTAGCAAAGTCAATATTACAGATACATATAATTATAGACAAAGGGGCAAAAAGCTAGCATGCCCTCGTAAGCCCTAATGAGGCCCTTCCTAACTGCAGAGGTTGGCACCCTAGTTGTTGACGATATGGCGCCCCCGCTCAACGTCGGCGTCCCTAGTAACGCCCTAGACCACCCTACGTATACAAAAATGGGGGACACAAAAAAAATCACACACACCTATGATACCGAAAAACAAAAGTGAAGAGACGTTTTTAGGTCTCATAAAAAAGTGCTATAGTGCTGTAAACTTATCTTATAGTATAAAGCTGTAAACTTATCTCGTAGTATAAATACCCCAAAAACTACAATCTTATCTCAAAGTCAGACAAGGGTATAAACATGCAGCTTAAATAAGTCTTATCTCGTAGTCAAAAAATGCTGACACGCTGCAAGGGCAGACCCATAGGAGAATAAAGCCCCCGTTACACACTGCAATATCGCTAGCAATATCGCTGTAGCGTCACCGATTTTGTGACGTAGCAGCGATATTGCTAGCGATATCGCTGTGTCTGATACTTACCTCCGACCGACTCCCCCGCTGATTATCGCTGATAGCGCGAGAACGACCTGGACCATTTATTTTTTGTGCTTTCTGGTTTCTCTTTGATTATATAATCCCAAACTATTCTTTTTTGGAGGTTTTGTCCTCGTCCTGATCCCCCCCGCCTCTGATACATCCTGCCCTCGTCCTGATCCCGCCTCCTGTGGTACATCCTGCCCTCGTCCTGATCCGCCTCCTCTGATGCATCCTGTCCCCGTCCTGATCCGTCCCCTCTGAAACATCCTGCCCTCGTCCTGATCTGCCTCCTCTGATGCATCCTGTCCCCATCCTGATCCGTCCCCTCTGATGCATCCTGCCCTTGTCCTGATCCGTCCCCTCTGATGCATCCTGCCCTTGTCCTGATCCGCCTCCTCTGATGCATCCTGTCCCTGTCCTGATCCACCTCTTCTGATACATCATGTCCCTATCCTGATCTGCATCCTCTGATGCATCCTGCCCACGTCCTGATCCGTCCCCTCTGATGCATCCTGCCCTCGTCCTGATCCGCCTCCTCTGATGCATCCTATCCCCTTCCTGATCCGTCCCCTCTGATACATCCCGCCCTTGTCCTGAACCGCCTCCTCTGATACATCATGTCCCTATCCTGATCTGCATCATCTGATGCATCCTGCCCTCGTCCTGATCCGTCCCCTCTGATACATCCTGCCCTCGTCCTGATCCGCCTCTTCTGATACATCATGTCCCTATCCTGATCTGCATCCTCTGATGCATCCTGCCCACGTCCTGATCCGTCCCCTCTGATACATCCTGTCCTGTCCTGATCCGCCTCTTCTGATACATCATGTCCCTATCCTGATCTGCATCCTCTGATGCATCCTGCCCACGTCCTGATCCGTCCCCTCTGATGCATCCTGCCCTCGTCCTGATCCGCCTCCTCTGATGCATCCTGTCCCCTTCCTGATCCGTCCCCTCTGATACATCCCGCCCTTGTCCTGAACCGCCTCCTCTGATACATCATGTCCCTATCCTGATCTGCATCATCTGATGCATCCTGCCCTCGTCCTGATCCGTCCCCTCTGATACATCCTGCCCTCGTCCTGATCCGCCTCTTCTGATACATCATGTCCCTATCCTGATCTGCATCCTCTGATGCATCCTGCCCACGTCCTGATCCGTCCCCTCTGATACATCCTGTCCTGTCCTGATCCGCCTCTTCTGATACATCATGTCCCTATCCTGATCTGCATCCTCTGATGCATCCTGCCCACGTCCTGATCCGTCCCCTCTGATGCATCCTGCCCTCGTCCTGATCCGCCTCCTCTGATGCATCCTGTCCCCTTCCTGATCCGTCCCCTCTGATACATCCCGCCCTTGTCCTGAACCGCCTCCTCTGATACATCATGTCCCTATCCTGATCTGCATCATCTGATGCATCCTGCCCTCGTCCTGATCCGTCCCCTCTGATACATCCTGCCCTCGTCCTGATCCGCCTCCTCTGATGCATCCTGTCCCGTTCCTGATCCGTCCCCTCTGATACATCCTGCCCCCGTCCTGATCCGTCCCCTCTGATACATCCCACCCTTGTCCTGAACCGCCTCCTCTGATACATCATGTCCCGTCCTGATCCGTCCCCTCTGATACATCCCGCCATTGTCCTGAACCGCCTCCTCTAATACATCATGTCCCTATCCTGATCTGCATCCTCTGATACATCCTGCCCTCGTCCTGATCCGTCCCCTCTGATACATCCTTCCCTCGTCCTGATCCGTCCCCTCTGATACATCCTGCCCCTGTCCTGATCCGTCCCCTCTGATACATCCTGCCCCTGTCCTGATCTGTCCCCTCTGATACATCCCGCCCTTGTCCTGAACCGCCTCCTGATACGTCATGTCCCGTCCTGATCCGCCTCCTGATACGTCATGTCCCGTCCTGATCCGTCTCCTCTGATGCATCCTGACCGCGTCCTGTCCATGTCCTGATCCGTCCCCTCTGATACATCCTTTTCGCGTCCTGATCCGTCCCCTCTGATACAACCTTTTCCCGTCCTGATCCGTCCCCTCTGATACATCCTTTTCCCGTCCTGATCCGTCCCCTCTGATGCATCCTGCCCTCGTCCTGATCCGTCCCCTCTGATACATCCTTTTCCCGTCCTGATCCGCCCCCCCTGATACATCCTGCCCTCGTCCTTATCTGCCTCCTCTGATACATGTATTTCCCGTCCTGATCCGCCCGCTCTGATACATCCTGTTCGTGTCCTCATCCACCTCCTTTACTTTAATTCTGCTTTATTGTGTAGGTTTGTGTTAAATGAGTTGGTTCAGACGGAGAGGGACTATGTGAAGGACCTGGGCGTGGTGGTGGAGGTGAGTGTCGTTGTCTTTTGCTCTCTGATCAATTCACTGACATGGGAGTGACCTCTGGGTCAGATGAACTGTTGGCTGCGCTCATCACCTTTCTCCTCCGCACAGGGCTTCATCCCAAGGATACAGGAGAAAGGGTCATCAGAGGATATGAACGGGAAGGATAAGATAGTGTTCGGAAACATTCACCAGATCTACGACTGGCACAAGGAGTAAGTGGCCCGTTCAGCTCTGCTCATCCACATCATAGTATTATGGAGGCAGTAATCTGTTGTATATAATAATCCGCTCCATGCTGATTGTTTTCTTATGTCATGTGACCTGCGGTGAAAAAGCTTCCCTATATATTCTTGTTATTATGGAGTGGTGACTTTTCCCCTGCTCTCGCCACAAAATGTCCTGGTTACAGAGTGAAGAGGTTAATGGCGTTTGCCTTCTTGTCTGAGTTACCTTCCATTTTTTTTGATAATTGTCACTGGGCAATGGCGGGCCACACTATCCATGTTTCCACAACTCACTATTAAGATGACATTCTGCAATAACGTAGCACCATCAGATGATACTGATGGCGGCGAGGGAAAGAGGTGAGGGACGGGGACGGAGGCAAAGGATGAGGGCGAGGGACGGAGGCAAAGGATGGGGACGGAAGACAGTTTCATGTTACAGGCCACACACCATGGCAAGACTCACCACAACAACAAGACACAAGTGATGGAGGTGACGGGCGGTCACCAGATACTTATGATGGAGGTGACAGGCGGTCACCAGATACTGATGATGGAGGGGACAGGCGATCACCAGATACTGATGATGGAGGCGACGGGTGGTCACCAGATACTGATCATGGAGGGGACGGGCGGTCACCAGATACTGATGATGGAGGAGATGGGCGGTCACCAGATACTGATCATGGAGGGGACGGGCAGTCACCAGATACTTATGATGGAGGGGACGGGCGATCACCAGATACTGATGATGGAGGCGACGGGTGGTCACCAGATACTGATCATGGAGGGGACGGGCAGTCACCAGATACTGATGATGGAGGCGACGGGTGGTCACCAGATACTTATGATGGAGGTGACGGGCAGTTACCAGATACTGATGATGGAGGTGACGGGCAGTTAACAGATACTGATGATGGAGGGGATGGGCGATCACCAGATACTGATGATGGAGGAGACGGGCGGTCACCAGATACTTATGATGGAGGTGACGGGCAGTCACCAGATACTGATGATGGAGGTGACGGGCAGTTACCAGATACTGATGATGGAGGGGACGGGCGATCACCAGATACTGATGATGGAGGCGACGGGCTATCACCAGATACTGATGATGGAGGCGACGGGCGATCACCAGATACTGATGATGGAGGCGACGGGCGGTCACCAGATACTGATGATGGAGGCGACGCTTGTCTCTAAATGTTAGTTGTTTTTTTTTTCTCAGCTTTTTCCTTGGAGAGCTGCAGAAATGTCTCCCGGAGCCGGAGCGGCTGGCCCAGCTTTTCATCAAACATGTGAGTGCATTCTTCCAATGAATGTTCTGTCTGTGTCGTCTTCACACGAGTAATGAGATTCGGAAGCAACCTGTGATGAGATTGGAGACCAGGAAGGGATATTCTGGCATTGGGGCACAATAAAGGAGTGTCCGAAGTCTCTGTGTACTACAAAGCATCATCCTAATTTGCAATGTTCATCTGGATGCAGCCTGCAGTGTAAAAGATAGATGATATCGGGCCGGTGTCTGTGCGCGGGAGTCTGCGCTGGCAGGTGTCTGTGCGCGGGCAGGTGTCGGGGGGGCGAATGTCTGTAAGTGGGCAGGCAGGTGTCTGTGGGCGGCGGGTGACTTTGGGTGTTTTGTCGGATGGTGGGCAATTGTTTTATCAAGAGGCAAGCGGGTGTGTGTTCTGTTTTTCTGCGGGCCGGTGTCTGTGGACAGGTGCGTATTTTGTCGGCGGGCAGGTGTCTGCAACATTTTACTGGTAAAGGATATATTTTGTACATTTTCTTGAAAATTTGTTGCTTAAAATTTCAATTCTTCTACCATCCTAACAAAATAAAAGGACATTTGACAAATGGTGCTGATGTGAAGCAGACAGGTGGGAAACGTCTGACATTAACTATAAGATTACAGGTTTAAACACTCAGTCTGATATTTGCATTTTCTTTTAACGTTTTGCTTTTATTTATAAAAATATCACACACTTGACAAAAATGAATTGACCAAAATTTACCACTAACATAAAGTACAATGTGTCAGGAAAAAACAGTCTGAAAATCCCTGGGATGTGATGAAGCTCCAGAGTTACTGCCACATAAAGTGACACGTGTGAGATGTGATAAATGTGGTCAGTGAGCAGCAGTAGTTAGGAGCGGAGTGTCACTGTAGGGTCGGACCCCCGCCATAGACATGAGCCTGACGCCATCAGTTCTGTATTAGTAATAGTCGCTGTTTCTCTGTATCCAGGAGAGGAAGTTGCACATGTACGTGGTCTACTGCCAGAACAAACCCCGCTCGGAATACGTAGTTGCGGAGTACGACGCCTTCTTCGAGGTAGGAAAAGACCCTCAGAGTCATTACTAAAGTCATTCTCTGGAGCCGAGTCCATTGCTGATCCCAGTCTCATATAAAATACAGATGTAGCCCGCTCTGACGTTTGCTGTCTGAATCTGCAGAATTGGGAGTGAAGCTCTGAAGTATAACTGTATGTGTCCACGAGTTGCTGTGAGTTTGACGCTACGTACTTATGCTGCGGCCAGATGTTACGGCATAGTGGGTGGGATGTCAAGTAATCCCATGTCCATTATGCGTGCAGAGACGGACATGTGGCGCATCTCTCCAGACCACAGCAGAAATTACATGCGTAGAATGTATTGGACGCGGTGAATCCTCACGGTTCAGTGATCAGTAGAGTCACCTGCGCCCAATAGACAGCAGCGATTTGGTCGTAGTGAATATACGCTGCATCCCAAGTGCTGCTAGTTCCGGATCGTGGGCACCTGGCCTTATACACCTGGTCCAAAGGCCTGATACAATGTATCATTACCGTCCCTCATATTCTGTATTTTCACAAGCTGCCACCACCTCTGGGTCCTACAGAGCACAGAATTTCACCGGCATTAGTCAGCTGAGCGGAGTCCTGGCCGCGTCACTGAATCGGGAGGCTGTGCGGACACCTCCTGATCTCATACATCTGGCCTGCAGGACAAAGGCTGTCTGCAGGATCCATCCCCAGTATGTGGATGACTATTGTCTGATTTCTCTCTTTACAGGAAGTGAAGCAGGAAATTAACCAGCGATTCAACATCAGCGACTTCCTGATTAAACCGATCCAGCGGATCACCAAGTACCAGCTGCTTCTGAAGGTGAGAGCGGCCCGTGCCGTGCAGTGATCACCGCTGACCGGAGGCCACACTCATAACCTCCTTCTCTTTTCAGGACTTTCTGAAATACAGCCAGAAGGCCGGCCTGGAGTGCACGGAGACTGAGGTGGGTCTCGTCTTTGGAGGAAGAGGAGTATGATGTCCGGGGCTCTGGAAACTGGGAGTATTACTCCACTGCATCCCGCGGGACATGACGAGTTGTCAGCTGCTGTGATGTCAGCCTTAGACATGAGTCATATTTGGGGTCTTGACAGAAAGTCCCTGGTTCTTAAGAGACCCCCAATGCACTTTCTCATCCCAGAATCACATTCTCTGGGAATAAAGTCTACTCCTCTCATCATTCTCAGAGCTTTACATGAATTAGATTAGAGTACTACAGTGAAGACGGAGGGAAGAGGAGGACATAACACTCTCCATTTTATCTTCTCCTCCACAGAAAGCCGTGGAGTTAATGTGCCTTGTACCGAAACGCTGCAATGACATGATGAACCTGGGGAGGCTTCAGGGATTCGAGGTGAAAAGTAAAACTCTGCTAGTTTGTATAAGTATTAGCACCCCCTTTTATGGCAGTTTCTGGATCACTTGATCTCTGCTGTGAGGTCGTTTCTGCCACTGAGGTGGTCACTGCTGTTTTTGGACCAGTAGCAGCCTGGTGAGATCAGTCCTAGAACCAGCAGGACGGGTTTCTTGGGGAAGCAGCAGGTGACGAGCTCTGTACATGGTTAGTCAGGCTGGGTGTGCACACATTGTGTAATGTTATTCCATCCTATAAGCCTCCTATGATCCGTGTGCCTGAAGCCTCATTCACAGTATCGTCAAATTATGCAGAATGTGAACTTCTGTGATTTCCCAAAATGTTACCAAAAACAGAGAGCGTTATTTATACCGGAGCCCCCTGCTGGTGGCTGCACGTATCACCATGACCTGACTATCTCGCCCTGTAGCTTCCTCCTCTTAGAGGGGAAATCTACAGTAGCAGAAGTGCACATTATCTTGTATAATACCGACCCTTAGATCATTTTTGTTATGTACAGTTGTTTGAAAAAGTGTTTGCCCCCTTCCTGATTTCCTATTCTTTACCATGTTTGTCACACTTAAATGGTTCAGATCACCAAACAAATGTAAATATTAGACGAAGATAACACAAGTAATCACAAGCTGCAGTTTATAAATGAAGATCTTCATTATTAAAGGAAAAAGAAATCCAAACCTCCAGGGTCCTGTGTGAAAAGTGATTGCCGCCTAAACCTAATAACTGGTTGTCTGCCCTTAGCAGCAGCAACTGCAGTCAAGAGTTTGTGATGACTGGCAATGAGTCTCTTACAATGCTCTGAAGGGATTTTGGTCACTCATCTCTGCAAAATTGTTGTAATTCAGACACATTGGAGGGTTTCTGAGCATGGACCACCTTTTTAAGGTCATGACACAGCATCTCAAACAGATTAAGGTCAGGACTTTGACTAGGCCATGCCAGAGTTTTAATTTTGTTTTTCTTAAGCCATTCAGAGGTGAACTTGATGGTGTGTTTTAGATCATTGTCCTATTGCATAACCCAAGTGCGCTTCAGCTTGAGGTCACGAACAGATGGCTGGACATTCTCCTTCAAGATTATTTGGTAGACCGCAGAATTCATGGTTCCATTTACCACACCAAGTCTTCCAGGTCCTGAAGCAGCAAAACAGCCCCAGACCATCACACTACCACCACCATATTTTACTGTTGGTATGATGTTCCTTTTCTGAAATGCTGTCTTACTTCTACGCCAGATGTAATGGGACATACACCTTCCAAAATGTTCAACTTTTGTCTCGTCTGTCCACAGAGTATTCTCCCAAAAGTCTTGGGATCATCAAGATGTTTTCTGGCAAAACTGATACAAGCATTTATGCTCTTCTTACTCAGCAGTGGTTTTTGTTTTGGAACTCTGCCATGCAGGCCATTCTTGCCCAGTTTCTAATGGTAGAGTCATGAACACTGACCTTAACTGAGTGTGGCCTGCAGTTTTTTGGATGTTGTTGTGGGGTCTTTTGTAACCTCTTGGATGAGTCATCACTGCTCTCTTGGGATAATTTTGGTGGGCCAGCCACTCCTGGGAAGGTTCATCACTGTTTTCACCATTTGTGGATATTGGCTCTCACTGTGGTTTGCTGGAGTCCCAAAGGTTTAGAAATGGCTTTATAACCTTTTCCAGACTGATGGATCTCAATTACTTTGTTCCAGAATTTCTTTGAATCGCGATATGTCTAGCTTTTGTGGACCTTGTGGTCTACTTCATTTTGTCAGGCAGATCCTATTTAAGTGAATTCTTGCATAAGAAGAAGTGTGGCAGTAATCAGGCCTGTGTGTGGCTAGGGAATGTGAACTCCGCTTCCCAAAGATGTGATAAACCACAGTTAATTTATGTTTTAAGGGGGGCAATCACTTTTTCTCACAGGTGCCTGTAAGTTTGGATTTCGTTTTCCTTTAATAATAAAGACCTTAATTTATAAACTGCATTTTGTGATTACATGTTTTTTCTTTGTCTAATATTTAAATTTTGTTTGGGGATCTGAAACAATTAAGTGTGACAAACATGGAGAAGAATATGAAATCAGGAAGGGGGCAAACACTTTTTAGCACAACCGTACATATACTGATAATATCATAACCATGCCGCCCTCTTATCCAGGGTAAGCTGACGGCCCAGGGTAAACTCCTCCAGCAGGATACGTTCTTCGTCATTGAGCAGGAGTCTGGTCTACAGTCTCGACCCAAGGAGAGAAGAGTTTTCCTGTTTGAGCAAATCGTCATCTTTAGTGAACTCCTCCGGAAAGGATCCTCCACCCCGGGATACATGTTTAAAAGAGGTATCAAGGTGAGAGATTGAGCTCCTACCCCACAGGATGGCTCTCTGCACCTCCTCTCCCACTCTCTGCACCTCCTTTCTCGCTCTCCACACCTCCTCTCGCTTTCGCTCTGTGCACCTCCCCTCCCGCTCTCGCTCTGTGCACCTCCCCTCCCACTCTCTCTGTGCACCTCCTCTCGTTCTCCGTACCTCCTCTCTTGATCTCCGCACCTCCTCTTCCGCTCTCGCCCTCCATACAACTTTTTAGGTTTTCAATCTTCACACCTCCTCTGACGCGTGTCGCAACTCGTTTCTCGCACTCTCTGCATCTCTTCTCCTGATCTCAAAGTTTTGGGGATCACATTGTTTCTCCTCTCACAGATGAATTATCTTGTCTTGGAAGAAAATGTTGACAACGATCCCTGTAAGTTTGCTTTGATGAGCAGAGACACCTCTGAGAGGGTCATACTCCAGGCGGCCAACTCTGAAATCAAGCAGGCCTGGGTGCAGGACATCAGCCAAGTGTTGGAAACCCAGCGAGACTTCCTCAATGGTGAGTGGGATGCATGGGGTGTTGTGGGACATTGCAACGTGGGATATAGATACATATTTTTGGGTAGTCTGCATGATCAATCATAGGAAGATGGTCTTTAGATTTGGGACTATGATTATATGGTCGTATACTGCACTGCCAGTGATTTAGTTTTTTGGGATTTCATGTTTTTTTTGTTTTTTTTTACAAATAACAGTGAAGGATCCGTTCATATTGGATAATGCTATTAACCTGTAGATATGGGGTTGTGCTGACACGGCCCTCACTGTACGGCGCACCCTGTATGACCCTCACTGTACGGCGCACCCTGTACGACCCTCACTGTACGTCGCACCCTATAGGGCCCACACTGTACAGCGCACCCTGTATGACCCTCACTGTACGGCGCACCCTGTACGACCCTCACTGTACGGCGCACCCTGTACGACCCTCACTGTACGTCACACCCTATAGGGCCCACACTGTACGGCGCACCCTGTACGACCCTCACTGTACGGCGCACCCTGTACGACCCTCACTGTACGGCGCACCCTGTACGACCCTCACTGTACGGCGCACCCTGTACGACCCTCACTGTACGCGCACCCTGTACGACCCTCACTGTACGGCACACCCTGTACGATCCTCACTGTACGTCGCACCCTGTACGGCCCTCACTGTATGCCGCACCCTGTATGGCCCTCACTGTACGGCGCACCCTGTATGGCCCTCACTGTACGTCGCAACCTGTACGGCCCTCACTGTACGTCGCACCCTGTAAGGCCCTCATTGTATGGTTCACCCTGTATGGTCCTCACTGTACGGCGCACCCTGTATGGCCCTCACTGTATGATGCACCCTGTACGACCCTCACTGTATGGCGCACCCTGTACGACCCTCACTGTATGGCGCACCCTGTATGGCCCTCACTGTACGGCGCACCCTGTATGGCCCACACTGTACGGCGCATCCTGTACGTCGCACCCTATATGGCCCTCGCTGTACGGCGCATCCTGTATGACCCTCACTGTACGGCGCACCCTGTATGGCCCTCACTGTACGGCGCACCCTGTACGGCCCTCACTGTACGGCGCACCCTATATGGCCCTCACTGTACGGCGCACCCTGTATGGCCCTCACTGTATGGCGCGCCCTGTACGACCCTCACTGTATGGCGCGCCCTGTACGACCCTCACTGTACGGCGCGCCCTGTACGACCCTCACTACTGTACGGCGCGCCCTGTACGTCCCTCACTGTACGGCGCACCCTGTATGGCCCTCGCTGTACGTCGCACCCTATATGGCCCTCACTGTACGGCGCACCCTGTACGTCGCACCCTGTATGGCCCTCACTGTACGACGCACCCTGTACGTCGCACCCTATATGGCCCTCACTGTACGACGCACCCTGTATGGCCCACACTGTACGTCGCATCCTGTACGGCCCACACTGTACGTCGCATCCTGTACGGCGCACCCTATATGGCCCACCCTGTACGGCCCTGACTATGCGGCGCACCCTGTACAACCCACCCTGCATGGCGCACCCTGTACGGCCCTGACTATGCGGCCCACCCTGTACTAGTCACCCTGTATGGCCCTCACTGTACGGCGCACCCTGTATGGCCCTCACTGTACAGCCCTCACTGTTCGGCGCACCCTGTATGGCGCACCCTGTACGGCCCTCACTGTACGGCGCACCCTGTACTACTCACCCTGTATGGCCCACACAGTATGGAGCACCCTGTACGGCGCACCCTGTATGGCCCTCACTGTACGGCGCAGCCTGTACTACTCACCCTGTATGGCCCTCACTGTACGGCGCACCCTGTATGGCCCACACAGTATGGAGCACCCTGTACGGCGCACCCTGTATGGCCCTCACTGTACGGCGCAGCCTGTACTACTCACCCTGTATGGCCCACACGGTATGAAGCACCCTGTACGGCGCACCCTGTACTACTCACCCTGTATGGCCCACACAGTATGAAGCACCCTGTACTACTCACCCTGTATGGCCCACACAGTATGAAGCACCATGTACGGCGCACCCTGTACTACTCACCCTGTACTACTCACCCTGTATGGCCCACACAGTATGGAGCACCCTGTATGGCCCTCACTGTATGGCGCACCCTGTACGGCCGCCGTACAAATTTCTATGAACCTTTAACAACATATCTGCAGGTTAATAGCGCTATCCGATGTGACTGGTTCCCTTTAACCCCTTACAACCCGCTGATAGGGCAGTATTGGATCTCGGCTCTTCTGGTTCAGCTGAGGTTCTGTGCAGTCACCGGATCTCCTGGGATTCTTGTGGGGACTGTTTCTGGGATTAGGGTTACCGCTGCTGGGATGTATTATAGCTCCTCGCCCCAATGCTAACACCTGACATATAGGGTAATTTGGGCTGTAATGGGGGTCTGCCGGGGCGGACAGCACCCGGGTCTCATTTTACAAGGTTCGGTCTTACTCTGGGAAAGCTGCCACCTGGTGGCCTCGTGCTGCAGTGCGGCTGCCATACTTGTGAAGGGTTGACCTGTATTCTGTGATTTGCTGCTTTTCCTCTGTCTTGTCTCCATCCTGTTAACTCTTGCGCTTCTCTTCCTTTATGGCTGCGCCCGTCCCCTCCTCCCAGTAAGTCGTT
This sequence comes from Dendrobates tinctorius, assembly GCF_039654945.1. NCBI lineage: Eukaryota > Metazoa > Chordata > Amphibia > Anura > Dendrobatidae > Dendrobates > Dendrobates tinctorius. The sequence goes on along the minus strand of NW_027361849.1, from coordinate 3,310,491 downwards.
CTCTTCATACTGACGTATTAGCGTGTGTGACTGTGCCCGCCGTGTATCGCCCGCTCACTCGCTGCATCCTCACCTTATTAATACTCTGACCTGCATTTCTGTGGCGCCATTGGACCCAGAGCTTTAATGTTGCAGCCGTAGCGATAAAATAAATCTCTGCTTGTTGTCATTGTTGGATAAAAAAGCCCTGCTCTCACAGCTTAGGTGCTGTTACAATGCATCAGTGTAGGTTAGAGACCAGGACATGTCAGAGCCTTGTCTGATCCTACACTAATACAATGTAACGTCCCCTCAGCTGTTTGACAAGCCTTTATGTCGGGGCCAAGTCTCAGTCTTAAAGTAAACTATTATTTGTTTCTATTCAGTGACAGCGAGCAGTGTCAGTGACCGGCGCAATACCAGAGTCCAAAATCCTCCTGATCTAATGCTGTCACACAGCTGAGGGGTCGTTACACTTGTATCAGCGTGTAATCCTCTGTGAGGTGAGCAGCCTGGACTGATACATTGTAACAGATCATCAGGGCAGCAGAGGGATTTGTGCTGCAGAGCTGAGATCGCAGAGGATTGTCTGCACTGACACACTGTAACAAACCCTCAGCTGTTTCTATGGATTAACAATTGTATAGTGGAATTTGCTCGGCTTGCTGTCAATGAATGAGATTTTTTACATCCAGAGGCTGCAGAGCTCATTACTGTGTGTCAGTTAATGATCAGTGCAGCTGCGTCAGACAGGATCTGGACAGAATTTAAGCCTGCGGGCATAAAACTAATAAACCCCTTTAAGTTAATGTGGCGGTGAAATGTCTGAGTTTGGATGTGCCGTAGTCATTTGACGTGACACCGCTCTTCTCTACCGCCTGCAGCGCTGCAATCACCGATAGAGTACCAACGCAAGGAGAGTAACGCCGCCATGAATAAGCCGCAGATAAACCGGGCGCCCACCCCCAGCAGCAGACCCCTGTCCACCACGCCCATGGGCTCCGAAAAATGCGTCAACCTCCCCACCCGGAATCAGTCATTGCCGCAACGGAAAATACCTACCTCTAACGGCAGTGCGGGGTACGATCTGTACCAGGCGGCAGAGAAGTACGACTCCAGCCAGGTAATGAGCGCGTCTGTACGGCTGCTGGCACACGCAGCTTTTACTACCAAGCGTGTGTTTCATGGCCTCTGCTGCTCACCCCATAGATACTACATGGGTTACATCCAGGCCGGGCGATGTACATGGAGGGGCTGGTCTGATAGGAGCCTCATATCTAGTGTCTTGATACATTTGGTATCTTTATGTTTGAAACATGATATGTGGGAAAAGGTTAGAAAGTTCCAGGGGGTCGAATGCTTTTGCAAGGCACTGTAAAGTATCTCTAGGGGGATGATGATCGTTTCTCCTCTGAGTGCTATTGATTAACCCTTCCCTCCTGCTCCACCCCCGCAGAACGAGCTGGCCGGGTGTAACGGGACCACCTCCATGGCTGTTATCCAAGACTACTATGCACTGAAGGAGAACGAGATTTGTGTCTACCAAGGGGAGGTTGTACAAGTTCTGGCCGTCAACCAGCAGAACATGTTCCTGGTCTACCGGCCGTCCAACGAGCAGTCGCCGGCGGCCGAAGGCTGGATCCCTGGCTCTATTTTGGGGCAAATTACTAAACCTTCTGCTGACAGTAACGACAGAAGCATCAAGTAAGTGCTGCCCGGCGCCGTGTGTGGATTATAGGGAATTTCTGCTGGTTTGTTTCACAGCTTTTGGAAGAAGAGATGAATATGGAGCCTGCGGCGCAGCCAGCGCCACGCGGGACGCTCCTTATTTTTATTTCTTTTTAGGTTTTTTTGTTAATAATTGTACAGAAATGGTAAAGACAAGTTCTGTATAGATGACGCCGCTCCCGATGCAGAGCGCGGACGGCCCCGGACCGGACTACGTGCCATGTTGCCATACTGTAAATTGCTGATAGGACTGTGTGGGACTGAGCCAGGCTCCTCGACGAGGAGATTTATTCTGTTGTCTGTGGCAATTTCTATGTACAGCTGTCGTTATCTTCCCTTTTTTTTTTGGACTTTATTTTCTGATTATTTTAATATATGTTCACGGTAAACCTGTAAGATATTTTGTTTTGCGCCGCGCCCCCAGTACATTCCTGTATAAAGTATTTTGCACTATTTAAAAAGAAAAAAGAGAGAAAAAAAGAAACCTCAGTCCTATCGATGCCGTCAGATCGTGCAATATGATGCTAGTCACAATGGTCATCATTGTACCTGTATTGTAACTAATAATTTTAAATGTACTATTTTAAATATGTAAAATAAATTTTCACCAGGATCAACATGTCACCAGGCACCAGCGTTTTATCTTTTGCGGATTTTTTAATTTATTTTTGTCTTTTTTTTTATTTTATTTATTTGGAATTTGTGAATTTTCTGCAATTATAATGTGAATTTATTAACATGCAATAATTCTGTGGCAAAAGGAAACGTGAAACTCCTGAGCCCTGATGTTCTCTCTGGACCAGGACCCCAAATATCATGGGCCATGGAGCCTGATTCTGTGACCCGGGACTCCTGCACCCCCTATAGCTGCGCCCCTTCTGTGGGATGTTCAGCTCATGGTGGGAACTCTCACTACATATTGTACTTGTGTTCTTAAAGGGCTTGTCCAGGATCATGTAAATTACACCTCTTACCCCCAATTTAGTGCAGGTCTATAAGCAGAACCCATGCAACCCCCCGCCCTCCAGAATCAACATGTCACGAGGCCTTCTTACCATTGTCCGACCTCTGATAATTTTGCCTTCTTTGCATCGTCCTGGAGGACCCCTTTTAAGTCTTGAAATTCTAGATTAGGGGTCTGCATCCTTTGACACTGCAACCCACAGCATTTCCTAATAGCGACAGCGTGTTAACACTGTTGCAGTATGTTGGGAGTTGTAATTTGCCGATCCCTGTTCTAGATGATGCAGGACGCCATGTACAGCTGGGGGGATTCTGACATATCTGTACTTGAAGTGTTAATACTATGTGTTGGAAGAGTCACCTCCTGATGTCACCACTGATCTTCTGCTTGCACAGTTATGATTTACTGTAAAGATATAACATTCAAGTCTCTGATCGGCTCATGATGCACCGTTCATGGTGTTTGCATCAAAACTCCACGTCCAGATGTGTCCGCACTGGCAAACATCACCTGGCTGATATCCAGAACGTGGAACCTCTAGACAGGAAGGAGGTGGGAGGGATGAGACGCATTGTAGCGCTGACCTAGAAAAGCGAGATGCTGAGGTGGCTGTAGAAGATGTGGTGGTGAAGACTGAGACGTAGGGATAATCTGTGAAAGACAAGAGGGGGAACATCTAGGAAATATGGAGATGCATGGACAGGATCTAACATACCTGATGAGGATCTAGGACATCTGGAGATACTTGGTGAGGATCTAGGACATATGGAGATACTTGGTGAGGATCTAGGACATATGGAGATACTTGGTGAGGATCTAGTGCATATGGAGATACATGGTGAGGATCTAGTGCATATGGAGATACATGGTGAGGATCTAGGACGTATGCTGATACATGAGGAGGATGTAGGGCATATGGAGATATATGGTCTGGATCTAGGACATCTGGAGATACTTGGTGAGGATCTAGGACATATGGAGATACTTGGTGAGGATCTAGGACATATGGAGATACTTGGTGAGGATCTAGGACATATGGAGATACTTGGTGAGGATCTAGTGCATATGGAGATACATGGTGAGGATCTAGTGCATATGGAGATACATGGTGAGGATCTAGGACGTATGCTGATACATGAGGAGGATGTAGGGCATATGGAGATATATGGTCTGGATCTAGGACATATGGAGATACTTGGTGAGGATCTAGGGCATATGGAGATACTTGGTGAGGATCTAGGGCATATGGAGATATATGGTCTGGATCTAGGACATATGGATATACATGATGAGGATCTAGGACGTATGGAGATATTTGGTGAGGATCTAGGACATATGCTGATACATGGTGAGGATCTAGGACATATGGAGATACTTGGTGAGGATCTAGGACATATGGAGATACTTGGTGAGGATCTAGTGCATATGGAGATACATGGTGAGGATCTAGGACGTATGCTGATACATGAGGAGGATGTAGGGCATATGGAGATATATGGTCTGGATCTAGGACATATGGAGATACTTGGTGAGGATCTAGGGCATATGGAGATACTTGGTGAGGATCTAGGGCATATGGAGATACTTGGTGAGGATGTAGGGCATATGGAGATATATGGTCTGGATCTAGGACATATGGATATACATGATGAGGATCTAGGACGTATGGAGATATTTGGTGAGGATCTAGGACATATGCTGATACATGGTCAGGATCTAGGACATATGGAGATACTTGGTGAGGATCTAAGATATATGGAGATACTTTGTGAGGATCTAGGACATATGGAGATACATGGTCGGAATCTAGGAAATATGGAGATACTCGGTGAAGATCTAGGACATATGGTGTTACATGAGGAGGATCTAGGACATATGGAAATAAATGAGGAGGATCTAAGGCATATGGAGATACTTGTTGAGGATCTAGTGCATATGGAGATACTTGGTGAGGATTTATGACATATGGAGATACTTGGGGCATATAGGGCTAGGGCATATGGATATACATGGTGAGGATCTAGGACATATGGAGATATTTGGTGAGGATCTAAGACATATGCTGATACATGAGGAGGATGTAGGGCATATGGAGATACATGGTCAGGATCTAGGACATATGGAGATACTTAGTGAGGATCTAGGGCATATGGAGATACTTGGTGAGGATCTCTACCGCATATGGAAATACATGGTCAGAATCTAGGAAATATGGAGATACTTGGTGAGGATCTACCACATATGGAGATACTTGGTGAGGATCTAGGGCATATGGAGATACTTGGTGAGGATCTAGGGCATATGGAGATACTTGGTGAGGATCTAGGGCATATGGAGATTCTTGGTGAGGATGTAGGGCATATGGAGATATATGGTCTGGATCTAGGACATATGGATATACATGATGAGGATCTAGGACGTATGGAGATATTTGGTGAGGATCTAGGACATTTGCTGATACATGGTCAGGATCTAGGACATATGGAGATACTTGGTGAGGATCTAAGATATATGGAGATACTTGGTGAGGATCTAGGACATATGGAGATACTTGGTGATGATCAAGGGCATATGGAGATACTTGCTGAGCATCTAGGGAATATGGAAATACATGGTGAAGATCTAGGACATATGGTGTTACATGAGGAGGATCTAGGACCAGGGCTGTGGAGTCGGTAAGCCAAACCTGCGACTCCGACTCCTCAATTTCCCTTACACCGACTCCACGACTCCGACTCCCACATATATTGCTTATATTTAAGTGAAACATTTATTGTAGTACAATGTGAACACCAGACATTTAATCATTTCTATGATCCAATAATCAAGATATTTAGATAGAACATAATATCTATTTATTGGAATACAACTTTAGAACACAAAAAACTGTAATAAATTGTAAATATGTAATACACTGTATACATGTATACGGTACTGACCAAAGTTTGGACACACCTTCTCATTCAAAGAGTTTTCTTTATTGTCATGACTATGAAAATTGTAGTTTCATTCTGACGACATCAAAACTATGAATTAACACATGTGGAATTATATAATTAAAGTGTGAAACAACTGAAAATATGTCTTATATTCTAGGTTCTTCAAAGTAGCCACCTTTTGCTTTGATTACTGCTTTGCACACTCTTGACATTCTCTTGATGAGCTTCAAGAGGTAGTCACCAGAAATGGTCTTCCAACAGTCTTGAAGGAGCTCCCAGAGATGCTTAGCACTTGTTGGCCCTTTTGCCTTCACTCTACGGTCCAGCTCACCCCAAACCATCTCGATTGGGTTCAGGTCTGGTGACTGTGGAGGCCAGGTCATCTGGCGTAGCACCCCATCACTCTCCTTCTTGGTCAAATAGCCCTTACACAGCCTGGAGGTGTGTTTGAGGCCATTGTCCTGTTGAAAAATAAATGATGGTCCAACTAAACACAAACCGGATGGAATAGCATGCCGCTGCAAGATGCTGTAGCCATGCTGGTTCAGTATGCCTTCAATTTTGAATAAATCCCCAACAGGGTCACCAGCAAAGCACCCCCACACCATCACACCTCCTCCTCCATGCTTCACGGCGGGAACCAGGCATGTAGAGTCCATCCATTCACCTTTTCTGCGTCGCACAAAGACATGGTGGTTGGAACCAAAGATCTCAAATTTGGACTCATCAGACCAAAGCACAGATTTCCACTGGTCTAATGTCCATTCCTTGTGTTCTCTAGCCCAAACAAGTCTCTTCTGCTTGTTGCCTGTCCTTAGCAGTGGTTTCCTAGCAGCTATTTTACCATGAAGGCCTGCTGCACAAAGTCTCCTCTTAACAGTTGTTGTAGAGATGTGTCTGCTGCTAGAAGTCTGTGTGGCATTGACCTGGTCTCTATTCTGAGCTGCTGTTAACCTGCGATTTCTGAGGCTGGTGACTCGGATGAACTTATCCTCCGCAGCAGAGGTGACTCTTGGTCTTCCTTTCCTGGGGCGGTCCTCATGTGAGCCAGTTTCTTTGTAGCGCTTGATGGTTTTTGCCAATGCACTTGGGGACACTTTCAAAGTTTTCCCAATTTTTCGGACTGACTAACCGTCATTTCTTAAAGTAATGATGGCCACTCGTTTTTCTTTACTCAGCTGCTTTTTTCTTGCCATAATACAAATTCTAACAGTCTATTCAGTAGGACTATCACCTGTGTATCCACCAGACTTCTGCACAACACAACTGATGGTCCCAACCTCATTTATAAGGCAAGAAATCCGACTTATTAAACCTGACAGGGCACACCTGTGAAGTGAAGACCATTTCCAGTGACTACCTCTTGAAGCTCATCAAGAGAATGCCAAGAGTGTGCAAAGCAGAAATCAAAGCAAAAGGTGGCTACTTTGAAGAACCTAGAATATAAGACATACAGTATTTTCAGTTGTTTCACACTTTTTTGTTAATTATATAATTCCACATGTGGTAATTAATAGTTTTGACGCCTTCAGAGTGAATCTACAATTTTCATAGTCATGAAAATAAAGAAAACGCTTTGATTGAGAAGGTGTGTCCAAACTTTTGGTGTGTGTGTGTGTGTGTGTGTATATATATATATATATATATATATATATATATATATATATATATATATATATATATATATATATATATATATATATACACATACACACTCACACACACACACACACTCTATGACTTATCTCGGCTAAGATAAAGCCTAGATCCTCAGGCTACATTCACACTATGGGCGTAGCCAGGATCAAACCTGGGGGGGGGGCAGAACCTCATACTGTTCCGCAGAACCTCATACTGCACACCTCAGCTGCTGCAAAGCCTCATACTTCACACCCGTACACTTGAAAATAAAGCCTGCACCTTAAGAAGATGTGGTGATGAATGCAGTCTATATATTCCAACTATTATTATTATTACTTATTGTTATAGCGCCATTTATTCCATGGCGCTTTACATGTAAGGAGGGGTATACATAATAAAAACAAGTACAATAATGTTAAACAATACAAGTTATAACTGGTACAGGAGGAGAGAGGACCCTGCCCGCGAAGGCTCACAATCTACAAGGGATGGGTGAGAATACAGTACGCGAGGGTAGAGCTGGTCATGCAGCGGTTTGATCGATCGGTGGTTACTGCAGGTTATAGGCTTGTCGGAAGAGGTGGGTCTTCAGGCTCTTTTTGAAGGTTTCGATGGTAGGTGAGAGTCTGATATGTTGTGGTAGAGAGTTCCAGAGTAGGAGTGATGCGCGAGAGAAATCTTGTATGCGATTGTGGGAAGAGGAGATAAGAGGGGAGTAGAGAAGGAGATCTTGTGAGGATCGGAGGTTGCGTGCAGGAAAGTACCGGGAGACGAGGTCACAGATGTATGGAGGAGACAGGTTGTGGATGGCTTTGTATGTCATGGTTAGGGTTTTGTAATGGAGTCTCTGGGCAATTGGGAGCCAGTGAAGGGATTGACAGAGGGGAGAAGCTGGGGAATAGCGGGGGGACAGGTGGATTAGTCGGGCAGCAGAGTTTAGAATAGATTGGAGGGGTGCAAGTGTTAGAGGGGAGGCCACAGAGCAGGAGGTTGCAGTAGTCAAGGCGAGAGATGATGAGGGCATGGACTAGGGTTTTTGCAGATTTTTGGTTGAGGAATGAACGGATTCGTGAAATATTTTTGAGTTGAAGTCGGCAGGAAGCGGAAAGGGCTTGGATATGTGGTTTGAAGGAGAGATCAGCGTCAAGGATTACCCCGAGGCAGCGAGCTTGTGGGACTGGGGAGAGTGGGCAGCCATTTACTGTAATGGATAGGTTCGTTGAGGGGGTCACGTGAGATGGGGGAAAGATGATGAATTCTGTTTTGTCCATGTTGAGTTTCAGAAATCTAGCGGAGAAGAAGGATGAAATAGTGGACAGACATTGAGGGATTCTGGTTAGTAGGGAGGTGATATCTGGTCCAGAGATGTAGATCTGTATGTCATCAGCGTAGAGATGATACTGAAAGCCATGAGATTCTATGAGCTGTCCCAGGCCAAAGGTGTAAATGGAGAAGAGCAGGGGCCCTAGGACTGAACCTTGTGGGACTCCGACAGATAGGGGGCGAGGTGAGGAGGTGGTGTGTGAGTGGGAGACGCTGAATGTCCGGTCTGTTAGGTATGATGAGATCCAGGATAGGGCCAAGTCTGTGATGCCAAGAGATGAGAGGGTCTGTAGTAATAGGGAATGGTCCACTGTGTCAAAGGCAGCCGACAGGTCCAGGAGGAGGAGGACAGAGTAGTGTCGCTTGCTCTTGGCGGTTAAGGGCCGGCCCGAACGTATAGGCGAACTAGGTGGCCGCTTAGGGCGCCGACCCAAAGGGGGCGCCAGAGAAAAAATAGAAAAAATTATAAAAAATCTTTTCAAAAGGCAAAAAGTTTTAGGGATGGAAAGAAAAGTGTACATATTTAAGGGCAAATATGACGCAAGAGAGGTTGGTTGGGTTGGCAACAATTTCGATAGAATCTGAAGTTGCTAAACAAATTAATCTCTGTGACTTAGTGTCATCCTTTAAAAAAAAAAAAAAAAAAGGCAAGGAAACAAAAATTTTAATTACCTATGGTCGCTTTTGTTTTGTGTTATTGATTACTTTGTATATATTTGTCCTATACAACTTCTCAGATTACAGAGTTAGGAGAGAGTTAATTAATCATTGTTGTTGTGGTTTATTTTGCTCCTAAATTTATATCCCAAGTTTTCATCTACTGCCAAGAATAGTAGGGGCGCAACAAAATAGTTTCGCCTAGGGCGCCGTAATCTCTCAGGCCGGCCCTGAGGACAGTTCAAGGTAGACGTGTTGTTCCAGTAGCTTGGAGGCATAGGGGAGAAGTGATATAGGGCGATAGCTAGATACAGAGGATGGGTCAAGAGAGGGCTTTTTGAGGATAGGTGTGATAGAGGCATGTTTAAAGCTTGAGGGGAAAACACCAGTTGATATCAGTTGATGTTGATGTTACTGAAGACGAGCAATGCCTGTCCTGGGCGTCCTTTTGGGCAGCTATGAGGTGTACCTGACTGGTGCTAAAAAAAAAGGAGTGTTAGTCTGTGTGCTATCCGGCTTTCATTCTTTTTGGTAGAGATATGATATGGATATAACAATAAATAATAATAATAATAATAATAGACAGATATGGATAAATGGATATATAGATAGCAAAAGCAGATTAGAAATCTGCTCTATTGAAAACATTATCTATGAGCTCAAAAACCTTTCAGGTGATGCGGTTTTTTTTAAAAAGCTGATCTGCTGCTTTTGCAACTGAAAAACGTATCCTCAAAAAACGCTGTGTGTGAATGTAGCCTTAGATCAGGAATAGAACAGCCATTTATAGGACATTTCATAACTTTCCCAAATTCCTATGAAAAAATATTCAGCACATTCTGCATTGAACTACTGTACCCAATTTATTATATATTTTAGGAGTCGGTCCATTTTATACTGACTCCACCAAAATGAGCACCGACTCCACAACTCCGACTCCACAGCCCTGTCTAGGACATATGGAAATACATTAGGAGGATCTAAGGCATATGGAGATACTTGTTGAGGTTCTAGTACATATGGAGATACTTGGTGAGGATTTATGACATATGGAGATACTTGGTGAGGATCTAGGGAATATGGAAATACATGGTAAAGATCTAGGACTTTTTTAAATATATGAGGAGGATCTAGGGCATATGGAGATACATGGTGAGGATCTAGGGCATGTGGAGATACATGGTCAGAATCTAGGACATATGGAGATGATACATGGTGAAGATCTAGGGCATATGGAGATACATGGTGAGGATCTAGGGCATATGGAGATACATGGTGAGGATCTAGGGCATATGGAGATACATGGTGGGGATCTAGGACATATGGAACTACATGGTCGGAATCTAGGAAATATGGAGATACTCGGTGAGGATCCAGGACATATGGAGATACATGAGAAGTATCTAGGACATATGGAAATACATGGTGAAGATCTAGGACATATGGTGTTACATGAGGAGGATCTAGGACATATGGAAATACAGGAGGAGGATCTAAGGCATATGGAGATACTTGTTGAGGATCTAGTGCATATGGAGATACTTGGTGAGGATTTATGACATATGGAGATACTTGGTGAGGATCTAGGGCATATGGATATACATGGTGAGGATCTAGGACATATGAAGATATTTGGTGAGGATCTAAGACATATGCTGATACTTGGTGAGGATCTAGGGCATATGGAGATACATGGTGAGGATCTAGGACATGTGGAGATATTTGGTGAGGATCTAAGACATATGCTGATACTTGGTGAGGATCTAGGGTATATGGAGATACATGGTGAGGATCTAGGACATGTGGAGATATTTGGTGAGGATCTAAGACATATGCTGATACTTGGTGAGGATTTAGGACATATGGAGATACTTGGTGAGGATCTAGGGCATATGGAGATACTTGGTGAGGATCTCTAGGGCATATGGAAATACATGGTCAGAATCTAGGAGATATGGAGATACTTGGTGAGGATCTAGGACATATGGAGATACTTGGTGAGGATCTAGGACATATGGAGATACTTGGTGAGGATCTAGGACATATGGAGATACTTGGTGAGGATCTAGGACATATGGAGATACTTGGTGAGGATCTAGGACATATGGAGATACTTGGTGAGGATCTAGGACTTTTTTTAAATACATGAGGAGGATCTAGGGCATGTGGAGATACATGGTCAGAATCTAGGACATATGGAGATGATACATGGTGAAGATCTAGGGCATATGGAGATACATGGTGAGGATCTAGAGCATATGGAGATACATGGTGAGGATCTAGGGCATATGGAGATACATGGTGAGGATCTGGGACATATGGAGATACATGGTCGGAATCTAGGAAATATGGAGATACTCGGTGAGGATCTAGGACATATGCTGATACATGAGGATCCAGAACATGGAGATACATGAGAAGTATCTAGGACATATGGAAATACATGGTGAAGATCTAGGACATAGGACATATGCTAATAGATGAGGAGGATCTAGGACATGGGGAGAGCTTAGGCTGGGAAATAACCTATTGGGAACCACAATGTCGACTGACTCAGATCATGAAGGCTGTGTAAGAGCAGGCTGTAGAAGGTGGTGCCACAAGGATGATGTAATTATGGTGAGCTGAGGAGGTTCTAGGACAGACACCATAAGACAGGGGTGGGGAATCTGTTTTCTTCCAAGGGCCATTTGGATATTTATTCCATCCTTCGGGGGGCCGTACAAACTCCGCCCACAAAGTACATCCTGACTCTGGCACTGGTGCCAGGACTTTAATCTTTCATTGCATGCACTTCAGTGTTCAGTAGTGAACACTGCGTGTGTGTGCTAACAGAGCTAGAAGAAATTAATAAGTTGGTGTCAATCAAAACACAACTCCCTGCCCAAGCACTGCAGTCCCTGAGAATCTGCCCGGGGGCCTGATAAAAGGTCATCGAGGGCCGTAAATGGCTCGGGGGCCTGAGGTTCCCCACCCCTGCCATAAGATAATGATGTCCTAGGACACATGGGGTGAGATGAGGAGGTTCTAGGTCAAATGACGTAAGATTATATTGTATAAAATGTACGGTAGTTCCTAGAAGACATGATGAAGTGACAAAGTAGCAGGGCTCAATGTATGATGAGACTCCAAATGATTCTAAGATGTTTAAGACATTAGGTGACACAGTAGACGCCTGCCATGACCAGGAGGTGATGAGGTGCTGGGCGTAGGAAACCCGCTGCTGGATGAGCCGCCATGACACGGTACTATGTGATCAGTCCAGATAAAGCAGGAGACGTATGGCATGAGATCCATGTCCTTCCTTTACACGCCAGTCAGGTGACGGCTGCCATATTATTCTAATTCCAGGCCCTGGCACTGATGGTATTACATGTGATGTTTCTTGCAGGAGGTTTATACTTCTGGGGTGTGAATACTTTCCTCCTCCAGGCCGTAGCCGCATTGTTTCCAGTGATTTCACATTCTCCGGTCATTGGGGTGTTGTCAGATTTGATCTGCACCTTTTGGACAATGTTCACATGGCACAGTATGATACGTGTGGATGTGCCCCCCATAACCTGGAATCAGGGGAAACAATTCAGTAGCTTGATATAACGGACAGGACTGACAGCCATAAATCCCCCCAAACCTGTCCAAGGGGCAGTGCGCTGCTGTGTGATTGGTTGCTGGGGGCTCTGATATTTTGTATCTTGTCTTCCTATTTTCTGCTCGTGTGTGTAAGTATATATCCATATACCAGGTACGCCACCCGCTACCCTGCATGACGAGTGCTTGATATGTTCTCTGAGCTTCTCCGCAGGATCCTGCCCTGTGTGGACGGCGCCCTGCCTTCACTCTCATTTCAGTTCTGCCATTTGATTGGTGCGTTTTTTGGTACAACAGGAAGTCATGTTCTTGGCACACGCTCCGCATGAGAAAACGGGACGGCAAGGAGGCAAACGGCCAGTGTAAAACCATGGAGGGTCTGGGCAGCAAGGTGAAAGTGAGTAAGGAGCCGGACCCCGCGGGTCACGTCACCACATCCCGCTCCTCCTGCAGGACGCAGGTTTTATGCCATTTCTGTTTTTCATTTCTGCAGGATTTTGCATGGCGCTCATGTACATGGCACTCTGTGCGGTTCTATTATTTACCCTGCATATGACACGAGCGGTCACTGCATGCAGAGGGTGTGTGAGGCCTCCAGGCATCGGGGGGTTAACAGGTATCCTGCTGACACGGGCTGAGTTCACGTCTCCGCTGTCATCTCTGGGTTTCTGAATCGTCATAGCAACAGAAAAACAGAAGTGGCGGTGTGCCAGATCTGACGCTGTCATGGTGTCCATCGTGATGGGAAGAGTAGTGCTGCGATGTACAGTGCGTTGCGAAAGTATTCGGCCCCCTGGAACTTTTCAACCTTTTCCCACATATCATGCTTCAAACATAAAGATACCAAATGTAAATTTTCGGTGAAGAATCAACAACAAGTGGGACACAATTGTGAAGTTGAACGAAATTTATTGGTTATTTTACATTTTTGTGGAAATTCAAAAACTGAAAAGTGGGGCGTGCAATATTATTCGTCCCCTGTAACTTAAAATCTTGTTGCGCCTCCTTTTGCTGCGATTACAGCTGCAGTCGCTTGGGGTATGTCTCTATCAGTTTTGTACATCGAGAGACTGAAATTCTCGCCCATTCTTCCTTGGCAAACAGCTCGCGCTCAGTGAGGTTGGATGGAGATCGTTTGTGAACAGCAGTTTTCAGCTCTTTCCACAGATTCTCGATTGGATTCAGGTCTGGACTGTGACTTGGCCATTCTAACACCTGGATACGTTTATTTGTGAACCATTCCATTGTAGATTTTGCTTTATGTTTGGGATCATTGTCTTGTTGGAAGACAAATCTCCGTCCCTGTCTCAGGTCTTTTGCAGACTCCAACAGGTTTTCTTCTAGAATGGTCCTGTATTTGGCTACATCCACCTTCCCATCAATTTTAACCATCTTCCCTGTCCCTGCTGAAGAAAAGCAGGCCCAAACCATGATGCTGCCACCACCATGTTTGACAGTAGGGATGGTGTGTTCAGGGTGATGAGCTGTGTTGCCTTTACGCCAAACATATCGTTTGGCATTGTTACCAAAAATTTTGATTTTGGTTTCATCTGACCAGAGCACCTTCTTCCACATGTTTAGTGTCTCCCAGGTGGCTTCTTGCAAACTTTAAACTACACTTTTTATGGATATCTTTGAGAAATGGCTTCCTTCTTGCCACTCTTCCATAAAGGCCAGATTTGTGCAGTGTACGACTGATTGTTGTCCTACGGACAGACTGTCCCACCTCAGCTGTAGATCTCTGCAGTTCATCCAGAGTGATCATGGGCCTCTTGGCTGCATCTTTGATCAGTCTTCTCCTTGTTTGAGATGAAAGTTTAGAGGGACGGCCGGGTCTTGGTAGATTTGCAGTGGTATGATACTCCTTCCATTTCAATATGATCGCTTGCACAGTGCTCCTTGGGATGGTTAAAGTTTTGGAAATTATTTTGTATCCAAAGCCGGCTTTAAACTTCTCCACAACAGTATCACGGACCTGCCTGTTGTGTTCCTTGGTCTTCATGATGCTCTCTGTGCATCAAAAAGAACCCTGAGACTATCACAGAGCAGGTGCATTTATACGGAGACTTGATTGAACACAGGTGGATTATATTTATCATCATTAGTCATTTAGGACAACATTGGATCATTCAGAGATCCATAATGAGATTCTGGAGCGAGTTTACTGCACTGAAAGTAAAGGGGCCGAATAATACTGCACGCCCCACTTTTCAGTTTTTGCATTTGCACAAAAATTTAAAATAACCAATACATTTCATTCAACTTCACAATTGTGTCCTACTTGTTGTCGATTCTTCACCAAAAATTTACATTTGGTATCTTTATGTTTGAAGCATGATAGGTGGGAAAAGGTTGAAAAGTTCCAGGGGGGCGAATACATTTGCAAGGCACTGTACGACAGGTTAGCGACTGAGACGTGAACTCAGTGATAAAGAAGATTCTAACAGACTGATGTGATGTCCCGGGCATGTGAGGGGTTAATGATGAGGAGGTCACCATGTGAGCAAATCCAACCCCCGCGGACAACTGACCCCTGTGCAGCAGACCTTCCTGACGTTACATTGTCCTCCCCTCATGTCCCGTGTCCAGATGCAGAACATGGTGGTCGCTACGTCGTCTCCAGTAAACGCTGTGTCCACTGTTACCATTTCCCAGAAATCTATCGGTCTCCCTCGCATGTGCTTCAGTGTGAGCGGAGCGGATGCATGGACGCTGCTCCTACATGTCCTGGCTTCTGTCACCCCACACCTATTGTGTCCTGTAATGATTCTAGTCATCTCCCCGGCTGCATCCATGGACCATGCTTCTCCAAAATCAGTGCCTCCCCCCTCCCCCCCCCATGTAAATATAAAGGGTCTGCACCAAAACTGCAGGTCCTATACCGAATAAATCTCCATAAATGGCCGAGTCCCTGGAAATATATATATTACATCACTGACTGCACATCTCTTATATGCTCTCCAGAGCTGCACTCACTATTCTGCTGATGTATAACAGAGGGCGTATCTCAGGATCAGTACTGTAATGTATATACACAGTGAGTGCAGCTCTGGAGTATAATACAGGAGGTAACTCAGGATCAGTAATGTATGTACACAGTGACTGCACCAGCAGAATAGTGAGTGCAGCTCTGGAGTATAATACAGGATGTAACTCAGGATCAGTAATGTAATGTGTGTACACAGTGACTGCACCAGCACAATAGTGAGTGCAGCTCTGGGGTATAATACAGGAGGTAACTCAGGATCAGTAATGTAATGTATGTACACAGTGACTTCACCAGCAGAATAGTGAGTGCAGCTCTGGAGTATAATACAGGATGTAACTCAGGATCAGTAATGTATGTACACAGTGACTGCACCAGCAGAATAGTGACTGCAGCTCTGGAGTATAATACAGGATGTAACTCAGGATCAGTAATGTATGTACACAGTGACTGCACCAGCAGAATAGTGAGTGCAGCTCTGGGGTATAATACAGCATGTAACTCAGGATCAGTAATGTAATGTGTGTACACAGTGACTGCACCAGCAGAATAGTGAGTGCAGCTCTGGAGTATAATACAGGATCAGATCAGTAATGTATGTACACAGTGACTGCACCAGCAGAATAGTGAGTGCAGCTCTGGAGTATAATACAGGAAGTAACTCAGGATCAGTAATGTAATGTATGTACACAGTGACTGCACCAGCAGAATAGTGAGTGCAGCTCTGGAATATAATACAGGAGGTAACTCAGGATCAGTAATGTATGTACACAGTGACTGCACCTGCAGAATAGTGAGCGCAGCTCTGGAATATAATACAGGAGGTAACTCAGGATCAGTAATGTAATGTATGTACACAGTGACTGCACCAGCAGAATAGTGAGTGCAGCTCTGGAGTCTAATACAGGATATATTATACACAATGACTTTGCTCTTTATGGAGATGACTTTTGTATGTAATCTGTGTAGTAATCATTAGAGTTGACTAATTGTTATACTGTGTTTTCCTCTGTGTTCTTCTCATGTCATTTTTCTATCATGCATTCTGTGTTTCTCTCTTGCATTACATATGGTGTCTATGAAACCATCAGAGCTCGGCATCCCCTCCATAGTCACATACATAACATGCTGCCTGCAGTCACCACTAGGGGGAGCTCACTGTATACCTTGTCTTTATATTTTTAGTATAACATGAGCCCCCCTAGAGGCAGCTGTGAATAGACGATGAGATGTTGTAGTTTTCTGTCCGTGTAGGGGATGAGGGGCTCTGTATCAGGGGATGAGGGGCTCTGTAGCAGGAGATTCTCCAGTGCACACCAATAAGTCTGTGTTAATGGATATAAAAATGGTGGACCCTATACACAGAACGGCCCAAAGCCAAGTACACATTGTTTTATGACATGATTAAAATAGTAACTGGATTAAAAAGGGAAGTTCACACACAGAAACAAGCAGCAGATGGGTCCAGTTGTGACGTCTAAACATCAAAGATGGTGTATATTATGCTGACCGATAATGGCGATGTACACAGATGAGCGGCCAGACAGTGCCGTGTGTACGACCATCCCTGCGTCCTGAGGATAGTGCTGGGTGCGGAGACGGCGCGGTGTCAGCAGGAGACGCAGCGTCAAACTGCAGAGCCCAAAACGCGTCACGTGAAATGTACAAAAAGAAATAAAAGGAAAAGTGTCACCAGATGTATGCCCCCTAAACTGAGAGCAGCGTCGTGCGGAGATAGAGACCCTGATACCTGCTATGTGTCACTTACTGGGCTGCTTAGTGCAGTTTATCAGCAGGAGACTATCACTAGAGAACCCATAAACCTGTGGCCATATCTCCTCCATATTCATGAGCTCTGTGTAACCCCCGCCCCCACCGCTCATTCACAGCTTTCTGCCTATGCACAGTGCAGATAGAAAGTTGGCAATCGGTGGTGTGGGGGTAATGTTATGCACTGCTCAGCACTCCAGAGAACTATGAGGTTTGCAGCAGAGAAAACAGAGATTTTATCACAACTGCGGCAAGTAGCCCAGTGAGTAACACATTGCTGGACTGCAGGGCTCTGCCCCTACATCATGCTGCTCTCTGGTGGGAAACATGGCGGAGCGAAACCGCAAGATTGGAAGGTGAACGTGCCCATTGTGGGGAAATCAAGAGCCATACGAACCGCGAAACCTCCCAAAATCAGATCAACACGTGTATCACTGGTACAGAAGGCGAGCTGTAGCTAGACAAGGGGGCATGATTGCTGCGGTATCCCTGTGTCGGCTCTGCGGGGATAATGGTGGGCTCCGTAGGGTCCGATTATTCGGTGTGACCATTAGGGGGTCGCTGCAATCCCTGTACGCTTGGATAATGGATAATAATCCCTGAGCTTGTTCCACTATACTGTCCTCAGACGTCAGCACGGTGTGTGGTGAGACATGGAGCTAATCCCCCGAGTCTAAGAGGCTACAAGTGTGACCTTCTGTTATTGATTGCAGATGTGACAGGAAAGGGTGAAACTATAGGGTGCAATAACAGGAGCCAGTCAGAAGGTAGACCCCCACAGAGCCTAAAACTGTCTGCAGGACACAGCGACATGGGGTAATACCCAGGTAACATGGGGTAATACACAGGTAATATGGGGTAATACACAGGTAATATGGGGTAATACACAAGTAACATGGGGTAATACACAGGTAACATGGGGTAATACACAGGTAACATGGGGTAATACACAGGTAATATGGGGTAATACACAGGTAATATGGGGTAATACACAGGTAATATGGGGTAATACACAGGTAACATGGGGTAATACACAGGTAATATGGGGTCATACACAGGTAATATGGGGTAATACACAGGTAATATGGGGTAATACACAGGTAACATGGGGTAATACACAGCGATATGGGGTAATACACAGGTAACATGGGGTAATACACAGGTAATATGGGGTAATACACAGGTAATATGGGGTAATACACAGGTAACATGGGGTAATACACAGGTAACATGGGGTAATACACAGGTAATATGGGGTAATACACAGGTAATATGGGGTACTACACAGGTAACATGAGGTAATACACAGCGATATGGGGTAATACACAGCGATATGGGGTAATACCCAGGTAACATGGGGTAATACACAGGTAACATGAGGTAATACACAGTAACATGAGGTAATACACAGTGATATGAGGTAATACACAGGTAACATGGGGTAATACACAGTGATATGAGGTAACATGGGGTAATACACAGTGATATGAGGTAATACACAGGTAACATGGGGTAATACACAGTGATATGAGGTAACATGGGGTAATACACAGCGATATGGGATAATACACAGGTAACATGGGGTAATACATAGGTAACATGGGGTAATACACAGCGATATGGCGTAATACACAGGTAACATGGGGTAATACACAGGTAACATGAGGTAATACCCAGGTAACAGGTAATACACAGTGATATGAGGTAATACACAGGTAACATGAGGTAATACACAGTGATATGGGATAATACACAGGTAACATGAGGTAATACACAGTGATATGAGGTAATACACAGGTAACATGAGGTAATACACAGTGATATGAGGTAATACACAGGTAACATGAGGTAATACACAGTGATATGGGATAATACACAGGTAACATGAGGTAATACACAGTGATATGAGGTAATACACAGGTAACATGGGGTAATACACAGTGATATGAGGTAATACACAGGTAACATGAGGTAATACACAGTGATATGGGGTAATACCCAGGTAACATGAGGTAATACAGAGTGATATGAGGTAATACACAGGTAACATGGGGTAATACACAGTGATATGAGGTAATACACAGTGATATGAGGTAATATACAGGTAACACGGGGTAATACACAGTGATATGAGGTAATACACAGGTAACATGGGGTAATACACAGGTAACATGAGGTAATAGACAGTGATATGGGGTAATACACAGGTGATATGGGGTAATACACAGGTAACATGGGGTAATACACAGTGATATGAGGTAATACACAGGTAACATGGGGTGATACACATCGATATGGGATAATAAACAGGTAACATGTGGTAATACACAGCGATATGGCGTAATACATAGGTAACATGGGGTAATACACAGCGATATGGGATAATACACAGGTAACATGGGGTAATACCCAGGTAACATGAGGTAATACACAGTGATATGAGGTAATACACAGGTAACATGAGGTAATACACAGTGATATGGGGTAATACACAGGTAACATGAGGTAATACACAGGTAACATGAGGTAATACACAGTGATATGAGGTAATACACAGGTAACATGGGGTAACACACAGGTAACATGGGGTAACACACAGGTAACATGAGGTAATACACAGGTAACATGAGGTAATACACAGGTAACATGAGGTAATACACAGTAACATGAGGTAATACACAGTGATATGAGGTAATACACAGGTAACATGGGGTAATACACAGTGATATGAGGTAACATGGGGTAACACAGTGATATGAGGTAATACACAGGTAACATGGGGTAATACACAGGTAACATGGGGTAATACACAGTGATATGAGGTAATACACAGGTAACATGGGGTAATACACAGTGACATGGGGTAATACACAGTGATATGAGGTAATAGACAGGTAACATGGGGTAATACACAGTGATATGAGGTAATATACAGGTAACACGGGGTAATACACAGTGATATGAGGTAATAGACAGTGATATGGGGTAATACACAGTAACATGAGGTAATACCCAGGTAACATGGGGTAATACACAGGTAACATGGGGTAATACACAGTGATATGAGGTAATACACAGGTAACATGAGGTAATACACAGGTAACATGGGGTAATACACAGCGATATGGGATAATACACAGGTAACATGGGGTAATACATAGGTAACATGGGGTAATACACAGCGATATGGCGTAATACACAGGTAACATGGGGTAATACCCAGGTAACAGGTAATACACAGTGATATGAGGTAATACACAGGTAACATGAGGTAATACACAGTGATATGGGATAATACACAGGTAACATGAGGTAATACACAGTGATATGAGGTAATACACAGGTAACATGAGGTAATACACAGTGGTATGAGGTAATACACAGGTAACATGAGGTAATACACAGTGATATGGAATAATACACAGGTAACATGAGGTAATACACAGTGATATGAGGTAATACACAGGTAACATGGGGTAATACACAGTGATATGAGGTAATACACAGGTAACATGAGGTAATACACAGTGATATGGGGTAATGCCCAGGTAACATGAGGTAATACAGAGTGATATGAGGTAATACACAGGTAACATGGGGTAATACACAGTGATATGAGGTAATACACAGGTAACATGGGGTAATACCCAGGTAACATGAGGTAATGCAGAGTGATATGAGGTAATACACAGGTAACATGAGGAAATACAGTGATATGAGGTAATACACAGGTAACATGGGGTAATACCCAGGTAACATGAGGTAATACACAGTGATATGAGGTAATACACAGGTAACATGGGGTAATACCCAGGTAACATGAGGTAATACACAGTGATATGAGGTAATACACAGGTAACATGAGGAAATACACAGTGATATGAGGTAATACACAGGTAACATGAGGTAATACACAGTGATATGAGGTAATACACAGGTAACATGGGGCAATACCCAGGTAACATGAGGTAATACACAGTGATATGAGGTAATACACAGGTAACATGGGGTAATACACAGTGATATGAGGTAATACACAGGTAACATGAGGTAATACAGTGATATGAGGTAATACACAGGTAACATGGGGTAATACCCAGGTAACATGAGGAAATACACAGTGATATGAGGTAATACACAGGTAACATGAGGCAATACACAGTGATATGAGGTAATACATAGGTACCATGAGGTAATACACAGTAACATGAGGTAATACACAGGTAACATGAGGTAATACACAGTGATATGAGGTAATAGACAGGTAACATGAGGTAATACACAGTGATATGAGGTAATAGACAGGTAACATGAGGTAATACACAGTGATATGAGGTAATACACAGTGATATGAGGTAATAGACAGGTAACATGAGGTAATACACAGTGATATGAGGTAATACACAGTGATATGAGGTAATAGACAGGTAATATGAGGTAATAGACAGGTAATATGAGGTAATAGACAGGTAAAATGAGGTAATAGACAGGTAATATGCAGGTAACATGAGGTAATACACAGTGATATGAGGCAATACACAGGTAACATAAGGTAATATACAGGTAACAAGAGGCAATACACAGTAATATGAGGTAATACACAGTGATATGAGGTAATACACCGTGATATGAGGTATACCAAAAGAAAAGAACCTCTGGACATGAGCTAAATTAATGTGCCATAAAACCAAACAATATAGAGGAAGATAAAATACCTTTATTAATACAGGTAAATAAGTAGTAATCTACATAAAAAAGTGGCTGTGCATACACAGTTATATAAAAATAAAATCTTAGATATATGGAATCACCAGGGTACTAAAATGCATATATTATCAATAGTATATAAACAAGAAGGAGCAACACCGGCCAAAATGGGGCAAAAAAACTGTGATTAATAATCAACAAAGTGACTGGTGCAAGAGAGTGCAGCAATATGAAGTGGTAATATTAAATCTCAATACATATACAGTCATATGTAAAAGTTTGTGCACCCCTATTAATGTTAACCTTTTTTCTTTATAACAATTTTGGTTTATGCAACAGCTATTTCAGGTTCATATATCTAATAACTGATGGACTCAGTTATATTTCTGGATTCAAATGAGGTTTATTGTACTAACAGAAAATGTGCAATCTGCATTTAAACAAAATTTGACCGGTGCAAAAGTATGGGCACCTCAACATAAAAGTGACATTAATATTTCGTAGATCCTCCTTTTGCAAAAATAACAGCCTCTAGTCGCTTCCTGTATCTATTAATGAGTTCCTGGATCCTGGATGAAGGTATTTGTGACCATTCCTGTTTATAAAACAATTCCAGTTCAGTTAAGTTTGATGGTCGCCGAGCATGGACAGCCCGCTTCAAATCATCCCACAGATGTTCAATGATATTCAGGTCTGGGGACTGGGATGGCCATTCCAGAACATTGTAATTGTTCCTCTGCTTCAATGCCTGAGTAGATTTGGAGCGGTGCTTAGGATCATTGTCTTGCTGAAATATCCAACCCCTGCGTAACTTCAACTTCGTTACTGATTCTTGCACATTATTGTCAAGAATCTGCTGATACTGAGTTGAATCCAAGCGACCCTCCACTTTAACAAGATTCCCGGTGCCGGCATTGGCCACACAGCCCCAAAGCATGATGGAACCTCCACCAAATTTTACTGTGGGTAGCAAGTGTTTTTCTTGGAATGCTGTGTTTTTTAGCCTCCATGCATAACGCCTTTTTGTATGACCAAACAACTCAATCTTTGATTCATCAGACCACAGGACCTTCTTCCAAAATGTAACTGGCTTGTCCAAATGTGCTTTTGCATACCTCAGGCGACTCTTTGCGGCGTGCTTGCAGAAACGGCTTCTTTCGCATCACTCTCCCATACAGCTTCTCCTTGTGCAAAGTGCGCTGTATTGTTGACCGATGCACAGTGACACCATCTGCAGCAAGATGATGCTGCAGGTCTTTGGAGGTGGTCTGTGGATTGTCCTTGACTGTTCTCACCATTCTTCTTCTCTGCCTTTCTGATATTTTTCTTGGCCTGCCACTTCTGGGCTTAGCAAGAACTGTACCTGTGTTCTTCCATTTCCTTACTATGTTCCTCACAGCGGAAACTGACAGGTTAAATCTCTGAGACAACTTTTTGTATCCTTCCCCTGAAAAGCTATGTGGAATAATCTTTGTTTTCAGATAATTTGAGAGTTGTTTTGAGGAGCCCATGATGCCACTCTTCATAGGAGAATCAAATAGGAGAACTACTTGCAAGTGGCCACCTTAAATACCTTTTCTCATGATTTGATACACCTGGCTATGAAGTTCAAAGCTCAATGAGGTTACAGAACCAATTTAGTGCTTCAGGAAGTCAGTAAAAAGTAGTTAGGAGTGTTCAAATCAAGAAAATGATAAGGGTGCCCATACTTTTGCACCGGTCAAATTTTGTTTAAATGCAGATTGCACATTTTCTGTTAGTACAATAAACCTCATTTGAATCCAGAAATATAACTGAGTCCATCAGTTATTAGATATATGAAACTGAAATAGCTGTTGCAAAAACCAAAATTGTTATAAAGAAAAAAGGTTAACATTAATAGGGGTGCCCAACTTTTACATATGACTGTATATAAAAGAAACACAATGAGATTAAATCATACAATTGGATAAAAATAAATTCATATATAAAGTGCCAATTAGCAAAAGTAACAAAGTGTCCAAATAATATAAGCCCCATGCATGGACGTGCTGCAATATAAACTGTCTTCCAAATTATTATGCACAAAGAGTTTCGGAGTGATAAGGTTAGAGTTTTTTTGTCATTTACACTCATTGCTGGTGATGTGTGTCAGGGCTCTTTATATCACAGAAAGCAATTGCAGAGACCTGTGCACATTAGTTTGGCCGGTGTGTCCAAATAAAGGCAAGACTACTGAAGAAGGCTGTTCCACATTATTAAGCAGCCGACATTTTTTGCCAAAATGGGAAAGAAAAAGGATGTGTCGGCTGCTGAGAAGCAACAAATTGTGGAGTATTTAGGTCAAGGCATGACTACAATCAACATTGCCAAGACACTTCATCGTGATCATTGCACAATCAAGAAGTCTGCCGCTGATTCCCGGCACACACATGTGCGCGCTGATAAGGAAACATTGAGGACTCTTTCCAACAGGCAATTGCGTCAGGTTAAAAGAGCAGCTGCAAAAATGCCTTGTCATAGCAGCAGACAAGTTTTTGAAGCTGCTGGTGCCTCCAACGCCCCCCGAACAACAAGATGCAGGGTCCTTCAGAGGTTTGCAGCTGTGCGTAAGCCGTCCTGTCCACCACCTCTATCCACTGCACACAAGCAGAGACGGCGCCAGTGGCCAAACGAGACATGAAGACTGATGAGTGCCGTGCAACGCTCGATGGTCCAGATGGATGGAGTGGAGGATGGCTGGTTGATGGACACCCCATGAAAACACGGCTAAGGCGCCAACAAGGAGGAGGTGGAGTAATGTTTTGGGCTGGAATCATGGGGAGAGAGATTGTCGGCCCCTTTAGGATCCCTGAAGGGGTAAAGATGAACTCCATAATCTATGTGCAGTTTCTAGAACAGCACTTCCTGCCATGGTTCAAGAGGAAGAACCGTGCTTTCCGCAGCAAGATCATTGTCATGCCTGATAATGCAGCGTCTCCTGCTGCAAATAACACATCTGCATCTCTGGCTGCTATGGGCATAAAAGAGGAGAAACTTATGGTGTGGCCACCATCTTCCCCTGACCTCAACCCCACTGAGAACCTCTGGAGCATCATCACAAGGAGCGTCTATGATGGCGGGAGGCAGCTCACATCTAAGCAACAGCTCTGGGAGGGGATTCTGTCCACAGGCAAAACAACTGGAGCACAAACCATCCAAAAACTGACAAATCCAATGGATGAGAGAGTTCAGAAGCTTCTTTCCAACAAGGGTCCTATGTGCAAATGTAACATCACCCAGAAGAAAGTTTTGACTTGAAAACTTTGATTTCATTCTGTAATAAGCTGATAATGATTATCACTTCACAACTCACCATTGTTTTGTTCAAAATAAAAATAAAAAGGTTGAAATCTCTGCTGTGCATAATAATGTGGAACATGCATTCCGAGTGTTTCTTATTTGTAAATATCCTGTTTTCATAGGCAGATTGTTCAAAAACATTGCAATTATACTAGAATATTAGATGACGGGAAAATAACAAGGACTGCAATTCATAGAGGTAATTTACAGAAAATAGGAGGAAATATTTTTTGCGTAATTATTTGGAACACAGTGTAATTAATACGATACAATATAGCAAGTACCTGGGAAGGATGATACACGTGCACAACGCACCCCGACGCGCGTTTCGGTATAACTCCGTCAGGGTGTGTGAGTCAATGAGGTAATATGCAGGTAACACGGTAATACACAGTGATATGAGGTAATATACAGGTAACATGTATTGCCTCGTGTTACTGTGTATTGCCTCATGTTACCTGTGTATTACCTCATGTTACTGTGTTTTACCTCATGTTACCTGTGTTTTACCTCATGCTACCTGTGTATTACCTCATGTTACCTGTGTATTGCCTCATGTTACCTGTGTATTGCCTCATGTTACCTGTGTATTACCTCATGTTACCTGTGTATTGCCCCATGTTACCTGTGTATTACCTCATGTTACCTGTATATTACCTCATGTTACCTGTGTATTACCTCATGTTACCTGTATATTACCGCATGTTACCTGTGTATTACCTCATGTTACCTGTGTTTTACCTCATGTTACCTGTGTTTTACCTCATGTTACTGTTTTACCTCATGTTACCTGTATATTACCTCATGTTACTGTGTATTACCTCATGTTACCTGTGTATTACCTCATGTTACCTGTATATTACCTCATGTTACCTGTGTATTGCCTCTTGTTACCTGTGTATTACCTCATGTTACCTGTGTATTGCCCCATGTTACCTGTGTATTACCCCATGTTACCTGTGTATTACCTCATGTTACCTGTGTATTACCTCATGTTACCTGTATATTACCTCATGTTACCTGTGTATTACCTCATGTTACTGTGTATTGCCTCATGTTACCTGTATATTACCTCATGTTACCTGTGTATTACCTCATGTTACCTGTGTATTACCTCATGTCACTGTGTATTGCCTCATGTTACCTGTATATTACCTCATGTTACCTGTGTATTACCTCGTGTTACCTGTATATTACCTCGTGTTACTGTGTATTGCCTCATGTTACCTGTGTATTACCTCATGTTACCTGTATATTAGCTCATGTTACCTGTATATTACCTCATATCACTGTGTATTACCTCATGTTACCTGTGTATTACCTCATGCTACTGTGTATTGCCTCATGTTACCTGTATATTACCTCATGTTACCTGTGTATTACCTCGTGTTACCTGTGTATTACCTCGTGTTACTGTGTATTACCTCATGTTACCTGTATATTACCTCATGTTACCTGTGTATTACCTCATGTTACCTGTGTATTACCTCATGTTACCTGTGTATTGCCTCATGTTACCTGTGTATTACCTCATGTTACCTGTATATTACCTCATGTTACCTGTGTATTCATGTTACTGTGTATTGCCTCATGTTACCTGTATATTGCCTCATGTTACCTGTATATTAGCTCATGTTACCTGTATATTACCTCATATCACTGTGTATTACCTCATGTTACCTGTGTATTACCTCGTGTTACCTGTGTATTACCTCGTGTTACCTGTATATTACCTCGTGTTACTGTGTATTGCCTCGTGTTACCTGTGTATTACCTCATGTTACCTGTGTATTGCCTCATGTTACTTGTGTATTACCTCATGTTACCTGTATATTACCTCATGTTACCTGTGTATTCATGTTACTGTGTATTGCCTCATGTTACCTGTGTATTGCCTCATGTTACCTGTATATTAGCTCATGTTACCTGTATATTACCTCATATCACTGTGTATTACCTCATGTTACCTGTGTATTACCTCGTGTTACCTGTGTATTACCTCGTGTTACCTGTATATTACCTCGTGTTACTGTGTATTGCCTCGTGTTACCTGTGTATTACCTCATGTTACCTGTGTATTACCTCATGTTACCTGTGTATTACCTCATGTTACCTGTATATTACCTCATGTTACCTGTGTATTCATGTTACTGTGTATTGCCTCATGTTACCTGTGTATTCATGTTACTGTGTATTGCCTCATGTTACCTGTATATTGCCTCATGTTACCTGTATATTACCTCGTGTTACCTGTGTATTGCCTCATGTTACCTGTATATTACCTCATGTTACTGTGTATTACCTCATGTTACCTGTGTATTACCTCATGTTACTGTGTATTACCTCATGTTACCTGTATATTACCTCATGTTACCTGTGTATTGCCTCATGTTACCTGTATATTCATGAGGTAATACAAAGGTGACACAAGGCAATACACAGTAACATGATGTAATACACAGGTAACACGAGGTAATATACAGTAATATGAAGTAATACCCAGTAATAAGAGGTAATATTACTGTGTATTACCTCGTGTTACCTGTGTATTACCTCATGTTACCTGTGTATTACCTCATGTTACCTGTGTATTACCTCATGTTACCTGTATATTACCTCATGTTACCTGTGTATTCATGTTACTGTGTATTGCCTCATGTTACCTGTATATTGCCTCATGTTACCTGTATATTACCTTGTGTTACCTGTGTATTGCCTCATGTTACTGTGTATTACCTCATGTTACCTGTGTATTGCCTCATGTTACTGTGTATTACCTCATGTTACCTGTGTATTACCTCATGTTACTGTGTATTGCCTCATGTTACCTGTGTATTACCTCATGTTACCTGTATATTACCTCATGTTACCTGTGTATTGCCTCATGTTACCTGTATATTCATGAGGTAATACAAAGGTGACACAAGGCAATACACAGTAACATGATGTAATACACAGGTAACACGAGGTAATATACAGTAATATGAGGTAATACCCAGTAATAAGAGGTAATATTACTGTGTATTACCTCGTGTTACCTGTGTATTACCTCATGTTACCTGTGTGTTACCTGTTACCTGTATATTACCTCATGTTACCTGTATATTACCTCGTGTTACCTGTGTTTTACCTCGTGTTACCTGTATATTACCTCATGTTACTGTGTATTGCCTCATGTTACCTGTATATTACCTCATGTTACCTGTGTATTACCTCATGTTACTGTGTATTGCCTCATGTTACCTGTGTATTGCCTCATGTTACCTGTATATTCATGAGGTAATACAAAGGTAACACAAGGCAATACACGGTAACATGATGTAATACACAGGTAACACGAGGTAATATACAGTAATATGAAGTAATACACAGTAATATGAGGTAATACCCAGTAATAAGAGGTAATATACAGGTAACACGAGGTAATACACAGTAATATGAGGTAAATAATAATATTATACAGGTAACATGATGTAATACACAGGTAACACGAGGTAATATACAGTAATATGAAGTAATACACAGTAATATGAGGTAATACCCAGTAATAAGAGGTAATATTACTGTGTATTACCTCGTGTTACCTGTGTATTACCTCATGTTACCTGTGTGTTACCTGTTACCTGTATATTACCTCATGTTACCTGTATATTACCTCGTGTTACCTGTGTTTTACCTCGTGTTACCTGTATATTACCTCATGTTACTGTGTATTGCCTCATGTTACCTGTATATTACCTCATGTTACCTGTGTATTACCTCATGTTACTGTGTATTGCCTCATGTTACCTGTGTATTGCCTCATGTTACCTGTATATTCATGAGGTAATACAAAGGTAACACAAGGCAATACACAGTAACATGATGTAATACACAGGTAACACGAGGTAATATACAGTAATATGAAGTAATACACAGTAATATGAGGTAATACCCAGTAATAAGAGGTAATATACAGGTAACACGAGGTAATACACAGTAATACGAGGTAAATAATAATATTATACAGGTAACATGATGTAATACACAGGTAACACGAGGTAATATACAGTAATATGAAGTAATACACAGTAATATGAGGTAATACCCAGTAATAAGAGGTAATATACAGGTAACACGAGGTAATACACAGTAATATGAGGTAATATACAGTAACATGGGGTAATACACAGGTAACATGAGGTAATACACAGTAATATGAGGTAATACACAGTAATACGAGGTAAATAATAATAATATACAGGTAACATGATGTAATACACAGGTAACACGAGGTAATATACAGTAATATGAAGTAATACACAGTAACATGGGGTAATACAAAGTAATATGAGGTAATGCACAGTAATATTAGGTAATACACAGTAATAAGAGGTAATATACAGGTAACATGATGTAATACACAGTAATATGAGGTAATGCACAGTAATATGAGGTAATATACAGATAACATGAGGCAATACACAGGTAACATGATGTAATACACAGGTAACACGAGGTAATATACAGTAATATGAGGTAATACACAGTAACATGAGGTAATAGACAGTGATATGAGGTAATGCACAGTAATATGAGGTAATGCACAGTAATATGAGGTAATGCACAGTAATATGAGGTAATGCACAGTAATATGAGGTAATGCACAGTAATATGAGGTAATATACAGGTAACATGATGTAATACACAGTAACATGATGTAATACACAGTAATATGAGGTAATATACAGATAACATGAGGTAATACACAGGTAACATGATGTAATACACAGGTAACACGAGGTAATATACAGTAATATGAGGTAATACACAGTAACATGAGGTAATACACAGTAATATGAGGTAATGCACAGTAATATGAGGTAATGCACAGTAATATGAGGTAATATACAGGTAACATGAGGTAATATACAGGTAACATGATGTAATACACAGTAACATGATGTAATACACAGTAATATGAGGTAATGCACAGTAATATGAGGTAATATACAGGTAACATGAGGTAATACACAGGTAACACGAGGTAATATACAGTAATATGAGGTAATGCACAGTAATATGAGGTAATGCACAGTAATATGAGGTAATATACAGGTAACATGATGTAATACACAGTAACATGATGTAATACACAGTAATATGAGGTAATATACAGGTAACATGAGGTAATACACAGGTAACATGATGTAATACACAGGTAACACGAGGTAATATACAGTAATATGAGGTAATGCACAGTAACATGATGTAATACACAGTAATATGAGGTAATGCACAGTAATATGAGGTAATACACAGGTAACATGATGTAATACACAGGTAACACGAGGTAATATACAGTAATATGAGGTAATGCACAGTAATGTGAGGTAATGCACAGTAATAAGAGGTAATATACAGGTAACATGATGTAATACACAGTAACATGATGTAATACACAGTAATACGAGGTAAATAATAATATTATACAGGTAACATGATGTAATACACAGGTAACACAAGGTAATATACAGTAATATGAAGTAATACACAGTAATATGAGGTAATATACAGATAATACACAGGTGATGATTACCTACTTAGTACAGCAACCCTATTGATAAACACAGGACTGTAGCACATGGCGCTTACCAACTATGCTTAGAGCAGGCTGATTAAGGAGCATGAAGAAAGATGAGTGATGTGGTTTCTCCTCAGAAGCATGGAGGAACAATGGCAGCTGTTCCCTTCACAGTGTCATAATGATAATGATACCACAATGCAACAGGAACAATCCCCACAATGCCCTAGGAACTTCACATAATACATTGCAAATTAAACTAGAATGTATACATTAAACCGCCAGCAGATGGTGCTGTTAACTTACTCTCTCTCTCTCTCTCTCTATATATATTGAAAAAATGAAAAAGCAGCACAAACAAAATAAGAAAAGAGGGGCTGCACGCTCCCGGGCATATACCAAACCTTTAAAGCATCCATCAAAAATTGAAAGCAGCACGCCTTTTGAAGAGTATGAAGATGATTTATTCAGCCCATAGGGCTATATGCCCATTCAGTGTGACGTTTCAGTTCAGAAAGGGTGCGGACCTTTCTCAAGAAAGGTCCGCACCCCTGAGAAAGGTCCACACCCTTTCTGGACCGAAACGTCACACTGAATGGGCATATAGCCCTATGGGCTGAATAAATCATCTTCATACTCTTCAAAAGGCGTGCTGCTTTCAATTTTTGATGGATTATATATATATAAAATTGCCTTAAATTGTCTGTCATCCACTTCTGTCTGGATGTCCCCAAATCCCACAATCCACTGCTCCGCACCGGAAGTACGCCGACCGCCATTTTGGTACACCCAAGTGATGCTGCTCGGATCCAGGACTCAGCTGCGATCCCGACGGCTGTTGGAATCATAGCCGCCGCTGGGATCCTGGCCACTTGCGCATGTGTGAATTCAGTTGCTCTATCTGTTCATTTATGAACTGCGTCACAGCATGTCATTGCGGTGATGCATCTGCCAGCAGACTCTGCATGGTGTACATAAAAAAGGTTACACGTTACAGCCTGTCACTGGACCTATAACATACACGTTACAGCCTGTCACTGGACCTATAACATACACGTTACAGCCTGTCACTGGACCTATAACATACACGTTACAGCCTGTCACTGGACCTATAACATACACGTTACAGCCTGTCACTGGACCTATAACATACACGTTACAGCCTGTCACTGGACCTATAACATACACGTTACAGCCGGTCACTGGACCTATAACATACACGTTACAGCCTGTCACTGGACCTATAACATACACGTTACAGCCTGTCACTGGACCTATAACATACACGTTACAGCCTGTCACTGGACCTACAAAAGACACGTTACAGCCTGTCACTGGACCTATAACATACACGTTACAGCCTGTCACTGGACCTATAACATACACGTTACAGCCTGTCACTGGACCTATAACATACACGTTACAGCCTGTCACTGGACCTACAACATACACGTTACAGCCTGTCACTGGACCTATAACATACACGTTACAGCCTGTCACTGGACCTATAACATACACGTTACAGCCTGTCACTGGACCTACAACATACACGTTACAGCCTGTCACTGGACCTACAACATACACGTTACAGCCTGTCACTGGACCTATAACATACACGTTACAGCCTGTCACTGGACCTATAACATACACGTTACAGCCTGTCACTGGACCTATAACATACACGTTACAGCCTGTCACTGGACCTACAACATACACGTTACAGCCTGTCACTGGACCTATAACATACACGTTACAGCCTGTCACTGGACCTATAACATACACGTTACAGCCTGTCACTGGACCTACAACATACACGTTACAGCCTGTCACTGGACCTACAACATACACGTTACAGCCTGTCACTGGACCTGCAAAAGACACGTTACAGCCGGTCACTGGACCTATAACATACACGTTACAGCCTGTCACTGGACCTATAACATACACGTTACAGCCTGTCACTGGACCTATAACATACACGTTACAGCCTGTCACTGGACCTACAACATACACGTTACAGCCTGTCACTGGACCTACAACATACACGTTACAGCCTGTCACTGGACCTGCAAAAGACACGTTACAGCCTGTCACTGGACCTATAACATACACGTTACAGCCTGTCACTGGACCTATAACATACACGTTACAGCCTGTCACTGGACCTATAACATACACGTTACAGCCTGTCACTGGACCTATAACATACACGTTACAGCCGGTCACTGGACCTATAACATACACGTTACAGCCTGTCACTGGACCTACAAAAGACACGTTACAGCCTGTCACTGGACCTATAACATACACGTTACAGCCTGTCACTGGACCTATAACATACACGTTACAGCCTGTCACTGGACCTATAACATACACGTTACAGCCTGTCACTGGACCTATAACATACACGTTACAGCCTGTCACTGGACCTATAACATACACGTTACAGCCTGTCACTGGACCTATAACATACACGTTACAGCCTGTCACTGGACCTATAACATACACGTTACAGCCTGTCACTGGACCTATAACATACACGTTACAGCCTGTCACTGGACCTATAACATACACGTTACAGCCTGTCACTGGACCTATAACATACACGTTACAGCCTGTCACTGGACCTATAACATACACGTTACAGCCTGTCACTGGACCTATAACATACACGTTACAGCCGGTCACTGGACCTATAACATACACGTTACAGCCTGTCACTGGACCTACAAAAGACACGTTACAGCCTGTCACTGGACCTATAACATACACGTTACAGCCTGTCACTGGACCTATAACATACACGTTACAGCCTGTCACTGGACCTACAAAAGACACGTTACAGCCTGTCACTGGACCTATAACATACACGTTACAGCCTGTCACTGGACCTACAACATACACGTTACAGCCTGTCACTGGACCTATAACATACACGTTACAGCCGGTCACTGGACCTATAACATACACGTTACAGCCTGTCACTGGACCTATAACATACACGTTACAGCCTGTCACTGGACCTATAACATACACGTTACAGCCGGTCACTGGACCTATAACATACACGTTACAGCCTGTCACTGGACCTAAAACATACACGTTACAGCCTGTCACTGGACCTATAACATACACGTTACAGCCTGTCACTGGACCTAAAACATACACGTTACAGCCTGTCACTGGACCTAAAACATACACGTTACAGCCGGTCACTGGACCTACAAAAGACACGTTACAGCCTGTCACTGGACCTATAACATACACGTTACAGCCTGTCACTGGACCTATAACATACACGTTACAGCCTGTCACTGGACCTAAAACATACACGTTACAGCCTGTCACTGGACCTAAAACATACACGTTACAGCCTGTCACTGGACCTATAACATACACGTTACAGCCTGTCACTGGACCTAAAACATACACGTTACAGCCTGTCACTGGACCTAAAACATACACGTTACAGCCGGTCACTGGACCTACAAAAGACACGTTACAGCCTGTCACTGGACCTATAACATACACGTTACAGCCTGTCACTGGACCTATAACATACACGTTACAGCCTGTCACTGGACCTAAAACATACACGTTACAGCCTGTCACTGGACCTAAAACATACACGTTACAGCCTGTCACTGGACCTAAAACATACACGTTACAGCCTGTCACTGGACCTAAAACATACACGTTACAGCCTGTCACTGGACCTAAAACATACACGTTACAGCCTGTCACTGGACCTATAACATACACGTTACAGCCTGTCACTGGACCTATAACATACACGTTACAGCCTGTCACTGGACCTACAAGAGACACGCCGCTGCAATACCGACCGCCACCCAGGCCATCGCTGGGATCCAGGCTGCCGCTGTGATCCCGACCGCCGCTCGGATCCAGGCTGCCGCTGCGATCACGAGGCTGTGAAAGGGGTGTAACGAGGGGGTATAACGAGAGGGGTGTAATGAGAGGGGTATAATGAGAGGGATGCCGCCGCCGGACCCACCGCCTGACTACACACGCCTCCTCTGCCTGCCCACCCACCTCCGTGCAGTCACAGCCGGCAGGAAAGGCTTGAGGCCTGTGCTGGAGATTGGGTGCGGCCACCCTCTGGTGGCGCCGCACACCATCTCCAGCACAGGCCACAAAACACCGACTTTCCTGCTGGCTGTGACTGCACGGAGGTGGGTGGAGCGCCACAAAGCTGCCCCCATTACGATGTTACTGCCCTCCCGATGCGATAGCATCTGGCACACATCTAGTGTAAAATATAGGCAGGACTAATACACACAAAATATACAACGTCTGTAATACAGAGACATAAAAAATATGACTAACCTTTCTAGACTGCAATTATATGGCTGGACAGAACAGGGAGAGATCACGTTATGGAAGGTCTGACCACTGGGGGGAGTGTTCACACTATGCGAGGTCCAACCACATAGAGGAGAGTTCACACTATGAGAGGTCCAACCACATAGAGGAGAGTTCACACTATGCGAGGTCCAACCACATAGGGGAGAGTTCACACTATGGGAGGTCCAACCACATAGAGGAGAGTTCACACTATGCGAGGTCCAACCACATAGGGGAGAGTTCACACTATGGGAGGTCCGACCACATAGGGGAGAGTTCACACTATGGGAGGTCCAACCACATAGGGGAGAGTTCACACTATGCGAGGTCCAACCACATAGGGGAGAGTTCACACTATGCGAGGTCCGACCACATAGAGGAGAGTTCACACTATGGGAGGTCCGACCACATAGGGGAGAGTTCACACTATGGGAGGTCCGACCACATAGGGGAGAGTTCACACTATGCGAGGTCCAACCACATAGAGGAGAGTTCACACTATGCGAGGTCCAACCACATAGGGGAGAGTTCACACTATGGGAGGTCCGACCACATAGGGGAGAGTTCACACTATGGGAGGTCCAACCACATAGGGGAGAGTTCACACTATGGGAGGTCCAACCACATAGGGGAGAGTTCACACTATGCGAGGTCCAACCACATAGGGGAGAGTTCACACTATGGGAGGTCCGACCACATAGGGGAGAGATCACGTTATGGAAGGTCCAACCACATAGAGGAGAGTTCACACTATGCGAGGTCCAACCACATAGGGGAGAGTTCACACTATGGGAGGTCCAACCACATAGAGGAGAGTTCACACTATGCGAGGTCCAACCACATAGAGGAGAGTTCACACTATGCGAGGTCCAACCACATAGAGGAGAGTTCACACTATGCGAGGTCCAACCACATAGAGGAGAGTTCACACTATGCAAGGTCCAACCACATAGGGGAGAGTTCACACTATGGGAGGTCCAACCACATAGGGGAGAGTTCACACTATGGGAGGTCCAACCACATAGGGGAGAGTTCACACTATGCGAGGTCCAACCACATAGGGGAGAGATCACGTTATGGAAGGTCCAACCACATAGGGGAGAGTTAACACTTTGGGAGGTCCAACCACATAGGGGAGAGTTCACACTATTGGAGGTCCAACCACATAGGGGAGAGTTCACACTATGGGAGGTCCAACCACATAGGGGAGAGTTCACACTATGCGAGGTCCAACCACATAGGGGAGAGTTCACACTATGGGAGGTCAAACCACATAGGGGAGAGTTCACACTATGGGAGGTCAGACCACATAGGGGAGAGTTCACACTATGGGAGGTCCGACCACATAGGGGAGAGTTCACACTATGGGAGGTCCGACCACATAGGGGAGAGTTCACACTATGGGAGGTCCGACCACATAGGGGAGAGTTCACACTATGGGAGGTCCGACCACATAGAGGAGAGTTCACACTATGCGAGGTCCAACCACATAGGGGAGAGTTCACACTATGAGAGGTCCAACCACATAGAGGAGAGTTCACACTATGCGAGGTCCAACCACATAGGGGAGAGTTCACACTATGGGAGGTCCAACCACATAGAGGAGAGTTCACACTATGCGAGGTCCGACCACATAGGGGAGAGTTCACACTATGGGAGGTCCGACCACATAGGGGAGAGTTCACACTATGGGAGGTCCAACCACATAGAGGAGAGTTCACACTATGCGAGGTCCAACCACATATGGGAGAGTTCACACTATGGGAGGTCCAACCACATAGAGGAGAGTTCACACTATGCGAGGTCCAACCACATAGGGGAGAGTTCACACTATGGGAGGTCCGACCACATAGGGGAGAGTTCACACTATGGGAGGTCCAACCACATAGGGGAGAGTTCACACTATGCGAGGTCCAACCACATAGGGGAGAGTTCACACTATGCGAGGTCCAACCACATAGAGGAGAGTTCACACTATGGGAGGTCCGACCACATAGGGGAGAGTTCACACTATGGGAGGTCCGACCACATAGGGGAGAGTTCACACTATGCGAGGTCCAACCACATAGAGGAGAGTTCACACTATGCGAGGTCCAACCACATAGGGGAGAGTTCACACTATGGGAGGTCCGACCACATAGGGGAGAGTTCACACTATGGGAGGTCCAACCACATAGGGGAGAGTTCACACTATGGGAGGTCCAACCACATAGGGGAGAGTTCACACTATGCGAGGTCCAACCACATAGGGGAGAGTTCACACTATGGGAGGTCCGACCACATAGGGGAGAGATCACGTTATGGAAGGTCCAACCACATAGAGGAGAGTTCACACTATGCGAGGTCCAACCACATAGGGGAGAGTTCACACTATGGGAGGTCCAACCACATAGAGGAGAGTTCACACTATGCGAGGTCCAACCACATAGAGGAGAGTTCACACTATGCGAGGTCCAACCACATAGAGGAGAGTTCACACTATGCGAGGTCCAACCACATAGAGGAGAGTTCACACTATGCAAGGTCCAACCACATAGGGGAGAGTTCACACTATGGGAGGTCCAACCACATAGGGGAGAGTTCACACTATGGGAGGTCCAACCACATAGGGGAGAGTTCACACTATGCGAGGTCCAACCACATAGGGGAGAGATCACGTTATGGAAGGTCCAACCACATAGGGGAGAGTTAACACTTTGGGAGGTCCAACCACATAGGGGAGAGTTCACACTATTGGAGGTCCAACCACATAGGGGAGAGTTCACACTATGGGAGGTCCAACCACATAGGGGAGAGTTCACACTATGCGAGGTCCAACCACATAGGGGAGAGTTCACACTATGCGAGGTCCAACCACATAGGGGAGAGTTCACACTATGGGAGGTCAAACCACATAGGGGAGAGTTCACACTATGGGAGGTCAGACCACATAGGGGAGAGTTCACACTATGGGAGGTCCGACCACATAGGGGAGAGTTCACACTATGGGAGGTCCGACCACATAGGGGAGAGTTCACACTATGGGAGGTCCGACCACATAGGGGAGAGTTCACACTATGGGAGGTCCGACCACATAGGGGAGAGTTCACACTATGCGAGGTCCAACCACATAGGGGAGAGTTCACACTATGGGAGGTCAAACCAAATAGGGGAGAGTTCACACTATGCGAGGTCCAACCACATAGGGGAGAGTTCACACTATGGGAGGTCCGACCACATAGGGGAGAGTTCACACTATGCGAGGTCCGACCACATAGGGGAGAGTTCACACTGCGAGGTCCGACCACATAGGGGAGAGTTCACACTATGCGAGGTCCGATCACATAGGGGAGAGTTCACACTATGGGAGGTCCGACCACATAGGGGAGAGTTCACACTATGGGAGGTCCGACCACAGGAGGGAGCCATCACATTATGGGACATCCAGCTATAGGGGGGAGCAGACACGCTATGCAATGTCCAACCACACAGAAGCGATCACACTATAGGAGGTCCAACCACAGAAGAGAGCCACTACAGAAGGGAACCATCACACTGGGAGGTCTGACCACAGGCGGGAGCTGTAACATTATGGGAGGTGTGACCACAGGGAGGAGCGATCGCATTATGGAAGGAAGTCCGACCACAGGATCGAGCTGTAACATTATGAGAGGTCCAACCACATGCGGCAGCTGACACATAATGTGAGGTCCGACCACAGAAGGGAGTGGTCACACTGTGGGAGCTCCGACCACAGGAGGAAGTGGTCACACTATGGGAGGTCCGACCCCAGAAGGGAGCCATCACATTATGGGAGCTCAGACCACAGGACGGTGCTGGCACCCTATGGGTGGTCCGATCACAAGGTGGAAGCAGTCACACTATGGGAGGTCCCACCCCAGAAGGGAGCCATCACATTATGGGAGCTCAAACCACAGGACGGTGTTGGCACCCTATGGGTGGTCCGATCACAAGGTGTAAGCAGTCACACTATGGGAGGTCTGACTACAGGAGGGAGCAGTCATACTATGGGAGGACCAACCACAGGAGGGAGCTGTAACATTATGGGAGGTGCGACCACAGGAGGGAGCCGTCGCACTATTGGAGGTCCAACCATAGGAGGGTGCAGTCACGCTATGAGAGGTCCAACCACAGGAGGGAGCGGTCACGGTATGGGAGGTCCAACCACAGGGGAGAGGTCACATTATGGACGGTCTGCCAACAGAGGGGAGCGATCACATTATGGGAGGTCCCACCACAGGTTTCTGTTTTGTTTTGCAGGTTTCGAGTTATATATTATTTATTATTAGAGCACCATTTATTCCATGGCGCTTTACATGTGAGGAGGGGTATACATAATACATACAAGTACAGTAATCTTAAACAATACAAGTCACGACTGGTACAGGAGGAGAGAGGACCCTGCCCGCGAGGGCTCACAATCTACAAGGGATGGGTGAGGATACAGTAGGCAAGAGTAGAGCTGGTCATGCAGCGGTTTGGTGGATCGGTGGTTACTGCAAGTTGTAGGCTTAATATAAAGGAAAAAACAAACGACCAAAAAATCTCACAAAGAAATATAATAATACAAAATGTAATTTATTCAACAATCAATAAGACCAGAACATGTGAAGAACACAGTGACATGGAAAATCCAAGTCTGCTTGTGCATGCAGAAAAACACCAAAGGACACACATATGTCAGGAAGGGGAAGAAAGAAGTATAAAGCACATATGTAGTGCCTGTCAGCAGAGATAAATGTAATTATACTTGCTCATAGCAAAATTGCAGATCCCACACTAAGCCTCATAGAGTCCACATCACCGGGCATGTATCCATAATGGACAATAAAGTATGATGAAAAATATAACGTATTAAAGTCATACCTGGTAAGAATGGGAGGCAACCCGACTGGTGTGTGTCCCCCCCGACGCGCGTTTCGGCATGAAATGCCTTTC
This sequence comes from Dendrobates tinctorius, assembly GCF_039654945.1. Taxonomy (NCBI): domain Eukaryota; kingdom Metazoa; phylum Chordata; class Amphibia; order Anura; family Dendrobatidae; genus Dendrobates; species Dendrobates tinctorius. The sequence goes on along the minus strand of NW_027361849.1, from coordinate 3,270,022 downwards.
TTGTGTTCTTCACATGTTCTGGTCTTATTGATTGTTCAATAAATTACATTTTGTATTATTATATTTCTTTGTGAGATTTTTTGGTCGTTTGTTTTTTCCTTTATATTCAGTTTCCAGTGCGACTTTCTCAATATTGTCCTATTTTCACACATCTCCTTGCTCCAGCTTTTACAATGGTAATAAGTGATTGCATCTTCATTCTAGTTGTATTTATCTGAGCAAATGATTTATCCATGAAGTGTATAAGTTGTAGACTTGTCGGAAGAGGTGGGTCTTCAAGTTCTTTTTGAAGGTTTCCATGGTAGGTGAGAGTCTGATATGTTGTGGTAGAGAGTTCCAGAGTAGGGGGATGCGCAAGAGAAATCTGGTATGCGATTGTGGGAAGAAGAGATAAGAGGGGAGTAGAGAAGGAGATCTTGTGAGGATCGGAGGTTTCGTGCAGGTAAGTACCGGGAGACGAGGTCACAGATGTAGGGAGGACTCAGGTTGTGGATGGCTTTGTATGTCATGGTTAGGGATTTGAACTGGAGTCTTTGGGTAAAGGGGAGCCAGTGCAGGGATTGACAGAGGGGAGAGGCCGAGGAATAGAAGGGGGACAGGTGGATTAGTCGGGCAGCAGAGTTAAGAATAGATTTGGAGGGGTGCGAGAGTGTTAGAGGGGAGGCCACAGAGCAGGAGGTTGCAGTAGTCAAGGTGGGAGATGATAAGGACATGGACTAGGGTTTTTGCAGATTCTTGGTTGAGGAATGTACGGATCCGTGAAATATTTTTGAGTTGAAGTCGGCAGAAAGTGGAAAGGGCTTGGATATGTGGTTTGAAGGAGAGATCAGTGTCAAGGATTACCCCGAGCAGCGAGCTTGTGGGACTGGAGAGAGTGGGCAGCCATTTACTGTAATGGATAGGTCTGTTGGGGGGTCACGTGAGATGGGGGAAAGATGATGAATTCTGTTTTGTCCATATTAAGTTTTAGAAATCTAGGGGAGAAGGATGAAATAGTGGACAGACATTGAGGGATTCTGGTTAGTAGGGAGGTGATATCTGGTCCAGAGATGTAGATCTGTCATCAGCGTAGAGATGATACTGAAAGCCATGAGATTCTATGAGCTGTCCCAGGCCAAAGGTGTAAACGGAGAAGAGCAGGGTCCTAGGACTGAACCTTGCGGGACTCCGACAGATAGGGGGCGAGGTGAGGAGGTGGTGTATGAGTGGGAGACGCTGAATGTCCGGTCTGTTAGGTATGATGAGATCCAGGATAGGGCCGAGTCTGTGATGCCAAGGGATGAGAGAGTCTATAGTAATATATAAGATGTCAGCGGTGCCGTAGTTGCAGCCAATCATATTGCTTGTTATTATAGAGGATATATGAACAGCAATCTTGTAATTGTCATTATTTGTTGGTGGCTGCGACTTCCTCCAGGGACAGTGATGTGAAGACGACAGATTCACATTTTCCTGTAATAGAAAATGTTCGTATTTCCATTCATTATTCTCTTTTTCTCACTTCTACCGCCTGAACAGGATCACAACAGCTCCGAGGAGTCTGAGTGCGATGACTTTGACCCCAGCGCTAGTATGGAGGTAGGGAAACTGGGGGTCATTCACCATAATGTGGATTATTGGTGCAGATGTTAAAGACACTGAGTGACCCTTAGCACAGAGAAACCAGGAGACCACATTGGGGGATGGAGGGTGCAGGAGAGGGTATCGTGGACCCACGGGCTTCGCAGAACTGGTTAATGCTACATGTCTAGCCTCAAAGATCCACAGATGAAATGAGCCAAAGATCATGTAGGTTACAACATGGCCGCTAAATTGGGGTTGTCCATTGGAGGATATCGGGGGGTCCTCTAATGGCCGAGCCCCAATACAGTGTCCGCAAGTGAGGAGCCCTGTGGAGGAACCTATGATGGGGCCGTCCAATCTGGAGGAGACTCCATACTAGGTGTAACCTTGTCTGCTCCATGGTTTCCATTCTCTGAGCTCAGGTTATTGTGGCAGAGAGGAACCACGGGAGTCTGATAAGCTCAGAAATATAGAAAGTATACAAAACCACCCCAGAATCTCCCTCGTGGCCCCTTGTACCGGTCTCTGGCTGAGAAGCTGCTTGCTCCTGCAGGAGACCTCCCCTGCGCTCTAGTTATTGTTGCACTGTTTTTGCCACCATTCTATAGCGGATAGCCCCCTTTTTGTAACATATGTTAAGGGGAATCTTAACTGAATTTCACCCCCCAAACTACACGCACATGTAGCTCTTTTCAAAGAGAAGTCCAGCAATACCTTTACATCACCGTCAATTAAATCTATATGCAAGTGAGGCCGGAGCGCTGTCAGTGTGTGGAAGCACATCCCAAACCTCTGTCACTCCAGGTCTAATCTCTGCCCAGCGCTACCTTCTTGGGCTTGTGGTTAAAACTAAAAGAGAAAGAGCGCAATAGGGTCTTACCCAAGTAAAAGAGATATAATTCAAGCTGTTATACTCACCAATAGCAGGAGAGTTTTAGGCATAAAGGAATAGAGGTCAAGCTGCTGCACATCCAAATGGCCACGCCGTGACCATAGATCATCAGATTTCAAAGAATAGTTTTCGGATTAAACGTGCGCTGCTAGACAAAACGACTCCTTTTCCAGATTGCGTACTTGTATACTTTTATTTTCCCAACGCGTTTCGAAGTTTGAAACTTCTTCCTCAGGGGAAGAAGTTTCAAACTTCGAAACGCGTTGGAAAAATAAAAGTATACAAGTACGCAATCTGGAAAAGGAGTCGTTTTGTCTAGCAGCGCACGTTTAATCCGAAAACTATTCTTTGAAATCTGACCTTCTTGGGCTTGACTGACAGCTCCTTCGCTTAAGGTCACACAGCACTGTGGCTGTCATTCAAGCCAAGAGGAAAGCAACGCTGGGCGGGGAATTCAATTCAAACTGATTTCTCAAATCGGCCATGTAAAGTTGTTGCTGGAATCGATTTTAAAAAAGCTACATGAGCAGATAGTGTGGGGGTGAGCTCCTGCTGACGGACGTCCTGCTCATCGTTATTGGCACCCCTTCATTTTTTCCATAAACTGTACAATATGTTCAGAAATAAATGGAAATGTACCTAAGTTATGTCTCGGGATTTTTTGATCAGTGTTCCAAAGTAATACAACAACATAACATTGTCTTTAACTTACATGTTGTAATTTCAAAGAAAGAACAGAATAAACAGCATGTGCAGCCATAAAGGCCCCGAATTATTACTTGGTTGCCCGCCCTTTGGTATTGATGACCGCCTCTTCCTTTGCAGTTTGTTCAAGCTCTTGAATGTTTTCAGGTTTCTTTTTCCCAATGGCAGATTTCAGCTCAACCCAAAGATTTTCATTGGGATTGCGGTCAGGACTCGCTGCTGGCCAGTTTAAAACAGTCCATTTTTTTTCTTTTTCAACCATTCCCGTGTTCTTTTGGATGTGTGCTTTGTGTCATTGTCTTGCAGGAGGACCCATGGTATTCGACTTAAACCAAGTTTTCTAACACTGGGTAGGACATTTCACTCTAACATCTCTTCACAATTCTCTAATTTCATGATTCCTGTGATATGGTCAAGGCCTTCAGCAGCTCTTGTGCACCAGGCGGCAGCTCTTCCCTCTGAGCTATTCAGCTCACTGGACAGTTCCTAGCTAAATCAGATACTGGTGCCTGTGTCATGCCTGATGTTTCCAACCTGAGTTCCTGATGTCTCCACCCCAAGTTCCTGTTTGGCTCATCCTGAGATCTGATCACCCTACTTAGACCTGGCACTGCACTTCCTTTATTGCGAGATTATTTTGCTCCATCCTTTAGTCTAGTTTCAGCCAACCTGCTGGTTATGCTCAAGATCCTACTACTGCTCCGTATACCAACCCCTGGCTATATCCTGACTATGATTCCTGCTTATCCTCCCCACTACACTGCTGCTCCATGTACCAACCCCTGGCTATATCCTGATTCCTGCTTATCCTTCCCACTACACTGCTGCTCCGTCCACCAACCTCTGGCCATATCCTGACTACAATACCTGCTTATCCTCCCCACTACACTGCTGCTCCGTATACCGACCTCTGGCTATATCCTGACTACAATACCTGGTATCCTCCCCACTACACTGCTGCTCCGTATACCGACCTCTGGCTATATCCTGACTACAATACCTGCTTATCCTCCCCACTACACTGCTGCTCCGTATACCGACCTCTGGCTATATCCTGACTACAATACCTGGTATCCTCCCCACTACACTGCTGCTCCGTATACCGACCTCTGGCTATATCCTGACTACAATACCTGCTTATCCTCCCCACTACACTGCTGCTCCATGTACCAACCCCTGGCTATATCCTGATTCCTGCTTATCCTCCCCACTACACTGCTGCTCCGTATACCGACCTCTGGCTATATCCTGACTACAATACCTGGTATCCTCCCCACTACACTGCTGCTCCGTATACCGACCTCTGGCTATATCCTGACTACAATACCTGCTTATCCTCCCCACTACACTGCTGCTCCATGTACCAACCCCTGGCTATATCCTGATTCCTGCTTATCCTCCCCACTACACTGCTGCTCCGTATACCGACCTCTGGCTATATCCTGACTACAATACCTGGTATCCTCCCCACTACACTGCTGCTCCGTATACCGACCTCTGGCTATATCCTGACTACAATACCTGCTTATCCTCCCCAATACACTGCTGCTCCTTGTACCGACCTCTGGCTACAGGGAGGTGGGGGAGTATTTAGTTAGCCACCAATTGTGCAAGTTCTCCCACTTGAAGATGAGAGCGGCCTGTAAGTGACATCATAGGTAGACCACAACTATGAGAGTCAAAATGAGAAAGAAAATCACCTTGTCTGATTTGGGAAGATTTACTTTGCAAATTATGGTGGAAAATAAGTATTTTGTCATTAACAAAAGTTCATCTCAATATTTTGTTATATATCCTTTGCTGGCAATGACAGAGGTCAAACATAAGTCTTCATAAGGTTGCCACACACTGTTGTTGGTATGTTGGCCCATTCCTCCATGCAGATCTCCTCTAGAGCAGTGATGTTTTGGGCCTGTCGCTGGGCAACACGGCTGGGCTATATCCTGACTACGTTAACTGCCTATCCTCCCAACTTTGCTGCTGCTCCGTGTACCGTCCTCTGGCTATATTCCATCTATGATTCCCACTTCTCCCAACTCTGCTGCTGCTCCGTGTACCGACCTCTGGCTATATTCCATCTATGATTCCCACTTCTCCCAACTCTGCTGCTGCTCCGTGTACCGACCTCTGGCTATATTCCATCTATGATTCCCACTTCTCCCAACTCTGCTGCTGCTCCGTGTACCGACCTCTGGCTATATTCCGTCTATTATTCCCACTTCTCCCAACTCTGCTGCTGCTCCGTGTACCGACCTCTGGCTATATTCCATCTATGATTCCCACTTCTCCCAACTCTGCTGCTGCTCCGTGTACCGACCTCTGGCTATATTCCATCTATGATTCCCACTTCTCCCAACTCTGCTGCTGCTCCGTGTACCGACCTCTGGCTATATTCCGTCTATGATTCCCACTTCTCCCAACTCTGCTGCTGCTCCGTGTACCGACCTCTGGCTATATTCCGTCTATGATTCCCACTTATTCTCCCAACTACACTGCTGCTCCGTGTACCGACCTCTGGCTATATCCTGAGTACGATTCCTGCGTATCCTACCAACTACACTGTTCCTCCGTGTACCGACCTCTGGCTATATTCCGTCTATGATTCCTGCTTATTCTTCCAACTACACTACTGCTCCGTGTACTGACCTCTGGCTATATGCTATGATTCCCACTTATTCTCCCAACTCTACTGCTGCTCCGTGTACTGACCTCTGGCTATATCCTGACGACGCTATCTGCTTCTGCTGCCGCTAGTGGTTGCAATTTCACTACTCCAGGTCAGTCCATAACAGTACCAGACCCAGCAAAGCAACCTCACAGCATTCTGGATCCTACACCATGCTTAACTGTTGGTAGGCTGTTCTTTTCCTCATAAGATTCATTGTGCCGTCTGTAAACTGTTTCTTTGCTTTGCCAAAAAGCTCTTTTTGTTTCATCTCTCCACAGAACATTTACCTAGAAGGATTGTGGTCTGTCAAGGTACTCTTTGGCAAAGATCAGTTGTTCCTTTTTATGTCTCTTCTTCCGCAATGGTTTCTTCTTTTCTTCTCCCATAAAGCCCTGCTTGGTTTAGTGTGTGGTGTATGGTACTTTTTGAAACCATAACCCCAGACTGTTCCAGGTTGGCCTTCAGGTCTTTGGATTTTTGAAGTGGTGTTTTTTCCATCATTCGCACCAACCATTGAAGACCTTTCTTGTCTATTTTCCTCTTTCCCTCATGTCCTGGGAGGTTCTTGACTGTTCGATGCCTGGAAAACTTCTTAAAAACATTGTGCACTGTTGAAACTGGGATACCAAGGACTTTGGAGATGGCGTTATACCCTTTGGAAGTCTTGTGTTTGCTAATAATAGCAATTCAGATGTCCTCAGACAGCAAATTTGTCTTCACCATTGTGACAAAGGAACATGGCCTACTATGTAACTATTTAAAATTCTGAAGTCATCATTCATTAGCTAATTCATGTCACATGGGTAAAGACAATTAATCATAGGTGGTTCTAAATCTGTGATTTACCACAGGTGAGTCACAATGCATTTCCATACTAATGTAATGTACAGGGGCCAATACCAGTGTCACAACAGATTTAGGCTATTTGCACACAGTGCATTTCTTATGCTTTTTTGCGGCATTATTTTCACGCGAAAATGGGCCAAAACCGCTATGGAATCCTTATGCAAGCTAATTCAATGACAACCCTGAAGTGTTGTGCACATGATCAGTAAATTTACTTTGAGTATTTGCAGTGTGTTTTTTTTTCTGCAGCATGTCAATTCTTTGTGTGTTTCTGCAGCGATTTTCACCTATTGACTTCAATTGAGTCAGTACGCAGCAAAAACGCAGGTGTAAAAATGTTTGCGGATTTGCTGAGTTTCTGTTTGCATTTTCACGCACTTCCTATGGCGTTTCCCACGCTTTCATTTGTTACAGCGTGGAAAACAGCGGCACAGTCGTTCTGATCGGCGGTAACGCTACCACCGGGGTAGCTGTCAGATGTCAGATGTCAGCGTGACCCACAGCTGTAATCGTGACTAGCGGTAACACTACCGCTGGTAAGACTGACAGGGCGCTGCGGGGTCTTGCTGTCAGCATGACCCGCAGCGATGATCTGCGGTTAAGGCCGCCTGGGAGGGCAACCTCAGTGACGTCACCGCTAGTCACTGAAGCTGCGCTCCCAGCAGCTCATTCACCAGTGGTTTTCAGCCGGGATGGTCGCATCTTGGCACCGTCCAGGTTGAAAACTGTTTATCCCCCAGACATGGATCACAGTGTAGAACAGAACGACGGGCATGTATGGTATATTGTTGTTTTTTTATTTTACTTTTATTACAGGTGATCGAGGGTTTCGCAGGAATTAGATGAGGTTGTAAGTATGGTTTAATTAAGAATATTAAAGGAGTCTGTGTATTTCTTGCAATTAAAAGACTTTATTCTGGCTGTGTCTTTATTTACCATACAAATGTAGGATTAGTAATGGATAGGCGTCTTATTGATGCCTCTCCATTACTAACCACAGGGCTTGATGTCACCACAAAGGTGATATCAACCCCCCACCCAACTATTACCCCACTTGCCACCACTACAGGGCAAGTGGGAAGAGCGAGGCTAAGTGCCAGAATTAGAGATGCGCCTTTTCTGGGGTGGCTGAGAGCCGATGTTTTTAGCCGGGGGGCAGTATCCACGGCCCCTTCCTAGGCTAATAATATGTCATTTTTTTGGAGGGTCCCCTATTTTAATAACCAGTAAAGGCTAAGTATGCAGCTGTGAGCTGATATTAATAGCTTGGGAAGCTCCATGGGTATTACCTCTTTCCCAGGCTAGAAACATCTGCCCTCAGTCGTCGGCTTTCCCTCTGCTGGTAGCGAAAATTGCGCGAGAGCCCTAAACATCTTCTATCCTGTCGGCTCCTGCTGTCATTTTACTTTACCGCGGCTACTGAATTACCGGCTTTTCTTCAATCTATCTATGTAATATAAATACATATATGTGTGTGTCACTGACATCTATATAGATATGTATTTTATGTGTATATATCTCTTCTATCTTTTCTTTATAACATGTTGATGTGATTTTACTGTAGCCATATATGAATTGCCGGCTTTTCAAAGGACACCGGTGCATACAAATCGGACAGCACTGGTGCGAGTGCTGTGCGATTTTTTTTTTTTTTTCTCTCGCACCCATTGACTTGCATTGGCGAGTCTCGTCCGAGATACGCAGCAATACACGGCATGCTGCGACTTTTTGCTCAGTCCGGTTTGAGCTGAGAAAAAAAAAACTGCAGATGAGATGTCCCCCATTGAATAACATTGGCCAGAGTAGAATCTGATTTTTTTTATTGGATAGCACTCGTCCGTTTTTCTCGCAAATGAGTGTGAGCCCTAAGCCTAGAGCTGGGTGGCAATGACAGATGCTGACATGCTTTCATCATCATGAAAAAGGTGGTGAACTAAGAAATTACATTACAAAACATTTTTTTAATATCTTTATTTAGCTCAAAGAAGCATTCATTGCTGTGCAAAAACGCACCAAAAATCGCGTCAAAACATGCGTTTTTGCTGCCATGAGATGCAGAAAATTCTGCAAGCAAATACTCAATGTGCGCACATAGCCTAAGGCTGTGTGCACACGCTGCGGATTTTGCTGCGGATCCGCAGCGGTTTTGGTCCTGCGGATCTGCAGCAGTTTCTGCTGTGTTGTACAGCACCATAATATCCTATGGGAAATGGAGACCGCTGTGCAGACGGTGCGGATTTTTCCGCGCGGATTTGCTGCGGTTTTTAATCCACAGAAAGAATTGACATGTCAATTCTGTCTGTGGATTCCGCTGCGGTTTACCATCTCCTCCATTGTAGAGGTGATAAACCGCAGGCAGAACCGCAGCCTAATCCGCAGATAAACCGCAGATCTTCTTCCGCATCGGCAAATCCGCAGAGCATTCCGCAGCGTGTGCACACACCCTTATGGTTTTCTCTTTTTCTCTCCCATTGTTTTTTGTTTTACATTATTTATTTATTATTTGCTCTTTTGTATTTCACACGAGTGCTCCATACAGGACATAATCCACGTTATGTATTACACTTCATGGGGCCAATAACGATGAGCAGGACTGTATAATGGTCAGGTGTCAGAGGGTTGGTGTTGGCGCAGACACTCAGAGGGGCAGTTAGCTCAGCATTATCAAGTGATATTCACTTTTTTCTTTCCAGATCATGAATCCAAACTTCATACAGGAAGGTGAGTGAGAACAATGAAGATTTAACAGTTTGTCCATCTGAATCCCCTGGCACATATTACATAAATCCCAGAGAATGATCAACCACTAGATCACTCAGTGACACAGTGCCCCCATCACAGAGCCGCCTGATGGTGGCTGCAGACAGATCTTATCATGTATCTCTGTATACAGGGAGCTCCCCCTAGTGGTGGCTGCAGACAGGATCTTATCATGTATCTCTGTATACAGGGAGCTCCCCCTAGTGGTGACTGCAGACAGGATCTTATCATGTATCTCTGTATACAGGGAGCTCCACCTAGTGGTGGCTGCAGACAGGATCTTATCATGTATCTCTGTATACAGGAAGCTCCCCCTAGTGGTGACTGCAGACAGGATCTTATCATGTAACTCTGTATACAGGGAGCTCCCCCTAGTGGTGACTGCAGACAGGATCTTATCATGTATCTCTGTATACAGGGAGCTCCCCCCTAGTGGTGGATGCAGACAGAATCTTATCATGTATCTCTGTATACAGGGAGCTCGCCCTAGTGGTGCCTGCAGACAGGATCTTATCATGTATCTCTGTATACAGGGAGCTACCCCTAGTGGTGACTGCAGACAGGATCTTATCATGTATCTCTGTATACAGGGAGCTCCCCCCTAGTGGTGGATGCAGACAGGATCTTATCATGTATCTCTGTATACAGGGAGCTCCCCCTAGTGGTGGCTGCAGACAGGATCTTATCATGTATCTCTGTATACAAGGAGCTCCCCCTAGTGGTGGCTGCAGACAGGATCTTATCATGTATCTGTATACAGGGAGCTCCCCCTAGTGGTGGCTGCAGACAGGATCTTATCATGTATCTCTATATACAGGGAGCTCCCCCTAGTGGTGGCTTTAGGTTAAATTTTTCTATCAAACACTTTGCAGGTTTGGCGCTCTGAAAAAGATACAGATTTTGGACCTAAGAATGACCTGCTGGTGAAAAAGGGATATTAGTCAGGAACCTATTGAACTAGGATGGATATAGGGGTGATACCAGAGACTGCATCCAAATTCTGTATGTGTTCTGAGACATTTGGGAGGGTTGAGGATACTCCTGATCCATCTTCCGGTATATAGTCCTAATATTTTATGTACTGCTGTTTGTATTGCTGCTGTAATACCGTAATTTCCCCCAGGATCAATAAGGTGTATCGCATCGTATATATTGTGTGACTCTGGGAGATCTCTGCAGCAGCCAATCAGCTTGCTGTATTTGTCTCCTGTGAGCTGACCGCTGCAGTGTGATTGGCTGCTGTAGGTGACCCCTGGATTCTCTATCACCTCTGTGCCTGTTTATGATTGGGACAGTGGCTCCGGAGTTCCTCCTGACCCTGGCGGACATCATCTGTGTGGTGGGGGACACTGTGACCCTGCGCTGTAAAGTGTGCGGACGACCGAAGCCCAATGTCACGTGGAGAGGTCCAGACCAGAGCGTCCTGGATGGAGACTGCAGCGCCTACACCATGACGGCCAGGTGAGTGCGTCTCGTGTCCGGACTGGTCAGCAACACATGGCTGCTGTCCCATGTAATTTACAGTCTAAGTGTTTCAGGAATGAAACATTTTAATATCTCGGCTTGCTGTTAGTGAAGGGTTAGTTTGGATATCTGTACAAATCTAATACAGCTGAGGGCTCGTTACAATGTAACAGTGCAGACCATGCTTTGGGAGCAGAGCACATCTCTGTCCTGTCTTGGAGCTGTTGATTTTACCTGCACTGAGACAGTGTGACAAACTCTCAGCAGTGCGAGCAGCGCGAGGTAACAACGGGCTTCCGGCCTCTGTCTCCCAGGTGTTTGGTCACCGCTGGTCTGAGCTTCTGTCTGTGACGCTGGTCACGACTCATGGACATTATACAGAAGTAGATGCACGCTATCCTGCAGACATGGAATATATGAGATCGGAATAGCAATACTGCTCTGGAGAATAAGAAGAAGCGGAGACGCTTGGCACCTAATGTGTCCACTTCATGCAGCCAACGACAAGGTGGTCTCACGCTGCAGGGACCCCTACGTGGCTAGTGTGAATACCTCTCTTAGGCTGAAGTCTGAATTCCTGCTCCTAATATGCCCCTATTCACATTAGCTTGGACGTGCCAGTCAGTCTTTTGTTATTACTACAGACCGTGAGGCAGAAGAGTCAATTCCAAGAGAGTACGTAGATAACCAAGGGGAAAGATGAAGGCATGAGTCAGGTCACAGTCCAGGGTCAACAGCAGGAGAGAGCGGATTAAAAGCCAAAGGATGAGACAGAGGGATAGTCAGAACACGGTCCAAAGGGTCAGGCAGCAGGATCAGGCTCACCGCCACGTCTGGCAGGGATCAGGGGCAGACAGCTCAGGGAAGTAGCTGGGAAATTACCTGAACACCTGGAGAAAGTCTCGCACCTCCTGGTCAGATTGGACAGCTGAGCTGTCAATCAAGGCACCGACAACTCAACAAGACCGTCTCCACAGAACAGCATAGCAATCACTCACTGAGCGGAGGAATCGTGACACGGCCATTTCTGATTTGCCATCTCCATTATTATTCGGTTTGGTCCCCTGCGCTGGCTCTGCGGGTGTCCTGCGTACCTTTTACCATCTCTTCTTGTTCTTGTAGTGAGTCTGGAGACATCAGACTGAGGATCTGTAACCTGATGCCCCAGGACAGCGGCATCTACACCTGCGTGGCGACTAATGAGCACGGCTCTGCTTCCACGTCTGCCACCATCAAAGTGCAAGGTACAGAAGAGCCGGGGGCCAGAGAAGAGGCTGCGGGGGGCTCAGGGAGATCACTGCACACACCCGGCAATGTCCACAGGAGAAGGGGAGAAAAATAGAAGTTCTAAAGTGTCATTATTCTTCAGTGGATATAAAAAGTCTACACGCCCCAGATAAAATACCAGTTTGTCATGTAAACAACCCCTTATGGAAGAACCATTTTCCCCATTATCTGTAGAAATCCATTGAGAAACAAACTGAAATTATTGTGAAAGGAAAGTAACATTTAAAATAATAAGGTTGCATAAGTGTGCACACCCTCTTATAATCGGGGCTGAGGTTGTGCTCAGAATCAGCCGATCACATCTCCCCCATATTACATAGCAGTCAGTGCTCAGCCGCCATCACTTACAGCGATTCTGATTAGCCCCAGAGAAAGTGTCACTGCTCCAGGAGGATTTTCCTGACATTTTCTTGTCTATAAACAGCTGACAACACAGCAAAGGATCTCATTGTGGAAAGTTGTCAGTCAGGAGAAGGGGAAAAAAATATTTCCCAGGCATCAGATCCACCATGGACACTGTGAAGACGTCATCAAGAATGGGCTGAAATCTGACAGCACAATTGTGACATTACCAAGAACTGGACGTCCCTCTAACATTGATGAAAAGACAAGAAGAAAATTGTCCTTGGAGGCTCCAAGAGGCCGACAGCAACATTAAGGGAGCTGCAGGAATCTCTGGCCAGTCCTGACTGTTTCCTGCATGTCACGTACCCGCTTCTCAGCACGTGACTTGGGGTTGCGCGTGCAAGGGTTAATTTATCTCATCTCACTCAGTCCAGTATTCAACCTCTGTTCTTAGCTACAGTGGGAGCATAAATCACACCCCGACACAGACCACACACCCCGCTCATACGCGCTGCCACCACTCACCGAACACACGGGCGATGAGTCCCGGAGATACTACTACTATGTGCCAATCACCAGGAGCGCACACTCTAAGGCTATGGATTCTTTAGAGCGTAAAAGGTTCAGACTTATTAAAGTTTTAGGCTTTAATAGAAAAGGTACAGTGCTTACAATCAAAAGGATATAAAATATGGAAATAAACAGTGACATACAAATATGCAAAACAGTGATAAAATAAAAGGGAGAAACTTACAGAAATGTCTAAACTTTGCAGTCTGGCATTCTGCTCCCTGAGGAGGGGATGAATATGGAATGGCTCACACCAGCTTGGCTGTCCCTCAGTCTGTGAACATCTTTCTTTGTGTAAAGGCCTAATTTATAGATTTAACCTGGAGATCAGATTTCTAGACCAGCCTCGCATGTTAATATTCTAATTGCTGGTTTGTGACTGGATCATGGCGACTCCACCAATGAAAACATTATTTTTCTCTGAACGCTGTTTGTATAACTTTTCTTTCTCATAGTAAATAGTGTCAGGCTGCAATTTGGGGTCTCACTGCAGATGCACCAGAAGGAGTGAAGTGTTTCCACTTTGTGTGGTCTCAGGAAGGCCCCCTGGGGTTGAGACCAGGAAAACTGTCTTGTTCTCAGGATAACATAGGTCATCATGACCTTTGTGAAGAGCTGCAGCCTGGAACAGATGCTAAGATACTGCTGGTCATACATCCATACATATACAAATTTCTCTTCACTGCATGTGACAACAATCTCCCATATTCCTCATATGTGCAGATTCTGGGGTCGGAGGGGGGACATCAGCCTTTTCTTACACAGAAAAACATCCAGGCTAGCGATGCATTACCAAACCCTCCGTCATGTCGGCCAGAAGCAGGAAATGTGTTGAGTCTGATGGCACAGAGGGGGAACTTTGTGGCTGTTATTATTCCACAAGGCACAAACTTGTCAGCGATCATCACCAGAAGATCATCATCCCCACAGTGAGGGATGGTGGAGGCAGCATTGTTCTCTGGGGCTGAGACTTTGTCAAGAGGGGGGAATTATAGTCTGTTCCAAATATATGAGACAATTTTACATCAGAATCTTCAGGCCGCTGCTAAAAAGCTGAAAATGAGGAGGAATTTCTCTTTCAAAAACAACGACCCTAAGAGACCTCCAGATCATCAAAAGAACAGCTTCTCCAGAAGAAGATGGAAGTTCTGGAACGTCCGAGCCCAGACCTGAACTCAAGGGACAATCTGTGGTGACCTGAAGAGGGAGCTGTACACAGGAGATGGCCTCACAAACTGACAGATGTGGAGCTGCTGCAGGGAGGAGCCGGCAATGATCGCCAATCCTAGATGTGCTGCTCTGATAGACTCTGCACCAAAAACATTGAATGTCAGAAATTCACAGGGACTGCAACAAAGTATTACTGGAAGGGTGTGCAGATTTTTGTAATTGCATTGTTTTACTTCATTTTTCTTTTTCCACGCAAAATGATTTCCGTTTGTTCTTTGCTGAATTTGCACAGATTATTGGGCAACATTTTAAGAAAAATGTCTGAAACTATTCTTTCTAGTAGGATTATTTACATGACAGAAACCTTGGATTTTACAGAGGTGTGTAGACTTTTTATAGTCACTGTATATCAGTGCTGTGCTGAACGAGTCCTCTCCGGAGGCAGGTAACTGCTCTATGACCCATAGTCCCGAAACATCTCAGACTAGATTGGACAGATGGAAATCCTCAAACCCCGAACCTCAATATTCACATGTCAGAGCCATCAGTCCATGTGGATTTGGGGTTCACCTGCTCGGTCTTGTGTCCTGCAGGTGTCCCCGGGGCTCCCAGCCAGCCCATCGCTCAGGAACGAAGCAGCACCTCCGTCATCCTCCGCTGGCTGCCGCCCTCGAGCACGGGAAATTGCAACATATCGGGGTACACCGTGGAATATAAGGATGAAGGTGAGTGGGTCGGAGCCCACGGATTAGGGGCACATTGTACTCACCTACAATTGGGGGAGGTGGACAGGTCGTACGACCTACAGTGCACTCGCTCATCATGGCCCTATAATGTAAGCGTGCAAAGGGTTTGAGGAAGGGAAATGGGATGATGGGTGTACCCCCTGTAAGGTCAAAGGGGGTTAAGACAGGCACCATGCCTTCCTGTCCTGGGATGGGGTTGTGGTGAGATGACCACCCAATTCTCTCCCATAGTGGATGTCATGATCAGCTGATGTCTGACCGCAGGTTCCCCGGTTTGGCAGCAATCTGTCGCTTGCACCCTGGACACATACCTGGTGCTGGAAGACCTGAGACCAGGGGGCACTTACCAGTTCAAAGTCAGCGCCAGCAACCCCTGGGGCATCAGCCTCCCCAGCGACCCCTCCGAACCTGTCCGGCTGCCTGAGAATGGTGAGATGTGACCCCCAATCATTCAGGTCCAAGAAAATACACAAAGCCCCAGGAGTGGACACCAGGCAGTACTTGCTCCGTGACCCTCTATTGTCTGAGGACCCCTTTTCTCCACAGCTCCTCATTAACAAACCCTCCGTATCTGATCTGTCATGTAGGTTACAATTGTCCTCACATGCAAAAAACTGGGAAGCAGCCATAAAGATGGCAGTGGGCCCCCCGAACCCCCTGCACAGCATCGAAGGATATGTCCATCCCTGCAAATCAGCCACCCCCCAAAGTACACATTCCCCAATGTATGACGCTCAAACCTCAACCCAACCAATGTATGACCCTCCTCAAGGCTCACCCCAATGTATGACCCTCCTCAGAGCTCACCCCAATGTATGACCCTCCTCAGAGCTCACCCCCCAATGTATGACCCTCCTCAGAGCTCACCCCCCAATGTATGACCCTCCTCAGAGCTCACCCCCCAATGTATGACCCTCCTCAGAGCTCACCCCAATGTATGACCCTCCTCAGAGCTCACCCCCCAATGTATGACCCTCCTCAGAGCTCACCCCAATGTATGACGCTCAAACCTCACCCCAATGTATGACCCTCCTCAGAGCTCACCCCCTAATGTAGGACCCTCCTCAGAGCTCACCCCCCAATGTATGACCTTCCTCAGAGCTCACCCCCCAATGTATGACCCTCAAAGCTCACCCCGATGTATGACCCTCCTCAGAGCTCACCCCCAATGTATGACCCTCCTCAGAGCTCACCCCCTAATGTAGGACCCTCCTCAGAGCTCACCCCCCAATGTATGACCTTCCTCAGAGCTCACCCCCCAATGTATGACGCTCAAACCTCACCCCAATGTATGACCCTCCTCAGAGCTCACCCCTAATGTATGACGCTCAAACCTCACCCCAATGTATGACCCTCCTCAGAGCTCACCCCCAATGTATGACCCTCCTCAGAGCTCACCCCCTAATGTATGACCCTCCTCAGAGCTCACCCCCTAATGTAGGACCCTCCTCAGAGCTCACCCCCCAATGTATGACCTTCCTCAGAGCTCACCCCCCAATGTATGACCCTCAAAGCTCACCCCGATGTATGACCCTCCTCAGAGCTCACCCCCAATGTATGACGCTCAAACCTCACCCCAATGTATGACCCTCCTCAGAGCTCACCCCCAATGTAGGACCCTCCTCAGAGCTCACCCCCTAATGTAGGACCCTCCTCAGAGCTCACCCCCCAATGTATGACCTTCCTCAGAGCTCACCCCCCAATGTATGACCCTCAAAGCTCACCCCGATGTATGATGCTCACCCCAATGCATGACCCTCCTCAGAACTCACCCCCCAATGTATGACCCACCTCAGAGCTCACCCCCCAATGTATGATGCTCACCCCAATGCATGACCCTCCTCAGAACTCACCCCCCAATGTATGACCCACCTCAGAGCTCTCCCCCCAATGTATGACCCACCTCAGAGCTCTCCCCCCAATGTATGATGCTCAAACCTCACCCCAATGTATGACCCTCTGCAGAGCTCACCCCCCAGTGTAAGACCCTCTTCACAGCTTACACTTTCTTTTACAGACGCCAACGCGGATGGATCTGCCATATACTGGAAGGAGAACTTTGAGCAAATGTACCTTGAGCAGCAGGAGATAGGACGGTAAATCTGCAGAGCCCCCCGTGTGTTTGACCACCGCAGTAACCTCCTGTGTGTCAGTGCTCCCTGTATTATCTTCCTCTTTTACCTCCATCCAGAGGAAGATTTTCTGTGGTAAAGAAATGTATCCAGAAAAATTCTCGGAAGGAAGTCGCTGTGAAATTTATCAACAAAAAAATGAAGAAAAGAGAACAAGCGGCGCATGAGGCGGCTCTGCTCCAACACCTACAGCACCCACAGTATAGCACTGTGCACGACACCTACGAATCCCCCAGTGCCTACATCCTCGTCCTGGACCTGTGCGTTATTACATACACTTAAAGGAGTTATGGTGCTTCTATCTCTATACAGGGAGCTCCCCCTAGTGGTGACTGCAGACAGGATCTTATCACGTATCTCTGTATACAGGGAGCTCCCCCTAGTGGTGACTGCAGACAGGATCTTATCATGTATCTCTGTATACAGGGAGCTCCCTCTAGTGGTGGCTGCAGACATGATCTTATCATGTATCTCTGTATACAGGGAGCGCCCCCTAGTGGTGGCTGCAGGCAGGATCTTATCGTGTATCTCTGTATACAGGGAGCGCCCCCTAGTGGTGGCTGCAGACAGGATCTTATCGTGTATCTCTGTATACAGCGAGCTCCACCTATTGGTGGCTGCAGACAGGATCTCATCATGTATCTCTGTATACAGGGAGCTCCCCCTAGTGGTGGCTGTAGACAGGATCTTATGATGTATCTCTGTATATAGGTAGCTCCCCCTAGTGGTGACTGTAGACAGGATCTTATCATGTGTCTCTGTACAGGGAGCTCCCCCTAGTGGTAGCTGCAGACAGGATCTTATCATGTATCTCTGTATACAGGGAGCTCCCCCTAGTGGTGGCTGTAGACAGGATCTTATGATGTATCTCTGTATATAGGTAGCTCCCCCTAGTGGTGACTGTAGACAGGATCTTATCATGTGTCTCTGTACAGGGAGCTCCCCCTAGTGGTAGCTGCAGACAGGATCTTATCATGTATCTCTGTATACAGGGAGCTCCCCCTAGTGGTGACTGCAGACAGGATCTCATCATGTATCTCTGTATACAGGGAGCTCCCCCTAGATGTGACTGCAGACAGGGTCTCATCATGTATCTCTGTATACAGGGAGCTCCCCCTAGTGGTGGGTGCAGACAGAATCTTATCATGTATCTCTGTGTACAGGGAGCTCCCCCTAGTGGTGGCTGCAGACAGGATCTGTGTAGGATGTGACAAGAGGCTTTTACACCTTAATTCCAACAGACCATGAAGTTTAGCTAGAGTCGTTAATCATCCTGTGCTCTAATAAAACAGATCTGCAGTGTGGGGTTTTTGGGGAGATGCCGGGGGCTTTGGGGATCAGGAAAGCTTTGTCTTTACAACTTTTGCCTCCTTCAGGATGGATGACGGGAGGCTGCTGGATTACCTCATGAACCATGATGAGTTAATGGAGGAGAAGGTGGCTTTTTATATCCGGGACATCATGGATGCTCTCCAGTATCTACACAGCTGCCGTGTCGCCCATTTAGATCTGAAGGTGAGAAGTTGGGGCCAGGTCGTTCCGCACTTCTGAACCGTCATCTAATCTGCAGGACTGAGCATGGTTCCATGTTCAGGAATCCCCCGCTCTGTCTGCCTGCGCCGCCTAAGCTCTACACCTCCGCCACCCTGTCTTCATGCTCCTGAGCTCCTCACCCGCACCACCTCATCTTCCCACTCCTGAGCTCCTCACCCGCACCACCCCGTCTTCCGGCTCCTGAGCTCCTCACCCGCACCACCTCACCTTCCCACTACTGAGCTCACCCACACCACCCCGTCGTACCGCTCCTGAGCTCCTCACCCCCAACCTAAACAGCTCACCAGTGACCAAAGTTCCCCCTTTTTTTGAGCTCCTCGCTTATCTGAGCTCTTCACATCCCCCACCCCCCGATACTGCACTTACACCTCTCTGTCTCCTGAGCTCCTCCCTGCCTGTCTCTTTGCTCCTGAGCTTCCACCCCCGTTTCCCCGCTCTTCCCCTCCCCTCATGCCTCTCCGCATATGATTTATTATATTGATTCTTTTTCCGCAGCCGGAGAATCTGATGATCGACCTACGGGTACCGTTGCCGCGGGTGAAGATCATCGATCTGGAGGATGCAATGCCAATCACTGGACATTATTACATCCACCAGCTGCTGGGGAATCCTGAATTTGCGGCACCGGAGATCATTAAAGGGACGCCAGTGTCACTGGCCACGGACATCTGGAGTCTGGGGGTGCTGACATATGTGGCGCTGAGCGGTGTCTCCCCCTTCCTGGACGAGAGCAGTGAGGAAACGTGTGTGAATATCTGCCGCGTGGATTACTCCTTTCCGCTGGAGTACTTCGCTTGCGTCAGTCAGGCGGCTCAGGACTTTGTCAGGGCGACGCTGCAAGAGGATGCGCGCTGGAGGCCCACGGTGGCCACGTGTCTCCTCCATCCGTGGCTACAGCCCTATTATAGTAATTATTCCAAGGTTCCCCTGGACACAACGCGCCTGGCGACCTTCATAGAAAGACGCAAACACCAGAACGACGCCCGTCCGCTGCCCAATGCCAAGAGCTTCATCATCAGCCGCAGTACGATGGTCACATGATGGACGCGGCTGCGCATTCACTGCCAGTTCACTGATGGCAGCCGCGCTGTCTCAGTAACCTCCAGGGCCGGGGGCCGTATCCTCGCCGCCAGGTGCCGTGTCCTCGCCGCCAGGTGCCATGTGTTTTACTCCCTATGATTAGGACTGGGCTGGTGCTGTCTGATGAGGAGCTTAACCCTTTGTGCTGCTATGGTCATGTGACCCGGGTGGTCCTCAGACACTGTATCCAGGGTGGTTCTCAGACACTGGATCCCAATCGCTGTATATAATGTCCCATAAATATCCATCACCTATAACTGAGATCGGAGGCTTCACTGTGCGATCGCTGCTCTCCTCCGCCACGCTGTCTCACACGTATTTATTTGCAGGTGACTTTTTGAGTCTGGGGATGAAGGAGTTAAGGACGCAGTGCGAATCAGACTACGACCGGAGGAGCCTTAGATGCCTCCACAACAGGGGGAGACACCATCACTCAGGGTTCTGCCCAATCTCTGGTCTGAATGGGAACTAGCAGAGGGTTAATGTTATCATCTGCAACAACGCGGTCAAAATAGAGTTATAGCAGTATCCTCTGATGATGATGGTGGTAGTGCTGTGGTCAGGACTCATCAGGGAGCGATGGAGGGCGTCCGCGCTGCTCACCCGCAATACTCCCATCATTCCATGATTACTCTCATCAGTACGCTGGGTGGTTGCTATGGATACGGGATCGGTCCTCTGTCTCACTGTGATGTTTCGTCTGCTGCAGCCGTGGTGCTCGTATAATGGCGCAGTGACCGCCTGTCACCCACAGCAACCAATCACAGCACAGCTTTCACAGGACAAGAATGGTGTACCGAATAAACGCTGCACACGGATTGGCTGCTGCAGGCGCCATCGGCGTCCGCTACACAAGATTAATAACTGAGGCCAACAGTCGTCACAAGACACTACTATAAGTACATCCCTAATGTTGCCGTGCGTCAGGCGGAGGCAGACACCTGCGTCAGGCAAAGGCGGGCACCGACACCTGCGTCTGGCGGAGGCGGGCACCGACACCTGCGTCTGGCGGAGGCGGGCACCGACACCTGCGTCAGGCAAAGGCGGGCACCGACACCTGCGTCTGGCGGAGGCGGGCACCGACACCTGCGTCAGGCGGAGGCGGGCACCGACACCTGCGTCAGAAGGAGGCTGACACCGACACCTGCGTCAGGCGGAGGCGGGCACCGACACCTGCGTCAGAAGTAGGCTGACACCGACACCTGCGTCAGGCGGAGGCGGGCACCGACACCTGCGTCAGGCGGAGGCGGGCACCGACACCTGCGTCAGGCGGAGGCGGGCACCGACACCTGCGTCAGGCGGAGGCGGGCACCGACACCTGCGTCAGAAGGAGGCTGACACCGACACCTGCGTCAGGCGGAGGCGGGCACCGACACCTGCGTCAGGCGGAGGCGGGCACCGACACCTGCGTCAGGCGGAGGCGGGCACCGACACCTGCGTCAGGCAGAGGCGCACAGATGCCTCTGTATCATGGAGCTGCCACAATGTAGAGACAGTGCTGGGGAAGGGTCTGTCCACACTGTAAAGCGCAGCCTGTGTACGCTGGGGAGGGGTCCGTGCTTGTGGGCAGGGGGAGTGCCATGTGCTCATAGGGGCGTGTCCCATGCTTCTGTGGGGTGTCCCGTGCTCCTAGGGGGCACGTTCTGTGCTCATAGGGGGTGTGACCTGTGCTCATGGGGGCGTGTCCTGTGATCCTGAGGGGTGTGGCCTGCAGGTGATCACCTCTCTTTAAAGACTTGTAGATTTACGCTGATCTCATTTAGAAGCTCATTTTATAAAATGGAAACTGCAAGAATTATTGGAAGCTGCGTTCCCTTCCCAGAATACTTTGCTTTATAGCAAAATACTAAATGATTAGGGACTAGTAACCCCTGAGGTGCTGGGAGGGTGGCACACGCGCGAGGGGGTGCTGTGACGCTGTATCTTGCTGTTGTTAATATTCACTTTGTACAGTGTGAAATAAAGAGTTTATCCGTCACCGGCTTCTTGAGGTTTCACCACTGCAATTGGTCCTGAGCCGAGGTCGGCGGCAGGAGCCGCCATATTGGCTGCACAGATCGCACCATCATCGCCGACTCACACACCGAGCCGTGCTCCGGCACCAAATATCACCACACCTGCGCCACAAACCGCACGTCCGCCAATCATAGACGGCGTGAACATAATCACAGAGCAGAATCTGAGCGCTGACTGGCTACTTCGCGAAGAAGCCGCGAAAGTCACCCGCGACCCATGACCAGAAGACGAGGGAGCCGAGAACAAAGATCCGACCGAAATCCCATCAATTCAATCACAAAAATTGCCCCAAGTAACACAACCCGTAACCTGTAAGGGTTAATGTACCATTAAATAGCTGTAACATCGCTGTTATGGAAATCAAAGTCAAAAAAATGGTCCCAAGAAATGGAACCTTCTGAATAAAAAGTATCCCTTTATTGTAGGTCAGAGACTGCAGCTCTGGAGGTGACTGGAGGATAGGAGGGGACAATGTTTGGTGTTTGTTTTATAAGGCCGGGGTCACACTAACCGACGAGAAATATGGTCCGTACTTTCCATGCGTAATACGGAGAAATGTACCCTAAATAGTGCTCCGTATGTCATCCGTAATCAAGGTGTGGTCGCGTATTTTGTAAGCATCCGTATGTAATCTATATGGCATCTCTATGCCGAGATTTTCTCGCCGGCTTGCAAAATGGACATATAATGGAGCCCAATGAAAGGTTAAAACCCAAACGAAAAAATAGATATAGACACATAGAATACATATATATATATACACACATATGTCATTGAGACACACATATATATTATATATATATCTACATTTCATAGAGTTCTACATAGCAGAATAGCCACTAAATCAATTGCCGACTTCTGTAAAATAATTACAAAACCCAACATGAAATGACACATGGTTACATGCAGTAAACCATTTCATTTCATGTATTTTTTATATGTCCCTGACTAATATTTATCAGGGACATATAAAATACTGTAGATTAGGGTTTGTGTGTAAAATTTGGGACGTCTAGGTATTAAATTAAGGGGATAGTTTGTTGGAAAAAATGCGTGGGCTCCCGCGGTAAAATCGCAACCAGAGAGGTAAATGTTATGAATGAGTCACCGTAGCAGGCAAAAACAGAAATACTAGCTAAGTCCAGAAAACCAGAGAAGTTGGCAGCTATCGGATTGCAGACCCCTGAACCTAACAACAACTAGCAGTAGCCGTGGGGGGTTCCTACGGTGCCCTAGACCCCTCGATCACAGCTGGAGAACTACATAGCCTAAAGACAGAAAGGGAAATCTAAACTGCCCCAGAGCAGACCCCAAAGCAATAGGCAGCCCCCAACATATAATGACGGTGAAGCAAGATGAAAAAACACTCACACAGAAAGATAGGCTGAGCAAATGATGGGGCCCAAGCTAACTAAATAGGACAGAATAGAAAAGCTGCTGTCTGCAATCCGCCAAAACCCTCTCAAAAACAAGAGCCAACAGACTGATAGGGAAAAAAGCCCTGAAGACGCTAGGCTTCAAAAAGACTATATCAGTACTCAGGTATTATCTGAAGACAGAGCAAAAAGGAATTCAGATCACCCAGCAGGGAAAGGCAGAAATCCAGAAAAACAAGGCAAAACAAAACCAAAACACAAATGCAAAAAGTAGAGCAGAAAACTTAGCTTTTGAGGAGCAGGAATCAGACTGGTCTCCAATAATCCCTCAGAGAAATCACCCGCAAGGCAGAAGGGCGTTGGCTGCCTTATATCCAGTCAGCAATCCCAGTCACCCAGTCATCATCATTCTGCTCAGGTGCTTTGTAATCAGCCTCACTACCTTCCTTCACCAGAAGAGGGAGTTCATCAGACCTCAATGGTGAAGGGGAAAATGAACTCACAACAGTACCTCCCCCTGAGGAGGGGTCACCGAACCCTCATCCACGCCACCAGGGCGATAAGGGTGAGCCCGATGAAAGACACGCACCAGTCTTTTGGCATGAATATCAGAGGCAGAGACCCAGGAATTATCCTCCTGACCATAACCCTTCCACTTAACCAAATACTGGAGTCTCCGTCTAGCCAGACGGGAATCCAGTATCTTCTCTACCTCATATTCCATGTTACCTTCAACTAATACAGGGTCCGGAGGTGCCACCCCAGGAACAACTGGTTCAACAAACCTCTTCAACAAGGACATGAAACACATTATGAATTTTAAATGTGACAGGAAGAGCCAAACGAAAAGAGACCGGATTAATCATCTCCAAAATCTTGTAAGGTCCAATAAATCTAGGCTTAAACTTAGGAGAAGCCACCTTCATAGCGATATTTTTTGATGATAACCAAACCATATCACCAACCTTAAACTGGGGACCAATGGTCCTATGTCGGTTGGAAAACCGCTGGGCCTTTTCCTGGGAGAGAGATAACTTATCCACCACTTGGTCCCAGATCTGGTGCATTCTCTCCACCACAGTGTCAACACCTGGGCAGGCAGAGGGCTCCACCTGCCCTGAAGAAAATCGAGGATGAAACCCAAAGTTACAAAAAAAAGGTGACATCAAAGTGGCAGAACTAGCTCTATTATTTAAAGCAAATTCGGCCAAGGGCAAAAATGAAACCCAATCATCCTGATCAGCGGAAATAAAACATCTCAAATACGACTCCAAGGTCTGGTTTGTTCTCTCCGTCTGCCCATTGGTCTGAGGGTGAAAACCAGAGGAGAAGGACAGCTGAATTCCCAGATTGGAACAGAAAGTCCTCCAAAATCTAGACACAACTCCTCTGTCAGATACAATGTTCTCAGGAATCCCGTGCAAGCGAACCACCTGTTGCAAAAACAAGGGCACCAACTCTGAGGAAGATGGCAACTTAGGGAGTGGTACAAGATGAACCATCTTAGAGAACCTATCACAAATCACCCAAATGACAGTCATTCTCTGAGAGACAGGCATATCAGAGATGAAATCCATTGAAATATGGGTCCATGGCCTCCTGGGGACCGGCAAAGGCATCAACAACCCACTAGAGCGAGAACAAGGTTTAGACCAGGAGCAAGTCCCACAGGACTGCACAAAATTCCTGACACCACGAGACAAGGTGGGCCACCAAAAAGACCGACTCACCAGATCTCTAGTACCAAAAATCCCTGGATGACCAGCCAATGCGGAGCAATGAACCTCTGACATCACTCTCTTCCTCCACTAGTCAGGAACATACAACTTTCCACTGGGACAACGCTCAGGTTTGTCCTCCTGGAACTCTTCCAGAGCACGTCTCAAATCGGGCGAGATGGCAGAAAGAACTACCCCTTCGCCTAAGATGGTAGCAGGCTTGGTCACCACAGGAGAATCAGCAAAGAAACTCCTAGAGAGGGCATCTGCCTTCACATCCTTAGTGCCAGGAAGAAAAGAGACCACAAAATCAAAACGTGTAAAAAACAAGGCCCACCTAGCCTGTCTAGGGTTCAAGCGTTTGGCCGACTCCAGGTAAATCAAATTCTTGTGGTCAGTGAGGACCACGACTTTGTGTTTAGCTCCCTCCAACCAATGTCTCCACTCCTCAAATGCCCATTTCATGGCTAACAGTTCCCGATTCCCCACATCATAGTTACGTTCAGATGACGAGAACTTTCGGGAAAAGAAAGCACAGGGATTCATTTTAGATGTTACAGGATCCTTTTGGGACAAAACAGCTCCTGCACCAATCTCGGAAGTGTCCACCTCTACCTGGAACGGGAGTGAGACATCAGGTTGCCGCAAAACCGGGGCAGAAGTGAATCTTCGCTTCAGCTCCTGAAAGGAAGAAACAGCCTCCGGAGACCAATTCAACACATCAGCACCCTTCTTAGTCAGATCAGTCAATGGCTTGGCAATACTAGAAAATTTTGCTATAAATTTCCGATAAAAATTAGCAAAACCCAAAAACTTCTGGAGGGCCTTCAAAGAAGTGGGCTGAACCCAATCATAAATGGCCTGTACCTTGGCCGGGTCCATTTCAATAGTTGACGGAGACAAAATAAATCCCAAAAATAAAATCCTCTGTACCCCAAAAAGGCATTTCGATCCTTTGACATACAGGGAATTCTCCCTCAAGATCCGGAACACAGTCCGAACATGTTCCACATGAGAATCCCAATCCTTGGAGAAGATCAAAATATCATCCAGATAGATAATCAAAAATGTATCCACAAAGTCTCGGAAAATGTCGTTCATGAAGCACTGGAAGACAGAAGAGGCATTAGTGAGCCCAAAAGGCATCACCAGGTACTCAAAATGTCCCTCCGGAGTATTAAACGCCGTCTTCCATTCATCCCCATGCTTAATGCGGATAAGATTATACGCCCCCCTGAGGTCAAGCTTGGTAAACCAGCAAGCACCTTTAACTCTGGAGAATAGTTCAGAAATCAGGGGTAA
The DNA here is from genome assembly GCF_039654945.1 of Dendrobates tinctorius. NCBI lineage: Eukaryota > Metazoa > Chordata > Amphibia > Anura > Dendrobatidae > Dendrobates > Dendrobates tinctorius. The sequence continues at coordinate 3,243,828 of NW_027361849.1, read as the reverse complement.
CGGATGCTGATATTTAACAGTAATTTTGTTGAGGGCACGATAGTCAATACAAGGTCTTAATGATCCATCCTTTTTGGCCACGAAAAAAAAAAACGGCACCTAAGGGTGAAGTGGATGGTCTAATATGACCCTTCTCCAACGCCTCCTTAATATAGGATCTCATAGCCTAGTGCTCGGGTACAGATAAATTGAAGAGCCGACCCTTGGGAAATTTACACCTCGGGCTCAGTTCAATTGCACAGTCATAACTCCTATGAGGAGGCAAAGACGCAGACTCATTCTCACTAAATACATCATAAAAGTCCGCCAAATAATCAGGAACATCATGCGACTGAGGAGAGGTGGAAGACACCGGAGCCTCACTAAAGGCACACCGACAACCCCAACTCACCACAGACACAGATTTCCAGTCCAAAACTGGATTATGAATTTGCAACCAGGGAAACCCCAGAACAATGGTATCATGCAAATTATGCAACAACAAAAATCTGCAATTTTCTTGATGGTCTGGGGCGACCCGCATTACCACCTGGGTCCAAAACTGAGGTTTATTTTTCGCCAAAGGAGTAGCATCAATCCCCCTCAAAGGGATAGGCGCCCGCAGAGGTGTCATAGGGAAACCACAACGTTTAGCAAAATCCAAGTCCATTAGATTCAGGGCTGCTCCCGAATCCACACAGAAAACGTGTGTGCAAAACGTTTCTCTCGTTTAGGACAGACAGAAATAATATGCGAGGCATCTCCACAAAAAAACACAGCTTATTACGCCTTCTGAACTCCTGGCGTTGCTCCTTGGACAAAACTCTATCACATTGCATAGGTTCAGACATTTGTTCAACAGGTGGCAACACCTCTCGTGCAATCCTGCGTTCACGTAAACGCCGATCAACCTCAATGGCTAATGACATAGAATCATCAAGACCAGAGGGAACAGGAAATCCCACCATAGTATCTTTTACGGCTTCTGACAACCCCTTCCGAAAGAGAGCTGCCAAGGCATTATCATTCCAGGTAGTAAGGACCGCCCACTTTCGGAATTTTTGACAGTACAATTCTTCAGAATCTCGACCCTGGCTCAATGCCAACAGGGTCTTTTCAGCCTGATCAATTGCATTAGGTTCGTCATACAACAACCCCAAGGCTTGAAAAAATGCGTTCACATTAGTCAGAATAGGATCATCTGGTTTCAAAGAAAACGCTCAATCCGGGGGATCGCCACGCAGCAAAGAGATGACAATTTTAACCTGCTGCGCGGAGCTCCCCGACGAGTTAGGCTTCAAGGCAAAAAATAATTTACAATTATTTTTGAAATTCAAAAATTTAGACCGATCCCCAAAAAACACATCAGGAGTAGGGATCTTTGGTTCAGCAGCATGTGAATGAGCAAGGTAGGCGGAAATTCCCCGCACTTCCGCAGCGAGCTGCTCCACACGATCAGACAATTGCTTTATCTCCATTGAGAGAAAAAAAATTCCCCTACGGCCTCAGGGATATAGAAGAAAAAATATACACACTTTTTTTTTTTTTTTTTTACAATTCTTTCCTGCTATTGAGTACCCTAGGATCTGCGGTATGGCTGGTGATTCTGTTATGAATGAGTCACCATAGGAGGCAAAAACAGAAATACTAGCTAAGTCCAGAAAACCAGAGAAGTTGGCAGCTATCGGATTGCAGACCCCTGAACCTATCAACAACAACTAGCAGTAGCCGTGGGGGGTTCCTACGGTGCCCTAGACCCCTCAATCACAGCCGGAGAACTACATAGCCTAAAGACAGAAAGGGAAATCTTAAACTGCCCCAGAGCAGACCCCAAAGCAATAGGCAGCCCCCAACATATAATGACGGTGAAGCAAGATGAAAAAACACTCACACAGAAAGATAGGCTGAGCAAATGATGGGGCCCAAGCTAACTAAATAGGACAGAATAGAAAAGCTGCTGTCTGCAATCCGCTAAAACCCTCTCAAAAACAAGAGCCAACAGACTGATAGGGAAAAAAGCCCTGAAGACGCTAGGCTTCAAAAAGACTATATCAGTACTCAGGTATTATCTGAAGACAGAGCAAAAAGGAATTCAGATCACCCAGCAGGGAAAGGCAGAAATCCAGAAAAACAAGGCAAAACAAAACCAAAACACAAATGCAAAAAGTAGAGCAGAAAACTTAGCTTTTGAGGAGCAGGAATCAGACTGGTCTCCAAGAATGCCTCAGAGTAATCACCCGCAAGGCAGAAAGGCGTCGGCTGCCTTATATCCAGTCAGCAATCCCAGTCACCCATTCATCATCATTCTGCTCAGGTGCTTTGTAATCAGCCTCACTACCTTCCTTCACCAGAAGAGGGAGTTCATCAGACCTCAATGGTGAAGGGGAAAATGAACTCACAACAGGTAAAGCAGGTGAGTGAGGGCAGATATAATAGCCTAGAGAGGGACCATTGTTTTTGCCCCCCCCGGCTTCAAAAATCTGCCCCCAGACTCCCCAGAAAAGGCGCATCTATAAGATGCGCCTTTTCTGGCACTTACCCTCTATATTCCCATTGCCCTGTAGCAGTGGCAAATGGGTTAATATTAATGGATTAAAGGGAATCTGTTACAATGATATCATTCAATTTTGTGTTACCTAAGTATTGTAGCCGTATTTTTCCCCCCTGTCCCTGCACCTTTCATGCATAAATACCTTTGTTATCACTCTTCAGACTTATGGAAATCGCCGCGATCCGGTCCGATGGACGTAGCTTACTCTCCCCCCCCCCCTTGTCTTGCTCTGCGTATTTCGTTATAGGAAGTGTTGCATTCACGTATGTGGTATGTCAGCGGCTGCGCATTGAAAACACCGTTAGCACTTGCACAGTATGCTTTGCCCAACTGTGGGCAAAACATCTAATCGCTACTGCGCATGCGCTGGAATTTTTCCCGGCGTCTATGACCCGGAAGTCTTCATCTGCCTGAGAGACGCTCTTCCTGGACGCCAGATACGTGAGGAAAGCCCTGAGCAGAGAGCAAACACCGGACGTACTACGTATGTGAACACACCGTTAGCACTTGCACAGTATGCTTTGCCCAACTGTGGGCAAAACATCTAATCGCTACTGCGCATGCGCTGGAATTTTTCCCGGCGTCTATGACCCGGAAGTCTTCATCTGCCTGAGAGACGCTCTTCCTGGACGCCAGATACGTGAGGAAAGCCCTGAGCAGAGAGCAAACACCGGACGTACTACGTATGTGAACACAAGACTTCCTATAACGAAATACGCAGAGCAAGACAAGAAGGGGAAGGGGGAGAATAAGCCACGCCCATTGGACCGGACAGCGGCGATTTCCATAAATCTGAAGAGTGATAACAAAGGTATTTATGCATCAATGGTGTGGGGACAGGGGGGAAAAATATGACTACAATACTTAGGTAACACAAAATTGAATGATATCATTATATGATATCTCAAAAAAGAGGTAACAGATTCCCTTTAATGTCACCTTGCGATTGGAAGGTGACATTAAGCCGATTAATAATGGAGAGGTGTCAATTAGCCACTTATCCATTATTAACCCTAGACTATTAAACGGTTAAAAAACACACAGACATTGATCAAAAATTATTTTAACGAAATAAAGACACCAAGTTTTTGACAAGATTTATTGCTCTGGTAATCCAAAAATAAACCATCGACCTGTAACAAAAAGAAAACAGAAAAACAACCATATCCTTACCTCTCCGCTGCTCAGTCATTTCCATCGCTGCAATCCATCAGAAAGGGTTAAGTGGTTTACACAGGGACCGGTGCTAATGCGACCAGCCCCATGTAAACCACTGCCAGAATGAATTATTTCATCTCTGCGCAGCCTCCCTGGCTGCCCGGAGATGAACTAATGAGCGTGGGAAAGTTTCTGCATTTTTTCCTATGGTCATTAGTTCACCTCAGGTCAGTCAATGAGGCTGCGGGGAGACCCATTAATATTAACCCATTAGCCACCGTTACAGGGCAATGGGAATAGAGAGGGTAAGTGCCAGAAAAGGCACATCTTATAGATGCGCCTTTTCTGGGGGCAGATTTTTGTAGCCGGCGGGGGGCAAAAACAATGGTCCCTCTCAAGGCTATTAAAATCAATCAATCAAATTTATTATCGCCAAGTACATATTACATATATACAAGGAATTCTTTGTGGCAAAGAGGCAACATAATATATAACAACAGATACAACAAGTAACATCTAACAAGACAGATACAGTATATAGTCTACACATGACGATTTAATTGTTGAACAGAGAGTGGATAGAAGCTGTTCATAGGGCGGTTGGTGCTGCATTTGGGGACTCTGAAGCGACGTCCTGAAGGGAGTAGTTGGAATGAGGAGTGTCCCGGGTGAGAGGGATCGGATGAAATTTTCAATGCGTGGTGATCGAATACTCTTATCATAAAGATCCTGGATTTTAGGCAGGGGGAACCTATAATTCTCTCTGCTGTTCTGAAAGTCCTTTGTAAGCGGAGTTTGTCATGCGCAGTGGCTCCCCCATACCAGACTATCAGAGAGGAGCAAATCACAGATCTGATGACAGCATTAAAGAATAAGATCAGATTCTTAGACAAACCATATCTTTTCAGCTGACGCAGGAAGAACATCCTCTGTTGTGCTTTTCTTATAACAGCATCCACGTTTTTCCCCCATTTAAGATCATGAGAGATGATAACACCAAGGAATTTGGTCTCTGTGACCCTTAGAACCACTTCGTCATGGATGTAGATTGGAAGTATCTCATGTTGATCTTTCCTAAAATCCACAACCATCTCAGCAGTTTTTTTAGTGTGGAGTACAAGATTATTGGCTTTACACCAGTCACATATTCTTTCCACCTCACTCCGATACAAGTCTTCAGCATTTCCCCTGATGAGACCAATCAGTGTCATATCATCGGCAAATTTCAAGATTTGTACTGAGTCTGCTGAAGAGATGCAATCATTCGTATAGAGAGAAAACAGTAACGGGGACAAAACACACCCCTGAGGTGCCCCGATGTTTGTGACCAAGGTGTCCGAAGTGAATGGTCCAACTTTTAATAATAATAATAAATTTTATTTCTATAGCGCCGACATATTCCGCAGCACTTTACATTTCAGAGGGGATTTGTACAGACGATAGACATTACAGCATAACAATAATCACATAGATCATAACAGATACCAAGAGGAGTGAGGGCCCTGCTCGCAAGCTTACAGTCTATGAGGAAAGAGGGAGACGCGAAAGGTGGGTGGTAACAGTTGCCCTGATTGTTTGGACCAGTCATAATGTTAAGTGTGTAACAGTACAGACACAGAGGGCTAATGGATGCATAAAGCATGTGGGAACATGATGCTGGGAACCTGGTTATGGTAAAACTTTTGGCTGTGCCACACAGGGATAGATTAGGTTAATGTGTTGAGGCGATAGGCCAGTCTGAATAAATGCGTTTTCAGGGCATGCTTAAAATTGTGGGGATTGGCGACTAATCGTATTGACCTGGGAAGTGCATTCCAAAGAATTGGCGCGGCACGTGTAAAGTCTTGGAGACGGGAGTGGGAGGTTCTGTTTATTGAGGATGCTAACCTCAGGTCATCAGCAGAACGGAGGGCGCGGGTAGGGTGGTATACTGAAACAAGGGAGGAGATGTAGGGTGGTGCTGAGCCATGGAGGGCTTTGTGGGTGAGGGTAATAAGTCTGTACTGAATTCTGGAGTGGATGGGTAGCCAGTGTAATGACTGGCACAAGGTAGAGGCATCGGTGTAACGCTTGGTGAGGAATATGATCCTGGCTGCAGCATTCAAGACAGATTGGAGAGGGGAGAGTTTGGTAAGAGGGAGACCGATTAGAAGAGAGTTACAATAGTCGAGACGAGAATGAATAAGAGAAACAGTAAGAGTTTTTGCAGAGTCAAAAGTAAGAAAAGGTCGAATTCTAGAAATGTTTTTGAGGTGCAGATGACAAGAGCGAGCCAGTGATTGAATGTGGGGGGCAAAGGAAAGCTCGGAGTCAAGTATGACCCCAAGACAGCGGGCCTGTTGCTGGGGAGTAATAGTGGAACCACAGACGGAAATGGCAATGTCGGGTATAGGTACATTAGTAGCGGGAGGAAACACAAGGAGTTCAGTCTTTGACAGGTTCAGTTTCAGATATAGTGAGGACATGATGTTAGACACAGCGTTTAGACAATCGCCGGTGTTTTCTAGAAAGGCTGGCGTGATGTCAGGAGAAGAAGCGTATAATTGGGTGTCATCAGCATAGAGATGGTACTGGAAACCAAATCTACTGATTGTTTGACCAATAGGGGCAGTGTACAAGGAGAAGAGGAGGGGGCCTAGAACCGATCCTTGGGGGACCCCAACAGTAAGGGGAAGGAGAGAGGAGGAGGAACCGGCAAAAGAAACAGTAAAGGAGCGGTCAGAGAGATAGGAGGAGAACCAGGAGAGAACGGTGTCCTTGAGGCCAATGGAGCGGAGCATAGTGAGGAGGAGCTGATGATCCACAGTGTCGAATGCTGCAGAGAGATCCAAGAGAATTAGCATGGAGTAATGACCATTAGATTTAGCTGTTAGTAGATCATTAGAGACTTTAGTGAGGGCAGTTTCAGTGGAGTGTAAAGAGAGGAAACCAGATTGGAGAGGGTCGAGAACAGAGTTTTCTGAGAGATAGCGGATAAGACGGGAGTTGATCAGGCGTTCCAGGAGTTTAGAGATGAAGGGCACCACATTTTAAAAAAGACATCAACAAACTGGAGCAAGTTCAGAAAAGAGCGACCAGAATGGTGACCGGTCTGCAAACCCTGTCTTATGAGGAAAGGTTGCAGGATTTGGGAATGTTTAGTTTGCAAAAGAGAAGACTGAGAGGAGACTTAATAGCTGTCTACAAATATCTAAAGGGCTGTCACATTGTAGAAGGATCAACTTTATTCTCATTTGCACAAGGAAAGACTAGAAGCAATGGGATGAAACTGAATGGGAGGAGACACAGATTAGATATTAGAAAAAACTTTTTGACAGTTAGAGTGATCAATGAGTGGAACAGGCTGCCACGAGAAGTGATGAGTTCTCCTTCAATGGAAGTCTTCAAACAGAGGCTGGACAGACATCTGACTGGGATGATTTAGCGAATCCTGCTTTGAGCAGGGGGTTGGACCAGATGGCCCAGGAGGTCCCTTCCAACTCTACGATTCTATGATTCTATGATTCTAAGGGAAGATTAGAGACAGGTCTATAGTAAGCGGCACAGTTTTGGTCGAGGGATGGTTTTTTAAGTAGTGGATGTATGATGACATGCTTAAATGAGGAGGGAAAAATACCAGAAGAGAGAGAGAGGTTAAATATTTTAGTTAGGTGAGGGGTGACAGCAGGGGAAAGGGACTGGAGGAGATGTGATGGAAATGGGTCACTAGTGCAAGTGGTTGGGCGAGAAGATGCAAGGAGCCTGCTTACTTCTTCTTCTGTGACTGGTTCAAAATCAGAGAGTGAGCTAGAAGCAGTGGGGGAGGGAGGACAATGCATGGTATGAGGTGATTGGGAGATAATTTCCTGTCGAATCTGGTCACAAAGAGACGTTTCGGGTTATTGGACAGTGAGGTGATGAGGGTGCTTAAATAGGTTTGTTTGGAGAGGTGAAGGGCAGTGTTGTATGTTCTATGCATAAACTTATAATGGATGAAATCTTCGTGTAGATTGGATTTTCTCCACAGACGTTCGGCGCACCTGGAGCACCGCTGCAGGAAACGTGTTTGCACCATGTGCCAGGGTTGTCGCCGTCTGCGTTGTGGTTTTCTATTTATAGGGGGTGCAAATTCATCCAGGGCACTTTGAAGTGTTTCATTGTAATGCTTCAATGCAGAATCAGGACATGAGAGGGAGGAGATAGGGGCCAATGAAGACTGCAAGTTCTTCATAAGTTTCTGGGTGTTAATGGCCTGTGTGTTTCTATAAGTCTGGACAGTGGGGGTGACCTGAGCAGCCTGGCAGTTCTTTATAGAGAATGAAAGAAGATTGTGGTCAGAGAGCGGGAGAGGGGAGTTTGCGAAATCATCCACTGCACAAAGCCGAGAGAAGACCAAGTCGAGGGAGTTTCCGTCTTCATGCGTTGGAGAATTAGTAAGCTGCGAAAGGCCAAACGAGGAGGTTAGAGATAAAAGGTGAGTAGCAGATGGGGAGAGGGGAAGAGCAATGGGGATATTGAAATCTCCCATGATGAGGGTAGGGATTTACTTTTACACTCTGTATCCTGGCTGTCAGGAAGTTATAAATCCACAAGCATAAGTTGAGAGGGACTCCAAGAGCTACCATTTTCTTATGAAGTAAATTCGGATCAATGGTATTGAACGCTGAGCTAAAGTCCATGAAAAGAATCCGGACATATGAGTGCAGTTCATCTGTGTGATCCAAAATGTACTTCAGTGCCAGATTGACAGTGTCGTTTGCCGAACGATTCTCCTTATAGGCAAACTGAAGCGGGTCCCATAGCTTCTGCGTGAATTTTATCAGGTGGGACATCATAATTCTTTCGAAGACTTTCATAGCTACAGATGTGAGTGCTACTGGTCTATAGTCGTTCAACTCAGAGGATCCCACTTTCTTGGGGACAGGGATAATTGTGGAATTTTTCCAACACTGAGGTACAACGCACTCTTCCAGTGACACATTGTATATATTTGTCAGTATAGGGGCAAGCTGGGTAGCACATACTTTCAGACACATTGGAGATACACCATCAGGGCCAGGTGCCTTTTTGACCTTAAGTCCCTTCAGGATGTGTATCACCTCTGCCTCGGAGATCACTACTTGGGTGTTGCACAATGAATGATCTTTATATGAACAGACTGAGGAGCTTAGAGATGAATTGCCACTGTGTGTAGAGCTTGCCTCAAATCTGCAGTAGAATTCATTTAACTCTGCTGCCAGACTTCTGCTGGGGTTCACTATAGTGGGGTGGCTTTTATAATTGGTGACCTCTCTTAATCCTCTCCATGCAGATCTAGTATCTTTTGATGAGAACCTTTCCTCTAGAATCTTTGCATACTCGTGTTTGGCTAACTTGATCTCTTTAGATAGCGAGTTCCTAAGTTTCTTGAGTTCAGTAATATCGCCTGCTTTATAAGCCTCCTCTTTTCTCTTACGGATCAACCTGACTTTATTTGTAAACCACGGCTTGTTGTTTCCCCGAAAGTGGACAGGTTTGGATGGAATAAACGTGTCTTCACAAAAACGGATCTATGAGGACACTGCATCCACCCATTCATCCAGACCCGAGCATGTTTCCTGGAATACCTCCCAGTCCGTGCATTCAAAGCATGCTTGGAGTTGCAATTTTGCCTCCTCAGACCATGTCTTCTTTGTATAAACTGTAGGTTTGGATGTTTTCAACCTTTGCCTGCAGGCTGGAATTAAATGAATTAGACAATGATCTGAAAAGCCCACTGCTGCTCTCCTCACTGCCCTGTAGGCCCCTTTTATGACTGTATAGCAGTGATCAAGCGTATTGTTCTCTCTCGTGAAGCAGTTTATATGTTGAGTAAATTTGGGGAGATCCAGGTTGAGTTTTCCTTTGTTAAAGTCCCCCATTACGATCACAAATGCTTCTGGAGACCCTTTCTCCCATTCTGATATTTTGCAAGCTAATTCACCAATAGCAGCTTTAACAGATGCTTGAGGGGGAATATATACTGCAACCAGAACCATAGATGAAAACTCTCTTGGAGAGTAAAATGGTCTACAATTGAGTGCAAGGTACTCTAGATCTGGAGAGCAACCTTTTCCCAGGATGTTAACATCACAGCACCAGCTCGTGTTGATGTAGAGACAATCTGCCCTCACTCACTGGCTTTACGTCTCTGGTTGCGATTTTGCCACGGGAGCCCACGCATTTTTTTCCAATGAATTAACCCCTTAATTTAACACCTAGACATCCCAAATTTTACCCACAAACCCTCATCTCATTGCTAGTGAAATACATATAAAAAAAATACATGAAATGAAACGGTTTAGTGTATGTAACCATGTGTCATTTCATGTCAGGTTTTGTATTGATTTTGCGGCTATTCTGCTATGTAGAACTCTATGAATTATAAATATATATATATACACAGTACAGACCAAAAGTTTAGACACACCTTCTCATTCAAAGAGTTTTCTTTATTTTCATGACTACTAGTTCATCAAGAGAATGCCAAGAGTGTGCGAAGCAGAAATCAAAGCAAAAGGTGGTTACTGTGAAGAACCTAGAATATAAGACATATTTTCAGTTGTTTCACACTTTAATTATATAATTCCACATGTGGTAATTCATAGAGTTACCACATAATTCATAGAGTTAGAAGAAGGTGGACCCAGGTAACTATAGGCCGGTGAGTCTGACTTCTATACCAGGAAAGATCTTTGAACAAATTATTAAACAACATGTATGTCAGTACCTGGATAAGAATGAAGTGATTAAACAGAGTCAGCATGGGTTTCTAACTAATAAGTCATGTCAGACTAACTTAATTTCCTTCTATGACGGTATCACTGATTGGGTGGATCAAGGAAATGCTGTAGATATAGTATATCTTGACTTCAGCAAAGCATTTGACAAAGTCTCTCATACAATCCTTATTGAAAAAATGACTAAGTATGGAATGTACAAGGCAACTGTTAGGTGGATTCATAGCTGGCTTAGTGATCGGACCCAAAGAGTGGTCGTAAATGGCTGCACATCCAGTTGGAAGAATGTCTCAAGTGGGGTACCACAGGGCTCTGTCCTGGGCCCTGTATTGTTCAACATCTTTATCAACGATTTAGATGAAGGAATTGAGGGTAAACTGATTAAATTTGCTGATGACACAAAGCTAGGAGGGATAGCTAATACTAGAGAAGAGAGAGAGAGGATTCAAAAAGATTTAAATAAACTGGAGAAGTGGGCAGCAACTAACAGAATGGTTTTTAACAGGGAGAAATGCAAAGTACTACATCTGGGCAATAAAAATGGAAAAAACATATATAGAATGGGAGGAATAGGGCTAAGTGACAGCACATGTGAAAAAGACTTGGGTATACTAATAGATCACAGACTGAATATGAGTCAACAGTGTGATGCAGCAGCAAAAAAGGCAAATGCAATTCTAGGATGTATTAACAGAAGCATACAGTCTAGATCACGTGAAGTCATTATTTCCCTCTACTCCTCTTTGGTCAGACCTCATCTGGAATATTGTGTCCAGTTTTGGGCACCACATTTTAAAAAAGACATCAACAAACTGGAGCAAGTTCAGAAAAGAGCGACCAGAATGGTGACCGGTCTGCAAACCCTGTCTTATGAGGAAAGGTTGCAGGATTTGGGAATGTTTAGTTTGCAAAAGAGAAGACTGAGAGGAGACTTAATAGCTGTCTACAAATATCTAAAGGGCTGTCACATTGTAGAAGGATCAACTTTATTCTCATTTGCACAAGGAAAGACTAGAAGCAATGGGATGAAACTGAATGGGAGGAGACACAGATTAGATATTAGAAAAAACTTTTTGACAGTTAGAGTGATCAATGAGTGGAACAGGCTGCCACGAGAAGTGGTGAGTTCTACTTCAATGGAAGTCTTCAAACAGAGGCTGGACAGACATCTGACTGGGATGATTTAGCGAATCCTGCTTTGAGCAGGGGGTTGGACCAGATGGCCCAGGAGGTCCCTTCCAACTCTACGATTCTATGATTCTATAGTTTTGATGCCTTCAGAGTGAATCTACAATTTTCATAGTCATGAAAATAAAGAAAACTCTTTGAATGAAAAGGTGTGTCCAAACTTTTGGTCTGTGCTGTGTATATATATATATATATATATATATATGTATATATGTATTCTATGTGTATATATCTATTCTTTCGCTTCTTTATTAAACCTGTCAGTGTGAGTTTACTGTATCACGCACTGAATTGTCGGCTTTTGTAAAAGACACCGGGTGCGTATTTCTCGCAGGTCACACGTCTGGTCCGTGTGTAATCCGCATTTTTCTCGCACCCATAGACTTGCATTGGTGTATTACGGGCGTAGTACGCTGACAGTCCCAGCATGCTGCGATTGGCACGGAGCGTAGAATACGGATGAGAAATATACGGCTGGTGCGAGGGACCCCATAGAGAATCATTGGTCCGTGTGTAATGCGGCTTTTACGCCTCTCACTCGGCCGTATTCCTCCCCAGTGTGACCCCGGCCTCACAGTCACTGTTTTCCAGCGGTTGGTCGGTAACTGACGGTTCTTGATGGGATTTCGCTGTTATGGAAACCAAAGAAGAAAAAAATGGTCCCAAGAGCCGGAACTTTCTGAATAAAAGTATCTATTGTATAGAACAATTAAAACATACAAAAGAAAGAAAGGCGCTGGACCGTATGACGAGGGACTGTAAGGCCATAGGGAGTCCTAGATACCGGCGCCCACAGGCGGAATATTGCCCAAAACATTAAACGGAGACGTCTGAGGCGCCGGTATCTAGGACGCCCTATGGCTGTAAGCTGTGTGCACACATTGCGGATTTAGTGCGGTTTTCCCCTGCGGTTTGACACCTGGTGATGGAGCAGGAGTCAAACCGCTGCGGATTCCGCACAAAGAACAGACATGCTGCAGATTTAAAACCGCAGCTAATCCGAGCGGAAAAATCCGCAGCATGTGCACAGCCTTACAGTCCCTCGTCATACGGTCCAGCGCCTTTCTTTCTTTTGTATGTTTTAATTGTTCTATACAATAGATATTTTTTATTCAGAAAGTTCCGGTTCTTGGGACCATTTTTTTCTTCTTTGGTTTCCATAACAGCGAAATCCCATGAAGAACCGTCAGTTACCGACCAACCGCTGAAAAACAGTGACTGTTATAAAACCAGCACCAAACATTGTCCCCTCCTATGCTCCAGTCACCTCCAGAGCTGCACTCACTATTCTGCTGTTACATCGTGTCTTATCCTCCAGTCACCTCCGGAGCTGCAGTCACTATTCTGCTGTTACATTGTGTCGTATCCTCCAGTCACCTCCAGAGCTGCAGTCTCTTTTCTGACCTGTAGGTGGCGACTTTGTCTCCGCATTATTGTCAGTCTTTCCTCTAGTCTCGCCGCCATCTTGTTGGAGTCTGGTTTGTCGCCAGATGTTGCTCTCTGTCGCCCTCTGGTGTTGGCGCCGGAGACCGGAAGTTCCGCACACGTGGGAAATGGAGCTGTTGGCTGCGGAGCTTCACCGGGTCCAGGCGCTGAAGTTCGGTCACTTCACCCTGAAGAGTGGGGTCCTGTCCCCCGTGTACTTTGACCTGAGAGTTATCGTGTCCCACCCGGCGCTGCTCAACCAGGTGCGGGCAGTGAATAGAGGCGGCAGAGGCGGTGTAGTGTGGGGAGGTGCAGGACCTTCATCACACAAAGATGCCTCCTCCTTACTTGGGCGCGTTTATGTGTCCCTGCAATGTCCTGGTAATGCCGTGCCGCCCCCTGATGCTTCCCCCGTCCCCCCTGACCCTTCACCCCCGTCCACCTCGTCGCCCCCTGACTCGTCACCCCTGTCTGCCATACCTCCCTCTGATTTGCCGCCCCCTGACTCGTCACCCCTGTCTGCCGTACCTCCCTCTGATTTGCCGCCCCCTGATGCTTCCCCCGTCCCCCCTGACCCTTCACCCCCGTCCACCTCGTCGCTCCCTGACTCGTCACCCCTGTCTGCCATACCTCCCTCTGATTTGCCGCCCCCTGACTCGTCACCCCTGTCTGCCGTACCTCCCTCTGATTTGCCGCCCCCTGACTCGTCACCTCTGTCTGCCGTACCTCCCTCTGATTTGCCGCCCCCTGACTCGTCACCCCTGTCTGCCGTACCTCCCTCTGATTTGCCGCCCCCTGACTCGTCACCCCTGTCTGCCGTACCTCCCTCTGATTTGCCGCCCTCTGACTCGTCACCCCTGTCTGCCGTACCTCCCTCTGATTTGCCACCCCCTGACTCGTCACCCCTGTCTGCCGTACCTCCCTCTGATTTGCCGCCCTCTGACTCGTCACCCCTGTCTGCCGTACCTCCCTCTGATTTGCCACCCCCTGACTCGTCACCCCTGTCTGCCGTACCTCCCTCTGATTTGCCGCCCCCTGACTCGTCACCCCTGTCTGCCGTACCTCCCTCTGATTTGCCGCCCCCTGACGCGTCACCCCTGTCTGCCGTACCTTCCTCTGATTTGCCACCCCCTGACTCGTCACCCCTGTCTGCCGTACCTCCCTCTGATTTGCCGCCCCCTGACTCGTCACCCCTGTCTGCCGTACCTCCCTCTGATTTGCCGCCCCCTGACTCGTCGCCCCTGTCTGCCGTACCTCCCTCTGATTTGCCGCCCTCTGACTCGTCACCCCTGTCTGCCGTACCTCCCTCTGATTTGCCGCCCCCTGACTCGTCACCCCTGTCTGCCGTACCTCCCTCTGATTTGCCGCCCTCTGACTCGTCACCTCTGTCTGCCGTACCTCCCTCTGATTTGCCACCCCCTGACTCGTCACCCCTGTCTGCCGTACCTCCCTCTGATTTGCCGCCCCCTGACTCGTCACCCCTGTCTGCCGTACCTCCCTCTGATTTGCCACCCCCTGACTCGTCGCCTCTGTCTGCCGTACCTCCCTCTGATTTGCCGCCCCCTGACTCGTCACCCCTGTCTGCCGTACCTCCCTCTGATTTGCCGCCCCCTGACTCGTCGCCCCTGTCTGCCGTACCTCCCTCTGATTTGCCGCCCTCTGACTCGTCACCCCTGTCTGCCGTACCTCCCTCTGATTTGCCGCCCCCTGACTCGTCACCTCTGTCTGCCGTACCTCCCTCTGATTTGCCGCCCCCTGACGCGTCACCCCTGTCTGCCGTACCTTCCTCTGATTTGCCACCCCCTGACTCGTCACCCCTGTCTGCCGTACCTCCCTCTGATTTGCCGCCCCCTGACTCGTCACCCCTGTCTGCCGTACCTCCCTCTGATTTGCCGCCCCCTGACTCGTCGCCCCTGTCTGCCGTACCTCCCTCTGATTTGCCGCCCTCTGACTCGTCACCCCTGTCTGCCGTACCTCCCTCTGATTTGCCGCCCCCTGACTCGTCACCCCTGTCTGCCGTACCTCCCTCTGATTTGCCGCCCTCTGACTCGTCACCTCTGTCTGCCGTACCTCCCTCTGATTTGCCACCCCCTGACTCGTCACCCCTGTCTGCCGTACCTCCCTCTGATTTGCCGCCCCCTGACTCGTCGCCTCTGTCTGCCGTACCTCCCTCTGATTTGCCACCCCCTGACTCGTCACCCCTGTCTGCCGTACCTCCCTCTGATTTGCCGCCCCCTGACTCGTCACCCCTGTCTGCCGTACCTCCCTCTGATTTGCCGCCCCCTGACTCGTCACCCCTGTCTGCCGTACCTCCCTCTGATTTGCCGCCCCCTGACTCGTCACCCCTGTCTGCCGTACCTCCCTCTGATTTGCCGCCCCCTGACTCGTCACCCCTGTCTGCCGTACCTCCCTCTGATTTGCCACCCCCTGACTCGTCACCCCTGTCTGCCGTACCTCCCTCTGATTTGCCGCCCCCTGACTCGTCGCCTCTGTCTGCCGTACCTCCCTCTGATTTGTCGCCCCCTGACTCGTCACCCCTGTCTGCCGTACCTCCCTCTGATTTGCCGCCCCCTGACTCGTCGCCCCTGTCTGCCGTACCTCCCTCTGATTTGTCGCCCCTGTCTGCCGTACCTCCCTCTGATTTGCCGCCCCCTGACTCGTCACCCCTGTCTGCCGTACCTCCCTCTGATTTGCCGCCCCCTGACTCGTCGCCCCTGTCTGCCGTACCTCCCTCTGATTTGCCGCCCCCTGACTCGTCGCCTCTGTCTGCCGTACCTCCCTCTGATTTGCCGCCCCCTGACTCGTCACCCGTGTCTGCCGTACCTCCCTCTGATTTGCCGCCCCCTGACTCGTCACCCCTGTCTGCCGTACCTCCCTCTGATTTGCCGCCCCCTGACTCGTCACCCCTGTCTGCCGTACCTCCCTCTGATTTGCCGCCCCCTGACTCGTCACCCCTGTCTGCCGTACCTCCCTCTGATTTGCCGCCCTCTGACTCGTCACCCCTGTCTGCCGTCCACCCTCTGATTTGCCTCCCTCTGACGCGTCACCCCTGTCTGCCATACCTCCCTCTGATTTGCCGCCCCCTGACGCGTCGCCTCTGTCTGCCGTACCTCCCTCTGATTTGCCGCCCCCTGACTCGTCACCCCTGTCTGCCGTACCTCCCTCTGATTTGCCGCCCCCTGACTCGTCACCCCTGTCTGCCGTACCTCTCTCTGATTTGCCGCCCCCTGACTCGTCACCCCTGTCTGCCGTACCTCCCTCTGATTTGCCGCCCCCTGACTCGTCACCCCTGTCTGCCGTACCTCCCTCTGATTTGCTGCCCTCTGACTCGTCACCCCTGTCTGCCGTCCACCCTCTGATTTGCCTCCCTCTGACGCGTCACCCCTGTCTGCCATACCTCCCTCTGATTTGCCGCCCCCTGACTCGTCGCCTCTGTCTGCCGTACCTCCCTCTGATTTGCCGCCCCCTGACTCGTCACCCCTGTCTGCCGTACCTCCCTCTGATTTGCCGCCCCCTGACTCGTCACCCCTGTCTGCCGTACCTCCCTCTGATTTGCCGCCCCCTGACTCGTCACCCCTGTCTGCCGTACCTCCCTCTGATTTGCCGCCCCCTGACTCGTCACCCCTGTCTGCCGTACCTCCCTCTGATTTGCCGCCCCCTGACTTGTCGCCTCTGTCTGCCGTCCACCCTCTGATTTGCCTCCCTCTGACGCGTCACCCCTGTCTGCCATACCTCCCTCTGATTTGCCGCCCCCTGACGCGTCGCCCCTGTCTGCTGTACCTCCCTCTGATTTGTCGCCCCCTGACGCGTCGCCTCTGTCTGCCGTACCTCCCTCTGATTTGCCGCCCCCTGACGCGTCGCCTCTGTCTGCCGTACCTCCCTCTGATTTGCCGCCCCCTGACGCGTCGCCCCTTTCTGCCGTACCTCCCTCTGATTTGTCGCCCCCTGACGCGTCGCCTCTGTCTGCCGTACCTCCCTCTGATTTGCCGCCCCCTGACGCGTCGCCTCTGTCTGCTGTACCTCCCTCTGATTTGCCGCAACCTGACGCGTCGCCCCTGTCTGCCGTACCTCCCTCTGATTTGTCGCCCCCTGACGCGTCGCCTCTGTCTGCCGTACCTCCCTCTGATTTGCCGCCCCCTGACGCGTCGCCCGTCTGCCGTTCTGCCCTCTCACATGCCACTTTCCGCAGGTCGCTGATCGCCTCTATCAGACGGCGCAGGACGCCGCTGTGCGGTATGACTCCGTCTGTGGTGTGCCGTACACCGCGCTCCCTCTCGCCACCGTGATTTGCACCTCACACCTGATACCGATGCTGATCCGCAGGAAGGAGGCCAAAGATTACGGTGAGATTTTGTTGTGTCATGTGACCTCGAGGTTCTGGTGGTGTCACATGACGCGGGGCCCCAGAGGTGAGCAGATATTTCATCCCTCTCTTGCAGGGACCAAGCGCCTGGTGGAGGGTGCCATCACCCCCGGGGAGACCTGTCTGATCATTGAGGATGTGGTGACGAGCGGCTCCAGCGTCCTGGAGACTGCGGAGGTGCTGAGGAGCGAGGGGCTGCAGGTGACAGACGCCATTGTGTTGGTGGACCGAGATCAGGGCGGCCGGGACAAGCTGGCAGCGAGCGGCATCAGGCTGCACTCCGTCTGCTCCCTGCCCCAGCTCATGGCCACCCTGCAGCGGCTGGGGATGGTGGACGTAGAGACGGTGGAAAACGTCCGGAGATTCATTGCTGAGAATAAGGTGACTGCTCCGGTGCGGGCCCCGAGCGTGGCCCTCAGCTACTCCTCCCGCGCCGCCCTCCCGGACACCCATCCCGTGGCCACGCGGCTGCTGCACCTCATGGAGAAGAAGCAGAGCAACCTGTGTGTGTCGGCCGACGTGATGGACTCTGCTGAGCTCCTCCAGTTGGCCGCAGAGCTGGGACCCTCCATCTGTATGCTGAAGACCCACGTGGACATTCTGAGCGACTTCACCCCCGAGGTCTCCTCCCGGCTGCGGGCGATCGCCGATCAGCACGACTTCCTGATCTTCGAAGATCGTAAATTTGCAGATATTGGGAACACAGTGAAGCATCAGTATGGAGGTAGCGTCTGTTCTTCTCTCTGCAGCCTCGTCTCCAGGGGGCGCTGTCACTTGACTTTTGTTTTCACCCCACAGGTGGTATTTTCAGAATCTCGTCTTGGGCCGATGTGGTGAATGTCCAGGCCGTGCCCGGTCCGGGGGTGGTACAAGGCCTGCAGGAGGTGGGGGAAGCGCTGGGGAGAGGCTGCCTCGTGATTGCCGAGATGAGCTCCCAGGGGTCACTGGCCACCGGAGAATACACCAAGGCGGCTGTAAGTGGCAGGCGGCGCTGGCCGGCCGGGCTGCGGTGCAGTATGACTGGGGTCTGACGAGGGTCCTGCGCCTGTGGGGGGGTCTTACGCCGGTGGGATTCTAACAAGGGTCTGACCCCTGTGTGTGTCGGGGGTCTTCTGATACTGGTGGGGTTCTGATGAGGGTCTGGTGCTGTTGGGGGTCTGACGCTGGTGGGGTTGCGATAAGGGTCTGTTGCCAGTGTGGTTGGGATGAGGGTCTGGTTCTTGTGTGGGTTCCGGTGTCGGTTGGGTTGTGACGCCAGTCTGGTGCCTGTGGTGTTTCTGGTGGGGTTCAGACGCCGTTCTGTTGCTGGTCTGGTTCCTGTGTGGGTTCTGGTGCCGGTGGAGGTCTGACGCCGATCTGCTGCTGGTGTGGTTTTGATGAAGTTCCGGTGACGTTGTGACGAGGGTGTGACACTGATCTGGTGCCGGTGGGGTTCTGACATCGGGGGGGTTCTGATGTCGGTGCGGTGCTTGGCTCTTATCGTCGGCCATATGACTTTTCTCTGACTTGTCCCCGCAGGTGAAGATGGCGGAGCAGTACCCCACGTTTGTGTTCGGCTTTATCTCTGGGGGTAAAGTGAGTGAGCGGCCGCAGTTTCTCCACCTCACGCCGGGGGTCCAGATGCAGCCGGGAGGTAGGTGATATTTTGGGCTTTTAGAGGGTGATGTCCAGTGAGGGTGACGCTCAGTGTGGGGCGACCAGAGCCCCTCTAGTCCATCAGATGAGCTGTCACTATGGACATGTCACTGGGGGAGGTCGGGTAGGATAGTGCCCCCCGTCCCCACAGGTCGGTTGCTCATGTACATGGCTTTGCCCCTCACAGGAGATTCTCTGGGGCAGCAGTACCGGACCCCCCACGAGGTTATTGTGAACAGGGGCTCGGACATCATCATCGTGGGCCGCGGGATCTTGGCGTCCAGCAAGCGCGGTGCGGCTGCGGAGATTTACCGGCGGGCCGGCTGGGAGGCTTACATCACCAGGAGCCGCGGAGAGGAGCAAGTCCCGCTGGAGACGCCGGACTCGGGATGACAGTCGTCACTTCTACACCCTGCGTCCTGTCGCAGCCGCTGGCTTGATGGCGCCTTCCTCTCTGTTATTCCCCAAACTGCCGTGTCGTGGAGTCTCCAGTCACTGACAACAAGCGGAGATGACTGATCAGAACTCTCCGGGGCTTTGTTACAGTGTGTCAGTCCAGATGCCCGGACTGTGGACCCGACACATTGTAACAAACCCTCAGCGGCAGAAGCGCTCGCTCAGGACGGGTTTAAAGTTTCTGAATTTAGACTATTGTTCCTTGAAAGAAAGCAGAGATGGAGTCTGACAATGCGAAGAGTGCGGCAGCTGCGTTTACATGGGACTGCAGTAGTGCTAGGCGAGCAGGATAACATCTGATGCTCGGGGGGTTAGCGAGGGTCTGGTCACGCTTGTGTATTATGGTCACGTCCCTGCAGCTGCAGGATTTGCGACCCTGATCCACGAGCGCGACCAGACCCTCGCTAACCCCTGCGCGTCAGACGTCATCCTGCTCGCGGCCATCGCTGAGCGCAGCGTCCACGGCGGCTTTCTCTGATGTTGCGTCTCCGGCAGACGTTCAGCTTCTGTTGCTGGAGATGAGAATAAATGAGGCCGATCGTCTCCCTGGTCGTGTCTGTGTTTCCACCACTGCTGACTGATGTGGAGTTTGGTGCAATGTATCAGTTGTAACCTGCAGCCGTGAGCAGGACGGGGTCTCAGTGGGCAGAGATCGTGCCGTAAGGGCTCGGGGTGGAAGCACTGAGCGTGGTGGGTGGGAGCAGCGGCTGCCATCAGTGGTGCCTCCAGACGTGGGCCGCTCTGCGGTCAGTGAATACAGCACTGAGGCCTCAAGAAGTTTCAGCCACGACAGCGTCCTTCAATATCACACAAGTCATTTATTAGGTTTTTTTTTAGGGGGTCGTGCCGATGACAGCCCCCCAGAACTGCAGGGCAGGCCGAGGGTCACAGTCCAGGTGGTTCTTATGGAGCCAGCGCCTAACACTAACTGCAACCGCCATCTATCCGCCTCCGTGAGGATTTCATCTGGTGACCACCAAGCCCCCCATCTCCGTGCCACGGTATCACAGCCCGCCCCCTCCCCCCCAAACACGCACACACCACGGTATCACAGCGCCCCCCCAAATACACACACACCACGGTATTACAGCCCCACACACACCACGGTATCACAGCCACCGCTGCCAACTTAATGTCTTTATTAATTTATTATTACACTGATTATAGCAAATTATCAAAATCTCTAATACTGAAATCCCAAGAAATCCAGGTAAGGGTTAAAACTTCAGCCCAGGACGGAAATCCAAAAATAATCTACATAAAAGATAGAAGAAAAAAAAAAACTAGCAGGGGCAAATTTAGAAATATCCTGTGATGGGGGGTAAACTAGAAGAATTCTTTATAAAATTACTAATAGAGAAAGGATGGAGCGTCCAAGGACCCCCGGAACGTACGTCACATCCAACCCAGCATACAGCCATGTAAAACACATACCCCAGAGCTGCACTCACTATTCTGCTGGTGCAGTCACTGTGTACATACATTACATTACTGATCCTGAGTTACATCCTGTATTATACCCCAGAGCTGCACTCACTATTCTGCTGGTGCAGTCACTGTGTACATACATTACTTTACTGATCCTGATTTACATCCTGTATTATACTCCGGAGCTGCACTCACTATTCTGCTGGTGCAGTCACTGTGTACATACATTACTGATCCTGAGTTACATCCTGTATGTACACAGGGACTGCACCAGCAGAATAGTGAGTGCAGCTCTGAAGGGTCAAAGGTGATGGTAGCAGATAAGTCTTATATGAGAATCCTGAAGAGATATGTTCCGGTGTGGAGCACATCCCCCATCATCTTTCTTACTCCGCTGGGAGTGGTCATGGTTGTCACAGTCTTGGGCCGGTTAACCCCTTGCCACCTACAGGTCCTGACACCATGTGACGGGTGCGGTGGTATTACGGACCCGGCGCAGCGTTTCTCACCCATGAATCCTGCGCGGCTTCTCCCTGATTAATCCTGATCTAGGTCTTAGTGTGATTCTAGTCATCCATGTGGCACATTGTGGGTTAATGTCGCGGTCCCTCGGTCAGGACACGGATCGGCTTGCGCTCGGACTCTTTCAGTGCCGGATCCAGGCGATGGCCGCTATTATCGGCTGCACCCGGCCGATTTCTACAAATGTGCAAATAAGCCACGGCGGCCACTTCCGGTCCGCGCAGCGGGCACGGCGTGCGGACAGTTTCGGCCTCAGTCCTTGTCATCCACAGCTCTGAATCCGTTGCTGCCGCCGTTGTAGGGTTTCGCCATCATGCTGTACATCTCGTCTACGCTGTGGGTGGAGATCGGCTGGCGGTACAGCGGGTTGGATGCCTGGTGGGAGAAGACTCGTTACTGTGGCATTATATGGCGGCTCAGAGGGTCACATCCCGCGGACCCCCACACTCACCATCTCATATTTGGCTCGGGATCGCTCACTCTGAAACCGTGCAAACTCACGGCGATCGTGGATGGTGACCAGAAGTTTCCAGACCGCCAGGAGAACAAGCCCAACCAATAGTATACTGCCCACCACCGCCAGCAGCACGGTGAGCGCGTCCGGGGCAGCGCCACACTCTGGGGGGAGACAGGCGGTGTTACTGGTGACTGCACACAACAGTATACAATGGCAGGGCCGCAACGGGCCAGGGCAGAGCAGGCAGCAGTGCGGCGCACATCCTCGGCCCGCGGGAGCACTAGACCGGGTGAGGACTATTCCCGTTCTGCGTCTGACCCGCGCCCCCTCCAGGACGGACCACTCACCCGGCTCCTTCAGAGCGGTCAGGACGGATTTCCCGCTCGGGTCCTCGGAGTACGTGAACCTCATCACACATTCGGCCTCCGTCTTGTAGACGCACAGGACGGCTTCCGGGTCTTCAGTATCTGAAAAACATTGAGCAAAATGTAAATGGAGACCCCCAGACTGGAGCCGTGGTGACAAGATGGAGGACTCTCCGGGACCTGGAGGACTAGACACCTCAACCTGGGACTTGATTGACAATGCACAAATCCTCCGGCAATTAGTGCTGCCGGTAAGGCACCAACAACCCCCCCGCGGAGGACGGCGGCATTCTCACCGGCAGTGCGAGCCAACGTCAGGCCCCCGCCGTCCTCCCCTGGGCTATGGCCCCCCCCCCCGCCCCCGCCGTCCTCCCCTGGGCTATGGCCCCCCCCCCCCCCGCCGTCCTCCCCTGGGCTATGGCCCCCCCCCCCCCCGCCGTCCTCCCCTGGGCTATGGCACCCCCCCCACCCCCCCGCCGTCCTCCCCTGGGCTATGGCCCCCCCCCTCGCCGTCCTCCCCTGGGCTATGGCCCCCCCCCCCGCCGTCCTCCCCTGGGCTATGGCCCCCCCCCGCCGTCCTCCCCTGGGCTATGGCCCCCCCCCCCGCCGTCCTCCCCTGGGCTATGGCCCCCCCCCCGCCGTCCTCCCCTGGGCTATGGCCCCCCCCCCGCCGTCCTCCCCTGGGCTATGGCCCCCCCCCCGCCGTCCTCCCCTGGGCTATGGCCCCCCCCCCCGCCGTCCTCCCCTGGGCTATGGCCCCCCCCCCGCCGTCCTCCCCTGGGCTATGGCCCCCCCCCCCGCCGTCCTCCCCTGGGCTATGGCCCCCCCCCCGCCGTCCTCCCCTGGGCTATGGCCCCCCCCCCGCCGTCCTCCCCTGGGCTATGGCCCCCCCCCCGCCGTCCTCCCCTGGGCTATGGCACCCCCCCCACCCCCCCGCCGTCCTCCCCTGGGCTATGGCCCCCCCCCTGCCGTCCTCCCCTGGGCTATGGCCCCCCCCCCCCGCCGTCCTCCCCTGGGCTATGGCACCCCCCCCACCCCCCCGCCGTCCTCCCCTGGGCTATGGCCCCCCCCCTGCCGTCCTCCCCTGGGCTATGGCCCCCCCCCCCGCCGTCCTCCCCTGGGCTATGGCCCCCCCCCGCCGTCCTCCCCTGGGCTATGGCCCCCCCCCCGCCGTCCTCCCCTGGGCTATGGCCCCCCCCCCGCCGTCCTCCCCTGGGCTATGGCCCCCCCCCCGCCGTCCTCCCCTGGGCTATGGCCCCCCCCCCGCCGTCCTCCCCTGGGCTATGGCCCCCCCCCCGCCGTCCTCCCCTGGGCTATGGCCCCCCCCCCGCCGTCCTCCCCTGGGCTATGGCCCCCCCCCCGCCGTCCTCCCCTGGGCTATGGCCCCCCCCCGCCGTCCTCCCCTGGGCTATGGCCCCCCCCCCGCCGTCCTCCCCTGGGCTATGGCCCCCCCCCCGCTGTCCTCCCCTGGGCTATGGCCCCCCCCCGCCGTCCTCCCCTGGGCTATGGCCCCCCCCTGCCGTCCTCCCCTGGGCTATGGCCCCCCCACGACCCACACTACAGATTTGCTGATCTTTAGAGTTTTGTGCCAAACAGAAAACATCCGGCTGAATTCCAGCACTGACAGCTCTGCGGATTCCAGGGCGGGGGAGGAGCGGACGGCGTCGGACATTCCAGCAGATTCATGGCCGCACATATGGAGCCCATTATGTCAGAAGAAAGATGAAACAAGACTCTGCCACAAGCGAGAGCTGCACTCGCCAAAGTGACCCTCTGATCACCGGGGAGAAGACCACCGCTCACACCCCAACAGGGCAGACACGACCAACAAGTGCTACAGACCCCGCGGAGCAGGGACCTCCACGGCGTGTGGGGGGTGAGAGCCACATATCCTCCAATCCGCAGAGACCACCGGACCAATCCCAGGAGAGAACACGATGGATTTCACCTTAATACTGAGCAGCCGGCCCCTGGTGGGCACAATACACTGGGACAGACCCTCAGCTGTGAGCAGGACTAATCAGGGGCAGCAGCCTCTTGTCCGCTGTGATGGGCAGTCTCTGACGCCGTCACTTACTGAGTGAGTCCACGGTGAGGATGTCGTCCTTGCACAGCTTGTGGCAGGTCTGGTTGTCGGCGAGGCGTCCACTCTGGTAGAGGCGACACTCGATGCAGTCCCTGGAAGAGAGAACGGCGTCAACCAGTAACACTCAACTGTAAAGCCCCCGCGGTGCGCACCGGACTCACCTCTTGGTTCCACAGGCGTCGGGGCAGGTCGGGCACTTCTCACACGTCTCCCCAAAAGCTCCCGGCTCCACACACTGGCAGCGGCCGCACACGCAGGAGCCCTTCCCACTGCACATGCGGCCGTCACTGGACACACAGCTCTCCGTCTCCACGGTGCAGTTACAATTATCGCCAACGTAACCGGCGTGACACCGACACTCTCCACAGTCACACTCACCGTGACCTGCAAGACAGCAATCACCCCCATCATCCAAGAGATCACAACCCAAGCTGCATCTCACACATCATCCCCCACCCCACAGTGTATCACTACTCCCATCATCCCTGACCCCAGAGCTCACAATCTAATCTCCTATCACACAGTGTATCACTACTCCCATCATCCCCGACCCCAGAGCTCACAATCTAATCTCCTATCACACAGTGTATCACTACTCCCATCATCCCTGACCCCAGAGCTCACAATCTAATCTCCTATCACACAGTGTATCACTACTCCCATCATCCCTGACCCCAGAGCTCACAATCTAATCTCCTATCACACAGTGTATCACTACTCCCATCATCCCCGACCCCAGAGCTCACAATCTAATCTATCACACAGTGTATCACTGCTCCCATCATCCCTGACCCCGGAGCTCACAATCTAAT
Organism: Dendrobates tinctorius; assembly: GCF_039654945.1. Taxonomy (NCBI): domain Eukaryota; kingdom Metazoa; phylum Chordata; class Amphibia; order Anura; family Dendrobatidae; genus Dendrobates; species Dendrobates tinctorius. Next base: position 3,218,666 of record NW_027361849.1, on the reverse strand, counting down.
CTCCTATCACACAGTGTATCACTACTCCCATCATCCCTGACCCCAGAGCTCACAATCTAATCTCCTATCACACAGTGTATCACTACTCTCATCATCCCTGACCCCGGAGCTCACAATCTAATCTCCTATCACACAGTTTATCACTACTCCCATCATCCCTGACCCCAGACCTCACAATCTAATCTATCACACAGTGTATCACTACTCCCATCATCCCTGACCCCGGAGCTCACAATCTAATCTCCTATCACACAGTGTATCACTACTCCCATCATCCCTGACCCCGGAGCTCACAATCTAATCTCCTATCACACAGTGTATCACTACTCCCATCATCCCTGACCCCGAAGCTCACAATCTAATCTATCACACAGTGTATCACTACTCCCATCATCCCTGACCCCGAAGCTCACAATCTAATCTCCTATCACACAGTGTATCACTACTCCCATCATCCCTGACCCCAGAGCTCACAATCTAATCTCCTATCACACAGTTTATCACTACTCCCATCATCCCTGACCCCAGACCTCACAATCTAATCTCCTATCACACAGTTTATCACTACTCCCATCATCCCTGACCCCAGAGCTCACAATCTAATCTCCTATCACACAGTTTATCACTACTCCCATCATCCCTGACCCCAGACCTCACAATCTAATCTATCACACAGTGTATCACTACTCCCATCATCCCTGACCCCGGAGCTCACAATCTAATCTCCTATCACACAGTGTATCACTACTCCCATCATCCCTGACCCCAGAGCTCACAATCTAATCTCCTATCACACAGTGTATCACTACTCCCATCATCCCTGACCCCAGACCTCACAATCTAATCTATCACACAGTGTATCACTACTCCCATCATCCCTGACCCCGGAGCTCACAATCTAATCTCCTATCACACAGTGTATCACTACTCCCATCATCCCCGACCCCGGAGCTCACAATCTAATCTCCTATCACACAGTGTATCACTACTCCCATCATCCCCGATCCCGGAGCTCACAATCTAATCTCCTATCACACAGTGTATCACTACTCCCATCATCCCCGACCCCGGAGCTCACAATCTAATCTCCTATCACACAGTGTATCACTACTCCCATCATCCCCGACCCCAGAGCTCACAATCTAATCTCCTATCACACAGTGTATCACTACTCCCATCATCCCCGACCCCAGAGCTCACAATCTAATCTCCTATCACACAGTGTATCACTACTCCCATCATCCCCGACCCCAGAGCTCACAATCTAATCTCCTATCACACAGTGTATCACTACTCTCATCATCCCTGACCCGGCCGGAGCTCACAATCTAATCTCCTATCACACAGTGTATCACTACTCCCATCATCCCTGACCCCAGAGCTCACAATCTAATCTCCTATCACACAGTGTATCACTACTCCCATCATCCCTGACCCCGGAGCTCACAATCTAATCTCCTATCACACAGTGTATCACTACTCTCATCATCCCTGACCCCAGAGCTCACAATCTAATCTCCTATCACACAGTGTATCACTACTCTCATCATCCCTGACCCCAGAGCTCACAATCTAATCTCTTATCACACAGTGTATCACTACTCCCATCATCCCTGACCCCAGAGCTCACAATCTAATCTCCCATCACACAGTGTATCACTACTCCCATCATCCCCGACCCCAGAGCTCACAATCTAATCTCCCATCACACAGTGTATCACTACTCCCATCATCCCTGACCCCAGAGCTCACAATCTAATCTCCTATCACACAGTGTATCACTACTCCCATCATCCCTGACCCCAGAGCTCACAATCTAATCTCCTATCACACAGTGTATCACTACTCCCATCATCCCTGACCCCAGAGCTCACAATCTAATCTCCTATCACACAGTGTATCACTACTCCCATCATCCCCGACCCCAGAGCTCACAATCTAATCTCCTATCACACAGTGTATCACTACTCCCATCATCCCCGACCCCAGAGCTCACAATCTAATCTCCTATCACACAGTGTATCACTACTCCCATCATCCCTGACCCCAGAGCTCACAATCTAATCTCCCATCACACAGTGTATCACTACTCCCATCATCCCTGACCCCAGAGCTCACAATCTAATCTCCCATCACACAGTGTATCACTACTCCCATCATCCCCGACCCCAGAGCTCACAATCTAATCTCCCATCACACAGTGTATCACTACTCCCATCATCCCTGACCCCAGAGCTCACAATCTAATCTCCTATCACACAGTGTATCACTACTCCCATCATCCCTGACCCCAGAGCTCACAATCTAATCTCCTATCACACAGTGTATCACTACTCTCATCATCCCTGACCCCAGAGCTCACAATCTAATCTCTTATCACACAGTGTATCACTACTCCCATCATCCCTGACCCCAGAGCTCACAATCTAATCTCCCATCACACAGTGTATCACTACTCCCATCATCCCCGACCCCAGAGCTCACAATCTAATCTCCCATCACACAGTGTATCACTACTCCCATCATCCCTGACCCCAGAGCTCACAATCTAATCTCCTATCACACAGTGTATCACTACTCCCATCATCCCTGACCCCAGAGCTCACAATCTAATCTCCCATCACACAGTGTATCACTACTCCCATCATCCCTGACCCCAGAGCTCACAATCTAATCTCCTATCACACAGTGTATCACTACTCCCATCATCCCTGACCCCAGAGCTCACAATCTAATCTCCTATCACACAGTGTATCTCTACTCTCAGTACTGGAGCGTTATAAGAGGGGCTGATATCCGTCACATATGATATAATGTCTGGAGGATATATCAGTACTGGAGCGTTATAAGAGGGGCTGATATCAATCACATGGTGTAATGTCTGGAGGTTATATCAGTACTGGAGCGTTATAAGAGGGGCTGATATCAGTCACATATGGTGTAATGTCTGGAGGTTATATCAGTACTGGAGCGTTATAAGAGAGGCTGATATCAGTCACATATGATGTAATGTCTGGAGGTTATATCAGTACTGGAGCGTTATAAGAGGGGCTGATATCAGTCACATATGGTGTAATGTCTGGGGGTTATATCAGGACTGGAGCGTTATAAGAGGGGCTGATATCCGTCACATATGGTGTAATGTCTGGAGGTTATATCAGTACTGGAGCATTATAAGAGGGGCTGATATCCGTCACATATGGTGTAATGTCTGGAGGTTATATCAGTACTGGAGCATTATAAGAGGGGCTGATATCAGTCACATATGGTGTAATGTCTGGGGGTTATATCAGGACTGGAGCGTTATAAGAGGGGCTGACATCCGTCACATATGGTGTAATGTCTGGAGGTTATATCAGTACTGGAGCGTTATAAGAGGGGCTGATATCCGTCACATATGGTGTAATGTCTGGAGGTTATATCCGTACTGGAGCGTTATAAGAGGGGCTGATATCCGTCACATATGGTGTAATGTCTGGAGGTTATATCAGTACTGGAGCGTTATAAGAGGGGCTGATATCAGTCACATATGGTGTAATGTCTGGGGGTTATATCAGGACTGGAGCGTTATAAGAGGGGCTGATATCAGTCACATATGATGTAATGTCTGGAGGTTATATCAGTACTGGAGCATTATAAGAGGGGCTGATATCCGTCACATATGATGTAATGTCTGGAGGTTATATCAGTACTGGAGCGTTATAAGAGGGGCTGATATCCGTCACATATGGTGTAATGTCTGGAGGTTATATCAGTACTGGAGCATTATAAGAGGGGCTGATATCCGTCACATATGGTGTGATGTCTGGAGGTTATATCAGTACTGGAGCATTATAAGAGGGGCTGATATCAGTCACATATGGTGTAATGTCTGGGGGTTATATCAGGACTGGAGCGTTATAAGAGGGGCTGATATCCGTCACATATGGTGTAATGTCTGGAGGTTATATCAGTACTGGAGCGTTATAAGAGGGGCTGATATCCGTCACATATGGTGTAATGTCTGGAGGTTATATCAGTACTGGAGCGTTATAAGAGGGGCTGATATCAGTCACATATGGTGTAATGTCTGGGGGTTATATCAGGACTGGAGCGTTATAAGAGGAGCTGATATCCGTCACATATGGTGTAATGTCTGGAGGTTATATCAGTACTGGAGCGTTATAAGAGGGGCTGATATCAGTCACATATGATGTAATGTCTGGAGGTTATATCAGTACTGGAGCATTATAAGAGGGGCTGATATCCGTCACATATGATGTAATGTCTGGAGGTTATATCAGTACTGGAGCGTTATAAGAGGGGCTGATATCAGTCACATATGATGTAATGTCTGGGGGTTATATCAGCACTGGAGCGTTATAAGAGGAGCTGATATCAGTCACATATGGTGTAATGTCTGGGGGTTATATCAGTACTGGAGCATTATAAGAGGGGCTGATATTAGTCACATATGGTGTAATGTCTGGGGGTTATATCAGGACTGGAGCGTTATAAGAGGGGCTGATATCCGTCACATATGATGTAATGTCTGGAGGTTATATCAGTACTGGAGCGTTATAAGAGGGGCTGATATCAGTCACATATGGTGTAATGTCTGCAGGTTATATCAGTACTGGAGCGTTATAAGAGGGGCTGATATCAGTCACATATGGTGTAATGTCTGGAGGTTATATCAGTACTGGAGCGTTATAAGAGGGGCTGATATCAGTCACATATGGTGTAATGTCTGCAGGTTATATCAGTACTGGAGCGTTATAAGAGGGGCTGATATCCGTCACATATGATGTAATGTCTGGAGGTTATATCAGTACTGGAGCGTTATAAGAGGGGCTGATATCAGTCACATATGGTGTAATGTCTGCAGGTTATATCAGTACTGGAGCGTTATAAGAGGGGCTGATATCAGTCACATATGGTGTAATGTCTGGAGGTTATATCAGTACTGGAGCGTTATAAGAGGGGCTGATATCAGTCACATATGGTGTAATGTCTGCAGGTTATATCAGTACTGGAGCATTATAAGAGGGGCTGATATCCGTCACATATGATGTAATGTCTGGAGGTTATATCAGTACTGGAGCGTTATAAGAGGGGCTGATATCAGTCACATATGGTGTAATGTCTGCAGGTTATATCAGTACTGGAGCGTTATAAGAGGGGCTGATATCCGTCACATATGATGTAATGTCTGGAGGTTATATCAGTACTGGAGCATTATAAGAGGGGCTGATATCCGTCACATATGATGTAATGTCTGCAGGTTATATCAGTACTGGAGCGTTATAAGAGGGGCTGATATCAGTCACATATGGTGTAATGTCTGCAGGTTATATCAGTACTGGAGCGTTATAAGTCTGGGTTGGGTGATCAGAGAGTAGATGACGTTTCAGGACTTTCCATTCTACAATGCTGATGCTTTGGGAACTGTAGACCGGGCATTGGCCCTTACGTGGTTAATTGTCCGGACCCCCTGAGTGAGGTGTTTGTGGGGTCGGCTACTGAGTGTAGAATTTGGATTGTAGCAGGGGTGGGGGGCTGCGGACCCTCATTCTCACTCCTTGCAATGGTCCCATCAGATTTGCATGTGAATTATTGGTGCCTCCCCCCTTTATTCTGCGGCCCCCCAATCCCTTTCATCCACGGATGAGTTAGATGCCGGCAGCAATTAGTCCCCGGGGAGATGTGACCCGGTGCAGCCCCCCCCCCCCCCCCCCCCCCGGCCATGAGCTCTTCAGCCTAATTATTGTCTTCAGTGATGGGGGTGGAGGGGAGATGACAATTGTATTGGCGTCCCCTTAACGAGGGTAGGTGGGGGGCTCACATACAAACTCCCCCCCCCCCATTACCCCAACTGCAGAGGGCGGCGGATCAGGGCCATGAGCCGAAGCACCAAACCTGCAGCCGCGGAGAATAGACCACGGTGCATGGATCACCACCCGCAGCAGGACCTCTGCCGACTGTCAGTGAACAGCAGCCTGTATCCGGACCGGTCACAGCGGATGAGACTGGAGCCGGCGGCACAGAGCACAGCACGGGAGGAAGGACACAGTGCAACAAAGCCGCAGCTGTGAGGCCGGGGCAGCATAGCTCCCATTCACTGACAAGAAGCAGAGAAAAGAGCGAGGCCTCTTAACCGGATGCTGGGAGTTGTAGTGCCTGGAGAGTCTCAGCGATATCTATAGGCCCCTCCCTGCAAGGATCAATTGTGGCCCAGATTTTTTGATGGCCACCTCCCCTCTAAGACGTCATCACCAGCCACACGCAGAAGCCCCCGATCACAGACAGTGACCCCCGCTGTGCCGGGCCGCAGTGTGGGGGATTCTCAAAAATCTGGAGCAGCGACGACTTTAAAACTGATCAGACGCTGAACGAGGGGTGGGGGGGTGTCAGTACCGAGCGAGGAACACTGAGGAAGACTGGGGTCCACGGCATCAGAAGGTGGGCACCAGTGATGAGCGAGCGCATATTATGTTCTGCACGTCTTCAGGCTAACATCTGTAAAACATCCGAGCACGCCCGAGACCCCCAGACGAGGCGTTATCCGAGACCCCCAGACGAGGCGTTATCCGAGACCCCCAGACGAGGCGTTATCCGAGACCCCCAGACGAGGCGTTATCCGAGACCCCCAGACGACGCGTTATCCGAGACCCCCAGACGACGCGTTATCCGAGACCCCCAGACGACGCGTTATCCGAGACCCCCAGACGACGCGTTATCCGAGACCCCCAGACGACGCGTTATCCGAGCACGCCCAGACGACGCGTTATCCGAGCACGCCCAGACGACGCGTTATCCGAGCACGCCCGAGACCCCCAGACGATACGTTATCCGAGCACGCTCACTCATCACTAGTGGGCACGTTGGGCCAGTGGAGAGTCGGCTGCACATTCCATTATTAGAGCTGTTGCTGAATTCTGCACAGAGGCCACGTGACAGGAACAAGGAGGGAAGAGACTGGACCCCCAGACAGGGAAGGATAAGGGCCCTATGAAGTTCATCACTTCTCAGAATGCTCTGGAGGTAGATGTAGCCCCTGCACCCACGGCCAGCCCACCCCTCCCGGGCCCCTGCACCCACGGCCAGCCCACCCCTCCCGGGCCCCTGCACCCACGGCCAGCCCACCCCTCCCGGGCCCCTGCACCCACATCCAGCCCACCCCTCCCAGGCCCCTGCACCCACGGCAGCAGTTATTTGTACATTATAGACATGGCCGTTCTGCTGCGCCGTTTTCCCACCTGCGCTGCTGCTCTGTAGACTACCAAAGCCTGTGGAGGGTTACAGTGGCATGTAAAAGTCTGTACACCCCCGTGAGAATGACTTATTGTGAACAGTTCAACAAGCTGAACTGATCTAAAAGGGCCTAAAGTTACAGATGACACATTTCCTTTACATTTTAGGCAAAAATATATAATCTATAAAAATATATATATACATATACACACACACATGCTATATATACACATAATATATAGAATACAAACACATGGGCCATGCACACAGTGGACAAGTCTGTCGGACAGTGTTCACACCACCAGTGTTTGTGTTCTATTGGTTTCTTGTTTCTGCGAGATTAGGGAGGTCTCCACCCCTCCCTTGTGGGCCGTGCACATATAAGCCGTCTTCCACAGCGTGTCCACATCGGACATTACCTTTCTGAATCCTGCTCACATAGGTACTCTACACATGGGCAGGTTTTTTAATACATGGGTTAGTGACCGCTCTGATGTAGGTATACCTTGACGCTGGTAGAGCGGCTTAGTATACATTTTTTGCAAAAAACGAATCAACCAAATACCGTTTTGTTATCTTTTTACCAGCACTTGCTGTTTACTGTTCCTTTTTTTACACGTTTTACTGTGTTTCATAATATGTATTTTAGTAATTTTTTACGTTTTCTTACACAAAGGAACATGGGCCGATGCACAAGTTTGTGCACCCTGCATGGTTAGTATCCAGTATCTCCCCCTTTTGCAAATATCACAGCTTGTAAACCCATTTTGTAGCCAGACAAGAATCTTTCATTTCTTCTCTCAGGATTTTCTTTGATTCTTCCTTGGAGAATTCCTCCCGTTCTGTGAGACTCCTCTGGCATCTCGCTTCCTTTGCTATTTTGAGGTCTTCCCACAGATTTTCAATGATGCTCAGATCAGGGGACTGTAAGGGCCATTGTAAAACCTTCATCTTGCACCTTCTGAGGTCGTCTATTGTGGATTGTGACGTGTGTTTAGGATCATTCTCCATGTGTAGCAGCCATCCTCTTCCTCATCCTCTTCCTACCTTCAGCATTTTACAGATGGTGTCATGTTTGCATCAACAATTTGTGAAAATGTCATTAAAGCCATTCTTCCCTCTACCCATGAAGTGTTCCCTGTGCCATTGGCTGCAACACAACCCCAAAGCATGATTGGTCCACCCCCATGGTTAATGGTTGGCAAGATGTTCTTTTCCTGAAATTCTGTACCTTTTTCCTCCATACATACCTTTGCTCCCCATGGCCACAGAGATCTATTTTATCCTCAGTCTATATGACTTGTTTCCATAATGCATCAGGCTTGTTTAGATGTTCTTTTCACACTTCTGATACCGAATTTTATGGTGAGGAGGCAGGAGAGGTTTTCTTCTGATGACTCTTCCATGAAGGCCATATTTGTGCAGGTGTCTCTGAACAGTAGAACAATGTACAACTCCAGAGTCTAATAAATCTTTCTGAAGGTCTTTTGCAGTGAGACAGGGGTTCTGATTTGCCTTTCCAGCAATCCTTTGAGCAGCTCTCACTGAAATTTTGCTTGGTCTTCCAGACCTTATCTTGACCTCCACTGTTCCTGGTAACAGCCATTTCTTAATTACATTTCGAGCTGAAGAAAGGGCAACTTGAAAACGCTTTGCTCTCTTCTTATGGCCTTCTCCTGCTTTGTGGTCCCCACCATTCTCAGAGTGCTTGGCAGCCGCTTTAGAAGATCCCATGGCTGCTTGTTTTGGCACAAGGTTAGAGGAGGCTGGGAGTTTATAAAGCTGGGAAATATTCATCACTCGGCATTTCCTAACGATGATAGTGTATGAGCCATAACCCTAACGGGATCATTAAGATCTGAAACCTTGGTCAAAGTACTCTGAGCACACAAATCTCTAAGGGTGCCAAAACTTTTGCATTTACCTATTTTCCTTCTTGTAATTTTTAAAATGTAAAAGATTACTTTTTTGCCTAAAATACAAAGGAAATGTGTCATCTGTAACTTTAGACCCTTTAGAGCATTTCATCTTCAACTTGCTGAACTGTTCACAGTAACAGTAATTTGGACCAGGGGTGCACAGACTTTTACATGCCACTGTAGGTGTATAAGAGCGTGACACCGACCGTGCACAGTCCGCAGTGCAGAACTCACCTGAGCACAGGACGCCCTTGAATCTGGCACAGGAGAAGTCATCGCACTGGCAATACGAGCCGCTGATGCGCCCAAACTCGCTCTCGTAGCAGGAGCACAGGCCGCAGATGCAGCGCCCCCGGCCGTTACACACCGTGTGGCTGTCCGACTCCCGGCAGGTGGTCAGTGACTCGTCGCTGCTGTCGTCCTCCTCCCCGCACTCGCACCGAGCTCCCAGGAAGCCGGCGTCACAGTTGCACATGCCGCAGCTGTAATTGCCATTACCGCTGCATTTCCCGCTGTTGCCCTCCACGTGCTGCGAGCAGCGGCAGCTACAATCATACGTCACCGCCACCTCCACAGCGTCCCGAAACCCCACCGGCTTTATGGTGAAGGTGTCCAAAACCCCCGGCGGGGGGCAGGAGCGCGCCTCTGCCGAAACCTCAAAGGACACCTGGTAGAGAACAGACACAATGAGTCACAGCGTAAAACCTGGGGGGCAGTAAGGGGGGGGGGGTCTCCTACAAGGCAAAGCCCGGGGGCCCATCAGTTATGACCACTGATTGGAGGAGAAGGTCATGTGATATGTCACAGGACACTGGGGTCTGAGCAGCTAGATGGTGACTCAATATCCACCACCCCATGATCACCCCACTGCTCACTGTGTCACCAATCATCAGTTCTCCGCACTTCTTGACCCCGGGGTACGAAACTCCGTCCTGACAAGTGGCAGAGAAGCTGAGGCCCAGGTCATCGGGGGTCTCGGACACGGTCAGCTCCACCTTAGAGCGAATATTCTGAAAGAAACAAAATGAGAAGGTGAAAACGATGACGGCGACCAAACAGGAGAGCAAACAGCGTCACACGGAGCCGTGACACCCAGGGGCCCGCAGGAACCAGGAGCTGTCAGGTCACGTCACCACGACACAGCCATCCCCCTCTGGTGTCAAACTATTACTCCCCATTATCAGCCATTACTGGGGAGGAGACTGTAGGACAGGAGACTACAATCTATTACTCCCCGTTATCAGCCATTACTGGGGAGGAGACTGTAGGACAGGAGACTACAATCTATTACTCCCTGTTATCAGCCATTACTGGGGAGGAGACTGTAGGACGGGAGACTACAATCTATTACTCCCCATTATCAGCCATTACTGGAGGAGGAGACTGTAGGACAGGAGACTACAATCTATTACTCCCCGTTATCAGCCATTACTGGGGAGGAGACTGTAGGACAGGAGACTACAATCTATTACTCCCTGTTATCGGCCATTACTGGGGGAGGAGACTAGGACGGGAGACTACAATCTATTACTCCCCGTTATCGGCCATTACTGGGGGAGGAGACTGTAGGACAGGAGACTACAATCTATTACTCCCCGTTATCAGCCATTACTGGGGAGGAGACTGTAGGACAGGAGACTACAATCTATTACTCCCCGTTATCAGCCATTACTGGGGAGGAGACTGTAGGACGGGAGACTACAATCTATTACTCCCCGTTATCAGCCATTACTGGGGAGGAGACTGTAGGACAGGAGACTACAATCTATTACTCACCGTTATCGGCCATTACTGGGGGAGGAGACTGTAGGACAGGAGACTACAATCTATTACTCCCCGTTATCAGCCATTACTTGGGGAGGAGACCGTAGGACAGGAGACTACAATCTATTACTCCCCGTTATCAGCCATTACTTGGGGAGGAGACTGTAGGACAGGAGACTACAATCTATTACTGGGGAGGAGACTGTAGGACAGGAGACTACAATCTATTACTCCCCGTTATCAGCCATTACTGGAGGAGGAGACTGTAGGACAGGAGACTACAATCTATTACTCCCCGTTATCAGCCATTACTGGAGGAGGAGACTGTAGGACAGGAGACTACAATCAGTCACACCCTGCTGAGAGCAGCACCTGTCTTGCGAGCTCCAGGACTTCCAGGAGGAGGCCCAGAGTCTGCCTCTCTTCTCCCCAGGGAGAGGCAGGCTTCCTGGGAGCCAGGCATGGCTTCCCAGGCTTCTGTTCCCCGGTCTGTGCCGGCGGGGGACAGAGAGCAACAGCAACCGGCCCAGGAGGGAGTGAGGAGATCTGGTCGGATGAGAAAGACCGTACCCACCTACTCCAACCCCGAGATGGCTCATCGTCCGCCCAGAGAGGGAGACAGGGGCACCCCAGGCCCCAGGAAGAAGAGCCCAGCAACATCATGGGGCGAGATGACCTCCAGCGAGTCCACAAGCTCCTTCTCCTCCCGAGTGGTCGCCATGTTACGAGAGTACGAGGACGCCGGCAAAGCACTGACCGGGCTGAAGGAGCAGCTGCAGGAGGCACGGATCCTGAACACCCGTGCCTCTAACAAGGAAAGACCCGCGACCTCCCAGAGGTTTAAAGCCCTCAGAGATGAGGTGGTCCGGTTAGTGCTCCTCCGGGAGGGGATTGAGAAAAGCGCAGGTCCCTTCCTGGAGAGGTTTAAGAACCAGCGGCGGTTCTCTGATATAAAGGGGTTAAATACCTCGGGAGAACTGCCAGCCGGCGTCCTAAGCGAGGAGGAGGAGGACGATGAAGTCGTGGCTGGAGTCTCTCGTGCTGGAACAAGCCGGGAGAAAGAGTCGCAGAGCCAGCAAGGAAGCGGCCTCCCGGCACGGCAGAGGACTCCGGCAACCCATGCTGGAGTGTCAGCGGAGGAAGAGGAGGAGTGCGTTCTGTTGAGGGAGATCAGAGAGCTGGAGTCTCCTGTGGACCTGACTAGATTCTCCTTCGGGGAGGACGAGCCAGCGGAGGAGACCAAGAAGAGGAGGAAGACAAAGAAGACAGCACAGGAGGTGGTGAGTTACAAATACGTACCAATGTCTGATGTTACACCTACCACCTCCTGTGTAAACCCCACCAAACCTAAAAGCACGGGCTCTGCAGTGGCTCTGGGGCATAGGCAAGGTGGGGAGAGGAGGAGGACGTCCGGCAATGCTGCCGTCTGTGCGGGGAACAGTGCAGGGGGTGAGGCTGTGGAGGTACTCACGGCGCCGGACATAGGGGACCCCGTGGAGTTTCCCTCCCTGCCTGCTGCGGCTAAGCCGGTTATCACCGGGGCCAAGGAGAGCGGGGGGGGATGTCCACGCCGTTGCGAAAGGGGGACGGTGTGGGCAGACTCCATCCCTGCTCACTACAGCTAAGCCGGCCAACGCTGGGGCTGTGGGGGGCAGGGCCGAGGAGCATGGTGCGGCGAAAGGGGGGCGCACTGTTGTGACAGGGGCGCAGTGCGCCTCAACAGAGGAGAGGAGGCGCGCAGCTGAGTCAGAGCCACGGGAAAAAAAAAATGCACAGCAAAAGCAGGGAACATCATCAGCAAGGAACACTGTGCGCTCTGCCGTGACGGGGGGACAGCATGCCCCAAAATGTGATACCAGCACCCCGAAGTCTGTGGCTACAGGGCAGGCAGCCCAGAACAATAAGGGGCACAGTGCTCCAAAAGAACTGCACAATGTCAGCACTGAGCTAATGAAAACGGGTGTGGTGCTGCACCGCTCCCCCGACCCAGCAGGTGTGAGTGCAGAGACTGCAGACACAAGGGAGGAGGGAATGGAGGCGACTGTGGAAGGTGCAGAGAACACTGGTAATGGGGTGAATGATGGGAGTTGTGGTGCCGCAAATGATGGGAGTATTGGTGGAGTAAATGATGGGACAGGTGGTGGAGTGAATGATGGGAGTTGTGGTGCCGCAAATGATGGGAGTACTGCTGGAGTGAATGGTGGGAATAGTGGTGGAGTGAATGATGGGAGTTGTGGTGCCGCAAATGATGGGAGTACTGCTGGAGTGAATGGTGGGAATAGTGGTGGAGTGAATGATGGGAGTAGTGGTGGAGTAAATGATGGGAGTATTGGTGGAGTGAATGAGGAGAGCAGCACTGGTGTTGGTGGAGGGGAAGTAGGTAGTGGTCCCACTGCCCCCCCAGCGATGGCGAGGGCTTCAGCCCCTAGCTATTCGGGGGCTGTCACTGCTGGGGGTAGTAGTGCGCCCTTGTCTGGTGGCCCCGAGGACGGTGACTTGCAGCAGCGCTTCCTGGACGCCCTGAAGAAAGGGGAGAGCTCCATCAATGTAGAGGGGAGGGAGGTTGATCTGTCTTTCTGGATAGAGAGACACGGTCTTTCCGCCTTCCGAGATAGAGGGGCAGAGACTGTCTGGTCTCTGCCGACACCGGGGCAGAGGAGTAACCGTAGGAACGTGGCCCGTCTCCAGTGGGTAAGCAAGGATGCCTGTCCGGATCGGTCAAAGGTTGCTGAGCTCCTGCTAGGGATGGGCTTCGTGGCATACGACATCTTTGCCTTGATCCATCCCTATGGGACCTCCTACTTCGATGTCAGCTTCGTGAGACCGGAGGGCCTTGAGCTTTTTTGGTCTCGCCATGAGCTGGCTCGGGGTCGCCCCGAATGGCAAGGTTTCGTCCCTGTCGCAATATCCCGCCAGAATTCGGTCAGGAAGGTGACCGTTTTGACCAGTAACGAGTCACTTTCCTGCATGGACATCTCCACCTGGATTGGTCGATATGGCGACATTGTCGTCATTCCTGAGAAGACCCGCGACGACCATGGTATCTGGTCAGGGGCCTGGACCTTCATGGTGAAATTGAAGGTTTCAGGAAACACTGTTACCCATATACCTTCCTCTACATTTTTGGGAGGGACAGGATCCTGATTTTCTACCAGGGGCAGCCTAAGGTCTGTCACAGGTGCGGCAGCCCCACACACTTCAGTGCGCAGTGTACCACCCAGAAGTGCGCACTGTGTGGGGACCTTGGCCATCTCGCTGCTACCTGTGGCAGGATTAGGTGTAACTTGTGTGGTGACCTCGGTCATCCATTCAGTCGCTGTCCGCGTTCCTTTGCCAATGCAGTCCTGAAAGCGGCGAGTGCGGGACAGGCGAAAGCCGGGACTAATCTTGCCGGTGAAGGGACCAGTAGGGGCGGAGGAGGTAGGGAACCGGTGAGGAGCAAGCTGCCGCCATCCATCAGGCGGCAGGAGCAACGCCATGGGAACAGGGGGCAGGGAGTAATGACCCTAAACCCTGACCCAGGTACTTCACTTGCAGCTGAGGGTCCTAAAGACAGCGAATTGAGTGAGGAAGTCAGGAGACTTGAAAGGGAGGAGCAGGCGGACGCCATGTCCTCCCAGGAACCCTCATCCGGTGACAGTCTGGATGAGGGAGAGGGGGAATGGTCACAACAAAGGAAAAAGGGTAACCGGAAAACAACCAAGGGTAGGAGTGGGTCCGGGTCTGGAGCCTCCGCTCTGGAGTGCGACCCCTCTGATTCTCTAGCCCTGATCCAGGTGCCATTGGAAGGTCCAGCCGCCCCCCCTCTGTTGGATCTCTCCAACCGGTTCGGGGCCCTCCAGGACTCCCCTGCAGAGGGGGAGGACGGGAGCCCGGAGCCGGAGGTTGCGGACGAGGATGTCGGGGCTCAGGGGGTCGCTGAGTCTTCTTCTCAGGGAGCAATTAAGGGGCCCTCTGGGGGGGGGGACTACCTCGGGACCACCAGACAAGGGCCAGAGTGTATGTAAGGAGAGAATGGATGAGTCTGTGTGTCTTAAGCGCACTAAAAGCTCATCATTGTCTGAGGAAGAGGGTGAAGCTGTTGGGGGTGGGAAGAAAAAGGCTATCTAATCCAATCAATCATGATGGCGGCACCCACACCGTTGACGCTGGCAACCATTAATGTTGCCAGCATAAAGTCAGAAGCAGCAAGGTACACGGCCTTTCATTTTCTCGGCCAACTTGATGCCGACATTTTGTTTTTGCAGGAGACCAGGTTGACTGACCTATCAACCATGCATAAAGCAAGGAGGGAGTGGAGGCATGGGCCCTCCTACTGGTCTCTTGCGGCCGAGCCGTATAGCGGGGTGGCGGTCCTTTTTTAGACCGCAGCGGTTGAATGCAGACGATTAATTGAATTAGAAATGGGGAGATGCTTGATCCTAGATGTCTCCATGGGGGGACAGGAGCTTCGGCTCATTAACATCTACGGTCCCCAATCCAAGTGGGACCGCAAATGTCTCTTCATGAAGATCAAACCTTTCTTATTTTCAAGTCGGCAGGTGGTCTTTGGAGGGGATTTCAACAACGTCACGAGACCCTGTGATAGAGGAGGTTCTGGGGACCGGCTGACTTATGATTGCGTCGCGCTAAACAGGATAGTAAGTGAGGCACGCCTAGTGGATGTCCACATCCGGCACAACACAGGCAGCACGGGATTCACCTTTTTTAGAGGTAGTCAGTGCAGGTCTAGGATAGATAGGTTTTATTTGAAGGAGGAAGCAGTCTCCTCGCCGTTGTCGGTTGTGGAGGTGGAGTTCTCCGACCACTGTTTGATTATGTTTTCTCTGAACGTTACAGAGACTCCTAGGATGGGAAGAGGTTATTGGAAGCTGAATTCATCACTCCTTGAGGAAGAAGCTGTAAGACGGTCTTTTGAGGATTTTCTTCAGAGCCAGGTACCGCTGCTGGGCCTAAGTAACACTAAGTCAGAGTGGTGGGAGATGTTCAAACATCGGGTGGCGAAATTCTTCCGGCAACTCTCGAACCTCAGAAGCCTGAACAGGGATCGCCTGTATCAGAGCCTGAGGAGGAGACTCGAGCATCTTGTCTCGACTGGAGGTAGCCGCGAGGAGATCTCCGGTGTGAAGTCCTTGCTGAAGAGGTGTCAGTACGATAGGCACGCATCTTTGGTTTTTGAGAGGGACTACGGGAAGTACTACTCGCCCGACCCTTACAGAAGCTGCA
This sequence comes from Dendrobates tinctorius, assembly GCF_039654945.1. Taxonomy (NCBI): domain Eukaryota; kingdom Metazoa; phylum Chordata; class Amphibia; order Anura; family Dendrobatidae; genus Dendrobates; species Dendrobates tinctorius. The sequence continues at coordinate 3,202,524 of NW_027361849.1, read as the reverse complement.
AGATGTCACTGAATAGTAAGATAGTGACGGGGCTGATGGACAGTACGGGATCCCTGAAGAGGTCCAGATCAAGGATCTTGGAGGTCGTCAGTTCATACTACTCACACCTCTTGGGAAGGAGGGAACTGGATCGTGACAGGATGTCGGCTTTCCTGGCTGAAGCTGTTCCGGAGCCAGGGGCTGACCTCTCGCTGGACGTTTTGGCAGAAGAGATCAAAGAAGAGGAAGTGAGACTGGCGATCGATGGGCTCAGGCCCAAAAAATCACCAGGTCCAGACGGCTTAACATCAGAGTTCTTTAGGACCTTTAGGAACTCCTTGGTCCCCCTCTTGACTCAGGTGTTTAATGAGTGTCTCTCCTCGGGCACCCTGCCGAGATCATTAAGGAGGTCAGCTTTGATCATTTTGTCAAAGGGTAAGGATCCGTCACGCATTGAGAATTGGCGTCCCATAGCACTTCTCAATGTGGACAGGAAGGTTTTGGCTAAGATACTTTTCAACAGGCTGGTGAAGTTTGCGCCGCGGCTGCTTTCAGAGGCTCAGAACTGTTGCGTTCCTGGCCGTAGCACTTTCAGTGCTGTTCTGGGTGTCCGAGAGGCCGTGGAGCAGGGCAGGGCGAGCCTTTGGAAGGGGTTCCTGCTGACCCTGGATCAGGCAAAGGCTTTTGACCGGGTTGACCACGAGTACCTCTGGTCCACTCTTTTGAGGTACGGTCTGCCTGGGGGGTTTGTGGACTGGCTTAAGACCTTATACGCTGGGGCTGAGACTTTCCCTCTGGTAAATGGGTGGATTGGACAACCTTTCGGGGTAGGATCTGGTGTCCGTCAGGGCTGCCCTCTTAGCCCTTTGCTTTACGCGTTTGCGATCGATCCCTTCCTCAGAAGGATCGAGTGTGGACCGTTGGCGGGGGTGAGGATGGGCGGGGTGGAGCCAGAGGCTATCCTGAGGGTAGTGGCCTACGCGGACGATGTCACCGTTTTTGTTTCTTCGCGAGAGGAGGCGATGGTGGTGATGTCAGAAGTGGAGAGCTACTCGGAGGCTTCCGGGTCCAAGGTCAACCAGGACAAGTGTGAGAGTCTCTGGCTGGGAGGCGGGGATCCCGGGTTTGATCTTCCGGACACCCTCCCCGAACCCCAAGAACACGCCAATGTCCTAGGCATCGAATTTGGCCAGGGTGATTACCCCACGAAAAACTGGGAAGGCAGAATCAAAGGTGTCGCTCAAAAAGTGGACCAATGGAAGGGTTGGTCTTTGACCCTGAGGGAAAGGGTTGGCCTGTGCAAAGCTTTCCTGCTCCCCTTACTAATCTACCTGGGCAGCGTCTGTGTCTTGCCAGAGCCTCTCTGGACTCGGGTCTACAGTCTGTTCTTTCAGATGTTATGGGGGAATAGACTGAACCTAGTCAAGCGGGAGGTCACTTACCGCACGAGGAGACTAGGGGGGATGAATATGGTGAACCCCGTGGTGTTCCTAGTGAACACCTTTTTGAAGGTCAATGTGGCAAACCTCTGGAAAGAGAGGGCTCCTCCGTGGGTATTCTCCTGCAAGGGATGGTTTCAGCCTTTCTTCCAGGAATGGGAGACAGGGGGAAGATTGAAGGATCTTCGCACACCGCATGGGCATCTCCCGGCTTATGTTACCCCGGTTCTGAAGATGATGCGCCGGTGGGGTCTGGGAATGTGGGAGGTGAGGTCCCTCCCGAGGAAACTCCTCGACATGCGGGTCTTGCTTTCGCATTTTCAGAGTCCATTGGTCCTCAAGGACTGCCCAAGTCGGGATCTAGAGGTTGGGTTGAGTTTGTTAAATTCTAATAGGATCCCCAAGAAGTACTGGGACTTGACTTGGCGCTGCTTCCAAGGTAAGTTATATGTGAGGGACAATCTGAAGTACAGGAGCTCCGAGGACAGGAATTGCCCCCGTGAGGTTTGTGCCAACATGCTGGAAAGCATGGAGCACTTCCTGCTTCATTGTCCCTTTAATACAGAGGTGTACAACAGGGTGGGAGCTTCCATTGGTTGGCCGCGGCTGGCTACTCTGTCCTATGCCGAGTGGGCCTATGGAGCGTTCGGAGACCTCGGGAGAAGGGACAGAGTCACTTTATTTATAGTCAGCGCAGTGGTCAGGTACTTCACGTGGAACGCACGAGTTTTAGTTTCGACGCAGAGTAAAATCCTCCGTGTAGACGAAGTTTATAGCAGCATCCTAGGTGCCCTGGTGAAGGTCCGTTCTCTGGAGTATGAGAGACTGGGTGCCCGGAGGGCGGCCCATCTCTGGAGGGGTTTCTCCTTCGGGGTGCCTTAGTCCGTTAGTACTCCTATATCCTGGTGGTGGGCTGATGCCTTTTCACTCTAGAGTTTTGTTTTGAATTTCAGTCTCCTGAATAGAAGGTTTGCAAGCATCGAACTTGAGCCTTAAGTGGTGAGTACGTAGGTTATGTTCTGTAACGTTGGTTTATGTATATATTGTATATAGCGTAAAGTATGTATTGTATATAATAGAGGGTCTTAGTTAGGTTGGGTGGGGGGATTGGGGGGATGGGGGGTTTTCAACAGCAGTGATAAGAGACTGATCTGGCCTGGTCCAGGCCCCGCCTGGGGAAAAACTTTGGGGCCTGATCCTAGCTCGGAGAAATCCTGAACTTTGTGGCCAGAGCTGGATCAGGGGTGGTGGGATAGATAGAGTAGATGTGTGTTTTATATATAGTGTTAAAAAAAAAAAAAAGGAAAAAAAAAAAAATAAATAAAAGGAAAAATATATAAATATTGTTAATTTTCTATACTATGTTTGTAATTAGGTTTGTCGTAAGTGTGAATGTGGCGGTGTAAGGGGGAGGCTGTGAGGTAAGGCAGTGGGACCAGAGGGTATTGGGTGTGTCTTGTACAATATTCGGACTGGTGTCATATGTTTATATTGTATATAGTGTATATAGTATTGTATATAGGACGGTGTAAATGTAGTTCATGGGGTGTATATAATAGTGTGAATGGAGCTGGGTCGGGGGTTTTACATGATTTTATTTATTTATTATTTTAAGGGGGTGCTGGTGTAATTATTGTAATTTTGTTCTTTTTTTGTTTTTTTTTTAGTTTTTAATTTCTTGTTTCTTTAATTTAATTTTCTTTTCCCGTTTTGTAGGTCGAGAATTTCCCTTATTGTTTCCATTTCTTGTTTATTTCTTTGTGTTTGTGTCTGATTTTGTCATATTGTTTCTGATTGGAGTTTTTGTTCTATGTTTGTTCTGTTGTGTTCTATTTTGTAACGTCGTGAAGGATTTTATAATAATAAAAAAGACCTACAATCTATTACTCCCTGTTATCAGCCATTACTGGGGAGGAGACTGTAGGACAGGAGACTACAATCTATTACTCCCTGTTATCAGCCATTACTGGGGAGGAGACTGTAGGACAGGAGACTACAATCTATTACTCCCTGTTATCAGCCATTACTGGGGGAGGAGACTGTAGGACAGGAGACTACAATCTATTACTCCCCGTTATCAGCCATTACTGGGGAGGAGACTGTAGGACAGGAGACTACAATCTATTACTCCCTGTTATCAGCCATTACTGGGGAGGAGACTGTAGGACAGGAGACTACAATCTATTACTCCCCGTTATCAGCCATTACTGGGGGAGGAGACTGTAGGACAGGAGACTACAATCTATTACTCCCCGTTATCAGCCATTACTGGGGAGGAGACTGTAGGACAGGAGACTACAATCTATTACTCCCCGTTATCAGCCATTACTGGGGAGGAGACTGTAGGACAGGAGACTACAATCAGTCACACCCTTCTGAGAGCAGCACCTGTCTTGTGAGCTCCAGGACATCCAGGAAGAGGCCCAGAGTCTGCCTCTCTTCTCCCCAGGGAGAGGCAGGCTTCCTGGGAGCCAGGCATGGCTTCCCAGGCTTCTGTTCCCCGGTCTGTGCCGGCGGGGGACAGAGAGCAGCAGCAACCGGCCCAGGAGGGCGTGAGGAGATCTGGTCGGATGAGAAAGACCGTACCCACCTACTCCAACCCCGAGACGGCTCATCGTCCGCCCAGAGAGGGAGACAGAGGCACCCCAGGCCCCAGGAAGAAGAGCCCAGCAACATCATGGGGCGAGATGACCTCCAGCGAGTCCACAAGCTCCTTCTCCTCCCGAGTGGTCGCCATGTTGCGAGAGTACGAGGACGCCGGCAAAGCACTGACCGGGCTGAAGGAGCAGCTGCAGGAGGCACGGATCCTGAACACCCGTGCCTCTAACAAGGAAAGACCCGCGACCTCCCAGAGGTTTAAAGCCCTCAGAGATGAGGTGGTCCGGTTAGTGCTCCTCCGGGAGGGGATTGAGAAAAGCGCAGGTCCCTTCCTGGAGAGGTTTAAGAACCAGCGGCGGTTCTCTGAAATGAAGGGGTTAAATACCTCGGGAGAACTGCCAGCCGGCGTCCTAAGCGAGGAGGAGGAGGACGATGAAGTCGTGGCTGGAGTCTCTCGTGCTGGAACAAGCCGGGAGAAAGAGTCGCAGAGCCAGCAAGGAAGCGGCCTCCTGGCACGGCAGAGGACTCCGACAACCCATGCTGGAGTGTCAGCGGAGGAAGAGGAGGAGTGCGGTCTGTTGAGGGAGATCAGAGAGCTGGAGTCTCCTGTGGACCTGACCACATTCTCCTTCGGGGAGGACGAGCCAGCGGAGGAGACCAAAAAGAGGAGGAAGAAAAAAAAGATGACACAGGAGGTGGTGAGTTACAAATATGTACCAATGTCTGATGTTACACCTACCACCTCCTGTGTAAACCCCACCAAACCTAAAAGCACGGGCTCTGCAGTGGGTCCGGGGCATAGGCAAGGTGGGGAGAGGAGGAGGACGTCCGGCAATGCTGCCGTCTGTGCGGGGAACAGTGCAGGGGGTGAGGCTGTGGAGGTACTCACGGCGCCGGACATAGGGGACCCCGTGGAGTTTCCCTCCCTGCCTGCTGCGGCTAAGCCGGTTATCACCGGGGCCGAGGAGAGCGGGGGGATGTCCACGCCGTTGCGAAAGGGGGACGGTGTGGGCAGACTCCATCCCTGCTCACTGCAGCTGAGCCGGCCGACGCCGGGGCTGTGGGGGGCAGGGCCGAGGAGCATGGTGCGGCGAAAGGGGGGCGCACTGTTGTGAGAGGGGCGCAGTGCGCCTCAACAGAGGAAAGGAGGCGCGCAGCTGAGACAGAGCCACGGGAAAAAAAAAAAAAAATACACAGCAAAAGCAGGGAACATCATCAGCAAGGAACACTGTGCGCTCTGCTGTGACGGGGGGACAGCATGCCCCAAAAAATGATACCAGCACCCCGAAGTCTGTGGCTACAGGGCAGGCAGCCCAGGACAATAAGGGGCACAGTGCTCCAAAAGAACGGCACAATGTCAGCACTGAGCTAATTAAAACGGGTGTGGTGCTGCACCGCTCCCCCGACCCAGCAGGTGTGAGTGCAGAGATTGCAGACACAAGGGAGGAGGGAATGGAGGTGACTGTGGAAGGTGCAGAGAACAGTGGTAATGGGGTGAATGATGGGAGTTGTGGTGCCGCAAACGTTGGGAGTATTGGTGGAGTGAATGATGGGACAGGTGGTGGAGTGAATGATAGGAGTTGTGGTGCCGCAAATGATGGGAGTATTGGTGGAGTGAATGAGGAGAGCAGCACTGGTGTTGGTGGAGGGGAAGTAGGTAGTGGTCCCACTGCCCCCCCAGTGGTGGCGAGGGCTTCAGCCCCTAGCTATTCGGGAGCTGTCACTGCTGGGGGTAGTAGTGCGCCCTTGTCTGGTGGCCCCGAGGATGGTGACTTGCAGCAGCGCTTCCTGGACGCCCTGAAGAAAGGGGAGAGTTCCATCAATGTAGAGGGGAGGGAGGTTGATCTGTCTTTCTGGATAGAGAGACATGGTCTTTCCGCCTTCCGAGATAGAGGGGCAGAGACTGTCTGGTCTCTGCCGACACCGGGGCAGAGGAGTAACCGTAGGAACGTGGCCCGTCTCCAGTGGGTAAGCAAGGATGCCTGTCCTGATCGGTCAAAGGTTGCTGAGCTCCTGCTGGGGATGGGCTTCGCGGCATACGACATCTTTGCCTTGATCCATCCCTATGGGACCTCCTACTTCGATGTCAGCTTCGTGAGACCGGAGGGCCTTGAGCTTTTTTGGTCTCGCCATGAGCTGGCTCGTGGTCGCCCCGAATGGCAAGGTTTTGTCCCTGTCGCAATATCCCGCCAGAACTCGGTCAGGAAGGTGACCGTTTTGACCAGTAACGAGTCACTTTCCTGCATGGACATCTCCACCTGGATTGGTCGATATGGCGACATCGTCGGCATTCCTGAGAAGACCCGCGACGACCATGGTATCTGGTCAGGGGCCTGGACCTTCATGGTGAAATTGAAGGTTTCAGGAAACACTGTTACCCATATACCTTCCTCTACATTTTTGGGGAGGGACAGGATCCTGATTTTCTACCAGGGGCAGCCTAAGGTCTGTCACAGGTGCGGCAGCCCCACACACTTCAGTGCGCAGTGTACCACCCAAAAATGCGCACTGTGTGGGGACCTTGGCCATCTCGCTGCTACCTGTGGCAGGATTAGGTGTAACTTGTGTGGTGACCTCGGTCATCCATTCAGTCGCTGTCCGCGTTCCTTTGCCAATGCGGTCCTGAAAGCGGCGAGTGCGGGACAGGCGAAAGCCGGGACTAATCTTGCCGGTGAAGGGACCAGTAGGGGCGGAGGAGGCAGGGAACCGGTGAGGAGCAAGCTGCCGCCATCCAACATCAGGCGGCAGGAGCAACGCCATGGGAACAGGGGGCAGGGAGTAATGACCCTAAACCCTGACCCAGGTACTTCACTTGCAGCTGAGGATCCTAAAGACAGTGAATTGAGTGAGGAAGTCAGGAGACTTGAAAGGGAGGAGCAGGCGGACGCCATGTCCTCCCAGGAACCCTCATCCGGTGACAGTCTGGATGAGGGAGAGGGGGAATGGTCACAACAAAGGAAAAAGGGTAACCGGAAAACAACCAAGGGTAGGAGTGGGTCCGGGTCTCGAGCCTCCGCTCTGGAGTGCGACCCCTCTGATTCTCTAGCCCTGATCCAGGTGCCATTGGAAGGTCCAGCCGCCCCCCCTCTGGTGGATCTCTCCAACCGGTTCGGGGCCCTCCAGGACTCCCCTGCAGAGGGGGAGGATGGGAGCCCGGAGCCGGAGGTTGCGGACAAGGATGTTGGGGCTCAGGGGGTCGGAGTCGTCTTCTCAGGGAGCAATTAAAGGGCCCTCTGGGGGGGGGGGGGACTACCTCGGGACCACCAGACAAGGGCCAGAGTGTATGTAAGGAGAGAATGGATGAGTCTGTGTGTCTTAAGCGCACTAAAAGCTCATCATTGTCTGAGGAAGAGGGTGAAGCTGTTGGGGGTGGGAAGAAAAAGGCTATCTAATCCAATCAATCATGATGGCGGCACCCACACCGTTGACGCTGGCAACCATTAATGTTGCCAGCATAAAGTCAGAAGCGGCAAGGTTCACGGCCTTTCATTTTCTCGGCCAACTTGATGCCGACATTTTGTTTTTGCAGGAGACCAGGTTGACTGACCTATCAACCATGCATAAAGCAAGGAGGGAGTGGAGGCATGGGCCCTCCTACTGGTCTCTTGCGGCCGAGCCGTATAGCGGGGTGGCGGTCCTTTTTAAGACCGCAGCGGTTGAATGCAGACGATTAATTGAATTAGAAATGGGGAGATGCTTGATCCTAGATGTCTCCATGGGGGGACAGGAGCTTCGGCTCATTAACATCTACGGTCCCCAATCCAAGTGGGACCGCAAATGTCTCTTCTTGAAGAGCAAACCTTTCTTATTTTCAAGTCGGCAGGTGGTCTTTGGAGGGGATTTCAACAACGTCACGAGACCCTGTGATAGAGGAGGTTCTGGGGACCGGCTGACTTATGATTGCGTCGCGCTAAACAGGATAGTAAGTGAGGCACGCCTAGTGGATGTCCACATCCGGCACAACACAGGCAGCACGGGATTCACCTTTTTTAGAGGTAGTCAGTGCAGGTCTAGGATAGATAGGTTTTATTTGAAGGAGGAAGCCGTCTCCTCGCCGTTGTCGGTTGTGGAGGTGGAGTTCTCCGACCACTGTTTGATTATGTTTTCTCTGAACGTTACAGAGACTCCTAGGATGGGAAGAGGTTATTGGAAGCTGAATTCATCACTCCTTGAGGAAGAAGCTGTAAGACAGTCTTTTGAGGATTTTCTTCAGAGCCAGGTACCGCTGCTGGGCCTAAGTAACACTAAGTCAGAGTGGTGGGAGATGTTCAAACATCGGGTGGCGAAATTCTTCCGGCAACTCTCGAACCTCAGAAGCCTGAACAGGGATCGCCTGTATCAGAGCCTGAGGAGGAGACTCGAGCATCTTGTCTCGACTGGAGGTAGCCGCGAGGAGATCTCCGGTGTGAAGTCCTTGCTGAAGAGGTGTCAGTACGATAGGCACGCATCTTTGGTTTTTGAGAGGGACTACGGGAAGTACTACTCGCCCGACCCTTACAGAAGCTGCAAGATGTCAGTGAATAGTAAGATAGTGACGGGGCTGATGGACAGTACGGGATCCCTGAAGAGGTCCAGATCAGGGATCTTGGAGGTCGTCAGTTCATACTACTCACACCTTTTGGGAAGGAGGGAACTGGATCGTGACAGGATGTCGGCTTTCCTGGCTGAAGCTGTTCCGGAGCCAGGGGCTGACCTCTCGCTGGACGTTTTGGCAGAAGAGATCAAAGAAGAGGAAGTGAGACTGGCGATCGATGGGCTCAGGCCCAAAAAATCACCAGGTCCGGATGGCTTAACATCCGAGTTCTTTAGGACCTTCAGGGACTCCTTGGTCCCCCTCTTGACTCAGGTGTTTAATGAGTGTCTCTCCTCGGGCACCCTGCCGAGATCATTAAGGAGGTCAGCTTTGATCATTTTGTCAAAGGGTAAGGATCCGTCACGCATTGAGAATTGGCGTCCCATAGCACTTCTCAATGTGGACAGGAAGGTTTTGGCTAAGATACTTTTCAACAGGCTGGTGAAGTTTGCGCCGCGGCTCCTTTCAGAGGCTCAGAACTGTTGCGTTCCTGGCCGTAGCACTTTCAGTGCTGTTCTGGGTGTCCGAGAGGCCGTGGAGCAAGGCAGGGCGGGCCTTTGGAAGGGGTTCCTGCTGACCCTGGATCAGGCAAAGGCTTTTGACCGGGTTGACCACGAGTACCTCTGGTCCACTCTTTTGAGGTACGGTCTGCCTGGGGGGTTTGTGGACTGGCTTAAGACCTTATACGCTGGGGCTGAGACTTTCCCTCTGGTAAATGGGTGGATTGGACAACCTTTCGGGGTAGGATCTGGTGTCCGTCAGGGCTGCCCTCTTAGCCCATTGCTGTACGCGTTTGCGATCGATCCCTTCCTCAGAAGGATCGAGTGTGGACCGTTGGCGGGGGTGGGGATGGGCGGGGTGGCGCCAGAGGCTATCCTGAGGGTAGTGGCCTACGCGGACGATGTCACCGTTTTTGTTTCTTCGCGAGAGGAGGCGATGGTGGTGATGTCAGAAGTGGAGAGCTACTCGGAGGCTTCCGGGTCCAAGGTCAACCAGGACAAGTGTGAGAGTCTCTGGCTGGGAGGCGGGGATCCCGGGTTTGATCTTCCGGACACCCTCCCCGAACCCCAAGAACACGCCAAAGTCCTAGGCATCGAATTTGGCCAGGGTGATTACCCCACGAAAAACTGGGAAGGCAGAATCAAAGGTGTCGCTCAAAAAGTGGACCAATGGAAGGGTTGGTCTTTGACCCTGAGGGAAAGGGTTGGCCTGTGCAAAGCTTTCCTGCTCCCCTTACTAATCTACCTGGGCAGCGTCTGTGTCTTGCCAGAGCCTCTCTGGACTCGGGTCTACAGTCTGTTCTTTCAGATGTTATGGGGGAATAGACTGAACCTAGTCAAGAGGGAGGTCACTTACCGCACGAGGAGACTAGGGGGGTTGAATATGGTGAACCCCGTGGTGTTCCTAGTGAACACCTTTTTGAAGGTCAACGTGGCAAACCTCTGGAAAGAGAGGGCTCCTCCGTGGGTATTCTCCTGCAAGGGATGGTTTCAGCCTTTCTTCCAGGAATGGGAGACAGGGGGAAGATTGAAGGATCTTCGCACACCGCATGGGCATCTCCCGGCTTATGTTACCCCGGTTCTGAAGATGATGCGCCGGTGGGGTCTGGGAATGTGGGAGGTGAGGTCCCTCCCGAGGAAACTCCTCGACATGCGGGTCTTGCTTTCGCATTTTCAGAGTCCATTGGTCCTCAAGGACTGCCCAAGTCGGGATCTAGAGGTTGGGTTGAGTTTGTTAAATTCTAATAGGATCCCCAAGAAGTACTGGGACTTGACTTGGCGCTGCTTCCAAGGTAAGTTGTATGTGAGGGACAATCTGAAGTACAGGAGCTCCGAGGACAGGAATTGCCCCCGTGAGGCTTGTGCTAACATGCTGGAAAGCATGGAGCACTTCCTGCTTCATTGTCCCTTTAATACAGAGGTGTACAACAGGGTGGGAGCTTCCATTGGTTGGCCGCGGCTGGCTACTCTGTCCTATGCCGAGTGGGCCTATGGAGCGTTCGGAGACCTCGGGAGAAGGGACAGAGTCACTTTATTTATAGTCAGCGCAGTGGTCAGGTACTTCACGTGGAACGCACGAGTTTTAGTTTCGACGCAGAGTAAAATCCTCCGTGTAGACGAAGTTTATAGCAGCATCCTAGGTGCCCTGGTGAAGGTCCGTTCTCTGGAGTATGAGAGACTGGGTGCCCGGAGGGCGGCCCATCTCTGGAGGGGTTTCTCCTTCGGGGTGCCTTAGTCCGTTAGTACTCCTATATCCTGGTGGTGGGCTGATGCCTTTTCACTCTAGAGTTTTGTTTTGAATTTCAGTCTCCTGAATAGAAGGTTTGCAAGCATCGAACTTGAGCCTTAAGTGGTGAGTACGTAGGTTATGTTCTGTAACGTTAGTTTATGTATATATTGTATATAGCGTAATGTGTGTATTGTATATATTGTGTATAATAGAGGGTCTTAGTTAGGTTGGGTGGGGGGATTGGGGGGATGGGGGGTTTTCAACAGCGGTGATAAGAGACTGATCTGGCCTGGTCCAGGCCCCGCCTGGGGAAAAACTTTGGGGCCTGATCCTAGCTCGGAGAAATCCTGAACTTTGTGGCCAGAGCTGGATCAGGGGTGGTGGGATAGTTAGAGTAGATGTGTGTTTTATATATAGTGTTAAAAAAAAAAAAAAAAAAAAAAAGGAAAAAATAAAAAAAAAAATAAATAAAAGGAAAAAAATAAAAAAAAAAAAAAAATAAAATAAAAGGAAAAATATATACATTTTGTTAATTTTGTATACTATGTTTGTAATTAGGTTTGTCGTAAGTGTGAATGTGGCGGTGTAAGGGGGAGGCTGTGAGGTAAGGCAGTGGGACCAGAGGGTATTAGGTGTGTCTTGTACAATATTCGGACTGGTGTCATATGTTTATATTGTATATAGTGTATATAGTATTGTATATAGGACGGTGTAAATGTAGTTCATGGGGTGTATATAATAGTGTGAATGGAGCTGGGTCGGGGGTTTTACATGATTTTATTTATTTATTATTTTAAGGGGGTGCTGGTGTAATTATTGTAATTTTGTTCCTTTTTTGTTTTTTTTTAGTTTTTAATTTCTTGTTTCTTTAATTTAATTTTCTTTTCCCGTTTTGTAGGTCGAGAATTTCCCTTATTGTTTCCATTTCTTGTTTATTTCTTTGTGTTTGTGTCTGATTTTGTCATATTGTTTCTGATTGGAGTTTTTGTTCTATGTTTGTTCTGTTGTGTTTTATTTTGTAACGTCGTGAAGGATTTTATAATAATAAAAAAGACCTACAATCTATTACTCCCCATTATCAGCCATTACTGGAGGAGGAGACTGTAGGACAGGAGACTACAATCTATTACACCCCGTTATCAGCCATTACTGGAGGAGGAGACTGTAGGACAGGAGACTACAATCTATTACTCCCCGTTATCAGCCATTACTGGGGGAGGAGACTGTAGGACAGGAGACTACAATCTATTACTCCCCGTTATCAGCCATTACTGGGGAGGAGACTGTAGGACAGGAGACTACAATCTATTACTCCCTGTTATCAGCCATTACTGGGGAGGAGACTGTAGGACAGGAGACTACAATCTATTACTCCCCATTATCAGCCATTACTGGAGGAGGAGACTGTAGGACAGGAGACTACAATCTATTACTCCCCGTTATCAGCCATTACTGGAGGAGGAGACTGTAGGACAGGAGACTACAATCTATTACTCCCCGTTATCAGCCATTACTGGGGAGGAGACTGTAGGACAGGAGACTACAATCTATTACTCCCTGTTATCAGCCATTACTGGGGAGGAGACTGTAGGACAGGAGACTACAATCTATTACTCCCTGTTATCAGCCATTACTGGGGAGGAGACTGTAGGACAGGAGACTACAATCTATTACTCCCCGTTATCGGCCATTACTGGGGGAGGAGACTGTAGGACAGGAGACTACAATCTATTACTCCCCGTTATCGGCCATTACTGGAGGAGGAGACTGTAGGACAGGAGTCTACAATCTATTACTCCCCGTTATCAGCCATTACAGGGGAGGAGACTGTAGGACAGGAGACTACAATCTATTACTCCCCGTTATCAGCCATTACTGGGGAGGAGACTGTAGGACAGGAGACTACAATCTATTACTCCCCGTTATCAGCCATTACTGGGGAGGAGACTGTAGGACAGGAGACTACAATCTATTACTCCCCGTTATCAGCCATTACTGGGGGAGGAGACTGTAGGACAGGAGAATACAATCTATTACTCCCCGTTATCGGCCATTACTGGAGGAGGAGACTGTAGGACAGGAGACTACAATCTATTACTCCCCGTTATCAGCCATTACAGGGGAGGAGACTGTAGGACAGGAGACTACAATCTATTACTCCCCGTTATCAGCCATTACTGGGGAGGAGACTGTAGGACAGGAGACTACAATCTATTACTCCCCGTTATCAGCCATTACTGGGGGAGGAGACTGTAGGACAGGAGAATACAATCTATTACTCCCCGTTATCAGCCATTACTGGGGGAGGAGACTGTAGGACAGGAGAATACAATCTATTACTCCCCGTTATCGGCCATTACTGGGGGAGGAGACTGTAGGGCAGGAGACTACAATCTATTACTCCCTGTTATCGGCCATTACTGGGGGAGGAGACTGTAGGACGGGAGACTACAATCTATTACTCCCTGTTATCGGCCATTACTGGGGGAGGAGACTGTAGGACGGGAGACTACAATCTATTACTCCCTGTTATCAGCCATTACTGGGGGAGGAGACTGTAGGACAGGAGACTACAATCTATTACTCCCTGTTATCGGCCATTACTGGGGGAGGAGACTGTAGGACGGGAGACTACAATCTATTACTCCCTGTTATCAGCCATTACTGGGGGAGGAGACTGTAGGACAGGAGACTACAATCTATTACTCCCCGTTATCAGCCATTACTGGGGAGGAGACTGTAGGACAGGAGACTACAATCTATTACTCCCCGTTATCAGCCATTACTGGAGGAGGAGACTGTAGGACAGGAGACTACAATCTATTACTCCCCGTTATCAGCCATTACTGGGAAGGAGACATTGGGAGGATGTATATGATGATCACCATTAACGTTCTCAGCTGCAGAGTCGTTACACTGTATCGGTCTCGCTTGGCCAGGTGTTGAGGCCTTGGGCTGAAGTCTCCTGACTTATAAGTGCTGTCCGGGGGTCACAAATTATCTCGTCCATTACTCAGTCACCCCCAGGAGAAGAATTTTGGAGGCAGAGAAGCAAAACAGCAGGAGAAACGTCATGTGGGGAAATCTTTCTTGCTCTGATCCTGAAATACTCTGCACTGCTTTCAGTCTGTGACCCTTGATTGTCCTCCCGTCATTATGCTGACATCTAGCACCTGGGGCGCAGTCGTCCTTCACATCTGCGGGTTATGAAATACTCTGTGCTGCAGTGTAAGTCGGCACTCACATTATAGGCGTTGACGATGAGCTGCAGGATGTTCTGGGAGTTGGGGTCCAGGATCTCCACGGTGGTCCCGGGGATCAGCGCCGTGAAATTCTTAATAGGAAAACCACAGCCACATTAGACTAATAACGAGACACCGTGCCCCAATACAGAGGCGCCCCGAAATACAGAGAGAGGCCCCACATCAGTCCAGGACTGCATCCCCCCCAATACAGAGCGAAGCCCCCCAGCCGCCCAGGACAGCGCCCAGCGTCCGCCCCAAAACAGAAAATCCGCCCAGGACAGCGCCACCCCCCTCATACAGAGAGGCCCCCCCATCCGCCCAGGACAGCGCCACCCCCCTCATACAGAGAGGCCCCCCCATCCGCCCAGGACAGCGCCACCCCCCTCATACAGAGAGGCCCCCCCATCCGCCCAGGACAGCGCCACCCCCCTCATACAGAGAGGCCCCCCCCATCCGCCCAGGACAGCGCCACCCCCCCTCATACAGAGGCCCCCCATCCGCCCAGGACAGCGCCACCCCCCCCTCATACAGAGGCCCCCCCATCCGCCCAGGACAGCGCCACCCCCCCTCATACAGAGAGGCCCCCCATCCGCCCAGGACAGCGCCACCCCCCCTCATACAGAGAGGCCCCCCATCCGCCCAGGACAGCGCCACCCCCCCCTCATACAGAGGCCCCCCATCCGCCCAGGACAGCGCCACCCCCCCTCATACAGAGAGGCCCCCCATCCGCCCAGGACAGCGCCACCCCCCCTCATACAGAGAGGCCCCCCATCCGCCCAGGACAGCGCCACCCCCCCCCTCATACAGAGGCCCCCCATCCGCCCAGGACAGCGCCACCCCCCCTCATACAGAGGCCCCCCATCCGCCCAGGACAGCGCCACCCCCCCTCATACAGAGAGGCCCCCCATCCGCCCAGGACAGCGCCACCCCCCTCATACAGAGAGGCCCCCCATCCACCCAGGACAGCGCCACCCCCCTCATTCAGAGAGGCCCCCCCATCCACCCAGAACAGCGTGCCCCACCCCACCCCCAATACAGAGAATCCCCCCCATCCGCCAACGACAGCGCCAGCCGCATGCAGGAGGCGGGGCTTACGCTACGCCAAGCCAGATGCTCCTCCCCCTCCCCGCCATGCCTCCCTGCCCCCCCCGATGCTTTACCTTATATAATAAATAATGTGCCTTCGTCACAGCGAATATCAGATGAATATTGTTCTCCGACAGCTTCTCCCCGAGCAGCGCCAGCGACGGATAATCCTGCAGTGCGAGGAGCAGCATGCGTCAGCCCAGGGCGCCATCACCACAATCCGGCCATAACTGCAGCCCTCCACGATCAGACACGCACCGCACCCCCGTATAACATTCTACAACTCTATAATACTTTGCATTTACCAAGTTCAGGATCTGGGTTTGCCGTCAGTAAGAAGCCGACCCCCGATACTGGTCTAAGACCTCTCACAGCTGAAGGTTTGTCACCGTGTATCAGTGCAGACCAGGCCATCTGGGGCCCCTTACTCTTTAGGTTTCTTACAGGGGCCCCGCAGTGGGAGGCGCGGCTGCACGGTGTACAGATCGGTCTGGACGCGGGTGACCTTCGCTGGTTGTCACCCCCATTCAGCAGTTGTCAGATGGTGGAGCCGGCGCGGTTCTTACCAGCTGAGCGGCGGCGCTGTACTCGTTGGCCGTGTTCAGGTGGCACTGCCCGTCATGTGGCTGCACCAGGCCGGCCAGCTTACCGTCCAGAGCAACATGCGGGACGTCGTCGGTGGTGATGACCAGCAGATGCGACGCCTCCGTCCGCCAGCCGACCTTCTCCTGCCGGAAAAAACAGTGGGAATCACTTCATGGCAGACGTCACCAAAACTGCAGAGCCACGAACCCACAGTCATATGCTGAGAAGAACTACAAGTGCCACCATCTCCACTAAGCTACATACAGCACATTACCCCCTGCACCGCCAGGACCGCCACCGGCCCCAGAACCACAGGTCCGAGATCCCCTCTGTTTCTAGAAGTTGCAGCATTTACAGGAGGAACAGATGCCAGCGCGGCAGACCCCGGCGCCATACATCCCGGCGCGGCAGACCCCGGCGCCGCAGACCCCGGCGCGGCAGACCCCGGCGCCGCAGACGCCGGCGCGGCAGACCCCGGCGCCGCAGACGCCGGCGCGGCAGACGCCGGCGCGGCAGACCCCGGCGCCGCAGACGCCGGCGCCGCAGACCCCGGCGCCGCAGACCCCGGCGCGGCAGACGCCGGCGCCGCAGACCCCGGCGCGGCAGACGCCAGCGCGGCAGACCCCGGCGCCACAGGACGCGCAGCACATTCCAGTGCAGAGGAAACAATCAAATCTGTTATTTCTCCAGCATCAAGGACACGATAACAGATGGCAGCAGCCGGTCTCCCCCTCGTGCCGCCAGCACACAGCATGTTCTGAGCAGTCACATCTGTTCCTGGGAAAGCTGGGTGACATGGCAGTGGTAATGGCGGCCATGCTGGTTGTCACCCAGACCGGCTCTGTAGCGACCTGTAAAGCAGCGCAGGTCCCAGCATGAAGCCTCAGATGAATCGCTGCAGGATCATCCCAGGAAATCCACCGCATCTGCCCCAACCTGCCCAACAAAACCGCGGCTCACAACAGACGAGCCCCGAGGTGAAGAGGACCCCGCATCACCCCGACCCAACAATGGAGACAATCCCAGCGACTGATGAATCATCGTGACCAGCGCTCGCCGCATACAAAACTATTCCCCACAAATCACAAAAAAAGATCCAGAGACGTGAAGGAGGAAACCGAACATCTCATCACCAAACGTGCCGAGTCAGCAAGAGACGGAGCAGGAAAAGGAACCAAAACTACGAGCATCAGCAACGAGGAGGAAGGCCGAGAGACCAAGCCGAGACCCCCAATAGCCACCCACCAAGTCACTGTGCACAGACCCCACCGGCCGGCGGACACCGCATCTGGAGGCACGCTCGCCCCTCTCCTATACACTGACAAGCTCATTACCTTACAGAGATCATTCTCCTAAATACTTAAAGCACCAGCGTCCTGATAGATGCCTATACGCTCTACACAATCTACACACCACACGTAACTGAAGAAGGTCACATTGACCGAAACGTCTTTTTTCGTGTACTACAATAAACCGCCTTACAAATACCTTTAAGTTGAGCGCTAGGTTCATATTTGTTGCTTTAACGGTTTGGGAACCTAACCTTAGCACCGTCTCAAGTTGTGCTCACGGTGTCCTTTCTGTACACAGACCCCAACCTCACCTACTCCAGAGCTGCACTCACTATTCTGCTGGTGCGGTCACTGTGTGCATACATTACATTACTGATCCTCAGTTACATCCTGTATTATACTCCAGAGCTGCACTCACTATTCTGCTGGTGCAGTCACTGTGTACATACATTACATTACTGATCCTGAGTTACATCCTGTATTATACTCCAGAGCTGCACTCACTATTCTGCTGGTGCAGTCACTGTGTACATACATTACATTACTGATCCTCAGTTACATCCTGTATTATACTCCAGAGCAGCACTCACTATTCTGCTGGTGCAGTCACTGTGTACATACATTACTGATCCTGAGTTACCTCCTGTATTATACTCCAGAGCTGCACTCACTATTCTGCTGGTGCGGTCACTGTGTGCATACATTACATTACTGATCCTCAGTTACATCCTGTATTATACTCCAGAGCTGCACTCACTATTCTGCTGGTGCAGTCACTGTGTACATACATTACTGATCCTGAGTTACCTCCTGTATTATACTCCCGAGCTGCACTCACTATTCTGCTGGTGCAGTCACTGTGTGCATACATTACATTACTGATCCTGAGTTACATCCTGTATTATACTCCAGAGCTGCACTCACTATTCTGCTGGTGCAGTCACTGTGTGCATACATTACATTACTGATCCTGAGTTACCTCCTGTATTATACTCCAGAGCTGCACTCACTATTCTGCTGGTGCAGTCACTGTGTACATACATTACATTACTGATCCTGAGTTACCTCCTGTATTATACCCCAGAGCTGCACTCACTATTCTGCTGGTGCAGTCACTGTGTGTACATACATTACATTACTGATCCTGAGTTACCTCCTGTATTATACCCCAGAGCTGCACTCACTATTCTGCTGGTGCAGTCACTGTGTACATACATTACTGATCCTGAGTTACCTCCTGTATTATACTCCAGAGCTGCACTCACTATTCTGCTGGTGCAGTCACTGTGTACATACATTACTGATCCTGAGTTACCTCCTGTATTATACTCCAGAGCTGCGCTCACTATTCTGTTCCTCACCTTACACACTGCGGCTTGCAGAATGGCATCGAACGCGCCCTCTGGGGCGTCGCGGTTGCGGGACACTTGCTGGTTTTGCACCTCGGTGTTGAAGTTGCTGACTTTGTCCGTGAGGGACAGAACATGGCGGAAGCCGAAGGACGGGATGCAGCTGGGGAACGGCTTATACCTGGAGGAGGAGGAGACGGAATTTGTCAGTTTTGGAATAAAGTTGTTGCATTTGTCAGAACTGCGCAGCACAGAAGGAAAATAACGGATACGGGGCGTTATAACCAGCGCCGTACACGGGTGATGCCCCCTCCATTGTGGCCGTCAGCGCAGCTCACAGACCACCACCGGGGGGTGACACCAAGCCAAAGTCACAGAAGAATCAGCCGATTACAGACACCGGCGATTCAGGACTGCTCATCATCGCTGTCAGTGACGTCTCCTCCACTGAGGGTCTGGTACACTGTGTCAGTGCAGGTCACTCACCCGGTGCAGGGGTTGTTCTGGTATTTGGGGGCGGTGTATGAGAACGGGGAGATGTTCTTGTCCACAAACGTGCCGAACCCCAGGCGGAAGTTGCTGGTGAGTTTCGCCATCTCCGCAGCCAATCGGGTGCCCAGGTTCCGGATGGTGTCCAGATCGTCCTTCATGGACAGCGACAAGTCCATCAGGTAGTACAGGTCCACCGGGTAGTCCTCCACCTGCCGCACATTCACCCGAAAAGAGGCCGCCGCACCTGAGAGGGGCGACACAGAGCAGGTACAAGAGACCCCCGAGCCACAGAAACCCTCCCTGCTCCTCCATGTCATCTGCACTGACGCCGGGACCCCCAGAGCCCACCCGGTCCTGCCCCTCATTACACTACGCCCAGCCCCCATCACCACCATAGCCCCACCCATGCTTACAGTAGCTCCTCCCACTCACACAGGCACATGAGGTGTGACCACTGACCTGGGCGGAGGGACAGCGAGAGGCGCTGCGGGGTCACCTGGATGATGTCCGCCTGCGAGGAGCCAGACCCCTTGTGGCTGAGCGGGATGCTCTTGGTCACAGTGACGTTGCTCTTAGGGCCCTCGATGGAGCTCGGCGAGCAGCCTCTGTGTATCAGACTGTCCATTAGATCGCAGCGTGACGTCACTGTGTGCGCCGGCCCGAAAACCTGCGGGGAGCGAGAAACGTGGAGTCAGACGCCGACTGCAGAGGTCTCCACGTGTTACCCCAGTGGCCACCACACCGTCACATCCAGAGTACTGGGGCAACTGGTGGGAGGCGGGGACGCCAGCAGGAATGTGACAAGGCGGCCCCTCACCCCCGCCGACAAGGCGGCCCCTCACCCCCCGCCGCCAAGGCGGCCCCCCTCACCCCCCCCCCGACGACAAGGCGGCCCCCCTCACCCCCGACGACAAGGCGGCCCCCCTCACCCCCCCCCCGACGACAAGGCGGCCCCCCTCACCCCCGACGACAAGGCGGCCCCCCTCACCCCCGACGACAAGGCGGCCCCCCTCACCCCCGACGACAAGGCGGCCCCCCTCACCCCCGACGACAAGGCGGCCCCCCTCACCCCCGACGACAAGGCGGCCCCCCTCACCCCCGACGACAAGGCGGCCCCCCTCACCCCCGACGACAAGGCGGCCCCCCTCACCCCCCGCCTCCCTGGAGGGGCCGCTTACAAGTTCCTGAGACCTTCCACACCCATCACACCCCATCCACCGCAGGTAGCCGAGAAGGAAGCCCCTCAGTGCCCTCCGCGCCACATCACACCCATCCCAGAGTCTGCCGCATCACCTCCGCCTAGAGAATCCACCCCGCATCACCCCCTCCGTCCCGAATTACCCCCGCCCCAGCGAGTCCGCCACCCTGCATGCACTACATGTAGTAGCGTGGTCAGACGGTGGTAGTAGTAGTGTGGGGTAGTAGTCGGACGGTGGAGGTGGTGGTGTGGGGTAGTTCTGTGTTGGGGGTGATAGTAGTGGAGCAGACGGTGGTAGTACGGTGGGGGTGGTAGTAGTACTATGGTGGGTGGTAGTCGGACTGTGGGGCGGTGGTGTGGGGTAGTACTGTGTTGGGGGTGGTGGTAGTACTATGGTGGGTGGTAGTTGGACTGTGGGGGTGGTGGTGTGGGGTAGTACTGTGTTGGGGGTGGTAGTCGGACTGTGGGGGTGGTGGTGTGGGGTAGTACTGTGTTGGGGGCGGTAGTAGTACTATGGTGGGTAGTAGTCGGACTTTGGGGGTGGTGGTGTGGGGTAGTACTGTGTTGGGGGTGATAGTAGTGGAGCAGACGGTGGTAGTACGGTGGGGGTGGCAGTAGTACTATGGTGGGTGGTAGTCGGACTGTGGGGCGGTGGTGTGGGGTAGTACTGTGTTGGGGGCGGTAGTAGTACTATGGTGGGTGGTAGTCGGACTGTGGGGGTGGTGGTGTGGGGTAGGACTGTGTTGGGGGTGGTGGTAGTACTATGGTGGGTAGTGGTCGGACTGTGGGGCGGTGGTGTGGGGTAGGACTGTGTTGGGGCTGGTGGTAGTGGAGCAGACGGTCGGGGTGGTAGTACGGTGGCGGTACTATGGTGGGGGGTAGCAGTACTAGTAGTACTATGGTGGGGGGTAGCAGTACTAGTAGTACTATGGTGGGGGGTAGCAGTACTAGTAGTACTATGGTGGGGGGTAGCAGTACTAGTAGTACTATGGTGGGGGGTAGCAGTACTAGTAGTACTATGGTGGGGGGTAGCAGTACTAGTAGTACTATGGTGGGGGGTAGCAGTACTAGTAGTACTATGGTGGGGGGTAGCAGTACTAGTAGTACTATGGTGGGGGGTAGCAGTACTAGTAGTACTATGGTGGGGGGGTAGCAGTACTAGTAGTACTATGGTGGGGGGTAGCAGTACTAGTAGTACTATGGTGGGGGGTAGCAGTACTAGTAGTACTATGGTGGGGGGTAGCAGTACTAGTAGTACTATGGTGGGGGGTAGCAGTACTAGTAGTACTATGGTGGGGGGTAGCAGTACTAGTAGTACTATGGTGGGGGGTAGCAGTACTAGTAGTACTATGGTGGGGGGTAGCAGTACTAGTAGTACTATGGTGGGGGGGTAGCAGTACTAGTAGTACTATGGTGGGGGGGTTGCAGTACTAGTAGTACTATGGTGGGGGGTAGCAGTACTAGTAGTACTATGGTGGGGGGTAGCAGTACTAGTAGTACTATGGTGGGGGGTAGCAGTACTAGTAGTACTATGGTGGGGGGTAGCAGTACTAGTAGTACTATGGTGGGGGGTAGCAGTACTAGTAGTACTATGGTGGGGGGTAGCAGTACTAGTAGTACTATGGTGGGGGGTAGCAGTACTAGTAGTACTATGGTGGGGGGTAGCAGTACTAGTAGTACTATGGTGGGGGGTAGCAGTACTAGTAGTACTATGGTGGGGGGTAGCAGTACTAGTAGTACTATGGTGGGGGGTAGCAGTACTAGTAGTACTATGGTGGGGGGTAGCAGTACTAGTAGTACTATGGTGGGGGGTGGTCGGACTGCGGTCTCTCACCTCCTGGGAGCACCAGGCGCACTGTGGGTGGAGGCGCAGACAGTCCTGGCAGGAGGTGACACTGACGCTGCGGCCGCTGCAGACGATCATTGCTGGGGAGAGAGGAGAAACGGGACAGTTACAGGGGAGTCACCGGCAGAGCCCCGGGGCCATGGCCGCCCGTCTCCTCCTCCCGCCGGGTCTCCTCACGATGCAGCTCTTACT
Source organism: Dendrobates tinctorius (assembly GCF_039654945.1). NCBI lineage: Eukaryota > Metazoa > Chordata > Amphibia > Anura > Dendrobatidae > Dendrobates > Dendrobates tinctorius. The sequence continues at coordinate 3,180,421 of NW_027361849.1, read as the reverse complement.
CTTGGCTCCTCCCCCTGCCGGGCGCCTCTGTCTCTCACCCGCGGGTGTGGGCGGCGCGCAGCTTAGCAGCAGGGCTCCGAGCAGCAGTGTCCGGCTCATGGCGCCTCACAGGCCGCGGATCCCCATCACCGGCGCAACCGGAGCCGCCAGCGTCCACCGCCCAGAAACCCCGCCCCCGGCCGAGGCTCCGCCCACTCTGCAGAGAGGCACGCCTTCTTCACCCCTTCGTCTCTGACTCTTTATTTGCCGGCTTCGGTATTAACCCCATGCTGCCCGGCTTCTTTGGCGAAAACGCAGATAAAAACCGAAGAATCCGTCGCCCCGGAGCTGCTGATGAGCGCCACCTGCTGGACAGGAGAGGAGCGGTCCGGTCCTGAGCCCGGTGATCACAGAGGAGCGGTCCGGTCCTGAGCGCGGTGATCACAGAGGAGCGGTCCGGTCCTGAGCCCGGTGATCACAGAGGAGCGGTCCGGTCCTGAGCCCGGTGATCACAGAGGAGCGGTCCGGTCCTGAGCGCGGTGATCACAGAGGAGCGGTCCGGTCCTGAGCGCGGTGATCACAGAGGAGCGGTCCGGTCCTGAGCGCGGTGATCACAGAGGAGCGGTCCGGTCCTGAGCGCGGTGATCACAGAGGAGCGGTCCGGTCCTGAGCCCGGTGATCACAGAGGAGCGGTCCGGTCCTGAGCGCGGTGATCACAGAGGAGCGGTCCGGTCCTGAGCGCGGTGATCACAGAGGAGCGGTCCGGTCCTGAGCGCGGTGATCACAGAGGAGCGGTCCGGTCCTGAGCGCGGTGATCACAGAGGAGCGGTCCGGTCCTGAGCGCGGCGATCACAGAGGAGCGGTCCGGTCCTGAGCCCGGTGATCACAGAGGAGCGGTCCGGTCCTGAGCGCGGTGATCACAGAGGAGCGGTCCGGTCCTGAGCGCGGTGATCACAGAGGAGCGGTCCGGTCCTGAGCGCGGTGATCACAGAGGAGCGGTCCGGTCCTGAGCGCGGTGATCACAGAGGAGCGGTCCGGTCCTGAGCGCGGTGATCACAGAGGAGCGGTCCGGTCCTGAGCGCGGTGATCACAGAGGAGCGGTCCGGTCCTGAGCGCGGTGATCACAGAGGAGCGGTCCAGTCCTGAGCCCGGTGATCACAGAGGAGCGGTCCGGTCCTGAGCGCGGTGATCACAGAGGAGCGGTCCGGTCCTGAGCGCGGTGATCACAGAGGAGCGGTCCGGTCCTGAGCGCGGTGATCACAGAGGAGCGGTCCGGTCCTGAGCCCGGTGATCACAGAGGAGCGGTCCGGTCCTGAGCCCGGTGATCACAGAGGAGCGGTCCGGTCCTGAGCCCGGTGATCACAGAGGAGCGGTCCGGTCCTGAGCCCGGTGATCACAGAGGAGCGGTCCGGTCCTGAGCCCGGCGATCACAGAGGAGCGGTCCGGTCCTGAGCCCGGCGATCACAGAGGAGCGGTCCGGTCCTGAGCCCGGCAATCACAGAGGAGCGGTCCGGTCCTGAGCCCGGTGATCACAGAGGAGCGGTCCGGTCCTGAGCCTGGTGATCACAGAGGAGCGGTCCGGTCCTGAGCCCGGTGATCACAGAGGAGCGGTCCGGTCCTGAGCCCGGCGATCACAGAGGAGCGGTCCGGTCCTGAGCGCGGTGATCACAGAGGAGCGGTCCGGTCCTGAGCCCGGTGATCACAGAGGAGCGGTCCGGTCCTGAGCCCGGTGATCACAGAGGAGCGGTCCGGTCCTGAGCCCTGTGATCACAGAGGAGCGGTCCGGTCCTGAGCGCGGTGATCACAGAGGAGTGGTCCGGTCCTGAGCCCGGTGATCACAGAGGAGCGGTCCGGTCCTGAGCCCGGTGATCACAGAGGAGCGGTCCGGTCCTGAGCCCGGTGATCACAGAGGAGCGGTCCGGTCCTGAGCCCGGTGATCACAGAGGAGCGGTCCGGTCCTGAGCGCGGTGATCACAGAGGAGCGGTCCGGTCCTGAGCCCGGTGATCACAGAGGAGCGGTCCAGTCCTGAGCCCGGTGATCACAGAGGAGCGGTCCGGTCCTGAGCCCGGTGATCACAGAGGAGCGGTCCGGTCCTGAGCGCGGTGATCACAGAGGAGTGGTCCGGTCCTGAGCCCGGCGATCACAGAGGAGCGGTCCGGTCCTGAGCCCGGTGATCACAGAGGAGCGGTCCGGTCCTGAGCCCGGTGATCACAGAGGAGCGGTCCGGTCCTGAGCCCGGTGATCACAGAGGAGCGGTCCGGTCCTGAGCGCGGTGATCACAGGGGAGCGGTCCGGTCCTGAGCGCGGTGATCACAGAGGAGCGGTCCGGTCCTGAGCGCGGCGATCACAGAGGAGCGGTCCGGTCCTGAGTCCGGTGATCACAGAGGAGCGGTCCGGTCCTGAGCGCGGTGATCACAGAGGAGCGGTCCGGTCCTGAGCCCGGTGATCACAGAGGAGCGGTCCGGTCCTGAGCCCGGCGATCACAGAGGAGCGGTCCGGTCCTGAGCCCGGCGATCACAGAGGAGCGGTCCGGTCCTGAGCCCGGTGATCACAGAGGAGCGGTCCGGTCCTGAGCCCGGTGATCACAGGGGAGCGGTCCGGTCCTGAGCGCGGTGATCACAGAGGAGCGGTCCGGTCCTGAGCCCGGTGATCACAGAGGAGCGGTCCGGTCCTGAGCCCGGTGATCACAGAGGAGCGGTCCGGTCCTGAGCCCGGTGATCACAGAGGAGCGGTCCGGTCCTGAGCGCGGTGATCACAGGGGAGCGGTCCGGTCCTGAGCGCGGTGATCACAGAGGAGCGGTCCGGTCCTGAGCGCGGTGATCACAGAGGAGCGGTCCGGTCCTGAGCCCGGCGATCACAGAGGAGCGGTCCGGTCCTGAGCCCGGCGATCACAGAGGAGCGGTCCGGTCCCGAGCCCGGTGATCACAGAGGAGCGGTCCGGTCCTGAGCGCGGTGATCACAGAGGAGCGGTCCGGTCCTGAGCCCGGCGATCACAGAGGAGCGGTCCGGTCCTGAGCCCGGCGATCACAGAGGAGCGGTCCGGTCCCGAGCCCGGTGATCACAGAGGAGCGGTCCGGTCCTGAGCGCGGTGATCACAGAGGAGCGGTCCGGTCCTGAGCCCGGTGATCACAGAGGAGCGGTCCGGTCCTGAGCCCGGTGATCACAGAGGAGCGGTCCGGTCCTGAGCCCGGTGATCACAGAGGAGCGGTCCGGTCCTGAGCCCGGCGATCACAGAGGAGCGGTCCGGTCCTGGGCCCGGCGATCACAGAGGAGCGGTCCGGTCCTGAGCCCGGTGATCACAGAGGAGCGGTCCGGTCCTGAGCCCGGTGATCACAGAGGAGCGGTCCGGTCCTGAGCGCGGCGATCACAGAGGAGCGGTCCGGTCCTGAGCCCGGCGATCACAGAGGAGCGGTCCGGTCCTGAGCCCGGCGATCACAGAGGAGCGGTCCGGTCCTGAGTCCGGCGATCACAGAGGAGCGGTCCGGTCCTGAGTCCGGCGATCACAGAGGAGCGGTCCGGTCCTGAGCCCGGCGATCACAGAGGAGCGGTCCGGTCCTGAGCCCGGCGATCACAGAGGAGCGGTCCGGTCCTGAGCCCGGCGATCACAGAGGAGCGGTCCGGTCCTGAGCCCGGCGATCACAGAGGAGCGGTCCGGTCCTGAGCCCGGTGATCACAGAGGAGCGGTCCGGTCCTGAGCCCGGTGATCACAGAGGAGCGGTCCGGTCCTGAGCCCGGTGATCACAGAGGAGCGGTCCGGTCCTGAGCCCGGTGATCACAGAGGAGCGGTCCGGTCCTGAGCGCGGTGATCACAGGGGAACGGTCCGGTCCTGAGCCCGGTGATCACAGAGGAGCGGTCCGGTCCTGAGCCCGGTGATCACAGAGGAGCGGTCCGGTCCTGAGCGCGGTGATCACAGAGGAGCGGTCCGGTCCTGAGCGCGGCGACCGACAATGGGACAAGTCGCCTCATGGAGACAACGCTCACATTACAGACCGCGCAGTGTCAGCCGCTTCGGCCAAAACCAGGAAAGTCTCCAAAGCACAGAACAGGCGTCAGTCTTTTTATTAGGGCTCGTATCCATCACTAAAAAAAAAAAAAAAATGGTCCAATATCGGTCCAGAAAAGTGGGGCAAGTGTCAGGCGATTTTCTTTTTTTGCGAGTACAATGCGATTTTTATCACATGACATTCGATTTAGGCGATTTTAACATGAGCTTTTATATAGAGCAATTCTCTGTAATTTACAGAGTTTTCCAAGGAAATCTTCAAGATGTTTATATACTAGATGGTGGCCCGATTCTAACGCATACGGTGTTCTAGAATATGTAGTTTATTTATGAAGATTTAAGAATAATGCAATAATGCATCCCCCAATCCTGGTATGCATGGCCCCCTATCCTGGTATGCATGGCCCCCTCACCCCCCTATCCTGGTATGCATGGTCCCCTCACCCCCCTATCCTGGTATGCATGGTCCCCTCACCCCGCTATCCTGGTATGCATGGTCCCCTCACCCCCCTATCCTGGTATGCATGGTCCCCTCACCCCCCTATCCTGGTATGCATGGCCCCCTCACCCCCCTATCCTGGTATGCATGGTCCCCTCACCCCGCTATCCTGGTATGCATGGTCCCCTCACCCCCCCTATCCTGGTATGCATGGTCCCCTCACCCCCCTATCCTGGTATGCATGGCCCCCTCACCCCCCTATCCTGGTATGCATGGTCCCCTCACCCCGCTATCCTGGTATGCATGGTCCCCTCACCCCCCTATCCTGGTATGCATGGTCCCCTCACCCCCCCTATCCTGGTATGCATGGTCCCCTCACCCCCCTATCCTGGTATGCATGGTCCCCTCACCCCCCTATCCTGGTATGCATGGCCCCCTCACCCCCCTATCCTGGTATGCATGGTCCCCTCACCCCGCTATCCTGGTATGCATGGTCCCCTCACCCCCCTATCCTGGTATGCATGGTCCCCTCACCCCCCTATCCTGGTATGCATGGTCCCCTCACCCCCCCCTATCCTGGTATGCATGGTCCCCTCACCCCCCCATCCTGGTATGCATGGTCCTCTCACCCCCCCTCTATCCTGGTATGCATGGTCCCCTCACCCCCCCTCTATCCTGGTATGCATGGTCCCCTCACCCCCCTATCCTGGTATGCATGGTCCCCTCACCCCCCTATCCTGATATGCATGGTCCTCTCACCCCCCTATCCTGGTATGCATGGTCCCCTCACCCCCCCCCCCCTATCCTGGTATGCATGGTCCCCTCACCCCCCCTCTATCCTGGTATGCATGGCCCCCTCACCCCCCTATCCTGGTATGCATGGCCCCCTCACCCCCCTGTCCTGGTATGCATGTCCCCCTCACCCCCCTATCCTGGTATGCATGGTCCCCTCACCCCCCCTATCCTGGTATGCATGGCCCCCTCACCCCCCTATCCTGATATGCATGGTCCCCTCACCCCCCCTATCCTGGTATGCATGCTACCCCTCACCCCCCAATCTGGGAATGCATGGTCCCCTCACCCCCTATCCTGGTATGTATGGTCCCCCCACCCCCAATCCTGATATGCATGGTCCTCTAACCCCCCCAATCCTGGTATGCATGGTCCCCTCACCCCCCAATCCTGGTATGCATGGTCCCCTCACCCCCCCTATCCTGGTATGCATGGCCCCCTCACCCCCCTATCCTGGTATGCATGGTACCCCTCACCCCCCTATCCTGGTATGCATGGTACCCCTCACCCCCCCATCCTGGTATGCATGGTCCCCTCACCCCCATATCCTGGTATGCATGGTCCCCTCACCCCCCTATCCTGGTATGCATGGCCCCCTCACCCCCCTATCCTGGTATGCATGGTACCCCTCACCCCCCTATCCTGGTATGCATGGTACCCCTCACCCCCCCATCCTGGTATGCATGGTACCCCTCACCCCCCCATCCTGGTATGCATGGTCCTCTCACCCCCCTATCCTGGTATGCATGGTACCCCTCACCCCCCTATCCTGGTATGCATGGTACCCCTCACCCTCCTATCCTGCTATGCATGGTACCCCTCACCCCCCTATCCTGGTATGCATGGTCCCCTCACCCCCCTATCCTGGTATACATGGTCCCCTCACCCCCCAATCCGGGAATGCATGGTCCCCTCAGCCCCCTATCCTGGTATGCATGGTCCCGTCACCACCCAATCCTGATATGCATGGTCCCCTCACCCCCCAATCCTGGTATGCATGGTCCTCTCACCCCCCCCCATCCTGGTATGTATGTTCCCCTAACCCCCCAATCCTGGTATGCATGGTCCCCTCACCCCCCTATCCTGGTATGCATGGTACCCCTCACCCCCCTATCCTGGTATGCATGGTCCCCTCACCCCCATATCCTGGTATGCATGGTCCCCTCACCCCCCTATCCTGGTATGCATGGTCCCCTCACCCCCCTATCCTGGTATGCATGGTCCCCTCACCCCCATATCCTGGTATGCATGGTCCCCTCACCCCCCTATCCTGGTATGCATGGTCCCCTCACCCCCCTATCCTAGTATGCATGGTCCTCTCACCCCCCTATCCTGGTATACATGGTCCCCTCACCCCCCAATCCGGGAATGCATGGTCCCCTCACCCCCCTATCCTGGTATGCATGGTACCCCTCACCCCCCTATCCTGGTATGCATGGTACCCCTCACCCCCCTATCCTGGTATGCATGGTCCCCTCACCCCCCTATCCTGGTATGCATGGTCCCCTCACCCCCATATCCTGGTATGCATGGTCCTCTCACCCCCCTATCCTGGTATACATGGTCCCCTCACCCCCCAATCCGGGAATGCATGGTCCCCTCAGCCCCCTATCCTGGTATGCATGGTCCTCTCACCCCCCTATCCTGGTATACATGGTCCCCTCACCCCCCAATCCGGGAATGCATGGTCCCCTCAGCCCCCTATCCTGGTATGCATGGTCCTCTCACCCCCCAATCCTGGTATGTATGTTCCCCTAACCCCCCTATCCTGGTATACATGGTCCCCTCACCCCCCAATCCGGGAATGCATGGTACCCCTCACCCCCCTATCCTGGTATGCATGGTCCCCTCACCCCCCAATCTGGGAATGCATGGTCCCCCCACCCCCAATCCTGATATGCATGGTCCTCTCACCCCTCCAATCCTGATATGCATGGTCCCCTCACCCCCCCTATCCTGGTATGCATGGTCCCCCTCACCCCCCTATCCTGGTATGCATGGTACCCCTCACCCCCCTATCCTGGTACCAACACTCTCGCCCCCCTCCAATCTATTCTAAACTCTGCTGCCCGGCTAATCCACCTGTCCCCCCGCTATTCCCCAGCTTCTCCCCTCTGTCAATCCCTTCACTGGCTCCCAATTGCCCAGAGACTCCATTACAAAACCCTAACCATGACATACAAAGCCATCCACAACTTGTCTCCTCCATACATCTGTGACCTCGTCTCCCGGTACTTTCCTGCACGCAACCTCCGATCCTCACAAGATCTCTTTCTCTACTCCCCTCTTATCTCCTCTTCCCACAATCGCATACAAGATTTCTCTCGCGCATCACCCCTACTCTGGAACTCTCTACCACAACATATCAGACTCTCACCTACCATCGAAACCTTCAAAAAGAGCCTGAAGACCCACCTCTTCCGACAAGCCTATAACCTGCAGTAACCACCGATCCACCAAACCGCTGCACGACCAGCTCTACCCTCGCCTACTGTATTATCACCCATCCCTTGAAGATTGTGAGCCCTCGCGGGCAGGGTCCTCTCTCCTCCTGTACCAGTTATGACTTGTATTGTTTAAGATTATTGTACTTGTTTTTATGTATACCCCTCCTCACATGTAAAGCGCCATGGAATAAATGGCGCTATAACAATAAATAATAATAATAATAATATGCATGCTACCCCTCACCCGCCTATCCTGGTATGCATGGTCCCCTCACCCCCCCTATCCTGGTATGCATGCTACCCCTCACCCCCCAATCTGGGAATGCATGGTCCCCTCACTCCCAATCCTGGTATGCATGGTCCCCTCACCCCCTATCCTGATATGTATGGTCCCCCCACCCCCAATCCTGATATGCATGGTCCTCTCACCACCCCAATCCTGGTATGCATGGTCCCCTCACCCCCCAATCCTGGTATGCATGGTCCCCTCACCCCCCCTATCCTGGTATGCATGGCCCCCTCACCCCCCTATCCTGGTATGCATGGCCCCCTCACCCCCCTATCCTGGTATGCATGGCCCCCTCACCCCCCTATCCTGGTATGCATGGTCCCCTCACCCCCCTATCCTGCTATGCATGGTACCCCTCACCCCCCTATCCTGGTATGCATGGTACCCCTCACCCCCCTATCCTGGTATGCATGGTCCCCTCACCCCCCTATCCTGGTATGCATGGTCCTCTCACCCCCCAATCCTGGTATGCATGGTCCTCTCACCCCCTATCCTGATATACATGGTCCCCTCACCCCCCAATCCGGGAATGCATGGTCCCCTCAGCCCCCTATCCTGGTATGCATGGTCCTCTCACCCCCCTATTCTGGTATACATGGTCCCCTCACCCCCCAATCCGGGAATGCATGGTCCCCTCAGCCCCCTATCCTGGTATGCATGGTCCCCTCACCCCCCAATCCTGGTATGCATGGTCCTCTTACCCCCCCATCCTGGTATGTATGTTCCCCTAACCCCCCTATCCTGGTATACATGGTCCCCTCACCCCCCAATCCGGGAATGCATGGTCCCCTCACCCCCCTATCCTGGTATGCATGGTACCCCTCACCCCCCTATCCTGGTATGCATGGTACCCCTCACCCCCCTATCCTGGTATGCATGGTCCCCTCACCCCCCTATCCTGGTATGCATGGTCCCCTCACCCCCATATCCTGGTATGCATGGTCCCCTCACCCCCCTATCCTGGTATGCATGGTCCTCTCACCCCCCTATCCTGGTATACATGGTCCCCTCACCCCCCAATCCGGGAATGCATGGTCCCCTCAGCCCCCTATCCTGGTATGCATGGTCCTCTCACCCCCCTATCCTGGTATACATGGTCCCCTCACCCCCCAATCCGGGAATGCATGGTCCCCTCAGCCCCCTATCCTGGTATGCATGGTCCCGTCACCACCCAATCCTGATATGCATGGTCCCCTCACCCCCCAATCCTGGTATGCATGGTCCTCTCACCCCCCCCCATCCTGGTATGTATGTTCCCCTAACCCCCCAATCCTGGTATGCATGGTCCCCTCACCCCCCTATCCTGGTATGCATGGTCCCCTCACCCCCCCTATCCTGGTATGCATGGTTCTCTCACCCCCCTATCCTGGTATGCATGGTCCCCTCACCCCCCTATCCTGGTATTCATGGTCCCCTCACCGCCCTATCCTGGTATGCATGGTCCCCTCACCCCCCTATCCTGGTATGCATGGTCCCCTCACCCCCCCTATCCTGGTATTCATGGTCCCCTCACCCCCCTATCCTGGTATGCATGGTCCTCTCACCCCCCTATCCTGGTATGCATGGTCCCCTCACCCCCCTATCCTGGTATTCATGGTCCCCTCACCCCCCTATCCTGGTATTCATGGTCCCCTCACCCCCACTATCCTGGTATGCATGGTCCCCTCACCCCCCCATCCTGGTATGCATGGCCCCCTCACCCCCCTATCCTGGTATGCGTGGTACCCCTCACCCCCCTATCCTGGTATGCATGCTACCCCTCACCCCCCTATCCTGGTATGCATGGTCCCCTCACCCCCCAATCCGGGAATGCATGGTCCCCTCAGCCCCCTATCCTGGTATGCATGGTCCCCTCACCCCCCTATCCTGGTATGCATGGTCCCGTCACCCCCCTTTCCTGATATGCATGTTCCCCTCACCCCCCCTATCCTGGTATGCATGCTACCCCTCACCCCCCAATCTGGGAATGCATGGTCCCCTCACTCCCAATCCTGGTATGCATGGTCCCCCCACCCCCAATCCTGATATGCATGGTCCTCTCACCCCCCCAATCCTGGTATGCATGGTCCCCTCACCCCCCAATCCTGGTATGCATGGTCTCCTCACCCCCCAATCTGGGAATGCATGGTCCCCCCACCCCCAATCCTGATATGCATGGTCCTCTCACCCCTCCAATCCTGGTATGCATGGTCCCCTCACCCCCCCTATCCTGGTATGCATGGCCCCCTCACCCCCCTATCCTGGTATGCATGGCCCCCTCACCCCCCCTATCCTGGTATGCATGGTCCCCTCACCCCCCTATCCTGATATGCATGCTACCCCTCACCCGCCTATCCTGGTATGCATGGTCCCCTCACCCCCCCCTATCCTGGTATGCATGCTACCCCTCACCCCCCAATCTGGGAATGCATGGTCCCCTCACTCCCAATCCTGGTATGCATGGTCCCCTCACCCCCTATCCTGGTATGTATGGTCCCCCCACCCCCAATCCTGATATGCATGGTCCTCTCACCCCCCCAATCCTGGTATGCATGGTCCCCTCACCCCCATAATCCTGGTATGCATGGTCCCCTCACCCCCCCTATCCTGGTATTCATGGTCCCCTCACCCCCCTATCCTGGTATGCATGGTCCTCTCACCCCCCTATCCTGGTATGCATGGTCCCCTCACCCCCCTATCCTGGTATTCATGGTCCCCTCACCCCCCTATCCTGGTATTCATGGTCCCCTCACCCCCACTATCCTGGTATGCATGGTCCCCTCACCCCCCCATCCTGGTATGCATGGCCCCCTCACCCCCCTATCCTGGTATGCGTGGTACCCCTCACCCCCCTATCCTGGTATGCATGCTACCCCTCACCCCCCTATCCTGGTATGCATGGTCCCCTCACCCCCCAATCCGGGAATGCATGGTCCCCTCAGCCCCCTATCCTGGTATGCATGGTCCCCTCACCCCCCTATCCTGGTATGCATGGTCCCGTCACCCCCCTTTCCTGATATGCATGTTCCCCTCACCCCCCCTATCCTGGTATGCATGCTACCCCTCACCCCCCAATCTGGGAATGCATGGTCCCCTCACTCCCAATCCTGGTATGCATGGTCCCCCCACCCCCAATCCTGATATGCATGGTCCTCTCACCCCCCCAATCCTGGTATGCATGGTCCCCTCACCCCCCAATCCTGGTATGCATGGTCTCCTCACCCCCCAATCTGGGAATGCATGGTCCCCCCACCCCCAATCCTGATATGCATGGTCCTCTCACCCCTCCAATCCTGGTATGCATGGTCCCCTCACCCCCCCTATCCTGGTATGCATGGCCCCCTCACCCCCCTATCCTGGTATGCATGGCCCCCTCACCCCCCCTATCCTGGTATGCATGGTCCCCTCACCCCCCTATCCTGATATGCATGCTACCCCTCACCCGCCTATCCTGGTATGCATGGTCCCCTCACCCCCCCTATCCTGGTATGCATGCTACCCCTCACCCCCCAATCTGGGAATGCATGGTCCCCTCACTCCCAATCCTGGTATGCATGGTCCCCTCACCCCCTATCCTGGTATGTATGGTCCCCCCACCCCCAATCCTGATATGCATGGTCCTCTCACCCCCCCAATCCTGGTATGCATGGTCCCCTCACCCCCCAATCCTGGTATGCATGGTCCCCTCACCCCCCCCATCCTGGTATGCATGGCCCCCTCACCCCCCTATCCTGGTATGCATGGCCCCCTCACCCCCCTATCCTGGTATGCATGGCCCCCTCACCCCCCTATCCTGGTATGCATGGTCCCCTCACCCCCCTATCCTGCTATGCATGGTACCCCTCACCCCCCTATCCTGGTATGCATGGTACCCCTCACCCCCCTATCCTGGTATGCATGGTCCCCTCACCCCCCTATCCTGGTATGCATGGTCCTCTCACCCCCCAATCCTGGTATGCATGGTCCTCTCACCCCCTATCCTGATATACATGGTCCCCTCACCCCCCAATCCGGGAATGCATGGTCCCCTCAGCCCCCTATCCTGGTATGCATGGTCCTCTCACCCCCCTATTCTGGTATACATGGTCCCCTCACCCCCCAATCCGGGAATGCATGGTCCCCTCAGCCCCCAATCCTGGTATGCATGGTCCCGTCACCACCCAATCCTGATATGCATGGTCCCCTCACCCCCCAATCCTGGTATGCATGGTCCTCTCACCCCCCCATCCTGGTATGTATGTTCCCCTAACCCCCCATTCCTGGTATGCATGGTCCCCTCACCCCCCTATCCTGGTATGCATGGTACCCCTCACCCCCCTATCCTGGTATGCATGGTCCCCTCACCCCCATATCCTGGTGTGCATGGTCCCCTCACCCCCCTATCCTGGTATGCTTGGTCCCCTCACCCCCATATCCTGGTATGCATGGTCCCCTCACCCCCCTATCCTGGTATGCATGGTCCCCTCACCCCCCAATCCGGGAATACATGGTCCCCTCAGCCCCCTATCCTGGTATGCATGGTCCTCTCACCCCCCTATCCTGGTATACATGGTCCTCTCACCCCCCTATCCTGATATGCATGGTCCTCTCACCCCCCAATCCTGGTATGCATGGTCCTCTCACCCCCCTATCCTGATATGCATGGTCCTCTCACCCCACTATCCTGGTATGCATGGTCCTCTCTCCCCCCTATCTTGGTATGCATGGTCCTCTCACCCCCCAATCCTGATATGCATGGTACCCCTCACCCCCCTATCTGAGTATGCATGGTCCTCTCACCCCCCAATCCTGGTATGCATGGTCCTCTCACCCCCCAATCCTGATATGCATGGTACCCCTCACCCCCCTATCCTGGTATGCATGGTCCCCTCACCCCCATATCCTGGTATGCATGGTCCCCTCACCCCCCTATCCTGGTATGCATGGTCCTCTCACCCCCCTATCCTGGTATACATGGTCCCCTCACCCCCCAATCCGGGAATGCATGGTCCCCTCAGCCCCCTATCCTGGTATGCATGGTCCTCTCACCCCCCTATCCTGGTATACATGGTCCCCTCACCCCCCAATCCGGGAATGCATGGTCCCCTCAGCCCCCTATCCTGGTATGCATGGTCCCGTCACCACCCAATCCTGATATGCATGGTCCCCTCACCCCCCAATCCTGGTATGCATGGTCCTCTCACCCCCCCCCCCCATCCTGGTATGTATTTTCCCCTAACCCCCCAATCCTGGTATGCATGGTCCCCTCACCCCCCTATACTGGTATACATGGTCCCCTCACCCCCCCTATCCTGGTATGCATGGTCCTCTCACCCCCCTATCCTGGTATGCATGGTCCCCTCACCCCCCTATACTGGTATGCATGGTCCCCTCACCCCCCCTATCCTGGTATGCATGGTCCCCTCACCCCCCCTATCCTGGTATGCATGGTCCCCTCAGCCCCCTATACTGGTATGCATGGTCCCCTCACCCCCCCTATACTGGTATGCATGGTCCCCTCACTCCCCCTATCCTGGTATGCATGGTCCTCTCACCCCCCCCCCAATCCTGGTATGTATTTTCCCCTAACCCCCCAATCCTGGTATGCATGGTCCCCTCACCCCCCTATACTGGTATGCATGGTCCCCTCACCCCCCCTATCCTGGTATGCATGGTCCTCTCACCCCCCCTATCCTGGTATGCATGGTCCTCTCACCCCCCTATCCTGGTATGCATGGTCCCCTCACCCCCCTATCCTGGTATTCATGGTCCCCTCACCCCCCTATCCTGGTATGCATGGTCCCCTCACCCCCCTATCCTGGTATGCATGGTCCCCTCACCCCCCCTATCCTGGTATTCATGGTCCCCTCACCCCCCTATCCTGGTATGCATGGTCCTCTCACCCCCCTATCCTGGTATGCATGGTCCCCTCACCCCCCTATCCTGGTATGCATGGTCCCCTCACCCCCCTATCCTGGTATTCATGGTCCCCTCACCCCCACTATCCTGGTATGCATGGTCCCCTCACCCCCCCATCCTGGTATGCATGGTCCCCTCACCCCCCAATCCGGGAATGCATGGTCCCCTCAGCCCCCTATCCTGGTATGCATGGTCCCCTCACCCCCCTATCCTGGTATGCATGGTCCCGTCACCCCCCTTTCCTGATATGCATGGTCCCCTCACCCCCCCTATCCTGGTATGCATGCTACCCCTCACCCCCCAATCTGGGAATGCATGGTCCCCTCACTCCCAATCCTGGTATGCATGGTCCCCCCACCCCCAATCCTGATATGCATGGTCCTCTCACCCCCCCAATCCTGGTAAGCATGGTCCCCTCACCCCCCAATCCTGGTATGCATGGTCCCCTCACCCCCCAATCTGGGAATGCATGGTCCCCCCACCCCCAATCCTGATATGCATGGTCCTCTCACCCCTCCAATCCTGGTATGCATGGCCCCCTCACCCCCCCTATCCTGGTATGCATGGCCCCCTCACCCCCCTATCCTGGTATGCATGGCCCCCTCACCCCCCTATCCTGGTATGCATGGTCCCCTCACCCCCCCCTATCCTGGTATGCATGCTACCCCTCACCCCCCAATCTGGGAATGCATGGTCCCCTCACTCCCAATCCTGGTATGTATGGTCCCCCCACCCCCAATCCTGATATGCATGGTCCTCTCACCCCCCCAATCCTGGTATGCATGGTCCCCTCACCCCCCAATCCTGGTATGCATGGTCCCCTCACCCCCCCCTATCCTGGTATGCATGGCCCCCTCACCCCCCTATCCTGGTATGCATGGCCCCCTCACCCCCCTATCCTGGTATGCATGGCCCCCTCACCCCCCTATCCTGGTATGCATGGTCCCCTCACCCCCCTATCCTGCTATGCATGGTACCCCTCACCCCCCTATCCTGGTATGCATGGTACCCCTCACCCCCCTATCCTGGTATGCATGGTCCCCTCACCCCCCTATCCTGGTATGCATGGTCCTCTCACCCCCCAATCCTGGTATGCATGGTCCTCTCACCCCCTATCCTGATATACATGGTCCCCTCACCCCCCAATCCGGGAATGCATGGTCCCCTCAGCCCCCTATCCTGGTATGCATGGTCCTCTCACCCCCCTATTCTGGTATACATGGTCCCCTCACCCCCCAATCCGGGAATGCATGGTCCTCTCACCCCCCCATCCTGGTATGTATGTTCCCCTAACCCCCCAATCCTGGTATGCATGGTCCCCTCACCCCCCTATCCTGGTATGCATGGTACCCCTCACCCCCCTATCCTGGTATGCATGGTCCCCTCACCCCCATATCCTGGTATGCATGGTCCCCTCACCCCCCTATCCTGGTATGCTTGGTCCCCTCACCCCCATATCCTGGTATGCATGGTCCTCTCACCCCCCTATCCTGGTATACATGGTCCCCTCACCCCCCAATCCGGGAATGCATGGTCCCCTCAGCCCCCTATCCTGGTATGCATGGTCCTCTCACCCCCCTATCCTGGTATACATGGTCCTCTCACCCCCCTATCCTGATATGCATGGTCCTCTCACCCCCCAATCCTGGTATACATGGTCCTCTCACCCCACTATCCTGGTATGCATGGTCCTCTCACCCCCCAATCCTGATATGCATGGTACCCCTCACCCCCCTATCTGGGTATGCATGGTCCTCTCACCCCCCAATCCTGGTATGCATGGTCCTCTCACCCCCCAATCCTGGTATGCATGGTCCTCTCACCCCCCTATCCTGGTATAGTTGTGGGGTTGATGTCACCTTTGTATTGTCAAGTGACATCAAGCCCTGATGTTAGTAATGGAGAGGCGTCAATAAGACACCCCCAATACTAACCTCATAGTCACATTGTGTTTAAAAAACACCCAGAAAAAAAGTCCTTTATTTGAACAAATGCACAGACTCGTTTATTGGCTCTAAATTAACCAGAAGCAGTTACAGTCGCCTTCTGCCCGATCCATGGAAGTAATAAAATCCACGTCCAGTAAGCTGCACACTCGCTAATTATACGGGTCTGACGTCTTTGTTCTATTCTGTCGGGTCTTCAAGGACATCGGGGTGTTAAATATGGACGTTTTTCTCGCACCCATTGACGAGTCTCATCCGACATACGAAGACAATCGCAGATGAGCAGAGACTCCTAGATTAACATTGGTCAGAGTGAAATCCGATTTTTTTATCAGCCACACAGAAAGAATATGGAGGCACCAAGTTTATAGCCCAAAACACCTCGGCTAATCTTAAGTGGGGAGAAGCTGCGAGTGCAAGGTCTGTCCACCAAGACCACACAGCGCCCTGCAATCGCCCACACTGCGGCGGGAAATGCCTCTATTGTACTCAGATGGACTTCTTCACTAGAGGTGTGCAGGAAAAATCAAGGGAATTCAGTGGTGAAAAGAGTGTCGCGCATCCGGCTGGCGCTTCTACGGGTCCATGGAAGGACTGGTGAGTGCGGCTTTTCTATTGGACTTTTTATCAGATTGCGCTCGTCCTTTTTTCTCGCAGATGAGAATGAGCCTTATAGTTTTTCTATCTGATCCACTCCTGGTTTTGGCAAAGAAAAAGAAAACTCACTGACGTGTGAATGGGGCCTTATGCAGTCCAAGATAAATTCCAGTCGGCGCTCGTTCAGTTTAGTGGCGCTCGTGTCAAGCGATGGCGTCCCACCCTCGGATCAGCACAGAAGACGCTCACTTGTCTGCATAATTCCATAATCAAAACGTGAGAAATCCAGCTCAACGAACCAGTGAAAAAGCTTCTTTATTCAGCAAGAAGTGCTCAGCAGAGGATGAAACGTCGTCAGCGCAGACACATGACATGCGACTTCACACCCTTAATCATGATGTCCCACTCGCATGTCTGCATAATTCCACAATACTCATCCGTGTGTACAGCAGTCAAAGATGTGACGTGTTTCTGAGGCCTTATACAGAGACCTGTGGAAAACATCCAAGATGGAAATCGGAGAGTGGCATATCCAGAAAAGGACAACAGAGCACAGCGTATCGGAGAGGACAACAGAGCGCGGTGTGTCCAGGAGAGGACAACAGAGCGCGGTGTGTCCAGGAGAGGACAACAGAGCGCGGTGTGTCCAGGAGAGGACAACAGAGCGCGGTGTTTCCAGGAGAGGTCAACAGAGAGCGGTGTGTCCAGGAGAGGACAACAGAGCGCGGTGTATTGGAGAGGACAACACAGCGTGGCAGATCGGAGTGGACAACAGAATGCGGCGGACCGGAGAGAACAACAGAGTGAGGCGGATTGGAGAGGACAACAGAGTGAGGTGGATCGGAGAGGACAACAGAGTGCAGCGGATCGGAGAGGACAACAGAGTGCGGCGGATCGGAGAGGACAACAGAGTGCGGCGGATCGGAGAGGACAACAGAGTGCGGCGGATCGGAGAGGACAACAGAGTGAGGCGGATCGGAGAGGACAACAGAGTGAGGCGGATCGGAGAGGACAACAGAGTGCGGCGGACCGGAGAGGACAACAGAGTGCGGCGGACCGGAGAGGACAACAGAGTGCGGTGGACCGGAGAGGACAACAGAGTGCGGTGGACCGGAGAGGACAACAGAGTGAGGCGGATCGGAGAGGACAACACAGCGTCGCGGATCGGAGAGGACAACAGAGTGCAGCAGATCGGAGAGGACAAAGAGTGCAGCAGATCGGAGAGGACAACAGAGTGAGGCGGATCGGAGAGGACAACAGAGTGCAGCGGATCGGAGAGGACAAGAGAGTGAGGCGGACCGGAGAGGACAAGAGAGTGAGGCGGACCGGAGAGGACAAGAGAGTGAGGCGGACCGGAGAGGACAACAGAGTGAGGCGGACCGGAGAGGACAACACAGCGCCGCGGATCGGAGAGGACAACAGAGTGCAGCGGACTGGAGAGGACAACAGAGTGAGGCGGACTGGAGAGGACAACCGAGTGAGGCGGACCGGAGAGGACAACAGAGTGAGGCGGATCGGAGAGGCCAACACAGTGCCGCGGATCGGAGAGGACAACAGAGTGCAGCGGACCGGAGAGGACCACAGAGTGAGGCGGACCGGAGAGGACAACAGAGTGAGGCGGACCGGAGAGGACAACACAGCGCCGCGGATCGGAGAGGACAACAGAGTGCAGTGGACCGGAGAGGACAACAGAGTGAGGCGGACCGGAGAGGACAACAGAGTGAGGCGGACCGGAGAGGACAACAGAGTGAGGCGGATCGGAGAGGACAACACAGTGCCGCGGATCGGAGAGGACAACAGAGTGCAGCGGACCGGAGAGGACAACAGAGTGAGGCGGACCGGAGAGGACAACAGAGTATGGCGGACCGGAGAGGACAACACAGCGCCGCGGATCGGAGAGGATAACAGAGTGCAGCGAATCGGAGAGGACAACAGAGTGAGGCTGATCGGAGAGGACAACAGAGTGCGGCGGATCGGAGAGGACAACAGAGTGAGGCGGACCGGAGAGGACAACAGAGTGCAGCGGATCGGAGAGGACAACACAGCGCCGCGGATCGGAGAGGATAACAGAGTACAGCGGATCGGAGAGGACAACAGAGTGAGGCGGACCGGAGAGGACAACAGAGCACAGCGGATCGGAGAGGACAACAGAGTGAGGCGGATCGGAGAGGACAACAGAGTGCAGCGGATCAGAGAGGACAACAGAGTGAGGCGGATCGGAGAGGATAACACAGCGTGGCGGATCAGAGAGGACAACAGAGTAAGGCGGATCGGAGAGGACAACAGAGTGCAGCGGATCGGAGAGGACAACAGAGTGCAGCGGATCGGAGAGGACAACAGAGTGAGGCGGATCGGAGAGGACAACAGAGTGAGGCGGACCGGAGAGGACAACAGAGTGCAGCGGATCGGAGAGGACAACAGAGTGCAGCGGATCGGAGAGGACAACAGAGTGAGGCGGATCGGAGAGGACAACAGAGTGAGGCGGATCGGAGAGGATAGCACAGCGTGGTGGATCAGAGAGGACAACAGAGTAAGGCGGACCGGAGAGGACAACAGAGTGCAGCGGATCGGAGAGGACAACAGAGTGAGGCGGATCGGAGAGGACAACAGAGTGCAGCGGATCGGAGTGGACAACAGAGCGCGGCGGATCAGAGAGGATAACACAGGGTGGCGGATCGGAGAGGATAACAGAGTGCGGCGGATCAGAGAGGATAACAGAGTGCGGCGGATCAGAGAGGATAACAGAGCGCGGTGGATCAGAGAGGATAACAGAGCGCGGCGGATCAGAGAGGATAACAGAGCACGGCGGATCAGAGAGGATAACAGAGTGCAGCGGATCGAGAGGACAACAGAGTGCAGCGGATCGGAGAGGACAACAGCGCGGCGGATCAGAGAGGATAACACAGCGTGGCGGATCGGAGAGCATAACACAGCATGGCGGATCGGAGAGGATAACAGAGTGCGGCGGATCAGAGAGGATAACAGAGTGCGGCGGATCGGAGAGGATAACAGAGTGCGGCGGATCGGAGAGGATAACAGAGCGCTGCGGATCGGAGAGGATAACAGAGCGCGGCGGATCGGAGAGGATAACAGAGCGTGGCGGATCGGAGAGGATAACAGAGTGCGGCGGATCGGAGAGGATAACAGAGCGCGGCGGATCGGAGAGGATAACAGAGCGTGGCATATCAGAGAATAACAGAGCGCGGCGGATCAGAGAGAATAACAGAGCGCGGCGGATCGGAGAGGACAATAAAGAGTGGCATATCGGAAAGGACAACACAGCACGGCGTGTCGGAGAGGACAACAGAGTGCGGCAGATCAGAGAGGACAACAGAGAGCTGTGTATCAGAGAGGACAATAGAGCGCAGCGGATCCGGGAGAGGACAATAGAGCGCGGCGTATCCGGGGTGTGATTGGGTCTTATTACAGGTAGTTCTAATGTCTACCTGAGAGCAGGTTGCGGGATGCAGTGATGCAAGAGAGGCAGAGCAAGAGTTAACAATATAACAATTTAATTTAACAGTAAAGGAACTCCTGGCATGGCAATAGAAGAAAACAGTTCAGTTATCAGACTTATTGTGCCATTAGATTCCTCAGCCGACGGTAATAACGGCTGGAGTAGTGGTCACAGATGAAGTCCCACAGATGATGGTCCAACTTCTGGCGGCAACGGGAAGTCTCCGGTTTTACCCGTTGAGCCCCTAGTCCATGAGTCTGCGCAGCCAACGCAACAATAGCTGCAGCAATCCTGGGGTTAAAGGAGGGCTGTGGTACGCTGTCCGGCAGTAAGGACCACAAGGGGACAGTCTTGTAACCAGCCCTTGGCTCTCTTCACGTGCACCGACTTTACAGTCACTGGGTGCGCAGTGTTTCTTACACTAGCTGTCTCGCTGGTGGCACCGGGACCTGTCTGCTGCAGTCCGTTGCAGTAGCGGCGCTTCAGGTGCGGAGCGCGCTGCCAACCTTGCTGCTCGCACGCTGACGGCAGGAGCCTAACTGCCGCTTCATGTGCTTTTGCCTCAGCTTCCGGCTGGGTTCCCTGTCTAAACGGCCTGTACCTATTCCTTCCCCCCGGGAAACTTGGGACGCAGCCTTGACAGTTCCGGACCTGGCTCAACACAGGTCTCCCCAGCCTGGTCTTCCTCCTTACATACCTATGCCATCCCAGGGTAGCGGCCACTTCACTGTTTCAGGCATCATCCCCAGGGGGTTGGTATAGGGTGCATCGCCTGGTTTGTTGCCCAGTATTGGGTCCAGGAGCCTAGCTACCAGGGGGCAGAGGGGGCGGTCGCCCAGGGCCCCTCGCTCTGAGGGGGCCCACCCGGATCTACGCTACTGTAACTGTATGGGCATGCACAGCACACCTATACAGTTAGGCTGGTGTCACACTGCGTTATGGCAATCCGTTAAACAGACTGCGTTACACCGCGGTATAACGCAGTCCGTTGACACCGCCATAGACCCCCATTATGTGGCGCATCGCGACGTATGCTGTAAAGTGGCATAAGTTCGCGACGTGCCGTTATTCACTGACGAAGCCTCGGACGCGAGCTGCAGCATCTGAGGCTCCGTCACTGCTAGCGCTGATAAAGCATCAGCGCTAGCAGTATAGCATAATGCATATCGCGTTATGCTATAGCGCTAACGCAGCCCGTCAACGCTATGCGTTGAACGGGCTGTGTTAACGCTATGTGAACCCGGCCTTACAGAGCACGCCTATACAGATACATTCTGCGGCAGTGCAGGGAGAATCAATCTCCTTGCACTGCTGTCCGGCCGCTATGGGCCCCTGAGCAGGCGGTGGGGGGCCCGGTGCCAGCAGTGGGCCCCCAGCCCGTCACGCTCCCTCTCCCATCATCCCCCTCTCAGCGTCTGACTCAGACACTGACAGCGGGCGCGATGACGTCACTACCCAGCGCCCGCTGTCAGGAGATGAGCGGGAGCTTGGACCAGGAGGAAGAGAGGTGAGTATTTATTATTTTTAATAGGGATGCATTATAATATAGAGGCAGCCTATGGGGGGGTGCATTATACTATGTGGAGACCTATGGGGAGTGCATTACACTATAGACTGTTCCTATGGTGGGTGCATTATACTATAAACTCTGCCTATGGGGAGTGCATTATACTATAGACTGTTCCTATGGGGAGTGCATTACACTATAGACTGTTCCTATGGGGAGTGCATTACACTATAGACTGTTCCTATGGGGAGTGCAGTATACTATATTGAGGACTATCTGGTGTATTATGCTATATGGAGGCTATCTAGGGGGCCATCATACAGTGTGGGGATTATAGTGATGGAGCCATCATACAGTGTTGGAGCCATTAAATAGTTTGGGGGATATTAAGGGGTCAGTATATATGCAGTGAGGGGGCATTATACTGTGTATAGAGGAGCTGTACAGGGGGGAAACTCGGGACATTATTAAATGTAAAATGGGCACTTATTGTTATAGGGGAACTCTGGTTACTGTGATCGTCAAAGGGGCACACACAGAGCAATATTACTTTTTAGGGGACAAAATGTGGACTCTGTGTTCCAGGGCACTTGCACCCGGCATTGCTATATTCTAGAGAGTTGCTTTAGACACATACGGCAGCAGCTGCTCAGTATTGAGGTATCAGCGGGATGAGAGGTTTGTGCAGGTTGGGAATAGTCCAGTTTCGGACAGTTCTTAAAATGTGACATGTGAAACGTGTCTTTGTTTTATTCTCTGTAGCCGAGTCCTGGCTGGAGGAGTCGTCATGTTGGTCTGGGCCAGATGGAATAGACGTGAAGAGAACGATTCTATCAGAAAGAACATCAGTGGTAAGACATTATCTGTAACTCTGCTGTAATCTATTATGTGTTCTGTAGGACTGGTATTATTTACCAGTGACCATATGGCGGTAATATCAATATTGGTCATTAAATAGAGACTAGCTGAAGAGCCTGGCGCTGCCCGGGCATAGTAACTAATTATGGTTTGTTATAACAAATTATAATGATTATAGCTATATATATATATATATATATATATATATAAAGCAGAGTGAAGAGCCACTCCGCATAGCCACATTCATCCCGTCAGCCAGAGCCACCGGACTACTACCCCTAATATCCGACATCATCCCGTCAGCCAGAGCCACCAGACTACTACTCCTAATATCCCACATCATCCCATCAGCCAGAGCCACCGGACGACTACCCCTAATATCCGACATCATCCCGTCAGCCAGAGCCACCGGACGACTACCCCTAATATCCGACATCATCCCGTCAGCCAGAGCCACCGGACTACTACTCCTAATATCCCACATCATCCCATCAGCCAGAGCCACCAGACTACTACCCCTAATATCCGACATCATCCCATCAGCCAGAGCCACCAGACTACTACCCCTAATATCCGACATCATCCCATCAGCCAAAGCCACCGGACTACTACCCCTAATATCCGACATCATCCCATCAGCCAGAGCCACCGGACTACTACCCCTAATATCCGACATCATCCCATCAGCCAGAGCCACCGGACTACTACCCCTAATATCCCACATTATCCCGTCAGCCAGAGCCACCGGACGACTACCCCTAATATCCCACATCATCCCGTCAGCCAGAGCCACCGGACTACTACCCCTAATATCCCACATTATCCCGTCAGCCAGAGCCACCAGACTACTACCACTAATATCCCACATCATCCCGTCAGCCAGAGCCACCGGACTACTACCCCTAATATCCCACATTATCCCGTCAGCCAGAGCCACCGGACTACTACCCCTAATATCTGACATCATCCCATCAGCCAGAGCCACCAGACTACTACCCCTAATATCCCACATCATCCCGTCAGCCAGAGCCACCGGACTACTACCCCTAATATCCGACATCATCCCATCAGCCAGAGCCACCGGACTACTACCACTAATATCTCACTTCATCCCATCAGCCAGAGCCACCGGACTACTACCCCTAATATCCGACATCATCCCATCAGCCAGAGCCACCGGACTACTACCCCTAATATCCGACATCATCCCATCAGCCAGAGCCACCAGACTACTACCCCTAATATCCCACATCATCCCGTCAGCCAGAGCCACCGGACTACTACTCCTAATATCCGACATCATCCCATCAGCCAGAGCCACCGGACTACTACCACTAATATCTCACTTCATCCCATCAGCCAGAGCCACCGGACTACTACCCCTAATATCCCACATCATCCCGTCAGCCAGAGCCACCGGACTACTACCCCTAATATCCGACATCATCCCATCAGCCAGAGCCACCAGACTACTACTCCTAATATCCCACATCATCCCATCAGCCAGAGCCACCGGACTACTACCACTAATATCTCACTTCATCCCATCAGCCAGAGCCACCGGACTACTACCCCTAATATCCGACATCATCCCATCAGCCAGAGCCACCGGACTACTACCCCTAATATCCGACATCATCCCATCAGCCAGAGCCACCAGACTACTACCCCTAATATCCGACATCATCCCATCAGCCAGAGCCACCAGACTACTACCCCTAATATCCGACATCATCCCATCAGCCAGAGCCACCAGACTACTACTCCTAATATCCCACATCATCCCATCAGCCAGAGCCACCGGACTACTACCCCTAATATCCCACATCATCCCATCAGCCAGAGCCACCAGACTACTACTCCTAATATCCCACATCATCCCATCAGCCAGAGCCACCAGACTACTACCCCTAATATCCGACATCATCCCATCAGCCAGAGCCACCAGACTACTACTACTAATATCCCACATCATCCCATCAGCCAGAGCCACCGGACTACTACCCCTAATATCCCACATCATCCCATCAGCCAGAGCCACCAGACTACTACTCCTAATATCCCACATCATCCCATCAGCCAGAGCCACCGGACTACTACCCCTAATATCCCACATCATCCCATCAGCCAGAGCCACCAGACTACTACTCCTAATATCCCACATCATCCCGTCAGCCAGAGCCACCGGACTACTACCCCTAATATCCCACATCATCCCGTCAACCAGAGCCACCGGACTACTACCCCTAATATCCCACATTATCCCGTCAGCCAGAGCCACCGGACTACTACCCCTAATATCTGACATCATCCCATCAGCCAGAGCCACCAGACTACTACCCCTAATATCCCACATCATCCCATCAGCCAGAGCCACCGGACTACTACCCCTAATATCCGACATCATCCCATCAGCCAGAGCCACCAGACTACTACTCCTAATATCCGACATCATCCCATCAGCCAGAGCCACCGGACTACTACCCCTAATATCTCACATCATCCCATCAGCCAGAGCCACCGGACTACTACCCCTAATATCTCACATCATCCCATCAGCCAGAGCCACCGGACTACTACCCCTAATATCCGACATCATCCCATCAGCCAGAGCCACCAGACTACTACTCCTAATATCCGACATCATCCCATCAGCCAGAGCCACCGGACTACTACCCCTAATATCCCACATCATCCCATCAGCCAGAGCCACCGGACTACTACCCCTAATATCCGACATCATCCCGTCAGCCAGAGCCACCGGACGACTACCCCTAATATCCCACATCATCCCGTCAGCCAGAGCCACCGGACTACTACCACTAATATCTGACATCATCCCATCAGCCAGAGCCACCGGACTACTACCCCTAATATCCGACATCATCCCATCAGCCAGAGCCACCAGACTACTACCCCTAATATCTGACATCATCCCGTCAGCCAGAGCCACCGGACTACTACCACTAATATCCCACATCATCCCGTCAGCCAGAGCCACCGGACTACTACCCCTAATATCCCACATCATCCCGTCAGCCAGAGCCACCGGACTACTACCACTAATATCCCACATCATCCCGTCAGCCAGACCCACCGGACTACTACTCCTAATATCCCACATCATCCCGTCAGCCAGAGCTACCGGACTACTACCACTAATATCCCACATCATCCCGTCAGCCAGAGCCACCGGACTACTACCCCTAATATCCCACATCATCCCGTCAACCAGAGCTACCGGACTACTACCCCTAATATCCCACATCATCCCGTCAGCCAGAGCCACCGGACTACTACCCATAATATCCCACATCATCCCATCAGCCAGAGCCACTGGACTACTACCCCTAATATCCCACATCATCCCGTCAGCCAGAGCCACCGGACTACTACCACTAATATCCCACATCATCCCATCAGCCAGAGCCACCAGACTACTACCCCTAATATCCCACATCATCCCGTCAGCCAGAGCTACCGGACTACTACCTATAATATCCCACATCATCCCGTCAGCCAGAGCCACCGGACTACTACCACTAATATCCCACATCATCCCATCAGCCAGAGCCACTGGACTACTACCCCTAATATCCCACATCATCCCGTCAGCCAGAGCTACCGGACTACTACCCCTATTATCCCACATCATCCCGTCAGCCAGAGCCACCGGACTACTACCACTAATATCCCACATCATCCCATCAGCCAGAGCCACCAGACTACTACCACTAATATCCCACATCATTCCGTCAGCCAGAGCTACCGGACTACTACCACTAATATCCCACATCATCCCATCAGCCAGAGCCACCGGACAACTACCTGTTGTGAGTTCATTTTCCCCTTCACTACTGAGGACCGAGGAACTCCCTCTTCTGGTGAAGAAAGGTAGTGAGCCTGATTGTCAAACACCTGGGGCTGATGATGATGACTGGCTGAGTGGAGTTAATGACTGGATATAAGGCTGCCGACGCCCTTCTGGCCTGCGGGTGATTTCTCTGTGGACTTCTAGGAAACCAGTCTGATTCCTGCTCATCTAAAGCTAAGATTTCTGCTTTGCCTTTTTGCACTAGTGTTTTGTTTTCCTTGCTTTTCTGGATTCTGCCATTCCCTGCTGGGGTGAGCTGAATCTCCTTTTGCCTGTTGCTCTGTCTTCAGAATATTCCTGAGTACTGACATAGCCTTTTTTGAAGCCTAGCGTCTTCAGGGCCTTTTTTACTGTCAGTTGTTGGCTCTTATTTTCATAGGGTTTTTCACGGATTGCAGACAGCAGCCTTCCTGTCCTTTCCTATCTAGGTAGTTTGGGCCCCGTCTTTGCTCAGTCTATCTTTCTGTCTGTGTTTTGTTCTTTCTTCTTGCTTCACGTCATTATATGTGGGGGGCTGCCTATTGCTTTGGGGTCTGCTCTGGGGCAGTTTAGATTTCCCTTTCTGTCTTTAGGCTATGTAGTCCTCCGG
The DNA here is from genome assembly GCF_039654945.1 of Dendrobates tinctorius. Classification (NCBI taxonomy): domain Eukaryota; kingdom Metazoa; phylum Chordata; class Amphibia; order Anura; family Dendrobatidae; genus Dendrobates; species Dendrobates tinctorius. The sequence continues at coordinate 3,153,765 of NW_027361849.1, read as the reverse complement.
CTGTGATCGAGGGGCTTAGGGCATCGTAGGAGCCCCCCACGGCTACTGCTAGTTGTGTTGATAGGTTCAGGGGTCTGCAATCCGATAGCTGCCAACTTCTCTGGTTTTCAGGACTTAGCTAGCATTTCTATTTTTGCCTCCTACGGTGACTCAATCATAACAGAATCACCCGCCATACCGCAGATTCTAGAGTACTCAATAGCAGGAAAGAATTGTATAAACAAAACAAAAAAAAAAAGTGTATATTTTTTCCTCTATATCTCTGAGGCCGTAGGGGGAATTTTTTTTCTCTCTCAATGGAGATAAAGCAATTGTCTGATCGTGTGGAGCAGCTCGCTGCGGAAGTGCGGGGAATTTCCGCCTACCTTGCTCATTCACATGCTGCTGAACAAAAGATTCCTACACCTGATGTATTTTTTGGGGATCGGTCTAAATTTTTGAATTTCAAAAATAATTGTAAATTATTTTTTGCCTTGAAGCCTAACTCGTCAGGGAGCTCCGCGCAGCAGGTTAAAATTGTCATCTCTTTGCTGCGTGGCGATCCCCAGGATTGGGCGTTTTCTTTGAAACCAGATGATCCTATTCTGACTAATGTGAACGCATTCTTTCAAGCTTTGGGGTTGTTGTATGACGAACCTAATGCCATTGATCAGGCTGAAAAGACCCTGCTGGCATTGAACCAGGGTCGTGATTCTGCAGAATTGTACTGTCAAAAATTCCGAAAGTGGGCGGTACTTACTACCTGGAATGATAATGCCCTGGCTGCTCTCTTTCGGAAGGGGTTGTCAGAAGCCGTAAAAGATACTATGGTGGGATTTCCTGTTCCCTCTGGTCTTGACGATTCTATGTCTTTAGCCATTCAGGTTGATCGGCGTTTGCGCGAACGCAGAGCTGCACGAGAGGTGTTGCCACCTGTTGAACAGATGTCTGAACCTATGCAATGTGATAGAGTTTTTTCCAGAGAGCAGCGTCAGGAGTTCAGAAGGCGTAATAAGTTGTGTTTTTTCTGTGGAGATGCCTCGCATATTATTTCTGTCTGTCCTAAACGCGAGAAACGCCTTGCACACACGTTTTCTGTTGGTGGTGTTCAACCTAAGTTTCTTCTGGCTGTTACTCTGATCTGCTCCCTGTCCACATTTTCCGCCAAGGCTTTTGTGGATTCGGGAGCAGCTCTAAACCTAATGGACTTGGATTTTGCTAAACGTTGTGGATTTCCGATGACACCTCTGCAGACGCCTATCCCTTTGAGGGGGATTGATGCTACTCCTTTGGCTAAAAATAAACCTCAGTTTTGGACCCAGGTGGTAATGTGGGTCGCCCCAGACCATCAAGAAAATTGCAGGTTTTTGGTGTTACATAATCTGCATGATACTATTGTTCTGGGGTTTCCCTGGTTACAAATTCATAATCCAGTTTTGGATTGGAAATCTGTGTCTGTGGTGAGTTGGGGTTGTCGGTGTGCCTTTAGTGAGGCTCCGGGGTTTTCCACCTCTCCTCAGTCGCATGATGTTCCTGATTATTTGGTGGACTTTTATGATGTATTTAGTGAGAATGAGTCTGCGTCTCTGCCTCCTCATAGGAGTTATGACTGTGCAATTGAACTGAGCCCGGGGTGTAAATTTCCCAAGGGTCGGCTCTTCAATTTATCTGTACCCGAGCACGAGGCTATGCGATCCTATATTAAGGAGGCGTTGGAGAAGGGTCATATTAGACCATCCTCGTCACCCTTAGGTGCCGGGTTTTTTTTTGCAGCCAAAAAGGATGGATCATTAAGACCTTGTATTGATTATCGTGCTCTCAACAAAATTACTGTTAAATATCAGTATTCGTTACCCCTGATTTCTGATCTATTCTCCAGAGTTAAAGGTGCTTGCTGGTTTACCAAGCTTGACCTCAGGGGGGCGTATAATCTTATTCGCATTAAGCATGGGGATGAATGGAAGACGGCGTTTAATACTCCGGAGGGACATTTTGAGTACCTGGTGATGCCTTTTGGGCTCACTAATGCCCCTTCTGTCTTCCAGTGCTTCATGAACGATATTTTCCGAGATTTTGTCGATAAATTTTTGATTATCTATCTGGATGATATTTTGATCTTCTTCAAGGATTGGGATTCTCATGTGGAACATATTCGGACTGTGTTCCGGATCTTGAGGGAGAATTCCCTGTATGTCAAAGGATCTAAATGCCTTTTTGGAGTACAGAGGATTTCTTTTTTGGGATTTATTTTGTCCCTGTCAACTATTGAAATGGACCCGGCCAAGGTACAGGCCATTTACGATTGGGTTCAGCCCACTTCTTTGAACGCCCTCCAGAAGTTTTTGGGTTTTGCTAATTTTTATCGGAAATTTATAGCAAAATTTTCTAGTATTGCCAAGCCATTGACTGATTTGACTAAGAAGGGTGCTGATGTGTTAAATTGGTCTCCGGAGGCTGTTTCTTCCTTTCAGGAGCTGAAGCGAAGATTCACCTGCGCCCCGGTTTTGCGGCAACCTGATGTCTCACTTCCGTTCCAGGTAGAGGTGGATGCTTCTGAGATTGGTGCAGGAGCTGTTTTGTCCCAAAAGGATCCTGTAACATCTAAAATGAATCCCTGTGCTTTCTTTTCCTGAAAGTTCTCTCCATCTGAACGTTACTATGATGTGGGGAATCGGGAACTGTTAGCCATGAAATGGGCATTTGAGGAGTGGAGACATTGGTTGGAGGGAGCTAAGCATCAAGTCGTGGTCCTCACTGACCACAAGAATTTGATTTACCTAGAGTCGGCTAAGCGCTTGAACCCTAGACAGGCTAGGTGGGCCTTGTTTTTTACACGTTTTGATTTTGTGGTTTCTTTTCTTCCTGGAACTAAGAATGTCAAGGCTGACGCCCTCTCTAGGAGCTTCTTTGCTGATTCTCCTGTGGTGACCAAGCCTGCTACCATCTTAGGCGAAGGGGTAGTTCTTTCTGCCATCTCGCCCGATTTGAGACGTGCTCTGGAAGGGTTCCAGGAGGACAAACCTGAGCGTTGTCCCAGTGGAAAGTTGTATGTTCCTGACCAGTGGAAGAAGAGAGTGATGTCTGAAGTTCATTGCTCTGCTTTGGCTGGTCATCCAGGTATTTTTGGTACTAGAGATCTGGTGAATCGGTCTTTTTGGTGGCCCTCCTTGTCTCATGATGTCAGGAATTTTGTGCAGTCCTGTGGGACGTGCTCCCGGTCTAAATCGTGTTCTCGCTCTAGTGGGTTGTTGATGCCTTTGCCTGTCCCCTAGAGGCCATGGACCCATATTTCAATGGATTTCATCTCTGATATGCCTGTCTCTCAAAGGATGACTGTTATTTGGGTGATTTGTGATAGGTTCTCTAAGATGGTTCATCTTGTACCACTCCCTAAGTTGCCGTCTTCCTCTGAATTGGTGCCCCTGTTTTTACAACAGGTGGTTCGCTTGCACGGGATTCCTGAGAACATTGTATCTGACAGAGGAGTCCAGTTTGTGTCTAGATTTTGGAGAACTTTCTGTTCCAGGCTGGGAATTCAGTTGTCCTTCTCCTCTGCTTTTCACCCTCAGACCAATGGGAAGACAGAGAGAACAAACCAGACCTTGTAGTCATATTTGAGATGTTTTATTTCTGCTGATCAGGATGATTGGGTTTCATTTTTGCCCTTGGCCGAATTTGCTTTAAATAATAGAGCTAGTTCTGCCACTTTGATGTCACCTTTTTTTTGTAACTTTGGGTTTCATCCTCGATTTTCTTCAGGGCAGGTGGAGCCCTCTGCCTGCCCAGGTGTTGACACTGTGGTGGAGAGAATGCACCAGATCTGGGACCAAGTGGTGGATAAGTTATCTCTCTCCCAGGAAAAGGCCCAGCGGTTTTCCAACCGACATAGGACCATTGGTCCCCAGTTTAAGGTTGGTGATATGGTGTGGTTATCATCAAAAAATATTGCTATGAAGGTGGCTTCTCCTAAGTTTAAGCCTAGATTTATTGGACCTTACAAGATTTTGGAGATTATTAATCCGGTCTCTTTTCGTTTGGCTCTTCCTGTCACATTTAAAATCCATAATGTGTTCCATAAATCTTTGTTGAAGAGGTTTGTTGAACCAGTTGTTCCGGGGGTTGCACCTCCAGACCCTGTATTGGTTGAAGGTAACACGGAATATGAGGTAGAGAAAGTACTGGATTCCCGTCTGGCTAGACGGAGACTCCAGTATTTGGTGGAAGGGTTATGGTCAGGAGGATAATTCCTGGGTCTCTGCCTCTGATATTCATGCCAAAAGATTGGTGCGTGCCTTTCATCGGGCTCACCCTGATCGCCCTGGTGGCGTGGTTGAGGGTTCGGTGACCCCTCCTCAAGGGGGAGGTACTGTTGTGAGTTCATTTTCCCCTTCACTACTGAGGCCCGAGGAACTCCCTCTTGTGGTGAAGAAAGGTAGTGAGCCTGATTGTCAAACACCTGGGGCTGATGATGATGACTGGCTGAGTGGAGTTAATGACTGGATATAAGGCTGCCAACGCCCTTCTGGCCTGCGGGTGATTTCTCTGTGGACTTCTAGGAAACCAGTCTGATTCCTGCTCATCTAAAGCTAAGATTTCTGCTTTGCCTTTTTGCATTAGTGTTTTGTTTTCCTTGCTTTTCTGGATTCTGCCATTCCCTGCTGGGGTGAGCTGAATCTCCTTTTGCCTGTTGCTCTGTCTTCAGAATATTCCTGAGTACTGACATAGCCTTTTTTGAAGCCTAGCGGCTTCAGGGCCTTTTTTACTGTCAGTTGTTGGCTCTTATTTTCATAGGGTTTTTCACGGATTGCAGACAGCAGCCTTCCTGTCCTTTCCTATCTAAGCTAGCTGGGGCCACATCTTTGCTCAGTCTATCTTTCTGTCTGTGTTTTGTTCTTTCTTCTTGCTTCACCGTCATTATATGTGGGGGGCTGCCTTTTGCTTTGGGGTCTGCTCTGGGGCAGTTTAGATTTCCCTTTCTGTCTTTAGGCTAAGTAGTCCTCCGGCTGTGATCGAGGGGCCTAGGGCATCGTAGGAGCCCCCCACGGCTACTGCCAGTTGTGTTGATAGGTTCAGGGGTCTGCAATCCGATAGCTGCCAACTTCTCTGGTTTTCTGGACTTAGCTAGCATTTCTATTTTTGCCTCCTACGGTGACTCAATCATAACAACTACCCCTAATATCCCACATCATCCCGTCAGCCAGAGCCACCGGACTACTACCCCTAATATCCCACATCATCCCATCAGCCAGACCCACCGGACTACTACCCATAATATCCCACATTATCCCATCAGCCAGAGCCACCGGACTACTACCCCTAATATCCCACATCATCCCGTCAGCCAGAGTCATCGGGCTACTACCCCTAATATCCCACATCATCCCGTCAGCCAGACCCACCGGACTACTACCCCTAATATCCCACATCATCCCGTCAGCCAGAGCCACCGGACTACTACCACTAATATCCCACATCATCCCGTCAGCCAGAGCCACCGGACTACTACCCCTAATATCCCACATCATCCCGTCAGCCAGAGCCACTGGACTACTACCATTAATATCCCACATCATCCCGTCAGCCAGACCCACCGGACTACTACTCCTAATATCCCACATCATCCCGTCAGCCAGAGCTACCGGACTACTACCACTAATATCCCACATCATCCCGTCAGCCAGAGCCACCGGACTACTACCATTAATATCCCACATCATCCCGTCAGCCAGACCCACCGGACTACTACTCCTAATATCCCACATCATCCCGTCAGCCAGAGCCACCGGACTACTACCCCTAATATCCGACATCATCCCGTCAGCCAGAGCCACCGTACTACTACCATTAATATCCCACATCATCCCGTCAGCCAGACCCACCGGACTACTACCCCTAATATCCCACATCATCCCGTTAGTCAGAGCCACCAGACTACGACCCCTAATATCCCACATCATCCCGTCAGCCAGAGCCACCGGACTACTACCACTAATATCCCACATCATCCCGTCAGCCAGAGCCACCGGACTACTACCACTAATATCCCACATCATCCCGTCAGCCAGAGCCACCGGACTACTACCCCTAATATCCCACATCATCCCATCAGCCAGAGCCACCGGACTACTACCACTAATATCCCACATCATCCCTTCAGCCAGAGCCACCGGACTACTACCTCTAATATCCCACATCATCCCGTCAGCCAGAGCCACCGGACTACTACCCCTAATATCCCACATCATCCCATCAGCCAGAGCCACCGGACTACTACCCCTAATATCCCACATCATCCCATCAGCCAGAGCTACCGGACTACTACCCCTAATATCCCACATCATCCCGTCAGCCAGAGCCACCGGACTACTACCCCTAATATCCCACATCATCCCGTCAGCCAGAGCTACCGGACTACTACCCCTAATATCCCACATCATCCCGTCAGCCAGAGCCACCGGACTACTACCACTAATATCCCACATCATCCCGTCAGCCAGAGCCACCGGACTACTACCCCTAATATCCCACATCATCCCGTCAGCCAGAGCCACCGGACTACTACCCCTAATATCTCACATCATCCCGTCAGCCAGAGCCACCGGACTACTACCCCTAATATCTCACATCATCCCATCAGCCAGAGCCACCGGACTACTACCCATAATATCCCACATCATCCCGTCAGCCAGAGCCACCGGACTACTACCCCTAATATCCCACATCATCCCGTCAGCCAGAGCCACCGGACTACTACCCCTAATATCCCACATCATCCCGTCAGCCAGATCTAACGGACTACTACCCCTAATATCCCACATCATCCCGTCAGCCAGAGCCACCGGACTACTACCCCTAATATCCCACATCATCCCGTCAGCCAGAGCCACCGGACTACTACCCCTAATATCCCACATCATCCCATCAGAGCCACCGGACTACTACCCCTAATATCCCACATCATCCCGTCAGTCAGAGCCACCGGACTACTACCCCTAATATCCCACATCATCCCGTCAGCCAGAGCCACCGGACTACTACCCCTAATATCCCACATCATCCCGTCAGCCAGACCCACCGGACTACTACTCCTAATATCCCACATCATCCCGTCAGCCAGACCCACCGGACTACTACCTCTAATATCCCACATCATCCCGTCAGCCAGAGCCACCGGACTACTACTCCTAATATCCCACATCATCCCGTCAGCCAGACCCACCGGACTACTACCCCTAATATCCCCCATCATCCCATCAGCCAGAGCTACCAGACTACTACCCCTAATATCCCACATCATCCCGTCAGCCAGAGCCACTGTACTACTACCCCATATATATCCCACATCATCCCGTCAGCCAGAGCCACCGGACTACTACCCCTAATATCCCACATCATCCCGTCAGCCAGACCCACCGGACTACTACCCCTAATATCCCACATCATCCCGTCAGCCAGACCCACCGGACTACTACCCCTAATATCCCCCATCATCCCATCAGCCAGAGCCACCGGACTACTACCACTAATATCCCACATCATCCCGTCAGCCAGAGCCACCGGACTACTACCCCTAATATCCCACATCATCCCGTCAGCCAGACCCACCGGACTACTACCCCTAATATCCCACATCATCCCGTCAGCCAGACCCACCGGACTACTACCCCTAATATCCCACATCATCCCGTCAGCCAGACCCACCGGACTACTACCCCTAATATCCCCCATCATCCCATCAGCCAGAGCCACTGTACTACTACCCCTAATATCCCACATCATCCCGTCAGCCAGAGCCACCGGACTACTACCCCTAATATCCCACATCATCCCGTCAGCCAGACCCACCGGACTACTACCCCTAATATCCCACATCATCCCGTCAGCCAGACCCACCGGACTACTACCCCTAATATCCCACATCATCCCCTCAGCCAGAGCAACCGGACTACTACCCCTAATATCCCACATCATCCCGTCAGCCAGAGCTACCGGACTACTACCCCTAATATCCCACATCATCCCATCAGCCAGAGCCACCGGACTACTACCCCTAATATCCCACATCATCCCGTCAGCCAGAGCCACCGGACTACTACCCCTAATATCCCACATCATCCCATCAGAGCCACCGGACTACTACCCCTAATATCCCACATCATCCCATCAGCCAGAGCCACCGGACTACTACCCCTAATATCCCACATCATCCCATCAGCCAGAGCCACCGGACTACTACCCCTAATATCCCACATCATCCCATCAGCCAGAGCCACCGGACTACTACCCCTAATATCCCACATCATCCCGTCAGCCAGAGCCACCGGACTACTACCCCTAATATCCCACATCATCCCGTCAGTCAGAGCCACCGGACTACTACCCCTAATATCCCACATCATCCCGTCAGCCAGAGCCACCGGACTACTACCCCTAATATCCCACATCATCCCGTCAGCCAGAGCCACCGGACTACTACCCCTAATATCCCACATCATCCCATCAGAGCCACCGGACTACTACCCCTAATATCCCACATCATCCCATCAGCCAGAGCCACCGGACTACTACCCCTAATATCCCACATCATCCCATCAGCCAGAGCCACCGGACTACTACCCCTAATATCCCACATCATCCCGTCAGTCAGAGCCACCGGACTACTACCCCTAATATCCCACATCATCCCGTCAGCCAGAGCCACCGGACTACTACCCCTAATATCCCACATCATCCCGTCAGTCAGAGCCACCGGACTACTACCCCTAATATCCCACATCATCCCGTCAGCCAGAGCCACCGGACTACTACCCCTAATATCCCACATCATCCCGTCAGCCAGAGCCACCGGACTACTACCCCTAATATCCCACAGCATCCTGTCAGCCAGAGCCACCGACTACTACCCCTAATATCCCACATCATCCCGTCAGCCAGAGCCACCGGACTACTACCTCTAATATCCCACATCATCCCATCACCCAGAGCCACCGGACTACTACCCCTAATATCCCACATCATCCCATCAGCCAGAGCCACCGGACTACTACCCCTAATATCCCACATCATCCCGTCAGCCAGAGCCACCGGACTACTACCCCTAATATCCCACATCATCCCGTCAGCCAGAGCCACCGGACTACTCCCCCTAATATCCCACATCATCCCGTCAGCCAGAGCCACCGGACTACTCCCCCTAATATCCCACATCATCCCGTCAGCCAGAGCCACCGGACTACTACCCCTAATATCCCACATCATCCCGTCAGCCAGATCCACCGGACTACTACCCCTAATATCCCACATCATCCCGTCAGTCAGAGCCACCGGACTACTACCCCTAATATCCCACATCATCCCGTCAGCCAGAGCCACCGGACTACTACCCCTAATATCCCACATCATCCCGTCAGCCAGAGCCACCGGACTACTACCCCTAATATCCCACATCATCCCGTCAGCCAGAGCCACCGGACTACTACCCCTAATATCCCACATCATCCCGTCAGCCAGAGCCACCGGTCTACTACCCCTAATATCCCACATCATCCCGTCAGCCAGAGCCACCGGACTACTACCCCTAATATCCCACAGCATCCTGTCAGCCAGAGCCACCGACTACTACCCCTAATATCCCACATCATCCCGTCAGCCAGAGCCACCGGACTACTACCTCTAATATCCCACATCATCCCATCAGCCAGAGCCACCGGACTACTACCCCTAATATCCCACATCATTCCATCAGCCAGAGCCACCGGACTACTACCCCTAATATCCCACATCATCCCGTCAGCCAGAGCCACCAGACTACTACCCCTAATATCCCACATCATCCCGTCAGTCAGAGCCACCGGACTACCACCCCTAATATCCCACATCATCCCGTCAGCCAGAGCCACCGGACTACTACCTCTAATATCCCACATCATCCCATCAGCCAGAGCCACCGGACTACTCCCCCTAATATCCCACATCATCCCGTCAGCCAGAGCCACCGGACTACTCCCCCTAATATCCCACATCATCTCGTCAGCCAGAGCCACCGGACTACTACCCCTAATATCCCACATCATCCCGTCAGCCAGAGCCACCGGACTACTACCCCTAATATCCCACATCATCCCGTCAGCCAGAGCCACCAGACTACTACCCCTAATATCCCACATCATCCCGTCAGTCAGAGCCACCGGACTACCACCCCTAATATCCCACATCATCCCGTCAGCCAGATCCACCGGACTACTACCCCTAATATCCCACATCATCCCGTCAGTCAGAGCCACCGGACTACTACCCCTAATATCCCACATCATCCCGTCAGCCAGAGCCACCGGACTACTACCCCTAATATCCCACATCATCCCGTCAGCCAGAGCCACCGGACTACTACCCCTAATATCCCACATCATCCCGTCAGCCAGAGCCACCGGACTACTACCCCTAATATCCCACATCATCCCGTCAGTCAGAGCCACCGGACTACTACCCCTAATATCCCACATCATCCCGTCAGCCAGAGCCACCGGACTACTACCCCTAATATCCCACATCATCCCGTCAGCCAGAGCCACCGGACTACTACCCCTAATATCCCACAGCATCCTGTCAGCCAGAGCCACCGACTACTACCCCTAATATCCCACATCATCCCGTCAGCCAGAGCCACCGGACTACTACCTCTAATATCCCACATCATCCCATCAGCCAGAGCCACCGGACTACTACCCCTAATATCCCACATCATCGCATCAGCCAGAGCCACCGGACTACTACCCCTAATATCCCACATCATCCCGTCAGCCAGAGCCACCGGACTACTACCCCTAATATCCCACATCATCCCGTCAGCCAGAGCCACCGGACTACTACCCCTAATATCCCACATCATCCCGTCAGCCAGAGCCACCGGACTACTCCCCCTAATATCCCACATCATCCCGTCAGCCAGAGCCACCGGACTACTCCCCCTAATATCCCACATCATCCCGTCAGCCAGAGCCACCGGACTACTACCCCTAATATCCCACATCATCCCGTCAGCCAGAGCCACCGGACTACTACCCCTAATATCCCACATCATTCCATCAGCCAGAGCCACCGGACTACTACCCCTAATATCCCACAGCATCCCGTCAGCCAGAGCCACCGACTACTACCCCTAATATCCCACATCATCCCGTCAGCCAGAGCCACCGGACTACTACCTCTAATATCCCACATCATCCCATCAGCCAGAGCCACCGGACTACTACCCCTAATATCCCACATCATTCCATCAGCCAGAGCAACCGGACTACTACCCCTAATATCCCACATCATCCCGTCAGCCAGAGCCACCGGACTACTACCCCTAATATCCCACATCATCCCATCAGCCAGAGCAACCGGACTACTACCCCTAATATCCCACATCATCCCATCAGCCAGAGCCACCGGACTACTACCCCTAATATCCCACATCATCCCATCAGCCAGAGCCACCGGACTACTACCCCTAATATCCCACATCATCCCATCAGCCAAAGCCACCGGACTACTACCCCTAATATCCCACATCATCCCATCAGCCAGAGCCACCGGACTACTACCCCTAATATCCCACATCATCCCGTCAGCCAGAGCCACCGGACTACTACCCCTAATATCCCACATCATTCCATCAGCCAGAGCAACCGAACTACTACCCCTAATATCCCACATCATCCCATCAGCCAGAGCCACCGGACTACTACCCCTAATATCCCACATCATCCCGTCAGCCAGAGCCACCGGACTACTACCCCTAATATCCCACATCATCCCATCAGCCAGAGCAACCGGACTACTACCCCTAATATCCCACATCATCCCGTCAGCCAGAGCCACCGGACTACTACCCCTAATATCCCACATCATCCCGTCAGCCAGAGCCACCGGACTACTCCCCCTAATATCCCACATCATCCCGTCAGCCAGAGCCACCGGACTACTACCCCTAATATCCCACATCATCCCGTCAGCCAGAGCCACCAGACTACTACCACTAATATCCCACATCATCCCGTCAGCCAGAGCCACCGGACTACTACCCCTAATATCCCACATCATCCCGTCAGCCAGAGCCACCGGACTACTACCACTAATATCCCACATCATCCCGTCAGCCAGAGCCACCGGACTACTCCCCCTAATATCCCACATCATCCCGTCAGCCAGAGCCACCAGACTACTACCACTAATATCCCACATCATCCCGTCAGCCAGAGCCACCGGACTACTACCCATAATATCCCACATCATCCCATCAGCCAGAGCCACCGGACTACTCCCCCTAATATCCCACATCATCCCGTCAGCCAGAGCCACCGGACTACTCCCCCTAATATCCCACATCATTCCATCAGCCAGAGCCACCGAACTACTAACCCTAATATCCCACATCATCCCGTCAGCCAGAGCCACCAGACTACTACCACTAATATCCCACATCATCCCATCAGCCAGAGCTACCGGACTACTACCCCTAATATCCCACATCATCCCGTCAGCCAGAGCCACCAGACTACTACCACTAATATCCCACATCATCCCGTCAGCCAGAGCCACCGGACTACTCCCCCTAATATCCCACATCATCCCGTCAGCCAGAGCCACCAGACTACTACCACTAATATCCCACATCATCCCGTCAGCCAGAGCCACCGGACTACTACCCATAATATCCCACATCATCCCATCAGCCAGAGCCACCGGACTACTCCCCCTAATATCCCACATCATCCCGTCAGCCAGAGCCACCGGACTACTACCCCTAATATCCCACATCATCCCGTCAGCCAGAGCCACCGGACTACTCCCCCTAATATCCCACATCATCCCGTCAGCCAGAGCCACCGGACTACTACCCCTAATATCCCACATCATCCCGTCAGCCAGAGCCACCAGACTACTACCACTAATATCCCACATCATCCCGTCAGCCAGAGCCACCGGACTACTACCCCTAATATCCCACATCATCCCGTCAGCCAGAGCCACCGGACTACTACCACTTATATCCCACATCATCCCGTCAGCCAGAGCCACCGGACTACTCCCCCTAATATCCCACATCATCCCGTCAGCCAGAGCCACCAGACTACTACCACTAATATCCCACATCATCCCGTCAGCCAGAGCCACCGGACTACTACCCATAATATCCCACATCATCCCATCAGCCAGAGCCACCGGACTACTCCCCCTAATATCCCACATCATCCCGTCAGCCAGAGCCACCGGACTACTCCCCCTAATATCCCACATCATTCCATCAGCCAGAGCCACCGAACTACTAACCCTAATATCCCACATCATCCCGTCAGCCAGAGCCACCAGACTACTCCCCCTAATATCCCACATCATCCCGTCAGCCAGAGCCACCAGACTACTACCACTAATATCCCACATCATCCCGTCAGCTAGAGCCACCGGACTACTACCATTAATATCCCACATCATCCCGTCAGCCAGAGCTACTGGACAACTACCACTAATATCCCACATCATCCCGTCAGCCAGAGCCACCGGACTACTACCACTAATATCCCACATCATCCCGTCAGCCAGAGCCACCGGACTACTCCCCCTAATATCCCACATCATTCCATCAGCCAGAGCCACCGAACTACTAACCCTAATATCCCACATCATCCCGTCAGCCAGAGCCACCGGACTACTCCCCCTAATATCCCACATCATCCCGTCAGCCAGAGCCACCAGACTACTACCACTAATATCCCACATCATCCCGTCAGCCAGAGCCACCGGACTACTACCATTAATATCCCACATCATCCCGTCAGCCAGAGCTACCGGACAACTACCACTAATATCCCACATCATCCCGTCAGCCAGAGCCACCGGACTACTACCACTAATATCCCACATCATCCCGTCAGCCAGAGCCACCGGACTACTACCACTAATATCCCACATCATCCCATCAGCCAGAGCTACCAAACTACTAACCCTAATATCCCACATCATCCCGTCAGCCAGAGCTACCGGACTACTAACCCTAATATCCCACATCATCCCGTCATCCAGAGCCACCGGACTACTACCACTAATATCCCACATCATCCCATCAGCCAGAGCTACCGGACTACTAACCCTAATATCCCACATCATCCCGTCAGCGAGAGCCACCGGACTACTACCCCTAATATCCCACATCATCCCATCAGCCAGAGCTACCGGACTACTACCCCTAATATCCCACATCATCCCGTCAGCCAGAGCTACCGGACTACTACCCCTAATATCCCACATCATCCCATCAGCCAGAGCTACCGAACTACTAACCCTAATATCCCACATCATCCCGTCAGCCAGAGCTACCGGACTACTACCCCTAATATCCCACATCATCCCGTCAGCCAGAGCCACCGGACTACTCCCCCTAATATCCCACATCATTCCATCAGCCAGAGCCACCGAACTACTAACCCTAATATTCCACATCATCCCGTCAGCCAGAGCCACCGGACTACTACCACTAATATCCCACATCATCCCATCAGCCAGAGCCACCGGACTACTAACCCTAATATCCCACATCATCCCATCAGCCAGAGCTACCGAACTACTAACCCTAATATCCCACATCATCCCGTCAGCCAGAGCTACCGGACTACTACCCCTAATATCCCACATCATCCCGTCAGCAAGAGCCACCGGACTACTCCCCCTAATATCCCACATCATCCCGTCAGCCAGAGCCACCGGACTACTACCACTAATATCCCACATCATCCCATCAGCCAGAGCTACCGAACTACTAACCCTAATATCCCACATCATCCCGTCAGCCAGAGCCACCAGACTACTCCCCCTAATATCCCACATCATTCCATCAGCCAGAGCCACCGAACTACTAACCCTAATATTCCACATCATCCCGTCAGCCAGAGCCACCGGACTACTCCCCCTAATATCCCACATCATCCCGTCAGCCAGAGCCACCGGACTACTACCACTAATATCCCACATCATCCCATCAGCCAGAGCTACCGAACTACTAACCCTAATATCCCACATCATCCCGTCAGCCAGAGCTACCGGACAACTACCACTAATATCCCACATCATCCCGTCAGCCAGAGCCACCGGACTACTACCCCTAATATCCCACATCATCCCGTCAGCCAGAGCTACCGGACAACTACCACTAATATCCCACATTATCCCGTCAGCCAGAGCCACCGGACTACTACCACTAATATCCCACATCATCCCGTCATCCAGAGCCACCGGACTACTACCATTAATATCCCACATCATCCCGTCATCCAGAGCCACCGGACTACTACCACTAATATCCCACATCATCCCGTCAGCCAGAGCCACCGGACTACTACCACTAATATCCCACATCATCCCGTCATCCAGAGCCACCGGACTACTACCATTAATATCCCACATCATCCCGTCATCCAGAGCCACCGGACTACTACCATTAATATCCCACATCATCCCGTCAGCCAGAGCTACCGGACAACTACCACTAATATCCCACATCATCCCGTCAGCCAGAGCCACCGGACTACTACCACTAATATCCCACATCATCCCGTCAGCCAGAGCCACCGGACTACTACCACTAATATCCCACATCATCCCATCAGCCAGAGCTACCGAACTACTAACCCTAATATCCCACATCATCCCGTCAGCCAGAGCTACCGGACTACTAACCCTAATATCCCACATCATCCCGTCATCCAGAGCCACCGGACTACTACCACTAATATCCCACATCATCCCATCAGCCAGAGCTACCGGACTACTACCCCTAATATCCCACATCATCCCGTCAGCCAGAGCTACCGGACTACTACCCCTAATATCCCACATCATCCCATCAGCCAGAGCTACCGAACTACTAACCCTAATATCCCACATCATCCCGTCAGCCAGAGCTACCGGACTACTACCCCTAATATCCCACATCATCCCGTCAGCCAGAGCCACCGGACTACTACCACTAATATCCCACATCATCCCATCAGCCAGAGCTACCGAACTACTAACCCTAATATCCCACATCATCCCGTCAGCCAGAGCTACCGGACTACTACCCCTAATATCCCACATCATCCCGTCAGCCAGAGCTACCGGACAACTACCACTAATATCCCACATCATCCCGTCAGCCAGAGCCACCGGACTACTACCCCTAATATCCCACATCATCCCGTCAGCCAGAGCTACCGGACAACTACCACTAATATCCCACATCATCCCGTCAGCCAGAGCCACCGGACTACTACCACTAATATCCCACATCATCCCGTCATCCAGAGCCACCGGACTACTACCACTAATATCCCACATCATCCCGTCATCCAGAGCCACCGGACTACTACCACTAATATCCCACATCATCCCATCAGCCAGAGCTACCGAACTACTAACCCTAATATCCCACATCATCCCGTCAGCCAGAGCTACCGGACTACTAACCCTAATATCCCACATCATCCCGTCATCCAGAGCCACCGGACTACTACCACTAATATCCCACATCATCCCATCAGCCAGAGCTACCGAACTACTAACCCTAATATCCCACATCATCCCGTCAGCCAGAGCTACCGGACTACTAACCCTAATATCCCACATCATCCCGTCAGCCAGAGCCACCGGACTACTACCACTAATATCCCACATCATCCCATCAGCCAGAGCTACCGAACTACTAACCCTAATATCCCACATCATCCCATCAGCCAGAGCCACCGGACTACTACCCCTAATATCCCACATCATCCCGTCATCCAGAGCCACCGGACTACTACCACTAATATCCCACATCATCCCATCAGCCAGAGCTACCGAACTACTAACCCTAATATCCCACATCATCCCGTCAGCCAGAGCTACCGGACTACTAACCCTAATATCCCACATCATCCCGTCATCCAGAGCCACCGGACTACTACCACTAATATCCCACATCATCCCATCAGCCAGAGCTACCGAACTACTAACCCTAATATCCCACATCATCCCATCAGCCAGAGCCACCGGACTACTAACCCTAATATCCCACATCATCCCATCAGCCAGAGCCACCGGACTACTAACCCTAATATCCCACATCATCCCGTCATCCAGAGCCACCGGACTACTACCACTAATATCCCACATCATCCCATCAGCCAGAGCTACCGAACTACTAACCCTAATATCCCACATCATCCCGTCAGCCAGAGCTACCGGACTACTAACCCTAATATCCCACATCATCCCGTCAGCCAGAGCCACCGGACTACTACCACTAATATCCCACATCATCCCATCAGCCAGAGCTACCGAACTACTAACCCTAATATCCCACATCATCCCATCAGCCAGAGCTACCGGACTACTACCCCTAATATCCCACATCATCCCGTCAGCCAGAGCTACCGGACTACTACCCCTAATATCCCACATCATCCCATCAGCCAGAGCCACCGGACTACTCCCCCTAATATCCCACATCATCCCGTCAGCCAGAGCCACCGGACTACTCCCCCTAATATCCCACATCATTCCATCAGCCAGAGCCACCGGACTACTACCCCTAATATCCCACATCATCCCGTCAGCCAGAGCCACCGGACTACTACCCCTAATATCCCACATCATCCCATCAGCCAGAGCCACCGGACTACTACCACTAATATCCCACATCATCCGGTCAGCCAGAGCCACCGGACTACTACCCCTAATATCCCACATCATCCCATCAGCCAGAGCCACCAGACTACTCCCCCTAATATCCCACATCATCCCGTCAGCCAGAGCCACCGGACTACTCCCCCTAATATCCCACATCATCCCGTCAGCCAGAGCCACCGAACTACTAACCCTAATATCCCACATCATCCCGTCAGCCAGAGCTACCGGACTACTACCCCTAATATCCCACATCATCCCGTCAGCCAGAGCCACCGGACTACTACCCCTAATATCCCACATCATCCCATCAGCCAGAGGCACCGGACTACTACCACTAATATCCCACATCATCCCGTCAGCCAGAGCTACCGAACTACTAACCCTAATATCCCACATCATCCCGTCAGCCAGAGCCACCGGACTACTCCCCCTAATATCCCACATCATCCCGTCAGCCAGAGCCACCGGACTACTACCCCTAATATCCCACATCATCCCATCAGCCAGAGGCACCGGACTACTACCACTAATATCCCACATCATCCCGTCAGCCAGAGCTACCGAACTACTAACCCTAATATCCCACATCATCCCGTCAGCCAGAGCCACCGGACTACTACCCCTAATATCCCACATCATCCCGTCAGCCAGAGCCACCGGACTACTACCCCTAATATCCCACATCATCCCGTCAGCCAGAGGCACCGGACTACTACCACTAATATCCCACATCATCCCATCAGCCAGAGCTACCGAACTACTAACCCTAATATCCCACATCATCCCGTCAGCCAGAGCCACCGGACTACTACCCCTAATATCCCACATCATCCCGTCAGCCAGAGCCACCGGACTACTACCCCTAATATCCCACATCATACCGTCAGCCAGAGCCACCGGACTACTACCCCTAATATCCCACATCATCCCGTCAGCCAGAGCCACCGGACTACTACCACTAATATCCCACATCATCCCGTCAGCCAGAGCTACCGAACTACTACCCCTAATATCCCACATCATCCCGTCAGCCAGAGCCACCGAACTACTAACCCTAATATCCCACATCATCCCGTCAGCCAGAGCCACCGGACTACTACCCCTAATATCCCACATCATCCCGTCAGCCAGAGCCACCGGACTACTACCACTAATATCCCACATCATCCCGTCAGCCAGAGCCACCGGACTACTCCCCCTAATATCCCCCATCATCCCGTCAGCCAGAGCCACCGGACTACTACCACTAATATCCCACATCATCCCGTCAGCCAGAGCCACCGGACTACTACCCCTAATATCCCACATCATCCCGTCAGCCAGAGCCACCGAACTACTAACCCTAATATCCCACATCATCCCGTCAGCCAGAGCCACCGGACTACTACCCCTAATATCCCACATCATCCCGTCAGCCAGAGCCACCGGACTACTACCACTAATATCCCACATCATCCCGTCAGCCAGAGCCACCGGACTACTCCCCCTAATATCCCCCATCATCCCGTCAGCCAGAGCCACCGGACTACTACCACTAATATCCCACATCATCCCGTCAGCCAGAGCCACCGGACTACTACCCCTAATATCCCACATCATCCCGTCAGCCAGAGCCACCGGACTACTACCCCTAATATCCCACATCATCCCGTCAGCCAGAGCCACCGGACTACTACCCCTAATATCCCACATCATTCCATCAGTCAGAGCCACCAGACTACTACCACTAATATCCCACATCATCCCGTCAGCCAAAGCCACCGGACTACTACCCCTAATATCCCACATCATCCCGTCAGCCAGAGCCACCGGACTACTACCCCTAATATCCCACATCATTCCATCAGCCAGAGCCACCAGACTACTACCACTAATATCCCACATCATCCTGTCAGCCAGAGCCACTGGACTACTACCCCTAATATCCCACATCATCCCATCAGCCAGAGCCACCGGACTACTCCCCCTAATATCCCACATCATTCCATCAGCCAGAGCTACCGGACTACTCCCCCTAATATCCCACATCATCCCGTCAGCCAGAGCCACCGGACTACTACCCCTAATATCCCACATCATCCCATCAGCCAGAGCTACCGAACTACTAACCCTAATATCCCACATCATCCCGTCAGCCAGAGCCACCAGACCACTACCCCTAATATCCCACATCATCCCGTCAGCCAGAGCCACCGGACTACTACCCCTAATATCCCACATCATCCCGTCAGCCAGAGGCACCGGACTACTACCACTAATATCCCACATCATCCCATCAGCCAGAGCTACCGAACTACTAACCCTAATATCCCACATCATCCCGTCAGCCAGAGCCACCGGACTACTACCCCTAATATCCCACATCATCCCGTCAGCCAGAGCCACCGGACTACTACCCCTAATATCCCACATCATCCCGTCAGCCAGAGCCACCGGACTACTACCCCTAATATCCCACATCATCCCGTCAGCCAGAGCCACCAGACTACTACTCCTAATATCCCACATCATCCCATCAGCCAGAGCCACCGGACTACTACCCCTAATATCCCACATCATCCCGTCAGCCAGAGCCACCGGACTACTACCACTAATATCCCACATCATCCCATCAGCCAGAGCTACCGAACTACTAACCCTAATATCCCACATCATCCCGTCAGCCAGAGCCACCGGACTACTACCCCTAATATCCCACATCATCCCGTCAGCCAGAGCCACCGAACTACTAACCCTAATATCCCACATCATCCCGTCAGCCAGAGCCACCGGACTACTACCCCTAATATCCCACATCATCCCGTCAGCCAGAGCCACCGGACTACTACCCCTAATATCCCACATCATCCCGTCAGCCAGAGCCACCGGACTACTACCCCTAATATCCCACATCATCCCGTCAGCCAGAGCCACCGGACTACTACCACTAATATCCCACATCATCCCGTCAGCCAGAGCCACCGGACTACTACCCCTAATATCCCACATCATCCCGTCAGCCAGAGCCACCGGACTACTACCCCTAATATCCCACATCATCCCGTCAGCCAGAGCCACCGGACTACTACCCCTAATATCCCACATCATCCCGTCAGCCAGAGCCACCGGACTACTACCCCTAATATCCCACATCATTCCATCAGCCAGAGCCACCAGACTACTACCACTAATATCCCACATCATCCCGTCAGCCAGAGCCACCGGACTACTACCCCTAATATCCCACATCATCCCGTCAGCCAGAGCCACCGGACTACTACCCCTAATATCCCACATCATTCCATCAGCCAGAGCCACCAGACTACTACCCCTAATATCCCACATCATCCCGTCAGCCAGAGCCACCGGACTACTACCCCTAATATCCCACATCATTCCATCAGCCAGAGCCACCAGACTACTACCCCTAATATCCCACATCATCCCGTCAGCCAGAGCCACCGGACTACTACCCCTAATATCCCACATCATCCCGTCAGCCAGAGCCACCGGACTACTACCCCTAATATCCCACATCATCCCGTCAGCCAGAGCCACCGGACTACTACCCCTAATATCCCACATCATCCCGTCAGCCAGAGCCACCGGACTACTACCCCTAATATCCCACATCATCCCATCAGCCAGAGCCACCGGACTACTCCCCCTAATATCCCACATCATTCCGTCAGCCAGAGCTACCGGACTACTACCACTAATATCCCACATCATCCCGTCAGCCAGAGCCATCGGACTACTCCCCCTAATATCCCACATCATTCCATCAGCCAGAGCTACCGGACTACTACCCCTAATATCCCACATCATCCCATCAGCCAGAGCCACCGGACTACTCCCCCTAATATCCCACATCATTCCATCAGCCAGAGCTACCGGACTACTACCCCTAATATCCCACATCATCCCATCAGCCAGAGCCACCGGACTACTCCCCCTAATATCCCACATCATCCCATCAGCCAGAGCCACCGGACTACTCCCCCTAATATCCCACATCATCCCGTCAGCCAGAGCCACCGGACTACTACCCCTAATATCCCACATCATCCCGTCAGCCAGAGCCACCGGACTACTACCCCTAATATCCCACATCATCCCATCAGCCAGAGCCACCGGACTACTACCACTAATATCCCACATCATCCCGTCAGCCAGAGCCACCGGACTACTACCCCTAATATCCCACATCATCCCATCAGCCAGAGCCACCGGACTACTACCACTAATATCCCACATCATCCCATCAGCCAGAGCCACCGGACTACTCCCCCTAATATCCCCCATCATCCCATCAGCCAGAGCCACCGGACTACTACCCCTAATATCCCACATCATCCCATCAGCCAGAGCCACCGGACTACTACCCCTAATATCCCACATCATCCCGTCAGCCAGAGCCACCGGACTACTACCCCTAATATCCCACATCATCCCATCAGCCAGAGCCACCGGACTACTACCACTAATATCCCACATCATCCCGTCAGCCAGAGCCACCGGACTACTACCCCTAATATCCCACATCATCCCGTCAGCCAGAGCCACCGGACTACTACCCCTAATATCCCACATCATCCCGTCAGCCAGAGCCACCGGACTACTACCACTAATATCCCACATCATCCCGTCAGCCAGAGCCACCGGACTACTACCCCTAATATCCCACATCATCCCGTCAGCCAGAGCCACCGGACTACTACCCCTAATATCCCACATCAACCCGTCAGCCAGAGCCACCAGACTACTACCCCTAATATCCCACATCAACCCGTCAGCCAGAGCCACCGGACTACTACCCCTAATATCCCACATCATCCCATCAGCCAGAGCCACCGGACTACTACCCCTAATATCCCACATCATCCCGTCAGCCAGAGCCACCGGACTACTACCACTAATATCCCACATCATCCCGTCAGCCAGAGCCACCGGACTACTACCCCTAATATCCCACATCATCCCGTCAGCCAGAGTCACCGGACTACTACCCCTAATATCCCACATCATCCCATCAGCCAGAGCCACCGGACTACTACCACTAATATCCCACATCATCCCGTCAGCCAGAGCCACCGGACTACTACCCCTAATATCCCACATCATCCCATCAGCCAGAGCCACCGGACTACTACCACTAATATCCCACATCATCCCGTCAGCCAGAGCCACCGGACTACTACCCCTAATATCCCACATCATCCCATCAGCCAGAGCCACCGGACTACTACCCTTAATATCCCACATCATTCCATCAGCCAGAGCCACCGGACTACTCCCCCTAATATCCCACATCATCCCGTCAGCCAGAGCCACCGGACTACTACCCCTAATATCCCACATCATCCCGTCAGCCAGAGCCATCGGACTACTCCCCCTAATATCCCACATCATCCCATCAGCCAGAGCCACCGGACTACTCCATTGTCCAGGTGTCAAACCGCAGGGGAAAACCTCAGGCTAATCTGCAGATAAACTGCAGGTCTTTTGACCTGCGGATTTACCTGCGAATTTTGCAAAATCCGAGCGGAAAATTCGGCAGCAGGATCCGCAGCGTGTGCACACACCTTTAGGGTACCGTTACACATAGCGATGCACCAGCGATCCCGACAATGATACGACCTGGTAAGGATCGCTGGTGCGTCGCCAAATGGTCACTAGTAAGCTGTCAGTCAGACCTACTCAACCGTATACCGTATAGCGACCTCGGCGGTCGTTGGGACCTTGTCACACAGCAGCTTTTCTGACGACTGCCACCTGCGTCCCTGATTTCTGAGTCGCTAACGAGGTCGCTCGTCGGTGTCAGACACAGCGATGCGCACTGGCCAGCGGGACACCAATGATCAAAAAATGGCCCAGGACATTCGAGCACGATCAGCGACATCGCTGCGGGGGGCGGTCGCTGCTAAGTGTCACATGTAACGAGATCGCTGGCGAGGTCGCTGTTACGTCACAAAATCGGTGACACTTCAGCGATCTTGCTAACGATCTCGCTATGTGAGACGGGGCCTTTAGGGTGCGTCACCCGGTTGTAATGAAGGTTACCTGGTTACGGGCCCACTCAGAAGTTTCGCCCCCCCCCGAAACAAAACCCTAGCTGCGCCTCTGACTGGGCCGATAATCCTGGGCGTCGGTCCACTAGAACCGTACACCAGATCCTGTAGATGATGACACCTGTAAAACCTGCGGCCGGGGCCCGTGCTGCAGCCGTCATACACCGTAACGATGACCAGAGAGAACCTTGTACTCCATCCCCGCCCGTCATCTGTCACTGCTGACAACCTGCCTGTATACATGTGAGAGGTTGTCAGCCCCGCCCCCGGTGATGACATCACTGATATAATGATGAGACCACACCCCTTATACTCCAGCCCCGCCCCCGGTGATGACATCACTGATATAAGGATGAGACCACACCTCATACTCCAGCCCCACCCCGGTGATGACATCACTGATATAATGATGAGACCACACCCCTTATACTCCAGCCCCGCCCCCGGTGATGACATCACTGATATAAGGATGAGACCACACCTCATACTCCAGCCCAGCCCCCGGTGATGACATCACTGATATAATGATGAGACCACACCTCTTATACTCCAGCCCCGCCCCAGGTAATGACATCACTGATATAATGATGAGACCACACCCCTTATACTCCAGCCCCGCCCCCGGTGATGGCAGCACTGATATAATGATGAGACCACACCTCTTCTACTCCAGCCCCACCCCGGTGATGACATCACTGATATAATGATGAGACCACACCTCTTCTACTCCAGCCCAGCCCCCGGTGATGACATCACTGATATAATGATGAGACCACACCTCTTCTACTCCAGCCCCGCCCCAGGTAATGACATCACTGATATAATGATGAGACCACACCTCTTCTACTCCAGCCCAGCCCCCGGTGATGACATCACTGATATAATGATGAGACCACACCCCTTATACTCCAGCCCCGCCCCCCGGTGATGACATCAGTGATATAATGATGAGACCACACCCCTTATACTCCAGCCCCGCCCCCGGTGATGGCAGCACTGATGTAATGTTCTCCGTCCGCCCTGTAGAGCCCCTTCCCTGCCCTCGCTGCCTCTTATAGAGATGAGCGAACACAATGTAACAATCTATAAATTTTATAACAATCTTCATTGTACATATAGACACATTTGTTGTTTTCTGTTATCAGCCAGCTGAGAGACGAGCCGTTGGTTCCTCGTGGGAATGACAGGGGGCAGCGTAGGGCGTGGAGCTCGTCCTCCCCCGTCATGGTGGCACCTCTGCCCTTTAACCCTTCAGTTCGCAGCTAGATGTGATATTATCTTACAATAAAAGTAAAAAGAAGATGTAGGCGCGGCGTCTTGTGCGGGCGGTGACGGCTCCAGCGCTGGGGACGGGGTCATTGCTGGTCATGCCCACGTTATTGCACTCATTGTACCTGCCAATAAGCATTGATAAGATGTGGTAGGTCACAGCGCCACCCTGGGGCCACTCCTAATAATTCCGATCTGTTTTGGCCATTTCATACCACGGATTCTGCAGAGAAAAGAACGAAAAGTTTATTGAGATTCACCTCAAAGTCTGAGGATCCCCCCGGGGCCGGGCCCCCACATATCTGCAACATCTTCCCACCTGACAGATCCTGGTGACAACCAGTAATCGCCACCATGCCACCACCTGAAGGAGTTGTCAGGATTCACCTTGCCTACACATAAAGGCTGATGTCCCGCCGAAGAGTGCCGGGTCCTGCCCGAGGGAGTGTGGGGTTGTGACCGAGATCGTGGGGTCCTGCCCGAGAGCGCCGTGTCCGGCTCGAGAGCATGGGGTCATGACTGTCAGCGCAGGGTCCTGACTGAGAGCACAGGATCCTGATTGAGAGCACGGGGTCCAGCCCAAGAGCAAGGGGTTGTGACTGAGAGGGCAGTGTCCTGCCCGAGAGTGCGGGGTCCTGCCAGAGAGCACCAGGTTGTGACGGAGAGTGCGGGGTCCTGCCCGAGAGCGCAGGGTTGTGACCGAGAGTTCGGGGTTGTGCTCGAGAGCGTGGAGTCGTGCCCGAGAGCACAGGGTATTGACCAAGAGCGCAGGGTTCTGACTGAGAATGTGCAGTCCTGATTGAGAGCGCAGGGTCCTGCCCGGGAGCATGGGGCCCTACCCGAGTGCACAACGTTGTGACCGAGAGCGCAGGGTCGTGCCCAAGATTGCGGGGTCCTACCCTAGAGTGTGGGGTCCTGCCAGAGAGCGCTGGTTCATGACAGAGAGCGTGAGTTCATGACTGAGAGCGTGGGTTTGTGACCAAGAGCGCGGTTTAGTGACTGAGAGTGTGGGATCCTGCCTGAGTGTGGGGTCCTGCCGGAGAGTGCAGGGTCGTGACCAAGAGCGCAGGTTCTTGACCAAGAGAGGGGGTCTTGAGCAGAAGACCCCATATCTGGCAAGTATAAGGAGTACGAACAAGGGTGGCCTTGGATATTACCCCCGCTCCACCTGCTCACACTGCGCTGGACTTTACGCACCTCTTCGTAGTCCCGTTTGGGAAAGTTTCGGGAATATTCCTCATAATCCTCAAACACGTTGGCGCCTTTGTTCACCTCGCCCAGGTTGGTCTTTGCTTGAACTTTCGGGAATAGTCGCGCGGGGGCGGGGCTCCCCTCTGAGAACGGCGCCTCCTCCTTCTCGATCAGAGTCGCCTGGTCGCTATGTTTCTTTCCTTTCTTGGAGCTGTAAGGAAATAATTCAGGGTGAGACGTGCAGCACCCCCATATTTAGCGGTATTATACCACCGCTGTGCCCCGAGGGCAGGAATATGGCGCAACACCTAGAGGCACATCTTCAAAACTCTCACCTGACGGTAACACTAATCACTGCGCCCACCAGAGCGAACACCGACGCACCCAGCACCACGCCAACGACCACCAGGATCAGCAGAAAGTCTGAGGGGAGAATATGAGAGAGATGGTGACATGATGGAGGGTGTCAGGAAAATATGAGTTATTGTCTAAATAACCAAAGCACCCATCCAGGGCTGCCTGTTGCCTCTCCTTGGTTTGTGAAACGATCCCCCTCAGAGCTTCCAGTCCTATCCCTTACACATGGTCATTTTATTGCTCTGACTGGTTAAATGCAGTTCCTCCCACCAAGGATTTATAATTTCTTTTGCCTGTTCAAACTCGAATTTAATAACTACAATAATCCTATGGACAGGAAAAACATATTTTCAGAATCAGTATAATAAAAGCTACGCACGGCAGCGTTTTGCGGCTTCCAGAGTCCCCAGAAACCGGGGAAACAGTTTCTGCCCCCCTGTGATACGCAGACGGGTCACGTTTGGTCTCAAACGAAAGATAATGTCGTAAGAGAAAATATAATACTCATGTCGTCACTCTGTCAGCTTCCCAGCCAAAGATATGGCAAGTAGAAGTTTTTTATAACTTTTTAAACGAGGCGTATGGAGCGCTCCACCCAGGGCCTAGAGGGGTACTCGGTACCGGGCCCGTTGATCTCAATGGGAGTTGTCACGGAAGCTGTGACCCGGCCCGTGGCCCTGGGGCTCCATGGCAAAAAGGGGATGAATGAACAATGAAATGAAGTTTATGAATAGTTCGTGACGCCACCTGCGGTGTTCAGCAAGTGAGGTGTTAATAATAATAAATAATAATACATTTTATTTCTATAGCGCCGACATATTCCGCAGCACTTTACATTTCAGAGGGGATTTGTACAGACGATAGACATTACAGCATAACAATAATCACATACAGTAGATTATAACAAATACCAAGAGGAGTGAGGACCCTGCTCGCAAGCTTACAGTCTATGAGGAAAGAGGGAGACACGAAAGGTGGGTGGTAACAGTTGCCCTGATTGTATGGACCAGCCATAATGTTAAGTGTGTAACAGTACAGACACAGAGGGCTAATGGATGCATAAAGCATGTGGGAACATGATGCGGGAAATCTGGTTATGGTAAAACTTTTGGCTGTGCCACACAGGGATAGATTAGGTTAATGTGTTGAGGCGGTAGGCCAGTCTGAATAAATGTGTTTTCAGGGCACGCTTAAAATTGTGGGGAATGGGGACTAATCGTATTGACCTGGGAAGTGCATTCCAAAGAATTGGCGCGGCACGTGTAAAGTCTTGGAGACGGGAGTGGGAGGTTCTGACTATTGAGGATACTAACCTCAGGTCATCAGCAGAACGGAGGGCGCGGGTAGGGTGGTATACTGAAACAAGGGAGGAGATGTAGGGTGGTGCTGAGCCATGGAGGGCTTTGTGGGTGAGGGTAATAAGTTTATACTGAATTCTGGAGTGGATGGGTAGCCAGTGTAATGACTGGCACAAGGTAGAGGCATCGGTGTAACGATTGGTGAGGAATATGATCCTGGCTGCAGCATTCAAGACAGATTGGAGAGGGGAGAGTTTGGTAAGAGGGAGACCGATTAGAAGAGAGTTACAATAGTCGAGACGAGAATGAATAAGAGAAACAGTAAGAGTTTTTGCAGAGTCAAAAGTAAGAAAAGGTCGAATTCTAGAAATGTTTTTGAGGTGCAGATGACAAGAGCGAGCCAGTGATCGAATGTGGGGGGCAAAGGAACGCTCGGAATCAAGTATGACCCCAAGACAGCGGGCCTGTTGCTGGGGAGTAATAGTGGAACCACACACGGAAATGGCAATGTCGGGTATAGGTACATTAGTAGCGGGAGGAAACACCAGGAGTTCAGTCTTTGACAGGTTCAGTTTCAGATATAGTGAGGACATGATGTTAGACACAGCGTTTAGACAATCGCCGGTGTTTTCTAGAAAGGCTGGCGTGATGTCAGGAGAAGAAGCGTATAATTGGGTGTCATCAGCATAGAGATGGTACGGGAAACCAAATCTACTGATTGTTTGACCAATAGGGGCAGTGTACAAGGAGAAGAGGAGGGGGCCTAGAACCGATCCTTGGGGGACCCCAACAGTAAGGGGAAGGAGAGAGGAGGAGGAGCCAGCAAAAGATACAGTAAAGGAGCGGTCAGAGAGATAGGAGGAGAACCAGGAGAGAACGGTGTCCTTGAGGCCAATGGAGCGGAGCATAGTGAGGAGGAGCTGATGATCCACAGTGTCGAATGCTGCAGAGAGATCCAAGAGAATTAGCATGGAGTAATGACCATTTGATTTAGCTGTTAGTAGATCATTAGAGACTTTAGTGAGGGCAGTTTCAGTGGAGTGTAAAGAGAGGAAACCAGATTGGAGAGGGTCGAGAACAGAGTTTTCTGAGAGATAGCGGATAAGACGGGAGTGGACCAGGCGTTCCAGGAGTTTAGAGATGAAGGGAAGATTAGAGACAGGTCTATAGTTAGCGGCACAGTTTTGGTCGAGGGATGGTTTTTTAAGTAGTGGATGTATGATGGCATGCTTAAATGAGGAGGGAAAAATACCAGAAGAGAGAGAGAGGTTAAATATTTTAGTTAGGTGAGGGGTGACAGCAGGGGAAAGGGACTGGAGGAGATGTGACGGAAATGGGTCACTGGTGCAAGTAGTTGGGCGAGAAGATGCAAGGAGCCTGCTTACTTCTTCTTCTGTGACTGGTTCAAAATCAGAGAGTGAGCTAGATGCAGTGGGGGAGGGAGGACAGTGCGTGGTATGAGGGGATTGGGAAATAGTTTCCTGTCAAATCTGGTCAATTTTTTCTTTGAAGTAATTGGCCAGATCGTCAGCTCTGAGCTCTGTGGTTGGGGCCTGCACTCTTGGATTGAGTAGAGAATG
The DNA here is from genome assembly GCF_039654945.1 of Dendrobates tinctorius. Lineage (NCBI taxonomy): Eukaryota > Metazoa > Chordata > Amphibia > Anura > Dendrobatidae > Dendrobates > Dendrobates tinctorius. The sequence continues at coordinate 3,124,353 of NW_027361849.1, read as the reverse complement.
AAAAGTGTCAAAGAGACGTTTCGGGTTATTGGACAGTGAGGTGATGAAGGTGTTGAAATAGGTTTGTTTGGAGAGGTGAAGGGCAGTGTTGTATGTTCTAAGCATAAACTTAAAATGGATGAAATCTTCGTGTAGATTGGATTTTCTCCACAGACGTTCGGCGCACCTGGAGCACCGCTGCAGGAAACGTGTTTGCACCGTGTGCCAGGGTTGTCGCCGTCTGCGTTGTGGTGTTCTATTTATGGGGGGTGCAAATTCATCCAGGGCACTTTGAAGTGTTTCATTGTAATGCTTCAATGCAGAATCAGGACATGAGAGGGAGGAGATAGGGGCCAATGATGACTGCAAGTTCTTCATAAGTTTCTGGGTGTTAATGGCCTGTGTGTTTCTATAAGTCTGGACAGTGGGGGTGACCTGAGCAGCCTGGCAGTTCTTGATAGAGAATGAAAGAAGATTGTGGTCAGAGAGCGGGAGAGGGGAGTTTGTGAAATCATCCACTGCACAAAGCCGAGAGAAGACCAAGTCGAGGGAGTTTCCGTCTTCATGCGTTGGAGAATTAGTAAGCTGCGAAAGGCCAAATGAGGAGGTTAGAGATAAAAGGTGAGTAGCAGATGGTGAGAGGGGAAGAGCAATGGGGATGTTGAAATCTCCCATGATGAGGGTAGGGATGTCACAGGAGAGAATGTGGAAGCCAAGTGGCAAAATGATCCAGGAACTGATGGGAGGGGCCGGGAGGACGATACACCACCGCCACTCGCATGGAGAAGGGGGTGTAGAGTCTGACGGCATGGACCTCAAAAGAAGGGAAGACAAGTGAGGGTACTTGAGGGATAACCTGAAAGGTACATTTTGATGATAGGAGCAGACCAACGCCTCCACCTGCTCTATTGTCTGATCTTGGGGTATGAGAGAAGTGTAGCCCCCCGTATGAAAGAGCAGCAGCAGCGGTAGTGTCTGACTGCTGGATCCAGGTTTCAGTAAGAGCCAGGAGGTTAAGAGAATTAGAAAGGAAGAAGTCATGGATGAAGGAGAGTTTGTTACACACTGAGCGAGAATTCCAAAGTGCACAATTAAGAGAGACAGATGGCATGCAGGGAATATTAATCAGATTACAGGGGTTTCTGAGTGTAGCAGTTGGGGGGTTTGACTTTCTATAACATGGGGGACCAGGGTTGGGAGCAATGTCTCCTGCGACTAGGAGAAGGAGGATAGAAAGAGTGAGCAGATGGTTAAGTGATTTGTGAGAGCGTCTCTGATGTTGAATGGTGGGACTGACTGGATCTGTGCAATTTAACAATGTGAAAAGAGCGTGAGTGCTATACATAGGAGAGGAAAGAAGCGAGGGGCCAATATGGATGGAGTGTAGAGAGTTAATGCCAGGGCAGTGGATGTGTGTGAATGCAGCGACCAGGATATAAATTACACAAATGCATATGGTATATATTTGTTGTACTCCTAATGTACAGGGAGTAGATGTATATAAATGTCTTACCTGTCTCCTGCCCTGTCTAACTGCCATGTTATAACTGCCAATAGTACTTTGATACATGTACTTCGATTACATGTGCATAAATGCTCCCCCTAGCTAGGTCTGAATATATAGGAGGTTAAGGCTAAGTTGTTTTTTTTGGTTTCTTTTTTGTTGGCTCTCTCTTCTCGTTAATCACACTAAATTGAGACACCAGGACCCAATAAAATGTTGTGGTCAAATAAACACATGTCCAGCACTACATGGATCATAAAGCACTTTGAAAAGTTTCTTGACCTCACAACATAAGGGGACAAACAGAGTAAGTTGAAAAAAACTATATACCAGATATAAGCTTGCAGAGTTGAAAACACAGAGATAGCATTCAGGATTAACTGCTTGCTGACATTGAATGGAGACACAGGAGTGGATTCAGAGCAGAGATTAGAAAAGCTGGTTAATAATAATAAATTTTATTTCTATAGCGCCGACATATTCCGCAGCACTTTACATTTCAGAGGGGATTTGTACAGACAATAGACATTACAGCATAACAATAATCACATAGATCATAACAGATACCAAGAGGAGTGAGGACCCTGCTCGCAAGCTTACAGTCTATGAGGAAAGAGGGAGACACGAAAGGTGGGTGGTAACAGTTGCCCTGATTGTATGGACCAGCCATAATGTTAAGTGTGTAACAGTACAGACACAGAGGGCTAATGGATGCATAAAGCATGTGGGAACATGATGCGGGGAACCTGGTTATGGTAAAACTTTTGGCTGTGCCACACAGGGATAGATTAGGTTAATGTGTTAATAAAGTCTGAATAAATGAGTTTTCAGGGCACGCTTAAAATTGTAGGGATTGGGGACTAATCGTATTGACCTGGGAAGTGCATTCCAAAGAATTGGCGCAGCACGTGTAAAGTCTTGGAGACGAGAGTGGGAGGTTCTGATTATTGAGGATGCTTACCTCAGGTCATCAGCAGAACGGAGGGCGCGGGTAGGGTGGTATACTGAAACAAGGGAGGAGATGTAAGGTGGTGCTGAGCCATGGAGGGCTTTGTGGGTGAGGGTAATAAGTGTGCATAGCTAGGGGGCATGTGATACAGAGATTCTGCACTTTATCCATCTGTTCAGTAGCTATAGTTTATATAGCCTGATCTATTAGATCATCCTTTTTGGCATTTGATTGTGGATTATATTAGATTACATTACGCCAGTTTACTCAGATGTGAGGATTTTTTGTAGGATGTATGTGTGTATATATATATATGTGATGCACGATATACAGTTTTGATTAGATCTATTTCCGTGCCCATGCTGTTATGTGCGGTGTCCACTCACTGGTTTGTTAACTACTATTATTTGTACCCACGATTGTCAATTGTATATCTACCGAATATGTCAGGTCTGATCTGCCTTTGTATGTTGTTATTTTAAGTGTGCTTTTATATTGTATGTCTTTTTGTCTGTCGGGCATTTATGTTCAATAAAGCTTTTTGTATTTTTAATTTTGGCTGAGTGTGCACTGGTTCCTGCGCGTCTGTTCTTTTCCTTATACACACCTAACAGTGCCAGACACGGCGTCCCCCATAACAGTGCCAGACACGGCGTCCCGCATAACAGTGCCAGACACGGCGTCCCCCATAACAGTGCCAGACACGGCGTCCCGCATAACAGTGCCAGACACGGCGTCCCGCATAACAGTGCCAGACACGGCGCCCCCATAACAGTGCCAGACACGGCGTCCCCCATAACGGTGCCAGACACGGCGTCCCCCATAACGGTGCCAGACACGGCGTCCCCCATAACAGTGCCAGACACGGCGTCCCCCATAACAGTGCCAGACACGGCGTCCCGCATAACAGTGCCAGACACGGCGTCCCGCATAACAGTGCCAGACACGGCGCCCCCATAACAGTGCCAGACACGGCGTCCCCCATAACAGTGCCAGACACGGCGTCCCCCATAACAGTGCCAGACACGGCGTCCCGCATAACAGTGCCAGACACGGCGTCCCCCATAACAGTGCCAGACACGGCGTCCCGCATAACAGTGCCAGACACGGCGTCCCCCATAACAGTGCCAGACACGGCGTCCCGCATAACAGTGCCAGACACGGCGTCCCCCATAACAGTGCCAGACACGGCGTCCCGCATAACAGTGCCAGACACGGCGTCCCGCATAACAGTGCCAGACACGGCGCCCCCATAACAGTGCCAGACACGGCGTCCCCCATAACAGTGCCAGACACGGCGTCCCCCATAACAGTGCCAGACACGGCGTCCCGCATAACAGTGCCAGACACGGCGTCCCCCATAACAGTGCCAGACACGGCGTCCCGCATAACAGTGCCAGACACGGCGTCCCGCATAACAGTGCCAGACACGGCGCCCCCATAACAGTGCCAGACACGGCGTCCCCCATAACGGTGCCAGACACGGCGTCCCCCATAACAGTGCCAGACATGGCATCCCGCATAACAGTGCCAGACACGGCGCCCCCATAACAGTGCCAGACACGGCGTCCCGCATAACAGTGCCAGACACGGCGCCCCCATAACAGTGCCAGACACGGCGTCCCCCATAACGGTGCCAGACACGGCGTCCCCCATAACGGTGCCAGACACGGCGTCCCCCATAACGGTGCCAGACACGGTGTCCCCCATAACAGTGCCAGACACGGCGTCCCCCATAACGGTGCCAGACACGGCGTCCCCCATAACGGTGCCAGACACGGCGTCCCCCATAACGGTGCCAGACACGGTGTCCCCCATAACGGTGCCAGACACGGCATCCCCCATAACGGTGCCAGACACGGCGTCCCCCATAACGGTGCCAGACACGGCGTCCCTATAACAGTGTGTGACAGGGTCACTGGTGTCGTACATGAGGGGAGATATGTGTCACATAGATTGCTGTCCTGTGTGAGGTGGAAGCCATAAGTGTTTTCTCCAGCACGCTATGTGCTGACAGCAGTCCAGTTGCTGTATGGGCCTGGCATTCATGGTGGGTTGGTCAGAGATGGGCGGACGCCTACCCACCATATCTACAGCTCCAGGGTGTGGCTGGAGGGGAAATAAATGTCCAGCCGGTTTATTTTCTGTGTTGTGTAGAGGCAAGCCCTCGGCTGACGCTCCTGAGAGAGCTGCCATATGTGCAGGCCCAAGAGCGCTGGGCAGGACGGTGGGTGAGCTGTTTTATCTGTTGTCATTTTGTGGTTTATGACACAACTAAATGGAGGAGCGATGCTACGGCATCGGGAGGGCGGTAATGTCACGATGGGGGCTGGCTTTGCAGCGTTGAGAATCTCCCCCCATGTGCTCACCCACCTATCCACTCTCTCTTTCCCCATGTGCTGACTTCTCCCGTCTGCGCTCTCTTCTTTGACCTGTCTACCCCATGTGCTGTCCCCCTTGTCTGCTGTCTCTCTCCTTCCTGTGTTCTCCCCCCTGTGCTCTGTCTCTCACCTCTGTGACCGTGTACAGAGCATACCACAGCTCCTGGGCAGGGGAGGAAGCAAAAGACAACACTGACATTACAGCAGGAGATCGCAGAGGATACATATTGTGAGGTAAAATATTGTTTAAAAACAGTCAGTGAAATATTTTACCTCACAACATGTCTCCTCTGCGATCCCCTGCTGTAATGTCAGTGTTGTCTTTTGCTTCCTCCCCTGCCCAGGAGATGTGGTATGCTCCGTACAGTCAGACACAGACAGTTTTTAAAATGAGCTTTCGTTCATGAGAAAACCCCTTTAATGTGACCGGCTTCCTCTGCCTGTAGACACGTCGCGCATCTGCCGCCGGGATCAGCCGAATGATTCACTGCGCCTGCGTGGAATTCGCGCAGGTGCAGCGTGATGGGCTTCCGCTGGTGGTACCGCACAAGAGGCTGAGTGTGTGTGAGAGTATGTGTGTGGTGTGTACGGCGTATAGAGTGTGTGTTGCGACGGTGTTCCGCTGGTGGTACCGCGCAATAGGTTGGTACCAGCAGCGGTTCCATATTGAGACAGCCATCACTTGGGTGTCCCAATATGGCGGCCGGTGAACTTCCTCCGCTTGGAATTCTGGGATACGGTGACATCTGGACAGAACAGGAAATGAAAACATTGCAAGGCAATTATATTAATAGATAAACCACCCATAGAGTTTAACCCACGTGTGCCTGTCTACCTCGAGGAGCAGCTAAGCCTGCCAACCTGCCAGAAGTGACACACAGAGCCCCCCTGACAGTGACCACAATGTGTCCTTATGACTTTACACCCCATAGTTAGTCGTGGTCACTTGTTTCCCAGTTTTGCCCCTCAGGCGGTCCCCGTTCACACTTACTGTCTGTACAGTTCTCTCCGGAGTATCCAAAATCACATCTGTAAAAAAAAAATAATACAGAAAGAAAGGTGAGTGTTATACCACTGAGCCGCCGTGGTTCCCTATATACAGTACAGTGCTAACCACTGAGCCGCCGTGGTTCCCTATATACAGTAGAGTGCTAACCACTGAGCCGCCGTGGTTCCCTATATACAGTAGAGTGCTAACCACTGAGCCGCTGTGGTTCCATAGATACAGTACAGTGCTAACCACTGAGCCGCCGTGGTTCCCTATATACAGTAGAGTGCTAACCACTGAGCCGCCGTGGTTCCCTATATACAGTAGAGTGCTAACCACTGAGCCGCCGTGGTTCCCTATATACAGTACAGTGCTAAACACTGAGCCGCCGTGGTTCCCTATATACGGTACAGTGCTAACCACTGAGCCGCCGTGGTTCCCTATATACAGTACAGTGCTAACCACTGAGCCGCCGTGGTTCCCTATATACAGTACAGTGCTAACCACTGAGCCGCCGTGGTTCCCTATATACAGTAGAGTGCTAACCACTGAGCCGCCGTGGTTCCCTATATACAGTACAGTGCTAACCACTGAGCCGCCGTGGTTCCATAGATACAGTACAGTGCTAACCACTGAGCCGCCGTGGTTCCATAGATACAGTACAGTGCTAACCACTGAGCCGCCGTGGTTCCCTATATACAGTACAGTGCTAACCACTGAGCCGCCGTGGTTCCCTATATACAGTACAGTGCTAAACACTGAGCCGCCGTGGTTCCATAGATACAGTACAGTGCTAACCACTGAGCCGCCGTGGTTCCATAGATACAGTACAGTGCTAACCACTGAGCCGCCGTGGTTCCATAGATACAGTACAGTGCTAACCACTGAGCCGCCGTGGTTCCCTATATACAGTACAGTGCTAACCACTGAGCCGCCGTGGTTCCATAGATACAGTACAGTGCTAACCACTGAGCCGCCGTGGTTCCATAGATACAGTACAGTGCTAACCACTGAGCCGCCGTGGTTCCCTATATACAGTACAGTGCTAACCACTGAGCCGCCGTGGTTCCCTATATACAGTACAGTGCTAACCACTGAGCCGCCGTGGTTCCATAGATACAGTACAGTGCTAACCACTGAGCCGCCGTGGTTCCCTATATACAGTACAGTGCTAACCACTGAGCCGCCGTGGTTCCATAGATACAGTACAGTGCTAACCACTGAGCCGCCGTGGTTCCCTATATACAGTACAGTGCTAACCACTGAGCCGCCGTGGTTCCATAGATACAGTACAGTGCTAACCACTGAGCCGCCGTGGTTCCCTATATACAGTACAGTGCTAACCACTGAGCCGCCGTGGTTCCATAGATACAGTACAGTGCTAACCACTGAGCCGCCGTGGTTCCATAGATACAGTACAGTGCTAACCACTGAGCCGCCGTGGTTCCCTATATACAGTACAGTGCTAACCACTGAGCCGCCGTGGTTCCATAGATACAGTACAGTGCTAACCACTGAGCCGCCGTGGTTCCCTATATACAGTACAGTGCTAACCACTGAGCCACCGTGGTTCCCTATATACAGTACAGTGCTAACCACTGAGCCGCCGTGGTTCCATAGATACAGTACAGTGCTAACCACTGAGCCGCCGTGGTTCCCTATATACAGTACAGTGCTAACCACTGAGCCGCCGTGGTTCCATAGATACAGTACAGTGCTAACCACTGAGCCGCCGTGGTTCCCTATATACAGTACAGTGCTAACCACTGAGCCGCCGTGGTTCCATAGATACAGTACAGTGCTAACCACTGAGCCGCCGTGGTTCCCTATATACAGTACAGTGCTAACCACTGAGCCGCCGTGGTTCCATAGATACAGTACAGTGCTAACCACTGAGCCGCCGTGGTTCCATAGATACAGTACAGTGCTAACCACTGAGCCGCCGTGGTTCCCTATATACAGTACAGTGCTAACCACTGAGCCGCCGTGGTTCCCTATATACAGTACAGTGCTAACCACTGAGCCGCCGTGGTTCCATAGATACAGTACAGTGCTAACCACTGAGCCGCCGTGGTTCCCTATATACAGTACAGTGCTAACCACTGAGCCGCCGTGGTTCCATAGATACAGTACAGTGCTAACCACTGAGCCGCCGTGGTTCCCTATATACAGTACAGTTCTAACCACTGAGCCGCCGTGGTTCCATAGATACAGTACAGTGCTAACCACTGAGCCGCCGTGGTTCCCTATATACAGTACAGTGCTAACCACTGAGCCGCCGTGGTTCCCTATATACAGGACAGTGCTAACCACTGAGCCGCCATGTTGCCATATACTTGGTCTTCTCACAAAATTAGAATATCATCAAAAAGTGAATTTATTTCCTTTCTTCAATACAGACAGTGCCTCTCCTCTATTCTATAGAGTCATTACACACAGAGGGATCTATCTCACGGGTTTATTTCTGGTAATGTTGGTGATTACGGCTTACAGCCAATGAAAACCCAGAAGTCATTATCTCAGTATATTAGAATACTTTATAACACCAGCTGGAAAAATTATTGTAAAATCTGAAATGTCGTCCTCCTGAAATGTGTGATCAGTAACTGCACTCAATACTTGGCCGGGCTCCTTCTGCATCAATTACTGCATCACTGCGGCGTGGCATGGAGGCGATCAGCCTGCGGCACTGCTGAGAGGTTATGGAAGCCCAGGTCGCTTTGATAGCAGCCTTCAGCTCGTCTGCATTGTGGGGTCTGGTGTCTCTCATCTTCCTCCTGACAATACTCCATAGATTCTCTATGGGGTTAAGGTCAGGCGAGTTTGCTGCCAATCAAGCCCAGTGATACTGTTGTGTGTACTCCAGGTATTGGTACTTTTGGCCGTGTGGACAGGGGCCAAGTCCTGCTGGAGAATGACATTTCCATCTCCATAAAGCTTGTCGGCATGAAGCATGAAGAGCTCTAACATGTCCTGGTAGGCGGCTGCGCTGACGTTGGTCTTGATAAAACCCAGTGGACCTACACCAGCAGATGACACGGCTCCACAAACCATCACTGATGGTGGAGACTTCACACTAGACCTTGGAAATCGTGGTCCCAGAGCCTGTAGGAAGAGTGGAGGCCACAATCCAAGCTGCTGGAGGTCCAGTGTGAAGTCTCCACAGTCACTGATGGTTTGGCTTTTGGGATAATTGCTCGGGAGGCCTGTGCACCTGAAGATTCTGGATTGTGCTGTTCCATTTTCTCTTGTTATATTTATATCCGGAAATTTTTGCACCAAAATTTTTTTTTTTTTACTTTTCTAGTTTTTCATTGCTCTATTTGATATACTGTATGGAACCTAGAAATATGGAACCTGACGTTTTCAACTACACTGTGGAGGATGAGGAAAGGATACTGAAAGCAGGGGCGTAGCTAGAACTGATTAGGCCCCATAGCAAACTTTTAAACAGGGCCCCCTCAAAGACACACCCCCTCAAAGACACACCCCCTCAAAGACACACCCCCTCAAAGACACCCCCCCTCAAAGACACCCCCCCTCAAAGACATTCCCAGAGGTCCATGCGGCAGGCAGCTCTGCAGAGAGCTAATAGACAGCGAGGGCTCAGGGAAGGGGCGGGACTGAACTAGTCTGAAGCAATACACTGGCTGCAGGCCGGGAGGCGGGCCCAGTATGTGCTTCACTCCGCCCAGCAGGCACAGAAATGCAGCGTAGGCTGCAAAATCATAGTGTACAAGACAGCGTTGGCCACAGCACCCGACGGAGCGCCGCAGTAATGTGCTTAATTAAATTGCACTACCGGATAGCGCAGGGGCGGACACTGACAGCTTGGGGCCCCTGTGCAAGAAATGTGTCTGGGCCCCCCTCCTTTTATGGCGTCAAAGCTAAGTATATATATATGTATTGATATTATATAGCCACACACACATACAAGTATATAAATTACATAGTCTGCTTTATTATGTATATTGCCATCTCTTATTATACAGTGCCCCCTCTTGTTATGTACAATGCCGTCCCTTACATATTGAATTATATAGAGCCCTGTTTTTTATTACATACCGTCCTGTCTTGTTAGCTGTATAATGCAATGATAGCTGATGGAGCATGGGAAAGCTTCCTTTCTACTGGAGGAGCTGATGGACTGGTAGTTTGGTCACCGGCTGCTCCATCAGCAGTCATTTTATATCTAACAAGAGAGGGGACTATGTAATAAAAGAGGGCACTGTAAATAACAAAATTAACAAGAATACACTATGTAAGAGACAGCACTATACGTAACAGCAGAGGAAGCTATATAATAAGGGATGGCGTCATATATAACTAGAGAGGATGGTACGTAATAAGGGACGTGTTATACATAATAAAAGAGGAAACTATGTAACTAAGGGTGGTGTTACACAGAATTAGTGAGTCCACTATATACTAAGGGACTGTGTTAGACATAGTGAGTACACTATATACTAAGGGACTGTGTTAGATATAATAAGCGATAACGTCTTCCTCCACCTCCCCCTGTTCCTAAAGCCATTATAAGTCCCCCTTCCTAACATCCCAATCCCCCACACCCCTCATTGTCCTCCTCCCCTCGCATCCCATTATTGTCATCTCCCCACTCCATCATTGCCCTCTTCACCACCTCCATCATTTTCTTCTCCTCCACCACTCTCTTTGCTTTCTCCACCACCACTCCCATCATTGCCCATTCCACCACCTCCATCATTTCCTCCTCCTCCACCACCCCATTATTGCCCTTTCCACCACCACCAGTGCATTCTCCCCCACCACCCCATCATTTCTTTTTCCCCCACCACCCCATCATTGCCCTCTCCATCACCCCCATCATTGCCTTCTCCCCATCACCCCCATCATTGCCTTCTCCCCATCACTCCCATCATTGCCCTCTCCATCACCCCCATCATTGCCTTCTCCCCATCACTCCCATCATTGCCTTCTCCATAATCTCATCACTGCCTTCTCCCCATCACTCCCATCATTGCCTTCTCCCCATCACTCCCATCATTGCCTTCCCCCATCACTCCCATCATTGCCTTCTCCCCATGACTCCCATCATTGCCTTCTCCATCATCCCATCACTGCCTTCTCCATCATCCCATCACTGCCTTCTCCCCATCACTCCCATCATTGCTTTCTCCCCATCACTCCCATCATTGCCTTCCCCCATCACTCCCATCATTGCCTTCTCCATCACCCCATCACTGCCTTCTCCCCATCACTCCCATCATTGCCTGCTCCATCACCCCATCACTCCTATCATTGCTTTCTCCCCATCACTTCCATCATTGCCTGCTCCATCACCCCATCATTGCCTTCTCCCCATCATTGCCTGCTCCATCACCCCATCACTGCCTTCTCCCCATCATTGCCTGCTCCATCACCCCATCACTCCCATCATTGCCTTCTCCCCATCACTTACAAACCAGACAGGCCCAAATGCATCTGCACTAATCCAGGGTGCAGCGGACCAAAGTAAAATGGCAGCTGCACAGGTGCATAAATACCAAATGAAACAGCCAGCCTACAATCAGGGATTGGCCGTGTGGTGCACCAGTGCAGAAAAAATAATCCGCATGTGGCAGTGTTCACACAGGGAATGCAGGGCTTCTGGCTAACAACCTCTTAGTAACACCATATAGGGGGGCTGCCCAGTGCCAACTAGAATGCATCCCGTGTGAACAGAGGCCACAAGTTTGCAGAACCATTTGGGCCCAACTGCACCCTGGAAAAAATATAAAAAGTGCACAAAAAACATATCAATATATGTAAGGTATTGGTTGATATTAAGGCCTTAATACGGAAGCTGACAAACTGCGTCAAAGAGTAGAGTAGGGACTGACAAGTGTAAGGAACTTTGACGCAGTTTGTCAGCTTCCGTATTAAGGCCTTAATATCAACCAATACCTTACATATATTGATATGTTTTTTGTACACTTTTTATATTTTTTCCAGGGTGCAGTTGGGCCCAAATGGTTCTGCAAACTTGTGGCCTCTGTTCACACGGGATGCATTCTAGTTGGCACTGGGCAGCCCCCCTATATGGTGTTACTAAGAGGTTGCTAGCCAGAAGCCCTGCATTCCCAGTGTGAACACTGCCGCATGCGGATTATTTTTTCTGCACTGGTGCACCACACGGCCAATCCCTGATTGTAGGCTGGCTGTTTCATTTGGTATTTATGCACCTGTGCAGCTGCCATTATACTTGGGTCTGCTGCACCCTGGATTAGTGCAGATGCATTTGGGCCTGTCTGGTTTGTAACTGAATTTTTTGGAGGATTTTTTTCCTCTTTTTGAGGTTTTCATGTTAGAGTAGGGACTGACAAGTGTAAGGAACTTCTCCCCATCACTCCCTTCCCTCCATCACTCCCATCATTGCCTTCTCCCCATCAATGCCTTCTTTCCATCACCCCCCATGGTCTTCTCCCATTACCCCTCATGGCCTTCTCCCATCACCCTGGGCATCATGGCCTTCTCTCCTCATCAGTCTTCTCATGTCCGCATCTCCTCTAGGGCCAGGCTAACCTACACACACATACAGACATACATACATACACACACACACACACACGCAGACATACACGCAGACATACACGCAGACATACACGCAGACATACACGCAGACATACACACACACGCAGACAGACATACACATATACATACACACAGATATACAAACACACACACATACATACACACACATACACACAGACATACACACACACACATACACACATACACACAGACATACACACACACACATACACACAGACATACCCCCACACACAGACATACACACAGACATACATACACACAGACATACACATACACAGACATACACATACATACACACATACATACACACACATACATACACACAGACATACACATACATACATACACACATACACATACATACACACAGACATACACACACAGACATACACATACATACATACACACATACATACACACATACATACACACACATACATACACACAGACATACACATACATACATACACACATACACATACATACACACAGACATACACACACAGACATACACATACATACATACACACATACACATACATACACACATACATACACACACAGACATACACACAGACATACACACACATACATACACACACACACAGACATACACATATACACACACAGACATACACACATACACACACAGACATACACACATACACACATACATACACACAGACATACATACACACAGACATACATACACACAGACATACACACACACAGACATACACATACATACACACACATACACACACACACACAGACATACACGCAGACATACACACACACGCAGACAGACATACACATATACAAACACACACATACATACACACACATACACACATACATACACACACACATACACACAGACATACCCCCACACACAGACATACACATACATACATACACACATACACATACATACACACAGACATACACATACATACACACATACATACACACACAGACATACACACATACATACACACACAGACATACACACACAGACATACACACACAGACATACACACAGACATACACACATACATGCATACACACAGACACAGACACACATACACACACACAGACATACACACATACATACACACACACAGACATACACATATACACACACAGACATACACACATACACACACAGGCATACACACATACACACATACATACACACAGACATACATACACACAGACATACACACACACAGACATACACACATACACACACATACATACACACAGACATACACATACATACATACACACAGACATACACACACATACACACAGACATACACACAGACATACACACATACATGCATACACACAGACACAGACACACATACACACAGACATACACACATACATACACACACAGACATACACACATACACACACAGACATACACACATACACAGACATACACACAGACATACATACACACAGACATACACATACACAGACATACACACACATACACACAGACATACACACAGACATACACACATACATACACACACAGACATACACACACAGACATACACACAGACACAGACACACATACACACAGACATACACATATACACACACAGATACACACACAGACATACACACATACACACAGACATACACACATACATACACACAGACACACACATATACACACAGACATACACAAACATACACAGACATACACAGACACACACACATATACACACATATACACACACAGACATACACACATATACAGACATACACACATACACAGACACACATACATACACACACATACACACAGACACACACACATATACACACACACAGACATACACACACATACATCATACACACTACACACACACAAGTGACTAACTGACCTGCGGCTGCAGCCACCGGCCAGCCGGCGCCACAGGCACAGTGAGTGAGACAGTCTCCTCCTCTCCTACCCCACAGCACAGCACAGCGTGACTGACGCTGATATCATCTCACCTCAGGGCTGACTCCTCTCCTCCTTGCGCCTGGCGCTCCACATGGCTAATTTGAATAATTAGCCATGGGTGCTGGAGGGGCCCCCTCTCCCCTGGGGCCCCCATGCAATGCATGGGCTGCACGGGTGGTAGGTCCGCCGGACCCGGGCAACTATATGGGCCGGGCCCCAAAGCAACAGCTTCGGCTGCTACCCCGGTAGTTACGCCAGTGACTGAAAGGTATTGAAGGTGATGCAAACTTCTTGAAAAATCCATCTATCCTGGAAATGAAACGCAAGTATACTAATATAAAAATAAGAGATTAATAAATTTGCAATTGCATTTATCAACATTGGGACAGTATTATAAGGAAAGGAAGATTCCTAGGGGCCTTAGATCGAACATACGCCCAAATTTGTTTGCTGGAAATGCATCTTTTTGTGCACGCCTTTCCCAAATTTCAAATGAATATGCAATGGACATAATCCTTCTAAATATTGAAAATTTACAAATGTACATAAAAAACCTCCAGGATTCAGTTAAAATAATGGAGTTAAAGATACAAGAAAAATGAACACCTGAGGAATGGTCCAGTGTTAAAGAGAAATTGGATAAGGATGTCATGATCCAGCGTGGATCTGACAGATTAAATGGAAAAGTGAACTTTTTTTCCTTTGGCTTGGTGCCAAAGTGGGGTTGATTGCCCCCGGTGGCCATTAGAATTATTACTATTACTATTACTTATTATTATTGTTTCATTCTAAGTTGCCCGGTGGTGATGAGTGGTATCGCACCTTAGTTTTAGGGTTAATGTGCACGCAATTACAAATAAGGTGTTAGCCTCTATAAAAGAGAGCCAGGTGGGTTCAATCACTGTTGGTGATATTGTGTGTTAGTCATTCACAAGGAAGCCTGGGTGAGGAAGGAGCTAAACATGAGTCCTGCGCAGCCCAGCCAGAGGGGACGAATGGCAGCTAGGTGGTCTGCAAGAAGGGCTGGCATGGCGTGGTGGAGTCACAGTTTATGGTGTTGGCAGGAAGTGCTTGCATGGCTTGGTGGAGTGACGACTATGGAGAGAGTTGCACTCAGCATGCGGGACTTATTGGCAGGAGCTGGACTCATCTTTGGGACTCTGTTACTGGACAGCTGCAATTGGTGGTGGACTCTGCTCCAAGGCTGCACTATGGTGAAGGATCCGGTTATGGTGATGGATCCGGGTGGAGGAGAAGATGCACACAGGTGGTGGGCTCTGTTGTTAGGAGCGTACGCAACAGAGCAAAGCTAAGTGGTGTTTCCCCTGTATTGTCATTTTCCCTCATGCGTGTTTAGTGCAGTGGTGGGATTAGTTTCCGTACCGACCAATTCCCTAGTGAGGGTTTAGGGCAGGGCGAGCTAGGGTTTTTAGGTTTCTGTGCGTCGCCCGGTGCGGAACCGGCATAGGGAACGTTAGGAGTGCAGGGACTCTGGCTCAGAGGAGTGCAGGAGGTCTCCACTTCCCTATTCCCTATCGCAGGGCCCACCACTGTTAATGTTTCCCAGGTTTCCCTTATTATTTAAATTCGCCTTACTGGAGGCGGGGTTTCCAGACTTGTATATACGTGTAATGTCTAAATTCGCCAGGTGGAGGCGGTGTATCCAGCTGCACGTGTTATTATTTAAATTTGCCCCACTGGAGGCGGTGTATCCAGGGTCACGGGTGTCTTATGGGTTCGCCTTGCGGCACTCGCTGCGTCCAGACACACGTGACCGTGACAAAGGATATGAATAAGATGCGATGTGATCTAGAGGAAATAAAGAGAAGGAAGTGGAGTCGAGCTTTGGGGGACTAGGACACTGGTCATGTTTATTTTTGGCAAAAAGAAGGTTTAAAAATAACTTGGAAAAGAAGAGGTCATTTTGAAAAGAAAAACGATGTAACTATTTATGCTGTACTGGAAAGTGGAATGGTAGAACAAGAAAAAGGAGAGGGGGCAAACACCGCCGTCGACAAGGAAAACAAAAACGAAAAATTCAGAACGCAACCTCAGAGGCTAGTAGCACAGAAGAAAAAGGAGCAGAACTAGGAATTAATATCTCAAACAAGGTATTGCCAGACCACACATTTCTATACTTAGTAAGGGATTGACATTTAGCCCTTGTTCACACATTGATTGGGCTACAGGTGGTTATGGAAAAATTCTTTAGAAACATAAAAATTAAAGAATGGTTTCATAATAAAAATGTGGGGGGACTGATAAAAGATAGTGAATTTGATTTATGTGGAGTTGGATTTTGTCCCGCCAACTAATTCGGCTGTAGCTGATGCCTATATAAAAGCGGTAAAAATGGATCTGGAAACTTTGAAAAAAATATTCCATGAATAGTTTTAAACATCCAAACATAACAAAAGAGGAACAAAAGCCTTAAGAGAGACGACGACATAGAGATCAAACCCACTGATAAGGGGGGAGCGGTCGTCCTAATGGAAAAAAACATGTACATCTCTGAGATTAATAGACAATTGGGGGATGGTGAGGTGCAACTCAGTGGGGACCCTAAATTTGAAATAATGGGAGAGTTAAAAAGTTGTTTAGAAAATGCACTGGGTTTACAAGTAATCAATCAGCAATTGTATGATGATTTGTTGGTTAAAAACCCAAGAACACCGGTGCTATATATAATACCAAAAGTCCACAAGTCACTGAATAACCCGCCGGGACGCCCCATAGTGTCTGGAGTGGATGCATTATTCAGCACTATGGGGATGTTCCTGGATAAAATTTCAAATCCATTGGCTAAAAATCTGGTGTCTTATATACCGGACACTTCAGATTTTTTGAGGAAATTGTTGAAGGTACAATTGAAAGAGTGTGATATTAGCATCTTTTGATGTGTTCTCCCTGTACACCTCTATAGACCACAACAGAGGAACACAAGCAATAGAGAGGTGGTTGGAAATGGAGACGATATCTAGTGATGGGAGAGAAATCATATTAGATCTATTGAATATCATTTTAAGGCGTAATTATTTTTTATTTGGAGACCGTTACTACGGGCAACGGCGAGGGACAGCTATGGGGGCCAATATGGCCCCCACATATGCAAATTTGGTAATGGGTGCCATGGACGAGGACCTCATCTATGTATACCACCACTTTAGACATTTGTTGGTGTGGTGGATGTACATAGATGATGTCTTCCTCCTATGGAAGTGTGGCACCCCTGAGGGTTCAGTCGCCACAGAGGTACTGCACCTCCTCCTGAGGTGTAGTATCCCACTCTCCAGGTAAGATGGTAACACCTGACCAGCCTCCAACACCTGCATCCCCCACAACATAGTAGTGTAGCAAAGCACCCTTTGGTGGCTCCCTGCTTGGAACACGAAGAGTGCTGGGAGGTGGGTGGAGCTAAGACTGCACAAGAGAGTGGGAGAATATTAGGAAGTGGTCAGTCTGGGAGAGAAGATCCCCCTGAGAGGGATGGAGTGAAGGAGGTGCTGCAGCAGACTTCAGTGACCTGAAGCTGCTGGCACGGGAAAGAGATATAGAAAGCCTGATTCTCCAGAAGAAAGAAAGTTTAGTACGGAATGTAAGGAGAAGAAGAGAACTAAGGACTAGGGTCGGAGTGGAGCCCTTCCTCAAGTTCTCAGCGCATGGCCGGGGTCTGGTCCCCGAGGTTGTATGGATACTAATGGTCCTGCAGCAGACACCAGAGGAATAGAAGTTGTCACCACTTTATTCCCACCTAAGACTTGGGGGCACAACAGCAACGTGGGTGAGCCGGGACTTGTAAGCAAGAAGTCCCCGAAGCAGGCTACAGCTGTCTGCCATACAAGTAGAGTTCTAAGTAACATCAAGAAGGAGGAACTTGGGTTTAACACACAACTACAAGTACTTCAGTATAAGCGCTAGTGTGGAGACGTTCAGAACAGGCACACGAAAGGGAGAGCTGGAAAGGTTAATGCCATCTGCCTGGGAGTTGGCTGAGCCCCTGATCTGGAGACCGCAGCATTGAAGCGGGCACCTGTCTGCGCCAAGAACGTGAGTAAAAGAACTGGAACTGCAGTCATCTGTCTCATTGCCTTCTTCCTGCGCCAACCCACTTAGCACTGCTACATCTCTGTGCCTAACACTGCGCCATCTACTTCTCCTCACTATCACCTCATTTGCCAACATCATCTACACTGCCCTGGGACTACAGCCCTACCTGTGGAGGGCTACAACATCATTGCTGCACCACACCATCTGTCCCAGAGAAGCAACCCTGCAGCGCTGGTCAAACTGACCAGAAACCACAGGTGGCGTCACGAATCATCTCAATGACTTTATCCCCATCACTCTACCCCCTTTTACATGGACGCCCAGGGCCATGGACCGGGTCACCGCTACTGTGACACTTCCCTCTGAGATACCGGCCCGGTACCGAGTACCCCACGGCTCTGGCGGGCGATCCAGAAGGGCAACCAGGATGAGCTCACTCAGTTTCCCAAATTTATTAATACGCTGGATGAGACAATCAAATTCACATTGGTATCCTCAAGTGAAACTTTGCAGTTTCTTCATGTGGAACTTAGAGGTGGGGAATTAGTAACCACTCTCTATGTGAAAGAAACTGATGGTAACAATTTATTACTTTTCAACAGCCAACACCCACGTAATATGATCAAATCCATTCCACGTAGCCAAATGATGAGAGTGAAACGAGTAGTTAAGGATGAAAACCAAGTGCATGAAGTCATGGATGATATGGTGAAGAAATTTAGAAATAGGAGAGATCCTAGAAAACTTTTAGATTGTACCAAAAGTGAGGTTAACAAATTAAGCAGACTTGATTTGTTACAAACTAAAAATTTTAAGGGTGAAACGAATCGGGTCCCATTTGTTTAAACTTTTTGGGAAGAAAGTGGGGAGGTTGCAAAAATTATAAGGAAACATTGGGGTATGTTGAATAGGTGTCTCCCCAATGTGAAGGAATTTCAAAATCCACTTTTTTTCATATAGAAAAAAACAAAAATATAAAAGATGTTCTTATTAAAGCGGATGTGGGTCCATTAACAAAAAATCTGCAGCAAACCTTTCTGACAGGTAGGGAAAGAAAGGCATGTTATCCTTGTTTAGCGTGTGTGAACTGTCCTCTGATGATGAAAGGAAGTGTTTATTCACATCCTATTACACAAAAAGAATCTAGAATACAACATTTCCTCAGGTGCAGTTCAGAATGTTACAGACTTGCTGCAGTGTCCTTGCAATCTGTGGTGTATTGGGGAAACCCTAATCAGCATAGATATACCATAAGAAAGAAGAGGAGGGATCTACCAGTCCCCAAACATTTTGAGTTAAAGCCTACAGAGAAGGATCTGAGATTCAGAATATTAGCTATGGTAGCAGTACCGAGGAGAGGGGGAGACGGAGCGTAGGCCGAAACAAAAGAACTAAAGTGGATATATGAACTAATTACATTAAAACCGATGGGGATGAATGTAGATTTCAAGATACACTCTGTCTTTTAATCCCTGACATATGTTGGTTTATGCTTAACTCATCTGAACGGTGTGGAAAGATTTTTTTGTATCTTTATTTATGAAGCATAATAATTATCTATGACTCTATAACTTATTTATCCTTCTGTTTAGATCCACATTGCACAATGTCGGAGGGAGACATAAGAGCATATGGAGGATGAATGCTGCTGTAATTTTTTGTATTTTTTTATATTTCTTTATGCGATAACAACTGTTGGCCAACATATATCTAATATCAGACCATGATGTGGGATTGTTCAATATACACATTAATATGGACCTTGGTTGAGACACCTCGGTCTTGGCGGACTGAAGTCACCCAAGGTATCCATAAGGTTGCAGGAGGTTACCTGAGTAAGGGACCGTCAGGCATACCTGGATGAAAAAAAACAAAAGTAAAAAAAATTCACAAAGGTCTTAATAAATACGGAAAAAAAAAAAAAGGCCATGGGAGTGCAGTGCAGTCACAGGCATAGCTGTGGTTCCAATGTAAAATAAAAGTGTTGGTCTTGGGCAAGCTATTTGTCCAATGCAAATTTAAGAAAACCTGCCATGGGTTTTTATTTTTGAAAAGGACTACAGGATGGTAGTGGGGCGGTCCGTTTCCTTCCCGGACAGGTTTTCCATGTGGCCTACGGCCACAGGTTCCTTGTGAAAACCTCAAGATCACAGTGTTCGGTGTGTCAGTTTCGCTTTGCAAGTGTGCAGAGCAGGAGGCTCTGCAGAGTTCAGCCTGTGTGAAGCAACATGGAGCCACGCGAAGCCAAAAGGCCTGGCACCCTCAGCGTACACGGCGGTGCAGTCGCCCACGGCAACAGGTCTTGGTTGCCGACTGTCTTATTTCCTGGCTGCGATCCGGAGGACACTATTTTGCTTTTTGTTTGTGAGTACGCTGTACATTAAAAAAGACTTTGTTTTGAACTTTCATGGGTCACTGCTTGCAGTCACCCACAACAACAGATCCGGAGGTGGACTGTCTTGTTTCCCGGCTGCGATCCGGAGGATATCGTGTGCTGTGTATTTTCTGTGAATTTGCACATTAACATATGTTTTGCTTTGAACTTTGTTGGGTCACTGCACCAACCCCGCTGCACAATAGATACTGCACTGTGTTATGTTAAATTGTGTTACTTTGTTGCATTGTGTTACGTTGCTGCAATATGTTGTTGCATTGCGTTGTTGCATTACATAACATTGTTGCACTACATTGTGTAACGTTGTTGCATTGTATTGTGATACACTGTTGCACTGTGTTGCGTTGCAGCACTGAGTTATGTTGTATTGCATTATGTTGTTGCAATACATTGCATTATATTGTTGCATTGTTACACTGTTGCATTGAGATACATTGTTGCACTGTGCTGCGTTGACGCACTGAGTTATGTTGTATTGCGCTGTTGCACTGTTACGTTGTCACACTGAGTTATGTTTTGTTGCGTTGCTGCACTGTTGCATTGCTGCTCTGTTGCATTGCTGCTCTGTGTTGTGTTGCATAGTTGCACTGCATTGTGTTGCTGCACTGTTCAGTTGCTGCACTGCTGCTCTGTGTTGTTGCACTGTGTTGCGCTGTTGCAGTGAGTTATGTTGTTGTGTTGCTGCACTGTTGCATTGCTGCTCTGTGTTGCACTATGTTGCGTTGTTGCATTGCTGCTCTGTGTTTTGCGTTGTTGCACTGCATTGTTTTGCTGCACTGTGTTGTGTTGTTGCACTGTGCTATGTTGCTGCTGTGTTGTTGGACTGTGTTGCATTGCTGCTCTGTGTTGTGCCGCATAGTTGCGGCACTGCGTTGTGTTGCATTGCTGCACTGTTCAGTTACTGCAGTGTTGCATTGCTGCTCTGTGTTGTTGGACTGTGTTGCATTGTTGCTCTGTGTTGCACTGTTGCATTGCTGCTCTATGTTGTGTTGTGTTGCTGCACTGTTCAGTTGCTGCACTGCTGCTTTGTGTTGTTGCACTGTGTTGCGCTGTTGCAGTGAGTTATGTTGTTGTTGTTGTGTTGCTGCACTGTTGCATTGCTGCTCTGTGTTGTTTTGTGTTGCTGTACTGTGTTGCGTTGTTGCACTGTGCTATGTTGCTGCTGTGTTGCACTGTGTTGCATTGCTGCTCTGTGTTGTGTCACATAGTTGCGGCACTGCGTTGTTGCGATGCTGCACTGTTCAGTTGCCGCAGTGTTGCATTGCTGCTTTGTGTTGCTGCACTGTGTTGCATTGCTGCACTGGTGCATTGCTGCTATGTGTTGCGCTGTTGCAGTGAGTTATGTTGTTGTGCTGCATTGTTGCACTGAGTTGCATTGTTGCAATACGTTGCGTTGTTGCACTGTACGTGTTGCGTCACTCACTTCTGACACTTGCCCCCACTTTCCTTGTACCCCGGGATGCAGACACAGGAGGCGCCGGTCTTTGCAGCCAGTTTGCAGTACGCCCATTCTGTCTCATAGCATTTCGGGTCACAATCTGAAATAAAGGGCCCGGATTTACCACTAACACAGACAATTGCACAGCTAGCAGTTCCCTCATCACAGTGTCCACAGGGCTGGAAATGAAGATTCCATCTTCTCTGTGGGAATATGGGGCAGGGCGCCCCTTATCCAGGGCTGGGGCAGGGCTCACCTCGGCAGCTCGTCACTTCAGGTACTGCGGAGCTGGAGAATTTCCCATCCATACAGGTGCAGGAGGCGCCCTGATCGTCAGGAGTCGCCTCACAGTTGGTCGTTTCTGCATCACAGAAGAATCCGTCACAGATGCTGCTTCCTGCAGGAATGTCAGTGGTTACTACACAATCTGCAGCGAACCTTTCTGTCACACAAAGCAAAAAACTGACTGGCACATCGAAACCTGGATGAAAACTGGTGTGAACAGGTGCGAACTAGGAGCCGCCACCTCCCTGTACAACAAACAGATAAAGCCGCGCTCTGTAACATATGAAATAAGAAGAACATTACTGCTCTAGATAACGAGAAGAAATGGAGCCGCTTCGCACATCATTTGGCCAATCCATGCAGCCCAGCACCCGGACACAGCAGTTTTCTGATTTGGAGGTGCCAGTCAGTTTTCTGCTATTTGTATATCCGCTCTCTGACCTCCGGCCTGTGGCAGTTTTAATTGCAGCAGGATCCTACCGACCCAGAGATTCAGGCTTCAGCCTAAGGCCGGTCTCGCATATCCTGATATTTCCGGTACTGGAGATGTCAGTGTCCGTGTGTAATACGGGTGGCAGCCGTGTGCTGCATCCTTACCACACGCACCGGTGCCTGAGAAGCAGCGGTACAGTAAGTGCTGTTCCCCGGCGTCGGGTGCTGAAGACGGCTCTCATCATCCTTCCCTGCTCTGCCAGCGATCAGCGCTATCAGGAGAATGATGAGCGTTATATTCAACTGACAACAGAGAAAGCAGGTGGCAGCTGATGGGACTATTACTCCTATCAGCCCACTCCTGCTGCGACTAATATCAGTGAGAGCCGGCGCGGCTGATGTGAGTATTCATTAGCCGGCGACTGCTATGTAAATTAATAGTTTAAAAAAACGGTGTGGAGTTCCCCCCATTTTTGACAACCAGCCAAGCTAAAGCAGACAGCTGGGGGCTAGTATTCTCAGGCTGGTAAAGGGCCATGAATATTGCCCCTCAGCCTAAAAATAGCAGCCTGCAGCTAAAAGACACCTATCCATTACAAATCCAATAGTTATATAGTAAATAAAGACACATCCAGAATAAAGTCCTGAACTAGAAATAAAACAAAACACGCTTTTACTTTTTTTATTTAAAAATAATAAACACAGTCATACTCTCCTAATGCCCATTTCACTGAATCCCTCGTCTCCTGTAATAAAACAAAAATATAAACAACAATATCCCACACCTTTCCGTCATTCTGTCCACACTGTAATCCATGTCTGAAGAGCATCAGTGATTGGCGGTGACATTATCATGATGATCTGTGGTGAACTCAGTGACTTTTTCTCAAGGTGCTAGCAGGAAACTCACCGAGGTCACTGCAGTTCAGCTCGGCTGGGAACGCAGCCTCAGTGAGCGGCGGTAACCTCGATGACGACACTACTAGTGACTGACGCAGCACTCGCAGTAGTTCATTCACCAGTGGTTCTCAGCCTGGACGGTCGCATCTTGGCACCGTCCAGGTTCAAAACTATTGATCCCCAGACATGGATTATGGCGTGAGACAGAACGTCGGACAGGTATGGTATATTGTTGTTTTTATATTTTAGTTTTATTACAGGAGACGAGGACTTCGGTGTAATTAGGCGTTAGGTGAGTATAACTGTGTTTATTATTTTTAAATAAAAAAGTAAAAGTGTGTTTTGTTTTATTTCTAATAAAGGACTTTATTCTTGCTGTGTCTTTATTACCATATAACTATAGGATTAGTAATGGATGGGTGTCTTATAGACGACTCTCCATCACTAATCCGTGGACTTGATGCCACCTGACAATACAAAAGGTGACATCAACCCCACAAATATGATCCTCACTTGCCACCGCTACAGGAGACGTGGGAAGAGGCGGGAAAACCGCCAGAAGTGGCGCATCTAATAGATGTGTCTTTTGGGGGCAGCTGCGGGCTGCTATTTTAGGCTGGGGGGGGAAATATCAATGGTCCCTTACCAGCCTGAGAGTTCCAGCCCCAAACTGTCTGCTTTAGCAAGGCTGGTTGTCAAAAATGGGAGGGATCCCACACCATTTTCTTAAATTATTAATTTAAATAATTAGAAAATACGGAATGAGGACCCCTCTATTCTTGATAACCAGCCTTGCTGAAGAAAAAGTTGAGGGTTGCAGTCCCCAGCTGTGAGTTCTGCCTGGCTGTTATAAAAAATATAAGGGAACCCACAACGTTGTATTTTTTTTTTAACGCAAGTGGCGGGTGATGAATACTCTTATCAGCTGCTCCTGCTCTTGCTATTAATAGCGGCAGCAGGCGTCAGCTGATGGGAGTACTAGTCCCATCAGCCACTGCCTGCTGTCGCTGTTATCAGGTGAATATAACTCTCATCATTCTCCGCTGCTCGCGTTGATCGCGGGCAGAGCAGGAGAGAATGATGAGAGCTGCCTTCAGCACCCTGGGAACAGCTCTAACTGTACCGCTGCTTCCCAGGCGCTGGTACGTGTCACACAGGATGATATCCCAGTGCGTCATCCTTGTGCACGTGTGCGGGACGTTTTGTGGGACATGTCTGCTTGTTTTGCCCATGTACACAGGATCCATGGAAACACACTGACGTGCACAGAATGTGTCTACGTGTGTCAGTGTCTTCGGTACGTGTGAAAACTGTCACCACACGTACCGGAGACACTGACGTGACAAAGCGTCCTGAGAGAGGTATTCACACTAAAGTAGACACGCAGATTCCCAGTAGATCGGAGATCGCCTAGTTGTTGGCTGCTGGGCTGCATGAATTGGCCAAATTATGTGCTAAGAGTCTCCATTCTTACTTCATATATTACATAGTTACAGAGCGCGGCTTTATCTGTCTATTACTGTCACACAATTCAAGAAGAAATTCCTTTGCCAAGACGTGTCGAGAACACGGAACATGCTACACCACCTGACTGCTACACGTCTTATCCTCCAATCTCCTCCAGAGCTGCACTCACTATTCTGCTGTTACATTGTGTCTTATCCTTCAGTCACCTCCAGAGCTGCACTCACGATTCTGCTGTTACATTGTGTCTTATCCTCCAGTCCCCTCCAGAGCTGCACTCACTATTCTGCTGTTACATTGTGTCTTATCTTTCATTCACCTCCAGAGCTGCACTCACTATTCTGCTGTTACATTGTGTCTTATCTTTCATTCACCTCCAGAGCTGCACTCACTATTCTGCTGTTACATTGTGTCTTATCTTTCATTCACCTCCAGAGCTGCACTCACTATTCTGCTGTTACATTGTGTCTTATCCTCCAATCTCCTCCAGAGCTGCAGTCACTATTCTGCTGATACATGGTGTCTTATCCTCCAGTCACCTCCAGAGCTGCACTCACTATTCTGCTGTTACATTGTGTCTTATCCTCCAATCTCCTCCAGAGCTGCACTCACTATTCTGCTGTTACATTGTGTCTTTTCCTCCAATCTCCTCCAGAGCTGCAGTCACTATTCTGCTGTTACATTGTGTCTTATCCTTCAGTCACCTCCAGAGCTGCATTACTTATGACATCGTATAACGGCCTTCAGCTGGATCTGGAGCCATGGTGACGTGATGATGAACGCTTCGTGGGGAGATCGATCCTGTGCAGTCACCGGGGTCTTCTCCGCCGAGGTCCTGATAGTATCCAGCCATTGGTTGCTGCTCTTCCTCTTCACCTTGTTCCTTCTGCTCTTCCGGTCATGGTGTCCTTCTCCAGTGATCGCTGTCTCCGTGTGATGTGTCCACAGGTCGTGGCTCGGTGGTCCTCGCTTCCAGTGACATGTCGTCTTCTTCTTGCCATTTTGAGGCAGTGACCGGTGTTATATGTGAGGGTCGCTATGTGTCCCTCAGGATGCGTGCAGAACCGCGTTGAGGCCGTGGGAGTGCAGTGCAGTCACAAGCATAACTGTGATCCCAATGCAAAATAAAAGTGCTGGACTACAGGATAGTAGTGGGGCAGTCCATATCCTTCCCAGCCACATGTTCCTTGTAAAAACCCGTGAAGCAGAGGGTTGGGTGTGTCAGTTTTGGTTTACAAGTGTGCAGAGCAGGAGGCTCTGTAGAGCTCAGCCTGTGTGAAACAACACCGAGCCAAGCAGAGCCAAAAATCCTGGCACCCCTCAGCGTGCACGGCAACTGGTCTCGGTTGTGGACTGTCTTATTTCCTGGCTGCGATCCAGAGGATACTCTTTTGCTTTCTGTTTGTGGGTACGCTGTACATTAAAGAGACTATGTTTTGAACTTTCCTGGGTCACTGCCTGTCTTTCACACTGCACCAACCCCGCTGCACTACATATGGTTGGAGAATGCAGGCAGTGTGAACTGAGGTATACCCCAAAAGCATGCTGCATGTCAGTTATTAAGCCTGCAATGCTACACCTCAGGCCGGCCGACAAGATCGAGGAGCTTTTGAAGCAGTTGGTCCTCACGTAGCAGCAGTTTCAGCGCCAACAACAGAACCAACGGCAGCAGGAGCAGCACCAATTTTGGCAAAAAAATAACCTATTGATGCAGCAGATCATGGCTATGCGAGAGGCGACCCCACCAGCGGCCTCGATTCGTTCGAGGCCTGGTATAGAGTCCGGTCAGCGCTGAGGAAGATGGGTCCTGAGGACAACATGGAGGCCTTCCTAACCATGTTCGATGGCACTGTAGAGCGGAAGAGCTTGCCGATGACCCAGTGGGCTGAAGTGATGGCCCCCTTCCAGACGGGAGATGCACAGAAGGCCTACCTGGACCTCAGCTGGGACGATGCACAGGACTATGAGAAGCTGAAAGGTGAGATCCTTGCCCGACTGGGGGTTAATACTTATGTGCAGGCTCAGCTGGTGTGCCAGTGGTCCTTTGAGGAGTCTCGCCCCGCCAGGTCTCAGGCCTATGACTTGTTGCAGGTAGTAAAAAAAAGACCTTAACAACATTCCAGATGGTAGAGAGGGTGGTGGTCAACCGGCTGGTGAGGTCTCTGCCAGCAGCCATACAGTTGGGTGGGACAAGGGGACCCGGGCACTCTAGACCAGGTGGTTGTGAGTCGTGGGCCATCAGGTCCACAGTAAAGCAGCATCTGATAGATGCCCAGGTCACGCAGAGCCGCACATATAATAAAAGAGCCACGGCCAGGATCTTTAAAATAAGGGACTGGGTGTTGGTACTGGTGCCCACCACCACGGAGAGTAAACTCATGGCCAGGGGGAAAGGGCCATATGAGATACAGGGGAAGGTGGGAGAAGTGAATTATAGGGTGTACCAACCTGGAAAGAGGAAACCAGAACAACTGTACCATGTAAACCTGCTAAAAGCCTAGGAGGACTGGGAATGTTTGGTCACGGAGGCGACTCCGGTCGTACCAATGGGGAGTCCTCTGTCACCAGTCAAGGACGCGGCCGGGGGTGAGGTTAAGATAAATGATGCTCTCACTAAACAGCAGTGACGGGAGGCTCGAGTGCTGGTACAACAGAATACTGACGTATTCTCAGAACGGCCGGGGCGGACCTCAGTGATATAGCATGACATTGTCACCGAGCCCCGGGTAAGGGTACGGATGAAACTGTACTGAGTGCCAGAAGTCCGGAGGCAAGCCATCGTGGCAGAGGTGAAGCAAATGCTTCAGTTGGGAGTCATTGAGGAGTCCCGGAGTGAGTGGGCTAGAACCTTTGTGCTAATTCCGAAGCCAGACGGGTCATTATGATTCTGTAATGACTTCAGGAAACAAAATGAGGTGTCAAAGTTTGACCTCTATCCAATGCCTCGGGGGGACGAGCTAATTGAGAGACTGAGGGAGGCCCAGTACTTTCACCACGCTCGATCTCAACAAAGGTTACTGGCAGGTCCCATAGACAGAATTGGCGAAGGAAAAGACCGCTTTTATAATGCCAGAGGGTCTCTACCAATATGTTGTCTTGCCTTTTGGGTTACATGGGGCTCCGGCCACGTTCCAGAGGCTGATGGACATAGTGTTAGAGCCTCATCGGAATTACGCGTCGACATATTTAGCCGACATAGTCATCGATAGTGGAGATTGGAATACCCACCTGCCCAGGTACAAGCAGTGCTGGAGTCTCTCAGAATCGCAGGGTTAACAGCGAACCCAAATAAATGCACGATAGGACTCACGGAAGCCCGGTACTTAGGTTACATGATCGGCCGCGGAGTTATCAAACCCCAGGTAAACAATATCGAGGCCATTCAAAACTGGCTCAAGCCATTAAGTACCAAAGAGGTGAGGGCATTCCTTGGCATCATTGGATACTACCGCCGGTTTATACCCAATTTTGCTTGAAGATCGGCACCCCTAACTGACCTGTTAAAAGGTAAGAAGACAGTGATGGTCCGATGGAATCCTCAAGCGGAGGAAGCATTTCAGTCCCTGAAGTCGATGTTGTGTGGACAGCCGGTCCTCATCAGCCCCAACTTCAAGGACACATTTATCGTGCAGACAGATGCCTCGGAGGTAGGCCTAGGAGCGGTGCTGTCGCAAGAGGTGAACGGAGATGAGCATTCAGTCCCCTATTTGAGCAGGAAACTGACCCCGGCAGAGAAAAATTATAGCGTAGTGCAGAAGGAGTGCTTGGCGATTAAGTGGGCCTTGGAGTCCCTACGCTACTAATTGCTAGGACGCCAGTTTTGTTTAGTAATGGACCATTTACCCTTCGTCTGGATGAGAAACGCAAAAGCGAGGAATGTCCGAGTCACCAGATGGTTCCTGTCCCTACTAAGTGTCAGTTTTTCAGTCGAAAATTGGGCAACACAAGAGCCAAGCAGAGCCAAAAGGCCTGGCACACGTCAAAGTACACGGCGGTGCAGTCGCCCATGGCAACCGGTCTCGGTTGTGGACTGTCTTATTTGCCGGCTGCGATCCGGAGGACACTATTTTGCTTTCTGTTTGTGAGTACACTGATCATTAAAAGAGACTTTGTTTTGAACGTTTCTGGGTCACTGCCTGTCTGTCACACTGCACCAATCCCGCTGCAATACACCATCCATGGTATTGATAACGTCCTTCACATTTCCAAGGCGTCGATTCTTCTTGTTTCTTTATCGTCCGTATGTTACTACAGAGAAGACCGAATTATGTACGAGCCATGTCTCTTCACCAGTGATATGTTCCTCGATTTGAGGACCGTGTCCACTGACTTCATTGTTTATGATGCCAAGATAATTGTGATTGCAGCTCTGGATGTGACTGGAGCATTGGCGATGATTGTACTGGTACTCGGCTGGCAGTGCTAGGTCAGGATGCTGCACTGTATACAGGCGCTTACTGGTATAGGTGAAGGCTTCGCTGGGGGTCTCTAGCGCCTTGTGCACTTTGTCCGCAGTCACCGCGCCCTTCGCAAACACGTTAATGACTTTGGCGATGACGGATCCGGTCCGGTCACTTCTGGCCTGAGATTTAGAAGAAACTGCCCTGAAAGAAGTACAGATAAACGTGATGATGGCGGGTGTCAGAGACCGCAGAGAGGCAACTAGGGTGTCAGAGACTGCAGAGGGGCAACTAGGATGTCAGAGACTGCAGAGGGGCAACTAGGGTGTCAGAGACTGCAGAGGGGCAACTAGGGTGTCAGAGACTGCAGAGGGGCAACTAGGGTGTCAGAGACTGCAGAGGGGCAACTAGGGTGTCAGAGACCGCAGAGAGGCAACTAGGGTGTCAGAGACCGCACTGGGGCAATTGGGATGTCAGAGACCGAAGATGGGCAGCTAGGGTGTCAGAGACCGCAGAGAGCTAGCTGTGTCTGGCCGGGTGGGACCCGAGATATCGCACCTCTTCACACATATAAATCATTTGGAAAGAAATTACTTAACCAAAAATAAGGCACTGAGATAAGATGGAGAGAAGCAAATATGTCCTGATCTCACTGCACTCATCATCCTCCATCACTCCCATCATTCGCACCGTATCCTCATCATCCTCCATCACTCCCATCATTCGCACCGTATCCTCATCATCCTCCATCACTCCCATCATTCGCACCGTCTCCTCATCATCCTCCATCACTCCCATCATTCGCACCGTCTCCTAATCATCCTCCATCACTCCCATCATTCGCACCGTCTCCTCATCATCCTCCATCACTCCCATCATTCGCACCTTTTCCTGATCATCCTCCATCACTCCCATCATTCGCACCGTCTCCTCATCATCCTCCATCACTCCCATCATTCCCACCGTCTCCTAATCATCCTCCATCACTCCCATCATTCGCACCGTCTCCTCATCATCCTCCATCACTCCCATCATTCGCACCTTTTCCTGGTCATCCTCCATCACTCCCATCATTCGCACCGTCTCCTCATCATCCTCCATCACTCCCATCATTCGCACCTTTTCCTGATCATCCTCCATCACTCCCATCATTCGCACCGTCTCCTCATCATCCTCCATCACTCCCATCATTCGCACCTTTTCCTGATCATCCTCCATCACTCCCATCATTCGCACCGTCTCCTCATCATCCTCCATCACTCCCATCATTCGTACCGTCTCCTCATCATCCTCCATCACTCCCATCATTCACACCGTCTCCTCATCATCCTCCATCTCTCCCATCATTCGCACCGTCTCCTCATCATCCTCCATCACTCCCATCATTCGCACCGTCTCCTAATCATCCTCCATCACTCCCATCATTCGCACCGTCTCCTCATCATCCTCCATCACTCCCATCATTCGCACCTTTTCCTGATCATCCTCCATCACTCCCATCATTCGCACCGTCTCCTCATCATCCTCCATCACTCCCATCATTCGCACCGTCTCCTAATCATCCTCCATCACTCCCATCATTCGCACCGTCTCCTCATCATCCTCCATCACTCCCATCATTCGCACCTTTTCCTGATCATCGTCCATCACTCCCATCATTCGCACCTTTTCCTGATCATCCTCCATCACTCCCATCATTCGCACCGTCTCCTCATCATCCTCCATCACTCCCATCATTCGCACCTTTTCCTGATCATCCTCCATCACTCCCATCATTCGCACCGTCTCCTCATCATCCTCCATCACTCCCATCATTCGCACCTTTTCCTGATCATCCTCCATCACTCCCATCATTCGCACCGTCTCCTCATCATCCTCCATCACTCCCATCATTCGCACCTTTTCCTGATCATCCTCCATCACTCCCATCATTCGCACCGTCTCCTCATCATCCTCCATCACTCCCATCATTCGTACCGTCTCCTCATCATCCTCCATCACTCCCATCATTCGCACCGTCTCCTCATCATCCTCCATCACTCCCATCATTCGCACCGTCTCCTCATCATCCTCCATCTCTCCCATCATTCGCACCGTCTCCTCATCATCCTCCATCACTCCCATCATTCGCACCGTCTCCTCATCATCCTCCATCACTCCCATCATTCCCACCGTCTCCTCATCATCCTCCATCACTCCCATCTTTCGCACCTTTTCCTGATCATCCTCCATCACTCCCATCATTCGCACCGTCTCCTCATCATCCTCCATCACTCCCATCATTCGCACCGTCTCCTCATCATCCTCCATCACTCCCATCATTCGCACCGTCTCCTCATCATCCTCCATCACTCCCATCATTCTCACCGTCTCCTCATCATCCTCCATCACTCCCATCATTCTCACCATCTCCTCATCATCCTCCATCACTCCCATCATTCTCACCGTCTCCTCATCATCCTCCATCACTCCCATCATTTGCACCGTCTCCTCCTCATCCTCCATCACTCCCATCATTTGCACCGTCTCCTCCTCATCCTTCATCACTCCCATCATTCCCACCGTCTCCTCATCATCCTCCATCTCTCCCATCATTCGCACCTTTTCCTGATCATCCTCCATCACTCCCATCATTCGCACCGTCTCCTCATCATCCTCCAGCTCTCACCTCATCTCCAGTACGATTGTGGCGCGAAGGTGGAGATCTGACAACACTTTCTTGCACTGGAGAGAAAGCAGAAGACGTCACAATCAGACGAATATGACTGCTGACAACCAGGCTGTATATAGCTGTATATGGCGCAGATTGTCAGGCCACCCCCTGGAGGTGACATCACTGACATGACGCCATTGTGGATTGGCGCCGTACACACTGCGGCTCTTACCTGTGACATCACGTCGGTGTAGATTTTGGTGTATTCCGGACTTTCTGGGTTCGGATTAAAGTTTTGTCCTGAGATTGTGAATTCACCATAGAAGCTTTCACCTGAGTGACAAGAACATCGGCTGTTACTGCACACGTGTAGGCGCATGTTCACACCGGGACGTGGAGAGGAACAAGTAAGGAACACTGCCCCATTACAAGTCCCCCATTACAAGTCCCCCATTACTGGGCACTCTCCCCCATTACTGGGCACTGCTCCCATCACACATCTCCATTACTGAGCGCTGTCCCCTTTACACGTCTTCATTACCGGGCGGCACCCACATTACACGTCCCCCATTACTGGGTGTTGCCCCTGTAAGGGGGTGAGATATAATGTCCCTCTTGCCTCCCTTCACCTGATTGCCCTTCGATTGTTAATGTTTACATATTGCTAATTGATAATGTCTATGATAAATGCCTGCGGTACTGCTACATAGAAATATGTATTATCGCTCATATTTTATGGTATTGCCACAAGTATATACAGTGTGTGTGTGTAATATATATATATATATATATATATATATATATATATAATGTTACCATTCTGTAGAGAACTGTATTCTATTGTCTTGTGTTCCTTTAATATAATGTTGTATAATATGTGACCAATGTTCATGTACAGTTAGGGCAAGTCAGTGCATCCTTTTTGGGGGGCATTAGAGGAGGGCACTTTAGTATATAATTCCTATAGATACGGGTAAGTGTAGTTCTGTTGCGGGCCACTAGATGGGGGCATACTAGTGGGTCTTTATAGGATGTTGTCTAGAGGGTTAATTGTAGGAGGGGCTGCCGGGTAGTAAGAGTGAAGCTTGTTGGGAAGTTAGGTCAGACGGGGCCAGGTTGCCCTAGTGTTCACATGGGCTATAGGCCCCAACAGTTTGGCAGCCACGCAACGTTCAAGCCTTGCAGCCCACGTTACCCAGTTTTCAATAGTTAATATCTGAATTTTCAGAGAGATGAGGATCAGTGTGGATACACGTTCTGGGTGTAATAGTCTGCAGCCATATGTCCGGTGGGAGTAAATCTAGGAGAGTCACCTTTAGAGAAGGGTCTGGGTGTAATAGTGTATAATGTAACCAGGTGTATAACCTGTACACTACACAATACAGTATATGCAGAGCTCCTGTGTATAATGACACTGGTGATCACTGTATTACCTGTACACTGACACTATATACAGAGCTCCTGTGTATAATGTCACTGGTGATCACTGAATTACCTGTACACTGACACAATATACAGAGCTCCTGTGTATAATGTCACTGGTGATCTCTGTATTACCTGTACACTGACACTATATACAGAGCTCCTGTGTATAATGTCACTGGTGATCTCTGTATTACCTGTACACTGACACTGTATACAAAGCTCATGTGTATAATGTCACTGGTGATCACTGTATTACCTGTACACTGACACTGTATACAGAGCTCCTGTGTATAATGTCACTGGTGATCACTGTATTACCTGTACACTGACACAATATACAGAGCTCCTGTGTATAATGTCACTGGTGATCACTGTATTAACTGTACACTGACACTATATACAGAGCTCCTGTGTATAATGTCACTGGTGATCACTGTATTACCTGTACACTGACACTGTATACAGAGCTCCTGTGTATAATGTCACTGGTGATCACTGTATTACCTGTACACTGACACTATAAACATAGCTCCTGTGTATAATGTCACTGGTGATCACTGTATTACCTGTACACTATACACTACGTACAGAGCTCCTGTGTATAATGTCACTGGTGATCACTGTATTACCTGTATACTGACACTGTATACAGAGCTCCTGTGTATAATGTCACTGGTGATCTCTGTATTACCTGTACACTGACACTATATACAGAGCTCCTGTGTATAATGTCACTGGTGATCACTGTATTACCTGTACACTGACACTATATACAGAGCTTCTGTGTATAATGTCACTGGTGATCACTGTATTACCTGTACACTGACACTGTATACAGAGCTCCTGTGTATAATGTCACTGGTGATCACTGTATTACCTGTACACTGACACTATAAACATAGCTCCTGTGTATAATGTCACTGGTGATCACTGTATTACCTGTACACTATACACTATATACAGAGCTCCTGTGTATAATGTCACTGGTGATCACTGTATTACCTGTATACTGACACTGTATACAGAGCTCCTGTGTATAATGTCACTGCTGATCTCTGTATTACCTGTACACTGACACTATATACAGAGCTCCTGTGTATAATGTCACTGGTGATCACTGTATTACCTGTACACTGACACTATATACAGAGCTTCTGTGTATAATGTCACTGGTGATCACTGTATTACCTGTACACTGACACTATATACAGAGCTCCTGTGTATAATGTCACTGGTGATCACTGTATTACCTGTACCCTGACACTATATACAGAGCTTCTGTGTATAATGTCACTGGTGATCACTGTATTAACTACACACTATACACTATTGTTGTGAGTTCATTTTCCCCTTCGTCACTGAGGTCTGGTGAACTCCCTATTCTGGTAAAGGAAGGTAATGAGCCTGATTATCAGGCACCTGAGCCTAATGAGGATGATTGGCTGAGTGGAGTCACGGACTGGATATAAGGCTACCGACGCCCTTCTGCCATGCGGGTGATTTCTCTGTGGACTTCTAGGACACCAGTCTGATTCCTGCTCCTCTAAAGCTAAATTTTCTGCTTTGCCTGTTAGCTTTTGTGTTTTGTTTTTGTTTTTCTTGCTTTTCTGTATTCTGCCATTCCCTGCTGGGGTGAGCTGAATCTCCTTTTGCCTGTAGCTCTGTCTTCAGAATATTCCTGAGTACTGACATAGCTTTTTTGAAGCCTAGCGTCTTCTGGGCCTTTTTCACTGTCAGTCTGTTGGCTCTTATTTTCATAGGGTTTTTCACGGATTGCAGACAGCAGCCTTCCTGTCCTTTCCTATCTAGTTAGCTTGGGCCCCGTCTTTTCTCAGTCTATCTTTCTGTCTGTGTTAGTGTTTTTATCTTGCATCACCGTCATATGTTGGGGGCTGCCTATTGCTTTGGGGTCTGCTCTGGGGCAGTTTAGATTTCCCCTTTAGGCCTATTTAATTCTCCGGCTGTGATCGAGGGGTCTAGGGCATCGTAGGAACCCCCCACGGCTACTGCTAGTTGTGTTGATAGGTTCAGGGGTCTGCAATCCGATAGCTGCCAACTTCTCTGGTTTTCTGGACTTAGCTAGCATTTCTGTTTTTGCCTCCTACGGTGACTCAATCATAACACACTATATATAGAGCTCCTGTGTATAATGTCAGTGGTGATCACTGTATTACCTGTACACTATACGCTATATACAGAGCTCCTGTGTATAATGTCACTGGTGATCTCTGTATTACCTGTACACTGACACTATATACAGAGCTCCTGTGTATAATGTCACTGGTGATCACTGAATTATCTGTACACTGACACTATACACAGAGCTCCTGTCTATAATGTCACCCGTGATCACTGTATTACCTGTACACTATACACTATATACAGAGCTCCTGTGTATAATGTCACTGGTGATCACTGTATTACTTGTACACTGACAGTATATACAGAGCTCCTGTGTATAATGTCACAAATGATCACTGTATTACCTGTACACTATACACTATATACAGAGCTCCTGTGTATAATGTCACTGGTGATCACTGTATTACTTGTACACTGACAGTATATACAGAGCTCCTGTGTATAATGTCACAAATGATCACTGTATTACCTGTACACTATACATTATATACAGAGCTCCTGTGTATAATGTCACTGGTGATCACTGTATTACTTGTACACTGACAGTATATACAGAGCTCCTGTGTATAATGTCACAAATGATCACTGTATTACCTGTACACTATACACTATATACAGAGCTCCTGTGTATAATGTCACTGGTGATCACTGTATTACTTGTACACTGACAGTATATACAGAGTTCCTGTGTATAATGTCACAAATGATCACTGTATTACCTGTACACTATACATTATATGCAGAGCTCCTGTGTATAATGTCACTGGTGATCACTGTATTACTTGTACACTGACAGTATATACAGAGCTCCTGTGTATAATGTCACAAATGATCACTGTATTACCTGTACACTATACATTATATACAGAGCTCCTGTGTATAATGTCACTGGTGATCACTGTATTACCTGTACACTGACACTATATACAGAGCTCCTGTGTATAATGTCACTGGTGATCACTGTCACTTACACTATACAGTGTATGCTATGTACAGAACTCCTATGTATAATGGCAATTGTGGTAATTTTAGTATTGCGTTTTTTTAAGTAATGATCATTATTGTAGTATTGATCACTATCTGGTGGTAATATGTGGTCTGTTCAAGGTGTGGTGGTATTTGTTTCTTGTATGTGGTATTATTCGGTCACTATGTGGTGGTAATATGTGATCTGGTCATGGTGCGGTGATATTTGTCCCTTGTATGCTGTATTATTTGGTCACTATGTGGTGGTGATATGTGGTCTGTTCAATGTTTGGTGGTATTTGTTTTTTGTATGTGGTATTATTTGGTCACTATGTGGTGGTAATGTGTGATCTGGTCATGGTGTAACAGTATACGTCCACTGCATGTGGTATTATTCAGTCACTATGTTGTCTGATCATGCTGTTGTGGTATTTGTTCCCTGTATGTGGTATTATTCGTTCATTATGTGGTGGTAATATGTGGTCTGGTCATGGTGAAACAGTATTTGTTCCTTGTATGTGGCATTATTCGGTCACTATGTGGTGGTAATATGTTTGGATGTGTTTAAGCTTCTGTTTATACAAAGCAGCCAATCTGAATAAGCAGAGCTGCAGTGTAAAGCATGATGCTAGGGGAGCAGCCTGAACGTTTGATGATACAGGAGGGGAGTCTGCCTCTACCACAGACCCCAGTATGCTGTGCACTGGTTGCAGCTGTATGGGATGGAGATCAGCGGCTCCTCCCTTGTGGGGTCACCCAACACCCCTGCGCTTCCCAGCGCGCCACTCACTCTATGTATTCTGTATATATACTTCATTCCTTGCTAATCCCATGAACTTGTGGCTCTCCAGCTGATGTGGAACTACAACTCCCATCATGCTGCATCCTCACCTCCGCTGCAGGTCTCCTCTGGGCTGTAGTAGTAGTTGAGGGGGCAGCGACACTCGTACCGCTGGTAGAGCTGGATGCAGGTGGAGCCGTTCACACAGGCACCAGGTGTGCAGTTCCCGGGCTCTGCGGAGAGAGGGGTATACACAAGTGAAGTGATGTCACAGCTGGAGAGTATACAGATCCCACCCCACACAGGAAGATGGCTTTCCATATCTCTGCTTGCAGCCAGTGAATGGGAACATCTGAGAGGATTGTCTGTAGATCACGAATGGTTCCATTCACTGACAAGAAGCATCTTGCAAGCTGCACGGGACAATCACAGCTCTGTAGAGCACTGTTCACATCTGTGTTAGAAATGCAAATAATAACCCATCGTTCTGTAATGGGGTACACTGGGACCCCATTTTGGCTGGTAAGAATGGCACGGTGCCAATGACGGGCTCTACCACAGAGGCGCCAGCAGAATGTAAGAAAACCCAAGACAGATTCTACCCAAATTCGGGATGGTCCTATGCTGTCTCTAGTATTAGAACCGTACTCTGCGCCATCGTGACGCCCTGTGTGAACAAGGGCTGAGCAGCACCGGGTACCGAACATGGACCCAGCAGTGAGGGGCTTTATAAATGTGATCTCCGGCTAATCACTGCTGGGTCCATGTTTGGGACCCGGTGCTGCTCAGCCCCAATTATTAGAGGTTCGGAACATCCCGAATTTGAGTCACCTTGACGCTGGGATGGCTTTTATGTTTTTTTTTTTTTTATATCAGAAATGGTGTTTACTAAGTCCTCAATGTTATTTATATGAATTATTGCTTTTACTCATTTACTTACAGCAGGGGATATGTTTGTTTCCTTTCTGTCCTGGGTTTTGTTTGATGGCCAGTGTGAACAGGCTCCTATTGCTCATTAATACCAACTTCTACTCCAGTTAATTTTTTTCAGTTTAGCGCAATGTAAGAAAATAGCGCCAGGTTAACTCTGGCGCTAATGGAAGTGGCGTAAAGCCGACCAGCACTGATGACAAGGGAGGGGGAGATGCCATACTTACTGGCTGTGGTGAGACCACCTGCCATGGTGGTCACTGGGTTTGTCTGGGTTCTGGTGACATTGGGGTCGTTTGTCTGCACTGTTTGTGGTGATCCCGTATCTGGCGGTTCCGTCATTGTCGTATCTGGTGATCCCGTAGCTGGCGCCTTGGTTATGGTTGTATCTGGTGATCCCGTAGCTGGCGCCTTGGTTATGGTTGTATCTGGTGATCCCGTAGCTGGCGCCTTGGTTATGGTTGTATCTGTTGGTCCCGTAGCTGGTGCCTTGGTTATGGTTGTATCTGGTGATCCCGTAGCTGGCGCCTTGGTTATGGTTGTATCTGGTGATCCCGTAGCTGGTGCCTTGGTTATGGTTGTATCTGTTGGTCCCGTAGCTGGTGCCTTGGTTATGGTTGTATCTGGTGATCCCGTACCTGGCGCCTTGGTTATGGTTGTATCTGGTGGTCCCGTAGCTGGCGCTTTTGTTGATAACCTATCTGGTGATGACGTGTTTGGCGTAGTTGTTGTAGCGGCACTCACTGTGGTTGGAAGACATTAATAAAAATGATAATGTTGATGATGTCCCACCAGCATGCAGCCCCTGCTCAGCGGGCAGCAGGACGTCTGAATGTTCTTACAAGTGGCCGAGTGTGCTGTAGACGGTGGTAGTGAGGGGCCAGGTGTCCGGAGGATGGTGGTAGCGAGGGACCGAGTGTGCGATGGACAGTGATAGCGAGGGGTCAACTGTGCGGAGGAAGGTGGTAGCGATGGACCAATTGTGCGGAGGAAGGTGGTAGTGAAGGGCCAAGTGTGCGGAGGACGGCGGCAGTGAAGGGCCAAGTGTGCGGAGGACGGCGACAGTGAAGGGCCAAGTGTGCGGAGGACGGCGGCAGTGAAGGGCCAAGTGTGCGGAGGAAGGCGGCGGTGAAGGGCCAAGTGTGCGGAGGAAGGCGGCGGTGAAGGGCCAAGTGTGCGGAGGAAGGCGGCGGTGAAGGGCCAAGTGTGCGGAGGACGGCGACAGTGAAGGGCCAAGTGTGCGGAAGACGGCGGCGGTGAAGGGCCAAGTGTGCGGAGGAAGGCGGCAGTGAAGGGCCAAGTGTGCGGAGGACGGCGACAGTGAAGGGCCAAGTGTGCGGAGGAAGGCGGCAGTGAAGGGCCAAGTGTGCGGAGGAAGGCGGCAGTGAAGGGCCAAGTGTGCGGAGGAAGGCGGCAGTGAAGGGCCAAGTGTGCGGAGGACGGCGACAGTGAAGGGCCAAGTGTGCGGAGGAAGGCGGCAGTGAAGGGCCAAGTGTGCGGAGGAAGGCGGCAGTGAAGGGCCAAGTGTGCGGAGGAAGGCGGCAGTGAAGGGCCAAGTGTGCGGAGGAAGGTGGCAGTGAAGGGCCAAGTGTGCGGAGGACGGCGACAGTGAAGGGCCAAGTGTGCGGAGGAAGGCGGCAGTGAAGGGCCAAGTGTGCGGAGGACGGCAGCGGTGAAGGGCCAAGTGTGCGGAGGATGGCGACAGTGAAGGGCCAAGTGTGCGGAGGAAGGTGGCGGTGAAGGGCCAAGTGTGCGGAGGATGGCGACAGTGAAGGGCCAAGTGTGCGGAGGACGGCGGCGGTGAAGGGCCAAGTGTGCGGAGGAAGGTGGCAGTGAAGGGCCAAGTGTGCGGAGGACGGCGACAGTGAAGGGCCAAGTGTGCGGAGGAAGGCGGCGGTGAAGGGCCAAGTGTGAGGAGGATGGCGACAGTGAAGGGCCAAGTGTGCGGAGGAAGGCGGCGGTGAAGGGCCAAGTGTGCGGAGGATGGCGACAGTGAAGGGCCAAGTGTGCGGAGGAAGGTGGCGGTGAAGGGCCAAGTGTGCGGAGGAAGGCGGCGGTGAAGGGCCAAGTGTGCGGAGGACGGCGGCGGTGAAGGGCCAAGTGTGCGGAGGAAGGTGGCAGTGAAGGGCCAAGTGTGCGGAGGACGGCGACAGTGAAGGGCCAAGTGTGCGGAGGAAGGCGGCGGTGAAGGGCCAAGTGTGCGGAGGAAGGCGGCGGTGAAGGGCCAAGTGTGCGGAGGAAGGTGGCGGTGAAGGGCCAAGTGTGCGGAGGACGGCGGCGGTGAAGGGCCAAGTGTGCGGAGGAAGGCGGCGGTGAAGGGCCAAGTGTGCGGAGGAAGGAGGCGGTGAAGGGCCAAGTGTGCGGAGGAAGGTGGCGGTGAAGGGCCAAGTGTGCGGAGGAAGGTAATGGCGAGCGGTCGAGTATGTCATGTCTTCGTCTTATCATGATGACTTGATCATGCACATTGCAGAGCGGCCATAAAGATGTGAATTGACGTCACTGCGTGTGATCATTCACAACTGTCATCTACCATAAGAGAAGCTGCACTCGCGCACCTCACTGGCGCCTCCTGCTGGTAGCTGCTTCTCTGCGCAGTGATGACAGGTGTACAGTCATCCCATGTACAGTGGAGTGCAGTGCATTATACTAAAGCTGTCAGGGGCATGTCTGCCAGCGCAATGTGAATGCAGCTCTGGATGTGATTAGAGCATTGGATGTGAAGCTGCAAATCTGCTGCTCTAGGAGACCAATCATCATTTATCTGCTACTGTTAGAGCATGATGAGGGTCGTAGTATTCTGGCTCTCCGGGATGTTACAATAGTGGGGGCTCTGGCACTTGGGTCCTGGGAGTCTATGGGGGCCCAGAAGGTCCTTTTGCCCAATCCTACTAAACACTGGCGCTGGCTGGGGGCCCTGCTGAAGTTTTGCCTGGGGCCACGCTGCTGTCTGCTCTGTATGTAAGGGATACTAATAATATGCTCCGGTCACATCCCAAGCTGCGTCAGACGTTTTCCTAGTTGCTAAAAAAAATAATAATTTCCGCTATTAGAATCCATCATTTGTCGTATTATTTATCTGCGGCTATCGTCAGGCTGCCGTGTAAGATGCTGCTCTATAGGCACGACGGAGACCAGGAGCCTCCACGTCACCCATGGTACAAGTGTCACCAGCACCTCCACATGACCCGTGCCTCCGGCGGGGTGTACGAGGAGGGGGGCCCACGGCAGGAATGGAAATATCCCCCAATCCCCAGCTGGGAATTATGTGCCCCCAGTGCCTCTAGACTCCTGATAAAGGGTCACTTCTGCCCTCCGCCGCCTGGGAGACCCCTGATAATTTGTGAGTTCTTTCCACGGTGCCCGTAAGACCCTGACGAGACGTCATTTCTGTCCTTACCGTCTTGTCTTGTGGCGACCAGAAGCAGCAGGGTAAGGACTACAGCTCCCGCCATGTTTCCTGCCTGCGGTGTCCTGAGGACGGTCTGATCCGGAGGCCGCGGCGACGCTTCTATATAGGTGCAGAGTTCAGTGCTGACGTCAGCCGCTAATTATGCTCCAGTAGATAATTAATGGACGGATACAAGCAGGAAGCGCGGGCAGCGGCCGCCGCTCTCTGCGCAGCCTCCGCCGGACGGACGGACGCTAGAAGTCACTTTTATTGTTGCATTATTTTTTATTCACTATTTTCAGAAGTGAAAAATTAAAAGTAAAGGAAAAGCTCTTGTACGAAAAACCCACCTCCGAGTGCCGGCCTGCGTACTGCCTCACGATCCGCGCCGTGTGCACCCCCAAAGCAGCCCACGCCGTCACCCCAAATGTAACCATCACACATCCTCGTGGACCAGGGGCATTACAGGGTTAACAGCGGCTGTGACAATGTGACGCAGCTGCACCTACCTGCGGACTTTGCCCCTTGTCGTCTCCTGCCGCGATAAGGATCTTTATAGGAGTCATTAATGTCGTAGTCGCAGGAGAGAGCGGTCGCATGATGGAGGTTGTAATTCATGTAAGTAATCTCCGATCACGTCTCACCAAGGCATCAGGGACACCCAGCGAGGGGTTAAGCCTCAGGATTCGCTTCGTTCCCTGATGGAAGCAGAGATGTCTTTAGGATCAACCCTCCTATATGTCGTCCATAGTGCGACAAGTGGGGGATGGGCAGTACAGCAGAGCTGAGCGCACTGTGAGCTGCAGATGTGTTGGTAATGAGACAAGCTCAGCTCTGCTGTACAGCGTCAGCCGTAATCACCGCTCTGCAGGGAGATCAGGAGCGCAGCTGTCAGGAGTGCAGCTGAGGCGGAGTCTCAGGGAGATCTATGCCCCACCCATAGATCCTGACAGCTCATTTACATATGAGGAGAATGTGGATTCCTCTGGAATAGACATTGGGTGCAGATATCAGGGGTCATTCAGCTTCTTATACACGGCTCAGGAGGATGATCGCTGACAGGTTCCCCTGGACAGCACAGTTGGGGATAGTGGGTTGTGCGCAGCCTCGATCCCTGGGTGACAGTCACACAGAGCGCATGGGGTGATGGGTGACATCGGGTGTGAAAGTACAAATAGTGATGAAGATGGTGAAGATGATGAGGGAACTCCAGGACACGTCAGCGGGGTCTGACCGGCTCGGCTGATGACCGTGTTGATAATTCATTTCCAGCCATTTATAATCACCAGTGACTTATGGGAGTCTGTAGATTTTGGCCGTCTGGCCGCTATGATGCCAGCGCCTGTGCCCAGAGGACAATGGGGCCCGTGTGGAGTGACCCGGCTGCAGCCTGAGATCAGGGGCCCACAGTCATTTGGTGCCATCTTTGAGGCCCATTTTGCTGCTGCTTTTCGGTGTGCTCACTCCACCGCGGCTCCACATCAAATTTTATTAATGTGAATATTTCTGTTTGTTACTGAAATGTAAAAAAGTTTTGCAAATAAGAAACTGCTAAATAAAAAACCAACTTCAGGAGCATTGTCTGCAGCTTAGATACATTGTAACCCAAGGCAGGCGGTGAGACTGCCGGATATTCTGTACCCGCACGCCATCCTCCTGCCAACGGGTAAATTCCCCATCATATTGATGCTGCTGCTGCCCTGATGTGGACAGCAAGCGATTACACTAGGAGTCCAATGTCACCGGCCACTCTGTGCCCCCCGTGGTGAGATATCCTGCTCTGTGCCTCCCGTGGTGAGATATCCTGCTCTGTGCCCCCTGTCGTGAGATATCCTGCTGTGCCCCCCCGTGGTGAGATATCCTGCTCTGTGCCCCCCGTGGTGAGATATCCTGCTCTGTGCCCCCCGTGGTGAGATATCCTGCTCTGTGCCCCCCGTGGTGAGATATCCTGCTCTGTGCCCCCCGTGGTGAGATATCCTGCTCTGTGCCTCCCGTGGTGAGATATCCTGCTCTGTGCCTCCCGCGGTGAGATATCCTGCTCTGTGCCCCCCGTGGTGAGATATCCTGCTCTGTGCCTCCCGTGGTGTGATATCCTGCTCTGTGCCCCCCGTGGTGAGATATCCTGCTCTGTGCCTCCCGTGGTGAGATATCGTGCTCTGTGCCCCCCGTGGTGAGATATCCTGCTGTGCCCCCTGTGGTGAGATATCCTGCTCTGTGCCTCCCGTGGTGAGATATCCTGCTCTGTGCCCCCCGTTGTGAGATATCCTGCTCTGTGCCTCCCGTGGTGAGATATCCTGCTCTGTGCCCCCCGTGGTGAGATATCCTGCTCTGTGCCCCCCGTGGTGAGATATCCTGCTCTGTGCCTCCCGTGGTGAGATATCCTGCTCTGTGCCTCCCGTGGTGAGATATCCTGCTCTGTGCCTCCCGTGGTGAGATATCCTGCTCTGTGCCTCCCGCGGTGAGAGATCCTGCTCTGTGCCCCCTCTGGTGAGATATCCTGCTCTGTGCCCCCCGTGGTGAGATATCCTGCTCTGTGCCCCCCGTGGTGAGATATCCTGCTCTGTGCCTCCCGTGGTGAGATATCCTGCTCTGTGCCCCCCTTGGTGAGATATCCTGCTCTGTGCCCCCCCGTGGTGAGATATCCTGCTCTGTGCCCCCCCGTGGTGAGATATCCTGCTCTGTGCCCCCCGTGGTGAGATATCCTGCTCTGTGCCTCCCCTGGTGAGATATCCTGCTCTGTGCCCCCCGTGGTGAGATATCCTGCTCTGTGCCTCCCGTGGTGAGATATCCTGCTCTGTGCCCCCCGAGGTGAGATATCCTGCTCTGTGCCTCCCGTGGTGAGATATCCTGCTCTGTGCCCCCCGTGGTGAGATATCCTGCTCTGTGCCTCCCGTGGTGAGATATCCTGCTCTGTGCCCCCCGAGGTGAGATATCCTGCTCTGTGCCTCCCGTGGTGAGATATCCTGCTCTGTGCCTCCCG
Organism: Dendrobates tinctorius; assembly: GCF_039654945.1. NCBI lineage: Eukaryota > Metazoa > Chordata > Amphibia > Anura > Dendrobatidae > Dendrobates > Dendrobates tinctorius. The sequence continues at coordinate 3,079,390 of NW_027361849.1, read as the reverse complement.
TGGTGAGATATCCTGCTCTGTGCCCCCCCCGTGGTGAGATTATGCCTCTGTGGCGAGATGTCACTGCCCGTTGTGGGCTGCCATGGCGAGATGTCATCACCCACTCTGCGCCAAGATATCACTGCCCGCTCTGTGCCGCCGTGGCAAGAAGTCACAGCTCGCTCTGATGAGATGTCATCGCCCATTCTGTGCCGCCATGGTGAAATCTAACCCCCTGCTCTGTGCCGAGATGTCACCACCCGCTCTGTGCTGCTGTGTTGAGATGTCACCGCCTGCTCTGTGTCCCTGTGGTGAGATTGTGCTGCTGAGGTGAGAGGGCACTGTCTGCTCTGTACCACCAAAGTAAGATGTCACCGCCTGCTCTGTGCTGCCATGGTGAGAGGTCACCATCCGCTTTGTGCCCCCGTGGTGAAATGTCACTGCGTGCTCTATGTCCCTGTGGTGAGATTGTGTCCCTGTGGTGAGATGTGACTGCACGCTCTGTGTCTACGCGGTTAGAGGTCACTGCCTGCTCTGTGGTGAGATGTGACTGCACGCTGTGTGTCTCCGTGGTGAGAGGGCACTGCCCGCTCTGTGCCGCTGTGGTGAGATGTGACTGCACGCTCTGTGTCACCGCGGTGAGGTCACTGCCTGCTCTGTGCCGCTGTGGCTAGATGTGACTGCACGCTCTGTGTCTACGCGGTTAGAGGTCACTGCCTGCTCTGTGGTGAGATGTGACTGCACGCTGTGTGTCTCCGTGGTGAGAGGGCACTGCCTGCTCTGTGCCGCTGTGGTGAGATGTGACTGCACGCTGTGTGTCTCCGTGGTGAGAGGTCACTGCCTGCTCTGTGCCGCTGTGGCGAGATGTGACTGCACGCTCTGTGTCACCGTGGTGAGAGGGCACTGCCCGCTCTGTCGTTGTGGTGAGAGGACACTGCCTGCTCTGTGCCGCTGTGGTGAGATGTGACTGCACGCTCTGTGTCACCGCGGTGAGGTCACTGCCTGCTCTGTGCCGCTGTGGCGAGATGTGACTGCACGCTCTGTGTCACTGCGGTGAGAGTGCACTGCCTGCTCTGTGCCGCTGTGGCGAGATGTGACTGCACGATCTGTCACCGCGTTGAGAGGTCACTTTCCGCTCTGTGCCGCTGTGGTGAGATGTGACTGCACGCTCTGTGTCACCGCGGTGAGAGGTCACTGCCTGCTCTGTGCTGCTGTGCCGCGATGTGACTGCACGCTGTGTCACTGCGGTGAGAGGTCACTTTCCGCTCTGTGCCGTGATGTGACTGCACGCTCTGTGTCACCGCGGTGAGAGGGCACTTTCCGCTCTGTGCCGCGATGTAACTGCATGCTCTGTGTCACCGCAGTGAGGGCACTTTCCGCTCTGTGCCGCGATGTGACTGCACGCTCTGTGTCACCGCGGTGAGAGGGCACTTTCCGCTCTGTGCCGCGATGTGACTGCACGCTGTGTCACCGTGGTGAGAGGGCACTTTACGCTCTGTGCCGCTGTGGTGAGATGTGACTGCACGCTCTGTGTCACCCTGGTGAGAGGGCACTTTCCGCTCTGTGCCGCGATGTGACTGCACGCTCTGTGTCACCGCGGTGAGAGGTCACTTTCCGCTCTGTGCCGCGATGTGACTGCACGCTCTGTGTCACCGTGGTGAGAGGGCCCTTTCCGCTCTGTGCCGCTGTGGTGAGATGTGACTGCACGCTCTGTCTCCGCGGTGAGAGGGCACTGCCCGCTCTGTGTCGTTGTGGCGAGATGTGACTACACGCTCAGTGTCACCACGGTAAGAGGTGACTGCCCGCTCTGTGTCCCTGTGGTGAGATGTGACTGCACGCTGTGTCTCCGCAGCGAGAGGGCACTTTCCGCTCTGTGTCGTTGTGGCGAGATGTGACTACACGCTGTGTCTCCGCGGTGAGAGGTCACTGCCCGCTCTGTGTCCCTGTGGCGAGATGTGACTGCACGCTCTGTGTCTCCGCGGTGAGAGGGCACTGCCTGCTCTGTGTCCCTGTGGCGAGATTTGACTGCATGCTCTGTGTCACCGCGGTGAGAGGGCACTGCCCGCTCTGTCGTTGTGGTGAGATGTGACTGCACGCTCTGTGTCTCCGCGGTGAGAGGGCACTGCCCGCTCTGTGTCCCTGTGGCGAGATGTGACTGCACGCTCTGTGTCTCCGCGGTGAGAGGGCACTGCCCGCTCTGTGTCCCTGTGGCGAGATGTGACTGCACGCTCTGTGTCACCGCGGTGAGAGGCCACTGCCCGCTCTGTGTCCCTGTGGCGAGATGTGACTGCATGCTCTGTCTCCGCGGTGAGAGGGCACTGCCCGCTCTGTGTCCCTGTGCCGCGATGTGACTGCACGCTGTGTCACCGCGGTGAGAGGTCACTTTCCGCTCTGTGCCGTGATGTGACTGCACGCTCTGTGTCACCGCGGTGAGAGGGCACTTTCCGCTCTGTGCCGCGATGTAACTGCATGCTCTGTGTCACCGCAGTGAGGGCACTTTCCGCTCTGTGCCGCGATGTGACTGCACGCTCTGTGTCACCGCGGTGAGAGGGCACTTTCCGCTCTGTGCCGCGATGTGACTGCACGCTGTGTCACCGTGGTGAGAGGGCACTTTACGCTCTGTGCCGCTGTGGTGAGATGTGACTGCACGCTCTGTGTCACCCTGGTGAGAGGGCACTTTCCGCTCTGTGCCGTGATGTGACTGCACGCTCTGTGTCACCGCGGGGAGAGGTCACTTTCCGCTCTGTGCCGCGATGTGACTGCACGCTCTGTGTCACCGTGGTGAGAGGGCCCTTTCCGCTCTGTGCCGCTGTGGTGAGATGTGACTGCACGCTCTGTCTCCGCGGTGAGAGGGCACTGCCCGCTCTGTGTCGTTGTGGCGAGATGTGACTACACGCTCAGTGTCACCACGGTAAGAGGTGACTGCCCGCTCTGTGTCCCTGTGGTGAGATGTGACTGCACGCTGTGTCTCCGCAGCAAGAGGGCACTTTCCGCTCTGTGTCGTTGTGGCGAGATGTGACTACACGCTGTGTCTCCGCGGTGAGAGGTCACTGCCCGCTCTGTGTCCCTGTAGCGAGATGTGACTGCACGCTCTGTGTCACCGCGGTGAGAGGGCACTGCCCGCTCTGTCGTTGTGGTGAGATGTGACTGCACGCTGTGTCTCCGCGGTGAGGGCACTGCCCGCTGTGTCCCTGTGGCGAGATGTGACTGCACGCTGTGTCTCCGCGGTGAGAGGGCACTGCCCGCTCTGTGTCCCTGTGGCGAGATGTGACTGCACGCTCTGTGTCACCGCGGTGAGAGGCCACTGCCCGCTCTGTGTCCCTGTGGCGAGATGTGACTGCACGCTCTGTCTCCGCGGTGAGAGGGCACTGCCCGCTCTGTGTCCCTGTGGTGAGATGTGACTGCATGCTCTGTGTCTCCGGTGAGAGGGCACTGCCCGCTCTGTGTCCCTGTGGTGAGATGTGACTGCACGCTCTGTGTCTCCGCTGTGAGAGGTGACTGCACGCTCTGTGCCGCTGTGGTGAGATGTGACTGCACACTCTGTGTTACCGCGGCGAGAGATCACTTTCCGCTCTGTGTCCCTGTGGTGAGATGTGACTGCACGCTCTGTGTCACCGTGGTGAGAGGTCACTTTCCGCTCTGTGCCGCTGTGGTGAGATGTGACTGCACGCTCTGTGTCTCCGCGGTGAGAGGGCACTTTCAGCTGTGTCATTGTGGCGAGATGTGACTGCATGCTCTGTGTCCCTGAGGTGAGATGTGACTGCACACTCTGTGTCACCGCGGTGAGAGGGCACTTTCCGCTCTGTCGTTGTGGCGAGATGTGACTGTACGCTCTGTGTCCCTGTGGTGAGATGTGACTGCACGCTGTGTCTCCGCGGTGAGAGGTCACTGCCCGCTCTGTGTCTCTGTGGCAAGATGTGACTGCACGCTCTGTGTCTCCGTGGTGAGAGGTCACTGCCCACTCTGTGTCCCTGTGGCGAGATGTGACTGCCCACTCTGTGTCCCTGTGGCGAGATGTGACTGCACGCTCTGTGTCCCTGTGGCGAGATGTGACTGCACGCTCTGTGTCCCTGTGGTGAGATGTGACTGCACGCTGTCTCCGCGGTGAGAGGTCACTGCCTCCTCTGTGCCACTGTGGTGAGATGTGACTGCACGCTCTGTGTCACCGCGGTGAGAGGTCACTGCCTCCTCTGTGTCCCTGTGGCGAGATGTGACTGCACGCTCTCTGTCTCCGTGGTGAGAGGGCACTGCCCGCTGTGCCACTGTGGTGAGATGTGAGTGCACGCTCTGTGTCACCACAGTGAGAGGTCACTTTCCGCTGTGTCCCTGTGGTGAGATGTGACTGCACGCTGTGTCTCTGCGGTGAGAGGTCACTTTCCGCTCTGTGTCCCTGTGGTGAGATGTGACTGCACGCTGTGTCTCTGCGGTGAGAGGTCACTTTCCGCTCTGTGTCCCTGTGGTGAGATGTGAGTGCACGCTCTGTGTCACCACAGTGAGAGGTCACTTTCCGCTGTGTCCCTGTGGTGAGATGTGACTGCACGCTGTGTCACCGCGGTGAGAGGTCACTGCCCGCTCTGTGTCCCTGTGGTGAGATGTGACTGCACACTCTGTGTCCCTGTGGTGAGATGTGATTGCATGCTCCGTGTCTCCGCGGTAAGAGGTCACTTTCTGCTCTGTGTCCCTGTGGTGAGATGTGACTGCACACTCTGTGTCCCTGTGGTGAGATGTGACTGCACGCTCTGTGTCCTTGTGGCGAGATGTGATTGCACGCTCTGTGTCTCCGCTGTGAGAGGTCACTTTCCGCTCTGTGTCCCTGTGGTGAGATGTGACTGCACGCTCTGTGTCCCTGTGGTGAGAGGGCACTGCCCGCTCTGTGTCCCTGTGGTGAGATGTGATTGCACGCTCTGTGTCTCCGCGGTGAGAGGTCACTTTCCGCTCTGTGTCCCTGTGGTGAGAGGTCACTTTCCGCTCTGTGTCCCTGTGGTGAGAGGGCACTGCCCGCTCTGTGTCCCTGTGGTGAGATGTGACTGCACGCTGTGTCCCTGTGGTGAGATGTGACTGCACGCTCTGTGTCCCTGTGGTGAGATGTGACTGCACGCTCTGTGTCCCTGTGGTGAGATGTGACTGCCCGCTTTGTGTCACCGCGGTGAGGGCACTGCCTGCTCTGTGTCCCTGTGGTGAGATGTGATTGCACGCTGTGTCCCTGTGGTGAGATGTGACTGCCCGCTTTGTGTCTCCGCGGTGAGAGGTCACTGCCCGCTCTGTGTCCCTGTGGTGAGATGTGACTGCACACTCTGTGTCCCTGTGGTGAGATGTGATTGCATGCTCTGTGTCTCCGCGGTAAGAGGTCACTTTCCGCTCTGTGTCCCTGTGGTGAGATGTGACTGCACACTCTGTGTCCTTGTGGCGAGATGTGATTGCACGCTCTGTGTCTCCGCGGTGAGAGGTCACTTTCCGCTCTGTGTCCCTGTGGTGAGATGTGACTGCACGCTCTGTGTCCCTGTGGTGAGAGGGCACTGCCCGCTCTGTGTCCCTGTGGTGAGATGTGATTGCACGCTCTGTGTCTCCGCGGTGAGAGGTCACTTTCCGCTCTGTGTCCCTGTGGTGAGATGTGATTGCATGCTCTGTGTCTCCGCGGTAAGAGGTCACTTTCTGCTCTGTGTCCCTGTGGTGAGATGTGACTGCACACTCTGTGTCCCTGTGGTGAGATGTGACTGCACGCTCTGTGTCCTTGTGGCGAGATGTGATTGCACGCTCTGTGTCTCCGCTGTGAGAGGTCACTTTCCGCTCTGTGTCCCTGTGGTGAGATGTGACTGCACGCTCTGTGTCCCTGTGGTGAGAGGGCACTGCCCGCTCTGTGTCCCTGTGGTGAGATGTGATTGCACGCTCTGTGTCTCCGCGGTGAGAGGTCACTTTCCGCTCTGTGTCCCTGTGGTGAGAGGTCACTTTCCGCTCTGTGTCCCTGTGGTGAGAGGGCACTGCCCGCTCTGTGTCCCTGTGGTGAGATGTGACTGCACGCTGTGTCCCTGTGGTGAGATGTGACTGCACGCTGTGTCCCTGTGGTGAGATGTGACTGCACGCTCTGTGTCCCTGTGGTGAGATGTGACTGCACGCTCTGTGTCCCTGTGGTGAGATGTGACTGCACGCTCTGTGTCCCTGTGGTGAGATGTGACTGCACGCTCTGTGTCCCTGTGGTGAGATGTGACTGCCCGCTTTGTGTCACCGCGGTGAGGGCACTGCCTGCTCTGTGTCCCTGTGGTGAGATGTGATTGCACGCTGTGTCCCTGTGGTGAGATGTGACTGCCCGCTTTGTGTCTCCGCGGTGAGAGGTCACTGCCCGCTCTGTGTCCCTGTGGTGAGATGTGACTGCACACTCTGTGTCCCTGTGGTGAGATGTGATTGCATGCTCTGTGTCTCCGCGGTAAGAGGTCACTTTCCGCTCTGTGTCCCTGTGGTGAGATGTGACTGCACACTCTGTGTCCCTGTGGTGAGATGTGACTGCACGCTCTGTGTCCTTGTGGCGAGATGTGATTGCACGCTCTGTGTCTCCGCGGTGAGAGGTCACTTTCCGCTGTGTCCCTGTGGTGAGATGTGACTGCACGCTCTGTGTCCCTGTGGTGAGAGGGCACTGCCCGCTCTGTGTCCCTGTGGTGAGATGTGATTGCACGCTCTGTGTCTCCGCGGAGAGGTCACTTTCCGCTCTGTGTCCCTGTGGTGAGAGGTCACTTTCCTCTCTGTGTCCCTGTGGTGAGAGGGCACTGCCCGCTCTGTGTCCCTGTGGTGAGATGTGACTGCACGCTGTGTCCCTGTGGTGAGATGTGACTGCACGCTCTGTGTCCCTGTGGTGAGATGTGACTGCACGCTCTGTGTCCCTGTGGTGAGATGTGACTGCCCGCTTTGTGTCACCATGGTGAGAGGGCACTGCCTGCTCTGTGTCCCTGTGGTGAGATGTGATTGCACGCTGTGTCCCTGTGGTGAGATGTGACTGCCCGCTTTGTGTCTCCGCGGTGAGAGGTCACTTTCCTCTCTGTGTCCCTGTGGTGAGAGGGCACTGCCCGCTCTGTGTCCCTGTGGTGAGATGTGACTGCACGCTGTGTCCCTGTGGTGAGATGTGACTGCACGCTCTGTGTCCCTGTGGTGAGATGTGACTGCACGTTCTGTGTCCCTGTGGTGAGATGTGACTGCCCGCTTTGTGTCACCGCGGTGAGAGGGCACTGCCTGCTCTGTGTCTCTGTGGTGAGATGTGACTGCCCGCTTTGTGTCTCTGCGGTGAGAGGTCACTGCCCGCTCTGTGCCGCTGTGGTGAGATGTGACTGCCCGCTCTGTGTCTCCGCGGTGAGAGGTCACTGCCCGCTCTGTGCCGCTGTGGTGAGATGTGACTGCCCGCTCTGTGTCTCCGCGGTGAGAGGTCACTGCCCGCTCTGTGTCCCTGTGGTGAGATGAGACTGCACGTTCTGTGTCCCTGTGGTGAGATGTGACTGCCCGCTCTGTGTCCCTGTGGTGAGATGTGACTGCACGCTCTGTGTCTCCGCGGTGAGAGGTCACTGCCCGCTCTGTGTCCCTGTGGTGAGATGAGACTGCACGCTCTGTGTCCCTGTGGTGAGAGGTCACTGCCCGCTCTGTGCCGCTGTGGTGAGATGTGACTGCACGCTCTGTTTGATACACTTACAGCTCTGGAGCACAAACTGCAGCAGTGAGCAGCGAGATACTGCGTTAGAACAAGCGAGTAACTAGTTGTGTAACAATAAGGCTGTGTGCACACGGTGCGGATTCTCCTGCGTTGTTCACTACCATTATAATCAATGTAAAACAAAAAACGCAGTGCACATGCTGCAGATTTTTCCGCGTGGATTTGAATCCGCGGCATGTCAATTCTTTGTGCCGAATCCGTAGCATTTTTACAACTGCTCCATTCTAGAAATCCGCACAAAAACTGCAGAAATCCGGAGGAAATCTGCACTAAAGCCGCAAGTAAAACGCAGGTCATTTTACTTGCGGATTTAGCAAAATCTGTGCGGAAAATTCCGCAGCAGAATCCGCAGTGTGTGCACACTCCCTAAACCTGTGTGCGCAGATTGCAGGCAGGTGACCGTACACTGAGGTCTGCAGGGGTCAAGTCACGTGTGAATGACGACCAAAAATCCGCTGGTTCCACTGCAGTGTGGTCGCAGTGTCGCACCTCCCCATCACATCCCCCCATAGACACACGTGCAACAGGAAACAATCACATCCAGGTTTATTAATCGTCACTTCTGCGGCTGCCTAGAACGCCAGCCGCCATCACAGTGAGAGAGGTCTACAGCAGAGACGAGAATCCGCAGGGGAGCGGCCCCCGGGGGCCCGCAGGGGAGGGGCTAACACAGCGTTTACACAAAGGTCACCTGACCAGACTATGGCGGCGCCGGCATTAACTATTGCAGGATACGCGGGAAATACGTGGCGTTAGTAACGGGCGGCGTAGATCCCAGGATGAGTAGTCGGGACGGATGTGAATCCACAGATCAGGAGGAGACGTCCAAGACTGCGCAGCACTGTCCACATCATCAGCGAGAAAAGTCACAAACGTCAGCGCTGCCGCCAATCGGCAGATTACACGACCAATCTCATCATCACAAGAGCAGCTCCAGAAACGTACTGATCCAGTGGTAGAGCAGGCGCTCTGCTCCAGTCACATCCAGAGCTGCATCCAAGCATAAGATGCTCTGCTCCAGTCACATCCAGAGCTGCATCCAAGCATCAGGCACCCTGCTCCAGTCACATCTAGGGCTGCATCCAAGCATCAGGCACCCTGCTCCAGTCACATCCAGAGCTGCATCCAAGCATAAGGTGCTCTGCTCCAGTCACATCCAGGGCTGCATCCAAGCATCAGGCACCCTGCTCCAGTCACATCCAGAGCTGCATCCAAGCATAAGGTGCTCTGCTCCAGTCACATCCAGAGCTGCATCCAAGCATCAGGCAGCCTGCTCCAGTCACATCCAGAGCTGCATCCAAGCATCAGGCACCCTGCTCCAGTAACATCCAGGGCTGCATCCAAGCATCAGGCACCCTGCTCCAGTCACATCCAGGGCTGCATCCAAGCATCAGGCGCCCCTGCTCCAGTCACATCCAGAGCTGCATCCAAGCATCAGGCGCCCTGCTCCAGTCACATCCAGGGCTGCATCCAAGCATCAGGCGCCCTGCTCCAGTCACATCCAGGGCTGCATCCAAGCATCAGGCACCCTGCTCCAGTCACATCCAGGGCTGCATCCAAGCATCAGGCGCCCTGCATCAGTCTCATCCAGAGCTGCATCCAAGCATCAGGCACCCTGCTCCAGTCACATTCAGAGCTGCATCCAAGCATCAGGCACCCTGCTCCAGTCACATCCAGAGCTGCATCCAAGCATCAGGCACCCTGCTCCAGTAACATCCAGGGCTGCATCCAAGCATCAGGCACCCTGCTCCAGTCACATCCAGGGCTGCATCCAAGCATCAGGCACCCTGCTCCAGTCACATCCAGAGCTGCATCCAAGCATAAGGTGCTCTGCTCCAGTCACATCCAGAGCTGCATCCAAGCATCAGGCACCCTGCTCCAGTCACATCCAGGGCTGCATCCAAGCATCAGGCACCCTGCTCCAGTCACATCCAGAGCTGCATCCAAGCATAAGGTGCTCTGCTCCAGTCACATCCAGAGCTGCATCCAAGCATAAGGTGCTCTGCTCCAGTCACATCCAGAGCTGCATCCAAGCATCAGGCACCCTGCTCCAGTCACATCCAGGGCTGCATCCAAGCATCAGGCGCCCCTGCTCCAGTCACATCCAGAGCTGCATCCAAGCATCAGGCGCCCTGCTCCAGTCACATCCAGAGCTGCATCCAAGCATCAGGCGCCCTGCATCAATCTCATCCAGAGCTGCATCCAAGAATCAGGCGCCCTGCTCCAGTCACATCCAGGGCTGCATCCAAGCATCAGGCGCCCTGCTCCAGTCACATCCAGAGCTGCATCCAAGCATCAGGCGCCCTGCTCCAGTCACATCCAGAGCTGCATCCAAGCATCAGGCACCCTGCTCCAGTCACATCCAGAGCTGCATCCAAGCATCAGGCACCCTGCTCCAGTCACATCCACAGCTGCATCCAAGCATCAGGCGCCTTGCTCCAGTCACATCGAGAGCTGCATCCAAGCATCAGACGCCCTCCATCAGTCACATCCAGAGCTGCATCCAAGCACCCTGCTCCAGTCACATCCAGAGCTGCATCCAAGCACCCTGCTCCAGTCACATCCAGAGCTGCAACCAAGCATCAGGCGACATGCTCCAGTCACAGAGAGCTGCATCCAAGCATCAGGCGCCCCTGCTCCAGTCACATAGAGCTGCATCCAAGCATCAGACGCCCGAGCTGCATCCACGCATCATGGGCCTTGCTCCAGTCACATCCAGAGCTGCATCCAAGCCTCATGGGCCCTGCATCAGTCACATCCAGAGCTGCATCCAAGCATCAGGCACCCTGCTCCAGTTACATCCAGAGCTGCATCCAAGCATCAGGCGCCTCTGCTCCAGTCACATCCAGAGCTGCATCCAAGAATCAGGCACCCTGCTCCAGTCACAGAGAGCTGCATCCAAGCATCAGGTGCCCCTGCTCCAGTGACATCCAGAGCTGCATCCAAGCATCATAGGCCCCACTCCATTCACATCTAGAGCTGCATCCAAGCATCATGGGCCCTGCTCCAGTCACATCCAGAGCTGCATCCAAACATAAGGTGCCCTGCTCCAGTGGTATCCAAGCATCAGGCGCCCTGCTCCAGTCACACGATATAACAGAATAGTGAGTGCAGCTCTGGAGGTGACTGGAGGATAAGACACGATGTAACAGCAGAATAGTGACTGCAGCTCTGGAGGTGACTGGAGGGTAAGACACGATGTAACAGCAGAATAGTGACTGTAGCTCTGGAGATGACTGGAGGGTAAGACGTGATAAGTTTAGCTTCTCCGCATAGTATAGAGATTGCGCCTCCTGCTCCAACGCGGGGGGTCTGTGTAGGTTGTTGGGCACCCCCACACACGGGATAGCAGATGTATGAGGCTGCACACACAATGGCGGTGTCCAGCGTGTCTGGGGTATTATGGCCAGCCAGACTGGCCAGACTGCACTTTTCGTTGGTGTCATTTGGTTGTATTTTCAGATGAGTCGACCCCGGCACGATGTCTGGTCTGTATATCGTCGTCACGTCTGGGCTGAGGTCACAGCGAACCTCGAGCCTCTCCTGGACAATGAGGAGACTCCGCGTGGGAACACAAGCCACCAGTCAGGTTCTTTAGTTTCCTTCCTTATGGTGGGACCGGTCCTCCGTATTTCTGGCCAAGCCGGCGGGGGGCAGCCATGGTGATGCAGACTGGCGGGGGGGCAGCCACGGTGATGCAGACCGGCAGGGGGGCAGCCATGGTGATGCAGACCGGCGGGGGGGCAGCCACGGTGATGCAGACCGGCGGGGGGGCAGCCACGGTGATGCAGGACGGGGGGGGGGCATCCACGGGGATACGGCCAGCGGGGGACAGCCATGGTGATGCAGGCGGCGGGGGGCAGGAATGGTGATGCAGGCTGGTGAGGGGCAGCCATGGTGTTGCAGGCGGCGCGGGGGCAGCCATGGTGATGCAGGTGGCGGGGGGGCAGCCATGGTGATGCAGGCTGGCGGGGGGCAGCCATGGTGATGCAGGCTGGTGGGGGGTCAGCCATGGTGATGCAGGCTGGTGGGGGGTCAGCCATGGTGATGCAGGCGGCGGGGGGCAGCCATGGTGTTGCAGGCGGCGGGGGGCAGCCATGGTGTTGCAGGCGGCGGGGGGCAGCCATGGTGATGCAGGCGGCGGGGGGCAGCCATGGTGATGCAGGCGGCGGGGGGCTGTGCGATTCTTCATTCTATTCTAGAAGTAGTCCCTCCTCCGGTTGTCCTCATTAATGAATGATGGGTTGTATTGTGCGGGGTAGATACACGAGTGGCGGGATCCCGGGAGGCCGCCGTACGGGTAAAGTCCATTCCTCTCCATCTCAGAGTTCCTCAGTCCGGGCTAAAAATACAGAAGAAAAGATTGATCAGAAGTGAAAGTGTCCACAAAGATGTCATTTTCTTCATCTTTATATAGGGTGTAAGATAGCGCTCACTGAATGTGTTGGGGGACACTCACTTGGCAGCGGGACTAATTCACACAGGAAAGGTTTTCCACTGAAACAGTCCTTCCGGTTTATTTAGATGCACATAAAGCACAGTCCTTTTCACTGCCACCTCAGGCAGCCGTCACGGACTCTGCAGGCACATGACCTCCTCCATGTGCTCTCCAGGAAAACCTGTCCTCTTCCAGGACCTTCCAACACAGAGACCATGTGACCAAACCACATTATACCCCATGAGACACATCCATTGATGGGAGGTGTGTGGTTAGCCAGGCCCACCCAGCTCTCCGGCTAACCCTGCAAGCACAGCCCACATAAAATAAGCAAGGCTCGTGGAACTACAGGTCCCAGAGAAACATCCCAAGCTTACAGCGCAGCGGACCTCCGCCTCTGCGACATATGCCAGCTATTCACAATAACGCCGGGTCACTGTCTCACAAGGGGCACCGCGGCAAGGTAACATATATAGAGGCACCGCAGCAAGGTACATAGGACACTACATGGGGTAGCAAGGTATAGAGGACAGAATATAGGGGTTGTGACAGGGTCACTGGCGCTGTATATGAGGGGAGATATGTGTCGCAAAGGTTTTGATCCTGCGTGATGTGAAAGCTGTAAGTTTCCCTCCAGCATCATATGTGCTGAGAGTAAATCAGTCGTTTCCAGGGTCTGGCTTTCATGGTGAGTAGGTCAGAGATGGGCAGGATGCCTACTCACCATATCTCCACCTCAAGGGTGTGGTTGGAGGGAGTCAAAAGTCCAGCCATTGTTTTTTTTTTTGGTCTGTGCTGTTTTGGAAAAAGGAAGCCTCCAGAATGAAGCTCCGGTGAGAGCTGCCGTGCGTGCTTGTCCCAGAAGGCGGGAGCCATACTGGGAAGGACTTTGTATTGACTTTTTATTTTCATTTGTGCCAGAAAGGCTGTTTTGTTACTATTTTGGGCTTTATGGTTTTATGAAGTAATAAACCACCCAGAGACTTTAACCTAAAAGTGTTCCTGTGTCTACCTTGGGGAGCAGCTGAGTGAGCCGACCTTTCACAAGTGGTGTTTCTGATGCGGGCAACGTTCCAGGAACATGGGTAGCAGCTGTGGACAAATCATATGTCTTGGGTGAAGGCGGCTAAAGGGATGGAACAACGGTCGGACAAAATGGAGGAGCTGATCAAGCACCTGATCCTGAGTCAACAGCAGCAAAACCAACAGCATCACGAGCATCAGCAGCAGCTCCAGGAGCATCAGCAGCAGATCTGTGAGCAAGAGCAGGTACAGCAGGAGACAAATAAACTCCGGGTGCAATAGATTCAACAACAACCAAGGCAGATGGTACTCCTGGTGGGAGATGTCCGCAGCAGAGAAACCGCCACGTTCCCACATCAAGGCGATGGCTCGTGCGTCTGGAAAGCGGTAAGACGAGCAATGCAAAAGATGACCCCAGGGGATGATATAGAGGCGTTTTTCACCGTTTTCGTATGGGTTGCAGAGTCGGAGAAGCTGGCCCCATATCTAACTGGCAATCCGCAGAAAGCCTATTTTGACATGGCCTAACATGATGTCCAAGTTAAAAACTGAGATATTGGCACGCCCAGGGGTCACTATGTCTGTCAGAGCCCAAAGGGTTAATCATTGGGCGTGTTGCGAGGATTAACCTCCCCGCTCTCAGATGTTTGACTTGTTGCATTTGGTCCAGAAATGGCTGCAGCCGGAGTACTCCACTCCAGCCCAGATGGTTGAGCGGGTCGTCATTGGCAGATTTATTCACTCCCTCCCCAGGCCGGAGCAGACCTTGGTTGTCAAGGGAGACCCCCTGGAATGCCGAAGTCCTGGTGGGCCTTGTAGAAATGTACCAGGTGGTCGACAGGTCCCTAATGAAGTGGGGGGGGGTGGTACATCTCCATACTGGGGTACTCCGCGAGAGCCTGAGTCCCAAAAGAGGTGTAACATAGTCACCATTAGGGAAAGTGCGGGATCCCAAGGAGTCACTGACCGGCTACCAAAAGCTGATGGTAAAGACCTGATCTGCTGGAAATGCCACAGGCCAGGACACATAGCCGCCCGTTGTCCTATGTTCTTTGAGCAGATGGACTGTAGCCTAGGGAGGTGCTGCTCGTACTATGCCTATCCTGCCTGCAGTGTGGACTATCAGCCTGAAGAGGGGCCGCAATCATGTCCCGTGACCATAATTAAGATGCTGGTGTCAGGACTCTTGGACTCAGGGAGTTTGGTGACCCTCATAAGGGTCACAATCCCCCACCAGTTGATCCCAGGGAAACGTGCATGTCCGCTGTATCCACAGGGACACAATGGACAGAGTGTTGATAAAAACGAGCCGGAGTATGGGGTCCCATGAGGTTGAGGTAGTCAGAGACTTGTTACACCCCGTGATAACTGGGTGGGACTTCAGCCTGTTCTGGGACTTGTGGGGAAAGGCAGGGGTGCCAAGTGACTCAGACAGGAGCCAGCTCAACCCTGCTGAATTCCCCTTGTGTGTCCTAACTGGTGATGAGGATGAATTGGTGACCAGTGAGGCCGAGGTTCCTGAACTGGAGGTTTCTGTGTAAAATTTTGGGACTGCTCAAATGCAGGATCTTACCCTGAAAGGGGCCTTTGAAAAGGGATCTGTGATTGATGGGGTTTCTCAAGAGCCAGGGAGGACACCAGGTACCCACACTTTGCAGTCAATAGCGAATTGTTGTATCCAGTGACTCCACTGAGGGGAGGTGAAATAGTGGAGTAGCTGTTGGCTCCAGGACCCTACAAGCGGACGGCTTTAGTCATGGCCCATTCGCATGTTTTGGGGTTACATCAAGGAGCAGAGAAAAGGCAGGCGATAATAATGCAAAGGTTCTATTGGCCGGGATGGTACCTGGAGATCTTGAATTATTGTAGGTCCTGGCCCTGTCAAGATTGGAACTATCTGCTTCCGTTTCTGCTCTTCTCTGTCAGAGAAGTTCCTCAAGCCTCTACTGGCTTCTCGCCATTTGAGCCCCTGTATGGTCGACATCCGCGAAGGCTACTGGACATCGCCAAGGAAATCTGGGAAGCCGAGATCACGTCACAAAGGAGCATCATATAGCTTGTCGTCCAGCTGCAGGAGAGGATGGAGAAAGTAATGCCTATCGCGAAGGCACATCTTCTCCAGGCACAGGCAAAGGTGTATAACCGATCATCGAGGCTGAGGCAGTTCCAGTCCGGGGATCGCATGCTAGTGCTTATCCCTACGGTAGAGCGCTAGTTCCTAGCCAAGTGGCAAGGTCAACAAGAGGTGGTGGAAAAACTGAGCAAGGTGAATTACAAGGTACACCAGCCAGGCAGAAGGAAGCCCCTCCAAGTCTTTTATGTGAACTTGCTCCAAGCCCTCGCGAGACTGGGAGTCACTGGAAATGATTGAGGATAACAGAATTGGAGCTAGCTCAATGAAAAATTGGGCATCTCAGACAACAAAGCAGCTTTGTTGTCTGAGATGCCCAATTTTTCATCACTTTTATTTTTAAAGGATTTCCAATAAAGATTTTGTGAACTTTTAATTTTTCCGGTGTGTCAAGCTGGCTCCAATTCTAATATCCTCTATCAACTCCAGCGCTGTGCAGCAACGGGGACGCCGTGCTCCTCCCGGATTGGAACAGTATCTCAGGGGTAAGCTGAATTTTTCTCATTATTCACAGTCACTGGAAATCCCTTGCCTAGGAGCCCGTCCAAAGCCACCATGGACAATATTCCCATTGCAGAGACTCTAACGCTGGCCCAGAGTCAACAGTGTCGGGAGCTGTTGCAGCAGAACCGGGACCAGAGTTGCCCGGGCATGATTTGATAACAGAACCACATGTAAGGGTGAACCACAAGCCCTACAGAATTCCTGAAGCACGTCAGGAGGTAAAATCAAATGACGTGAAGAGGATGATAGACCTCGGGGGGTGATAGAGTATTCGAAAAGTGGATGGTTGAGTCCCATCGTCCTCGTGCCAAAGCCTGATGCTGAGTGGCAGTTTTGCAACGACTACCGCAGGCTGAATGAAGTCTCAAGTTTTGATGCGTACCCGATGCCTTGCGTGAATGAACTCATTGAGAGACTTGGGCCTGTGAGGTACATCACAACCCTTGACCTGATGAAGGGCTATTGGCAGATCCCCATGTGCTATAGTGCCAAGGAGAAGACGGCCTTCTCGACACCTGATGGGTGTTTTAAATACACCAGAATGCCCTTCGGTCTGCAGGGAGCCTCAGCTACCTTCCAGAGGGCGATGGATCGGGTCCTGCCGCCACATAGGAAGTATGCCACAGTCTACCTTGATTGTGAACCGAAAGTGAATGACGGTCAAAGGAGCGCAGGAATAAGACCAGGACAAAAAGGTCAAAGTTTACCACAACGCGTTTCAACGGTAACCCGTCTTCATCAGGTGGAGGTTTCACAGCCTACCTTGATGACATTGTTGTCGTCAACCCTGACTGGGCTAGTTCTGCTAAAGGTACAGGCGGATCTGGATGCTTTAAGAAATGCGGTGTTCACCATAAATCCAAAAAAATGTGCGGTAGAAAAGGTAGAGGCCAAATAACTAGGCTATGTCGTCAGGAGGGCCAAAATCAAGTCACAAATAAACAAGATCGAGGCGATTTGGAAGTGGTCACAACCGCTTTCCAAGGAGCAAGTGAGGGAGTTTCTTGGAATTGTGGGCTGTTATCGCTGATTCATCCCAAGTTTCGTCATAATCGCCGCACCATTGACGGATCTTCTTAAAGGCATCAAGTCGACGATAATTTAATGGACTCCTGACACAGACATGGCAGTCCACAAGCTGAAGAGGGCTCTGTGTAACCATCCGGTTCTGGTCACGCCAGCCTTCAGCAAAGAGTTCATGGTGCAGCCAGATGTGTCAGAAGTCGGCTTTGGAGCCGTGCTGTCTCAGGAAGTAAATGGAAAAAAATATCCCATCCTTTATCTAAGGCAGAAGCTATCGTCATGCGAGAAGAACTATGCCATTGTGGAGAAAGAGTGTCAAGCCATAAAATGGGCCGTGGATTCGCTGAAGTTTAATCTACTAGGCCGGAGGTTCAAACTTGTGTCAGAGCATGCACCTCTGAGATGGTTAATGGAAAAGAAGGGTAAGAATGACTTAGGCATCTAAGTCAATAAGAAGCTAAATTGGAGTGCCCAGTGTCAGGCAGCTGCCGCCAAAGCAAATAGGGTCATGGGATGCGTTAGAAGAGGTCTGGGGACACGAGATGAAAACATAATTCTCCCTCTGTACAAATCAGTTACAGGTGCTGTTAATTACACAAATTAGAGAAGCATCACATGATTTTTCGAACAGTGCCAATACTTTTGTCCACCCTCGTTTTTATGTTTGGTGTGGAATTATATCCAATTTGGCTTTAGCACAATTCTTTTTGTGTTTTTTCATTTAAGACAAATTAAATGAAGATAATAATACCAAAGAATTTGTGTTTGCAATCATTTTCAGGAAGAAACTGAGTATTATCTGACAGAATTGCAGGGGTGTCAATACTTTTGTCCACAACTGTATAGCTGGAAATCCATATGACTGCACACGAAACTGCAACAATGTGCATGCTGACTGATATCTCTCCATACTAAATACACCGTGTTCCAAATCATTATTCTAATGATATTTTTCTCTGATTTTCCTAAGTGGTCGGTGCCAATGACAGTCAGTGTAATAAAAGTCATCACCGGTTAGAGTATACATCGGATTTTATTGAAGAAACCTCCCAATAATAACAGTATAATCTCCAAAATGAATAAACCCTCACAAGGCTCCAAATTATTGGGCCCAGGAGAATTTCTAAACATTTGATCTGTTGTAAAGAACTGGAAATGCTCCTTGGTGGAATGTGCAGCATTAGGAGGTCACATTCACTGAGCAAAAAAGCTATTTAACTCCAAAACCTCCTAACAGGCCAAGTGACGTGGTAACAGAGGAACCCTTCTGTGATGTCACCTTCACAATTCTGGCCTCCATTGACCTTGCATGAAGTCAGAATCGCCCCCAGAGCTGCTGTTCTGATGTGACCGGCCTCCCACCCTCATAGATCTTTTGCTTGATGATACTCCAAAGGTTCTCTATAGGGTTGAGGTCAGGGGAAGATGGTGGCCACACCATGAGTTTATCTCCTTTTATGCCCATAGCAGTCAATGACTCGGAGGTATTCTTTGCAGCATGAGATAGTGCGTGGTCATGCATGAAGAGGATTTTGCTCCTGAAGACACATTTCTGCTTTTTTACACCATGGAAGACAGCTGTCAGTCAGAAACTCTATATACTTTGCAGAGGTCATTTTCACACCTTCAGGAACCTTAAAGAGCCCTATCAGCTGTTTCCCCATGATTCCGGCCCAAAACATGACTCCTCCACCTCCTTGCTGACGTCGCAGCCTTGTTGGGACATCGTGGCCATCCACTACTCCATCCATCTGGACTTCATGTATGTCTAGGCCCACTGCAACCGTTTCTGCTTGTGAACACTGTTTAGGGTGGCCGAATAGTAGGTTTATGCACCACAGCCAGCCTTTGAAGGATCCTACACCTTGAGGTTCAAGGGACTCCAGAGGCACCAGCAGCTTCAAATATCTGTTTGCTGGTTGGTAATGGCTTTATAGCAGCTGCTCTCTTAATCCGATGACCTTGCCTGGCAGAAACCTTCCTCATTCTGCCTTTATCTGCACGAAACACATCTGTGCTCAGAATCGGCCACAAATCTCTTAACAGTACGATGACTATGCTTAAGTTCTCGGGAAGTATCTAATGTTTTCATCCCTTGACCAAGGCATTGCACTATTTGAGGCATTTCAGCAGAAGAGAGATCATTATTCTTTCCCATGTTACTTGAAAACCGTGGCCTACTCAATAGTGTGGAACATCCAGTTTTTCTTTTATTGGGCTCAGATGGCAAACTAATTATCACAGGTATCTGAGATTGATTTCAGGGATCCAAAGAACCCAGAGATGCAATACCATCAACGGGTTTCAGAACAAAAAACAGCAAACAAACGCTATGACACTTAAAACAAATTTGCATAATAATTTGGAACATGGCGTAAAGGTCAAGTGACCATAGACCAAACAAAGTAACGTAAGGCAATCACTGCATATAAAGTTACTGACATTCTATGGATTGCCGCAGCTAGAGATGTGCCACCGCTACAACCCCGACAGCACCGTGTCGCCTAACAGGATTCTTCCATTGGGGGACTGTTGTCTAGTTTATGCCCATGAGGTAACATTAGTTTTGATTGGACTTTAGTGATATAACACAGGATGGGGAAGTTTTTGGGAGAAAACAGAAGGCGATCTATGGGGTAATATTTATCATTATATACCCCAGTATACAGACTGCGTTTTGTGTCGTAGGCACAGAGAGGTGCAGTATGGCCGCCCTGCTACAGCCCCTATCAGATGAATGGGGCTGGATAGAAGGACACGGTGTAGGCTGCAGACCTCGCTCACTGGCAGATTCTGTAGGTTCCGGCTACCCCCCCCCGTGATTACCCGCCCCATGTACTCACAGAATAGTAGACGTCTGTCATCTGCAGCAGGTTCTTGGTGCTGCCGTTCTCCTGCATCTCGATCGTCTCTCGCCCCCATTCTGACGAGCGCGGAATTTTGGGATATTCAGCGTAAGGAGACATCTGGAAATCTCCGCTCTTGAAAATGAGTTTACTGATGTCGGATTTACTCTTCCTGGAAATGTAGAAGGAAAATCAGAATTATACAATAGTATGGAAGAGTATATGGGAGCCACAGCAGATGTATATACAGTATATACACCGAGTACCAGAGACACAGCACATGTATATACACTATATACACAGTGTACCAGAGACACAGCACATGTATATACAGTATATACACAGAGTACCAGAGACACGGCACATGTATATACAGTATATACACAGAGTACCAGAGACACAGCACATGTATATACAGTATATACACAGTGTACCAGAGACACCGCACATGTATATACAGTATATACACAGTGTACCAGAGACACAGCACATGTATATACAGTATATACACCGAGTACCAGAGACACAGCACATGTATATACAGTATATACACAGTGTACCAGAGACACAGCACATGTATATACAGTATATACACAGAGTACCAGAGACACAGCACATGTATATACAGTATATACACAGTGTACCAGAGACACGGCACATGTATATACAGTATATACACAGAGTACCAGAGACACAGCACATGTATATACAGTATATACACCGAGTACCAGAGACACAGCACATGTATATACAGTATATACACAGTGTACCAGAGACACAGCACATGTATATACAGTATATACACAGAGTACCAGAGACACAGCACATGTATATACAGTATATACACAGTGTACCAGAGACACGGCACATGTATATACAGTATATACACAGTGTACCAGAGACACCGCACATGTATATACAGTATATACACAGTGTACCAGAGACACAGCACATGTATATACAGTATATACACCGAGTACCAGAGACACAGCACATGTATATACAGTATATACACAGTGTACCAGAGACACAGCACATGTATATACAGTATATACACAGAGTACCAGAGACACAGCACATGTATATACAGTATATACACAGTGTACCAGAGACACGGCACATGTATATACAGTATATACACAGAGTACCAGAGACACGGCACATGTATATACAGTATATACACCGAGTACCAGAGACACAGCACATGTATATACAGTATATACACAGTGTACCAGAGACACAGCACATGTATATACAGTATATACACAGAGTACCAGAGACACAGCACATGTATATACAGTATATACACAGTGTACCAGAGACACGGCACATGTATATACAGTATATACACAGTGTACCAGAGACACCGCACATGTATATACAGTATATACACAGTGTACCAGAGACACAGCACATGTATATACAGTATATACACCGAGTACCAGAGACACAGCACATGTATATACAGTATATACACAGTGTACCAGAGACACGGCACATGTATATACAGTATATACACAGAGTACCAGAGACACAGCACATGTATATACAGTATATACACCGTGTACCAGAGACACGGCACATGTATATACAGTATATACACAGTGTACCAGAGACACGGCACATGTATATACAGTATATACACAGAGTACCAGAGACACAGCACATGTATATACAGTATATACACCGTGTACCAGAGACACAGCACATGTATATACAGTATATACACAGAGTACCAGAGACACAGCACATGTATATACAGTATATACACCGTGTACCAGAGACACAGCACATGTATATAGAGTATATACACAGAGTACCAGAGACACAGCACATGTATATACAGTATATACACAGTGTACCAGAGACACGGCACATGTATATACAGTATATACACAGTGTACCAGAGACACGGCACATGTATATACAGTATATACACAGAGTACCAGAGACACAGCACATGTATATACAGTATATACACCGTGTACCAGAGACACAGCACATGTATATACAGTATATACACCGTGTACCAGAGACACGGCACATGTATATACAGTATATACACAGTGTACCAGAGACACAGCACATGTATATAGAGTATATACACAGAGTACCAGAGACACAGCACATGTATATACAGTATATACACAGAGTACCAGAGACACAGCACATGTATATACAGTATATACACCGTGTACCAGAGACACAGCACATGTATATACAGTATATACACCGTGTACCAGAGACACGGCACATGTATATACAGTATATACACCGTGTACCAGAGACACAGCACATGTATATAGAGTATATACACAGAGTACCAGAGACACAGCACATGTATATACAGTATATACACCGTGTACCAGAGACACAGCACATGTATATACAGTATATACACCGTGTACCAGAGACACGGCACATGTATATACAGTATATACACAGTGTACCAGAGACACAGCACATGTATATACAGTATATACACCGTGTACCAGAGACACAGCACATGTATATACAGTATATACACCGTGTACCAGAGACACAGCACATGTATATAGAGTATATACACAGAGTACCAGAGACACAGCACATGTATATACAGTATATACACCGTGTACCAGAGACACGGCACATGTATATACAGTATATACACAGTGTACCAGAGACACAGCACATGTATATACAGTATATACACAGAGTACCAGAGACACAGCACATGTATATACAGTATATACACAGTGTACCAGAGACACAGCACATGTATATACAGTATATACACAGTGTACCAGAGACACAGCACATGTATATACAGTATATACACAGTGTACCAGAGACACAGCACATGTATATACAGTATATACACCGTGTACCAGAGACACAGCACATGTATATACAGTATATACACAGTGTACCAGAGACACCGCACATGTATATACAGTATATACACCGTGTACCAGAGACACCGCACATGTATATACACAGAGTACCAGAGACACAGCACATGTATATACAGTATATACACAGTGTACCAGAGACACGGCACATGTATATACAGTATATACACAGAGTACCAGAGACACGGCACATGTATATACAGTATATACACCGTGTACCAGAGACACCGCACATGTATATACAGTATATACACCGTGTACCAGAGACACGGCACATGTATATACAGTATATACACAGTGTACCAGAGACACAGCACATGTATATACAGTATATACACAGTGTACCAGAGACACAGCACATGTATATACAGTATATACACCGAGTACCAGAGACACGGCACATGTATATACAGTATATACACAGTGTACCAGAGACACCGCACATGTATATACAGTATATACACAGAGTACCAGAGACACGGCACATGTATATACAGTATATACACAGTGTACCAGAGACACCGCACATGTATATACAGTATATACACCGTGTACCAGAGACACCGCACATGTATATACACAGAGTACCAGAGACACAGCACATGTATATACAGTATATACACAGTGTACCAGAGACACCGCACATGTATATACAGTATATACACCGTGTACCAGAGACACCGCACATGTATATACACAGAGTACCAGAGACACAGCACATGTATATACAGTATATACACAGAGTACCAGAGACACGGCACATGTATATACAGTATATACACAGAGTACCAGAGACACGGCACATGTATATACAGTATATACACAGAGTACCAGAGACACAGCACATGTATATACAGTATATACACAGAGTACCAGAGACACAGCAGATGTATATACAGTATATACACAGAGTACCAGAGACACAGCAGATGTATATACAGTATATACACAGAGTACCAGAGACACGGCACATGTATATACAGTATATACACAGAGTACCAGAGACACAGCAGATGTATATACAGTATATACACAGAGTACCAGAGACACAGCACATGTATATACAGTATATACACAGAGTACCAGAGACACGGCACATGTATATACAGTATATACACAGAGTACCAGAGACACAGCACATGTATATACAGTATATACACAGTGTACCAGAGACACAGCACATGTATATACAGTATATACACAGTGTACCAGAGACACAGCACATGTATATAGAGTATATACACAGAGTACCAGAGACACAGCACATGTATATACAGTATATACACAGAGTACCAGAGACACAGCACATGTATATACAGTATATACACAGAGTACCAGAGACACAGCAGATGTATATACAGTATATACACAGTGTACCAGAGACACCGCACATGTATATACAGTATATACACCGTGTACCAGAGACACCGCACATGTATATACACAGAGTACCAGAGACACAGCAGATGTATATACAGTATATACACAGAGTACCAGAGACACGGCACATGTATATACAGTATATACACAGTGTATATTTTGTATGTAGCATTAGTACTGTGAGTCCCGGAGTCTGACGGGTCTGTGAGGGTCTCTGATGGTGATCTGTGGGGGTTTCCTCCATTAGGATCACTTGTGATCATTGCCTGTAGTCGGCTGATTGGCACTGGATGATTGGATGATGCCTTCGCCCATTTCTGCTGCCCCCGTGTTCACCATGAAAGAGGGAAGATTAGGATGTAAATACAGTGCAGTGTGTGAAGGGGCCACCGGTTCCGTGTGTGCCGAGCCTCTAGTGAACATCGTGTACACAGCCGGGAATTGTCTGCAAGGGGTAAATGATCAGGGTGCAACAATCTGCAGACACAATGCTCTGCAGATTTACTGGAGTTCAGGAAGGAGCACAGACCTGCAACAAGTCACCGCCAGCGTAATGGTCAGAACGAGAAGAAGTCCTCCACCGGCTGCCGCTATGATCACAGTGATGAGCTGGTACGCTGCGGAGAGAAGAAAATCATACCAAGAAAAGTCAGCAACAGAGAGCAAATCATCATCACAGGACTGAGGCGAGAGAGATACACTGTCCTCATACATGTCAGCAGGGTGAGACATGCAGCTAAACCCCCCGTCTTCTTTAAGAAAAGAGGCTGCAAGTGTAACCTTCTTTTATGGATTGCAGATGTGACAGGAAAGGGTGAAACTATAGCGTGCAATAACAGGAGCGAGTCAGAATATATAACTGCACAGAGCATAAAATATAGATAGTCTGCAATACATAGGTACCGTGAGGTAATACATAGGTACCGTGAGGTAATACATAGGTACCGTGAGGTAATACATAGGTACCGTGAGGTAATACATAGGTACCGTGAGGTAATACACAGTAACATGAGGTAATACACAGTGATATGGGGTAATACACAGTGATATGGGGTAATACACAGTGATATGGGGTAATACACAGTGATATGAGGTAATACACAGTGATATGGGGTAATACACAGTGATATGGGGTAATACACAGTGATATGAGGTAATACACAGTGATATGGGGTAATACACAGTGATATGAGGTAATACACAGTGATATGGGGTAATACACAGTGATATGAGGTAATACACAGTGATATGGGGTAATACACAGTGATATGGGGTAATACACAGTGATATGAGGTAATACACAGTGATATGAGGTAATACACAGTGATATGGGGTAATACACAGTGATATGGGGTAATACACAGTGATATGAGGTAATACACAGTGATATGGGGTAATACACAGTGATATGAGGTAATACACAGTGATATGGGGTAATACACAGTGATATGAGGTAATACACAGTGATATGGGGTAATACACAGTGATATGGGGTAATACACAGTGATATGAGGTAATACACAGTGATATGGGGTAATACACAGTGATATGGGGTAATACACAGTGATATGAGGTAATACACAGTGATATGGGGTAATACACAGTGACATGAGGTAATACACAGTGATATGGGGTAATACACAGTGATATGAGGTAATACACAGTGATATGAGGTAATACACAGTGATATGGGGTAATACACAGTGATATGGGGTAATACACAGTGATATGAGGTAATACACAGTAACATGAGGTAATACACAGTAACATGAGGTAATACAGTGATATGGGGTAATACACAGTAACATGAGGTAATACACAGTAACATGAGGTAATACAGTGATATGAGGTAATACACATTGATATGAGGTAATACACAGTAACATGAGGTAATACATAGGTACCATGAGGTAATACAAAGCTGATGATTACCTATTTAATACAACAAACGATATAAACACAGGATTATAACACCTAGATAGTGCTTACCAACTATGCTTAGAGCACGCTGTTTAACAAGCATGAAGAAAACGAATGGCGTAGTTTCTCCTAAGACATGTAGAGGAATAATGGCTGCTGTTCCCCTCACAGTGTCATAAACAAGACTATGATGTAACAGGAACAATCCCACAATACATTGCAAATTAAATCTATGCATTAAACGGCCAGCAGGTGGTGCCGTTACCTTACAGTGTGAAATATATGAAGGACTAGCTGAAGAGTCCGGCACTGCCCGGGCATAGTAACTAACTGTGGTTAATTATAACAAATTATAATTATCCTCCATCCCATAGTCCCGTGCCCATATACCCATCATACATATCCTCCATCCCATAGTCCCGTGCCCATATACCCATCATACATATCCACGATCCCATAGTCCCGTGCCCATATACCCATCATACATATTCTCCATCCCATAGTCCCATGCCCATATACCCATCATACATCCTCCATCCCATAGTCCCGTGCCCATATACCCATCATACATATCCACCATCCCATAGTCCCGTGCCCATATACCCATCATACATCCTCCATCCCATAGTCCCGTGCCCATATACCCATCATACATATCCACGATCCCATAGTTCCGTGCCCATATACCCACCATACATCCTCCATCCCATAGTCCCGTGCCCATATACCCATCATACATATCCTCCATCCCATAGTCCCGTGCCCATATACCCATCATACATATCCTCC
This sequence comes from Dendrobates tinctorius, assembly GCF_039654945.1. Lineage (NCBI taxonomy): Eukaryota > Metazoa > Chordata > Amphibia > Anura > Dendrobatidae > Dendrobates > Dendrobates tinctorius. Next base: position 3,052,773 of record NW_027361849.1, on the reverse strand, counting down.
ATCCCATAGTCCCATGCCCATATACCCATCATACATATCCTCCATCCCATAGTCCAGTGCCCATATACCCATCATACATATCCTCCATCCCATAGTCCAGTGCCCATATACCCATCATACATATCCGCCATCCCATAGTCCCATGCCCATATACCCATCACACATCCTCCATCCCATAGTCCAGTGCCCATATACCCATCATACATATCCTCCATCCCATAGTCCAGTGCCCATATACCCATCATACATCCTCCATCCCATAGTCCCGTGCCCATATACCCATCATACATATCCTCCATCCCATAGTCCAGTGCCCATATACCCATCATACATATCCTCCATCCCATAGTCCAGTGCCCATATACCCATCATACATATCCTCCATCCCATAGTCCCGTGCCCATATACCCATCATACATATCCTCCATCCCATAGTCCAGTGCCCATATACCCATCATACATCCTCCATCCCATAGTCCCGTGCCCATATACCCATCATACATATCCTCCATCCCATAGTCCAGTGCCCATATACCCATCATACATCCTCCATCCCATAGTCCCGTGCCCATATACCCATCATACATATCCTCCATCCCATAGTCCCGTGCCCATATACCCATCATACATATCCTCCATCCCATAGTCCAGTGCCCATATACCCATCACACATATCCTCCATCCCATAGTCCCGTGCCGATATACCCATCATACATATCCTCCATCCCATAGTCCAGTGCCCATATACCCATCACACATATCCTCCATCCCATAGTCCCGTGCCGATATACCCATCATACATATCCTCCATCCCATAGTCCAGTGCCCATATACCCATCATACATCCTCCATCCCATAGTCCCGTGCCCATATACCCATCATACATCCTCCATCCCATAGTCCCGTGCCCATATACCCATCATACATATCCTCCATCCCATAGTCCCGTGCCCATATACCCATCATACATATCCTCCATCCCATAGTCCCGTGCCCATATACCCATCATACATCCTCCATCCCATAGTCCCGTGCCCATATACCCATCATACATATCCTCCATCCCATAGTCCCGTGCCCATATACCCATCATACATCCTCCATCCCATAGTCCCGTGCCCATATACCCATCATACACATCCTCCATCCCATAGTCCCGTGCCCATATACCCATCATACATATCCTCCATCCCATAGTCCAGTGCCCATATACCCATCACACATATCCTCCATCCCATAGTCCCGTGCCGATATACCCATCATACATATCCTCCATCCCATAGTCCCGTGCCCATATACCCATCATACATATCCTCCATCCCATAGTCCAGTGCCCATATACCCATCACACATATCCTCCATCCCATAGTCCCGTGCCGATATACCCATCATACATATCCTCCATCCCATAGTCCCGTGCCCATATACCCATCATACATCCTCCATCCCATAGTCCCGTGCCCATATACCCATCATACATATCCTCCATCCCATAGTCCCGTGCCCATATACCCATCATACATATCCTCCATCCCATAGTCCAGTGCCCATATACCCATCACACATATCCTCCATCCCATAGTCCCGTGCCGATATACCCATCATACATATCCTCCATCCCATAGTCCCGTGCCCATATACCCATCATACATATCCTCCATCCCATAGTCCAGTGCCCATATACCCATCACACATATCCTCCATCCCATAGTCCCGTGCCGATATACCCATCATACATATCCTCCATCCCATAGTCCCGTGCCCATATACCCATCATACATCCTCCATCCCATAGTCCCGTGCCCATATACCCATCATACATATCCTCCATCCCATAGTCCCGTGCCCATATACCCATCATACATATCCTCCATCCCATAGTCCAGTGCCCATATACCCATCATACATCCTCCATCCCATAGTCCCGTGCCCATATACCCATCACACATCCTCCATCCCATAGTCCCGTGCCCATATACCCATCATACATATCCTCCATCCCATAGTCCAGTGCCCATATACCCATCATACATATCCTCCATCCCATAGTCCTGTGCCCATATACCCATCATACATATCCTCCATCCCATAGTCCAGTGCCCATATACCCATCATACATATCCTCCATCCCATAGTCCAGTGCCCATATACCCATCATACATATCCTCCATCCCATAGTCCCATGCCCATATACCCATCATACATATCCTCCATCCCATAGTCCAGTGCCCATATACCCATCATACATCCTCCATCCCATAGTCCCGTGCCCATATACCCATCACACATCCTCCATCCCATAGTCCAGTGCCCATATACCCATCATACATCCTCCATCCCATAGTCCCATGCCCATATACCCATCATACATATCCTCCATCCCATAGTCCAGTGCCCATATACCCATCATACATATCCGCCATCCCATAGTCCCGTGCCCATATACCCATCACACATCCTCCATCCCATAGTCCAGTGCCCATATACCCATCATACATATCCGCCATCCCATAGTCCAGTGCCCATATACCCATCACACATCCTCCATCCCATAGTCCAGTGCCCATACACTCATCACACATCCTCCATTCCACAGTCAACCATTATGACATCATAATGAGGGGCGGGGCTTGGCGCGCACACACTGCTTCCCCAGTATGCAAATAGGGGCATTGTGACATCACAATGAGGGGCAGGGCTTGACGTGCACACACTTTTCCCCCCAGTATGTAGATAGGGGCAAAATTGTTTGGTGAACTGGAACGCGCGGGGTTAAAATTTCGCCTCACAACATAGCTTAGGACGCTCTCGGGGTCCAGACGTGTGACTGTGCCAAATTTTGTGGCTGTAGCTGCGACGGTGCGGATGCCAATCCCGGACATACAAACATACACACACATACACACATACACACTTTGAGCTTTATATATTAGATTAATACACACAAAAATACAATGTCTGTAATAATCGAAGACATAAAAAATGACTAAACTTTCCAGACAGCAATTATATGGCTGGACAGAACAGGGGGTATGTATTATTATACTGGGGGCGCTCTGCGCAGGATACATTATTATACAGACTGTGCCCTGCTACCTGCCACCATCGCACTCTAACAAGCATCTCTATTCTTCCGACAGGTATGTCCATCCACCCAGCTCTCCTGCTCTCCTGCTGTCTGTCTATGAAGGACACACAGTGCATCACCCAGCTTTGCACATAGACTTGCCTCTGCACCTAGCATTCACATGGTATGCCTTTCAGCTAACCCCAGCTTACCCCAGTGTTATTTATGACCTTGTTTGCTCTGGCTTGATCATATGCATCTGGTCCACTCTTAATTGTCTGACCAAGAAGAGCAGAGACCACTCCTCTCTGCTTCACACCTGACTGCACTTAGTTGTACATATATTGCAGAGCACAAGTCTGCAGTGTGATTTCCTATAAGTGTGTTCTAGAAGTGTGAAGATTAATTTAAGAATTAAAACCAGAATTGGAACTGAAGGTAACTGTACACAGTCACTGTAAACAATGTTTCTGTTTGTTTTCACTTTCACCCCTATAATCCTTCACTTTCTGCTAATTCCCCTAATCCCTACTCCTAGTAAGGAACTGTTCATCTCTTCTTCAATCCTCCCCATCCACCTCACCTCCTCCTCAAAACTGTTCCTTACCATACAATCCTCTGTCTCCAAACACAGACAGCCCCCTCATTCCCTCTCCTGCTCCCACCTGCTAACACTTTCTCTGCTCCTTCTCACTGCTGGTGATATCTCCCCAAATCCTGGTCCTCCTCACCACATTCCCACAGTCATTTCTACCTCCCATCCACGCTCTATCACAACCTTCCGTAACCTCTCCAACCTTATACCCATTCACCCAGCCCCCGCTTCCCCAGTCCCACTAACAGGAGCTCTGTGGAACGCTCGCTCTGTCTGCAACAAGCTTTCCTACATCCATGATCTTTTTGTTACTACCAAACTTTCCTTCCTCGCCATCACCGAAACCTGGCTCACCCCTTCTGACACAGCCTCTCCTGCTGCACTTTCAAATGGTGGCTTCCACCTTTCTCACCCCCCCCCGCCCCAGCAGCAAACATGGCAGAGGAGTTGGTTTTCTCCTGTCAGATACCTGCTCCTTCACCCCAATCCCACTGCCACCCTCTGTTACCCTCCCTTCCTTTGAGGTGCACTCTGTGCGCATCTACTCCCCCTCCAACCTCCAACTGGCTGTCATCTACCGCCCCCCAGGGCCAGCCACCACCTTCTTTGACCACTTCACCACCTGGTTACTTCATTTCCTTTCTGCGGACATCCCTACTATCATCATGGGCGACTTCAACATCCCCATTGACACTTCCCTCTCAGCTGCCACTAAACTCCTATCTCTCACTTCCTCCTTCGGCCTCACTCAATGGTCTTCTACAGCCACCCACAAAGATGGCCACACACTGGACCTCATCTTCACCCGCCTCTGCTCCCTATCTAACCTCTCTAACTCACCTCTTCCTCTCTCTGACCACAACCTTCTCACATTCTCTTCCCTCTTCACTCCATGTCTACAATCCCCACCCCACAAACTTTCACACCCTCGCAGAAATCTTAAACACCTTGACCTACACTCATTCTCTGAATCCCTTCTCCCTCTCACAGATATAAGTTCCTTACACAATGCGGATGACGCTGCCGCTCTATATAACACCACAATAGCTGTAGCTTTGGAATCCGCTGCCCCACTTACACATACCAAAGCTCGCAAAATCAGACAGCCCTGGCACACCAGCCTGACCAAAGAGCTGAGGCGAGCTTCCAGGGCTGCTGAGCGCAGATGGAAAAGATCCCACTCCAACGAGCACTTCATCGCATTCAAACAGTCCCTCACTACTTTCAAGACCACACTCGCCACAGCTAAACAAACCTACTTCTCATCTCTCATATCCTCCCTGTCTCACAACCCTAAACAGTTATTCAACACCTTCAATTCTCTCCTCCGCCCCCCAGCACCTCCTCCCTCCCCACTCATCTCAGCTGAAGACTTTGCCTCATTTTTCAAGCAGAAGATTGATAACATCAGAGAAAGTTTTGGTCAACAACCCCCAGAACCCTTCCTCCCGACTTCCCAGCCCTCCACCTTCAAAACCAACTTCTCCACCATTACAGAAGATCGACTCTCCACTCTACTCTCAAGATCACATCTCACCACCTGTGCACTCGACCCGATCCCATCCCACTTCATACCAAACCTCACCACAGTCTTCATCCCAACCCTAACCCATCTCTTCAACCTATCACTAACAACTGGTGTTTTCCCCTCAAGCTTTAAACATGCCTCCATCACACCTATCCTCAAAAAGCCCTCTCTTGACCCATCCTCTGTATCTAGCTATCGCCCTATATCACTTCTCCCCTACGCCTCCAAGCTACTGGAACAACACGTCTACCTTGAACTGTCCTCCCATCTATCTTCTTGCTCCCTCTTCGACCGCTTACAATCTGGCTTCCGGTCACACCTCTCCACTGAAACTGCCCTTCCTAAGGTCACCAATGACCTCTTAACCGCCAAGAGCAAGCGACACTACTCTGTCCTCCTCCTCCTGGACCTGTCGGCTGCCTTTGACACAGTGGACCATTCCCTATTATTACAGACCCTCTCATCCCTCGGCATCACAGACTTGGCCCTATCCTGGATCTCATCATACCTAACAGACCGGACATTCAGCGTCTCCCACTCACACACCATCACCTCACCTCACCCCCTATCTGTCGGAGTCCCACAAGGTTCAGTCCTTGGGCCCCTGCTGTTCTCTATTTACACCTTTGGCCTGGGACAGCTCATAGAATCTCATGGCTTTCAGTATCATCTCTACGCTGATGACACACAGATCTACATCTCTGGACCAGATATCACCTCCCTACTAACCAGAATCCCTCAATGTCTGTCCACTATTTCATCCTTCTTCTCCGCTAGATTTCTGAAACTCAACATGGACAAAACAGAATTCATCATCTTTCCCCCATCTCACGTGACCCCCCCTACGAACCTATCAATTACAGTAAATGGCTGCCCACTCTCCCCAGTCCCACAAGCTCGCTGCCTCGGAGTAATCCTTGACGCTAATCTCTCCTTCAAACCACATATCCAAGCCCTTTCCACTTCCTGCCGACTTCAACTCAAAAATATTTCACGAATCCGTTCATTCCTCACCCAAGAATCTGCAAAAACCCTAGTCCATGCCCTCATCATCTCTCACTTTGACTACTGCAACCTCCTGCTCTGTGGCCTCCCCTCAAACACTCTCGCACCCCTCCAATCTATTCTAAACTCTGCTGCCCGACTAATCCACCTGTCCCCCCGCTATTCCCCAGCTTCTCCCCTCTGTCAATCCCTTCACTGGCTCCCAATTGCCCAGAGACTCCATTACAAAACCCTAACCATGACATACAAAGCCATCCACAACCTGTCTCCTCCATACATCTGTGACCTCGTCTCCCGGTACTTTCCTGCACGCAACCTCCGATCCTCACAAGATCTCCTTCTCTACTCCCCTCTTATCTCCTCTTCCCACAATCGCATACAAGATTTCTCTCGCGCATTACCCCTACTCTGGAACTCTCTACCACAACATATCAGACTCTCACCTACAATCGAAACCTTCAAAAAGAGCCTGAAGACCCACCTCTTCCGACAAGCCTACAACCTGCAGTAACCACCGATCGACCAAACCGCTGCACGACCAGCTCTACCCTCGCCTACTGTATTATCACCCATCCCTTGTAGATTGTGAGCCCTCGCGGGCAGGGTCCTCTCTCCTCCTGTACCAGTTATGATTTGTATTGTTTAAGATTATTGTACTTGTTTATGTATACCCCTCCTTACATGTAAAGCGCCATGGAATAAATGGCGCTATAACAATAAATAATAATAATAATAATAATAATAATACCGGGGGCGCTCTGTGCAGGATACATTATTATACTGGGGGCGCTCTGCGCAGGATACATTATTATACTGGGGGCGCTCTGTGCAGGATACATTATTATACCGGGGGCGCTCTGTGCAGGTTACATTATTATACTGGGGGCGCTCTGTGCAGGATACATTATTATACCGGGGGCGCTCTGCGCTGGATACATTATTATACCGGGGGCGCTCTGTGCAGGATACATTATTATACTGGGGGCGCTCTGTGCAGGATACATTATTATACTGGGGGCGCTCTGTGCCGGATACATTATTATACCGGGGGGGCGCTCTGTGCAGGATACATTATTATACTGGGGGCGCTCTGCGCTGGATACATTATTATACTGGGGGCGCTCTGCGCTGGATACATTATAATACTGGGGGCGCTGTTATGATTGAGTCACTGTAGGAGGCAAAAACAGAAATGCTAGCTAAGTCCAGAAAACCAGAGAAGTTGGCAGCTATCGGATTGCAGACCCCTGTGTCATGATTTGTAGTTTTGCCCTGTCCTGTATTTTGTATAATATGTCATTTAACTTTTCTCTGGTTCATTTGCTGTAAATTAACCATGTCTCCTTCCCCCAATACTTTGCAATGTCTTGTGATGTACCTGGACCATAATCTAATTTAGGCTTGTGTCAACAGCTAGTGGAACTTTGGCTATTGATTTCCTAAGCAGAAGATAACCTACAATACACACCCTGTAGACTCAGTGGAGCCCTTACATTTCTAGAATCTTCTGATGGACCAAACCATTGAATAGTAGGTGTGACCCCTACCCCCCTTCAGATGGGCTGATCCCAGGAGCCCTGACAATACATTCTTGCTTTAAGATCAGATGTGAGTTGGATGCTAAAAGAGAAGGACGAGGCTGTCTGAGGAAGCCTCGGGCTCTTTGTGACAGTGGTGGATTTCTGGGACTCTTAAAGGACTATGGTTTTGTGATCTGGCACAAGGATTGTCGGGAGGTGCCCCCGAATCAGTTTCCTGTGGACTTATTTTGGGACTCTGCAAATTACCTTCGTGTTGTTCCTGTTTTCTGGTCAATAAATCTGTTGGATCGTTCCCAGGCCTGTTGTCCCTCCTTGATCTGGAGAATACTCCCGTCACACCCTGAACTTATCAACACAACTAGCAGTAGCCGTGGGGGGTTCCTACAATGCCCTAGACCCCTCAATCACAGCCGGAGAATTAAATAGGCCTAAAGAAAGAAAGGGGAAATCTAAACTGCCCCAGAGCAGACCCCAAAGCAATAGGCAGCCCCCCACATATAATGACGGTGATGAAAAGCAAGATGAAAACACTAACACAGACAGAAAGATAGACTGAGCAAAGACGGGGCCCAAGCTAACTACATAGGAAAGGACAGGAAGGCTGCTGTCTGCAATCCGTGAAAAACCCTATGAAAATAAGAGCCAACAGACTGACAGTGAAAAAGGCCCTGAAGACGCTAAGCTTCAAAAAGCTATGTCAGTACTCAGGAATATTCTGAAGACAGAGCAACAGGCAAAAGGAGATTCAGCTCACCCCAGCAGGGAATGGCAGAATCCAGAAAAGCAAGGAAAACAAAAACAAAACACAAATGCAACAGGCAAAGCAAAAAACTTAGCTTTAGGGGAGCAGGAATCAGACTGGTGTCCTAGAAGTCCACAGAGAAATCACCCGCAGGGCAGAAGTGCGTCGGCAGCCTTATATCCAGTCCGTGACTCCACTCAGCCAGTCATCCTCATTAGACTCAGGTGCCTGATAATCAGGCTCATTACCTTCCTTTACCAGAATAGGGAGTTCACAAGACCTCAGTGACAAAGGGGAAAATGAACTCACAACAGTACCTCCCCCTTGAGGAGGGGTCACCGAACCCTCAACCACGCCACCAGGGCGATCAGGGTGAGCCCGATGAAAGGCACGCACCAATCTTTTGGCATGAATATCAGAGGCAGAGACCCAGGAATTATCCTCCTGACCATAACCCTTCCACTTAACCAAATACTGGAGTCTCCGTCTAGCCAAACGGGAATCCATTATTTTCTCTACCTCATATTCCATGTTACCTTCATCCAATACAGGGTCTGGAGGTGCCACCCCAGGAACAACTGGTTCAACAAACCTCTTCAACAAGGACTTATGGAACACATTATGGATTTTAAATGTGACAGGAAGAGCCAAACGAAAAGAGACCGGATTAATAATCTCCAAAATCTTGTAAGGTCCAATAAATCTAGGCTTAAACTTAGGAGAAGCCACCTTCATAGCAATATTTTTTGATGATAACCACACCATATCACCAATCTTAAACTGGGGACCAATGGTCCTATGTCGATTGGAAAACCGCTGGGCCTTTTCCTGGGAGAGAGATAACTTATCCACCACTTGGTCCCAGATCTGGTGCATTCTCTCCACCACAGTGTCAACACCTGGGCAGGCAGAAGGCTCCACCTGCCCTGAAGAAAATCGAGGATGAAACCCAAAGTTACAAAAAAAAGGTGACATCAAAGTGGCAGAACTAGCTCTATTATTTTTTTTTTTTAATCAGATAGTTTTTATTAAAAGTTTTAGAAATGACAGGCATGTACAACTTACAACATGTTGTCAAACATTCCCTTCCCCCATAACACCCCCCTCCCTTTGTCCGATGGCATATGAACTGGTGCATATCGAATAAACCCAATTCCATCACACAACCATATCATAGGAGAAATGACAATTAGCAACCGACAGGAGACCACCTCCAGGGCCCACCCATTAATCTAGGAGATTCGTGGCAGCCAGGCCGGGAACCTTCAACCATCCCTCCCAAATTTTCCCAAAAATATGCGGCACACCCCTCCTGAGGTACACAAATTTTTCCCTATATAATATTTGGTTCAACCTATTAATGTATTCTTTTCTTGAGGGGATTTTGGCAGAAATCCAGTGATAAGCTATCAGCTTTCGGGCCACAAATAACATTCTGGCCACAGCAATTTTAAGGTATTGATCCCCTCCCACCTCATCGACATAACCCAGAACACAAACCGTGGGGTCCCTGGGAATATCCTGTCCCGTGACCAAGTGTATAAGGCTAAGGACCACGATCCAGAATATCTGCAGGCAAGAGCATGTCCACATCATATGTAAAATGTCCGCATTATCCATCGTGCACCTGGGGCACCTCGAATCCAACCGCAACCCTCTACTGAACAACCATTCGGGAGACCTGTATGTCCTATAGAGGAGATATAGCTGAGACAGGCGTCCAGGCTCACTAAGGGATAATCTGGGAATCATCTGTAGAATCGAGTCCCACTGTTCCGCTGATATCGTACCCAGCTGTTGTTCCCACTTTGTCAGTGCACCAATAGGATGCCTTGACAGGACCTGTCCAAGTAAGCCACCATACACCATCGAAATCAGTCCCCTGGTGGACCCCTGCATACCAAGCCTATGGACAATGACGTCGTGGTGCACGGTTAGGTCAACTTTTTTGCTCTGTACCATATACGCGTGACGCAGCTGCAAATATTGATAAAACATAGAGCGTTGGAGGGGAAATTCCCGTCCCAATTGCTCAAAAGTTTAATGACCCCTCCCTCCACCAGCTGCGACACCCACCATATGCCAATCCGCCTCCAGTGAGCAAAGCCTCTGAGCGTTTTCATGCATGGCAAATGCTGATTGTCCCATATGGGGGAGTACTTTGTAAGACCACGTATTCCTCTCAGCTGCCTCAGCTTGTCCCATACCCTAACCATTAGAAGCACCGTAGGGAACCTGAGTGCAAGGGATCGAAATCTACCCGACTCCAGACTCGACACCAGTGATCCCCGCCCCACTAAGAATTGAAGGATCTTCCGACCTCCCACCAGATCCACCAACTCGCCCTCCATTCCTCCCGCTACATGCTGGCATTGAGAAGACAGAAAATAAAGCCATGGGTTGGGCAACGCAAGTCCCCCCTCTTCCTTAGGTTTTTGCAAGTGTTCAAGTTTAATTCTCGCTCCTTGTTTCAGCCAGATGAGCTCTCTAAAAATCATATTAATTTTATGAAACCTGTTCTGGGGAAGCCAGATAGGGGAGTTATGAAGGACATATAATAGTTGCGGCATAACTACCATCTTCAGCAGATTCACTCTTCCCACAACAGAGAGGTGTAACTTTGCCCAGGCCTTAACCTTCTGTTTGATCCTGTCCAACAGCGGAACAAAATTTAGGTTCTCATAGTCTGTCAGCTTATTGGATATTCTGATGCCCAAATATTGGAGGGACGTTGCAACCGGCACACCTACCACACTGCAGGAGAGCTCTACTATTTAAAGCAAATTCGGCCAAGGGCAAAAATGAAACCCAATCATCCTGATCAGCGGAAATAAAACATTTCAAATACGATTCCAAGGTCTGGTTTGTTCTCTCTGTCTGCCCATTGGTCTGGGGGTGAAAAGCAGAGGAGAAGGACAACTGAATTCCCAGCTTGGAACAGAAAGTCCTCCAAAATCTAGACACAAACTGAACTCCTCTGTCAGATACAATGTTCTCAGGAATCCTGTGTAAGCGAACCACCTGTTGCAAAAACAGGGGCACCAACTCAGAGGAAGATGGCAGCTTAGGGAGTGGTACAAGATGAACCATCTTAGAGAACCTATCACAAATCACCCAAATAACAGTCATTCTTTGAGAGACCGGCATATCAGAGATGAAATCCATTGAAATATGGGTCCATGGCCTCCTGGGGACCGGCAAAGGCATCAACAACCCACTAGAGCGAGAACAAGATTTAGACCAGGAGCAAGTCCCACAGGACTGCACAAAATTCCTGACATCATGAGACAAGGTGGGCCACCAAAAAGAGCGACTCACCAGATCTCTAGTACCAAAAATACCTGGATGACCAGCCAATGCAGAGCAATGAACTTCAGACATCACTCTCTTCTTCCACTGGTCAGGAACATACAACTTTCCACTGGGACAACGCTCAGGTTTGTCCTCCTGGAACTCTTGCAGCGCAAGTCTCAAATCGGGCGAGATGGCAGAAAGAACTACCCCTTCGCCTAAGATGGTAGCAGGCTTGGTCACCACAGGAGAATCAGCAAAGAAACTCCTAGAGAGGGCGTCTGCCTTGACATTCTTAGTTCCAGGAAGAAAAGAGACCACAAAATCAAAACGTGTAAAAAACAAGGCCCACCTAGCCTGTCTAGGGTTCAAGCGTTTAGCCGACTCTAGGTAAATCAAATTCTTGTGGTCAGTGAGGACCACAACTTGATGTTTAGCTCCCTCCAACCAATGTCTCCACTCCTCAAATGCCCATTTCATGGCCAACAGTTCCCGATTCCCCACATCATAGTTACGTTCAGATGGAGAGAACTTTCGGGAAAAGAAAGCACAGGGATTCATTTTAGATGTTACAGGATCCTTTTGGGACAAAACAGCTCCTGCACCAATCTCAGAAGCATCCACCTCTACCTGGAACGGGAGTGAGACATCAGGTTGCCGCAAAACCGGGGCGGAGGTAAATCTTCGCTTCAGCTCTTGAAAGGAAGCAACATCCTCCGGAGACCAATTCAACACATCAGCACCCTTCTTAGTCAGATCAGTCAATGGCTTGGCAATACTAGAAAATTTTGCTATAAATTTCCGATAAAAATTAGCAAAACCCAAAAACTTCTGGAGGGCCTTCAAAGAAGTGGGCTGAACCCAATCATAAACGGCCTGTACCTTGGCCGGGTCCATTTCAATAGTTGACGGAGACAAAATAAATCCCAAAAATGAAATCCTCTGTACTCCAAAAAGGCATTTCGATCCTTTGACATACAGGGAATTCTCCCTCAAGATCCGGAACACAGTCCGAATATGTTCCACATGAGAATCCCAATCCTTGGAGAAGATCAAAATATCATCCAGATAGATAATCAAAAACTTATCGATAAAGTCTCGCAAAATATCGTTCATGAAGCACTGGAAGACAGAAGGGGTATTAGTGAGCCCAAAAGGCATCACCAGGTACTCAAAATGTCCCTCCAGAGTATTAAACGCCGTCTTCCATTCATCCCCCTGCTTAATGCGGATAAGATTATACGCCCCCCTGAGGTCAAGCTTGGTAAACCAGCAAGCACCTCTAACTGTAGAGAATAGATCCGAAATCAGGGGTAACGGATACTGATATTTAACAGTAATTTTGTTGAGGGCACGATAATCAATACAAGGCCTTAAAGAACCATCCTTTTTGGCCACAAAAAAAAAAACGGCACCTAAGGGTGACGAGGATGGTCTAATATGACCCTTCTCCAACGCCTCCTTAATATAGGACCGCATAGCCTCGTGCTCGGGTACAGATAAATTGAAGAGCCGACCCTTGGGAAATTTACACCCCGGGCTTAGTTCAATTGCACAGTCATAACTCCTATGAGGAGGCAAGGATGCAGACTCATTCTCACTAAATACATCATAAAAGTCCGCCAAATAGTCAGGAACATCATGCGACTGAGGAGAGGTGGAAAAAACCGGAGCCTCACTAAAGGCACACCGACAACCCCAACTCACCACAGACACAGATTTCCAATCCAAAACTGGATTATGAATTTGCAACCAGGGAAACCCCAGAACAATGGCATCATGCAGACCATGCAACACCAAAAATCTGCAATTTTCTTGATGGTCTGGGGCGACCCGCATGACCACCTGGATCCAAAACTGAGGTTTATTTTTAGCCAAAGGAGTAGCATCAATCCCCCTCAAAGGGATAGGCGTCTGCAGAGGTGTCATTGGAAATCCACAACGTTTAGCAAAATCCAAGTCCATTAGGCTTAGCGCTGCTCCCGAATCCACAAAAGCCTTGGCGGAAAATGTGGACAGGGAGCAGATCAGAGTAATTGCCAGAAGAAACTTAGGTTGAACACCACCAACAGAAAACGTGTGTGCAAAGCGTTTCTCTCGTTTAGGACAAACAGAAATAATATGCGAGGCATCTCCACAAAAAAAACACAGCTTATTACGCCTTCTGAACTCCTGACGTTGCGCCTTAGACAAAACTCTATCACATTGCATAGGTTCAGACGTCTGTTCAACCGGTGGCAACACCTCTCGTGCAATCCTGCGTTCACGCAAACGCCGACCAACCTGAATGGCTAAAGACATAGAATTGTTCAGACCAGAGGGAACAGGAAATCCCACCATAGTATCTTTTACGGCTTCTGACAAACCCTTCCGAAAGAGAGCAGCCAAGGCATTATCATTCCAGGTAGTAAGGACCGCCCACTTTCGGAACTTTTGACAGTACAACTCTGCAGAATCTCGACCCTGGTTCAATGCCAACAGGGTCTTTTCAGACTGATCAATAGCATTAGGTTCATCATACAACAACCCCAAAGCTTGAAAGAATGCGTTCACATTAGTCAGAATAGGATCATCTGGTTTCAAAGAAAACGCCCAATCCTGGGGATCGCCACGCAGCAAAGAGATGACGATTTTAACCTGCTGAGCAGAGCTCCCTGACGAGTTAGGCTTCAAGGCAAAAAATAATTTACAATTATTTTTGAAACTCAAAAATTTAGATCGATCCCCAAAAAATACATCAGGAGTAGGGATCTTTGGTTCAAAAGCATGCGAATGAGCAAGGTAAACGGAAATTCCCCGCACTTCCGCAGCGAGCTGCTCCACACGATCAGACAATTGCTTTATCTCCATTGAGAGAAAAAAAAAAATTCCCCCTACGGCCTCAGAGATATAGAGGAAAGAATATACACACACCTTTTTTTTTTCTTTTTTTTGCACAATTCTTTCCTGCTATTGAGTACCCTAGAATCTGCGGTATGGCGGGTGATTCTGTTATGAATGAGTTACCGTAGGAGGCAAAAACAGAAATGCCAGCTAAGTCCAGAAAACCAGAGAACTTGGCAGCTATCGGATTGCAGACCCCTGAACCTATCAACACAACTAGCAGTAGCCGTGGGGGGTTCCTACGATGCCCTAGACCCCTCGATCACAGCCGGAGGACTATATAACCTAAAGACAGAAAGGGAAATCTAAACTGCCCCAGAGCAGACCCCAAAGCAAAAGGCAGCCCCCAACATATAATGACGGTGAGGCAAGAAGAAAGAACACTAACACAGACAGAAAGATAGACTGAGCAAAGACGGGGCCCAAGCTAACTACATAGGAAAGGACAGGAAGGCTGCTGTCTGCAATCCGTGAAAAACCTTATGAAAATAAGAGCCAACAGACTGACAGTGAAAAAGGCCCTGAAGACGCTAGGCTTCAAAAAGCTATGTCAGTACTCAGGAATATTCTGAAGACAGATCAACAGGCAAAAGGAGATTCAGCTCACCCCAGCAGGGAATGGCAGAATCCAGAACAGCAAGGAAAACAAAAACAAAACACAAATGCAACAGGCAAAGCAAAAAACTTAGCTTTAGGGGAGCAGGAATCAGACTGGTGTCCTAGAAGTCCACAGAGAAATCACCCGCAGGGCAGAAGGGCGTCGGCAGCCTTATATCCAGTCCGTGACTCCACTCAGCCAGTCATCCTCATTAGACTCAGGTGCCTGATAATCAGGCTCATTACCTTCCTTTACCAGAATAGGGAGTTCACAAGACCTCAGTGACGAAGGGGAAAATGAACTCACAACAGGGCGCTCTGCGCAGGATACATTACTACACTGGGGCGCTCTGCGCAGGATACAATATTACACTGGGGCGCTCTGTGCAGGATACATTATTATACTGGGGGCTCTCTGCGCTGGATACATTATTATACTGGGGGCGCTCTGTGCCGGATAATTATACTGGGGGCGCTCTGCGCAGGATACATTATTATACTGGGGGCGCTCTGTGCAGGATACATTATTATACTGGGGGCGCTCTGTGGAGGATACATTATTATACTGGGGGCGCTCTGTGCCGGATACATTATTATACTGGGGGCGCTCTGTGCCGGATACATTATTATACTGGGTGCGCTCTGTGGAGGATACATTATTATACTGGGGGCGCTCTGCGCAGGATACATTATTATACCGGGGGCGCTCTGTGCAGGATACATTATTATACTGGGGAGCTCTACGCAGGATACATTATTATACTGGGGGCTCTCTGTGCCGGATACATTATTATACCGGGGGCGCTCTGTGCCGGATACATTATTATACTGGGGGCGCTCTGTGCAGGATACATTATTATACTGGGGGCGCTCGGCGGAGGATACATTATTATACTGGGGGCGCTCTGTCCCGGATACATTATTATACTGGGGGCGCTCTGCGGAGGATACATTATTATACTGGGGGCTCTCTGCGCTGGATACATTATTATACTGGGGGCGCTCTGTGCCGGATAATTATACTGGGGGCGCTCTGCGCAGGATACATTATTATACTGGGGGCGCTCTGTGCAGGATACATTATTATACTGGGGGCGCTCTGTGGAGGATACATTATTATACTGGGGGCGCTCTGTGCCGGATACATTATTATACTGGGGGCGCTCTGTGCCGGATACATTATTATACTGGGTGCGCTCTGTGGAGGATACATTATTATACTGGGGGCGCTCTGCGCAGGATACATTATTATACCGGGGGCGCTCTGTGCAGGATACATTATTATACTGGGGAGCTCTACGCAGGATACATTATTATACTGGGGGCTCTCTGTGCCGGATACATTATTATACCGGGGGCGCTCTGTGCCGGATACATTATTATACTGGGGGCGCTCTGTGCAGGATACATTATTATACTGGGGGCGCTCGGCGGAGGATACATTATTATACTGGGGGCGCTCTGTCCCGGATACATTATTATACTGGGGGCGCTCTGCGGAGGATACATTATTATACTGGGGGCGCTCGGCGGAGGATACATTATTATACCGGGGGCGCTCTGTGCAGGATACATTATTATACTGGGGAGCTCTACGCAGGATACATTATTATACTGGGGGCTCTCTGTGCCGGATACATTATTATACCGGGGGAGCTCTGTGCCGGATACATTATTATACTGGGGGCGCTCTGTGCAGGATACATTATTATACTGGGGGCGCTCGGCAGAGGATACATTATTATACCGGGGGCGCTCTGTGCAGGATACATTATTATACTGGGGGCGCTCTGTGCAGGATACATTATTATACTGGGGGCGCTCGGCGGAGGATACATTATTATACTGGGGGCGCTCTGTCCCGGATACATTATTATACTGGGGGCGCTCTGTGCAGGATACATTATTATACTGGGGGCGCTCTGTGCCGGATACATTATTATACTGGGGGCGCTCTGTCCCGGATACATTATTATACTGGGGGCATGGTTTGTTTTGTGTGTATTGGGGTCTCCTGCCAATGCACTGAGTATCCACCAGGTGTCACTCTTGCAGAAAGTACACCCTGCGGGCCACGCTGTGTGCAGTGACCAGACAACCCATCTCATGTATGGTATATGGACACAGTCCTGGTGCCCCGAGATGGTGCGCCAACGTCTGCTCTCATGGATTCTTCTTCTTTCATAGTAAATAATCTTTTCCTGTCAGCGGCAAATTCCCACCCTCCCTCATGAGACCCCCGACTCCACACTGACCTTGCACTGTTCCCCTCAATGCATCCAGATTACCCCCATATCTAAGACCGAGAGTAACGTAGCTGGCAACGAAATGAAGTAATGAGACCCTCCATGACACAACCCCTCATTATACAGAGAGCTCGTCTACAACCCCCCGTTATACAGAGAGCTCACCTACAACCCCCCGCTATACAGAGAGCTCGTCTACAACCCCCCGTTATACAGAGAGCTCACCTACAACCCCCCGCTATACAGAGAGCTCACCTACAACCCCCCGTTATACAGAGAGCTCGTCTACAACCCCCCGTTATACAGAGAGCTCGTCTACAACCCCCCGTTATACAGAGAGCTCGTCTACAACCCCCGTTATACAGAGAGCTCGTCTACAACCCCCCGTTATACAGAGAGCTCGTCTACAACCCCCCGCTATACAGAGAGCTCACCTACAACCCCCCGTTATACAGAGAGCTAGTCTACAACCCCCCGTTATACAGAGAGCTCGTCTACAACCCCCCGTTATACAGAGAGCTCGTCTACAACCCCCCATTATACAGAGAGCTCACCTACAACCCCCCGTTATACAGAGAGCTCGTCTACAACCCCCCGTTATACAGAGAGCTCGTCTACATCCCCCCGTTATACAGAGAGCTCGTCTACAACCCCCGTTATACAGAGAGCTCACCTACAACCCCACGTTATACAGAGAGCTCATCTACAACCCCCCGTTATACAGAGAGCTCGTCTACAACCCCCATTATACAGAGAGCTCACCTACAACCCCCCATTATACAGAGAGCTCGTCTACAACCCCCCGTTATACAGAGAGCTCGTCTACATCCCCCCGTTATACAGAGAGCTCGTCTACAACCCCCGTTATACAGAGAGCTCACCTACAACCCCCGTTATACAGAGAGCTCATCTACAACCCCCCGTTATACAGAGAGCTCGTCTACAACCCCCCGCTATACAGAGAGCTCGTCTACAACCCCCCTCTATACAGAGAGCTCGTATACAACCCCCCGTTATACAGAGAGCTCGTCTACATCCCCCCGCTATACAGAGAGCTCGTCTACAACCCCCCGTTATAAAGAGAGCTCGTATACAACCCCCCGTTATACAGAGAGCTCATCTACAACCCCCCGTTATACAGAGAGCTCACCTACAACCCCCCGTTATACAGAGAGCTCGTCCACAACCCTCCGCTATACAGAGAGCTCGTCTACAACCCCCCGTTATACAGAGAGCTCGTCTACAACCCCCCGTTATACAGAGAGCTCGTCTACAACCCCCCGTTATACAGAGAGCTCGTCTACAACCCCCCGTTATACAGAGAGCTCATCTACAACCCCCGTTATACAGAGAGCTCGTCTACAACCCCCCGTTATACAGAGAGCTCGTCTACAACCCCCCGTTATACAGAGAGCTCGTCTACAACCCCCCGTTATACAGAGAGCTCGTCTACATCCCCCCGTTATACAGAGAGCTCGTCTACAACCCCCGTTATACAGAGAGCTCACCTACAACCCCCCGTTATACAGAGAGCTCGTCTACAACCCCCGTTATACAGAGAGCTCGTCTACAACCCCCCGTTATACAGAGAGCTCGTCTACAACCCCCCGTTATACAGAGAGCTCGTCTACATCCCCCCGCTATACAGAGAGCTCGTCTACAACCCCCGTTATACAGAGAGCTCACCTACAACCCCCCGTTATACAGAGAGCTCGTCTACAACCCCCCGTTATACAGAGAGCTCGTCTACATCCCCCCGCTATACAGAGAGCTCGTCTACAACCCCCATTATACAGAGAGCTCACCTACAACCCCCCGTTATACAGAGAGCTTGTCTACAACCCCCCGTTATACAGAGAGCTCGTCTACAACCCCCGTTATACAGAGAGCTCACCTACAACCCCCCGTTATACAGAGAGCTCGTCTACAACCCCCCGTTATACAGAGAGCTCGTCTACATCCCCCCGCTATACAGAGAGCTCGTCTACAACCCCCATTATACAGAGAGCTCACCTACAACCCCCCGTTATACAGAGAGCTCGTCTACATCCCCCCGCTATACAGAGAGCTCGTCTACAACCCCCGTTATACAGAGAGCTCACCTACAACCCCCCGTTATACAGAGAGCTCGTCTACAACCCCCCGTTATACAGAGAGCTCGTCTACATCCCCCCGCTATACAGAGAGCTCGTCTACAACCCCCATTATACAGAGAGCTCACCTACAACCCCCCGTTATACAGAGAGCTCATCTACAACCCCCCGTTATACAGAGAGCTCGTCTACAACCCCCCGTTATACAGAGAGCTCATCTACAACCCCCCGTTATACAGAGAGCTCGTCTACAACCCCCCGTTATACAGAGAGCTCACCTACAACCCCCCGTTATACAGAGAGCTCGTCTACAACCCCCCGTTATACAGAGAGCTCATCTACAACCCCCCGTTATACAGAGAGCTCATCTACAACCCCCCGTTATACAGAGAGCTCATCTACAACCCCCCGTTATACAGAGAGCTCGTCTACAACCCCCCGTTATACAGAGAGCTCATCTACAACCCCCCGTTATACAGAGAGCTCGTCTACAACCCCCCGTTATACAGAGAGCTCGTCTACAACCCCCCCGTTATACAGAGAGCTCGTCTACAACCCCCCGTTATACAGAGAGCTCGTCTACAACCCCCCGTTATACAGAGAGCTCGTATACAACCCCCGTTATACAGAGAGCTCGTATACAACCCCCCGTTATACAGAGAGCTCACCTACAACCCCCCGTTATACAGAGAGCTCATCTACAACCCCCCGTTATACAGAGAGCTCACCTACAACCCCCCGTTATACAGAGAGCTCGTCTACAACCCCCCGTTATACAGAGAGCTCGTCTACATCCCCCCGTTATACAGAGAGCTCGTCTACAACCCCCCGTTATACAGAGAGCTCACCTACAACCCCCCGTTATACAGAGAGCCCATCTACAACCCCCCGTTATACAGAGAGCTCGTCTACAACCCCCCGTTATACAGAGAGCTCACCTACAACCCCCCGTTATACAGAGAGCTCATCTACAACCCCCCGTTATACAGAGAGCTCACCTACAACCCCCCGTTATACAGAGAGCTCACCTACAACCCCCCGTTATACAGAGAGCTCATCTACAACCCCCCGTTATACAGAGAGCTCATCTACAACCCCCCGTTATACAGAGAGCTCGTCTACAACCCCCCGTTATACAGAGAGCTCGCCTACAACCCCCCGTTATACAGAGAGCTCTTCTACAACCCCCCGTTATACAGAGAGCTCGTCTACAACCCCCCGTTATACAGAGAGCTCGTCTACAACCCCCCGTTATACAGAGAGCTCGCCTACAACCCCCCGTTATACAGAGAGCTCGTATACAACCCCCGTTATACAGAGAGCTCGTCTACAACCCCCCGTTATACTGAGAGCTCGTATACAACCCCCGTTATACAGAGAGCTCGTATACAACCCCCGTTATACAGAGAGCTCGTCTACAACCCCCCGTTATACAGAGAGCTCGTCTACAACCCCCCGTTATACAGAGAGCTCATCTACAACCCCCCGTTATACAGAGAGCTCACCTACAACCCCCCGTTATACAGAAAGCTCACCTACAACCCCCCGTTATACAGAGAGCTCATCTACAACCCCCCGTTATACAGAGAGCTCATCTACAACCCCCCGTTATACAGAGAGCTCGTCTACAACCCCCCGTTATACAGAGAGCTCGCCTACAACCCCCGTTATACAGAGAGCTCTTCTACAACCCCCCGTTATACAGAGAGCTCGTCTACAACCCCCCGTTGTACAGAGAGCTCGCCTACAACCCCCCGTTATACAGAGAGCTCGTCTACAACCCCCCGTTATACAGAGAGCTCGTATACAACCCCCGTTATACAGAGAGCTCGTCTACAACCCCCCGTTATACTGAGAGCTCGTATACAACCCCCGTTATACAGAGAGCTCGTATACAACCCCCGTTATACAGAGAGCTCGTCTACAACCCCCCGTTATACAGAGAGCTCGTCTACAACCCCCCGTTATACAGAGAGCTCGTATACAACCCCCGTTATACAGAGAGCTCGTCTACAACCCCCCGTTATACAGAGAGCTCGTCTACAACCCCCCGTTATACAGAGAGCTCGTATACAACCCCCGTTATACAGAGAGCTCGTATACAACCCCCCGTTATACAGAGAGCTCACCTACAACCCTCCGTTATACAGAGAGCTCGTCTACAACCCCCCGTTATACAGAGAGCTCGTCTACATCCCCCCGTTATACAGAGAGCTCGTCTACAACCCCCCGTTATACAGAGAGCTCACCTACAACCCCCCGTTATACAGAGAGCCCATCTACAACCCCCCGTTATACAGAGAGCTCACCTACAACCCCCCGTTATACAGAGAGCTCATCTACAACCCCCCGTTATACAGAGAGCTCATCTACAACCCCCCGTTATACAGAGAGCTCGTCTACAACCCCCCGTTATACAGAGAGCTCGCCTACAACCCCCCGTTATACAGAGAGCTCTTCTACAACCCTCCGTTGTACAGAGAGCTCGCCTACAACCCCCCGTTATACAGAGAGCTCGTCTACAACCCCCCGTTATACAGAGAGCTCGTATACAACCCCCGTTATACAGAGAGCTCGTCTACAACCCCCCGTTATACAAAGAGCTCACCTACATCCCCCCGTTATACAGAGAGCCCATCTACAACCCCCCGTTATACAAAGAGCTCGCCTACAACCCCCCGTTATACAGAGAGCTCGTCTACAACCCCCCGTTATACAGAGAGCTCGTATACAACCCCCGTTATACAGAGAGCTCGTCTACAACCCCCCGTTATACAGAGAGCTCACCTACAACCCCCCGTTATACAGAGAGCCCATCTACAACCCCCCGTTATACAGAGAGCTCACCTACAACCCCCCGTTATACAGAGAGCTCATCTACAACCCCCCGTTATACAGAGAGCTCATCTACAACCCCCCGTTATACAGAGAGCTCGTCTACAACCCCCCGTTATACAGAGAGCTCGCCTACAACCCCCCGTTATACAGAGAGCTCTTCTACAACCCTCCGTTGTACAGAGAGCTCGCCTACAACCCCCCCGTTATACAGAGAGCTCGTCTACAACCCCCCGTTATACAGAGAGCTCGTATACAACCCCCGTTATACAGAGAGCTCGTATACAACCCCCGTTATACAGAGAGCTCGTCTACAACCCCCCGTTATACAGAGAGCTCGTCTACAACCCCCCGTTATACAGAGAGCTCGTATACAACCCCCGTTATACAGAGAGCTCGTCTACAACCCCCCGTTATACAAAGAGCTCACCTACATCCCCCCGTTATACAGAGAGCTCGTATACAACCCCCCGTTATACAGAGAGCTCGTCTACAACCCCCCGTTATACAGAGAGCTCGTCTACAACCCCCCGTTATACAGAGAGCTCGTATACAACCCCCGTTATACAGAGAGCTCGTCTACAACCCCCGTTATACAAAGAGCTCACCTACAACCCCCCGTTATACAGAGAGCTCGTCTACAACCCCCCGTTATACAGAGAGCTCACCTACAACCCCCCGTTATACAGAGAGCTCATCTACAACCCCCCGTGATACAGAGAGCTCATCTACAACCCCCCGTTATACAGAGAGCTCGTCTACAACCCCCGTTATACAAAGAGCTCACCTACATCCCCCCGTTATACAGAGAGCTCACCTACAACCCCCCGTTATACAGAGAGCTCATCTACAACCCCCCGTGATACAGAGAGCTCATCTACAACCCCCCGTTATACAGAGAGCTCGTCTACAACCCCCCGTTATACAGAGAGCTCGTATACAACCCCCCGTTATACAGAGAGCTCGTCTACAACCCCCCTTTATACAGAGAGCTCATCTACAACCCCCCGTTATACAGAGAGCTCGTCTACAACCCCCCCGTTATACAGAGAGCTCGTCTACAACCCCCGTTATACAGAGAGCTCACCTACAACCCCCCGTTATACAGAGAGCTCGTCTACAACCCCCCGTTATACAGAGAGCTCACCTACAACCCCCCGTTATACAGAGAGCTCATCTACAACCCCCCGTTATACAGAGAGCTCATCTACAACCCCCCGTTATACAGAGAGCTCGTCTACAACCCCCCGTTATACAGAGAGCTCACCTACAACCCCCCATTATACAGAGAGCTCGTCTACAACCCCCCGTTATACAGAGAGCTCGTCTACAACCCCCCGTTATACAGAGAGCTCGTCTACAACCTCCGTTATACAGAGAGCTCGTCTACAACCCCCCGCTATACAGAGAGCTCACCTACAACCCCCCGTTATACAGAGAGCTCGTCTACAACCCCCCGTTATACAGAGAGCTCGTCTACAACCCCCCGTTATACAGAGAGCTCGTCTACAACCTCCGTTATACAGAGAGCTCGTCTACAACCCCCCGCTATACAGAGAGCTCACCTACAACCCCCCGTTATACAGAGAGCTTGTCTACAACCCCCCGTTATACAGAGAGCTTGTCTACAACCCCCCGTTATACAGAGAGCTTGTCTACAACCCCCCGTTATACAGAGAGCTTGTCTACAACCCCCCGTTATACAGAGAGCTCGTCTACAACCCCCCGTTATACAGAGAGCTCGTCTACAACCTCCGTTATACAGAGAGCTCATCTACAACCCCCCGCTATACAGAGAGCTTGTGTACAACCCCCCGTTATACAGAGAGCTCGTCTACAACCCCCCGCTATACAGAGAGCTTGTCTACAACCCCCCGCTATACAGAGAGCTTGTCTACAACCCCCCGTTATACAGAGAGCTCGTCTACAACCCCCCGTTATACAGAGAGCTCGTCTACAACCTCCGTTATACAGAGAGCTCGTCTACAACCCCCCGTTATACAGAGAGCTCGTCTACAACCCCCCGCTATACAGAGAGCTCGTATACAACCCCCGTTATACAGAGAGCTCACCTACAACCCCCCGTTATACAGAGAGCTCGTCTACAACCCCCGTTATACAGAGAGCTCGTCTACATCCCCCCGTTATACAGAGAGCTCATCTACAACCCCCCCGTTATACAGAGAGCTCATCTACAACCCCCCCGTTATACAGAGAGCTCATCTACAACCCCCCCGCTATACAGAGAGCTCGTATACAACCCCCCGTTATACAGAGAGCTCACCTACAACCCCCCGTTATACAGAGAGCTCGTCTACAACCCCCCGTTATACAGAGAGCTCGTCTACATCCCCCCGTTATACAGAGAGCTCGTCTACATCCCCCCGTTATACAGAGAGCTCATCTACAACCCCCCCGTTATACAGAGAGCTCATCTACAACCTCCGTTATACAGAGAGCTCGTCTACAACCCCCCGTTATACAGAGAGCTCGTCTACAACCCCCCGTTATACAGAGAGCTCGTATACAACCCCCCGCTATACAGAGAGCTCATCTACAACCTCCCGTTATACAGAGAGCTCGTCTACAACCCCCCGTTATACAGAGAGCTCATCTACAACCCCCCGTTATACAGAGAGCTCGTCTACAACCCCCGTTATACAGAGAGCTCGTCTACATCCCCCCGTTATACAGAGAGCTCATCTACAACCCCCCCGTTATACAGAGAGCTCATCTACAACCCCCCCGTTATACAGAGAGCTCGTCTACAACCCCCGTTATACAGAGAGCTCGTCTACATCCCCCCGTTATACAGAGAGCTCATCTACAACCCCCCCGTTATACAGAGAGCTCATCTACAACCTCCGTTATACAGAGAGCTCGTATACAACCCCCGTTATACAGAGAGCTCACCTACAACCCCCCGTTATACAGAGAGCTCGTCTACAACCCCCGTTATACAGAGAGCTCGTCTACATCCCCCCGTTATACAGAGAGCTCATCTACAACCCCCCCGTTATACAGAGAGCTCATCTACAACCCCCCCGTTATACAGAGAGCTCATCTACAACCCCCCCGCTATACAGAGAGCTCGTATACAACCCCCGTTATACAGAGAGCTCATCTACAACCCCCCGTTATACAGAGAGCTCGTCTACAACCCCCCGTTATACAGAGAGCTCATCTACAACCCCCCCGTTATACAGAGAGCTCACCTACAACCCCCCGTTATACAGAGAGCTCGTCTACAACCCCCGTTATACAGAGAGCTCGTCTACATCCCCCCGTTATACAGAGAGCTCATCTACATCCCCCCGTTATACAGAGAGCTCATCTACAACCCCCCCGTTATACAGAGAGCTCATCTACAACCCCCCCGTTATACAGAGAGCTCATCTACAACCCCCCGCTATACAGAGAGCTCGTATACAACCCCCGTTATACAGAGAGCTCACCTACAACCCCCCGTTATACAGAGAGCTCGTCTACAACCCCCGTTATACAGAGAGCTCGTCTACAACCCCCCGTTATACAGAGAGCTCGTCTACAACCCCCCGTTATACAGAGAGCTCGTCTACAACCCCCCGTTATACAGAGAGCTCGTCTACATCCCCCCGTTATACAGAGAGCTCATCTACAACCCCCCCGTTATACAGAGAGCTCATCTACAACCCCCGTTATACAGAGAGCTCGTCTACAACCCCCCGTTATACAGAGAGCTCGTCTACATCCCCCCGTTATACAGAGAGCTTGTCTACATCCCCCCGTTATACAGAGAGCTCGTCTACAACCCCCCGTTATACAGAGAGCTCATCTACAACCCCCGTTATACAGAGAGCTCGTCTACAACCCCCCGTTATACAGAGAGCTCGTCTACAACCCCCCGTTATACAGAGAGCTCATCTACAACCCCCCCGTTATACAGAGAGCTCATCTACAACCCCCGTTATACAGAGAGCTCGTCTACAACCCCCCGTTATACAGAGAGCTCGTCTACATCCCCCCGTTATACAGAGAGCTCGTCTACATCCCCCCGTTATACAGAGAGCTCGTCTACAACCCCCCGTTATACAGAGAGCTCATCTACAACCCCCCCGCTATACAGAGAGCTCGTATACAACCCCCCGTTATACAGAGAGCTCACCTACAACCCCCCGTTATACAGAGAGCTCGTCTACAACCCCCGTTATACAGAGAGCTCGTCTACATCCCCCCGTTATACAGAGAGCTCATCTACAACCCCCCCGTTATACAGAGAGCTCATCTACAACCTCCGTTATACAGAGAGCTCATCTACAACCCCCCGTTATACAGAGAGCTCGTCTACAACCCCCCGTTATACAGAGAGCTCGTATACAACCCCCCGCTATACAGAGAGCTCATCTACAACCTCCCGTTATACAGAGAGCTCGTCTACAACCCCCCGTTATACAGAGAGCTCATCTACAACCCCCCGTTATACAGAGAGCTCGTCTACAACCCCCCGTTATACAGAGAGCTCGTCTACAACCCCCCCGTTATACAGAGAGCTCGTCTACAACCCCCCGTTATACAGAGAGCTCGTCTACAACCCCCGTTATACAGAGAGCTCGTCTACATCCCCCCGTTATACAGAGAGCTCATCTACAACCCCCCCGTTATACAGAGAGCTCATCTACAACCCCCCCGTTATACAGAGAGCTCGTCTACAACCCCCCGTTATACAGAGAGCTCATCTACAACCTCCCGTTATACAGAGAGCTCATCTACAACCCCCCGTTATACAGAGAGCTCTCTACAACCCCCCGTTATACAGAGAGCTCATCTACAACCCCCCGTTATACAGAGAGCTCATCTACAACCCCCCGTTATACAGAGAGCTCATCTACAACCCCCCGTTATACAGAGAGCTCGTCTACAACCCCCCGTTATACAGAGAGCTCTTCTACAACCCTCCGTTGTACAGAGAGCTCATCTACAACCCCCCGTTATACAGAGAGCTCGTCTACAACCCCCCGTTATACAGAGAGCTCATCTACAACCCCCCGTTATACAGAGAGCTCATCTACAACCCCCCGTTATACAGAGAGCTCGTCTACAACCCCCCGTTATACAGAGAGCTCGTCTACAACCCCCCGTTATACAGAGAGCTCGTCTACAACCCCCCGTTATACAGAGAGCTCATCTACAACCCCCCGTTATACAGAGAGCTCGTCTACAACCCCCCGTTATACAGAGAGCTCGTCTACAACCTCCGTTATACAGAGAGCTCATCTACAACCCCCCGTTATACAGAGAGCTCTTCTACAACCCCCCGTTATACAGAGAGCTCATCTACAACCCCCCGTTATACAGAGAGCTTGTCTACAACCCCCCGTTATACAGAGAGCTCATCTACAACCCCCCGTTATACAGAGAGCTCATCTACAACCCCCCGTTATACAGAGAGCTCGTCTACAACCCCCCGTTATACAGAGAGCTCTTCTACAACCCTCCGTTGTACAGAGAGCTCGCCTACAACCCCCCGTTATACAGAGAGCTCGTCTACAACCCCCCGTTATACAGAGAGCTCATCTACAACCCCCCGTTATACAGAGAGCTCGTCTACAACCCCCCCGTTATACAGAGAGCTCGTCTACAACCTCCGTTATACAGAGAGCTCGTCTACAACCCCCCGTTATACAGAGAGCTTGTCTACAACCCCCCGTTATACAGAGAGCTCGTCTACAACCCCCCGTTATACAGAGAGCTCGTCTACAACCTCCGTTATACAGAGAGCTCATCTACAACCCCCCGCTATACAGAGAGCTTGTCTACAACCCCCCGTTATACAGAGAGCTCGTCTACAACCCCCCGCTATACAGAGAGCTTGTCTACAACCCCCCGCTATACAGAGAGCTCGTCTACAACCCCCCGTTATACAGAGAGCTCGTCTACAACCCCCCGTTATACAGAGAGCTCGTCTACAACCCCCCGTTATACAGAGAGCTCGTCTACAACCCCCCGCTATACAGAGAGCTCACCTACAACCCCCCGTTATACAGAGAGCTCGTCTACAACCCCCGTTATACAGAGAGCTCGTCTACATCCCCCCGTTATACAGAGAGCTCATCTACAACCCCCCCGTTATACAGAGAGCTCATCTACAACCCCCCGTTATACAGAGAGCTCGTCTACAACCCCCCGTTATACAGAGAGCTCGTCTACAACCCCCCGTTATACAGAGAGCTCGTATACAACCCCCCGTTATACAGAGAGCTCATCTACAACCCCCCCGTTATACAGAGAGCTCATCTACAACCCCCCCGTTATACAGAGAGCTTGTCTACAACCCCCCGTTATACAGAGAGCTCATCTACAACCTCCCGTTATACAGAGAGCTCGTCTACAACCCCCCCGTTATACAGAGAGCTCGTCTACAACCCCCGTTATACAGAGAGCTCGTCTACATCCCCCCGTTATACAGAGAGCTCATCTACAACCCCCCCGTTATACAGAGAGCTCATCTACAACCCCCCCGTTATACAGAGAGCTTGTCTACAACCCCCCGTTATACAGAGAGCTCATCTACAACCTCCCGTTATACAGAGAGCTCGTCTACAACCCCCCCGTTATACAGAGAGCTCGTCTACAACCCCCCGTTATACAGAGAGCTCGTCTACAACCCCCGTTATACAGAGAGCTCGTCTACATCCCCCCGTTATACAGAGAGCTCATCTACAACCCCCCCGTTATACAGAGAGCTCATCTACAACCCCCCGTTATACAGAGAGCTCACCTACAACCCCCCGTTATACAGAGAGCTCGTCTACAACCCCCCGTTATACAGAGAGCTCGTCTACATCCCCCCGTTATACAGAGAGCTTGTCTACAACCCCCCGTTATACAGAGAGCTCATCTACAACCTCCCGTTATACAGAGAGCTCATCTACAACCCCCCGTTATACAGAGAGCTCGTCTACAACCCCCCGTTATACAGAGAGCTCATCTACAACCCCCCGTTATACAGAGAGCTCGTCTACAACCCCCCGTTATACAGAGAGCTCGTATACAACCCCCCGCTATACAGAGAGCTCATCTACAACCCCCCGTTATACAGAGAGCTCGTCTACAACCCCCCGTTATACAGAGAGCTCATCTACAACCCCCCGTTATACAGAGAGCTCATCTACAACCCCCCGTTATACAGAGAGCTCGTCTACAACCCCCCGTTATACAGAGAGCTCATCTACAACCCCCCGTTATACAGAGAGCTCGTCTACAACCCCCCGTTATACAGAGAGCTCGTCTACAACCCCCCGTTATACAGAGAGCTCATCTACAACCCCCCGTTATACAGAGAGCTCGTCTACAACCCCCGTTATACAGAGAGCTCGTCTACAACCCCCCGTTATACAGAGAGCTCACCTACAACCCCCCGTTATACAGAGAGCCTTTTTGGATCTCCTTATATGTCTATGTGACAACCCGGGGTGATTATGTGCAATTATCTGTGATTTTTTTGTTTTTATGTGATTGTGCACTCTGATTTAGTAATAATCTAAATCTATCGGTTATATAGAGAGCGTTAGTACGACACCCTGATGGATATACAGGAGCTTCTCTCAAAATTAGAATATCATCAAAAAGTGAATTTATTTCAGTTCTTCAATTCAAAAAGTGCCTCTCCTCTATTCTATAGAGTCATTACACACAGAGGGATCTATGTCACGGGTTTATTTCTGTTAATTTTAACCACAATTCGGACTTACATATGTCACAGCCGAAAGAAGAGTTCCAGTAAATAAATTTAAAACCATACAATATTTTATTCAGTATTATAACAGGCAGGTTAACGATGCAACAAGTTTTATTTGTATCCATACAAGCATTTCAGTAAGTCCAGGTAGATGACCCCAATGTAATGCCCCCAGTCCACCAGATCAGCAACAAGTCAGTAAAAATAGTCCATGGGATTATTCCTAGGGGAATTCCAAGTTCGATAGTCCATTCATGGGTTCCAGGAGCGGCCTTAACTCTGCTCCTTTCGCTTCAGATCCCCAGACACAACTGCTCTCCCCCATCATGTCTCTCATCTCTCCTCCCAACCCCCTAACCAATATACATTGAATTCACAGCCAGTGAAGTCTCGCCAGTCTGGAGTGGTGTGAACCCAAGTGGCCCCCTGCCGAGAGAAAGAAAGACACATATTCCCCCACCAGATAAGGTCATTGCATGTAAATACAACATAAATTGGGGTAACTAGTCATCTGTGCTGGGAAAGTATTTCAGTTCCTCACACCTCCGAGACCCCGGAACACACGGTGTCCCTCCGACACCCCGGAACACACAGTGTCCCTCCGACACCCCCCACACACAGTATCCCTCCAACACCCCGGAACACACAGTGTCCCTCCGACACCCCGGAACACACAGTGTCCCTCCGACACCCCGGAACACACAGTGTCCCTCCGACACCCCCGCACACACAGTATCCCTCCAACACCCCGGAACACACAGTGTCCCTCCGACACCCCGGAACACACGGTGTCCCTCCGACACCCCGGAACACACAGTGTCCCTCCGACACCCCCGCACACACAGTATCCCTCCAACACCCCGGAACACACAGTGTCCCTCCGACACCCCGGAACACACAGTGTCCCTCCGACACCCCCGCACACACAGTATCCCTCCGACACCACGGAACACACAGTGTCCCTCCGAGACCCCGGAACACACAGTGTCCCTCCGATACCCCGGAACACACAGTGTCCCTCCGACACCCCGGAACACACAGTGTCCCTCCAACACCCCGGAACACACAGTGTCCCTCCGACACCCCGGAACACACAGTGTCCCTCCAACACCCCGGAACACACAGTGTCCCTCCAACACCCCGGAACACACAGTGTCCCTCCAACACCCCGGAACACACAGTGTCCCTCCAACACCCCGGAACACACAGTGTCCCTCCAACACCCCGGAACACACAGTGTCCCTCCAACACCCCGGAACACACAGTGTCCCTCCAACACCCCCGGAACACACAGTGTCCCTCCGACACCCCCGGAACACACAGTGTCCCTCCAACACCCCGGAACACACAGTGTCCCTCCGACACCCCGGAACACACAGTGTCCCTCCGACACCCCGGAACACACAGTGTCCCTCCGACACCCCGGAACACACAGTGTCCCTCCGACACCCCGGAACACACAGTGTCCCTCCGACACCCCCGCACACACAGTATCCCTCCGACACCACGGAACACACAGTGTCCCTCCGAGACCCCGGAACACACAGTATCCCTCCGACACCCTGGAACGCACAGTGTCCCTCCGAGACCCCGGAACACACAGTGTCCCTCCGACACCCCGGAACACACAGTGTCCCTCCGACACCCCCGCACACACAGTATCCCTCCGACACCCCAGAACACACAGTGTCCCTCCGACACCTCGGAACACACAGTGTCCCTCTGACACCCCCGCACACACAGTATCCCTCCGACACCCCGGAACACACAGTGTCCCTCCGACACCCCAGAACACACTATGTCCCTCCGACACCCGGCACACACAGTGTCCCTCCGACACCCCCGCACACACAGTGTCCCTCTGAGACCCCGGAACACACAGTGTCCCTCCGACACCCCGGAACACACAGTATCCCTCCGACACCCTGGTACACACAGAGTCCCTCCGAGACCCCGGAACACACAGTGACCCTCCGACACCCCGGCACACACAGTGTCCCTCCGACACCCCCGCACACACAGTATCCCTTCGACACCCCGGCACACATGGTGTCCCTCCAACACCCTGGAACACACAGTGTCCCTCCAACACCCCGGAACACACAGTGTCCCTCCGACACCCGGCGCAAGGTGTCCCTTCGACACCCCAGCACACACAGTGTCCCTCCGACACCCCGGAACACACAGTGTCCCTCTGACACCCAGTACACACAGTGTCCCTCCGACACCCCGGCACACACAGTGTCCCTCCGACACCTCGGAACACACAGTGTCCCTCCGACACCCCCGAACACACAGTATCCCTCCGACTCCCCGGAACACACAGTGTCCCCCCGACAACCCAGAACACACTGTGTCCCTCCGACACCCCGGTATGCACAATGTGCCTCCGACAACCCGGTACACACAGTGTCCCCTGTGACACAGACGTTATCCCCCTGACACCCCGGCACACAATGTCCCCTGACACACACCGTATCCCCCCGACTCCCCATCACACATTGTTCACTTGACTTACGGTTTGAGCAGTTGAATCCTCCGAGGCCAAAGAGACACCTGGAAAACAAAGACAAGACGGTGTTTACTGCACAGAGAAAACCTGGGGATTTACAGGGCACCGGTGAGTAACGCACAGAGTAACCAATCAGATTCCAGCTCTTGTCAATCTGGGGATGATTAGAAAATGAAAGCTGTGATGTGATTGGCTGCTGCATTTGTGTCCATAAATGTTGCCCTCGGTGTCAGTCACGGACATTAAAGGGCCGGTGCAGTAAATGAGGCTAAACCATCGTGTGATGGAACGTTCCGCAACTCTAGACAGTCTTCCAATTCCTTGCCATTTCCAACATCACAGACATCAACAACCCCCAGAGGTAGAATAGATTGCAGCAGACCCTGTGTGGGCCCCGTGGGCCGGGAGCTTTCATGGCCCAGACTCAATGTTCTCAAAGACCATTGTAAAGAAGTTTCCATCCTGGAGAAAGTGACTGGTAGAAAGTGTAGAATGACGCAGACCCTCGCCATCACATGACCCCACCCTCACGGCCGCGCCGTCCCCTCCTCACCTCACACAGGCGCCATTGTCCAGTCTGTAGCCATCGTCACAGGCTGAGGAAGGAAACAAAGCATTAGATCAGCCCGTGCCCCGAGTATCAGTATCACCCCGAGTATCAGTACTAGTCCCAGACCAACCACACAAGAACCCCAGCCCAGAACACAGATGTGGGGGCTCAGATATTGGGGTCTCACCTCGACACGAATGGTCAGTTTTGCTGTATTTGAAGTACCCCGGCTTACACTGGCAGACGGCGACACCGGCGGGATCGGCGCAGACGGCCGTCTCATTGTCACATCCCGGGCTCCTCACATGACACAGGCTGAGGGCTGCAACACACAGAAAGAGCGTGCTATACGTGGTACACGCCGTCCATGAGCAACACGCCGCACCGTATATACCGGACACCCCGTGCCGTATACACTGTACATGACACCCCGTATATACCGTACACGACACCCCACGCTGTACATACCGTACACGACACCCCACGCCGTATACGACACCCCGTATATACCGTACACTACATCTGCTGTATATACCGTATGACACCCCACGCTGTATATACCGCACATGACACCCCGTACATACCGTACACTACACCTCACGTCGTATATACCATACACAATACCCCGTACATACTGTACACGACACCTCACACTGTATATACCATACACGACACCCAATGCTGTATATACCGTACACGACACGACACCCCACGCAGTATACGACACCCCGTATATACCGTACACTACATCTGCTGTATATACCGTATGACACCCCACGCTGTATATACCGCACATGACACCCCGTACATACTGTACACGACACCTCACACTGTATATACCATACACGACACCCCATGCTGTATATACCGTACACGACACGACACCCCACGCCGTATACGACACCCCGTATATACCGTACACTACATCTGCTGTATATACCGTATGACACCCCACGCTGTATATACCGCACATGACACCCCGTACATACCGTACACTACACCTCACGTCGTATATACCATACACAACACCCCGTACATACTGTACACGACACCTCACACTGTATATACCATACACGACACCCAATGCTGTATATACCGTACACGACACGACACCCCACGCAGTATACGACACCCCGTATATACCGTACACTACATCTGCTGTATATACCGTATGACACCCCACGCTGTATATACCGCACATGACACCCCGTACATACTGTACACGACACCTCACACTGTATATACCATACACGACACCCCATGCTGTATATACCGTACACGACACGACACCCCACGCCGTATACGACACCCCGTATATACCGTACACTACATCTGCTGTATATACCGTATGACACCCCACGCTGTATATACCGCACATGACACCCCGTACATACCGTACACTACACCTCACGTCGTATATACCATACACAATACCCCGTACATACTGTACACGACACCTCACACTGTATATACCATACACGACACCCAATGCTGTATATACCGTACACGACACGACACCCCACGCAGTATACGACACCCCGTATATACCGTACACTACATCTGCTGTATATACCGTATGACACCCCACGCTGTATATACCGCACATGACACCCCGTACATACTGTACACGACACCTCACACTGTATATACCATACACGACACCCCATGCTGTATATACCGTACACGACACGACACCCCACGCCGTATACGACACCCCGTATATACCGTACACTACATCTGCTGTATATACCGTATGACACCCCACGCTGTATATACCGCACATGACACCCCGTACATACCGTACACTACACCTCTCGTCGTATATACCATACACAATACCCCGTACATACTGTACACGACACCTCACACTGTATATACCATACACGACACCCAATGCTGTATATACCGTACACGACACGACACCCCACGCAGTATACGACACCCCGTATATACCGTACACTACATCTGCTGTATATACCGTATGACACCCCACGCTGTATATACCGCACATGACACCCCGTACATACTGTACACGACACCTCACACTGTATATACCATACACGACACCCCATGCTGTATATACCGTACACGACACGACACCCCACGCCGTATACGACACCCCGTATATACCGTACACTACATCTGCTGTATATACCGTATGACACCCCACGCTGTATATACCGCACATGACACCCCGTACATACCGTACACTACACCTCACGTCGTATATACCATACACAATACCCCGTACATACTGTACACGACACCTCACACTGTATATACCATACACGACACCCAATGCTGTATATACCGTACACGACACGACACCCCACGCAGTATACGATGTCATGATTTGTAGTCTTGCCCTGTCCTGTATTTTGTATAATAGGTCATTTAACTTTCCTCTGGTTCATTTGCTGTAAATTAACCATGTCTCCTTCCCCCAATACTTTGCAATGTCTTGTGATGTACCTGGACCATAATCTAATTTAGGCTTGTGTCAACAGCTAGTGGAACTTTGGCTATTGTTTTCCTAAGCAGAAGATAACCTACAATACACATCCTGTAGACTAAGTGGAGCCCTTACATTTCTAGAATCTTCTGATGGACCAAACCATTGAATAGTAGGTGTGACCCCTACCCCCCTTCAGATGGACTGATCCCAGGAGCCCTGACAATACATTCTTGCTTTAAGATCAGATGTGAGTTGGATGCTAAAAGAGAAGGATGAGGCTGTCTGAGGAAGCTTCGGCCTCTGTGTGATCGTGGTGGATTTCTGGGACTCTTAAAGGACTATGGTTTTGTGATCTGGCACAAGGATTGTCGGGAGGTGCCCCCGAATCAGTTTCCTGTGGACTTATTTTGGGACTCTGCAAATTACCTTCGTGTTGTTCCTGTTTTTTGGTCAATAAATCTGTTGGATCGTTCCCAGGCCTGTTGTCCCTCCTTGCTCTGGAGAATACTCCCGTCACAAACTGGTTGGCAGCGGTGGGATCAGAGCAGAAGAAATGGAGGACAACGGCCCATCAACTTCTGGAACCAGAGCCTCAGAGTACAAGAACTGGACTGCAAAGAACCTACAAACAAAGGCCCGTGAACTGGGAGTCAGCTGCAAGGGACTCTCCAAGGAGCAGCTGATTGAGGCTTTGGAAGCAGTTCGCCTGCAAGATGATGCTGAGGAAGGATCCTCACAGCAAAGAGAGGAAAGGCGGCAGTCGGAGGTAAATACCCAAAAAAGTCAGTGGGTTGTGTGGTACGAGGAGGAGATGGCCTTACTGGGAGAAGAGGCTACCATAGAAGATAAGAGGGAGGTCATGCGCACAGCCAAGGAGAGGCAGCGCAGGATGGAGGAGAGGGCAATGCTGGAGAGGGAGATCGCTTTGGAGGCAGCGAGAAGCTCCAGACAGACTGTACCCACAGCATCCCCCATGAGGGAACTCCCCAGAGTGTCCCGCAAAGACTTCAAGCCGTTTAATGAGGCTTCCGGTGACATTGAGGGCTTCTTCCTGGACTTTGAGCATCAGTGTCGATTAATGGAAGTCCCGGAAAGGGAGCGCGTCCGACATCTTGTGGGGCTCTTAGAGGGTGGAGCTGCCGCAGCCTATAGAGCTATGGACCCTCGGTGGAACTGTGAGTATGCAGAGATTAAACGGACTGTTCTAGAACATTATGCTGTGACCCCAGACACTTACAGGACCCAGTTTCGTACTTTAGCCTGTAATGAGGAAGTGTCTTTCAAGATGTATGCCCACAGACTCAAACAAATATGTAATCGCTGGCTGGAGGCAGAGGAGGCCTTAACCTGGAACACCTGTCTCCAGGTTATCCTAAAAGAACAATTTTTTGCCCAGTGCCCCGCTGAGATCAGGGAATGGGTGCGTGAGAGGAAACCTGCTACAGTGGAAGAAGCTGCATCTCTCGCTGATGAGGCTCTCACCATCAAGCCTCGGTGGAGAGTTCTGTTGGAGGATGGAGAGAGGCCTACCAGCTCCACAACACCGGTGGCCCCCAGTTCTTCTGTCCCCATTGTTCCCCGTTCCTCTGAGCCACCACCTCGTGTTGATACCTGTGTTAATGTGCCTCCTGTTGCTTCCACTGCGTTTTCTGGAATACGACGAGGAGAGGAAGTAGCAGAGCGCAGGTGTTATGGTTGTGGGCATCCGGGGCATCTGCAGGCCTCATGTCCAGCCAGCTCATGGAGGAATCGTCCTCAAACCCCTACAGCACCTTCAGGTGGGAGCCGACCGGCAGGTTCCCTTACTCCTCGCCCAAGAGGACGCATTGGATGGAGTGAGACACAGCACAGATGCTATCGATGTGGGCAGCCTGGGCATCTGCAAGCCTCCTGCCCAGCTGTTCAAATGAGGATTGATCCTGTACCCAATCATATTATTAATTATCTACAGCCAAGTGCCATGGAGGAAGACGTGTCACCACTAAGTGAGGACTGGCCTAGTGCCTCACCCACCCATGTTGCACCACTAGGAGTTTATGGTGTGCGACCCGCAGCTATGACGACTTCAGCTCATCGAGGTAAGCACTTGCAGGAGGTCGTGCTGGATGGACAAAGACTTGTTGGATTTTGTGACTCAGGAGCTTTCCTCACGCTGGCTGATCCCCGAGTGGTTCGGCCTGAGGCAATCAATAGAGGACCTGGAATTGTCATTGAACTGGCTGGTGGACAATGGAGGACTATTCCCACAGCCACTGTGGATCTGAACTTTGGTTTTGGGGTCAGGCGATGTTTGGTTGGGGTGATGGGTGGTCTGCCTGCAGCTGTTCTCCTGGGCAATGATGTGGGAAAGCTACGATGCCAATTCGTGGCTGCATGAAGCCACATGTAAGTTACGCCATGCCTGTGTGTACTTAACCAGTGACCTGTAGAGGTCCCTAGTACGTACACAAATTAGGAGGGGAAGGGATTGTCATGATTTGTAGTCTTGCCCTGTCCTGTATTTTGTATAATAGGTCATTTAACTTTCCTCTGATTCATTTGCTGTAAATTAACCATGTCTCCTTCCCCCAATACTTTGCAATGTCTTGTGATGTACCTGGACCATAATCTAATTTAGGCTTGTGTCAACAGCTAGTGGAACTTTGGCTATTGTTTTCCTAAGCAGAAGATAACCTACAATACACATCCTGTAGACTAAGTGGAGCCCTTACATTTCTAGAATCTTCTGATGGACCAAACCATTGAATAGTAGGTGTGACCCCTACCCCCCTTCAGATGGACTGATCCCAGGAGCCCTGACAATACATTCTTGCTTTAAGATCAGATGTGAGTTGGATGCTAAAAGAGAAGGATGAGGCTGTCTGAGGAAGCTTCGGCCTCTGTGTGATCGTGGTGGATTTCTGGGACTCTTAAAGGACTATGGTTTTGTGATCTGGCACAAGGATTGTCGGGAGGTGCCCCCGAATCAGTTTCCTGTGGACTTATTTTGGGACTCTGCAAATTACCTTCGTGTTGTTCCTGTTTTTTGGTCAATAAATCTGTTGGATTATTCCCAGGCCTGTTGTCCCTCCTTGCTCTGGAGAATACTCCCGTCACATACGACACCCCGTATATACCGCACACTACACCTCACGCCGTATATACCATACACAATACCCCGTACATACTGTACACGACACCTCACACTGTATATACCATACACGACACCCAATGCTGTATATACCGTACACGACACCCCATGCTGTATACGACACCCCGTATATACCGCACACTACACCCGCTGTATATACCGTATAAGACACCCCACGCTGTATATACCATACACGACACCCAACGCTGTATATACCGTACACGACACCCCACGCCATATACGACACCCCGTATATACCGCACACTACACCCGCTGTATATACCGTATAAGACACCCCACACTGTATATACCATACACTACACGCGCCATATATACCGTACACAACACCCCACGCTGTACATACCGTACACGACACCCCACGCTGTATATACCGTACACGACACCCCACGCTGTATATACCGCACATGACACCCTGTACATACCGTACACTACACCTCACGTCGTATATACCATACACAACACCCCGTACATACTGTACACGACACCTTACACTGTATATACCATACACGACACCCAACGCTGTATATACCGTACACGACACCCCACGCCATATACGACACCCCGTATATACCGCACACTACACCCGCTGTATATACCGTATAAGACACCCCACACTGTATATACCATACACTACACCCGCCATATATACCGTACACAACACCCCACGCTGTACATACCGTACACGACACCCCACGCTGTATATACCGTACACGACACCCCACGCTGTATATACCGCACATGACACCCTGTACATACCGTACACTACACCTCACGTCGTATATACCATACACAACACCCCGTACATACTGTACACGACACCTTACACTGTATATACCATACACGACACCCAACGCTGTATATACCGTACACGACACCCCGAACCGTATACACTGTACATGACACACCGTATATATGTCGTACACAACACCAGCCATATATACCGTACACGACACCCCACGCTGTATATACCGTACACGACACCCCACGCCGTATACGACACCCAGTATATACCGCACATGACAGCCCGTATATACCGTTCACTACACTTCACGCCATATACACCGTACACAACACCCTGTATATACCGTACACGACACCCCATGCCGTATGTACCGTACACGACACTTCGTATATGCCGTATACTACACCCCACGCCGTATATACTGTACACGACATCCTGCGCCGTACACGACGTCTTGTGCCATATATGTCATACAGTACACCACACCGGACACCGTATATACTATACACAATGCCTTGTGTCACATACACCGTACAGAACACCACACCGGACACCGTATATACAGTACACGACGCCTTGTGCCACATACACCGTACAGTACATCACACCGGACACCGTATATACAGTACATGACGCCTTGTGCCACATACACCGTACAGAAAACCACACCGGACACCGTATATACAGTACACGACGCCTTGTGCCACATACGCCGTACAGAACATCACACCGGACACCGTATATACAGTACACGACGCCTTGTGCCACATACACCGTACAGAATACCACACCGGACACCGTATATACAGTACACGACGCCTTGTGCCACATACACCGTACAGAATACCACACCAGACACCGTATATACAGTACACGACGCCTTGTGCCACATACGCCGTACAGAACACCACACCGGACACCGTATATACAGTACACGACGCCTTGTGCCACATACGCCGTACAGAACACCACACTGGACACCGTATATACAGTACACGACGCCTTGTGCCACATACGCCGTACAGAACACCACACCGGACACCGTATATACAGTACACGACGCCTTGTGCCACATACGCCGTACAGAACACCACACCGGACACCGTACATACAGTACACGATGCCTTGTGCCACATACGCCGTACAGAACACCACACCGGACACCGTATATACAGTACATGACGCCTTGTGCCACATACGCCGTACAGAACACCACACCGGACACCGTATATACAGTACCTGACGCCTTGTGCCACATACGCCGTACAGAACACCACACCGGACACCGTACATACAGTACACGACGCCTTGTGCCACATACACCGTACAGAACACCACACCGGACACCGTATATACAGTACACGACGCCTTGTGCCACATACGCCGTACAGAACATCACACCGGACACCGTATATACAGTACACGACGCCTTGTGCCACATACGCCGTACAGAACATCACACCTGACACCGTACATACAGTACACGACGCCTTGTGCCACATATGCCGTACAGAACACCACACCGGACACCGTACATACAGTACACGACGCCTTGTGTCACATACACCGTACAGAACACCACACCGGACACCGTATATACAGTACACGACGCCTTGTGCCACATACGCCGTACAGAACACCACACCGGACACCGTATATACAGTACCTGACGCCTTGTGCCACATACACCGTACAGAACACCACACCGTACATACAGTACACGATGCCTTGTGCCACATACGCCGTACAGAACACCACACCGGACACCGTATATACAGTACATGACGCCTTGTGCCACATACGCCGTACAGAACACCACACCGGACACCGTATATACAGTACCTGACGCCTTGTGCCACATACGCCGTACAGAACACCACACCGGACACCGTACATACAGTACACGACGCCTTGTGCCACATACACCGTACAGAACACCACACCGGACACCGTATATACAGTACACGACGCCTTGTGCCACATACGCCATACAGAACATCACACCGGACACCGTATATACAGTACACGACGCCTTGTGCCACATACGCCGTACAGAACATCACACCTGACACCGTACATACAGTACACGACGCCTTGTGCCACATATGCCGTACAGAACACCACACCGGACACCGTACATACAGTACACGACGCCTTGTGTCACATACACCGTACAGAACACCACACCGGACACCGTATATACAGTACACGACGCCTTGTGCCACATACGCCGTACAGAACATCACACCGGGCACCGTATATACAGTACACGACGCCTTGTGCCACATACGCCGTACAGAACACCACACCGGACACCGTACATACAGTACCTGACGCCTTGTGCCACATACGCCGTACAGAACACCACACCGGATACCGTATATACAGTACACGATGCCTTGTGCCACATACACCGTACAGAACACCACACCGGACACCGTACATACAGTACCTGACGCCTTGTGCCACATACGCCGTACAGAACACCACACCGGACACTGTACATACAGTACACGACGCCTTGTGCCACATACGCCGTACAGAACACCACACCGGACACCGTATATACAGTACACGACGCCTTGTGCCACATACGCCGTACAGAACATCACACCGGACACCGTATATACAGTACACGACGCCTTGTGCCACATACGCCGTACAGAACACCACACCGGACACCGTATATACAGTACACGACGCCTTGTGCCACATACCCCGTACAGAACACCACACCAGGCATCGTATATACAGTACATGACGCCTTGTGCCACATACACCGTACAGAACACCACAGCAGGCACCGTATATACAGTACACGACGCCTTGTGCCACATACACCGTACAGAACACCACACCGGACACCGTATATACAGTACACGACGCCTTGTGCCACATACACCGTACAGAACACCACAGCAGGCATCGTATATACAGTACACGACGCCTTGTGCCACATACACCGTACAGAACACCACAGCAGGCACCGTATATACAGTACACGACGCCTTGTGCCACATACACCGTACAGAACACCACACCGGACACCGTATATACAGTACACGACGCCTTGTGCCACATACACCGTACAGTACACCACACCGGACACCGTATATACAGTACACGACGCCTTGTGCCACATACACCGTACAGAACACCACAGCAGGCATCGTATATACAGTACATGACGCCTTGTGCCACATACGCCGTGCAGAACACCACAGCAGGCACCGTATATACAGTACACGACGCCTTGTGCCACATACACCGTACAGAACACCACACCAGGCACCGTATATACAGTACACGACGCCTTGTGCCACATACACCGTACAGTACACCACACCGGACACCGTATATACAGTACACGACGCCTTGTGCCACATACACCGTACAGAACACCACACCAGGCACCGTATATACAGTACACGACGCCTTGTGCCACATACACCGTACAGAACACCACACCAGGCACCGTATATACAGTACACGACGCCTTGTGCCACATACACCGTACAGTACACCACACTGGACACCGTATATACAGTACACGACGCCTTGTGCCACATACACCGTACAGAACACCACACCAGACACCGTATATACAGTACACGACGCCTTGTGCCATATATACCGTACAGTACATCACACTGGACACCGTATATACAGTACACGACGCCTTGTGCCACATACACCGTACAGAACACCACAGCAGGCACCGTATATACAGTACACGACGCCTTGTGCCACATACACCGTACAGAACACCACACCAGGCACCGTATATACAGTACACGACGCCTTGTGCCACATACACCGTACAGTACACCACACCGGACACCGTATATACAGTACACGACGCCTTGTGCCACATACACCGTACAGAACACCACAGCAGGCACCGTATATACAGTACACGACGCCTTGTGCCACATACACCGTACAGAACACCACACCAGGCACCGTATATACAGTACACGACGCCTTGTGCCACATACACCGTACAGTACACCACACTGGACACCGTATATACAGTACACGACGCCTTGTGCCACATACACCGTACAGAACACCACACCAGACACCGTATATACAGTACACGACGCCTTGTGCCACATACACCGTACAGTACACCACACTGGACACCGTATATACAGTACACGACGCCTTGTGCCATATATACCGCACACTACAGCGTATACAGTACAGTATACTCCACCTTCTGCCCGCCAGCTACATTATACAGAGCTTTACCCCGTATTCGGTGCTGGAGGTGCAGCGCCAGCGGGCAGGACCGGGGCGGCGGCGCCGAGCTCTCACACACTTTGGCGTAGCTCTGCAGACTGCGCAATAGATCGAACATCGTCACGTTGGACTCCAGAGAGAAAAGATTCTGCAGGAAGAAGTCGTTCCGACCGGTGTGACTGCGGAAGAAAACGAGA
Organism: Dendrobates tinctorius; assembly: GCF_039654945.1. Lineage (NCBI taxonomy): Eukaryota > Metazoa > Chordata > Amphibia > Anura > Dendrobatidae > Dendrobates > Dendrobates tinctorius. The sequence continues at coordinate 3,008,781 of NW_027361849.1, read as the reverse complement.
AGAAGTCACGCACAGAATCTCCCAGAATCCTCCGCTGTCCGGCACCCCAGTGTGACCTGATCACAGGCGCGTCTTACCTGTCACTGGTGACTGTGGACTGGTAATAGCCGGAGATGGCGGAGAACGAGGAGCGCAGCTGTAATTAGCAGATTAGAGTCAGTCCCCCAAAAGACGGGATTAACCCCCTGCTGTCTGCAAGACCCATGCTAAGCCCCTCCCCCAGCCTTACTATGGTGACCACACCCACCTAAGATGGCCACCCCCATACTCACTATGCCGGCGATGTCCTCCTCGACATGATGTAATCCGCTGTCTTTCATGTCCGCACCACTGAGGAAGCTCCAGGGGATCTCGACGTGTCCCAGAAACGTCCTGACTGCAGATAACGGAGCAACGTCCAGAGGGGGCAAACAACCTTCCATCTGCACTCACTCCGGCCACACCCAGAGCTGCACTCACTCCGGCCTCACCCAGAGCTGCACTCACTCCGGCCACACCCAGAGCTGCACTCACTCCGGCCACACCCAGAGCTGCATTCACTCCGGCCACACCCAGAGCTGCACTCACTCCGGCCACACCCAGAGCTGCACTCACTCCGGCCACACCCAGAGCTGCATTCACTCCGGCCACACCCAGAGCTGCACTCACTCCGGCCACACCCAGAGCTGCACTCACTCCGGCCACACCCAGAGCTGCACTCACTCCGGCCACACCCAGAGCTGCACTCACTCCGGCCACACCCAGAGCTGCATTCACTCCGGCCACACCCAGAGCTGCACTCACTCCGGCCACACCCAGAGCTGCATTCACTCCGGCCACACCCAGAGCTGCACTCACTCCGGCCACACCCAGAGCTGCATTCACTCCGGCCACACCCAGAGCTGCACTCACTCCGGCCACACCCAGAGCTGCATTCACTCCGGCCACACCCAGAGCTGCACTCACTCCGGCCACACCCAGAGCTGCACTCACTCCGGCCACACCCAGAGCTGCACTCACTCCGGCCACACCCAGAGCTGCATTCACTCCGGCCACACCCAGAGCTGCACTCACTCCGGCCACACCCAGAGCTGCACTCACTCCGGCCACACCCAGAGCTGCATTCACTCCGGCCACACCCAGAGCTGCATTCACTCCGGCCACACCCAGAGCTGCATTCACTCCGGCCACACCCAGAGCTGCACTCACTCCGGCCACACCCAGAGCTGCATTCACTCCGGCCACACCCAGAGCTGCACTCACTCCGGCCACACCCAGAGCTGCACTCACTCCGGCCACACCCAGAGCTGCACTCACTCCGGCCACACCCAGAGCTGCACTCACTCCGGCCACACCCAGAGCTGCATTCACTCCGGCCACACCCAGAGCTGCACTCACTCCGGCCACACCCAGAGCTGCATTCACTCCGGCCACACCCAGAGCTGCACTCACTCCGGCCACACCCAGAGCTGCACTCACTCCGGCCACACCCAGAGCTGCATTCACTCCGGCCACACCCAGAGCTGCACTCACTCCGGCCACACCCAGAGCTGCACTCACTCCGGCCACACCCAGAGCTGCATTCACTCCGGCCACACCCAGAGCTGCATTCACTCCGGCCACACCCAGAGCTGCATTCACTACGGCCACACCAAGAGCTGCATTCACTCCGGCCACACCCAGAGCTGCACTCACTCCGGCCACACCCAGAGCTGCATTCACTCCGGCCACACCCAGAGCTGCACTCACTCCGGCCACACCCAGAGCTGCACTCACTCCGGCCACACCCAGAGCTGCATTCACTCCGGCCACACCCAGAGCTGCATTCACTCCGGCCACACCCAGAGCTGCATTCACTCCGGCCACACCCAGAGCTGCATTCACTCCGGCCACACCAAGAGCTGCATTCAATCCAGCCACACCCAGAGCTGCACTCACTCCGGCCACACCAAGAGCTGCATTCAATCCAGCCACACCCAGAGCTGCATTCACTCCGGCCACACCCAGAGCTGCATTCACTCCGGCCACACCAAGAGCTGCATTCAATCCAGCCACACCCAGAGCTGCACTCACTCCGGCCACACCAAGAGCTGCATTCAATCCAGCCACACCCAGAGCTGCACTCACTCCGGCCACACCAAGAGCTGCATTCACTCCAGCCACACCCAGAGCTGCATTCGCTCCGGCCACACCCAGAGCTGCACTCACTCCGGCCACACCCAGAGCTGCATTCACTCCGGCCACACCTAGAGCTGCACTCACTCCAGCCACACCCAGAGCTGCATTCACTCCGGCCACATCTAGAGCTGCATTCACTCCGGCCACACCCAGAGCTGCACTCAGTCCGGCCACACCAAGAGCTGCATTCACTCCAGCCACACCCAGAGCTGCATTCACTCCGGCCACACCCAGAGCTGCACTCACTCCGGCCACACCAAGACCTGCATTCACTCCGGCCACACCCAGAGCTGCACTCACTCCAGCCACACCCAGAGCTGCACTCACTCCGGCCACACCTAGAGCTGCACTCACTCCAGCCACACCCAGAGCTGCACTCACTCCAGCCACACCCAGAGCTGCATTCACTCCGGCCACATCCAGAGCTGCAATCCCTCCGACCACACCCAGAGCTGCATTCACTCCGGCCACACCCAGAGCTGCATTCACTCCGGCCACATCCAGAGCCGCATTCACTCCGGCCACACCCAGAGCTGCACTCACTCCAGCCACACCCAGAGCTGCATTCACTCCGGCCACATCCAGAGCTGCAATCCCTCCGACCACACCCAGAGCTGCATTCACTCCGGCCACACCCAGAGCTGCATTCACTCCGGCCACATCCAGAGCCGCATTCACTCCGGCCACACCCAGAGCTGCACTCACTCCGGCCACACCAAGAGCTGCATTCACTCTGGCCACACCCAGAGCTGCACTCACTCCAGCCACACCCAGAGCTGCACTCACTACGGCCACACCTAGAGCTGCACTCACTCCAGCCACACCCAGAGCTGCACTCACTCCGGCCACACCCAGAGCTGCATTCACTCCGGCCACACCCAGATCTGCATTCACTCCGGCCACACCCAGAGCTGCATTCATTCAGGCCACACCCAGAGCTGCATTCACTCAGGCCACACCCAGAGCTGCATTCACTCAGGCCACACCCAGAGCTGCATTCACTCAGGCCACACCCAGAGCTGCATTCACTCCGGCCTCACCCAGAGCTGCATTCACTACGGCCACACCCAGAGCTGCATTCACTCCAGCCACACCCAGAGCTGCATTCACTACGGCCTCACCCAGAGCTGCATTCACTACGGCCTCACCCAGAGCTGCATTCACTCCGGCCACACCCAGAGCTGCATCGCTTACTCCTATCCATACCACTCACCGAGAACGCAGCCGGCGCCTTTCTCTAGGAGGTACCCCAGAGGACACTGGCAGCCGAAGGAGCCCCTCGAATTGACGCATGTGCTCAACACTGGGCAGGGGTTGGAGAGACATTCATCCACATCTGAAAGACAAACAGGAGCAGTGAGGCTCCGCCATCAGTACATGTGGAGGGGTCTGCACTCTCGCTGGGGTAAGAGGGCTTTTCCAAGATTAGGAAAACATGGCTGATAAATGTGTGCCCCCCCTCCTTTGTCCACAGCACATGTCTGGTACTGCAGCACCATTAAAGTCAATAGGGCTGTGCCGCAGTACCAGGCACATCCTGTGCAAGGGGGTGGCGCTGTTTCCAGAGAAAAAGCACCATATTTTTCTAATCCTGCAGGGTCCTCTGATGGTTTCCCATGAATCACACTCCAGAGCTCACCGGTGCTGCAGAGATCATCACTCCACCCCACCAGACAATCACATGTGAAGCTCGTCAGGTCGCTGCTCTCGACACACAGACCCCCATTGTGACAAGGACCAGAGGCGCAGAGACTAACTGGAAATATAAGAACAGGGTTACACAGTGATACGGGGTGTACAGAGCATGCAAATGGTGCAGCGCTGGTCTCACCTGCAGCGGGGGGAGTCGGAGGAGTCCTGGTGGGAGTATTCCTAGAAGGAGTCCTGGTGGGAGCACTCCTCGGAGGTGTGGTGGTGGGAGTATTCCTAGAAGGAGTCCTGGTGGAAGCACTCCTCGGAGGTGTGGTGGTGGGAGTACTCCTCGGAGGCGTGGTGGTGGGAGTACTTCTCGAAGGTGTGGTGGTGGGAGTACTCCTCGGAGGCGTGGTGGTGGGAGTACTCCTCGGGGATGTGGTGGTGGGAGTACTCCTCGGGAGTGTGGTGGTGGGAAGGGTTGGTACAGTGGTGGCGGAATACCTCACTGCAGGTGTAGTGCTCGGAGGAGGGTAAGGAAGGGTCTTTGTGTCCTTTGTGCTGACTGTGGTGTTTGGTGCTGGCGCCTCAGTTTTGGGGTGCATTTGGGCGGTCTGGGTCATGAGTACCCGATCAGTAGTGGCCATTGTTGAGCTTCCATCCCTCGGTGTCTCCATAGTGTCATGTGACATCTTCTGTGTGGTGTCCCGCTGGGTTGGAGTCAGTGGGATGTTCTGGGATGTAGAAGATGAAGCGTTACCTCCGGTCTGTGTTGGGGTCCCCATGAGATGACTTCCCACTGTGACCCCTTTTGACTTCTCTGAGGACATCGCTTCAGTTCCAGTCGTCACTGATTTCACTGTTGTGGTGACATCTTGTGTCTCATCATGTGACCTCTTCTCCGTGAGCACTTGAGGGGTCTCTGGACTGACGGCTATGGTATAGTTAGCGGTGGACACTTCATTACTTGGCGATACAGAGGTCACGGGGGTCTTCTCGGTTACTGGTGTGGATTCTGGGTGGAGCGATGGTGGCAGTGTTGTGGATGAGGCAGCTGACCATGGGGTGGAGGACATGGTGGTCGAAGAGTAAAGGGTCTCGGTGGTGTCAGTGTTTGGCGGTGAAGCTAAGGAGACTAATGTGGAGATGGGGGATGATGAGGAGCTCAGTGATGGCGGCTGCCGGGACTGTGCAGACAATCCTCCGGGAGGTGATAAAGCTGCTGCGCTGGTGGCAGCTGATGGCGGAACAGAAGACGAGGAAATCCACAGATGGATGGATGAGGTGTTGGTGGTGACCCCGAGAGTCTTGGGGCTGCTCCTCGTATTGGGCGATGTAGTGGGAACAACGGTGATTGAGAAGGTGGGACTGGGCTCGTGGTGCGATGTGGTGGATGAGTACGTGGTCACCACATATGATGGGTACCTGACTGGCACCGAGGCGGCAGTCATGTTCCTCTCTGTGGTGTTCCCGTCCCCCCGCACTGCGCTCGCCGAGACCGCAGTGATGTCCCCAGTGACAGTCACATAGGTAGTGGGAATCTCGGTGATGTTGGACGCGATGCTGTCATTGGTGACAGATAGGAGGGTCCGGTCGCCCCCTCGGGTGCTGGAGACGTATGTCGTGTCCATGTGAGGTGTCCTCTTGTTCAGATGTCGCTGAGTTGCAGATTTCTGGATGATTCCAGCGGCTGAAAGAAGAAAAATACTGTGAAAATCAAATTCTGGAGGATCAGTCGTCCTCATTACAAGTCACACGATGCTCGGTCCCCTCTAGGGGCGACATGCCTGATCTCCAACCACGTCTCATACGAGGGCTGGCCCCACCTGTGAGGAGACTCCCCGAGCATAATGGAGGGCAGATGACCGCAGACGTCCCTGTAATGACTCCCCCCGGGGGGTCCACAGGACGGCAGTGAAGGCTGACACCCGGGGGGCGACACTGTGACACTGCAGATCCCTACACACAGAGGACGGTACAGTGTGGGGCTGCCCTGTCTCACACACACAGAGGACGGTACAGTGTGGGGCTGCCCTGTCTCACACACACATACAGAGGACGGTACAGTGTGGGGCTGCCCTGTCTCACACATAGAGGACGGTACAGTGTGGGGCTGCCCTGTCTCACACATACAGAGGACGGTACAGTGTGGGGCTGCCCTGTCTCACACACACAGAGGACGGTACAGTGTGGGGCTGCCCTGTCTCACACATAGAGGACGGTACAGTGTGGGGCTGCCCTGTCTCACACATACAGAGGACGGTACAGTGTGGAGCTGCCCTGTCTCACACACACAGAGGACGGTACAGTGTGGGGCTGCCCTGTCTCACACATACAGAGGACGGTACAGTGTGGGGCTGCCCTGTCTCACACATACAGAGGACGGTACAGTGTGGGGCTGCCCTGTCTCACACACATACAGAGGACGGTACAGTGTGGGGCTGCCCTGTCTCACACATACAGAGGACGGTACAGTGTGGGGTGCCCTGTCTCACACACACAGAGGACGGTACAGTGTGGGGCTGCCCTGTCTCACACATACAGAGGACGGTACAGTGTGGGGCTGCCCTGTCTCACACATACAGAGGACGGTACAGTGTGGGGCTGCCCTGTCTCACACATACAGAGGACGGTACAGTGTGGGGCTGCCCTGTCTCACACATACAGAGGACGGTACAGTGTGGGGCTGCCCTGTCTCACACATACAGAGGACGGTACAGTGTGGGGCTGCCCTGTCTCACACATACAGAGGACGGTACAGTGTGGGGCTGCCCTGTCTCACACATACAGAGGACGGCACAGTGTGGGGTGCCCTGTCTCACACATACAGAGGACGGTACAGTGTGGGGCTGCCCTGTCTCACACATACAGAGGACGGTACAGTGTGGGGCTGCCCTGTCTCACACACACAGAGGACGGCACAGTGTGGGGCTGCCCTGTCTCACACATACAGAGGACGGTACAGTGTGGGGCTGCCCTGTCTCACACATACAGAGGACGGTACAGTGTGGGGCTGCCCTGTCTCACACATACAGAGGACGGTACAGTGTGGGGCTGCCCTGTCTCACACATACAGAGGACGGTACAGTGTGGGGCTGCCCTGTCTCACACATACAGAGGACGGTACAGTGTGGGGCTGCCCTGTCTCACACATACAGAGGACGGTACAGTGTGGGGCTGCCCTGTCTCACACATACAGAGGACGGTACAGTGTGGGGCTGCCCTGTCTCACACACACAGAGGACGGTACAGTGTGGGGCTGCCCTGTCTCACACACACAGAGGACTGTACAGTGTGGGGTGCCCTGTCTCACACATACAGAGGACGGTACAGTGTGGGGCTGCCCTGTCTCACACATACAGAGGACGGTACAGTGTGGGGCTGCCCTGTCTCACACACACAGAGGACGGTACAGTGTGGGGCTGCCCTGTCTCACACATACAGAGGACTGTACAGTGTGGGGTGCCCTGTCTCACACATACAGAGGACGGTACAGTGTGGGGCTGCCCTGTCTCACACATACAGAGGACGGTACAGTGTGGGGCTGCCCTGTCTCACACATACAGAGGACGGTACAGTGTGGGGCTGCCCTGTCTCACACACACAGAGGACGGTACAGTGTGGGGCTGCCCTGTCTCACACATACAGAGGACGGTACAGTGTGGGGCTGCCCTGTCTCACACACACAGAGGACGGTACAGTGTGGGGCTGCCCTGTCTCCACACACAGAGGACGGTACAGTGTGGGGCTGCCCTGTCTCACACACACAGAGGACGGTACAGTGTGGGGCTGCCCTGTCTCACACACACAGAGGACGGTACAGTGTGGAGCTGCCCTGTCTCACACATACAGAGGATGGTACAGTGTGGGGCTGCCCTGTCTCACACATACAGAGGACGGTACAGTGTGGGGCTGCCCTGTCTCACACACACAGAGGACGGTACAGTGTGGGGCTGCCCTGTCTCACACATACAGAGGATGGTACAGTGTGGGGCTGCCCTGTCTCCACACACAGAGGACGGTACAGTGTGGGGCTGCCCTGTCTCACACACACAGAGGACGGTACAGTGTGGGGCTGCCCTGTCTCACACATACAGAGGACGGTACAGTGTGGGGCTGCCCTGTCTCACACACACAGAGGACGGTACAGTGTGGGGCTGCCCTGTCTCACACACACAGAGGACGGTACAGTGTGGGGCTGCCCTGTCTCACACACACAGAGGACGGTACAGTGTGGGGCTGCCCTGTCTCACACATACAGAAGACGGTACAGTGTGGGGCTGCCCTGTCTCACACATACAGAGGACGGTACAGTGTGGGGCTGCCCTGTCTCACACACACAGAGGACGGTACAGTGTGGGGCTGCCCTGTCTCACACACACAGAGGACGGTACAGTGTGGGGCTGCCCTGTCTCACACATACAGAGGACGGTACAGTGTGGAGCTGCCCTGTCTCACACACACAGAGGACGGTACAGTATGGGGCTGCCCTGTCTCACACACACAGAGGACGGTACAGTGTGGGGCTGCCCTGTCTCACACATACAGAGGACGGTACAGTGTGGGGCTGCCCTGTCTCACACACACAGAGGACGGTACAGTGTGGGGCTGCCCTGTCTCACACATACAGAGGACGGTACAGTGTGGGGCTGCCCTGTCTCACACATACAGAGGACGTTACAGTGTGGGGCTGCCCTGTCTCACACATACAGAGGACGGTACAGTGTGGGGCTGCCCTGTCTCACACATACAGAGGACGGTACAGTGTGGGGCTGCCCTGTCTCACACATACAGAGGCCGGTACAGTGTGGGGCTACCCTGTCTCACACATACAGAGGACGGTACAGTGTGGGGATGCCCTGTCTCACACATACAGAGGACGGTACAGTGTGGGGCTGCCCTGTCTCACACATACAGAGGACGGTACAGTGTGGGGCTGCCCTGTCTCACACATACAGAGGACGGTACAGTGTGGGGCTGCCCTGTCTCACACATACAGAGGACGGTACAGTGTGGGGCTGCCCTGTCTCACACATACAGAGGACGGTACAGTGTGGGGCTGCCCTGTCTCATACACATACAGAGGACGGTACAGTGTGGGGCTGCCCTGTCTCACACATACAGAGGACGGTACAGTGTGGGGTTGCCCTGTCTCACACATAGAGGACGGTACAGTGTGGGGCTGCCCTGTCTCACACATAGAGGACGGTACAGTGTGGGGCTGCCCTGTCTCACACATACAGAGGACGGTACAGTGTGGGGCTGCCCTGTCTCACACATACAGAGGACGGTACAGTGTGGGGCTGCCCTGTCTCACACATACAGAGGACGGTACAGTGTGGGGCTGCCCTGTCTCACACACAGAGGACGGTACAGTGTGGGGCTGCCCTGTCTCACACATAGAGGACGGTACAGTGTGGGGCTGCCCTGTCTCACACATACAGAGGACGGTACAGTGTGGGGCTGCCCTGTCTCACACATACAGAGGACGGTACAGTGTGGGGCTGCCCTGTCTCACACACACAGAGGACGGTACAGTGTGGGGCTGCCCTGTCTCACACATACAGAGGACGGTACAGTGTGGGGCTGCCCTGTCTCACACACACAGAGGACGGTACAGTGTGGGGCTGCCCTGTCTCACACATACAGAGGACGGTACAGTGTGGGGCTGCCCTGTCTCACACATACAGAGGACGGTACAGTGTGGGGCTGCCCTGTCTCACACACACAGAGGACGGTACAGTGTGGGGCTGCCCTGTCTCACACATACAGAGGACGGTACAGTGTTGGGCTGCTCTGTCTCACACATACAGAGGACGGTACAGTGTGGGGCTGCCCTGTCTCACACATACAGAGGACGGTACAGTGTGGGGCTGCCCTGTCTCCACACACAGAGGACGGTACAGTGTGGGGCTGCCCTGTCTCACACACACAGAGGACGGTACAGTGTGGGGCTGCCCTGTCTCACACATACAGAGGACGGTACAGTGTGGGGCTGCCCTGTCTCACACATACAGAGGACGGTACAGTGTGGGGCTGCCCTGTCTCACACATACAGAGGACGGTACAGTGTGGGGCTGCCCTGTCTCACACATACAGAGGACGGTACAGTGTGGGGCTGCTCTGTCTCACACATACAGAGGACGGTACAGTGTGGGGCTGCCCTGTCTCACACATACAGAGGACGGTACAGTGTGGGGCTGCCCTGTCTCACACATACAGAGGACGGTACAGTGTGGGGCTGCCCTGTCTCACACATACAGAGGACGGTACAGTGTGGGGCTGCCCTGTCTCACACACACAGAGGACGGTACAGTGTGGGGCTGCCCTGTCTCACACATACAGAGGACGGTACAGTGTGGGGCTGCCCTGTCTCACACATACAGAGGACGGTACAGTGTGGGGCTACCCTGTCTCACACATACAGAGGACGGTACAGTGTTGGGCTGCCCTGTCTCACACATACAGAGGACGGTACAGTGTTGGGCTGCTCTGTCTCACACATACAGAGGACGGTACAGTGTGGGGCTGCCCTGTCTCACACATACAGAGGACGGTACAGTGTGGGGCTGCCCTGTCTCACACACACAGAGGACGGTACAGTGTGGGGCTGCCTTGTCTCCACACACATACAGAGGACGGTACAGTGTGGGGCTGCCCTGTCTCACACATACAGAGGACGGTACAGTGTTGGGCTGCTCTGTCTCACACATACAGAGGACGGTACAGTGTGGGGCTGCCCTGTCTCACACACACAGAGGACGGTACAGTGTGGGGCTGCCTTGTCTCCACACACATACAGAGGACGGTACAGTGTGGGGCTGCCCTGTCTCACACATACAGAGGACGGTACAGTGTGGGGCTGCCCTGTCTCATACACACAGAGGACGGTACAGTGTGGAGCTGCCCTGTCTCACACATACAGAGGACGGTACAGTGTGGGGCTGCCCTGTCTCACACATACAGAGGACGGTACAGTGTGGGGCTGCCCTGTCTCACACACACAGAGGACGGTACAGTGTGGGGCTGCCCTGTATCACACATACAGAGGACGGTACAGTGTGGGGCTGCCCTGTCTCCACACACATACAGAGGACGGTACAGTGTGGGGCTGCCCTGTCTCACACACACAGAGGACGGTACAGTGTGGAGCTGCCCTGTCTCACACATACAGAGGACGGTACAGTGTGGGGCTGCCCTGTCTCACACACACAGAGGACGGTACAGTGTGGGGCTGCCCTGTCTCACACATACAGAGGACGGTACAGTGTGGGGCTGCCCTGTCTCACACATACAGAGGACGGTACAGTGTGGGGCTGCCCTGTCTCCACACACATACAGAGGACGGTACAGTGTGGGGCTGCCCTGTCTCACACACACAGAGGACGGTACAGTGTGGGGCTGCCCTGTCTCACACATACAGAGGACGGTACAGTGTGGGGCTGCCCTGTCTCCACACACACAGAGGACGGTACAGTGTGGGGCTGCCCTGTCTCACACATACAGAGGACGGTACAGTGTGGGGCTGCCCTGTCTCACACACACAGAGAACGGTACAGTGTGGGGCTGCCCTGTCTACACACACATACAGAGGATGGTACAGTGTGGGGCTGTCCTGTCTCACACACGTAGAGGACGATACAGTGTGGAGCTGCCCTGTCTCCACACACAGAAGACGGTACAGTGTGGGGCTGCCCTGTCTCACACACACAGAGGACGGTACAGTGTGGGGCTGACCTGTCTCCACACACATACAGAGGACGGTACAGTGTGGGGCTGCCCTGTCTCACACACACAGAGGACGGTACAGTGTGGGGCTGCCCTGTCTCCACACACACAGAGGACGGTACAGTGTGGGGCTGCCCTGTCTCACACATACAGAGGACGGTACAGTGTGGGGCTGCCCTGTCTCACACATAGAGGACGGTACAGTGTGGGGCTGCCCTGTCTCACACATACAGAGGACGGTACAGTGTGGGGCTGCCCTGTCTCACACAGACAGAGGACGGTACAGTGTGGGGCTGCCCTGTCTCACACACACAGAGGACGGTACAGTGTGGGGCTGCCCTGTCTCCACACACACAGAGGACGGTACAGTGTGGGGCTGCCCTGTCTCACACATACAGAGGACGGTACAGTGTGGGGCTGCCCTGTCTCACACATACAGAGGACGGTACAGTGTGGGGCTGCCCTGTCTCACACATACAGAGGACGGTACAGTGTGGGGCTGCCCTGTCTCACACATACAGAGGACGGTACAGTGTGGGGCTGCCCTGTCTCACACATACAGAGGACGGTACAGTGTGGGGCTGCCCTGTCTCACACATACAGAGGACGGTACAGTGTGGAGCTGCCCTGTCTCACACACACAGAGGACGGTACAGTGTGGGGCTGCCCTGTCTCCACACACATACAGAGGACGGTACAGTGTGGGGCTCCCCTGTCTCACACATACAGAGGACGGTACAGTGTGGGGCTGCCCTGTCTCACACATACAGAGGACGGTACAGTGTGGGGCTGCCCTGTCTCACACATGCAGAGGACGGTACAGTGTGGGGCTGCCCTGTCTCACACATACAGAGGACGGTACAGTGTGGGGCTGCCCTGTCTCACACATACAGAGGACGGTACAGTGTGGGGCTGCCCTGTCTCACACATACAGAGGACGGTACAGTGTGGGGCTGCCCTGTCTCACACATGCAGAGGACGGTACAGTGTGGGGCTGCCCTGTCTCACACATGCAGAGGACGGTACAGTGTGGGGCTGCCCTGTCTCACACATACAGAGGACGGTACAGTGTGGGGCTGCCCTGTCTCACACACACAGAGGACGGTACAGTGTGGGGCTGCACTGTCTCACACATACAGAGGACGGTACAGTGTGGGGCTGCCCTGTCTCACACATACAGAGGACGGTACAGTGTGGGGCTGCCCTGTCTCACACATGCAGAGGACGGTACAGTGTGGGGCTGCCCTGTCTCACACATACAGAGGACGGTACAGTGTGGGGCTGCCCTGTCTCACACACACAGAGGACGGTACAGTGTGGAGCTGCCCTGTCTCACACACACAGAGGACGGTACAGTGTGGAGCTGCCCTGTCTCACACATGCAGAGGACGGTACAGTGTGGGGCTGCCCTGTCTCACACATACAGAGGACGGTACAGGGTGGGGCTGCCCTGTCTCACACATACAGAGGACGGTACAGTGTGGAGCTGCCCTGTCTCACACACACAGAGGACGGTACAGTGTGGGGCTGCCCTGTCTCACACACACAGAGGACGGTACAGTGTGGGGCTGCCCTGTCTCACACACACAGAGGACGGTACAGTGTGGGGCTGCCCTGTCTCACACATACAGAGGACGGTACAGTGTGGGGCTGCCCTGTCTCACACACACAGAAGACGGTACAGTGTGGGGCTGCCCTGTCTCACACATACAGAGGACGGTACAGTGTGGGGCTGCCCTGTCTCACACATACAGAGGACGGTACAGTGTGGGGCTGCCCTGTCTCACACACACAGAAGACGGTACAGTGTGGGGCTGCCCTGTCTCACACATACAGAGGACGGTACAGTGTGGGGCTGCCCTGTCTCACACATACAGAGGACGGTACAGTGTGGGGCTGCCCTGTCTCACACATACAGAGGACGGTACAATGTGGGGCTGCCCTGTCTCACACATACAGAGGACGGTACAATGTGGGGCTGCCCTGTCTCACACATACAGAGGACGGTACAGTGTGGGGCTGCCCTGTCTCACACATACAGAGGACGGTACAGTGTGGGGCTGCCCTGTCTCACACATACAGAGGACGGTACAGTGTGGGGCTGCCCTGTCTCACACATACAGAGGACGGTACAGTGTGGGGCTGCCCTGTCTCACACATACAGAGGACGGTACAGTGTGGAGCTGCCCTGTCTCACACACACAGAGGACGGTACAGTGTGGGGCTGCCCTGTCTCACACACACAGAGGACGGTACAGTGTGGGGCTGCCCTGTCTCACACATACAGAGGACGGTACAGTGTGGGGCTACCCTGTCTCACACATACAGAGGACGGTACAGTGTGGGGCTGCCCTGTCTCACACATACAGAGGACGGTACAGTGTGGGGCTGCCCTGTCTCACACATACAGAGGACGGTACAGTGTGGGGCTGCCCTGTCTCACACATACAGAGGACGGTACAGTGTGGGGCTGCCCTGTCTCACACATACAGAGGACGGTACAGTGTGGGGCTGCCCTGTCTCACACACACAGAGGACGGTACAGTGTGGGGCTGCCCTGTCTCACACACACAGAGGACGGTACAGTGTGGAGCTGCCCTGTCTCACACACACAGAGGACGGTACAGTGTGGGGCTGCCCTGTCTCACACATACAGAGGACGGTACAGTGTGGGGCTGCCCTGTCTCACACATACAGAGGACGGTACAGTGTGGGGCTGCCCTGTCTCACACATACAGAGGACGGTACAGTGTGGGGCTGCCCTGTCTCACACACACAGAGGACGGTACAGTGTGGGGCTGCCCTGTCTCACACATACAGAGGACGGTACAGTGTGGGGCTGCCCTGTCTCACACACACAGAGGACGGTACAGTGTGGGGCTGCCCTGTCTCACACATACAGAGGACGGTACAGTGTGGAGCTGCCCTGTCTCACACACACAGAGGACGGTACAGTGTGGGGCTGCCCTGTCTCACACACACAGAGGACGGTACAGTGTGGAGCTGCCCTGTCTCACACATACAGAGGACGGTACAGTGTGGGGCTACCCTGTCTCACACATACAGAGGACGGTACAGTGTGGGGCTGCCCTGTCTCACACATACAGAGGACGGTACAGTGTGGGGCTGCCCTGTCTCACACATACAGAGGACGGTACAGTGTGGGGCTGCCCTGTCTCACACATACAGAGGACGGTACAGTGTGGGGCTGCCCTGTCTCACACATACAGAGGACGGTACAGTGTGGGGCTGCCCTGTCTCACACACACAGAGGACGGTACAGTGTGGGGCTGCCCTGTCTCACACATACAGAGGACGGTACAGTGTGGGGCTGCCCTGTCTCACACATACAGAGGACGGTACAGTGTGGGGCTGCCCTGTCTCACACACACAGAGGACGGTACAGTGTGGGGCTGCCCTGTCTCACACATACAGAGGACGGTACAGTGTGGGGCTGCCCTGTCTCACACATACAGAGGACGGTACAGTGTGGGGCTGCCCTGTCTCACACATACAGAGGACGGTACAGTGTGGGGCTGCCCTGTCTCACACACACAGAGGACGGTACAGTGTGGGGCTGCCCTGTCTCACACACACAGAGGACGGTACAGTGTGGAGCTGCCCTGTCTCACACATACAGAGGACGGTACAGTGTGGGGCTGCCCTGTCTCACACATACAGAGGACGGTACAGTGTGGGGCTGCTCTGTCTCACACATACAGAGGACGGTACAGTGTGGAGCTGCCCTGTCTCACACACACAGAGGACGGTACAGTGTGGGGCTGCCCTGTCTCACACATACAGAGGACGGTACAGTGTGGGGCTGCCCTGTCTCACACATACAGAGGACGGTACAGTGTGGGGCTGCCCTGTCTCACACACACAGAGGACGGTACAGTGTGGGGCTGCCCTGTCTCACACATACAGAGGACGGTACAGTGTGGGGCTGCCCTGTCTCACACACACAGAGGACGGTACAGTGTGGGGCTGCCCTGTCTCACACACACAGAGGACGGTACAGTGTGGGGCTGCCCTGTCTCACACATACAAAGGTTTTGCTGCGGATCTCGCTGAGGGAAGATTTCGCGTCTTGAGGAATTTCTGGTATTAAAAGTAGCAGGAAAGTCGGGAGCGTCACAGTCACGGGAATTGGACGTTTACTTCCTTACCCCACCGTGCATCAGGAGGCCTTATCCCTGGCAGCCATGGTCTAGACAGCTCCGAAAAACGTCCTAATAAAAAGGAGCAGCGCGAGAAAAGCCGGAGAGCGCCAACTCCTAAAACGAAGTTCACAAAGCAGGACGTAATGCAGCAACCGCGCTCACAAGCCACACCATTAGATTAGATTAGATTAGATTAGATTAGATAAACTTTATTGATCCCGGAGGAAATTACAGTATTACAGCAGCAGAACAAAGATCAAGAACATTACAAGAACAATACACACTTTACAAAATAAGTCTATATGGACAGCAGATGCGGATAGACTGGTACTTGTAACTCACCAATCCCCCCCCATACACTTTGAACTTCATTTAGTCTTGGGATGCTTTACACTTATACATTTGTTAAACATCCCCACAGCTGTCGGAACAAACGATTTTCTATATCTTTCCTTTTTACACATTAGTTGGAGTAGACGCTTGCTGAATGTGCTCTTTTGCTTCGCAAACAGTTCATAGAGCGGGTGTGTATTGTTGCTCATTATAGCCTTGCATTTCTTAGTAATTCTATCCTCTAATACCTCCTCGAAAGTCCTGAGTTGTAGACCCACCGCCGCACTAGCCTTCTTGATAAGTTTATTCAGCTTATTCGCGTCAGCTGTGCGCACACTACTACCCCAGCATATAATTGCATCAAAGATTGCACTCGCCACAATGGATTGGTAGAACATTTCAAGCATTTTGCTACACACATTAAACGACCTTAACTTCCTTAGGAAGTAAAGTCTACTCATCCCTTTCTTGCAAACCTTCTCCATATGGCACCTCCAATCAAGCTTGCTGTCCAGGTGAACCCCCAAATATTTGAAATTCTCCACCATCTCCACATCCTGACCATCAATAGTGATAGGTAAGCAATCCTTCATGCACCTTCCATAACTCAACACCAGCTCCCTGGTTTTCTTTACGTTGAGTTCTAAATGGTTAGCCTGGCACCAGTCAACAAAGTCCAAAACCACCCTTCTGTATTCCTCCTCCCCCCGGTCTCTCTCAATACCTCCGACTATCACTGAGTCATCAGAGTACTTCTGAAGGTGACAAAGGTCTGATTTATACTGAAAATCAGCTGTGTATAACGTAAAAAGGAATGGCGACAGCACCGTTCCCTGAGGGGCTCCAACACTACTCCGCACACTATCCGATACGGCCGCCCCCAACCTCACAAACTGTGGCCTGTCCGACAGATAATCAATGATCCAATTCACTAGTCCCTCATCAACCGCCATTTCAACCAGCTTTTTACGTAATAATAGTGGCTGTAAGGTGTTGAATGCACTGGAGAAATCGAAGAACATGGCACGCACAGTGGTTCTATCATTGTCCAAAAATGAATGTACTGTTTGTAGTAGATACGCTACAGCATCGTCCACCCCCAGACTCTGCCGATACGCAAACTGAAGGGGGTCCGTAAAAGCAGACACCCTCGGACACAAGTAGGCAAGTACAATTCTCTCCAAGGACTTCATCACATGCGATGTTAAGGCCACCGGTCTATAGTCATTATGGGATGGGCCGAAATCTGGGGCCCAGAGCTACAGGGTCAGGGATGATGGGAGTAGTGATACATTGTGTGATAGGAGATTAGATTGTGAGCTCTGGGGTCAGGGATGATGGGAGTAGTGATACACTGTGTGATAGGAGATTAGATTGTGAGCTCCGGGGTCAGGGATGATGGGAGTAGTGATACACTGTGTGATAGGAGATTAGATTGTGAGCTCCGGGGTCAGGGATGATGGGAGTAGTGATACACTGTGTGATAGGAGATTAGATTGTGAGCTCCGGGGTCAGGGATGATGGGAGTAGTGATACACTGTGTGATAGGAGATTAGATTGTGAGCTCCGGGGTCAGGGATGATGGGAGTAGTGATACACTGTGTGATAGGAGATTAGATTGTGAGCTCTGGGGTCAGGGATGATGGGAGTAGTGATACACTGTGTGATAGGAGATTAGATTGTGAGCTCCGGGGTCAGGGATGATGGGAGTAGTGATACACTGTGTGATAGGAGATTAGATTGTGAGCTCCGGGGTCAGGGATGATGGGAATAGTGATACACTGTGTGATAGGAGATTAGATTGTGAGCTCCGGGGTCAGGGATGATGGGAGTAGAGATACACTGTGTGATAGGAGATTAGATTGTGAGCTCTGGGGTCAGGGATGATGGGAGTAGTGATACACTGTGTGATAGGAGATTAGATTGTGAGCTCTGGGGTCAGGGATGATGGGAGTAGTGATACACTGTGTGATAGGAGATTAGATTGTGAGCTCCGGGGTCAGGGATGATGGGAGTAGTGATACACTGTGTGATAGGAGATTAGATTGTGAGCTCCGGGGTCAGGGATGATGGGAGTAGTGATACACTGTGTGATAGGAGATTAGATTGTGAGCTCCGGGGTCAGGGATGATGGGAGTAGTGATACACTGTGTGATAGGAGATTAGATTGTGAGCTCCGGGGTCAGGGATGATGGGAGTAGTGATACACTGTGTGATAGGAGATTAGATTGTGAGCTCCGGGGTCAGGGATGATGGGAGTAGTGATACACTGTGTGATAGGAGATTAGATTGTGAGCTCTGGGGTCAGGGATGATGGGAGTAGTGATACACTGTGTGATAGGAGATTAGATTGTGAGCTCCGGGGTCAGGGATGATGGGAGTAGTGATACACTGTGTGATAGGAGATTAGATTGTGAGCTCCGGGGTCAGGGATGATGGGAGTAGTGATACACTGTGTGATAGGAGATTAGATTGTGAGCTCCGGGGTCAGGGATGATGGGAGTAGTGATACACTGTGTGATAGGAGATTAGATTGTGAGCTCCGGGGTCAGGGATGATGGGAGTAGTGATACACTGTGTGATAGGAGATTAGATTGTGAGCTCTGGGGTCAGGGATGATGGGAGTAGTGATACATTGTGTGATAGGAGATTAGATTGTGAGCTCTGGGGTCAGGGATGATGGGAGTAGTGATACATTGTGTGATAGGAGATTAGATTGTGAGCTCCGGGGTCAGGGATGATGGGAGTAGTGATACACTGTGTGATAGGAGATTAGATTGTGAGCTCCGGGGTCAGGGATGATGGGAGTAGTGATACACTGTGTGATAGGAGATTAGATTGTGAGCTCCGGGGTCAGGGATGATGGGAGTAGTGATACACTGTGTGATAGGAGATTAGATTGTGAGCTCCGGGGTCAGGGATGATGGGAGTAGTGATACACTGTGTGATAGGAGATTAGATTGTGAGCTCCGGGGTCAGGGATGATGGGAGTAGTGATACATTGTGTGATAGGAGATTAGATTGTGAGCTCTGGGGTCAGGGATGATGGGAGTAGTGATACACTGTGTGATAGGAGATTAGATTGTGAGCTCCGGGGTCAGGGATGATGGGAGTAGTGATACACTGTGTGATAGGAGATTAGATTGTGAGCTCTGGGGTCAGGGATGATGGGAGTAGTGATACACTGTGTGATAGGAGATTAGATTGTGAGCTCTGGGGTCAGGGATGATGGGAGTAGTGATACACTGTGTGATAGGAGATTAGATTGTGAGCTCCGGGGTCAGGGATGATGGGAGTAGTGATACATTGTGTGATAGGAGATTAGATTGTGAGCTCTGGGGTCAGGGATGATGGGAGTAGTGATACACTGTGTGATAGGAGATTAGATTGTGAGCTCTGGGGTCGGGGATGATGGGAGTAGTGATACACTGTGTGATAGGAGATTAGATTGTGAGCTCTGGGGTCAGGGATGATGGGGGTAGTGATACATTGTGTGATAGGAGATTAGATTGTGAGATCTGGGGTCAGGGATGATGAGAGTAGTGATACACTGTGTGATAGAAGATTAGATTGTGAGCTCTGGGGTCAGGGATGATGGGAGTAGTGATACACTGTGTGATAGGAGATTAGATTGTGAGCTCCGGGGTCAGGGATGATGGGAGTAGTGATACACTGTGTGATAGGAGATTAGATTGTGAGCTCCAGGGTCAGGGATGATGAGAGTAGTGATACACTGTGTGATAGGAGATTAGATTGTGAGCACCGGGGTCAGGGATGATGGGAGTAGTGATACACTGTGTGATAGGAGATTAGATTGTGAGCTCCAGGGTCAGGGATGATGGGAGTAGTGATACACTGTGTGATAGGAGATTAGATTGTGAGCTCTGGGGTCAGGGATGATGGGAGTAGTGATACACTGTGTGATAGGAGATTAGATTGTGAGCTCTGGGGTCAGGGATGATGGGAGTAGTGATACACTGTGTGATAGGAGATTAGATTGTGAGCTCTGGGGTCAGGGATGATGGGAGTAGTGATACACTGTGTGATAGGAGATTAGATTGTGAGCTCTGGGGTCAGGGATGATGGGAGTAGTGATACACTGTGTGACAGGAGATTAGATTGTGAGCTCTGGGGTCAGGGATGATGGGAGTAGTGATACACTGTGTGATAGGAGATTAGATTGTGAGCTCCGGGGTCGGGGATGATGGGAGTAGTGATACACTGTGTGATAGGAGATTAGATTGTGAGCTCCGGGGTCAGGGATGATGGGAGTAGTGATACACTGTGTGATAGGAGATTAGATTGTGAGCTCTGGGGTCAGGGATGATGGGAGTAGTGATACACTGTGTGATAGGAGATTAGATTGTGAGCTCTGGGGTCAGGGATGATGGGAGTAGTGATACACTGTGTGATAGGAGATTAGATTGTGAGCTCCAGGGTCAGGGATGATGGGAGTAGTGATACACTGTGTGATAGGAGATTAGATTGTGAGCTCTGGGGTCAGGGATGATGGGAGTAGTGATACACTGTGTGATAGGAGATTAGATTGTGAGCTCTGGGGTCAGGGATGATGGGAGTAGTGATACACTGTGTGATAGGAGATTAGATTGTGAGCTCTGGGGTCAGGGATGATGGGAGTAGTGATACACTGTGTGATAGGAGATTAGATTGTGAGCTCCGGGGTCGGGGATGATGGGAGTAGTGATACACTGTGTGATAGGAGATTAGATTGTGAGCTCCGGGGTCAGGGATGATGGGAGTAGTGATACACTGTGTGATAGGAGAATAGATTGTGAGCTCTGGGGTCAGGGATGATGGGAGTAGTGATACACTGTGTGATAGGAGATTAGATTGTGAGCTCCAGGGTCAGGGATGATGGGAGTAGTGATACACTGTGTGATAGGAGATTAGATTGTGAGATCTGGGGTCAGGGATGATGGGAGTAGTGATACACTGTGTGATAGGAGATTAGATTGTGAGCTCTGGGGTCAGGGATGATGGGAGTAGTGATACACTGTGTGATAGGAGATTAGATTGTGAGCTCCAGGGTCAGGGATGATGGGAGTAGTGATACACTGTGTGATAGGAGATTAGATTGTGAGCTCTGGGGTCAGGGATGATGGGAGTAGTGATACACTGTGTGATAGGAGATTAGATTGTGAGCTCTGGGGTCAGGGATGATGGGAGTAGTGATACACTGTGTGATAGGAGATTAGATTGTGAGCTCTGGGGTCAGGGATGATGGGAGTAGTGATACACTGTGTGATAGGAGATTAGATTGTGAGCTCTGGGGTCAGGGATGATGGGAGTAGTGATACACTGTGTGATAGGAGATTAGATTGTGAGCTCTGGGGTCAGGGATGATGGGAGTAGTGATACACTGTGTGATAGGAGATTAGATTGTGAGCTCCAGGGTCAGGGATGATGGGAGTAGTGATACACTGTGTGATAGGAGATTAGATTGTGAGCTCTGGGGTCAGGGATGATGGGAGTAGTGATAAACTGTGTGATAGGAGATTAGATTGTGAGCTCTGGGGTCAGGGATGATGGGAGTAGTGATACACTGTGTGATAGGAGATTAGATTGTGAGCTCTGGGGTCAGGGATGATGGGAGTAGTGATACACTGTGTGATAGGAGATTAGATTGTGAGCTCCAGGGTCAGGGATGATGGGAGTAGTGATACACTGTGTGATAGGAGATTAGATTGTGAGCTCTGGGGTCAGGGATGATGGGAGTAGTGATACACTGTGAGATAGGAGATTAGATTGTGAGCTCCAGGGTCAGGGATGATGGGAGTAGTGATACACTGTGTGACAGGAGATTAGATTGTGAGCTCTGGGGTCAGGGATGATGGGAGTAGTGATACACTGTGTGATAGGAGATTAGATTGTGAGCTCCGGGGTCAGGGATGATGGGAGTAGTGATACACTGTGTGATAGGAGATTAGATTGTGAGCTCTGGGGTCAGGGATGATGAGACTAGTGATACACTGTGTGATAGGAGATTAGATTGTGAGCTCCGGGGTGGGGGATGATGGGAATAGTGATACACTGTGAGATAGGAGATTAGATTGTGAGCTCCAGGGTCAGGGATGATGGGAGTAGTGATACACTGTGTGACAGGAGATTAGATTGTGAGCTCTGGGGTCAGGGATGATGGGAGTAGGGATACACTGTGTGATAGGAGATTAGATTGTGAGCTCCGGGGTCAGGGATGATGGGAGTAGTGATACACTGTGTGATAGGAGATTAGATTGTGAGCTCCAGGGTCAGGGATGATGGGAGTAGTGATACACTGTGTGATAGGAGATTAGATTGTGAGCTCCAGGGTCAGGGATGATGGGAGTAGTGATACACTGTGTGATAGGAGATTAGATTGTGAGCTCCGGGGTCAGGGATGATGGGAGTAGTGATACACTGTGTGATAGGAGATTAGATTGTGAGCTCCGGGGTCGGGGATGATGGGAGTAGTGATACACTGTGTGATAGGAGATTAGATTGTGAGCTCTGGGGTCAGGGATGATGAGACTAGTGATACACTGTGTGATAGGAGATTAGATTGTGAGCTCCGGGGTGGGGGATGATGGGAATAGTGATACACTGTGAGATAGGAGATTAGATTGTGAGCTCCAGGGTCAGGGATGATGGGAGTAGTGATACACTGTGTGACAGGAGATTAGATTGTGAGCTCTGGGGTCAGGGATGATGGGAGTAGGGATACACTGTGTGATAGGAGATTAGATTGTGAGCTCCGGGGTCAGGGATGATGGGAGTAGTGATACACTGTGTGATAGGAGATTAGATTGTGAGCTCCAGGGTCAGGGATGATGGAAGTAGTGATACACTGTGTGATAGGAGATTAGATTGTGAGCTCCGAGGTGGGGGATGATGGGAGTAGTGATACACTGTGTGATAGGAGATTAGATTGTGAGCTCCAGGGTCAGGGATGATGGGAGTAGTGATACACTGTGTGATAGGAGATTAGATTGTGAGCTCTGGGGTCAGGGATGATGGGAGTAGTGATACACTGTGTGATAGGAGATTAGATTGTGAGCTCTGGGGTCAGGGATGATGGGAGTAGTGATACACTGTGTGATAGGAGATTAGATTGTGAGCACCGGGGTCAGGGATGATGGGAGTAGTGATACACTGTGTGATAGGAGATTAGATTGTGAGCTCCAGGGTCAGGGATGATGGGAGTAGTGATACACTGTGTGATAGGAGATTAGATTGTGAGCTCTGGGGTCAGGGATGATGGGAGTAGCGATACACTGTGTGATAGGAGATTAGATTGTGAGCTCCAGGGTCAGGGATGATGGGAGTAGTGATACACTGTGTGATAGGAGATTAGATTGTGAGCTCTGGGGTCAGGGATGATGGGAGTAGTGATACACTGAGTGATAGGAGATTAGATTGTGAGCTCCAGGGTCAGGGATGATGGGAGTAGTGATACACTGTGTGATAGGAGATTAGATTGTGAGCTCCAGGGTCAGGGATGATGGGAGTAGTGATACACTGTGTGACAGGAGATTAGATTGTGAGCTCTGGGGTCAGGGATGATGGGAGTAGTGTTACACTGTGTGATAGGAGATTAGATTGTGAGCTCCAGGGTCAGGGATGATGGGAGTAGTGATACACTGTGTGATAGGAGATTAGATTGTGAGCTCTGGGGTCAGGGATGATGGGAGTAGTGTTACACTGTGTGATAGGAGATTAGATTGTGAGCTCCAGGGTCAGGGATGATGGGAGTAGTGATACACTGTGTGATAGGAGATTAGATTGTGAGCTCTGGGGTCAGGGATGATGGGAGTAGTGATACACTGAGTGATAGGAGATTAGATTGTGAGCTCCAGGGTCAGGGATGATGGGAGTAGTGATACACTGTGTGATAGGAGATTAGATTGTGAGCTCTGGGGTCAGGGATGATGGGAGTAGTGATACACTGTGTGATAGGAGATTAGATTGTGAGCTCCAGGGTCAGGGATGATGGGAGTAGTGATACACTGTGTGATAGGAGATTAGATTGTGAGCTCCAGGGTCAGGGATGATGGGAGTAGTGATACACTGTGTGACAGGAGATTAGATTGTGAGCTCTGGGGTCAGGGATGATGGGAGTAGTGATACACTGTGTGATAGGAGATTAGATTGTGAGCTCCGGGGTCAGGGATGATGGGAGTAGGGATACACTGTGTGATAGGAGATTAGATTGTGAGCTCCGGGGTCAGGGATGATGGAAGTAGTGATACACTGTGTGATAGGAGATTAGATTGTGAGCTCCGAGGTGGGGGATGATGGGAGTAGTGATACACTGTGTGATAGGAGATTAGATTGTGAGCTCCAGGGTCAGGGATGATGGGAGTAGTGATACACTGTGTGATAGGAGATTAGATTGTGAGCTCTGGGGTCAGGGATGATGGGAGTAGTGATACACTGTGTGATAGGAGATTAGATTGTGAGCTCCAGGGTCAGGGATGATGGGAGTAGTGATACACTGTGTGATAGGAGATTAGATTGTGAGCACCGGGGTCAGGGATGATGGGAGTAGTGATACACTGTGTGATAGGAGATTAGATTGTGAGCTCCAGGGTCAGGGATGATGGGAGTAGTGATACACTGTGTGATAGGAGATTAGATTGTGAGCTCTGGGGTCAGGGATGATGGGAGTAGTGATACACTGTGTGATAGGAGATTAGATTGTGAGCTCCAGGGTCAGGGATGATGGGAGTAGTGATACACTGTGTGATAGGAGATTAGATTGTGAGCTCTGGGGTCAGGGATGATGGGAGTAGTGATACACTGTGAGATAGGAGATTAGATTGTGAGCTCCAGGGTCAGGGATGATGGGAGTAGTGATACACTGTGTGATAGGAGATTAGATTGTGAGCTCTGGGGTCAGGGATGATGGGAGTAGTGATACACTGTGTGATAGGAGATTAGATTGTGAGCTCCGGGGTCAGGGATGATGGGAGTAGTGATACACTGTGTGATAGGAGATTAGATTGTGAGCTCTGGGGTCAGGGATGATGAGACTAGTGATACACTGTGTGATAGGAGATTAGATTGTGAGCTCCGGGGTGGGGGATGATGGGAATAGTGATACACTGTGAGATAGGAGATTAGATTGTGAGCTCCAGGGTCAGGGATGATGGGAGTAGTGATACACTGTGTGACAGGAGATTAGATTGTGAGCTCTGGGGTCAGGGATGATGGGAGTAGGGATACACTGTGTGATAGGAGATTAGATTGTGAGCTCCGGGGTCAGGGATGATGGGAGTAGTGATACACTGTGTGATAGGAGATTAGATTGTGAGCTCCAGGGTCAGGGATGATGGAAGTAGTGATACACTGTGTGATAGGAGATTAGATTGTGAGCTCCGGGGTCAGGGATGATGGAAGTAGTGATACACTGTGTGATAGGAGATTAGATTGTGAGCTCCGAGGTGGGGGATGATGGGAGTAGTGATACACTGTGTGATAGGAGATTAGATTGTGAGCTCTGGGGTCAGGGATGATGGGAGTAGTGATACACTGTGTGATAGGAGATTAGATTGTGAGCTCTGGGGTCAGGGATGATGGGAGTAGTGATACACTGTGTGATAGGAGATTAGATTGTGAGCACCGGGGTCAGGGATGATGGGAGTAGTGATACACTGTGTGATAGGAGATTAGATTGTGATCTCTGGGGTCAGGGATGATGGGAGTAGTGATACACGGTGTGATAGGAGATTAGATTGTGAGCTCCAGGGTCAGGGATGATGGGAGTAGTGATACACTGTGTGATAGGAGATTAGATTGTGAGCTCTGGGGTCAGGGATGATGGGAGTAGTGATACACTGTGTGATAGGAGATTAGATTGTGAGCTCTGGGGTCAGGGATGATGGGAGTAGTGATACACTGTGTGATAGGAGATTAGATTGTGAGCTCCAGGGTCAGGGATGATGGGAGTAGTGATACACTGTGTGATAGGAGATTAGATTGTGAGCTCCAGGGTCAGGGATGATGGGAGTAGTGATACACTGTGAGATAGGAGATTAGATTGTGAGCTCCAGGGTCAGGGATGATGGGAGCAGTGATACACTGTGTGATAGGAGATTAGATTGTGAGCTCTGGGGTCGGGGATGATGGGAGTAGTGATACACTGTGTGATAGGAGATTAGATTGTGAGCTCTGGGGTGGGGGATGATGGGAGTAGTGATACACTGTGTGATAGGAGATTAGATTGTGAGCTCTGGGGTCAGGGATGATGGGAGTAGTGATACACTGTGTGATAGGAGATTAGATTGTGAGCTCCGGGGTCAGGGATGATGGGAGTAGTGATACACTGTGTGATAGGAGATTAGATTGTGAGCTCTGGGGTCGGGGATGATGGGAGTAGTGATACACTGTGTGATAGGAGATTAGATTGTGAGCTCTGGGGTCAGGGATGATGGGAGTAGTGATACACTGTGTGATAGGAGATTAGATTGTGAGCTCCGGGGTCAGGGATGATGGGAGTAGGGATACACTGTGTGATAGGAGATTAGATTGTGAGCTCCGGGGTCAGGGATGATGGAAGTAGTGATACACTGTGTGATAGGAGATTAGATTGTGAGCTCCGGGGTCAGGGATGATGGGAGTAGGGATACACTGTGTGATAGGAGATTAGATTGTGAGCTCCGGGGTCAGGGATGATGGAAGTAGTGATACACTGTGTGATAGGAGATTAGATTGTGAGCTCTGGGGTCAGGGATGATGGGAGTAGTGATACACTGTGTGATAGGAGATTAGATTGTGAGCTCTGGGGTCAGGGATGATGGGAGTAGTGATACACTGTGTGATAGGAGATTAGATTGTGAGCTCTGGGGTCAGGGATGATGGGAGTAGTGATACACTGTGTGATAGGAGATTAGATTGTGAGCTCTGGGGTCAGGGATGATGGGAGCAGTGATACACTGTGTGATAGGAGATTAGATTGTGAGCTCTGGGGTCAGGGATGATGGGAGTAGTGATACACTGTGTGATAGGAGATTAGATTGTGAGCTCTGGGGTCAGGGATGATGGGAGTAGTGATACACTGTGTGATAGGAGATTAGATTGTGAGCACCGGGGTCAGGGATGATGGGAGTAGTGATACACTGTGTGATAGGAGACTAGATTGTGAGCTCCAGGGTCAGGGATGATGGGAGTAGTGATACACTGTGTGATAGGAGATTAGATTGTGAGCTCTGGGGTCAGGGATGATGGGAGTAGTGATACACTGTGTGATAGGAGATTAGATTGTGAGCTCTGGGGTCAGGGATGATGGGAGTAGTGATACACTGTGTGATAGGAGATTAGATTGTGAGCTCCAGGGTCAGGGATGATGGGAGTAGTGATACACTGTGTGATAGGAGATTAGATTGTGAGCTCTGGGGTCAGGGATGATGAGAGTAGTGATACACTGTGAGATAGGAGATTAGATTGTGAGCTCCAGGGTCAGGGATGATGGGAGTAGTGATACACTGTGTGACAGGAGATTAGATTGTGAGCTCTGGGGTCAGGGATGATGGGAGTAGTGATACACTGTGTGATAGGAGATTAGATTGTGAGCTCCGGGGTCAGGGATGATGGGAGTAGTGATACACTGTGTGATAGGAGATTAGATTGTGAGCTCCGGGGTGGGGGATGATGGGAATAGTGATACACTGTGAGATAGGAGATTAGATTGTGAGCTCCAGGGTCAGGGATGATGGGAGTAGTGATACACTGTGTGACAGGAGATTAGATTGTGAGCTCTGGGGTCAGGGATGATGGGAGTAGGGATACACTGTGTGATAGGAGATTAGATTGTGAGCTCCGGGGTCAGGGATGATGGGAGTAGTGATACACTGTGTGATAGGAGATTAGATTGTGAGCTCCAGGGTCAGGGATGATGGAAGTAGTGATACACTGTGTGATAGGAGATTAGATTGTGAGCTCTGGGGTCAGGGATGATGAGAGTTGTGATACACTGTGTGATAGGAGATTAGATTGTGAGCTCTGGGGTCAGGGATGATGGAAGTAGTGATACACTGTGTGATAGGAGATTAGATTGTGAGCTCCGAGGTGGGGGATGATGGGAGTAGTGATACACTGTGTGATAGGAGATTAGATTGTGAGCTCCAGGGTCAGGGATGATGGGAGTAGTGATACACTGTGTGATAGGAGATTAGATTGTGAGCTCTGGGGTCAGGGATGATGGGAGTAGTGATACACTGTGTGATAGGAGATTAGATTGTGAGCACCGGGGTCAGGGATGATGGGAGTAGTGATACACTGTGTGATAGGAGATTAGATTGTGAGCTCCAGGGTCAGGGATGATGGGAGTAGTGATACACTGTGTGATAGGAGATTAGATTGTGAGCTCTGGGGTCAGGGATGATGGGAGTAGTGATACACTGTGTGATAGGAGATTAGATTGTGAGCTCTGGGGTCAGGGATGATGGGAGTAGTGATACACTGTGTGATAGGAGATTAGATTGTGAGCTCCAGGGTCAGGGATGATGGGAGTAGTGATACACTGTGTGATAGGAGATTAGATTGTGAGCTCCAGGGTCAGGGATGATGGGAGTAGTGATACACTGTGAGATAGGAGATTAGATTGTGAGCTCCAGGGTCAGGGATGATGGGAGCAGTGATACACTGTGTGATAGGAGATTAGATTGTGAGCTCTGGGGTCGGGGATGATGGGAGTAGTGATACACTGTGTGATAGGAGATTAGATTGTGAGCTCTGGGGTGGGGGATGATGGGAGTAGTGATACACTGTGTGATAGGAGATTAGATTGT
Source organism: Dendrobates tinctorius (assembly GCF_039654945.1). Taxonomy (NCBI): domain Eukaryota; kingdom Metazoa; phylum Chordata; class Amphibia; order Anura; family Dendrobatidae; genus Dendrobates; species Dendrobates tinctorius. The sequence goes on along the minus strand of NW_027361849.1, from coordinate 2,979,983 downwards.
GAGCTCTGGGGTCAGGGATGATGGGAGTAGTGATACACTGTGTGATAGGAGATTAGACTGTGAGCTCTGGGGTCAGGGATGATGGGAGTAGTGATACACTGTGTGATAGGAGATTAGATTGTGAGCTCTGGGGTCAGGGATGATGGGAGTAGTGATACACTGTGTGATAGGAGATTAGATTGTGAGCTCCAGGGCCAGGGATGATGGGAGCAGTGATACACTGTGTGATAGGAGATTAGATTGTGAGCTCTGGGGTCGGGGATGATGGGAGTAGTGACACACTGTGTGATAGGAGATTAGATTGTGAGCTCTGGGGTCAGGGATGATGGGAGTAGTGATACACTGTGAGATAGGAGATTAGATTGTGAGCTCCAGGGCCAGGGATGATGGGAGCAGTGATACACTGTGTGATAGGAGATTAGATTGTGAGCTCTGGGGTCGGGGATGATGGGAGTAGTGATACACTGTGTGATAGGAGATTAGATTGTGAGCTCTGGGGTGGGGGATGATGGGAGTAGTGATACACTGTGTGATAGGAGATTAGATTGTGAGCTCTGGGGTCAGGGATGATGGGAGTAGTGATACACTGTGTGATAGGAGATTAGATTGTGAGCTCCGGGGTCAGGGATGATGGGAGTAGTGATACACTGTGTGATAGGAGATTAGATTGTGAGCTCTGGGGTCGGGGATGATGGGAGTAGTGATACACTGTGTGATAGGAGATTAGATTGTGAGCTCTGGGGTCGGGGATGATGGGAGTAGTGATACACTGTGTGATAGGAGATTAGATTGTGAGCTCCGGGGTCAGGGATGATGGGAGTAGTGATACACTGTGTGATAGGAGATTAGATTGTGAGCTCCGGGGTCAGGGATGATGGGAGTAGTGATACACTGTGTGATAAGAGATTAGATTGTGAGCTCCGGGGTCAGGGATGATGGGAGTAGTGATACACTGTGTGATAGGAGATTAGATTGTGAGCTCTGGGGTCAGGGATGATGGGAGTAGTGATACACTGTGTGATAAGAGATTAGATTGTGAGCTCCGGGGTCAGGGATGATGGGAGTAGTGATACACTGTGTGATAGGAGATTAGATTGTGAGCTCCGGGGTCAGGGATGATGGGAGTAGTGATACACTGTGTGATAGGAGATTAGATTGTGAGCTCTGGGGTCAGGGATGATGGGAGTAGTGATACACTGTGTGATAGGAGATTAGATTGTGAGCTCCCGGGTCAGGGATGATGGGAGTAGTGATACACTGTGTGATAGGAGATTAGATTGTGAGCTCTGGGGTCAGGGATGATGGGAGTAGTGATACACTGTGTGATAGGAGATTAGATTGTGAACTCCGGGGTCAGGGATGATGGGAGTAGTGATACACTGTGTGATAGGAGATTAGATTGTGAGCTCCGGGGTCAGGGATGATGGGAGTAGTGATATACTGTGTGATAGGAGATTAGATTGTGAGCTCTGGGGTCAGGGATGATGGGAGTAGTGATACACTGTGTGATAGGAGATTAGATTGTGAGCTCCGGGGTCAGGGATGATGGGAGTAGTGATACACTGTGTGATAGGAGATTAGATTGTGAGCTCTGGGGTCAGGGATGATGGGAGTAGTGATACACTGTGTGATAGGAGATTAGATTGTGAGCTCCGGGGTCAGGGATGATGGGAGTAGTGATACACTGTGTGATAGGAGATTAGATTGTGAGCTCCGGGGTCAGGGATGATGGGAGTAGTGATACACTGTGTGATAGGAGATTAGATTGTGAGCTCTGGGGTCAGGGATGATGGGAGTAGTGATACACTGTGTGATAGGAGATTAGATTGTGAGCTCCGGGGTCAGGGATGATGGGAGTAGTGATACACTGTGTGATAGGAGATTAGATTGTGAGCTCCGGGGTCAGGGATGATGGGAGTAGTGATACACTGTGTGATAGGAGATTAGATTGTGAACTCCGGGGTCAGGGATGATGGGAGTAGTGATACACTGTGTGATTGGAGATTAGATTGTGAGCTCTGGGGTCAGGGATGATGAGAGTAGTGATACACTGTGTGACAGGAGATTAGATTGTGAGCTCCGGGGTCAGGGATGATGGGAGTAGTGATATACTGTGTGATAGGAGATTAGATTGTGAGCTCCGGGGTCAGGGATGATGGGAGTAGTGATACACTGTGTGATAGGAGATTAGATTGTGAACTCCGGGGTCAGGGATGATGGGAGTAGTGATACACTGTGTGATAGGAGATTAGATTGTGAGCTCCGGGGTCAGGGATGATGGGAGTAGTGATACATTGTGTGATAGGAGATTAGATTGTGAGCTCTGGGGTCAGGGATGATGGGAGTAGTGATATACTGTGTGATAGGAGATTAGATTGTGAGCTCCGGGGTCAGGGATGATGGGAATAGTGATACACTGTGTGATAGGAGATTAGATTGTGAGCTCCGGGGTCAGGGATGATGGGAGTAGTGATATACTGTGTGATAGGAAATTAGATTGTGAGCTCTGGGGTCAGGGATGATGAGAGTAGTGATACACTGTGTGACAGGAGATTAGATTGTGAGCTCCGGGGTCAGGGATGATGGGAGTAGTGATATACTGTGTGATAGGAGATTAGATTGTGAGCTCCGGGGTCAGGGATGATGGGAGTAGTGATACACTGTGTGATAGGAGATTAGATTGTGAACTCCGGGGTCAGGGATGATGGGAGTAGTGATATACTGTGTGATTGGAGATTAGATTGTGAGCTCTGGGGTCAGGGATGATGAGAGTAGTGATACACTGTGTGACAGGAGATTAGATTGTGAGCTCCGGGGTCAGGGATGATGGGAGTAGTGATATACTGTGTGATAGGAGATTAGATTGTGAGCTCCGGGGTCAGGGATGATGGGAGTAGTGATACACTGTGTGATAGGAGATTAGATTGTGAGCTCCGGGGTCAGGGATGATGGGAGTAGTGATACATTGTGTGATAGGAGATTAGATTGTGAGCTCTGGGGTCAGGGATGATGGGAGTAGTGATATACTGTGTGATAGGAGATTAGATTGTGAGCTCCGGGGTCAGGGATGATGGGAATAGTGATACACTGTGTGATAGGAGATTAGATTGTGAGCTCCGGGGTCAGGGATGATGGGAGTAGTGATATACTGTGTGATAGGAAATTAGATTGTGAGCTCCGGGGTCAGGGATGATGGGAGTAGTGATATACTGTGTGATAGGAGATTAGATTGTGAGCTCCGGGGTCAGGGATGATGGGAGTAGTGATATACTGTGTGATAGGAGATTAGATTGTGAGCTCCGGGGTCAGGGATGATGGGAGTAGTGATACACTGTGTGATAGATTAGATTGTGAGCTCTGGGGTCAGGGATGATGGGAGTAGTGATACACTGTGTGATAGATTAGATTGTGAGCTCCGGGGTCAGGGATGATGGGAGTAGTGATATACTGTGTGATAGGAGATTAGATTGTGAGCTCCGGGGTCAGGGATGATGGGAGTAGTGATACATTGTGTGATAGGAGATTAGATTGTGAGCTCCGGGGTCAGGGATGATGGGAGTAGTGATATACTGTGTGATAGGAGATTAGATTGTGAGCTCCGGGGTCAGGGATGATGGGAGTAGTGATACACTGTGTGATAGATTAGATTGTGAGCTCTGGGGTCAGGGATGATGGGAGTAGTGATACATTGTGTGATAGGAGATTAGATTGTGAGCTCTGAGGTCAGGGATGATGGGAGTAGTGATACACTGTGTGATAGGAGATTAGATTGTGAGCTCCGGGGTCAGGGATGATGGGAGTAGTGATACACTGTGTGATAGGAGATTAGATTGTGAGCTCCGGGGTCAGGGATGATGGGAGTAGTGATATACTGTGTGATAGGAGATTAGATTGTGAGCTCTGGGGTCAGGGATGATGGGAGTAGTGATACACTGTGTGATAGGAGATTAGATTGTGAGCTCTGGGGTCAGGGATGATGGGAGTAGTGATACACTGTGTGATAGGAGATTAGATTGTGAGCTCTGGGGTCAGGGATGATGGGAGTAGTGATACACTGTGTGATAGGAGATTAGATTGTGAGCTCCGGGGTCAGGGATGATGGGAGTAGTGATATACTGTGTGATAGGAGATTAGATTGTGAGCTCCGGGGTCAGGGATGATGGGAGTAGTGATACACTGTGTGATAGGAGATTAGATTGTGAGCTCCGGGGTCAGGGATGATGGGAGTAGTGATATACTGTGTGATAGGAGATTAGATTGTGAGCTCTGGGGTCAGGGATGATGGGAGTAGTGATACACTGTGTGATAGGAGATTAGATTGTGAGCTCTGGGGTCAGGGATGATGGGAGTAGTGATACACTGTGTGATAGGAGATTAGATTGTGAGCTCCGGGGTCAGGGATGATGGGAGTAGTGATACACTGTGTGATAGGAGATTAGATTGTGAGCTCCGGGGTCAGGGATGATGGGAGTAGTGATATACTGTGTGATAGGAGATTAGATTGTGAGCTCTGGGGTCAGGGATGATGGGAGTAGTGATACACTGTGTGATAGGAGATTAGATTGTGAGCTCTGGGGTCAGGGATGATGGGAGTAGTGATACACTGTGTGATAGGAGATTAGATTGTGAGCTCCGGGGTCAGGGATGATGGGAGTAGTGATACACTGTGTGATAGATTAGATTGTGAGCTCTGGGGTCAGGGATGATGGGAGTAGTGATACACTGTGTGATAGGAGATTAGATTGTGAGCTCTGGGGTCAGGGATGATGGGAGTAGTGATACACTGTGTGATAGGAGATTAGATTGTGAGCTCCGGGGTCAGGGATGATGGGAGTAGTGATACACTGTGTGATAGATTAGATTGTGAGCTCTGGGGTCAGGGATGATGGGAGTAGTGATACACTGTGTGATAGGAGATTAGATTGTGAGCTCTGGGGTCAGGGATGATGGGAGTAGTGATACACTGTGTGATAGGAGATTAGATTGTGAGCTCCGGGGTCAGGGATGATGGGAGTAGTGATACACTGTGTGATAGATTAGATTGTGAGCTCTGGGGTCAGGGATGATGGGAGTAGTGATACACTGTGTGATAGGAGATTAGATTGTGAGCTCTGGGGTCAGGGATGATGGGAGTAGTGATACACTGTGTGATAGGAGATTAGATTGTGAGCTCCGGGGTCAGGGATGATGGGAGTAGTGATATACTGTGTGATAGGAGATTAGATTGTGAGCTCCGGGGTCAGGGATGATGGGAGTAGTGATACACTGTGTGATAGGAGATTAGATTGTGAGCTCCGGGATCAGGGATGATGGGAGTAGTGATATACTGTGTGATAGGAGATTAGATTGTGAGCTCCGGGGTCAGGGATGATGGGAGTAGTGATACACTGTGTGATAGGAGATTAGATTGTGAGCTCTGGGGTCAGGGATGATGGGGGTAGTGATACACTGTGTGATAGGAGATTAGATTGTGAGCTCCGGGGTCAGGGATGATGGGAGTAGTGATATACTGTGTGATAGGAGATTAGATTGTGAGCTCCGGGGTCAGGGATGATGGGAGTAGTGATACACTGTGTGATAGGAGATTAGATTGTGAGCTCTGGGGTCAGGGATGATGGGAGTAGTGATACACTGTGTGATAGGAGATTAGATTGTGAGCTCCGGGGTCAGGGATGATGGGAGTAGTGATAAACTGTGTGATAGGAGATTAGATTGTGAGCTCCGGGGTCAGGGATGATGGGAGTAGTGATATACTGTGTGATAGGAGATTAGATTGTGAGCTCCGGGGTCAGGGATGATGGGAGTAGTGATACATTGTGTGATAGGAGATTAGATTGTGAGCTCCGGGGTCAGGGATGATGGGAGTAGTGATATACTGTGTGATAGGAGATTAGATTGTGAGCTCCGGGGTCGGGGATGATGGGAGTAGTGATACACTGTGTGATAGATTAGATTGTGAGCTCTGGGGTCAGTGATGATGGGAGTAGTGATACATTGTGTGATAGGAGATTAGATTGTGAGCTCTGAGGTCAGGGATGATGGGAGTAGTGATACACTGTGTGATAGGAGATTAGATTGTGAGCTCCGGGGTCAGGGATGATGGGAGTAGTGATACACTGTGTGATAGGAGATTAGATTGTGAGCTCCGGGGTCGGGGATGATGGGAGTAGTGATATACTGTGTGATAGGAGATTAGATTGTGAGCTCTGGGGTCAGGGATGATGGGAGTAGTGATACACTGTGTGATAGGAGATTAGATTGTGAGCTCTGGGGTCAGGGATGATGGGAGTAGTGATATACTGTGTGATAGGAGATTAGATTGTGAGCTCTGGGGTCAGGGATGATGGGAGTAGTGATACACTGTGTGATAGATTAGATTGTGAGCTCTGGGGTCAGTGATGATGGGAGTAGTGATACATTGTGTGATAGGAGATTAGATTGTGAGCTCTGAGGTCAGGGATGATGGGAGTAGTGATACACTGTGTGATAGGAGATTAGATTGTGAGCTCCGGGGTCAGGGATGATGGGAGTAGTGATACACTGTGTGATAGGAGATTAGATTGTGAGCTCCGGGGTCGGGGATGATGGGAGTAGTGATATACTGTGTGATAGGAGATTAGATTGTGAGCTCTGGGGTCAGGGATGATGGGAGTAGTGATACACTGTGTGATAGGAGATTAGATTGTGAGCTCTGGGGTCAGGGATGATGGGAGTAGTGATATACTGTGTGATAGGAGATTAGATTGTGAGCTCGGGGGTCAGGGATGATGGGAGTAGTGATATACTGTGTGATAGGAGATTAGATTGTGAGCTCTGGGGTCAGGGATGATGGGAGTAGTGATACACTGTGTGATAGGAGATTAGATTGTGAGCTCTGGGGTCAGGGATGATGGGAGTAGTGATATACTGTGTGATAGGAGATTAGATTGTGAGCTCTGGGGTCAGGGATGATGGGAGTAGTGATATACTGTGTGATAGGAGATTAGATTGTGAGCTCTGGGGTCAGGGATGATGGGAGTAGTGATATACTGTGTGATAGGAGATTAGATTGTGAGCTCTGGGGTCAGGGATGATGGGAATAGTGATACACTGTGTGATAGGAGATTAGATTGTGAGCTCCGGGGTCAGGGATGATGGGAGTAGTGATACACTGTGTGATAAGATTAGATTGTGAGCTCTGGGGTCAGGGATGATGGGAGTAGTGATACACTGTGTGATAGGAGATTAGATTGTGAGCTCTGGGGTCAGGGATGATGGGAGTAGTGATACACTGTGTGATAGGAGATTAGATTGTGAGCTCCGGGGTCAGGGATGATGGGAGTAGTGATACACTGTGTGATAGGAGATTAGATTGTGAGCTCTGGGGTCGGGGATGATGGGAGTAGTGATACACTGTGTGATAGGAGATTAGATTGTGAGCTCCGGGGTCAGGGATGATGGGAGTAGTGATACACTGTGTGATAGGAGATTAGATTGTGAGCTCCGGGGTCAGGGATGATGGGAGTAGTGATATACTGTGTGATAGGAGATTAGATTGTGAGCTCCGGGGTCAGGGATGATGGGAGTAGTGATAAACTGTGTGATAGGAGATTAGATTGTGAGCTCCGGGGTCAGGGATGATGGGAGTAGTGATACACTGTGTGATAGGAGATTAGATTGTGAGCTCCGGGGTCAGGGATGATGGGAGTAGTGATACACTGTGTGATGGGAGATTAGATTGTGAGCTCTGGGGTCAGGGATGATGGGAGTAGTGATACACTGTGTGATAGGAGATTAGATTGTGAGCTCTGGGGTCAGGGATGATAGGAGTAGTGATACACTGTGTGATAGGAGATTAGATTGTGAGCTCCGGGGTCAGGGATGATGGGAGTAGTGATACACTGTGTGATAGGAGATTAGATTGTGAGCTCCGGGGTCGGGGATGATGGGAGTAGTGATACACTGTGTGATAGGAGATTAGATTGTGAGCTCCGGGGTCGGGGATGATGGGAGTAGTGATATACTGTGTGATAGGAGATTAGATTGTGAGCTCTGGGGTCAGGGATGATGGGAGTAGTGATACACTGTGTGATAGGAGATTAGATTGTGAGCTCTGGGGTCAGGGATGATGGGAGTAGTGATACACTGTGTGATAGGAGATTAGATTGTGAGCTCCGGGGTCAGGGATGATGGGAGTAGTGATACACTGTGTGATAGGAGATTAGATTGTGAGCTCTGGGGTCGGGGATGATGGGAGTAGTGATACACTGTGTGATAGGAGATTAGATTGTGAGCTCCGGGGTCAGGGATGATGGGAGTAGTGATACACTGTGTGATAGGAGATTAGATTGTGAGCTCTGGGGTCAGGGATGATGGGAGTAGTGATACACTGTGTGATAGATTAGATTGTGAGCTCTGGGGTCAGGGATGATGGGAGTAGTGATACATTGTGTGATAGGAGATTAGATTGTGAGCTCTGGGGTCAGGGATGATGGGAGTAGTGATACACTGTGTGATAGATTAGATTGTGAGCTCTGGGGTCAGGGATGATGGGAGTAGTGATATACTGTGTGATAGGAGATTAGATTGTGAGCTCCGGGGTCAGGGATGATGGGAGTAGTGATACACTGTGTGATAGGAGATTAGATTGTGAGCTCTGGGGTCAGGGATGATGGGAGTAGTGATACACTGTGTGATAGATTAGATTGTGAGCTCTGGGGTCAGGGATGATGGGAGTAGTGATATACTGTGTGATAGGAGATTAGATTGTGAGCTCCGGGGTCAGGGATGATGGGAGTAGTGATACACTGTGTGATAGGAGATTAGATTGTGAGCTCTGGGGTCAGGGATGATGGGAGTAGTGATACACTGTGTGATAGGAGATTAGATTGTGAGCTCTGGGGTCAGGGATGATGGGAGTAGTGATACACTGTGTGATAGGAGATTAGATTGTGAGCTCTGGGGTCAGGGATGATGGGAGTAGTGATACACTGTGTGATAGATTAGATTGTGAGCTCCGGGGTCAGGGATGATGGGAGTAGTGATATACTGTGTGATAGGAGATTAGATTGTGAGCTCCGGGGTCAGGGATGATGGGAGTAGTGATACATTGTGTGATAGGAGATTAGATTGTGAGCTCCGGGGTCGGGGATGATGGGAGTAGTGATATACTGTGTGATAGGAGATTAGATTGTGAGCTCTGGGGTCAGGGATGATGGGAGTAGTGATATACTGTGTGATAGGAGATTAGATTGTGAGCTCTGGGGTCAGGGATGATGGGAGTAGTGATACACTGTGTGATAGGAGATTAGATTGTGAGCTCCGGGGTCAGGGATGATGGGAGTAGTGATACACTGTGTGATAGATTAGATTGTGAGCTCTGGGGTCAGGGATGATGGGAGTAGTGATACACTGTGTGATAGGAGATTAGATTGTGAGCTCTGGGGTCAGGGATGATGGGAGTAGTGATACACTGTGTGATAGGAGATTAGATTGTGAGCTCCGGGGTCAGGGATGATGGGAGTAGTGATACACTGTGTGATAGGAGATTAGATTGTGAGCTCCGGGGTCAGGGATGATGGGAGTAGTGATATACTGTGTGATAGGAGATTAGATTGTGAGCTCCGGGGTCAGGGATGATGGGAGTAGTGATAAACTGTGTGATAGGAGATTAGATTGTGAGCTCCGGGGTCAGGGATGATGGGAGTAGTGATACACTGTGTGATAGGAGATTAGATTGTGAGCTCCGGGGTCAGGGATGATGGGAGTAGTGATACACTGTGTGATAGGAGATTAGATTGTGAGCTCTGGGGTCAGGGATGATGGGAGTAGTGATACACTGTGTGATAGGAGATTAGATTGTGAGCTCTGGGGTCAGGGATGATGGGAGTAGTGATACACTGTGTGATAGGAGATTAGATTGTGAGCTCCGGGGTCAGGGATGATGGGAGTAGTGATACACTGTGTGATAGGAGATTAGATTGTGAGCTCTGGGGTCGGGGATGATGGGAGTAGTGATACACTGTGTGATAGGAGATTAGATTGTGAGCTCCGGGGTCAGGGATGATGGGAGTAGTGATACACTGTGTGATAGGAGATTAGATTGTGAGCTCTGGGGTCAGGGATGATGGGAGTAGTGATACACTGTGTGATAGATTAGATTGTGAGCTCTGGGGTCAGGGATGATGGGAGTAGTGATACACTGTGTGATAGGAGATTAGATTGTGAGCTCTGGGGTCAGGGATGATGGGAGTAGTGATACACTGTGTGATAGATTAGATTGTGAGCTCTGGGGTCAGGGATGATGGGAGTAGTGATATACTGTGTGATAGGAGATTAGATTGTGAGCTCCGGGGTCAGGGATGATGGGAGTAGTGATACACTGTGTGATAGGAGATTAGATTGTGAGCTCTGGGGTCAGGGATGATAGGAGTAGTGATACACTGTGTGATAGGAGATTAGATTGTGAGCTCTGGGGTCAGGGATGATGGGAGTAGTGATACACTGTGTGATAGGAGATTAGATTGTGAGCTCTGGGGTCAGGGATGATGGGAGTAGTGATACACTGTGTGATAGGAGATTAGATTGTGAGCTCCGGGGTCAGGGATGATGGGAGTAGTGATACACTGTGTGATAGGAGATTAGATTGTGAGCTCTGGGGTCAGGGATGATGGGAGTAGTGATACACTGTGTGATAGGAGATTAGATTGTGAGCTCCGGGGTCAGGGATGATGGGAGTAGTGATACACTGTGTGATAGGAGATTAGATTGTGAGCTCCGGGGTCAGGGATGAAGGGAGTAGCGATACACTGTGTGATAGATTAGATTGTGAGCTCTGGGGTCAGGGATGATGGGAGTAGTGATACACTGTGTGATAGGAGATTAGATTGTGAGCTCTGGGGTCAGGGATGATGGGAGTAGTGATACACTGTGTGATAGGAGATTAGATTGTGAGCTCCGGGGTCAGGGATGATGGGAGTAGTGATACACTGTGTGATAGATTAGATTGTGAGCTCTGGGGTCAGGGATGATGGGAGTAGTGATACACGGTGTGATAGGAGATTAGATTGTGAGCTCCGGGGTCAGGGATGATGGGAGTAGTGATACACTGTGTGATAGGAGATTAGATTGTGAGCTCTGGGGTCGGGGATGATGGGAGTAGTGATACACTGTGTGATAGGAGATTAGATTGTGAGCTCCGGGGTCAGGGATGATGGGAGTAGTGATATACTGTGTGATAGGAGATTAGATTGTGAGCTCCGGGGTCAGGGATGATGGGAGTAGTGATACACTGTGTGATAGGAGATTAGATTGTGAGCTCTGGGGTCAGGGATGATGGGAGTAGTGATACACTGTGTGATAGGAGATTAGATTGTGAGCTCTGGGGTCAGGGATGATGGGAGTAGTGATACACTGTGTGATAGATTAGATTGTGAGCTCTGGGGTCAGGGATGATGGGAGTAGTGATACACTGTGTGATAGGAGATTAGATTGTGAGCTTCGGGGTCAGGGATGATGGGAGTAGTGATACACTGTGTGATAGGAGATTAGATTGTGAGCTCCGGGGTCAGGGATGATGGGAGTAGTGATACACTGTGTGATAGGAGATTAGATTGTGAGCTCTGGGGTCAGGGATGATGGGAGTAGTGATACACTGTGTGATAGGAGATTAGATTGTGAGCTCCGGGGTCAGGGATGATGGGAGTAGTGATACACTGTGTGATAGATTAGATTGTGAGCTCTGGGGTCAGGGATGATGGGAGTAGTGATACACTGTGTGATAGGAGATTAGATTGTGAGCTCTGGGGTCAGGGATGATGGGAGTAGTGATACACTGTGTGATAGATTAGATTGTGAGCTCTGGGGTCAGGGATGATGGGAGTAGTGATACACTGTGTGATAGGAGATTAGATTGTGAGCTCCGGGGTCGGGGATGATGGGAGTAGTGATACACTGTGTGATAGATTAGATTGTGAGCTCTGGGGTCAGGGATGATGGGAGTAGTGATACACGGTGTGATAGGAGATTAGATTGTGAGCTCCGGGGTCAGGGATGATGGGAGTAGTGATACACTGTGTGATAGGAGATTAGATTGTGAGCTCCGGGGTCAGGGATGATGGGAGTAGTGATATACTGTGTGATAGGAGATTAGATTGTGAGCTCCGGGGTAAGGGATGATGGGAGTAGTGATACACTGTGTGATAGGAGATTAGATTGTGAGCTCTGGGGTCGGGGATGATGGGAGTAGTGATACACTGTGTGATAGGAGATTAGATTGTGAGCTCCGGGGTCAGGGATGATGGGAGTAGTGATACACTGTGTGATAGGAGATTAGATTGTGAGCTCCGGGGTAAGGGATGATGGGAGTAGTGATACACTGTGTGATAGGAGATTAGATTGTGAGCTCTGGGGTCGGGGATGATGGGAGTAGTGATACACTGTGTGATAGGAGCTAAGATTGTGAGCTCCGGGGTCAGGGATGATGGGAGTAGTGATACACTGTGTGATGGGAGATTAGATTGTGAGCTCTGGGGTCGGGGATGATGGGAGTAGTGATACACTGTGTGATAGGAGATTAGATCGTGAGCTCTGGGGTCAGGGATGATGGGAGTAGTGATACACTGTGTGATAGATTAGATTGTGAGCTCTGGGGTCAGGGATGATGGGAGTAGTGATACACTGTGTGATAGGAGATTAGATTGTGAGCTCCGGGGTCAGGGATGATGGGAGTAGTGATAAACTGTGTGATAGGAGATTAGATTGTGAGCTCCGGGGTCAGGGATGATGGGAGTAGTGATACACTGTGTGATAGGAGATTAGATTGTGAGCTCCGGGGTCAGGGATGATGGGAGTAGTGATATACTGTGTGATAGGAGATTAGATTGTGAGCTCTGGGGTCAGGGATGATGGGAGTAGTGATACACTGTGTGATAGGAGATTAGATTGTGAGCTCTGGGGTCAGGGATGATGGGAGTAGTGATACACTGTGTGATAGGAGATTAGATTGTGAGCTCCGGGGTCAGGGATGATGGGAGTAGTGATACACTGTGTGATAGGAGATTAGATTGTGAGCTCTGGGGTCGGGGATGATGGGAGTAGTGATACACTGTGTGATAGGAGATTAGATTGTGAGCTCCGGGGTCAGGGATGATGGGAGTAGTGATACACTGTGTGATAGGAGATTAGATTGTGAGCTCTGGGGTCAGGGATGATGGGAGTAGTGATACACTGTGTGATAGATTAGATTGTGAGCTCTGGGGTCAGGGATGATGGGAGTAGTGATACACTGTGTGATAGATTAGATTGTGAGCTCTGGGGTCAGGGATGATGGGAGTAGTGATATACTGTGTGATAGGAGATTAGATTGTGAGCTCCGGGGTCAGGGATGATGGGAGTAGTGATACACTGTGTGATAGGAGATTAGATTGTGAGCTCTGGGGTCAGGGATGATGGGAGTAGTGATACACTGTGTGATAGGAGATTAGATTGTGAGCTCTGGGGTCAGGGATGATGGGAGTAGTGATACACTGTGTGATAGGAGATTAGATTGTGAGCTCTGGGGTCAGGGATGATGGGAGTAGTGATACACTGTGTGATAGATTAGATTGTGAGCTCTGGGGTCAGGGATGATGGGAGTAGTGATACACTGTGTGATAGGAGATTAGATTGTGAGCTTCGGGGTCAGGGATGATGGGAGTAGTGATACACTGTGTGATAGGAGATTAGATTGTGAGCTCCGGGGTCAGGGATGATGGGAGTAGTGATACACTGTGTGATAGATTAGATTGTGAGCTCTGGGGTCAGGGATGATGGGAGTAGTGATACACTGTGTGATAGGAGATTAGATTGTGAGCTCTGGGGTCAGGGATGATGGGAGTAGTGATACACTGTGTGATAGGAGATTAGATTGTGAGCTCCGGGGTCAGGGATGATGGGAGTAGTGATACACTGTGTGATAGGAGATTAGATTGTGAGCTCTGGGGTCAGGGATGATGGGAGTAGTGATACACTGTGTGATAGGAGATTAGATTGTGAGCTCCGGGGTCAGGGATGATGGGAGTAGTGATACACTGTGTGATAGGAGATTAGATTGTGAGCTCCGGGGTCAGGGATGAAGGGAGTAGCGATACACTGTGTGATAGATTAGATTGTGAGCTCTGGGGTCAGGGATGATGGGAGTAGTGATACACTGTGTGATAGGAGATTAGATTGTGAGCTCTGGGGTCAGGGATGATGGGAGTAGTGATACACTGTGTGATAGGAGATTAGATTGTGAGCTCCGGGGTCAGGGATGATGGGAGTAGTGATACACTGTGTGATAGATTAGATTGTGAGCTCTGGGGTCAGGGATGATGGGAGTAGTGATACACGGTGTGATAGGAGATTAGATTGTGAGCTCCGGGGTCAGGGATGATGGGAGTAGTGATACACTGTGTGATAGGAGATTAGATTGTGAGCTCTGGGGTCGGGGATGATGGGAGTAGTGATACACTGTGTGATAGGAGATTAGATTGTGAGCTCCGGGGTCAGGGATGATGGGAGTAGTGATATACTGTGTGATAGGAGATTAGATTGTGAGCTCCGGGGTCAGGGATGATGGGAGTAGTGATACACTGTGTGATAGGAGATTAGATTGTGAGCTCTGGGGTCAGGGATGATGGGAGTAGTGATACACTGTGTGATAGGAGATTAGATTGTGAGCTCTGGGGTCAGGGATGATGGGAGTAGTGATACACTGTGTGATAGGAGATTAGATTGTGAGCTCTGGGGTCAGGGATGATGGGAGTAGTGATACACTGTGTGATAGATTAGATTGTGAGCTCTGGGGTCAGGGATGATGGGAGTAGTGATACACTGTGTGATAGGAGATTAGATTGTGAGCTTCGGGGTCAGGGATGATGGGAGTAGTGATACACTGTGTGATAGGAGATTAGATTGTGAGCTCCGGGGTCAGGGATGATGGGAGTAGTGATACACTGTGTGATAGGAGATTAGATTGTGAGCTCTCGGGTCAGGGATGATGGGAGTAGTGATACACTGTGTGATAGGAGATTAGATTGTGAGCTCTGGGGTCAGGGATGATGGGAGTAGTGATACACTGTGTGATAGGAGATTAGATTGTGAGCTCCGGGGTCAGGGATGATGGGAGTAGTGATACACTGTGTGATAGGAGATTAGATTGTGAGCTCCGGGGTCAGGGATGAAGGGAGTAGCGATACACTGTGTGATAGATTAGATTGTGAGCTCTGGGGTCAGGGATGATGGGAGTAGTGATACACTGTGTGATAGGAGATTAGATTGTGAGCTCTGGGGTCAGGGATGATGGGAGTAGTGATACACTGTGTGATAGGAGATTAGATTGTGAGCTCCGGGGTCAGGGATGATGGGAGTAGTGATACACTGTGTGATAGATTAGATTGTGAGCTCTGGGGTCAGGGATGATGGGAGTAGTGATACACGGTGTGATAGGAGATTAGATTGTGAGCTCCGGGGTCAGGGATGATGGGAGTAGTGATACACTGTGTGATAGGAGATTAGATTGTGAGCTCTGGGGTCGGGGATGATGGGAGTAGTGATACACTGTGTGATAGGAGATTAGATTGTGAGCTCCGGGGTCAGGGATGATGGGAGTAGTGATACACTGTGTGATAGGAGATTAGATTGTGAGCTCCGGGGTCAGGGATGATGGGAGTAGTGATATACTGTGTGATAGGAGATTAGATTGTGAGCTCCGGGGTAAGGGATGATGGGAGTAGTGATACACTGTGTGATAGGAGATTAGATTGTGAGCTCTGGGTCGGGGATGATGGGAGTAGTGATACACTGTGTGATAGAAGATTAGATTGTGAGCTCCGGGGTCAGGGATGATGGGAGTAGTGATACACTGTGTGATAGGAGATTAGATTGTGAGCTCCGGGGTAAGGGATGATGGGAGTAGTGATACACTGTGTGATAGGAGATTAGATTGTGAGCTCTGGGGTCGGGGATGATGGGAGTAGTGATACACTGTGTGATAGGAGATTAGATCGTGAGCTCTGGGGTCAGGGATGATGGGAGTAGTGATACACTGTGTGATAGGAGATTAGATTGTGAGCTCTGGGGTCAGGGATGATGGGAGTAGTGATACACTGTGTGATGGGAGATTAGATTGTGAGCTCTGGGGTCAGGGATGATGGGAGTAGTGATACACTGTGTGATAGGAGATTAGATTGTGAGCTCTGGGGTCAGGGATGATGGGAGTAGTGATACACTGTGTGATAGGAGATTAGATTGTGAGCTCTGGGGTCAGGGATGATGGGAGTAGTGATACACTGTGTGATGGGAGATTAGATTGTGAGCTCTGGGGTCGGGGATGATGGGAGTAGTGATACACTGTGTGATAGGAGATTAGATTGTGAGCTCTGGGGTCAGGGATGATGGGAGTAGTGATACACTGTGTGATAGGAGATTAGATTGTGAGCTCTGGGGTCAGGGATGATGGGAGTAGTGATACACTGTGTGATAGGAGATTAGATTGTGAGCTCTGGGGTCAGGGATGATGGGAGTAGTGATACACTGTGTGATAGGAGATTAGATCGTGAGCTCTGGGGTCAGGGATGATGGGAGTAGTGATACACTGTGTGATAGGAGATTAGATTGTGAGCTCTGGGGTCAGGGATGATGGGAGTAGTGATACACTGTGTGATAGGAGATTAGATTGTGAGCTCTGGGGTCAGGGATGATGGGAGTAGTGATACACTGTGTGATGGGAGATTAGATTGTGAGCTCTGGGGTCAGGGATGATGGGAGTAGTGATACACTGTGTGATAGGAGATTAGATCGTGAGCTCTGGGGTCAGGGATGATGGGAGTAGTGATACACTGTGTGATAGGAGATTAGATCGTGAGCTCTGGGGTCAGGGATGATGGGAGTAGTGATACACTGTGTGATAGGAGATTAGATTGTGAGCTCTTGGGTCAGGGATGATGGGAGTAGTGATACACTGTGTGATGGGAGATTAGATTGTGAGCTCTGGGGTCGGGGATGATGGGAGTAGTGATACACTGTGTGATAGGAGATTAGATCGTGAGCTCTGGGGTCAGGGATGATGGGAGTAGTGATACACTGTGTGATAGGAGATTAGATTGTGAGCTCTGGGGTCAGGGATGATGGGAGTAGTGATACACTGTGTGATGGGAGATTAGATCGTGAGCTCTGGGGTCAGGGATGATGGGAGTAGTGATACACTGTGTGATAGGAGATTAGATCGTGAGCTCTGGGGTCAGGGATGATGGGAGTAGTGATACACTGTGTGATGGGAGATTAGATTGTGAGCTCTGGGGTCAGGGATGATGGGAGTAGTGATATACTGTGTGATAGATTAGATTGTGAGCTCTGGGGTCAGGGATGATGGGAGTAGTGATACACTGTGTGATAGGAGATTAGATTGTGAGCTCTGGGGTCAGGGATGATGGGAGTAGTGATACACTGTGTGATGGGAGATTAGATCGTGAGCTCTGGGGTCAGGGATGATGGGAGTAGTGATACACTGTGTGATAGGAGATTAGATTGTGAGCTCTGGGGTCAGGGATGATGGGAGTAGTGATACACTGTGTGATAGGAGATTAGATTGTGAGCTCTGGGGTCAGGGATGATGGGAGTAGTGATACACTGTGTGATAGGAGATTAGATTGTGAGCTCTGGGGTCAGGGATGATGGGAGTAGTGATACACTGTGTGATAGGAGATTAGATTGTGAGCTACGGGGTCAGGGATGATGGGAGTAGTGATACACTGTGTGATAGGAGATTAGATTGTGAGCTCCGGGGTCAGGGATGAAGGGAGTAGCGATACACTGTGTGATAGATTAGATTGTGAGCTCTGGGGTCAGGGATGATGGGAGTAGTGATACACTGTGTGATAGGAGATTAGATTGTGAGCTCTGGGGTCAGGGATGATGGGAGTAGTGATACACTGTGTGAAAGGAGATTAGATTGTGAGCTCCGGGGTCAGGGATGATGGGAGTAGTGATACACTGTGTGATAGATTAGATTGTGAGCTCTGGGGTCAGGGATGATGGGAGTAGTGATACACGGTGTGATAGGAGATTAGATTGTGAGCTCCGGGGTCAGGGATGATGGGAGTAGTGATACACTGTGTGATAGGAGATTAGATTGTGAGCTCTGGGGTCGGGGATGATGGGAGTAGTGATACACTGTGTGATAGGAGATTAGATTGTGAGCTCTGGGGTCGGGGATGATGGGAGTAGTGATACACTGTGTGATAGGAGATTAGATTGTGAGCTCCGGGGTCAGGGATGATGGGAGTAGTGATACACTGTGTGATAGGAGATTAGATTGTGAGCTCTGGGGTCAGGGATGATGGGAGTAGTGATACACTGTGTGATAGGAGATTAGATTGTGAGCTCCGGGGTCAGGGATGATGGGAGTAGTGATATACTGTGTGATAGGAGATTAGATTGTGAGCTCCGGGGTCAGGGATGATGGGAGTAGTGATATACTGTGTGATAGGAGATTAGATTGTGAGCTCCGGGGTCGGGGATGATGGGAGTAGTGATACACTGTGTGATAGGAGATTAGATTGTGAGCTCTGGGGTCGGGGATGATGGGAGTAGTGATACACTGTGTGATAGAAGATTAGATTGTGAGCTCCGGGGTCAGGGATGATGGGAGTAGTGATACACTGTGTGATAGGAGATTAGATTGTGAGCTCCGGGGTAAGGGATGATGGGAGTAGTGATACACTGTGTGATAGGAGATTAGATTGTGAGCTCTGGGGTCGGGGATGATGGGAGTAGTGATACACTGTGTGATAGGAGCTAAGATTGTGAGCTCCGGGGTCAGGGATGATGGGAGTAGTGATACACTGTGTGATGGGAGATTAGATTGTGAGCTCTGGGGTCGGGGATGATGGGAGTAGTGATACACTGTGTGATAGGAGATTAGATCGTGAGCTCTGGGGTCAGGGATGATGGGAGTAGTGATACACTGTGTGATGGGAGATTAGATCGTGAGCTCTGGGGTCAGGGATGATGGGAGTAGTGATACACTGTGTGATGGGAGATTAGATTGTGAGCTCTGGGGTCGGGGATGATGGGAGTAGTGATACACTGTGTGATAGGAGATTAGATCGTGAGCTCTGGGGTCAGGGATGATGGGAGTAGTGATACACTGTGTGATGGGAGATTAGATTGTGAGCTCTGGGGTCGGGGATGATGGGAGTAGTGATACGCTGTGTGATAGATTAGATTGTGAGCTCTGGGGTCAGGGATGATGAGAGTAGTGATACACTGTGTGATAGATTAGATTGTGAGCTCTGGGGTCAGGGATGATGGGAGTAGTGATACACGGTGTGATAGGAGATTAGATTGTGAGCTCCGGGGTCGGGGATGATGGGAGTAGTGATACACTGTGTGATAGGAGATTAGATTGTGAGCTCTGGGGTCAGGGATGATGGGAGTAGTGATACACTGTGTGATAGGAGATTAGATTGTGAGCTCCGGGGTCGGGGATGATGGGAGTAGTGATACACTGTGTGATAGGAGATTAGATTGTGAGCTCTGGGGTCAGGGATGATGGGAGTAGTGATACACTGTGTGATAGATTAGATTGTGAGCTCCGGGGTCAGGGATGATGGGAGTAGTGATACACTGTGTGATAGGAGATTAGATCGTGAGCTCTGGGGTCAGGGATGATGGGAGTAGTGATACACTGTGTGATGGGAGATTAGATTGTGAGCTCTGGGGTCGGGGATGATGGGAGTAGTGATACACTGTGTGATAGGAGATTAGATCGTGAGCTCTGGGGTCAGGGATGATGGGAGTAGTGATACACTGTGTGATGGGAGATTAGATTGTGAGCTCTGGGGTCGGGGATGATGGGAGTAGTGATACGCTGTGTGATAGATTAGATTGTGAGCTCTGGGGTCAGGGATGATGAGAGTAGTGATACACTGTGTGATAGATTAGATTGTGAGCTCTGGGGTCAGGGATGATGGGAGTAGTGATACACGGTGTGATAGGAGATTAGATTGTGAGCTCCGGGGTCGGGGATGATGGGAGTAGTGATACACTGTGTGATAGGAGATTAGATTGTGAGCTCTGGGGTCAGGGATGATGGGAGTAGTGATACACTGTGTGATAGGAGATTAGATTGTGAGCTCCGGGGTCGGGGATGATGGGAGTAGTGATACACTGTGTGATAGGAGATTAGATTGTGAGCTCTGGGGTCAGGGATGATGGGAGTAGTGATACACTGTGTGATAGATTAGATTGTGAGCTCCGGGGTCGGCGATGATGGGAGTAGTGATACACTGTGTGATAGGAGATTAGATTGTGAGCTCTGGGGTCAGGGATGATGGGAGTAGTGATACACTGTGTGATAGATTAGATTGTGAGCTCTGGGGTCAGGGATGATGGGAGTAGTGATACACTGTGTGATAGATTAGATTGTGAGCTCTGGGGTCAGGGATGATGGGAGTAGTGATACACTGTGTGATAGATTAGATTGTGAGCTCCGGGGTCAGGGATGATGGGAGCAGTGATACACTGTGTGATGGGAGATTAGATTGTGAGCTCTGGGGTCAGGGATGATGGGAGTAGTGATACACTGTGTGATAGATTAGATTGTGAGCTCCGGGGTCAGGGATGATGGGAGCAGTGATACGCTGTGTGATAGATTAGATTGTGAGCTCTGGGGTCAGGGATGATGAGAGTAGTGATACACTGTGTGATAGGAGATTAGATCGTGAGCTCTGGGGTCAGGGATGATGGGAGTAGTGATACGCTGTGTGATAGATTAGATTGTGAGCTCTGGGGTCAGGGATGATGAGAGTAGTGGTACACTGTGTGATAGATTAGATTGTGAGCTCTGGGGTCAGGGATGATGGGAGTAGTGATACACTGTGTGATAGGAGATTAGATTGTGAGCTCCGGGGTCGGGGATGATGGGAGTAGTGATACACTGTGTGATAGGAGATTAGATTGTGAGCTCTGGGGTCAGGGATGATGGGAGTAGTGATACACTGTGTGATAGGAGATTAGATTGTGAGCTCTGGGGTCGGGGATGATGGGAGTAGTGATACACTGTGTGATAGGAGATTAGATTGTGAGCTCTGGGGTCAGGGATGATGGGAGTAGTGATACGCTGTGTGATAGGAGATTAGATTGTGAGCTCCGGGGTCGGGGATGATGGGAGTAGTGATACACTGTGTGATAGGAGATTAGATTGTGAGCTCTGGGGTCGGGGATGATGGGAGTAGTGATACACTGTGTGATAGGAGATTAGATTGTGAGCTCTGGGGTCAGGGATGATGGGAGTAGTGATACGCTGTGTGATAGGAGATTAGATTGTGAGCTCCGGGGTTGGGGATTATGGGAGTAGTGATACACTGTGTGATAGGAGATTAGATTGTGAGCTCTGGGGTCAGGGATGATGGGAGTAGTGATACGCTGTGTGATAGGAGATTAGATTGTGAGCTCCGGGGTCGGGGATGATGGGAGTAGTGATACACTGTGTGATAGGAGTTTAGATTGTGAGCTCTGGGGTCGGGGATGATGGCAGTAGTGATACACTGTGTGATAGATTAGATTGTGAGCTCTGGGGTCAGGGATGATGGGAGTAGTGATACACTGTGTGATAGGAGATTAGATTGTGAGCTCCGGGGTCGGGGATGATGGGAGTAGTGATACACTGTGTGATAGGAGATTAGATTGTGAGCTCCGGGGTTGGGGATTATGGGAGTAGTGATACACTGTGTGATAGGAGATTAGATTGTGAGCTCTGGGGTCAGGGATGATGGGAGTAGTGATACGCTGTGTGATAGGAGATTAGATTGTGAGCTCCGGGGTCGGGGATGATGGGAGTAGTGATACACTGTGTGATAGGAGTTTAGATTGTGAGCTCTGGGGTCGGGGATGATGGCAGTAGTGATACACTGTGTGATAGATTAGATTGTGAGCTCTGGGGTCAGGGATGATGGGAGTAGTGATACGCTGTGTGATGGGAGATTAGATTGTGAGCTCCGGGGTCGGGGATGATGGGAGTAGTGATACACTGTGTGATAGGAGATTAGATTGTGAGCTCTGGGGTCGGGGATGATGGGAGTAGTGATACGCTGTGTGATAGATTAGATTGTGAGCTCTGGGGTCAGGGATTTTGAGAGTAGTGATACACTGTGTGATAGATTAGATTGTGAGCTCTGGGGTCAGGGATGATGGGAGTAGTGATACGATGTGTGATAGGAGATTAGATTGTGAGCTCTGGGGTCAGGGATGATGGGAGTAGTGATACACTGTGTGATAGGAGATTAGATTGTGAGCTCTGGGGTCAGGGATGATGGAAGTAGTGATACACTGTGTGATAGGAGATTAGATTGTGAGCTCTGGGGTCAGGGATGATGGGAGTAGTGATACACTGTGTGATAGGAGATTAGATTGTGAGCTCCGGGGTCGGGGATGATGGGAGTAGTGATACACTGTGTGATAGGAGATTAGATTGTGAGCACCGGGGTCAGGGATGATGGGAGTAGTGATACACTGTGTGATAGGAGATTAGATTGTGAGCTCTGGGGTCAGGGATGATGGGAGTAGTGATACACTGTGTGATAGGAGATTAGATTGTGAGCACCGGGGTCAGGGATGATGGGAGTAGTGATACACTGTGTGATAGGAGATTAGATTGTGAGCTCTGGGGTCGGGGATGATGGGAGTAGTGATACACTGTGTGATAGGAGATTAGATTGTGAGCTCCAGGGTCAGGGATGATGGGAGTAGTGATACACTGTGTGATAGGAGATTAGATTGTGAGCTCTGGGGTCAGGGATGATGGGAGTAGTGATACACTGTGTGATAGGAGATTAGATTGTGAGCTCTGGGGTGGGGGATGATGGGAGTAGTGATACACTGTGTGATAGGAGATTAGATTGTGAGCTCCGGGGTCAGGGATGATGGGAGTAGTGATACACTGTGTGATAGATTAGATTGTGAGCTCTGGGGTCAGGGATGATGGGAGTAGTGATACATTGTGTGATAGGAGATTAGATTGTGAGCTCCGGGGTCAGGGATGATGGGAGTAGTGATTTACTGTGTGATAGGAGATTAGATTGTGAGCTCCGGGGACAGGGATGATGGGAGTAGTGATACACTGTGTGATAGGAGATTAGATTGTGAGCTCTGGGGTCGGGGATGATGGGAGTAGTGATACACTGTGTGATAGGAGATTAGATTGTGAGCTCCGGGGTCAGGGATGATGGGAGTAGTGATACACTGTGTGATAGGAGATTAGATTGTGAGCTCCGGGGTCGGGGATGATGGGAGTAGTGATACACTGTGTGATAGGAGATTAGATTGTGAGCTCTGGGGTCAGGGATGATGGGAGTAGTGATACACTGTGTGATAGGAGATTAGATTGTGAGCTCCGGGGTCAGGGATGATGGGAGTAGTGATACACTGTGTGATAGGAGATTAGATTGTGAGCTCCGGGGTCAGGGATGATGGGAGTAGTGATACACTGTGTGATAGGAGATTAGATTGTGAGCTCCGGGGTCAGGGATGATGGGAGTAGTGATACACTGTGTGATAGATTAGATTGTGAGCTCCGGGGTCAGGGATGATGGGAGTAGTGATACACTGTGTGATAGATTAGATTGTGAGCTCCGGGGTCAGGGATGATGGGAGTAGTGATACACTGTGTGATAGGAGATTAGATTGTGAGCTCTGGGGTCAGGGATGATGGGAGTAGTGATACACTGTGTGATAGGAGATTAGATTGTGAGCTCCGGGGTCGGGGATGATGGGAGTAGTGATACACTGTGTGATAGGAGATTAGATTGTGAGCTCCGGGGTCAGGGATGATGGGAGTAGTGATACACTGTGTGATAGATTAGATTGTGAGCTCTGGGGTCAGGGATGATGGGAGTAGTGATACACTGTGTGATAGGAGATTAGATTGTGAGCTCCGGGGTCGGGGATGATGGGAGTAGTGATACACTGTGTGATAGGAGATTAGATTGTGAGCTCCGGGGTCAGGGATGATGGGAGTAGTGATACACTGTGTGATAGGAGATTAGATTGTGAGCTCCGGGGTCGGGGATGATGGGAGTAGTGATACACTGTGTGATAGGAGGTTAGATTGTGAGCTCCGGGGTCAGGGATGATGGGAGTAGTGATACACTGTGTGATAGGAGATTAGATTGTGAGCTCCGGGGTCAGGGATGATGGGAGTAGTGATACACTGTGCGATAGGAGATTAGATTGTGAGCTCTGGGGTCGGGGATGATGGGAGTAGTGATACACTGTGTGATAGGAGATTAGATTGTGAGCTCCGGGGTCGGGGATGATGGGAGTAGTGATACACTGTGTGATAGGAGATTAGATTGTGAGCTCCGGGGTCAGGGATGATGGGAGTAGTGATACACTGTGTGATAGGAGATTAGATTGTGAGCTCCGGGGTCAGGGATGATGGGAGTAGTGATACACTGTGTGATAGGAGATTAGATTGTGAGCTCCGGGGTCAGGGATGATGGGAGTAGTGATACACTGTGCGATAGGAGATTAGATTGTGAGCTCTGGGGTCGGGGATGATGGGAGTAGTGATACACTGTGTGATAGGAGATTAGATTGTGAGCTCCGGGGTCGGGGATGATGGGAGTAGTGATACACTGTGTGATAGGAGATTAGATTGTGAGCTCCGGGGTCAGGGATGATGGGAGTAGTGATACACTGTGTGATAGGAGATTAGATTGTGAGCTCCGGGGTCAGGGATGATGGGAGTAGTGATACACTGTGTGATAGGAGATTAGATTGTGAGCTCCGGGGTCAGGGATGATGGGAGTAGTGATACACTGTGTGATAGATTAGATTGTGAGCTCTGGGGTCAGGGATGATGGGAGTAGTGATACACTGTGTGATAGGAGATTAGATTGTGAGCTCTGGGGTCAGGGATGATGGGAGTAGTGATATACTGTGTGATAGGAGATTAGATTGTGAGCTCCGGGGTCAGGGATGATGGGAGTAGTGATACACTGTGTGATAGGAGATTAGATTGTGAGCTCTGGGGTCAGGGATGATGGGAGTAGTGATACACTGTGTGATAGATTAGATTGTGAGCTCTGGGGTCAGGGATGATGGGAGTAGTGATACACTGTGTGATAGGAGATTAGATTGTGAGCTCCGGGGTCAGGGATGATGGGAGTAGTGATACACTGTGTGATAGGAGATTAGATTGTGAGCTCCGGGGTCAGGGATGATGGGAGTAGTGATACACTGTGTGATAGATTAGATTGTGAGCTCTGGGGTCAGGGATGATGGGAGTAGTGATACACTGTGTGATAGATTAGATTGTGAGCTCTGGGGTCAGGGATGATGGGAGTAGTGATACACTGTGTGATAGGAGATTAGATTGTGAGCTCTGGGGTCAGGGATGATGGGAGTAGTGATACACTGTGTGATAGGAGATTAGATTGTGAGCTCTGGGGTCAGGGATGATGGGAGTAGTGATACACTGTGTGATAGGAGATTAGATTGTGAGCTCCGGGGTCAGGGATGATGGGAGTAGTGATACACTGTGTGATAGATTAGATTGTGAGCTCTGGGGTCAGGGATGATGGGAGTAGTGATACACTGTGTGATAGGAGATTAGATTGTGAGCTCCGGGGTCAGGGATGATGGGAGTAGTGATACACTGTGTGATAGGAGATTAGATTGTGCGCTCTGGGGTCAGGGATGATGGGAGTAGTGATACACTGTGTGATAGGAGATTAGATTGTGAGCTCCGGGGTCAGGGATGATGGGAGTAGTGATACACTGTGTGATAGGAGATTAGATTGTGAGCTCTGGGGTCGGGGATGATGGGAGTAGTGATACACTGTGTGATAGGAGGTTAGATTGTGAGCTCCGGGGTCAGGGATGATGGGAGTAGTGATACACTGTGTGATAGGAGATTAGATTGTGAGCTCCGGGGTCAGGGATGATGGGAGTAGTGATACACTGTGTGATAGGAGATTAGATTGTGAGCTCCGGGGTAAGGGATGATGGGAGTAGTGATACACTGTGTGATAGGAGATTAGATTGTGAGCTCTGGGGTCGGGGATGATGGGAGTAGTGATACACTGTGTGATAGGAGATTAGATTGTGAGCTCCGGGGTCAGGGATGATGGGAGTAGTGATACACTGTGTGATAGGAGATTAGATTGTGAGCTCCGGGGTCAGGGATGATGAGAGTAGTGATGCACTGTGTGATAGGAGATTAGATTGTGAGCTCTGGGGTCAGGGATGATGGGAGTAGTGATACACTGTGTGATAGGAGATTAGATTGTGAGCTCTGGGGTCAGGGATGATGAGAGTAGTGATGCACTGTGTGATAGGAGATTAGATTGTGAGCTCCGGGGTCAGGGATGATGGGAGTAGTGATGCACTGTGTGATAGGAGATTAGATTGTGAGCTCTGGGGTCAGGGATGATGGGAGTAGTGATACACTGTGTGATAGGAGATTAGATTGTGAGCTCTGGGGTCAGGGATGATGGGAGTAGTGATACACTGTGTGATAGGAGATTAGATTGTGAGCTCTGGGGTCAGGGATGATGAGAGTAGTGATACACTGTGTGATAGGAGATTAGATTGTGAGCTCTGGGGTCAGGGATGATGGGAGTAGTGATACACTGTGTGATAGGAGATTAGATTGTGAGCTCTGGGGTCAGGGATGATGAGAGTAGTGATACACTGTGTGATAGGAGATTAGATTGTGAGCTCCGGGGTCAGGGATGATGAGAGTAGTGATGCACTGTGTGATAGGAGATTAGATTGTGAGCTCTGGGGTCAGGGATGATGGGAGTAGTGATACACTGTGTGATAGGAGATTAGATTGTGAGCTCTGGGGTCAGGGATGATGAGAGTAGTGATACACTGTGTGATAGGAGATTAGATTGTGATTTCTGGGGTCAGGGATGATGAGAGTAGTGATGCACTGTGTGATGGGAGATTAGATTGTGAGCTCTGGGGTCAGGGATGATGGGAGTAGTGATACACTGTGTGATAGGAGATTAGATTGTGAGTTCTGGGGTCAGGGATGATGAGAGTAGTGATGCACTGTGTGATAGGAGATTAGATTGTGAGCTCTGGGGTCAGGGATGATGAGAGTAGTGATACACTGTGTGATAGGAGATTAGATTGTGAGCTCTGGGGTCGGGGATGATGGGAGTAGTGATACACTGTGTGATAGGAGATTAGATTGTGAGCTCTGGGGTCAGGGATGATGAGAGTAGTGATGCACTGTGTGATAGGAGATTAGATTGTGAGCTCTGGGGTCGGGGATGATGAGAGTAGTGATACACTGTGTGATAGGAGATTAGATTGTGAGCTCTGGGGTCGGGGATGATGGGAGTAGTGATACACTGTGTGATAGGAGATTAGATTGTGAGCTCTGGGGTCAGGGATGATGAGAGTAGTGATACACTGTGTGATAGGAGATTAGATTGTGAGCTCTGGGGTCAGGGATGATGGGAGTAGTGATACACTGTGTGATAGGAGATTAGATTGTGAGCTCTGGGGTCAGGGATGATGGGAGCAGTGATACACTGTGTGATGGGAGATTAGATTGTGAGCTCCGGGGTCAGGGATGATGGGAGTAGTGATACACTGTGTGATAGGAGATTAGATTGTGAGCTCTGGGGTCGGGGATGATGGGAGTAGTGATACACTGTGTGATAGGAGATTAGATTGTGAGCTCCGGGGTCAGGGATGATGGGAGTAGTGATACACTGTGTGATGGGAGATTAGATTGTGAGCTCCGGGGTCGGGGATGATGGGAGTAGTGATACACTGTGTGTGATGATGCTGGGGTACGTGCTGGGGTGTGGGCAGGGACAGGGTTAATCCTTGGCTATTAATACTCTGGATTCCGCACATATTGGGTGTTACCAGGAAATACCAGAACAAACCTCCTGATAACAGCTCCAAGTCCCATCATCTGTCAGAGGCCACAGTGCTGCGCCCCCTGCTGGTGACAGCGCGGTACTGAGGAACACGCCACCTGCTCACTTGTCGGCTGGGAAACTTAGGATGAACAGATGGAGATCTCCAGGAGTCGCTGCGCAGATGTCTCTTGTGATTGCTCTTCTGGCTCCAGACTCTTCACCTGATTCACTGTATCCACTGCTCAATTGATAGTAAGAATGTAATATAGAAATATTCTCTTATTCACTGACAGCAGAGACGGTGCGATGGCGAGAACAGAAAGATTTCATCTATATATTAATAGTTCTCATTCTGGGCGGAGTTTAGTGATCACATGACTGCTGTGTATAGACTATGTGGAGCGCCCCTTTAATTTCCCGACTTCTCACTGTGGGTCTGATCCAGTGATGACGATGGCTGTGAAAAGGACAGGATTTTTGCCTCCAGTAATTTGTACTTTGTTTTCCTTTCTATCTTTTGACAAAACCAGAATCACGGGGCGTCAATAATCCAGAGCCCTGAGACGTAACATCACAGCGTGTCCATTCCACGTATCTCAGCTACACTAAGGAGAGAAGTTCTGGGCCACACATATTAATTATGGAACTTAGATTTCTCCTTTACCCCCCAGTGTATAACATTCGACCTCATCACCCCCCGGTGTATAACATCCGACCTCATCACCCCCGATGTATAACATCCGACCTCATCACCCCCCGGTGTATAACATCCGACCTCATCACCCCCCGGTGTATAACATCCGACCTCATCACCCCCCGGTGTATAACATCCGACCTCATCACCCCCCGGTGTATAACATCCGACCTCATCACCCCCCGGTGTATAACATCCGACCTCATCACCCCCCGGTGTATAACATCCGACCTCATCACCCCCCAGTGTATAACATCCGACCTCATCACCCCCCGGTGTATAACATCCGACCTCATCACCCCCCGATGTATAACATCCGACCTCATCACCCCCGATGTATAACATCCGACCTCATCACCCCCGATGTATAACATCCGACCTCATCACTCCCGGTGTATAACATCCGACCTCATCACCCCCGGTGTATAACATCCGACCTCATCACCCCCGATGTATAACATCCGACCTCATCACCCCCGGTGTATAACATCCGACCTCATCACTCCCGGTGTATAACATCCAACCTCATCACCCCCGATGTATAACATCCGACCTCATCACCCCCGATGTATAACATCCGACCTCATCACCCCCGATGTATAACATCCGACCTCATCACTCCCGGTGTATAACATCCGACCTCATCACCCCCGGTGTATAACATCCGACCTCATCACTCCCGGTGTATAACATCCGACCTCATCACCCCCGATGTATAACATCCGACCTCATCACCCCTGATGTATAACATCCGACCTCATCACCCCCGGTGTATAACATCCGACCTCATCACCCCCGATGTATAACATCCGACCTCATCACCCCTGATGTATAACATCCGACCTCATCACCCCCGGTGTATAACATCCGACCTCATCACTCCCGATGTATAACATCCGACCTCATCACCCCCGATGTATAACATCCGACCTCATCACTCCCGGTGTATAACATCCGACCTCATCACCCCCGGTGTATAACATCCGACCTCATCACCCACGGTGTATAACATCCGACCTCATCACCCCCGATGTATAACATCCGACCTCATCACCCCCGATGTATAACATCCGACCTCATCACTCCCGGTGTATAACATCCGACCTCATCACCCCCGGTGTATAACATCCGACCTCATCACCCCCGATGTATAACATCCGACCTCATCACCCCCGGTGTATAACATCCGACCTCATCACTCCCGGTGTATAACATTCAACCTCATCACCCCCGATGTATAACATCCGACCTCATCACCCCCGATGTATAACATCCGACCTCATCACCCCCGATGTATAACATCCGACCTCATCACTCCCGGTGTATAACATCCGACCTCATCACCCCCGGTGTATAACATCCGACCTCATCACTCCCGGTGTATAACATCCGACCTCATCACCCCCGATGTATAACATCCGACCTCATCACCCCTGATGTATAACATCCGACCTCATCACCCCCGGTGTATAACATCCGACCTCATCACTCCCGGTGTATAACATCCGACCTCATCACCCCCGATGTATAACATCCGACCTCATCACTCCCGGTGTATAACATCCGACCTCATCACCCCCGGTGTATAACATCCGACCTCATCACCCACGGTGTATAACATCCGACCTCATCACCCCCGGTGTATAACATCCGACCTCATCACCCCCGATGTATAACATCCGACCTCATCACTCCCGGTGTATAACATCCGACCTCATCACCCCCGGTGTATAACATCCGACCTCATCACTCCCGGTGTATAACATCCGACCTCATCACTCCCGGTGTATAACATCTGGCCCCATCAACCCCGATATATAACATCCAGCCCCATCACCCCCCCGGTGTATAACATCCGACCTCATCACCCCCCGGTGTATAACATCCGACCTCATCACTCCCGGTGTATAACATCTGGCCCCATCACTCCCGGTGTATAACATCTGGCCCCATCAACCCCGATGTATAACATCCAGCCCCATCACCCCCCCGGTGTATAACATCCGACCTCATCACCCCCGATGTATAACATCCGACCTCATCACCCCCCGGTGTATAACATCCGACCTCATCACCCCCGGTGTATAACATCTGGGCCCATCACCCCCGATGTATAACATCCGGCCCCATCACCCCTGATGTATAACATCCAACCTCATCACCCACCGCTGTATAACATCTGGCCCCATCACCCCCGATGTATAACATCCGGCCCCATCACCCCTGGTGTATAACATCCGACCTCATCACCCCCTGTATATAACATCTGGCCCCATCACCCCCAGTATATAACATCTGGCCCCATCACCCCCCCGGTGTATAACATCTGGCCCCATCATTCCCCCCGGTGTATAACATCCAGCCCTATCACCCCCCGTGTATAACATCCAGCCCCATCACCCCCCGGTGTATAACATCTGTCCCCATCACCCCCCGGTGTATAACATCTGTCCCCATCACCCCCGATGTATAACAACCGGCCCCATCACCCCCCGGTGTATAACATCCGACCTCATCACCCCCGATGTATAACATCTGGCCCCATCACCCCCCGGTGTATAACATCCGACCTCCTCGCCCCCGGTGTATAACATCCGACCTCATCACCCCCGCTGTATAACATCTGGCCCCATCATCCCCCGACGTATAACATCCGACCTCATCACCCCCGGTGTATAACATCTGGCCCCATCACCTCAAATGTATAACATCTGGCCCCATCACCCCCTGGTGTATAACATCTGACCTCATCACCCCCCGGTGTATAACATCTGGCCCCATCACCCCCCCGGTGTATAACATCCGGCCTCATCACGTCCCGGTGTATAAAATCCGGCCCCATCACCCCCCGGTGCAGAACATCCGACCCCATTACCCCTCGGTGTATAACTTCTGGCCCCATCACCCCCCTGGTGTATAACATATGGCCCCATCACCCCCCCGGTGTATAACATTCGGCCGCATCACTCCCGGTGTATAACATCCAGCCCCATCACCCCCCCGGTGTATAACATCCAGCCCTATCACCCCCCGTGTATAAAATCCGGCCCCATCACCCCCAGTGTATAACATCCGACCTCATCACCCCCGGTGTATAATATCTGGCCCCATCACCCCCGGTGTATAACATCCGGCCCCATCACTCCCGGTGTATAACATCTGGCCCCATCACCCCCAAAAGGTGGAGTCCCAAAAGGGGGCGATGACCCAAATCGGGGTGGTAGCCCAAAAGGGGGTGGAGTCCCAAATTGGGGTGGTAACCAAAAAAGAAGTGGAGTCCCAAAAGGGGGTGGAATCCCAAATTGGGGTCGTAACCCAAAAGGGGGTGGAGTCTCAGAGGGAGGCGGTGACCCAAATTTGGGTGGTGGTCCAGAAAGGGGCCGAGTGTGAAGAAATGGCAGCACTGGTTGGCTCAGTGGGTATGTCTGGGAAACCACAGTGTTCATGTATGTCATTTCCAGAATGTGGGATATTCTTTCCGGGTGATGACTGGCCGCAAGTGTGTACCGTGATGTTACACCGGGAAGGATATCGGGACGGTTGGACTCCAAGAGTCAGGTGACGCTGGTAGGAACTCCTCTCACTTTCTGTCTGACCGAGAAAATGGCCCAGGTTCGCTGTGCACATGGGGTCACGGTGAACTATGCGGTAGACAGCATAATGTTTGAGGGGCTCGGAGGCAGTGAGTGCCAAGGTGGCAGTATACCATCAGACTTAGTGTATGCCTTGGAGTGGGGCCGGGACTTTGTCAGGTTTGATGATATATGCCACGAGGGTGGAGACGTTCCTACTGTTGGGCTAACCAATACGAAGACGCTGACGACTCCTAACGTGGACAGGCCAGACGTAGGGGCGACCAGAGAAAGAGTTGCGTCAGATGAATTTACTGACCTGACGTCACCTGAAGGGTACCACAGTGTGAATGAGAATGTTGTGGTAAACAAAAAGAGCGGAGCTGACACACCGATAGAGAGTGTCTTGGGGGTTCACCGTACAATGTGGTGTGACTGTGACGTGTTGTTGCCAGTAGCCACCACTAGAACTGAATCTAGTGCTGTGCTGACTGAAACTCGTGACAAAACTGACGCTGACCTGGTGGGTAAGACGGCGGAAGTAGTCACACGGTTAGTGAGTAACTGGAGAGATGACTTAATCTCTGGGGGTGACTTTGGCTCTGAGAAAGAAAGGGAGCACAGAATAGAAGGGCTAGAGAAAGAAGTCTCTGAGCTCAAAGGCCACATGGTAATGTGGCAAGGACTGAACAAGGCCCTCAGAGAGGAGGTGGATGAGTGTGTCAAACAAGAAAGAGTCCTGAGACAAACGGCTGAGCACAGGGTCGAGGAGCTCAAGAAAGAGATCTTGGAGCTCAGAGGTCACCTGTCCACCTGGCAAAGTGTGAACAAGAACCTCAAGGAAGAGATGGAGGAACTCAGAGGAGTAGTTAACAGTCTGCGGCGGGAGAAATTGGACGAAGACTTACCGCGGGTGAGCCTGAGTGATAAGACAGAACTGCCAGTAGCCATAGTGGCCAAGGGTCATGAAGTGATCCCATTGTGTGAAGTTGAGGAGTTAAGAACTGAAGAAGACAGTCACCTGGTCGGGTCAACTGTAGTGAGGGAAGTGTCCTTGGTAAGGCCAGAGCCTCCTGGCCTGGAAGAGAGCAAGACCACGTCCTTCAAGACTGTGATTGACGTTCCAGAAGACATGCAAGACGCCTGTGCGGAGGAAGGTGTGCATGAGGCTTTCAAAGAGGCGGTCAAGGCGTGTGAGGTGCACTGGGCACCTGAGACTCGGCAGTTGGTGATAATATCCGCCAGAGAAGATACAGCAAACCGGGTAGCTGTCCTGAAAGAGATGCATCTACAGTGTCTCCACGTCAAACAGTTGGTCAGGCAGAGTAATATGAAAGCTGCTCGACGCCTGGAGTTAGCCAGGGAGGCTATGGATCGGTTGGGTTTGCGGAAAGATGTGGTTCCGGTACCCAAAGCTCTGATTGGGAGAATCATTGGAAGATCCGGGAAGGTGATGCAAGACCTTGTGAATATCTCCGGTGTGGTGAGGGTGAGGATCCCTCCTGATGATGAAGACCAGGTATCCAGTGAAGTGGGTAGAATTCCCATCATCGTGGTTGGCTCCGTGGAGAGCCTGAGAGACTTTCGGATGCTCGTGGAGTATCGAGTGGGGTACCTGCAAGAAATTGAGCAGTTGAGGCTGGACCGTCAGCGAATTAATAAAGAAGTACGGAATACCAGATGGCTGCCGCCTGCAATCCAACAAGATGTAAGGACCCGAAGAGTGCCACCAAGAAGTGATAGGACTGATGACCGTACCAACCGGGAGAGCCGGTCAGTGGGAGAACGGTCAGGTGACGAAGCGCACTCTAGGAGGGTGGTGACTAAACAGTGTCTGATGACGCAGACAGACTCCAACTGGAGGGTCAAAGACAATGACCGATATTTTGACCGCTGGGGGCGTGGGAGGCCTAACGCAGAGATGAGGCCGTATGACAGATGGAGACGGTTCTCTCGACCTGTGGGGCAAGGTGTAATGAGTGTCCGGTCTCGAGATCCTGGTGTAAGATTGTGTGTTCAACCCCACAAGTTTGAACAGAGGGGCGGGGTATGTGGTGTAATTACTACTGTGTCCACTAGGGGGCGCTGTGTGGATGTCCCAAGAGAACGGATGAGTTGCAGAATACTGAGTGGCCGTTGTGTATCTCAAAGTGGGTGGCTTTGAGATGAAGGCTTGGTTATGTGCTGATTAGCAGAGCTGATCTTTCGTGCCTATGTGTTAGGGAGAGGCCTTCAGGCAGCTGGAGAGATGGGCGGGTTCTAGCTGCCCACAAACCCACCCAGGGGTGTGTCTGATAACACCTATAGTAAAAGGCTATGTGAGTGTGTGAAGGACCTGTGATGAGGTCATAGCCATGTGACCCGGTGGGCGTGGCTGCAGACCATATATGGTGGCCAGGGTAGGTCACATGGGTGAATGCTGGGACCTGATTGGT
Source organism: Dendrobates tinctorius (assembly GCF_039654945.1). Taxonomy (NCBI): domain Eukaryota; kingdom Metazoa; phylum Chordata; class Amphibia; order Anura; family Dendrobatidae; genus Dendrobates; species Dendrobates tinctorius. The sequence continues at coordinate 2,945,395 of NW_027361849.1, read as the reverse complement.
CCAGTTTGGAAGGTCCCGTGAGGAGGAGGATCTCCTCACTAACAGCCTGTGTGTGGCTGGGTGTAATGGCGCCAGCGTCTGAGAGTCCCAGAGGAGAGAGGGGATGTCTGCAGCGTGAGGAAACAGCCATGAGAGAACCCTGACGTGGGTGAGATAAGGATGAGGCTGAAGAGCCTGTAGAATGGACGCTATGCTGTTTATGATGGTGAATAAACCTCATGGACTATGTTATGGTTTATGAAGACCCGAGCTGGATCTGATTGTGTGGCTGCCAAGCGAGTGTCCCCCAACCTGGAGTGACAGCGCTGCCTCACAGCCGCTATAAACAACGTTTGGTGGAAATCTTAACCTTCAGCACAAGACATTGTGGACAACTGTAGCTTCAGGATTGTGGGGAAGAGCCTTATCTGCCCCCATGTCTCCACACAGACCGGGGCCACACTGAGCCTCGCACCTCTGAAGCTCAGCTGTGTAACCCTGCACCCGTGTGACGAGATATTACACCCGTGTGACTGTTCTATCCACCACACTTGACTTAGTAACCGGAGCGGTCCGGACAATACGCTGCGCGCACACAATGGAGGGGCAGCGATCTGATTGCACAGAGCGGTGCAACCGATCCCTGAAAGGCGCCATTGTCAGGCTGGAGACGATCACTTCACATTAAAGGACACTGACCAGTCTTTCCTAGCGCTCGGCCACACAAGGGCTGCTTTGTCCTGGAAGGTAATGTGACATCAATACATGATGGCCCCTGTGACGGAGAGGACAGGTGCGGTCTGACCTAACTCACTGCCCGAAATTATCCCCAGTGGAGCAGAGTACAACTCCCATCATACGAGCAAGACGACACAAAGGGCAATAGTCCAGGAGCCTTCGGCCTGCCCCAATATGTGACACTGACAGCTCTATAGAGCAGAGATGATGGGGGTTATACTGCTGGCATATGATGGGAGTTATACTGCGCCCGGGTGGCGAGCATTTTTATTGGTACATTTATACAGTGTCTTCAATATAATGGCACAGGAGATCGCGGTATGCGCACACGTTGACTCCGGCGCCATTTTATTGTTGTACTACGATGTTAATATAGCAGTGCGCATGCGCCGGCCAAGGGGATAATGGTGACGGCTGTCACAAGCGCACTGCTAAGCAGACGGTGTAGTAGAATTCTTCAGTAAAATAGTTTGGGAGACAAAGTGTGCGAGTACCGCCATCTCCAGATCCACATATGAAGTGTCTTCTATAAAATGGCGCCGTACTGCAGTATAAATTTGTGCTGACTACGTCGCCACACTGCGCAGGTGCCGTCCATTCCTGCTTCAGACAGAAGGACACATCCACCGTTATATATAAGATTAGCATTGACTTACAGCATTTGTCTGCCCTGCACCAAAGCGATCAAGCTCTGAGTATATGAGCATTTACAGCTCTGGCAAAAATTAAGAGCGCACTGCACAGTTGTATAAAAATCCGCTTCTCTCCATGTCTGACAGCCATTCCTCCATTCCAGTGTCAGGTGAATTCCAACCAGAGTCCACCTCATTCTACTCAATGTGCTTCTGATCAGGTGATCACCTGAACCAAATCTTATCTAACAAAAGAAAGTATATAAACCCTGCTGTGGTGTCCACAATCCTCCTGCAATAGGACAAGCTGGACGGCAAAACAAGTGCTAGTAATATCCCAAAAGTTATAGGAATGTAAAAATAACTTATAACCATGCCAAAGGAGATGAAAAGAAAAGTCTTGAGTGAGGAAAAGAAGGGCTCAATTCTGGCTTTCCTAGCAGAGGGATACAGTGAGCGTCAGGTTGCCTCCATCCTTAAAATTTCTAAGACGGCAGTCCATTACAATAAGGTCAAGCAGCAGAGATTGAGGACAACAAAGCTACAGACCGGCAGAGGGTGAAAACGGCTCTCCACTGACCGGGATGACAGTCATCTTATTCAAATGTCACTCAGCAACCGCAGGATGACATCAAGTGACCTACAAAAGGAATGGCAAATGGCAGCTGGGGTGAAGTGCACGGCAAGAACAGTTCATAACAGGCTCCTAGAGGCAGGGCTCAAGTCATGTAAAGCTAGAAAAAGGCCTTTCCTCAATGAGAAGCAAAGGAGAGACAGGCTGAAGTTTACCAGAGACCATAAGGATTGGACCATAGAGGACTGGAGTAAGGTAATCTTCTCTGATGAGTCTAATTTTCAGCTTTGCCAAACACCTGGTCGTCTAATGGTTAGTCGGAGACCTGGAGAGTCGTACAAGCCACAGTGTCTTGCACCCACTGTGAAATTAGGTGGAGGATCGGTGATGATCTGGGGAGGCTTCAGCAAGGCTGGAATTGGGCAGGTTAATCTTTGCGAAGGACGTATGAACCAAGCCGCATACAAGGTAATCCTGGAAAAACAGCGGATTCCTTCTGCTCAGGCAATGTTCCCCAACTCTGAGGACAGTGCGCCATGCCACACAGCTAGGTCACTCAATGTGTGGATGAAGGACCACCACATCCAATCCCTGTCATGGCCGCCCAATCTCCAGACCTGAACCCCACTGAAAACTTCTGGAATGTAATCAGGAGGAAGATGGAGAGTCACAAGCCATCAGACAAAGAAGAACTGCTGACATATGTACCAGGAGTGGCATAAGGTCACCCAAAAGCAGAGTGAGAGACTGGAGGAAAGCAGCCAAGACGCAGGAAAGCTGGGGTTAACAATCATGTATTCCTATTTTCGGGCCCCAGTGCCGCCGGTTTGGCGCTTCCTCCTCGTCCTCTTGAGTCTGAGCTGCTTATCGTCACCCTCCCCGGAGCGGCGGTGACAGGTGCAGTAATCCGGGTGGTGGCATCTGTCACGCCTGGCGCTGGATGGGTTAACCCTGTCTGCCGGGGTTATGTAAAGAGATTAATCCGGCATGTGTGACCATCAGGGGGTGAAAGTTAGGACGTGTGCGGGGGCTCGGGCTGGGGACAGGTGGACCCGAATAATGGGGAACTTATCACAGGTGACCGGCAGCAATATGGCGGCTCCATGATATATTACCACGGCCAGTGAAGTGTCGGCACAGTACTCGGGCAGCATCACCTCCCGTCCTCTGCGCTGGCACATTTGTTGCTTCTCTTTCACGGCAGTTTTCTACTGTGCTGCAGGATGGCTGCTTCATCCTCCTACATGATGACACGTCAGAGACGACCGTGAACACGTCAATCCTCCAAAACCTAGTGTACTCTATATGCACTATACAGAGGCCACTGTCCACATAAAGGACCACCAACGTCACCGTCCACATAAAGGACCACCAACGTCACCGTCCACATAAAGGACCACCAACGTCACCGTCCACATAAAGGACCACCAACGTCACCGTCCACATAAAGGACCACCAACGTCACCGTCCACATAAAGGACCACCAACATCACCGTCCACATAAAGGACCACCAACGTCACCGTCCACATAAAGGACCACCAACGTCACCGTCCACATAAAGGACCACCAACGTCACCGTCCACATAGGGGACCACCAATGTCACCGTCCTCATAAAGGACCACCAACGTCACCGTCCACATAAAGGACCACCAACGTCACCGTCCACATAAAGGACCACCAACGTCACCGTCCACATAGGGGACCACCAATGTCACCGTCCTCATAGGGGACCACCGGCCTCACCGTCCACAAAGGGGACCATCGACGTCACCGTCCACATAGGGGATCACCAACGTCATAGTCCACATAAAGGACCACCAACGTCACCATCCACATAAAGGACCACCAACGTCACCGTCCACATAGGGGACCACCAATGTCACCGTCCTCATAGGGGACCACCGGCCTCACCGTCCACATAGGGGACTACCGACGTCACCGTCCACATAGGGGACCACCGGCCTCACCGTCCACATAATGGACCACCAACATCACCATCCACATAAAGGACCACCACCGTCACCGTCCACATAAAGGACCACCAACGTCACCGTCCACATAAAAGACCACCGTCACCGTCCACATAAAGGACCACCGTCACCGTCCACATAGGGGACCACCGGCCTCACCGTCCACATAGGGGACCACCGGCCTCACCGTCCACAAAGGGGACCATCGACGTCACCGTCCACATAGGGGACCACCGGCCTCACCGTCCACAAAGGGGACCATCGACGTCACCGTCCACATAGGGGACCACCGGCCTCACCGTCCACAAAGGGGACCATCGACGTCACCGTTAACATAGGGGACTACCGACGTCACCGTCCACACAGGCGACCACCGGCCTCACCGTCCACATAATGGACCACCAACATCACCGTCCACATAAAGGACCACCAACGTCACCGTCCACATAGGGAACCACCAATGTCACAGTCTTCATAGGGGACCACCGGCCTCATCGTCCACAAAGGGGACCATCGACGTCACCGTCCACATAGGGGAGCAACAACGTCACCGTCCACATAGGGGAGCAAAAACGTCACCGTCCACACAGGGAAGCACCTACCTCGCCATCCACATAGGGAAGCAACGACGTCACCGTCCACATAGGGGAGCGCCGACGTCACCGTCCACATAGGGGAGCGCCGACGTCACCGTCCACATAGGGGAGCGCCGACGTCACCGTCCACATAGGGGGCACCGACGTCACCGTCCACATAGGGGAGAACCGACGTCACCATCCACATAGGGGGCACAGACGTCACCGTCCACATAGGGGAGAACCGACGTCACCATCCACATAGGGGGCACAGACGTCACCGTCCACATAGGGGAGAACCGACGTCACCATCCACATAGGGGGCACAGACGTCACCGTCCACATAGGGGAGCGCCGACGTCACCGTCCACATAGGGGAGCGCCGACGTCACCGTCCACATAGGGGAGCGCCGACGTCACCGTCCACATAGGGGAGCGCCGACGTCACCGTCCACATAGGGGAGCGCCGACGTCACCGTCCACATAGGGGGCACCGACGTCACCGTCCACATAGGGGAGAACCGACGTCACCATCCACATAGGGGGCACCGACGTCACCGTCCACATAGGGGAGAGCCGACGTCACCATCCACATAGGGGAGCGCCGACGTCACCGTCCACGTACGGAGGCAGACTGGCTCGGTAGCGGATGGGCCGTGGACATGGCAGCCAATATTCTCTGTTGTGATCCTTGACTCCATCCCCGTCCTCACTAGGACAGGATCCGACCATTTACCGGAGAACCAACAGTGACTCCACCAGTGACCCCAGAGCTGTGATGTCTCCTCATCCTTCAGCCACGTCCCTGCACGGCTTCCTGACTATTGTTCCTCCACATCCGGACGCCCATCGTCCCCGAAGCTTTATACAAGAGTCTATATAAAATGCATTGTAACGGAGCAGGGGCCCTGAGAAAAAGCCTGACTGGGGGCCACACCTGCCAGCCCCTGTTCTCACAGGTTTTCCACCACAGACCGTGTACTGAGAATAATTGGACCCTTTGTGATCTCCTGGGGTCATGGATGATGCGAGTAGTAATACACTGAGTGTGAGGCATGTTACAGTGTCAACCCTTCTCAGCAGTGCAATTACATTACCAAGAAGGAGAAGATGATGGTGGAGACGTTAGCGATCTGCAGATGGTGGAGCAGGACGGATTGTACCCACAAACCAAGACAAGAGATGAAGATCCCACAAGAGATCATGTAGAAGAAGCAAAGCGGCCAATGACGTCCCCGATGTGCTCAATGGTGACAAGTCTGGAGACGCTACCGGCAGCTCCTGTGTAATCACCGACCAATGACATCACCATCAAGCACATCGGGGACAAGTCCTTAGACACTGCCGCCACAGGAGCAGGTGTAGGCCATGCTGGCGGCTCATAGTAGTGCCAGGAACTTGTGGCCTGGGGTTGCTGTGTGGAAAGATGGCTCCTGGACACTTCCACGGTCCCTCCTCGAGGGCTCTTCATGGCACTTTCTATGTCATCTCCAGCTATGATTGAGTACAAGATAAAAGCCGGACTCATCACTGAAGAAGGACAGGCCTCCATTCCAGCCTCAATCTGGAGACCACATGGACAATGTCATTAAGGGGCTTTCACGAGGAAACTTGGAAGTGTCCCAGGCGCTGTTCATCCACATGACAGCCGCGGCCGCCGCATGCTCCTCGTCCTCCTGTGAGCCGCCTCTGTGACCTGAACCTGCTTCTGTGGCTGCAGACTCGGAGACATTATTGGTCGGTGATTACACAGGAGCTGCCGGCAGCGGATCCCGATCATCTGTACAGTCAGCGGCAGAGCTTCCCTCCGACGACCATTAATGACCTCAGTGACCGCAGCCGGAGGGGAGAATCCAGAGGATCTTCACTATCCGCAGATCAGTGACGTCTCCGTCATCCGCCTCTTCTTGGTGCAGTAAATATGCAGTCCTGTGCAAAACTTTTAGGCAGGTAATAGGTGATTTATAGTGAATGAAGAAAAATGTAAATCCCATCAGTATCTGGTGACCGCCCGTCTCCTCCATCATCAGTATCTGGTGACCGCCCGTCTCCTCCATCATCAGTATCTGGTGACCGCCCGTCGCCTCCATCATCAGTATCTGGTGACCGCCCGTCACCTCCATCATCAGTATCTGGTGACCGCTCGTCGCCTCCATCATCAGTATCTGGTGACCGCCCGTCTCCTCCATCATCAGTATCTGGTGACCGCCCGTCACCTCCACCATCACTATCTGGTGACCGCCCGTCACCTCCACCATCACTATCTGGAGACCGCCCGTCTCCTCCATCATCAGTATCTGGTGACCGCCCGTCTCCTCCATCATCAGTATCTGGTGACCACCCGTCTCCTCCATCATCAGTATCTGGTGACCGCCCGTCACCTCCATCATCAGTATCTGGTGACCGCTCGTCGCCTCCATCATCAGTATCTGGTGACCGCCCGTCTCCTCCATCATAAGTATCTGGTGACCGCCCGTCGCCTCCATCATCAGTATCTGGCGACCGCCCGTCGGGCGGTCACCAAATAGTGATGGTGGAGGTGACGGGCGGTCCCCAGATAGTGATGGTGGAGGTGACGGGAGGTCCTCAGATAGTGATGGTGGAGGTGACGGGAGGTCCTCAGATAGTGATGGTGGAGGTGACGGGAGGTCCTCAGATAGTGATGGTGGAGGTGACGGGAGGTCCTCAGATAGTGATGGTGGAGGTGACGGGAGGTCCCCAGATAGTGATGGTGGAGGTGACGGGCGGTCTCCAGATAGTGATGGTGGAGGTGACGGGCGGTCACCAGATAGTGATGGTGGAGGTGACGGGCGGTCACCAGTTAGTGATGGTGGAGGTGACGGGTGGTCCCCAGATAGTGATGGTGGAGGTGACGGGCGGTCCCCAGATAGTGATGGTGGAGGTGACGGGCGGTCCCCAGATAGTGATGGTGGAGGTGACGGGCGGTCCCCAGATAGTGATGATGGTGGTGACGGGCGTTCCCCAGATAATGATGGTGGAGGTGACGGGCGGTCACCAAATAGTGATGGTGGAGGTGACGGGCGGTCCCCAGATAGTGATGGTGGAGGTGACGGGCGGTCCCCAGATAGTGATGGTGGATGTGATGGGAGGTCACCAAATAGTGATGGTGGAGGTGACGGGCGGTCCCCAGATAGTGATGGTGGAGGTGACGGGCGGTCCCCAGATAGTGATGGTGGATGTGATGGGAGGTCACCAGATAGTGATGATGGTGGTGACGGGCGGTCCCCAGATAGTGACGGTGAAGGTGACGGACGGTCCCCAGATAGTGATGATGGTGGTGACGGGCGGTCCCCAGATAGTGATGATGGTGGTGACGGGCGGTCCCCAGATAGTGATGATGGTGGTGACGGGCGGTCCCCAGATAGTGATAGTGGAGGTGACGGGCGGTCACCAAATAGTGATGGTGGAGGTGACGGGCGGTCCCCAGATAGTGATGGTGGAGGTGACGGGCGGTCCCCAGATAGCGATGGGATTTACATTTCTTCACTTTGTATTTTGGTGACTGATAGAAATAACCTATTAACCATTCTATTCCTGGAAGCCTCCTCTCGCTCGGCTCACTGCTCTACATGTATGTGCATATATACAGGGGTTGCAGTCGGGGCCCTGGATGACGGAGGTGACCAATATGAAAAAAAATCAAAGCTATTAAAAGTTTGCAATAATTCGGGGCCCCGCTGGGGCTTTGGTATTGGGGCCCATGAGCTTCACGTCGTACTACTGCACATACAGCATGCCGGCTGGGGTTAGGTACTTGGTGCGGACTCACCTGAGCTTGTTTGGGTTGTGTCTCTCCCGTCCGGTTCTGATCTGTAATATATGTGAGGTCCCAGGAGATGTTCTGTGTGACCCGATCCTGCAAGTGTCTGAGTCCCTCCAACATCAGCACTGAGTGATGGGCTTTCAGTTCCATTACATCCTGATGGACGGTCAGTCCCGGTTCTGTTGGGTTCTGATGGACGGTTAGTCCGGGTTCTGTTGGGTTCTGATGGACGGACAGTCTGTGTTCTATTGGGTTCTGATGGAGGGTCAGTCCGGGTTCTGTTGGGTTCTGATGGACGGTCGGTCCAGGTTCTGTTGGGTTCTGATGGACGGACAGTCTGTGTTCTATTGGGTTCTGATGGAGGGTCAGTCCGGGTTCTGTTGGGTCCTGATAGACGGTCAGTCCTGGTTCTGTTGGGTTCTGATGGACGGTCGGTCCAGGTTCTGTTGGGTTCTGATGGACGGTCAGTCAGGGTTCTGTTGGGTTCTGATGGACGGTCAGTCCGGGTTCTGTTGGGTTCTGATGGACGGTCAGTCAGGGTTCTGTTGGGTTCTGATGGACGGTCAGTCCGGGTTCTGTTGGGTTCTGATGGACGGTCAGTCAGGGTTCTGTTGGGTTCTGATGGACGGTCAGTCCGGGTTCTGTTGGGTTCTGATGGACGGTCAGTCCGGGTTCTGTTGGGTTCTGATGGACGGTCAGTCCGGGTTCTGTTGGGTTCTGATGGACGGTCAGTCCGGGTTCTGTTGGGTTCTGATGGACGGACAGTCCGGGTTCTGTTGGGTTCTGATGGACGGACAGTCCGGGTTCTGTTGGGATCAGTTGAGGTCGGGGTATGATCTCCTGATTGGTTGCGATTCGCTCTGGAATCTGCAGGAGAAACTTCTGCCGCTCGGAGTCTTTGAGCGTCCATCATTAACCCTTCCCACCCTGCAGAGGCTTCTTCCCGGGGTGCGGAGGTCCGCGCTGCTGCTCCCCATGCAGGAGCCGGTGTCGGAGCGGGGTGTCCGGGCGTCTTCTGGGACCATTCACCGTCCGGAGCGGCTGTAGAGGAGCGGGCGGTGCCCAGGAGCAGCACAGCCCGGAGCAGCAGCCGGGGGCCGGGGAGCATCATGCGAGAGCAGCCGGAGGACGAGGGAGCTCCCCGGAGCCGGAGGACGAGGCGACCGCGAAGACAGCAGCATGGAGCTGACACTGAGATCGGAGCGACCGGGGAGGGAGGAGAGAGGACGGAAGGAGAAAAGCCGGCCCACCGAGGGACAGAGCCGCCCCCGACCCCAAACCACCGAGGGACAGAGCCGCCCCCGACCCCAAACCACCGAGGGACAGAGCCGCCCCCGACCCCAAACCACCGAGGGACAGAGCCGCCCCCGACCCCAAACCACCGAGGGACAGAGCCGCCCCCGACCCCAAACCACCGAGGGACAGAGCCGCCCCCGACCCCAAACCACCGAGGGGCAGAGCCGCCCCCGACCCCAAACCACCGAGGGACAGAGCCGCCCCCGACCCCAAACCACCGAGGGGCAGAGCCGCCCCCGACCCCAAACCACCGAGGGACAGAGCCGCCCCCGACCCCAAACCACCGAGGGACAGAGCCGCCCCCGACCCCAAACCACCGAGGGACAGAGCCGCCCCCGACCCCAAACCACCGAGGGACAGAGCCGCCCCCGACCCCAAACCACCGAGGGACAGAGCCGCCCCCGACCCCAAACCACCGAGGGGCAGAGCCGCCCCCGACCCCAAACCACCGAGGGACAGAGCCACCCCTGACCCCAAACCACCGAGGGACAGAGCCGCCCCCGACCCCAAACCACCGAGGGACAGAGCCGCCCCCGACCCCAAACCACCGAGGGACAGAGCCGCCCCCGACCCCAAACCACCGAGGGACAGAGCCGCCCCCGACCCCAAACCACCGAGGGACAGAGCCGCCCCCGACCCCAAACCACCGAGGGACAGAGCCGCCCCCGACCCCAAACCACCGAGGGGCAGAGCCGCCCCCGACCCCAAACCACCGAGGGACAGAGCCGCCCCCGACCCCAAACCACCGAGGGGCAGAGCCGCCCCCGACCCCAAACCACCGAGGGACAGAGCCGCCCCCGACCCCAAACCACCGAGGGACAGAGCCGCCCCCGACCCCAAACCACCGAGGGACAGAGCCGCCCCCGACCCCAAACCACCGAGGGACAGAGCCGCCCCCGACCCCAAACCACCGAGGGACAGAGCCGCCCCCGACCCCAAACCACCGAGGGGCAGAGCCGCCCCCGACCCCAAACCACCGAGGGACAGAGCCACCCCTGACCCCAAACCACCGAGGGACAGAGCCGCCCCCGACCCCAAACCACCGAGGGACAGAGCCGCCCCCGACCCCAAACCACCGAGGGACAGAGCCGCCCCCGACCCCAAACCACCGAGGGACAGAGCCGCCCCCGACCCCAAACCACCGAGGGACAGAGCCGCCCCCGACCCCAAACCACCGAGGGACAGAGCCGCCCCCGACCCCAAACCACCGAGGGACAGAGCCGCCCCCAACCCCAAACCACCGAGGGGCAGAGCCGCCCCCGACCCCAAACCACCGAGGGACAGAGCCACCCCTGACCCCAAACCACCGAGGGGCAGAGCCACCCCCGACCCCAAACCACCGAGGGACAGAGCCGCCCCCGACCCCAAACCACCGAGGGACAGAGCCACCCCTGACCCCAAACCACCGAGGGACAGAGCCGCCCCGGACCCCAAACCACCGAGGGACAGAGCCACCCCTGACCCCAAACCACCGAGGGACAGAGCCGTCCCCAACCCCAAACCACCGAGGGACAGAGCCACCCCTGACCCCAAACCACCGAGGGACAGAGCCGCCCCCGACCCCAAACCACCGAGGGACAGAGCCACCCCTGACCCCAAACCACCGAGGGACAGAGCCGCCCCCGACCCCAAACCACCGAGGGACAGAGCCGCCCCTGACCCCAAACCACCGAGGGACAGAGCCGCCCCCGACCCCAAACCACCGAGGGACAGAGCCGCCCCTGACGCCAAACCACCGAGGGACAGAGCCGCCCCCGACCCCAAACCACCGAGGGACAGAGCCGCCCCCGACCCCAAACCACCGAGGGACAGACCCGCCCCAGAGCCACCGAGGGACAGAGCCGCCCCCGACCCCAAACCGCCGAGGGACAGAGCCGCCCCCGACCCCAAATCGCCTAGGGACAGAGCCTCCCCCGACCCCAAACCGCCGAGGGACAGAGCCGCCCCCTACCCCAAACCACCGAGGGACAGAGCCGCCCCAGAGCCACCGATGGACAGAGCCTCCCCCGACCCAAACCGCCGAGGGACAGAGCCGCCCTCGACCCCAAACCACCGAGGAACAGAGCCGCCGCCAACCTCAAACCACGAGGGACAGAGCCGCCCCCAACCCCAGAGCCACCGAGGGACAGAGCCGCCCCCGACCCCAAACCACCGAGGGACAGAGCCGTCCCCAAACCATCGAGGGACAGAGCCGACCCCGACCCCAAACCACCGAGGGACAGGGCCGACCCCAAACCATCGAGGGACAGAGCCGACCCCGACCCCAAACCACCGAGGGACAGAGCCGACCCCCCACAACTGAGCCACCGAGGGACAGAGCCGCCCCCGACCCCAAACCACCGAGGAACAGAGCCGCCCCCGACCCCAAACCACCGAGGGACAGAGCCGCCCCCGACCCCAAACCACCGAAGGACAGAGCCGCCGCCGACCCCAGAGCCACAGAGGGACCGAGCTGCCCCCGACCCCAAACCACCGAGGGACAGAGCCGACCCCAAACCACCGAGGGACAGAGCTGCCCCAGAGCCACCGAGGGACAGAGCCGACCCCCAAACCACTGAGGGACAGAGCCACCCCTGACCCCAAACCATCGAGGGACAGAGCCGCCCCCGACCCCAAACTACTGAACAGAGCCGCCCCCAACCCCAAACCACCGAGGGACAAAGCGGCCCCAGACCCCAAACCACCGAAGGACAGAGCCGCCGCCGACCCCAGAGCCACCGAGGGACAGAGCCGACCCCAAACCATCTGAAGAGGACGCCGTACACAGATGTCCCCGCAATCTGTGGTGTCCTGAAGAGGACGCCGTACAAAGGAGATGTCCCCGCAATCTGTGGTGACCTGAAGAGGACACTGCACACAGATGCCCCCGCAATCTGTGGTGACCTGAAGAGGGCGCCGTACACAGGAGTTGTCCCCGCAAACTGTGGTATCCTGAAGAGGGCGCCGTACACAGGAGATGTCCCCACAAACTGTGGTGTCCTGAAGAGGGCGCCGTACACAGATGTCCCCGCAATCTGTGGTGACCTGAAGAGGATGCCGTACACAGGAGATGTCCCCGCAATCTGTGGTGACCTGAAGAGGGCGCTGTACACAGGAGATGTCCCCGCAATCTGTGGTGACCTGAAGAGGGCGCTGTACACAGGAGATGTCCCCGCAATCTGTGATGACCTGAAGAGGATGCCGTACACAGGAGATGTCCCCGCAATCTGTGGTGACCTGAAGAGGGCGCTGTACACAGGAGATGTCCCCGCAATCTGTGGTGACCTGAAGAGGGCGCTGTACACAGGAGATGTCCCCGCAATCTGTGATGACCTGAAGAGGGCGATGTGTTATGATTGAGTCACCGTAGGAGGCAAAAATAGAAATGCTAGCTAAGTCCAGAAAACCAGAGAAGTTGGCAGCTATCGGATTGCAGACCCCTGAACCTATCAACAACTAGCAGTAGCCGTGGGGGGCTCCTACGATGCCCTAGGCCCCTCGATCACAGCCGGAGGACTACATAGCCTAAAGACAGAAAGGGAAATCTAAACTGCCCCAGAGCAGACTCCAAAGCAAAAGGCAGCCCCCCACATATAATGACGGTGAAGCAAGAAGAAAGAACAAAACACAGACAGAAAGATAGACTGAGCAAAGATGGGGCCCACGCTAGCTTAGATAGGAAAGGACAGGAAGGCTGCTGTCTGCAATCCGTGAAAAACCCTATGAAAATAAGCGCCAACAAACTGACAGTAAAAAAGGCCCTGAAGACGCTAGGCTTCAAAAAAGCTATGTCAGTACTCAGGAATATTCTGAAGACAGAGCAACAGGCAAAAGGAGATTCAGCTCACCCCAGCAGGGAATGGCAGAATCCAGAAAAGCAAGGAAAACAAAACACTAATGCAAAAAGGCAAAGCAGAAATCTTAGCTTTAGATGAGCAGGAATCAGACTGGTTTCCTAGAAGTCCACAGAGAAATCACCCGCAGGCCAGAAGGGCGTCGGCAGCCTTATATCCAGTCATTAACTCCACTCAGCCAGTCATCATCATCAGCCCCAGGTGTTTGACAATCAGGCTCACTACCTTTCTTCACCAGAAGAGGGAGTTCCTCGGGCCTCAGTAGTGAAGGTGAAAATGAACTCACAACAGCGATGTACACAGGAGATGTCCCCGCAATCTGTGGTGTCCTGAAGAGGGCGCCGTACACAGATGTCCCCGCAAACTGTGGTGTCCTGAAGAGGGTGCCGTACACAGATGTCCCCGCAATCTGTGGTGACCTGAAGAGGGCGCCGTACACAGGAGATGTCCCCGCAATCTGTGGTGACCTGAAGAGGGTGCCGTACACAGGAGATGTCCCCGCAAACTGTGGTGACCTGAAGAGGGTGCCGTACACAGGAGATGTCCCCGCAATCTGTGGTGACCTGAAGAGGGCGCCGTACACAGATGTCTCCGCAATCTGTGCTGTCCTGAAGAGGGCGCTGTACACAGGAGATGTCCCCACAATCTGTGGTGTCCTGAAGAGGACGCTGTACACAGGAGATGTCCCCACAATCTGTGGTGTCCTGAAGAGGGCGCCGTACACAGGAGATGTCTCCGCAATCTGTGGTGTCCTGAAGAGGGCGCCGTACACAGGAGATGTCCCCGTAATCTGTGGTGTCCTGAAGAGGGCGCTGTACACAGGAGATGTCCCCGCAATCTGTGGTGTCCTGAAGAGGACGCCGTACACAGGAGATGTCCCCGCAATCTGTGGTCTCCTGAAGAGGGCGCTGTACGCAGGAGATGTCCCCACAATCTGTGGTGTCCTGAAGAGGACGCCGTACACAGGAGATGTCCCCGCAATCTGTGGTCTCCTGAAGAGGGCGCTGTACACAGGAGATGTCCCCGCAATCTGTGGTGACCTGAAGAGGACGCTGTACACAGGAGATGTCCCCGCAATCTGTGGTGACCTGAAGAGGACGCCGTACACAGATGTCCCCGCAATCTGTGGTCTCCTGAAGAGGGCGCTGTACACAGGAGATGTCCCCGCAATCTGTGGTCTCCTGAAGAGGACGCTGTACACAGGAGATGTCCCCGCAATCTGTGGTGACCTGAAGAGGGCGCTGTACACAGGAGATGTCCCCGCAATCTGTGGTGTCCTGAAGAGGGCGCTGTACACAGGAGATGTCCCCGCAATCTGTGGTGTCCTGAAGAGGGCGCTGTACACAGGAGATGTCCCCGCAATCTGTGGTGTCCTGAAGAGGGCGCCGTACACAGGAGATGTCCCCGCAATCTGTGGTGACCTGAAGAGGACGCTGTACACAGGAGATGTCCCCGCAATCTGTGGTGACCTGAAGAGGGCGCTGTACACAGGAGATGTCCCCGCAATCTGTGGTCTCCTGAAGAGGACGCTGTACACAGGAGATGTCCCCGCAATCTGTGGTGACCTGAAGAGGACGCTGTACACAGGAGATGTCCCCGCAATCTGTGGTCTCCTGAAGAGGACGCTGTACACAGGAGATGTCCCCGCAATCTGTGGTGTCCTGAAGAGGGCGCCGTACACAGGAGATGTCCCCGCAATCTGTGGTGACCTGAAGAGGACGCCGTACTGTGGTGACCTGAAGAGGGCGCCGTACACAGGAGATGTCCCACAATCTGTGGTGACTAGAGTTGAGCGATACCGTCCGATACTTCAAAGTATCGTATCGGATGGTATCGGCCGATCTTTAAAAAAAGTATCGGTATCGCCGATTCCGATACCGGAAGTCCCATTCAAGTCTATGGGACTTCCGGTATCGGAATAAGAAAAACCCTTTCCTGCCCTTGTACAGCCTCTCTGGGGTCTGTACGGGCCTTTCGGGGGGCTGTGCCGGCCTGCCAGGGGGTCTGTGCAGGCTCCGGTGGTCTGTGCCGGCCTGCCGGTGGTCTGTGCAGGCTCCGGGGGGCTGTGCCGGCCTGCCGGGGGGCTGTGCCGGCCTGCCGGGGGGCTGTGCAGGCTCCGGGGGGCTGTGCCGGCCTGCCGGGGGGCTGTGCCGGCCTGCCGGTGGTCTGTGCAGGCTCCGGGGGTCTGTGCAGGCATCGTCCGATGGGACTGCAAGTCCCATCGGGCGATGCCTGCTACCATGACAGTGATTGACACATTAGCCAATGATGGGACAGTAGTAGTCCCATCATCCGGCTAATGTGTTAAATGTAAAAAAAAAAAAAAAAAATTACATGCTACATACATACAACATGCATACTACATACATGCTACATTCATACTACATACTACATACATGCTACATACATACTACATATATACTACATGCATGCTACATACATACTGCATGCTACATACATACCACATACATACTACATACATACTACATGCTACATACATACCACATACATGCTACATATATACTACATGCATGCTACATACATACCACATACATACTACATACATACTACATGCTACATACATACCACATACATGCTACATATATACTACATGCATGCTACATACATACTGCATGCTACATACATACCACATACATACTACATACATACTACATGCTACATACATACCACATATATACTACATACATACAATACATTCATACAATACATACATAGACATACAGTACATATAACATAGAGTAACATACTTACCAATACTTGTCACATTGTTCCCCGAAGCCATTGTCGTCTACGGAATAAATATTAACATAACAAACCACAAAAATACTCACCCACGATCCGAAGCAGTCCACGAGTGTGTCCCACGACGATCTTGGGTAGAGAACTGCAGCATCAGCTGTTGCTGCCGTTCTCTACGGGCTGCAGGAATCCAATGACGGAAGGTAGGTATCCTTCCGCACTGTATTCCTCCGCCACTTAAAAAAAAAAAAGTCCCTAGTCTCACTTTATGCCATTGCTGCGTGGGAATTTCCCACACAGCAATGGCATAAAGTGAGACTAGGGACTTTTTTTTTTTTAAGTGGCGGAGGAATACAGTGCGGAAGGATACCTACCTTCCGTCATTGGATTCCTGCAGCCCGTAGAGAACGGCAGCAACAGCTGATGCTGCAGTTCTCTACCCAAGATCGTCGTGGGACACACTCGTGGACTGCTTCGGATCGTGGGTGAGTATTTTTGTGGTTTGTTATGTTAATATTTATTCCGTAGACGACAATGGCTTCGGGGAACAATGTGACAAGTATTGGTAAGTATGTTACTCTATGTTATATGTACTGTATGTCTATGTATGTATTGTATGAATGTATTGTATGTATGTAGTATATATGTGGTATGTATGTAGCATGTAGTATGTATGTAGTATGTATGTAGCATGCATGTAGTATATATGTAGTATGTATGTAGCATGCATGTAGTATATATGTAGCATGTATGTGGTATGTATGTAGCATGTAGTATGTATGTAGTATGTATGTGGTATGTATGTAGCATGCAGTATGTATGTAGCATGCATGTAGTATATATGTAGTATGTATGTAGCATGTAGCATGTATGTAGTATGTATGTGGTATGTATGTAGCATGCATGTAGTATGTATGTAGTATGTATGTAGTATATATGTAGTATGTATGTAGTATGTATGTAGCATGCATGTAGTATGTATGTAGTATGTATGTAGTATATATGTAGTATGTATGTAGTATGTATGTAGCATGCAGTATGTATGTAGTATGTATGTAGTATATATGTAGTATGTATGTAGCATGCATGTAGTATGTATGTAGTATTTTTTTTTTTTTTTTTTTTTTTAACATTTAACACATTAGCCGGATGATGGGACTACTACTGTCCCATCATTGGCTAATGTGTCAATCACTGTCATGGTAGCAGGCATCGCCAGATGGGACTTGTAGTCCCATCGGACGATGCTTGCACAGACCCCCGGACATCAGCACAGCCCCCCGGCAGGCCGGCACAGCCCCCCGGCAGGCCGGTACAGACCCCCACAGGGTGCACAGACCACCGGCAGGCCAGCACAGCCCCCCGGCAGGCCGGTACAGACCCCGGGCAGTCCACACAGCCCCCCGGCAGGCCGGCACAGCCCCCGGGCAGTCCACACAGCCCCCCGGCAGGCCGGCACAGCCCCCCGGCAGGCTGGCAGAGACCCCCGGAAGGCCCGAAATGACGGCGCATCATGATGCGCACACACCGCGCATCATGATGACGTCAGGCCGTCAATCAACTGAACTTCCGATTCCGATGCCGAATTCCGATATTGAAAAAATATCGGAAGTCGGTATCGGAATTCCGATACAGCAAGTATCGGCCGATACCCGATACTTGCGGTATCGGAATGCTCAACACTAGTGGTGACCTGAAGAGGACGCTGTACACAGGAGATGTCCCCGCAATCTGTGGTCTCCTGAAGAGGGCGCTGTACACAGGAGATGTCCCCGCAATCTGTGGTGACCTGAAGAGGGCGCCGTACACAGGAGATGTCCCCGCAATCTGTGGTGTCCTGAAGAGGGCGCCGTACGCAGGAGATGTCCCCGCAATCTGTGGTGTCCTGAAGAGGGCGCCGTACACAGGAGATGTCCCCGCAATCTGTGATGTTCTGAAGAGGGCGCCGTACACAGGAGATGTCCCCGCAATCTGTGGTGTCCTGAAGAGGGCGCCGTACACAGGAGATGTCCCTGCAATCTGTGGTGACATGAAGAGGGCGCCGTACACAGGAGATGTCTCCGCAATCTGTGGTGACCTGAAGAGGACGCCGTACACAGGAGATGTCCCTGCAATCTGTGGTGACATGAAGAGGGCGCCGTACACAGGAGATGTCCCTGCAATCTGTGGTGACATGAAGAGGGCGCCGTACACAGGAGATGTCTCCGCAATCTGTGGTGACCTGAAGAGGGCGCCGTACACAGGAGATGTCCCCACAATCTGTGGTGTCCTGAAGAGGACGCCGTACACAGGAGATGTCCCCGCAATCTGTGGTGACCTGAAGAGGGCGCCGTACGCAGGAGATGTCCCCGCAATCTGTGGTCTCCTGAAGAGGGCGCTGTACACAGGAGATGTCCCCGCAATCTGTGGTGACCTGAAGAGGGCGCCGTACACAGGAGATGTCCCCGCAATCTGTGGTGACCTGAAGAGGGCGCTGTACACAGGAGATGTCCCCGCAATCTGTGGTGTCCTGAAGAGGACGCTGTACACAGGAGATGTCCCCGCAATCTGTGGTCTCCTGAAGAGGGCGCCGTACACAGGAGATGTCCCCTCAATCTGTGGTCTCCTGAAGAGGGCGCCGTACACAGGAGATGTCCCCGCAATCTGTGGTGTCCTGAAGAGGACGCTGTACACAGGAGATGTCCCCTCAATCTGTGGTCTCCTGAAGAGGGCGCCGTACACAGGAGATGTCCCCGCAATCTGTGGTGTCCTGAAGAGGGCGCTGTACACAGGAGATGTCCCCGCAATCTGTGGTGTCCTGAAGAGGGCGCTGTACACAGGAGATGTCCCCACAATCTGTGGTGACCTGAAGAGGACGCTGTACACAGGAGATGTCCCCGCAATCTGTGGTCTCCTGAAGAGGGCGCCGTACACAGGAGATGTCCCCGCAATCTGTGGTGACCTGAAGAGGACGCTGTACACAGGAGATGTCCCCTCAATCTGTGGTGTCCTGAAGAGGGCGCCGTACACAGGAGATGTCCCCGCAATCTGTGGTGTCCTGAAGAGGACGCTGAACACAGGAGATGTCCCCGCAATCTGTGGTGACCTGAAGAGGGCGCTGTACACAGGAGATGTCCCCGCAATCTGTGGTGTCCTGAAGAGGGCGCCGTACACAGGAGATGTCCCCGCAATCTGTGGTGACCTGAAGAGGGCGCCGTACACAGGAGATGTCCCCGCAATCTGTGGTGTCCTGAAGAGGACGCTGTACACAGGAGATGTCCCCGCAATCTGTGGTGTCCTGAAGAGGACGCTGTACACAGGAGATGTCCCCGCAATCTGTGGTGTCCTGAAGAGGGCGCCGTACACAGGAGATGTCCCCGCAATCTGTGGTGACCTGAAGAGGGCGCTGTACACAGGAGATGTCCCCGCAATCTGTGGTGACCTGAAGAGGGTGCTGTACACAGGAGATGTCCCCGCAATCTGTGGTGTCCTGAAGAGGGCGCTGTACACAGGAGATGTCCCCGCAATCTGTGGTGTCCAGAAGAGGACGCTGTACACAGGAGATGTCCCCGCAATCTGTGGTGACCTGAAGAGGGCGCTGTACACAGGAGATGTCCCCGCAATCTGTGGTGACCTGAAGAGGGCGCCGTACACAGGAGATGTCCCCGCAATCTGTGGTGTCCTGAAGAGGACTCTGTACACAGGAGATGTCCCCGCAATCTGTGGTGTCCTGAAGAGGGCGCTGTACACAGGAGATGTCCCCGCAATCTGTGGTGACCTGAAGAGGACGCTGTACACAGGAGATGTCCCCGCAATCTGTGGTGTCCTGAAGAGGACTCTGTACACAGGAGATGTCCCCGCAATCTGTGGTGTCCTGAAGAGGGCGCCGTACGCAGGAGATGTCCCCGCAATCTGTGGTGTCCTGAAGAGGGCGCCGTACACAGGAGATGTTCCCGCAATCTGTGATGTTCTGAAGAGGGCGCCGTACACAGGAGATGTCCCCGCAATCTGTGGTGTCCTGAAGAGGGCGCCGTACACAGGAGATGTCCCCGCAATCTGTGATGTTCTGAAGAGGGCGCCGTACACAGGAGATGTCCCCGCAATCTGTGGTGACCTGAAGAGGACGCCGTACACAGGAGATGTCCCCGCAATCTGTGGTGACCTGAAGAGGACGCTGTACACAGGAGATGTCCCCGCAATCTGTGGTGACCTGAAGAGGACGCTGTACACAGGAGATGTCCCCGCAATCTGTGGTGTCCTGAAGAGGACTCTGTACACAGGAGATGTCCCCGCAATCTGTGGTGACCTGAAGAGGACGCTGTACACAGGAGATGTCCCCGCAATCTGTGGTGTCCTGAAGAGGGCGCCGTACACAGGAGATGTCCCCGCAATCTGTGGTGTCCTGAAGAGGGCGCCGTACACAGGAGATGTCCCCGCAATCTGTGGTGACCTGAAGAGGACGCCGTACACAGGAGATGTCCCCGCAATCTGTGGTGTCCTGTAGAGGGCGCCGTACACAGGAGATGTCCCCGCAATCTGTGGTGTCCTGAAGAGGGCGCTGTACACAGGAGATGTCCCCGCAATCTGTGGTGACCTGAAGAGGACGCTGTACACAGGAGATGTCCCCGCAATCTGTGGTGTCCTGAAGAGGACTCTGTACACAGGAGATGTCCCCGTAATCTGTGGTGTCCTGAAGAGGGCGCTGTACACAGGAGATGTCCCCGCAATCTGTGGTGACCTGAAGAGGGCGCTGTACACAGGAGATGTCCCCGCAATCTGTGGTGTCCTGAAGAGGACTCTGTACACAGGAGATGTCCCCGTAATCTGTGGTGTCCTGAAGAGGGCGCTGTACACAGGAGATGTCCCCGCAATCTGTGGTGTCCTGAAGAGGGCGCTGTACTCAGGAGATGTCTCCGCAATCTGTGGTGTCCTGAAGAGGACTCTGTACACAGGAGATGTCCCCGCAATCTGTGGTGACCTGAAGAGGGCGCTGTACACAGGAGATGTCCCCGTAACCTGTGGTGTCCTGAAGAGGGCGCCGTACTCAGGAGATGTCTCCGCAATCTGTGGTGTCCTGAAGAGGGCGCCGTACGCAGGAGATGTCCCCGCAATCTGTGGTGACCTGAAGAGGGCGCCGTACACAGGAGATGTCCCCGCAATCTGTGGTGACCTGAAGAGGGCGCCGTACACAGGAGATGTCCCCGCAATCTGTGGTGTCCTGAAGAGGGCGCCGTACTCAGGAGATGTCTCCGCAATCTGTGGTGTCCTGAAGAGGGCGCCGTACGCAGGAGATGTCCCCGCAATCTGTGGTGACCTGAAGAGGGCGCCGTACACAGGAGATGTCCCCGCAATCTGTGGTGACCTGAAGAGGGCGCCGTACACAGGAGATGTCCCCGCAATCTGTGGTGACCTGAAGAGGGCGCTGTACGCAGGAGATGTCCCCGCAATCTGTGGTGACCTGAAGAGGGCGCCGTACACAGGAGATGTCCCCGCAATCTGTGGTGTCCTGAAGAGGGCGCTGTACGCAGGAGATGTCCCCACAATCTGTGGTGACCTGAAGAGGGCGTCGTACACAGGAGATGTCCCCGCAATCTGTGGTGTCCTGAAGAGGACTCTGTACACAGGAGATGTCCCCGCAATCTGTGGTGACCTGAAGAGGGCGCTGTACACAGGAGATGTCCCCGTAACCTGTGGTGTCCTGAAGAGGACGCTGTACACAGGAGATGTCCCCGCAATCTGTGGTGTCCTGAAGAGGGCGCCGTACACAGGAGATGTCCCCGCAATCTGTGGTGACCTGAAGAGGGCGCCGTACACAGGAGATGTCCCCGCAATCTGTGGTGTCCTGAAGAGGGCGCCGTACACAGGAGATGTCCCCGCAATCTGTGGTGTCCTGAAGAGGGCGCTGTACACAGGAGATGTCCCCGCAATCTGTGGTGTCCTGAAGAGGACGCTGTACACAGGAGATGTCCCCGCAATCTGTGGTGTCCTGAAGAGGGCGCTGTACACAGGAGATGTCCCCGCAATCTGTGGTGACCTGAAGAGGGCGCTGTACACAGGAGATGTCCCCGCAATCTGTGGTGTCCTGAAGAGGGCGCTGTACACAGGAGATGTCCCCGCAATCTGTGGTGTCCTGAAGAGGACGCTGTACACAGGAGATGTCCCCGTAATCTGTGGTGTCCTGAAGAGGACGCTGTACACAGGAGATGTCCCCGCAATCTGTGGTGTCCTGAAGAGGGCGCTGTACACAGGAGATGTCCCCGCAATCTGTGGTGACCTGAAGAGGACGCCGTACACAGGAGATGTCCCCGCAATCTGTGGTGACCTGAAGAGGACGCTGTACACAGGAGATGTCCCCGCAATCTGTGGTCTCCTGAAGAGGACGCTGTACACAGGAGATGTCCCCGCAATCTGTGGTGTCCTGAAGAGGGCGCCATACACAGGAGATGTCCCCGCAATCTGTGGTGACCTGAAGAGGACGCCGTACACAGGAGATGTCCTCGCAATCTGTGGTCTCCTGAAGAGGACGCCGTACACAGGAGATGTCCTCGCAATCTGTGGTCTCCTGAAGAGGGCGCTGTACACAGGAGATGTCCCCGCAATCTGTGGTCTCCTGAAGAGGACGCCGTACACAGGAGATGTCCTCGCAATCTGTGGTCTCCTGAAGAGGGCGCTGTACACAGGAGATGTCCCCGCAATCTGTGGTGTCCTGAAGAGGACGCCGTACACAGGAGATGTCCCCGCAATCTGTGGTCTCCTGAAGAGGGCGCCGTACACAGGAGATGTCCCCGCAATCTGTGGTCTCCTGAAGAGGACGCTGTACACAGGAGATGTCCCCGCAATCTGTGGTGACCTGAAGAGGACGCAGTACACAGGAGATGTCCCCGCAATCTGTGGTGACCTGAAGAGGACGCAGTACTCAGGAGATGTCCCCGCAATCTGTGGTCTCCTGAAGAGGGCGCTGTACACAGGAGATGTCCCCGCAATCTGTGGTGACCTGAAGAGGGCGCCGTACACAGGAGATGTCCCCGCAATCTGTGGTCTCCTGAAGAGGACGCTGTACACAGGAGATGTCCCCGCAATCTGTGGTGTCCTGAAGAGGACGCTGTACACAGGAGATGTCCCCGCAATCTGTGGTCTCCTGAAGAGGGCGCTGTACACAGGAGATGTCCCCGCAATCTGTGGTGTCCTGAAGAGGACACTGTACACAGGAGATGTCCCCGCAATCTGTGGTGACCTGAAGAGGGCGCCGTACACAGGAGATGTCCCCGCAATCTGTGGTGACCTGAAGAGGGCACTGTACACAGGAGATGTCCCCGCAATCTGTGGTGTCCTGAAGAGGACTCTGTACACAGGAGATGTCCCCGCAATCTGTGGTGTCCTGAAGAGGACTCTGTACACAGGAGATGTCCCCGCAATCTGTGGTGACCTGAAGAGGACGCTGTACACAGGAGATGTCCCCGCAATCTGTGGTGACCTGAAGAGGGCGCCGTACACAGGAGATGTCCCCGCAATCTGTGGTGTCCTGAAGAGGGCGCCGTACACAGGAGATGTCCCACAATCTGTGGTGACCTGAAGAGGGCGCCGTACACAGGAGAAGTCCCACAATCTGTGGTGTCCTGAAGAGGGCGCCGTACACAGGAGATGTCCCCGCAATCTGTGGTGTCCTGAAGAGGGCGCCGTACACAGGGGATGTCCCTGCAATCTGTGGTGTCCTGAAGAGGGCGCCGTACACAGGAGATGTCCCCGCAATCTGTGGTGACCTGAAGAGGGCGCCGTACACAGGAGATGTCCCCGCAATCTGTGGTGTCCTGAAGAGGGCGCCGTACACAGGAGATGTCCCCACAATCTGTGGTGTCCTGAAGAGGGCGCCGTACACAGGAGAAGTCCCACAATCTGTGGTGACCTGAAGAGGGCGCCGTACACAGGAGATGTCCCCGCAATCTGTGGTGTCCTGAAGAGGGCGCCGTACACAGGAGATGTCCCCGCAATCTGTGGTGACCTGAAGAGGGCGCCGTACACAGGAGATGGCCCCGCAATCTGTGGTGTCCTGAAGAGGGCGCCGTACACAGGAGATGTCCCCACAATCTGTGGTGTCCTGAAGAGGGCGCCGTACACAGGAGAAGTCCCACAATCTGTGGTGACCTGAAGAGGGCGCTGTACACAGGAGATGTCCCCGCAATCTGTGGTGACCTGAAGAGGGCGCCGTACACAGGAGATGTCCCACAATCTGTGGTGTCCTGAAGAGGGCGCCGTACACAGGAGAAGTCCCACAATCTGTGGTGACCTGAAGAGGGCGCCGTACACAGGAGATGTCCCCGCAATCTGTGGTGACCTGAAGAGGGCGCTGTACACAGGAGATGTCCCCGCAATCTGTGGTGTCCTGAAGAGGGCGCTGTACACAGGAGATGTCCCCACAATCTGTGGTGACCTGAAGAGGGCGCCGTACACAGGAGATGTCCCCGCAATCTGTGGTGTCCTGAAGAGGGCGCTGTACACAGGAGATGTCCCCGCAATCTGTGGTGACCTGAAGAAGGCGCTGTACGCAGGAGATGTCCCCGCAATCTGTGGTGACCTGAAGAGGGCGCCGTACACAGGAGATGTCCCCGCAATCTGTGGTGACCTGAAGAGGGCGCTGTACACAGGAGATGTCCCCGCAATCTGTGGTGTACTGAAGAGGGCGCTGTACGCAGGAGATGTCCCCGCAATCTGTGGTGACCTGAAGAGGGCGCCGTACACAGGAGATGTCCCCGCAATCTGTGGTGTCCTGAAGAGGGCGCTGTACACAGGAGATGTCCCCGCAATCTGTGGTGACCTGAAGAGGGCGCTGTACACAGGAGATGTCCCCGCAATCTGTGGTGTCCTGAAGAGGGCGCTGTACACAGGAGATGTCCCCGCAATCTGTGGTGACCTGAAGAGGGCGCTGTACACAGGAGATGTCCCCGCAATCTGTGGTGACCTGAAGAGGACGCCGTACACAGGAGATGTCCCCGCAATCTGTGGTGACCTGAAGAGGACGCTGTACACAGGAGATGTCCCCGCAATCTGTGGTCTCCTGAAGAGGGCGCTGTACACAGGAGATGTCCCCGCAATCTGTGGTCTCCTGAAGAGGGCGCCATACACAGGAGATGTCCTCGCAATCTGTGGTCTCCTGAAGAGGGCGCTGTACACAGGAGATGTCCCCGCAATCTGTGGTGTCCTGAAGAGGACGCCGTACACAGGAGATGTCCCCGCAATCTGTGGTCTCCTGAAGAGGGCGCCGTACACAGGAGATGTCCCCGCAATCTGTGGTCTCCTGAAGAGGACGCTGTACACAGGAGATGTCCCCGCAATCTGTGGTCTCCTGAAGAGGGCGCTGTACACAGGAGATGTCCCCGCAATCTGTGGTGACCTGAAGAGGGCGCCGTACACAGGAGATGTCCCCGCAATCTGTGGTCTCCTGAAGAGGACGCTGTACACAGGAGATGTCCCCGCAATCTGTGGTGTCCTGAAGAGGACGCTGTACACAGGAGATGTCCCCGCAATCTGTGGTGTCCTGAAGAGGACTCTGTACACAGGAGATGTCCCCGTAATCTGTGGTCTCCTGAAGAGGGCGCTGTACACAGGAGATGTCCCCGCAATCTGTGGTCTCCTGAAGAGGGCGCTGTACACAGGAGATGTCCCCGTAATCTGTGGTCTCCTGAAGAGGACGCTGTACACAGGAGATGTCCCCACAATCTGTGGTCTCCTGAAGAGGGCGCCGTACACAGGAGATGTCCCCGCAATCTGTGGTCTCCTGAAGAGGACGCTGTACACAGGAGATGTCCCCGCAATCTGTGGTCTCCTGAAGAGGGCGCTGTACACAGGAGATGTCCCCGCAATCTGTGGTGACCTGAAGAGGGCGCCGTACACAGGAGATGTCCCCGCAATCTGTGGTCTCCTGAAGAGGACGCTGTACACAGGAGATGTCCCCGCAATCTGTGGTCTCCTGAAGAGGGCGCTGTACACAGGAGATGTCCCCGCAATCTGTGGTGACCTGAAGAGGGCGCCGTACACAGGAGATGTCCCCGCAATCTGTGGTGACCTGAAGAGGGCGCCGTACACAGGAGATGTCCCCGCAATCTGTGATGTTCTGAAGAGGGCGCCGTACACAGGAGATGTCCCCGCAATCTGTGGTGTCCTGAAGAGGGCGCCGTACGCAGGAGATGTCCCCGCAATCTGTGGTGTCCTGAAGAGGGCGCCGTACACAGGAGATGTTCCCGCAATCTGTGATGTTCTGAAGAGGGCGCCGTACACAGGAGATGTCCCCGCAATCTGTGGTGTCCTGAAGAGGGCGCCGTACACAGGAGATGTCCCCGCAATCTGTGATGTTCTGAAGAGGGCGCCGTACACAGGAGATGTCCCCGCAATCTGTGATGTTCTGAAGAGGGCGCCGTACACAGGAGATGTCCCCGCAATCTGTGGTGACCTGAAGAGGACGCTGTACACAGGAGATGTCCCCGCAATCTGTGGTGTCCTGAAGAGGGCGCTGTACACAGGAGATGTCCCCGCAATCTGTGGTGACCTGAAGAGGGCGCTGTACACAGGAGATGTCCCCGCAATCTGTGGTGTCCTGAAGAGGGCGCCGTACACAGGAGATGTCCCCGCAATCTGTGGTGACCTGAAGAGGGCGCCGTACACAGGAGATGTCCCCGAAATCTGTGGTGACCTGAAGAGGGCGCCGTACACAGGAGATGTCCCACAATCTGTGGTGTCCTGAAGAGGGCGCCGTACACAGGAGATGTCCCACAATCTGTGGTGTCCTGAAGAGGGCGCCGTACACAGGAGATGTCCCCGCAATCTGTGGTGACCTGAAGAGGGCGCCGTACACAGGAGATGTCCCACAATCTGTGGTGTCCTGAAGAGGGCGCCATACGCAGGAGATGTCCCCGCAATCTGTGGTGACCTGAAGAGGGCGCCGTACACAGGAGATGTCCCCGCAATCTGTGGTGTCCTGAAGAGGGCGCTGTACGCAGATGTCCCCGCAATCTGTGGTGACCTGAAGAGGGCGCCGTACACAGGAGATGTCCCCGCAATCTGTGGTGACCTGAAGAGGGCGCTGTACACAGGAGATGTCCCCGCAATCTGTGGTGTCCTGAAGAGGGCGCCGTACACAGGAGATGTCCCCGCAATCTGTGGTGTCCTGAAGAGGACGCCGTACACAGGAGATGTCCCCGCAATCTGTGGTGTCCTGAAGAGGGCGCTGTACACAGGAGATGTCCCCGCAATCTGTGGTGACCTGAAGAGGGCGCCGTACACAGGAGATGTCCCCGCAATCTGTGGTGACCTGAAGAGGGCGCCGTACACAGGAGATGTCCCCGCAATCTGTGGTGTCCTGAAGAGGACACTGTACACAGGAGATGTCCCCGCAATCTGTGGTGACCTGAAGAGGGCGCCGTACACAGGAGATGTCCCCGCAATCTGTGGTGACCTGAAGAGGGCACTGTACACAGGAGATGTCCCCGCAATCTGTGGTGTCCTGAAGAGGACTCTGTACACAGGAGATGTCCCCGCAATCTGTGGTGTCCTGAAGAGGACGCTGTACACAGGAGATGTCCCCGCAATCTGTGGTGACCTGAAGAGGGCGCCGTACACAGGAGATGTCCCCGCAATCTGTGGTGTCCTGAAGAGGACACTGTACACAGGAGATGTCCCCGCAATCTGTGGTGACCTGAAGAGGGCGCCGTACACAGGAGATGTCCCCGCAATCTGTGGTGACCTGAAGAGGGCACTGTACACAGGAGATGTCCCCGCAATCTGTGGTGTCCTGAAGAGGACTCTGTACACAGGAGATGTCCCCGCAATCTGTGGTGACCTGAAGAGGACGCTGTACACAGGAGATGTCCCCGCAATCTGTGGTGACCTGAAGAGGGCGCCGTACACAGGAGATGTCCCCGCAATCTGTGGTGTCCTGAAGAGGGCGCCGTACACAGGAGATGTCCCACAATCTGTGGTGACCTGAAGAGGGCGCCGTACACAGGAGAAGTCCCACAATCTGTGGTGTCCTGAAGAGGGCGCCGTACACAGGAGATGTCCCCGCAATCTGTGGTGTCCTGAAGAGGGCGCCGTACACAGGGGATGTCCCTGCAATCTGTGGTGTCCTGAAGAGGGCGCCGTACACAGGAGATGTCCCCGCAATCTGTGGTGACCTGAAGAGGGTGCCGTACACAGGAGATGTCCCCGCAATCTGTGGTGTCCTGAAGAGGGCGCCGTACACAGGAGATGTCCCCACAATCTGTGGTGTCCTGAAGAGGGCGCCGTACACAGGAGAAGTCCCACAATCTGTGGTGACCTGAAGAGGGCGCCGTACACAGGAGATGTCCCCGCAATCTGTGGTGTCCTGAAGAGGGCGCCGTACACAGGAGATGTCCCCGCAATCTGTGGTGACCTGAAGAGGGCGCCGTACACAGGAGATGGCCCCGCAATCTGTGGTGTCCTGAAGAGGGCGCCGTACACAGGAGATGTCCCCACAATCTGTGGTGTCCTGAAGAGGGCGCCGTACACAGGAGAAGTCCCACAATCTGTGGTGACCTGAAGAGGGCGCTGTACACAGGAGATGTCCCCGCAATCTGTGGTGACCTGAAGAGGGCGCCGTACACAGGAGATGTCCCACAATCTGTGGTGTCCTGAAGAGGGCGCCGTACACAGGAGAAGTCCCACAATCTGTGGTGACCTGAAGAGGGCGCCGTACACAGGAGATGTCCCCGCAATCTGTGGTGACCTGAAGAGGGCGCCGTACACAGGAGATGTCCCCGCAATCTGTGGTGTCCTGAAGAGGGCGCCATACGCAGGAGATGTCCCCGCAATCTGTGGTGACCTGAAGAGGGCGCCGTACACAGGAGATGTCCCCGCAATCTGTGGTGACCTGAAGAGGGCGCTGTACACAGGAGATGTCCCCGCAATCTGTGGTGTACTGAAGAGGGCGCTGTACGCAGGAGATGTCCCCGCAATCTGTGGTGACCTGAAGAGGGCGCCGTACACAGGAGATGTCCCCGCAATCTGTGGTGTCCTGAAGAGGGCGCTGTACACAGGAGATGTCCCCGCAATCTGTGGTGACCTGAAGAGGGCGCTGTACACAGGAGATGTCCCCGCAATCTGTGGTGTCCTGAAGAGGGCGCTGTACACAGGAGATGTCCCCGCAATCTGTGGTGACCTGAAGAGGGCGCTGTACACAGGAGATGTCCCCGCAATCTGTGGTGACCTGAAGAGGGCGCTGTACACAGGAGATGTCCCCGCAATCTGTGGTGTCCTGAAGAGGGCGCCATACGCAGGAGATGTCCCCGCAATCTGTGGTGACCTGAAGAGGGCGCCGTACACAGGAGATGTCCCCGCATTCTGTGGTGTACTGAAGAGGGCGCTGTACGCAGGAGATGTCCCCGCAATCTGTGGTGACCTGAAGAGGGCGCCGTACACAGGAGATGTCCCCGCAATCTGTGGTGTCCTGAAGAGGACGCTGTACACAGGAGATGTCTCCGCAATCTGTGGTGACCTGAAGAGGGCGCTGTACACAGATGTCCCCGCAATCTGTGGTGTCCTGAAGAGGACTCTGTACACAGGAGATGTCCCCGCAATCTGTGGTGACCTGAAGAGGACGCCGTACACAGGAGATGTCCCCGTAATCTGTGGTGTCCTGAAGAGGGCGCTGTACACAGGAGATGTCCCCGCAATCTGTGGTGTCCTGAAGAGGACGCCGTAGAACGCCGTACACAGGAGATGTTCCCGCAATCTGTGGTGTCCTGAAGAGGGCGCCGTACTCAGGAGATGTCTCCGCAATCTGTGGTGTCCTGAAGAGGGCGCAGTACGCAGGAGATGTCCCCGCAATCTGTGGTGACCTGAAGAGGGCGCCGTACACAGGAGATGTCCGCGCAATCTGTGGTGACCTGAAGAGGGCGCCGTACACAGGAGATGTCCCCGCAATCTGTGGTGACCTGAAGAGGGCGCTGTATGCAGGAGATGTCCCCGCAATCTGTGGTGACCTGAAGAGGGCGCCGTACACAGGAGATGTCCCCGCAATCTGTGGTGACCTGAAGAGGGCGCTGTACACAGGAGATGTCCCCGCAATCTGTGGTGACCTGAAGAGGGCGCTGTACGCAGGAGATGTCCCCGCAATCTGTGGTGACCTGAAGAGGGCGCCGTACACAGGAGATGTCCCCGCAATCTGTGGTGTCCTGAAGAGGGCGCTGTACACAGGAGATGTCCCCGCAATCTGTGGTGTCCTGAAGAGGGCGCCGTACACAGGAGATGTCCCCGCAATCTGTGGTGACCTGAAGAGGGCGCTGTACACAGGAGATGTCCCCGCAATCTGTGGTGTCCTGAAGAGGGCGCTGTACACAGGAGATGTCCCCGCAATCTGTGGTGTCCTGAAGAGGGCGCTGTACACAGGAGATGTCCCCGCAATCTGTGGTGTCCTGAAGAGGACGCTGTACACAGGAGATGTCCCCGTAATCTGTGGTGTCCTGAAGAGGGCGCTGTACACAGGAGATGTCCCCGCAATCTGTGGTGACCTGAAGAGGACGCTGTACACAGGAGATGTCCCCGTAATCTGTGGTGTCCTGAAGAGGGCGCTGTACACAGGAGATGTCCCCGCAATCTGTGGTGTCCTGAAGAGGGCGCTGTACACAGGAGATGTCCCCGCAATCTGTGGTGTCCTGAAGAGGACGCCGTAGAACGCCGTACACAGGAGATGTTCCCGCAATCTGTGGTGTCCTGAAGAGGGCGCCGTACACAGGAGATGTCTCCGCAATCTGTGGTGTCCTGAAGAGGGCGCTGTACGCAGGATATGTCCCCGCAATCTGTGGTGACCTGAAGAGGACGCCGTACTCAGGAGATGTCTCCGCAATCTGTGGTGTCCTGAAGAGTGCGCTGTACGCAGGAGATGTTCCCGCAATCTGTGGTGTCCTGAAGAGGACGCCGTACTCAGGAGATGTCTCCGCAATCTGTGGTGTCCTGAAGAGGGCGCTGTACGCAGGAGATGTCCCCGCAATCTGTGGTGACCTGAAGAGGGCGCCGTACACAGGAGATGTCCCCGCAATCTGTGGTGTCCTGAAGAGGGCGCTGTACGCAGGAGATGTCCCCGCAATCTGTGGTGTCCTGAAGAGGACGCTGTACACAGGAGATGTCCCCGCAATCTGTGGTGTCCTGAAGAGGGCGCTGTACGCAGGAGATGTCCCCGCAATCTGTGGTGACCTGAAGAGGGCGCCGTACACAGGAGATGTCCCCGCAATCTGTGGTGTCCTGAAGAGGGCGCTGTACGCAGGAGATGTCCCCGCAATCTGTGGTGACCTGAAGAGGGCGCCGTACACAGATGTCCCCGCAATCTGTGGTGACCTGAAGAGGACGCTGTACACAGGAGATGTCCCCGTAATCTGTGGTGTCCTGAAGAGGGCGCTGTACACAGGAGATGTCCCCGCAATCTGTGGTGTCCTGAAGAGGACGCCGTACACAGGAGATGTCCCCGCAATCTGTGGTGACCTGAAGAGGGCGCCGTACACAGGAGATGTCCCCGCAATCTGTGGTGTCCTGAAGAGGGCGCCGTACACAGGAGATGTCCCCGCAATCTGTGGTGACCTGAAGAGGGCGCCGTACTCAGGAGATGTCTCCGCAATCTGTGGTGTCCTGAAGAGGGCGCTGTACGCAGGAGATGTCCCCGCAATCTGTGGTGTCCTGAAGAGGGCGCCGTACACAGGAGATGTCCCCACAATCTGTGGTGTCCTGAAGAGGGCGCCGTACACAGGAGATGTCCCCGCAATCTGTGGTGTCCTGAAGAGGGCGCCGTACACAGGAGATGTCCCCGCAATCTGTGTTGACCTGAAGAGGGCGCCGTACACAGATGTCCCCGCAATCTGTGGTGTCCTGAAGAGGGCGCTGTACGCAGGAGATGTCCCCGCAATCTGTGGTGTCCTGAAGAGGACGCTGTACACAGGAGATGTCCCCGCAATCTGTGGTGTCCTGAAGAGGGCGCCGTACACAGGAGATGTCCCCACAATCTGTGGTGTCCTGAAGAGGGCGCCGTACACAGGAGAAGTCCCACAATCTGTGGTGACCTGAAGAGGGCGCCGTACACAGGAGATGTCCCCGCAATCTGTGGTGTCCTGAAGAGGGCGCCGTACACAGATGTCCCCGCAATCTGTGGTGACCTGAAGAGGGCGCCGTACACAGGAGATGTCCCCGCAATCTGTGGTGTCCTGAAGAGGGCGCCGTACACAGGAGATGTCCCCACAATCTGTGGTGTCCTGAAGAGGGCGCCGTACACAGGAGAAGTCCCACAATCTGTGGTGACCTGAAGAGGGCGCCGTACACAGGAGATGTCCCCGCAATCTGTGGTGTCCTGAAGAGGGCGCCGTACACAGGAGATGTCCCCGCAATCTGTGGTGACCTGAAGAGGGCGCCGTACACAGGAGATGGCCCCGCAATCTGTGGTGTCCTGAAGAGGGCGCCGTACACAGGAGATGTCCCCACAATCTGTGGTGTCCTGAAGAGGGCGCCGTACACAGGAGAAGTCCCACAATCTGTGGTGACCTGAAGAGGGCGCTGTACACAGGAGATGTCCCCGCAATCTGTGGTGACCTGAAGAGGGCGCCGTACACAGGAGATGTCCCACAATCTGTGGTGTCCTGAAGAGGGCGCCGTACACAGGAGAAGTCCCACAATCTGTGGTGACCTGAAGAGGGCACCGTACACAGGAGATGTCCCCGCAATCTGTGGTGACCTGAAGAGGGCGCTGTACACAGGAGATGTCCCCGCAATCTGTGGTGTCCTGAAGAGGGCGCCATACGCAGGAGATGTCCCCGCAATCTGTGGTGACCTGAAGAGGGCGCCGTACACAGGAGATGTCCCCGCAATCTGTGGTGACCTGAAGAGGGCGCTGTACACAGGAGATGTCCCCGCAATCTGTGGTGTACTGAAGAGGGCGCTGTACGCAGGAGATGTCCCCGCAATCTGTGGTGACCTGAAGAGGGCGCCGTACACAGGAGATGTCCCCGCAATCTGTGGTGTCCTGAAGAGGGCGCTGTACACAGGAGATGTCCCCGCAATCTGTGGTGACCTGAAGAGGGCGCTGTACACAGGAGATGTCCCCGCAATCTGTGGTGTCCTGAAGAGGGCGCTGTACACAGGAGATGTCCCCGCAATCTGTGGTGACCTGAAGAGGGCGCTGTACACAGGAGATGTCCCCGCAATCTGTGGTGACCTGAAGAGGGCGCTGTACACAGGAGATGTCCCCGCAATCTGTGGTGTCCTGAAGAGGGCGCCATACGCAGGAGATGTCCCCGCAATCTGTGGTGACCTGAAGAGGGCGCCGTACACAGGAGATGTCCCCGCATTCTGTGGTGTACTGAAGAGGGCGCTGTACGCAGGAGATGTCCCCGCAATCTGTGGTGACCTGAAGAGGGCGCCGTACACAGGAGATGTCCCCGCAATCTGTGGTGTCCTGAAGAGGACGCTGTACACAGGAGATGTCTCCGCAATCTGTGGTGACCTGAAGAGGGCGCTGTACACAGATGTCCCCGCAATCTGTGGTGTCCTGAAGAGGACTCTGTACACAGGAGATGTCCCCGCAATCTGTGGTGACCTGAAGAGGACGCCGTACACAGGAGATGTCCCCGTAATCTGTGGTGTCCTGAAGAGGGCGCTGTACACAGGAGATGTCCCCGCAATCTGTGGTGTCCTGAAGAGGACGCCGTAGAACGCCGTACACAGGAGATGTTCCCGCAATCTGTGGTGTCCTGAAGAGGGCGCCGTACTCAGGAGATGTCTCCGCAATCTGTGGTGTCCTGAAGAGGGCGCAGTACGCAGGAGATGTCCCCGCAATCTGTGGTGACCTGAAGAGGGCGCCGTACACAGGAGATGTCCGCGCAATCTGTGGTGACCTGAAGAGGGCGCCGTACACAGGAGATGTCCCCGCAATCTGTGGTGACCTGAAGAGGGCGCTGTATGCAGGAGATGTCCCCGCAATCTGTGGTGACCTGAAGAGGGCGCCGTACACAGGAGATGTCCCCGCAATCTGTGGTGACCTGAAGAGGGCGCTGTACACAGGAGATGTCCCCGCAATCTGTGGTGACCTGAAGAGGGCGCTGTACGCAGGAGATGTCCCCGCAATCTGTGGTGACCTGAAGAGGGCGCCGTACACAGGAGATGTCCCCGCAATCTGTGGTGTCCTGAAGAGGGCGCTGTACACAGGAGATGTCCCCGCAATCTGTGGTGTCCTGAAGAGGGCGCCGTACACAGGAGATGTCCCCGCAATCTGTGGTGACCTGAAGAGGGCGCTGTACACAGGAGATGTCCCCGCAATCTGTGGTGTCCTGAAGAGGGCGCTGTACACAGGAGATGTCCCCGCAATCTGTGGTGTCCTGAAGAGGGCGCTGTACACAGGAGATGTCCCCGCAATCTGTGGTGTCCTGAAGAGGACGCTGTACACAGGAGATGTCCCCGTAATCTGTGGTGTCCTGAAGAGGGCGCTGTACACAGGAGATGTCCCCGCAATCTGTGGTGACCTGAAGAGGACGCTGTACACAGGAGATGTCCCCGTAATCTGTGGTGTCCTGAAGAGGGCGCTGTACACAGGAGATGTCCCCGCAATCTGTGGTGTCCTGAAGAGGGCGCTGTACACAGGAGATGTCCCCGCAATCTGTGGTGTCCTGAAGAGGACGCCGTAGAACGCCGTACACAGGAGATGTTCCCGCAATCTGTGGTGTCCTGAAGAGGGCGCCGTACACAGGAGATGTCTCCGCAATCTGTGGTGTCCTGAAGAGGGCGCTGTACGCAGGATATGTCCCCGCAATCTGTGGTGACCTGAAGAGGACGCCGTACTCAGGAGATGTCTCCGCAATCTGTGGTGTCCTGAAGAGTGCGCTGTACGCAGGAGATGTTCCCGCAATCTGTGGTGTCCTGAAGAGGACGCCGTACTCAGGAGATGTCTCCGCAATCTGTGGTGTCCTGAAGAGGGCGCTGTACGCAGGAGATGTCCCCGCAATCTGTGGTGACCTGAAGAGGGCGCCGTACACAGGAGATGTCCCCGCAATCTGTGGTGTCCTGAAGAGGGCGCTGTACGCAGGAGATGTCCCCGCAATCTGTGGTGTCCTGAAGAGGACGCTGTACACAGGAGATGTCCCCGCAATCTGTGGTGTCCTGAAGAGGGCGCTGTACGCAGGAGATGTCCCCGCAATCTGTGGTGACCTGAAGAGGGCGCCGTACACAGGAGATGTCCCCGCAATCTGTGGTGTCCTGAAGAGGGCGCTGTACGCAGGAGATGTCCCCGCAATCTGTGGTGACCTGAAGAGGGCGCCGTACACAGATGTCCCCGCAATCTGTGGTGACCTGAAGAGGACGCTGTACACAGGAGATGTCCCCGTAATCTGTGGTGTCCTGAAGAGGGCGCTGTACACAGGAGATGTCCCCGCAATCTGTGGTGTCCTGAAGAGGACGCCGTACACAGGAGATGTCCCCGCAATCTGTGGTGACCTGAAGAGGGCGCCGTACACAGGAGATGTCCCCGCAATCTGTGGTGTCCTGAAGAGGGCGCCGTACACAGGAGATGTCCCCGCAATCTGTGGTGACCTGAAGAGGGCGCCGTACTCAGGAGATGTCTCCGCAATCTGTGGTGTCCTGAAGAGGGCGCTGTACGCAGGAGATGTCCCCGCAATCTGTGGTGTCCTGAAGAGGGCGCCGTACACAGGAGATGTCCCCACAATCTGTGGTGTCCTGAAGAGGGCGCCGTACACAGGAGATGTCCCCGCAATCTGTGGTGTCCTGAAGAGGGCGCCGTACACAGGAGATGTCCCCGCAATCTGTGTTGACCTGAAGAGGGCGCCGTACACAGATGTCCCCGCAATCTGTGGTGTCCTGAAGAGGGCGCTGTACGCAGGAGATGTCCCCGCAATCTGTGGTGACCTGAAGAGGGCGCCGTACACAGATGTCCCCGCAATCTGTGTTGTCCTGAAGATGGCGCCGTACACAGGAGATGTCCCCGCAATCTGTGGTGACCTGAAGAGGACGCCGTACACAGGAGATGTCCCCGCCATCTGTGGTGTCCTGAAGAGGGCGCCGTACACAGATGTCCCCGTAATCTGTGGTGACCTGAAGAGGGCGCTGTACACAGGAAATGTCCCCGCAATCTGTGGTGTCCTGAAGAGGGCACCGTACACAGGAGATGTCCCCGCAATCTGTGGTGACCTGAAGAGGACGCTGTACACAGGAGATGTCCCCGCAATCTGTGGTGACCTGAAGAGGACTCTGTACACAGGAGATGTCCCCATCTGTGGTGTCCTGAAGAGGGCACCGTACACAGGAGATGTCCCCGTAATCTGTGGTGACCTGAAGAGGGCGGCTTACACAGGAAATGTCCCCGCAATCTGTGGTGTCCTGAAGAGGGCACCGTACACAGGAAATGTCCCCGCAATCTGTGGTGTCCTGAAGAGGGCGCCGTACACAGGAAATGTCCCCGCAATCTCTGGTGTCCTGAAGAGGACGCTGTACACAGGAGATGTCCCCGCAATCTGTGGTGTCCTGAAGAGGACGCTGTACACAGGAGATGTCCCCGCCATCTGTGGTGACATGAAGAGGGCGCCGTACACAGGAGATGTCCCCGCAATCTGTGGTGACCTGAAGAGGGCGGCGTACACAGGAAATGTCCCCGCAATCTGTGGTGTCCTGAAGAGGACACCGTACACAGGAGATGTCCCCACAATCTGTGGTGACCTGAAGAGGGCGCCGTACACAGATGTCCCCGCAATCTGTGGTGACCTGAAGAGGGCGCCGTACACAGGAGATGTCCCCGCAATCTGTGGTGACCTGAAGAGGGCGCCGTACACAGGAGATGTCCCCGCAATCTGTGGTGACCTGAAGAGGGCGCCGTACACAGGAGATGTCCCCGCCATCTGTGGTGTCCTGAAGAGGGCGCCGTACACAGGAGATGTCCCCGCAATCTGTGGTGTCCTGAAGAGGGCACCGTACACAGATGTCCCCACAATCTGTGGTGACCTGAAGAGGACGCCGTACACAGGAGATGTCCCCGCAATCTGTGGTGTCCTGAAGAGGACGCCGTACACAGGAGATTTCCCCGCAATCTGTGGTGTCCTGAAGAGGGCGCCGTACACAAGAAATGTCCCCGCAATCTGTGGTGTCCTGAAGAGGACGCCGTACACAGGAGATGTCCCAGCAATCTGCGGTGACCTGAAGAGGGTGCTGTACACATGAGATGTCCCCGCAATCTGTGGTGTCCTGAAGAGGACGCCGTATACAGGAGATGTCCCAGCAATCTGCGGTGACCTGAAGAGGGCGCTGTACACATGAGATGCCCATCAATCTGACAGATGTGGAGCTGCTGCAGGGAGGAGCTGGTAATGATCGCCAGTTCTAGATATGCTGAGTGATAGACCGCGACTCTAAAAGACTGAACGTTGCCAGAAATTCACAGTAACTGCAGCAAAGTAATAGTAGAAGGGTGTGCAGATTTTTGCATCCACATTATTTAGGAGCTATTAATTTTTCTTTTTCCACCAGAAAAGACTTCAGTTTATATTTCAATAGATTTGTACATATTATGAGCAACATCAAAGGGAAAAAGTTCTGAAATTATTCTTACAACAGGAGGTGTGGAGACACAGCATTTTATCTTAATTAACCAGACGTCTATTTTCAGTAAGCCACGAAGAATAGACTTATCTATATTTTGACTTTTGAATTTGTGTTTCTTTCTGGTTGGTGAAGGAAACAAAGACTTTTATTCGTATGAACCTGTAATATTGACTTGTAAGTTGACGTTCGTTGTAACACATTGTGCTGTTATCCTGGATAACAGAAATGCAGGGCAATTGAACAATGATATTTGCTGATATGCTGATTACACAATGTCCAGGCCAGATAGCTTGTTGACTTGCAAAACAGAGTAAAAATTTTGCAAATTGATTTAAGAGCCAAACAATGCGAGTCAACCTCAACACATCTTTCGCTTGACCTGTGGATGCTGGCTTGAAGGACAGTGTGAGGGACAAGGGAGACTCCATTTTGGATTTATAAATTCAGGCCGCATAGATTATCCATAGATCTCCCTTCACAACAACAGGGTTGTGGCCCCCACCCTTAGGATAAATACATATTCCCAAAAGACCAAAACTTTGCCAAATGGCCAGAACATTAGAGGCCATGTGTTAATGAATATGAGGAGGAGCAGAGATGGGACCCCTGCTGTCTTTTGTGCAAGGCAGCCAACATCAATGGAAGCTCTAGACCGAGTGTCACCGACACCTAGACATGAATTATGAGAGTACCGTGCATCTCAAGGGTAAGTCCAATATACCACCAGAACCCTGGGAGGCCTCTGCACACACCCCTGTCTTATCTTTCTCTAGCTGTTCTGGATACCGAGCTATCGAGACTGGCTCTCCAGAACCACTTGGCCAACCCAAGTTTGGACTCTCCGTATCGGACCAGCCACAACGAACCCATTGAGACGTCAGTCGCCCCATTTGGACCTCCCACTAGGAAGTTATAACCCTTCCTAGATATTGGTAATTATTTCAGCTAGGAGTTCAAGGGAGATTTGTGTCCAACCCAGAGGGACGGTGGTGAATATGGGAGGGTGAGAGCTAGGGGTTAAAGGCTAGCTACACACCTTTAGCCTTTTGTCATTATTCTGCCATGGAAGCCGCATCATGTCACGGACCAGAAACTAAGAAGGTGCCTGTGGACTCAAGCGCTTCCCTGGGGCCCCACTTTGTATAAGAAATAGTAACTTGACACATGCAGCTAACAGCAATCCCATACCTGCACCCTCCCTTTACCTGTGATTCTGGCTGTAATATTATCTGTTGTGAGTTCATTTTCCCCTTCACCATTGAGGTCTGATGAACTCCCTCTTCTGGTGAAGGAAGGTAGTGAGGCTGATTACCAAGCACCTGAGCTGGATGATGATGACTGGGTGACGGGAATTGCTGACTGGATATAAGGCAGCCGACGCCCTTCTGCCTGGCTGGTGATTTCTCTGAGGGATTCTAGGAGACCAGTCTGATTCCTGCTCCTCAAAAGCTAAGTTTTCTGCTCTGCTTTTTGCATTTGTGTTTTGGTTTTGCCTTGTTTTTCTGGATTTCTGCCATTGCCTGCTGGGGTGAGCTGAATTCCTTTTTGCTCTTTCTTCAGAAAATACCTGAGTACTGATATAGTCTTTTTGAAGCCTAGCGTCTTCAGGGCTTTTTTCCCTATCAGTCTGTTGGCTCTTGTTTTGATAGGATTTTGGCGGATTGCAGACATCAGGTTTTCTATCCTGTCCTATTTAGTTAGCTTGGGCCCCATCATTTGCTCAGCCTATCTTTCTATCCGTGTGTTTTTTCATCTTGCTTCACCGTCATTATATGTTGGGGGCTGCCTATTGCTTTGGGGTCTGCTCTGGGGCAGTTTAGATTTCCCTTTCTGTCTTTAGGCTATGTAGTTCTCCGGCTGTGATCGAGGGGTCTAGGGCACCGTAGGAACCCCCCACGGCTATTGCTAGTTGTTGATAGGTTCAGGGGTCTGCAATCCGATAGCTGCCAACTTCTCTGGTTTTCTGGACTTAGCTAGTATTTCTGTTTTTGCCTCCTACGGTGACTCATTCATAACAGAATCACCAGCCATACCGCAGATCCTAGGGTACTCAATAGCAGGAAAGAATTGTAAAAAAAAAAAGAAAAAGTGTGTATATTTTTTCCTCTATATCTCTGAGGCCGTAGGGGGAAATTTTTTTTTCTCTCAATGGATAAAGCAATTGTCTGATCGTGTGGAGCAGCTCGCTGCGGAAGTGCGGGGAATTTCCGCCTACCATGCTCATTCACATGCTGCTGAACCAAGGATCCCTACTCCTGATGTGTTTTTTGGGGATCGGTCTAAATTTTTGAATTTCAAAAATAATTGTAAATTATTTTTTGCCTTGAAGCCTAACTCGTCAGGGAGCTCCATGCAGCAGGTTAAAATTGTCATCTCTTTGCTGCATGGCGATCCCCAGGATTGGGCGTTTTCTTTGAAACCAGATGATCCTATTCTGACTAATGTGAACGCATTTTTTCAAGCCTTGGGGTTGTATGACGAACCTAATGCTATTGATCAGGCTGAAAAGACCCTGTTGGCATTGAGCCAGGGTCGAGATTCTGCAGAATTGTACTGTCAAAAATTCCGAAAGTGGGCGGTCTTTACTACCTGGAATGATGGTGCCTTGGCAGCTCTCTTTCGGAAGGGTTTGTCAGAAGCCGTAAAAGATACTATGTTGGGATTTCCTGTTCCCTCTGGTCTTGACGATTCTATGTCATTAGCCATTCAGGTTGATCGGCGTTTACGTGAACGCAGGACTGCACGAGAGGTGTTGCCACCTGTTGAACAAGTGTCTGAACCTATGCAATGTGATAGAGTTTTGTCCAGGGAGCAAAGTCAGGAGTTCAGAAGGCGTAATAAGCTGTGTTTTTTTTGTGGAGATGCCTCGCATATTATTTCTGTCTGTCCTAAACGAGAGAAACGTTTTGCACACACGTTTTCTGTGGGTGGTGTTCAACCTAAGTTTCTTCTAGCAATTACTCTGATCTGCTCCCTGTCCACATTTTCCGCCAAGGCTTTTGTGGATTCGGGAGCAGCCCTGAACCTAATGGACTTGGATTTTGCTAAACGTTGTGGTTTCCCTATGACACCTCTGCGGATGCCTATCCCTTTGAGGGGGATTGATGCTACTCCTTTGGCGAAAAATAAACCTCAGTTTTGGACCCAGGTGGTAATGCGGGTCGCCCCAGACCATCAAGAAAATTGCATATTTTTGGTGTTGCATAATTTGCATGATACCATTGTTCTGGGGTTTCCCTAGTTGCAAATTCATAATCCAGTTTTGGATTGGAAATCTGTGTCTGTGGTGAGTTGGGGTTGTCAGTGTGCCCTTAGTGAGGCTCCGGTTTTTTCCACCTCTCCTCAGTCGCATGATTTGGCGGACTTTTATGATGTATTTAGTGAGAATGAGTCTGCGTCTTTGCCTCCTCATAGGAGTTATGACTGTGCATTTGAACTGAGCCCTGGGTGTAAATTTCCCAAGGGTCGGCTCTTCAATTTATCTGTACCCGAGCACGAGGCTATGCGATCCTATATTAAGGAGTCGTTGGAGAAGGGTCATATTAGACCATCCTCTTCACCCTTAGGTGCCGTTTTTTTTTTCGTGGCCAAAAAGGATGGTTCATTAAGACCTTGTATTGATTATCGTGCCCTCAACAAAATTACTATTAAATATCAGTATCCGTTACCCCTGATTTCAGATCTATTCTCCAGAGTTAAAGGTGCTTGCTGGTTTACCAAGCTTGACCTCAGGGGGGCGTATAATCTTATCCGCATTAAGCATGGGGATGAATGGAAGACGGCGTTTAATACTCCGGAGGGACATTTTGAGTACCTGGTGATGCCTTTTGGGCTCACTAATGCCCCTTCTGTCTTCCAGTGCTTCATGACCGACATTTTCCGAGACTTTGTGGATACATTTTTGATTATCTATCTGGATGATATTTTGATCTTCTCCAAGGATTGGGATTCTCATGTGGAACATGTTCGGACTGTGTTCCGGATCTTGAGGGAGAATTCCCTGTATGTCAAAGGATCAAAATGCCTTTTTGGGGTACAGAGGATTTCATTTTTGGGATTTATTTTGTCTCCGTCAACTATTGAAATGGACCCGGCCAAGGTACAGGCCATTTATGATTGGGTTCAGCCCACTTCTTTGAAGGCCCTCCAGAAGTTTTTGGGTTTTGCTAATTTTTATCGGAAATTTATAGCAAAATTTTCTAGTATTGCCAAGCCATTGACTGATCTGACTAAGAAGGGTGCTGATGTGTTGAATTGGTCTCCAGAGGCTGTTGCTTCCTTTCAGGAGCTGAAGCGAAGATTCACTTCTGCCCCAGTTTTGCGGCAACCTGATGTCTCACTCCCGTTCCAGGTAGAGGTGGACGCTTCTGAGATTGGTGCAGGAGCTGTTTTGTCCCAAAAGGATCCTGTAACATCTAAAATGAATCCCTGTGCTTTCTTTTCCCGAAAGTTCTCTCCATCTGAACGTAACTATGTTGTGGGGAATCGGGAACTGTTAGCCATGAAATGGGCATTTGAGGAGTGGAGACATTGGTTGGAGGGAGCTAGACATCAAGTCGTGGTCCTCACTGACCACAAGAATTTGATTTACCTGGAGTCGGCCAAGCGCTTGAACCCTAGACAGGCTAGGTGGGCCTTGTTTTTTACACGTTTTGATTTTGTGGTCTCTTTTCTTCCTGGCACTAAGAATGTCAAGGCTGACGCTCTCTCTAGGAGCTTCTTTGCTGATTCTCCTGTGGTGACCAAGCCTGCTACCATCTTAGGCGAAGGGGTAGTTCTTTCTGCCATCTCGCCCGATTTGAGACGTGCTCTGGAAGAGTTCCAGGAGGACAAACCTGAGCGTTGTCCCAGTGGAAAGTTGTATGTTCTTGACCAGTGGAAGAAGAAAGTGATGTCTGAAGTTCATTGCTCTGCATTGGCTGGTCATCCAGGTATTTTTGGTACTAGAGATCTGGTGAGTCGGTCTTTTTGGTGGCCCTCCTTGTCTCGTGATGTCAGGAATTTTGTGCAGTCCTGTGGGACTTGTTCCCGGTCTAAACCTTGTTCTCGCTCTAGTGGGTTGTTGATACCTTTGCCTGTCCCCAGGAGGCCATGGACCCATATTTCAATGGATTTCATCTCTGATATGCCTGTCTCTCAGAGAATGACTGTTGTTTGGGTGATTTGTGATAGGTTCTCTAAGATGGTTCATCTTGTACCACTCCCTAAGTTGCCATCTTCCTCTGAGTTGGTGCCCCTGTTTTTGCAACAGGTGGTTCGCTTGCACGGGATTCCTGAGAACATTGTATCTGACAGAGGAGTTCAGTTTGTGTCTAGATTTTGGAGAACTTTCTGTTCCAGGCTGGGAATTCAGTTGTCCTTCTCCTCTGCTTTTCACCCTCAGACCAATGGGCAGACGGAGAGAACAAACCAGACCTTGGAGTCGTATTTGAGATGTTTTATTTACGCTGATCAGGATGATTGGGTTTCATTTTTGCCCTTGGCCGAATTTGCTTTAAATAATAGTGCTAGTTCTGCCACTTTGATGTCACCTTTTTTTTGTAACTTTGGGTTTCATCCTCGATTTTCTTCAGGGCAGGTGGAGCCTTCTGCCTGCCCAGGTGTTGACACTGTGGTG
This sequence comes from Dendrobates tinctorius, assembly GCF_039654945.1. NCBI lineage: Eukaryota > Metazoa > Chordata > Amphibia > Anura > Dendrobatidae > Dendrobates > Dendrobates tinctorius. The sequence continues at coordinate 2,902,068 of NW_027361849.1, read as the reverse complement.
GAGAGAATACACCAGATCTGGGACCAAGTGGTGGATAAGTTATCTCTCTCCCAGAAAAAGGCCCAGTGGTTTTCCAACCGACATAGGACCATTGGTCCCCAGTTTAAGGTTGGTGATATGGTTTGGTTATCATCAAAAAATATCGCTATGAAGGTGGCTTCTCCTAAGTTTAAGCCTAGATTTATTGGACCTTACAAGATTTTGGAGATTATTAATCCGGTCTCTTTTCGTTTGGCTCTTCCTGTCACATTTAAAATCCATAATGTGTTTCATAAGTCCTTGTTGAAAAGGTTTGTTGAACCAGTAGTTCCTGGGGTGGCACCTCCGGACACTGTATTGGTTGAAGGTAACATGGAATATGAGGTAGAGAAGATACTGGATTCCCGTCTGGCTAGACAGAGACTCCAGTATTTGGTTAAGTGGAAGGGTTATGGCCAGGAGGATAATTCCTGGGTCTCTGCCTCTGATATTCATGCCAAAAGATTGGTGCGTGCCTTTCTTCGGGCTCACCCTGATCGCCCTGGTGGCGTGGATGAGGGTTCGGTGACCCCTCCTCAAGGGGGAGGTACTGTTGAGTTCATTTTCCCCTTCACCATTGAGGTCTGATGAACTCCCTCTTCTGGTGAAGGAAGGTAGTGAGGCTGATTACCAAGCACCTGGGCAGGATGATGACTGGGTGACGGGAATTGCTGACTGGATATAAGGCAGCCGACGCCCTTCTGCCTGGCTGGTGATTTCTCTGAGGGATTCTAGGAGACCAGTCTGATTCCTGCTCCTCAAAAGCTAAGTTTTCTGCTCTGCTTTTTGCATTTGTGTTTTGGTTTTGTTTTGCCTTGTTTTTCTGGATTTCTGCCATTCCCTGCTGGGGTGAGCTGAATTCCTTTTTGCTCTTTCTTCAGAAAATACCTGAGTACTGATATAGTCTTTTTGAAGCCTAGCGTCTTCAGGGCTTTTTTCCCTATCAGTCTGTTGGCTCTTGTTTTGATAGGATTTTGGCGGATTGCAGACAGCAGCTTTTCTATCCTGTCCTATTTAGTTAGCTTGAGCCCCATCATTTGCTCAGCCTATCTTTCTATCTGTGTGAGTGTTTTTTCATCTTGCTTCACCGTCATTATATGTTGGGGGCTGCCTATTGCTTTGGGGTCTGCTCTGGGGCAGTTTAGATTTCCCTTTCTGTCTTTAGGCTATTTAGTTCTCCGGCTGTGATCGAGGGGTCTAGGGCACCGTAGGAACCCCCCACGCCTACTGCTAGTTGTTGTTGATAGGTTCAGGGGTCTGCAATCCGATAGCTGCCAACTTCTCTGGTTTTCTGGACTTAGCTAGTATTTCTGTTTTTGCCTCCTACGGTGACTCATTCATAACAATTATCTGTATATTACTCTGTACATATTTGTATTCTCTACTGCGCCTTTCGGCAATTAAAATATCAATTAATTTTGGGCTGCTCTTTTATCTCAAAAACTGATCTCCCACGTCCGAGAGTCCAGCTAGTACTATTACGCCACCTGGGGTTGGGTTCTGACCAGATATAAGCTTGTTACCGGACCAGGCTTATATCTAACGAGGAACTGGTGGCAGCATACCGTTCTGGTGTTATTGGGGGATCCTGGCAGTGACGGACCGGAAGTTTATATATATATATTCCTGGCATGGGACTGGTGATATATGTACCGCCCTCACTGCAGAGTGTCCCTCCAGTGACTACTTATCGTAGGTACAGTTCCTTGACTGACCAGAGGGTAAGGGGGGTGCCAGAGAGCTGCAACTGTGTAAGCTCCGTCTCAGATTGGTGACGGCAGTGGAGTATCCGTATCCTCGGCTCTCGTGTTTCCTTACAGTTGTTAACTATGAAAAGAGGATATACAGTATGCCTCTGTAACATATACATCCTGACTGCCCTGAGAACCAGAGAATCTTAGAAGACAGCAGCCACAACATCTTGGCTCCATCACAAGGGACACAGATTTATTATTCTACAGGATGTCAGCTTAGGGGACCACAGCTCCAGCTGAAAGAATGCAGATTTGTTCCATTGATCATAGCTGAACCATGGATACGTTTGGAATAGTCAGGATTTGGACCCACCGGTCACCTGGCTCCATGGAAATGTTTGGAGAAGCCAGGTTGTGACTCTCAGGTCAACTGGCCTTGTACCTCATCTCCATGTCATCTTCCTATTCTTGTTATTACCTCCTCTCTGTGTGCGTGCCACAGGTGGGGTAGTGACCTTGGGAGCACTGAAGTCACCGCAGCTCTGATGCCGGCGAGTCAGCGGAAGGGTGAAACTCTGTAATGTGCACCATCTTGGGATTTTTTGCTGGGAATGTTCTTTGCGTTATCTGCCCGTTTTGTGATTCACCCTCACCCTGTGTTGTATGAGCAGTATTATACCCACAGTGAAAGGAGAGCAGACATTCGAAGGGATGATCCTTGGTCCGTGCAATTTCGTCAGGGGGTGTAGTCTTTTTATATCCACTGTACTCTGGTAGTGTCTAAAGAGACAATGCAGCACATGAAATCCCCTCCGCTTCCTTATTTTATGATCTGGGAGTAAGGCTGGCAAATTTTGTGCTCTAGTAAGGGAGCGCGGTCCATCCATATCTATGAGCGAGATACCCTCAGCTCTGAAGATGACGAGTGCGGTAAATTATGCTTCAATCGGATATTTTAGTAGATCCGTTAAAAGGGGCACACAGATGACATCTGACGTTTCCACCTATGAAACGACTTTTTCAAGGAAATCTGCTGTACAGAAAATAACAATGAAAAATGACTTAATAGATTAGATATTAGGAGAATAAGAGGCGGGTGGGGGAGCCGGAGCGAATGGTCAATACCGGAGAATATATCACTGGCACAATCCATGCGACATTAGGAATCCCAGACATCGGAGAGATCGCAGAGAGGGGAGGCATCATCACTCATCATGAAGTGTCCAAATCATGGGATCAGAGTCCCCTAGGGGTGAAGAAGTCCGGGTACTACACCGTGAGATCACAGCAGCGTTTGCTGGTCCATGTTCTAGAGGTAAACTGGACATTGGAAAGAAAGATCGAAGGAAAACAGAGAGAAAGAGGAAGAAAAGGAAAAATGTTTGGGGAAGAAGAAAAGGGAAATCTGACGTGTTCAGATGCGATCACCGGAAGTGAGACACATACTGGGAACTGCAAATTCTCCCGCTATGAACTTGATCTCCGTTTTCGGAGCGAATGGAACCCATCAATCGTCTTCATATCTGTGGTGAACAGAGACGACACAAAAGGGTTTACAGAAAATTCATGGAAGTGAGTTCAGATGACTACAGAGTCTCTGTTCTGACGCTTAGTGAGCACCGATAAAGGTGGCAGCATTGTGTTCATGGGTAAGAGTCACTACATCAGGGAGATACCCCCACAGGACACCTAAATCTACAACCCTATATCAAGGCATTCCTTGCCTGAGAGAAGGATGGAAAATATCTACATCCTTGATCATTTCTATGACCAAGGGTTTATTGACCTCAAACGCAGGGATAACCAATCATACATTTTTTAATCCGCCCCCTGACGAAGCTAGGGTGAAACGCGCGTTGGGGCTGGGGACTAGACACCAGACCTGTCATTTGATCATCAAAAGACTACCTGATGGCAGTACCATGCCTGCTCCGTTAGTATGTCTATTTTGCAGGTTCCATCTTATTCTGCTACAGCTGTGAGTTGTAGGCAGACGCACTATGGTCTAGGTGTTTTCTTTATATGACTTTTGCTATGTATATTTATTCTGTGGTCTAGTGTTATCCCCCACATTTTGTCTTTCTTACTTTCTTGAATAATTTTATGCATTGTTTTATTATATTTCAATAAACTGAATATTTTGTAGCACCTTATTTGTGTTGGTACTTTTTTAAACCCTACCTAAAATTCACAAAAATTTGGAGCAATCACTTGATCTCCCAATTGTTGTATCCCCTGGCTCCATCTTCTCCCCACTGGTCAGTGTTAAAAAATGATCTTGACACCTCTGGTCTGTGAGTCTATCTCATTTCTTTTAGATGCAATTTATCCTAATTTGACACTATTACACTAAATCATCTCCTTGTGGCCATGGATGTTACACTAGTTTACAGCAATACAACAATTTATAAGCACATTATTCCTGCAAGAAATTACCAGAATCAGGGACCAGATCTATGTACAGAGGAAAAGGACCGCAATGGGGCCAAATGTAGCCCACTTCCTGTAACAGGGTTACCATGACAGAGAGGAGTCACAATACCACAGCGTCTGAATGTGCCTACTCCTGTGCTGAAAATAAGCACTTCACCTTCTTTTCAAATGGTGTAAATTTTTTTTGGTAGAACAGGGGTTAATAGGCCATGTTGGGAGCTCTGGCAGCTTTCCTGCATTAAGGCTCTCAGCTGTTCACTGTTAGCCACTCCCATTTCCTATATAATCTGGCTCCTGACTGAAACATCATCAGAGCGAGCTTATGCTGCATGGCTGGAGGTTGATGGTGGTTGTTATTGGAGAAGGCATTTGGTGGATTTATCTGTGACTGTTGCTAGGTTTTGAGTGTGATAATTTGCTTTCTTATCCTACTTTGGTTTTTCCCTGTCCTCCACTCCCGGGTGCATCCCTCTGTTGTTTGTGTGAGTATATTTGAATGATTGGTATTTTTTGTCACCCCTGTTTGTATTACCTTGTCAGTCTGTTTGCTGTACTATGGTATACTACTACTCCCCTCTTCCCTGGGTGGGGGAATTTGTACAGACTGAGGGTGGATTCAGGAGCTAAGGCAAGAGTGGAGGCCCTGGAATCTTCATCATGAGAAGTAATCCGCGGAACAGGATGAGCTAGGGCACCCCCTAGTGTAAAGGACAGGGAAGGAGCCCCTGGTCCCAGGACACCCGACAACAGAGTAGTGATATTGTTCTGACCGAAACCGTTTTTTTCATCCATTATGCTGATCTGAAGCAGCAACTGCAGCGGCTCAGTCTGGAGGTGGCAGATCTACACACGGTCGTTTTGCACCACCCTAATACATCAGGTTTGGGGACCGTGACTCCCAGGCAAACCACAGTGGAGCCCAAGATCGCGTTGCTGGACAGGTTCTCTGGGGAACATGACAAGTTTGTTTTCAGGGAGGCCTATAAACTATACTTCAACTTACCGCCTTGTTCCTCAGGAACCGAGGAGCAACAGGTGGGGATAATAATCGTGCTCCTTCAGAGGGACCCACAAGCATTGGCATTTTTTCTCCTGTATCACTCTGTTACTTCAGATGGTGGAGGAATTTTTTCTGGCTCTGGGCCTTATATACGATGGTTCCGACCGTAGCTCCTTGGCTGATTACACACTGCGTCAGCTCCAGCAGGGAATATTGCTCTAAGTTACAAGGTGGGGCACAGACACTAAGTGGAATGACCCCGCACTCCATAGTCAGTTCTGTGAGGGGCTTACAGTAAGGGTGGAGGATACGTTGGCTCTGTGTGAGCCTCCTGACTCCCTTGAGGCAGCTATGTCTCTGACTATCCAGTTTGATCGCCGTCTTTGCCAGAGACAGGGAGACTGTCACAGGGTTACCGCGACAGTGTGTAACCAGAAGACCACAGCGTCTGATTGCTCCTACTCCGGGGCTGAGAAGAAGCACTTCTTCATTTTAAATGTTTATTTCTTCTGGCACAACAGGGGTTAATCGGCCATGTTGAAAATCCCTGTGCTCACAGCTGCGCTCGGTCAGCCACTCCTTTCCCCTTTATAATCTGGGCTCTGTTACTAATCCTCGTTAGAGCTAGCATTTACTGCATGGCTAACGGAGGGAGAGAACATATGAGGAGAGTTGGAGGAGTTATGTCTGTTGCTTTGTTTGTATGTGTTGCAATTCCTTATCCTTCTCTATTTTGGTTTATTCCCATACCTCAACGCCCCAGTGCATTCCTCTGTTACATGTGAGTGAATATTTTGCATGCCTGGAGTTTTCTGCTAACCCTTGTCCGTGTTGCCTTGTTTGTTGGGTTGGTGTACTACATGCACAGTAGCGCCCCCTCTTCCCTGGGCCAAGTGCTGTACGCTACAGAGCACACATCAGCGCTGGATCCTGGAAGCTTTCTCTGAGATGTGTAAGGCTGTCTAATCTTGACGGCTGCACAGCTCCCGCTCCCTCTGGACTTCCGGTCAGGTGACGGCTCGTACACGCCGACAAGTACAAGAACGCTAGAAGAGCTGCGGCTGTAGGGGATCGTCTGTGAGGTAACTATGAGAAACGTGTTTATCTTTTCTTTATAAAGTGAATTAAATGGTTGAGGGGAGATGGAAGTGGAGGTGGACTGCAACTTCTAAAAAGTGATGGAGGGGGAGTGCCAATGATGCCATGGGGGAGGGGCTCAGCAAATGAAGTGAGTGGGGGGAGGGGAGTGCACATGATGAAGTGAGTGGGGGGAGGGGAGTGCACATGATGAAGTGAGTGCACATGATGAAGTGAGTGGGGGGAGGGGAGTGCACATGATGAAGTGAGTGGGGGGAGGGGAGTGCACATGATGAAGTGAGTGGGGAGGGGGACAGGGCAACCATCATAGCAATGGAGGGGTTTATGTAGCATGATTAGTACTCAATTATCGACCCTACTAATGAAAAAGGGACATGGATATCAGTGTCTCTTGCTGCATAAGGCATCCAGACAAAGGAAGACCCTCTTTTGACACCCTCGTACACTGGAAATATCGGCTTGACCAAGCGTTCCTGCAAATCATGAATTGAAGGTGTGAATTCGTGGAGAGCAAAAAATAATAAATTTTGAGGGCAGGGGTGTAAATGATGCACTGAATGTGGGGGACAGAAGTTGATCATGAATTAGAAGGTGGGGGTAGGAGAGAGAGAAGACAAGACAATGAATTGGGGCAGAAGGGGCGTGTGAATATAGTGAATCGCGGGAGGTACATAGTATGGGGAATTGAGGATTTAGTGAATGGTGATGAATTGGTGAAAAGTATAGGTGCTAACTAATTCATATTTATTCGGTCGTCCATGACAGCACCACCTGAGAGAGGGGATCCGCCCTTCAGGAACAGGAAACCTACAGATACAAAAGGGCGGCACCTCTCCCACGCATCAGTTGGTTTCCTGTTCCTATAGGACGGGACTTCCTACAGATGGTCCATCATGGAGTCGTCGAGGGATTCCCAGGCCGGCTGACCGACCCAGGTAGCGGGGGGGTCTCCTACCTCGGTCAAGCTCGGGTCCCTGGATGCGCCACGGTGGGGCCGGGTAGGTCACCACGACAGTGGTTGGAGCAGGCGGAGCAGAGGGTCCGGTGGACAGCCGTCTCCATAGGGCCGGCACAAGGTATGTATGGCCCCTGGAACCCCTCCTGTTGCATCCACCCGGTCTCCGCTTGCTCCTCTCTCTCTCTCTCTCTCCGGGGGCTGGCGGTCGCGCCTGTGCGGCGGGCGCAGGTCGGCGCATGTGGGGGCGGCGGGCATTCCGGAGCCGGGGGCGCCGTGCCGGCTCCTTTCCGCGCGCTCCCGCGGTCTTGATCGCGCGGCGGAAGGGGTGGGGCCGGGAACGCCGAAACCGGAAGTCGGGTGCCGGCCGGCTTTCCGGGATGCGCCGCCGGTGCTCGGCGGTCTGGGGCGGCGCGCGGTACCCGGGGAGGGGGGGGGGGACGGAGCATGTGGGGGGGGGAGTCGCGGGGGGGGAGGACCTGGGGGGAGGTGCCGCGCCAGAGCCCTGCTGACCCGGACACTGTGGGAGGCATTAAAAGACAGGAGGTGACGCTGCTGGGGTGCTTCTGAAGGCCCAGCAATGGATTCGACAGAAGCCCCCACAGAGCAGCAGGACGAGGCGCAGGAGCGCCCAGAGAAACAGGCCACAGTGAATTCACAGGCGAGTGGCCAGCAGAAGAAGAAACGGACGGGCGAACAAAGCCACAGAAGTTCCTCCAGGCTAAAGGACCCTCCTGCCTCCCTCCGTGACCCGGTACCTGCCTCATCTGCATGGGTAAGAGATCTCCGTGAATGTACCCTGATGCAGTGTTTTATTTTTGTTCTTTCGCAGGCAAGGAAAGCTACGGGGAAGCAGAAGCACAGGGAATGTGCCCTCTGTAATTGCCCTTTGCCAGACGGCCACCCCAAAAAGTTGTGTCAGCCATGCGTGCGACAAACGGTAGGGGTTGGATAGGGGTACCCTAGGGGTAGATTGACAGGCCCTTACACTCTTCCCCGTCCATACAGGTGGCGGAAGAAACACCGGACTTCACCACAAGCCTGAGGGAGATAATCAGGACAGAAATGAAGGCCCTATCTAAAAAAGACTCCTCTAAGGGAAGAGATGTTAACCTCTCTGGTTCTGATTCCTCGGCCGCACCTGGAATCGATATCTCCTCAGATTCCCCGGCCTCCACTTCATCATCTTCAGAGGAAGACTCGAGCCGTTTCTGCTTTCCCTTAGACCAGATGGATAAGTTTGTTAAAGCAGTAAGGTCCACTATGGGGGTAGCAGACACAAAACCGGAACTTTCGGCACAGGACGTGATGTTCGGAGGCCTAGGTCCCAGAAAGCGCAGATCCTTCCCGTTGAATGATAAAGTCCAGAACCTAATAAATAGAGAATGGAAAAAGCCTGAAAAAAGAGGTTCTTTGCCACCTGCCTTCAAACGAAGGTACCCGTTTGATGACCCAGTGGTAACCAAATGGGACAAGGCCCCTAAGCTGGACGCGGCAGTGGCCAAAGCCTCCAAAAAGTCCTCCATACCTTTCGATGACATGGCCTCCTTAAAAGACCCGCTAGACAAAAAAGCGGATTCTTTTCTGAAAGGAACATGGGAGATGTCAGCGGGTGCATTGAGACCAGCGGTAGCGGCTACATGTACGGCCAGATCCTTGATGGTCTGGCTGGATCAGCTGGATTCCCAATTGAAGGATGGAACCTCAAGAGCATACATTCGAAAAGCCTTACCAGTTATCCAAAGTGCTGCTGCTTTTCTGGCTGATGCGTCAGCAGATTCTGCGAGGATGGCGGCTAGGACCGCAGGTTTATCCAACGCAGCTCGAAGGGCTCTCTGGTTAAAATGCTGGCCAGGAGACATCCAGGCCATAAGTAGTTCCCTACTTAGATGACTTCTTGATTGTAGGGAAAACGGCTAACCATTGTTTGCAACAGCTACAAAGGGCAAGGTCTGCCCTAGAACGGTTAGGATGGCTGCTTAACATTAAAAAATCTCGGTTACAGCTGATGAGAATCCAACAATTCTTGGGCCTCATCCTAGATTCCGTAAAACAGGAATGCCGTCTGCCCCCGGAGAAGCTGGTTCGCCTACACTATCAGGTCCTGAACGCTTCCAATAACCCGACCATGTCCCTTAGGAAAGCCATGTCCCTTCTAGGTTCACTTTCCTCCTGTATCCCGGCTGTCCAGTGGGCCCAGTTTCATTCAAGAACTCTACAGGGCGAGGTCTTAAGGCATCAAAAAATGCTTGGGGGTTACTTAGAGGGCCAGCTAACCTTGTCCCGAAACACAAGGGAGTCCCTAGAATGGTGGCTAGATGAGAATAATTTATCCAGAGGGGTTCCCTGGGAATATGACATATCCCGCATAATCACCACGGATGCTAGCCCTTCCGGTTGGGGGGCTCATATGGGGGAAATTCTGGTCCATGGCATATGGGAGCATCATCAGATAGAGATGTCATCCAACTTGAAAGAATTGACAGCAGTAGAGCTGGCGGCTAAAGAACTGCTTGTGTATCTACAGGGCCATCATGTGTGAGTGTTCTCCGACAATCTGGTCACCGTAGCGTATATCAACCACCAAGGCGGGACCCGTTCCAAATCCCTGATGAATGTAGCAGAACGGCTGTTCCAGCTAGCAGAGCAGCATTTCCTATCATTAACAGCTCTACATATAAAGGGGAAAGAAAACACCACGGCAGATTTCCTGAGCCGCAATCTCTTAAGGCAAGGAGAATGGTCCCTAAAAAACTCTATCTTCGACCTGATTGTACAGAAGTGGGGACTGCCAGAGATAGATCTCTTCGCCACCAAAGAAAACAGGAAAGTAAGGCAGTTTTGCTCACTAAATCCCAGAGAAGACCCCCTGGCGGTAGACTCCTTGCTGATAAAGTGGGATTTCGGGCTATCCTATGCCTTCCCTCCTCTATCGCTATTACCTCTAGTGGTGAGAAAAATCAGGAGAGACAGAGCGAAAGTTATTGTGATCGCTCCGTTTTGGCCCAGGAGGGCTTGGTTCTCATGCCTCAAGACCATGTCAGTGTCCGATCCTTGGGTCCTGCCGGAGATCCCGGATCTCCTATCCCAGGGCCCAGTCTTTCATCCTCAGGTGGCTGGCCTACATCTGACGGCGTGGAGTTTGAACGGACACTGCTGAAAGATAAAGGCTTCTCCCCAGACCTGGTTGACACTCTACTTAAAAGTAGAAAGATCACTACTACCAAGATCTATGTCAGAATTTGGAAGAGATTCCTAAAGAACTCTAGAGTAATCGCTGGGGGTTCGGCTCCTATAAATCAAATCTTAGAATTTCTTCAGAAAGGTCTAGAAATGGGGCTCTCCACTAGTACCCTCAAAGTACAAGTTTCAGCCTTGGGGGCCCTCTTTAGCTGCAACATCGCGGGTAATTACTGGGTCAGTAGATTCATCAAGGCAGCAGGTAGATCCAGGCCAGTGGTGAAGGATAGATTCATGCCATGGGACTTGAACCTAGTCCTCACAGCCATGACAGAAGCTCCATTCGAACCCATCTCATCAGCCTCTATAAAAAACCTGTCCCTCAAGGTAGCCTTCCTGGTAGCTCTAACCTCAGCTCGTAGACTAAGCGACATCCAGGCATTATCTAGGCGTCCTCCTTATTTACAGTTTAAGGACGATAGGGTAATACTCAGACCTGACCCGGCGTACTTACCGAAGGTAGTTTCTAGCTTTCATAGAACACAGGAAATAGTCCTTCCATCCTTCCTCCCTAATCCAGCTAATGAGAAGGAAGAGAAAATACACACCTTAGATGTTAGAGAATGCCTTAAAGAATATCTGGCGGTTACTGACCCCTGGAAAAAGGAGAATGCCCTATTTATCTCCCATCAAGGTCCCAGGAAAGGCTGTAGAGTGTCAAAAAATACACTAGCTAGGTGGATTAGAGAGGCTATTTCAATTGCATACACCTCAAAGGGCAGACCGGCACCTGCAAAACTGAGGGCGCATTCCACCAGAGCCATGGCGTCCTCATGGGCCGAGAGATCAGAAGTCTCCATTGACCAGATATGTAGGGCGGCTACTTGGTCCTCTCCGAGCACCTTTTATAATCATTATAGGCTAGACTTGGGTGCTTCCACAGACCTCTCTTTTGGTATAAGGGTACTGCAGGCTGTAGTCCCTCCCTAAAATAGTTATTACTCTCTGTAATTCTCTCAGGTGGTGCTGTCATGGACGACCGAATAAAGTCTTAGTTACTCACCGGTTAACGGTATTTTTCGGAGTCCATGACAGCACCCGTATATTCCCTCCCTTTAGTTTAAATTTGGGTGTGCACTTCTTCCTCTTATATGTACACTGGTAATGAATAGTTGTGTAAAGTATTGTATATAAATTATGCTATTAACCATTGTGGTCCTCTTGTGCTCTGTAATCCAACTGATGCGTGGGAGAGGTGCCGCCCTTTTGTATCTGTAGGTTTCCTGTTCCTGAAGGGCGGATCCCCTCTCTCAGGTGGTGCTGTCATGGACTCCGAAAAATACCGTTAACCGGTGAGTAACTAAGACTATTTATTAGATGGGGAAAGTGGCATTTATAGTTGTGGGGGCACAGAGGTGAATTATAATTTATATTTGGAATGGTGGGTTGCATAATAGCTAATTATATAGTAATGGTGGGTGAAAGTCTGTATTCAGCTGTGTATCTTAGAAGAAAAGGAAAAAGTGGGGAATGTGCTCTGGAGGCAATGCTCTAGATAACTGTATGCTATTTTATGCAGAGACGAGTCCTGGCTGGAAGTGATGGTGGTCTGCTCTGGATAAAGAAGATGAAGGACTTCAGCTTGAGCTGTCACTGGTGATCACTGTATTACCTGTACACTGACACTATATACAGAGCTCCTGTGTATAATGTCACTGGTGATCACTGTATTACCTGTACACTGACACAATATACAGAGCTCCTGTGTATATTGTCACCGGTGATCACTGTATTACCTGTACACTGACACTATATACAGAGCTCCTGTGTATGTCACTTGTTATCACTGTATTACCTGTACACTGACACTATATACAGAGCTCCTTGTATAATGTCACTTGTTATCACTGTATTACCTGTACACTGACACTATATACAGAGCTCTTGTGTATAATATCACCGGTGATCCCTGTATTACGTGTACACTGACAATATACAGAGCTCCTGTGTGTAATGTCACCAGTGATCACTGTATTACTTGTACACTGACACTATATACAGAGATCCTGTGTATATTGTCACCGGTGATCACTGTATTACCTGTACACTGACACTATATACAGAGCTCCTGTGTATAATGTCACTTGTTATCACTGTATTACCTGTACACTGACACTATATACAGAGCTCCTGTGTATAATGTCAGTGGTGATCACTGTATTACCTGTACACTGCACTGTATACAGAGCTCCTGTGTATATCACCGGTGATCTCTGTATTACTTGTACACTGACACTATATACAGAGCTCCTGTGTATGTCACCAGTGATCACTGTATTACTTGTACACTGACACTATATAGAGCTCCTGTGTATAATGTCACTGGTGATCACTGTATTACCTGTACACTGACACTATATACAGAGCTCCTGTGTATAATGTCACTGGTGATCACTGTATTACCTGTACACTATATACGGAGCTCCTGTGTATGTCACCGGTGATCCCTGTATTACGTGTACACTGACACAATATACAGAGCTCCTGTGTATAATGTCACTGGTGATCCCTGTATTACCTGTACACTGACACTATATACAGAGCTCCTGTGTATGTCACTGGTGATCACTGTATTACCTGTACACTGACACTATATACAGAGCTCCTGTGTATAATATCACTGTATTACCTATACACTGACACTATATACAGAGCTCCTGTGTATAATGTCACTGGTGATCACTGTATTACCTGTACACTGACACTATATACAGAGCTACTGTGTATATCATCACCGGTGATCCCTGTATTACGTGTACACTAACACTATATACAGAGCTCCTGTGTATGTCACTGGTGATCACTGTATTATCTGTACACTGACAATATATACAGAGGTCCTGTGTATAAGGTTACTGGTGATCCCTGTATTATCTGTACACTATACACTATATACAGAGCTCCTGCGTATAATGTCACTGGTACTCACTGTACACTATATACAGAGCTCCTGTGTATATCATTGGTGATCACTGTATTACCTGTACACTGACAATATATACAGAGGTCCTGTGTATAATGTTACTGGTGATCCCTGTATTACTTGTACACTATACAGATGTGCTCAAAGGTTTACATACCCTGGCAGAATTTTTGCTTTCTTGGCCTTTTTTCAGAGAATATAAATGATAACACCAAACCTTTTTCTCCACTCATGGTTAGTGGCTGGGTGAAGCCATTTATTGTCAAACTACTGTGTTTTCTATTTTTAAATCACAATGACAACTCAAAACATCCAAATGACCCTGATCAAAAGTTTACATACCCTGGTGATTTTAGCCTGATAACATGCACAGATGTTGACACAAATGGGTTTGAATGGCTACTAACGGTAACATCCTCACCTGTAACCTGTGTTACAAAATCAGTGTGTGCATAAAAGCTGAGTGAGTTTCTGGGATCCAGACAGACTCTGGCATCTTTCATGCAGCCACTGTTGTTTCTGGATTGGGAAAGCAAAAGAACTGTCAACGGATCTATGGGAAAAGGTAGTTGAACTGAATAAAACAGTAAAGGGATACAAAAAAGATATCCAAGAAATTGATAATGCCAGTCAGCAGTGTTCAAACTGTGATTAACAAATGGAAAATCAGGGGCTCTGTAAAAACAAAACCACGGTGAGGTAGACCAGCAAAAATGTCCACAACTGTAAGGAAAATTATTCGGGATGCAAAGAAAACCCCCACACATAACATCGGCTGAAATACTGGACTCTCTGAAAACTAGTGGTGTAGTTGTTTCAAGATGCACAGTAAGGAGTCACTTGAAGAAAAATGGGCTGCATGGTCGAGTCGCCAGAAGAAAGCTGTGCAAATTCTACAAAGTATATCACCTACAATATGCAAAACAGCACAGAGACAAGCCTCAAAACTTCTGGAGCAAGGTCATTTGGAGTGATGAGACCAAAATTGAACTTTTTGGCCACAACCATAAACGTTACATTAGGAGAGAGGTCAAGAAGGCCTATGATGAAAGGAACACCATTCCTACTGTAAAGCACAGAGGTAGATCGCTGATGTTTTGGGGATGTGTGAGCTACAAAAGGCACAGGAAACTTGGTAAAAGTTGAAGGAAAGATTAATGCAGCACGTTATCAGGAAATACTGGAGGCAAATTTGCAATCATCAGCCAGGAAGCTGCGCATGGGACGTATTTGGATATTCCTAAACACAAGGCCAAATCGACCTGTCATTGGCTACAGCAGAACAAAATGAAGGTTCTGGAGTGGTCATCTCAGTCTCCTGACCTCAATATCATTGAGTCACTCTGGGGAGATCTCAAGCGCGCAGTTCATACTAGACAGCCTAGGAATTTACAGGAACTGGAGGAATTTTGCCAAGAAGAGTGGGCAGCTTTACTATCTGAGAAAATAAAGAACCTCATCCACAACTACCACAAAAGACTTCAAGCTGTCATTGATGTTAGAGGGGCAATACACGGTATTAAGAAATGGGGTATGTGAACTGTTGATCAGGGTCATTTGGATGTTTTGGGTTGTCATTATGATGTAAAAAGAGAAAACACAGCAGTTTGGCAATAAATGGCTTCACCCAACCACTAACCATGAGAGGAGAAAAAGTTTCTCGGTCGAGTAGATCTCTTTCCTAGGATATGTGTTCCTAGGATCCAACGAAAGTCCGGGCGGTATTGGATTGGGATGGTCCTTTGGATTTGAAGGTGTTACAAAGGATTTTAGGTTTCGCCAACTACTACCGGTTTTGGCTTCAGTAGTAGCCAAACCTTACGGATATGACCAGGAAGAGGATGGACTTCTCAAGTGGTCCAGTCCTGCCTGGGAGGCATTTGATATGTTGAAGAGGTGTTTTTCTTCTGCGCCGAATCTTATTCGGCCTGACGTCTCTCAGCCTTTTATCGTTGAGGTCGATAAGTCTGAGGTGGGAGTGGGGACTGTATTGTCGCAGGGTGCGTCTCCTGGTAAATGGCGACCATGTGCTTATTATCCGAAAAAAACAGTCACCTGCTGATAAAAATTATGACATTGGTAACAGGGAACTCTTAGCAACCAAATGGGCTTTTGAGGAGTGGCCTCATTTTTTGGAGGGAGTGGTTCACCCAGTTATGGTAATCACAGATTATAAGAATCTGGTATACTTGGAATCGGCAAAACGTCTAATACCTCGACAGGCAAGAGGAATATTGTTCTTCACCAGGCTTTTTTTTTTGTCACTTATAAGCCGGGCAACAAGAACATCTCGTTGTTTCCCTGGGGAGGAGATAAGTGTGAATCGGTACCTATTCTACAAAAAGGGGTGGTTATGGCATCTATATGATCCGTTCTGGAGAGGTTGTTGACACTCAGGGGGACGCCCCTGCTGCCTGTCCACTTGGTAAACTGTTTGCTCCTGTTAATCTCCGTCTTAGAGTCCTCAACGAACATCACAATTCAGTGTTGGCTGGACATCCTGGTAATAAAACCACCGTGGATCTACTTACTCTGCGTTTTGGTGACCAGGTGCTCATCAGGATGTCCGGGAGTATGTAGCTACCAGCAGTGTCTGCGCGCGTTCTAAGACCTCTCATACTCATCCGTCGGGGTCTCTCTAACCATTGAATATTCCCAGCAGACCTTGGACTCACTTGTCGGTCGATTTTATCAGGGATCTTCCCATGTCGGCGGGGAATACTGTAATTCTTGTGATATTGGATAAATTCAGTAAAATGTCTCATTTTATCACTTTACCAGCTTTACAGAACGCTAAATTCTTGGCCCAAGGTTTCATCAGGGAAATAATTAGATTACATGGGATCCCGACCGATATTGTTTCTGATTGGGGGGTGCAGATTATTTCCAAGTTTTGGAGGGCATTTTGCACCTGGCTTTTCACTCACAGTCTAATGGGCAGCCTGAATGGGTTAACCAGAATCTAGAGACTTATTTCTGGTGTTTTCTGCCTGAGAATCAGGAGGACTGGGTTACCTACTTACCTCTAGCTGAATCAGTGGTAAATGATCGTTGTCATGAGTCTACGGGTAAGTCCCTGTTTTTTCGGGGCATACGGGTTTCATCCTCAGTTCAGCTCATTTAATAGGAATCGTTCTGGATTACGTGAAGAACGGTTTTCATCAATTACGTCTGTGTGACAAGGGGTTATTGATAATTTGAGGAAGATGGGATACAGATATAAGAGTGTGGCTGATCGGAGACTTTGGTGGTCCGGACCTGTGTGTTGGTGACTTGGTGTGGTTGTCCTCTAGGAACAATAAGCTGAAGGTTCCGTTTTGGAAATTGGGTCCCAGATTTATCGGTCTTTATAAGATCGTAGCCATCGTCAATCTCATAGCATTCTGCTTTGCCGCCCACTTTTAGAATCCATGTTTCATTGTTCCCTCCTCAAAAAATATGTTGCATCTTCAGCACCATCACCTGTACCACCGTCTCCTGTTATTGTGGATGGAAATTTGGAATTTAAGATAACAAAAATCATGGATATTTGCTTAGTTTGTCGGTCGCTTCAGAATCTGGTACATTGGAGGGGGTACGGTCCTTAGAAGAGGATATGGGTACCAGCATCCGATGTTCATGCGGGCAGGCTGATCTTGTCTTTTCACGTGGCACACCCACATAAACCAGGCTCTGAAGTTCTGGATGTCCCTCGTAGAAGGGGGGTATTGTCATGGGGTTACCGTGACAGAGAGGAGCGCGAAGACCGCAGTGAATGATAACTCCTACTCCTGCAATGATTTGAAGCACATCACCTTCATATTAAATGGTGCAGGTTTCTTTTAGCAATACAGGGATTAATCTACTCAGTTGAGAGCTCCTGGAAGCTTTCCTGCATTAAGGCTCTCAGCTGTTCACGGTTAGCCACTCCCATCCCCTATATAATCTGGGCCCTGGCTAGCACTCATTGTCAGGGTTAGCTTATGCTGCATGGCTGGAGGTGGTTATCATAGAAGGCAGTTTGGTGGATTTATCTGTGACTGTTGCTAGGTTTTAAGTGTGTGATAATTCCCTTTCTTCTATTTTGGTTTATTCCCATCCTCCACTCTCTAATGCATTCCTCTGTTATATGTCAGTATATTTATATGATTGGTATTTTCCATTTACCCTGTTTGTATTACCTTGTTAGTCTGGTTGGTGTACTACAGTACATGCTACTCTGTTATGAATGGGTCACTGAGGAGAAAAAAGCAAAACAAGCTAAGCCACAGAAAACCAGAGTGGTTGGTAACTATGCAGATTGCAGATCCCTGATCTTACCACACAACTAGCAGTAGCCGTGGAGCGTGCCTACAATGAACCTAGACGCCTTGTCACGGCCGAAGGACTATATAAGCCTAAAGCAAGAAAAGGGAAAACTAACTGCCCCACAGCAGACCCCAAAGGAATAGATAGCCCCCACACATGTATTGACGGTGAAACAAGATGAAGGCACAAACACAGGCAGGAAAATAGGCTGAGCAAATGATGGGGCCCAAACTAACTAGAAAGGAAAGGAAAGGCAAGGCAAGTCACTGTCTGCAACCTGCAAAAAACCCTACAAAAATAATGTCCAACACTTCTGATAGCAAAATTAACCCTGAAGTCACTAGACTTCTCCCACTATATCAGCACTCTGAAATATTCTGAGACAGAGCAAAAAGAGACCGAACTAGTAAGGGACCAAAAGCCAATTGGCAAAATACTGATAAGAGTGGAAATTCAGCACAGCCCCCAGACGGGGCTGGCAGACCACACAAAAACTGAATAGACCAACAAAATCAAGTGTGAACATTAGCAGAAAAACTTAGCTTTAGATGACTGGAACAGAGCTGAAAACCAAGAGCTGACAAGCCAGAAGGAATCACCAGCAACTGAATAGGGCGTCGGCTGTCTTAAATCCAATCTGAGACTCCTGAGATCCAATCGTCATCCTCATTCTCAGGTGGCAGATCTCCACCGATCAAACCAGACGCACCACCTCCCGTCACCACCAGAGGGAGTTCAGAAGGGGAACTCACAACTGGTGAACCAGAGAATGAACTCACAACAGAACCCCCCCTTGAGGAGGGGTCACCGAACCCTCATCCACACCACCAGGCCGATCAGGATGGGCCCGGTGAAAAGCATGAACCAATCTATTAGCATGACTATCGGAGGCAGAGACCCAAGAATTATCCTCCTGACCATAACCCTTCCATTTGACCAAATACTGGAGTCTCCGTCTAACCAAACGAGAATCCAATATTTTCTCTACCTCATATTCCACATTGCCTTCGACTAACACAGGGTCAGGAGGTGCCGCCATAGGAACCACTGGCTCAACAAACCTCTTCAACAGAGATTTGTGAAATACGTTATGGATTTTGAACGTAACTGGAAGAGCCAATCGAAACGAAACAGGATTAAGAATTTCCAAAATCTTATGAGGACCAATAAATCTTGGCTTAAATTTAGGAGATGCAACCTTCATAGGAATATTCTTAGACGACAACCAAACCATATCACCCACTTTAAACCGGGGACCAATGG
Source organism: Dendrobates tinctorius (assembly GCF_039654945.1). NCBI lineage: Eukaryota > Metazoa > Chordata > Amphibia > Anura > Dendrobatidae > Dendrobates > Dendrobates tinctorius. The sequence continues at coordinate 2,883,157 of NW_027361849.1, read as the reverse complement.
TCCTATGCCGGTTGGAAAATTGCTGGACCTTTTCCTGAGAGTGACAACTTATCCACCACTTGGTCCCATATCTGCTGCATTCTCTTAACCACAGTGTCCACACCTGGGCAGGACGAAGATTCCACTTGCCCTGAAGAGAATCGAGGATGAAACCCAAAATTACAGAAAAAGGGTGACATCAAAGTGGCAGAACTAGCTCTATTGTTCAGTGCGAATTCGGCCAAGGGCAAAAATGAGACTCAATCATCCTGATCAGCAGATATAAAACATCTCAAATAAGACTCCAAGGTCTGGTTTGTTCTCAGTCTGTCCATTGGTCTGGGGATGAAACGCGGAGAAGGATAACTGAATTCCCAGATTGGAAAAAACGCTTTCCAGAATCTGGAAACAAACTAGACTCCACTGTCGGACACAATGTTCTCAGGAATCCCATGTAACCGAACCACCTGTTGTAAAAACAAGGGCACCAACTCAGCAGAAGATGGCAACTTTGGGAGTGGTACAAGATGGACCATCTTTGAAAATCTATCACAAATCACCCAGATAACAGTCATTCCCTGAGAGACAGGAAGATCAGAAATAAAATCCATTGAGATATGGGTCCATGGCCTCTTGGGCACCGGCAAGGGCATCAGCAACCCACTAGAACGAGAACAGGGTTTAGACCGAGAACAAGTCCCACAGGACTGTACAAAATTCCTGACGTCACGAGATAAGGCAGGCCACCAAAAGGACCGACTCACCAAATCTCTGGTACCAAAAATACCTGGATGACCAGCCAATGCGGAGCAATGAATTTCAGACATCACTCTCTTTCTCCACTGGTCAGGAACATACAATTTTCCCATAGGGCAACGCTCAGGTGTATCCTCCTGAAATTCCTCCAGGGCGCGTCTCAAATCGGGTGAAATGGCAGAAAGAACTACCCCCTCACCTAGGATGGTAGTAGGCTCGGTCACACTAAGAGAATCGGCAAAGAAACTCCTAGAAAGAGCGTCTGCCTTAACATTCTTAGTGCCCGGAAGAAAAGAGACCACAAAATTAAAACGCTTGAAAAACAAGGCCCACCTAGCCTGTCTAGGATTCAAGAGTTTGGCCGACTCCAGATAAATCAAATTCTTGTGATCAGTGAGGACCACAACTTGATGTCTAGCTCCCTCCAACCAATGTCTCCACTCCTCAAATGCCCACTTCATTGCCAACAATTCCCGATTCCCCACGTCATAGTTGCGTTCAGATGGGGAGAACTTTCGAGAAAAGAAGGCACAGGGATTCATCTTAGAAGTCACAGGGTCTTTTTGGGACAAAACAGCTCCTGCACCAATCTCAGAAGCATCTACCTCCACCTGAAATGGAAGTGAGACATCAGGTTGCCGTAAAACTGGAGCTGAAGTGAATCTCCGCTTAAGCTCCTGAAATGCTGAGACAGCCTCAGGAGACCAATTCGACACATCAGCTCCCTTCTTGGTCAGATCAGTCAGTGGTTTGACAATACCAGAAAAATTAGCAATAAATTTACGATAGAAATTAGCAAAACCCAAAAACTTCTGGAGAGCCTTCAAAGAAGTAGGCTGAACCCAATCATAAATGGCCTGTACCTTGGCCGGGTCCATTTCAATAGTCGATGGAGACAAGATAAATCCCAAAAATGAAATCCTCTGTACACCAAAGAGGTACTTCGATCCCTTAACAAACAGGGAATTCTCCCTCAAAATCCGGAACACAGTCCGAACATGTTCCACATGAGAATCCCAATCACTAGAAAAGATCAAAATATCATCCAGATAAATGATCAAAAACTTATCCACAAAGTCACGGAAAATATCATTCATAAAGGACTGGAAGACAGAAGGGGCATTAGTGAGCCCAAAAGGCATCACCAGGTACTCAAAATGTCCCTCCGGAGTGTTAAACGCTGTCTTCCATTCATCCCCGTGCTTGATGCGAATAAGATTATACGCCCCCTGAGGTCAAGCTTAGTAAACCAGCAGGCACTCTTAACTCTGGAGAAAAAATCAGACATCAGAGGTAACGGGTACTGATATTTAACCGTCATCTTGTTAAGGGAACGATAATCAATACACGTCTTAATGAACCATCTTTCTTGGCCACAAAAAAAAACAAAACAGCGCCTAAAGGTGACGAGGATGGTCTAATATGACCCTTCTCCAACGACTCCTTAATATAGGATCGCATAGCATCATGTTCGGTTACAGATAAGCTGAAAAGTCGACCCTTGGGAAATTTACACCCCGGGCATCAACTCAATTGCACAGTCATAACTCCTATGAGGAGGCAAAGACGCAGACTTAAGGTACTGTCACACTTAGCGATGCACCAGCGATCCCGACCAGCGATATGACGCGGTCAGGATCGCTGGTGCATCGCTAAGTGGTCGCTAGTGAGCTGCCACACAGGCGGATCTCACTAGCGACATCGCTGGGGTCGGGGGTCGCTACTTACCTGTCACACCAGGCAATCCTGCGTCCTCCCGCCCGGCTCCACGCGTCGCTCTTTGTCACAGCAGGAAGCGCCGCAGGAAGCTGACGACGAGAAACAGTCCTGGACGTTCTCGCGCGATCAGCGATAACCAGCCGGGGAGCGGGTTGTAGGTAAGTATCAGACACAGCGATATCGCTAGCAATATCGCTGCTACGTCACAAGTTATAGCGATATTGCTAGCGATATCTCTTAGTCTGACATGTCCTTTACTCTCACTAAATAAATCAGAAAAATCAGCCAGGTAATCAGGAATATCATGAGACTGAGGAGAGGGGGAGAAAATAGGAGCGTCCCTAAGAACACACCGACAACCCCAACTCACCACAGAGACAGATTTCCAATCCATAACTGGATTATGAGTTTGCAACCAGGGGAACCCCAGAACAATAGCATCATGCAAATTATGCAGCACCAAAAATTTACAATTTTGTTGGTGGTCTTGGGTAACTCGCATTATCACCTGGGTCCAAAACTGAGGTTTATTCTCCGCCAAAGGAGTAGCATCAATACCCCTCAAAGGAATAGGCGTCTGCAGAGGCGTCATGGAAAAACCACAACGTTTAGCAAAGTCCAAATCCATCAGATTCAGAGCTGCTCCTGAATCCACAAAAGCCTTAGTGGAAAATGTGGACAAGGAGCAGATCAGAGTAATTGCCAAAAGGAACTTAGGTTGTATACTGCCCACAGCAAATGTGTGTGCACAACGTTTCTCTCGTTTAGGGCAGACAGAAATAATATGAGAGGCGTCTCCACAGAAAAAACACAGCTTATTACGCCTTCTGAACTCCTGACGTTGCGCCCTAGACAAAACCCCATCACATTGCATAGGTTCAGACATTTGTCCAAAAGGTGGCAGCGCCTCCCGTGTAGTTTTGCGTTCACGTAAACGCCGATCAACTTGAATGGCTAATGACATAGAGCCATCCAGACCAGAAGGAACAAGAAATCCCACCATAACATCTTTTACGGTCTCAGATAAACCCTTCTGAAAGAGAGCTGCCAATGCACTATCATTCCAGGTAGTAAGGACCACCCACTTTCGGAATTTTTGACAGTACAACTCTGCAGGTTCCTGACCCTGGTTTAATGCCAACAGGGTTCTCTCAGCTTGATCAACAGCATTAGGTTCATCATACAACAACCCCAAGGCCTGAAAAAATGCATCCACATTAGTCAGAATAGGATTTTCAGGTGTCAAAGAAAACACCCAATCCTGGGGATCGCCGCGCAGCAAGGAGCTGACAATTTTAACCTGCTGCGCAGAGCTCACCGATGAGTTAGGCTTCAAGGCAGGAAATAATTTACAATTATTCTTAAAATTCAAAAATTTAGACCGATCCCCAAAAAACACATCAGGAGTAGGAATCCTTGGTTCAGCAGCATGTGAATGAGCGAGATAAGCGGAAATTCCCCGCACTTCAGCAGTGAGCTGCTCCACACGATCAGACAATTGCTTAATCTCCATAAAAAAAAAAAATCCTCCTACGGCCCCAGAGAAAAAGAGTAAAATATACATATAAAAAAAAAAAATTCTGACACTTTTTTTTTTTTTTTTTACAATTCTTTCCTGCTATTGAGTACCCTAGAATCTGCGGTATGGCTGGTGATTCTGTTATGAATGAGTCACCGGAGGAGAAAAAAGCAAAACAAGCTAAGTCACAGAAAACCAGAGTGGTTGGTAACTATGCAGATTGCAGATCCCTGATCTTACCACACAACTAGCAGCAGCCGTGGAGCGTACCTACGATGAACCTAGACGCCTCGTCATGGCCGGAGGACTACATAAGCCTAAAGCAAGAAAAGGGAAAACTAACTGCCCCAGAGCAGACCCCAAAGGAATAGACAGCCCACACACATGTATTGACGGTGAAACAAGATGAAAACACAAACACAGGCAGGAAAATAGGCTGAGCAAACGATGGGGCCCAAACTAACTAGAGAGGATAAGAAAGGAAAGACACTGTCTGCAACCTGCATAAAACCCTACAAAAATAATGTCCAACACTTCTGATAGCAAAATTAACCCTGAAGTCACCAGACTTCTCCCACTATATCAGCACTCTGAAATATTCTGAGACAGAGCAAAAAGAGACCGAACTAGTAAGGGAGCAAAAGCCAACTGGCAAACTACTGATAAATAAGAGTGGAAATTCAGCTCAGCCCCCAGACGGGGCTGGCAGACCACACAAAAACTGAATAGACCAACAAAATCAAGTGTGAACATTAGCAGAAAAACTTAGCTTTAGATGACTGGAACAGAGCTGAAAACCAAGAGCTGACAAGCCAGAAGGAATCACCAGCAACTGAATAGGGCGTCGGCTGTCTTAAATCCAATCTGAGAATCCTGAGATCCAATCGTCATCCTCATTCTCAGGTGGCAGATCTTCACCGATCAAACCAGCCGCACCACCTCCCGTCACCACCAGAGGGAGTCCAGAAGGGGAACTCACAACTGGTGAACCAGAGAATGAACTCACAACACTACTCCCCTCTTCCCTGGGTGGGGGAAGGGTACAGACTGAGGGCGGGTTCAAGAGATAAGGCAAGGTAAGTGGCCCCGACATCTTCACTAGAGATGAGCGAATTTTGGGTCTGAATCTGATTTTGACAAATTTGGGCCATATTCGAACACTTCGTGCCGAATTTATGTCTTATGTTCGGTTCCTAACATAGTCAGAAATTTCAGCTCCCATTGACTCTAATGATGTTCGGCTGTGTTCGACGAATAATGTAAAAGTAAAATTCGAATCCGATCATATTCGAAACCGAATAAATTTGCTCATCGCTAATCTTCACCATCAGAAGTAATCGGGGGAACAGAGTGAGCTAGGGTGCCCCTAGTGTTAGGGACAGGGAAGGAGGCCCTGGTCTCAGGAGACCCGACAACAGAGTCGTGGCACGTCCTTTACGGTCCAGATTCCGGATGAATTTATCTACACAAACACAAGAGATCAGAACACATACTTACTTGGAAGAGACACATTAATGAAATTTTACAATGGCACAACTGGAACACTCCTCCTGCTTCAAGAACTCATGGCCGGTCTTACACTTATCTTTCCCTTTCACCCCACTAGACCAACTGCTGCCTCCCTTGTATGAGAGCTCCTCACCGATGCCGGTTATCCCCAATGTCACACTGTGTCGGTTTTACCCTCCACTCCATTATTGACCTTATCGCACCTGGCCACATTCGATTCCGCCAACTCGCCACTCCCCCTCCTCTTCTCTCTCCTCATTTAAGTCTTTTTTGTTATTTTCTGTAGAACAGATTTCCTTGAAAAAAACTTTTTACAGGTGGAAACTGTTCCAAATGATGTTTGTTCCTTTCACCGGATCCTACATCACAGATCCGCGGTCGGACACATTCCTCCGTCCTGCCGCTGGATTCCACTTCTGTACGCCGCGTTGTGATGGCGCTGCGCCCTGTGTATTGTTGCTGGTAACGCAGGAGACGCCGGGACCTGCAGAACATTCCAGAATCCGCAGAAACTGTGTAAAAGGTCTTTTCTTGACATTCTGTTGTGGGAGGAATCAGCACAACATTCAGACGGCGCTCACAGCCGGCATGTCGTCCAGGGGCGGCGCGGCAGAGACCCCGCACAGGGCAGGTGGAGGCACTGAGGGGCTACGCTGACATTACGGATGATGCCATGCACATTAGGATGTGAGCGGCACTTACGCATGTTTGAGTTGCAGGGGGATGAGTCGCGGTGCCTTGTGACGCCATGGTACCTGAATTATTGTAAAAAGTCACAATTCTGCCCAATGAGTGAACCAAACACAAAAAGAACAAGGTTTAGGCAAACCCCAAGCAAAAGTGGGAACTCCTGATTGCACTCGGGCCGTCCTGGAGAGGAGGTAAGAGGGGTATGCCCAAAATTAAGTTCCCCCATCATTGGTTCTTTTTTTTTAAGTTAATTTTTTTTTTTCTTTTTGCCTTGTGGTATTTATTGACATTTTTTGCACCAAATTCTACAAAACGGCCCCAAGATTCATGAATGTTGAGCAAAACCAGAAATGTTCTTTATTGCGTTTTTAGCTTATTTTGCAACTTTTTAGCTCAAAAAGTCACATACCCGTCTAAAAGGGGGCAATATACACAGATAGTCCAGGCGTAAATAAAATCACCCCGGGGGGATCTCGAGTGCAAAAAATGGCAACTTTATAGTTGTAACTCATTAATCAGCTGAAAACTGGAAAAGGAATAGAAAAATCAGATGGACATGTAAAATAGACTTTACAACACCGTGATGATGAGGACCGGCGCGGGGTAACACCGTGATGACGAGGGCCGGCGCAGGGTAACACCGTGATGATGAGGGCCGGCGCGGGGTAACACCGAGATGACGAGGGCCGGCACAGGGTAACACCGTGATGACGAGGGCCGGCGCAGGGTAACACCGTGATGATGAGGGCCGGCGCGGGGTAACACCAAGATGACGAGGGCCGGCGCAGGGTAACACCGTGATGATGAGGGCCGGCGCGGGGTAACACCGTGGTGACTGGGGCCGGCGCGGGGTAGCACCAAGATGACGAGGGCCGGCGCAGGGTAACTCCGTGATGACGAGGGCCGGCGCGGGGTAACACCGAGATGACGAGGGCCGGCGCAGGGTAACACCGTGATGACGAGGGCCGGCGCAGGGTAACACCGTGATGAGGGCCGGCGCGGGGTAACACCGAGATGACGAGGGCCGGCGCAGGGTAACACCGTGATGACGAGGGCCGGCGCAGGGTAACACCGTGATGACGAGGGCCGGCGCGGGGTAACACCGAGATGACGAGGGCCGGCGCAGGGTAACACCGTGATGACGAGGGCCGGCGCAGGGTAACACCGAGATGACGAGGGCCGGCGCAGGGTAACACCGTGATGACGAGGGCCGGCGCAGGGTAACACCGTGATGACGAGGGCCGGCGCGGGGTAACACCGAGATGACGAGGGCCGGCGCAGGGTAACACCGTGATGATGAGGGCCGGCGCGGGGTAACACCGTGGTGACTGGGGCCGGCGCGGGGTAGCACCGTGGTGACTGGGGCCGGCGCGGGGTAGCACCGTGGTGACTGGGGCCGGCGCGGGGTAACACCGTGATGAAGGGGGCCGGCGCACCGTAACACCGTGATGATGAGGGCCGGCGCGGGGTAGCACCGTGGTGACTGGGGCCGGCGCGGGGTAGCACCGTGTTGATGAGGGCCGGCGCAGGGTAACACCGTGATGACGAGGGCCGGCGCGGGGTAACACCGTGATGACGAGGGCCGGCGCGGGGTAACACCGTGATGACGAGGGCCGGCGCGGGGTAACACCGTGATGACGAGGGCCGGCGCGGGGTAACACCGTGATGACGAGGGCCGGCGCGGGGTAACACCGTGATGACGAGGGCCGGCGCGGGGTAACACCGTGATGACGAGGGCCGGCGCGGGGTAACACCGTGATGACGAGGGCCGGCGCGGGGTAACACCGTGATGACGAGGGCCGGCGCGGGGTAACACCGTGATGACGAGGGCCGGCGCAGGGTCACACAGTGGTGACTGGGGCCGGCGCGGGGTAGCACCGTGATGATGAGGGCCGGCGCAGGGCAACACCGTGATGACGAGGGCCGGCGCGGGGTAACACCGTGATGATGAGGGCCGGCGCGGGGTAGCACCGTGGTGACTGGGGCCGGCGCGGGGTAGCACCGTGGTGACTGGGGCCGGCGCGAGGTAACACCGTGATGACGGGGGCCGGCGCAGGGTAACACCGTGATGATGAGGGCTGGCGCGGGGTAACACCGTGATGATGAGGGCCGGCGCGGGGTAGCACCATGGTGACTGGGGCCGGCGTGGGGTAACACCGTGATGACGGGGGCCGGCGCGGGGTAACATTGTGATGACGGGGGCCGGCGCGGGGTAGCACCGTGGTGACTGGGGCCGGCGCGGGGTAACACCGTGATGACGGGGGCCGGCGTGGGGTAACACCGTAGTGACGGGGGCTGGTGCGGGGCAACACCGTGGTGACGGGGGCCGGCGCGGGGTAACACCGTGGTGACGGGGGCCGGCGCAGGGTAACACCGTGATGACGAGGGCTGGCGCGGGGTAGCACCATGACGGGGACCGTTGCGGGGTAACACCGTGATGATGGGGGCCGGCGCGGGGTAACACCGTGATGACGGGGGCCGGCGCGGGGTAACACCGTGGTGTGGTGGACCTGACATAAACGCCACGCACACGTCCTGAGCTTCACCCTGTGTTGGTTGGGAATAATCTGCTGAGAGAACTGCGCCTCTGAAGTGGCGACCATCACGGAGTTTGTGCGTCGCTGTGTTTCCCAGATCTGCAATAGTCGGCTCTGACGTGATCATAAAACCCCTGAGGAAGCGGTAATGGCCATACAGGTGGTCATCAGCCCCAAGAGTGTCGCAATACTAAAAACTGTCATTTCGGACTCTGGGAGACGCTGGTGACAATGTCTGCAGATGTAATGGGGCCATCACAGGAGTGACCGGAGACCACCACGGCCATGTGACGGCGACGCTTATTGCCACCGCCCCTCCCCCACGTCTCACATCTTCCTCCAATCCAATCATTTATTTGACCTCATCTGTCAATGACGACCCGCCGGCCTGTGACCTGACACAAAGACCTGCAGACACGGCGTCACCTCAGGTGCTGGGACCCCGATACTTTCACTATGGTGATGTAGTCACCGTGAGCACAGCGCCCTCCTGTGGTGCCGGCCGCCCGCCAGCACGTGGTCCAGCCCTGGAGGCCGCAGTTTCCCCGGCTCTAGTTAAACTGGTTAATAAAATGGCCCTGGCTGATGACAGACGAGTGGTGGAAGCGCCCGCGAGAGGCAAAGTCAGCGTTCTCCTCTGTCAATTGCGTGGTTTCCATGCCAACATGAGCGAAAGTCGGGGTCACCACAAACTGTTCGGGGGACGGCTTCTTCCTGTAGTCAGAGGGGAGGGGTGAGCAAAAAACGAAACAACAGAAAGATCTGAGATCCAGAGTCCTGGCCGCCATCCCCCCCGCTCCTAAAGACAAACCTGAAAGTCGTCGCGGCCAAAAGTCGGATCCAGACGAAGAAGCTGAAGTTCGCGGCCGCGCCTGAAATGAGAAGCATCACCTTTCAGAGGCCTGGAAAGCTGGGTGCCCACCTTGTGCAATGGAGGCCGCACGTCACATCCGCCTCCTACGGGTGTCTGACTCGGTACCAACCTGGATTCATCCCGGGGCTCACCCGGCCGATATAGAAGAAGAGCAGAACCGCGACGCCGAGATTCGCCAGAGCGTAGACCCACTGGATGACAAACATGATGACGATGGAGACGATGGCCTGCAAGAGAGGAGGGGCAGATCACCGCACTCGCCCCGATAGATGACACCACGCGATCAGAGCCGCACTCCCCCAATAGATGGCACTCCGCGATCAGAGCCACACTCCCCCAATAGATGGCACCCCGCGATCAGAGCAGCACATGCCCCGATAGATGGCACCCAGCGATCAGAGCCGCACTCCCCCCGATAGATGGCACCCAGCAATCAGAGCTGCACTCGCCCCGATAGATGGCACCCTGCGATCAGAGCCGCACTCCCCCCGATAAATGACACCCAGCGATCAGAGCCGCACTCCCCCGATATATGGCACTCCGCGATCAGAGCCGCACTCCCCCAATAGATGGCACCCCGCGATCAGAGCCGCACTCCCCCCGATAGATGGCACCCCGCGATCAGAGCCGCACTCACCCAGATAGATGGCACTCAGCGATCAGAGCCGCACTCCCCCGATAGATGGCACCCTGCGATCAGAGCCGCACTCCCCCGATAGATGACACCCTGCGATCAGAGCCGCACTCACCCCGATAAATGACACCCTGCGATCAGAGCCGCACTCCCCCCGATAAATGACACCCAGCGATCAGAGCCGCACTCCCCCGATAAATGACACCCAGCGATCAGAGCCGCACTCCCCCCGATAAATGACACCCAGCGATCAGAGCCGCACTCCCCCCGATAAATGACACCCAGCGATCAGAGCCGCACTCACCCCGATAAATGACACCCAGCGATCAGAGCCGCACTCACCCCGATAAATGACACTCAGCGATCAGAGCCGCACTCCCCCCGATAAATGACACCCAGCGATCAGAGCCGCATTCCCCCCGATAAATGACACCCAGCGATCAGAGCCGCACTCACCCCGATAAATGACACCCAGCGATCAGAGCCGCACTCACCCCGATAAATGACACCCAGCGATCAGAGCCGCACTCACCCCGATAAATGACACCCAGCGATCAGAGCCGCACTCCCCCCGATAAATGACACCCAGCGATCAGAGCCGCACTCACCCCGATAAATGACACCCAGCGATCAGAGCCGCACTCACCCCGATAAATGACACCCAGCGATCAGAGCCGCACTCCCCCCGATAAATGACACCCAGCGATCAGAGCCGCACTCACCCCGATAAATGACACCCAGCGATCAGAGCCGCACTCCCCCCGATAAATGACACCCAGCGATCAGAGCCGCACTCCCCCCCGATAAATGACACCCAGCGATCAGAACCACACTCCCCCCGATAAATGACACCCAGCGATCAGAGCCGCACTCACCCCGATAAATGACACCCAGCGATCAGATCCGCACTCACCCCGATAAATGACACCCAGCGATCAGATCCGCACTCACCCCGATAAATGACACCCAGCGATCAGAGCCGCACTCCCCCGATAGATGGACCCAGCGATCAAAGTCGCACTCACCCCGATAAATGACACCCAGCGATCAGAGCCGCACTCACCCCGATAAATGACACCCAGCGATCAGAACCGCACTCCCCCCTTATAAATGACACCCAGCGATCAGAGCCGCACTCCCCCGATAAATGACACCCAGCGATCAGAGCCGCACTCACCCCGATAAATGACACCCAGCGATCAGAGCCGCACTCACCCCGATAAATGACACCCAGCGATCAGAACCGCACTCCCCCCCTATAAATGACACCCAGCGATCAGAGCCGCACTCACCCCGATAAATGACACCCAGCGATCAGAGCCGCACTCCCCCCGATAAATGACACCCAGCGATCAGAGCCGCACTCACCCCGATAAATGACACCCAGCGATCAGAACCGCACTCCCCCCGATAAATGACACCCAGCGATCAGAGCCGCACTCACCCCGATAAATGACACCCAGCGATCAGAGCCGCACTCACCCCGATAAATGACACCCAGCGATCAGGTCCGCACTCACCCCGATAAATGACACCCAGCGATCAGAGCCGCACTCCCCCGATAGATGGACCCAGCGATCAGAGTCGCTCTCACCCCGATAAATGACACCCAGCGATCAGAGCCGCACTCACCCCGATAAATGACACCCAGCGATCAGAACCGCACTCCCCCCCTATAAATGACACCCAGCGATCAGAGCCGCACTCCCCCCGATAAATGACACCCAGCGATCAGAGCCGCATTCACCCCGATAAATGACACCAAGCGATCAGAGCCGCACTCACCCCGATAAATGACACCCAGCGATCAGAGCCGCACTCACCCCGATAAATGACACCCAGCGATCAGAACCGCACTCACCCCGATAAATGACACCCAGCGATCAGAGCCGCACTCACCCCGATAAATGACACCCAGCGATCAGAACCGCACTCACCCCGATAGATGGACCCAGCGATCAGTCGCACTCACCCCGATAAATGACACCAAGCGATCAGAGTCGCACTCACCCCGATAAATGACACCCAGCGATCAGAGACGCACTCCCCCCGATAAATGACACCCAGTGATCAGAGCCGCACTCCCCCCGATAAATGACACCCAGTGATCAGAGACGCACTCCCCCCGATAAATGACACCCAGCGATCAGAACCGCACTCCCCCCCTATAAATGACACCCAGCGATCAGAGCCGCACTCACCCCGATAAATGACACCCAGCGATCAGAGCCGCACTCCCCCCGATAAATGACACCCAGCGATCAGAGCCGCACTCACCCCGATAAATGACACCCAGCGATCAGAACCGCACTCCCCCCGATAAATGACACCCAGCGATCAGAGCCGCACTCACCCCGATAAATGACACCCAGCGATCAGATCCGCACTCACCCCGATAAATGACACCCAGCGATCAGATCCGCACTCACCCCGATAAATGACACCCAGCGATCAGAACCGCACTCACCCCGATAGATGGACCCAGCGATCAGTCGCACTCACCCCGATAAATGACACCAAGCGATCAGAGTCGCACTCACCCCGATAAATGACACCCAGCGATCAGAGACGCACTCCCCCCGATAAATGACACCCAGTGATCAGAGCCGCACTCACCCCGATAAATGACACCCAGCGATCAGAGCCGCACTCACCCCGATAAATGACACCCAGCGATCAGAACCGCACTCACCCCGATAGATGGACCCAGCGATCAGTCGCACTCACCCCGATAAATGACACCAAGCGATCAGAGTCGCACTCACCCCGATAAATGACACCCAGCGATCAGAGACGTACTCCCCCCGATAAATGACACCCAGTGATCAGAGCCGCACTCCCCCCGATAAATGACACCCAGTGATCAGAGACGCACTCCCCCCGATAAATGACACCCAGTGATCAGAGCCGCACTCCCCCCGATAAATGACACCCAGCGATCAGAGCCGCACTCACCCCGATAAATGACACCCAGCGATCAGATCCGCACTCACCCCGATAAATGACACCCAGCGATCAGAACCGCACTCACCCCGATAGATGGACCCAGCGATCAGTCGCACTCACCCCGATAAATGACACCAAGCGATCAGAGCCGCACTCACCCCGATAAATGACACCCAGCGATCAGAACCGCACTCACCCCGATAAATGACACCCAGCGATCAGAGCCGCACTCCCCCCGATAAATGACACCCAGCGATCAGAGCCGCACTCACCCCGATAAATGACACCCAGCGATCAGAACCGCACTCACCCCGATAGATGGACCCAGCGATCAGTCGCACTCACCCCGATAAATGACACCAAGCGATCAGAGTCACACTCACCCCGATAAATGACACCCAGCGATCAGAGACGCACTCCCCCCGATAAATGACACCCAGTGATCAGAGCCGCACTCACCCCGATAAATGACACCCAGCGATCAGAGCCGCACTCACCCCGATAAATGACACCCAGCGATCAGAACCGCACTCACCCCGATAGATGGACCCAGCGATCAGTCGCACTCACCCCGATAAATGACACCAAGCGATCAGAGTCGCACTCACCCCGATAAATGACACCCAGCGATCAGAGACGCACTCCCCCCGATAAATGACACCCAGTGATCAGAGCCGCACTCCCCCCGATAAATGACACCCAGTGATCAGAGCCGCACTCCCCCCGATAAATGACACCCAGTGATCAGAGCCGCACTCCCCCCGATAAATGACACCCAGCGATCAGAGCCGCACTCACCCCGATAAATGACACCCAGCGATCAGAACCGCACTCACCCCGATAAATGACACCCAGCGATCAGAGCCGCACTCCCCCCGATAAATGACACCCAGCGATCAGAGCCGCACTCACCCCGATAAATGACACCCAGCGATCAGAGACGCACTCACCCCGATAAATGACACCCAGCGATCAGAGCCGCACTCCCCCCGATAAATGACACCCAACGATCAGAGCCGCACTCACCCCGATAAATGACACCCAGCGATCAGAACCGCACTCACCCCGATAAATGACACCCAGCGATCAGAGCCGCACTCCCCCCGATAAATGACACCCAGCGATCAGAGCCGCACTCACCCCGATAAATGACACCCAGCGATCAGAGCCGCACTCACCCCGATAAATGACACCCAGCGATCAGAGCCGCACTCACCCCGATAAATGACACCCAGCGATCAGAGCCGCACTCACCCCGATAAATGACACCCAGCGATCAGAGCCGCACTCCCCCCGATAAATGACACCCAGCGATCAGAGCCGCACTCACCCCGATAAATGACACCCAACGATCAGAGCCGCACTCACCCCGATAAATGACACCCAGCGATCAGAGCCGCACTCCCCCCGATAAATGACACCCAGCGATCAGAGACGCACTCCCCCCGATAAATGACACCCAGTGATCAGAGCCGCACTCCCCCCGATAAATGACACCCAGCGATCAGAGCCGCACTCACCCCGATAAATGACACCCAGCGATCAGATCCGCACTCACCCCGATAAATGACACCCAGCGATCAGAACCGCACTCACCCCGATAGATGGACCCAGCGATCAGTCGCACTCACCCCGATAAATGACACCAAGCGATCAGAGTCGCACTCACCCCGATAAATGACACCCAGCGATCAGAGACGCACTCCCCCCGATAAATGACACCCAGTGATCAGAGCCGCACTCACCCCGATAAATGACACCCAGCGATCAGAGCCGCACTCACCCCGATAAATGACACCCAGCGATCAGAACCGCACTCACCCCGATAGATGGACCCAGCGATCAGTCGCACTCACCCCGATAAATGACACCAAGCGATCAGAGTCGCACTCACCCCGATAAATGACACCCAGCGATCAGAGACGCACTCCCCCCGATAAATGACACCCAGTGATCAGAGCCGCACTCCCCCCGATAAATGACACCCAGTGATCAGAGCCGCACTCCCCCCGATAAATGACACCCAGTGATCAGAGCCGCACTCCCCCCGATAAATGACACCCAGCGATCAGAGCCGCACTCACCCCGATAAATGACACCCAGCGATCAGAACCGCACTCACCCCGATAAATGACACCCAGCGATCAGAGCCGCACTCCCCCCGATAAATGACACCCAGCGATCAGAGCCGCACTCACCCCGATAAATGACACCCAGCGATCAGAGACGCACTCACCCCGATAAATGACACCCAGCGATCAGAGCCGCACTCCCCCCGATAAATGACACCCAACGATCAGAGCCGCACTCACCCCGATAAATGACACCCAGCGATCAGAACCGCACTCACCCCGATAAATGACACCCAGCGATCAGAGCCGCACTCCCCCCGATAAATGACACCCAGCGATCAGAGCCGCACTCACCCCGATAAATGACACCCAGCGATCAGAACCGCACTCACCCCGATAGATGGACCCAGCGATCAGTCGCACTCACCCCGATAAATGACACCAAGCGATCAGAGTCACACTCACCCCGATAAATGACACCCAGCGATCAGAGACGCACTCCCCCCGATAAATGACACCCAGTGATCAGAGCCGCACTCACCCCGATAAATGACACCCAGCGATCAGAGCCGCACTCACCCCGATAAATGACACCCAGCGATCAGAACCGCACTCACCCCGATAGATGGACCCAGCGATCAGTCGCACTCACCCCGATAAATGACACCAAGCGATCAGAGTCGCACTCACCCCGATAAATGACACCCAGCGATCAGAGACGCACTCCCCCCGATAAATGACACCCAGTGATCAGAGCCGCACTCCCCCCGATAAATGACACCCAGTGATCAGAGCCGCACTCCCCCCGATAAATGACACCCAGTGATCAGAGCCGCACTCCCCCCGATAAATGACACCCAGCGATCAGAGCCGCACTCACCCCGATAAATGACACCCAGCGATCAGAACCGCACTCACCCCGATAAATGACACCCAGCGATCAGAGCCGCACTCCCCCCGATAAATGACACCCAGCGATCAGAGCCGCACTCACCCCGATAAATGACACCCAGCGATCAGAGACGCACTCACCCCGATAAATGACACCCAGCGATCAGAGCCGCACTCCCCCCGATAAATGACACCCAACGATCAGAGCCGCACTCACCCCGATAAATGACACCCAGCGATCAGAACCGCACTCACCCCGATAAATGACACCCAGCGATCAGAGCCGCACTCCCCCCGATAAATGACACCCAGCGATCAGAGCCGCACTCACCCCGATAAATGACACCCAGCGATCAGAGCCGCACTCACCCCGATAAATGACACCCAGCGATCAGAGCCGCACTCACCCCGATAAATGACACCCAGCGATCAGAGCCGCACTCACCCCGATAAATGACACCCAGCGATCAGAGCCGCACTCCCCCCGATAAATGACACCCAGCGATCAGAGCCGCACTCACCCCGATAAATGACACCCAACGATCAGAGCCGCACTCACCCCGATAAATGACACCCAGCGATCAGAGCCGCACTCCCCCCGATAAATGACACCCAGCGATCAGAGCCGCACTCCCCCCCGATAAATGACACCCAGCGATCAGAGCCGCACTCACCCCGATAAATGACACCCAGTGGTTGCACAGTTTGCTGTAGAAGGAGCTCGATAAACTCTGGATCTCAAACTCTGGAACTTTCTGTTTTGTTTTTGCCTCTGAAAGAAGAATATTCAATAGTGAAACAAACTCTAACACTACCGCGGCCTCTGCAGGGAACCCCGTGGTCGCTTTCCCATGGGGGACCACTAGGGGTGCAGGAAGCTGAGATATTAGGAGCTGTTTGCAGACTGTGCCTCTGTGGAGCTGTTGGGGGAGGGGACGGGTAATGGCTACAGGGGTGCAGATCCTCGGGGGTCTCCAGTGCACTTAGGGGGCCATTCACAGATTTTGTTCTGGACTCAGGCGGACAATCATGGCCACCCTTCCTCCGGATGATGGGCCTCTGTGTTCTGTGACCCATCAGAACTCACCGTCCTTCGGGTCGTCTCCCGGCTCCTGGGCGTCAGTGACGAGCTGCTCCTGATCCCCGGTCCGGTCCTCGTCACTTTGCTTGGCTTGTTCCTGCCCATCGCTCGTGGTCCGGTCTGGGCTGCGCTCGTCCTCCTGCACGTCAGCGCTGGTCCTGCTCTCCGGCTCCTGGTTCTGCTGCAGGTCCAGTTGGAAGCTGTCCTGCAGCGTCTCCTTGGCCGGTTTTCGGGATTTCTTCAGCTTATTGAACTTCTTCTGCTCTGGGTCCGGGACCTTGGTGCTGTCCGCTGTCTCCACCTGACCCGGTCTGAAGATCTGGTCCATGTCTTTGGTGAATTCCAGGAGGGTCCCATTAGAGCCATAACTGGCGGACTTAACCAGGATGAGGGGCTGCAGCGGTCCTGGTGTCCTGGAGGTGGCTCTGCCCAGCGTCCTGCGGGAGCGCTGCAGGTCATAGCTCATGGTGACGGAGAAGTAGGAGTAGTCCACGGCGCTGTACGTCAGCATGAAGTTAATGGTGACGATGGGGGCCAGGATGTTCACCTGACCGATGAAGACGAAGGCCACAGTGAGGAGGCCGGTCAGGAAGATGGCGGCCACCGGAGTCTTGTTAGGACCTTTCTAAAGAAAAACCAAAAGGCAGACAGTGATCAGCGGCCTGTGGCTCACACAGCCATGCACAGCGGACATCAATGGTGCAGTCACCAGTCAGGACACCAGTGATCGCACCGAGCAGCAGGAGATAAGAGAGGCCACGCGCCCCACCGCCTACCCTCCGACCCCCATCAGACTGATCACTACGTGGCCCTGAGATACATCACAGCCTGGGCATCAGTCACATCCAGAGCTGCACTCACACAGCAGCAGACGCCTCAGGATCGACACCGGCTCTGGTGCATTGAGGGATGTCGGACAGCAAAGTGCAGGAGGATTCAGTGAGAAAGCCAGCAGAATAGTGAGTCCAGCTCTGGAGGTGACTGGAGGATAATACATGATGTAACAGCAGAATAGTGATTACAGCTCTGGAGGTGACTGGAGGATAATACATGATGTAACAGCAGAATAGTGAGTGCAGCTCTGGAGGTGCCTGGAGGATAAGACACTATGTAACACCAGAATAGTGAGTGCAGCTCTGGAGGTGACTGCAGGATAAGACACGATGTAACAGGAGAATAGTGAGTGCAGCTCTGGAGGTGACTGGAGGATAGAGCACGCCCAGGAAGAGGAGGAGCATCTGTGCTGAGCGTCTGCAGGCTAGGGCCTTGCTAAGCTCCTGGGAAGGGAGGTTTTTTCCTGCAAGGACTTTCCATCTGCCCCCTTCCCAGGAAAGAGGACTTTCCCTGGGACTGAGCGCCGGGGCTGTGCCCCTGGCTCCCACCCTCCGGCAAGCCAGCTGGGGGTGGGGGGGCTCAGCACCATCCAGAGGCCAGGGTGCAGCCAGCCAGTCCCAGGGAGATGGGGAAGAGACGGAGCCAAGAGAGAGGGGGTCGCAGGACCCAGGAGCCCCGGGACACCGGGCCCCCCGAAGCTGGTACCGTGGCGGCTCCTCCTCCCGGAGGAGTGGCGGCCCAGAGCAGAGGTGCAGTGGCAGAGCCCCCCAACATCTGGGGCTCCAGAGCTGAGGGAGAGCCATCCACCATCTACGCCTCCCGCATCCATGCGCACCTCTGCGAATATGAGGAGGCCGCCAAACAGCTGGGAAAACTCCGGGAGGAGTTAAGGGGAGCACGAGCGGTGGCTAAGAACCGGCTCCCCGCCTCGAGACGAGCTGAGGTCTCCGCCACGGTGGAGAGGCTGAAGGGGGCTATCAGGGCCTTGGAGGAGATACGGGCGGCTATCCTGAGTGGGAGCGGCCCCTTTGCAGAGAAACTGAAAAATGATGACCGGTTTAGAGCCATGACCGGAGGGTCTCCTGGGGGGTCGGGAGGCCCCTGCCAGGTGGAGCACGAAGAGGAGGATGGCGGAACATCTACGCCTGCCCCACCTGAAGGCCTGGTGAGCAGCGACACCCAGGTAACATGCAGCGGGGTGGCCCCTGAGCAAGTGGCTCTCCCACCGGACTCCAGTTACTCGGAGGAAAGTGGGGGCGAGGGGGAGGCTGGTGGGAGTGGGGACAGTAGTAGTGAGGGGGGCTGCCTCGTCCTACAACAGGTGAGGCAGATCGAGTCCCCAGAGCGGTTTGGCACACTGCTCTTTGGGGATGAGGTCTGCCCTGAGGACGAGGCAACCGGAAAGAGGAAAAAGAAAAAAAACAAGCGCAAGCCAAAGAACACCGTGGCTGACAAACTTATGTTTGTCCCTCTTTCCGGGGCCCCTCTGTCCCGCTGTATGGAACCCGCTGCCCACCCCGGCTCGGGCCCTGTGGTGGGTCCGCAGCGGGGGCGCGGGGAGAGTGATGCGTGCCTGGACCTTACCGTCACATCTGGTGGTGGCGGTGAGGGTTCAGGCAGCGACATGGAGGTCGGTGCTGGTGCCAGTGGTGTAACAGCCGCTGGCGGTATTGGCAGTAGTGGTGTCCGGGCTCAGTCCCCGGTGGCAGGGGGGGCTGGCCTGGCGCTCAGCACGGGTACAGCCAGGACCGCACCTCCGGCGGTGAGTGCTGGGGTCTCTGGATCCCCCACGCACGGGTCCGTTAAGTCTGGTCCACTTATGGGGGTCCAGAGACCTAGAAAGGGCGTGGAGGCTGCTGTGAAGCAGCAGCTAAAAAAATGCAAGGGGCTGGTAGCTCCTCTGACGGCGCCCGTGGCAAGAGCGGGGTCCCCGGCGCGTAGACCCAAAAAGGGGTCCGTGCTGGGGGCACCGCCGCCGCTGGGCGACGAGGGGGAGTGGCCAGCCCTGCCAACATCAAGTGGTGGGTTCAGGGGCGCAGTGACGGTCCGTGGGGGGGGCGTGGCCTCCCCGAGTGTTGCCCAGCCTGCAAAGGCTGCGGCATGCGGGGGGGGCGTGTCCTCCTCGGCCGCTGTCCCGCCCGCTGTGCCCGCGTCACCTGGGGAGGGCGTGGCCTCGCAAGGGGTCACTGCTCTGCCCGGGGTGGCTGCGGCCGGCGGGGGGGGCGTGGCCTTGGCGGGCCCACTGCCTCCTGTCCCGCCTACCCCCTCAAGCAGCATAGTGCCCCCAAAAGTCGGTAGGGAGTTGTCGGGGTCCCCAGCCCGCTTACCTCCATCTGGTGGTGCGGGGGCTCTGGCGCTCCTTGGGAAGCCGGCGGGGGCGAACAGCAGAGGGCAGGGTGCGGTGGCAGTGGCCGTCCCTGTCCTCAGTGCAAAGACACCGCAAAAAGAAAAAAAAGTGGAGCCAGAGAACCCAGGAGCTGCTGCTGCTCCCAGGCTCGGGCAGGGCGTACTGAGTGCGCTCTGCTCGGAGGTATTTAAAGGGGCAGCGGCACTCTTGGACAAGAGTTGGAGCAGTGCCAGCAGCTCCAAGGAGCAGAGCACTGGCCAGTCAGGGCCCCCAGCAGGCAGGCAGGGGTACTGCAACACCAAGTCTGCTAATGTAAATAGTGGTCTATCTGGAAGTGAGAGTGGGAGTGAGATAGGAGATATTTTTGAAGAGCTGTTTGAGGACATAAATGGTGATGTGAGCGATATGGATGAGGGAGTGAGTGCGAGTGTGAATGTGGCAGTAAATGCTGGAGTGAGTGCCGGAGCGAGTGGAAATAATAAAAGAGTGAACGGGAGAATGAATGAGGGTGCTGGCACAAGTGGTGGTAGTGGTGGGAGGGCTGGCCCGTCTGCCCCCCCATCCGCGAGGCCCCAACGTAATTATGCGGGGGTCGCGGCTGGGGGTCGGGGTGGTTCCGGGGGGGTCTCCTCGCCTCCGGGCTCCGGGGACGGCGGTTTGCACCGCCGTTTCCTGGAGGCCCTCCAAAGGGGAGAAAGATCGATCATGGTAGAGGGGAGGACAGTGGACCTGTCTTTCTGGATAGAGAGACATGGCCTAGCAGCCTTCCAAAATCAAAGGGAGGGAGGGACTGTTTGGTCTCTCCCCACAGCCGGGCAGGGGCCGCCAAGAAGGAATGTGGTCCGTCTTAGGTGGGGGGGCAGTGAAGCTTGTCCACCTAGGAGCAAGGTGGTGGAGCTCCTCCTTAAGATGGGCTTCGGGGCGAATGACATCTTTGCCCTGATACACCCTTCGGCGTCCCGCTTCTTCGACGTCAGCTTCGTGCGGCCAGAGGGGCTTGAGCTCTTCTGGTCAAACTACGAGCTGGTGCGAGAAGAGCCCGGATGGCGAGACTTCGTGGCTCAAGCGGTGTCTCGCCAAAATTCCGTCAAGCGAGTGACCGTGGTTACATGTAACGAGTCACTCGCAGGCGTGGACATCATGACGTGGCTTTCCCGTTACGGGGAGGTCACCGAGGTCCCAAAAAAGAACAGGGACGAGTTTGGCATCTGGTCGGGGGGCTGGACCTTCATGGTCAAATTGAAGGTTTCCGGCGGCACGGTCACCCACATCCCTTCCTCGGCGTTCCTGGGAAGGGACAGGATCCTGGTCTTCTACCAGGGGCAACCGAAGGTCTGCCACAAGTGCGGCGACCCCACTCACTTCAGCGCCAACTGCAAGGTGCAGAAGTGCGCGTTGTGTGGTGGGGTAGGTCACCTGGCTGCCTTGTGCAAAGACATTCGGTGCCACCTGTGTGGTGACCTGGGTCACCCTCTCAGCCGCTGCCCTCGCTCTTTCTCTAATGCCGCCACAGGCCCGGTGGGGGGAGACCGCGGGGGGGCAACCCCCGGTGGCGCTGCTTCTGCTGTGGCAGGTGGTGGCGAAGGGGGAAGGGCTGAGGGGCCAGTGAGGAAGGGCAATGCTGCAAGGGGCCCCGCGTACCAGCGGAGGCAGGAAAAACGCCAGGGAGGTAAGGGACAGGTGGAGCCTCGGGCAACCGGGGTGATGCCTGCTCCTCCCTCCAGGCCCGTGGCCAAAGCCTCTGAGGCCCTGGGGGAGAGTGCGGTGAGTGAGGAGATCAGGAGGATGGAGAGAGAGGAGAAAGCGGCTGACTCGGACAATTCCTCTCAGTATGAAAGTGTTGATGAGGATGTCCAAGAGCAGCCTACAGCACCAGGTGGCAAAACCAGGCGTGCCAAGCGCAAAGCGGTGGGGAGGAAGGCTGACAAGCCTTCAAAGT
This sequence comes from Dendrobates tinctorius, assembly GCF_039654945.1. Taxonomy (NCBI): domain Eukaryota; kingdom Metazoa; phylum Chordata; class Amphibia; order Anura; family Dendrobatidae; genus Dendrobates; species Dendrobates tinctorius. The sequence continues at coordinate 2,860,830 of NW_027361849.1, read as the reverse complement.
CCCCCCCACCCCCGACCACAAGGGTGCATACGGAAGGGCCCGCTGACCCCCCTCTGATCAGACTCTCCAACCGGTTCAGCGCCCTCGGGGGTTCAGATGATGAACCGCAAGACGAGGGTACTGGGCCGGGGGCAACACCGGAGGGTCCTTCAGGGGATGGCGGAGTCCGTCCCTCAGGGGGCATTGCTCCTCCTGAGGGGGGGACAGACCTGGAACCCGGGGGCGAGGACACCGGGGGGGGTGGGATGGACACGTCGGGAGCTTCCCTGAAAAGGAAGGTGTCTGACCCCTCCCCAGGAGGAGGTAATAGCGGGGTAGGGAAGAAATTGGCCATCCAACTCGATCACCCATGATGGCTGAACTCGCCCCGTTGACGCTGGCGTCTATTAATGTCGCCAGCATTAAGTCAGATGCGGCTCGCTTCACGGCCTTTGATTTTTTCTCCCGGATTGAGGCAGAAATTTTATTCTTGCAAGAGACCAGACTAACAGACATGGGGGCCATCTATAAAGCACGGAGGGAGTGGAGGTGCGGGCCCTCATACTGGTCTCTTGCGGCCGAGCCGTATAGCGGGGTGGCAGTCCTTTTTAAGACTGCAGCAGTTGAATGCCGACGGGTTACTGAGTTGGAAATGGGGAGGTGCCTGATCCTAGATGTCTTCATGAGGGGACAAGAGCTCCGGCTCATCAACATCTACGGCCCGCAGTCCAAGTGGGACCGCAAATGTCTCTTCCTGAGGATCAAGCCCTTTCTTTTTACGAGCCGACAGGTGGTCTTCGGTGGGGACTTCAACACCATTACGAGGTCCCGTGACCGGGGGGGTCCCGGAGATCGCCTGGCTTATGATAGCGTCGCGTTGAATAGCATAGCCAGTGAAGCTCGCCTGGTGGATGCCCACATCCGGCACACTCCAGGTCACGGAGGTTTCACCTACCATAGGGGTAGCTGTAGGTCTAGAATAGACAGGTTTTTTTTGAAGGAGGACGCCATCTTTTCTGCTGTGTCCGCCGTTGAGGTGGAGTTCTCCGATCACTGTCTAATTTTCTTTTCTCTGAATGTTGCAGAGACTCCTCGGATGGGAAGAGGGCTGTGGAAGCTCAATTCGTCCCTGCTGGAAGAAGCGGAGGTGAGACAATCCTTCGAGGATTTTCTTCAGAGCCAGGTACCGCTGTTGGATCTCTGTAGTAGTAAGTCAGAGTGGTGGGAGATCTTCAAAAAGCGGGTGGCGGGGTTCTTCCGTCAGCTCTCGAGCCTCAGGAGTCTGAACAGGCACCGCTTGTACCAGGCTCTGGGGAGGAAACTCGAGCAGCTTGTCTCGACTGGAGGTGACCGAGAGGAAATCTCCAGAGTGAAATCTTTGCTCAAGAGGTGTCAGTATGATAGGCACACATCCTTGGTTTTTGAGAGGGACTTCGGGAAGTACCGCTCGCCCGACCCTTACAGAAACTGTAAGATGTCAGTGAATTGTAAGATGGTGACAGGACTGATCGACAGTACGGGGTCCCTGAACAGATCCAAATCAGGGATCCTGGAGGTGGTCAGATCCTTCTACTCACACCTCTTGGAAAAGAAGGATCTGGATCGGGACAGGATGTCGGCTTTCCTGGCTGAAGCCATCCCTGAGCCAGGGGGTGACCCCTCTCTTGGTGTTTTGGCAGAAAAAATCAGGGAAGAGGAAGTGAGACTGGCCATTGATGGGCTTCGGCTCAAGAAATCGCCAGGTCCGGATGGCTTAACATCTGAGTTCTATAAGACTTTTAGGGACTCCTTGGTCCCCCTCTTGACAGGGGTCTTTAATGAGTGTCTCTCCTCGGGCACTCTTCCCGGCTCAATGAGGAAGTCAGCCCTCATTATTCTGTCAAAGGGTAAGGATCCGTCCCGAATCGAGAACTGGCGTCCCATAGCGCTTCTCGATACGGACCGGAAGGTTCTGGCCAAGGTGCTGTTTAATCGGCTGGTGAAGTTTGCACCCCGGCTCCTTTCAGGGGCCCAGCATTGCTCTGTTCCAGGCCGCAGTACTTTTAGTGCTGTGCTCGGTGTCCGAGAGGCAGTGGAGCAGGGTAGGGCAGGTCACTGGAAGGGGTACTTGCTGTCATTAGATCAAGCGAAAGCCTTTGACCGGGTCAACCACGAGTACCTCTGGTCCGTCCTTTTGAGGTATGGTCTGCCTGGGAGGTTTGTAAAATGGTTAGAGATCTTGTACCAAGGGGCTGAGACTTTTCCGCTGGTGAATGGTTGGTCAGGTCGTCCTTTTGAGGTGGGTTCTGGGGTCCGTCAGGGCTGTCCGCTGAGCCCGCTTTTATACGTGTTCGCGATCGATCCCTTCTTAAGGAGGGTAGATCGTGGACCGTTGGCGGGAGTCGGGATGGACCGGGCGGGCTCTGGCTCCTCTCTGAGGGTGGTGGCGTACGCCGATGATGTTTCCCTGTTCGTATCCTCGAGAGGGGAGGCGGACTGGGTCATGTCGGAGGTAGTGCGCTACTCGGAGGCATCCGGGTCCATGATCAACCGGGATAAGTGTGAAAGTCTCTGGCTGGGAGGGGGAGATCCTAGTTTTGATCTCCCGGACACCCTTCCAGGGCCCCAGGCCACCGCCAAAATTCTAGGCATCGAATTTGGCCCCGGGGACTACCCCCAGCAAAATTGGGAGGGCAGACTTAAGATCGCCGCCCAAAAGGTGGACCAATGGAAGGGTTGGTCTTTAACCCTGAGGGAAAGGGTTGCCCTGGCTAAAGGCTATCTGCTACCTTTATTGATATACCTGGGCAGTGTGTGCATCTTGCCGGAACCTCTCTGGACGCGGGTCTATAGCCTGTTCTTCCAATTGTTATGGGGGAATAGGCTTAACCTAATCAAGAGGGAGGTTACATACCGTACGAGGAGACTAGGCGGGTTGGGTATGGTCAACCCGGTGGTGTTTCTAGTAAACACCTTTCTTAAGACTAACATCTCTAACCTCTGGCTAGAGAGGGCTCCTCCGTGGGTAGTCTCCTGCAAGGGTTGGCTTTGGCCTTTCTTCCAGGAATGGGAGACAGGAGGGCGGGTGAAGGACCTACGCACACCTCATGGGCATCTTCCGGCTTACGCTACCCCGGTTCTGAAGGTGATCCGCCGGTGGGGTCTGGGAATGTGGGAAATCAGGACCATGTCGAGGCAGTGCCTTGACAGGAGGGTCCTGTTGACCCATTTCCAGAAGCCCCTGGCCCTTAAGGATTGCCCAGGCCGGGATCTGGAGGTCGGGCTGGGGCTTTTAAATTCTAAGCGGATCCCCATGAAGTTTTGGGACTTGACCTGGCGTTGCTTCCACGGGAGGCTGTATGTAAGGGACAACTTGAAGTGCAGGAACTCCGATGACCGGGGTTGCCCTCGTGAGGAGTGTGGCGACGTGCTGGAAAGCATGGAGCACTTCCTGCTTCATTGTCCCTTTAATGCAGAGGTTTACAACAGGGTGGGTGCCTCCATACGTTGGCCGCGGCTGGCGTCCCTCTCCTACACTGAATGGGCCTATGGAGCGTTCAGATCCCTGGGTGGCCGGGACCCGTGCACTTTATTCCTAGTCAGTGCAGCGGTTAGGTTCCACACTTGGAATGCACGGTGCCTAGTTACGACGCGGAAAAAAACCCTCCCAAGGGATGAGGTGGTAGGAAACATCTTGGGTGACCTGGTGAAGGTCCGTTCTTTGGAGTTCGAAAGGTTGGGTGTGAGGAAGGCCTCTTGGCTTTGGAGAGGCCTCTCCTTTTAAAAACGCACTCAAGGGAGAGCTAGCTCCGTGTGAATGAGGGTAGGGATAGCATAAGTTTCACTGGGTGTGTTAGGGACAGAAGTAGGGGCAGATAGGGACAGGGAGGGACAGGCACTGAGGGACAGATAGAGAGTTAGTTATGATAAGTTAGGTAGAGTAGGGCCAGGAAGGGACAGACAGGGACAGTTTCTATAGGGACAGAAGTAGGGACAGTCTTAGTTCTTGAGGGATAGGATGAATGTGTTAGTGAGGGATGGAGCCTCTAGAACCCCGTTTTCCTGGTGGTGGGCTGGTGCATGCCACCTTAGCTTTTTGTTTTAAAAACAGGACATATAATGGATATTGGGCTTACAGGTGCCAAACTTGGGCCTTGGGTATGTAAATGCTGTGTTTAGTTTGTATATTAATGCGTAAGTAGATGGGATGGTATTGAGAGTTTTGGAAAATGTCTTTTGGTTGTGCTTTGGTAAAAGGAAAAACATATAACACACGTTTTTTTGTTTTTTTAGTTAGAATGTGTGGATGGGGTGTAGTCAGGTTGGGAGGGGGGTGCATGGGGGGTGGTGGATGGATGACCGGATGCCAAGAGCAACATGAAGGAGCAGAGGAGCAGGGCAGGAGAAGTAGACTCTGCGGACCCTGGAAATAATTTTTGTGTGGAATCAAAAGGCCATAAACTTTCGTGGACCAGATTTTGCAGTGACAAGGCTACAAACTTGTAGGACCTGCGGTGCAAGGTGGTGGGAAAAAAAGGCTGCGAACTTGTTGCCATGTGTGGGAGAGGAAAAAAAAAAAAAAAAAAAAAAAAAAAAATCTTTGCTGTGTAATAGGAGGTAAGGTTTGTCGGCCAAAGTGGCAGAGTTCTTGTTTTTTTCAAGGCGGAGGGCCAGGAAAGGGTTATTTTCGTTTGGTTTTTGTAAATAGTAAAATTGTAAATAGTAAACTAGTAAAATCGGTGAGGTGTGAATGGGGGTGAATGGGGGTGAATGGAGTGAGAGTGGGGAGAGGGGTTTATGTTTCTTTGCATTTTCTTTTAAGTGGATTCCTGCTGGGGGACCCTAAGCTGCCAAGCTTAGTGGAGGACAAGGAAAGGATTTGGACTTTCAGTTGTTTGCGCATGTTTTGCACATTTTATGTCTGTCTATGTTGGTTTTCTTTAGTTTATGTATTGTGGTTTGTTTCTGAGTGTAATTTTGATAATTTTGTAAAATAAAAGAGTTGGAGGATAATACAAGATGTAACAGCAGAATGGTGACTGCAGCTCTGGAGGTGAGTGGAGGATAAGACACGATGTAACAGAATAGTGAGTGCAGCTCTGAAGGTGACTGGAGGATAGAGCACGCCCAGGAAGAGGAGGAGCATCTGTGCTGAGCATCTGCAGGCTAGGGCCTTGCTAAGCTCCTGGGAAGGGAGGTTTTTTCCTGCAAGGACTTTCCATCTGCCCCCTTCCCAGGAAAGAGGACTTTCCCTGGGACTGAGCGCCGGGGCTGTGCCCCTGGCTCCCACCCTCCGGCAAGCCAGCTGGGGGTGGGGGGCCTCAGCACCATCCAGAGGCCAGGGTGCAGCCAGCCGGTCCCAGGGAGATGGGGAAGAGACGGAGCCAGGAGAGAGGGGGTCGCAGGACCCAGGAGCCCCGGGACACCGGGCCCCCCGAAGCTGGTACCGTGGCGGCTCCTCCTCCCGGAGGAGTGGCGGCCCAGAGCAGAGGTGCAGTGGCAGAGCCCCCCAACATCTGGGGCTCCAGAGCTGAGGGAGAGCCATCCACCATCTACGCCTCCCGCATCCATGCGCACCTCTGCGAATATGAGGAGGCCGCCAAACAGCTGGGAAAACTCCGGGAGGAGTTAAGGGGAGCACGAGCGGTGGCTAAGAACCGGCTCCCCGCCTCGAGACGAGCTGAGGTCTCCGCCACGGTGGAGAGGCTGAAGGGGGCTATCAGGGCCTTGGAGGAGATACGGGCGGCTATCCTGAGTGGGAGCGGCCCCTTTGCAGAGAAACTGAAAAATGATGACCGGTTTAGAGCCATGACCGGAGGGTCTCCTGGGGGGTCGGGAGGCCCCTGCCAGGTGGAGCACGAAGAGGAGGATGGCGGAACATCTACGCCTGCCCCACCTGAAGGCCTGGTGAGCAACAACACCCAGGTAACATGCAGCGGGGTGGCCCCTGAGCAAGTGGCTCTCCCACCGGTCTCCAGTTACTCGGAGGAAAGTGGGGGCGAGGGGGAGGCTGGTGGGAGTGGGGACAGTAGTAGTGAGGGGGGCTGCCTCGTCCTACAACAGGTGAGGCAGATCGAGTCCCCAGAGCGGTTTGGCACACTGCTCTTTGGGGATGAGGTCTGCCCTGAGGACGAGGCAACCGGAAAGAGGAAAAAGAAAAAAAACAAGCGCAAGCCAAAGAACACCGTGGCTGACAAACTTATGTTTGTCCCTCTTTCCGGGGCCCCTCTGTCCCGCTGTATGGAACCCGCTGCCCACCCCGGCTCGGGCCCTGTGGTGGGTCCGCAGCGGGGGCGCGGGGAGAGTGATGTGTGCCTGGACCTTACCGTCACATCTGGTGGTGGCGGTGAGGGTTCAGGCAGCGACATGGAGGTCGGTGCTGGTGCCAGTGGTGTAACAGCCGCTGGCGGTATTGGCAGTAGTGGTGTCCGGGCTCAGTCCCCGGTGGCAGGGGGGGCTGGCCTGGCGCTCAGCACGGGTACAGCCAGGACCGCACCTCCGGCGGTGAGTGCTGGGGTCTCTGGATCCCCCACGCACGGGTCCGTTAAGTCTGGTCCACTTATGGGGGTCCAGAGACCTAGAAAGGGCGTGGAGGCTGCTGTGAAGCAGCAGCTAAAAAAATGCAAGGGGCTGGTAGCTCCTCTGACGGCGCCCGTGGCAAGAGCGGGGTCCCCGGCGCGTAGACCCAAAAAGGGGTCCGTGCTGGGGGCACCGCCGCCGCTAGGCGACGAGGGGGAGTGGCCAGCCCTGCCAACATCAAGTGGTGGGTTCAGGGGCGCAGTGACGGTCCGTGAGGGGGGCGTGGCCTCCCCGAGTGTTGCCCAGCCTGCAAAGGCTGCGGCATGCGGGGGGGGCGTGTCCTCCTCGGCCGCTGTCCCGCCCGCTGTGCCCGCGTCACCTGGGGAGGGCGTGGCCTCGCAAGGGGTCACTGCTCTGCCCGGGGTGGCTGCGGCCGGCGGGGGGGGCGTGGCCTTGGCGGGCCCACTGCCTCCTGTCCCGCCTACCCCCTCAAGCAGCATAGTGCCCCCAAAAGTCGGTAGGGAGTTGTCGGGGTCCCCAGCCCGCTTACCTCCATCTGGTGGTGCGGGGGCTCTGGCGCTCCTTGGGAAGCCGGCGGGGGCGAACAGCAGAGGGCAGGGTGCGGTGGCAGTGGCCGTCCCTGTCCTCAGTGCAAAGACACCGCAAAAAGAAAAAAAAGTGGAGCCAGAGAACCCAGGAGCTGCTGCTGCTCCCAGGCTCGGGCAGGGCGTACTGAGTGCGCTCTGCTCGGAGGTATTTAAAGGGGCAGCGGCACTCTTGGACAAGAGTTGGAGCAGTGCCAGCAGCTCCAAGGAGCAGAGCACTGGCCAGTCAGGGCCCCCAGCAGGCAGGCAGGGGTACTGCAACACCAAGTCTGCTAATGTAAATAGTGGTCTATCTGGAAGTGAGAGTGGGAGTGAGATAGGAGATATTTTTGAAGAGCTGTTTGAGGACATAAATGGTGATGTGAGCGATATGGATGAGGGAGTGAGTGCGAGTGTGAATGTGGCAGTAAATGCTGGAGTGAGTGCCGGAGCGAGTGGAAATAATAAAAGAGTGAACGGGAGAATGAATGAGGGTGCTGGCACAAGTGGTGGTAGTGGTGGGAGGGCTGGCCCGTCTGCCCCCCCATCCGCGAGGCCCCAACGTAATTATGCGGGGGTCGCGGCTGGGGGTCGGGGTGGTTCCGGGGGGGTCTCCTCGCCTCCGGGCTCCGGGGACGGCGGTTTGCACCGCCGTTTCCTGGAGGCCCTCCAAAGGGGAGAAAGATCGATCATGGTAGAGGGGAGGACAGTGGACCTGTCTTTCTGGATAGAGAGACATGGCCTAGCAGCCTTCCAAAATCAAAGGGAGGGAGGGACTGTTTGGTCTCTCCCCACAGCCGGGCAGGGGCCGCCAAGAAGGAATGTGGTCCGTCTTAGGTGGGGGGGCAGTGAAGCTTGTCCACCTAGGAGCAAGGTGGTGGAGCTCCTCCTTAAGATGGGCTTCGGGGCGAATGACATCTTTGCCCTGATACACCCTTCGGCGTCCCGCTTCTTCGACGTCAGCTTCGTGCGGCCAGAGGGGCTTGAGCTCTTCTGGTCAAACTACGAGCTGGTGCGAGAAGAGCCCGGATGGCGAGACTTCGTGGCTCAAGCGGTGTCTCGCCAAAATTCCGTCAAGCGAGTGACCGTGGTTACATGTAACGAGTCACTCGCAGGCGTGGACATCATGACGTGGCTTTCCCGTTACGGGGAGGTCACCGAGGTCCCAAAAAAGAACAGGGACGAGTTTGGCATCTGGTCGGGGGGCTGGACCTTCATGGTCAAATTGAAGGTTTCCGGCGGCACGGTCACCCACATCCCTTCCTCGGCGTTCCTGGGAAGGGACAGGATCCTGGTCTTCTACCAGGGGCAACCGAAGGTCTGCCACAAGTGCGGCGACCCCACTCACTTCAGCGCCAACTGCAAGGTGCAGAAGTGCGCGTTGTGTGGTGGGGTAGGTCACCTGGCTGCCTTGTGCAAAGACATTCGGTGCCACCTGTGTGGTGACCTGGGTCACCCTCTCAGCCGCTGCCCTTGCTCTTTCTCTAATGCCGCCACAGGCCCGGTGGGGGGAGACCGCGGGGGGGCAACCCCCGGTGGCGCTGCTTCTGCTGTGGCAGGTGGTGGCGAAGGGGGAAGGGCTGAGGGGCCAGTGAGGAAGGGCAATGCTGCAAGGGGCCCCGCGTACCAGCGGAGGCAGGAAAAACGCCAGGGAGGTAAGGGACAGGTGGAGCCTCGGGCAACCGGGGTGATGCCTGCTCCTCCCTCCAGGCCCGTGGCCAAAGCCTCTGAGGCCCTGGGGGAGAGTGCGGTGAGTGAGGAGATCAGGAGGATGGAGAGAGAGGAGAAAGCGGCTGACTCGGACAATTCCTCTCAGTATGAAAGTGTTGATGAGGATGTCCAAGAGCAGCCTACAGCACCAGGTGGCAAAACCAGGCGTGCCAAGCGCAAAGCGGTGGGGAGGAAGGCTGACAAGCCTTCAAAGTCCCCCCCACCCCCGACCACAAGGGTGCATACGGAAGGGCCCGCTGACCCCCCTCTGATCAGACTCTCCAACCGGTTCAGCGCCCTCGGGGGTTCAGATGATGAACCGCAAGACGAGGGTACTGGGCCGGGGGCAACACCGGAGGGTCCTTCAGGGGATGGCGGAGTCCGTCCCTCAGGGGGCATTGCTCCTCCTGAGGGGGGGACAGACCTGGAACCCGGGGGCGAGGACACCGGGGGGGGTGGGATGGACACGTCGGGAGCTTCCCTGAAAAGGAAGGTGTCTGACCCCTCCCCAGGAGGAGGTAATAGCGGGGTAGGGAAGAAATTGGCCATCCAACTCGATCACCCATGATGGCTGAACTCGCCCCGTTGACGCTGGCGTCTATTAATGTCGCCAGCATTAAGTCAGATGCGGCTCGCTTCACGGCCTTTGATTTTTTCTCCCGGATTGAGGCAGAAATTTTATTCTTGCAAGAGACCAGACTAACAGACATGGGGGCCATCTATAAAGCACGGAGGGAGTGGAGGTGCGGGCCCTCATACTGGTCTCTTGCGGCCGAGCCGTATAGCGGGGTGGCAGTCCTTTTTAAGACTGCAGCAGTTGAATGCCGACGGGTTACTGAGTTGGAAATGGGGAGGTGCCTGATCCTAGATGTCTTCATGAGGGGACAAGAGCTCCGGCTCATCAACATCTACGGCCCGCAGTCCAAGTGGGACCGCAAATGTCTCTTCCTGAGGATCAAGCCCTTTCTTTTTACGAGCCGACAGGTGGTCTTCGGTGGGGACTTCAACACCATTACGAGGTCCCGTGACCGGGGGGGTCCCGGAGATCGCCTGGCTTATGATAGCGTCGCGTTGAATAGCATAGCCAGTGAAGCTCGCCTGGTGGATGCCCACATCCGGCACACTCCAGGTCACGGAGGTTTCACCTACCATAGGGGTAGCTGTAGGTCTAGAATAGACAGGTTTTTTTTGAAGGAGGACGCCATCTTTTCTGCTGTGTCCGCCGTTGAGGTGGAGTTCTCCGATCACTGTCTAATTTTCTTTTCTCTGAATGTTGCAGAGACTCCTCGGATGGGAAGAGGGCTGTGGAAGCTCAATTCGTCCCTGCTGGAAGAAGCGGAGGTGAGACAATCCTTCGAGGATTTTCTTCAGAGCCAGGTACCGCTGTTGGATCTCTGTAGTAGTAAGTCAGAGTGGTGGGAGATCTTCAAAAAGCGGGTGGCGGGGTTCTTCCGTCAGCTCTCGAGCCTCAGGAGTCTGAACAGGCACCGCTTGTACCAGGCTCTGGGGAGGAAACTCGAGCAGCTTGTCTCGACTGGAGGTGACCGAGAGGAAATCTCCAGAGTGAAATCTTTGCTCAAGAGGTGTCAGTATGATAGGCACACATCCTTGGTTTTTGAGAGGGACTTCGGGAAGTACCGCTCGCCCGACCCTTACAGAAACTGTAAGATGTCAGTGAATTGTAAGATGGTGACAGGACTGATCGACAGTACGGGGTCCCTGAACAGATCCAAATCAGGGATCCTGGAGGTGGTCAGATCCTTCTACTCACACCTCTTGGAAAAGAAGGATCTGGATCGGGACAGGATGTCGGCTTTCCTGGCTGAAGCCATCCCTGAGCCAGGGGGTGACCCCTCTCTTGGTGTTTTGGCAGAAGAAATCAGGGAAGAGGAAGTGAGACTGGCCATTGATGGGCTTCGGCTCAAGAAATCGCCAGGTCCGGATGGCTTAACATCTGAGTTCTATAAGACTTTTAGGGACTCCTTGGTCCCCCTCTTGACAGGGGTCTTTAATGAGTGTCTCTCCTCGGGCACTCTTCCCGGCTCAATGAGGAAGTCAGCCCTCATTATTCTGTCAAAGGGTAAGGATCCGTCCCGAATCGAGAACTGGCGTCCCATAGCGCTTCTCGATACGGACCGGAAGGTTCTGGCCAAGGTGCTGTTTAATCGGCTGGTGAAGTTTGCACCCCGGCTCCTTTCAGGGGCCCAGCATTGCTCTGTTCCAGGCCGCAGTACTTTTAGTGCTGTGCTCGGTGTCCGAGAGGCAGTGGAGCAGGGTAGGGCAGGTCACTGGAAGGGGTACTTGCTGTCATTAGATCAAGCGAAAGCCTTTGACCGGGTCAACCACGAGTACCTCTGGTCCGTCCTTTTGAGGTATGGTCTGCCTGGGAGGTTTGTAAAATGGTTAGAGATCTTGTACCAAGGGGCTGAGACTTTTCCGCTGGTGAATGGTTGGTCAGGTCGTCCTTTTGAGGTGGGTTCTGGGGTCCGTCAGGGCTGTCCGCTGAGCCCGCTTTTATACGTGTTCGCGATCGATCCCTTCTTAAGGAGGGTAGATCGTGGACCGTTGGCGGGAGTCGGGATGGACCGGGCGGGCTCTGGCTCCTCTCTGAGGGTGGTGGCGTACGCCGATGATGTTTCCCTGTTCGTATCCTCGAGAGGGGAGGCGGACTGGGTCATGTCGGAGGTAGTGCGCTACTCGGAGGCATCCGGGTCCATGATCAACCGGGATAAGTGTGAAAGTCTCTGGCTGGGAGGGGGAGATCCTAGTTTTGATCTCCCGGACACCCTTCCAGGGCCCCAGGCCACCGCCAAAATTCTAGGCATCGAATTTGGCCCCGGGGACTACCCCCAGCAAAATTGGGAGGGCAGACTTAAGATCGCCGCCCAAAAGGTGGACCAATGGAAGGGTTGGTCTTTAACCCTGAGGGAAAGGGTTGCCCTGGCTAAAGGCTATCTGCTACCTTTATTGATATACCTGGGCAGTGTGTGCATCTTGCCGGAACCTCTCTGGACGCGGGTCTATAGCCTGTTCTTCCAATTGTTATGGGGGAATAGGCTTAACCTAATCAAGAGGGAGGTTACATACCGTACGAGGAGACTAGGCGGGTTGGGTATGGTCAACCCGGTGGTGTTTCTAGTAAACACCTTTCTTAAGACTAACATCTCTAACCTCTGGCTAGAGAGGGCTCCTCCGTGGGTAGTCTCCTGCAAGGGTTGGCTTTGGCCTTTCTTCCAGGAATGGGAGACAGGAGGGCGGGTGAAGGACCTACGCACACCTCATGGGCATCTTCCGGCTTACGCTACCCCGGTTCTGAAGGTGATCCGCCGGTGGGGTCTGGGAATGTGGGAAATCAGGACCATGTCGAGGCAGTGCCTTGACAGGAGGGTCCTGTTGACCCATTTCCAGAAGCCCCTGGCCCTTAAGGATTGCCCAGGCCGGGATCTGGAGGTCGGGCTGGGGCTTTTAAATTCTAAGCGGATCCCCATGAAGTTTTGGGACTTGACCTGGCGTTGCTTCCACGGGAGGCTGTATGTAAGGGACAACTTGAAGTGCAGGAACTCCGATGACCGGGGTTGCCCTCGTGAGGAGTGTGGCGACGTGCTGGAAAGCATGGAGCACTTCCTGCTTCATTGTCCCTTTAATGCAGAGGTTTACAACAGGGTGGGTGCCTCCATACGTTGGCCGCGGCTGGCGTCCCTCTCCTACACTGAATGGGCCTATGGAGCGTTCAGATCCCTGGGTGGCCGGGACCCGTGCACTTTATTCCTAGTCAGTGCAGCGGTTAGGTTCCACACTTGGAATGCACGGTGCCTAGTTACGACGCGGAAAAAAACCCTCCCAAGGGATGAGGTGGTAGGAAACATCTTGGGTGACCTGGTGAAGGTCCGTTCTTTGGAGTTCGAAAGGTTGGGTGTGAGGAAGGCCTCTTGGCTTTGGAGAGGCCTCTCCTTTTAAAAACGCACTCAAGGGAGAGCTAGCTCCGTGTGAATGAGGGTAGGGATAGCATAAGTTTCACTGGGTGTGTTAGGGACAGAAGTAGGGGCAGATAGGGACAGGGAGGGACAGGCACTGAGGGACAGATAGAGAGTTAGTTATGATAAGTTAGGTAGAGTAGGGCCAGGAAGGGACAGACAGGGACAGTTTCTATAGGGACAGAAGTAGGGACAGTCTTAGTTCTTGAGGGATAGGATGAATGTGTTAGTGAGGGATGGAGCCTCTAGAACCCCGTTTTCCTGGTGGTGGGCTGGTGCATGCCACCTTAGCTTTTTGTTTTAAAAACAGGACATATAATGGATATTGGGCTTACAGGTGCCAAACTTGGGCCTTGGGTATGTAAATGCTGTGTTTAGTTTGTATATTAATGCGTAAGTAGATGGGATGGTATTGAGAGTTTTGGAAAATGTCTTTTGGTTGTGCTTTGGTAAAAGGAAAAACATATAACACACATTTTTTTTTGTTTTTTTAGTTAGAATGTGTGGATGGGGTGTAGTCAGGTTGGGAGGGGGGTGCATGGGGGGTGGTGGATGGATGACCGGATGCCAAGAGCAACATGAAGGAGCAGAGGAGCAGGGCAGGAGAAGTAGACTCTGCGGACCCTGGAAATAATTTTTGTGTGGAATCAAAAGGCCATAAACTTTCGTGGACCAGATTTTGCAGTGACAAGGCTACAAACTTGTAGGACCTGCGGTGCAAGGTGGTGGGAAAAAAAGGCTGCGAACTTGTTGCCATGTGTGGGAGAGGAAAAAAAAAAAAAAAAAAAAAAAAAAAATCTTTGCTGTGTAATAGGAGGTAAGGTTTGTCGGCCAAAGTGGCAGAGTTCTTGTTTTTTTCAAGGCGGAGGGCCAGGAAAGGGTTATTTTCGTTTGGTTTTTGTAAATAGTAAAATTGTAAATAGTAAACTAGTAAAATCGGTGAGGTGTGAATGGGGGTGAATGGGGGTGAATGGAGTGAGAGTGGGGAGAGGGGTTTATGTTTCTTTGTATTTTCTTTTAAGTGGATTCCTGCTGGGGGACCCTAAGCTGCCGAGCTCAGTGGAGGACAAGGAAAGGATTTGGACTTTCAGTTGTTTGCGCATGTTTTGCACATTTTATGTCTGTCTATGTTGGTTTTCTTTAGTTTATGTATTGTGGTTTGTTTCTGAGTGTAATTTTGATAATTTTGTAAAATAAAAGAGTTGGAGGATAAGACACTATGTAACACCAGAATAGTGAGTGCAGCTCTGGAGGTGACTGCAGGATAAGACACGATGTAACAGGAGAATAGTGAGTGCAGCTCTGAAGGTGACTGGAGGATAGAGCACGCCCAGGAAGAGGAGGAGCATCTGTGCTGAGCATCTGCAGGCTAGGGCCTTGCTAAGCTCCTGGGAAGGGAGGTTTTTTCCTGCAAGGACTTTCCATCTGCCCCCTTCCCAGGAAAGAGGACTTTCCCTGGGACTGAGCGCCGGGGCTGTGCCCCTGGCTCCCACCCTCCGGCAAGCCAGCTGGGGGTGGGGGGCCTCAGCACCATCCAGAGGCCAGGGTGCAGCCAGCCGGTCCCAGGGAGATGGGGAAGAGACGGAGCCAGGAGAGAGGGGGTCGCAGGACCCAGGAGCCCCGGGACACCGGGCCCCCCGAAGCTGGTACCGTGGCGGCTCCTCCTCCCGGAGGAGTGGCGGCCCAGAGCAGAGGTGCAGTGGCAGAGCCCCCCAACATATGGGGCTCCAGAGCTGAGGGAGAGCCATCTACCATCTACGCCTCCCGCATCCATGCGCACCTCTGCGAATATGAGGAGGCCGCCAAACAGCTGAGAAAACTCCGGGAGGAGTTAAGGGGAGCACGAGCGGTGGCTAAGAACCGGCTCCCCGCCTCGAGACGAGCTGAGGTCTCCGCCACGGTGGAGAGGCTGAAGGGGGCTATCAGGGCCTTGGAGGAGATACGGGCGGCTATCCTGAGTGGGAGCGGCCCCTTTGCAGAGAAACTGAAAAACGATGACCGGTTTAGAGCCATGACCGGAGGGTCTCCTGGGGGGTCGGGAGGCCCCTGCCAGGTGGAGCACGAAGAGGAGGATGGCGGAACATCTACGCCTGCCCCACCTGAAGGCCTGGTGAGCAACAACACCCAGGTAACATGCAGCGGGGTGGCCCCTGAGCAAATGGCTCTCCCACCGGACTCCAGTTACTCGGAGGAAAGTGGGGGCGAGGGGGAGGCTGGTGGGAGTGGGGACAGTAGTAGTGGGGGGGGCTGCCTCGTCCTACAACAGGTGAGGCAGATCGAGTCCCCAGAGCGGTTTGGCACACTGCTCTTTGGGGATGAGGTCTGCCCTGAGGACGGGGCAACCGGAAAGAGGAAAAAGAAAAAAAACAAGCGCAAGCCAAAAAACACCGTGGCTGACAAACTTATGTTTGTCCCTCTTTCCGGGGCCCCTCTGTCCCGCTGTATGGAACCCGCTGCCCACCCCGGCTCGGGCCCTGTGGTGGGTCCGCAGCGGGGGCGCGGGGAGAGTGATGTGTGCCTGGACCTTACCGTCACATCTGGTGGTGGCGGTGAGGGTTCAGGCAGCGACATGGAGGTCGGTGCTGGTGCCAGTGGTGTAACAGCCGCTGGCGGTATTGGCAGTAGTGGTGTCCGGGCTCAGTCCCCGGTGGCAGGGGGGGCTGGCCTGGCGCTCAGCACGGGTACAGCCAGGACCGCACCTCCGGCGGTGAGTGCTGGGGTCTCTGGATCCCCCACGCACGGGTCCGTTAAGTCTGGTCCACTTATGGGGGTCCAGAGACCTAGAAAGGGCGTGGAGGCTGCTGTGAAGCAGCAGCTAAAAAAATGCAAGGGGCTGGTAGCTCCTCTGACGGCGCCCGTGGCAAGAGCGGGGTCCCCGGCGCGTAGACCCACAAAGGGGTCCGTGCTGGGGGCACCGCCGCCGCTGGGCGACGAGGCGGAGTGGCCAGCCCTGCCAACATCAAGTGGTGGGTTCAGGGGCGCAGTGACAGTCCGTGAGGGGGGCGTGGCCTCCCCGAGTGTTGCCCAGCCTGCAAAGGCTGCGGCATGCGGGGGGGGCGTGTCCTCCTCGGCCGCTGTCCCGCCCGCTGTGCCCGCGTCACCTGGGGAGGGCGTGACCTCGCAAGGGGTCACTGCTCTGCCCGGGGTGGCTGCGGCCGGCGTGGCCTTGGCGGGCCCACTGCCTCCTGTCCCGCCTACCCCCTCAAGCAGCATAGTGCCCCCAAAAGTCGGTAGGGAGTTGTCGGGGTCCCCAGCCCGCTTACCTCCATCTGGTGGTGCGGGGGCTCTGGCGCTCCTTGGGAAGCCGGCGGGGGCGAACAGCAGAGGGCAGGGTGCGGTGGCAGTGGCCGTCCCTGTCCTCAGTGCAAAGACACCGCAAAAAGAAAAAAAAGTGGAGCCAGAGAACCCAGGAGCTGCTGCTGCTCCCAGGCTCGGGCAGGGCGTACTGAGTGCGCTCTGCTCGGAGGTATTTAAAGGGGCAGCGGCACTCCTGGACAAGAGTTGGAGCAGTGCCAGCAGCTCCAAGGAGCAGAGCACTGGCCAGTCAGGGCCCCCAGCAGGCAGGCAGGGGTACTGCAACACCAAGTCTGCTAATGTAAATAGTGGTCTATCTGGAAGTGAGAGTGGGAGTGAGATAGGAGATATTTTTGAAGAGCTGTTTGAGGACATAAATGGTGATGTGAGCGATATGGATGAGGGAGTGAGTGCGAGTGTGAATGTGGCAGTAAATGCTGGAGTGAGTGCTGGAGCGAGTGGAAATAATAAAAGAGTGAACGGGAGAGTGAATGAGGGTGCTGGCACAAGTGGTGGTAGTGGTGGGAGGGCTGGCCCGTCTGCCCCCCCAGCCGCGAGGCCCCAACGTAATTATGCGGGGGTCGCGGCTGGGGGTCGGGGTGGTTCCGGGGGGGTCTCCTCGCCTCCGGGCTCCGGGGACGGCGGTTTGCACCGCCGTTTCCTGGAGGCCCTCCAAAGGGGAGAAAGATCGATCATGGTAGAGGGGAGGACAGTGGACCTGTCTTTCTGGATAGAGAGACATGGCCTAGCAGCCTTCCAAAATCAAAGGGAGGGAGGGACTGTTTGGTCTCTCCCCACAGCCGGGCAGGGGCCGCCAAGAAGGAATGTGGTCCGTCTTAGGTGGGGGGGCAGTGAAGCTTGTCCACCTAGGAGCAAGGTGGTGGAGCTCCTCCTTAAGATGGGCTTCGGGGCGAATGACATCTTTGCCCTGATACACCCTTCGGCGTCCCGCTTCTTCGACGTCAGCTTCGTGCGGCCAGAGGGGCTTGAGCTCTTCTGGTCAAACTACGAGCTGATGCGAGAAGAGCCCGGATGGCGAGACTTCGTGGCTCAAGCGGTGTCTCGCCAAAATTCCGTCAAGCGAGTGACCGTGGTTACATGTAATGAGTCACTCGCAGGCGTGGACATCATGACGTGGCTTTCCCGTTATGGGGAGGTCACCGAGGTCCCAAAAAAGAACAGGGACGAGTTTGGCATCTGGTCGGGGGGCTGGACCTTCATGGTCAAATTGAAGGTTTCCGGCGGCACGGTCACCCACATCCCTTCCTCGGCGTTCCTGGGAAGGGACAGGATCCTGGTCTTCTACCAGGGGCAACCGAAGGTCTGCCACAAGTGCGGCGACCCCACTCACTTCAGCGCCAACTGCAAGGTGCAGAAGTGCGCGTTGTGTGGTGGGGTAGGTCACCTGGCTGCCTTGTGCAAAGACATTCGGTGCCACCTGTGTGGTGACCTGGGTCACCCTCTCAGCCGCTGCCCTCGCTCTTTCTCTAATGCCGCCACAGGCCCGGTGGGGGGAGACCGCGGGGGGGCAACCCCCGGTGGCGCTGCTTCTGCTGTGGCAGGTGGTGGTGGAGGGGGAAGGGCTGAGGGGCCAGTGAGGAAGGGCAATGCTGCAAGGGGCCCCGCGTACCAGCGGAGGCAGGAAAAGCGTCAGGGAGGTAGGGGACAGGTGGAGCCTCGGGCAACCGGGGTGATGCCTGCTCCTCCCTCCAGGCCCGTGGCCAAAGCCTCTGAGGCCCTGGGGGAGAGTGCGGTGAGTGAGGAGATCAGGAGGATGGAGAGAGAGGAGAAAGCGGCTGACTCGGACAATTCCTCTCAGTATGAAAGTGTTGATGAGGATGTCCAAGAGCAGCCTACAGCACCAGGTGGCAAAACCAGGCGTGCCAAGCGCAAAGCGGTGGGGAGGAAGGCTGACAAGCCTTCAAAGTCCCCCCCGCCCCCGACCGCAAGGGTGCATACGGAAGGGCCCGCTGACCCCCCTCTGATCAGACTCTCCAACCGGTTCAGCGCCCTCGGGGGGTCAGATGATGAACCGCAAGACGAGGGTACTGGGCCGGGGGCAACACCGGAGGGTCCTTCAGGGGATGGCGGAGTCCGTCCCTCAGGGGGCATTGCTCCTCCTGAGGGGGGGACAGACCTGGAACCCGGGGGCGAGGACACCGGGGGGGGTGGGATGGACACGTCGGGAGCTTCCCTGAAAAGGAAGGTGTCTGACCCCTCCCCAGGAGGAGGTAATAGCGGGGTAGGGAAGAAATTGGCCATCCAACTCGATCACCCATGATGGCTGAACTCGCCCCGTTGACGCTGGCGTCTATTAATGTCGCCAGCATTAAGTCAGATGCGGCTCGCTTCACGGCCTTTGATTTTTTCTCCCGGATTGAGGCAGAAATTTTATTCTTGCAAGAGACCAGACTAACAGACATGGGGGCCATCTATAAAGCACGGAGGGAGTGGAGGTGCGGGCCCTCATACTGGTCTCTTGCGGCCGAGCCGTATAGCGGGGTGGCAGTCCTTTTTAAGACTGCAGCAGTTGAATGCCGACGGGTTACTGAGTTGGAAATGGGGAGGTGCCTGATCCTAGATGTCTTCATGAGGGGACAAGAGCTCCGGCTCATCAACATCTACGGCCCGCAGTCCAAGTGGGACCGCAAATGTCTCTTCCTGAGGATCAAGCCCTTTCTTTTTACGAGCCGACAGGTGATCTTCGGTGGGGACTTCAACACCATTACGAGGTCCCGTGACCGGGGGGGTCCCGGAGATCGCCTGGCTTATGATAGCGTCGCGTTGAATAGCATAGCCAGTGAAGCTCGCCTGGTGGATGCCCACATCCGGCACACCCCAGGTCACGGAGGTTTCACCTACCATAGGGGTAGCTGTAGGTCTAGAATAGACAGGGTTTTTTTGAAGGAGGACGCCATCTTTTCTGCTGTGTCCGCCGTTGAGGTGGAGTTCTCCGATCACTGTCTAATTTTCTTTTCTCTGAATGTTGCAGAGACTCCTCGGATGGGAAGAGGGCTGTGGAAGCTCAATTCGTCCCTGCTGGAAGAAGCGGAGGTGAGACAATCCTTCGAGGATTTTCTTCAGAGCCAGGTACCGCTGTTGGATCTCTGTAGTAGTAAGTCAGAGTGGTGGGAGATCGTCAAAAAGCGGGTGGCGGGGTTCTTCCGTCAGCTCTCGAGCCTCAGGAGTCTGAACAGGCACCGCTTGTACCAGGCTCTGGGGAGGAAACTCGAGCAGCTTGTCTCGACTGGAGGTGACCGAGAGGAAATCTCCAGAGTGAAATCTTTGCTCAAGAGGTGTCAGTATGATAGGCACACATCTTTGGTTTTTGAGAGGGACTTCGGGAAGTACCGCTCGCCCGACCCTTACAGAAACTGTAAGATGTCAGTGAATTGTAAGATGGTGACAGGACTGATCGACAGTACGGGGTCCCTGAACAGATCCAAATCAGGGATCCTGGAGGTAGTCAGATCCTTCTACTCACACCTCTTGGAAAAGAAGGATCTGGATCGGGACAGGATGTCGGCTTTCCTGGCTGAAGCCGTCCCTGAGCCAGGGGGTGACCCCTCTCTTGGTGTTTTGGCAGAAGAAATCAGGGAAGAGGAAGTGAGACTGGCCATTGATGGGCTTCGGCTCAAGAAATCGCCAGGTCCGGATGGCTTAACATCTGAGTTCTATAAGACTTTTAGGGACTCCTTGGTCCCCCTCTTGACAGGGGTCTTTAATGAGTGTCTCTCCTCGGGCACTCTTCCCGGCTCAATGAGGAAGTCAGCCCTCATTATTCTGTCAAAGGGTAAGGATCCGTCCCGAATCGAGAACTG
The DNA here is from genome assembly GCF_039654945.1 of Dendrobates tinctorius. NCBI lineage: Eukaryota > Metazoa > Chordata > Amphibia > Anura > Dendrobatidae > Dendrobates > Dendrobates tinctorius. The sequence continues at coordinate 2,840,970 of NW_027361849.1, read as the reverse complement.
GCGTCCCATAGCGCTTCTCGATACGGACCGGAAGGTTCTGGCCAAGGTGCTGTTTAATCGGCTGGTGAAGTTTGCACCCCGGCTCCTTTCAGGGGCCCAGCATTGCTCTGTTCCAGGCCGCAGTACTTTTAGTGCTGTGCTCGGTGTCCGAGAGGCAGTGGAGCAGGGTAGGGCAGGTCACTGGAAGGGGTACTTGCTGTCATTAGATCAAGCGAAAGCCTTTGACCGGGTCAACCACGAGTACCTCTGGTCCGTCCTTTTGAGGTATGGTCTGCCTGGGAGGTTTGTAAAATGGTTAGAGATCTTGTACCAAGGGGCTGAGACTTTTCCGCTGGTGAATGGTTGGTCAGGTCGTCCTTTTGAGGTGGGTTCTGGGGTCCGTCAGGGCTGTCCGCTGAGCCCGCTTTTATACGTGTTCGCGATCGATCCCTTCTTAAGGAGGGTAGATCGTGGACCGTTGGCGGGAGTCGGGATGGACCGGGCGGGCTCTGGCTCCTCTCTGAGGGTGGTGGCGTACGCCGATGATGTTTCCCTGTTCGTATCCTCGAGAGGGGAGGCGGACTGGGTCATGTCGGAGGTAGTGCGCTACTCGGAGGCATCCGGGTCCATGATCAACCGGGATAAGTGTGAAAGTCTCTGGCTGGGAGGGGGAGATCCTAGTTTTGATCTCCCGGACACCCTTCCAGGGCCCCAGGCCACCGCCAAAATTCTAGGCATCGAATTTGGCCCCGGGGACTACCCCCAGCAAAATTGGGAGGGCAGACTTAAGATCGCCGCCCAAAAGGTGGACCAATGGAAGGGTTGGTCTTTAACCCTGAGGGAAAGGGTTGCCCTAGCTAAAGGCTATCTGCTACCTTTATTGAAATACCTGGGCAGTGTGTGCATCTTGCCGGAACCTCTCTGGACGCGGGTCTATAGCCTGTTCTTCCAATTGTTATGGGGGAATAGGCTTAACCTAATCAAGAGGGAGGTTACATACCGTACGAGGAGACTAGGCGGGTTGGGTATGGTCAACCCGGTGGTGTTTCTAGTAAACACCTTTCTTAAGACTAACATCTCCAACCTCTAGCTAGAGAGGGCTCCTCCGTGGGTAGTCTCCTGCAAGGGTTGGCTTTGGCCTTTCTTCCAGGAATGGGAGACAGGAGGGTGGGTGAAGGACCTACGCACACCTCATGGGCATCTCCCGGCTTATGCTACCCCAGTTCTGAAGGTGATCCGCCGGTGGGGTCTGGGAATGTGGGAAATCAGGACCATGTCGAGGCAGTGCCTTGACAGGAGGGTCCTGTTGACCCATTTCCAGAAGCCCCTGGCCCTTAAGGATTGCCCAGGCCGGGATCTGGAGGTCGGGCTGGGGCTTTTAAATTCTAAGCGGATCCCCATGAAGTTTTGGGACTTGACCTGGCGTTGCTTCCACGGGAGGCTGTATGTAAGGGACAACTTGAAGTGCAGGAACTCCGATGACCGGGGTTGCCCTCGTGAGGAGTGTGGCGACGTGCTGGAAAGCATGGAGCACTTCCTGCTTCATTGTCCCTTTAATGCAGAGGTTTACAACAGGGTGGGTGCCTCCATACGTTGGCCGTGGCTGGCGTCCCTCTCCTACGCTGAATGGGCCTATGGAGCGTTCAGATCCCTGGGTGGCCGGGACCCGTGCACTTTATTCCTAGTCAGTGCAGCGGTTAGGTTCCACACTTGGAATGCACGGTGCCTAGTTACGACGCGGGAAAAAAACCCTCCCAAGGGATGAGGTGGTAGGAAACATCTTGGGTGACCTGGTGAAGGTCCATTCTTTGGAGTTCGAAAGGTTGGGTGTGAGGAAGGCCTCTTGGCTTTGGAGAGGCCTCTCCTTTTAAAAACGCACTCAAGGGAGAGCTAGCTCCGTGTGAATGAGGGTAGGGACAGCATAAGTTTCACTGGGTGTGTTAGGGACAGAAGTAGGGGCAGATAGGGACAGGGAGGGACAGATAGAGAGTTAGTTATGATAAGTTAGGTAGAGTAGGGACAGGAAGGGACAGATAGGGACAGGTTTCTTTTTTTAGGGACAGAAGTAGGGACAGTCTTAGTTCTTGAGGGATAGGATGAATGTGTTAGTGAGGGATGGAGCCTCTAGAACCCCGTTTTCCTGGTGGTGGGCTGGTGCATGCCACCTTAGCTTTTTGTTTTAAAAACAGGACATATAATGGATATTGGGCTTACAGGTGCCAAACTTGGGCCTTGGGTATGTAAATGCTGTGTTTAGTTTGTATATTAATGCGTAAGTAGATGGGATGGTATTGAGAGTTTTGGAAAATGTCTTTTGGTTGTGCTTTGGTAAAAGGAAAAACATATAACACACGTTTTTTTTGTTTTTTGAGTTAGAATGTGTGGATGGGGTGTAGTCAGGTTGGGAGGGGGGTGCATGGGGGGTGGTGGATGGATGACCGGATGCCAAGAGCAACATGAAGGAGCAGAGGAGCAGGGCAGGAGAAGTAGACTCTGCGGACCCTGGAAATAGTTTTCGTGTGGAATCAAAAGGCCATAAACTTTCGTGGACCAGATTTTGCAGTGACAAGGCTACAAACTTGTAGGACCTGCGGTGCAAGGTGGTGGGAAAAAAGGCTGCGAACTTGTTGCCATGTGTGGGAGAGGGAAAAAAAAGGGAAAAAGGAAAAAAAAAAAAAAAAAAATCTGCTGTGTAATAGGAGGTAAGGTTTGTCGGCCAAAGTGGCAGAGTTCTTGTTTTTTTCAAGGCGGAGGGCCAGGAAAGGGTTATTTTCGTTTGGTTTTTGTAAATAGTAAAATTGTAAATAGTAAACTAGTAAAATCGGTGAGGTGTGAATGGGGGTGAATGGAGTGAGAGTGGGGAGAGGGGTTTATGTTTCTTTGTATTCTCTTTTCAGTGGATTCCTGCTGGGGGACCCTAAGCTGCCGAGCTCAGTGGGGGACAAGGAAAGGATTTGGACTTTCAGTTGTTTGCGCATGTTTTGCACATTTTATGTCTGTCTATGTTGGTTTTCTTTAGTTTATGTATTGTGGTTTGTTTCTGAGTGTAATTTTGATAATTTTGTAAGATAAAAGAGTTGGAGGATAAGACATGATGTAACAGCAGAATAGTGACCGCAGCTCTGGAGGTGACTGGACGAGACATAATTGTCAGTTCACTGTCTGGACATTTTACAATACGCGCGTCACCTGCTGCAGATCAGTAAATCCGGGAAGCGATTCTTCGTGTGCGGAGCCGACACAGTGACTACTATGCAGCAGGTTGACATCTTGTATGTCTGGATAATAAAGCGGAGAGTGATTAGCTCAACAATCAGCCCATAACTACCGGCTGAGCGAGGTCTCATCATGTGACAACGCACATTAGCTATAACAGGAGGAGAAGCCACCAGAGCGCTAATCCCAATTATCAGGAGAATTACAGAACACATGTTTAGCGCTCACTATTAACACTTCACTCGCCTGGAAAAGAGAAAACATCTGGTCAGAAGGATAAACACTAAGATACAGGCACAGTTACATCCTGCATTATACTCCAGAGCTGCACTCACTATTCTGCTGGTGCAGTCACTGTGTACATACATTACTGATCCTGAGTTACATCCTGTATTATACCCCAGAGCTGCACTCACTATTCTGCTGGTGCAGTCACTGTGTACATACATTACAGTACTGATCCTGAGTTACATCCTGTATTATACCCCAGAGCTGCACTCACTATTCTGCTGGTGCAGTCACTGTGTACATACATTACAGTACTGATCCTGAGTTACATCCTGTATTATACCCCAGAGCTGCACTCACTATTCTGCTGGTGCAGTCACTGTGTACATACATTACATTACTGATCCTGAGTTACCTCCTGTATTATACTCCAGAGCTGCACTCACTATTCTGCTGGTGCAGTCACTGTGTACATACATTACATTACTGATCCTGAGTTACCTCCTGTATTATACTCCAGAGCTGCACTCACTATTCTGCTGGTGCAGTCACTGTGTACATACATTACTTTACTGATCCTGATTTACATCCTGTATTATACTCCAGAGCTGCACTCACTATTCTGCTGGTGCAGTCACTGTGTACATACATTACAGTACTGATCCTGAGTTACATCCTGTATTATACCCCAGAGCTGCACTCACTATTCTGCTGGTGCAGTCACTGTGTACATACATTACAGTACTGATCCTGAGTTACATCCTGTATTATACCCCAGAGCTGCACTCACTATTCTGCTGGTGCAGTCACTGTGTACATACATTACAGTACTGATCCTGCGTTACCTCCTGTCTTATACCCCAGAGCTGCACTCACTATTCTGCTGGTGCAGTCACTGTGTACATACATTACATTACTGATCCTGAGTTACCTCCTGTATTATACTCCAGAGCTGCACTCACTATTCTGCTGGTGCAGTCACTGTGTACATACATTACATTACTGATCCTGAGTTACCTCCTGTATTATACTCCAGAGCTGCACTCACTATTCTGCTGGTGCAGTCACTGTGTACATACATTACATTACTGATCCTGAGTTACCTCCTGTATTATACTCCAGAGCTGCACTCACTATTCTGCTGGTGCAGTCACTGTGTACATACATTACTTTACTGATCCTGATTTACATCCTGTATTATACCCCAGAGCTGCACTCACTATTCTGCTGGTGCAGTCACTGTGTACATACATTACATTACTGATCCTGAGTTACATCCTGTATTATACTCCAGAGCTGCACTCACTATTCTGCTGGTGCAGTCACTGTGTACATACATTACTTTACTGATCCTGATTTACATCCTGTATTATACCCCAGAGCTGCACTCACTATTCTGCTGGTGCAGTCACTGTGTACATACATTACAGTACTGATCCAGAATTACCTCCTGTATTATACTCCAGAGCTGCACTCACTATTCTGCTGGTGCAGTCACTGTGTACATACATTACTTTACTGATCCTGATTTACATCCTGTATTATACTCCAGAGCTGCACTCACTATTCTGCTGGTGCAGTCACTGTGTACATACATTACTTTACTGATCCTGATTAACATCCTGTATTATACCCCAGAGCTGCACTCACTATTCTGCTGGTGCAGTCACTGTGTACATACATTACAGTACTGATCCAGAATTACCTCCTGTATTATACTCCAGAGCTGCACTCACTATTCTGCTGGTGCAGTCACTGTGTACATACATTACATTACTGATCCTGAGTTACCTCCTGTATTATACTCCAGAGCTGCACTCACTATTCTGCTGGTGCAGTCACTGTGTACATACATTACTGATCCTGAGTTACATCCTGTATTATACCCCAGAGCTGCACTCACTATTCTGCTGGTGCAGTCACTGTGTACATACATTACATTACTGATCCAGAATTACCTCCTGTATTATACTCCAGAGCTGCACTCACTATTCTGCTGGTGCAGTCACTGTGTACATACATTACATTACTGATCCAGAATTACCTCCTGTATTATACTCCAGAGCTGCACTCACTATTCTGCTGGTGCAGTCACTGTGTACATACATTACATTACTGATCCTGAGTTACCTCCTGTATTATACCCCAGAGCTGCACTCACTATTCTGCTGGTGCAGTCACTGTGTACATACATTACTGATCCTGAGTTACATCCTGTATTATACCCCAGAGCTGCACTCACTATTCTGCTGGTGCAGTCACTGTGTACATACATTACTTTACTGATCCTGATTTACATCCTGTATTATACTCCAGAGCTGCGCTCACTGTTCTGCTGGTGCAGTCACTGTGTACATACATTACATTACTGATCCTGATTTACATCCTGTATTATACTCCAGAGCTGCGCTCACTATTCTGCTGGTGCAGTCACTGTGTACATACATTACATTACTGATCCTGAGTTACATCCTGTATTATACTCCAGAGCTGCACTCACTATTCTGCTGGTGCAGTCACTGTGTACATACATTACTTTACTGATCCTGATTTACATCCTGTATTATACTCCGGAGCTGCGCTCACTGTTCTGCCAGCACGTTTCTCGGTCGGTGGACGATGCACTTACTCCGTGGCTCAGGAATGACAGGACAGGGATGACCTTCTCCTGTGCGATGCACTGGAGGATTCTGGGAGCGCTGTACAGACCCCCCATGCAGGAGGCCAAGGAGGAGATGTAGAGACCCAGCAGGAATAGGAAGCCCACCAGAGACACCTGCGGAGGGGACACAACATGTGATACACGATGTCAGCTCTCTGCACGCTGGCGCCATATGCTGCAGTCTATAGTCAGACCACAGGGCAGCGCTGCGGACCCTCATACAGACTGCGCCCCCCACCTGTGTATGGGGGCGACGCTCCTGTAATAGACGGACATTAGGGAACAGCTATTCAAGCAACTGCACAACAACCGGATCCGTCATCAGGGAGCGGCAGTATAGACTGAGCGCAATCACCCCCATCATTCTATGTACGAGGGGCCGCCGGACAGGAAGGGTTAATGGAGCCGCTGACGCCTAATTCTCCGGATTATGATTATTAATCCGCACTCTGAGCTCAGACACGTGAAAAGCCTCAGCTCCGCGGTACTGAGACTGGGGGCCGCAGTGATCAGAAGCTCCGCGGTACTGAGACTGGGGGCCGCAGTGATCGGAAGCTCCGCGGTACTGAGACTGGGGGCCGCAGTGATCGGAAGCTCCGCGGTACTGAGACTGGGGGCCGCTGTGATCGGACGCTCCGCGGTACTGAGACTGGGGGCCGCAGTGATCGGAAGCTCCGCAGTACTGAGACTGGGGGCCGCAGTGATCGGACGCTCCACGGTACTGAGACTGGGGGCCGCTGTGATCGGACGCTCCGCAGTACTGAGACTGGGGGCCGCTGTGATCGGAAGCTCCGCAGTACTGAGACTGGGGGGCCACAGTGATCGGAAGCTCCGCAGTACTGAGACTGGGGGCCGCTGTGATCGGAAGCTCCGCAGTACTGAGACTGGGGGCCGCTGTGATCGGAAGCTCCGCAGTACTGAGACTGGGGGGCCGCAGTGATCGGAAGCTCCACAGTACTGAGACTGGGGGCCGCAGTGATCGGACGCTCTGCAGTACTGAGACTGGGGGCCGCTGTGATCGGAAGCTCCGCAGTACTGAGACTGGGGGCCGCTGTGATTGGACGCTCTGTGGTACTGAGACTGGGGGCCGCAGTGATCGGACGCTCTGCAGTACTGAGACTGGGGGCCGCTGTGATCGGAAGCTCCGCAGTACTGAGACTGGGGGCCGCTGTGATCGGAAGCTCCGCAGTACTGAGACTGGGGGTCGCAGTGATCGGAAGCTCCGCAGTACTGAGACTGGGGGCCGCAGTGATCGGACGCTCCGCAGTACTGAGACTGGGGGCCGCTGTGATCGGAAGCTCCGCAGTACTGAGACTGGGGGCCGCAGTGATCGGAAGCTCCGCAGTACTGAGACTGGGGGCCGCAGTGATCGGACGCTCCGCAGTACTGAGACTGGGGGCCGCTGTGATCGGACGCTCCGCGGTACTGAGACTGGGGGCTGCTGTGATCGGACGCTCCGCAGTACTGAGACTGGGGGCCGCTGTGATCGGACGCTCCGCAGTACTGAGACTGGGGGCCGCTGTGACTGGACGCTCCGCAGTACTGAGACTGGGGGCTGCTGTGATTGGACGCTCCGTGGTACTGAGACTGGGGGCCGCTGTGATTGGACGCTCCGTGGTACTGAGACTGGGGGCCGCAGTGATCGGAAACTCTGCAGTACTGAGACTGGGGGCCGCAGTGATCGTACGCTCCACGGTACTGAGACTGGGGGCCGCTGTGATTGGATGCTCTGCAGCTCTGAGACTGGGGGCCGCAGTGATCGGACGCTCCACGGTACTGAGACTGGGGGCCGCTGTGATTGGATGCTCTGTGGTACTGAGACTGGGGGCCGCTGTGATCGGACGCCCCGCGGTACTGAGACTGGGGGCCGCTGTGACTGGACGCTCCGCAGTACTGAGACTGGGGGCCGCTGTGATTGGACGCTCCGTGGTACTGAGACTGGGGGCCGCAGTGATCGGAAACTCTGCAGTACTGAGACTTGGGGCCGCAGTGATCGTACGCTCCACGGTACTGAGACTGGGGGCCGCTGTGATTGGATGCTCTGCAGCTCTGAGACTGGGGGCCGCAGTGATCGGACGCTCCACGGTACTGAGACTGGGGGCCGCTGTGATTGGATGCTCTGTGGTACTGAGACTGGGGGCCGCTGTGATCGGACGCCCCGCGGTACTGAGACTGGGGGCCGCTGTGATCGGAAGCTCCACAGTACTGAGACTGGGGGCCGCAGTGATCGGAAGCTCCGCAGTACTGAGACTGGGGGCCGCTGTGATCGGAAGCTCCGCAGTACTGAGACTGGGGGCCGCAGTGATCGGACGCTCCACAGTACTGAGACTGGGGGGCCGCTGTGATTGGATGCTCTGTGGTACTGAGACTGGGGGCCGCAGTGATCGGACGCTCCGCAGTACTGAGACTGGGGGCCGCTGTGATCGGACGCCCCGCGGTACTGAGACTGGGGGCCGCTGTGATCGGAAGCTCCACAGTACTGAGACTGGGGGCCGCAGTGATCGGAAGCTCCGCAGTACTGAGACTGGGGGCCGCTGTGATCGGAAGCTCCGCAGTACTGAGACTGGGGGCCGCAGTGATCGGACGCTCCACGGTACGGAGACTGGGGGGCCGCTGTGATTGGATGCTCTGTGGTACTGAGACTGGGGGCCGCTGTGATCGGACGCCCCGCGGTACTGAGACTGGGGGCCGCTGTGATCGGACGCTCCGCGGTACTGAGACTGGGGGCCGCTGTGATCGGAAGCTCCACAGTACTGAGACTGAGGGCCGCAGTGATCGGAAGCTCCGCAGTACTGAGACTGGGGGCCGCTGTGATCGGAAGCTCCGCAGTACTGAGACTGGGGGCCGCAGTGATCGGACGCTCCACAGTACTGAGACTGGGGGCCGCTGTGATCGGACGCTCCACAGTACTGAGACTGGGGGCCGCTGTGATCGGAAGCTCCGCAGTACTGAGACTGGGGGCCGCTGTGATCGGAAGCTCCGCAGTACTGAGACTGGGGGCCGCAGTGATCGGAAGCTCCGCAGTACTGAGACTGGGGGTCGCAGTGATCGGAAGCTCCGCAGTACTGAGACTGGGGGCCGCTGTGATCGGAAGCTCCACAGTACTGAGACTGGGGGCCGCAGTGATCGGACGCTCCGCAGTACTGAGACTGGGGGCCGCTGTGATCGGAAGCTCCGCAGTACTGAGACTGGGGGCCGCAGTGATCGGACGCTCCGCAGTACTGAGACTGGGGGCCGCTGTGATCGGAAGCTCCACAGTACTGAGACTGGGGGCCGCAGTGATCGGAAGCTCCGCAGTACTGAGACTGGGGGCCGCTGTGATCGGAAGCTCCGCAGTACTGAGACTGGGGGCCGCAGTGATCGGACGCTCCGCAGTACTGAGACTGGGGGCCGCTGTGATCGGACGCTCCGCAGTACTGAGATTGGGGGCCGCTGTGATCGGAAGCTCCGCAGTACTGAGACTGGGGGCCGCTGTGATCGGAAGCTCCACAGTACTGAGACTGGGGGCCGCAGTGATCGGAAGCTCCGCAGTACTGAGACTGGGGGCCGCTGTGATCGGAAGCTCCGCAGTACTGAGACTGGGGGCCGCAGTGATCGGACGCTCCGCAGTACTGAGACTGGGGGCCGCTGTGATCGGACGCTCCGCAGTACTGAGACTGGGGGCCGCAGTGATCGGACGCTCCGCAGTACTGAGACTGGGGGCCGCAGTGATCGAAAGCTCCGCAGTACTGAGACTGGGGGCCGCAGTGATCGGACGCTCCGCAGTACTGAGACTGGGGGCCGCAGTGATCGGACGCTCCGCAGTACTGAGACTGGGGGCCGCAGTGATCGGACGCTCCGCAGTACTGAGACTGGGGGCCGCTGTGATCGGACGCTCCGCAGTACTGAGACTGGGGGCCGCTGTGATCGGACGCTCCGCAGTACTGAGACTGGGGGCCGCTGTGATCGGACGCTCCGCAGTACTGAGACTGGGGGCCGCAGTGATCGGATGCCCCACGGTACCGTGGATCCGGAGCTGCACCACCCTCCTGGTGGTGTCAGATTCTGTGTACCGCGCACTGTCACCGGTGACCGCCATGATGGTGGCCGGGTCCTGACCCTGAGGGGAGGCTACAGGAATAATCGCTCATCTGGCAATTCCCTAATCCCATTATGTCCCCTGATGCAGCGTGAACGCGCCATTACCTTCTCCGCGATCATGAACTCATAGCGCAGGAATTCCCTGGTGCAAATGGCGCCGAGCAAGAAGACAAAGACGACGTAAAGGAACCACCTGCGGAGAGAGAAGCAGCCTGCTCATCCTGAGCCTCCTGGTGCACAGTATACAGTGTATCCCAGCCACGCACTGACACTTACGAGATGGCAATGGCGGCCAGCGAGCCCACAGGAATACTAACGGCCGGCCGCCGCAGGTCTCCGCCCATGTTGAAGCCCACCATGACACCTGCAGGGTGAAGACACAGGACGGGTCAGTCGGGACCGAGCCCCCAACATGGCGGATGTTCTCCGCAGCTCTGCTTGCTGTCAGTGAGTGAAAACATTCATGCCAGCATTGAATCCGGGTCTCCGCTGAGGGTTCGTTACAGAGTGCCAGTCTGCACAATGACTGAACATATCTGAAGTCTGTTACTATGTGTCAGTGTGGAGGGTCAGATTAGGGAGCACAGAACAGACTGGACACAACTGTAGCAAAACCTCAGCTGTGAGCGGGACGGGCGCGTGCAAACAGGGACCTTGTCATTCACCCGCAGCAGCGCAACCGTGGGAATCCGCCAGAATCCCTGCGCCACAGCCCGACTCATGTCAGGAGGATCACCGCGATCCATCAGTGATCACTGCTCATACTGTGTTACATGGGACTGCAGGTGACAGCTACTACATTATCTGTACTCAGAGAGGTATCACTGTGATATCTGTGGTGTTACATAGGACTGCAGATGACATCTACTACATTATCTGTACTCAGAGAGGTATCACTGTGTTATCTGTGGTGTTACATGGGACTGCAGATGACATCTACTACATTATCTGTACTCAGAGTTCTCACTGTGTTATCTGTGGGGTTACATAGGACTGCAGGTAACACACACGGTATTGTAAGTTCAGCTCTGCTACGTCCGTATAACAGGCAGAATTTTATGTAAAGATATACACACAGTATATACAGTGATGTGCAAGAAAATTAGGCTGGTGCGGAAAAAAAGCTGCGGAGGAAGAAGCTTCCAGGAATAGAAGGGTTAATATTTCTATCAATTAACAAAATGCAAAGCAGGGCTGTGGAGTCGGTATAAAATGGTCCGACTCCTAAAATATATAATAAATTGGGTTCAATGCAGAATGTGCTGAATATTTTTTCATAGGAATTTGGGAACGTTATGAAATGTCCTATAAATGACTGTTCTATTCCCGATCTAAGGCTACATTCACACACAGCGTTTTTCCTGCGTTTTTTGAAGATACGTTTTTCAGCTGCAAAAGCAGCAGATCAGATTTTTAAAAATCCGCATCACCTGAAAGGTTTTTTGAGCTCATATAATGTTTTCAATAGCAAAAGCAGATTAGAAATCTGCTCTTTCTATATATCCATTTATCCATATCTGTCTATCCATATCATATCTGTACCAAAAAGAAGGAAAGCCGGATAGCACACAGACTAACACTCCTATTATTTAGCACCAGTCAGGTACACCTCATAGCTGCCCAAAAGGACGCCCAGGACAGGCATTGCTCGTCTTCAGTAACATCAACTGATAGTTGGAATAAATAGACTGCATTCATCACCACATCTTCTTAAGGTGCAGGCTTTATTTTCAAGTGTAGGGGTGTGCAGTATGAGGTTCTGCAGAACAGTATGAGATTCTGCCCCCCCCTAGGTTTGATCCTGGCTATGCCCATAGTGTGAATGTAGCCTGAGGATCTAGGCTTTATCTTAGCCGAGATAAGTCATAGTGTGTGTGTGTATATATATATATATATATATATATATATATATATATACACACACATATATGTACATACACACACAGTACAGACCAAAAGTTTGGACACACCTCAATCAAAGCGTTTTCTTTATTTTCATGACTATGAAAATTGTAGATTCACTCTGAAGGCATCAAAACTATGAATTACCACATGTGGAATTATATAATTAACAAAAAAGTGTGAAACAACTGAAAATACTGTATGTCTTATATTCTAGGTTCTTCATAGTAGCCACCTTTTGCTTTGATTTCTGCTTTGCACACTCTTGGCATTCTCTTGATGAGCTTCAAGAGGTAGTCACCGGAAATGGTTTTCACTTCATGGGTGTGCCCTGTCAGGTTTAATAAGTGGGATTTCTTGCCTTATAAATGGGGTTGGGACCATCAGTTGTGTTGTGCAGAAGTCTGGTGGATACACAGCTGATAGTCCTACTGAATAGACTGTTAGAATTTGTATTATGGCAAGAAAAAAGCAGCTGAGTAAAGAAAAACGAGTGGCCATCATTACTTTAAGAAATGAAGGTCAGTCAGTCCGAAAAATTGGGAAAACTTTGAAAGTGTCCCCAAGTGCATTGGCAAAAACCATCAAGCGCTACAAAGAAACTGGCTCACATGAGGACCGCCCCAGGAAAGGAAGACCAAGAGTCACATCTGCTGCGGAGGATAAGTTCATCCGAGTCACCAGCCTCAGAAATCGCAGGTTAACAGCAGCTCAGATTAGAGACCAGGTCAATGCCACACAGAGTTCTAGCAGCAGAAATATCTCTACAACAACTGTTAAGAGGAGACTTTGTGCAGCAGGCCTTCATGGTAAAATAGCTGCTAGGAAACCACTGCTAAGGACAGGCCACAAGCAGAAGAGACTTGTTTGGGCTAAAGAACACAAGGAATGGACATTAGACCAGTGGAAATCTGTGCTTTGGTCTGATGAGTCCAAATTTGAGATCTTTGGTTCCAACCACCGTGTCTTTGTGCGACGCAGAAAAGGTGAACGGATGGACTCTACATGCCTGGTTCCCACCGTGAAGCATGGAGGAGGAGGTGTGATGGTGTGGGGGGGGCTTTGCTGGTGACACTGTTGGGGATTTATTCAAAATTGAAGGCATACTGAACCAGCATGGCTACCACAGCATCTTGCAGCGGCATGCTGTTCCATCCGGTTTGTGTTTAGTTGGACCATCATTTATTTTTCAACAGGACAATGACCCCAAACACACCTCCAGGCTGTGTAAGGGCTATCTGACCAAGAAGGAGAGTGATGGGGTGCTACGCCAGATGACCTGGCCTCCGCAGTCACCAGACCTGAACCCAATCGAGATGGTTTGGGGTGAGCTGGACCGCAGAGTGAAGGCAAAAGGGCCAACAAGTGCTAAGCATCTCTGGGAGCTCCTTCAAGACTGTTGGAAGACCATTTCTGGTGACTACCTCTTGAAGCTCATCAAGAGAATGCCAAGAGTGTGCAAAGCTGTAATCAAAGCAAAAGGTGGCTACTGTGAAGAACCTAGAATATAAGACATATTTTCAGTTGTTTCACACTTTTTTGTTAATTATATAATTCCACATGTGGTAATTCATAGTTTTGATGCCTTTAGAATGAATCTACAATTTTCATAGTCATGACAATAAAGAAAACTCTTTGAATGAGAAGGTGTGTCCAAACTTTGGTCTGTACTGTATACATGTATACAGTGTATTACATATTTACAATTTATTAGTTTTTTAGTTGTATTCCAATAAATAGATATTATGTTCTATCTAAATATCTTGATTATTGGATCATAGAAATGATTGAGGCTAAGTGCACACGTATCGGAACTCTCGCGGAAATTACCGCAAGAATTCCGAAATTCCAGTCCGCGGGAAAATCGCATTTTAAATTCCCGCGATTTTCCAGCGGAAAAACTAGCATTTTGCAAGCGTAATTAGCTTGCAAAATGCTAGCGTTTTCCAAGCGATCTGTAGCATCGCTTGGAGAACTGATTGACAGGTTGGTCACACTCGTCAAACATAGTGTTTGACGAGTGTGACCAACTTTTTACTACTGAGGCCGCCTATGCAGCATCAGTAGTAAAAGATAGAATGTAAAAAAAAATAAAAAATGGTGTTATTCTCACCCTCCGACATCCCACGCATCCGTTCCCAGTAATCCTTTGCGAAAATGCCCGCGATGACGTCAGTTCTCGCGGGATCGCGACGTCTCGCGGTCATTCGCGATGACGTCGTGCGAATGACCGCGAGACTTCGCGATCCCGCGAGAACGGACGTCATCGCGAGCATTTTCGCAAAGGATTACTGGGACCGGAGCGTGAAGAGAAGCGGGAAGACTGCGCGGGACGTCGGAGGGTGAGAATAACAATATTTTTTATTTTAAATTCTATTTTTTACAGGGATATGGTACCCAAAGCCCGGAGGACAGTCTCCTCTCCTCCGGACCGTGGGTACCATCCGCAATTGTTCTGCTTACTTTCCGCATGGTGTGCACAGCCACATGCGGGAAATAAGCGGAACAATGCATTCCTATGGGTGCGGGATCGCCGCGATTCCGCAAATTAATGAGCATGCTGCGGTTTTTACCACAAAGCGATTCCGCCGCGGTAAAAACCGCAGCATTAGTACAGCATTGCGGAATCCCATAGGAATGCATGGGATGCTTATTTTTCGCGTTTTCGCGTCAAAATCGCGCGGTTAAAACCGCCGCGGAAACGCGAAAAAAATGCAACGTGTGAACTCAGCCTGAATGTCTGATGTTCACATTGTACTACAATACATTTTTCACTTAAATATAAGCGATATATGTGGGAGTCGGAGTCCTGGAGTCGGTGTAAGGGAAATTGAGGTGTCGGAGTCGCAGGTTTGGCTTACCGACTCCACAGCCCTGATGCAAAGTGACTGAAGAGAACTGCACTTATTGGTAGTTGGTTTTCTACGACCCTCCAGGACAGCACACAGGAGGTGGCCTCCCCCCATCCTAATTAGGGACAGGAAACAAGAGGTTAAATAGCCCTCCCTCTAATCCCCAGTGTTTTCCAAGGACCACAGAGTGAATGCTTGAAATATTATTTATTCACATAAGTCACATGAGCAAAATTTGTTAGGGGGGGAAAATTACCCGTGCTGTCGTGGAGGGTCTCAGAAACCCAACTACCGGTAAGTGTAGTTCTCTTTTCTTTTATCCCCTCCACAACAGCACACAGGAGGTATACCAAAGAGTAATGGTTTAGGGAGGGACCACGGCTTGCAGGACTTTCCTGCCAAAGGCTAGATCTCGTACTGACATCAGATCTAATCTATAATGCCTCGTGAAGGTATGGACTGAGGACCAGGTCGCAGCCTTGCAGATCTGCTCGATGGATGCATTGGCCTTTTCTGCCAAGGAGACGGAGACAGCTCTAGTGGAGTGGGCCTTCAGGGATACCGGAGGAGGTAGATCCTGGTTTTTATAAGCGGCCGTGATTGCTTTCTTGATCCAGTTAGCTAGGGAGCTTTTGGACGCTTTCTTCCCCTTGTTCGGTCCACCATACTGAACAAAAAGATTCTGATCTTTCCTTTCAGGGTTTTGTCTCTTCCAAATAGAGCAGGACTGCTCTCCGGACGTCCAGAGAATGGAATCCCTCTTCCCTCTGATTCTTCGGGTTATCACAGAAGGAGGGCAGTATTATTTCCTGGGACCTGTGTAAATCCGAAGACACTTTTGGCACAAAGGAAGGGTCTAGCCGGAAAATTAGTCTATTGTCCAAAATTCTTAGATAAAGCTCTCTGATGGACAGTGCCTGAATTTCACCCACTCTTCTTGCCGTTGTAAGGGCTACGAGTAGTGCTGTTTTCCAGGATAGTTTATCTATCTGGGTCTTGTCGATGGGTTCAAATGGAGGGCTCGTTAGACCATTTAGTACTATATTTAAGTCCCAAGCTGGGACCACGCTGGACTTATTCGGACGGATTCTGGAAGCTGCTGACATAAATCTTTTGATCCATCAAAGCTCTGCTATGTTTAGGTCGAAGTAAGAACTCAGGGCTGATACTTGGACCCTCAAGGTACTTGGTCTTAGACCCTTGGATAATCCGTCTTGTGGGAAATCTAGGATCTTTGTTAAGTCTGGGTGGAAGGGATCCATGGGAGTGGATCCGTACCATGCTGAGAAAGTCTTCCATATTTTGAAACATATGGCGTTTGAGATTGGTTTCCTACTCTTTTGTAACGTGGATATCACTGCATCTGAGAGGCCTCTGGCTTTCAGGATTGTGGTTTCAGAAGCAAGGCTGCCAAGCTTAAGCTGTGGGGAGCCGGGTGAAGGATGGGACCTTGATGTAGAAGGTCGCGGTCCAAAGGTAGGAAAAGGGCAACCTCTGAGTTCATTAGTTTTAGGGCTCCGAACCAGCTCCTTTTTGGCCAGAGATGTGCGATCAGGATAGTTTTGACCCAGTCTGTCCTGACCTTTTGCAGAGTTCTTGGTATTAGGGGAATTGGTGGAAAGGCGTATGCCAGTCCGAAGTTCCACGGGTGAGCGAAGGCATCCACCCTTGACTGTTTCTCGTTTGGACCTATGGAGAAGTACTGCTTTGTTTTGGTGTTCTCCTGGTTCGTAAATAGGTCTACCTCTGGGAGACCCCATTATTTGGTTATGGCATGGAATACTCTAATATTGAGGCTCCATCCTCCTGGACCTAAGACTGTCCCGCTTAGGAAGTCTGCCTCGATGTTGTCGGATCTTTTCAGGTGAAGAGCTGATAGGGACTGGAGATGGCGTTCTGCCCAGCCGAATATTCGTGCTGACACGTTTTGCAAGCTTCCGTATTTTGTGCTGCCCTGATGACGTAGATGGGCCACAGTGGTCATATTGTCGGAGTAAATTCGGACATGGGTTCCCTGGACTGATGTTTCTGCTGCCTTTAGGGCTTCTTCTACCGCTCTCAGTTCTCTGTAATTGGAAGATTGTTTTACCATGTCTTTGGGCCAGAGACCCTGGAAGACTCCCTGAGGCGGTGCTGCTCCCCAACCACGTTTGCTGGCGTCTGATGTGACTGACGTAATCACGAAACAATCACTGACCTCAGGGAGACCAGTCAAAGAAAACACTGCGGCAGTCGGCAAAGGCGCTCAATCAGTGAAATCCTAGGTGCATTGCTCCCTGGGAAATATGAATATGCAAATAAAGTCCATGGAGCCTCATTTAAGAGTCTAAAACACGGGACTAGCCAGATCTTCCTCCAGGGAAGGACCCAGTCAGGGATTTCCCTTGTCATATCTGTAAACTCGTAAAGAGCTGGATATTGACTTAAAGGGCCACTTAACATGATTAGATTAGATTCTGGATATTATCATGGATAGGAAAAAACATTTTCTTCCGGGACTTCAGGCTGCCAAATAGACCATCCTGCACTGAGCGGGGTGGTCTATCTTCTTCTACTCCCATTGTGTTTGAAATGTATAATGTCTGTAAGATCTGTATGTTAAAGTAAAGTATGATGCTTCTAGAAATCCCCCATTGCTACACATTGAGGAGACGAGCCTGTCATGTAGCTGCAACCCCCCTCCTTATCAGCTCTGTGCTTGCTGGTAACCTGAAACCGTCCATTTCCTCTCGCAGCCTTCACCCCCTTGCAAGGGAAAGCATTGCTTTGTTCTGAAACTATGAAGCTTGAATACAGGAAATATTAAAAGAAGCCTAGCGCGCACTTCGCTTGTGACAGAGATATGAAACTCACATTTCTGCAAAGGGCACGAAGCCAGCTTTCTAAACTCCTAAGTTTCACGATTCTCGGACTTCCAGAAATTGAGATATGGGTTGCTCCCAAATGGAGTGTCCTATCTAGTGCATTCTTGATGTTTTCTTGTTGGGTTCGTCACACTGGGAAACATGATACCCTTGGTGAGTTCATACGAGCTTCCCCCATTAAGATATGGTTATCATAACTTTTTTAGTTAAGTTATAACTGAGAGAGAAGGGGGCTGGACCTCACCAGACCGCCCATTTCGTGAGGTCACAGACCCTAGGCTATAGGTATTCCCTACCAAATTCCAGTCAGTTGGAGCTACAGAGTCCATGCTGACAAGACAGGCAGATGAGTGGAGACGTGTGGCTCCGCCTTCTCCCCCACATGGTCTGCCTGATACCGACTGAACACGTGAGTGTTACTTTCTGTCTTTTAATCCCTTTGTTTTATATTTGCAATTGTACATATTTAATGTCTCAATTTTGTAACAATTTTTTATCTAAGTAATCACTGCCCTTTTAGGAATAAATGATAAAAATCTATTAGTTTGCCTCCATGCTCTAAGAAACGAACTATGCGCCTTTTTAGATAATCGCTACTAATTTCAGAGGTTTGCCGCGGACCCTCTTAATTAACTCTTTGATTAAGTAAAGCGTGGCTGGTGGCAGCGTGGTGTGCACGGCTGGCTAGGCTAGCTCTTATGGAATAAAATTCTTGGACTTATGTGCGATGCTAGACAGAATTATCAAATCCAGATCACGTAGATAAATTAACCTTTTATTTCCCAACGTGTTTCAAAGTCCATAAAACTTCTTCCTCAGGGGATGACAACCCCCTGAGGAAGAAGTTTTATGGACTTTGAAACGCGTTGGGAAATAAAAGGTTAATTTACCTACGTGATCTGGATTTGAAAATTCTGTCTAGCAGCGCACATAAGTCCAAGAATTTTATTCCATAAGAGATTTACTTGGCGGTCACTGTGTGGACCGTTGGACGTGCAGCAGGCTGACAACTTGATCTTATATGCTCAAGCTCTCTCCTGGAAAGGGTGAGTATATCTCTTTATTACCTTTCAAAAGTCACCCAGATAAGACCTTATTGAGCTCTTTTTTCCAATAGTTTGAATAATTTGGCTAGGCTAGCTGGCAGTACAGACGGGTCTTACATGCTGAATGAGGGGCTGCGGCCACAGCATTGATAATTCCCTTACTGCAGTAGTCTAGTGGCCCGTGCACAACAAGCAGCCCGTCCGGTGACTAATTATCCTAGGCGCAGTTCCCTGACTGACCTGAGGGTAAGGGGGGCGCCGGAGAGCTGCGAGTTCCAAAGTGGAACTGAGAAAGTGGGATATACATAAATCCCTGCAGTTCTTGGAAGGTTGTTAGCAGTGGTGGGGCATCCAAAATAACCCCGCTGCAGTAAATTGTTAGAGCAAGATTAGCTTGCTGTATTTTGTCACTTTTTAGCTTATATTTTGCTTCACCTATTATTTAATAAAGATTTGCATTTTATCCTCTATATACTGGATGTTACACTGTTCTTTAGTTATGTGGTTTTAATTTGTATTTTGTCACGTGGTGGCGGTGGTGGGATAACTAAGATAAGCCCCCACTGTGCCTGTGATAGCCGTGTGCTGGCAGTGCGTCGCGTCCCTCCTTCCGCTGACAAACCCGTGTCGGTGGTGGGATCGTGACGTATTGGTGGCACAGGGTCCGCTGTCCGTCACAATTTGGCAGCAGCGGTCCGCCCGTTCGTCACATATTGGTGGCAGTGGTGGGCTGTTCCTCACATATTGGTGGCAGTGGTGGGCTGTTCCTCACATATTGGTGGCAGAGCGGTGGGATAATCCTAGAGCATTAGTGATTTGGTTTGAGCAATCATTCCTCTCACTAAAAACCTGCACGGTTCCTGCGGGAATCCTGCATCATAGGTTTTGGAGAACAGACTCAGTGGTTACTAGTCCTGAGACATTTTTGTGTACTTGCAAGTATTCCCTCCCTTTCTCTTCGTTTTTCTTTTCTATCTTTTATTTGGCAACCATGGCAGCAAAAGGAGAACACTGGTACAGACAGCAGAAAAAGGAAAACCTTGCTGCAGTATGCATGTACTGAGGCATTGACGCCACAAGCAAAACCAGAGATCAATTGATCTCAGCTCTGGTGCAGCTGGACAACACCCAGGGTCCAGCGGATGCAGAAGTTGGCCCAAGTATCTATGGGGCTGTAGCAGAGGCTCCACTCCTGAGCGCTGGCCCCACATCCAACCAGAGCGGGCTGGACCCCTACCTGCAAGCGGCCTTGGACGCACTCCCCGCCGAAGACAGTGAAGGACGGGTGAGGCTGATCCAGCAATATTGGCAGGAGGCCCAAGCCGAAAAAGAGGCTGAGAGAGCAGAGCGCCAGGCGCAGAGGGCCCATGAACTGGAGGTGCTCCAGCGGGGGGGGGGGGGGATGCCCCCACTGCCCGAAGTAGTGAGCCCAGCAGCGTCCAGACTCCTAAACACCGGCCAGAGCATTTTCCAGTGATGGAAAAGGACGGGGACTTGGACACGTTCTTGCGAGCCTTTGAGAAAGCCTGCAGACAGTACCAGCTGCCTAGAGACCAATGGGCAAGGTACTTGACCCCAGGGCTAAAAGGCAAAGCTCTGGAGGTGTTTGCTTCTCTTCCGTCAGAAGACGACGACGACTATGATGCCATCAAGCAGGCTCTGATCGCCAAATACCGGCTGACACCTGAGGCATACCGAAAGAAGTTCCGGAACCTCCAACGTGGCCCACACGATAGCTGTAGTGATGTGGTGCAAGGACTCAGGACCCACTTTGACCAGTGGATCCATGGACTGTCCGTTGATTCCTTTGAGCTGCTACGGGACCTGATGATCAAAGACCAGTTCCTGCATCTCTGCCCAGCTGAGGTCCGACAGTTCATCCTGGACCGCGAACCAACGAATGCGGATAAAGCGGCGCAGATCGCCGACAACTATGAGGACAACCGGAAGCCAGAGACGCGGAGGCCAATCACCACCAGCTGGAGAGGGGGTAAGCCTGCAACCAACCCCAGTGCCCCAGCTAGCCGTCACTCCGGAGGCCCTGTCCCTGTTGCAAACACCAGGCCTACTACTGACAGTCGCCTGTGTTTCAACTGCAATAGGACTGGTCACTTCCGTCACGCCTGTCCGGAAAAGCCGAAGAACCCCCCAGCCAAGGCCTCTGGGCCCAACTCCTCTGTTTTTTTGGTGGGAGGTGTGGTTGGGAGGATTGATGACAACGTTCAACCTATCCAGGTGGGGGCCCGTCTTGCTACAGGCCTCAAGCACACCGGGGCTGAGCGAACCCTCATCCGTCCTGGACTGGCGGCCCCTGAAGAGTTTGTTGGGGGAAAACCCTGACTGTCACCGGGATCGGGGGTACCCGCTGTCCCTTGCCAGTGGTCCGGGTATTCCTTGATTGGGGTGTTGGGAGCGGGGTGAGGGAAGTGGGAGAGTCTGAAAACCTGCCCACTGATGTTTTATTGGGGACTGGCTTGGGGAGGATGGTTGCATACTGTGTCCTTGACACCCTTCCCCAATCTGATATTAAGGGTAACGTTAACCCTGGTGTTGATGATGATGATGACTGGAAACAATGTGTTACCTGCTAATGCCTTGATGAGTAATGATGCAACTAACAACCATTCTTTCCTCAGGAATGATGCTGATGTGAATGTACCAAAGCAATCTGATAACCATTCTTTTCCTAAGAATGATGATAATGATGATGATGATGTATCTGTACCGACTGAACCTGTTAACCATTTCTTTGAAACGGTAGATGTGTCCACAGATACCGAAGTGCTCAGCCCCGTCACTCTGCGGAGTGAGACGGCTGAGGAACCCCTGGCAGGAGCAAGCAATGGTGCTCAAGGAAATGGGGAAGTGCATGGGGACCATGAGGAAGGTAATGCCATGCAACTGACCAGTGCCACCGAGGAAGGTAACTGGCCCATAAGTAGCACTGCTCCTGAAGTGTTGGGGGTGGATGGGGAGGTAGAGCCCATAGCAGCACCGACTGGTGGGTCTGTTGAAATCCCCAGGGAGACAGCATACGTAGCAGCTGTCACACGCAGTCAGAGTGCCCAGATCGCAGGTAGCGCCCTGTCTTCTGGACCCTCTTCTGCTACAGGAGAGACTGAACCAGAGGTGACCCCAGAGCCGGTTCCAGAGGGTCCCAGTACGGAAGGAACCCTGACGCCACTTCTGGCAGCCTCCAGCAAGGAGTTCCAGGCTGCTCTGCACTCAGATGCAAGCCTGGAGAAATTGAGACACCTCGCCGAGACGCCAACCTCCGAGCATGATAAGGAGAGGGTGTTCTGGCTAGTCGTCCCCCTACAGTTCAGAACTGAGTTGTTGCGGATTGCCCATGAGATTCCACTCGCTGGACACTTGGGGATCAGCAAAACAAAGGCACGGCTGTCTCAACACTTCTATTGGCCCAAGATGGGGACAGATGTAACACAATACTGCCGCTCCTGTGACACCTGTCAAAAGGTGGGTAAGGCGGGGCCTGCTCTTAAGGCTCCCCTTATTCATTTGCTGGTGATAGAGGAGCCTTTCCAGAGAATCGCGGTGGACATTGTGAGCCCGCTGGCCGTCCCCAGCAGCTCTGGAAAGCGATACATTCTCACCGTGGTAGACTACGCTACCCGGTACCCAGAGGCAGTAGCTCTGTCTTCAACCAAGGCAGATAAGGTGGCTGACGCACTGGTGACCATCTTTTCAAGGGTAGGATTTCCCAGGGAGATGCTTACCGATCAAGGGATCCAATTCATGTCTCGCCTAATAGAGGTTCTCTGTAAGAAAATGCAGGTGAAGCACCTGGTATCGAGTGCGTATCACCCACAGACTAATGGTTTGTGTGAACGCTTCAACGGTACCCTCAAACAGATGCTCCGCATGCTGGTTGAGACCCAAGGGCACGACTGGGAGCGGTACCTCCCACACCTGCTGTTCGCTTACAGAGAAGTTCTGCAGGCCTCGACCGGGTTCTCCCCCTTCGAGTTCCTGTATGGCAGGCGAGTCCAGGGACCCCTTGGGTTGATAAGAGGATCCTGGGAAGATGAGCCAAACCCCACAGAAGTGTCCATCGTGGATTATGTCATGCGCTTCCGTGACAAGATGCAGACCTTGACGCAGTTGGTGCATTACAACATGACGCAGGCTCAGGCTGACCAGAAGCACTGGTACGACCAGAACGCCCGGGAGCGGACCTACCAGGTGGGTCAAAAGGTGTGGGTGCTGGTCCCTGTACCAACGGATAAGCTTCAGGCAGCCTGGGAAGGCCCATATGTCGTCCACCAACAGCTCAACCCAGACACCTACGTGGTCACGCTTGACCATGCTCGGGGTAGGCGCAAGGCCTTTCACGTCAATATGCTGAAGGCGCACCTCAAACGTGAAGCTTGCGTCCTACCGGTCTGCAACCTGCCCGAGAATGGGGAGGAAGATCCCCTCCTGGACATGCTGGCCCAAGCCAAGGCCGATGGGTCCATTGAGGACATGGAGATAAGTGGTTTGCTAACCGTATTCCAGTGGTCGCAGTTGGTGGAAGCCCTGGAACCCTTCCGGGCCGTGTTCACCAACCGACCAGGGAGGACGGAGTTAGCGGTTCATGAGGTGGACACCGGGAATCACGCCCCACTACGGCGAACACCTTATCGGATCTCTGAGGAGGTGCAACAAGTCATGCGCCAAGAGATCAATGAAATTTTAAGGCTGGGGGTGATTCAACGGTCAAAAAGCACGTGGGCCTCACCTGTAGTCCTCGTGCCTAAAAAGGATCGAACCACTCGGTTCTGTGTGGACTACAGGGGGCTCAACGCCATCACAACCTCTGATGCCCACCTGATGCCGTGCATCGAGGACCTGCTTGAGCGGTTGGCGAAAGCAAGGTACATATCCATCATGGATTTGAGTCGGGGATACTGGCAGATTCCCCGGAGCTCTGAGGCGCAGGAGAAATCCGCCTTTATCACCCCCTTTGGACTGTACGAGTCCACAGTCATGCCCTTCGGCATGAAAAATGCCCCTGCCACTTTCCAGCGGATGGTCAACCACCTGCTCTGGGGACTGGAGGAGTACGCAGTGGCGTACTTGGACGACATCGCCATCTTCAGTTCCACCTGGGAGGAACACCTTCAGCATCTCCAGGAGGTGCTCAAGCGTCTTCACCAGGCAGGCCTGACTATCAAGCCGGGAAAGTGCCAGATGGGCATGCGCAAGGTCCACTACCTGGGGCACCGGGTAGGCGGGGGTTCCATGAGTCCAGAACCAATGGAAGGTTGCTCCGCTGGAGCCTTACCCATCAACAGTACGAATTTACTGTACAACACAAAAAGGGCAGTGAACATGGCAATGCCGATGGGTTGTCCCGTCGGGGCGAACCCACTGAGGTACGCATGGCCGATTACCGAGAGGTAATGCCTCCGTAGCGCCCTCTAAAAGGGGGAGGTGTAATGTAAAATGTCTGTAAGATCTGTATGTTAAAGTTAAGTATGATGTTTCTAGAACCTTCTAGAAATCCCCCATTGCTACACACTGAGGAGACGAGCCTGTCATGTAGCTGCAACCCCCCTCCTTATCAGCTATGTGCTTGCTTGTAAACCTGAAACCATCCATTTCCTCTCGCAGCCTTCACCCCCTTGCAAGGGAAAGCATTGCTTTGTTCTGAAACCATGAAGCTTGAATATAGGTATAGGAAATATTAAAAGCCTAGCGCGCACTTCGCTTGTGACAGAGCTATGAAACTCACATTTCTGCAAAGGGCACAAAGCCAGCTTTCTAAACCCCTAAGTTTCACGATTCTTGGACTTCCAGAAATTGAGATATGGATTGCTCCCAAATGGAGTGTCCTATCTAGTGCATTCTTGATGTTTTCTTGTTGGGTTCGTCACACTGGGAAACATGATACCCTTGGTGAGTTCATACAAGCTTCCCCCATTAAGATATGGTTATCATGACATTTTTAGTTAAGTTATAACTGAGAAAGAAGGGGGTTGGACCTCACCAGACCGCCCATTTCGTGAGGTCACAGACTCCAGGCTATAGGTATTCCCTACCAAATTCCAGTCAGTTGGAGATACAGAGTCCATGCTGACAAGACGTGCAGATGAGTGGAGACGTGTGGCTCCGCCTTCTCCCCCACATGGTCTGCCTGATACCAACTGAACACATGTGAGTGTTACTTTCTGTCTTTTAATCCCTTTGTTTTATATTTGCAATTGTACATATTTAATGTCTCAATTTTGTAACAATTCTTTATCTAAGTAATCACTGCCCTTTTGGGAATAAATGATAAAAATCTATTAGTTTGCCTCCATGCTCTAAGAAACGAACTATGCGCATTTTTTAGATAATCGCTACTAATTTCAGGGGTTTGCCACGGACCCTCTTAATTAACTCTTTGATTACGTAAAGCGTGGCTGGTGGCAGCGTGGTGTGCACGGCTGGCTAGGCTAGCTGGCAGTACAGACGGGTCTTACATGCTGAATGAGGGGCTGCGGCCACAGCATTGATAATTCCCTTACTGCAGTAGTCTAGTGGCCTGTGCACAACAAGCAGCCCGTCCGGCGACTAATTATCCTAGGTGCAGTTCCCTGACTGACCTGAGGGTAAGGGGGGCGCCGGAGAGCTGCGAGTTCCAAAGTGGAACTGAGAAAGTGGGATATACATAAATCCCCGCAGTTCTTGGAAGGTTGTTAGCAGTGGTGGGGCATCCAAAATACCCCCCTGCGGTAAATTGTTAGAGCGAGATTAGCTTGCTGTATTTTGTCACGTGGTGCCGGTGGTGGGATAACTAAGATAAGCCCCCACTGTGCCTCTGATAGCCGTGTGCCGGCAGTGCTTCGCGTCCCTCCGTCCGCTGACATACCCGTGTCAGTGGTGGGATCGTGACGTATTGGTGGCACAGGGTCCGCTGTCCGTCACAATTTGGCGGCAGCGGTCCGCCCGTTCGTCACATATTGGTGGCAGTGGTGGGCTGTTCCTCACAATGTTCCTGACTGCTGAGAGTAGTTCCTCCATATCGTCTGAGGAAAAGAACCATTTCTTATCTTCTGTCCGGGTTGGGGTTAATTCACCCTCTTCCCTCCAATCCGCTGAAACCGATGACTCGGGTTCGGAATCTGAAATGTCCTCAGGGGCGTATTTTCTCTTCCTTGAGGTTGAGGCCCCCCCTCCCGAATGATTGGGAGAAGGTAGCCAGGGACGACTGGATCTCCTGTCGCACCGTCCCTCTTACTTCCTCTATCAGGGATGGTTGTTCCTCCCGGACGATTTTTGCCGTGCATTGCTGGCACAAGGTCTTTTTATAATCGGAGGGGAGTTTTTTCCTACAGATGGCGCATTTTCGGCTTGTAGGTTTTTCTTCCGTTTTTGGTGTAGGATCCTTGTCTCCCTGAAAGAGAGAAAAGGAGGGGGCCCCAAAGGATGGGTCCTGAACCAAAAAGGTGTATACCCTTTTCCAAGTGTACTCGCTGGGCCAGGGGTTGTGCTGGGCTCTGCAGAAGCAGCTTTCAGGGAAGATGCAGACGTTAGTCCTACCTTATGGAGTCTTCCATCAGGGTCCTTAAATAGGAACCGAGATCCAGCATTTCCTTACCTCATCAAATCGGATGAGATCGCTCCCCCACAGTTCCTGGCGCCACCTGTTTTCCTCTCTCATTTTTTTTTTTTCCAATTCAAATTTTCCGCCAAGATGGCGGTACGCTCCACTGTGCAACGCAGGGCGGAAGTGACGTCGCACCTTCGGGCCCGGCGGTGAACGTCACTTCCAGTGCATGCCGCTCGATTAGAGACGAGCATGGGGCGCGTGGGGGGAGCGGATCCTGGGCTGGGGGGCTACGGGAGGCCTCCAGCCCGACTCACCATCCAGCATTGCCGGAGCGCCGGAGGATGGTGCGGGTCCTGCCAGCGGCGGGAGCAGCGTCCGGGGAGGAAGGTCCGGGACAATCGACCCCGGCTGCCCGGCTCACAGGTAGAAACGCCGGGATCTCGCCGGCCTCATCCACGGAGCACACAGAACCTCTTCATCCCTATAGGGACAGGAAAACACCGGGGATTAGAGGAAGGGGAGGGCTATTTAACCTCTTGTTTCCTGTTCCTAATTAGGATGGGGAGGCAACCTCCTGTGTGCTGTCGCGGAGGGGATTAGAGAAAAGAGAAATGTGAATTCCCTCAGTATCTGGTGACCGCCCGTCTCCTCCATCATCAGTATCTGGTGACTGCCCCTCCCCTCCATCATCAGTATCTGGTGACTGCCCCTCCCCTCCATCATCAGTATCTGGTGACAGCCCCTCCCCTCCATCATCAGTATCTGGTGACCTCCCGCCACCTCCATCATCAGTATCTGGTGACTGCCCCTCCCCTCCATCATCAGTATCTGGTGACTGCCCCTCCCCTCCATCATCAGTATCTGGTGACAGCCCCTCCCCTCCATCATCAGTATCTGGTGACGGCTCGTCCCCTCCATCATCAGTATCTGGTGACCTCCCGCCACCTCCATCATCAGTATCTGGTGACTGCCCCTCCCCTCCATCATCAGTATCTGGTGATCTCCCGTCGCCTCCATCACCTTGGAGACCTGACCACATTAAGTGAAGCAAACCTCGGTGATGATTAGACCTGGGTGAGGTTGTGGTAGACAGGTTCCCGGCTCGGCTGAGTGCAGGAGGTTCTTCCAGGCACTGACGACATTTCTCTTTTCGGCCGTCCTTTGCTGTACACAGATATATACTCAGTCCTGGAAGGACACATTTAGGGCTGCAGCATGGCGCCATCAGCCGCCCTGGACCCCCTACTTCCCCCCTTACCTGTCGCAGCTGGGAAAAACACCCCAAACACCGTGAAGAAGCTTTCTCCGGGGGTGTAGTCGGGAAACGTGTTATTATAAAGCAAATCCTGGGAGTATCCGACAAATCCATGATCTGAGGAGAGAAGACAGAGAAGAGGAGTCAGGGAGTGGGGGAAATGTGATAAGATGGGTAATGGTGGCGATGATGGTGGTGGTAGTAATGACGATGGAGACTAGAGCTCGACGCTGATTGGGTGAGGAATGGGGGACCGGACCTAACATTTGGGTGGTTTCATTCCTTTGGATGTAGATTTTCCATACTCCCCCATTATCTGGAGCCCCTGGCTTCAGTCAGTGAGACCCCCGATAACGGGACACATTCTCCGCTCTCGTCCTCCCGGCAGCCCCTTATCTCTTCCTGTTCTGCCCGCTTTTTCCACCAGTCACAATCAGAGCTGTTTATAGACAGACAGTAAATCCAGAAAGTGGAGGTGAGGGGCACCGATCCGATACACGGGAAGCGCAGGGTCCTAGCTGCTGCCCCCAGAGCTGCGCTCACCCTGCTGGCACCGATGGATGGACCCCTCCAGCTTCTGGCTCTCCTCTATTCTTTGCCCCTGGCAACAACCTGCACCCCTCATGACCCCCTACACCCAGAAGCCCCCATCAGTCAGGGTGCATGTCCTGCTGGAGGTAGAGTGGGTGCGGAAAGTATTCAGACCCCTTTACATTTTTCACTCTTTGTTTCATTGCAGCCATTTGGTAAATTCAATAAAGTTAATTTTCTTCTCATTAATGTGCACTCTGTACCCCATCTGGACTGAAAAAAAGCAGAAATGTAGAAATTGTTGCCAATTTATTAAAAAAGAAAAACTGAAATCTCCCATGGTCATAAGTATTCAGCCCTTTTGCTCAGACTCTCATATGTAAGTCACATGCTGTCCATTTCCTTATGATCCTCCTTGAGATGGTTCTACTCCTTCATTGGAGCCCAGCTGTGTGTGATTACACTGATAGGACTTGATTTGTAAAGGCGCACACCTGTCTATATAAGACCTCACTGCTCACAGTGCATGTCAGACCAAATGAGAATCATGAGGCCAAAGGAACCGGCCAAGGAGCTCAGAGACAGAATTGTGGCAAGGCACAGATCTGGCCAAGGTTACAGAAGAATTTCTGCAGTACTCAAGGTTCCTAAGAGCACAGTGGCCTCCATAATCCTTAAATGGAAGAAGGTTGGGACCAGCAGAAGTCTTCCTAGACCTGGCCGTCCAGCCAAACTGAGCAATCGTGGGAGAAGAGCCTTGGTGAGAGACGTAAAGAAGAACCCCAAGATCACTGTGGCTGAGCTCCACAGATGCAGTATGGAGATCGGAGAAAGTTCCACAAAGTCAACTATCACTGCAGCCCTCCACCAGTTAGGCCTTTATGGCAGTGGCCAGACGGAAGCCTCTCCTCAGTGCCAGACATATGAAAGCCCCCATAGAGTTTGCTAAAAAACACATGAAGGACTCCCAGACTATGAGAGATAAGATTCTCTGGTCTGATGAGACGAAGATAGAACTTTTTGGTGATAATTCTAAGTGGTATGTGTGGAGAATACCAGGCACTGCTCATCACCTGCCCAATACAATCCCAACAGTGAAACATGGTGGTGGCAGCATCATGCTATGGGGGTGTTTTTCAGCTGCAGGGACAGGATGACTGGTTGCCATTGAAGGAAACATGAATGTGGCCAAGTACAGAGATATCCTGGATGAAAACCTCTTCCAGAGTGCTCTGGACCGCAGACTTGGCCGAAGGTTCACCTTCCAACAAGACAATGACCCTAAGCACACAACTAAAATAACAAAGGAGTCGCTTCAGAACAACTCTGTGACCATTCTTGATTGGCCCAGCCAGAGCCCTGACCTAAACCCAATGGAGCATCTCTGGAGAGACCTGAAGATGGCTGTCCACCAACGTTCACCATCCAACCTGACGGAACTGGAGAGGATCTGCAAGGAAGAATGGCCGAGGATCCCCAAATCCAGGGGTGAAAAACTTGTGGCATCATTCCCAAGAAGACTCATGGCTGTACTAGCTCAGAAGGTGCGTCTACTCAATACTGAGCAAAGGGTCTGAATACTTATGACCAGGTGATAGTTCAGTTTTTATTTTTTAATAAATTTGCAAAACTTTTTACATTTGTTTTTTTTTTCAGCCAAGATGGGGAACAGAGTGGACATTAACGAGAAAAAAGGAACTTTTATTGAATTTACCAAATGGCTGCTGTAACGGGGTCTTCTGTGCTGTAATACCTCTTACATTACCACCCCGTTTCTCAGGGGGTCCACTCTGCTTTTCCTCACTTCTGAATGAAGGGCGCTGGCTCGAAAGGCTTTGTAACATGGGAACATATAAAAGATCACTGATACTCCATGTATTTCCAGTGTGACCACATTTTACTCACCGGTCTCAGTATATATATATATACAGAGGGCAGGACAATCAGTGTGTGTCGGGCCAGTAGATAACAGGCTCCAATTAAGATGTCAGACGTACATTACAATAGCCGCAGGTGGCCGGCGACCCCCCGATCATTTACCGTGGGATTTACAAAGGTGGGGGGAGGTCAGAAGTGGGATATCTCGTTTACCTCTGCCCAGGGGTCGCAGCCGGTCGGTTGCTGCATTAGGGGTATGCATCTCACATTGCACCTATCATACATGCATCTCCTATTCGGGGTGCTGGGGGTTCTGTAACAGCTGCAATGAAATAGCGAAAAATGTAAAGGGGTGTGAATACTTTCTGTACCCGCTGTAGGGTTAGTCCAGCCGGCACTGCCGATGGTGGGGGCTGGGCACGTTCATGTCCTTTATGCGCAGGGAACGTCTGACTAAAGAGAAAGGACAGAAATCCCGGGGGGAAGTGTCCAGAAATATCTGGAATCTGCCCCAGGAATAATGTGCCCCCTCATGACACCGGCCAAGTGCGGCCACTGCAGGCACCACGTTCGCCCCTCTCCTGGCCAATGTCCAGCTCACCGCTGCTCAGTCTGCCGCAGTCCTGGCGCCGCTCACCTGTCAGGTCACGACTCATCCATGTGCAGTAACGAAAAAAACATGGAGAAACGTATTTCCTATTGCACAAGTGCAGAACCAAAATTCTGTTATGTCCCTGACCCCAATGGCACGGCGGCCCAGGACCCACCATTGGCACAGGTGGCCCAGGACACCGCGGCCCAGGACCCGCCATCAGTACAGATGACCCAGGACACCCCAATGACACAGGTGGCCCAGGACCTCCCCAATGACACGGCGGCCCAGGACCCACCATTGGCACAGGTGGCACAGGACACGCCATTGGCACAGGTGGCACAGGACACGCCATTGGCACAGGTGGCACAGGACACGCCATTGGCACAGGTGGTCCAGGATCCCCCATCGGCACATGTGTCCAGGACCCACCACCCATAGGCACATGCGGCCCAGAACACCCCCCAATGACACGGCGACACAGGACCCCCCATTGGCACAGGCGGCCCAGGATCACCCAATGGCACCAGCAGTCCACCCCTGTAAGGGTGTGACAGGAGCGGTCATATGCCTCTCTCCCTAAAGACACCGTCAGTAGGAGCGATATGTGAAAATGTTAGAATATAGTTTTAGTGCATTGCACGAGTAATGTAAAACTTCATTGAATCTCATAAGTACTAATATGCACTGTAAATGTGGAAAGTTTAGAGATAAGCGCAGGACGGCATAAGGTGCAGTATAGGATATATTGTTAGAATCAGATATAAGCCAGGGCACAATAGACTCAGGAAGAGCGATGAACAGGATCAGGAGCAGTAAAGGGGTTGGGAGCAGCCCGGCAATGGGAGGGGGCAGAGTAGTAATAATGGGAGCATGTCCTGATTAACATCAGAGTTGGAGCTTAGTTGTGATAGTAGAAGTTCCAGGCCATGAGGCCCGAGCGGTTCCCGACTGTTAAGCTGCATGAGACCGGCCATGATAAACTACAGTGGGTCTTCACAGGACGTTTGGGGCCTACAGCCAGAATTAGGCACAGAGAAGCCCGCCTTAAACTGTTTCCACAAGGGAAAGTCGGACGGGGCATCGCTTATGAAAGTCGGGACTGAACTTGTGTGAGCAGCAAAGCCGGGCGGAGTATCGCAGTAATGGGAAAGCTCAGTGGAAGGGACTGCCACCACGACCACCTATTGTGTGTGACAACCGCTGAACGTGGAAAGGAACAAAGCGTCTCCTGCTGAATGTGCGACTGATCCTGGATCCGGAGTCGAGGAGACGGCGGCGGCCAACCCGTGAGCGTTATACAGTACACCCACAGCACACGGGAAACGGGACACAATTTACTTCTGGGGTGCCAGGGTGTAGGAACACAGCAGCCTCTCGCCCATGACCACCGCTCTGTGCTCCTTACACCCCACTGGCTGACCAGGACCCCAGAAGCCCCCCATCCATTTCTGGTCCAGATGAGGACAGCGCCGCAGCCAACAGCTGATCATCCAATAAAAAGATGTGATGTGTAAATCACCAGAAACATAGTGTAGAAGCCGTATGCAAATCAGGCAGAAAGTGCACTCGGGCGTGTCCAAGCACCTGGGAGAAGCGTCTGCACAGCCAGACCACTATCTCCATAAGTAGAAACGTGCCGGCAGGGACCCTCTCACAGAGGACCAGTGTGCGACCTCAGAATGTGCTCTCCGAGGCGCCAGATCCAGATAAACATGAACAATCCTGATTGTAGCAGCCGCTCGTCTAGGGACAGGAAGGC
Source organism: Dendrobates tinctorius (assembly GCF_039654945.1). NCBI lineage: Eukaryota > Metazoa > Chordata > Amphibia > Anura > Dendrobatidae > Dendrobates > Dendrobates tinctorius. The sequence goes on along the minus strand of NW_027361849.1, from coordinate 2,808,586 downwards.
CGACGTCTGGATGGATGTGGGTCTCTACAGAACAAACGACAGCCACATCCTTCCTGCCCCCTGTGCCCACCGCGCCCTTCCAGGGAGGAAAGCAAGCGTCTGAGATCCTAAATGTCCTCCTTCAGAATGGAGACATCTTACAGGAGCAGAATGTGAGGGTCTGAGAGGGCAGCGGGCTGAGGGGCAAGACAGAGCGGGCCAGGTGGCAGGACAGAGTGGGGCAGGACACAGGAGGCAGCGGTCTGGGGTTCAGGACAGAGCAAGCAGCAGAGCAGGACAGAGGGGGCAGCAGGCCGAGGGGCAGGACAGAGCGGGCCAGGGGGGGCAAGACAGAGTGGGGCAGGACAGAGGGGGCAGCGGGCCAGGACAAAGCAGGCAGGACAGAGGGGGCTAGGACAGAGCGGGAAGCGGGGCAAAACAGAGTGGGGCAGGACAGAGGGGGCAGCAGGCTGAGGGGCAGGACAGAGCGGGCCGGGGGGGCAGGACAGAGTGGGGCAGGACAGAGGAGGCAGCTGTCTGGGGTTCAGGACAGAGCAAGCAGCGGAGCAGGACAGAGGGGGCAACATGCCGAGGGGCAGGACAGAGTGGGCCGGGGGGGAGCAGGACGAGGGGGCAGCATGCCGAGGGGCAGGACAGAGCGGGCCGGGGGGGCAGGACAGAGGGGGCAGCATGCCGAGGGGCAGGACAGAGCGGGCCAGGTGGCAGGACAGAGTGGGGCAGGACAGAGGAGGCAGCGGTCTGGGGTTCAGGACAGAGCAAACAGCGCAGCAGGACAGAGGGAGCAGCATGCCGAGGGGCAGGACAGAGCGGGCCATGTGGCAGGACAGAGTGGAGCAGGACAGAGGAGGCAGCTGTCTGGGGTTCAGGACAGAGCAAGCAGTGGAGCAGGACAGAGGGGGCAGCATGCCGAGGGGCAGGACAGAGCGGGCCGGGGGGGCAGGGCAGAGGGGGCAGCATGCCGAGGGGCAGGACAGAGCGGGCCAGGTGGCAGGACAGAGTGGGGCAGGACAGAGGAGGCAGCTGTCTGGGGTTCAGGACAGAGCAAGCAGTGGAGCAGGACAGAGGGGGCAGCATGCCGAGGGGCAGGACAGAGCGGGCCGGGGGGGCAGGGCAGAGGGGGCAGCATGCCGAGGGGCAGGACAGAGCGGGCCAGGTGGCAGGACAGAGTGGGGCAGGACAGAGGAGGCAGCTGTCTGGGGTTCAGGACAGAGCAAGCAGCGGAGCAGGACAGAGGGGGCAGCATGCCGAGGGGCAGGACAGAGCGGGCCGGGGGGGCAGGACAGAGGGGGCAGCATGCCGAGGGGCAGGACAGAGCGGGCCAGGTGGCAGGACAGAGTGGGGCAGGACAGAGGAGGCAGCTGTCTGGGGTTCAGGACAGAGCAAGCAGCGGAGCAGGACAGAGGGGGCAGCATGCTGAGGGGCAGGACAGAGCAGGCCAGGGGGGCAGGACAGAGGGGGCAGCATGCTGAGGGGCAGGACAGAGCAGGCCGGGGGGGCAGGACAGAGGGGGCAGCATGCTGAGGGGCAGGACAGAGCGGGCCAGGTGGCAGGACAGAGTGGGGCAGGACAGAGGAGGCAGCTGTCTGGGGTTCAGGACAGAGCAAGCAGCGGGGCAGGACAGAGGGGGCAGCATGCCGAGGGGCAGGACAGAGCGGGCCGGGGGGGCAGGACAAAGCAGGCAGGACAGAGGGGACAGCGGGCCAGGACAGAGCGGGCAGGACAGAGCAGGCAGCAGGGCAAAACAGAGTAGGGCAGGACAGAGGGGGCAGCAGGCCGAGGGGCAGGACAGAGCGGGCCGGGGGGGCAGGACACAGTGGGGCAGGACAGAGCGGGCAGGACAGAGGGCCAGGACAGAGCGGGCAGGACAGAGCAGGCAGGACAGAGCAGGCAGCGGGGCATAACAGAGTGGGGCAGGACAGAGGGGGCAGCGGGCCAGATAGAGCAGGCCGAGGGGCAAGACAGAACGGGCAGGTGGGCAGGACAGAGCAGGCAGCGGCCAGGGAAACAGGACAGAGCAGGCAACAGGGCAAGACTGAGCGGGCATGATTATATAGACGTTATCATGGGTCACATCATGTAATCAGCACAAGTCATACGTTGAGGGCAGGTGAGCAGAGAGGGTCTTCATTTAACCCCGGACTCTCCAAGCGCAAAAGGAAAAAAATTACAGAAGAAAACGGAAAACACTGGAGATAAGGCCGAGAAATCCGAAGTTACGGAGTAGCTGCACCCCCTGCTGGACACCCCATGTAATGCAGCGTATGCAAACAATCAGGACGGATCCAAGACACCACTCACTGAACACATTTCTTGCAAAAAATTTTGACTGGAAATCAGATAAATTCCCATGATTGACAAAAAAATCTGCATCCGATGGAGCAATGATGAACAGCAGTGGAGCAGAAACCTGCAGCACATCTGTGCCCCCCGAAAATCCACCCTGGAGAGCAGCGACCGAAGCTTCTTGGTAGAAATCAGTCTCCGCTGACAAGACCCCGAGTACCGACAAGTGAGAATAGATGGCAGAAGACAATGTGTATAATATATATACAGCACATGCAGCGAGGACAAGGATCGGCTCCGCTGCCGATTCTGCAGTTTTCCCACCTGCACAGAATGGAGAGGGCTGTAATTGTTACCGTAGAATCTAAAACTAATGTCCAGAAAGTCACATTGTAGGATCGTTACACACCGTATTTTTCGGATTACAAGACGCACTTTTTTTAGGGGGAGGAATGGGGGTGCGTCTTATAATGTGGATATACCTTACCAGCGCACCGCTGCGGGGGTCCAGTGCTGCTGCTGAGGGAAAATGGCTGGCGGGGGCGGCGCATGCGCAGATGGAGATCTCGGGACTCCCGAGACCTTGGTGCCAAGATCTCATCTCCTGAGATCTTGGTGCCGAGATCTCCATCTGCGCATGCGCCGCCCCCGGCAGCTATTTTCCCGGCGTCCACCGCATAGGAAACCATGGAACTGCGGGGGCTCTGGCCTTTCACAAAATGTCAGCAGAGCCCCCCGCAGCACCGCCGGACACCGGCAGCAGCGCGACACACATCTGAACACCCCCCATCCCAGCCTGTGGACTGCAGCATCACCCCACTCCTGCCTCCTCCAGCAGCGACCCTGGGACCCCGCTTCACCGCAGCCACCACCCCAGGTAAACAATAAGACGCATGGATTATAAGAGGCACCACCATTTTATTAAAAAATTTTTTTTCCTATTTTTCTCCTAAAAATTTTGGGTGCGTCTTATAATCTGTAGCGTCTTCTAATACGCAAAATACGGTAATTAATTTGCATTTTATTGCAGGAAATAAGTATTTGATACAACAGAAAAACAGAACTTAATATTTGGTGCAGAAACCTTTGTAATTACAGAAGTCGGACATTTCCTGTGGTTCTTGACCAGGTTTGCACACACTGCAGCAGGGATTTTGGCCCCCTCCTCCAGAAGGATCTTCTCCAGATCTTTCAGGTTTCAGAGCAACATTGAGTTTCAGCTCCTCCAAAGATCGTCTATTGGGGTCAGGTCTGGAGACTGGCTAGGCCACTCCAGGACCTTGAAATGCTTCTTACGGAGCCACTCCTTAGTTTCCGTGGCTGTGTGTTTCGGGCCATTGTCATGCTGTAAGACGCAACCACGACCCATCTTCAATGCTCTTACTGAGGGAAGGAGGTTGTTGGCCAAAATCTCATGATACATGACCCCATCCATCCTCCCTTCAATATGGTGCAGTTGTCCTGTCCCCTTTGCAGAAAAGAACCTCCAATGTTATGTTTTCTCCCAGCATGCTTTATGATTGGATTGGTGTTTTTGGGGTTGTGCTCTTCTTTCTTCTTCCGCCAATCACGGCGAGTGGAGTGGATACAAAAAAGTTCTATTTTGGTCTCATCTGACCATATGACTTTCTCCCATGCCTCCTCCTCTGGATCATCCAGATGGTCATTTGTGAACTTCAGACGGGCCAGGACATGCGCTGTTGTGAGCAGGGGGACCATGTGTTCCCTGCAGGACTGTAATCCATGACAGCGTAGTGTGTTACTAACGGTGATGTTTGAGACTGTGGCCTCAGCTCCCTTCAGGTCATTGACCAGGTCCTCCCGTGTAGTTCTGGGCTGAGTCCTGACGTTTCTCAGAATCATCCGTACACCATGAGACGAGATCTTGCATGGAAGCCCCAGACCAAGGAAGACTGACAGTGATCTTGTGTTTCTTCTATTTTCGAATAATTGCACCAACAGTTGTCTTCTCACCAAGCTGCTCGCCTATTGTCCTGTTGCCCATCCCATCCTTGTGCAGATCTACAATTTTGTCCCTGGTGTCCTTAGACAGCTGTTTGGTCTTGGCCATGGTGGAGAGGTTGGAGTGTGATTGAGTGTGTGGACAAGTGTCTTTTATACAGGTAACGAGGTTAAACAGGTGCTATTATTACAGGTAATGAGTGCAGAGTAGGAGGCTTCTTACAGAAACACTACCAGATCTGTGAGAGCAGAATTCTCGCTGGTTGGTCGGTGATCAAATACTAATTTCAGGCAATAAAATACAAATTAATTATGTAACAATCCTACAATGTGATTTTCTTTTTAGATTCTGTCTGTCACAGGTGAAGTGACCTACGATAAAAATTACAGACCTCTCCATTCTTTGTAGGTGGGAAAACTGCAAAATCAGCAGAGGATCAAATACTTATTCCCCCAACACACATATATACTAGTAATGTGCAGAAGATTTAGGCAGGGGAGAAAAAATGCTGCACAAGAAGAAAGTTATAAAGACTAGAAGGGTTAATACATAACATCAATTAACAAAAAGTGAAATGAATGATCTAATCTAAATTCCCTCAGTATCTGGTGACCGCCCATCACCTCCATCATCACTATCTGGTGACCGCCCATCACCTCCATCATCAGTATCTGGTGATCGCTGTCTCCTCCATCATCAGTATCTAGTGACCTCTCGTCCCCTCCATCATCAGTATCTGGTGACTGCCCATCACCTCCATCATCACTATCTGGTGACCGCCCATCACCTCCATCATCAGTATCTGGTGATCGCTGTCTCCTCCATCATCAGTATCTGGTGATCGCCCGTCACCTCCATCATCAGTATCGGGTGACCGCCCGTCTCCTCCATCATCACTATCTGGTGACCGCCCATCACCTCCATCATCAGTATCTGGTGATCGCTGTCTCCTCCATCATCAGTATCTGGTGACCGCTCGTCCCCTCCATCATCAGTATCTGGTGACTGCCCATCACCTCCATCATCACTATCTGGTGACCGCCCATCACCTCCATCATCAGTATCTGGTGATCGCTGTCTCCTCCATCATCAGTATCTGGTGACCGCTCGTCCCCTCCATCATCAGTATCTGGTGACTGCCCATCACCTCCATCATCACTATCTGGTGACCGCCCATCACCTCCATCATCAGTATCTGGTGATCGCGGTCTCCTCCATCATCAGTATCTGGTGACCGCTCGTCCCCTCCATCATCAGTATCTGGTGACCGCCCATCACCTCCATCATCACTATCTGGTGACCGCCCATCACCTCCATCATCAGTATCTGGTGATCGCTGTCTCCTCCATCATCAGTATCTGGTGACCGCTTGTCCCCTCCATCATCAGTATCTGGTGACCGCCCATCACCTCATCAGTATCTGGTGATCGCCCATCACCTCCATCATCAGTATCTGGTGATCGCTGTCTCCTCCATCAGCAGTATCTGGTGACCGCTCGTCCCCTCCATCAGTATCTGGTGACCACCCATCACCTCCATCATCAGTATCTGGTGACCGCCCGTCCCCTCCATCAGTATCTGGTGACCACCCGTCACCTCCATCATCAGTATCTGGTGACCGCCCGTCACCTCCATCATCAGTATCTGGTGACCGCCCGTCACCTCCATCATCAGTATCTGGTGACCGCCCGTCACCTCCATCATCAGTATCTGGTGACCGCCCGTCGTCTCCATCTTCAGTTATCTAGTGACAGCCCATCACCTCCATCATCAGTATCTGGTGACCGCCCGTCACCTCCATCATTAGTATCTAGTGACCGCCCCTCCCCTCCATCATCACTATCTGGTGACCTCCCGTCTCCTCCATCATCAGTATCTGGTGACCGCCCGTCCCCTCCATCGTCAGTATCTGGTGACCGCCCCTCGCCTCCATCATCAGTATCTGGTGACCTCCCGTCCCCTCCATCATAAGTATCTGGTGACCGTCCGTCGCCTCCATCATCAGTATCTGGTGACCGCCCGTCCCCTCCATCATCAGTATCTGGTGACAGCCCGTCGCCTCCATCACTTCCCGTTGTACACTGGTTATGGAGGGTCTCGGCAGGCGGTTGCTCCTGACATCTTGTATCACTGACCCCGGATCTCCTGCGGATCCTCTGACTCCTCTGTGATCCCAGACAGACGGACGCTGTGGGATCGCGGCTCCTGTTTCGTTTCTGATGAATACAGTTGCAGACACGTCTCCATCTGGAGGTTTCTGCGGCCGGACAACGACCCCCAACATCCAGCCGATAAGATCCAACAAAGGACGGCCGACATCACTGGAGAGTCGGCGCAGCCATGGCTCCGGGATTATGGCCACTCAGCGCTACACTTGTTAAATACACTACCGCTCCAAAGTTTGGGGTCATCAGACAATTGTGTGTTTTCCATGAAATCTCAAACTGTTATTAATCACACGAGTTGCCAAATGAATTTAAAATCAAATTCATTATCATCCCATCAGCCAGAGCCACCGGACTACTACCCCTAATATCCCACATCATCCCGTCACCCAGAGCCACCGGACTACTACCCCTAATATCCCACATCATCCCGTCACCCAGAGCCACCGGACTACTACCCCTAATATCCCACATCATCCCGTCACCCAGAGCCACCGGACTACTACCCCTAATATCCCACATCATCCCGTCACCCAGAGCCACCGGACTACTACCCCTAATATCCCACATCATCCCGTCACCCAGAGCCACCGGACTACTACCCCTAATATCCCACATCATCCCGTCACCCAGAGCCACCGGACTACTACCCCTAATATCCCACATCATCCCGTCAGCAAGAGCCACCGGACTACTACCCCTAATATCCCACATCATCCCGTCAGCCAGAGCCACCGGACTACTACCACTAATATCCCACATCATTCCATCAGCCAGAGACACCGGACTACTACCACTAATATCCGACATCATCCCGTCAGCCAGAGCCACCGGACTACTACCCCTAATATCCCACATCATCCCGTCACCCAGAGCCACCGGACTACTACCCCTAATATCCCACATCATCCCGTCAGCCAGAGCCACCGGACTACTACCCCTAATATCCCACATCATTCCATCAGCCAGAGACACCGGACTACTACCACTAATATCCGACATCATCCCGTCAGCCAGAGCCACCGGACTACTACCCCTAATATCCCACATCATCCCGTCAGCCAGAGCCACCGGACTACTACCCCTAATATCCCACATCATCCCGTCAGCCAGAGCCACCGGACTACTACCCCTAATATCCCACATCATCCCGTCACCCAGAGCCACCGGACTACTACCCCTAATATCCCACATCATCCCGTCAGCCAGAGCCACCGGACTACTACCCCTAATATCCCACATCATCCCGTCAGCCAGAGCCACCGGACTACTACCCCTAATATCCCACATCATCCCGTCAGCCAGAGCCACCGGACTACTACCACTAATATCCCACATCATCCCATCAGCCAGAGACACCGGACTACTACCACTAATATCCGACATCATCCCGTCAGCCAGAGCCACCGGACTACTACCCCTAATATCCCACATCATCCCGTCAGCCAGAGACACCGGACTACTACCCCTAATATCCGACATCATCCCGTCAGCCAGAGCCACCGGACTACTACCACTAATATCCGACATCATTCCATCAGCCAGAGACACCGGACTACTACCCCTAATATCCCACATCATTCCATCAGCCAGAGCCACCGGACTACTACCACTAATATCCCACATAATCCCATCAGCCAGAGCCACCAGAATACTACCCCTAATATCCCACATCATCCCATCAGCCAGAGTCACCGGACTACTACCCCTAATATCCCACATCATCCCGTCAGCCAGAGCCACCAGACTACTACCCCTAATATCCCACATCATTCCATCAGCCAGAGCCACCGGACTACTACCACTAATATCCCACATAATCCCATCAGCCAGAGCCACCAGAATACTACCCCTAATATCCCACATCATCCCGTCAGCCAGAGCCACCGGACTACTACCCCTAATATCCCACATCATCCCGTCAGCCAGAGCCACCGGACTACTACCCCTAATATCCCACATCATTCCATCAGCCAGAGCCACCGGACTACTACCACTAATATCCCACATCATCCCATCAGCCAGAGCCACCGGACTACTACCCCTAATATCCCACATCATCCCATCAGCCAGAGCCACCGGACTACTACCACTAATATCCCACATCATCCCATCAGCCAGAGCCACCGGACTACTACCCCTAATATCCCACATCATCCCATCAGCCAGAGCCACCGGACTACTACCACTCATATCCCACATCATCCCGTCAGCCAGAGCCACCGAACTACTACCCCTAATATCCCACATCATCCCGTCACCCAGAGCCACCGGACTACTACCCCTAATATCCCACATCATCCCGTCAGCCAGAGCCACCGGACTACTACCCCTAATATCCCACATCATTCCATCAGCCAGAGACACCGGACTACTACCCCTAATATCCCACATCATCCCGTCAGCCAGAGCCACCGGACTACTACCCCTAATATCCCACATCATTCCATCAGCCAGAGACACCGGACTACTACCCCTAATATCCCACATCATCCCGTCACCCAGAGCCACCGGACTACTACCCCTAATATCCCACATCATTCCATCAGCCAGAGACACCGGACTACTACCCCTAATATCCCACATCATCCCATCAGCCAGAGCCACCGGACTACTACCCCTAATATCCCACATCATTCCGTCAGCCAGAGACACCGGACTACTACCACTAATATCCCACATCATCCCGTCAGCCAGAGCCACCGGACTACTACCACTAATATCCCACATCATCCCATCAGCCAGAGCCACCGGACTACTACCCCTAATATCCCACATCATTCCATCAGCCAGAGACACCGGACTACTACCACTAATATCCGACATCATTCCATCAGCCAGAGACACCGGACTACTACCCCTAATATCCCACATCATTCCATCAGCCAGAGCCACCGGACTACTACCACTAATATCCCACATAATCCCATCAGCCAGAGCCACCAGAATACTACCCCTAATATCCCACATCATCCCATCAGCCAGAGTCACCGGACTACTACCCCTAATATCCCACATCATCCCGTCAGCCAGAGCCACCAGACTACTACCCCTAATATCCCACATCATTCCATCAGCCAGAGCCACCGGACTACTACCACTAATATCCCACATAATCCCATCAGCCAGAGCCACCAGAATACTACCCCTAATATCCCACATCATCCCGTCAGCCAGAGCCACCGGACTACTACCCCTAATATCCCACATCATCCCGTCAGCCAGAGCCACCGGACTACTACCCCTAATATCCCACATCATTCCATCAGCCAGAGCCACCGGACTACTACCACTAATATCCCACATCATCCCATCAGCCAGAGCCACCGGACTACTACCCCTAATATCCCACATCATCCCATCAGCCAGAGCCACCGGACTACTACCACTAATATCCCACATCATCCCATCAGCCAGAGCCACCGGACTACTACCCCTAATATCCCACATCATCCCATCAGCCAGAGCCACCGGACTACTACCACTCATATCCCACATCATCCCGTCAGCCAGAGCCACCGAACTACTACCCCTAATATCCCACATCATCCCGTCACCCAGAGCCACCGGACTACTACCCCTAATATCCCACATCATCCCGTCAGCCAGAGCCACCGGACTACTACCCCTAATATCCCACATCATTCCATCAGCCAGAGACACCGGACTACTACCCCTAATATCCCACATCATCCCGTCAGCCAGAGCCACCGGACTACTACCCCTAATATCCCACATCATTCCATCAGCCAGAGACACCGGACTACTACCCCTAATATCCCACATCATCCCGTCACCCAGAGCCACCGGACTACTACCCCTAATATCCCACATCATTCCATCAGCCAGAGACACCGGACTACTACCCCTAATATCCCACATCATCCCATCAGCCAGAGCCACCGGACTACTACCCCTAATATCCCACATCATTCCGTCAGCCAGAGACACCGGACTACTACCACTAATATCCCACATCATCCCGTCAGCCAGAGCCACCGGACTACTACCACTAATATCCCACATCATCCCATCAGCCAGAGCCACCGGACTACTACCCCTAATATCCCACATCATTCCATCAGCCAGAGACACCGGACTACTACCACTAATATCCCACATCATCCCGTCAGCCAGAGCCACCGGACTACTACCCCTAATATCCCACATCATCCCGTCAGCCAGAGCCACCGGACTACTACCACTAATATCCCACATCATCCCGTCAGCCAGAGCCACCGAACTACTACCACTAATATCCCACATCATCCCGTCAGCCAGAGCCACCGAACTACTACCCCTAATATCCCACATCATCCCGTCAGCCAGAGCCACCGGACTACTACCCCTAATATCCCACATCATCCCGTCAGCCAGAGCCACCGGACTACTACCCCTAATATACCACATCATCCCGTCAGCCAGAGCCACCGGACTACTACCCCTAATATCCCACATCATCCCATCAGCCAGAGCCACCGGACTACTACCACTAATATCCCACATCATCCCATCAGCCAGAGCCACCAGACTACTACCACTAATATCCCACATCATCCCGTCAGCCAGAGCCACCGGACTACTACCACTAATATCCCACATCATCCCGTCAGCCAGAGCCACCGGACTACTACCACTAATATCCCACATCATCCCGTCAGCCAGAGCCACCGGACTACTACCCCTAATATCCCACATCATCCCATCAGCCAGAGCCACCGGACTACTACCACTCATATCCCACATCATCCCGTCAGCCAGAGCCACCGAACTACTACCCCTAATATCCCACATCATCCCGTCACCCAGAGCCACCGGACTACTACCCCTAATATCCCACATCATCCCGTCAGCCAGAGCCACCGGACTACTACCCCTAATATCCCACATCATTCCATCAGCCAGAGACACCGGACTACTACCCCTAATATCCCACATCATCCCATCAGCCAGAGCCACCGGACTACTACCCCTAATATCCCACATCATCCCGTCAGCCAGAGCCACCGGACTACTACCCCTAATATCCCACATCATCCCATCAGCCAGAGCCACCGGACTACTACCCCTAATATCCCACATCATCCCGTCAGCCAGAGCCACCGGACTACTACCCCTAATATCCCACATCATTCCATCAGCCAGAGACACCGGACTACTACCCCTAATATCCCACATCATCCCATCAGCCAGAGCCACCGGACTACTACCCCTAATATCCCACATCATCCCATCAGCCAGAGCCACCGGACTACTACCCCTAATATCCCACATCATCCCATCAGCCAGAGCCACCGGACTACTACCCCTAATATCCCACATCATTCCATCAGCCAGAGACACCGGACTACTACCCCTAATATCCCACATCATCCCGTCAGCCAGAGCCACCGGACTACTACCCCTAATATCCCACATCATTCCATCAGCCAGAGACACCGGACTACTACCCCTAATATCCCACATCATCCCGTCACCCAGAGCCACCGGACTACTACCCCTAATATCCCACATCATTCCATCAGCCAGAGACACCGGACTACTACCCCTAATATCCCACATCATCCCATCAGCCAGAGCCACCGGACTACTACCCCTAATATCCCACATCATTCCATCAGCCAGAGACACCGGACTACTACCACTAATATCCCACATCATCCCGTCAGCCAGAGCCACCGGACTACTACCACTAATATCCCACATCATCCCATCAGCCAGAGCCACCGGACTACTACCCCTAATATCCCACATCATTCCATCAGCCAGAGACACCGGACTACTACCACTAATATCCCACATCATCCCGTCAGCCAGAGCCACCGGACTACTACCACTAATATCCCACATCATCCCGTCAGCCAGAGCCACCGGACTACTACCACTAATATCCCACATCATCCCGTCAGCCAGAGCCACCGAACTACTACCCCTAATATCCCACATCATCCCGTCAGCCAGAGCCACCGGACTACTACCCCTAATATCCCACATCATCCCGTCAGCCAGAGCTACCGGACTACTACCCCTAATATCCAACATCATCCCGTCAGCCAGAGCCACCGGACTACTACCCCTAATATCCAACATCATCCCGTCAGCCAGAGCCACCGGACTACTACCACTAATATCCCACATCATCCCGTCAGCCAGAGCCACCGGACTACTACCCCTAATATCTCACATCATCCCATCATCCAGAGCCACCGGACTACTACCACTAATATCCCACATCATCCCATCATCCAGAGCCACCGGACTACTACCCCTAATATCCCACATCATCCCGTCAGCCAGAGCCACCGGACTACTACCCCTAATATCCCACATCATCCCGTCAGCCAGAGCCACCGGACTACTACCCCTAATATCCCACATCATCCCATCATCCAGAGCCACCGGACTACTACCCCTAATATCCCACATCATCCCGTCAGCCAGAGCCACCGGACTACTACCACTAATATCCCACATCATCCCGTCAGCCAGAGCCACCGGACTACTACCCCTAATATCTCACATCATCCCATCATCCAGAGCCACCGGACTACTACCCCTAATATCCCACATCATCCCATCATCCAGAGCCACCGGACTACTACCCCTAATATCCCACATCATCCCGTCAGCCAGAGCCACCGGACTACTACCCCTAATATCCCACATCATCCCGTCAGCCAGAGCTACCGGACTACTACCCCTAATATCCAACATCATCCCGTCAGCCTGGGGTCAGAACCACAGAGCTGAGTGGAACGGTTCTAACTTCCATACCGGAGATCCCTTTAAGAGGGAAGATGTGCCTCTGGGATGGAGGATGTGTGATGGGGATATGAGCAGGGAGGGGGGATTCATTTCTGTCATGTGCTCTCTGCTCCTTTTTGGGGGGCAGACAATGGCTGGAGCTTATGTTCCCGGGGATGCTAGATTTCTCCCACCATGTCAGTGTCTGCTGAGGTGTTTTGGAGTGGGAAAACTGATGCTTATAGCAACCAATCACAGCTCACTTCTTTTAAACAGCTCTGGTGAAATGAAAGATGCTTAGTGATTGGTTGGTGATACACACACATATATTCAATTTTATATATATATAATTTTCTCCTTCAGACTTTGCTTTCGGCACATAATGCTCCTTTGCAGCAATTCCAGCATTGCAGACCTTTGGCATTCTAGCAGTTAATTTGCTGAGATAATCTGGAGAACTTTCCCCCCATGATTCCAGAAGCCCCTCCCACATGTCGGTTTAGCTTGATGGGCACTTTTTGCGCACCATACGGTCAAGCTGCTCCCACAACAGCTCAATGGGGTTGAGATCTGGTGACTGCGCTGGCCACTCCATTACAGACAGAATACCAGCTGCCGGCTTCTTCCCTAAATAGTTCTGGCATAATTTGGAGGTGTGCTTTGGGTCATTGTCCTGTTGTAGGATGAAATTGGCTCCAATCAAGCGCTGTCCACAGGGTACGGCATGGCGATGCAAAATGGAGTGATAGCCTTCCTTATTCAAAATCCATTTAACCTTGTACAAATCTCCCATTTACCCACACCAATGCAACCCCAGACCATCACATTACCTCCACCATGCTTGACAGAAGGCGTCAGGCACTCTTCCAGCATCTTTTCAGTTGTTCTGCGTCTCACAAATGTTCTTCTGTGTGATCCAAACACCTCACACTTGGATTCGTCTGCCCATAACACTTTTTTCCAATCTTCCTCTGTCCAATGTCTGTGTTCTTTTGCCCATATTATTCTTTTCCTTTTATTAGGCAGTCTCAGATATGGCTTTTTCTTTACCACTTTGCCCTGAAGGCCAGCATCCTGGAGTCGCCTCTTCACTGTAGACGTTGACACTGGTGTTTTGCGTGTACTATTTAATGAAGCTGCCAGTTGAGGACCTGTGAGGAGTCGATTTCTCAACCTACGGACTCTTATGTCCATGTCTTGTTGCTCAGTTGTGCAGCGGTGCCTCCCACTTCTCTTTCTACTCTGGTTAGAGCCTGTTTGTGGTCTCTGAAGGGAGTAGTGCACATCGTTGTAGGAAATCTTCAGTTTCGTGGCAATTTCTCACATGGAATAGCCTTCATTTCTAAGAAGAAGAATAGACTGTCGAGTTTCACATGAAAGTTCTTGTTTTCTGGCCATTTTGAGAATTTAAAGGAACTAACAAATGTAATGTTCCAGATTCTCAACTAGCTCAAAGGAAGGTCAGGTTTATAGCTTCTCCAATCAGCCAAACTGTTTTCAGCTGTGCTAACATACTTGCCCAAGGGTTTTCAAGGGTATTCTAACCATCTATTAGCCTTCTTATTCAGTTAGCAAACACAAAGTACCATAAGAATACTGGAGTGATGGCTGTTGGAAATGGGCCTCAATACACCTATCATAAGATCCTCATGGAAACCACACAGAAAATACACCAACTATGAAGTACTTAATTATATAATGTGTGTTGAACAAATTTATCAAGGACAATAGAGTGATAAATCGCTACTTACACCATAGCACTGATACAAATTACGATCAAAAAATCCCAAAACATTCTGCAAAATTAGAAAAAACTTTTATTGAGTATATCACAGATACATGGAGAAGGGAAGGAAGGAAGGGGGAGGCAGAACCATATGTTCATATGAACAAAAAGAGGCGCACATAATACCAAAAAAGGGGAGTGAACAATATTCACATCAATAATATAACAAATCATAGTACGAACCCATTACATTGCACATTCCCAAATGGCCTAATGAACAGAACCGATGTTATGTTGTGGGCATATGTAATTAGTGAGCAATCATCATTAGTATACCTGATCAGATGGCCAGGGACAATCTGTAGCAATGCGCCCTCCCCGACGCGCGTTTCGGCCAGCACAAGCCATTGTCAACATAATATCGGTTCTGTTCATTAGGCCATTTGGGAGTGTGCAATGTAATGGGTTCGTACTCTGATTTGTTATATCATTGAAGTGAATATTGTTCACTCCCCTATTTGGTAGCATGTGCGCCTCTTTTTGTTCGTGTGTACATGTGGTTCTGCATTCCCCTTCCTTCCCTTCTCCATGTATCTGTGATATACTCAATAAAAGTTTTTTCTAATTTTGCAAAACGTTTTGGGATTTTTTGATGGTAATTTTTATCAGTGCTACTCTATACACCTATGACGATATTGCATTACAAGGCAGCCGCCTGCAGCTGGAATAGTCGTTTACCGCAATAACAATGTATATGAATCATTTCATGTTAGCTTCATTGGGAAAAACTGTGCTTTTCTTCCAAAAATAAGGAAATTTCTAAGTGGCCCTAAACTTTCACATGGTAGTGACCCTTTTCATCTTTATTCTGACAGTTTCTCATCTTTTTTGCTACTTTCGCCTCGTACATGTGTGATACAGGTCCGATTGACCGACACGTCGCACACGTGGGCACAATACTGGACGTGCACAAAAAAAAAATATCAAGATTTTCTTGTGGATACAATGTTGCCATATTTAGCTCCACCCCTTTCTGCCATTGTTGAAATGGTAACCATGGTGATAGAAGTGCAAGGCGGCACCTACCAGGGGCTGCACAGCAGCGGCTGCAGGGTCTTACCTGGATCCAGGTGAGTGAATGAGCCGATAACAAAGTCCAGGGTGGAGATGGCGAGTAAGAGGAGCAGCAGCAGCTGCAGCCGGATGATCCATTTCACCCCTGCCAGATTAATGCCCAACAGTCCCAGCAGCACGGCCAGCGAGATGCCCCGCACCACCCAGGTGCTCTCCAAGTGCAGGAGGTCGGAGATGGATTCTGCAAAGCCGGTGATGTACATGGCGCCTGCAACACACTGCACAGCGGCTGCGTCACACGTGGGAAGATCGTAAGCTCTGCTGCCCAGGACCATAGGTGTCTCTTACCTGGCCGAACACATACAGCAGACCAACCGTCCCCCCAACTTTGCCCCCGAGGACAGTGGAAATCATGGAATAGACTCCGCCGCTGCCTATGCTGCATCTCTCACACACGCCGATACCGGATAAGACGGTGACCAGAGCCACGAGGACGACGATGGAAACCAGGAAGATGCCCAGAGGGATCCCAGTGTTACCCTGAGAAACAGAAGAAAGAAGTGTCCATTACTGCTGACAACAACCTGTGCATCATAGCGGTGAGAGGCCTGGAAGTCTTCCTGGAGCGTAACGACATTCTATCTTACAGTGATTAGGTTCTTTAGAAGGATGGAGATCTGGGGATTTATTCTGACGGAATATAGGCTGAACTGGGCAGACACAGGGCTTTTTTTATGCCTTATGAGAGGTTATCAGCCCTGCCCCCAGTGATGACATCACTGATATAATGATGAGACCACACCCCTTACACTTCAGCCCAGCCCCCGGTGATGACATCACTGATATAATGATGAGACCACACCCCTTATACTCCAGCCCCACCCCGGTGATGAGATCACTGATATGAGACCACACCCCTTATACTCCAGCCCCACCCCGGTGATGAGATCACTGATATGAGACCACACCCCTTAAACTCCAGCCCCGCCCCCAGTGATGACATCACTGATATAATGATGAGACCACACCCCTTATACTCCAGCCCAGCCCCCGGTGATGACATCACTGATATAATGATGAGACCACACCCCTTATACTCCAGCCAAGCCCCGGTGATGAGATCACTGATATGAGACCACACCCCTTAAACTCCAGCCCCACCCCCAGTGGTGACATCACTGATATAATGATGAGACCACACCCCTTACACTCTAGCCCCGCCCCCTCATCTATCACTGTTGACAACCTGCCTGTATATCATGTGTAAAGTCTTGTCTAAAGTCCACTTTAAGGGAGGATATTAGTGAAGGGAATGAGGATGTCCAGTCCATATGGGTGGAAATATATGGAGGGAAAAATAGTAACAAAATCCTCATTGGGGTCTGTTACACCCCCCAAATATAACAGAAATCATGAAAAGTTTACTACTAAGGGTCCCGTTACATTTAGCGATGCACCAGTGATCCCGACAACGATATGACCCGGTCAGGATCGCTGGCGCATCGCTAAGTGGTCGCTAGTGAGCTGCCACACAGGCGGACCTCACCAGCGACGCAGCAACGATCCAGCGCTGCTCGGCGGTCGCTCTTACCTATCACACGCAGCGATAATGACGACTTCCGCCTGCGTCCATGCGTCGCTAGTTGGCGCCAGCGGGACACCAACGAGGAGAAAATGGCCCAGGATGTTCGAGTGCGATCAGCGATATCCATCGTGGGGGCGGTCACAGGTACATGTCACATGTAGCAAGATCGCTAGCGATATCGCTATGTGTAAAGTCCCCTTAAGGCAGATAGATGAAGCTGCAACCCATAATGAGGTCCTTGTTATGGGGGACTTTACCCGGATATTAACTGGGAAACAGAAACAGAGACCTGCGAAACCCATAAAGGCGACAGGTTTCTGCTAGTAACCAATTCTCTCTCACAACTGGTGCAGAATCCGACCAGAGGAGAAGCACTTTACACCTAATACTATCTAACAGACCGGACAGAATAACAGATCTGCAGGAAATAGCGACCGCAATATTGTACAGTGTCACTTGTGTTTCGCTCGGGGGACTTCTCAGGGAGTCTCAAAAATACCAAACTTTAGGAAGGCAAAGTTTCACCAGCTTAGAGATGCCCTTAATCTGGTGACTGGGACAATGTCCTCAGAAATAAGAATACAGGTAATAAATGGGAAATGTGTAAGAACATCCTAAAGAGGCGCTGTAAGCGGTTTATACCTTGTGGGAATAAAAGGAGAATAAAAGGAGAAGAAATAGGAAAAACCCAAAGTGGCTAAACAAAGAAGTAAGAGGGCAATTACCAGTAACAAGAAAGCATTTACACTACTAAAGCAGGACGGCCCCGCTGAGGATCTAACAACTATAGGGAGAAAGATACTTTATCTAAAAAACTAAAGCTGCCAAAAAGGAGACAGAGAAGCACAAAGGAGAGTAAGGCTAAGTGCACACGTACCGGAACTCTCGCGGAAATTACCGCGAGAATTCCAGAATTCCAGTCCGCGGGAAAATCGCATTTTAAATTCCCGCGATTTTCTAGCGTATTTAGCTTGCAAAATGCTAGCATCACTTGGAGAACTGATTGACAGGCTGGTCACACTCGTCAAACACAGTGTTTGACAAGTGTGACCAACTTTTTACTACTGAGGCCGCCTATGCAGCATCAGTAGTAAAAGATAGTATGTAAAAAAAAATAAAAAACGGTGTTATTCTTACCTTCCGATGTCCCGCGCAGCCGTTCCCAGTAATCCTTTGCGAAAATGCCCGCGATGACGTCAGTTCTCGCGGGATCGCGACGTCTCACGGTAATTCGCGATGACGTCGCGTGAATGACCGCGAGACTTCGCGATCCCGCGAGAACGGACGTCATCGCGGGCATTTTCGCAAAGGATTACTGGGAACGAAAGCGTGAAGAGAAGCAGGAAGACTGCGCGGGACGTCGGAGGGTGAGAATAACAATATTTTTTATTTTTAAATTCTATTTTTTACAGGGATATGGTACCAAAAGCCCGGAGGACAGTCTCCTCTCCTCCGGACCGTGGGTACCATCCGCAAATGTTCTGCTTACTTTCCGCATGGTGGGCACAGCCACACGCGGGAAGTAAGCGGAACAATGCATTCCTATGGGTGCGGGATCGCCGCGATTCCGAAAATTAATGAGCATGCTGCGGTTTTTACCGCGAAGGGATTCCGCCGCGGTAAAAACCGCAGCATTAGCACAGCATTGCGGAATCCCATAGGAATGCATGGGGTGCTTATTTTTCGCGTTTTCGCGGCAAAATCGCGCGGTTAAAACCGCCGCGGAAACGCGAAAAAAACGCCACGTGTGAACTCAGCCTAACACTAATCCCAAGCTGTTCTTCACCTACAGTGGGGAAAAAAAGTATTTAGTCAGTCAGCAATAGTGCAAGTTCCACCACTTAAAAAGGTGAGAGGCGTCTGTAATTTACATCATAGGTAGACCTCAACTATGGGAGACAAACTGAGAAAAAAAAATCCAGAAAATCACATTGTCTGTTTTTTTTTCATTTTATTTGCATATTATGGTGGAAAATAAGTATTTGGTCAGAAACAAAATTTCATCTCAATACTTTGTGATATATCCTTTGTTGGCAATGACAGAGGTCAAACGTTTTCTGTAAGTCTTCACAAGGTTGCCACACACTGTTGTTGGTATGTTGGCCCATTCCTCCATGCAGATCTCCTCTAGAGCAGTGATGTTTTTGGCTTTTCGCTTGGCAACACGGACTTTCAACTCCCTCCAAAGGTTTTCTATAGGGTTGAGATCTGGAGACTGGCTAGGCCACTCCAGGACCTTGAAATGCTTCTTACGAAGCCACTCCTTCGTTGCCCTGGCGGTGTGCTTTGGATCATTGTCATGTTGAAAGACCCAGCCACGTTTCATCTTCAATGCCCTTGCTGATGGAAGGAGGTTTGCACTCAAAATCTCACGATACATGGCCCCATTCATTCTTTCATGTACCCGGATCAGTCGTCCTGGCCCCTTTGCAGAGAAACAGCCCCAAAGCATGATGTTTCCACCACCATGCTTTACAGTAGGTATGGTGTTTGATGGATGCAACTCAGTATTCTTTTTCCTCCAAACACGACAAGTTGTGTTTCTACCAAACAGTTCCAGTTTGGTTTCATCAGACCATAGGACATTCTCCCAAAACTCCTCTGGATCATCCAAATGCTCTCTAGCAAACTACAGACGGGCCCGGACATGTACAGGCTTAAGCAGTGGGACACGTCTGGCACTGCAGGATCTGAGTCCATGGTGGCGTAGTGTGTTACTTATGGTAGGCCTTGTTACATTGGTCCCAGCTCTCTGCAGTTCATTCACTAGGTCCCCCCGCGTGGTTCTGGGATTTTTGCTCACCGTTCTTGTGATCATTCTGACCCCACGGGGTGGGATTTTGCGTGGAGCACCAGATCGAGGGAGATTATCAGAAGTCTTGTATGTCTTCCATTTTCTAATTATTGCTCCCACAGTTGATTTCTTCACTCCAAGCTGGTTGGCTATTGCAGATTCAGTCTTCCCAGCCTGGTGCAGGGCTACAATTTTGTTTCTGGTGTCCTTTGACCGCTCTTTGGTCTTCACCATAGTGGAGTTTGGAGTCAGACTGTTTGAGGGTGTGCACAGGTGTCTTTTTATACTGATAACAAGTTTAAACAGGTGCCATTACTACAGGTAATGAGTGGAGGAAAGAGGAGACTCTTAAAGAAGTTGTTACAGGTCTGTGAGAGCCAGAAATCTTGATTGCTTGTTTCTGACCAAATACTTATTTTCCACCATAATATGCAAATTAAATTAAATTAATTAAATTAAAAAAAAAACAGACAATGTGATTTTCTGGATTTTTGTTTCTCAGTTTGTCTCCCATAGTTGAGGTCTACCTATGATGTAAATTACAGACGCCTCTCATCTTTTTAAGTGGTGGAACTTGCACTATTGCTGACTGACTAAATACTTTTTTTCCCCACTGTATATCAATAGTAAAAGAATCATAAGTGACAGTGTAGGAACCTTAAAGAATTGTGAGGAAAGAATGGTTGTAGATGACGAGGAAAAAGCGAATATATTACCCACCTTCTTCTCCACGGTATTCACGATGGAAAATGAAATGCCGAGAGACAAAGAAAACCCGATATTAAGGGTCACCAATCTAACCCAAGAAGAGGGGCGAAACCGGCTACATAAGATTACAATAGATAACTCTCCGGGTCCGGATGGCATACACCCACGAGTACTAAGAGAACTAAGTAATGGAATAGACAAGCCATTATTTCTTATATTTAGGGACTCTATAGCGACGGGGTCTGTTCCACAGGACTGGCGCACAGCAAATGTGGTACCAATATTCATAAAGGCTCTAGAAGTGACCTGGAAATTATAGGCCAGTAAGTCTAACCTCTATGGTTGGTGAGATATGTGAAGGGTTTCTGAGGGATGTTATTCTGGATGATCTCAATGAGAATAACTGTTTAACGCCATATCAGCATGGGGTTATGAGGAATCGCTCCTGTCACACCAATCTAATCAGCTTTTATGAAGAGGTAAGCTATAGACTGGACCAAGGTGAGTCACTGGACGCGGTAGATCTTGATTTTTCCAAAGCGTTTGATACCGTGCCACACAAGAGGTTGGTGCACAGAATGACAATGCCGGGTCTGGGGGGAACATGTGTGTAATGGGTAAGTAACTGGCTGAGTGATAGAAAGCAGAGGGGGGTTATAAATGGGATGTTCTCTAACTGGGTCGCTGTGACCAGTGGGGACTGCAGGGGTCGGTGTTGGGACCTCTTCTCTTCAACATATTTATTAACCATCTGGTAGAAGGTTTGCACAGGAAAATATCGATATTTGCAGATGATACAAAACTATGTAAAGCAGTCAGTACAAGAGAAGATAGTATTCTGCTACAGATGGATCTGGATAAGTTGGAAACTTGGGCCGAAAGGTGGCAGATGGGGTTTACCAATGATAAATGTAAGGTTATACACATGGGAAGAAGGAATCAATATCACCATTACACACTGAACGGGAAACCACTGGGTAAATCTGACCTGGAGAAGGACTTGGGGATCCTAGATAATGATAAACTTACCTGGAGCAGCCAGTGCCAGGTAGCAGCTGCCAAGGCAAACAGGATCATGGGGTGCATTAAAAGAGGTCTGGATACACATGATGAGAGCATTATACTGCCTCTGTACAAATCTCTGGTTAGACAGCACATGGAGGACTGTGTACAGTTTTGGGCACCGGTGCTCAGGAAGGATATTATGGAACTAGAGCGGGTACAAAGGAGGGCAACAAAATTAATAAAGGGGATGGGGGAACTACAATACCCAGAGAGATTAGCAAAATTAGGATTATTTAGCCTAGAAAAAAGACGACTGAGGGGCGATCTAATAACCATGTATAAATATATAAGGGGACAATACAAATATCTCTCTGAGGATCTGTTTATACCAAGGAAGGTGACGGTCACAAGGGGGCATTCTCTGCGTCTGGAGGAGAGAAGGTTTCTCCACCAACATAGAAGAGGATTCTTTACTGTTAGGGCAGTGAGAATCTGGAATTCCCTGCCTGAGGAGGTGGTGATGGCGAACTCAGTCGAGGGGTTCAAGAGAGGCCTGGATGTCTTCCTGGAGCGTAACAATATTGTATCTTACAGTGATTAGGTTCTTTAGAAGGACGCAGATCTGGGGATTTATTCTGATGGAATATAGGCTGAACTGGACGGACACAGGGCTTTTTTAGGCCTTATAAGAGGTTATCAGCCCCGCCCCCGGTGATGACATCACTGATATAATGACCTGAGACCTCACCCCTTATACTCCAGCCCCGCCCCTGGTGATGACATCACTGATATAATGACCTGAGACCTCACCCCTTATACTCCAGCCCCGCCCCAGTGATGACATCACCTTGTGACGGCCTCTTCCCGTATTTGGGCGGCTGATCCTGTCGATCACTTACCACGAGCCAGCCGGTGCGGAGAAATAGCACCACGCCGAATATATTAATCATACAGGAGGTGAAGACGCCGTCCCAGGTCCCGAACAGCACCGGCTCCCAGACGAAGAGTTGAATCTTCCACCACGGTCGCGACTGTAACTGGGAGACCTGAAATAAAACAGACGGGAGTCACATGAGCTCGGCGGGGCTGCCGCATGCTGAGAGCTGTAGTTCTCCGGACCATCACCCACCTGGGCGTCCTCATGGAACAGGTCGGTGATGTTGCGGTTGTCCGCGGTGCGGTGGATCTCTCCGCTCATGTCTGAGTCACGGGGAGAAGTCGCCATGAGGAGGTCACCTTTGACTAGTCGCCTGCCGGGAGCGGCCGCACCACACGTCCCCCCTCTGCATCTTGACACCTGCATAAAGGCAAAAGAAAGTCACATGACCGGCAGCGGGCGGAGTCAAGCAGATGATCGTTTCCAAAAGCAACCAGGGGTCGTTCAGCTTTGGGGCCTTACAAGAGGCGTAAATCGGGGTCACACGGCCCTGGATGCACGGGGCTGGGGGTCTCCGCGCCGCATCCACGGACCCCTCTCCTATCTCAGCTCGGGGCACAATTATGGCTTAATCTTTGTAGAACGTGGATTCCTCAACTGCAAATATATACAAGAGCTTCATTATCCAACCTGCTGCCCAGAGCGACCAATCACAGAGCGGCATTACCAGAGCAACCAATCACAGCGCAGTATTAGTAATACCAGAGGGACCAGTCACAGAGCAGGATTAATGTTAGTAGATCGCCCAATCACAGCTAAATAATGTTACCACAGCGACCAATCACAGCGCAGCATTAATGTTACCAGATCAACCAACCACAACGCAGCATTAAGGTTACCAGATCGACCAATCACAGCGCCGCAAAATATGAAAGCTACGCCCTGACTGGCTGCTGTGGTAATATGAAAGCTGACCTCTGATTGGTTGCTGTGGTAATATGAAAGCTGCGCTCTGATTGGTTGCTGTGGTAATATGAAAGGTGTGCTCTGATTGGTTGCTGTGGTAATATGAAAGCTGCGCTCTGATTGGTTGCTGTGGTAATATGAATGGTGCACTGGTTGCTATGGGTGACAGTCCCTCCTTCAGTGTGGATCATTCTGCCCCCATATTCTCGGCCCTCTCAGACATTTGCCGCCCAGGGAGTCCCTGGTGGCGCTGACTGTGTATTACTTTCTGGACTCTCAGGCACGTATGGTGTGTACAGCGCCGTACGCTGCAGTTTCCATGCACAGCTGCTGCAGAGATGCAGCGAAAGCCAGATTGGCGGGTCCGCTCCCTGCGCTCGTACCGTGAGATGAAGGGTCCGCTCCCCGCTCGTACCGTGAGATGACGGGTCCGCTCCCCGCGCTCGAACCGTGAGATGATGGGTCCGCTCCCCGCTCATACCGTGAGATGGAGGGTGCGCTCCCTGCGCTCGTACCGTGAGATGAAGGGTCCACTCCCCACTCGTACCACGAGATGGCGGGTTCACTCCCTGCGCTCGTACCGTGAGATGACGGGTCCGCTCCCCGCGCTCGTACTGTGAGATGATGGGTCCGCTCCCCGCTCGTACCGTGAGATGGAGGGTGCGCTCCCTGCGCTCGTACCGTGAGATGAAGGGTCCACTCCCCACTCGTACCACGAGATGGCGGGTTCACTCCCTGCGCTCGTACCTTGAGATGACGGGTCCGCTCCCCGCTCGTACCGTGAGATGACGGGTCCGGTCCCCACTCGTATCAGGAGATGGCGGGTCCGCTACCCTGCGCTCGTACCGTGAGATGGTGGGTCCACTCCCTGCGCTCGTACCGTGAGATGACGGGTCCACTCCCTGCGCTCGTACCGTGAGATGGCGGGTTCACTCCCTGCGCTCGTACCGTGAGATGACGGGTCCGCTCCCCGCTCGTACCGTGAGATGACGGGTCCGGTCCCCACTCGTATCGGGAGATGGCGGGTCCGCTACCCTGCGCTCGTACCGTGAGATGGCGGGTTCACTCCCTGCACTCGTACCGTGAGATGGCGTGTCCACTCCCTGCGCTCGTACCGTGAGATGACGGGTCCACTCCCTGCGCTCGTACCGTGAGATGACGGGTCCACTCCCTGCGCTCGTACTGTGAGATGACGGGTCCACTCCCTGCGCTCGTACCGTGAAATGACGGGTCCACTCCCTGCGCTCGTACCGTGAGATGACGGGTCTGCTCCCTGCGCTCGTACCGAGATGGTGGGTGCGCTCCCTGCGCTTGTACCGTGAGATGGAGGGTGCGCTCCCTGCGCTCGTACCGTGAGATGGAGGGTGCGCTCCCTGCGCTCGTACCGTGAGATGGTGTGTGCGCTCCCTGCGCTCGTACCGTGAGATGGCGGGTCACCTCCCGCTCGTACCATGAGATGGCAGATTCACTCCCTGCGCTCGTACCGTGAGATGACGGGTCCACTCCCTGCGCTCGTACCATGAGATGACGGGTCCACTCCCTGCGCTCGTACCATGAGATGATGGGTCCACTCCCTGCGCTCGTACCATGAGATGGTGGGTGCGCTCCCTTCACTCGTACCGTGAGATGATGGGTCCACTCCCTGCGCTCGTACTGTGAGATGGCGGGTCCACTCCCTGCGCTCGTACTGTAAGATGGTGGGTCTGCTCCCTGCGCTCGTACCGTGAGATGGTGGGTCCACTCCCTGCGCTCGTACCGTGAGATGACGGGTCCACTCCCTGCGCTCGTACCGTGAGATGGCGGGTTCACTCCCTGCGCTCGTACCGTGAGATGACGGGTCCGCTCCCCGCTCGTACCGTGAGATGACGGGTCCGGTCCCCACTCGTATCGGGAGATGGCGGGTCCGCTACCCTGCGCTCGTACCATGAGATGGCGGGTTCACTCCCTGCACTCGTACCGTGAGATGGCGTGTCCACTCCCTGCGCTCGTACCGTGAGATGACGGGTCCACTCCCTGCGCTCGTACCGTGAGATGACGGGTCCACTCCCTGCGCTCGTACTGTGAGATGACGGGTCCACTCCCTGCGCTCGTACCGTGAGATGACGGGTCCACTCCCTGCGCTCGTACCGTGAGATGACGGGTCTGCTCCCTGCGCTCGTACCGAGATGGTGGGTGCGCTCCCTGCGCTTGTACCGTGAGATGGAGGGTGCGCTCCCTGCGCTCGTACCGTGAGATGGAGGGTGCGCTCCCTGCGCTCGTACCGTGAGATGGTGTGTGCGCTCCCTGCGCTCGTACCGTGAGATGGCGGGTCACCTCCCGCTCGTACCATGAGATGGCAGATTCACTCCCTGCGCTCGTACCGTGAGATGACGGGTCCACTCCCTGCGCTCGTACCATGAGATGACGGGTCCACTCCCTGCGCTCGTACCATGAGATGATGGGTCCACTCCCTGCGCTCGTACCATGAGATGGTGGGTGCGCTCCCTTCACTCGTACCGTGAGATGATGGGTCCACTCCCTGCGCTCGTACTGTGAGATGGCGGGTCCACTCCCTGCGCTCGTACTGTAAGATGGTGGGTCTGCTCCCTGCACTCGTACCGTGAGATGGTGGGTCTGCTCCCTGCGCTCGTACCGTGAGATGATGGGTTCCCTCCCTGCGCTCATACCGTGAGATGGAGGGTCCACTCCCTGCGTTCGTACCGGGAGATGGCGGGTCCGCTCCCTGCGCTCGTACCATGAGATGATGGGTCCACTCCCTGCGTTCGTACCGGGAGATGGCGGGTCCGCTCCCTGCGCTCGTACCGTGAGATGGCGGGTCCGCTCCCCGCTCGTATCGGGAGATGGCGGGTCCGCTCCCCGCTCGTACCGAGAGATGGCGGGTCCGCTCCCCGCTCGTACCGGGAGATGGCGGGTCCGCTCCCCGCTCGTACCGGGAGATGGCGGGTGCGCTCCCCGCTCGTACCGGGAGATGGCGGGTGCGCTCCCCGCTCGTACCGGGAGATGGCGGGTCCGCTATCCTGCGCCTGTCCCGGAGATGGCGGGTCCGCTCCCCGCTCATACCGGGAGATGGTGGGTCCGCTCCCCGCTCGAACCGTGAGATGGCGGGTCTGCTCCCTGCGCTCGTACCGTGAGATGGCGGTTGCGCTCCCTGCGCTCGTACCGTGAGATGATGGGTTCCCTCCCTGCGCTCATACCGTGAGATGATGGGTCCACTCCCTGTGTTCGTACCGGGAGATGGCGGGTCCTCTCCCTGCGCTCGTACCATGAGATGATGGGTCCACTCCCTGCGTTCGTACCGGGAGATGGCGGGTCCGCTCCCTGCGCTCGTACCGTGAGATGGCGGGTCCGCTCCCCGCTCGTATCGGGAGATGGCGGGTCCGCTCCCCGCTCGTACCGAGAGATGGCGGGTCCGCTCCCCGCTCGTACCGGGAGATGGCGGGTCCGCTCCCCGCTCGTACCGGGAGATGGCGGGTCCGCTATCCTGCGCCTGTCCCGGAGATGGCGGGTCCGCTCCCCGCTCATACCGAGAGATGGTGGGTCCGCTCCCCGCTCGAACCGTGAGATGGCGGGTCCGCTCCCTGCGCTCGTACCGGGAGATGGCGGGTCCGCTCCCCGCTCGTACCGTGAGATGGCGGGTCCGCTCCCTGCGCTCGTACTGTGAGATGGCGGGTTCACTCCCTGCGCTCGTACCGTGAGATGACGGGTCCGCTCCCCGCTCGTACCGTGAGATGACGGGTCCGGTCCCCACTCGTATCGGGAGATGGCGGGTCCGCTACCCTGCGCTCGTACCGTGAGATGGCGAGTTCACTCCCTGCGCTCGTACCGTGAGATGGCGGGTCACCTCCCGCTCGTACCATGAGATGGCAGATTCACTCCCTGCGCTCGTACCGTGAGATGACGGGTCCACTCCCTGCGCTCGTACCATGAGATGACGGGTCCACTCCCTGCGCTCGTACCATGAGATGATGGGTCCACTCCCTGCGCTCGTACCATGAGATGGTGGGTGCGCTCCCTTCACTCGTACCGTGAGATGATGGGTCCACTCCCTGCGCTCGTACTGTGAGATGGCGGGTCCGCTCCCTGCGCTCGTACTGTAAGATGGTGGGTCTGCTCCCTGCGCTCGTACCGTGAGATGGTGGGTCTGCTCCCTGCGCTCGTACCGTGAGATGGCGGTTGCGCTCCCTGCGCTCGTACCGTGAGATGATGGGTTCCCTCCCTGCGCTCATACCGTGAGATGGAGGGTCCACTCCCTGCGTTCGTACCGGGAGATGGCGGGTCCGCTCCCTGCGCTCGTACCATGAGATGATGGGTCCACTCCCTGCGTTCGTACCGGGAGATGGCGGGTCCGCTCCCTGCGCTCGTACCGTGAGATGGCGGGTCCGCTCCCCGCTCGTATCGGGAGATGGCGGGTCCGCTCCCCGCTCGTACCGAGAGATGGCGGGTCCGCTCCCTGCTCGTACCGGGAGATGGCGGGTCCGCTCCCCGCTCGTACCGGGAGATGGCGGGTCCGCTATCCTGCGCCTGTCCCGTAGATGGCGGGTCCGCTCCCCGCTCATACCGGGAGATGGTGGGTCCGCTCCCCGCTCGAACCGTGAGATGGCGGGTCTGCTCCCTGCGCTCGTACCGTGAGATGGCGGTTGCGCTCCCTGCGCTCGTACCGTGAGATGATGGGTTCCCTCCCTGCGCTCATACCGTGAGATGATGGGTCCACTCCCTGCGTTCGTACCGGGAGATGGCGGGTCCGCTCCCTGCGCTCGTACCATGAGATGATGGGTCCACTCCCTGCGTTCGTACCGGGAGATGGCGGGTCTGCTCCCTGCGCTCGTACCGTGAGATGGCGGGTCCGCTCCCCGCTCGTATCGGGAGATGGCGGGTCCGCTCCCCGCTCGTACCGAGAGATGGCGGGTCCGCTCCCCGCTCGTATCAGGAGATGGCGGGTCCGCTCCCCGCTCGTACCGGGAGATGGCGGGTCCGCTATCCTGCGCCTGTCCCGGAGATGGCGGGTCCGCTCCCCGCTCATACCGAGAGATGGTGGGTCCGCTCCCCGCTCGAACCGTGAGATGGCGGGTCCGCTCCCTGCGCTCGTACCGGGAGATGGCGGGTCCGCTCCCCGCTCGTACCGTGAGATGGCGGGTCCGCTCCCTGCGCTCGTACCGTGAGATGGCGGGTTCACTCCCTGCGCTCGTACCGTGAGATGACGGGTCCGCTCCCCGCTCGTACCGTGAGATGACGGGTCCGGTCCCCACTCGTATCGGGAGATGGCGGGTCCGCTACCCTGCGCTCGTACCGTGAGATGGCGGGTTCACTCCCTGCGCTCGTACCGTGAGATGACGGGTCCACTCCCTGCGCTCGTACCGTGAGATGACGGGTCCACTCCCTGCGCTCGTACCGTGAGATGACGGGTCCACTCCCTGCGCTCGTACCGTGAGATGACGGGTCCACTCCCTGCGCTCGTACCGTGAGATGACGGGTCCACTCCCTGCGCTCGTACCGTCAGATGACGGGTCCACTCCCTGCGCTCGTACCGTGAGATGACGGGTCCACTCCCAGCGCTCGTACCCTGAGATGGTGGGTGCGCTCCCTGCGCTTGTACCGTGAGATGGAGGGTGCGCTCCCTGCGTTCGTACCGTGAGATGGAGGGTGCGCTCCCTGCGTTCGTACCGTGAGATGGAGGGTGCGCTCCCTGCTCTCGTACCGTGAGATGGAGGGTGCGCTCCCTGCGCTCGTACCGTGAGATGGTGTGTGCGCTCCCTGCGCTCGTACCGTGAGATGGCGGGTCACCTCCCGCTCGTACCATGAGATGGCAGATTCACTCCCTGCGCTCGTACCGTGAGATGACGGGTCCACTCCCTGCGCTCGTACCATGAGATGATGGGTCCACTCCCTGCGCTCGTACCATGAGATGATGGGTCCACTCCCTGCGCTCGTACCATGAGATGGTGGGTGCGCTCCCTGCACTCGTACCGTGAGATGGTGGGTGCGCTCCCTGCGCTCGTACTGTGAGATGGCGGGTCCACTCCCTGCGCTCGTACTGTAAGATGGTGGGTCACCTCCCGCTCGTACCATGAGATGGCAGATTCACTCCCTGCGCTCGTACCGTGAGATGACGGGTCCACTCCCTGCGCTCGTACCATGAGATGACGGGTCCACTCCCTGCGCTCGTACCATGAGATGATGGGTCCACTCCCTGCGCTCGTACCATGAGATGGTGGGTGCGCTCCCTTCACTCGTACCGTGAGATGATGGGTCCACTCCCTGCGCTCGTACTGTGAGATGGCGGGTCCGCTCCCTGCGCTCGTACTGTAAGATGGTGGGTCTGCTCCCTGCGCTCGTACCGTGAGATGGTGGGTCTGCTCCCTGCGCTCGTACCGTGAGATGGCGGTTGCGCTCCCTGCGCTCGTACCGTGAGATGATGGGTTCCCTCCCTGCGCTCATACCGTGAGATGGAGGGTCCACTCCCTGCGTTCGTACCGGGAGATGGCGGGTCCGCTCCCTGCGCTCGTACCATGAGATGATGGGTCCACTCCCTGCGTTCGTACCGGGAGATGGCGGGTCCGCTCCCTGCGCTCGTACCGTGAGATGGCGGGTCCGCTCCCCGCTCGTATCGGGAGATGGCGGGTCCGCTCCCCGCTCGTACCGAGAGATGGCGGGTCCGCTCCCCGCTCGTACCGGGAGATGGCGGGTCCGCTCCCCGCTCGTACCGGGAGATGGCGGGTCCGCTATCCTGCGCCTGTCCCGTAGATGGCGGGTCCGCTCCCCGCTCATACCGGGAGATGGTGGGTCCGCTCCCCGCTCGAACCGTGAGATGGCGGGTCTGCTCCCTGCGCTCGTACCGTGAGATGGCGGTTGCGCTCCCTGCGCTCGTACCGTGAGATGATGGGTTCCCTCCCTGCGCTCATACCGTGAGATGATGGGTCCACTCCCTGCGTTCGTACCGGGAGATGGCGGGTCCGCTCCCTGCGCTCGTACCATGAGATGATGGGTCCACTCCCTGCGTTCGTACCGGGAGATGGCGGGTCTGCTCCCTGCGCTCGTACCGTGAGATGGCGGGTCCGCTCCCCGCTCGTATCGGGAGATGGCGGGTCCGCTCCCCGCTCGTACCGAGAGATGGCGGGTCCGCTCCCCGCTCGTATCGGGAGATGGCGGGTCCGCTCCCCGCTCGTACCGGGAGATGGCGGGTCCGCTATCCTGCGCCTGTCCCGGAGATGGCGGGTCCGCTCCCCGCTCATACCGAGAGATGGTGGGTCCGCTCCCCGCTCGAACCGTGAGATGGCGGGTCCGCTCCCTGCGCTCGTACCGGGAGATGGCGGGTCCGCTCCCCGCTCGTACCGTGAGATGGCGGGTCCGCTCCCTGCGCTCGTACCGTGAGATGGCGGGTTCACTCCCTGCGCTCGTACCGTGAGATGACGGGTCCGCTCCCCGCTCGTACCGTGAGATGACGGGTCCGGTCCCCACTCGTATCGGGAGATGGCGGGTCCGCTACCCTGCGCTCGTACCGTGAGATGGCGGGTTCACTCCCTGCGCTCGTACCGTGAGATGACGGGTCCACTCCCTGCGCTCGTACCGTGAGATGACGGGTCCACTCCCTGCGCTCGTACCGTGAGATGACGGGTCCACTCCCTGCGCTCGTACCGTGAGATGACGGGTCCACTCCCTGCGCTCGTACCGTGAGATGACGGGTCCACTCCCTGCGCTCGTACCGTGAGATGACGGGTCCACTCCCTGCGCTCGTACCGTGAGATGACGGGTCCACTCCCTGCGCTCGTACCCTGAGATGGTGGGTGCGCTCCCTGCGCTTGTACCGTGAGATGGAGGGTGCGCTCCCTGCGTTCGTACCGTGAGATGGAGGGTGCGCTCCCTGCGCTCGTACCGTGAGATGGAGGGTGCGCTCCCTGCGCTCGTACCGTGAGATGGTGTGTGCGCTCCCTGCGCTCGTACCGTGAGATGGCGGGTCACCTCCCGCTCGTACCATGAGATGGCAGATTCACTCCCTGCGCTCGTACCGTGAGATGACGGGTCCACTCCCTGCGCTCGTACCATGAGATGATGGGTCCACTCCCTGCGCTCGTACCATGAGATGATGGGTCCACTCCCTGCGCTCGTACCATGAGATGGTGGGTGCGCTCCCTGCACTCGTACCGTGAGATGGTGGGTGCGCTCCCTGCGCTCGTACTGTGAGATGGCGGGTCCACTCCCTGCGCTCGTACTGTAAGATGGTGGGTCTGCTCCCTGCGCTCGTACCGTGAGATGGCGGTTGCGCTCCCTGCGCTCGTACCGTGAGATGATGGGTTCCCTCCCTGCGCTCATACCGTGAGATGATGGGTCCACTCCCTGCGTTCGTACCGGGAGATGGCGGGTCCGCTCCCTGCGCTCGTACCATGAGATGATGGGTCCACTCCCTGCGTTCGTACCGGGAGATGGCGGGTCCGCTCCCTGCGCTCGTACCGTGAGATGGCGGGTCCGCTCCCCGCTCGTATCGGGAGATGGCGGGTCCGCTCCCCGCTCGTACCGAGAGATGGCGGGTCCGCTCCCCGCTCGTACCGGGAGATGGCGGGTCCGCTCCCCGCTCGTACCGGGAGATGGCGGGTCCGCTATCCTGCGCCTGTCCCGGAGATGGCGGGTCCGCTCCCCGCTCATACCGGGAGATGGTGGGTCCGCTCCCCGCTCGAACCGTGAGATGGCGGGTCCGCTCCCTGCGCTCGTACCGTGAGATGGCGGGTCCGCTCCCTGCGCTCGTACCGTGAGATGGCGGGTCCGCTCCCCGCTCGTACCGAGAGATGGCGGGTCCGCTCCCCGCTCGTACCGGGAGATGGCGGGTCCGCTCCCTGCTCGAACCGTGAGATGGCGGGTCCGCTCCCTGCGCTCGTACCTGTGAGCCGGCGGCTACGAGAACTCTGGGGCGCAGAGTGATTCTGCTAGTAGAAGTGGCACAGACGGCGCAGCCGCATATTGCGCCAGTTTTGCTCTCCCTGGTTATGGCGGCGGCGTCGCTCGGGTAAAAGTTACCATAAATCTATGAAGCATAAAACGTCAATGATTGTCAGACGCAGCGCTCCGACACATAATCCTGGCCGGTTTCTGCAGCTTTAAATTAACCCCTCCCTGCTCGTCACGATCAGTAATGTTACCTGGGTGGCCCTTATGTGTACGGGGCCCCTCGTGCTGCCCGGATTTACCTGTGCGAGGCTCCGGTGGAACACGTCTGTCAGCAGCGGCCGCCTCCCTGCGAGAACAGCTGTCACCTGAGTGCAGATGCCGGGGTCAGGAGCACCTGGCGAGGTCACACTGCAGCAGAGAAGGGGTTAAGATCAGCAAACGACGCCACCCGGCTCCATGTCCTCCTTATATCCGGGAGCGCTCAGCCATACAAAGACCAGGCCGGACCCTGAGAGCCCACCTGTAACCTCACCCGCGTATAACGCACCATGTATACGGCCTCGCCGGCTCCGCTTCATGTCAGTGAATGGAAAAAAAACGCTCTAATATGTCTCCCAGCTGGGGGTTTGCTACAATGTATCAGGGTAGATCTTCCCTACGTAGTAAGCACAGCAGATCTCTGCCCTGTCCTTATCCATACAGTCATACATGTCGGCTGCCCCCGGACCCTCAGGCTAGGTTCCCACATAGCATCTTCCCTGAGGACCCCCGCAGCAGGATTTACTGAAGTGGGGGACTCGCTCCTATATCCAAGGCATAAATCGCCACGTTGTAGATCTCAAACTCGCTGCTCTGGTCAATCCGCGCAGGAGGTTTACACGCAGCAAGAAAATCCACTGGGCTGATACTCGGAGCGTTCAGCTGCATAGAAACACATGGAGCCGCACACTCCGGTCCGAGTGCCGGGTATTGATGTGCGAGACGATCGGCCGATTCTGCCAATGTCACCTTAGTGCCATCCGATTCTCTCCCATGAGTCTCGCACCTCAATACCCGGCACTGCCGCCGGCACTCGGAGCGCTCAGCTGCATAGAAATACATGGAGCCGCACACTCCGGTCTGAGTGCCGGCGGCAGTGCCGGGTTTTCATGCGAGAGACGAGAATCGTGCGAGTCTCTCGCAAGGGAGTATGAGCCCTTAGGCCGGGATCACACGGACATCAATTCTCTCGTGCGAGACGATCGGCTGATTCTGCCAATGTCACCTTAGTGCCATCCAATTCTCTCCCACGACTCGCACCTCAATACCCGGCACTGCCGCCGGCACTCGGAGCGCTCAGCTGCATAGAAACACATGGAGCCGCACACTCCGGTCCGAGTGCTGGGCATTGATGTGCGAGACTCGTGCGAGTTTCTTGCATGTGTGATCCCGGCCATAGGTGCGGAAAAGACGAACTTATGAGACTGTCCGCACAGAACGACTGTTCAAACTAAGTCCCGCCGCTCGGTGCCTCGTGGCGGCCATACAACTTCCCACAATCCCCTCCACCCCTCTATTTTGATTGACGGCTCCGGCTTCATAGAGGGCGGAGATCGAGGGAATCCAAGCAGGTGGGAAGGTGCATTTCAATGACGGGCTGAGGCACCGAGCGCCTGGACTTTGTCTGAATGGTCATTCAGCGCTGACACAGGCCCTTTGAGTTCTCCATCTCCTCCACTGTCTCTATCACAGTAATCAGACTGCACTCGGATGACAACGATGTTTCACATGCACCCATAGACTAGTATGAGTGCGCTTGGTCCGATTACTGGATGCACTCGTGGCACGCTGCAATTGTTTATGTCTTGGATGTAATTGCAAAATCTATGAAGAAAATATCACAGAAAAAGAGAAGAACCTTACCAACATCAGGTCAGATTACCAATGCACCAGCAGGGGGCAGCAAAGCACCATGATAAAGGCAGGGGCAGCACAGGTGCAAAATCCTGGTGCAAACAGCCCCTCACAAACCTCCCAATTCCTGGAGGGGGCCGCTGCTGCACCCAGATGGAGCTTGTGTAGGACGCCAGGCCACAGGCACGTGTAGCACAGAGTGTGGGGCCTGCAGCCTATTGATGACGCCCATACTATGAGATCAGGTGGCTGCCCAGCACTAGCTAAGTGCACCCCACAAGCCAGGCGCCCCAACTCACCCAACCGACACTAAAGGGAAAAATGTGCAATAAAACGATGAAAATCATATCAGTACATCACAAAAAATGAAAGTCACCCGAGGAGAACAGATATCCCAGAATGACACAAATAGGATCCAAATATTAAATAGGAAAGTCTTACGGGGTTTTTCTATTACACTCCTGCACCCTGACGATCTGAATGAAACAGTGGAAAATGGACAGAGAATTAGAACAGAGAGAAAAGATGAAAAGAGACACAATGGAATCTCTATTTCATGCTCACATATTCCTTTGTGTATCACGGCTGTCACCGTGTTCCGTCTACGTCTCTTTGTGTATGTGCTTTTTATTGCTGCATATTTTTATATACCTTTTTTTTTTAACTTCTATTTTTTTGAGATACCAATTGGATTGACGATCATGCTGACCTCACGTGACGGAAGCACGCCCTGTCATAGGTGTCAGCAACCACCAGTCTATAAAGACAACATTTTTTTTCCGAAAAAGAAAAAAAAATTCAATGCATAATATACCTGATGAAGGCCGATGCAGGCTGAAACGCGTTGCTTTATCTCAGTAAAGTGTTTTAATAAAACATTTTTTACGAATTATCCTTGTCCTCCGGAAGTGCCGAAAAAGGAAATCTTTTTTTTTTTTTTTCAGTAATACATGAGGTATTGGTCAAAATGTTGGCAAATTATGCAACCTCGTAACCCACATCAAGAGTCCTCACACTTACGAGTCCTAACACCAAAATTAAAAATGGCTATCATAGGGCAAAACGCAAGCTCCATGTGGGTGCATGCTTAATACGACACAGCCGCCCCCTCCATAAATTGGGAGGTTTGTGAGTGGTTGTTTGCACCAGCATTCTGCATCTGTGCTGCCCCCCGCTTTTACCATGGGGGTCTCCTGCCTGCTGGTGGTGCACTGGTAATCTGACTTGGGGTTGGTAAGGATGTTTCTTTTCCTGTGAAGTTTTTTGTAAATTTTGTCCAATGTTGGGGAAAAATCTAAACGCCATCTCAGTTCTCATAAGTGAACACTAAAGCAAGGCTAGCACCCTATGACCACCACCTGACCCTTATTCTCGGCTGAGACCACCCTGCTGACTACAGGTAATTAAAGTTGGTTATTTGATGGATCGCAGACCAGGCACGGCCAACAGAAGAATTTGGAAGATTACATATTTATGGCCGGTGGAAATAACCGATCACCCTTGGCCTCATGGTGACCAGAAAGACTTGAGTCAGGCTCCAGTATGAGTATTGGGGTTTTTATGAATGGCATAGGTATGACAGATATAAGAGGTAAGTGGGCGAACGTAACACATTGTCTTATATCACTGAGCGATCACGGCAAAACTTACAAATCAATATCAGTCAGATGGATAATATCCATGCTTCCTATCTATAGAAGATAAAATGGTGATAGTAAATGTGGCATTAATATCTCCCGCCTGAGACCTCCAGGGGCGAAGACAATGTGAAAGTTGAGGATCCCATAATTTTGTAAAGACCTAGTCACATCCCATGACCAGCCCTGTTATGGGTGACCAGAGGGGAGGAAAGTTGGCATATTGGTGATAAAAAAAGCAAATGCCGAAGTATGATCATTGTTATACTGGGAGACACGCTGCGCTGTGGTTCTGTACCGTTACCCCCCAAAAATGAAGAGCGATACTTGATAAAGGCCAGAGCCAACCCTGCGACATCAGGTTTAGTACTCCTCGTTTGTTATCCTTTTCATGCTATGTAATTGTATGCACCGCATATTGTTTTGCCCTTCCTGTAACATCTCTGCATATTTTTTATAAACTTTGCTTATGTTTCCAGATTAAATATAAAATGTAATAGCTCTGTTCATCTTGCTCTGTAAACCGCACCGTGTAGCCGAGCTGGTTCTCCTGACATATTGGTGACAGCGGTGGGATCCGTGCGGTTTTCCCTGCCGTTCTCCTGACCGTTTGCTCATGCCGAACTGGCACTAAAAAAAAAAAAGTGCTGGTGAGCAGTGCCCCACGATATGACATCGGTCCGGTGCTATCAGATAGCACTTGGCCGTGTTTACACTCATGTGAGAGAGCCCTAACGAGGACATGTTTCACCCGTGACCGCCACAATACGACTACACAGCGGGGATACAAAGCTACGACAATAAGATACAAGAAGGCTTAACCCCCGATGTGGCGGCAATTGTCATCTTAAGCAGGCAGGAAACACCGCCGACTGAGCCGGGCCTTACACAGCAACTCAATGTTTTCTATATTCTGTGGGGTTTTTTAACCATCGCTACTCTGTATGCGACTCCTTAGTACGTATACTTAGGCCCATTACTTTCTATGGATGAAAAAAACACAACAAAAACGCTGAAAAGTAGCGATGCTGAAGTTTGCAGAAACACAGCAGTTTTCCAAATCAGTCAGGAAAAAAAAAAAACAGTGTGTGTGCAATAGATTTCTGAAATCTCATGGCTTTTGCAGCTTAAAATGTGCAAATAATTGTGATAAATAAAGCCTGAAAGTCATTAGAGCAAAGCTCCAAACCCCTCGGCCTCCTGGCACGGACCCACAACTTGTCAGTGCAGATAACATGTATCAGACTGTCTCCTTCATACAGGACTGATGCCCGGACCGGAGGACAGCTGGGACTGCTCTTGACCTTGATTGGGGATTATCCACCATCCTGCCTTACAACCTTTCATCAATATTTCTCCGCTGTCCTGCTAGATTACCGGAGTTACAGCGCCATCCGTTATAAACTTCTTGATTACGGTATATTGTGCACAATAGATAAAGGAACATCACGATCTCTGGAGATGGACGATATTAGTCAATAATTCTGGTTCTCCAGTCCTCAGACAGTTCTCTTCTCCTCTTTCTGTTCTCCATGCTTACTGTGCCACACTGTGATGGTGGGATATGGTGTGTGGGGATCATTGTGTTTGTATTAATATTTTACTGATTTTCATGGTGTTCTCTTGTAGGATGAGTCGTTATTTGCTAGATGATGAATGGCTTTTGTTGCCATCTGATATCAACCCCCACAGTCCTGTACTGTTTGCTAATATGCTAATGACATATTGACCTAGCTTGGGGAAACAATGAACCCCTGCCACCTTTCCCCCCTGACCTGTGAATGAGGTAGGGGGGGACTTTGAAAATATCAGTGATGGGAGACCCAGTCTGAGATCCTGTGTGGAACTATGATGTGAACACAGCACCTCAGAGAGAAAGAAGAGTACATGGACTGTGTTATCCTCTGTCTGCTGGATTATTGGACTCTCATCTCCCAGGGCTTTTATCCTGTTACTGATCTGCATTCAGGATCTGGACTATCTTATCCTTTGTGTGGTGGATTGTATATGGACCTTTCATATTTTTGCCTAAATAAAGGTCTTGGAATTTTTCACTCTTCTCTTGCTGTTGCTTGTGTGATATCGGAGAAGGACCCAGTGACACACACACAGACCCACAATGCAAATATTCAGTCAATTTCTCTTTTTATCTGGTTTCAGGTGTGATTTTCACATTGTCCACACCACTTACTTGCCACAGGTGATTGTGAACGAGCTTCCCATGCTTGAAACAAAGTTCTTTATCCACAATTTTGGAAAAATGCAAAAAATTTTGTCCGATCCATTTTTTAGGTCATGACTATAACTACTATAATACTGCTCTCTGTGTACAAGAATATAACTACTATAATACTGCCCCCCTATGTACAAGAATATAACTACTATAATACTGCCCCCCTATGTACAAGAATATAACTACTATAATACTGCCCCCTATGTACAAGAATATAACTACTATAATACTGCTCCTATGTACAAGAATATAACTACTATAATACTGCCCCCTATATACAAGAATATAACTACTATAATACTGCTCCCTATGTACAAGAATATAACTACTATAATACTGCCCCTATGTACAGGAATATAACTACTATAATACTGCCCCTATGTACAAGAATATAACTACTATAATACTGCCCCCATGTACAAGAATATAACTACTATAATACTGCCCCCTATGTACTAGAATATAACTACTATAATACTGCCCCTATGTATAAGAATATAACTACTATAATACTGCCCCTATGTACAGGAATATAACTACTATAATACTGCCCCTATGTACAGGAATATAACTACTATAATACTGCTCCTATGTACAAGAATATAACTACTATAATACTGCTCCCTATATACAAGAATATAACTACTATAATACTACTCCTATATACAAGAATATAACTACTATAATACTGCCCCTATGTACAGGAATATAACTACTATAATACTGCTCCTATGTACAAGAATATAACTACTATAGTACTGCTTCCTATATACAAGAATATAACTACTATAATACTACTCCTATATACAAGAATATAACTACTATAATACTGCCCCCTATGTACAAGAATATAACTACTATAATACTGCTCCCTATATACAAGAATATAACAACTATAATACTGCCCCTATGTACAAGAATATAACTATAATACTGCTCCCTATATACAAGAATATAACTACTATAATACTGCTCCTATGTACAAGAATATAACTACTATAATACTGCCCCCTATGTACAAGAATATAACTACTATAGTACTGCTCCCTATATACAAGAATATAACTACTATAATACTGCCCCTATGTACAGGAATATAACTACTATAGTACTGCTCCCTATATACAAGAATATAACTACTATAATACTGCTCCTATGTACAGGAATATAACTACTATAATACTGCCCCCTATGTACAAGAATATAACTACTATAGTACTGCTCCCTATATACAAGAATATAACTACTATAATACTGCCCCTATGTACAAGAATATAACTACTATAATACTACTCCTATATACAAGAATATAACTACTATAATACTGCCCCCTATGTACAAGAATATAACTACTATAGTACTGCTCCCTATATACAAGTATATAACTACTATAATACTGCCTCTATGTACAAGAATATAACTACTATAATACAGCTCCTATGTACAAGAATATAGGGTATATATCGTCTATACGTGTCTCCCAGTGGTCTACAAAAGTATACAGCTTCTATAGGAGGCTCTCGGGTGTATGCAGCTTCTAAAGGGGGCTATCGGGAGTATACAGCTTCTATAGGTGGCTCTCGGGTGTATACAGTTTCTATAGGAGGCTCTCGGGTTTATACAGCTTCTAAAGGTGGCTCTCGGGTGTATACAGCTTCTATAGGTGGCTCACGGGTGTATACAGGGGTATTCAGATTTTATAGGTGGCTATCAGGTGAGTATACAGCTTCTATAGGAGGCTCTCGGGTGTATACAGCTTCTATAGGTGGCTCTCGGGTGTATACAGCTTCTATAGGAGGCTCTCGGGTGTATACAGCTTCTATAGGTGGCTCTCAGGGGTGTATACAGGGGTACTCAGCTTTTATAGGTGGCTATCAGGTGAGTATACAGATTCTATAGGAGGCTTTCGGGTGTATACAGCTTCTATAGGTGGCACTCGGGTGTATACAACGTCTATAGGTGCCTCTCGGGTGTATACAGCTTCTATAGGAGGCTCTCGGGTGTACACAGCTTCTATAGGAGGCTCTCGGGTGTACACAGCTTCTATATGTGACTCACGGGTGTATACAGCTTCTACAGGAGGCTCTCGGGTGTATACAGCTTATATAGAAGGCCCTCGGGCGTATACAGCTTCTATAGGAGGCTCTCGGGTGTATACAGCTTCTATAGGAGGCTATCAGGTGAGTATACAGCTTCTATAGGTGGCTCTCAAGGGTGTATACAGCTTCTATAGGTGGTTCCCGGGTGTATACAGCTTCTATAGGTGGCTCTCAGGTGTATACAGCTTCTATAGGAGGCTCTCGGGTGTATACAGCTTCTATAGGTGGTCCCGGGTGTATACAGCTTCTATAGGTGGCTCTCGGGTGTATACAGCTTCTATAGGAGGCTCTCGGGTGTATACAGCTTCTATAAGTGGCTCTCGAGTGTATACAGCTTCTATAGGAGGCTCCCGGGTGTATACAGCTTCTATAGGTGGCTCTCGGGTGTATACAGCTTCTATAGGAGGCTCCCGGGTGTATACAGCTTCTATAGGAGGCTCCCGGGTGTATACAGCTTCTATAGGAGGCTCTCGGGTGTATACAGCTTCAATAGGAGGCTCTCGGGTGTATACAGCTTCTATAGGAGGCTCCCGGGTGTATACAGCTTCTATAGGAGGCTCCCGGGTGTATACAGCTTCAATAGGAGGCTCTCGGGTGTATACAGCTTCTATAGGAGGCTCCCGGGTGTATACAGCTTCTATAGGAGGCTCCCGGGTGTATACAGCTTCTATAGGAGGCTCCCGGGTGTATACAGCTTCTATAGGAGGCTCCCGGGTGTATACAGCTTCTATAGGAGGCTCCAGGGTGTATACAGCTTCTATAGGTGGCTCCCGGGTGTATACAGCTTCTATAGGAGGCTCCCGGGTGTATACAGCTTCTATAGGAGGCTCTCGGGTGTATACAGCTTCTATAGGAGGCTCCCGGGTGTATACAGCTCCTATAGGAGGCTCCCGGGTGTATACAGCTTCTATAGGAGGCTCTCGGGTGTATACAGCTTCTATAGGAGGCTCCCGGGTGTATACAGCTCCTATAGGAGGCTCCCGGGTGTATACAGCTTCTATAGGAGGCTCTCGGGTGTATACAGCTCCTATAGGAGGCTCCCGGGTGTATACAGCTTCTATAGGAGGCTCCCGGGTGTATACAGCTTCTATAGGAGGCTCCCGGGTGTATACAGCTTCTATAGGAGGCTCCCGGGTGTATACAGCTTCTATAGGAGGCTCTCGGGTGTATACAGCTTCTATAGGTGGCTCTCGGGTGTATACAGCTTCTATAGGAGGCTCTCGGGTGTATACAGCTTCAATAGGAGGCTCTCGGGTGTATACAGCTTCTATAGGAGGCTCCCGGGTGTATACAGCTTCTATAGGAGGCTCCCGGGTGTATACAGCTTCTATAGGAGGCTCTCGGGTGTATACAGCTTCTATAGGAGGCTCTCGGGTGTATACAGCTTCTGTAGGAGGCTCTCGGGTGTATACAGCTTCTATAGGAGGCTCTCGGGTGCATACAGCTTCTATAGGAGGCTCTCGGGTGTATACAGCTTCTATAGGAGGCTCCCGGGTGTATACAGCTTCTATAGGTGGCTCCCGGGTGTATACAGCTTCTATAGGAGGCTCTCGGGTGTATACAGCTTCTATAGGAGGCTCTCGGGTGTATACAGCGTCTATAGGTGCCTCTCGGGTGTATACAGCTTCTATAGGAGGCTCTCGGGTGTACACAGCTTCTATAGGAGGCTCTCGGGTGTACACAGCTTCTATATGTGACTCACGGGTGTATACAGCTTCTACAGGAGGCTCTCGGGTGTATACAGCTTATATAGAAGGCCCTCGGGCGTATACAGCTTCTATAGGAGGCTCTCGGGTGTATACAGCTTCTATAGGAGGCTATCAGGTGAGTATACAGCTTCTATAGGTGGCTCTCGGGTGTATACAGCTTCTATAGGAGGCTCTCGGGTGTATACAGCTTCTATAAGTGGCTCTCGAGTGTATACAGCTTCTATAGGAGGCTCCCGGGTGTATACAGCTTCTATAGGTGGCTCTCGGGTGTATACAGCTTCTATAGGAGGCTCCCGGGTGTATACAGCTTCTATAGGAGGCTCCCGGGTGTATACAGCTTCTATATGAGGCTCTCGGGTGTATACAGCTTCAATAGGAGGCTCTCGGGTGTATACAGCTTCTATAGGAGGCTCCCGGGTGTATACAGCTTCTATAGGAGGCTCCCGGGTGTATACAGCTTCAATAGGAGGCTCTCGGGTGTATACAGCTTCTATAGGAGGCTCCCGGGTGTATACAGCTT
Source organism: Dendrobates tinctorius (assembly GCF_039654945.1). NCBI lineage: Eukaryota > Metazoa > Chordata > Amphibia > Anura > Dendrobatidae > Dendrobates > Dendrobates tinctorius. The sequence goes on along the minus strand of NW_027361849.1, from coordinate 2,765,728 downwards.
CTATAGGAGGCTCCCGGGTGTATACAGCTTCTATAGGAGGCTCCCAGGTGTATACAGCTTCTATAGGAGGCTCCCGGGTGTATACAGCTTCTATAGGAGGCTCCCGGGTGTATACAGCTTCTATAGGTGGCTCCCGGGTGTATACAGCTTCTATAGGAGGCTCCCGGGTGTATACAGCTTCTATAGGAGGCTCTCGGGTGTATACAGCTTCTATAGGAGGCTCCCGGGTGTATACAGCTCCTATAGGAGGCTCCCGGGTGTATACAGCTTCTATAGGAGGCTCTCGGGTGTATACAGCTTCTATAGGAGGCTCCCGGGTGTATACAGCTCCTATAGGAGGCTCCCGGGTGTATACAGCTTCTATAGGAGGCTCTCGGGTGTATACAGCTCCTATAGGAGGCTCCCGGGTGTATACAGCTTCTATAGGAGGCTCCCGGGTGTATACAGCTTCTATAGGAGGCTCCCGGGTGTATACAGCTTCTATAGGAGGCTCCCGGGTGTATACAGCTTCTATAGGAGGCTCCCGGGTGTATACAGCTTCTATAGGAGGCTCTCGGGTGTATACAGCTTCTATAGGTGGCTCTCGGGTGTATACAGCTTCTATAGGAGGCTCTCGGGTGTATACAGCTTCAATAGGAGGCTCTCGGGTGTATACAGCTTCTATAGGAGGCTCCCGGGTGTATACAGCTTCTATAGGAGGCTCCCGGGTGTATACAGCTTCTATAGGAGGCTCTCGGGTGTATACAGCTTCTATAGGAGGCTCTCGGGTGTATACAGCTTCTGTAGGAGGCTCTCGGGTGTATACAGCTTCTATAGGAGGCTCTCGGGTGTATACAGCTTCTATAGGAGGCTCTCGGGTGTATACAGCTTCTATAGGAGGCTCCCGGGTGTATACAGCTTCTATAGGTGGCTCCCGGGTGTATACAGCTTCTATAGGAGGCTCTCGGGTGTATACAGTTTCTATAGGAGGCTCTCGGGTGTATACAGCTTCTATAGGAGGCTCCCGGGTGTATACAGCTTCTATAGGAGGCTCCCGGGTGTATACAGCTTCTATAGGAGGCTCCCGGGTGTATACAGCTTCTATAGGAGGCTCTCGGGTGTATACAGCTTCTATAGGAGGCTCCCGGGTGTATACAGCTTCTATAGGAGGCTCTCGGGTGTATACAGCTTCTATAGGAGGCTCTCGGGTGTATACAGCTTCTATAGGAGGCTCCCGGGTGTATACAGCTTCTATAGGAGGCTCCCGGGTGTATACAGCTTCTATAGGAGGCTCTCGGGTGTATACAGCTTCTATAGGAGGCTCTCGGGTGTATACAGCTTCTATAGGAGGCTCTCGGGTGTATACAGCTTCTATAGGAGGCTCCCGGGTGTATACAGCTTCTATAGGAGGCTCTCGGGTGTATACAGCTTCTATAGGAGGCTCCCGGGTGTATACAGCTTCTATAGGAGGCTCCCGGGTGTATACAGCTTCTATAGGAGGCTCTCGGGTGTATACAGCTCCTATAGGAGGCTCTCGGGTGTATACAGTTTCTATAGGAGGCTCTAGGGTGTATACAGCTTCTATAGGAGGCTCTCGGGTGTATACAGCTTCTATAGGAGGCTCCCGGGTGTATACAGCTTCTATAGGAGGCTCCCGGGTGTATACAGCTTCTATAGGAGGCTCTCGGGTGTATACAGCTTCTATAGGAGGCTCTCGGGTGTATACAGCTTCTATAGGAGGCTCTCGGGTGTATACAGCTTCTATAGGAGGCTCTCGGGTGTATACAGCTTCTATAGGAGGCTTCCGGGTGTATACAGCTCCTATAGGAGGCTCTCGGGTGTATACAGCTTCTATAGGAGGCTCTCGGGTGTATACAGCTTCTATAGGAGGCTCCCGGGTGTATACAGCTTCTATAGGAGGCTCCCGGGTGTATACAGCTTCTATAGGAGGCTCCCGGGTGTATACAGCTTCTATAGGAGGCTCTCGGGTGTATACAGCTTCTATAGGAGGCTCCCGGGTGTATACAGCTTCTATAGGAGGCTCTCGGGTGTATACAGCTTCTATAGGAGGCTCTCGGGTGTATACAGCTTCTATAGGAGGCTCTCGGGTGTATACAGCTTCTATAGGAGGCTCCCGGGTGTATACAGCTCCTATAGGAGGCTCTCGGGTGTATACAGCTTCTATAGGAGGCTCCCGGGTGTATACAGCTTCTATAGGAGGCTCTCGGGTGTATACAGCTTCTATAGGAGGCTCTCGGGTGTATACAGCTTCTATAGGAGGCTCCCGGGTGTATACAGCTCCTATAGGAGGCTCTCGGGTGTATACAGCTTCTATAGGAGGCTCCCGGGTGTATACAGCTTCTATAGGAGGCTCCCGGGTGTATACAGCTTCTATAGGAGGCTCTCGGGTGTATACAGCCGGTCAGGCAGGTGTCTCCCCTCACAGATATCCCGGGCGGCGCTTCCCGCCGTCCCCCTCACTCACCGGCTCCTGTGTCCCGGGATCCGCACCTGCGTCACCTCAGCCACGTGTTCTTCGGGCACCGCCAGCTCCGACCGACCGACCCGCCCCGAGCGGCCAACACCTCCTCCAGGAGCGGACAGCAGCCGAGTCCGGCAAGGTAGAAAGCGCCAGAGGACATAGACCCCCCCATATCCCCATTATACTGTATAGCCCCCCCAATACATGGAGCTGCCCCCCATTATACTGTACAACCCCCAATACATGGAGCTGCCCCCCATTATACTGTACAACCCCCAATACATGGAGCTGCCCCCCATTATACTGTACAACCCCCAATACATGGAGCTGCCCCCCACTATACTGTACCACCCCCAATACAGTGAACTGCCCCCCACTATACTATACCACCCCCAATACAGTGAGCTGCCCCCACTATACTATACCACCCCCAATACAGTGAGCTGCCCCCACTATACTATACCACCCCCAATACAGTGAGCTGCCCCCACTATACTATACCACCCCCAATACAGTGAGCTGCCCCCCACTATACTATACCACCCCCAATACAGTGAGCTGCCCCCACTATACTATACCACCCCCAATACAGTGAACTGCCCCCCACTATACTATACAACCCCCAATACAGTGAGCTGCCCCCACTATACTATACCACCCCCAATACAGTGAACTGCCCCCCACTATACTATACCACCCCCAATACAGTGAGCTGCCCCCACTATACTGTACCACCCCCAATACAGTGAGCTGCCCCCACTATACTATACCACCCCCAATACAGTGAGCTGCCCCCCACTATACTATACCACCCCCAATACAGTGAGCTGCCCCCACTATACTATACCACCCCCAATACAGTGAGCTGCCCCCCACTATACTATACCACCCCCAATACAGTGAGCTGCCCCCACTATACTATACCACCCCCAATACAGTGAACTGCCCCCCACTATACTATACCACCCCCAATACAGTGAGCTGCCCCCCACTATACTGTACCACCCCCAATACAGTGAGCTGCCCCCACTATACTATACCACCCCCAATACAGTGAACTGCCCCCCACTATACTATACCACCCCCAATACAGTGAGCTGCCCCCACTATTCTATACCACCCCCAATACAGTGAACTGCCCCCCACTATACTATACAACCCCCAATACAGTGAGCTGCCCCCACTATACTATACCACCCCCAATACAGTGAACTGCCCCCCACTATACTATACCACCCCCAATACAGTGAGCTGCCCCCACTATACTAAACCACCACCAATACAGTGAGCTACCCCCACTATACTATACCACCCCCAATACAGTGAGCTGCCCCCACTATACTATACCACCCCCAATACAGTGAGCTGCCCCCCACTATACTATACCACCCCCAATAGAGTGAACTGCCCCCCACTATACTATACCACCCCCAATACAGTGAGCTGCCCCCACTATACTAAACCACCACCAATACAGTGAGCTACCCCCACTATACTATACAACCCCCAATACAGTGAACTGCCCCCCACTATACTATACCACCCCCAATACAGTGAGCTGCCCCCCACTATACTATACCACCACCAATACAGTGAGCTGCCCCCCACTATACTATACAACCCCAAATACAGTGAGCTGCCCCCCACTATAGTGTACAACCCCCAATACAGTGAGCTTCCCCCACTATACTATACCACCCCCAATACAGTGAGCTGCCCACCACTATACTGTACCACCCCCAATACAGTGAACTGCCCCCCACTATACTATACCACCCCCAATACAGTGAACTGCCCCCCACTATACTATACCACCCCCAATACAGTGAGCTGCCCCCCACTATACTATACAACCCCCAATACAGTGAGCTGCCCCCCACTATACTGTACAACCCCCAATACAGTGAGCTGCCCCCACTATACTATACAACCCCCAATACAGTGAACTGCCCCCCACTATACTATACCACCCCCAATACAGTGAGCTGCCCCCCACTATACTATACAACCCCCAATACAGTGAACTGCCCCCCACTATACTATACAACCCCCAATACAGTGAGCTGCCCCCCACTATACTGTACAACCCCCAATACAGTGAACTGCCCCCCACTATACTATACAACCCCCAATACAGTGAGCTGCCCCCCACTATACTGTACAACCCCCAATACAGTGAACTGCCCCCCACTATACTATACAACCCCCAATACAGTGAGCTGCCCCCCACTATACTGTACAACCCCCAATACAGTGAGCTGCCCCCCACTATACTATACCACCCCCAATACAGTGAGCTGCCCCCCACTATACTATACAACCCCCAATACACTGAGCTACCCCCACTATACTGTCCAACCCCCAATACAGTGAGCTGCCCCCCACTATACTATACAACCCCCAATACAGTGAGCTGCCCCCACTATACTGTACAACCTCCAATACAGTGAGCTGCCCCCCACTATACTATACCACCCCCAATACAGTGAGCTGCCCCCCACTATACTATACAACCCACAATACAGTGAGCTGCCCCCACTATACTGTACAACCTCCAATACAGTGAGCTGCCCCCCACTATACTATACAACCCCCAATACAGTGAGCTGCCCCCACTATACTGTACAACCCCCAATACAGTGAGCTGCCCCCCCCTATACTATGCAACCCCCATTACAGTGAGCTGCCCCCCACTATACTGTACAACCCCCAATACAGTGAGCTGCCCCCCACTATACTATACCACCCCCAATACAGTGAGCTGCCCCCCACTATACTATACCACCCCCAATACAGTGAGCTGCCCCCACTATACTGTACAACCCCCAATACAGTGAGCTGCCCCCCACTATACTATACAACCCCCAATACAGTGAGCTGCCCCCACTATACTGTACAACCTCCAATACAGCGAACTGCCCCCCACTATACTGTACAACCCCCAATACAGTGAGCTACCCCCACTATACTATACAACCCCCAATACAGTGAGCTGCCCCCCACTATACTATACCACCCCCAATACACTGAGCTGCCCCCCACTATACTATACAATCCCCCAATACAGTGAGCTGCCCCCACTATACTATACAACCCCCAATACAGTGAGCTGCCCCCACTATACTGTACAACCCCCAATACAGTGAGCTGCCCCCCAATATACTGTACAACCCCCAATACAGTGAGCTGCCTCCACTATACTATACCACCCCCAATACAGTGAGTTGCCCCCACTATACTATACCACCCCCAATACAGTGAGCTGCCCCCACTATACTATATCACCCCCAATACAGTGAGCTGCCTCCACTATACTATACCACCCCCAATACAGTGAGCTGCCCCCCACTATACTATACCACCCCCAATACAGTGAGCTGCCCCCCACTATACTATACCATCCCCAATACAGTGAGCTGCCCCCACTATACTATACCACCCCCAATACAGTGAGCTTCCCCCACTATACTATACCACCCCCAATACAGTGAGCTTCCCCCACTATACTATACCACCCCCAATACAGTGAGCTGCCCCCACTATACTATACCACCCCCAATACAGTGAGCAGCCCCCACTATACTATACCACCCCCAATACAGTGAGCTGCCCCCCAATATACTGTACAACCCCCAATACAGTGAGCTGCCCCCAACTATACTGTACCACCCCCAATACACTGAGCTGCCCCCACTATACTGTACCACCCCCAATACAGTGAGCTGCCCCCACTATACTATACCACCCCAAATACAGCGAACTGCCCCCCACTATACTGTACAACCCCCAATACAGTGAGCTGCCCCCCAATATACTGTACAACCCCCAATACAGTGAGCTGCCTCCACTATACTATACCACCCCCAATACAGTGAGCTGCCCCCACTATACTGTACCACCCCCAATACAGTGAGCTGCCCCCCACTATACTGTACCACCCCTAATGCAGTGAGCTGCCCCCCACTATACTGTACAACCCCCAATACAGTGAGCTGCCCCCCACTATACTGTACAACCCCCAATACAGTGAGCTGCCCCCCACTATACTGTACAACCCCCAATACAGTGAGCTGCCCCCCCACTATACTATACCACCCCCCAATACAGCGAACTGCCCCCACTATACTATACCACCCCCAATACAGTGAGCTGCCCCCACTATACTATACCACCCCCAATACAGTGAGCTGCCCCCACTATACTATACCACCCCCAATACAGTGAGCTGCCCCCCACTATACTATACAACCCCCAATACAGTGAGCTGCCCCCACTATACTATACAACCCCCAATACAGTGAACTGCCCCCCACTATACTGTACAACCCCCAATACAGTGAGCTGCCCCCCACTATACTATACAACCCTCAATACAGTGAGCTGCCCCCCACTATACTGTACAACCCCCAATACAGTGAGCTGCCCCCACTATACTGTACAACCTCCAATACAGCGAACTGCCCCCCACTATACTGTACAACCCCCAATACAGTGAGCTGCCCCCCAATATACTGTACAACCCCCAATACAGTGAGCTGCCTCCACTATACTATACCACCCCCAATACAGTGAGCTGCCCCCACTATACTATACCACCCCCAATACAGTGAGCTTCCCCCACTATACTATACCACCCCCAATACAGTGAGCTTCCCCCACTATACTATACCACCCCCAATACAGTGAGCTGCCCCCACTATACTATACCACCCCCAATACAGTGAGCAGCCCCCACTATACTATACCACCCCCAATACAGTGAGCTGCCCCCCAATATACTGTACAACCCCCAATACAGTGAGCTGCCCCCAACTATACTGTACCACCCCCAATACACTGAGCTGCCCCCACTATACTGTACCACCCCCAATACAGTGAGCTGCCCCCCACTATACTATACCAACCCAAATACAGAGAACTGCCCCCCACTATACTGTACAACCCCCAATACAGTGAGCTGCCCCCCAATATACTGTACAACCCCAATACAGTGAGCTGCCTCCACTATACTATACCACCCCTAATATAGTGAGCTGCCCCCACTATACTATACCACCCCCAATACAGTGAGCTGCCCCCACTATACTATACCACCCCCAATACAGTGAGCTGCCCCCACTATACTATACCACCCCCAATACAGTGAGCTGCCCCCACTATACTATACCACCCCCAATACAGTGAGCTGCCCCCACTATACTATACCACCCCTAATACAGTGAGCTGCCCCCACTATACTATACCACCCCCAATACAGTGAGCTGCCCCCCAATATACTGTACAACCCCCAATACAGTGAGCTGCCCCCAACTATACTGTACCACCCCCCAATACACTGAGCTGCCCCCACTATACTGTACCACCCCCAATACAGTGAGCTGCCCCCCACTATACTATACCACCCCAAATACAGCGAACTGCCCCCCACTATACTGTACAACCCCCAATACAGTGAGCTGCCCCCAATATACTGTACAACCCCCAATACAGTGAGCTGCCTCCACTATACTATACCACCCCCAATACAGTGAGCTGCCCCCACTATACTATACCACCCCCAATACAGTGAGCTGCCCCCACTATACTATACCACCCCCAATACAGTGAGCTGCCCCCACTATACTATACCACCCCCAATACAGTGAGCTGCCCCCACTATACTATACCACCCCCAATACAGTGAGCTGCCCCCCAATATACTGTACAACCCCCAATACAGTGAGCTGCCCCCAACTATACTGTACCACCCCCAATACAGTGAGCTGCCCCCACTATACTATACCACCCCCAATACAGTGAGCTGACCCCCAATATACTGTACAACCCCCAATACAGTGAGCTGCCCCCACTATACTATACCACCCCCAATACAGTGAGCTGCCCCCCATCATACCACCCCCAATACAGTGAGCTGCCCCCCATTATACCACCCCCAATACAGTGAGCTGCCCCCAACTATACTATACCACCCCCAATACAGTGAGCTGCCCCCCACTATACTGTACCACCCCCAATACAGTGAGCTGCCCCCCACTATACTGTACAACCCCCAATACAGTGAGCTGCCCCCCACTATACTGTACCACCCCCAATACAGTGAGCTGCCCCCCACTATACTGTACAACCCCCAATACAGTGAGCTGCCCCCCACTATACTATACCACCCCCAATACAGTGAGCTGCCCCCCACTATACTGTACCACCCCCAATACAGTGAGCTGCCCCCCACTATACTGAACCACCCCCAATACAGTGAGCTGCCCGCCAACTATACTGTACAACCCCCAATACAGTGAGCTGCCCCCCACTATACTGTACAACCCCCAATACAGTGAGCTGCCCCCCACTATACTGTACAACCCCCAATACAGTGAGCTGCCCAACACTATACTGTACCACCCCCAGTACAGTGAGCTGCCCCCCTCTATACTGTACCACCCCCAATGCAGTGAGCTGCCCCCCACTATACTGTACAACCCGCAATACAGTGAGCTGCCCCCCACTATACTGTACAACCCCCAATACAGTGAGCTGCCCCCCACTATACTGTACAACCCCCAATACAGTGAGCTGCCCCCCACTATACTGTACAACCCCCAATACAGTGAGCTGCCCCCCCACTATACTATACCACCCCCAATACAGCGAACTGCCCCCACTATACTATACCACCCCAATACAGTGAGCTGCCCCCCACTATACTATACCACCCCCAATACAGTGAGCTGCCCCCCACTATACTATACAACCCCCAATACAGTGAACTGCCCCCCACTATACTATACAACCCCCAATACAGTGAGCTGCCCCCCACTATACTGTACAACCCCCAATACAGTGAACTGCCCCCCACTATACTATACAACCCCCAATACAGTGAGCTGCCCCCCACTATACTGTACAACCCCCAATACAGTGAACTGCCCCCCACTATACTATACAACCCCCAATACAGTGAGCTGCCCCCCACTATACTGTACAACCCCCAATACACTGAGCTACCCCCACTATACTGTCCAACCCCCAATACAGTGAGCTGCCCCCCACTATACTATACAACCCCCAATACAGTGAGCTGCCCACACTATACTGTACAACCTCCAATACAGTGAGCTGCCCCCCACTATACTATACCACCCCCAATACAGTGAGCTGCCCCCCACTATACTATACAACCCCCAATACAGTGAGCTGCCCCCACTATACTGTACAACCCCCAATACAGTGAGCTGCCCCCCCTATACTATGCAACCCCCATTACAGTGAGCTGCCCCCCACTATACTGTACAACCCCCAATACAGTGAGCTGCCCCCCACTATACTATACCACCCCCAATACAGTGAGCTGCAGCCCACTATACTATACCACCCCCAATACAGTGAGCTGCCCCCACTATACTGTACAACCCCCAATACAGTGAGCTGCCCCCCACTATACTATACAACCCCCAATACAGTGAGCTGCCCCCACTATACTGTACAACCTCCAATACAGCGAACTGCCCCCCACTATATTGTACAACCCCCAATACAGTGAGCTGCCCCCACTATACTATACAACCCCCAATACAGTGAGCTGCCCCCCACTATACTATACCACCCCCAATTCACTGAGCTGCCCCCCACTATACTATACAATCCCCCAATACAGTGAGCTGCCCCCCACTATACTATACAACCCCCAATACAGTGAGCTGCCCCCACTATACTGTACAACCTCCAATACAGCGAACTGCCCCCCACTATACTGTACAACCCCCAATACAGTGAGCTGCCCCCCAATATACTGTACAGCCCCCAATACAGTGAGCTGCCTCCACTATACTATACCACCCCCAATACAGTGAGCTGCCCCCACTATACTATACCACCCCCAATACAGTGAGCTGCCCCCACTATACTATATCACCCCCAATACAGTGAGCTGCCTCCACTATACTATACCACCCCCAATACAGTGAGCTGCCCCCCACTATACTATACCACCCCCAATACAGTGAGCTGCCCCCCACTATACTATACCACCCCCAATACAGTGAGCTGCCCCCACTATACTATACCACCCCCAATACAGTGAGCTGCCCCCCCGATATACTGTACAACCCCCAATACAGTGAGCTGCCCCAACTATACTGTACCACCCCCAATACACTGAGCTGCCCCCACTATACTGTACCACCCCCAATACAGTGAGCTGCCCCCCACTATACTATACCACCCCAAATACAGCGAACTGCCCCCCACTATACTGTACAACCCCCAATACAGTGAGCTGCCCCCCAATATACTGTACAACCCCCAATACAGTGAGCTGCCTCCACTATACTGTACCACCCCCAATACAGTGAGCTGCCCCCCACTATACTGTACCACCCCCAATACAGTGAGCTGCCCCCCACTATACTGTACCACCCCCAATGCAGTGAGCTGCCCCCCACTATACTGTACAACCCCCAATACAGTGAGCTGCCCCCCACTATACTGTACAACCCCCAATACAGTGAGCTGCCCCCCACTATACTGTACAACCCCCAATACAGTGAGCTGCCCCCCCACTATACTATACCACCCCCAATACAGCGAACTGCCCCCACTATACTATACCACCCCCAATACAGTGAGCTGCCCCCACTATACTATACCACCCCCAGTACAGTGAGCTACCCCCACTATACTATACCACCCCCAATACAGTGAGCTGCCCCCCACTATACTATACAACCCCCAATACAGTGAGCTGCCCCCACTATACTATACAACCCCCAATACAGTGAACTGCCCCCCACTATACTGTACAACCCCCAATACAGTGAGCTGCCCCCCACTATACTATACAACCCTCAATACAGTGAGCTGCCCCCCACTATACTGTACAACCCCCAATACAGTGAGCTGCCCCCACTATACTGTACAACCTCCAATACAGCGAACTGCCCCCCACTATACTGTACAACCCCCAATACAGTGAGCTGCCCCCCAATATACTGTACAACCCCCAATACAGTGAGCTGCCTCCACTATACTATACCACCCCCAATACAGTGAGCTGCTCCCACTATACTATACCACCCCCAATACAGTGAGCTGCCCCCACTATACTATACCACCCCCAATACAGTGAGCTTCCCCCACTATACTATACCACCCCCAATACAGTGAGCTGCCCCCACTATACTATACCACCCCCAATACAGTGAGCTGCCCCCCAATATACTGTACAACCCCCAATACAGTGAGCTGCCCCCAACTATACTGTACCACCCCCAATACACTGAGCTGCCCCCACTATACTGTACCACCCCCAATACAGTTAGCTGCCCCCCACTATACTATACCACCCCAAATACAGCGAACTGCCCCCCACTATACTGTACAACCCCCAATACAGTGAGCTGCCCCCCAATATACTGTAAAACCCCCAATACAGTGAGCTGCCTCCACTATACTATACCACCCCTAATACAGTGAGCTGCCCCCACTATACTATACCACCCCCAATACAGTGAGCTGCCCCCACTATACTATACCACCCCCAATACAGTGAACTGCCCCCACTATACTATACCACCCCCAATACAGTGAGCTGCCCCCACTATACTATACCACCCCCAATACAGTGAGCTGCCCCCCAATATACTGTACAACCCCCAATACAGTGAGCTGCCCCCAACTATACTGTACCACCCCCAATGCACTGAGCTGCCCCCACTATACTGTACCACCCCCAATACAGTGAGCTGCCCCCCACTATACTATACCACCCCAAATACAGCGAACTGCCCCCCACTATACTGTACAACCCCCAATACAGTGAGCTGCCCCCCAATATACTGTACAACCCCCTATACAGTGAGCTGCCTCCACTATACTATACCACCCCCAATACAGTGAGCTGCCTCCACTATACTATACCACCCCCAATACAGTGAGCTGCCCCCACTATACTATACCACCCCCAATACAGTGAGCTGCCCCCACTATACTATACCACCCCCAATACAGTGAGCTGCCCCCCAATATACTGTACAACCCCCAATACAGTGAGCTGCCCCCAACTATACTGTACCACCCCCAATACAGTGAGCTGCCCCCACTATACTATACCACCCCCAATACAGTGAGCTGACCCCCAATATACTGTACAACCCCCAATACAGTGAGCTGCCCACACTATACTATACCACCCCCAATACAGTGAGCTGCCCCCCATTATACCACCCCCAATACAGTGAGCTGCCCCCCATTATACCACCCCCAATACAGTGAGCTGCCCCCAACTATACTATACCACCCCCAATACAGTGAGCTGCCCCCCACTATACTGTACCACCCCCAATACAGTGAGCTGCCCCCCACTATACTGTACAACCCCCAATACAGTGAGCTGCCCCCCACTATACTGTACCACCCCCAATACAGTGAGCTGCCCCCCACTATACTGTACAACCCCCAATACAGTGAGCTGCCCCCCACTATACTATACCACCCCCAATACAGTGAGCTGCCCCCCACTATACTGTACCACCCCCAATACAGTGAGCTGCCCCCCACTATACTGTACCACCCCCAATACAGTGAGCTGCCCCCCACTATACTGAACCACCCCCAATACAGTGAGCTGCCCCCCAACTATACTGTACAACCCCCAATACAGTGAGCTGCCCCCCACTATACTGTACAACCCCCAATACAGTGAGCTGCCCCCCACTATACTGTACAACCCCCAATACAGTGAGCTGCCCACCACTATACTGTACCACCCCCAGTACAGTGAGCTGCCCCCCACTATACTGTACAACCCCCAATACAGTGAGCTGCCCCCCACTATACTATACCACCCCCAATACAGTGAGCTGCCCCCCACTATACTGTACCACCCCCAATACAGTGAGCTGCCCCCCACTATACTGAGCCACCCCCAATACAGTGAGCTGCCCCCCAACTATACTGTACAACCCCCAATACAGTGAGCTGCCCCCCACTATACTGTACAACCCCCAATACAGTGAGCTGCCCCCCACTATACTGTACAACCCCCAATACAGTGAGCTGCCCACCACTATACTGTACCACCCCCAGTACAGTGAGCTGCCCCCCACTATACTGTACCACCCCCAATGCAGTGAGCTGCCCCCCACTATACTGTACAACCCGCAATACAGTGAGCTGCCCCCCACTATACTGTACAACCCCCAATGCAGTGAGCTGCCCCCCACTATACTGTACAACCCCCAATACAGTGAGCTGCCCCCCACTATACTATACCACCCCTAATACAGCGAACTTCCCCCCACTATAATGTACAACTCCCAATACAGCGAACTGTCCCCCACTATACTATACCACCCCCAATACAGTGAGCTGCCCCCACTAGACTATACATCCCCCAATACAGTGAGCTGCCCCCCACTATACTATACATCCCCCAATACAGTGAGCTGCCCCCCACTATACTATACCACCTCCAATACAGTGAGCTGCCCCCCACTATACTATACCAACCCCAATACAGTGACCTGCCCCCCACTAAAATGTACAACCCCCAATACAGCGAACTGCCCCCCACTATACTATACCACCCCCAATACAGTGAGCTGCCCCCCCACTATACTGTACAACCCCCAATACAGCGAATTGCCCCCCACTATACTATACCACCCCCAATACAGTGAGCTGCTCCCACTATACTATACCACCCCCAATACAGCGAACTGCCCCCCACTATACTATACCACCCCCAATACAGCGAGCTGCCCCCCACTATACTATACCACCCCCAATACAGCGAACTGCCCACCACTATACTATACCACCCCCAATACAGCGAACTGCCCCCCACTATACTATACCACCCCCAATACAGTGAGCTGCCCCCCACTATACTATACCACCCCCAATACAGCGAACTGCCCCCCACTATACTGTACAACCCCCAATACAGTGAGCTGCCCCCACTATACTATACCACCCCCAATACAGTGAGCTACTCCCCACTATACTTGTACATCCCCCAATACAGTGAATTGCCCCCCACTATAACTATACAATCCCCAATACAGTGAATTGCCCCCCACTATACTATACAATCCCCAATACAGCGAACTGCCCCCCACTATACTATACATCCCCAATACAGTGAACTGCCCACCACTATTCTATACAACCCCTAATACAGCGAACTGCCCCCCACTATACTATACATCCCCCAATACAGCGAACTGCCCCCCACTATACTATACATACCCCAATTCAGTGAATTGCCCCCCATTATAGTATACAACCCCCAATACAGTGAGCTGCCCCCCACTATACATCCCCCAATACAGTGAGCTGCCCCCCACTATACTATACAAACCCCAATACAGTGAACTGCCCCCCACTATAACTATACAACCCCCAATACAGTGAGCTGCCCCCACTATACTATACCACCCCCAATACAGTGAATTGCCCCCCACTATACTATACCACCCCAATACAGTGAGCTGCCCCCCACTATACTATACCACCCACAATACAGTGAGCTGACCCCCACTATACCACCCCTAATACATTGAGCTGCCCCCCACTATACAACCCCCAATACAGTGAGCTGCCCCCCCACTATACAATACCACCCCCAATACAGTAAACTGCCCCCCACTATACTATACCACCCCCAATACAGTGAGCTGCCCCCACTATACTATACAACCCCCAATACAGTGAACTGCCCCCCGCTATAACTATACAACCCCACAATACAGTGAGCTGCCCCCACTATACTATACCACCCCCAATACAGTGAATTGCCCCCCACTATACTATACAACCCCCAATACTGTGAACTGCCCCCCCACTATACTATACAATTCCTAATACAGCGAACTGCCCCCCACTATACTATACAATTCCTAATACAGTGAACTGCCCCCCACTATACAACCCCCAATACAGTGAGCTGCCCCCCACTATACAACCCCCAATATAGTGAGCTGCCCCCCCTATACTATACCACCCCCAACATAGTGAACTGCCCCCCACTATACTATACCACCCCCAATACAGTGAGCTGCCCCCCACTATACAACCCCCAATACAGTGAGCTGCCCCCACTATACTGTACAACCCCCAATACAGCGAACTGCCCCCCACTATACTATACAACCCCTAATACAGTGAGCTGCCCCCCACTATACAACCCCCAATACAGTGAGCTGCCCCCCACTATACAACCCCCAATACAGTGAGCTGCCCCCCCACTATACAATACCACCCCCAATACAGTGAACTGGCCCCCACTATACTATACAACCCCCAATACAGTAAGCTGCCCCTCACTATAACTATACAACCCCCATTACAGTGAACTGCCCCCACTATACTATACCACCCCCAATACAGTGAATTGCACCCCACTATACTATACCACCCCCAATACAGTGAGCTGCCCCCCACTATACTATACAACCCCCAATACAGTGAATTGCCCCCCACTATAACAATACAACCCCCAATACAGTGAGCTGCCCCCCTACTATACAATACCACCCCAATACAGTGAGCTGCCCCCCACTATACTATACCACCCCCAATACAGTGAACTGTCCCCCACTATACTATACCACTCCCAATACAATGAGCTGCCCCCCACTATACTATACAATCCCCAATACAGTGAATTGCCCCTCACTATACTATACAACCCCCAATACAGTGAACTGCCCCCCACTATACTGTACAACCCCCAATACAGTGAACTGCCCCCGACTATACTATACAACCCCCAATACAGTGAACTGCCCCCCACTATACTATACAATTCCTAATACAGTGAACTGCCCCCCACTATACAACAACCAATACAGTGAGCTGCCCCCCACTATACAACCCCCAATATAGTGAGCTGCCCCCCCTATACATTACCACCCCCAACATAGTGAACTGCCCCCCACTATACTATACCACCCCCAATACAGTGAGCTGCCCCCCACTATACAACCCCCAATACAGTGAGCTGCCCCCACTATACTGTACAACCCCCAATACAGCGAACTGCCCCCCACTATACTATACAACCCCTAATACAGTGAGCTGCCCCCCACTATACAACCCCCAATACAGTGAGCTGCCCCCCACTATACAACCCCCAATACAGTGAGCTGCCCCCCCACTATACAATACCACCCCCAATACAGTGAACTGGCCCCCACTATACTATACAACCCCCAATACAGTAAGCTGCCCCTCACTATAACTATACAACCCCCATTACAGTGAACTGCCCCCACTATACTATACCACCCCCAATACAGTGAATTGCACCCCACTATACTATACCACCCCCAATACAGTGAGCTGCCCCCCACTATACTATACAACCCCCAATACAGTGAATTGCCCCCCACTATAACAATACAACCCCCAATACAGTGAGCTGCCCCCCTACTATACAATACCACCCCAATACAGTGAGCTGCCCCCCACTATACTATACCACCCCCAATACAGTGAACTGTCCCCCACTATACTATACCACTCCCAATACAATGAGCTGCCCCCCACTATACTATACAATCCCCAATACAGTGAATTGCCCCTCACTATACTATACAACCCCCAATACAGTGAACTGCCCCCCACTATACTGTACAACCCCCAATACAGTGAACTGCCCCCGACTATACTATACAACCCCCAATACAGTGAACTGCCCCCCACTATACTATACAACCCCCAATACAGTGAACTGCCCCCACTATACTATACAACCCACAATACAGTGAGCTGCCCCCCTCTATACTATACCACCCCAATACAGTGAGCTGCCCCCCACTATACTGTACAACCCCCAATAAAGCGAACTGCCCCCCACTAAACTGTATAACCCCCAATACAGTGAACTGCCCCCCACTATACAATACCACCCCCAATACAGTGAACTGCCCCCCACTATACTATACATCCCCCAATACAGTGAGCTGCCCCCCCACTATACTATACCACCCCAATACAGTGAATTGCCCCCCACTATACTGTACAACCCCCAATACAGTGAGCTGCCCCCCACTATACTGTACAACCCCCAATACAGTGAGCTGCCCCCCACTATACTATATAACGCCCAATACAGTGAATTGCCCCCCACTATACTATACAACCCCCAATACAGCGAACTGCCCCCCACTATACTGTACAACCCCCAATACAGTGAGCTGCCCCCCACTATACTGTATAGCCCCCATTACAGTGAGCTGCCCCCCACTATACCACCCCCAATACAGTGAGCTGCCCCCACTATACAACCCCCAATACAGTGAGCTTCCCCCCCACTATACTGTACAACCCCCAATACATTGAGCTGCCCCCCACTATACTGTACAACCCCCAATACAGTGAGCTGCCCCCCACTATACTATACAACCCCCAATGCAGTGAGCTGCCCCCCACTATACTGTACAACCCCCAATACACTGAGCTGCCCCCCACTATACTATACAACCCCCAATACAGTGAGCTGCCCCCCACTATACTGTACAACCCCCAATACAGTGAGCTGCCCCCCACTATACTATACAACCCCCAATACAGTGAGCTGCCCCCCCCTATACTATGCAACCCCCATTACAGTGAGCTGCCCCCCCTATACTGTACAACCCCCAATACAGTGAGCTGCCCCCCACTATACTATACAACGCCCAATACAGTGAATTTCCCCCCACTATACTGTACAACCCCCAATACAGTGAGCTGCCCCCCCACTATACTGTATAGCCCCCCAATACAGTGAGCTGCCCCCCACTATACCACCCCCAATATAGTGAGCTGCCCCCACTATACAACCCCCAATACAGTGAGCTGCCCCCCCACTATACTGTACAACCCCCAATACAGTGAGCTGCCCCCCACTATACTGTACAACCCCCAATACAGTGAGCTACCCCCCACTATACTATACAACCCCCAATACAGTGAGCTGCCCCCCACTATACTACACAACCCCCAATACACTGAGCTGCCCCCCACTATACTATGCAACCCCCAATACACTGAGCTGCCCCCCACTATACTGTACAACCCCCAATACAGTGAGCTGCCCCCCACTATACTATACAACCCCCAATACAGTGAGCTGCCCCCACTATATTATACAACCCCCAATACTGTGAGCTTCCCCCCACTATACTATACAACCCCCAATACAGTGAACTGCCCCCCACTATACTGTACAACCCCCAATACAGTGAACTGCCCCCGACTATACTATACAACCCCCAATACAGTGAACTGCCCCCCACTATACTATACAATTCCTAATACAGTGAACTGCCCCCCACTATACAACCCCCAATACAGTGAGCTGCCCCCCACTATACAACCCCCAATATAGTGAGCTGCCCCCCTATACATTACCACCCCCAACATAGTGAACTGCCCCCCACTATACTATACCACCCCCAATACAGTGAGCTGCCCCCCACTATACAACCCCCAATACAGTGAGCTGCCCCCACTATACTGTACAACCCCCAATACAGCGAACTGCCCCCCACTATACTATACAACCCCTAATACAGTGAGCTGCCCCCCACTATACAACCCCCAATACAGTCAGCTGCCCCCCACTATACAACCCCCAATACAGTGAGCTGCCCCCCCACTATACAATACCACCCCCAATACAGTGAACTGGCCCCCACTATACTATACAACCCCCAATACAGTAAGCTGCCCCTCACTATAACTATACAACCCCCATTACAGTGAACTGCCCCCACTATACTATACCACCCCCAATACAGTGAATTGCACCCCACTATACTATACCACCCCCAATACAGTGAGCTGCCCCCCACTATACTATACAACCCCCAATACAGTGAATTGCCCCCCACTATAACAATACAACCCCCAATACAGTGAGCTGCCCCCCTACTATACAATACCACCCCAATACAGTGAGCTGCCCCCCACTATACTATACCACCCCCAATACAGTGAACTGTCCCCCACTATACTATACCACTCCCAATACAATGAGCTGCCCCCCACTATACTATACAATCCCCAATACAGTGAATTGCCCCTCACTATACTATACAACCCCCAATACAGTGAACTGCCCCCCACTATACTGTACAACCCCCAATACAGTGAACTGCCCCCGACTATACTATACAACCCCCAATACAGTGAACTGCCCCCCACTATACTATACAACCCCCAATACAGTGAACTGCCCCCACTAGACTATACAACCCACAATACAGTGAGCTGCCCCCCTCTATACTATACCACCCCAATACAGTGAGCTGCCCCCCACTATACTGTACAACCCCCAATAAAGCGAACTGCCCCCCACTAAACTGTATAACCCCCAATACAGCGAACTGCCCCCCACTATACAATACCACCCCCAATACAGTGAACTGCCCCCCACTATACTATACATCCCCCAATACAGTGAGCTGCCCCCCCACTATACTATACCACCCCAATACAGTGAATTGCCCCCCACTATACTGTACAACCCCCAATACAGCGAGCTGCCCCCCACTATACTGTACAACCCCCAATACAGTGAGCTGCCCCCCACTATACTATATAACGCCCAATACAGTGAATTGCCCCCCACTATACTATACAACCCCCAATACAGCGAACTGCCCCCCACTATACTGTACAACCCCCAATACAGTGAGCTGCCCCCCACTATACTGTATAGCCCCCAATACAGTGAGCTGCCCCCCACTATACCACCCCCAATACAGTGAATTGCCCCCCCACTATACTATACCACCCCCAATACAGTGATCTGCCCCCCACTATACTGTACAACCTCCAATACAGTGAATTGCCCCCCACTATACAACCCCCAATACAGGGAGCTGCCCCCCACTATACTGTACAACCTCCAATACAGTGAATTGCCCCCCACCATACAACCCCCAATACAGTGAGCTGCCACCACTATACAACCCCTATTACAGTGAATTGCCCCCCACTATACTATACAACCCCCAATACACTGAGCTGCCCCCACTATACTATACAACCCCTAATACAGTGAATTGCCCCCCACTATACAATACAATCCCCAATACAGTGAGCTGCCCCCCACTATACTATACCACCCCCAATACAGTGAGCTGCCCCCACTATACTATACCACCCCCAACACAGCGAACTGCCCCCACTATACAATACAACCCCCAATACAGTGAGCTGCCCCCCACTATACAACCCCCAATACAGTGAGCTTCCCCCCCACTATACAATACCACCCCCAATACAGTGAACTGCCCCCACTATACTATACCACCCCCCATACAGTGAGCTGCCCCCCACTATACTATACAACCCCCAATACAGTGAACTGCCCCCCACTATAACTATACAACCCTCAATACAGTGAATTGCCCCCCACTATACTATACCACCCCCAATACAGTGAGCTGCCCCCCACTATACTATACCACCCCCAATACAGTGAGCTGCCCCCCACTATACGACCCCTAATACAGTGAATTGCCCCCCACTATACTATACAACCCCCAATACACTGAGCTGCCCCCACTATACTATACAACCCCCAATACAGTGAATTGCCCCCCTCTATACTGTACAACCCCCAATACAGTGAGCTGCCCCCCACTATACTATACCACCCCCAATACAGTGAGCTGCCCCCCACTATACCACCCCCAATACAGTGAGCTGTCCCCACTATACTATACCACCGCCAATACAGTGAGCTGCCCCCCACTATACCACCCCCAATACAGTGAGCTGCCCCCCACTATACTATACCACCCCCAATACAGCAAACTGCCCCCACTATACAATACAACCCCCAATACAGTGAGCTGCCCCCCACTATACTATACCACCCCCAATACAGTGAACTGCCCCCCACTATACTATACCACCCCCAATACAGTGAGCTGCCCCCCACTATACTATACCACCCCCAATACTGTGAGCTGCCCCCCACTATACTATACCACCCCTAATACAGTGAGCTGCCCCCCACTATAGTATACCACCCCCAATACAGTGAGCTGCCCCCCACTATACTGTACAACCCCCAATACAGTGAGCTGCCCCCCACTATACTGTACAACCCCCAATACAGCGAATTGCCCTCCACTATACAATACAACCCCCAATACAGTGAGCTGCCCCCACTATACTATACCACACCTAATACAGTGAGCTGCCCCCCACTATACAATACAACCCCCAATACAGTAAGCTGCCCCCCACTATGCTATACCACCCCCAATAGAGCAAACTGCCCCCACTATACAATACATCCCCCAATATAGTGAGCTGCCCCCCACTATACTATACCACCCCCAATAGTGAACTGCCCCCCACTATACTATACCACCCCTAATACAGTGAGCTGCCCCCCACTATACTATACCACCCCCAATACAGTGAGCTGCCCCCACTATGCTATACCACCCCCAATACAGTGAGCTGCCCCCCACTATACTATACCACCCCTAATACAGTGAGCTGCCCCCCACTATAGTATACCACCCCCAATACAGTGACCTGCCCCCACTATACTGTACAACCCCCAATACAGTGAGCTGCCCCCCACTATACTGTACAACCCCCAATACAGCGAATTGCCCCCCACTATACAATACAACCCCCAATACAGTTAGCTGCCCCCACTATACTATACCACACCTAATACAGTGAGCTGCCCCCCACTATACAATACAACCCCCAATACAGTGAGCTGCCCCCCACTATACTATACCACCCCCAATACAGTGAGCTGCCCCCCACTATACCACCCCCAATACAGTGAGCTGTCCCCACTATACTATACCACCCCAAATACAGTGAGCTTCCCCCCACTATACCACCCCCAATACAGTGAGCTGCCCCCACTATACTATACCACCCCCAATACAGCGAACTGCCCCCACTATACAATACAACCCCCAATACAGTGAGCTGCCCCCCACTATACTATACCACCCCCAATACAGTGAACTGCCCCCCACTATACTATACCACCCCTAATACAGTGAGCTGCCCCCCACTATACTGTACAACCCCCAATACAGTGAGCTGCCCCCCACTATACTATACCACCCCCAATACAGTGAGCTGTCCCCACTATTCTATACCACCCCCAATACAGTGAGCTGCCCCCCACTATACCACCCCCAATACAGTGAGCTGCCCCCCACTATACTATACCACCCCTAATACAGCAAACTGCCCCCACTATACAATACAACCCCCAATACAGTGAGCTGCCCCCCACTATACTATACCACCCCTAATACAGTGAGCTGCCCCCCACTATACTATACAACCCCCAATACAGTGAGCTGCCCCCCACTATACTATACCACCCCCAATACAGTGAGCTGCCCCCCACTATACTATACCACCCCCAATACAGTGAGCTGCCCCCCACTATACTATACAACCCCCAGTACAGTGAGCTGCCCCCCACTATACTATACCACCCCCAATACAGTGAGCTGCCCCCCACTATAGTATACCACCCCCAATACAGTGAGATGCCCCCCACTATACTGTATAACCCCCAATACAGTGAGCTGCCCCCCACTGTACTATACAACCCCCAATACAGTGAATTGCCCTTCATTATATCCCCCTCAAAACACACTATACTGTTAACCCTCATATCCACAAATCTCGCATTGCACAAATCCCGGCAGCTTTGGTCCCATTGCGGCCTCGGATTATGTTAGCTTGATCTCAGCAGACAACTGTGACCAATCTGTTATTGCTGAGGTCCATAAATACTGTTGTGTGAAACATGGATTTTTGTGAGTACTCACCGTAAAATCCTTTTCTCCGAGACGCTCATTGGGGGACACAGATACTGTGGGTGTATGCTTCTGCCGCTAGGAGGCTGACACTAAGTGAAAAAAGAGGTTAGCTCCTCCTCCGCAGTATACACCCTCGCCCCTATTTCGGGCGGAAATCAGTTTGGTGCCAAAGCAGTAGGAGGACAAAAAAAAAATCAGCCTTAATACAGGTACAACATGTCCAAAGGAAAACACCACCCTTATATCAAATAAGTAAACACATATTAATTTAAACAAGAGCCAACTGGCAAATAGGGTGGGTGCTGTGTCCCCCAATGAGCGTCTCGGAGAAAAGGATTTTACGTGAGTACTCACAAAAATCCATGTTTCTCCTTCGTCTCATTGGGGGACACAGATACTGTGGGACGTCCTAAAGCAGTCCCTGGGTGGGAGATTGACTCACCGATCCAAGCTACATGCACCTCCTGTTTAAAGGTGCGCCACCGCTGCTTGGAGAATCCTTCTACCCAGGCTTGCATCCGCCGAGGCCTGAGTATGGATATTATGTTTGGCAAATGTGTGCAGGCTGGACCAGGTTGCTGCCTTGCAAACCTGTTCTGTCGAAGCCTGGTGCCAAAGCGCCCAAGAGGCGCCCACCGACCGGGTAGAGTGCGCTCTGATCCCTGGCGGAATCGGCGTGCCTCTAATGCAGTAGGACTCCTGAATAGTCAAACGAATCTATCTGGCTATGGTCGACTTTGCGGCAGCGAGTCCCTTCCTGCGTTCTTCAGGGAGCACGAACCGCGTGTCCAGCTGAGGAAAGGGTGCCATCCGTGACACGTACCTCCGGAGGGCTCATACCAGGTCGAACGTGTGAAGAGCCGCCTTCCACACGGTGCACCGGTGCTGGACAAAATGAAGGCAAAGCAACATCTTCATTGATGTGACAAAGAGGACAAGACCTTCGGCAGAAAAAGAGGGGCTGGTCTGAGGACCACCTTATACCTATGGAAAGTGAGGAACGGAGCTCGGCAGGATAGAGCTGCCAGCTCTGAAACCCGCCTGATGGAAGTGATGGCCACTAGGGGAACAACTTTCCAGGAAAGGTACCTCATAGCGATATCCTGAAGCGGTTCCAATGGAGCTTCCTGCAGAACACTTAGGACCATGTTAGGAACCCAGGCGTCCATCGGCGCCATATAGGGAGGTATCAAGTGGGACACTCCCCGGATGAAAAGTTTTCACCTGCAAATTGGTAGCAACCCTGCACCGGAACAGGACGGATAAGGCCGACATTTGTCTCCTGCGGAAACCTGGGGCAAAGCCCGAGTCTAATGCTCTACCGACTGAGCTATCCGGGCTCTCTGAGCCCGACTGGAGAAAAACCAAGATGTTGGGAGATCGAGAATCTTAGCGGAGAAACACCGCGGCCTCGACATCAAGCAAAGAACACCTTCCAGGTGTGGTGGTAAATTCATGCTGAAGCAGGCCTCCGGGCGCTAATCGTTGTATCGACCACCTTGCTCCCGAACCCTGCCTGGGTTAGAATCCAAGATTCAACGGCCTTGCCGTTAAACACAAGGTCCCTGAGTTCGGGTGGCAAATTAGCCCTTGAGACGGTAGATCTGGGTGCTCTAGCAGGCGCCCAGGAACATCGGCGAGCAGCTGCCTTAGATCTGCGTACCACGCTCGACGGGGCCAGTCTGGGGCCAGCAGAATCGTCGGCCCCCCTTCCGTCTTGATCCCTTTGCTGACTCTCGAGAGTAGTGGCAGTGGGGAAAATAGATATGGGAGGCGATACTGGTTCCATGGTAGAACCAACGCGTCCACCGCGAATGCCTGCGGGTCCCTGGCCCGAGCGACATGTGGGCACCTTGGCATTCACTCTGGAAACCATCAGGTCCACATCCGGAGCTCCCTACAGTTGACAAATCTGTTGAAGAACTTCGGGATGTAGAGACCACTCTCCGGATGCAAGACCCTGCCGGCTGAGGAAGTCTGCCGCCCAATTTTCCGCGCCAGGGATGTGGACAGCTGAAATCACCGAGTGGTTTGCTTCGGCCCACTGAAGAATGTGCTCCACCTCGCGCATGTTTGTTCTGCTGCGGGTGCCCCCCTGACAAATTATGTAAACCACCGCCGTGGCGATGTCCGATGGAATCCGGACGGGGCGGCCTGCTAGAAAGTGATGAAACTTCTGCAGAGCCAGCCGAATTGCTCGTATCCCCAATAAGTTGGTCGGGAGGCGTGCCTCCTGTGGCAACCACCGTTCCTGGGTTGCGTGGTGGCGAAACACCGCTCCCCAACCGAGGTGACTGACGTTGATTGTCATTATCAGCCCATGACATGGGGGGGAAAGGTTTCCCCTAGGCCAGAGAAGAACTGGTTATCCGAACGACTGCCTGACTTGAGAGGACAGTTTGCACCGCCGATCGAGCGTGAAAGGATTCTTGTCCCAGGCTGACACGAGGCGTGCTGCAGGGGGTGAAGGATGGAACTGGACGAAAGTTATCGCTTCGATTGCTGCCACCATTTTCCCTAGGATCCTTATCGCGGATCGGATGGTATGAGGGACTGGTTGGCGTAGTGTCCGGACTCCCTGCCGGAGACTAGCGCCCTTTCCTGAGGGAGAATTATCAACCTTCAGCAAGCGTCGAAGATCATTCCTAGGAAGGAGATCCTCTGAGCTGGCACAAGGGATGATTTCTTTGCATTGACCAACCATCTAAGCGGCAAGAGTATCTAGCGTGATGTTGACACCTTCCTCACATGCCCATATTGACGGCACTTGACAAAGAGGTCGTCCAGATAAGGCAAGATGACTATGCCTCGAGAATGTAGTGTGGCCCTGACAATTGCCATAACCTTTGTGAACACTCTGGGAGCCGTGGCTAGCCCGAAGGGTAGCGCTACGAACTGCAAATGCTGAACGCTGATGACGAAGCGTAGCCGCCTCTGATGAGGAGGAAAAAATGGGAATATGCAGAAATGCGTCCTGGCTGTCAATTGAGGCCAAGTATTCTCACTGCTCCATGACCGCTATGACTGAACGGAGACTCCATCCGGAAATGTCTGATCCTGATGAATTTGTTCAGAAGCTTCAGGTCCAAAAAACAGGCCTGACAGACCCGTCCTTTTTGGGAACCGCAAAAAGTTTGGAATGAAACCCCTGAGCTCTTCTGTGTTCCGGCACTGGAACAATGACTCCGTTGTGCAGGAGCGACTTGATGGCTCCCAATAGAGCCCTTACCTGGGTATCCACCCTGGGAAGCCGGGAAAGAAAAAACCATCTTGGAGGGTATCTGACAAATTCTATTTTGTAACCGGAGGACACCAATTCTTTTACCCATGCGTCGTGAGCGATGTTGGCCCAGACGTGGTGAAAACAGTAGGCGGCCGCCCACTTTGCTGGTGTCGTCTGGTAAAGACCTCGAGTCATTTGGCCGATGATCCTTAGGATCTGGGTCCCCTCGATCTGGCCTGTTGAGCACGCATTCTCCCCAACAGGTTGGCTCTATATGACCTGCCGCTCCCTATCCTGATTGGGGCAGCCTGAGGTGGCGGAATTGGGCCCCGTAGTCCACCCGGAGTCCTTTAACGCATGACCCCGGACCGGTCTCCTATTCGGGTCCCGGACCAGGCTCAGGCTGCTTAGCGGCCACCACCTGACCAATGCCGTCACGCCCGGCCTAGAATGGCCGGTGGCACTGTGAAAGGCCCGAAAACGTGCCTGAACCGGGTGACGAAAAAACGATTTAACCTTCTGTTGAGGGAGAAACCCGCTCTTTCCTCCTGTGGAGTCGGAGATAAATTGATACACAAATTGGCGGCCGCACTGATAAGGCAGGGAAGTCAAGGACTTCTTGGAAGTAGAATCGGCCCGCCATGTCCTCAACCATAGGGCTCTTCAGATAGAGATTGCATTAGCGGCAGCAAGTGCTGAACAATTGGCCGCATCCAAAGACGCATTCAATGCATAATCTCCGGCTATCTTCATCTGACATGTGACCTCCGAGATCTCTGCAGGTAGATCCTGCTCCTGCGCGACCTTGTTTAATGTTTCTGACTATGATATCATAGCCTTGGCTACCCAAGTTGCTGCGAACGAGGGAGCGAGTGCAGACCCTGACGCCTCATATACTGAACGACCTAGGCTCTCAATAAGGCAGTCTGTGGGATCTTTAATCGAGGAAACCCTAGGGACAGATAACAGGGTCTTAGTGGCCAGGCGTGAAACCGGAGGATCCACTATCGGGGATTCCATCCATTGTTTACGGAGGTCCGGAGCAAACGGATAACGTTTCGAGTGCCCTTTAACCCGAGAAAAATGCAATCTTGGACGTTCTCTGCGCCGCTGCACTATGTCCTCAAACTCAGGGTGAGAGGAAAAAATTCTGTGCAGCCGCTTCACCCGTTTACATGCCACTTTACGCCCCGTAGCCGCTGCGGTATCATCCTCAATCCCCAGGGTCTGATTGATGGCTTCTCTGAGGCTGTCCACTGTTTCACGTGACCCTGGAGTGTCCAGGTCCATGGGCTCGTCTGAGTCGCAATCTGAGGTCTGCTCGCTATCAACCACTGGTGATGGGGAGCGAGAAGCAGACCTTACGGATGCCGAAGGCACCAGATGGACTGGGCGACACCGGGTCTGCCTGGAGTGAGGGTGGCCCCTGCAGGCCGGAGGCTCCTGTGAGGTGGAGGTTCCCTCTAAAGGCGGTGAGACACTGTCCCTGCCCCTATCTGGGGCTTGAAGGGATTCTATTGCTCTCGTAAGACGCCATGTACTGTGACAGTGATCGGGCACACTCCGGGGCATTTGACACATTGGTCGCGATCGCAGGGGAGGGCTCCTGGGCGCACTTGGATTCGCAGGCTTCGCATAAATGCTGCTCTGCACCCGCGGAAACGCAGCCCGACAAGAGATGCATGCCGTGTAAAAGAACGTGTGCACCTTTGCTTTTGTTCGGACATGCTGTATCTGTCCGCTGCTGGGGATATGGGGAGGAGGTAGCCTCTCGGGCAGCACTTACCCCAGTCCTGCGCCCCCCCGACCTGGATGCTTCCTTTAAATCGCGCGCCGACATCTGTGGCGCGCACCAGCCTGTAAAATCGCTCTAGTGGCTGTACTCCCACTTTGCGGCCTAGCCCGTGCTCCGAAGCCGGGGCCTCGATTTTTACCGCCGCCGAGTGCGGGGCGGGCTGCCGGAAGTGACATGCAGCCCTGAGGGCGGAACTTCCGGCCGCGGCCTAGCTCCGGCCGAAGTCGCAGCCTCAATTTTTCCCCTACCCGACCGGGGGGGGGGGGAGGTGGGCGCGGTACCAAAAGTGGAAAAGTGGCGCTACTGACCGGCGCAGTGTTCCTGTCCTGACGGATCCAGCCCTTCTCTTGCATGGCTAGTGGACACCGCGAGGCGTGCTGCGGCTGTGGGCTCCAGCCCGAAATCTTCGCAGGAGCCCTCCCCGACCCTCTCCTCACCGATGATCTTCTTCAGCCTGAGCGCAGGTATGTGAGGGGGTCTTTGATAAAAAATAGGACGGTGCAGGTACCCTAGCTCCATCTAACCCCTACAGGGGGTGAGGAGAGCGACCGTCCGCCACCTTGCAGCACCGCCGTCTAGCGTTGGTGGAGCAGTGGCGGCCGCACAGACTAGTCTTGTGCCTCTGTGCAAGCCATGGTTTCAATACCTAGGGGTGGACAGGGCTAAGTCTGGCATAATGTCCCACGTTGCGGGAGAGAAAAACGTGGAGGGACACTCGCACGTGGTCGCCCGTTGATGGTTTGGGGAAATCGGATCCTTTCAATAGGATGCGTTGCCCCTGTCTTATCTTCATAAAATAAAAAAACAAAGAAAAAAATAGATGTCTGGGGAAAAGTCCCAGAGATGTCCCTCGGTGCGGGAAAGGATACGCGGAGACGATACTCAACGCGTGCTCGCCCGTTGATGGTTTGGGGAGATCGGACACTTTCAATAGGATCCGTCGCCCCTGTCTCATCTTCATAGTAAACTAGAAAAAAATAGTCTGGAGAGATCCAGACTGTGAGTGCCTCCATAGGACACTAAGCAAAAAACTGATTTCCGCCCGCAATAGAATGCGCACAGAATGGAACCAATTCACACCTTCTGATGCCTTTGAAGGGAGACACCAAATGGGACCTAGTGCAGCCTGACAATATCTTTTTACTATGGGAAACAAGGGCTAAGACAAAAAAAAAGGATTATGTGGGAAACATTTCACACCTCTGATGCCTTTTGAAGAGCGACACCAAATTGCAGCCTGACACTATTTACTATGAGAAAGAAAGGTTACACAGAGTGTTGAGAGAATTCATGTGTTCATTGGTCGAGTCGCCATGGTCCAGTCACAAAGCAGGAATTAGAATATTAACATGAAGGGCTGGTCTAGAAATCTGATCTCCTGGCTAAACCTATAAATTGGGCCCTCCACAACGAAAGTCACAGATTGAGGAACAGTCGATCTGATCTGCTCCATTTCATATTCCCCCCCAGAGAACAGAATACCAGACTGCAATGTTCTATATTTCTGTAAGTTTCTCGCTTTTATTGTATCGCTGTTTTGCATATTTGTATGTCACTGTTTATTTCCATATTTTTATACCCTTTTATTGTAAGCACTGCACCTTTTATATTAAAACTTAAAACTTTAATAAGTCTGAACCTTTTATGCTCTAATAGAATCCATATCCTTAGAGTGTGCGCTCCTGGTGATTGGCACATAGTAGTAGTATCTCCGGGACTCATCGCCCGTGTGTTCGGTGAGTGTTGGCAGCGTGTATGAGCGGGGTGCGTGGTCTGTGTCGGGGTGTGATTTATGCTCCCACTGTAGCATAGGACAGAGGGTGAATGCTGGACTGAGTGAGAGGAGATAGATTAACCCTTGCAGGCGCAACCCCAAGTCACATGCTGAGAAGCGGGTACATGACAGATTGGCGACAGCGGTGGGATAGAATGTATTTCTATTAAAGCATTAGTGCATGGTGTAAGCAATTATTCCCTGTACTAAAGAGTTGGTATCCTTGCGAGGAGAGCACCAGCTCTACAAGGTTCAGCTCGGTGCTTACTTACACATACTTCTAAACACTAAAACTTCCCCGTTTTTCTGTTCTATCTTTTATTCTGTTCATCGATATGGCAGCCCTGTACAAGAAGCAGAGCAGAGAGGCTCTGACCGACCTCTGTGAGCAGAGAGGAATAGAGGCAGCCGACAGATCCAAGGAACTGCTGATACGCGCCTTGGTCGAGCAGGACAGAGCGAAATACTGAAGCATCTGGGCAAGGAGAGAGTCCCAGCAATGCCAGCTCTTGCACCGGAGATACCTGATGGAGGTGCCAGTAATGCCAGTGCTGCGGAGCCTATGGACTCTACAAATGGCTTTACAACAGCTGGGAACAAGTGATCCCGATCTGCGCCTGCAGCTTATTCTACAGCACCGACAGGCTGAGAGAGAGGCTGCAGAATGCCGGGAGGAGAGAGAGGCTGCAGAACGCCGGGAGGAGAGAGAGGCTGTAGAACACCGGGAGGAGAGAGAGGCTGCAGAACGCCGGGAGGAGAGAGAGGCTGTAGAACACCGGGAGGAGAGAGAGGCTGCAGAACGCCGGGAGGAGAGAGAGGCTGCAGAACGCCGAGAGGAGAGAGAGGCTCCAGAACGCCGGGAGGAGAGAGAGGCTGTAGAACACCGGGAGGAGAGAGAGGCTGCAGAACGCCGGGAGGAGAGAGAGGCTGCAGAACGCCGGGAGGAGAGAGAGGCTGCAGAACGCCGGGAGAGGAGAGAGGCTGCAGAACGCCGGGAGAGGAGAGGCTGCAGAACGCCGAGAGGAGAGAGAGACTGCAGAACGCCGAGAGGAGAGAGAGACTGCAGAACGCCGAGAGGAGAGAGAGGCTGCAGAACGCCGGGACCAGGATGAGAGAGAGGCTGCAGAACGCCGAGAGGAGAGAGAGGCTGCAGAACGCCGGGAGGAGAGAGAGGCTGCAGAACGCCGAGAGGAGAGAGAGGCTGCAGAACGCCGAGAGGAGAGAGAGGCTGCAGAACGCCGAGAGGAGAGAGAGGCTGCAGAACGCCGAGAGGAGAGAGAGGCTGCAGAACGCTGAGAGGAGAGAGAGGCTGCAGAACGCTGGGAGGAGAGAGAGGCTGCAGAACGCTGGGAGGAGAGAGAGGCTGCGGAACTCCGGGACCAGGATGAGAGAGAGGCTGCAGAACGCCGAGAGGAGAGAGAGGCTGCAGAACGCTGAGAGGAGAGAGAGGCTGCAGAACGCCAAGAGGATAGAGAGGCTGCAGAACGCCGGGAGGAGAGAGAGGCTGCAGAACGCCGGGAGGAGAGAGAGGCTGCAGAACGCCGGGAGGAGAGAGAAGCTGCAGAACGCCGGGACCAGGATGAGAGAGAGGCTGCAGAACGCCGGGACCAGGATGAGAGAGAGGCTGCAGAACGCCGGGAGGAGAGAGAGGCTGCAGAACGCCGGGAGAGGAGAGAGGCTGCAGAACGCCGAGAGGAGAGAGAGACTGCAGAACGCCGAGAGGAGAGAGAGACTGCAGAACGCCGGGAGGAGAGAGAGGCTGCAGAACGCCGGGAGGAGAGAGAGGCTGCAGAACGCCGGGAGGAGAGAGAGGCTGCAGAACGCCGGGAGGAGAGAGAGGCTGCAGAACGCCGGGAGGAGAGAGAGGCTGCAGAACGCCGAGAGGAGAGAGAGGCTGCAGAACGCCGGGAGGAGAGAGGCTGCAGAACGCTGAGAGGAGAGAGAGGCTGCAGAACGCTGGGAGGAGAGAGAGGCTGCAGAACGCCAAGAGGAGAGAGAGGCTGCGGAACTCCGGGACCAGGATGAGAGAGAGGCTGCAGAACGCTGAGAGGAGAGAGAGGCTGCAGAACGCTGAGAGGAGAGAGAGGCTGCAGAACGCCAAGAGGATAGAGAGGCTGCAGAACGCCGGGAGGAGAGAGAGGCTGCAGAACGCCGGGAGGAGAGAGAGGCTGCAGAACGCCGGGAGGAGAGAGAAGCTGCAGAACGCCGGGACCAGGATGAGAGAGAGGCTGCAGAACGCCGGGACCAGGATGAGAGAGAGGCTGCAGAACGCCGGGAGGAGAGAGAGGCTGCAGAACGCCGGGAGAGGAGAGAGGCTGCAGAACGCCGAGAGGAGAGAGAGACTGCAGAACGCCGAGAGGAGAGAGAGACTGCAGAACGCCGGGAGGAGAGAGAGGCTGCAGAACGCCGGGAGGAGAGAGAGGCTGCAGAACGCCGGGAGGAGAGAGAGGCTGCAGAACGCCGGGAGGAGACAGCTTTCAAGCTTCAGATGGCTCAAACAGAAAGGGGTAACAGTCCGCAGCTAACCTCCTCCAGGACATAAATCCAAGGAAACCACGTCTGGAAAACTTCCCTGTGATGGAGAAGGATATGGACTTAGATACTTTTCTTTCGGGGGTTTGAAAACCCCTGCAGGCAATACCATCTACCCTGTGAGCAGTGGGCGCAGGGTTGAGAGGCAAAGCCCTGGAAGTTTTTGCTGGCCTCCCACCAGAGCTAGATGGGAACTATGAGGCCATAAAAGAGGCCCTGATCAGGAAGTACAACCTAACCCCAGAAGTGTATCGGAGAAAGCTCCGGAACCTACAACATGGATCAACGGACAGCTATGCGGATGTTGTGAGCACCTTGAGGACCACGTTCCACCAATGGATCAGGGGACTTTCAGTTAACAGTCTTAAGGCTTTAACAGATCTTATAGTCAAGGATCAGTATCTTCATATGTGCCCCACGGATGTACGACAATTTGTGTGTGATCGGGAGCCACGAACTGCGGATCAGGCCTCAAAGATTGCTGACTGCTATGTGGCTATGAGTTTTTTGAGAAAGAACAAGCTATTGTTCGAAACGCGTAATCTACTACTTGTTACTCATGTGAACACACCATTTTTTGCTCTGTTTTGGACTTGTTTTTAACAATAAATTGGACTTGTATTTGCAAAGCTGGACCTTTTTTCTTTTTCCTTGGTTACTGCTATGTGGCCAACAGGATGCCTGAGGTGCGGAAGCCATCGGGATTCAGCTGGAAGGGAGGTAAGCCAAACGGGGGACCCTTCTCCCTCTGCCGGCCGCTCACCAGTGCTGCCCAAGTCCACCTCCTATGGGGTCCCGGGGACTAGACATTCTCTAGGCACGCCGATGCTTCTCCTGCAACAAAGTGGGACATGTGAGCTCTGTCTGCCCTGATAGGGAGAAATGTCCAACTACAACCACAAAGCCGTCTGGGCCCCCACCGTCTGTCCTCTTTGTGGCCGGCTCTGATGTGAGGACCAGTGAGAAATGTCAATCTGTCAGTGTTGGCAATAATGTGACCATTGGCCTCAAAGACACTGGGGCAGAGGTGACTCTGATGCGTCCAGCTATGGTAAACCCTGCGGATATCATACCAGGAAGGACTAGGTCAATAACCGGGATTGGAGGTGTCAGCCCTGCCGTGCCCATGGCCTGTGTGTACCTGGACTGGGGAGCAGGGAAAGGACTGAGAGAGGTGGGAGTATGAGGCTATTCCCACCAATGTGCTGCTAGGCGCAGACTTGGGGAGGATGGTGTCCCACTATGTCCCTACCATGCAAGTAAATGCTACAGAGAAGGTGGAAGAAAGCAACTCACCTGAGATCCCGTGCGAGGAGGGAAAATGTACCAATGCACAGGAATGTACGTATGTGGCAGCTGTGATCAGGAGTCAGGCTGCGGCTCAGACTCAACCCCAGAGATTAGAGGATGAGGCTCAGACTGAACTGCCAGAACAGGACCATACTGTGGCCCAGGAGCCCCCTCACATGGCAGACCCAACAAGGCCCCTGATAACCAACACTGAAGACTCCGCTTCAGACTAGAGACTGGCAGTCACACTAGGCCGGGGCTGCAGACTGACCGTCAGAGCTTCCAGGAGGCCCTGCGGACAGATGTCAGTCTGGAGAAGCTCAGATGTCTTGCAGACAGTATCGGACTAGGGTGCTAAGGGCCCACCAGTAACACTGACTTTGGGGAGAAGGGGCCCACTTTTCACCTGCATACAAATATTACACTACCCTTGTTCACAAATTTACCCATATTTCTATATTATAATAAGCTGGGTAGTTTGGTTAATGAATGATGAGATGCTGTTTATTTCTGTAGAGTGAATCCAGTGAATTATGCCAAGTACTGCCCATACAGTGGGGTTGGGGGCCACATTGGACAGGGGCCCACAGGGGGATTCCCCTGTTACCCTGTGGGCCAGTCCGAGTCTGCTTGCAGAACAACCCCCCACTGCTTCTGACAAACGGAGAATATCCTGGGACCTGGGCAGACTGTATAAAGACTCTCCCCACTGATACTACAGAACCTTGGGACTGGGAAAAGCGGCTGGTCGTCCCGTATCTATTCAGGGAACAATTATTGAGAATTGCTCATGAAATTCCTCTGGCTGGACACTTTGGAGTACAAAAGACTAAAGCTCGCCTGACACATAACTGCTATTGGCCCAAGATGGGGACAGATATAGCCAACTACTGTCGATCCTGCGTAATTTGTCAGAGTTGGAAAGTCTGGGGATATACAGAAAGCCCCACCGATACCACTGCCAGTGATCGATGAGCCCTTCCAGCGAGTGGCATGGATATCATAGGGCCACTTACAATCCCTAGCAGCTCTGGCAGAAAGTTCATACTCACAGTGGTGGACTATGCTACACGGTATCCGGAAGCTGCGGCGCTGTCCTCCATCCGAGCAGACAAAGTGGCGGAGGCTTTACTGACTGTTTTCTCCGGTGTGGTTTCCCCAGGGAAATGCTAACCAATCAGGGAACCCAATTCATGTCCGATCTGATGGAAAGCCTCTGCGAGGAAATACAAGGGCAGCATTTTGTGGCCAGCGCCTGTCATCCCCAAACCAACGGACTCTGCGAGCGTTTGAACAGGACATTGAGGCCATGTGCCCACGCTAGCGTCTGTAAACGCTCAGGAATCGCATCCCCTTTCCCAGAAAACGCCCGTCTTTTTCCGTGCAATTCTTGCGCGTTTTTGACGCGTTTTTTGACGCGTTTTCTGGGAACATTGGGGGAATGCTAAAAACGCTCAGCTATGCGGAAATTAATGAGCATGCTGCGTTTTTAGCTGCTAAGCGATTCCTGAGCGGTTAAAAACGCATGCATTGGCACAAAAAGCCAAAAATGCATGCAAATTAATTGGAAGCATCTGGTAAGCGTTTCTGCAGCGTCTGATCCGGCACAAACGCTGCGGAAACGCTTAACAAAACGCAACGTGGGCGCACAGCCTAAAACAAATGCTCAAACTGCTGGAGACTGGAGGAAGAGACTGGGAGCGGTGCCTCCCCCATCTGTCTGTGTACAGAGAGGTACCTCAGGCGTCTACAGGATTCTCCCCCTTTGAACTGGTTTATGGGAGGAGGGTCAGGGGGCCACTTGATTTGATTAAGGACTGTTGGGAGGGTGACCCCCAAAACTACGGGCGTCTCGGTGGTTGAATATGTACTGCGGCTCAGAGAAAAACTGAGCAACCTGGCCCATGAGAGTGTGACCCAGGCCCAAATCAATCAGAAGGTCTGGTACAACCCGTAATGCCAGACTGGGGGCCTACGAGGAGGGGCAGAAGGTTTGGGTGCTGGTCCCTATGGTACAGAATAAATTACAGGCCGCACGGGACGGACCATACACTGTACACAAGCGGCTAAATGCTGTTATCTATGTGGTGACCCTAGAGGAGCACGCCAAGCGTCAGAAGGTATTCCAGGGAAATATGGTGAAGGCTCATCATGACAGGCAGGCCTGTGTGTTACCTGTGTGTAGCCTGCCTAGATGTGAGGGCTGGGACTCCGTATAGGGAGTCCCTGGAGTCAGCAGCGTTTAACCCTGAGCTATCCCACAGTCAGAGGCAGGAGCTGATGGGGGTGCTCAATGAGTTCACAGAAGTCTTCACAGTGAAGCCTGGGAGGTCGCACTTAGCCACTCACCATGTAGACACTGGCACCAATCCCCCAGTAGGACAGTCTGCATACCGGGGGTCAGCAGAGGTGAAGGCGCACAGGAGGGAACAGGCAGAGGAGATTCTAAACCTCAAGGTAATACAAAAATCCCAGAGCGCCTGGGCTTCGCCTGTGGGTCTTGTCCCGAAAAAGGACCGTACTACCCGGTTCTGTGTGGACTATAGAAAACTAAATCTCCTGACTACATGTGAGGTCTACCCCATGCCGAGGATAGACGAGCTGTTAGAGCAGCTAATGCCTCGTACCTCACGATCATGGTCTTATGCAGGGGATACTGGCAGACACCCCCGACCACAGGAGCTCAGGAGAGGTCTGCCTTTATAACGCCATTCGGGCTGTTTGAGTTCCCGGTGATGCCATTTGGTATGAAAAATGCCCCTGCCGCCTTCCAGAGGTTGGGTAATCACTTGTTGGAAGGATTTGATGGTTTTGCCGTTGCTTATCTTTATGATACAGCCATTCTCGGTAATTCTTGGGAGGAACACCTTGTACATCTTTCTCGGGTGTTGCACAGGCTTAACACTTAACACTATTAAGCCCCCGTCACACACAGCGATCTCACTAGCAGGTTTCGTGACGCAACAGCGATCACACCAGCGAGATCGCTCTGTGTGACACCAGCGACCGCCCCCATTACAGCCTGGCCCACCACACGAACCAAGAAGCAGGCACTGTCCTTCCTGGGCACGGCCGGCTACTATAGGAGGTTTATACTACAGCGCTCTGGCCCAGCCGCTATCTGATCTGACCAGGAGGAAGCTTCCCCAGATTGTTTCCTGGACCCCTCAGTGTGAGGAATCATTTTCTGCCCTAAAGTCGGCATTGGTTAGCTCACCCGTCCTTCAGGCCCCAGATTTCACTCGCAGGTTTGTAGTGCAGACAGACGCCAGCACCTATGGGCTAGGTGCGGTTCTCAGCCAGGTGAACCAGCAAGGCGAGGAGCTTCCAATTCTCTACCTAAGCAGGAAACTTCTACCCAGAGAAGTGGCGTATGCCACCACTGAAAAGGAATGTTTAGCAATTGTGTGGGCCCTGCAGAAACTGCAACCATACCTCTATGTGTGCAACTTCACCGTGATAACAGATCCCACTGAGTCAGCCCAACAGAGTAGTTGGGGACAACGGGAAATTGCTTAGATGGAGCCTGATATTACAGCAATTTGATTTCACAATTCAACATAAGAAAGGAGACGATCATGGCAATGCTGATGGCCTGTCTCGCCAAGGCGAGGCGGACCCAGATACGAGCTCGGGAGCTGACCTGTAAGTCAACCCCCATGCCCGTTGATAAGGAGGGAGGTGTAGTGAAATATGTATTTGTAGGGATGTATGACCAGCAAAAACACAAAAATTGAGCTTGACTTAAGTTGGTACAAGAGACAAAATGAGCAAAAGCCCTGGTGTAACTAAGTAAGTAAAAAGCAAAAGTGCATTTAAATAACACACAGTCCTTAGTAATACTGTTTTTGATCAAAAATAGCATAAAAGCCGTCCCACCGCCGACAAGGTGACTCTGATTGAGGGAGGTGAAAATACGTATTTGTAGGCGATGTATGAGCGGCAGTACATTAGCATCTGTTCTTAGGCTGCAGCTCTTCAGAGGTCATACCCTATGTTATCCTGAGGAAAAGGCAGCTCTCCTGGTGGCAGGGTCTCTGACACGAGCCTTTGTTCTTCTTGCTCAGCAGTGGTTTTCGTCTTGTATCTCTGCCATCCAAGCTATTTTTGCCCAGTTTCTTTCTTATGGAGGAGTCATGAACACTGACCTTAACCGAGGCAAGGAGGCCTGCAGTTCTTTGGATGCTGTTGTGGGGTCTTTTGTGAGCTCTTGGATGAGTCGTCACTGCACTCTGGAGGTAATTTTGGTTGGCCGGCCATTCCTGGGAAGGTTCACCACTGTTCCTGGTTTTCTCCATTTGTGGATAATGGCTCTCGCTGTGGCTTGCTGGGGTCCCAAAGCTTTAGAAATGGCTTTATAACCTTTTCCAGACTGATAGATGTCAATTACTTTGTTTCTTCTTTGTTCCAGAATTTCTTTGGATCACAGCATGATGTTTAGCTTTTGAGGATCTTTGGGTCTACTTCACTTTGTCAGGCAGGTCCTATTTAAGTGATTTGATTTAGAATAGGTGTGGCAGTAATCAGGCCTGCGCGTGGCTAGGGAATGTGACCTCAGCATCGCAAAGATGTGATAAACCACAGTTACTTTATGGTTTAATAGAATCCTAGACAGTTAAGGTACTGTCACACTTAGCGATGTACCAGCGATATGACGCGGTCAGGATCGCTGGTGCATCGCTAAGTGGTCGCTAGTGAGCTGCCACACAGGCAGATCTCACCAGCGACATCGCAGGGGTCGGGGGTCGCTACTTACCTGTCAGACGAGGCGATCCTGACGTCCTCCTGCCCGCGTCCACGCGTCGCTCGTCTCCACAGCAGGAAGCTGACGACAAGAAACGGTCCTGGACGTTCTCGCGCGATCAGCGATAACCAGCGGGGGAGCGGTCGGAGGTAAGTATCAGACACAGCGATATCGCTAGCAATATCACTATAACGTCACAAAATCCAGTGACATTATAGCGATATTGCTAGCGATATCGCTTAGTGTGACAGGCCCTTTAGAGTCGAATGGGACCCCCGGGGTAATTGTGTCCAACCCCTGCTCAATGCAGGATTCACTAAACCATCTCAGACAGACGTCTGTCCAACCTCTGTGTGAAGACTTCCATTGAAGGAGAACTCGCCTCTCGTGGCAGCATGTTCCACTCATTGATCACCCTCACTGTCAAAAAGATTTTCTAATATCTGATCTATATCTTCTCCCTTTGTTTCTTTCCATTGCTTCTAGTATTTCCATGTGCAAATGAGAATATGGATGATCCCTCTATACTCTGAAAGCTCTTCAGATATTTGTAGACCGCTATTAAGTCTCCTCTCAGTCTTCTTTTTTTGCAGCTAAACACTCCCAAATCCTTTAACTGTTCCTCGTAGGACTTACTTTGCAGTTCACTCACCATCCTGGCCGCTCTTCTCTGAACTTGCTCCAATTTTTCAATGTCTTTTTTATAATATGGTGCCTAAAACTGGACACAATATTCCCGATGAGGCCTGAGCAAGGAGGAGTAGAGGGGATAATGACTTCACGTGATCTAGACTCTGCTTCTCTTAATACACACAGGACCCTATAGGTTTGGATTTCTTTTTCCCTCAATAATAAAAACTAATTTAAAAACTGCATTTTGTGATTACTTGTGTTATCTCTGTCTAATACTTAAATTTTTCAGATCACCAAATAAATGTAAGTGTGACAAACATGCAAAAGAATAGGAAATCAGGAAGGGGTGAACACTTTTTCATACAACTGTATACAGGAAAAACAACAAAACCTGACATTTTGTCAATTTCTAACATCCTGATCTCCGCCTTCCTTGTGCCACGGATTCTGGACATGCAGGTTGTAGCCTGTAGCCCTTGGGACTGTATAACAGGTGGCTTCTGACTCCAAACCTTGTGATGGGAGTAAAGAAGATCTCCATTCACAGGGGATACGATAAAGGGCAGCTGCAGTATAGAATATCCACTGATCATTGCAGCTTCTGTGTTTGCCGATGACCTTGATTTATTTCTCCAATGATATCTTCAGTTTATGAATCCACTGGTCGCTGTGGTCTATGCATCTGCTGCTTGCTGTGGTCTATGCACCTAATGACTATTACAGTTTTATGTAAGTCCTCCTCCTATCCCGATATACAATAGTGCACCCATACAAGCCACTCTGGATAAGTAAAGTGTAAAAAATATTTTTAATCAATAACCATTGATAAAAGCAAAATGGCAAAAAAAGACTGGCAACACATTAAATGAGGACTAGAGCAGGTGTGTGACTGGGACCCTCAGCTCCTCCATTACTTCCATTGTGTCAAATGGGGACATTTCAGGAAGCTTCTGAGGGGCCTTGCACTCACTGCTGATGCTGGTTTGTTACAGTGCACCAGTGTAGCCAATCCTCAGCACACATCTGGGGTGATAGTTTGCTACAATGTGTCAGTCTGGATGTTTGTGTTACACAAGGTTGTCTAGACTGGATACAATTGGTAACAATGCCTGCAGTGAGATGATGGGGGTCCATGGAAGACAATAGGTGTCTTTATGAATCAATAACAGGGGGGTCAGGCACACAGCAGCAACAGCTCTGTAGGACGCCTCTCCTGGCTGCAGCTTCCTATAAGGCATCCTGGGAGAGTTCAGCTGCTGACGTTAGAAAATCCGGACCTGCAGTGATCAACTGATCGTCAAGGCTGGATGGAAGGAGGCGTCCAAATGAGATGTCCCCATCAATTTCAGGAGCTCAGTTTGGGGGAAGACAAAAAAAAAAAATTAGAAGGTTCACGGAGCAGCAAGGTAACGACCGACCCGCAGTCAGGTCAGAACAAACACTTCCTGCAGCAAATCAACAGGTCCACCCGGTTCTGTGTCCTGATAAGTCAATGAGGGACTGACTGAGAACAGAGCCAAGAATGGACGCAGCAGTGCGGAGAACAGTCCATCATTTTGAAAATCTCATAATATATTCTCAATGTATTTTCTGTGATGTTTACATAGGACTGCATGTGACATCTACTACATTATCGGTGGTATTACATAGGACTGCAGGTGACATCTAGTACATTATCCGTACTGGGTTATATATGGTGTTACATCTACTAATCAATAAAAAGCAAAGGACAGCTGGAAGTTGTGGGCATTGTGTGGTAAGAAGGAGATCGGAAGGGTCCAGGTAATAATGTGACCACGCAAGGCAAGAAGGACACAAACACCATCCACCGGAGCATCAGGCCCGCTGTATCGACAGCTTGGCTACCAGGTTATCTTGGCCATATTAAGCAGTGTAGCAGCAGCACCCCCTAGTGACAGAGTGAAACACCTCATCTTACACCGTATCCAAGAAGTATCATTTCTCCTTGCGTAGATTAGCATGCTGAGCTGAGGAGACTTAAAGCCGGCTCGTTAAAGGGTCGACGTTGACTTTTAGGATTGTTACTTCCAATAGGTGGCACTAGAGTTCTAGTCCTCTTCCTCTCTGAAGAGATAATTTGCGTATGTCCCAGAGGAGCATTGAGGCTTTAAGTCTCCTCGGCATGGTTAGCATGTCAATCTCTGCAAGGAGAAACGATACTTCTTGGAAAATTGGTCAGACGCCTCTCACACAACCAAACCAGATCTCACACTTTGCACTGATGAGGGGCAGTACCCCGAAACACAGTGTCTGCAAATTGAGATTCTGGTTTGGCTTTTATCCTAAGTCATGTAACAAGGCTCGTTAAAGGGTCGACATTGACTTTTAGGATTTCTACTTCCAATAGGTGGCACTAGAGTTCTAGTCCTC
This sequence comes from Dendrobates tinctorius, assembly GCF_039654945.1. NCBI lineage: Eukaryota > Metazoa > Chordata > Amphibia > Anura > Dendrobatidae > Dendrobates > Dendrobates tinctorius. The sequence continues at coordinate 2,724,075 of NW_027361849.1, read as the reverse complement.
TTCCTCTCTGAAGAGACAATTTGCATCTTACACCATGAAATGCAGCTCATTCCTACACTGTAATACAGGGCTGTGCACACTAATGCAATCATATCAGGATCAGTGCCCAGTCCGGAGCTACATTCATAAAAATGAGTTTAGCCAAGAGCTTTTGCTGGCTTTATTATTTTCTTTTATTTTAAATACATTTAAATAAAAACGATATTTTGGCACAGACTGAGCTCAAGGATTCTCAGAGCAGCAGTCGATCAGTGATCGCCTCCAGTACACATGGTTTCTTCTCCGTCCCCGCAGGGTGGTGATCGCCTCCGCTCCACGTGGTTTCCTCTCCTCTATGTTCAGATCTGGCTCTGCAGGGTGGTGGCCGCCTTCACTCCACGTGGTTTCCTCTACTCTGTGTTCAGCTCTGCCCCCGCAGGGAGGTGATCGCCTCCGCTCCATGTGGTTTCCTCTACTCTGTGTTCAGCTCTGCCCCCGCAGGGTGGTGATCGCCTCCGCTCCAGGTGGTTTCCTCTACTCTGTGTTCAGCTCTGCCCCCGCAGGGTGGTGATCGCCTCCGCTCCACGTGGTTTCCTCTACTCTGTGTTCAGCTCTGCCCCCGCAGGGAGGTGATCGCCTCCGCTCCAGGTGGTTTCCTCTCCTCTGTGTTCAGCTCTGCCCCTGCAGGGTGGTGATCACCTCCGCTCCAGGTGGTTTCCTCTCCTCTGTGTTCAGCTCTGCCCCTGCAGGGTGGTGATCACCTCCGCTCCAGGTGGTTTCCTCTCCTCTGTGTTCAGCTCTGCCCCTGCAGGGTGGTGATCGCCTTCACTCCACGTGGTTTCCTCTCCTCTATGTTCAGCTCTGCCCCCGCAGGGTGGTGATCGCCTCCGCTCCAGGTGGTTTCCTCTCTATGTTCAGCTCTGCCCCCGCAGGGTGGTGATCGCCTCCGCTCCAGGTGGTTTCCTCTCTATGTTCAGCTCTGCCTCTGCAGGGTGGTGATCGCCTCCACTCCATGTGGTTTCCTTTCCTCCATGTTCAGCTCTGCCTCTGCAGGGTGGTGATCGCCTCCGCTCCACGTGGTTTCCTCTCCTCCATGTTCAGCTCTGCCCCCGCAGGGTGGTGATCGCCTCCACTCCATGTGGTTTCCTCTCCTCTCTGATCAGCTCTGCCCCTGCAGGGTGGTGATCGCCTCCACTCCACGTGGTTTCCTCTCTATGTTCAGCTCTGCCTCTGCAGGGTGGTGATCGCCTCCACTCCATGTGGTTTCCTCTCCTCTATGTTCAGCTCTGCCCCTGCAGGGTGGTGATCGCCTTCACTCCAGGTGGTTTCCTCTCCTCTATGTTCAGCTCGGCCCCTGCAGGGTGGTGATCGCCTCCGCTCCACGTGGTTTCCTCTCCTCTGTGTTCAGCTCTGCCCCTGCAGGGTGATGATCGCCTCCGCTCCAGGTGGTTTCCTATGTTCAGCTCTGCCTCTGCAGGGTGGTGATCGCCTCCACTCCATGTGGTTTCCTCTCCTCTCTGATCAGCTCTGCCTCTGCAGGGTGGTGATCGCCTCCACTCCATGTGGTTTCCTCTCCTCTCTGATCAGCTCTGCCCCTGCAGGGTGGTGATCGCCTCCGCTCCACGTGGTTTCCTCTCCTATATATTCAGCTCTGCCCTGCAGGGTGGTGATCGCCTTCGCTCCACGTGGTTTCCTCTCCTCTGTGTTCAGCTCTGCCTCTGCAGGGTGGTGATCGCCTCCACTCCATGTGGTTTCCTTTCCTCCATGTTCAGATCTGCCTCTGCAGGGTGGTGATCACCTCCGCTCCACGTGGTTTCCTTTCCTATATATTCAGCTCTGCCCCTCAGGGTGGTGGCGCCTTCGCTCCACGTGGTTTCCTCTCCTCCATGTTCAGCTCTGCCCCCACAGGGAGGTGATCGCCTTCGCTCCACATGGTTTCCTCTCCTCCATGTTCAGCTCTGCCCCGCAGGGTGGTGATCGCCTCCGCTCCACGTGGTTTCCTCTCCTCTGTATTCAGCTCTGCCCCCACAGGGTGGTGGCCGCCTTCACTCCAGGTGGTTTCCTCTCCTCTATGTTCAGCTCTGCCCCTGCAGGGTGGTGATCGCCTCCGCTCCACGTGGTTTCCTCTCCTCTGTGTTCAGCTCTGCCCCCACAGGGTGGTGGCCGCCTTCACTCCAGGTGGTTTCCTCTCCTCTATGTTCAGCTCTGCCCCCGCAGGGTGGTGGCCGCCTTCACTCCAGGTGGTTTCCTCTCCTCTATGTTCAGCTCGGCCCCTGCAGGGTGGTGATCGCCTCCGCTCCACGTGGTTTCCTCTCCTCTGTGTTCAGCTCTGCCCCTGCAGGGTGGTGATTGCCTCCGCTCCACGTGATTTCCTCACCTCTATTTTCAGCTCTGCCCCTGCAGGGTAGTGATCGCCTCCGCTCCACGTGATTTCCTCTCCTCTATGTTCAGCTCTGCCCCGCAGGGTGGTGATCGCCTTCACTCCAGGTGGTTTCCTCTCCTCTATGTTCAGCTCTGCCCTTGCAGGGTGGTGATCGCCTCCGCTCCACGTGGTTTCCTCTCCTCTGTGTTCAGCTCTGCCCCTGCAGGGTGGTGATCGCCTCCGCTCCACGTGGTTTCCTCTCCTCTATGTTCAGCTCTGCCCCTGCAGGGTGGTGATCGCCTTCGCTCCATGTGGTTTCTGTTGTGAGTTCATTCTCCCCTCCGTCACTGAGGCCTGGTGAACTCCCTATTCTAGTGAAGGAAGGTAGTGAACCTGATTATCAGGCACCTGGGACTAATGAAGACGATTGGCTGAGTGGAGTCACTGACTGGATTTAAGGCAGCCTACTCCCTTTCTGCCCTGCGGGTGATTTCTCTGTGGACTCTTGGACACCAGTCTGATTCCTGCTCTCCTAAAGCTAAGTTTTCTGTTTTGCCTTTTGCATTTAAGATTTGTTTTTGTTTTTCTTGCTTTTTGGATTCTGCCACTCTCTGCTGGAGTGTGCAGGGTTCCGTTAGCTCTGTCTTCTGAAAGTACCTGAGTGCTGATTTAGTTTTTGAAGCTTAGTTGCTTCAGGGCCATTTTTATATCAGCTTGTTGGCTTTTGTCTCTGATAGGGTTTTGGCAGATTGCAGACAGCAGCCTTCCTATCCGTTCCTATCTAGGTAGTTTTTGAGCCCCGTCTTTGCTCAGCCTGTCTTTCTGTCTAAGTGTTTTCATCTTGCTTCACTGTCATTATATGTGGGGGGCTGCCTATTGCTTTGGGGTCTGCTCTGGGGCAGTTAGATTTCCCCTTTCCTTCTTTAGGCCTATGTATCTCTCCGGCTGTGATCGAGGGGTCTAGGTCATCGTAGGAACCCCCCACGGCTACTGCTAGTTGTGTTGATAGGTTCAGGGGTCTGCAATCTGATAGTTGCCAACTTCTCTGTTCAGCTCTGCCCCCGCAGGGTGGTGATCGCCTCCGCTCCAGGTGGTTTCCTCTCTATGTTCATCTCTGGCTCTGCAGGGTGGTGATCGCCTCCACTCCATGTGGTTTCCTCTCCTCTCTGATCAGCTCTGCCCCTGCAGGGTGGTGATCGCCTCCGCTCCACGTGGTTTCCTCTCCTCTATGTTCAGCTCTGCCTCTGCAGGGTGGTGATCGCCTCCACTCCATGTGGTTTCCTTTCCTCCATGTTCAGCTCTGCCTCTGCAGGGTGGTGATCGCCTCCGCTCCACGTGGTTTCCTCTCCTATATATTCAGCTCTGCCCCTCAGGGTGGTGGCGCCTCCGCACCACGTGGTTTCCTCTCCTCTATGATCAGCTCTGCCTCTGCAGGGTGGTGATCACCTCCGCTCCACGTGGTTTCCTCTCCTCCATGTTCAGCTCTGCCCCCACAGGGTGGTGATCGCCTCCGCTCCACATGGTTTCCTCTCCTCTATGTTCAGCTCTGCCTCTGCAGGGTGGTGATCGCCTCCGCTCCACATGGTTTCCTCTCCTCTATATTCAGCTCTGCCTCTGCAGGGAGGTGATCGCCTCCGCTCCACATGGTTTCCTCTCCTCCATGTTCAGCTCTGCCCCGCAGGGTGGTGATCGCCTCCGCTCCACGTGGTTTCCTCTCCTGTGTTCAGCTCTGCCCCCACAGGGTGGTGGCCGCCTTCACTCCAGGTGGTTTCCTCTCCTCTATGTTCAGCTCGGCCCCTGCAGGGTGGTGATCGCCTCCGCTCCACGTGGTTTCCTCTCCTCTGTGTTCAGCTCTGCCCCTGCAGGGTGGTGATCGCCTCCGCTCCACGTGGTTTCCTCTCCTCTATGTTCAGCTCGGCCCCTGCAGGGTGGTGATCGCCTCCGCTCCACGTGGTTTCCTCTCCTCTGTGTTCAGCTCTGCCCCTGCAGGGTGGTGGCCGCCTTCACTCCACGTGGTTTCCTCTCCTCTATGTTCAGCTCTGCCCCCGCAGGGTGGTGATCGCCTCCACTCCATGTGGTTTCCTCTCCTCTCTGATCAGCTCTGCCCCTGCAGGGTGGTGATCGCCTCCGCTCCACGTGGTTTTCTCTCCTATATATTCAGCTCTGCCCTGCAGGGTGGTGATCGCCTTCGCTCCACGTGGTTTCCTCTCCTCTGTGTTCAGCTCTGCCTCTGCAGGGTGGTGATCGCCTCCACTCCATGTGGTTTCCTTTCCTCCATGTTCAGCTCTGCCTCTGCAGGGTGGTTATCACCTCCGCTCCACGTGGTTTCCTTTCCTATATATTCAGCTCTGCCCCTCAGGGTGGTGGCGCCTTCGCTCCACGTGGTTTCCTCTCCTCCATGTTCAGCTCTGCCCCGCAGGGTGGTGATCGCCTCCGCTCCACATGGTTTCCTCTCCTCCATGTTCAGCTCTGCCCCCACAGGGTGGTGATCGCCTCCGCTCCACATGGTTTCCTCTCCTATGTTCAGCTCTGCCTCTGCAGGGTGGTGATCGCCTCCGCTCCACATGGTTTCCTCTCCTCTATGTTCAGCTCTGCCTCTGCAGGGTGGTGATCGCCTCCGCTCCACATGGTTTCCTCTCCTCCATGTTCAGCTCTGCCCCGCAGGGTGGTGATCGCCTCCGCTCCACGTGGTTTCCTCTCCTCTGTGTTCACCTCTGCCCCTGCAGGGTGGTGGCCGCCTTCACTCCACGTGGTTTCCTCTCCTCTATGTTCAGCTCTGCCCCCGCAGGGTGGTGATCGCCTCCGCTCCAGGTGGTTTCCTCTCTATGTTCAGCTCTGCCTCTGCAGGGTGGTGATCGCCTCCACTCCATGTGGTTTCCTCTCCTCTCTGATCAGCTCTGCCCCTGCAGGGTGGTGATCGCCTCCGCTCCACGTGGTTTCCTCTCCTATATATTCAGCTCTGCCCTGCAGGGTGGTGATCGCCTTCGCTCCACGTGGTTTCCTCTCCTCAGTGTTCAGCTCTGCCGGGTGGTGATCGCCTCCACTCCATGTGGTTTCCTTTCCTCCATGTTCAGCTCTGCCTCTGCAGGGTGGTGATCGCCTCCGCTCCACATGGTTTCCTCTCCTCTATGTTCAGCTCTGCCTCTGCAGGGAGGTGATCGCCTCCGCTCCACATGGTTTCCTCTCCTCCATGTTCAGCTCTGCCCCGCAGGGTGGTGATCACCTCTGCTCCACGTGGTTTCCTCTCCTCTGTGTTCAGCTCTGCCCCTGCAGGGTGGTGGCCGCCTTCACTCCACGTGGTTTCCTCTCCTCTATGTTCAGCTCTGCCCCCGCAGGGTGGTGATCGCCTCCGCTCCAGGTGGTTTCCTCTCTATGTTCAGCTCTGCCTCTGCAGGGTGGTGATCGCCTCCACTCCATGTGGTTTCCTCTCCTATATATTCAGCTCTGCCCTGCAGGGTGGTGATCGCCTTCGCTCCACGTGGTTTCCTCTCTTCAGTGTTCAGCTCTGCCGGGTGGTGATCGCCTCCACTCCATGTGGTTTCCTTTCCTCCATGTTCAGCTCTGCCTCTGCAGGGTGGTGATCGCCTCCGCTCCACGTGGTTTCCTTTCCTAAATATTCAGCTCTGCCCCTCAGGGTGGTGGCGCCTTCACTCCATGTGGTTTCCTCTCCTCCATGTTCAGCTCTGCCCCGCAGGGTGGTGATCGCCTCCGCTCCACATGGTTTCCTCTCCTCTATGTTCAGCTCTGCCTCTGCAGGGTGGTGATCGCCTCCGTTCCACATGGTTTCCTCTCCTCTATGTTCAGCTCTGTCTCTGCAGGGAGGTGATCGCCTCCGCTCCACATGGTTTCCTCTCCTCTGTGTTCAGCTCTGCCTCTGCAGGGTGGTGGCCGCCTTCACCCCAGGTGGTTTCCTCTCCTCTATGTTCAGCTCTGCCCCCACAGGGTGGTGGCCGCCTTCACTCCAGTTGGTTTCCTCTCCTCTATGCTCAGGTGACCGCATTCACTCCAGGTGGTTTCCTCTCCTCTATGTTCAGCTCTGCCTCTGCAGGGAGGTGATCGCCTCCGCTCCACATGGTTTCCTCTCCTCCATGTTCAGCTCTGCCCCGCAGGGTGGTGATCGCCTCCGCTCCACGTGGTTTCCTCTCCTCTGTGTTCACCTCTGCCCCTGCAGGGTGGTGGCCGCCTTCACTCCACGTGGTTTCCTCTCCTCTATGTTCAGCTCTGCCCCCGCAGGGTGGTGATCGCCTCCGCTCCAGGTGGTTTCCTCTCTATGTTCAGCTCTGCCTCTGCAGGGTGGTGATCGCCTCCACTCCATGTGGTTTCCTCTCCTCTCTGATCAGCTCTGCCCCTGCAGGGTGGTGATCGCCTCCGCTCCACGTGGTTTCCTCTCCTATATATTCAGCTCTGCCCTGCAGGGTGGTGATCGCCTTCGCTCCACGTGGTTTCCTCTCCTCAGTGTTCAGCTCTGCCGGGTGGTGATCGCCTCCACTCCATGTGGTTTCCTTTCCTCCATGTTCAGCTCTGCCTCTGCAGGGTGGTGATCGCCTCCGCTCCACATGGTTTCCTCTCCTCTATGTTCAGCTCTGCCTCTGCAGGGAGGTGATCGCCTCCGCTCCACATGGTTTCCTCTCCTCCATGTTCAGCTCTGCCCCGCAGGGTGGTGATCACCTCTGCTCCACGTGGTTTCCTCTCCTCTGTGTTCAGCTCTGCCCCTGCAGGGTGGTGGCCGCCTTCACTCCACGTGGTTTCCTCTCCTCTATGTTCAGCTCTGCCCCCGCAGGGTGGTGATCGCCTCCGCTCCAGGTGGTTTCCTCTCTATGTTCAGCTCTGCCTCTGCAGGGTGGTGATCGCCTCCACTCCATGTGGTTTCCTCTCCTATATATTCAGCTCTGCCCTGCAGGGTGGTGATCGCCTTCGCTCCACGTGGTTTCCTCTCTTCAGTGTTCAGCTCTGCCGGGTGGTGATCGCCTCCACTCCATGTGGTTTCCTTTCCTCCATGTTCAGCTCTGCCTCTGCAGGGTGGTGATCGCCTCCGCTCCACGTGGTTTCCTTTCCTAAATATTCAGCTCTGCCCCTCAGGGTGGTGGCGCCTTCACTCCATGTGGTTTCCTCTCCTCCATGTTCAGCTCTGCCCCGCAGGGTGGTGATCGCCTCCGCTCCACATGGTTTCCTCTCCTCTATGTTCAGCTCTGCCTCTGCAGGGTGGTGATCGCCTCCGTTCCACATGGTTTCCTCTCCTCTATGTTCAGCTCTGTCTCTGCAGGGAGGTGATCGCCTCCGCTCCACATGGTTTCCTCTCCTCTGTGTTCAGCTCTGCCTCTGCAGGGTGGTGGCCGCCTTCACCCCAGGTGGTTTCCTCTCCTCTATGTTCAGCTCTGCCCCCACAGGGTGGTGGCCGCCTTCACTCCAGTTGGTTTCCTCTCCTCTATGCTCAGGTGACCGCATTCACTCCAGGTGGTTTCCTCTCCTCTATGTTCAGCTCTGCCCCGCAGGGTGGTGATCGCCTCTACTCCACCTGGTTTCCTCTCCTCTATGTTCAGCTCTGCCCCCGCAGGGTGGTGATCGCCTCCACTCCAGGTGGTTTCCTCTCCTCTATGTTCAGCTCTGCCCCCGCAGGGTGGTGATCGCCTCCGCTCCACGTGGTTTCCTCTCCTCTATGTTCAACTCTGCCCCTGCAGGGTGGTGGCCGCCTTCACTCCAGGTGGTTTCCTCTCCTCTATGTTCAGCTCTGCCCCGCAGGGTGGTGGCCGCCTTCACTCCACATGGTTTCCTCTCCTCTATGTTCAGCTCTGCCCCCGCAGGGTGGTGGCCGCCTTCACTCCACGTGGTTTCCTCTCCTCTATGCCCCGCAGGGTGGTGATCGCCTTCACTCCAGGTGGTTTCCTCTCCTCTATGTTCGGCTCTGCCCCTGCAGGGTGGTGGCCGCCTTCACTCCAGGTGGTTTCCTCTCCTCTATGTTCGGCTCTGCCCCTGCAGGGTGGTGGCCGCCTTCACTCCAGGTGGTTTCCTCTCCTCTATGTTCAGCTCTGCCCCGCAGGGTGGTGGCCGCCTTCACTCCATGTGGTTTCCTATCTGCCAGCACTTTTAGCCCCATCCCATATTGCGCCGATGACAAAACACACGGATACATACGGAATTGATTTTATTCATTAAAAATTATGTGTGTTTGGTCAGGAAATCTGCTGCGGGGTGACAACTTCTAAACAAAATCAACAGCAGAACAGAATAATAAAAAAAGCAAATCATGTCCGCGCGACGGGACACCCAGCATCTGCACAGCGACAAAAAGGGGAAAATCGCGAGACAGTACAATGTTCACAGGGGGAAGCAATGGCGTTGTGTGCCCTCAATAACACGATGTGGACACCCGTCTTTAGATTAGTTTTTCATCGGTTTCAATACCACTGCTTGCTTTCTGTGAATCACAAAATGCTGATAAAAACCCAGACAAAATCCATTTTGACCTTACCCTTAGCCTATGTTCACACACAGTTTTTGCAGCGATATTTAGGCAATTAAGAAGTTGATTTTTACAAAAGCTCTGAGATTTCAGAAAGTGCCTGCACACGCTTTTCAACGCTTTTTTTCCTGACTGAATTTGAGAACGGCAACTTTGTTTTTTTCATCCATAGAAAGCAATGATAAAAGCAAGGACAAAGTCCAAAAATAGGCAGCAAAAAGGGTTTTCTGCGTTTTGGTGAATAAAGCCAACTTTATGAGGCATGTAGTATGGTGTGATTAGCACCAAAGAAAAACCTCAACAAAAAATCTGCATTCTAAACACGGCTGTTTTACTGCCAAGAAGGCAGGTTTTGAATGCTTATTTATTCTGCATTGCTTTATATAGTGCTTATTCCGCAGCGCTTTACATAATCTTCACTGTCTCCATTGGGGCTCACAATCTAAATTCCCTATCAGTCTTTGGAGTGTGGGAGGAAACCGGAGAAAAAACAAACTCCTTGCACGTATTGTCCTTGGTGGGATTTGAACCCAGGACTCCAGCGCTGCGAGTCTGCAGTGCTAACCACTGAGCCACCGTGCTGCCCTGCAGAAAAAAAACACTGCAAGTGGACAGATCCTTACAGCAATTTAAACTCCTGACTGATACATGGCAAACTATCAGGCAGGAAATGTTGGATTCTGATGTCTCCACCTCGCAGAGGACTCGTATATACAAATTGCTGGTCCCTTGAAGTACGAAAACTCCACACCGGTCACTGAACTAACCTGAGACTCACAAAAGTGACTTTCAATGTAAATTTATTGAATAACGATGAGAATCAGATTTTGGCTTTTTGCTTGTGAATTTTGGTTCAACAGAAAAATGGAAAAAAAACTAAACTAATGGAAATGTCCTAGACACAAGTGGTGGTTTCCCTAGAAAAGACTGAAATTCACTTGTCTGTAGGGAGATATGAAGCTAAACTTGTAGTTGGTTAGTCGCCTATTTGAAAACTAGTCCCTGTGCTGTTTGGTATCATGGTGTACAACACTGAACACGGAGCACAGGAAGCTGAAGAGCGAGTTGTCTCAGTTTAGAGAGGAACTGATAGACGAACAGAAAGGCTAGATGTCTCCTACAGTCGGATGTTACTACATCTGCACGGATTATCCAGACGTATAAGGTCTATGGGTCAGTAGTCGTCCTCCCTGGCCGCAGCCGCAAGAGGAAAACTGGTGAAAAATTGATGATATGGATAATATCAATGGGAACCACAGAGCCCAGAACAACTTCCATAGTGATCAGAGGAGAACTCTGCGGTCAATTAATGTTAGGTCACAGCATCCATCACTGTTAGGGCCAAAGTGGACGTCAAGGAAGAAGGCCGAGGAGGAAACCACTGACAGCAAATTATAAAGTGGCACTGGAAGTTGCCACAATACATACAGTCATATGTTAAAGTTTGGGCACCCCTATTAATGTTAACCTTTTTTCTTTATAACAATTTTGGTTTTTGCAACAGCTATTTCAGGTTCATATATCTAATAACTGATGGACTCAGTTATATTTCTGGATTCAAATGAGGTTTATTGTACTAACAGAAAATGTGCAATCTGCATTTAAACAAAATTTGACCGGTGCAAAAGTATGGGCACCTCAACATAAAAGTGACATTAATATTTCGTAGATCCTCCTTTTGCAAATATAACAGCCTCTAGTCGCTTCCTGTAGCTATTAATGAGTTCCTGGATCCTGGATGAAGGTATTTGTGACCATTCCTGTTTACAAAACAATTCCAGTTCAGTTAAGTTTGATGGTCGCCGAGCATGGATAGCCCGCTTCAAATCATCCCACAGATGTTCAATGATATTCAGGTCTGGGGACTGGGATGGCCATTCCAGAACATTGTAATTGTTCCTCTGCATGAATGCCTGAGTAGATTTGGAGCGGTGTTTTGGATCATTGTCTTGCTGAAATATCCATCCCCTGCGTAACTTCAACTTCGTCACTGATTCTTGCACATTATTGTCAAGAATCTGCTGATACTGAGTTGAATCCATGCGACCCTCAACTTTAACAAGATTCCCGGTGCCGGCATTGGCCACAAAGCCCCAAAGCATGATGGAACCTCCACCAAATTTTACTGTGGGTAGCAAGTGTTTTTCTTGGAATGCTGTGTTTTTTAGCCTCCATGCATAACGCCTTTTTGTATGACCAAACAACTCAATCTTTGTTTCATCAGTCCACAGGACCTTCTTCCAAAATGTAACTGGCTTGTCCAAATGTGCTTTTGCATACCTCAGGCGACTCTGTTTGTGGCGTGCTTGCAGAAACGGCTTCTTTCACATCACTCTCCCATACAGCTTCTCCTTGTGCAAAGTGCGCTGTATTGTTGACCGATGCACAGTGACACCATCTGCAGCAAGATGATGCTGCCGGTCTTTGGAGGTGGTCTGTGGATTGTCCTTGACTGTTCTCACCATTCTTGTTCTCTGCCTTTCTGATATTTTTCTTGGCCTGCCACTTCTGGGCTTAACAAGAACTGTACCTGTGTTCTTCCATTTCCTTACTATGTTCCTCACAGTGGAAACTGACAGGTTAAAGCTCTGAGACAACTTTTTGTATCCTTCCCCTGAAAAGCTATGTTGAATAATCTTTGTTTTCAGATCATTTGAGAGTTGTTTTGAGGAGCCCATGATGCCACTCTTCATAGGAGAATCAAATAGGAGAACTACTTGCAAGTGGCCACCTTAAATACCTTTTCTCATGATTTGATACACCTGGCTATGAAGTTCAAAGCTCAATGAGGTTACAAAACCAATTTAGTGCTTCAGGAAGTCAGTAAAAAGTAGTTAGGAGTGTTCAAATCAAGAAAATGATAAGGGTGCCCATACTTTTGCACCGGTCAAATTTTGTTTAAATGCAGATTGCACATTTTCTGTTAGTACAATAAACCTCATTTGAATCCAGAAATATAACTGAGTCCATCAGTTATTAGATATATGAAACTGGAATAGCTGTTGCAAAAACCAAAATTGTTATAAAGAAAAAAGGTTAACATTAATAGGGGTGCCCAAACTTTAACATATGACTGTATTAACAAGCCACAAAGCCTCTGGGAGAACGTCATGTGGACAGAGAAGACAAAACTGGGGTCACATTAGCTGTATGTTCACAGACACAAGAACGGAGCAAAGAACACAACATTGCACCTGCTGAGACATGGAGGAGCTCAGGGATGTTGGGGGCGGCTATATGTGACACATGAAGGAGCTTGGGATGTTCTAGCCCATGCAGGAGTTCTGGCTCTGCTGCATCGGACACATGAGGGAGCACGGGGATGTTCAGGCCCATGAAGAGCTTGGAGATGTTCCGGCTCTGCTGCATCTGACACGTGAAAGAGCTTGGGGATGTTCTGGCTCTGCTGCATCTGACACATGGAGGAGCTCAGGGATGTTGGGGGCGGCTACATGTGACACATGGAGGAGCTCAGGGATGTTCTGGCTCTGCTGCATCAGACAAATATAGGAGCACGTGGATCGGCTTTGCTGCATCTGACACATGAAGGACCTCGGGGATGTTCTGCGGCAGCTGCATCTAACACGTGGAAGAGCTCGGGGATGTTCTGGCGGCTCTGCTGCATCTGACACATGGAGGAGCTTGGGGATGTTCTGACTCTGCTGCATCTGACACATGATGGAATGGGGATATTCTGGCCCATGGAGGAGCTCAGGGATGTTCTGGCTCTGTTGCATCTGACACATGGAGGAGCTCAGGGATGTTCTGGCTCTGTTGCATTTGACACATGGAGCTCAGGGATGTTCTGGCTCTGTTGCATCTGACACATGGAGGAGCTCCGGGATGTTCTGGCTTTGCTGCATCAGACACATGGAGGAGCTTGGGATGTTCTGGGGCGGCTGCATCTGACACGTGGAAAAGCTCCAGGATGTTCTAACTGCTGCATCGGACACCAGGAGGAGCTCGGGGGATGTTCTGGCTCTGCTGCATCAGACACATGGAGGAGCTTGGGATGTTCTGGCTCTACTTCATCAGACACACTTGAGCTCGGGGATGGACTGGCTCTGCTGCATCAGACACATGGAGGAGCTTGGGATGTTCTGGCTCTACTGCATCAGACACACTGAGGAGCTTGGGATGTTCTGGCTCTACTGCATCAGACACACTGAGGAGCTTGGGATGTTCTGGCTCTACTGCTTCGGACACGTGGGAGGAGCTTGGGGATGGTCTGGCTCTGCTGCATCGGACACATGGGAGGAGCTTGGGGATGTTTTGTCTCTGCTGTATCTAACACAAGGAGCTTGGGGATGTTCTCAGGCAGCTGCATCTGACACGAGGGAACTCGGGGATGTTCTGGCCCATGTTGGAGCTCAGGGATTTTCTGGGGAGGCTGCATCTGACACATGGAGGAACTCGGGGATGTCCAGGCTGTGCTGCATCGAACACCTGGATGAGCTCAGGGTTGTTCTAGCTCTGCTGTATGTGACACATGAAGCAGCTTGGGGATGTTCTGGCCCATGGAGGAGCTTGGGGACTTTCTAGGGTGGCTGCATCTGACACATGGAGCTTGGGGATGTTCTGGCTCTGCTGCATCGGACACCTGGAGAACCTCGGGGATGTTTTGGCTCTGCTGCATCGAACACCTAGATCAGCTTGGGGCTGTCTGGCTCTGCTGCATCTGACACATGGAGGAGCTCTTGGATATTCTGGGGCGGCGGCATCTGACACATCGAAGAGCTCGGGGCGATCTGGCTCTGCTGCATCTGACACATGAGGGAGCTCAGTGATGTTCTGGCCTTTGGAGGAGCTCAGGGATTTTCTGGGGCAGCTGCATATGAGACATGGAGGAGCTCGGGGATGTTCTGGCTCTGCTGCATCTGACACCTGGAGTAGCTCGGGATGTTCTGGATCTGCTAAATCGCACACCAGGAGGAGCTCGGGTATGTTTTGGCTCTGCTGCATCGGACACTTGAAAGAGCTTGGGATGTTCTGTGGCAGCTGCATCTGACACATGGAGGAGCACGGTGATGTTCTGGCTGTACTGCATCTGACACATGGAGGAGCTTGGGGATGTTCTGGTGTGGCTGCATCTGACACATGAGGGAGCTCGGGGATCAGAAAAAAAGGAGATTGACGGCACCCCAGGAATAAAGAAAAAAATATATACTTTATTGTGGCAAATTAAGCCATATTAAAATCAAGTTGCTGATGCGTTTCGAGTGCCTGGTGTGCACGCTTAGTCATAGAGTCCTATGACTGAGTGTACACCAGGCACTCGAAACGCATCAGGCAACTTGATTTTAATATGGCTTAATTTGCCACAATAAAGTATATAATTTTTTCTTTATTCCTGGAGTGCCGTCAATCACCTTTTTTTCTGATTCCGCTATGCTAACTAGCTTCGACGTGCACCCTCCACATGTGAATTAGCTCGTCTAATTTGGATTCATCTCGTGGCAGCTCCAAGACTTCCCTCCATGGAGCTCAGGGATGTTCTGGCCCATGGAGGAGCTCAGAGATTTTCTGGGACGGCTGCATCTAACACATGAAGTAGCTTGGGGATGTTCTGTCTCTGCTGCATCGAACACCTGGATGAGCTCAAGGTTGTTCTGGCTCTGCTGTATCTGACCCATGGAGGAGCTTGAGGGATGTTCTGACTTTGCTGCATCTGACTCATGGAGGATCTCTGGGGTGGCTGCATTTGACACTTGGAGGAGCTCAGACATGTTCTGGCTCTGCTGTATCGGACACCTGGAGGAGTTCGGGGATGTTTTGGCTCTGCTGCATCGAATACCTAGATGAGCTTGGGGATGTTCTAGCTCTGCTGCATCTGACACATGGAGGAGCTGGGGGATGTTCTGGCTCTGCTGCATCCACATGGGAGGAGCTTGGAGATGTTTTGGCTCTGCTGCATCTCACACATGGAGCTTGGGGATGTTGTCAGGCAGCTGCATCTGACACATGGAGGAACTCGGGGATATTCTGGCCCATGGAGGAGCTCACAGATTTTCTGGGGCGGCTGCATCTGACACATGAAGGAGCTCAGGATGTTCTGGCTCTGCTGAATCTGATACATGGAGGAGCTTGGGGATGTTCTGCTCCACTGAATCTGAAACATGGTGGAGCTTGGGGATTTTCTGGCTCTGCTGCATCGGAAACATGGAGGAGCTCGGGGATGTTCAGGCTCATGGAGGAGCTTGGCGATGTTCTGGCTCTGCTGCATTTGACATATTGAGGAGCTTGGGGCTGTTCTGGGGTGGCTGCATCTGACACAAGGAACAATGAAATCTCATGACTATCTAGGCAATCTGGATACAAATCTGCGTAGTGTAACCAAGTCTGAGCCACCGGTCTTGGTTCCTACAACAGATTGACCCAAGACAGATGAACATCCAAGAATGGCTAAGAGCAAAGCATCAGAATCTTCTTTAGAGGCTTCTTTGACCATGATCTAAATCTTACAGAACATCTGTGGACGTATTATTATACATTTTTATTTTAACGTAGTGGAGACCTGCAGTTTGGAGAAGACTCCTCCTCACCTGAGATACCTGTGGATGCGGCAGAAGCGTTACCGAGAAGCACAGAAATCCTCTGTGTGCAGTGATCGCCTCACATGGTCGTGCAACAAAATCTAGAGTTTCGGGACCCTCATTTGTGTCTGCATCGGGACAATAGTTTTTTTTTCTGTTGAGATAAAATTCATCAACAAAGCCTGATTCTCATTACTGATATTCAGTAAATTGTCACTGATAATCACTTCTGTCAGTGTCCGGTAACTTCAGTGACCATTGTGGGCTTTTCTTACTGTACCAGAAGGGAGCGGCAGTTTTGTCCTGGTCTCTACATGGTGACAAGGTCGTCAGCTGTTACAAAACCTCTACATGAAGTTGGATTTTTAGGTATTTTACTGACCAGAAGCAAAGAGCTTGAATATTGTGATGAACAGAAATACAAGTGTAAAGAAAGCAGAAAAAGGTTTCACCCTAATCTTTTACAGAAAACGCGTTTGAAGTCAGAGGAAAAGGGGTCGTCAGACATCTCTGATGCCGCTCATCGCTGGCACAGACCTCTGACCATCCATCAGGGGGATTCTGCATCCACAATGTGAGGCCAAGGGCAGATAACTAGTAACGGCATCAGAGACCAGACCCAAAAAACTCCACACAGGACATTAGGGCTGACACTTTAATCACGACTCCCCAGCGCAAGGGTCCATCCCTTCTAGAAATTACAAAATGTGGGAAACTATGCAGAAATCATCAGCATTATGAACAATACGTCTACTGGAAGACTGATAACGCCGACTGGGGTAATACTGTATTGGGGAGGGGAGAACATGAAGGCGGTGGGTGATTATTACCAATACTGCCATCTGTAACCTAATTAAAATGGTTTTCCGCATTGCAGAGGAGGTCATGCACACATCCCGTGGTTGGAGCCCACCTTACCATGGAGAGCTGACAGCTCAGTGCAGGAAATCTCATTAGATATGTGCGCCAGGTCACGAGCTCTGCCATGACCGGTGTGACGGGCAAGTACCCCGCTTTTCTAGTGTCCTGAATGGATCATATATACAACTGTGCAGGAAGGAAGTTGTTGGATTTACTGTTCAGGACTCTGGGAAAGCTGATGGGATTATTAACCCAATCTTTTATCTGGTGGGATTATTCTCTGGAGTTAGGGGGAAGGTCTCTAAGAGCGGTTTAGTGCGAGCAGGTGGATGGGACACGCGACGGCCCCCACGAGCCGTCACCACCCGCACATTAAAACTTCAGACGTAACAAAGCTCCACAAGGAGACATGAAATAGTAAGTACCACTAAAATGGTGAGACAAATGTATATAAAGTGCAGGGGCGTGGGGTCACAGTGTCCCACTCATACAGCCATCACTATGAAGACTGCAGAAATGTCACAAAAAACGAGGATGAGGACCACCAACCTCTGAGCTCCGGCCTTGAAGGACAAGACCACTGTATCATCACAGGGCGAATCCTGATAGAATGAAAAGCTCTAACGAGGGCGTCATCTTAGCCAATGGTCAAAAAGGACACATAAATGATGCAAATCACACATGACCATGTGCTACAAAGTATCAGTCAGGAGTCCATTCTGCACTGACACACTGTGACAAGAGCTCTGTGAGCAGCTGTAGGGAAGGGGTCAGTCACTGACAGCAAATAAAGGGGATTAGAAAGCTGCTGATCCACCCACTGGACAATGACTAAGCTTTACAGGTGCCTGGAGATGAACCTTGTGCCTCATCACTACCCCGGCGCCCATGGCACAGCTCCGGGCCCCCATGGCACGGGTCCCTCCCTCAGACAGGGATAACAACTGGGTGATTTAGCAATCTGGAAGCCATTTTTAAATGTGGCAGCATTGTATGACCATTCTAATAAGGAGCGATATCAATAATTTACCAAATCACAGAGTGATGCAAGTGCTACATTTCGGTTTAAGTGCTTTAGCTGAAATGTCACGATGGACCTGGATTACGGTACGTTGGGCGCTGCGGTGAAACCGCTAGGGACCGTGAGAAGACATGGTGCCGAACACCAAAAAATGCGCCCAGAACTACGCCATCCTGACCCATCTCTAAAGTGCTAAATGTAAAGAGCAACTCTGGCCGTGAAATCGCAAAAACTAATATTATCCTGAATGTCCCTTGTCCATAAACATTGATGATGTGAACTACCAATGTGTGGGGGAAGGGCAGCGACAATAGATCCACACGATGCAGATGTGGTTGTCAGCCGCAACTTGTCAAAAACACCAAAGAAACACAAGTATAAGAATGATGCCCCCTACGGCCCGGCCTGCGGAGCGGCTGCTGTAACAAGGGCTGAAGTTGCTCTTCTTACAATGCAGTAGTGGATTTTGAACGTAAATGAAAAGCACAAAAGGGCGATTGTTAATGGGAACACGTCACCTCGGGAAACACTCTGGGGCTGATCTGCTGGCCGCCTGGCCTCCGTAAATAGAGTGCGGCTACCTGGAGAATCTGAGCTGAGTTGTGACTGGGAGGTGCAGTCTGTCAGTCATGGGACGAGCACGGGGCGACCGCAGACACCGCGCACGGGGAGGCGGCAGGCACCGCGCACAGCACTGCTCAATATACTGCGGTTGGCGTTTGTAACCGCACTCTGGTTCTGCACAGGGCCACGGTTACAGTCACTCACAGTACATTGACAGTTCAGTGCACGGTGCCTGCAGTCGCTCCGCAAGTTCCAAAGTAGGCGCCTTCTGGTCACAAATCAGTTGTCTCCCGGTAGCCGCACTTTCAAAGTGGTGGCCAGGCAGCAGATTAAAGGGAATCTGTCACCCCATTTTAGCGCTATAATCTGCGGCCACCGCCATCAGGGGATTATCTACAGCATTCTGTAATGCTGTAGATAAGCCCCCCCGATGAAACCTGAAAGATAAGAAAAACACGTTAGATTATACTCACCGGGGGGCACGGTAGGGTGCGGTGGGTGTCGTGGTCTGGCGCCTCCCATCTTCATACGATGATGTCCTCCTCCTCCTTGCTTCTCCCTCGGCTCCTGCGCAGGCGCCGGGAAAGGTCAGAGAGGTCCGGCGCCTGCGCACTGCAGTACTCTGCTCTGCCCTCAATATGGCAGATAAAGTACGCCTGCGCAGGAGCCGAGGGAGAAGCAAGGAGGAGGACATCATCGTATGAAGATGGGAGGCGCCGGACAGGATGGCGACACCCATCGGACCGGACCGAACGCCGGGGTGAGTATAATCTAACTCTTTTTCTTATCTTTCAGGTTACATCGGGGGCTTATCTACAGCACTACAGAATGTTGTAGATAAGCCCCTGATGGCGGTGCCGGCAGCTGATAGGGCTAAAATGGGGTGACAGATCCCCTTTAACCCCATAACTGCAGGGAAATAGCATTTTGAGAGGTGACCGGTTCCCTTTGAAAGCTTTGCTTCCAAGATGCATGGTTGGGCCGTCGGCCTCATGTACTGCATGTACCAGCAGCTTCTCTACTATAAAGCTGGAGGATTTCGGATATTACGATCTTTGGGTGACGAAGCGATACACTGATTAAACTACCATTCTAACAAATAAAAGCTGAAAATGTAAAACTTTTTTTTTCTTTAACTCTTATTCCTGCCACTAACTTTAAGACATTGCAGAAAAAAAGCTAAAAACATTTAAAAGGTGCAAGTGGGCACGGGGACTGATCTCTACCGGGATGCAACCTGCAGAATCATCAATACAAAGATTAATTGTGAGCCCATGTCAAGAGCTACAACGTAACAGAGCTGTACATACATATAAGTATATATATATATGTATACATGTATACCCTGCCTGTGCACCGGCCACAAGTACAACAGCTTCATGTGTCACACAAAACCAGAATCCTATATATGTGCACAGGAAAAAATAATAATCCAGAAACAAAAGGTATAAATGAAAGGTAATTGCTTCTCCTCCTCACCCACAGACTATTGCACCGACATTACACACGTCTCAGAGTAATGCTCTGCAGATACCAAGAGGTACGAAGCACCGGGAAGATGGGACACAGAAAACATCCCAAACCCTGATGGCTTCCTTAAAAGCTCTATTAACCTGCGAGATCCCAGGTGGTAAAGCTCACCCTCAAGGCCTTGACCACAACTTGAAATGCTTTCTTTAAAGTGCCATATTTATATATATATATATCGCTCTGGCAAAAATTAAGAGACCACTTTAAAATTTTCATCTTGTCTGATTTCTCTTTTTATATTTTTGAGTAAATTGCTCTTTTATTCTATAAACTTCTGACATGTCTCCGAATTTCCAAGCAATACGTTTTGTATTTTTTTTCTGATAAAAAAAAATGGTCAAAATTTAAAAAAAAAAACCCCAGTGCTTTCAGACCTCAAATAATGCTAAGAAAACAATCTCAATCATGTAGAAACAACAATACTAATGTTTTAAGTCAGGAAGAGTTTAGAAATCAATATTCTGTGGAATAACCATGATTGTTAACCCCAGCTTTCCTGCGTCTTCGCTGCTTTCCACCAGTCCCTCACACGGCTTTTGGGTGACCTTATGCCACTCCTGGTACAAAAATTTAAGCAGTTCTTCTTTGTTTGATGGCTTGTGACTATCCATCTTCCTCCTGATTACATTCCAGAGGTTTTCAATGGGGTTCAGGTCTGTAGATTGGGCTGCCCATGACAGGGATTGGATGTGGTGGTCTCTTAACTTTTTCCAGAGCTGTATATATATTTTATATAATTTTTACCTTTCTCGGGGGTAAAATCTGCATCTCCAGTGGGTCCCTAAGGGTTACACACAGCAGAGAGAGCACAGCGAGGACATGTGCAGCTTCTTTTATCCCAGACTTCACATATCAGGATGCACAACAGGGAGAGATAAAGCCAAAGTGCCAGCCAGCTGCATCACATGAAACCAGGAGAAGCAGACAGCGGCCTGGACCCCCAGGAGAAAGTGCCAGCCGGCTGCATCACATGAAACCAGGAGAAGCAGCCAGTGGCCTGGACCCCCAGGAGAAAGTGCCCGCTGGCTGCATCACATGAAACCAGGAGAAGCAGACAGCGGCACGGACCCCGGGAGAAAGTACCAGCCGGCTGCATCACATGAAACCAGGAGAAGAAGCCAGCGGCCTGGACCCCCAGGAGAAAGTGCCAGCTGGCTGCATCACATGAAACCAGGAGAAGCAGACAGCGGCCTGGACCCCCAGGAGAAAGTGCCAGCCGGCTGCATCACATGAAACCAGGAGAAGCAGACAGCGGCCTGGACCCCCAGGAGAAAGTGCCAGCCGGCTGCATCACATGAAACCAGGAGAAGCAGACAGCGGCCTGGACCCCCAGGAGAAAGTGCCAGCCGGCTGTATCACATGAAACCAGGAGAAGCAGACAGCGGCACGGACCCCCAGGAGAAAGTGCCAGCCGGCTGCATCACATGAAACCAGGAGAAGAAGCCAGCGGCACGGACCGCCAGGAGAAAGTGCCAGCCGGCTGCATCACATGAAACCAGGAGAAGAAGCCAGCGGCCTGGACCCCCAGGAGAAAGTGCCAGCCGGCTGCATCACATGAAACCAGGAGAAGCAGACAGCGGCACGGACCCCGGGAGAAAGTACCAGCCGGCTGCATCACATGAAACCAGGAGAAGAAGCCAGCGGCACGGACCCCCAGGAGAAAGTGCCAGCCGGCTGCATCACATGAAACCAGGAGAAGAAGCCAGCGGCCTGGACCCCCAGGAGAAAGTGCCAGCCGGCTGCATCACATGAAACCAGGAGAAGCAGCCAGCGGCCCGGACCCCCAGGAGAAAGTGCCAGCTGGCTGCATCACATGAAACCAGGAGAAGCAGCCAGCGGCACGGACCTCCAGGAGAAAGTGCCAGCCGGCTGCATCACATGAAACCAGGAGAAGCAGCCAGCGGCCTGGACCCCCAGGAGAAAGTGCCAGCTTGCTGCATCACATGAAAACAGGGGAAGCAGCCAGCGGCACGGACCTCCAGGAGAAAGTGCCAGCCGGCTGCATCACATGAAACCAGGAGAAGCAGCCAGCGGCCTGGACCCCCAGGAGAAAGTGCCAGCTTGCTGCATCACATGAAAACAGGGGAAGCAGCCAGCGGCACGGACCTCCAGGAGAAAGTGCCAGCCGGCTGCATCACATGAAACCAGAAGAAGCAGCCAGCGGCCCGGACCCCCAGGAGAAAGTGCCAGCCGGCTGCATCACATGAAACTAGGAGAAGCAGCCAGCGGCCTGAACCCATAGGAGAAAGTGCCAGCCGGCTGCATCACATGAAACCAGGAGAAACAGCCAGCGGCCCGAACCCCCAGGAGAAAGTGCCAGCTGGCTGCATCACATGAAACCAGGAGAAGCAGCCAGCGGCCCGGACCCCCAGGAGAAAGTGCCAGCCGGCTGCATCACATGAAACTAGGAGAAGCAGCCAGCGGCCTGAACCCCCAGGAGA
Source organism: Dendrobates tinctorius (assembly GCF_039654945.1). Lineage (NCBI taxonomy): Eukaryota > Metazoa > Chordata > Amphibia > Anura > Dendrobatidae > Dendrobates > Dendrobates tinctorius. Next base: position 2,702,324 of record NW_027361849.1, on the reverse strand, counting down.
AAGTGCCAGCCGGCTGCATCACATGAAACCAGGAGAAGCAGCCAGCGGCCCGGACCCCCAGGAGAAAGTGCCAGCCGGCTGCATCACATGAAACTAGAAGCAGCCAGCGGCCTGAACCCCCAGGAGAAAGTGCCAGCCGTCTGCATCACATGAAACCAGGAGAAGCAGCCAGCGGCACGGACCCCGAGGAGAAACTGCCAGCCGGCTGCATCACATGAAACCAGGAGAAGCAGCCAGCGGCACGGACCCCCAGGAGAAAGTGCCAGCCGGCTGCATCACATGAGACCAAGAGAAGCAGCTAGCGGCCTGTACCCCCAGGAGAAAATGGCAGCCGGCTGCATCACATGAGACCAAGAGAAGCAGCTAGCGGCCTGGACCCCCAGGAGAAAGTGCCAGCCGGCTGCATCACATGAAACCAGGAGAAGCAGCCAGCGGCACAGACCCCCAGGAGAAAGTGCCAGCCGGCTGCATCACATGAGACCAAGAGAAGCAGCTAGCGGCCTGTACCCCCAGGAGAAAATGGCAGCCGGCTGCATCACATGAGACCAAGAGAAGCAGCTAGCGGCCTGGACCCCCAGGAGAAAGTGCCAGCCGGCTGCATCACATGAAACCAAGAGAAGCAGCCAGCGGCACGGACCCCCAGGAGAAAGTGATAGCCGGCTGCATCACAAGACCAAGAGAAGCACCTAGCGGCCTGGACCCCCAGGAGAAAGTGCCAGCCGGCTGCATCACATGAAACCAGGAGAAGCAGACAGCGGCACGGACCCCCAGGAGAAAGTGCCAGCCAGCTGCATCACATGAGACCAGGAGAAGCAGCCAGCGTCACAGACCCCCTAGGAGAAAGTGCTGGACGGCTATAACACAAGAGACGAGGAGAATCAGCCAGCGGCCTGGATCCACAGGAGAGAGTGCTGGACGGCTGCATCACACGAGATCAGGAGAAGCAGCCAACAGCACGGACCCCCAGGAGAAAGATCCAGACAACTGCATTACACAAGATCAGGAGAAGCAGCACTGTCTGCGGCTCGGACCCCCAGCAGAAAGCACCAGCCCGCCGCCTCAGGAGACAAGGAGAACCAGCACTGCCAGCGGCACGAACCCCTAGGAGAAAGCGCCGACCTGCTGCATTACACAAGATCAGGAGAAGCTGCACTGTCAGCGGCACAGATCCACAGGAGAAAGCGCCGGCCTGCTGCATTACACAAGAGAAAAAGCCATGCCAGCAGCACGGACCCCCAGAGGAAAGCGGAGTCTTCTGTCACGCTACACGCGGGGGTCTGCTGTGACACAGTGACTTCTTGAAAGGCTCGTTATGTTTAGCAATATGCAACAATCCTCTCTGGTGACAAAAGGCGAAGAGAGTGAATTAACCAAAAGTCTGGCTGGTAGCGGGGTCAGGGGGAGAAGCCATCTGGGTCCTACTTTCATTAACATTAACCAGGGAAAAGTCTGTAAAATCACTGCTGGTGGCTGGCTGCCGCAGGTTCACTTGTCCGTTGGCAGCACTGAACTGGGCTGATATTCCAGGCCGACTGCCATGGTACTGTGCCCTAAAAGGCGGCTCAAAAGCGTTAAGCTGGTAGGTCTGATGGACAGTCTGAGACTCAGTCTTCTTCTGTCCGGTCACTTGATCTATAAAATCCTGCGTGGAAGAGGACGATACAGGAGACGTGTGACTACCATCATCCGCTGTGAAACTGAAGGCATTCTGGGAGTCGGCCACGATGAGGCCGAAGTGAGATTTGTCAGGAGACACTCTGAGCGGGGTGCTCAGACCTGCTCGAAAGGTGCTTATGGGTAGTGTGGTGTAGACTTGTTTGTCCAGCTGTGGGAAGGTAGTTGTGCTGGAGAGACTCTGGGCGTCAGTGACAAAGTTAAGGCTTGTGTTGTTCAGATAGGCGTCATTCTGGCTCGTCCGCTCCAATGCCTGCTGCAAAAACTTACTGTACTCCTGCAGCATGCTGGCCTTGTCAGATTGGGGGACCTGGGTGGAGGACCCTAAAGTCTCTGGTTGGCTGGATTCTCCCACCTCGGTAGAGTTTATAGAAATACTGGAGGTGACTTCAGCGTCTCCTACACTGAAAGCAATCTCGTGCTGCCCATTGGCTTTGTGCGTGTAATGGTCCAGGAGCGTCTGTAACACCTCATCTGGAATCACATTCTTGTCGTGGTTTGTCTTTATGTCCACACTCAATGCCTGGGCATCTATAAGAGCAGCTGTGCCGCTCTCATCGATAACGCTAGCCACTGCTGCCTGGGTGGCAGATGGCTGAGACGCCATGGTGCCCACGTTCAGAGCGTACTCCCTGCTGTTGGTGCTGGCTGCCAGCAGATAGCGCTTCTTCTTGGAGAACTGCATGGCCTCGTCATAGCTGACGCTGCTGTTGGCTGGTTTGGCGCTTCCTTCTTGGAGCGGATCATTGTGATCCATGTCTGAATTGCTTCCCGAGTCCAGCAGTGCCTGCTTATCTACAAGTTCAAAGGTGTACTTAGCCACTTTGGCATCATCGAAGGCTGCGAGTCCGGTCAAGGCCGGGCTGTGCTCCAGCGCTGCAAGCTTCATGCTCTTCTTGCTGTTCACTTTCTTAATCAGCAGCTTTGTAGGACTGATATCCCCCACCACCGCCTCCTGCAAGTGCAAGTCACTGCCCGAAGCGTGCGGCATCTCCACCGCGTACTCGGCCACCATGAATTCATCTTTCACTTTGGTGTTGTCCGGGAAGAGGGGGAGAAAGTCGTTCTTCTCCTTCTTTTGCTCTGTTTTCTCTAGAGGGTTTTCCTTAGCGCTCATCCCCAATAGCTTCATCTTTTCGGTCCTCTGTTTCTTCTTGGGTATTGACCCATCCTGACATGTGGGAGAGAAGCAGGTGTCGCCGTCGGAGGGTAAGAGGGAAGATTTGCTGGAGCTTTTTCCCAGCTTCCTCTCACGATTTTCATGGCACATGCGCTTGTGTTTCAGTACACGGTCGGTCCTGGAGAAGTACTGTAAGAACAAAGGTGCAATGAGAACAGATGCTGGACACACGGAAATAAATCTGCAAAAATCCTAAAAAGACTCATGTCTCCACAGCAGAAAATCAACAGCAAAAATTAATACAGTGTAGATTTGGTCAACATTGCAGAAATTATCCACTGTGTCAAAGATGATCGGCAAAAAAGCATCAGCAATTTTGCTGATACATTACACAGTTGATTTTCAGAATTGCAGTACTAGTGCGGCTGCTTACACGCAAGCAGTACTCGGGTGTTATTACGCGGGCAGTGCTTGGGTGTTATTACGCGGGTGAGGGCCGTGCTCGGGTATAATTACGCGGGCAGTGTTCGGGTTTCATTAGGCTGGCAGTACTCGGGAGTCATTAGACGGGCAGTGCTCAGGTTTTATTACGCGGACAGTGCTCGGGTGTTATTATGCGGTTGAGGGCAGTGTTCGGGCGTTATGCAGGTGAGGGCAGTGCTCGGGTGTTATGCGGGAGAGGGCAGTGCTCGAATGCTATTACGCGGACAGTGCTCAGGTGTTATGCAGGTGAGGCAGTGCTCGGGTGTTATTACGCGGGTGAGGGCAATGCTTGGGTGCTATTACGCGGACAGTGCTCAGGTGTTATTATGCGGGTGAGGGCAGTGCTCGGATGTTATTATGTGGGTGAGGGCAGTGCTCGGGTGTTATTACGCGGACAGTGCTCGGATGTTATTGCGTGGGCAGTGCTAGTGGGGCTGCTCACCTGGGGCAGTGATCGGGTGTCATTAGGCGGGCAGTGCTCGCGTTTTATTACGCGGACAGTGCTCAGGTGTTATTATGTGGGTGAGGGCAGTGCTCGGGTGTTATTACGTGGGCAGTACTAGTGTGGCTGCTCACCTGGGGCAGTGTTCGGGTGTCATTAGGCGGGCAGTGCTCGGGTTTTATTACGCGGACAGTGCTCGGGTTTTATTAAGCGGACAGTGCTCGGGTGTTATTACGTGGGTGAGGGCAGTGCACGGGTGTTATTAAGCGGGTGAGGGCAGTGCACGGGTGTTATTACGTGGACAGTGGTCGGATGTTATTACGAGGGCAGTGCTAGTGCGGCTGCTCACCTGGGGCAGTGATCGGGTGTCATTAGGCGGGCAGTGCTCGGGTTTTATTACGCGGACAGCGCTCAGGTGTTATTATGCGGGTGAGGGCAGTGCTCGGGTGTTATTACGTGGGCAGTACTAGTGCGGCTGCTCACCTGGGGCAATGCTCGGGTGTAATTAGGCAGGCAGTGCTCGGCTTTTATTAAGCGGACAGTGCTCGGGTGTTATTAAGCGGGTGAGGACAGTGCTCGGGTGTTATTACAAACCTGTAGGCAGTATTCACACTGGTACGGTTTCTCTCCGCTGTGCGTCCTTTTATGTCTTTCCATGTGGTATTTCTGAATAAAGCGCATCCCACATTCATCACAGTGGAAAGGTTTTTCTCCTGCGATAGAAGATACTTTCTATTAGTGCAGTCTACATAATGGCTGAACACAACCCACTTGCGCTATTATCTGCAGGTGCAAGGAATCAGGTGCAGCATGAGAGGAGTACATGATGTCCGCTCACCCGTGTGGATCTTTTCGTGTCTCTGCAGCAGGTACTTCTGAATGAAGCGCATATCACACTGACTGCACTGAAACGGCTTCTCCCCTGCAACGACACAACGCAGCCCATCAGGTATACGCCGACATGGCCTGTAACCTAACATCACTGTGGCGACTGATGGATCACACATCTGCATTACACCCAGCGGCGTAACTTACTGACATAAGAGGGTGCGAGCAGTGTGATATAACTTGGGGTCCGCTCTGCAAAACATCTGAGAACACAGAATTACAGTGGCATGTAAAAGTCTGTGCACCCCCTGGTCAAAATTACTATTATTGTGAACAGTTAAGCAAGTTGAAGATGAAATGCTCTAAAAGGTCTAAAGTTATAGATGACACATTTCCTTTGTATTTTAGGTAAAAAAGTAATCTTTTACATTTTAAAAATTACAAGAAGGAAAATAAGTCAATGCAAAAGTTTTAACAACCTTGGAGATTTGTCTGCTCAGATAACTTTGACCAAGGTTTCAGACCTTAATGATCCTGTTAGGGTTATGGCTCATACACTATCATCGTTAGGAAAGGCCAGGTGATGAAAATTTCCAGCTTTATAAAAACCCAGCCTCCGCTAACCTTGTGCCAAAAACCAGCAGCCATTGGATCTGCTAAGCAGCTGCCAAGCACTCTGAAAATGGTGGAGGCCACAAAGCAGGAGACGGCTATAAGAAGAAAGCAAAGCATCTACAATTTGTCCTTTCCTAAGTTCAAAATGTAATTAAGAAATGACCGTTACCAGGAAAAGGGGAGGTCAAGATAAGATCTGGAAGACCAAGCAAAATTTCAGTGAGAGCTACTCATAGGATTGATAGAGAAAATTCAGAACCCCCGCATGACTGCAAAAAACCTTCAGAAAGATTTATCAGACTCTGCAGTTGTGGTACATTGTTCTACTGTTCAGAGACACCTGCACAAATATTGCCTTCATGGAAGAGTCATCAGAAGAAAACCTCTCCTGCCTCCTCACCATAAAATTCAGTGTCAGATGTATGAAAAGAACATCTAAACAAGCCTGATGCATTATGGAAACAAGTCCTGTGGACGATGAGATTAAAATAGATCTCTGTGGCCACAAGGATCAATGGTATGCGTGGAGGTAAAAGGTACAGAATTTCAGGAAAAGAACATCTTGCCAACCAAGTATGGGAGTGGATCAATCACGCTTTGGGGTTTTATTGCAACCAATGGTGCGGGGACATTTCACGGGTAGAGGGAAGAATGGATTCAATGAAATTTCCACAAATTCTTAATGCAAACATAACACCATCTGTAAAAACCTGAAGGTGAAAAGAGGATGAGGAAGAGGATGGCTGCTACGAAATGGATAATGATCCTAAACACACGTCACAATCCACAATAGACTACCTCAAAAGGTGCAAGATGAAGGTTTTACAATGGCCCTCACAATCCCCTGATCTGAGCATCATTGAAAATCTGTGGCGAGACCTCAAAATAGCAAAGGAAGCGAAACCACCCAGGAATCTCACAGAACGGGAGGAATTATCCAAAGAAGAATGGATGAAAAGAAGGTGCTAGTAGGTACTAACCATAAAACCTGCAAAAGACAAAGTGAGCAAAAACCCAGCTGTAACTAAATAAAAGCAAAAGTGCATCTAAATACAGAGTTTTTAGTAATACTGTTTTTGATCAAAAGTAGCATGAAAGCCATCCCACCACGACACGGTAACTCTGTTCGGGATAGTCCTACACTGTCTAATATTAAAAACCTTGCTTTGTGTCAAAGGTCATTGAGGTCAACTTTGACACAAGGCAAGGTTTTTAATATTAGACAGTGTAGGACTATCCCGAACAGAGTTACCGTGTCGTGGTGGGATGGCTTTCATGCTACTTTTGATCAAAAACAGTATTACTAAAAACTCTGTATTATTTAGATGCACTTTTGCTTTTACTTATTTAGTTACAGCAGGGTTTTTGCTCACTTTGTCTTTTGCAGGTTTTATGGCCAATGTCAACATGCATATATACTGCATGTGTATCAACTCAAACCAAGCTCAATTTTTGTATTTTTTCTAGGTACTAACCATGCAGGGTGGTCAAACTTTTGCTTCGTCCATGTTTCTTTTTATAATATTTTTAAAATGTAAAAGATGACTATATACAGTACAGACCAAAAGTTTAGACACACCTTCTCATTCAAAGAATTTTCTTTATTTTCATGACAATGAAAATTGTAGATTCACTCTGAAGGCATCAAAACTATGAATTACCACATGTGGAATTATATAATTAACAAAAAAGTGTGAAACAGCTGAAAATATGTCTTATATTCTAGGTTCTTCAAAGTAGCCACCTTTTGCTTTGATTTATGTTTTGCACACTCTTGGCATTCTCTTGATGAGCTTCAAGAGGTAGTCACCGGAAATGGTTTTCGCTTCACAGGTGTGCCCTGTCAGGTTTAATAAGTGGGATTTCTTGCCTTATAAATGGGGTTGGGACCATCAGTTGTGTTGTGCAGAAGTCTGGTGGATACACAGCTGATAGTCCTACTGTATAGACTTTGTATTATGGCAAGAAAAAAGCAGCTGAGTAAAGAAAAACGAGTGGCCATCATTACTTTAAGAAATGAAGGTCAGTCAGTCCGAAAAATTGGGAAAACTTTGAAAGTGTCCCCAAGTGCAGTGGCAAAAACCATCAAGCACTACAAGAAACTGGTTCACATGAGGACCGCCCCAGGAAAGGAAGACCAATAGTCACCTCTGCTGCGGAGGATAAGTTCATCCGAGTCACCAGCAGCTCAGATTAGAGACCAGGTCAATGCCACACAGAGTTCTAGCAGCAGACACATCTCTAGAACAACTGTTAAGAGGAGACTTTGTGCAGCAGGCCTTCATGGTAAAATAGCTGCTAGGAAACCACAGCTAAGGACAGGCAACAAGCAGAAGAGACTTGTTTGGGCTAAAGAACACAAGGAATGGACATTAGACCAGTGGAAATCTGTGCTTTGGTCTGATGAGTCCAAATTTGAGATCTTTGGTTCCAACCACCGTGTCTTTGTGCGACGCAGAAAAGGCTTACGGATGGACTCTACATGCCTGGTTCCCACCGTGAAGCATGGAGGAGGAGGTGTGATGGTGTGGGGGGGCTTTGCTGGTGACACTGTTGGGGATTTATTCAAAATTGAAGGCATACTGAACAAGCATGGCTACCACAGAATCTTGCAGCGGCATGCTATTCCATCCGGTTTGCGTTTAGTTGGACCATCATTTATTTTTCAACAGGACAATGGCCTCAAACCCACCTCCAGGCTGTGTAAGGGCTATCTGACCAAGAAGGAGAGTGATGGGGTGCTACGCTAGAGGACCTGGCCTCTACAGTCACCAGACCTGAACCCAATCGAGATGGTTTGGGGTGAGCTGGACCGCAGAGTGAAGGCAAAAGGGCGAACAAGTGCTAAGCATCTCTGGGAACTCCTTCAAGACTGTTGGAAGACCATTTCCGGTGACTACCTCTTGAAGCTCATCAAGAGAATGCCAAGAGTGTGCAAAGCTGTAATCAAAGCAAAAGGTGGCTACTGTGAAGAACCTAGAATATAAGACATATTTTCAGTTGTTTCACACTTTTTTGTTAATTATATAATTCCACATGTGTTAATTCATAGTTTTGATGCCTTCAGAGTGAATCTACAATCTTCATAGTCATGAAAATAAAGAAAACTCTTTGAATGAGAAGGTGTGTCCAAACCTTTGGTCTGTACTGTATATATATATATATATATATATATATATATATATATATACACACACACATACATACACATATACACACTGTATTTTTCGGACTATACAGTAAGACGCACTTTTTTCCTCCAAAGTTTCGGAGGAAAGTGGGGATTCAGTCTTATAGTCCGGATGTACCTTATGTAGCTGTAGACGGGGGGACAGCGGTGCAGGAACGGGTCACAGGAGGCAGAAGCCGGCTGCTGCAGCTAACACTGTGCCCATTGTTAAAGACAATGAATATTCACTGCTTCTCACGCCCATAGTCCCGATCAGCTCTATGCACCGAAGCCAGGTGCCGAGAGGTGGGAAAGACTATGGGCGTGTGGAGCAGTGAATATTCATTTTCTTTAATAGCGGGCATCCTGTTAGTTGCAGCAGCCAGCTTCTTGAAGTGGCTGGGTGATCACATGTGCCCGCTATTAAAGAGAATAAATATTCACTGATCCCTACTTCCATAGTCCCAGGTGTAAGGCAGCTGACCGTCGCGTGTGGGAGTGCATGACAGTATCGTCATGCACTGCTTACACCACCGCGCTGCGAGTGAGCCCAAGGAAGGGAGTAGAATAGTTTATTTTTTTGTGTGTGCAGCATGATGGGGGCCATGTATATCAGGAAGGAAGCCAGGATGGGAGGCATGGAAACCAAGATGGGGGCCATGTATACCAGGATGGGGATGGAGGCCAAGTATACCAGGATGGGGTCCATATATACAGTATTTATCGGACTATAAGACGCACCAGATCTTAAGACGCAGTGAGTATTCCAGCAGCTGCTTTTCGGCTTGCAAGCAGCTCATGACGACCCTGACATGCGCTGCTTCCAAGCATAAAACAGCTACTGGCATCAGAACAAGATTCTGCGAGGGAGCGCTGGGAAGATAAGTAAAGGTTTGTTTTTTTTTAATGTTTTCTGATGGGGCCATGCATACCAGGACGGGAATGGGGGCCAATCATACCAGGATGCTAAAGAGAAATGAATATTCATTGCCCGCCATCCTCATGGGCGTGGAATGCAGTGAATATTCATTTCTCTATAGCAGCGGGCACAAGAGTTAGCTGCAGCAGCCGGCTCTTGCTTCTGTGATCCACTGATCCGCCAATGACGCTCCTCCACCTCCCCACCAAAGCCAGAGTCGGTACATCCGGACTATAAGACGCACCCCCATTTTCCTCCAAATTTTTGGGGATATTAGTACGCAGTTGGGGGCATTGCTCCTATAACAGTGTCAGCAGCAGAACCCCCCCCCCCCCTTCCATGACAGTGCGTCATGACCCCATTTTTTGCTTAAATTTTTTTTCTATTTTCCACCTCTAAAACCTAGGTGGCATTTTATAGTCTGAAAAAAAAAACAGTATACATTTTTTGCCTAAAATACAAAGTAAATGTGTCAAATTTAACTTTAGCCCTTTTAGGGATAATTTCATCTTCAACTTGCTTCACTGTTCACAATAACAGTAATGTTAATGCATGCTTCCACCCAGGAGAAATCACATTATTCAGGTTCCCAGCAACAAGAGATCGCTTAATCGTTGGCTGCTGGGCCAGCATGAATTGGCAAAATTATGAGGTAATAGTCTCCATTTTTTCTTACTTTCTACAGAAGTAATGCAATTCATATATTTCATGTTTGCATGCTATAGCGCTACTTTTAGTTATACATGGAGATGGCTACTCTTCGTTTGCCCCTGTACACACATTATTTCTGTTTGGAAGTGACGGTCAGTCTTTTGTTATTTAACGTTAGACCTTTTTTCGGATTATTTCATCTTCAACTTGCTTAAATGTTTACAATAAAAGTAGTTTTGAGAAGGGGTGCCCAAACTTTTACATGCCACTGTATATTCAGTAATTTCCCACCAAAATACTCCTCACTTATTGACCCAATATATGTTTATTGCTGAGTGCCGAATCTCCTGTGCCCCTACCTTATGCGTCTCCTGTGCGTGTCGTCTCCTGTGGCTCCACAGAAAATATCTCCTGTGTGCCCATGTCTCTCCTGTGGCCCCTGCCTTTCCTATGGCCTTTGCAGCCCACGTCTCTCCTGTGGCCCCCGCAGCCCGGGCCTCCTGTGCCCCCGCAGCCCACGTCTCCTGTGCCCCCGCAGCCGTCATCTCCTGTGCCGTTACCTGTGTGGATGAAGACGTGTCTCTGCAGGTGATAGTTGGTTCTGAAGGCGGCGTTGCAATGCTCGCACACATGACATTTAGGGATCTTCAATCCCAGCGAGCCGTCCTCATTAATAGTGAGAATCTGAAAGACAAGCAGCAGTGTGTGGTGACATACGGCGAACGCCTGCTCTGCATCGTCCTGCGCACACCTGGCTCTGCTTTACCTTGGCCGGGGATCGCTGCTTCCTTTTCTTCTTTTTCTGCAGATCAACCGGCTCTGGCAGCTGCTGGTTCTCCATCATCTGCGTCTCTATGTCCTCGGTGAATTTCATCTCCTGCTTCACATGGACCTGATGTGAGAAAGAAGGAAAACCTGTGAGACGCCCTGTGCTCCATGCCAAACCACACTCATGAGGGTGTAGTACATACACTAAACACCTCAGGTGCTGCAGAACCTCATCATACACACAACTGCAACAGAATCTCATCACACACCTTAGCCGCTGCAGAGCCTCATCATACACACCTCAGCTGCTGCGGAACCTCATCCATCATACACACAACTGCAGCAGAACCTCATCACACACCTCAGCCGCTGCAGTGCCTCATCATACACATTCAGCTGCTGCAGAACCTCATCATGAACATCTTAGCTGCTGCAGAACCTCATCATGCACATCTCAGCTGCTGCAGAACCTCATCATGAACATCTCAGCTGCTGCAGAACCTCATCATACACACCTCAGCCGCTGCAGAGTCTCATCATACACGACTCAGCTGCTGCAGAACCTCATCATACACACCTCAGCCGCTGCAGAGTCTCATCATGCACATCTCAGCTGCTGGAGAGCCTCGTCATGCACATCTCAGCTGCTGGAGAGCCTCGTCATACACATCTCAGCTGCTGGAGAGCTTCGTCATACACATCTCAGCTGCTGGAGAGCTTCATCATACACGACTCAGCTGCTGCAGAACCTCATCATACACACCTCAGCCGCTGCAGAGTCTCATCATGCACATCTCAGCTGCTGGAGAGCCTCGTCATGCACATCTCAGCTGCTGGAGAGCCTCGTCATACACATCTCAGCTGCTGGAGAGCTTCATCATACACGACTCAGCTGCTGCAGAACCTCATCATACACATCTCAGCTGCCGCAGAACCTCATCATGCACATCTCAGCTGCCGCAGAAACTCATCATGCACATCTCAGCTGCCGCAGAAACTCATCATGAACATCTCAGCTGCTGCAGAACCTCATCATACACGCCTCAGAACCTCATCATACACACCTCAGCTGCCGCAGAACCTCATCATACACACCTCAGCTGCCGCAGAACCTCATCATACACGCCTCAGAACCTCATCATACACGCCTCAGCTGCCACAGAATCTCATCATACTAGCCTCAGCTGCCACAGAACCTTATCATGCACGCCTCAGCTGCCGCAGAACCTCATCATACACGCCTCAGCTGCTGAAGAACCTCATCATACAAGCAACTGCTGCAGAGCCTCAACATACATGCCTCATCATACACACCTCAGCCGCTGTAGATCCTCATCATACACCTCGGCTACTGCAGAACCTCATCATAAATGTCTCAAACACTGCAGAGCCTCATCATACACATTCAGCTGCTGCAGAACCTCATCATACACATGACACTATTCCTGGCTATGGTATGAAACCTAATGTACAGTAGTACAGCAAAAAGGGCCAGGTGTGTGGAGGATGCACAGAGAGACATTACTGACCATGTACTGGAATCCTGGGGGCAGCAGCCTCTCGTGGGGGTCCACATCATCCTCATCATTTTTCACTGTTTCCTCTTGTACCATTAGCTCATCTTGTGACATTATCTCCTCACGCACCGATAAAGTAGGACCCTCCAAGCCAACGACAGGTTCTATCCGTGACAGCGCAGTGGAGGAGAGCTGCTCAGTGCCCCCTATTCCCGGCAGAGCCCTGGGAGGCCGCTGCAGGACACTTATGTCCCCACATTTAAGAAAACCATCAATGCCACTGCAGCTTTCAGTGTTCATAATTCACACAGAGACCTGAAGAAAAAAATAGAGAAAATGAATGGTCTGATCCTGTGAAGCATCGGGCACTGACACGCTCCAAAAGACACCAGGACGGTAAAGAAACAATGCCTGCAAATCATAGACCTCTACATGTGGGGGACCCCCATAACCATGAAGAGGGGCTCCCAGTGTTATTCAAACATTCCAATGAATGGGAAAAATAATCCATCAAAAACTGCAACAAATGACGCACACATTTTATGTAGCATTTTTCCCTCCAAAAGATATTTGGAAGGAAATATCTACAGCAAATACTTAATGTGTGCACAGACCCTGGCTTTTATGATATATTGCGCTTTATGTTACTGATAAATTTAAGTCAATATGTTTTGCTTTTATTTATTTTTTTTTAAAGATCTGATATTTGGTGAAACTTTAGAAAAATGTGCAATTTATATCCTTAAGACTGCTTTTACACATGCCGGGGTTTTTGCGGCCCGTTTTTACGGGCCATTTTTCCGCAAATTTTGCGGTCTCGCGCAAAAACGGGCCACAAAAAACCTTCTCAGATCGCCGTTTTTCACTGTTATAACAAATAGCAGGAAAAAAAAAACAGCGATCCGCAAATACGGCGTACCGCAAAAAGAAGCTAATGTTGTTTTTGCTGTACCATTGTAATGCATTGCGGCAAAAACGGCCTGCAAAAATACGGCAAGTGTAAAACCAGCCTAAGCCATATAGTCAGACCTCACAGAACAATTAATAAAGGACGTGTTCATGTCTCTACTTCATGTCAGCATGTTTCCTTTTATTTTGCTAGGATGCTAGAAGTGTTAAAAAGCAGCAACAATTTTTTTAAAGATACTATTTTTTCTGGATCTATTCAGTATTAAAAGGACTTTGAGGGGCCGATGTGTATAGTAAACCCCCCCCCAAAAAATGGTAGAACTTTAAAAACTTCCCCCCTCAATTATTCTAAACTGCTGTCAGGAAACTTGTTAACCCTTCAAGCGCTTCACAGGAATTAAGGCAAAGTGGAATGAAAAATTGCATTTTTTTTTCTGCTAAAATACTGATTTAGCCATAAATCTTTCACAAGGAATAATAAGAGAAAATGGAGCCCAATGTTAATTATGAGTTTTCTCCTATATGTGGTACTATCCTATGTTGGAAGCTGCAGTGTCGCTGCACGGCCGGGCTGAGCAGGAGACTGTAACTTCTGGAGCACAAATTCTTCTAGAATAGTTTGTGGGCGACATTTCCAGAGTCTGGAATGAGCTAGAACAGTAAACAAAAACACAACATAAAAGTGACCCCATATTGGAAATTACACCTCTCAATGAATCCATCTACGGCTGCAGTGACCATTTTGGCCCCATAAGTGTTCTCACTTTGTAGCATCCACTGAATGTATTTTTTTTTTTTTGGGAAAATTGCGAATCTGCCAGTATATTTGCTTATACATTGTGCCCCCATACAGTGTTTGCGTGCCCCATACTGTACAGCATAGTACATACTATATTAAAAACACATGTGACATGCACACATATGAACAAGTCGGTAGGACACAGTTCATACCACCCACTGACTCAAACACAGAGAGCACAGAATGACAATTGTGCAGAAATATCCTGCAGTAAAACATATAACAGTAGTCAGCAAGAGCTGATGAAAAGATGATAACAAATACAGGGTATTTAGTCGATATACATTTTTTTGCAAAAAAACGTATACCAAGCTGCTTCACCACGTCAAGGTAACCCTATTGAAGCAGTCCCTATCTAATGTATTTAAAACCTGAACATGTGAACAGTGTCTAAATGAACAGGATGAAGATAGGCCGCTTCCTAGTATGGGCACGTGGTGTAAGCCAGCTCCTTATGTGCATGTCACACAATGTGTGTGACACGAGCACTGTGGGGCATTGGGAGCGCAGATTTCAGTGGATTTGGGGGAGGTAGGGGATGGGAGCCAGGTGATTTGTCCTCCTAGGAATGTGGAAACTCCCTATATATCCACTGCACAGATGACCTAAGAGGGGTCTTGTCTTCATGGGATAAGCTGAAGTTTTATTGGTGACATTTCTGGGTTGCAAAACATGTTTTTCTCATTTTCAGAACATATCTAGAAACATTTATTCTATTCTCTATGCTTGAGCACTTACATCGGGGTTTCCATCTACAACCCCCAAACCTGCAGTACAGATGAAACCTCTGGTGGAAGCACTGACTATAAAGAGGCGGATGGAGCCACTTTGGCCCACGTCCCGGTGGTGTCTGACTTTTCAGTCATGCACTTGACTGAAGTTGACAACACATTTTGGCACTAAAATGACGGGGACTGAGGGGGAACAGAGACCCCACGACCAGAGATCCCAATTGTGTGCCTGTAGTGAGTGGTTCTGCTGGGGGTTTTGCCTGAATCAAGCTTTTTGGGGATTTGAACAGAATCCCAGATGAAAGCGCTCAGCGAAGTGCACAAGATAAAGCTATTCTGATTCCTGTAGTCTTGAGCTCTGTGCGCACTCTCGATATCTGCAGCAGAAAAATCTGCTGCAAATCCTATGTGTTATCAAGCAACCCGCTGAGTGAAATATGCTGATACCCAGATGAAAGCGCTCAGCAAAGTGCGCAAGATAATTAAAAAGCTAATCCGATTCCTATAGCCTTGAGCACTGTGCGCAGTCGATATCTGCAGCAGAAAAATCTGCTGCAAATCCTAATGTGTTATGAGGCAAACCGCTGAGTGAAATACGCATTTGTTACTGGTTTTTTTTGTGTTTTTCCCAAACAAAAGTACGGCCAAAAAATGAAGAAGAGTGGTAGTGGTGGGATACTCACTATTGAGAGGCACAGAAGCAGCCATCTGCAGACCGGACACAACTGCAAGACAAATATGCTGCCTCCCAGGTGCGAAGATCAAGGATGTGACCGATAGGATACCAAAGCTCATCAGTTCCAAGGACGTCCACCCATTTCTTCTGATACATGTTGGCACCAATGACACGGCAAGGAAGGACCTACCGACAATCTGCAAGGACTTTGAAGAGTTGTGGAAGAAAGTAAAGGAACTGGCTGCATAGGTAGTGTTTTCTTCTATCCTTCCAGTAGACGGGCATGGCACCAGGAGATGGAACAGGATCCTTGACACGAACTGGCTAAGGCTACTTTCACACTAGCATACTGAGGTGCAGCGCAGGGCCGCCGCTAAGCCCCTCCCCTGGCCGCGCCTCCTCCGGTCAGCTCCTTCTCTGATCGCATGACCCTGCATGCGATTAGCGTACCCTATATTTAGCGTTGGGTATGCTGGTCGTGCGCTGGTACACTTTTGCCGGCACTTGCGCCCCTTTGGCGCTGCGCTGAGCGCACAAAAATGGGGCGCAAGCGCCGGCAAAAGCGTACCAGCGCACGACCAGCATACCCAACGCTAAATAGCGTCATGCGATCAGAGGAGCTGACCGGAGGGGGCGCAGCCGGGGGCGGAGCTTAGTGGCGGCCGTGCGCTGTGCCCGGTAACGCTAGTGTGAAACTAGCCTAAAGGTGCTGTCAAACTTAGCGATGCACCAGCGATCTCGACCAGCGATATGACGCGGTCAGGATCGCTGGTGCAACGCTAAGTGGTCGCTAGTGAGCTGCCACACAGGCAGATCTCACCAGCGACATCACAGGGGTCGGGGGTTGCAACTTACCTGTCAGACGAGGCGATCCTGACGTCCTCCCGCCCGCGTCCACGCGTCGCTCGTCGGCGCCGCAGGAAGCTGACGACGAGAAACGGTCCAGGACGTTCTCGCGCGATCAGCGATAACCAGCGGGGGAGCGGTCGGAGGTAAGTATCAGACATAGCAATATCGCTATAACATCACAAAAACCAGTGACGTTATAGCGATATTGCTAGCGATATTGCTTAGTGTGACAGGCCCTTTAGATGATGGTGCAGACAACAAGGATTCGGATTCCTGGACCACAATGTGAATTACCTGTACGATGGACTCTTCGTCAGAGACGGACTACATCTCAACAAACCTGGGAAACACACATTCGCCAGAAGACTCGCTACACTCATCAGGAGGGCGTTAAACTAGAAGAAGAGGGGATGGGAGGAAAAACATTAGACTCGAACATGAAGCCAGAAAATATACTGATGAAGGGATATGAGGTGCGGCAAAGAAGACCCAAGACAACATACTCCGAAGGGAGGTAAGAACATTTCTAAAACAATCCACAGGAAGGAGATTGGAACAAAACAAAATCCTCTAAACTGCATGCTCGCAAACGGCAGAAGCCTGACAAACAAGATGGAAGAACTAGAAGCAGAAATATCTACAGGTAACTGACATAGTGGGAATAACCGAGACATGGTGAGAGGAAAGCTATGACTGGGCTGCGGCAGTTACCTTACAGGGCTACAGTCTGTTTAGGAAGGATCATAAAAATCGGGGAGGAGCAGGGGTTTGTCTCTATGTAAAGTCTTGTCTAAAGTCCACTTTAAGGAAGGATATTAGCGAAGGGAATGAGGATGTCGAGTCCATATGGGTCGAAATACATGGAGGGAAAAATAGTAACAAAATTCTCATTGGGGTCTGTAGTGAAATATGTATATTTATGGATGTATGACCAGCAGTAATTAACATCAGCCCTTAGACTTCAGCTCTTCACAAGGGTCCCGACATATGTTATCCTGAGAAAGGCCGTCTCCGGTCTCCAGTCTTTCCAGGGGGCCTTGCTGAGAACACACAAAGTGGAAACATTTCACACCTTCTGACTCTTTTAAAGAGAGGTGCCAATTAAAGCCTGACACTATCTATCTATGAGAAAGATCACAAAAATACTGTTCAGAGGAAAATAATGCATTTATTGGTAGTCGCCATGATCCAGTCACAAACCAAGAATTAGAATATTAACATGAGAGGCTGGTCTAGAAATCTGATCTCCAGAGTAAATCTATAAATTAGGCCTTGACACATAGAAAGCTGTTCAGTGAGGGGCAGTAGGCTGATGTGAGCCATTTCATATTTCTCCCTCCCTCAGGGACAGAATACCAGAATGCAAAGTTCGATATTTCTGTAAGTTTTCTCCCTTTTATTTTATCACTGTTTTAGCACATTTGTAAGTCACTTTTTATTTCCATTTTTATATCCTTTTATTGTAAGCACTGTACCTTTTATATTAAAGCTTAAAACTTAGATTGAACCTTGTATGCTCTAAAGAATCCATAGCCTTAGAGTGTGTGATTCTGGAGATTGGGAGACAGTAGTAGTAACATTTCCAGGACTCATCGCCCGTGTGTTCGGTGAGTGGTGGCAGCGTGTATGAGCGGGGTGCGTGGTCTGTGTCCAGGTGTGATTTATACTCCCACTGCAGCATAGGACAGAGGGTGAATGCTGGACTGAGTGAGAGGAGACAGATTAACCCTTGCAGACGCAACACCAAGTCATGTGCTGAGAAAGTGAGTATGTGACAGGGTCTGTTACAAACCCCCAAATGTCTGTTACAAACCCCCAAATATAACAGAAATCATGGAAAGTCTACTACTAAGGCAGACAGATGAAGCTGCAACCCATAATGAGGTCCTTGTTATGGGGGACTTTACCCGGATATTAACTGGGAAACAGAGACCTGCGAAACCCATAAAGACGACAGGTTTCTGCTAGTAACCAAGAATAATTCTCTCTCACAACTGGTGCAGAATCCGACCAGAGGAGAAGCACTTTACACCTAATACTAACCTAACAGACCGGACAGAATAACAGATCTGCAGGTCGTCGGCATCCAGGAAACAGCGACCACAATATTGTACAGTGTCACTTGTGTTTCGCTAGGGGGACTTGTCAGGGAGTCTCAAAAACACCGAACTTTAGGAAGGCAAAGTTTCACCAGCTTAGAGATGCCCTTAATCTGGTGACTGGGACAATGTCCTCAGAAATAAGAATACAGGTAATAAATGGGAAATGTGTAAGAACATCCTAAAGAGGCGCTGTAAGCGGTTTATACCTTGTGGGAATAAAAGGACCAGAAATAGGAAAAACCCAATGTGGTTAAACAAAGAAGTAAGAGGGCGATTACCAGTAACAAGAAAGCATTTACACTACTAAAGCAGGACGGCCCCGCTGAGGATCTAACAACTATAGGGAGAAAGATACTTTATCTAAAAACTAATTAAAGCTGCCAAAAAGGAGACAGAGGAGCACAAAGGAGAGTAACACTAATCCCAAGCTGTTCTTCACCTATATCAATAGTAAGAGAATCATAAGTGACAGTGTAGGAACCTTAAAGAATTGTGAGGAAAGAATGGTTGTAGATGACGAGGAAAAAGCGAATATATTACCCACCTTCTTCTCCACGGTATTCACGATGGAAAATGAAATGCCGAGAGACAAAGAAAACCCGATATTAAGGGTCACCAATCTAACCCAAGAAGAGGGGCGAAACCGGCTACATAAGATTACAATAGATAACTCTCCGGGTCCGGATGGCATACACCCACGAGTACTAAGAGAACTAAGTAATGGAATAGACAAGCCATTAGTTCTTATATTTAGGGACTCTATAGCGACGGGGTCTGTTCCACAGGACTGGCGCAAAGCAAATGTGGTACCAATATTCAAAAAGGCTGTAACAGTGACCTGGAAATTATAGGCCAGTAAGTCTAACCTCTATTGCTGGTGAGATATGTGAAGGGTTTCTGAGGGATGTTATTCTGAATTATCTCACTGAGAATAACTGTGTAACGCCATATCAGCATGGGTTTATGAGGAGTCGCTCCTGTCACACCAATCTAATCAGCTTTTATGAAGAGGTAAGCTATAGACTGGACCAAGGTGAGTCATTGGATGTGCTATATCTTGATTTTTCCAAAGCGTTTGATACCGCGCCACACAAGAGGTTGGTGCACAAAATGAGAATGCCGGGTCTGGGGGAAAATGTGTGTAAGGCCTCTTTCACACTTCAGTTTTTTGTGTCAGTTAAAATCCGCCAAAAAGGCGGACAAGCGGATCCGTTCTTAACTGATGTGAACGGATGCCACAGGATCCGTTTTTTGACGGATCCGCAAAATGAGGAAATTTAAAGGAACCGCTGGCCGGGAAGGAGAGAGAGAGAGGAGAGAGAGAGAGAGGAGAGAGAGAGGGAATTTTTTTTTGTCCAGCACCCAGACAGAATTTATGGCGGATCGCACAAAAACGGATGCAACGGACGGCAATCCGTCAATATCCGCCAATAATGAAAGTCAATGGGGAAAAAAACGGATCCGCAAAAAAAAATTGCGGATCCGTTTTTTTCAAAACCTGGCGGATTTTGACTGATTGTAAAAAACGGAAGTGTGAAAGAGGCCTAACGGGTAAGTAACTTGCTGAGTGATAGAGAGCAGAGGGGGGGTTATAAATGGGATGTTCTCTAACTGGGTCACTGTGACCAGTGCGGACCGCAGGGGTCGGTGTTGGGACCTCTTCTCTTCAACATATTTATTAATGATCTGGTAGAAGGTTTACACAGGAAAATATCGATATTTGCAGATGATACAAAACTATGTAAAGCCGTCAATACAAGAGAAGATAGTATTCTGCTACAGATGGATCTGGATAAGTTGGGAACTTGGGCCGAAAGGTGGCAGATGGGGGTTTAACAATGATAAATGTAAGGTTATACACATGGGAAGAAGGAATCAATATCACCATTACACACTGAACGGGAAACCACTGGGTAAATCTGACCTGGAGAACGACTTGGGGATCCTAGTTACTGATAAACTTACCTGGAGTAGCCATTGCCAGGCAGCGGCTGCCAAGGCAAACAAGATCATGGGGTGCATTAAAGGGAATCTGTCACCCCTTTTTTCGAATATGACCTGCCGGCACCGACATCAGGGGCTTATCTACAGCATTCTGTAATGCTGTAGATAAACCCCCGATGTAACCTGAAAGAGAAGAAAAAGGAGTTAGATTATACCCACCAGGGGGCGGTCCGGTCTTGGTCCAATGGGTGTTGCGGTCTGGCGCCTCCCATCTTGTAGTGATGACGTCATCTCTTTCCTTCCTGTCGTGGCTCTGGCGCACTGCTCTGCCCTGTTGAGGGCAGAATACTGCAGTGCGCAGGTGCCGGACCTCTCCCGGCGCCTGCGCACTGCAGGACTCTGCTCTGCCCTCAATAGGGCAGAGCAGTGCGCCTGCGCAGGAGCCACGACAGGAAGGAAAGAAGGGGACGGCATCATATGAAGATGGGAGGCGCCGGACCGGACGCCGGGGTGAGTATAATCTAACTCTTTTTCTTATCTTTCAGGTTACATCAGGGGCTTATCTACAGCACTACAGAATATACAAATATCTCTCCAAGGATCTGTTTATACCAAGGAAGGTGACGGTCACAAGGGGGCATTCTCTGCGTCTGGAGGAGAGAAGGTTTCTCCACCAACATAGAAGAGGATTCTTTACTGTTAGGGCAGTGAGAATCTGTAATTCCCTGCCTGAGGAGGTGGTGATGGCGAACTCAGCCGAGGGGTTCAGGAGAGGCCTGGATGTCTTCCTGGAGCGTAACAATATTGTATCTGACAGTGATTAGGTTCTTTAGAACAGGCGTCCCCAACCACCGGTCCGCGGCCCAGGACCGGGCCGTTGCAGTGCTCTTGCCGGTCCGCGGACACAAGGGGAGTCGGCGGCTGTAGCTTCCATATGTATACTCACCCGGCCTGCATCCCTGTCAGCGCGGCGGCTTCATCCAGCGCTGAGCGGTCAAGTGGTACCGCTCATTTAAGGTCATGAATATGGACGCCACTCCTCTCCCATAGGCGTGGCGTCCATATTCATGACCTTAAATGAGCGGTACCACGTGACCGCTCCGCACAGGAAGAAGCTGACGTGCCGCGAGATGCAGGGAAGTTCAGCGACGTGAGGGTAAGTATGATGGGGGAGGACAGGGGAGCCCAGCCATGCATACACGGGTGGGAGCGGAGCGATATATACAAGGGAGGGCGCAGAGCCATGTATACAAGGGTGGGAGCGGAGCCATATATACAAGGGTGGGAGCGGAGCCATGTATACAAGGGTGGGAGCGGAGCCATGTATACAAGGGTGGGAGCAGAGCCATGTATACAAGGGTGGGAGCGGAGCCATGTATACAAGGGTGGGAGCAGAGCCATATATACAAGGGTGGGAGCGGAGCCATGTATACAAGGGTGGGAGCGGAGCCATGTATACAAGGGTGGGAGCGGAGCCATGTATACAAGGGTGGGAGCGGAGCCATGTATACAAGGGTGGGAGCGGAGCCATGTATACAAGGGTGGGAGCGGAGCCATGTATACAAGGGTGGGAGCGGAGCCATGTATACAAGGGTGGGAGCAGAGCCATGTATACAAGGGTGGGAGCAGAGCCATGTATACAAGGGTGGGAGCAGAGCCATGTATACAAGGGTGGGAGCAGAGCCATGTATACAAGGGTGGGAGCAGAGCCATGTATACAAGGGTGGGAGCAGAGCCATGTATACAAGGGTGGGAGCAGAGCCATGTATACAAGGGTGGGAGCAGAGCCATGTATACAAGGGTGGGAGCAGAGCCATGTATACAAGGGTGGGAGCAGAGCCATGTATACAAGGGTGGGAGCAGAGCCATGTATACAAGGGTGGGAGCAGAGCCATGTATACAAGGGTGGGAGCAGAGCCATGTATACAAGGGTGGGAGCAGAGCCATGTATACAAGGGTGGGAGCAGAGCCATGTATACAAGGGTGGGAGCAGAGCCATGTATACAAGGGTGGGAGCAGAGCCATGTATACAAGGGTGGGAGCAGAGCCATGTATACAAGGGTGGGAGCAGAGCCATGTATACAAGGGTGGGAGCAGAGCCATGTATACAAGGGTGGGAGCAGAGCCATGTATACAAGGGTGGGAGCAGAGCCATGTATACAAGGGTGGGAGCAGAGCCATGTATACAAGGGTGGGAGCAGAGCCATGTATACAAGGGTGGGAGCAGAGCCATGTATACAAGGGTGGGAGCAGAGCCATGTATACAAGGGTGGGAGCAGAGCCATGTATACAAGGGTGGGAGCAGAGCCATGTATACAAGGGTGGGAGCAGAGCCATGTATACAAGGGTGGGAGCAGAGCCATGTATACAAGGGAGGGAGCAGAGCCATGTATACAAGGGTGGGAGCAGAGCCATGTATACAAGGGTGGGAGCAGAGCCATGTATACAAGGGTGGGAGCAGAGCCATGTATACAAGGGTGGGAGCAGAGCCATGTATACAAGGGTGGGAGCAGAGCCATGTATACAAGGGTGGGAGCAGAGCCATGTATACAAGGGTGGGAGCAGAGCCATGTATACAGGATGGGAGCGGAGCCATGTATACAAGGGTGGGAGCGGAGCCATGTATACAAGGGAGGGAGCGGAGCCATGCATACAAGGGTGGGAGCAGAGCCATGTATACAAGGGTGGGAGCAGAGCCATATATACAAGGGTGGGAGCGGAGCCATGTATACAAGGGTGGGAGCAGAGCCATGTATACAAGGGTGGGAGCAGAGCCATGTATACAAGGGAGGGAGCGGAGCCATGCATACAAGGGTGGGAGCAGAGCCATGTATACAAGGGTGGGAGCAGAGCCATGTATACAGGATGGGAGCGGAGCCATGTATACAAGGGTGGGAGCGGAGCCATGTATACAAGGGAGGGAGCGGAGCCATGCATACAAGGGTGGGAGCGGAGCCATGTATACAAGGGTGGGAGCGGAGCCATATATACAAGGGTGGGAGCGGAGCCATATATACAAGGGAGGGAGCGGAGCCATATATACAAGGGTGGGAGCGGAGCCATATATACAAGGGAGGGAGCGGAGCCATGCATACAAGGGTGGGAGCGGAGCCATGTATACAAGGGAGGGAGCGGAGCCATGCATACAAGGGTGGGAGCGGAGCCATGCATACAAGGGTGGGAGTGGATACAAGGGTGGGAGCGGAGCCATGCATACAAGGGAGGGAGCAGAGCAATGTATACAGAATGGGAGCGGAGCCATGTATACAAGGGAGGGAGCGGAGCCATGCATACAAGGGTGGGAGCGGAGCCATATATACAAGGGAGGGAGCGGAGCCATGCATACAAGGGTGGGAGCGGAGCCATGTATACAAGGGAGGGAGCAGAGCAATGTATACAGGATGGGAGCGGAGCCATGTATACAAGGGTGGGAGCGGAGCCATATATACAAGGGAGGGAGCGGAGCCATGCATACAAGGGTGGGAGCGGAGCCATGCATACAAGGGTGGGAGCGGAGCCATGCATACAAGGGTGGGAGCGGAGCCATGCATACAAGGGTGGGAGCGGAGCCATGCATACAAGGGTGGGAGCGGAGCCATGCATACAAGGGTGGGAGCGGAGCCATGCATACAAGGGTGGGAGCGGAGCCATATATACAAGGGAGGGAGCGGAGCCATATATACAAGGGAGGGAGCGGAGCCATGCATACAAGGGTGGGAGCGGAGCCATATATACAAGGGAGGGAGCGGAGCCATATATACAAGGGAGGGAGCGGAGCCATGCATACAAGGGTGGGAGCGGAGCTATGTATACAAGGGTGGGAGCGGAGCCATGCATACAAGGGTGGGAGCGGAGCCATGCATACACGGATGGGAGCGGAGCCATGCATACACGGATGGGAGCGGAGCCATATATACAAGGGAGGGAGCGGAGCCATGTATACAAGGGTGGGAGTGGAGCCATGTATACAAGGGAGGGAGCGGAGCCATGTATACAAGGGTGGGAGCGGAGCCATATATACAAGGGAGGGAGCGGAGCCATATATATTAATGTTATAATAAAATAAGTATGCACCAACTACTAAACTAGAACCCTGTCAATAGCCCCGCCCCCTTATGACCAAAGCCCCGCCCCTGACACACCTCCATCCCCACCCTGCCGGGCCATGGAAGAATGGTCTTGCTTGAAGCCGGTCCCTGGTGCAAAAAAGGTTGGGGACCCCTGCTTTAGAAGGACGTAGATCTGGGGATTTATTCTGACGGAATATAGGATGAACAAATGGCTTTTTTCAGCCTTGCTAACTATGTTACTATATTAAAATCGATGGAAAATGCAACAAAAATGCCCAAATTCTCCAGATATGAAACTGCTTCAAATCTGTAAGGAAAAATAAACAGCACACATGATTGCAGAAATCTCATTCACTTTGCTGGGACAGTAAAATGCGGCGTTTTTCATTGCAAACCTGAGTGGCAAAAACGCGACATGTGAACATAGCCTAATTCTGTTTTTTTTTCAGGCAAAGAACAAATGAATAATGGTTCAAAAATTGTTTTTCTTTTTATATGACATTCACAGAGTGAAATAAGGGATATGATGGCTTTATTCCTCAGGTCAATACAATTACAATCATACCAGACTTACACATTTTTTTTTATGTTGTTTTGCTACATTTACCCTCATTAACCCCTTAACGACTGCTGATACGCCTTTTAACGGCGGTAATTAAGGGTACTTAAACCACAGCGCCGTTAATTCACGGCGCTGTGGAGAAAGTGAATAGCGCCCCCCAGTGTCGGATTTTCTCCAGGGTCTCGGCTGCCGGGGGGTAGCCAAGACCCCAGAGAACATGAATCGGTCGGTTTTTACCAACCTCGCTTTTGTGATCGCCGTTATTAACCCTATAACGGCGACCGCAAAAAAAAAAAAAGCCGCGATTTTACATTTAATTTCTCTTTCCTCCGATGTGATCGCACATCAGAGGAGAGAGAAAGAGGGTCTCCGATCCCCTCCCCGTGGTCCTCTATCCCCTCCCGGTGGTCCTGTGTCCCGCTGACGTCCTCCGGTGGGCGCCGCCATCTTGGATCCGGGGAAAATGGCGGGCGCATGCGCAGTGCGCCCGCCGGGAATCTGCTGGCTCCGGCTGGCAGATTCCATTCATTCATTTATGATCATGATGATAAACTATCATCGTGATCAAAATAAACAAAATAGTACATAACCCCCCCCGTTTATCACCCCCTTATTTAGGCCAACATAACGAAATAACGAATTTTTTCCATTAGGGTTAGGGATAGGGTTAGGGTAGGGTTGGGGTTGGGTTAGAATTAGGATTAGGGTTGGGATTAAGGTTAGGGGTGTGTTGGGGTTAGGGTTGGAGCAAGAATTGAGGGGTTTCCACTATTTACCAACTTTGGGGGTCTAAAAATTGGGTTTAAAAAAATCACTTTTGTGTAAATAAAAAAGACTTTTTATTTTCACGGCTCTGTGTTTATAAACTTCTGTGAAGCGCTTGGGGGTTCAAAGTGCTCACCACACATCTAGATAAGTTCCTTAGGGGGTCTAATTTCCAAAATGGGGTCACGTGTGGGGGGTTTCCACTGTTTAGGCCCATCAGGGGCTCTGCAAACGCAACATGATGCCTGCAGACCATTCCATCAAAGTCTGCATTCCAAAATGGCACTCCTTCCCTTCCAAGCTCTCCCATGCGCCCAAACAGTGGTTCCCCCCCACATAAGGGGTATCAGCGTACTCAGGACAAATCGCACAATAACTGTGGGGGTATGATTTCTCCTGTTACCCTTGTAAAAATAAAAATTTTGGGGCGAAAAGATCATTTTTGTGGAAAAAAATGGATTTCTTATTTCCACGGCTCTACATTATAAACTTCTGTGAAGCACTTGAAGGTTCAAAGTGCTCACCACACATCTAGATAAGTTCCTTGGGGGGGTATAGTTTCCAAAATGGTGTCATTAGTGGGGGGTTTCCACTGTTTAGCTACATCAGGGGCTCTCCGAACGCAACATGGCATCCGATCTCAATTCCAGCCAATTCTGCGTTGAAAAAGTCAAACGGCGCTCCATCCCTTGCGAGCTCTGCCGTGTGCTGAAAAAGTGGTTTACCCCCACATATGGGGTATCGGCGTATTCAGGAGAAATTGTACAACAAATTTTGTGGTTGATTTTCTCTTTTAACACTTGTTAAAATAAAAAAAATTAGTTCTGAAGTAAATTTTTTGCAAAAAAAAAGTTAAATGTAAATTTTTTCCTTCCACATTGCTTTAGTTCCTGTGAAGCACTTAAAGGGTTAATAAACTTCTTGAATGTGGTTTTGAGCACCTTGAGAGGTCTAGTTTTTAGAATGGTGCCACTTTTGTGTATTTTCTGTCATGTACACCCCTCAAAATGACTTTAAATATGATGTAGTCCCAAAAAAAATGGTTTTGTAAATTTTGTTGTAAAAATGAGAAATCGCTGGTCAACTTTTAACCCTTATAACTTCCTAACAAAAAAAATTTTGCCTCCAAAATTGTGGTGATGTAAAGTAGACGTGTGGGAAATGTTATTTATTAAGAAATTTTTGTGACACATCTCTCTGATTTAAGGGCATAAAAATTTAAAGTTTTAAAATTGCAAAATTTTCAAAATTTTCGCCATATTTCCGTTTTTTCCTTAAATAAACACAAGACTTATTGAAGAAATTTTACCACTAACGTGAAGTACAATATGTCACGAAAAAACATCTCAGAATCAGCGGGATCCATTAAAGCGTTCCAGAGTTATAACCTCATAAAGGGACAGTGTTCAGAATTGTAAAAATTGGCCCGGTCATGAAGCTGCAAACTGGCTCTGTCGCTAAGGGGTTTAAAATAAGGAGATTTGAAAAAAATAAATAAAATACACACGTCGTATCTCCATTTGCATAAAAGTCCAATGTATCAAAATATAAGAAGTACATTTAATCTCATTGGAAAATGGTAAAAAGAAAAAAAAAAAAAAAGCTGTAAAGCCAAAATTGTGATTTTTTTTCAGAAGCTGCAACTCTGCAAAAAAAATGCAATAAGAGGCGATCAAAACATCAAATCTACCCCAAAGTAGCACCAATAAAAAAAGTCTGGGGGCAAAAAACTCAGCTCTCACACCAACCCAAAAAATGCATTCCAGCCATTAGCATATGATGACAAGCAAATTTATTTTTTTTACAAATTTTTTGCCACTTCAAAAAAACAAACAAACCCCTTATGAACATTTGGTATTGCTGTAATCGTACCAACCTGGAGACCCATATTGCCAGGTCATCCTTACCGTATAGTGAACGCTGTAAAAACAAAACCTAACATAATGGTAAAATAGCACTTTTTCATAATTTCTCTGAACTTGGAATTTTTTCCCGCTTTCCAGTAAACTGTATTACACAATGTACGGTATTGTTCAAACGTATAACTCGTCCTGCAAAAAACAAGCCCTCATACAGCGATGTCAGCAGCAATTACTAAAAGCTATGGCATTGGGAAGAAGGGAAGGAAAAAACGAAAGTTCAAAAACGGAAAAGGATATCGGCAGAAGACATAAGAAGCACAGATGAATGTGGCGGATCTCGTCAGCGGTGTGCGCCTGGTGGTGCTCCGTGCCAGGAACTCGAGTACCATTTCTGGAAGGAATGTCGCCAGCTTTCCATGAATTCGGAGGCTGGGTATAGCCGAACCCCAATCAGCCCTGGCTCCTCTCTAGCTTTACCCATTTTAGCAAAGACTCTCAGAAAAATACCAAAGTTGAAAATTTTTGAACAACTCAGCATTGCACAAAAATTGTTAATGGTGTTATGAGGCGACTGCCGGCTGTACTGAATGTGCGGCATAGGGAGAAAATGAACTTTATTTCACCGGGAGCCGCCGGCTGTTAGTCATGGAGTTGTTCAAGAAGCAATGACACTGACAGCACAGGCAGCTCTGAGCATGCACGGCAATGAGACAGCGCACGGGCAGCTCCTGGGAGAAATAAAACATATTTTCTCCAGGTGTCTCATGTTCAGCTCCAGTTATTGGCCCTGATAAGTTCCCTTTAAAGTGTCCTGTGATCAGGATTGTGCTCAGTGACTACAGACAGTGTCAGGTCGGCACTGTTATACTGATTACACCGACACCTGGTGATGAAATCAGTCTTGTGGCTGTTGTGTAATTTTTATTTTCAGTTAATGAGATTCTTGTGCTCCGGGGAGGCCTGTGGGTGGGACTGTGAGTTGCCTGTAAGCCGCCTGTGGGTGGGACTGTGAG
Organism: Dendrobates tinctorius; assembly: GCF_039654945.1. Taxonomy (NCBI): domain Eukaryota; kingdom Metazoa; phylum Chordata; class Amphibia; order Anura; family Dendrobatidae; genus Dendrobates; species Dendrobates tinctorius. Next base: position 2,673,856 of record NW_027361849.1, on the reverse strand, counting down.
CTGCCTGTGAGCCACCTGTGGGTGGGACTGTGAGCCGCCTGTGGGTGGGACTGTGAGCTGCCTGTGAGCCGCCTGTGGGTGGGACTGTGAGCTGCCTGTGAGCCGCCTGTGGGTGGGACTGTGAGCTGCCTGTGAGCCGCCTGTGGGTGGGACTGTGAGCTGCCTGTGAGCCGCCTGTAGGTGGGACTGTGAGCTGCCTGTGAGCCACCTGTGGGTGGGACTGTGAGCTGCCTGTGAGCCGCCTGTGGGTGGGACTGTGAGCTGCCTGTGAGCCGCCTGTAGGTGGGACTGTGAGCTGCCTGTGAGCCACCTGTGGGTGGGACTGTGAGCTGCCTGTGAGCCACCTGTGGGTGGGACTGTGAGCTGCCTGTGAGCCGCCTGTGGGTGGGACTGTGAGCTGCCTGTGAGCCGCCTGTGGGTGGGATTGTGAGCTGCCTGTGAGCCGCCTGTGGGTGGGACTGTGAGCCGCCTGTGGGTGAGACTGTGAGCCGCCTGTGGGTGAGACTGTGAGCCGCCTGTAGGTGGGACGGTGAGCCGCCTGTGGGTGGGACGGTGAGCCGCCTGTGGGTGGCGCTTTATGTGGCACTCTGCTTACATCTTCGTCTGTATGGCTGGGTTCACATTACGTTGTAGCAGTCCACGGTACAACGCAGTCCATTAACGCTGCCATTCAGCCCCATTGTTGGGCGCATCGCGACCATTGCCATAAAGCGGCACGTGTTTGCGATGTGCCATCATTCAGTGACGGAGCCTCGGACGCGGGTTGCAGCACATCGCGTTATGCTATAGCGTTAACGCAGTCCGTTAACGCAATGTGAACCTAGCCTAAGGCTTATCACAGATCACTGATACCTCAGTCACCCGCCCCCCTATTTTACATAGTGAATATAATATGTATTAAAAAAAAAAAAATCACATTCCGCAGATGGCGGTGCTGCAGCATAATCACATCTATAAAATGCATTCGGTATTATATTTCATGATATACGTTTCTTCTGAAAAAAAAAAGTCTCATCACCAGGTATCACTGTAATCAGTATCACGGCGCCGACCTGACACTAGGTAACTGCGCACAATCCTGCTGACAGGTCCCTTTAACATTCAAGTCATGGGTAGAAGCTGTGAATATTTTTTGGGTTCGCATCTGAGAAACGAATAGTAACCTTGATGCTGGTCCAACACTGATGAAAATCAGTCAACTTTTAACATGAGAGGAAGATCACTGATGTCTGAATCAGACTGAACATGAAAACGCCGCACCGTAAGGCTATGTGCAGGCGCTGCAGATTCTACTGCGGATCCGCAGCGTTTCTGGCCCTGCGGGTCCGCAGCAGTTTCTGCCGAGTTGTACAGTACCATTGTTTTCAATGGTAATACCAAAAACGCTGTGCACATGCTGCGGATTTTTCCGCGCGGATTTGCTGCGGGTTACAATCCGCAGCATGTCAATTCTTTGTGCGGATTCTGCTGCGGTTTCACACCTTCACCACTCACTGTGAGGTGTGAAACCGTAGGTATTTTGACCTGCGGATTTTTCAAAATCCGCAGCACTTCCAACTACGGGTGCACATAGCCTAAAGGCCCCTTTACATTTAGCGATGCACCAGCGATCCCGACAACGATACGACCCGGTCAGGATCGCTGGTGCATCGCTAAATGGTCGCTAGTGAGCTTCCACACAGGCAGATCTCACAGCGACATAGCAGCGATCTAGCGGGCGATACTTACCTTTCAGACGCGGCAATCCTGACGTCCTCCCTTCCGCGTCCACGCGTCGCTCGTCGGCGCCAGCAGGAAGCGCCCGACGAGAAATGGAGCTTCGCGATCAGCGATGGACAGCGGGGGAGCCGGTCGGAGGTAAGTATCACACATAGCGATATCGCTGCTGCGTCACCAAATCAGTGATGCTTTAGCGATATTGTTAGCGATATCGCTATGTGTAAAACCCCCTTAAGAGCCGCATTATGTCCCAGGAACTCAGGGTTCCGTAACCAGGCTAGAGATTATGGGGTTAACATACATCACACATGTACAGGTGCAGCAGGAGTGGATCACCTGCAGCAGATCACACCAGATGGCTGCAATATAGGATGGCCTCCTGATTTGGGGGGGAGCTATGAGGCTAAAAGTAGCAATGAGAAAATGATGGGGTGCACCCAGTGCGTCTATGCTGAGGTACACTCTGTCCTCTATTATCCCCAAAAATACCCACTGTGAGCCCAGTGCTGGAGCGCTGCACACGAGCAATAGCGAGGAGCCACGGGCCATGACTGCCCACCACAACCAGTCCTATCCCCCATCCAGCTCCTCTCCTCCTCCTCCGTTGTTATATAGAGGCTCGTCTCCTCCTCCCCCATTATATAAAGGCTCCTCTCCTCCTCCTCCCCCCGTTATATAGAGGCTCCTCTCCTCCTCCCTCCATTATACAGAGGCTCCTCTCCTCCTCCCTGAATTATACAGAGGCTCCTTTCCTCCTCCCCCCTTATATAGAGGCTCCTTTCCTCCTCCCCCCTTATATAGAGGCTCCTTTCCTCCTCCACTGTTATATATAGGCGCCTCTCCTCCTCTCCCGTTATATAGTGGCTCCTTTCCTCCTCCTCCCATTATATAGAGGCACCTCTCCTCCCCCCCCGTTATATAGAGGCTCCTCTCCTCCTCCCTCGTTATATAGAGGCTCCTCTTCTCCTCCTCCCACGTTATATAGAGGCTCCTCTCCTCCTCCTCCCCCCTCGTTATATAGAAGCTCCTTTCCTCCTCCTCCTCCCCCATTATACAGAGGCTCCTCTCCTCCTCCCCCCGTTATATAGAGGTTCCTCTCCTCCTCCCCCCTTATATAGAAGCTCCTTTCCTCCTCCTACCGCGTTATGTAAAGGCACCTCTCCTCCTCCCCCCATTATACAGAGGCTCCTCTCCTCATCCCCCCTTATATAGATGCTCCTTTCCTCCTCCCCCGTTATATAGAGGCTCCTCTCCTCCTCCCCCGTTATATAGAGGCTCCTCTCCTCCTCCCCCGTTATATAGAGGATCCTCTCCTCCCCCCCGTTATATAGAGGCTCCTCTCCTCCTCATCCCCCCCGTTATATAGAGGCTCCTCTCCTCCTCCTCCCCCCGTTATATAGAGGCGCCTCTCCTCCCCCGTTACATAGAGGCTCCTCTCCTCCTACCCCCTTATATAGAAGCTCCTTTCCTCCTCCTCCCACGTTATATAGAGGCTCCTCTCCTCCTCCCGCCGTTATATAGAGGCCCCTCTCCTCCCCCCGTTATATAGAGGCCCCTCTCCTCCCCCCGTTATATAGAGGCCCCTCTCCTCCCCCCCCAGTTATATAGAGGCTCCTCTCCTCCTCCCCCTTATATAGAAGCTCCTTTCCTCCTCCTCCCCCGTTATATAGAGGCTCCTTTCCTCCTCCCCCGTTATATAGAGGCTCCTCTCCTCCTCCCCCCCCATTATATAGAGGCTCCTCTCCTCCTCCCCCCGTTATATAGAGGCTTCTCTCTTCCTCCTCCCCCTCCAATTATGTAGAGGCTCCTTTCCTCCTCCCCCCATTATACAGAGGCTCCTCTCCTCCCCCCGTTATACAGAGGCTCCTCTCCTCCTCCTCCCCGTTGTATAGAGGCTCCTCTCCTCCTCCCCCCCGTTATATAGAGGCTCCTCTCCCCCCCCCCAATTATGTAGAGGCTCCTTTCCTCCTCCCCCCGTTATACAGAGGCTCCTCTCCTCCTCCTCCCCCATTATATAGAGGCTCCTCTCTTCCTCCTCCCCCCATTATATAGAGGCTCCTCTCCTACTCCCCCCGTTATATAGAGGCTCCTCTCCTCCTCCCCCCCCCCGTTATATAGAGGCTCCTCTCCTCCCCCCGTTATATAGAGGTTCCTCTCCTCCTCTCCCGTTATATAGAGGCTCCTTTCCTCCTCCACTGTTATATAGAGGCTCCTCTCCTCCTCCCCCGTTATATAAAGGCTCCTCTCCTCCTCCCCTCGTTATATAGAGGCTCCTCTCCTCCTCCCCTTGTTATATAGAGGCTCCTCCCCCGTTATATAGAGGCTCCTCTCCTCCTCCCCCATTATATAGAGGCTCCTCTCCTCCCCCCCCGTTATACAGAGGCTCCTCTCTTCCTCCTCCCCCATTATATAGAGGCTCCTCTCCTACTCCCCCCCGTTATATAGAGGCTCCTCTCCTCCTCCTCCTCCCCCCCCCGTTATATAGAGGCCCCTCTCCTCCCCCCCCCCGTTATATAGAGGCTCCTCTCCTCCTCCCCCTTATATAGAAGCTCCTTTCCTCCTCCTCCCCCGTTATATAGAGGCTCCTTTCCTCCTCCCCCGTTATATAGAGGCTCCTCTCCTCCTCCCCCCCCCCATTATATAGAGGCTCCTCTCCTCCTCCCCCCGTTATATAGAGGCTTCTCTCTTCCTCCTCCCCCCCCAATTATGTAGAGGCTCTTTTCCTCCTCCCCCCATTATACAGAGGCTCCTCTCCTCCCCCCGTTATACAGAGGCTCCTCTCCTCCTCCTCCCCGTTGTATAGAGGCTCCTCTCCTCCTCCCCCGTTATATAGAGGCTCCTCTCCTCCTCCCCCGTTATATAGAGGATCCTCTCCTCCCCCCCCCGTTATATAGAGGCTCCTCTCCTCCTCATCCCCCCCGTTATATAGAGGCTCCTCTCCTCCCCCGTTATATAGAGGCTCCTCTCCTCCTCCCCCGTTATATAGAGGATCCTCTCCTCCCCCCCCCGTTATATAGAGGCTCCTCTCCTCCTCATCCCCCCCGTTATATAGAGGCTCCTCTCCTCCTCCTCCCCCCGTTATATAGAGGCGCCTCTCCTCCTCCCCCGTTACATAGAGGCTCCTCTCCTCCTCCCCCCTTATATAGAAGCTCCTTTCCTCCTCCTCCCACGTTATATAGAGGCTCCTCTCCTCCTCCCGCCGTTATATAGAGGCCCCTCTCCTCCCCCCGTTATATAGAGGCCCCTCTCCTCCCCCCGTTATATAGAGGCCCCTCTCCTCCCCCCCGTTATATAGAGGCTCCTCTCCTCCTCCCCCTTATATAGAAGCTCCTTTCCTCCTCCTCCCCCGTTATATAGAGGCTCCTTTCCTCCTCCCCCGTTATATAGAGGCTCCTCTCCTCCTCCCCCCCCATTATATAGAGGCTCCTCTCCTCCTCCCCCCGTTATATAGAGGCTTCTCTCTTCCTCCTCCCCCCCCCAATTATGTAGAGGCTCCTTTCCTCCTCCCCCCATTATACAGAGGCTCCTCTCCTCCCCCCGTTATACAGAGGCTCCTCTCCTCCTCCTCCCCGTTGTATAGAGGCTCCTCTCCTCCTCCCCCCCGTTATATAGAGGCTCCTCTCCTCCCCCCCCCCCCCCAATTATGTAGAGGCTCCTTTCCTCCTCCCCCCGTTATACAGAGGCTCCTCTCCTCCTCCTCCCCCATTATATAGAGGCTCCTCTCCTCCCCCCCCCCCGTTATACAGAGGCTCCTCTCTTCCTCCTCCCCCATTATATAGAGGCTCCTCTCCTACTCCCCCCGTTATATAGAGGCTCCTCTCCTCCTCCTCCTCCCCCCCGTTATATAGAGGCTCCTCTCCTCCCCCCGTTATATAGAGGTTCCTCTCCCGTTATATAGAGGCTCCTTTCCTCCTCCACTGTTATATAGAGGCTCCTCTCCTCCTCCCCCGTTATATAAAGGCTCCTCTCCTCCTCCCCTCGTTATATAGAGGCTCCTCTCCTCCTCCCCTCGTTATATAGAGGCTCCTCCCCCGTTATATAGAGGCTCCTCTCCTCCACCCCCGTTTTATAGAGGCTCCTTTCCTCCTCCCCCCGTTATATAGAGGCTCCTTTCCTCCTCCCCCCGTTATATAGAGGCTCCTTTCCTCCTCCACTGTTATATAGAGGCTCCTTTCCTCCTCCCCGTTATATAGAGGCTCCTTTCCTCCTCCCTCGTTATATAGAGGCTCCTTTCCTCCTCCCCCCGTTATATAGAGGCTCCTCTCCTCCTCCCCTCGTTATATAGAGGCTCCTTTCCTCCTCCCCTCGTTATATAGAGGCTCCTTTCCTCCTCCCTCGTTATATAGAGGGTCCTTTCCTCCTCCCCCGTTATATAGAGGCTCTTCTCCTCCTCCTCCCCCCGTTATACAGAGGCTCCTTTCCTCCTCCCCTCGTTATATAGAGGCTCCTTTCCTCCCCCGTTATATAGAGGCTCCTCTCCTCCTCCCCTCGTTATATAGAGGCTCCTTTCCTCCTCCCCTCGTTATATAGAGGCTCCTTTCCTCCTCCCTCGTTATATAGAGGCTCCTTTCCTCCTCCCCCGTTATATAGAGGCTCCTTTCCTCCTCCCTCATTATATAGAGGCTCCTCTCCTCCTCCCCCGTTATACAGAGGCTCCTTTCCTCCTCCCCCGTTATACAGAGGCTCCTTTCCTCCTCCCCTCGTTATATAGAGGCTCCTTTCCTCCCCCGTTATATAGAGGCTCCTCTCCTCCTCCCCTCGCTATATAGAGGCTCCTTTCCTCCCCCGTTATATAGAGGCTCCTTTCCTCCCCCGTTACATAGAGGCTCCTTTCCTCCTCCCCCGTTATATAGAGGCTCCTCTCCTCCCCCCCCCGTTATATAGAGGCTCCTCTCCTCCCCCCCGTTATATAGTGGCTCCTCTCCTCCTCCCTCGTTATATAGAGGCTCCTCTCCTCCTCCCCCGTTATATAGAGGCTCCTCTCCTCCCCCGTTATATAGAGGCTCCTCTCCTCCCCCGTTATATAGAGGCTCCTTTCCTCCTCATCCCCCCGTTATAAAGAGGCTCCTCTCCCCCCGTTATATAGAGGCTCCTCTCCTCCTCCTCCCCCGTTATATAGAGGCTCCTCTCCTCCTCCCTCGTTATATAGAGGCTCCTCTCCTCCCCCGTTATATAGAGGCTCCTTTTCTTCTCCCCCGTTATACAGTGGCTCCTCTCCTCCTCCCTCGTTATATAGAGGCTCCTCTCCTCCCCCCGTTATATAGAGGCTCCTCTCCTCCCCCCCGTTATATAGAGGCTCCTCTCCTCCCCCCCGTTATATAGAGGCTCCTCTCCTCCCCCCGTTATATAGAGGCTCCTCTCCTCCCCCCCGTTATATAGAGGATCCTCTCCTCCCCCCCGTTATATAGAGGCTCCTCTCCTCCCCCCCGTTATATAGAGGCTCCTCTCCTCCCCCCCGTTATATAGAGGCTCCTCTCCTCCCCCCGTTATATGGAGGCTCCTCTCCTCCCCCTCGTTATAGAGGCTCCTCTCCTCCCCCCCGTTATATAGAGGCTCCTTTCCTCCTCCCCCGTTATATAGAGGCTCCTCTCCTCCTCCCCCGTTATATAAAGGCTCCTCTCCTCCCCCGTTATATAGAGGCTCCTTTCCTCCTCATCCCCCCCGTTATAAAGAGGCTCCTCTCCTCCTCCCCCCGTTATATAGAGGCTCCTCTCCTCCTCCTCCCCCGTTATATAGAGGCTCCTCTCCTCCTCCCTCGTTATATAGAGGCTCCTCTCCTCCCCCGTTATATAGAGGCTCCTTTTCTTCTCCCCCGTTATACAGTGGCTCCTCTCCTCCTCCCTCGTTATATAGAGGCTCCTCTCCTCCCCCCGTTATATAGAGGCTCCTCTCCTCCCCCCCGTTATATAGAGGCTCCTCTCCTCCCCCCGTTATATAGAGGCTCCTCTCCTCCCCCCCCGTTATATAGAGGCTCCTCTCCTCCTCCCCCCCCGTTATATAGAGGCTCCTCTCCTCCCCCGTTATATAGAGGCTCCTCTCCTCCTCCCTCGTTATATAGAGGCTCCTCTCCTCCTCCCTCGTTATATAGAGGCTCCTCTCCTCCTCCCCCGTTATATAGAGGCCCCTCTCCTCCTCCCTCGTTATATAGAGGCTCCTCTCCTCCCCCCCGTTATATAGAGGCTCCTCTCCTCCTCCCCCGTTATATAGAGGCTCCTCTCCTCCTCCCCCCCGTTATATAGAGGCTCCTCTCCTCCTCCCCCCCGTTATATAGAGGCTCCTCTCCTCCCCCCCCCCCGTTATATAGAGGCTCCTCTCCTCCTCCCTCGTTATATAGAGGCTCCTCTCCTCCCCCGTTATATAGAGGCTCCTTTTCTTCTCCCCCGTTATATAGTGGCTCCTCTCCTCCTCCCTCGTTATATAGAGGCTCCTCTCCTCCCCCCGTTATATAGAGGCTCCTCACCTCCCCCCGTTATATAGAGGCTCCTCTCCTCCCCCCGTTATATAGAGGCTCCTCTCCTCCCCCCCGTTATATAGAGGCTCCTCTCCTCCCCCCCGTTATATAGAGGCTCCTCTCCTCCCCCCCGTTATATAGAGGCTCCTCTCCTCCCCCCCGTTATATAGAGGCTCCTCTCCTCCCGCCGTTATATAGAGGATCCTCTCCTCCCCCTCGTTATAGAGGCTCCTCTCCTCCCCCCGTTATATAGAGGCTCCTTTCCTCCTCCCCCGTTATATAGAGGCTCCTCTCTTCCTCCCCCCGTTATATAGAGGCTCCTCTCCTCCTCCCCCCGTTATATAGAGGCTCCTCTCCTCCTCCCCCCGTTATATAGAGGCTCCTCTCCTCCTCCCCCGTTATATAGAGGCTCCTCTCCTCCCCCGTTATATAGAGGCTCCTCTCCCCCCCGTTATATAGAGGCTCCTCTCCTCCTCCCCCCGTTATATAGAGGCTCCTCTCCTCCTCCCACCGTTATATAGAGGCTCCTCTCCTCCTCCCACCGTTATATAGAGGCTCCTCTCCTCCCCCCGTTATATAGAGGCTCCTCTCCTCCTCCCCCGTTATATAGAGGCTCCTCTCCTCCCCCCCTTTATATAGAGGCTCCTCTCCTCCCCCCGTTATATAGAGGCTCCTCTCCTCCTCCCCCGTTATATAGAGGCTCCTCTCCTCCCCCGTTATATAGAGGCTCCTCTCCTCCTCCCTCGTTATATAGAGGCTCCTCTCCTCCTCCCCCGTTATATAGAGGCTCCTCTCCTCCTCCCCCGTTATATAGAGGCTCCTCTCCTCCCCCGTTATATAGAGGCTCCTCTCCTCCTCCCTCGTTATATAGAGGCTCCTTTCCTCCTCCCTCGTTATATAGAGGCTCCTCTCCTCCTCCCTCGTTATATAGAGGCTCCTCTCCTCCTCCCTCGTTATATAGAGGCTCCTCTCCTCCTCCCTCGTTATATAGAGGCTCCTTTCCTCCTCCCTCGTTATATAGAGGATCCTCTCCTCCCTCGTTATATAGAGGATCCTCTCCTCCCCCCCCGTTATATAGAGGCTCCTCTCCTCCTCCCCCGTTATATAGAGGCTCCTCTCCTCCCCCCGTTATATAGAGGCTCCTCTCCTCCCTCGTTATATAGAGGATCCTCTCCTCCCCCCCGTTATATAGAGGATCCTCTCCTCCCCCCCGTTATATAGAGGCCCCTCTCCTCCTCCCTCGTTATACAGAGGCTTCTCTCCTCCTCCCCCGTTATATAGAGGCTCCTCTCCTCCTCCCCCGTTATATAGAGGCTCCTCTCCTCCTCCCTCGTTATATAGAGGATCCTCTCCTCCCCCCCCATTATATAGAGGCTCCTCTCCTCCCCCCCGTTATATAGAGGCCCCTCTCCTCCTCCCTCGTTATACAGAGGCTCCTCTCCTCCTCCCCCGTTATATAGAGGCTCCTCTCCTCCTCCCTCGTTACATAGAGGATCCTCTCCTCCCCCCCCCCCATTATATAGAGGCTCCTCTCCTCCCCTCCCCCGTTATATAGAGGCTCCTCTCCTCTCCCCCCCGTTATATAGAGGCTCCTCTCCTCCTCCCTCGTTATATAGAGGCTCCTCTCCTCCTCCCTCGTTATATAGAGGCTCCTCTCCTCCCCCCCCCCATTATATAGAGGCTCCTCTCCTCCCCCCCGTTATATAGAGGCCCCTCTCCTCCTCCCTCGTTATACAGAGGCTCCTCTCCTCCTCCCCCGTTATATAGAGGCTCCTCTCCTCCTCCCTCGTTATATAGAGGATCCTCTCCTCCCCCCCCCCCATTATATAGAGGCTCCTCTCCTCCCCCCCGTTATATAGAGGCCCCTCTCCTCCTCCCTCGTTATACAGAGGCTCCTCTCCTCCTCCCCTGTTATATAGAGGCTCCTCTCCTCCTCCCTCGTTATATAGAGGCTCCTCTCCTCCTCCCCTGTTATATAGAGGCTCCTCTCCTCCTCCCTCGTTATATAGAGGCTCCTCTCCTCCTCCCCTGTTATATAGAGGCTCCTCTCCTCCTCCCTCGTTATATAGAGGATCCTCTCCTCCCCCCCCCCATTATATAGAGGCTCCTCTCCTCCCCTCCCCCGTTATATAGAGGCTCCTCTCCTCTCCCCCGTTATATAGAGGCTCCTCTCCTCCTCCCTCGTTATATAGAGGCCCCTCTCCTCCTCCCTCGTTATACAGAGGCTCCTCTCCTCCTCCCCCGTTATATAGAGGCTCCTCTCCTCCCCCTGTTATATAGAGGATCCTCTCCTCCCCCCCCCCATTATATAGAGGCTCCTCTCCTCCCCTCCCCCGTTATATAGAGGCTCCTCTCCTCCCCCCGTTATATAGAGGCTCCTCTCCTCCTCCCTCGTTATATAGAGGCTCCTCTCCTCCTCCCTCGTTATATAGAGGCTCCTCTCCTCCTCCCTCGTAAGGCCTGTTTCACACTTCCGTTTTTGTGTCCGCCAAACGGATCCGTTTCCGTTTTTTTGACGGAAACTGATGCAAACGGATCCGTTTTTAAAAAAACGGATCCGTTTTTTTGACGGATCCGCGGTAACCACTAATGGAAGTCTATGGGACAAAAAAAAACGGATCCTGCAAAAAATGGCGGATCCGTTTTTTTTACGGAAACCAACGGATTTTGACGGATTTGAAAAAACGGAAGTGTGAAACAGGCCTTATATAGAGGCTCCTCTCCTCCCCCCCCCATTATATAGAGGCTCCTCTCCTCCCCCCCCCGTTATATAGAGGCTCCTCTCCTCCCCCCCCCGTTATATAGAGGCTCCTCTCCTCCCCCCCCCCGTTATATAGAGGCCCCTCTCCTCCTCCCTCGTTATATAGAGGCTCCTCTCCTCCTCCCCCGTTATACAGAGGCCCCTCTCCTCCTCCCCCGTTATATAGAGGCTCCTCTCCTCCCCCCCCCCGTTATATAGAGGCCCCTCTCCTCCTCCCTCGTTATATAGAGGCTCCTCTCCTCCTCCCCCGTTATACAGAGGCCCCTCTCCTCCTCCCTCGTTATATAGAGGCTCCTCTCCTCCTCCCCCGTTATACAGAGGCCCCTCTCCTCCCCCCCGTTATACAGAGGCTCCTCTCCTCCTCCCTCGTTATACAGAGGCTCCTTTCCTCCTCCCTCGTTATATAGAGGCTCCTCTCCTCCTCCCCCGTTATATAGAGGCCCCTCTCCTCCTCCCTCGTTATACAGAGGCTTCGCTCCTACAGACACTCCCCTCCCCCCGGTCTCCGGTGTTTGGCCCCGCCTCCCCCGGTCTCTGGCTCCTCCCCCGGTCCCGGTTCCGGTGCTCGCGGCCTGCTCTTTCCTCAGAGCTCCAAACTTTCCTCCTAGGGCTGAGGCCTCTTAGTTCTCATGCCTGTATTTTGACTCTATTCCTGCGCTCACCCGCATTCTCCCGAGTCCCGGGCCGGTCCAACCGGTGTCAGCGGCGGTTTCTTCCTCCTCCCCCACCGGAACCGGAGACTGGGCGGCCGCGCGCAATGCATGCCGGGGGAAGAGGGCGGGTGCGGCCTTGTGTGTACGACGTATAACGCACAGCACACGTTCTGTGCCGTAAACGGCGGCGGCGCCATCACTGAGCCCGACGGTACCGAGCGCAGAAGCGGCGCGAAATCACCTCACCGGAGACACAGCCAATCGGAAATCGGCTTTCATCTCTTCTCTCCAAGTGACGTTATGAAAACGGTGATCTGATTGGCTGCCGTGGGTGGCGCGTTCTCTCAGTTGGGCAGATATAATGGCAGAATCAGATTTTTTTTTGTCACTGTAGACTCCATGTTCTGATGTCTGACAGGAATGTGAGGTCACCACAGTGGCTCCACATATCATAGGTGGGGAAACCGGACAGGCGTCACAGCCGTGGCCGTGGGGTCACCGGGGAAAGAGGACGCCGTGATACCGGGCAAGCGTCACAGCCGGGGCCGTGGAGTCACCGGGGAAATAGGATGCCGTGATGATACCGGACAGGCGTCACAGCCGGGGCCGTGGAGTCACCGGGGAAAGAGGACGCCGTGATGATACTGGGCAAGCGTCACAGCCGGGGTCATCGGGGAAATAGGACGCCGTGATGATACCGGACAGGCGTCACAGCCGGGGCCGTGGAGTCACTGGGGAAATAGGACGCCGTGATGATACCGGACAGGCGTCACAGCCGACGCCGTGGAGTCACCGGGGAAAGAGGACGCCGTGATACCGGGCAAGCGTCACAGCCGGGGCCGTGGAGTCACCGGGGAAATAGGATGCCGTGATGATACCGGACAGGCGTCACAGCCGGGGCCGTGGAGTCACCGGGGAAAGAGGACGCCGTGATGATACTGGGCAAGCGTCACAGCCGGGGTCATCGGGGAAATAGGACGCCGTGATGATACCGGACAGGCGTCACAGCCGGGGCCGTGGAGTCACTGGGGAAATAGGACGCCGTGATGATACCGGACAGGCGTCACAGCCAACGCCGTGGAGTCACCGGGGAAATAGGACGCCGTGATGATACCGGACAAGCGTCACAGCCGACGCCGTGGAGTCACCGGGGAAATAGGACGCCGTGATGATACCGGACAGGCGTCACAGCCGGCGCCGTGGAGTCACCGGGGAAATGGGACGCCGTGATGATACCGGACAGGCGTCATAGCCGGGGCCGTGGAGTCACCGGGGAAATGGGACGCCGTGATGATACCGGACAGGCGTCACAGCCGGCGCCGTGGAGTCACCGGGGAAATAGGACGTCGTGATGATACCGGACAGGCGTCATAGCCGGGGCCGTGGAGTCACCGGGGAAATAGGACGCCGTGATGATACCGGACAGGCGTCACAGCCGGGGCCGTGGGGTCATCGGGGAAATAGGATGCCGTGATGATACCGGACAGGCGTCACAGCCGGGGCCGGGGAAATAGGACGCCGTGATGATACCGGACAGGCGTCACAGCCGGGGCCGTGGAGTCACCGTGGAAATAGGTCGCCGTGATGATACCGGACAGGCGTCACAGCCGGCGTCATGGAGTCATCGGGGAAATAGGACGCTGTGATGATACCGGACAGGCGTCACAGCCGGGGCCGTGGGGTCATCGGGGAAATCGGACGCCGTGATGATACCAGACAGGCGTCACAGCCGGGGCCGTGGGGTCACCGGGGAAATAGGACGCCGTGATGATACCGGACAGGCGTCACAGCCGGGGCCGTGGTGTCATCGGGGAAATAGGATGTCGTGATGATACCGGACAGGCGTCACAGCCGGGGCCGTGGGGTCATCGGGGAAATAGGACGCCGTGATGATACCGGACAGGCGTCACAGCCGGCGCCGTGATGATACCGGACAGGCGTCACAGCTGGGGCCGTGGAGTCACCGGGGAAATAGGACGCCGTGATGATACCGGACAGGCGTCACAGCCGGCACCGTGGAGTCATCGGGGAAATAGGATGCCGTGATGATACCGGACAGGAATGTGAGGTCACCATGGCCAGAGCCTCCGTCACCACAGTGGCTCCACATATCATACGTGATGATACCGGACAGGCGTCACAGCCAGGGCCGTGGAGTCACCGGGGAAATAGGACGCCGTGATGATACCGGACAGGTGACACAGCCGGGGCCGTGGAGTCACCGGGGAAATAGGACGCTGTGATGATACCGGACAGGCGTCACAGCCGGGGCCGTGGAGTCACCGGTGAAATAGGACGCTGTGATGATACCGGACAGGCGTCACAGCCGGCGCCGTGGAGTCACCGGGGAAATAGGACGCCATTATGATACCGGACAGGCGTCACAGCCGGCGCCGTGGAGTCACCTGGGAAATAGTACGCCGTGATGATACCGGACAGGAATGTGAGGTCACCATGGCCAGAGCCTCCGTCACCACAGTGGCTCCACATATCATACGTGATGATACCGGACAGGCGTCACAGCCGAGGCCGTGGGGTCATCGGGGAAATAGGACGCCGTGATGATACCGGACAGGCGTCACAGCCAGGGCCGTGGGGTCATCGGGGAAATAGGACGCCGTGATGATACCGGACAGGCGTCACAGCCGGGGCCGTGGAGTCACCGGGGAAGTAGGACGCCGTGATGATACCAGACAGGCGTCACAGCCGGGGCCGTGGAGTCACCGGGGAAAGAGGACGCCGTGATGATACCGGACAGGCATCACAGCCGACGCCGTGGAGGCACCGGGGAAATAGGATGCCGTGATGATACCGGACAGGCGTCACAGCCGGGGCCGTGGAGTCACCGGGGAAAGAGGACGCCGTGATGATACCGGGCAAGCGTCACAGCCGGGGTCATCGGGGAAATAGGACGCCGTGATGATACCGGACAGGCGTCACAGCCGGCGCCGTGGAGTCACCGGGGAAATAGGACGCCGTGATGATACCGGACAGGCGTCACAGCCGGGGCCGTGGGGTCACCGCGGAAATAGGACGCCGTGATGATACCGGACAGGCGTCACAGCCGGCGCCGTGGAGTCACCGGGGAAATGGGACGCCGTGATGATACCGGACAGGCGTCACAGCCGACGCCGTGGAGTCATCGGGGAAATAGGACGCCGTGATGATACCGGACAGGCGTCACAGCCGACGCCGTGGAGTCATTGGGGAAATAGGACGCCGTGATGATACCGGACAGGCGTCACAGCCGGCGCCATGGAGTCACCGGGGAAATAGGACGGCGTGATGATACCGGACAGGCGTCACAGCCAGGGCCGTGGAGTCACCGGGGAAATAGGACGCCGTGATGATACCGGACAGGCGTCACAGCCGGGGCCGTGGAGTCACCGGGGAAATAGGATGCCGTGATGATACCGGACAGGCGTCACAGCAGGGGCCGTGGAGTCATCGGGGAAATAGGACGCCGTGATGATACCGGACAGGCGTCACAGCCGACGCCGTGGAGTCACCGGGGAAAGAGGACGCCGTGATGATACCGGACAGGCTTCACAGCCGACGCCGTGGAGGCACCGGGGAAATAGGATGCCGTGATGATACCGGACAGGCGTCACAGCCGGGGCCGTGGAGTCACCGGGGAAAGAGGACGCCGTGATGATACCGGGCAAGCGTCAGCCGGGGTCATCGGGGAAATAGGACGCCGTGATGATACCGGACAGGCGTCACAGCCGGGGCCGTGGAGTCACCGGGGAAATGGGACGCCGTGATGATACCAGACAGGCGTCACAGCCGACGCCGTGGAGTCATCGGGGAAATAGGACGCCGTGATGATACCGGACAGGCGTCACAGCCGGCGCCATGGAGTCACCGGGGAAATAGGACGGCGTGATGATACCGGACAGGCGTCACAGCCGGCGCCGTGGAGTCACCGGGGAAATAGGACGTCGTGATGATACCGGACAGGCGTCACAGCCGGGGCCGTGGAGTCACCGGGGAAATAGGACGCCGTGATGATACCGGACATGCGTCACAGCCGGGGCCGTGGAGTCACCGGGGAAATAGGACGTCGTGATGATACCGGGCAGGCGTCACAGCCGGGGCCGTGGAGTCACCGGGGAAATAGGACGCCGTGATGATACCGGACATGCGTCACAGCCGGGGCCGTGGAGTCACCGGGGAAATAGGACGCCGTGATGATACCGGACAGGCGTCACAGCCGGGGCCGTGGGGTCATCGGGGAAATAGGATGCCATGATGATACCGGACAGGCGTCACAGCCGGGGCCGTGGAGTCACCGGGGAAATAGGACGCCGTGATGATACCGGTCAGGCGTCGCAGCCGGGGCCGTGGAGTCATTGGGGAAATAGGATGCCGTGATGATACTGGACAGGCGTCTCAGCCGGCGCCGTGGAGTCATCGGGGAAATTGGATGTGGTGATAATTCCGGACAGGTGTCACAGCCGGGGCCGTGGAGTCATCGGGGAAATAGGACACCGTGATAATACTGGACAGGCGTCACAGCCGGGGCCCGTGGGGTCATCGGGCAAATCGGATGCCGTGATGATACCGGGCAGGCGTCAGAGCTGGGGCCGTGGGGTCATCATCGGGGAAATTGGACGGTGTGATGATACCGGACAGGCGTCACAGCCGGCGCTGTGGGTTTCCTTGTGGGTCCTGTCTGGCGTGTCGGAATGTGGAACGGGTTAATAATTTTTCCTCCTCTGATGGACAACAGGTTTTCAGGATTAATAGATTTTGTACTGATTTTGTACTTTGCCACATGTCTTGTTCTCTGATATACAGTACGTAGGATTAACATCCAGGGAACATGTAGAGATATTAAGGCAGCGCAGCAAAGTAGTGACGTGGCGGCCTTCAAGACTGTCCCCCTCCATTTTAGGATGTACCATGCCTGTAACCCGGATTTATTAAAAAATACCGGGTATTGATCGAGTACATG
This sequence comes from Dendrobates tinctorius, assembly GCF_039654945.1. Taxonomy (NCBI): domain Eukaryota; kingdom Metazoa; phylum Chordata; class Amphibia; order Anura; family Dendrobatidae; genus Dendrobates; species Dendrobates tinctorius. Next base: position 2,657,315 of record NW_027361849.1, on the reverse strand, counting down.
GTGGCATCAGAGGGGGCGATTTGAGACGTAGGCTGGCACAACTTGCATGCCAGTGGATTATAAAAGTGGGGACCATGACCCCTTTGGGTCTAAACGAAAAGTTAAGTTTTTCACCTTTTTGGTAATCTTGACTAATATCTGGTTATCTCGTGCCTTGGGCTGATGCTCAGCTAATCAATGCCCCGGGAATATTCTTAATTCTTTATTGGATGCAGAATGACGCTTTACCTACTAATCTTTTGGTGGAGCGGTAACTACTACAACTATGTGTTACCGTGGCGGTTAAGCAGCAGTTAATGACAGGTGCACTTACCTTCCATTTGTAAAGTTTATGCTGTTTGTTGCTGTTATTTCATTCACCTTGTTATAATCTATCGTGATCTGCAAGAATTTGGACATTTGCATTGTTTTCTGAGTGGTGCTCTTTTTCCCCTTTTTTGCTGTCCTTCATTATCTTGGTTATGTTTGCATCACACATTGACTTTATTATAGTCCCCTTCATCCAGTTACGGGTAGCGTGTGCCTATGCAAGCCTTATCTATGTGCATTTTTCCTACTAGGCAGCCAACCCCTCCATGGTCTGGTAGGTGTGGGGTGGTTGTTTTTGTCAGTGGTTTGCACCTGTGCTGCCCCTTGCCTTTATTAATGGAGGCCGCTGCATCCTGCTAGATGTGCATTTGCCATCAGACAGGGTTTTGGGAAGAACATATCTTGTGGTGTGAGTTTTTTTGAATTTTTTCTATGTTGGCCATGGGGGATTATGGCCGGATATTTAAGACTGCGCTTCGGGCACAAATGCACTGCCCACCGAGGAAGCAACAGCGAACCGCGCGTCGGGGCTTCTGTGCATTGGTTTGGGTAAGAGGCCTTGATGTTACTGTTGATAATGCATTTGTGGCAATCCACTGGCTGTCGGTGGCAGTTGGGGTTATTAATTCTTTGTATAACATCATTAATCCTGATGATGCTCTTTGCCCGTTACTGTTTTTGCTACCGCCTTTTGCCCCTGTGACTCATGGTGGAACTCCTACGTATGCATTTTTGCAGTATATATTATGCACTCTGCACTTTATTACGGGAATGAATTAATGTGTTGCTTTTATACATGCCTGGGAGTTTTCCAATGGTCTCATACTGTATGCCCTCCATTGCTTCTATGGATAAATTGCTGCCCGACTGCTCTTTTCTATATGAATTAACCATTCAGTATGGATTTTTTATTTTGAATATGTATTGTTTGTATTTTGTATCAATAAAGACAAATTGTATTCTTATTTTTGTTAAATTTATTATTGAAAGTGCTTTTGCACATCCATACTATAATTAGGATATTTAAAACTCTCTGTGGTTCTGATGGGTTTCCTATTCAGAGAGAGTTGTAAGTTACTTTTTTCCTTTAGACCAAGATCCTCAGGAGATGAGAATCAACGGGCGGGGATAATTATTTCTTTACTCTGGGAGGGTTCTCAAACTTGGGCTTTTTCTTTACCTGCTACTGCCCAAGAACGTATGTCTTTGGATAGGTCTTTGAGGCTTTAGGACTGATTTATAATGAACCAGATCGGGTAGGGTGGCAGAGGACACGATCATGGGCCTCTACCAAGGTAAACTCACTGCTGAATGGTATGGTTCTGAGTTTAGACGGTGGTCCACCGAGGTGTCCTGGAATGCTTTAAGATGCCAGCTCAGGAGAGGACTTTCGGATCATCTCAAAGTCGCTCTGGCTCTCCACCGCCACTCAGTTCTTTGGAGAAGGCCATGACCCAGGCCATTCGCATGGAACGGAGATTAGGAGAGAGAAATAATCCAGTGAGAGGTTCCAGTATATCCTGCTAAGTCCGAGGTGATGCCATATATGGAACCTATGGAGATTGGGGCCACTGACTTTGAGGAGAGGAAGCGGCGATGCGAATGGAGATTGTTTCTATTGTTGAGGTCCAAGACATTGGAAGAAGGACTGCCCCTCTTGCCCACCGACTAACAAGTAGACCGGGAAACGCTTAAGTCTGGGTGATTGTCGAGGAGGTCACCCAGACTCTCAGGTACCGTTTTCATCATTTCAAAAAATTTTGTTAGAGGTGGAACTTTGTTGTAGAGATGGTTATGCACCCACTTCAGCTTTCGTGGACTGTGGGTCATCCATGAACTTTATGGACTCTAGTCTGGTGTCCAAGGGTAAGTTAGTGACAGGCTAAAGACTCCCATCCATATCATTGCCATTGATGACACCGTTGGCTCAAAATGTGGTTTTATTTCTGAGGAGTTTCTCCTCAAGGTGGGTTCCTTGCACCAGGAACAAATTTCATGCTAGGTTCTGGATAACCTTCCAGCGGGACTGGTGTTGGGATTCCCCTGGTTGCAGTTGCATAATCCTGTTATTGACTGGGAATCTCGTGATATTGATAACTGGGGTCCTAATTGTTCTAATGGTTGTCTTTCAGCTGTTCTGGTGTCTTATGTTAATCTGGAGCGTATTCCGTAGTACCTGAAAAATTTTGGAGACGTGTTCTCCAAAAAAGAGGATGAGGTCTTACCACCCCATCGCCTCTATGATTGCACTATTAGTCTGATTCTGGGTGCTAAATTGCCCAAGGCTCGTTTGTACAATCTTTCTGGCCCGGAACGCACCGTTATGAAAGAGTATATCTCAGAAAATTTGCACAAATGTCACATCGGTCCATCTGTCTCTCCTGTGGCTGCTGGATTCTATTTTTGTTAATAAGAAGGATGGTGGTTTACGCCCTTGCCTAGATTTTCAGGAACTAAATAAAATTACGATGAGAAATACCTACCCCCTCCTGCTCATTCTGGATCTGTACAGCCAATTATCTGGGGCTAAGTGGTTTTCCAAGTTGGGTCTCAGGGGAGCGTATAACCTTATCCGCATTCAGGAAGGGGATGAATGGAAACCGGCATTTCTCACCTCTGAGGGTTTGTTTGAAAATTTACTCCTGTCCTTTGGTCTCATGAACGCGCCTGCGGTGTCTCAAAACTTCATTAATGATGTATTTTCTGATTTCATTGGGCGCTTTATGGTTGTGTATCTGGATGGCATTTTTTCACCTGACAAAGAATCTCACATAGGTCATTGACTTGCGGTTCTTCATAGGTTACGGGAGAACTCCCTGTTCGCTAAACCTGAGAAGTGTTCATTTTGTGTCCCAAGAGCTTGCCTTTCTGGGGTTCATCCTCTCTGCTAATGGGTTTCGTATGGACCCTGGAAAGGTACAGGCCATTGTTAATTGGGTGCAACCCAGAGACCTCAAGGGTCTACAGCGTTTTCTGTGTTTCGCCAACTATTATCGCAAACATATCAAGGGGTTTTCTCAGGTGGTCAAGCCACTCACCGATCTCACTCATAAAGGGGGCTGATCTTAGTCTGGTCGTCTCTGGCAGTTGAAGCATTTACAACTTTGAAGAAGTTTTTTATGTCTGCTCCTGTGTTGATTCAGCCCGACCCGTCGAAACCATTCATTGTGGAGGTGGACACATCGAAGGTAGGAGTGGGGGCGGTGCTGGCTCAGGGACCCCTCACTTTGACTAATTTTAAGACCATATGCCTTTTTCTCCAGGAAATTTTCTCCTGCGGAATTTACGATGTTGGCAATTGGGAATTATTATAAAATTGGCTTTTGAAGAATGGAGGCACTTTTTTGAGGGGGCTGGTTGTCGGATCACGGTGATTAGTGATTATGGACCACAAGAACCTGTCTTACATTGAGTATGCCAAGCGTTTAACTCCTAGACAGGATAGGTGGCTGCTTTTATTTCACATTTTCATTTTTCTATCATCTTTCGGCCCGGGTCCAAGAATGTCAAGGCCGATGCCTTATCTCGCATCTTGGATCCAATATCACTTCTTGAACCTCCTTCCTCCATTCTTCAGCACGGGGTGGTCATTGCTGGGGTGTCCTCCAAATTGGAGCCTGAAATTTGGGAAGCTCAGTCATTGCCTGATAACAAGCTCTTCGTCCCAGTTCAGTATCGGTTGAGGGTGCTCCAGGAGTTCCACGACTGCTCTCGGTGGGCATCCTGGAGTCTCAGCCACTCGGAGAGTTATTGCTAGACTGTTTTGGTGGTCCTCCATGTCTTCTGATATCGCAGTGCTTTTGTCTGCTTGTGATATGTGTGCTCGTGCTAAAGTCTCCCATAACCGGCCGGCTGGGAAATTGGTGCCATTGCCAATTCCTGATAAAATCCATGGACAAATGAGTCCAGGGTCTATCACTGATCACCCTCTTTCTACACTGTGTTCCAAATTATTATGCAAAAAATATTTCCTATTTTCTCTAAATTACCTCTATGAATTGCCGTCATTGTTATTTTCCCGTCATCTAATATTCTCGTATAATTGCAATGTTTTTGAACAAACTGCCTATGAAAACAGTATATTTTTAAAAATAAGAAACACTCACAATGCATGTTCCAAATTATTATGCACAGCAGAGTTTTCAACCTTTTTATTTTGAACAAAACAATGGTGAATTGTTGAATGATAAGCATTATCAGCTTATTACAGAATGAAATCAAACAGTTTTCAAGTCAAAACTTTCTTCTGGGTGATGTTACATTTGCACATAGGACCCTTGTCGGAAAGAAGCTTCTGAACTCTCTCGTCCATTGAATGTCAGTTTTTGGATGGTTTGTACTTCAATTGTTTTGCCTGTGGACAGAATCCCCTCCCAGAGCTGCTGCTTAGATGTGAGCTGCCTCCCGCCATCATAGACGCTCCTTGTGATGATGCTCCAGAGGTTCTCAATGGGGTTGAGGTCAGGGGAAGATGGTGGCCACACCATAAGTTTGTCCTCTTTATGCCCATAGCAGCCAGAGATGCAGATGTGTTATTTGCAGCAGGAGACGGTGCATTATCAGGCATGACAATGATCTTGCTGCGGAAAGCACGGTTCTTCCTCTTGAACCATGGCAGGAAGTGCTGTTCTAGAAACTCCACATAGATTATGGAGTTCATCTTTACCCCTTCAGGGATCCTAAAGGGGCCGACAATCTCTCTCCCCATGATTCCAGCCCAAAACATTACTCCACCTCCTCCTTGTTGGCGCCTTAGCCGTGTTTTCATGGGGTGTCCATCAACCAGCCATCCTGCACTCCATCCATCTGGACCATCGAGCGTTGCACGGCACTCATCGGTGAAAAGAACAGTTTGGAAGTCAGTCTTCATGTATCGTTTGGCCACTGGAGCCATTTCTGCTTGTGTGCAGTGGATAGAGGTGGTGGACAGGACGGCTTACGCACAGCTGCAAACCTCTGAAGGACCCTGCATCTTGTTGTTCGGGGGACGTTGGAGGCACCAGCAGCTTCAAAAACTTGTCTGCTGCTATGACAAGGCATTTTTGCAGCTGCTCTTTTAACCTGACGCAATTGCCTGTTGGAAAGAGTCCTCAATGTTTCCTTATCAGCTCGCACACGTGTGTGCTGGGAATCAGCGACAGACTTCTTGATTGTGCGATGATCACGATGAAGTGTCTTGGCAATGTTGATTGTAGTCATGCCTTGACCTAAATACTCCACAATTTGTGGCTTCTCAGCAGCCGACACATCCTTTTTCTTTCCCATTTTGGCAAAAAATGTCAACTGCTTAATAATGTGGAACAGCCTTCTTCAGTATCTTGCCGTTATTTGGACACACCGGCCAAACTAATGTGCACAGGTATCTGCAATTGCTTTCAGTGATATAAAGAGCCCTGACACACATCACCATCAATGAGTGTAAATGACAAAAAAACTCTAACCTTATCACTCCGAAACTCTTTTTGCATAATAATTTGGAACAGTTTAATGACGAGACAGTGGTCTGGGTAGGGGTTGACAGGTTTAGCAAACAGGCACATTTTGTTACCTTGGCAGGACTAACTAACGCTGGAACACTGTCTAAATTGTTTATTGAGCATTGTACGGTTGGATGGTGTGCCTCTGAACTTGGTGTCTGACAGAGGGCTCGAATTCGTGTCTCAATTTTGGAGGGTGTTTTGCAAGAGATTGAGTATTTAACTCTCTCCTCTGCCTACCATCTCGAGACCAACGGTCAGACGGAGAGGACAAATCAGTGACTAGAACAGATTTTGCAGTGTCTTGCTACATCTGAGCAAGATGATTGGTGTTCCTTGTTGCCTGTGACTGAGTTTGCATTCAATAATCGGATTAATCGGTCCCCTGGAAGTTCTGGACCCTCTCCATTTTTTTCTGTAATTGTTTTTCACCCCCATTTTGGTGAATTTTCCAGGCTGGATTTGGGGAGGCCAGGGGTTGATTCAGTGTTTCAACGGTTGGGGAGGTTTGGAGGGAGGTTCAGGAGAACAATGGGGTGGCTCAGAGCAGACATTTTGCTGATAAGCGATGATCTGTACGACCTAAGTTTCTGGTAGGAGATAAAGTGTGGTTGTCTACCAAGGACATACGTCTGAAACTTTCCGCCGTTAAGCTGGGTCCCAAGATTATTGGTCTTTGCGAGATCATTGAGGTTGTCAACCCAGTTGCCTTTCGCTTACATTTGACCCCGTCGCTTCGTATCCCCAATGTATTTCACAGGTCCCTTCTTAATCCGTCGTTCCTTCATCTGTTGAGTCTCCGCCTCCTGTTTCTGTGGATGGTCAAACAGAATATGAAGTTGAACGCATTGTCGACTCTTGGATAGTTCGCTTCAGTACTTGGTACATTGGAGGTGTTACTGTCCGGAGGATCGATCTTGGGGCTCGGTGCGTTCAGTCCATGCTGATCGGTTGGTTCGTGCTTTTCATATGCGTTTTCCTTGGAAACCTGGGGTCCGGTGGCCCCCCCCCCTTGAGAGGTGGGTACTATCATGATCCAGGCCAAGTTTTTGTCTTGTCTCCTTTTCTCGGTCTGGTCATGTCAGGGGTTAACTTTGCCTTGTTCTCAGGCGGGTCTACTCTATCTCTGTGCTGCAACCTGTGTGCAGTGCCAGTTATACTTCTTACCTTCAGTGTGTTAGCTGGCTCTAGTGAGGTCCTGATGCCGTTCATCTGACCCGAGTCTTGTTGACCTCCTTCCTACCCTGTGTTTTTGGATTCCCTGGTATTTGACTCTTGCTTGTCCCTGACCTGATCCTGTCGCTCCCTTCTGTCATCTCTGCTACTGACATTTTGCTCGTCTGACTGTTTTAGATTTCCCTTTTGTACTGCGCTATCCTCTGGCATAGACTCGGCTCTCCGACTTCCACTGCCTCCTTTTGGTCGCTTGATGTATTACTGCTGGTCTGCTGCTTTACATGATTGTCAGCTCCCTCTCCACTTTGCTGCCCTCTAGTAGAGTCTGCGCTACTCTGCCTTATCCCTCAGTAGTAGAGCATGACACCTCCTATATAAAAAAAAGTTCAGGAGATATTTTAGGGCGCTTCCTTCTGAGGATCCTTATCCCAATGTTGACAAAAAAAGGTTGTATAAGCAAAAAACCATATCTAATGATGGCTTGGGTATTATTTTTAGCTATGTTGCAGCAATTATATAATAAAAACTTAAGACTGTATAGACAAAAACTGATAAAATAAACCAACACTTTTCGTTCTTGTGGGCCCTCATCAGGTGTATAATAAAATTATTTTTTTGAAAGCTATTTGCACCCTATTTCCCATACCAAGAGGTGTGGCTGTACGAGCTGAGGAACCAATCACTATCAAACTGTTCACCCCTCTATGCATTTTCACACAAAAAAACAGAGCACCTATACATAGATCTAATACAACTCCTCTCGGTGCGGAACTAAAAAGGTCTCCGAGAACTAGAGAAAACGTACCTAGGTATAATTATCTACTGCTCGCAGTTCTTATCCTCGCTTTCCCAGGACCCCATTCACATATAAAGAGTTATGTTGTGCCTGTGCTCAGCCAAGTTGGGGCTGGACCTGCCTTCTGCACCCTATGATTCTGGTCCGTAGAGTCGCGACTTTCACTGCGGTTTTTCTGATGGCTACAATGTGCGAAGGAGACAGCGAAGAACAGATGAAACGATAATTTATTAATTTGGCACCTGGCATGTAATGAGAGAAACAGAAGAAAATAATGAGGCACAGCGCCATGCAGCAGGTAGTGGGCTGGCAACCAGATGTGACCGTGTCCTGTGGGAAGAAGGGTACCAGGCCCACCCAGCCCAATAACTGAACCTTACATACAGAGCTCCCTACCTCTGTTCGTGGTCGGTGAAATGTCTGTAAATCCCCAACCTTGTCCTGCTGACACGGCTGCCCGCTCCTTTCCCAATGTTATTACTGGCGATACTTATAACAAACCCTCAGCTGTGCACGCAGGATTAGGTCAGCATGGTTTACAGCCTATACCCATAGTTCTATACAGTGGCGGTAAGCAGAAGTGTCTGGAATGGTGAGGACTAGGCATCCAATCTGTATTACTCTGCACCGGCCCTTTAATATACACAAGTATGAAGAATCTGGAGTCCTGCAAGTGGCAGGCGATGTTACAAGCCACAGGCCTGGTGCTGTATGAGCATTCTTATAAGAATGGCCTCCACGTGACATCACTAAGCGAGCGCTGATCGCCGTGACTCGTCACACAACCAAGGACCAAGAGTCGGGACTGAGCTTGACCGTTTATTATCTGCTCCAGGTCATTTCTTCAAGCTCAGAAAGTGAAAGCTTAACCTATAAGAGTGGGATTCTGCATCAGTTCCATTGGCACTGAGGCCTGGCCATCAAATAGCTAGCCGGAAGTCTTGGCCTAAGGCTGATACCGTCCTCTGCGCGAGGCTGCCCTGGTATCACTGTGTCAAATATTCCAGTGCTATGGTCTGGCTAGAGGACACCCACGTTTCCAGAAGAGGTGGCAACAGCACCGTCTAGCTCCTTGACTCGAGGACTCCAGACTCGGGGGAAGGGATGGTTCACATCTTACTGAAGCATTCCTTTGCATTCGTCCAGACCTGAATGCCCTGTGGCCAACAAAGAAAAAGTGGCAGAAAGTAAGTATAAAATGCTAGCTACTTAGCGAAAGTGACCATTTCAGAGATTACAGGGACAAAAGGATATGTTCCCTCATCTGATTCCACAAGGCTCAGCCGAGGACACCTGAGGCTCTGGATGAGCAGTCCTTGTGCAGACGTGACTACCAGCACTAAGGAGCCAAGGACAGATGTGGGCTGTGGTGCCACTCGTGGTCATCTCTACATCATAGGAGACAGCAGTGCCAGCATGACCATTGCTGATCTCATCCCCATTGCTAATATTACCCCTGAGGACTGGATGTCTAATTTTAGGTCACAGTGGGTACAATACTGGGGGCATCAGAAATGACCAAGCCTTCACTTAAGGGCTGCAGATACTCTGGGCCTGGAGTGGATGCTCTTCCACCATCCAGCGCAGCTCCTCACCTTCTTGCACATGCTGATCTGCATTACAGCGTAGTTGATCAGCGCCTCCTTCAGGTCCCGATTCTTCTGATCCTTAAACCGTTCAATCTCTAGCCAGGCGTTCTGCACAAAGTCGCTGAAAAGTCAAATCTCTGTTATGGTGACATAGGTTCTACATAAAATATCCCCAAACTAGTGACGACGGTGGCAGGTGCAAGATGATCGCAGTGCGCCCACAGATCTCCGCACCTGCTGTCTTCATTCTGCACCTTCAGCTGCTCCTCGCCCTCCTCAATCTGCTCTTCCAGCTGCTTGATCTTGGACTCTCTCTGCTCTGGAGTCTCCTGACCAAACAGCTTGCTGGTCATTCCCTTCAGTGAAAAAGTTCTCACCGTCTGAGGGTCACAACAGGTGTGTCAGTGTGAACCGATGGGATATCGAGGTGAAACTATACTAGCCTTACACTTTTTCATATTTAAATCCATGCTACCTCGCCAATATGGTGGAAGTGCCCTTTAAGGACTGATTAGCCTGTGGTGCAGGTACCCCACAGATCAGCGGCTCACTCACCCCGGTGGCCAGCTCCTCACACTGCTGCTTCTTGGAGACCAGATCCAGCGCCGACATCTCCAGGTCATACTGCATGAGCTCATGTTTCCGACACACCGCCCTGCAAGCAGAGGTACTTCAGGATTAGGGAATGCAGAAAATACAACTTCACCCCAGGTTATAGTCCACCAAGAGCCCAGAGCATTGCTCTCCACTGATCCAATACAGTGCAATCCGCTAATACGGCACCAAACTCTGCAGAAAGGACCTGTTAATCCAGCACTGGCTTCTCCAGGACCGTAAGATAACGATGTCTCCACTGCGGCCAGGAGATGCAGTACCTTAGAGCTTCTGCATAGAATAAGTATTCTTTGAGCTGATCGGCGTAATGTTCCTCCTCCTCCAGGATGTCATCGATGGAAGCAGCGTATCTGTGGACACCATGAAAGTTACTTCATGAGCAGTCACCTCTGATCAGCTTCAAATCAAACTTCAAAAGACGACTGACCAAGAGATCCAACACAGAGTCCGAACGTCAGAGGTCGAAGCAGAACAAACAAGGGCCAATGGGGCCCATGTTACACTTACACATCCATGTGATGTCCAGCGCTCTGCAGACCGTCCCCCATCTCCTTCTCTATGGCACTCCACTCACTGCAGACAAACTAACATTGTAAAACACGTCCAGAAAGCCTGGGACACCCCCTCCCCATCACCCTTGTATCCATCCCAACCCTCCACATTACTGCCTTGACACCTACCCCATTCATCCTGACCTCCTTACCCCGACCCCCCCACATTACTACCTTGACACCTACCCCATTCATCCTAACTTCAACACCCCCACCTTAGTCCCGCGACACCTCCCTTATTCATCCTGACCTCACTATCCCGACCTCCCACCTTAGTCCTGCAACACCTCCCTTATTCATCCTGACCTAAGGTGGGGGGGGTCAGGATAGTGAGGTCAGGATGAATAAGGGAGGTGTCACGGGACTCACTATCCCGACCCCCCACCACCTCCCTTATTCATGCTGACCTCACTATCCCGACCTCCCACCTTAGTCCCGCGACACCTCCCTAATTTATCCTGACCTAAGGTGGGGGGGGTCGGGATAGTGAGGTCAGGATGAATAAGGGAGGTGTCACGGGACTCACTATCCCGACCCCCCACCACCTCCCTTATTCATGCTGACCTCACTATCCCGACCTCCCACCTTAGTCCCGCGACACCTCCCTAATTTATCCTGACCTAAGGTGGGGGGGGTCGGGATAGTGAGGTCAGGATGAATAAGGGAGGTGTCACGGGACTCACTATCCCGACCCCCCACCACCTCCCTTATTCATGCTGACCTCACTATCCCGACCTCCCACCTTAGTCCCGCGACACCTCCCTAATTCATCCTGACCTAAGGTGGGGGGGGGTCGGGATAGTGAGGTCAGGATGAATAAGGGAGGTGTCATGGGACTCACTATCCCGACCCCCCACCACCTCCCTTATTCATGCTGACCTCACTATCCCGACCTCCCACCTTAGTCCCGTGACACCTCCCTAATTTATCCTGACCTAAGGTGGGGGGGGTCGGGATAGTGAGGTCAGGATGAATAAGTGAGGTGTCATGGGACTCACTATCCCGACCCCCCACCACCTCCCTTATTCATGCTGACCTCACTATCCCGACCTCCCACCTTAGTCCCGCGACACCTCCCTAATTCATCCTGACCTAATGTGGGGGGGGTCGGGATAGTGAGGTCAGGATGAATAAGGGAGGTGTCATGGGACTCACTATCCCGACCCCCCACCACCTCCCTTATTCATGCTGACCTCACTATCCCGACCTCCCACCTTAGTCCCGCGACACCTCCCTAATTCATCCTGACCTAAGGTGGGGGGGGGTCGGGATAGTGAGGTCAGGATGAATAAGGGAGGTGTCACGGGACTCACTATCCCGACCCCCCACCACCTCCCTTATTCATCTTGACCTCGCCACCTGACCCCTCACGTCAGTCCCGTGACACCTCCCTTATTCACCCTGACCTCATTGCTCCACTCTTGATTGCATTACTTGGACATCATCTTCCCCCACAGGACGGTCCATTGTGACCCCACTAACTGGACATGCTCAGCCCACGCAACAACACGGACAGACTGACCTGAACACGCGGCCATAATTCCCATGCACTTTATACACGCCGTACAGCCGGTCAGCCACTCGCTAGGAGATAGGGAGAAACACCTTATTAACATATCCAATGGCGATTAAAACCACTGACAGCAGCGAGGACCCCACTCTGGGGATACGCCGATGGTAATGGTGGGACCGGCACCTATCACAAATGTGGGGCAGGTTTACGTGATGCTGGGGACACTCACCGCACGGACCCGCAGCAGGTGGGAGATGACGGACTGCAGCTCATCACTGTAATGTTTCAGCTCTGTGAATCGCCTGCAAAACCGGAACAACCAAGAGAAGAAGAGGCAGAATGCAGATCCCCCACCGCACGCCGAGAAGCCGCTGACTACAACCCCCAACAGGATGAAACCGTGAGGAGGCCCGCAGTATGGGTGTGTTTACTTCACTCGCTTATATATCGCCATCATATACCACAGCCATTTACAGACATCATTATCAGTGGCCTCACTATTTGAACCCAGGTTCTGGAAAATTTCTGCTTGTTAGTGAATAAACTTGCACCTAGAGGCTCACACATCCCTCGTGACCGAGCTCTTCTCACACAGCTGATGGTTTGTTACAGTGTAGACAATGCTGTGTGAGCTCAGCACATCGGCACGAAGCTTTCTCCTGTCCTGACTCGTCACAATGTATCAGCTAATGCCAAATGAATTGTGACAGACCCTCAGCTGTGTGATCAGGACTCGGCGATGGAAAGGTGAATAATGAGCTTCAGCCTCATCCCTACAATCCGCGGTCATGTACACAACTGTGGACGCAGAATTAAAGGGAAAGTAACGGATATGGGACCACTTCTTACTGAGCATTATTGGGGGGATAGGGGCGCGGTGGACAGGGGATCCCGCTGCCCCAATATGCACCCTCCTGCCATAACTCACTTGTCTGGGTTTCTTACACGGAAAGTTGCGCTCAGAGACTTCAACCGGGAATCAGTCTAATAGGGAAAAAAAGAAAAAAATCAGAACAGTGAGAAGCGCCAGAGCGAGTTACAGGACGTGCCTGGGGCAAGAGGCCTGTGCTCATTATGTGGCGGTCGGACCCCTGTATCCAGACAATCTAGTCAGAAATAGAGCCGTGAACTGGTTAAAAATCCTGAGGCATCAACCATATGGACGGACTATCACCGGATGGCCATATAGTGTACAAACTGGAAAACAGGAAAAATACCCCAAGAGCGGAGAAAAAAGTCCCCACGCCCCCACAGGTTTAGGACGTGCGCTGAGCAGTAAGATGGCTGTTGTTTCTATTGACAGCATTTTGTGGTACTTTATTTTTTTTTTTGGGGGGGGGGGATGTTGGATGACCACAAAATAACGGTTTTGGTGTTTATATAGTTTCTTTCCAGCGTTTATCGTGCGGGTTAATCTTCTATCAAAATAGATTAGACTTACAGATGCAGCGATGAAAACGTTGCTTATTTTATATTTCTTTGCTTTTGGTTTGGGAAAAAAAAGCCACAAGAAGGGCGGCGTTCACACAGCTTAATTATTAACTACTACTTAGGCTAGTTTCACACTAGCGCTTTTGAGCGCAGCGACGGCCTGCGCACGGCCGCCGCTAATCCCCACCCCTGCCGCGCCTCCGCCGGTAGCTCCGCCTACCGGCGCATGACGCTGCATGCGTCCTGCATCCCCTCTCTTTGTCACTGGGAGCGCAGGCCGTGCGCAGTATGCGTTTGGCGGCGCGTGCGCCTTTTTGACGGTGCGCCGAGCGCAACCAAACTGCAGCAGGTTGCATATGGCGCAGGTCGGCGCACCGTCAAAAGGACGCATGCGCCGCCAAACGCATCCTGCGCACGGCCTGCGCCCCCAGTGATAAAGATAGGGGACGCAGGGCGCATGCAGCGTCATGCGCCGGTAGGCGGAGCTACCGGTGGAGACGCGACAGGGGGCAGGGCTTAGCGGCGGCCGTGCGCAGGCCGTCGCTGCGCTCAAAAGCGCTAGTGTGAAACTAGCCTTAGTATTGTAAGTCCCTCCATAGGGGTCTTCAGCCTGCGGGCAGAATTGCCAACGGCAGGGTGCTTCATGAGTACAAAGATGGCAGCAACCAACGGGCAGCACACTATTGTGTAATGGGAGCTGAACACAAGCCCCCACGACGACAGGAACCGCGCGGCCCCCGCGACGACAGGAACCGCGCTGCCCCCCCGCGACGACAGGACCCGCGCTGCCCCCCCCGCGACGACAGGACCCGCGCTGCCCCCCCCGCGACGACAGGACCCGCGCTGCCCCCCCCGCGACGACAGGACCCGCGCTGCCCCCCCCCGCGACGACAGGACCCGCGCTGCCCCCCCCGCGACGACAGGACCCGCGCTGCCCCCCCCCGCGACGACAGGACCCGCGCTGCCCCCCCCGCGACGACAGGACCCGCGCTGCCCCCCCCCGCGACGACAGGACCCGCGCTGCCCCCCCCGCGACGACAGGACCCGCGCTGCCCCCCCCGCGACGACAGGACCCGCGCTGCCCCCCCGCGACGACAGGACCCGCGCTGCCCCCCCGCGACGACAGGACCCGCGCTGCCCCCCCGCGACGACAGGACCCGCGCTGCCCCCCCCGCGACGACAGGACCCGCGCTGCCCCCCGCGACGACAGGATCCATTTCAACTGCTGTCAGTGACATTTGTGGGGAAACACAGTGCAGATGGGGCGGCTTCTCCCCTGGTGGGCCGCACTCGCTGGCTATGACTGGATGGGGCCGCTCAGGACATTCTGTGCACACAGAGCGGCTCTCGTAATATCACCGCCGGGGTCCGGACACTGGAGACACAATGACGGCGCCTGCGTCCCTTGGTCGCTGTACCTTTCCTTGCAGTCCGGCCTCATTCAGCGCCTCCTTCCATCCGCTCTCCTGGGGACAACACCGGCATATGAGGGGGCAGCGCACAGGACGGGTTATTACGGCATGTGGCCGCAGGGAGCTGCGTACCTGGTTCAGGAAGGAAGTGAAGATCTTGTCGTGACAGAGCACAGGGTGACACGCCACCCGGAGCAGGAAGTTCTCCAGTCCGATCCTCCTCCGCTCCACAAAGTCCGGGTCCATGTTGTCAGCCGACAGCTTGTGCCACACAAACTCTGCCTGGAAACACAGGGACTAGGTGACAGGGGGCCCCCCCGAATGCTGAGCGGACCCCACAACTACTGAAACCCAAGAACAAAGCCCACAACTGGAGATTTCACATGCAGCTCCACCACAGGCAGGAGCTGCAGACCTCTGTTACCCATCAGGGAATGCGAAATATCTCACAGCAGAGGGTTTGTTACAATGGGTCCAGTATGCTGCAACGTGTCCATCCAATGAACTGTCCCATCACTGACAGCAAGGATCTTATTAATAGTTAGATATGATGTGCAAGAGGCTGCAGCGTCCCTATAACATGCGGCAGGACAGCGTCATCCGCGCGGCACTTTACCCTCTTCTCTGGTAACGGCGGCACAACCACGAACGGATACGTGACGCACAGATAACTGCGCAGGAGCTCAAACTCGCTGTATCTCCGCCACAGACAGTCCAGAGAGCTGTGTCCCTCGCCGTGAGCGTCCAGCAACCTGGAGAAAGCACAGGCGTCAGCAAGATCCCACCGCGGCCCCACACAGTCACGGGGCCCCGCGCCTCACCTGGTCTCTATCAGGTACGCCGTGTACGTCTCCTGCATGTTCATCGCATTCTTCCCCGTTCGCTTCTCGGCTTCTGAGACGCTGATCTCAAACTTTCTCAATAAAGATTCCTCCCCCGACATCTGCGAAAGAAAGAGGCAAGAGGTCTCCAGTGAGCGAGAGACGAGGAGTGGGGGGAAGTCACAGCAACGACACGAAGGGAGAAGAGACAACGGGGGCCGGAACAACAGTATGGGGGGGTGGGGTGAGGAAACCGCAGGGGCCAAAACGACAGTATAGGGGGGGGGGCAAGGAAACCGCGGGGGCCGGAACAACAGTATGGGGGGAGAGACAACCGCAGGGGCCAGAACAGTATGGGAGGGGCGAGGAAACCACGGGGGCCGGAACAGTATGGGAGGGGCGAGGAAACCACGGGGGCCGGAACAGTATGGGAGGGGCGAGGAAACCGCGGGGGACAAATGACAGTATAAGGAGGTAAGGAAACCGCGGGGGCCGGAAAAGTATGGGAGGGGCGAGGAAACCGCAGGGGCCAAAACGACAGTATAGGGGGGCAAGGAAACCGCGGGGGCCGGAACAACAGTATGGGGGGGGGCGAGGAAACCGCGGGGGCCGGAACAGTATGGGATGGGCAAGGAAACCGCAGGGGCCGGAACGGTATGGGAGGGGCAAGGAAACCGCAGGGGCCGGAACAACGGTATGGGGGGGGGGGGCAAGGAAACCGCGGGGGCCGGAACAGTATGGGAGGGGCGAGGAAACCGCAGGGGCGAGGAAACCGCAGGGGCCGGAACAGTATGGGAGGGGCGAGGAAACCGCAGGGGCCGGAACAGTATGGGAGGGGCGAGGAAACCGCAGGGGCCAAAACGACAGTATGGGGGGGGGTCAAGGAAACCGCGGGGGACAAAATGACAGTATAGGGGGGTAAGGAAACCGCGGGGGCAGGAACAACAGTATGGGGGGGGGCGAGGAAACCGCGGGGGGCCGGAACAGTATGGGAGGGGCGAGGAAACCGCAGGGGCCGGAACGGTATGGGAGGGGCGAGGAAACCGCAGGGGCCGGAACAACAGTATGGGGGGGGGAGGGCGAGGAAACCGCGGGGGCCGGAACGGTATGGGATGGGCGAGGAAACCGCAGGGGCCGGAACGGTATGGGAGGGGCGAGGAAACCGCAGGGGCCGGAACAACAGTATGGGGGGGGGCGAGGAAACCGCGGGGGCCAGAACAGTATGGGAGGGGCGAGGAAACCGCAGGGGCCGGAACAGTATGGGAGGGGCGAGGAAACCGCAGGGGCCGGGACAGTATGGGAGGGGCGAGGAAACCGCAGGGGCCGGGACAGTATGGGAGGGGCGAGGAAACCGCAGGGGCCAAAACGACAGTATGGGGGGGGGGGGGGTCAAGGAAACCGCGGGGGACGGAACAACAGTATGGGGGGGTGAGACAACAGCGGGGGCAGGAACGACAGTATGGGCAGGGGGGGGCCAGGAAACCGCGGGGGGCCAAAACAGTATGGGGGGGGCAGAGACAACCGTGGGGGCCGGAACAACAGTATGGGGGTGGGGGGCGAGGAACCCATGGGGGCCAGAACAACAGTATGGGGGTATTGGGGGGGGGAGACAACCGTGGGGGCCAAATCAGCAATATGGTGGGGCAAGGAAACTGCGGGGGCCAAAAGAACAGTATGGGAGGGGGGGAGAGGAAACCGTGGGGGCCGGAACAACACTATGGGGGGGGGGAGCGGGATGAGGAAACCACAGAGGCCAAAACGACAGTTGGGGGGGCAAGGAAACTACAGGGGGGCTGGCTCCACGGGGTCCGGTATGGTGGTAGAGGGGTCCAGATCAGCGGGGGAAGCTGCGGTGGTAGAGGGGGGCCGGCTCCGTGGGGGGGAGCTGCGATGGAAGAGGGGGGCCGGCTCCGCGGGGGGGAGCTGCGGTGGTAGAGGGGGGCCGGCTCCGCGGGGGGCGCTGCGGTGGTAGAGGGGGGCCGGCTCCGCGGGGGGCGCTGCGGTGGTAGAGGGGGCCGGCTCCGCGGGGGGCGCTGCGGTGGTAGAGGGGGGCAGGGCGGTGCGGTGGTAGAGGGGGGCAGGGCGGTGCGGTGGTAGAGGGGGCCGGCTCCGCGGGGGGCGGTGCGGTGGTAGAGGGGGGCAGGGCGGTGCGGTGGTAGAGGGGGCCGGCTCCGCGGGGGGCGGTGCGGTGGTAGAGGGGGGCAGGGCGGTGCGGTGGTAGAGGGGGGCAGGGCGCTGCGGTGGTAGAGGGGGGCAGGGCGGTGCGGTGGTAGAGGGGGCCGGCTCCGCGGGGGGCGGTGCGGTGGTAGAGGGGGGCAGGGCGGTGCGGTGGTAGAGGGGGGCAGGGCGCTGCGGTGGTAGAGGGGGGCAGGGCGGTGCGGTGGTAGAGGGGGCCGGCTCCGCGGGGGGCGCTGCGGTGGTAGAGGAGCCCTGCGGTGGTAAAGGAGCCCAGCTCCGCGGGGTGCGGTACGGGGGGGAGCTCCGCGGGGTGCGGTACGGGGGGGCAGCTCCTCGGGGTGCGGTACGGGGGGGGGGCAGCTCCGCGGGGTGCGGTACGGGGGGGGCAGCTCCGCGGGGTGCGGTACGGGGGGGGCAGCTCCGCGGGGTGCGGTACGGGGGGGGCAGCTCCGCGGGGTGCGGTACGGGGGGGGGCAGCTCCGCGGGGTGCGGTACGGGGGGGGGCAGCTCCGCGGGGTGCGATACGGGGGGGGGCAGCTCCGCGGGGTGCGGTACGGGGGGGGCAGCTCCGCGGGGTGCGGTACGGGGGGGGCAGCTCCGCGGGGTGCGGTACGGGGGGGGCAGCTCCGCGGGGTGCGGTACGGGGGGGGGCAGCTCCGCGGGGTGCGGTACGGGGGGGGCAGCTCCGCGGGGTGCGATACGGGGGGGGCAGCTCCGCGGGGTGCGGTACGGGGGGGCAGCTCCGCGGGGTTCTCACCACTTCCGCCCCCGGGTTGAGGACACCGCCAGCTCCCTCTTCTCCGGCCTCGGTGTCTTCGCTGTGGACCAGTCCGGCCGGCTCCTCTCCGCCGCTCATGTCTACGCCACCCCCGGTATACTGGCCCCGGCCCCCGTATACACAGACTCACAACCGACAACTTCCGGTCTCAGGCTCCGCCCAGTATCTAGAGCCCGTAGACATGAGAGCAGGGCGCATGCGCGGCCTTTCTCCGCCCCTCAGTTTGCCCCTCTCAGAGACTTCGGCTGCTGCAGAACTTCTCTGCCCCGGGGAATGGCGCGGAGCGGGACCTGCCACCGTCACACGAGAGCCCCCTGTATCCTCACCGCAGAGTCCGCGCAATAATTCCCAGAGTGTTCACCCACTGTTTCCGACAGGCTGTAAATAAAATTACCCCCTGGATAATTCCACAGGAGACCCCGGTAATTACACAGAGGTCACAATCCGTCGCAGCAGAAGAGCGCCACCCGGAGTAGTGTAGGCTGCACTACAGGGGTCCTGTCCCCGCTCTCCGCTGTCACTAGGGGCGGACGGTAATCCAGTGTCACCGGGCTGCTCCGTGTACTCAGCGTCCTCGTGTGTGGAGAGAAGGGAGAGGGGACAGCGATACATGATAAGACCCTGTCTGTAGTCACCACTTGGGGGAGCTCCCTGTATACAGCGATACATGATAAGATCCTGTCTGCAGTCACCACTAGGGGGAGCTCCCTGTATAGAGAGATACATGATAAGGTCCTGTCTGCAGTCACCACTAGGGGGAGCTCCCTGTATACAGAGATACATGATAAGGTCCTGTCTGCAGTCACCACTAGGGGGAGCTCCCTGTATAGAGAGATACATGATAAGATCCTGTCTGCAGTCACCACTAGGGGAAGCGCCCTGTATAGAGAGATACATGATAAGATCCTGTCTGCAGTCACCACTAGGGGGAGCGCCCTGTATAGAGAGATACATGATAAGACCCTGTCTGTAGTCACCACTAGGGGGAGCTCCCTGTATAGAGAGATACATGATAAGATCCTGTCTGCAGCCACCACTAGGGGGAGCTCCCTGTATACAGAGATACATGATAAGGTCCTGTCTGCAGTCACCACTAGGGGGAGCTCCCTGTATAGAGAGATACATGATAAGATCC
The DNA here is from genome assembly GCF_039654945.1 of Dendrobates tinctorius. Taxonomy (NCBI): domain Eukaryota; kingdom Metazoa; phylum Chordata; class Amphibia; order Anura; family Dendrobatidae; genus Dendrobates; species Dendrobates tinctorius. The sequence goes on along the minus strand of NW_027361849.1, from coordinate 2,637,534 downwards.
TGTCTGCAGTCACCACTAGGGGGAGCGCCCTGTATAGAGAGATACATGATAAGATCCTGTCTGCAGTCACCACTAGGGGGAGCGCCCTGTATAGAGAGATACATGATAAGATCCTGTCTGCAGCCACCACTAGGGGGAGCTCCCTGTATACAGAGATACATGATAAGATCCTGTCTGCAGCCACCACTAGGGGGAGCTCCCTGTATACAGCGATACATAAAAAGATCCTGTCTGCAGCCACCACTAGGGGGAGCTCCCTCTATACAGAGATACATAAAAAGATCCTGTCTGCAGCCACCACTAGGGGGAGCTCCCTCTATACAGAGATACATGATAAGATCCTGTCTGCAGTCACCACTAGGGGGAGCTCCCTGTATACAGATACATGATAAGAATCTGTCTGCAGCCACCACTAGGGGGAGCTCCCTGTATACAGAGATACATAGTAAGATCCTGTCTGCAGCCCCCACTAGAGGGAGCTCCCTGTATACAGAGATACATGATAAGATCCTGTCTGCAGCCACCACTAGGGGGAGCTCCCTGTATACAGAGATACATGATAAGATCCTGTCTGCAGCCACCACTAGGGGGAGCTCCCTGTATACAGATATACATGATAACATCCTGTCTGCAGCCACCACTAGGGGGAGCTCCCTGTATACAGAGATACATGATAAGGTCCTGTCTGCAGTCACCACTAGGGGGAGCTCCCTGTATTGAGATACATGATAAGATCTTGACTGCAGCCACCACTAGGGGGAGCTCCCTGTATAGAGATACATGATAAGGTCCAGTCTGCAGTCACCACTAGGGGGAGCTCCCTGTATAGAGAGATACATGATAAGATCCTGTCTGCAGTCACCACTAGGGGGAGCTCCCTGTATAGATACATGATAAGATCCTGTCTGCAGTCACCACTAGGGGGAGGTCCCTGTATACAGATATACATGATAACATCCTGTCTGCAGCCACCACTAGGGGGAGCTCCCTGTATACAGAGATACATGATAAGGTCCTGTCTGTAGTCACCACTAGGGGAAGCTCCCTGTATACAGATATACATGATAACATCCTGTCTGCAGCCACCACTAGGGGGAGCTCCCTGTATACAGAGATACATGATAAGGTCCTGTCTGCAGCTACCACTAGGGGGAGCTCCCTGTATAGAGAGATAGATGATAAGATTCTGTCTGCAGTCACCACTAGGGGGAGCTCCCTGTATAGATACATGATAACATCCTGTCTGCAGCCACCACTAGGGGGAGCTCTCTGTATAGAGATATACATGCTAAGATCCTGTCTGCAGCCACCACTAGGGGGAGTTCCCTGTATACAGAGATACATGATAAGATCCTGTCTGCAGTCACCACTAGGGGGAGCTCCCTGTATACAGAGATATATGATAAGATTCTGTCTGCAGCCACCACTAGGGGGAGCTCCCTGTATACAGAGATACATGATAAGATCCTGTCTGCAGTCACCACTAGGGGGAGCTCTCTGTATACAGATACATGATAAGATCCTGTCTGCAGTCACCACTAGGGGGAGCTCCCTGTATACAGAGATACATGATAAGATCCTGTCTGCAGCCACCACTAGGAGTCGCTCCCTGTATACAGAGATACATGATAAGATCCTGTCTGCAGCCACCACTAGGGGGAGCTCCCTGTATACAGAGATACATGATAACATCCTGTCTGCAGCCACCACTAGACGGAGCTCCCTGTATACAGAGATACATGATAAGATTCTGTCTGCAGCCACCACTAGGGGGAGCTCCCTGTATACAGAGATACATGATAACATCCTGTCTGCAGCCACCACTAGGGGGAGCTCCCTGTATACAGAGATACATGATAAGATCCTGTCTGCAGCCCCAACTAGGGGGAGCTTCCTGTATACAGAGATACATGATAAGATCCTGTCTGCAGACACCACTAGGGGGAGCTCCCTCTATACAGAGATACATGATAAGGTCCTGTCTGCAGCCACCACTAGGGGGAGCTCTCTGTATACAGATATAAATGATAAGGTCCTGTCTGCAGCTACCACTAGGGGGAGCTCCCTGTATAGAGAGATACATGATAAGATCCTGTCTGCAGTCACAACTAGGGGAAGCTCCCTGTATACAGATATACATGATAACATCCTGTCTGCAGCCACCACTAGGGGAGCTCTCTGTATACAGATATATATGATAACATCCTGTCTGCAGCCACCACTAGGGGGAGCTCCCTGTATACAGAGATACATAAGATTCTGTGTGCAGTCACCACTAGGGGGAGCTCCCTGTATACAGAGATACATGATAAGATCCTGTCTGCAGCCACCACTAAGGGGAACTCCCTCTATACAGAGATACATGATAAGGTCCTGTCTGCAGTCACCACTAGGGGGAGCTCCCTGTATAGAGAGATACATGATAAGATCCTGTCTGCAGCCACCACTAGGGGGAGCTCCCTATATACAGAGATACATGATAAGATCCTTTCTGCAACCACCACTAGGGGGACCTCCCTGTATAGAGAGATACATGATAAGATCCTGTCTGCAGTCTCCACTAGGGGGAGCTCCCTGTATACAGATATACATGATAAGATCCTGTCTGCAGTCTCCACTAGGGGGAGCTCCCTGTATACAGATATAAATGATAAGATCCTGTCTGCAGTCACCACTAGGGGGAGCGCCCTGTATACAGATATACATGATAAGATCCTGTCTGCAGTCACCACTAGGGGGAGCTCCCTATATACAGAGATACATGATAAGATCCTTTCTGCAACAATCACTAGGGGGAGCTCCCTGTATACAGATATACATGATAACATCCTGTCTGCAGCCACCACTAGGGGGAGCTCTCTGTATACAGATATACATGATAAGATCCTGTCTGCAGCCACCACTAGTGGGAGCTCCCTCTATACAGAGATACATGATAAGATCCTGTCTGCAGCCACCACTAGGGCGAGCTCTCTGTATACAGAGATACATGATAAGATCCTGTCTGCAGTCACCACTAGGGGGAGCACCCTGTATACAGAGATACATGATATGATTCTGTCTGCAGCCACCACTAGGGGGAGCTCCCTGTATAGAGAGATACATGATAAGATCCTGTCTGCAGTCACCACTAGGGGGAGATCTCTGTGTACAGATACATGATAAGATCCTGTCTGCAGTCACCACTAGGGGGAGCGCCCTGTATAGAGAGATACATGATAAGATCCTGTCTGCAGCCACCACTAGGGGGAGCTCCCTGTATACAGAGATACATGATAAGATACTGTCTGCAGCCACCACTAGGGGGAGCTCCCTGTATACAGCGATACATAAAAAGATCCTGTCTGCAGCCACCACTAGGGGGTGCTCCCTGTATACAGAGATACATGATAACATCCTGTCTGCAGCCACCACTAGGGGGAGCTCCCTCTATACAGAGATACATAAAAAGATCCTGTCTGCAGCCACCACCAGGGGGAGCTCCCTCTATACATAGATACATGATAAGATCCTGTCTACAGCCACCACTGGGGGGGAGCTCCCTGTATAGAGATACATGATAAGATCCTGTCTGCAGTCACCACTAGGGGGAGCTCCCTCTATACAGAGATACATGATAAGATCCTGTCTGCAGTCACCACTAGGGGGAGCTCCCTGTATACAGAGATATATGATAAGATTCTGTCTGCAGCCACCACTAGGGGGAGCTCCCTGTATACAGAGATACATGATAAGATCCTGTCTGCAGCCACCACTAGAGGGAGCTTCCTGTAAACAGAGATACATGATAAGATCCTGTCTGCAGCCACCACTAGGGGGAGCTACCTGTATACAGAGATACATGATAAGATCCTGTCTGCAGCCACCACTAGTGGGAGCTCCCTGTATACAGATATACATGATAAGGTCCTGTCTGCAGTCACCACTAGGGGGAGCTCCCTGTATAGAGATACATGATAAGATCTTGACTTCAGCCACCACTAGGGGTAGCTCCCTGTATAGAGATACATGATAAGGTCCTGTCTGCAGTCACCACTAGGGGGAGCTCCCTGTATAGAGAGATACATGATAAGATCCTGTCTGCAGTCACCACTAGGGGGAGCTCCCTGTATAGATACATGATAAGATCCTGTCTGCAGTCACCACTAGGGGGAGCTCCCTGTATACAGATATACATGATAACATCCTGTCTGCAGCCTCCACTAGGGGGAGCTCCCTGTATACAGAGATACATGATAAGGTCCTGTCTGCAGTCACCACTAGGGGGAGCTCCCTGTATAGAGATACATGATAAGATCTTGACTGCAGCCACCACTAGGGGGAGTTCCCTGTATAGAGATACATGATAAGGTCCTGTCTGCAGTCACCACTAGGGGGAGCTCCCTGTATACAGATATACATGATAACATCCTGTCTGCAGCCACCACTAGGGGGAGCTCCCTGTATACAGAGATACATGATAAGGTCCTGTCTGCAGCTACCACTAGGGGGAGCTCCCTGTATAGAGAGATACATGATAAGATTCTGTCTGCAGTCACCACTAGGGGGAGCTCCCTGTATAGATACATGATAACATCCTGTCTGCAGCCACCACTAGGGGGAGCTCTCTGTATACAGATATACATGCTAAGATCCTGTCTGCAGCCACCACTAGGGGGAGTTCCCTGTATACAGAGATACATGATAAGATCCTGTCTGCAGTCACCACTAGGGGGAGCTCCCTGTATACAGAGATACATGATAAGATTCTGTCTGCAGCCACCATTAGGGTGAGCTCCCTGTATACAGAGATACATGATAAGATCCTGTCTGCAGTCACCACTAGGGGGAGCTCTCTGTATACAGATACATGATAAGATCCTGTCTGCAGTCACCACTAGGGGGAGCTCCCTGTATACAGAGATACATGATAAGATCCTGTCTGCAGCCACCACTAGGACTCGCTCCCTGTATACAGAGATACATGATAAGATCCTGTCTGCAGCCACCACTAGGGGGATCTCCCTGTATACAGAGATACATGATAACATCCTGTCTGCAGCCACCACTAGACGGAGCTCCCTGTATACAGAGATACATGATAACATCCTGTCTGCAGCCACCACTAGGGGGATCTCCCTGTATACAGAGATACATGATAAGATCCTGTCTGCAGCCACCACTAGGGGGAGCTCCCTGTATACAGAGATACATGATAACATCCTGTCTGCAGCCACCACTAGGGGGAGCTCCCTGTATACAGAGATACATGATAAGATCCTGTCTGCAGCCACCACTAGGGGGAGCTTCCTGTATACAGAGATACATGATAAGATCCTGTCTGCAGACACCACTAGGGGGAGCTCCCTCTATACAGAGATACATGATAAGGTCCTATCTGCAGCCACCACTAGGGGGAGCTCTCTGTATACAGATATAAATGATAAGGTCCTGTCTGCAGCTACCACTAGGGGGAGCTCCCTGTATAGAGAGATACATGATAAGATCCTGTCTGCAGTCACCACTAGGGGGAGCTCCCTGTATACAGATATACATGATAACATCCTGTCTGCAGCCACCACTAGGGGAGCTCTCTGTATACAGATATACATGATAAGATCCTGTCTGCAGCCACCACTAGGGGGAGCTCCCTGTATACAGAGATACATAAGATTCTGTGTGCAGTCACCACTAGGGGGAGCTCCCTGTATACAGAGATACATGATAAGATCCTTTCTGCAACGACCACTAGGGGGACCTCCCTGTATAGAGAGATACATGATAAGATCCTGTCTGCAGTCTCCACTAGGGGGAGCTCCCTGTATACAGATATACATGATAAGATCCTGTCTGCAGTCTCCACTAGGGGGAGCTCCCTGTATACAGATATAAATGATAAGATCATGTCTGCAGTCACCACTAGGGGGAGCGCCCTGTATACAGATATACATGATAAGATCCTGTCTGTAGTCACCACTAGGGGGAGCTCCCTATATACAGAGATACATTATAAGATCCTTTCTGCAACAATCACTAGGGGGAGCTCCCTGTATACAGATATACATGATAACATCCTGTTTGCAGCCAACACTAGGGGGAGCTCTCTGTATACAGATATACATGATAAGATCCTGTCTGCAGCCACCACTAGTGGGAGCTCCCTCTATACAGAGATACATGATAAGATCCTGTCTGCAGCCACCACTAGGGGGAGCTCTCTGTATACAGAGATACATGATAAGATCCTGTCTGCAGTCACCACTAGGGGGAGCACCCTGTATACAGAGATACATGATAAGATTCTGTCTGCAGCCACCACTAGGGGAAGCTCCCTGTATAGAGAGATACATGATAAGATCCTGTCTGCAGTCACCACTAGGGGGAGCTCTCTGTGTACAGATACATGATAAGATCCTGTCTGCAGTCACCACTAGGGGGAGCGCCCTGTATAAAGAGATACATGATAAGATCCTGTCTGCAGCCACCACTAGGGGGAGCTCCCTGTATACAGAGATACATGATAAGATCCTGTCTGCATCCACCACTAGGGGGAGCTCCCTGTATACAGAGATACATGATAAGATCCTGTCTGCAGCCACCACTAGGGGGAGCTCCCTGTATACAGCGATACATAAAAAGATCCTGTCTGCAGCCACCACTAGGGGGTGCTCCCTGTATACAGAGATACATGATAACATCCTGTCTGCAGCCACCACTAGGGGGAGCTCCCTCTATACAGAGATACATAAAAAGATCCTGTCTGCAGCCACCACTAGGGGGAGCTCCCTCTATACAGAGATACATGATAAGATACCGTCTACAGCCACCACTGGGGGGGGAGCTCCCTGTATAGAGATACATGATAAGATCCTGTCTGCAGTCACCACTAGGGGGAGCTCCCTCTATACAGAGATACATGATAAGATCCTGTCTGCAGTCACCACTAGGGGGAGCTCCCTGTATACAGAGATACATGATAAGATTCTGTCTGCAGCCACCACTAGGGGGAGCTCCCTGTATACAGAGATACATGATAATATCCTGTCTGCAGCCACCACTAGAGGGAGCTCCCTTTATACATAGATACATGATAACATCCTGTCTGCAGCCACCACTAGGGGGAGCTCCCTGTATACAGAGATACATGATAAGATCCTGTCTGCAGCCACCACTAGGGGGAGCTCCCTGTATACAGATATACATGATAACATCCTGTCTGCAGCCACCACTAGGGGGAGCTCCCTATATACAGAGATACATGATAAGGTCCTGTCTGCAGTCACCACTAGGGGGAGCTCCCTGTATAGAGAGATACATGATAAGATCCTGTCTGCAGTCACCACTAGGGGGAGCTCCCTGTATAGATACATGATAAGATCCTGTCTGCAGTCACCACTAGGGGGAGCTCCCTGTATACAAATATACATGATAACATCCTGTCTGCAGCCACCACTAGGGGGAGCTCCCTGTATACAGAGATACATGATAAGGTCCTGTCTGCAGTCACCACTAGGGGGAGCTCCCTGTATAGAGATACATGATAAGATCTTGACTGCAGCCACCATTAGGGGGAGCTCCCTCTATACAGAGATACATGATAAGAATCTGTCTGCAGTCACCACTAGGGGGAGCTCCCTGTTTAGATACATGATAACATCCTGTCTGCAGCCACCACTAGGGGGAGCTCTCTGTATACAGATATACATGCTAAGATCCTGTCTGCAGCCACCACTAGGGGGAGTTCCCTGTATACAGAGATACATGATAAGATCCTGTCTGCAGTCACCACTAGGGGGAGCTCCCTGTATACAGAGATACATGATAAGAATCTGTCTGCAGCCACCACTAGGGGGAGCTCCCTGTATACAGAGATACATGATAAGATCCTGTCTGCAGTCACCACTAGGGGGAGCTCTCTGTATACAGATACATGATAAGATCCTGTCTGCAGTCACCACTAGGGGGAGCTCCCTGTATACAGAGATACATGATAAGATCCTGTCTGCAGCCACCACTAGGAGTCGCTCCCTGTATACAGAGATACATGATAAGATCCTGTCTGCAGCCACCACTAGGGGGAGCTCCCTGTATACAGAGATACATGATAACATCCAGTCTGCAGCCACCACTAGACGGAGCTCCCTGTATACAGAGATACATGATAAGATCCTGTCTGCAGCCACCACTAGGGGGAGCTCCCTGTATACAGAGATACATGATAACATCCTGTCTGCAGCCACCACTAGGGGGAGCTCCCTGTATACAGAGATACATGATAAGATCCTGTCTGCAGCCACCACTAGGGGGAGCTTCCTGTATACAGAGATACATGATAAGATCCTGTCTGCAGACACCACTAGTGGGAGCTCCCTCTATACAGAGATACATGATAAGGTCCTGTCTGCAGCCACCACTAGGGGGAGCTCTCTGTATACAGATATAAATGATAAGATCCTGTCTGCTGCTACCACTAGGGGGAGCTCCCTGTATACAGAGATACATGATAAGATCCTGTCTGCAGTCACCACTAGGGGGAGCTCCCTGTATACAGATATACATGATAACATCCTGTCTGCAGCCACCACTAGGGGAGCTCTCTGTATACAGATATACATGATAAGATCCTGTCTGCAGCCACCACTAGTGGGAGCTCCCTGTATACAGAGATACATAAGATTCTGTGTGCAGTCACCACTAGGGGGAGCTCCCTGTATACAGAGATACATGATAAGATCCTGTCTGCAGCCACCACTAAGGGGAACTCCCTCTATACAGAGATACATGATAAGATCCTGTCTGCAGTCACCACTAGGGGGAGCTCCCTGTATAGAGAGATACATGATAAGATCCTTTCTGCAGCCACCACTAGGGGGAGCTCCCTATATACAGAGATACATGATAAGATCCTTTCTGCAACCACCACTAGGGGGACCTCCCTGTATACAGATATACATGATAAGATCCTGTCTGCAGTCTCCACTAGGGGGAGCTCCCTGTATACAGAGATACATGATAAGATGCTGTCTGCAGACACCACTAGGGGGAGCTCCATGTATATAGATATAAATGATAAGATCCTGCCTGCAGTCACCACTAGGGGGAGCGCCCTGTATACAGATATACATGATAACATCCTGTCTGCAGCCACCACTAGGGGGAGCTCTCTGTATACAGATATACATGATAAGATCCTGTCTGCAGCCACCACTAGGGGGAGTTCCCTGTATACAGAGATACATGATAAGATCCTGTCTGCAGTCACCACTAGGGGGAGCTCCCTGTATACAGAGATACATGATAAGATTCTGTCTGCAGCCACCACTAGGGGGAGCTCCCTGTATACAGAGATACATGATAAGATCCTGTCTGCAGTCACCACTAGGGGGAGCTCTCTGTGTACAGATACATGATAAGATCCTGTCTGCACTCACCACTAGGGGGAGGGCCCTGTATAGAGAGATACATGATAAGATACTGTCTGCAGCCACCACTAGAGGGAGCTCCCTGTATACAGAGATAAATGATAAGATCCTTTCTGCAGCCACCACTAGGGGGAGCTCCCTGTATACAGAGATACATGATAAGATCCTGTCTGCAGCCACCACTAGGGGGAGCTCCCTGTATACAGAGATACATGATAAGATGCTGTCTGCAGACACCACTAGGGGGAGCTCCCTCTCTACAGAGATACATGATAAGGTCCTGTCTGCAGCCACCACTAGGGGGAGCTCTCGGTATACAGATATAAATGATAAGATCCTGTCTGCAGCCACCACTAGGGGGAGCTCCCTGTATAGAGAGATACATGATAAGATCCTGTCTGCAGTCACCACTAGGGGGAGCTCCCTGTATACAGATATACATGATAACATCCTGTCTGCAGCCACCACTATGGGGAGCTCTCTGTATACAGATATACATGATAAGATCCTGTCTGCAGCCACCACTAGGGGGAGTTCCCTCTATACAGAGATACATGATAAGATCCTTTCTGCAACCACCACTAGGGGGACCTCCCTGTATAGAGAGATACATGATAAGATCCTGTCTGCAGTCACCACTAGGGGGAGCTCCCTGTATAGAGATATACATGATAAGATCCTGTCTGCAGCCACTAGGGGGAGTTCCCTGTGTACAGACATACATGATAAGATTCTGTCTGCAGCCACCACTAGGGGGAGCTCCCTGTATACAGAGATACATGATAAGATCCTTTCTGCAGTCACCACTAGGGGGAGCTCTCTGTATACAGATACATGATAAGATCCTGTCTGCAGTCACCACTAGGGGGAGCTCCCTGTATAGAGAGATACATGATAAGATTCTGTCTGCAGCCACCACTAGGTGGAGCTCCCTGTATAGAGAGATACATGATAAGATCCTGTCTGCAGTCACCACTAGAGGGAGCTCCCTGTACACAGAGATACATGATAAGATCGAGTCTGCAGCCACCACTAGGGGGAGCTCCCTATATACAGAGATACATGATAAGATCCTTTCTGCAACCATCACTAGGGGGAGCTCCCTATATACAGATATACATGATAACATCCTGTCTGCAGCCACCACTAGGGGGAGCTCTCTGTATACAGATATACATGATAAGATCCAGTCTGCAGCCACCACTAGTGGGAGCTCCCTCTATACAGAGATACATGATAAGATCCTGTCTGCAGCCACCACTAGGGGGAGCTCTCTGTATACAGAGATACATGATAAGATCCAGTCTGCAGTCACCACTAGGGGGAGCTCCCTGTATACAGAGATACATGATAAGATTCTGTCTGCAGCCACCACTAGGGGGAGCTCCCTGTATAGAGAGATACATGATAAGATCCTCTCTGCAGTCACCACTAGGGGGAGCTCTCTGTGTACAGATACATGATAAGATCCCGTCTGCAGTCACCACTAGGGGGAGCGCCCTGTATAGAGAGATACATGATAAGATCCTGTCTGCAGCCACCACTAGGGGGAGCTCCCTGTATACAGAGATACATGATAACATCCTGTCTGCAGCCACCACTATGGGGAGCTCTCTGTATACAGATATACATGATAAGATCCTGTCTGCAGCCACCACTAGGGGGAGCTCCCTCTATACAGAGATACATGATAAGATCCTTTCTGCAACCACCACTAGGGGGACCTCCCTGTATAGAGAGATACATGATAAGATCCTGTCTGCAGTCACCACTAGGGGGAGCTCCCTGTATAGAGATATACATGATAAGATCCTATCTGCAGCCACTTGGGGGAGTTCCCTGTGTACAGACATACATGATAAGATTCTGTCTGCAGCCACCACTAGGGGGAGCTCCCTGTATACAGAGATACATGATAAGATCCTTTCTGCAGTCACCACTAGGGGGAGCTCTCTGTATACAGATACATGATAAGATCCTGTCTGCAGTCACCACTAGGGGGAGCTCCCTGTATAGAGAGATACATGATAAGATTCTGTCTGCAGCCACCACTAGGTGGAGCTCCCTGTATAGAGAGATACATGATAAGATCCTGTCTGCAGTCACCACTAGAGGGAGCTCCCTGTACACAGAGATACATGATAAGATCGAGTCTGCAGCCACCACTAGGGGGAGCTCCCTATATACAGAGATACATGATAAGATCCTTTCTGCAACCATCACTAGGGGGAGCTCCCTATATACAGATATACATGATAACATCCTGTCTGCAGCCACCACTAGGGGGAGCTCTCTGTATACAGATATACATGATAAGATCCAGTCTGCAGCCACCACTAGTGGGAGCTCCCTCTATACAGAGATACATGATAAGATCCTGTCTGCAGCCACCACTAGGGGGAGCTCTCTGTATACAGAGATACATGATAAGATCCAGTCTGCAGTCACCACTAGGGGGAGCTCCCTGTATACAGAGATACATGATAAGATTCTGTCTGCAGCCACCACTAGGGGGAGCTCCCTGTATAGAGAGATACATGATAAGATCCTGTCTGCAGTCACCACTAGGGGGAGCTCTCTGTGTACAGATACATGATAAGATCCCGTCTGCAGTCACCACTAGGGGGAGCGCCCTGTATAGAGAGATACATGATAAGATCCTGTCTGCAGCCACCACTAGGGGGAGCTCCCTGTATACAGAGATACATGATAACATCCTGTCTGCAGCCACCACTAGGGGGAGCTCCCTCTATACAGAGATACATGATAAGATTCTGTCTGCAGCCACCACTAGGGGGAGCTCCCTGTATACAGAGATACATGATAAGATCCTGTCTGCAGACACCACAAGGGGGAGCTCCCTCTATACAGAGATACATGATAAGGTCCTGTCTGCAGCCACCACTAGGGGGAGCTCTCTGTATAGAGATACATGATAAGATCTTGACTGCAGCCACCACTAGGGGGAGCTCCCTGTATAGAGATACATGATAAGGTCCTGTCTGCAGTCACCACTAGGGGGAGCTCCCTGTATACAGATATACATGATAACATCCTGTCTGCAGCCACCACTAGGGGGAGCTCCCTGCATACAGAGATACATGATAAGGTCCTGTCTGCAGCTACCACTAGGGGGAGCTCCCTGTATAGAGAGATACATGATAAGATTCTGTCTGCAGTCACCACTAGGGGGAGCTCCCTGTATAGATACATGATAACATCCTGTCTGCAGCCACCACTAGGGGGAACTCTCTGTATACAGATATACATGCTAAGATCCTGTCTGCAGCCACCACTAGGGGGAGTTCCCTGTATACAGAGATACATGATAAGATCCTGTCTGCAGTCACCACTAGGGGGAGCTCCCTGTATACAGAGATACATGATAAGATTCTGTCTGCAGCCACCACTAGGGGGAGCTCCCTGTATACAGAGATACATGATAAGATCCTGTCTGCAGTCACCACTAGGGGGAGCTCTCTGTATACAGATACATGATAAGATCCTGTCTGCAGTCACCACTAGGGGGAGCTCCCTGTATACAGAGATACATGATAAGATCCTGTCTGCAGCCACCACTAGGAGTCGCTCCCTGTATACAGAGATACATGATAAGATCCTGTCTGCAGCCACCACTAGGGGGAGCTCCCTGTATACAGAGATACATGATAACATCCTGTCTGGAGCCACAACTAGACGGAGCTCCCTGTATACAGAGATACATGATAAGATCCTGTCTGCAGCCACCACTAGGGGGAGCTCCCTGTATACAGAGATACATGATAACATCCTGTCTGCAGCCACCACTAGGTGGAGCTCCCTGTATACAGAGATACATGATAAGATCCTGTCTGCAGCCACCACTAGGGGGAGCTCCCTCTATACAGAGATACATGATAAGGTCCTGTGTGCAGCCACCACTAGGGGGAGCTCTCTGTATACAGATATAAATGATAAGGTCCTGTCTGCAGCTACCACTAGGGGGAGCTCCCTGTATAGAGAGATACATGATAAGATCCTGTCTGCAGTCACCACTAGGGGGAGCTCCCTGTATACAGATATACCTGATAACATCCTGTCTGCAGCCACCACTAGGGGAGCTCTCTGTATACAGATATACATGATAAGATCCTGTCTGCAGCCACCACTAGGGGGAGCTCCCTGTATACAGAGATACATAAGATTCTGTGTGCAGTCACCACTAGGGGGAGCTCCGTGTATACAGAGATACATGATAAGATCCTGTCTGCAGCCACCACTAAGGGGAACTCCCTCTATACAGAGATACATGATAAGGTCCTGTCTGCAGTCACCACTAGGGGGAGCTCCCTGTATAGAGAGATACATGATAAGATCCTGTCTGCAGCCACAACTAGAGGGAGCTCCCTATATACAGAGATACATGATAAGATCCTTTCTGCAACCACCACTAGGGGGACTTCCCTGTATAGAGAGATACATGATAAGATCCTGTCTGCAGTCTCCACTAGGGGGAGCTCCCTGTATACAGATATACATGATAAGATCCTGTCTGCAGTCTCCACTAGGGGGAGCTCCCTGTATACAGATATAAATGATAAGATCCTGTCTGCAGTCACCACTAGGGGGAGCGCCCTGTATACAGATATACATGATAACATCCTGTCTGCAGCCACCACTAGGGGGAGCTCTCTGTATACAGATATACATGATAAGATCCTGTCTGCAGCCACCACTAGGGGGAGCTCTCTCTATACAGATATACATGATAAGATCCTGTCTGCAGCCACCACTAGGGGGAGTTCCCTGTATACAGAGATACATGATAAGATCCTGTCTGCAGTCACCACTAGGGGGAGCTCCCTGTATACAGAGATACATGATAAGATTCTGTCTGCAGCCACGACTAGGGGGAGCTCCCTGTATACAGAGATACATGATAAGATCCTGTCTGCAGTCACCACTAGGGGGAGCTCTCTGTGTACAGATACATGATAAGATCCTGTCTGCACTCACCACTAGGGGGAGGGCCCTGTATAGAGAGATACATGATAAGATCCTGTCTGCAGCCACCACTAGAGGGAGCTCCCTGTATATAGAGATACATGATAAGATCCTTTCTGCAGCCACCAGTAAGGGGAGCTCCCTGTATACAGAGATACATGATAAGATCCTGTCTGCAGCCACCACTAGGGGGAGCTCCCTGTATACAGAGATACATGATAAGATGCTGTCTGCAGACACCAGTAGGGGGAGCTCCCTCTATACAGAGATACATGATAAGGTCCTGTCTGCAGCCACCACTAGGGGGAGCTCTCTGTATACAGATATAAATGATAAGATCCTGTCTGCAGCCACCACTAGGGGGAGCTCCCTGTATAGAGAGATACATGATAAGATCCTGTCTGCAGTCACCACTAGGGGGAGCTCCCTGTATACAGATATACATGATAACATCCTGTCTGCAGCCACCACTAGGGGGAGCTCTCTGTATACAGATATACATGATAAGATCCTGTCTGCAGCCACGACTAGGGGGAGCTCCCTCTATACAGAGATACATGATAAGATCCTTTCTGCAACCACCACTAGGGGGACCTCCCTGTATAGAGAGATACATGATAAGATCCTGTCTGCAGTCACCACTAGGGGGAGCTCCCTGTATAGAGATATACATGATAAGATCCTGTCTGCAGCCACTAGGGGGAGTTCCCTGTATACAGACATACATGATAAGATTCTGTCTGCAGCCACCACTAGGGGGAGCTCCCTGTATACAGATATACATGATAACATCCTGTCTGCAGCCACCACTAGGGGGAGCTCTCTGTATACAGATATACATGATAAGATCCTGTCTGCAGCCACCACTAGGGGGAGCTCCCTCTATACAGAGATACATGATAAGATCCTTTCTGCAGTCACCACTAGGGGGAGCTCTCTGTATACAGATACATGATAAGATCCTGTCTGCAGTCACCACTAGGGGGAGCTCCCTGTATAGAGAGATACATGATAAGATCCTGTCTGCAGTCACCACTAGAGGGAGCTCCCTGTATAGAGAGATACATGATAAGATTCTGTCTGCAGCCACCACTAGGTGGAGCTCCCTGTATAGAGAGATACATGATAAGATCCTGTCTGCAGTCACCACTAGAGGGAGCTCCCTGTATACAGAGATACATGATAAGATCCTGTCTGCAGCCACCACTAGGGGGAGCTCCCTGTATACAGAGATACATGATAAGATCCTGTCTGCAGTCACCACTAGGGGGAGCTCCCTATATACAGAGATACATGATAATATCCTTTCTGCAACCATCACTAGGGGGAGCTCCCTGTATACAGATATACATGATAACATCCTGTCTGCAGCCACCACTAGGGGGAGCTCTCTGTATACAGATATACATGATAAGATCCTGTCTGCAGCCACCACTAGTGGGAGCTCCCTCTATACAGAGATACATGATAAGATCCTGTCTGCAGCCACCACTAGTGGGAGCTCTCTGTATACAGAGATACATGATAAGATCCTGTCAGCAGCCACCACTAGGGGGAGCTCTCTGTATACAGATATACATGATAAGATCCTGTCTGTAGTCACCACTAGGGGGAGCTCCCTATATACAGAGATACATGATAAGATCCTTTCTGCAACCATCACTAGGGGGAGCTCCCTGTATACAGATATACATGATAACATCCTGTCTGCAGCCACCACTAGGGGGAGCTCTCTGTATACAGATATACATGATAAGATCCTGTCTGTAGTCACCACTAGGGGGAGCTCCCTATATACAGAGATACATGATAAGATCCTTTCTGCAACCATCACTAGGGGGAGCTCCCTGTATACAGATATACATGATAATATCCTGTCTGCAGCCACCACTAGGGGGAGCTCTCTGTATACAGATATACATGATAAGATCCTGTCTGCAGCCACCACTAGTGGGAGCTCCATCTATACAGAGATACATGATAAGATCCTGTCTGCAGCCACCACTAGGGGGAGCTCTCTGTATACAGAGATACATGATAAGATCCTGTCTGCAGTCACCACTAGGGGGAGCTCCCTGTATACAGAGATACATGATAAGATTCTGTCTGCAGCCACCACTAGGGGGAGCTCCCTGTATAGAGAGATACATGATAAGATCCTGTCTGCAGTCACCACTAGGGGGAGCTCTCTGTGTACAGATACATGATAAGATCCTGTCTGCAGTCACCACTAGGGGGAGCGCCCTGTATAGAGAGATACATGATAAGATCCTGTCTGCAGCCACCACTAGGGGGAGCTCCCTGTATACAGAGATACATGATAACATCCTGTCTGCAGCCACCACTAGGGGGAGCTCCCTGTATACAGAGATACATGATAAGATCCTGTCTGCAGCCACCACTAGGGCGAGCTCCCTGTATACAGAGATACATGATAAGATCCTGTCTGCAGACACCACAAGGGGGAGCTCCCTCTATACAGAGATACATGATAAGGTCCTGTCTGCAGCCACCACTAGGGGGAGCTCTCTGTATACAGATATAAATGATAAGATCCTGTCTGCAGCCACCACTAGGGGGAGCTCCCTGTACACAGATATACATGATAAGATCCTGTCTGCAGTCACCACTAGGGTGAGCTCCCTGTATACAAATATACATGATAACATCCTGTCTGCAGCCACCACTAGGGGGAGCTCTCTGTATACAGATATACATGATAAGATCCTGTCTGCAGCCACCACTAGGGGGAGCTCCCTCTATACAGAGATACATGATAAGATCCTTTCTGCAACCACCACTAGGGGGAGCTCCCTGTATGCTGAGATGCATACTAAGATCCTGTCTGCAGCCACCACTAGGGGGAGCTCCCTGTATACAGAGATACATGATAAGATTCTGTCTGCAGCCACCACTAGTGGGAGTTCCCTGTATACAGAGATACATGATAAGATCCTGTCTGCAGCCACCACTAGGGGGAGCTCCCTGTATACAGAGATACATGATAAGATCCTGTCTGCAGCCACCACTAGGGGGAGCTCCCTGTATACAGAGATACATGATAAGATCCTGTCTGCTGCCACCACTAGGGGGAGCTCCCTGTATACAGAGATGCATACTAAGATCCTGTCTGCAGCCACCACTAGGGGGAGTTCCCTGTATACATAGATACATGATAAGATCCTGTCTGCAGCCACCACTAAGGGGAACTCCCTCTATACAGAGATACATGATAAGGTCCTGTCTGCAGTCACCACTAGGGGGAGCTCCCTGTATAGAGAGATACATGATAAGATCCTGTCTGCAGCCACCACTAGAGGGAGCTCCCTATATACAGAGATACATGATAAGATCCTTTCTGCAACCACCACTAGGGGGACTTCCCTGTATAGAGAGATACATGATAAGATCCTGTCTGCAGTCTCCACTAGGGGGAGCTCCCTGTATACAGATATACATGATAAGATCCTGTCTGCATTCTCCACTAGGGGGAGCTCCCTGTATACAGATATAAATGATAAGATCCTGTCTGCAGTCACCACTAGGGGGAGCTCCCTGTATACAGATATACATGATAAGATCCTGTTTGCAGCCACCACTAGGGGGAGTTCCCTGTATACAGAGATACATGATAAGATCCTGTCTGCAGTCACCACTAGGGGGAGCTCCCTGTATACAGAGATACATGATAAGATTCTGTCTGCAGCCACGACTAGGGGGAGCTCCCTGTATACAGAGATACATGATAAGATCCTGTCTGCAGTCACCACTAGGGGGAGCTCTCTGTGTACAGATACATGATAAGATCCTGTCTGCACTCACCACTAGGGGGAGGGCCCTGTATAGAGAGATACATGATAAGATCCTGTCTGCAGCCACCACTAGAGGGAGCTCCCTGTATATAGATACATGATAAGATCCTTTCTGCAGCCACCAGTAAGGGGAGCTCCCTGTATACAGAGATACATGATAAGATCCTGTCTGCAGCCACCACTAGGGGGAGCTCCCTGTATACAGAGATACATGATAAGATGCTGTCTGCAGACACCACTAGGGGGAGCTCCCTCTATACAGAGATACATGATAAGGTCCTGTCTGCAGCCACCACTAGGGGGAGCTCTCTGTATACAGATATAAATGATAAGATCCTGTCTGCAGCCACCACTAGGGGGAGCTCCCTGTATAGAGAGATACATGATAAGATCCTGTCTGCAGTCACCACTAGGGGGAGCTCCCTGTATACAGATATACATGATAACATCCTGTCTGCAGCCACCACTAGGGGGAGCTCTCTGTATACAGATATACATGATAAGATCCTGTCTGCAGCCACGACTAGGGGGAGCTCCCTCTATACAGAGATACATGATAAGATCCTTTCTGCAACCACCACTAGGGGGACCTCCCTGTATAGAGAGATACATGATAAGATCCTGTCTGCAGTCACCACTAGGGGGAGCTCCCTGTATAGAGATATACATGATAAGATCCTGTCTGCAGCCACTAGGGGGAGTTCCCTGTATACAGACATACATGATAAGATTCTGTCTGCAGCCACCACTAGGGGGAGCTCCCTGTATACAGATATACATGATAACATCCTGTCTGCAGCCACCACTAGGGGGAGCTCTCTGTATACAGATATACATGATAAGATCCTGTCTGCAGCCACCACTAGGGGGAGCTCCCCCTATACAGAGATACATGATAAGATCCTTTCTGCAGTCACCACTAGGGGGAGCTCTCTGTATACAGATACATGATAAGATCCTGTCTGCAGTCACCACTAGGGGGAGCTCCCTGTATAGAGAGATACATGATAAGATCCTGTCTGCAGTCACCACTAGAGGGAGCTCCCTGTATAGAGAGATACATGATAAGATTCTGTCTGCAGCCACCACTAGGTGGAGCTCCCTGTATAGAGAGATACATGATAAGATCCTGTCTGCAGTCACCACTAGAGGGAGCTCCCTGTATACAGAGATACATGATAAGATCCTGTCTGCAGCCACCACTAGGGGGAGCTCCCTGTATACAGAGATACATGATAACATCCTGTCTGCAGCCACCACTATGGGGAGCTCTCTGTATACAGATATACATGATAAGATCCTGTCTGCAGCCACCACTAGTGGGAGCTCCCTCTATACAGAGATACATGATAAGATCCTGTCTGCAGCCACCACTAGTGGGAGCTCTCTGTATACAGAGAAAAATGATAAGATCTTGTCTGCAGCCACCACTAGGGGGAGCTCCCTGTATACAGAGATACATGATAAGATCCTGTCTGCAGCCACCACTAGGGGGAGCTCTCTGTATACAGATATACATGATAAGATCCTGTCTGTAGTCACCACTAGGGGGAGCTCCCTATATACAGAGATACATGATAAGATCCTTTCTGCAACCATCACTAGGGGGAGCTCCCTGTATACAGATATACATGATAACATCCTGTCTGCAGCCACCACTAGGGGGAGCTCTCTGTATACAGATATACATGATAAGATCCTGTCTGCAGCCACCACTAGTGGGAGCTCCCTCTATACAGAGATACATGATAAGATCCTGTCTGCAGCCACCACTAGGGGGAGCTCTCTGTATACAGAGATACATGATAAGATCCTGTCTGCAGTCACCACTAGGGGGAGCTCCCTGTATACAGAGATACATGATAAGATTCTGTCTGCAGCCACCACTAGGGGGAGCTCCCTGTATAGAGAGATACATGATAAGATCCTGTCTGCAGTCACCACTAGGGGGAGCTCTCTGTGTACAGATACATGATAAGATCCTGTCTGCAGTCACCACTAGGGGGAGCGCCCTGTATAGAGAGATACATGATAACATCCTGTCTGCAGCCACCACTAGGGGGAGCTCCCTGTATACAGAGATACATGATAACATCCTGTCTGCAGCCACCACTAGGGGGAGCTCCCTGTATACAGAGATACATGATAAGATCCTGTCTGCAGCCACCACTAGGGCGAGCTCCCTGTATACAGAGATACATGATAAGATCCTGTCTGCAGACACCACTAGGGGGAGCTCTCTGTATACAGATATAAATGATAAGATCCTGTCTGCAGCCACCACTAGGGGGAGCTCCCTGTACACAGATATACATGATAAGATCCTGTCTGCAGTCACCACTAGGGTGAGCTCCCTGTATACAAATATACATGATAACATCCTGTCTGCAGCCACCACTAGGGGGAGCTCTCTGTATACAGATATACATGATAAGATCCTGTCTGCAGCCACCACTAGGGGGAGCTCCCTCTATACAGAGATACATGATAAGATCCTTTCTGCAACCACCACTAGGGGGAGCTCCCTGTATGCTGAGATGCATACTAAGATCCTGTCTGCAGCCACCACTAGGGGGAGCTCCCTGTATACAGAGATACATGATAAGATTCTGTCTGCAGCCACCACTAGGGGGAGTTCCCTGTATACAGAGATACATGATAAGATCCTGTCTGCAGCCACCACTAGGGGAGCTCCCTGTATACAGAGATACATGATAAGATCCTGTCTGCAGCCACCACTAGGGGGAGCTCCCTGTATACAGAGATACATGATAAGATCCTGTCTGCTGCCACCACTAGGGGGAGCTCCCTGTATACAGAGATGCATACTAAGATCCTGTCTGCAGCCACCACTAGGGCGAGTTCCCTGTATACATAGATACATGATAAGATCCTGTCTGCAGCCACCACTAGGGGGAGCTCCCTGTATACAGAGATACATGATAAGATCCTGTCTGCAGCCACCACTAGGGGGAGCTCCCTGTATACAGAGATACATGATAAGATCCTGTCTGCTGCCACCACTAGGGGGAGCTCCCTGTATACAGAGATGCATACTAAGATCCTGTCTGCAGCCACCACTAGGGGGAGTTCCCTGTATACATAGATACATGATAAGATCCTGCCTGCAGCCACCACTAGGGGGAGTGTATGAGTATACCCATGCAATCACAAGATTTGAACCCAATCCGTACAAGGTTACTATGAGAACCAGTGATCCTCCTGCTGCTCTGAGGCTTCGTTTAGACTCGCCGGGTGTTTTGCAGTCCGTTTTTAGGGGCCGTTTTGACGTGATTTTTGCCGTCTCCCTTCTCGTCGTTTTTCCCTGTTTTTGTTGGGAATAATTCATCTGTCACATTTACAGTGAAGCCCAGAAACAAGCTACTGCGTCCGTGTCCGTAAGCCATGAATAATATCAAGCATGCTCACGGCCATACGGCACAGCGACACAAATCTATTGGTGCCACGAACACCCGGTAAAGAAGCCGAATATTTCTCTGAGAATTATTTCAGGACTCTGAACCTCTGCAGCCTTGTCGGCGACAGTCAGCAGCGTTGTCTCGCTCTCCGCTCCGCCCTCTTTGGATTTTCTCCTCGGCTGCTCCCTCTTTCTGTCCTAACAGCGGCTGCAGATGAAGGAGCTGGGAGGATCAGTGATCCGGATCTTCCAGCATGGGGATCAGTGGTGGGATCACTCCCCTCATCATGTATTGTAAGTATCAGCTGACCCTCCGAGACCGCGGAATCCTGCGAATAACACAAACAGGGTCCAAGATTCTATATAACGGGGCAAAGACAGAAGAGATCCAGAGAAACAATAAGCCGAGCGGTCACAACAGCGCAGCGCTGGAAGATAGATCTGTGACCTGGGTGATGTCAGCTCTGAGGCACAACCAAGAAAATGCAGCTCAGATCTGTATTTGAATCATCTACTCCACCACAGGAGACTGGGAGGAAACAATAGTAAAGTACAGCGTGACTGCACCAGCAGAATAGTGAGTGCAGCTCTGGGGTATAACACAGGAGGTAACTCAGGAGCAGTAATGTAATGTATGTACACAGTGACTGTACCAGCAGAATAGTGAGTGCAGCTCTGGGGTATAATACAGGAGGTAACTCAGGATCAGTAATGTATGTACACAGTGGCTGCACCAGCAGAATAGTGAGTGCAGCTCTGGAGTATAATACAGGATGTAACTCAGGATCAGTAATGTAATGTATGTACACAGTGACTGCACCAGCAGAAAAGTGAGTGCAGCTCTGGAGTATAATACAGGATGTAACTCAGGATCAGTAATGTAATGTATGTACACAGTGACTGCACCAGCAGAATATTGAGTGCAGCTCTGGAGTATAATACAGGATGTAACTCAGGATCAGTAATGTAATGTATGTGCACAGTGACTGCACCAGCAGAATAGTGAGTGCAGCTCTGGGGTATAATACAGGATGTAACTCAGGAGCAGTAATGTATGTGCACAGTGACTGCACCAGCAGAATATTGAGTGCAGCTCTGGGGTATAATACAGGATGTAACTCAGGAGCAGTAATGTATGTACACAGTGACTGCACCAGCAGAATAGTGAGTGCAGCTCTGGGGTCTAATACAGGATGTAACTCAGGATCAGTAATGTATGTACACAGTGACTGCACCAGCAGAATAGTGAGTGCAGCTCTGGAGTATAATACAGGATGTCACTCAGGATCAGTAATGTAAATACACAGTGACTGCACCAGCAGAATAGTGAGTGCAGCTCTGGAGTATAATACAGGAGGTAACTCAGGATCAGTAATGTATGTACACAGTGACTGCACCAGCAGAATAGTGAGTGCAGCTCTGGAGTATAATACAGGATGTAACTCAGGATCAGTAATGTATGTACACAGTGACTGCACCAGCAGAATAGTGAGTGCAGCTCTGGAGTATAATACTGGGTGTCCCTCAGGATCAGTACAGGTTGGTGGTGTGTCTTATGGTTACTTTGGCGCTTTTGCAGCGATATTCGGTTTTGGACTCCGCAGTCCTGATCTGACCCCTGGAGCGAGGAGACTACTTGAGATTTGCATTTCCTGGAGGAACTTTTCTTGGGGCAGTATCTGTAACCTGCTGAACGTCTCAGGAAACATCTGGAGGGGTGAAGACTTTTGCTTTGCACTTTATATTTGTTTCCTCTTCACATGATGCAAAGAGTGGATTTGGTGACGTTCTGGGTTTTTTCTGCTCCATGGTTCTGAGATGGTTAAATAGATGTTTTAAGGAGCCACATCCTCATCAATGCCCTAATTAATGCCAGCTGAGACCGGCGCCAGATGTTACTGGAACCCAAACAGCAGAAAATACTAAGAGGAATCAGCGGAGTCAGAGCAAGTGATGGATCACACCCAGAATAGTGACTGCAGCTCTGGAGGTGACTGGAGGATAGAGCACGCCCAGGAAGAGGAGGAGCATCTGTGCTGAGCATCTGCAGGCTAGGGCCTTGCTAAGCTCCTGGGAAGGGAGGTTTTTCCTGCAAGGACTTTCCATCTGCCCCCTTCCCAGGAAAGAGGACTTTCCCTGGGACTGAGCGCCGGGGCTGTGCCCCTGGCTCCCACCCTCCGGCAAGCCAGCTGGGGGTGGGGGGCCTCAGCACCATCCGGAGGCCAGGGTGCAGCCAGCCAGTCCCAGGGAGATGGGGAAGAGACGGAGCCAGGAGAGAGGGGGTCGCAGGACCCAGGAGCCCCGGGACACCGGGCCCCCCGAAGCTGGTACCGTGGCGGCTCCTCCTCCCGGAGGAGTGGCGGCCCAGAGCAGAGGTGCAGTGGCAGAGCCCCCCAACATCTGGGGCTCCAGAGCTGAGGGAGAGCCATCCACCATCTACGCCTCCCGCATCCATGCGCACCTCTGCGAATATGAGGAGGCCGCCAAACAGCTGAGAAAACTCCGGGAGGAGTTAAGGGGAGCACGAGCGGTGGCTAAGAACCGGCTCCCCGCCTCGAGACGAGCTGAGGTCTCCGCCACGGTGGAGAGGCTGAAGGGGGCTATCAGGGCCTTGGAGGAGATACGGGCGGCTATCCTGAGTGGGAGCGGCCCCTTTGCAGAGAAACTGAAAAACGATGACCGGTTTAGAGCCATGACCGGAGGGTCTCCTGGGGGGTCGGGAGGCCCCTGCCAGGTGGAGCACGAAGAGGAGGATGGCGGAACATCTACGCCTGCCCCACCTGAAGGCCTGGTGAGCAACAACACCCAGGTAACATGCAGCGGGGTGGCCCCTGAGCAAGTGGCTCTCCCACCGGACTCCAGTTACTCGGAGGAAAGTGGGGGCGAGGGGGAGGCTGGTGGGAGTGGGGACAGTAGTAGTGAGGGGGGCTGCCTCGTCCTACAGCAGGTGAGGCAGATCGAGTCCCCAGAGCGGTTTGGCACACTGCTCTTTGGGGATGAGGTCTGCCCTGAGGACGGGGCAACCGGAAAGAGGAAAAAGAAAAAAAACAAGCGCAAGCCAAAAAACACCGTGGCTGACAAACTTATGTTTGTCCCTCTTTCCGGGGCCCCTCTGTCCCGCTGTATGGAACCCGCTGCCCACCCCGGCTCGGGCCCTGTGGTGGGTCCGCAGCGGGGGCGCGGGCAGAGTGATGTGTGCCTGGACCTTACCGTCACATGTGGTGGCGGTGAGGGTTCAGGCAGCGACATGGAGGTCGGTGCTGGTGCCAGTGGTGTAACAGCCGCTGGCGGTATTGGCAGTAGTGGTGTCCGGGCTCAGTCCCCGGTGGCAGGGGGGGCTGGCCTGGCGCTCAGCACGGGTACAGCCAGGACCGCACCTCCGGCGGTGAGTGCTGGGGTCTCTGGATCCCCCACGCACGGGTCCGTTAAGTCTGGTCCACTTATGGGGGTCCAGAGACCTAGAAAGGGCGTGGAGGCTGCTGTGAAGCAGCAGCTAAAAAAATGCAAGGGGCTGGTAGCTCCTCTGACGGCGCCCGTGGCAAGAGCGGGGTCCCCGGCGCGTAGACCCAAAAAGGGGTCCGTGCTGGGGGCACCGCCGCCGCTGGGCGATGAGGGGGAGTGGCCGGCCCTGCCAACATCAAGTGGTGGGTTCAGGGGCGCAGTGACAGTCCGTGAGGGGGGCGTGGCCTCCCCGAGTGTTGCCCAGCCTGCAAAGGCTGCGGCATGCGGGGGGGGCGTGTCCTCCTCGGCCGCTGTCCCGCCCGCTGTGCCCGCGTCACCTGGGGAGGGCGTGGCCTCGCAAGGGGTCACTGCTCTGCCCGGGGTGGCTGCGGCCGGCGGGGGGGGCGTGGCCTTGGCGGGCCCACTGCCTCCTGTCCCGCCTACCCCCTCAAGCAGCATAGTGCCCCCAAAAGTCGGTAGGGAGTTGTCGGGGTCCCCAGCCCGCTTACCTCCATCTGGTGGTGCGGGGGCTCTGGCGCTCCTTGGGAAGCCGGCGGGGGCGAACAGCAGAGGGCAGGGTGCGGTGGCAGTGGCCGTCCCTGTCCTCGGTGCAAAGACACCGCAAAAAGGAAAAAAAGTGGAGCCAGAGAACCCAGGAGCTGCTGCTGCTCCCAGGCTCGGGCAGGGCGTACTGAGTGCGCTCTGCTCGGAGGTATTTAAAGGGGCAGCGGCACTCCTGGACAAGAGTTGGAGCAGTGCCAGCAGCTCCAAGGAGCAGAGCACTGGCCAGTCAGGGCCCCCAGCAGGCAGGCAGGGGTACTGCAACACCAAGTCTGCTAATGTAAATAGTGGTCTATCTGGAAGTGAGAGTGGGAGTGAGATAGGAGATATTTTTGAAGAGCTGTTTGAGGACATAAATGGTGATGTGAGTGATATGGATGAGGGAGTGAGTGCGAGTGTGAATGTGGCAGTAAATGCTGGAGTGAGTGCCGGAGCGAGTGGAAATAATAAAAGAGTGAACGGGAGAGTGAATGAGGGTGCTGGCACAAGTGGTGGTAGTGGTGGGAGGGCTGGCCCGTCTGCCCCCCCAGCCGCGAGGCCCCAACGTAATTATGCGGGGGTCGCGGCTGGGGGTCGGGGTGGTTCCGGGGGGGTCTCCTCGCCTCCGGGCTCCGGGGACGGCGGTTTGCACCGCCGTTTCCTGGAGGCCCTCCAAAGGGGAGAAAGATCGATCATGGTAGAGGGGAGGACAGTGGACCTGTCTTTCTGGATAGAGAGACATGGCCTAGCAGCCTTCCAAAATCAAAGGGAGGGAGGGACTGTTTGGTCTCTCCCCACAGCCGGGCAGGGGCCGCCAAGAAGGAATGTGGTCCGTCTTAGGTGGGGGGGCAGTGAAGCTTGTCCACCTAGGAGCAAGGTGGTGGAGCTCCTCCTTAAGATGGGCTTCGGGGCGAATGACATCTTTGCCCTGATACACCCTTCGGCGTCCCGCTTCTTCGACGTCAGCTTCGTGCGGCCAGAGGGGCTTGAGCTCTTCTGGTCAAACTACGAGCTGGTGCGAGAAGAGCCCGGATGGCGAGACTTCGTGGCTCAAGCGGTGTCTCGCCAAAATTCCGTCAAGCGAGTGACCGTGGTTACATGTAACGAGTCACTCGCAGGCGTGGACATCATGACGTGGCTTTCCCGTTACGGGGAGGTCACCGAGGTCCCAAAAAAGAACAGGGACGAGTTTGGCATCTGGTCGGGGGGCTGGACCTTCATGGTCAAATTGAAGGTTTCCGGCGGCACGGTCACCCACATCCCTTCCTCGGCGTTCCTGGGAAGGGACAGGATCCTGGTCTTCTACCAGGGGCAACCGAAGGTCTGCCACAAGTGCGGCGACCCCACTCACTTCAGCGCCAACTGCAAGGTGCAGAAGTGCGCGTTGTGTGGTGGGGTAGGTCACCTGGCTGCCTTGTGCAAAGACATTCGGTGCCACCTGTGTGGTGACCTGGGTCACCCTCTCAGCCGCTGCCCTCGCTCTTTCTCTAATGCCGCCACAGGCCCGGTGGGGGGAGACCGCGGGGGGGCAACCCCCGGTGGCGCTGCTTCTGCTGTGGCAGGTGGTGGCGAAGGGGGAAGGGCTGAGGGGCCAGTGAGGAAGGGCAATGCTGCAAGGGGCCCCGCGTACCAGCGGAGGCAGGAAAAACGCCAGGGAGGTAAGGGACAGGTGGAGCCTCGGGCAACCGGGGTGATGCCTGCTCCTCCCTCCAGGCCCGTGGCCAAAGCCTCTGAGGCCCTGGGGGAGAGTGCGGTGAGTGAGGAGATCAGGAGGATGGAGAGAGAGGAGAAAGCGGCTGACTCGGACAATTCCTCTCAGTATGAAAGTGTTGATGAGGATGTCCAAGAGCAGCCTACAGCACCAGGTGGCAAAACCAGGCGTGCCAAGCGCAAAGCGGTGGGGAGGAAGGCTGACAAGCCTTCAAAGTCCCCCCCGCCCCCGACCACAAGGGTGCATACGGAAGGGCCCGCTGACCCCCCTCTGATCAGACTCTCCAACCGGTTCAGCGCCCTCGGGGGTTCAGATGATGAACCGCAAGACGAGGGTACTGGGCCGGGGGTAACACCGGAGGGTCCTTCGGGGGATGGCGGAGTCCGTCCCTCAGGGGGCATTGCTCCTCCTGAGGGGGGGACAGACCTGGAACCCGGGGGCGAGGACACCGGGGGGGGTGGGATGGACACGTCGGGAGCTTCCCTGAAAAGGAAGGTGTCTGACCCCTCCCCAGGAGGAGGTAATAGCGGGGTAGGGAAGAAATTGGCCATCCAACTCGATCACCCATGATGGCTGAACTCGCCCCGTTGACGCTGGCGTCTATTAATGTCGCCAGCATTAAGTCAGATGCGGCTCGCTTCACGGCCTTTGATTTTTTCTCCCGGATTGAGGCAGAAATTTTATTCTTGCAAGAGACCAGACTAACAGACATGGGGGCCATCTATAAAGCACGGAGGGAGTGGAGGTGCGGGCCCTCATACTGGTCTCTTGCGGCCGAGCCGTATAGCGGGGTGGCAGTCCTTTTTAAGACTGCAGCAGTTGAATGCCGACGGGTTACTGAGTTGGAAATGGGGAGGTGCCTGATCCTAGATGTCTTCATGAGGGGACAAGAGCTCCGGCTCATCAACATCTACGGCCCGCAGTCCAAGTGGGACCGCAAATGTCTCTTCCTGAGGATCAAGCCCTTTCTTTTTACGAGCCGACAGGTGGTCTTCGGTGGGGACTTCAACACCATTACGAGGTCCCGTGACCGGGGGGGTCCCGGAGATCGCCTGGCTTATGATAGCGTCGCGTTGAATAGCATAGCCAGTGAAGCTCGCCTGGTGGATGCCCACATCCGGCACACCCCAGGTCACGGAGGTTTCACCTACCATAGGGGTAGCTGTAGGTCTAGAATAGACAGGTTTTTTTTGAAGGAGGACGCCATCTTTTCTGCTGTGTCCGCCGTTGAGGTGGAGTTCTCCGATCACTGTCTAATTTTCTTTTCTCTGAATGTTGCAGAGACTCCTCGGATGGGAAGAGGGCTGTGGAAGCTCAATTCGTCCCTGCTGGAAGAAGCGGAGGTGAGACAATCCTTTGAGGATTTTCTTCAGAGCCAGGTACCGCTGTTGGATCTCTGTAGTAGTAAGTCAGAGTGGTGGGAGATCTTCAAAAAGCGGGTGGCGGGGTTCTTCCGTCAGCTCTCGAGCCTCAGGAGTCTGAACAGGCACCGCTTGTACCAGGCTCTGGGGAGGAAACTCGAGCAGCTTGTCTCGACTGGAGGTGACCGAGAGGAAATCTCCAGAGTGAAATCTTTGCTCAAGAGGTGTCAGTATGATAGGCACACATCTTTGGTTTTTGAGAGGGACTTCGGGAAGTACCGCTCGCCCGACCCTTACAGAAACTGTAAGATGTCAGTGAATTGTAAGATGGTGACAGGACTGATCGACAGTACGGGGTCCCTGAACAGATCCAAATCAGGGATCCTGGAGGTGGTCAGATCCTTCTACTCACACCTCTTGGAAAAGAAGGATCTGGATCGGGACAGGATGTCGGCTTTCCTGGCTGAAGCCATCCCTGAGCCAGGGGGTGACCCCTCTCTTGGTGTTTTGGCAGAAGAAATCAGGGAAGAGGAAGTGAGACTGGCCATTGATGGGCTTCGGCTCAAGAAATCGCCAGGTCCGGATGGCTTAACATCTGAGTTCTATAAGACTTTTAGGGACTCCTTGGTCCCCCTCTTGACAGGGGTCTTTAATGAGTGTCTCTCCTCGGGCACTCTTCCCGGCTCAATGAGGAAGTCAGCCCTCATTATTCTGTCAAAGGGTAAGGATCCGTCCCGAATCGAGAACTGGCGTCCCATAGCGCTTCTCGATACGGACCGGAAGGTTCTGGCCAAGGTGCTGTTTAATCGGCTGGTGAAGTTTGCACCCCGGCTCCTTTCAGGGGCCCAGCATTGCTCTGTTCCAGGCCGCAGTACTTTTAGTGCTGTGCTCGGTGTCCGAGAGGCAGTGGAGCAGGGTAGGGCAGGTCACTGGAAGGGGTACTTGCTGTCATTAGATCAAGCGAAAGCCTTTGACCGGGTCAACCACGAGTACCTCTGGTCCGTCCTTTTGAGGTATGGTCTGCCTGGGAGGTTTGTAAAATGGTTAGAGATCTTGTACCAAGGGGCTGAGACTTTTCCGCTGGTGAATGGTTGGTCAGGTCGTCCTTTTGAGGTGGGTTCTGGGGTCCGTCAGGGCTGTCCGCTGAGCCCGCTTTTATACGTGTTCGCGATCGATCCCTTCTTAAGGAGGGTAGATCGTGGACCGTTGGCGGGAGTCGGGATGGACCGGGCGGGCTCTGGCTCCTCTCTGAGGGTGGTGGCGTACGCCGATGATGTTTCCCTGTTCGTATCCTCGAGAGGGGAGGCGGACTGGGTCATGTCGGAGGTAGTGCGCTACTCGGAGGCATCCGGGTCCATGATCAACCGGGATAAGTGTGAAAGTCTCTGGCTGGGAGGGGGAGATCCTAGTTTTGATCTCCCGGACACCCTTCCAGGGCCCCAGGCCACCGCCAAAATTCTAGGCATCGAATTTGGCCCCGGGGACTACCCCCAGCAAAATTGGGAGGGCAGACTTAAGATCGCCGCCCAAAAGGTGGACCAATGGAAGGGTTGGTCTTTAACCCTGAGGGAAAGGGTTGCCCTGGCTAAAGGCTATCTGCTACCTTTATTGATATACCTGGGCAGTGTGTGCATCTTGCCGGAACCTCTCTGGACGCGGGTCTATAGCCTGTTCTTCCAATTGTTATGGGGGAATAGGCTTAACCTAATCAAGAGGGAGGTTACATACCGTACGAGGAGACTAGGCGGGTTGGGTATGGTCAACCCGGTGGTGTTTCTAGTAAACACCTTTCTTAAGACTAACATCTCTAACCTCTGGCTAGAGAGGGCTCCTCCGTGGGTAGTCTCCTGCAAGGGTTGGCTTTGGCCTTTCTTCCAGGAATGGGAGACAGGAGGGCGGGTGAAGGACCTACGCACACCTCATGGGCATCTTCCGGCTTACGCTACCCCGGTTCTGAAGGTGATCCGCCGGTGGGGTCTGGGAATGTGGGAAATCAGGACCATGTCGAGGCAGTGCCTTGACAGGAGGGTCCTGTTGACCCATTTCCAGAAGCCCCTGGCCCTTAAGGATTGCCCAGGCCGGGATCTGGAGGTCGGGCTGGGGCTTTTAAATTCTAAGCGGATCCCCATGAAGTTTTGGGACTTGACCTGGCGTTGCTTCCACGGGAGGCTGTATGTAAGGGACAACTTGAAGTGCAGGAACTCCGATGACCGGGGTTGCCCTCGTGAGGAGTGTGGTGACGTGCTGGAAAGCATGGAGCACTTCCTGCTTCATTGTCCCTTTAATGCAGAGGTTTACAACAGGGTGGGTGCCTCCATACGTTGGCCGCGGCTGGCGTCCCTCTCCTACACTGAATGGGCCTATGGAGCGTTCAGATCCCTGGGTGGCCGGGACCCGTGCACTTTATTCCTAGTCAGTGCAGCGGTTAGGTTCCACACTTGGAATGCACGGTGCCTAGTTACGACGCGGAAAAAAACCCTCCCAAGGGATGAGGTGGTAGGAAACATCTTGGGTGACCTGGTGAAGGTCCGTTCTTTGGAGTTCGAAAGGTTGGGTGTGAGGAAGGCCTCTTGGCTTTGGAGAGGCCTCTCCTTTTAAAAACGCACTCAAGGGAGAGCTAGCTCCGTGTGAATGAGGGTAGGGATAGCATAAGTTTCACTGGGTGTGTTAGGGACAGAAGTAGGGGCAGATAGGGACAGGGAGGGACAGGCACTGAGGGACAGATAGTTAGTTATGATAAGTTAGGTAGAGTAGGGGCAGGTAGGGACAGATAGGGACAGGTTTCTTTTTTAGGGACAGAAGTAGGGACAGTCTTAGTTCTTGAGGGATAGGATGAATGTGTTAGTGAGGGATGGGGCCTCTAGAACCCCGTTTTCCTGGTGGTGGGCTGGTGCATGCCACCTTAGCTTTTTGTTTTAAAAACAGGACATATAATGGATATTGGGCTTACAGGTGCCAAACTTGGGCCTTGGGTATGTAAATGCTGTGTTTAGTTTGTATATTAATGCGTAAGTAGATGGGATGGTATTGAGAGTTTTGGAAAATGTCTTTTGGTTGTGCTTTGGTAAAAGGAAAAACATATAACACACGTTTTTTTTGTTTTTTAGTTAGAATGTGTGGATGGGGTGTAGTCAGGTTGGGAGGGGGGTGCATGGGGGGTGGTGGATGGATGACCGGATGCCAAGAGCAACATGAAGGAGCAAAGGAGCAGGGCAGGAGAAGTAGACTCTGCGGACCCTGGAAATAATTTTCGTGTGGAATCAAAAGGCCATAAACTTTCGTGGACCAGATTGTGAAGTGACAAGGCTACAAACTTGTAGGACCTGCGGTGCAAGGTGGTGGGAAAAAAGGCTGCGAACTTGTTGCCATGTGTGGGAGAGGAAAAAAAAAAAAAAAAAAAAAAAAAAAAATCTTTGCTGTGTAATAGGAGGTAAGGTTTGTCGGCCAAAGTGGCAGAGTTCTTGTTTTTTTTCAAGGCGGAGGGCCAGGAAAGGGTTATTTTCGTTTGGTTTTTGTAAATAGTAAAATTGTAAATAGTAAACTAGTAAAATCGGTGAGGTGTGAATGGGGGTGAATGGAGTGAGAGTGGGGAGAGGGGTTTATGTTCCTTTGTATTCTCTTTTCAGTGGATTCCTGCTGGGGGACCCTAAGCTGCCGAGCTCAGTGGAGGACAAGGAAAGGATTTGGACTTTCAGTTGTTTGCGCATGTTTTGCACATTTTATGTCTGTCTATGTTGGTTTTCTTTAGTTTATGTATTGTGGTTTGTTTCTGAGTGTAATTTTGATAATTTTGTAAAATAAAAGAGTTGGAGGATAAGACACAATGTAACAGCAGAATAGTGAGTGCAGCTCTGGAGGTGACTGGAGGATAGAGCACGCCCAGGAAGAGGAGGAGCATCTGTGCTGAGTGTCTGCAGGCTAGGGTCTTGCTAAGCTCCTGGGAAGGGAGGTTTTTTCCTGCAAGGACTTTCCATCTGCCCCCTTCCCAGGAAAGAGGACTTTCCCTGGGACTGAGCGCCGGGGCTGTGCCCCTGGCTCCCACCCTCCGGCAAGCCAGCTGGGGGTGGGGGGCCTCAGCACCATCCGGAGGCCAGGGTGCAGCCAGCCGGTCCCAGGGAGATGGGGAAGAGACGGACCCAGGAGAGAGGGGGTCGCAGGACCCAGGAGCCCCGGGACACCGGGCCCCCCGAAGCTGGTACCGTGGCGGCTCCTCCTCCCGGAGGAGTGGCGGCCCAGAGCAGAGGTGCAGTGGCAGAGCCCCCCAACATCTGGGGCTCCAGAGCTGAGGGAGAGCCATCCACCATCTACGCCTCCCGCATCCATGCGCACCTCTGCGAATATGAGGAGGCCGCCAAACAGCTGAGAAAACTCCGGGAGGAGTTAAGGGGAGCACGAGCGGTGGCTAAGAACCGGCTCCCCGCCTCGAGACGAGCTGAGGTCTCCGCCACGGTGGAGAGGCTGAAGGGGGCTATCAGGGCCTTGGAGGAGATACGGGCGGCTATCCTGAGTGGGAGCGGCCCCTTTGCAGAGAAACTGAAAAACGATGACCGGTTTAGAGCCATGACCGGAGGGTCTCCTGGGGGGTCGGGAGGCCCCTGCCAGGTGGAGGGCCAAGAGGAGGAGGAGGATGGCGGAACATCTACGCCTGCCCCACCTGAAGGCCTGGTGAGCAGCGACACCCAGGTAACATGCAGCGGGGTGGCCCCTGAGCAAGTGGCTCTCCCACCGGACTCCAGTTACTCAGAGGAAAGTGGGGGCGAGGGGGAGGCTGGTGGAAGTGGGGACAGTAGTAGTGAGGGGGGCTGCCTCGTCCTACAGCAGGTGAGGCAGATCGAGTCCCCAGAGCGGTTTGGCACACTGCTCTTTGGGGATGAGGTCTGCCCTGAGGACGGGGCAACCGGAAAGAGGAAAAAGAAAAAAAACAAGCGCAAGCCAAAAAACACCGTGGCTGACAAACTTATGTTTGTCCCTCTTTCCGGGGCCCCTCTGTCCCGCTGTATGGAACCCGCTGCCCACCCCGGCTCGGGCCCTGTGGTGGGTCCGCAGCGGGGGCGCGGGCAGAGTGATGTGTGCCTGGACCTTACCGTCACATCTGGTGGTGGCGGGGAGGGTTCAGGCAGCGACATGGAGGTCGGTGCTGGTGCCAGTGGTGTAACAGCCGCTGGCGGTATTGGCAGTAGTGGTGTCCGGGCTCAGTCCCCGGTGGCAGGGGGGGCTGGCCTGGCGCTCAGCACGGGTACAGTCAGGACCGCACCTCCGGCGGTGAGTGCTGGGGTCTCTGGATCCCCCACGCACGGGTCCGTTAAGTCTGGTCCACTTATGGGGGTCCAGAGACCTAGAAAGGGCGTGGAGGCTGCTGTGAAGCAGCAGCTAAAAAAATGCAAGGGGCTGGTAGCTCCTCTGACGGCGCCCGTGGCAAGAGCGGGGTCCCCGGCGCGTAGACCCACAAAGGGGTCCGTGCTGGGGGCACCGCCGCCGCTGGGCGACGAGGCGGAGTGGCCAGCCCTGTCAACATCAAGTGGTGGGTTCAGGGGCGCAGTGACAGTCCGTGGGGGGGGCGTGGCCTCCCCGAGTGTAGCCCAGCCTGCAAAGGCTGCGGCATGCGGGGGGGGCGTGTCCTCCTCAGCCGCTGTCCCGCCCGCTGTGCCCGCGTCACCTGGGGAGGGCGTGGCCTCGCAAGGGGTCACTGCTCTGCCCGGGGTGGCTGCGGCCGGCGGGGGGGGCGTGGCCTTGGCGGGCCCACTGCCTCCTGT
The DNA here is from genome assembly GCF_039654945.1 of Dendrobates tinctorius. NCBI lineage: Eukaryota > Metazoa > Chordata > Amphibia > Anura > Dendrobatidae > Dendrobates > Dendrobates tinctorius. The sequence continues at coordinate 2,603,114 of NW_027361849.1, read as the reverse complement.
CCCGCCTACCCCCTCAAGCAGCATAGTGCCCCCAAAAGTCGGTAGGGAGTTGTCGGGGTCCCCAGCCCGCTTACCTCCATCTGGTGGTGCGGGGGCTCTGGCGCTCCTTGGGAAGCCGGCGGGGGCGGACAGCAGAGGGCAGGGTGCGGTGGCAGTGGCCGTCCCTGTCCTCAGTGCAAAGACACCGCAAAAAGAAAAAAAAGTGGAGCCAGAGAACCCAGGAGCTGCTGCTGCTCCCAGGCTCGGGCAGGGCGTACTGAGTGCGCTCTGCTCGGAGGTATTTAAAGGGGCAGCGGCACTCTTGGACAAGAGTTGGAGCAGTGCCAGCAGTTCCAAGGAGCAGAGCACTGGCCAGTCAGGGCCCCCAGCAGGCAGGCAGGGGTACTGCAACACCAAGTCTGCTAATGTAAATAGTGGTCTATCTGGAAGTGAGAGTGGGAGTGAGATAGGAGATATTTTTGAAGAGCTGTTTGAGGACATAAATGGTGATGTGAGCGATATGGATGAGGGAGTGAGTGCGAGTGTGAATATGGCAGTAAATGCTGGAGTGAGTGCCGGAGCGAGTGGAAATAATAAAAGAGTGAACGGGAGAATGAATGAGGGTGCTGGCACAAGTGGTGGTAGTGGTGGGAGGGCTGGCCCGTCTGCCCCCCCAGCTGCGAGGCCCCAACGTAATTATGCGGGGGTCGCGGCTGGGGGTCGGGGTGGTTCCGGGGGGGTCTCCTCGCCTCCGGGCTCCGGGGACGGCGGTTTGCACCGCCGTTTCCTGGAGGCCCTCCAAAGGGGAGAAAGATCGATCATGGTAGAGGGGAGGACAGTGGACCTGTCTTTCTGGATAGAGAGACATGGCCTAGCAGCCTTCCAAAATCAAAGGGAGGGAGGGACTGTTTGGTCTCTCCCCACAGCCGGGCAGGGGCCGCCAAGAAGGAATGTGGTCCGTCTTAGGTGGGGGGGCAGTGAAGCTTGTCCACCTAGGAGCAAGGTGGTGGAGCTCCTCCTTAAGATGGGCTTCGGGGCGAATGACATCTTTGCCCTGATACACCCTTCGGCGTCCCGCTTCTTCGACGTCAGCTTCGTGCGGCCAGAGGGGCTTGAGCTCTTCTGGTCAAACTACGAGCTGGTGCGGGAAGAGCCCGGATGGCGAGACTTCGTGGCTCAAGCGGTGTCTCGCCAAAATTCCGTCAAGCGAGTGACCGTGGTTACATGTAACGAGTCACTCGCAGGCGTGGACATCATGACGTGGCTTTCCCGTTACGGGGAGGTCACCGAGGTCCCAAAAAAGAACAGGGACGAGTTTGGCATCTGGTCGGGGGGGGCTGGACCTTCATGGTCAAATTGAAGGTTTCCGGCGGCACGGTCACCCACATCCCTTCCTCGGCGTTCCTGGGAAGGGACAGGATCCTGGTCTTCTACCAGGGGCAACCGAAGGTCTGCCACAAGTGCGGCGACCCCACTCACTTCAGCGCCAACTGCAAGGTGCAGAAGTGCGCGTTGTGTGGTGGGGTAGGTCACCTGGCTGCCTTGTGCAAAGACATTCGGTGCCACCTGTGTGGTGACCTGGGTCACCCTCCCAGCCGCTGCCCTCGCTCTTTCTCTAATGCCGCCACAGGCCCGGTGGGGGGAGACCGCGGGGGGGCAACCCCCGGTGGCGCTGCTTCTGCTGTGGCAGGTGGTGGCGAAGGGGGAAGGGCTGAGGGGCCAGTGAGGAAGGGCAATGCTGCAAGGGGCCCCGCGTACCAGCGGAGGCAGGAAAAGCGCCAGGGAGGTAAGGGACAGGTGGAGCCTCGGGCAACCGGGGTGATGCCTGCTCCTCCCTCCAGGCCCGTGGCCAAAGCCTCTGAGGCCCTGGGGGAGAGTGCGGTGAGTGAGGAGATCAGGAGGATGGAGAGAGAGGAGAAAGCGGCTGACTCGGACAATTCCTCTCAGTATGAAAGTGTTGATGAGGATGTCCAAGAGCAGCCTACAGCATCAGGTGGCAAAACCAGGCGTGCCAAGCGCAAAGCGGTGGGGAGGAAGGCTGACAAGCCTTCAAAGTCCCCCCCGCCCCCGACCACAAGGGTGCATACGGAAGGGCCTGCTGACCCCCCTCTGATCAGACTCTCCAACCGGTTCAGCGCCCTCGGGGGTTCAGATGATGAACCGCAAGACGAGGGTACTGGGCCGGGGGCAACACCGGAGGGTCCTTCAGGGGATGGCAGAGTCCGTCCCTCAGGGGGCATTGCTCCTCCTGAGGGGGGGACAGACCTGGAACCCGGGGGCGAGGACACCGGGGGGGGGTGGGATGGACACGTCGGGAGCTTCCCTGAAAAGGAAGGTGTCTGACCCCTCCCCAGGAGGAGGTAATAGCGGGGTAGGGAAGAAATTGGCCATCCAACTCGATCACCCATGATGGCTGAACTCGCCCCGTTGACGCTGGCGTCTATTAATGTCGCCAGCATTAAGTCAGATGCGGCTCGCTTCACGGCCTTTGATTTTTTCTCCCGGATTGAGGCAGAAATTTTATTCTTGCAAGAGACCAGACTAACAGACATGGGGGCCATCTATAAAGCACGGAGGGAGTGGAGGTGCGGGCCCTCATACTGGTCTCTTGCGGCCGAGCCGTATAGCGGGGTGGCAGTCCTTTTTAAGACTGCAGCAGTTGAATGCCGACTGGTTACTGAGTTGGAAATGGGGAGATGCCTGATCCTAGATGTCTTCTTGAGGGGACAAGAGCTCCGGCTCATCAACATCTACGGCCCGCAGTCCAAGTGGGACCGCAAATGTCTCTTCCTGAGGATCAAGCCCTTTCTTTTTACAAGCCGACAGGTGGTCTTCGGTGGGGACTTCAACACCATTACGAGGTCCCGTGACCGGGGGGGTCCCGGAGATCGCCTGGCTTATGATAGCGTCGCGTTGAATAGCATAGCCAGTGAAGCTCGCCTGGTGGATGCCCACATCCGGCACACCCCAGGTCACGGAGGTTTCACCTACCATAGGGGTAGCTGTAGGTCTAGAATAGACAGGTTTTTTTTGAAGGAGGACGCCATCTTTTCTGCTGTGTCCGCCGTTGAGGTGGAGTTCTCCGATCACTGTCTAATTTTCTTTTCTCTGAATGTTGCAGAGACTCCTCGGATGGGAAGAGGGCTGTGGAAGCTCAATTCGTCCCTGCTGGAAGAAGCGGAGGTGAGACAATCCTTCGAGGATTTTCTTCAGAGCCAGGTACCGCTGTTGGATCTCTGTAGTAGTAAGTCAGAGTGGTGGGAGATCTTCAAAAAGCGGGTGGCGGGGTTCTTCCGTCAGCTCTCGAGCCTCAGGAGTCTGAACAGGCACCGCTTGTACCAGGCTCTGGGTAGGAAACTCGAGCAGCTTGTCTCGACTGGAGGTGACCGAGAGGAAATCTCCAGAGTGAAATCTTTGCTCAAGAGGTGTCAGTATGATAGGCACACATCCTTGGTTTTTGAGAGGGACTTCGGGAAGTACCGCTCGCCCGACCCTTACAGAAACTGTAAGATGTCAGTGAATTGTAAGATGGTGACAGGACTGATCGACAGTACGGGGTCCCTGAACAGATCCAAATCAGGGATCCTGGAGGTAGTCAGATCCTTCTACTCACACCTCTTGGAAAAGAAGGATCTGGATCGGGACAGGATGTCGGCTTTCCTGGCTGAAGCCGTCCCTGAGCCAGGGGGTGACCCCTCTCTTGGTGTTTTGGCAGAAGAAATCAGGGAAGAGGAAGTGAGACTGGCCATTGATGGGCTTCGGCTCAAGAAATCGCCAGGTCCGGATGGCTTAACATCTGAGTTCTATAAGACTTTTAGGGACTCCTTGGTCCCCCTCTTGACAGGGGTCTTTAATGAGTGTCTCTCCTCGGGCACTCTTCCCGGCTCAATGAGGAAGTCAGCCCTCATTATTCTGTCAAAGGGTAAGGATCCGTCCCGAATCGAGAACTGGCGTCCCATAGCGCTTCTCGATACGGACCGGAAGGTTCTGGCCAAGGTGCTGTTTAATCGGCTGGTGAAGTTTGCACCCCGGCTCCTTTCAGGGGCCCAGCATTGCTCTGTTCCAGGCCGCAGTACTTTTAGTGCTGTGCTCGGTGTCCGAGAGGCAGTGGAGCAGGGTAGGGCAGGTCACTGGAAGGGGTACTTGCTGTCATTAGATCAAGCGAAAGCCTTTGACTGGGTCAACCACGAGTACCTCTGGTCCGTCCTTTTGAGGTATGGTCTGCCTGGGAGGTTTGTAAAATGGTTAGAGATCTTGTACCAAGGGGCTGAGACTTTTCCGCTGGTTAACGGTTGGTCAGGTCATCCTTTTGAGGTGGGTTCTGGGGTCCGTCAGGGCTGTCCGCTGAGCCCGCTTTTATACGTGTTCGCGATCGATCCCTTCTTAAGGAGGGTAGATCGTGGACCGTTGGCGGGAGTCGGGATGGACCGGGCGGGCTCTGGCTCCTCTCTGAGGGTGGTGGCGTACGCCGATGATGTTTCCCTGTTCGTATCCTCGAGAGGGGAGGCGGACTGGGTCATGTCGGAGGTAGTGCGCTACTCGGAGGCATCCGGGTCCATGATCAACCGGGATAAGTGTGAAAGTCTCTGGCTGGGAGGGGGAGATCCTAGCTTTGATCTCCCGGACACCCTTCCAGGGCCCCAGGCCACCGCCAAAATTCTAGGCATCGAATTTGGCCCCGGGGACTACCCCCAGCAAAATTGGGAGGGCAGACTTAAGATCGCCGCCCAAAAGGTGGACCAATGGAAGGGTTGGTCTTTAACCCTGAGGGAAAGGGTTGCCCTGGCTAAAGGCTATCTGCTACCTTTATTGATATACCTGGGCAGTGTGTGCATCTTGCCGGAACCTCTCTGGACGCAGGTCTATAGCCTGTTCTTCCAATTGTTATGGGGGAATAGGCTTAACCTAATCAAGAGGGAGGTTACATACCGTACGAGGAGACTAGGCGGGTTGGGTATGGTCAACCCGGTGGTGTTTCTAGTAAACACCTTTCTTAAGACTAACATCTCCAACCTCTGGCTAGAGAGGGCTCCTCCGTGGGTAGTCTCCTGCAAGGGTTGGCTTTGGCCTTTCTTCCAGGAATGGGAGACAGGAGGGCGGGTGAAGGACCTACGCACACCTCATGGGCATCTCCCGGCTTACGCTACCCCGGTTCTGAAGGTGATCCGCCGGTGGGGTCTGGGAATGTGGGAAATCAGGACCATGTCGAGGCAGTGCCTTGACAGGAGGGTCCTGTTGACCCATTTCCAGAAGCCCCTGGCCCTTAAGGATTGCCCAGGCCGGGATCTGGAGGTCGGGCTGGGGCTTTTAAATTCTAAGCGGATCCCCATGAAGTTTTGGGACTTGACCTGGCGTTGCTTCCACGGGAGGCTGTATGTAAGGGACAACTTGAAGTGCAGGAACTCCGATGACCGGGGTTGCCCTCGTGAGGAGTGTGGCGACGTGCTGGAAAGCATGGAGCACTTCCTGCTTCATTGTCCCTTTAATGCAGAGGTTTACAACAGGGTGGGTGCTTCCATACGTTGGCCGCGGCTGGCGTCCCTCTCCTACGCTGAATGGGCCTATGGAGCGTTCAGATCCCTGGGTGGCCGGGACCCGTGCACTTTATTCCTAGTCAGTGCAGCGGTTAGGTTCCACACTTGGAATGCACGGTGCCTAGTTACGACGCGGAAAAAAACCCTCCCAAGGGATGAGGTGGTAGGAAACATCTTGGGTGACCTGGTGAAGGTCCGTTCTTTGGAGTTCGAAAGGTTGGGTGTGAGGAAGGCCTCTTGGCTTTGGAGAGGCCTCTCCTTTTAAAAACGCACTCAAGGGAGAGCTAGCTCCGTGTGAATGAGGGAAGGGATAGCATAAGTTTCACTGGGTGTGTTAGGGACAGAAGTAGGGGCAGATAGGGACAGGGAGGGACAGGCACTGAGGGACAGAGAGTTAGTTATGATAAGTTAGGTAGAGTAGGGGCAGGTAGGGACAGATAGGGACAGGTTTCTTTTTTAGGGACAGAAGTAGGGACAGTGTTAGTTCTTGAGGGATAGGATGAATGTGTTAGTGAGGGATGGAGCCTCTAGAACCCCGTTTTCCTGGTGGTGGGCTGGTGCATGCCACCTTAGCTTTTTGTTTTAAAAACAGGACATATAATGGATATTGGGCTTACAGGTGCCAAACTTGGGCCTTGGGTATGCAAATGCTGTGTTTAGTTTGTATATTAATGCGTAAGTAGATGGGATGGTATTGAGAGTTTTTGGAAAATGTCTTTTGGTTGTGCTTTGGTAAAAGGAAAAACATATAACACACGTTTTGTTTTTTTTTGGTTTTTTTTTTAGTTAGAATGTGTGGATGGGGTGTAGTCAGGTTGGGGGGTGGTGGATGGATGACCGGATGCCAAGAGCAACATGAAGGAGCAAAGGAGCAGGGCAGGAGAAGTAGACTCTGCGGACCCTGGAAATAGTTTTCGTGTGGAATCAAAAGGCCATAAACTTTCGTGGACCAGATTTTGCAGTGACAAGGCTACAAACTTGTAGGACCTGCGGTGCAAGGTGGTGGGAAAAAAGGCTGCGAACTTGTTGCCATGTGTGGGAGAGGGAAAAAAAAAAAAAAAAAAAAAATCTTTGCTATGTAATAGGAGGTAAGGTTTGTCGGCCAAAGTGGCAGAGTTCTTGTTTTTTTTCAAGGCGGAGGGCCAGGAAAGGGTTATTTTCGTTTGGTTTTTGTAAATAGTAAAATTGTAAATAGTAAACCAGTAAAATCGGTGAGGTGTGAATGGGGGTGAATGGGGGTGAATGGAGTGAGAGTGGGGAGAGGGGTTTATGTTTCTTTGTATTCTCTTTTAAGTGGATTCCTGCTGGGGGACCCTAAGCTGCCGAGCTCAGTGGAGGACAAGGAAAGGATTTGGACTTTCGGTTGTTTGCGCATGTTTTGCACATTTTATGTCTGTCTATGTTGGTTTTCTTTAGTTTATGTATTGTGGTTTGTTTCTGAGTGTAATTTTGATAATTTTGTAAAATAAAAGAGTTGGAGTATAAGACATGATGTAACAGCAGAATAGTGAGTGCAGCTCTGGAGGTGACTGGAGGATAGAGCACGCCCAGGAAGAGGAGGAGCATCTGTGCTGAGCGTCTGCAGGCTAGGGTCTTGCTAAGCTCCTGGGAAGGGAGGTTTTTCCTGCAAGGACTTTCCATCCGCCCCCTTCCCAGGAAAGAGGACTTTCCCTGGGACTGAGCGCCGGGGCTGTGCCCCTGGCTCCCACCCTCCGGCAAGCCAGCTGGGGGTGGGGGGCCTCAGCACCATCCGGAGGCCAGGGTGCAGCCAGCCAGTCCCAGGGAGATGGGGAAGAGACGGAGCCAGGAGAGAGGGGGTCGCAGGACCCAGGAGCCCCGGGACACCGGGCCCCCCGAAGCTGGTACCGTGGCGGCTCCTCCTCCCGGAGGAGTGGCGGCCCAGAGCAGAGGTGCAGTGGCAGAGCCCCCCAACATCTGGGGCTCCAGAGCTGAGGGAGAGCCATCCACCATCTACGCCTCCCGCATCCATGCGCACCTCTGCGAATATGAGGAGGCCGCCAAACAGCTGGGAAAACTCCGGGAGGAGTTAAGGGGAGCACGAGCGGTGGCTAAGAACCGGCTCCCCGCCTCGAGACGAGCTGAGGTCTCCGCCACGGTGGAGAGGCTGAAGGGGGCTATCAGGGCCTTGGAGGAGATACGGGCGGCTATCCTGAGTGGGAGCGGCCCCTTCGCAGAGAAACTGAAAAACGATGACCGGTTTAGAGCCATGACCGGAGGGTCTCCTGGGGGGTCGGGAGGCCCCTGCCAGGTGGAGGGCCAAGAGGAGGAGGATGGCGGAACATCTACGCCTGCCCCACCTGAAGGCCTGGTGAGCAACAACACCCAGGTAACATGCAGCGGGGTGGCCCCTGAGCAAGTGGCTCTCCCACCGGACTCCAGTTACTCGGAGGAAAGTGGGGGCGAGGGGGAGGCTGGTGGGAGTGGGGACAGTAGTAGTGAGGGGGGCTGCCTCGTCCTACAACAGGTGAGGCAGATCGAGTCCCCAGAGCGGTTTGGCACACTGCTCTTTGGGGATGAGGTCTGCCCTGAGGACGGGGCAACCGGAAAGAGGAAAAAGGAAAAAAACAAGCGCAAGCCAAAAAACACCGTGGCTGACAAACTTATGTTTGTCCCTCTTTCCGGGGCCCCTCTGTCCCGCTGTATGGAACCCGCTGCCCACCCCGGCTCGGGCCCTGTGGTGGGTCCGCAGCGGGGGCGCGGGCAGAGTGATGTGTGCCTGGACCTTACCGTCACATCTGGTGGTGGCGGTGAGGGTTCAGGCAGCGACATGGAGGTCGGTGCTGGTGCCAGTGGTGTAACAGCCGCTGGCGGTATTGGCAGTAGTGGTGTCCGGGCTCAGTCCCCGGTGGCAGGGGGGGCTGGCCTGGCGCTCAGCACGGGTACAGCCAGGACCGCACCTCCAGCGGTGAGTGCTGGGGTCTCTGGATCCCCCACGCACGGGTCCGTTAAGTCTGGTCCACTTATGGGGGTCCAGAGACCTAGAAAGGGCGTGGAGGCTGCTGTGAAGCAGCAGCTAAAAAAATGCAAGGGGCTGGTAGCTCCTCTGACGGCGCCCGTGGCAAGAGCGGGGTCCCCGGCGCGTAGACCCAAAAAGGGGTCCGTGCTGGGGGCACCGCCGCCGCTGGGCGATGAGGGGGAGTGGCCAGCCCTGCCAACATCAAGTGGTGGGTTCAGGGGCGCAGTGACAGTCCGTGAGGGGGGCGTGGCCTCCCCGAGTGTTGCCCAGCCTGCAAAGGCTGCGGCATGCGGGGGGGGCGTGTCCTCCTCGGCCGCTGTCCCGCCCGCTGTGCCCGCGTCACCTGGGGAGGGCGTGGCCTCGCAAGGGGTCACTGCTCTGCCCGGGGTGGCTGCGGCCGGCGGGGGGGGCGTGGCCTTGGCGGGCCCACTGCCTCCTGTCCCGCCTACCCCCTCAAGCAGCATAGTGCCCCCAAAAGTCGGTAGGGAGTTGTCGGGGTCCCCAGCCCGCTTACCTCCATCTGGTGGTGCGGGGGCTCTGGCGCTCCTTGGGAAGCCGGCGGGGGCGAACAGCAGAGGGCAGGGTGCGGTGGCAGTGGCCGTCCCTGTCCTCAGTGCAAAGACACCGCAAAAAGGAAAAAAAGTGGAGCCAGAGAACCCAGGAGCTGCTGCTGCTCCCAGGCTCGGGCAGGGCGTACTGAGTGCGCTCTGCTCGGAGGTATTTAAAGGGGCAGCGGCACTCTTGGACAAGAGTTGGAGCAGTGCCAGCAGCTCCAAGGAGCAGAGCACTGGCCAGTCAGGGCCCCCAGCAGGCAGGCAGGGGTACTGCAACACCAAGTCTGCTAATGTAAATAGTGGTCTATCTGGAAGTGAGAGTGGGAGTGAGATAGGAGATATTTTTGAAGAGCTGTTTGAGGACATAAATGGTGATGTGAGCGATATGGATGAGGGAGTGAGTGCGAGTGTGAATGTGGCAGTAAATGCTGGAGTGAGTGCCGGAGCGAGTGGAAATAATAAAAGAGTGAACGGGAGAGTGAATGAGGGTGCTGGCACAAGTGGTGGTAGTGGTGGGAGGGCTGGCCCGTCTGCCCCCCCAGCCGCGAGGCCCCAACGTAATTATGCGGGGGTCGCGGCTGGGGGTCGGGGTGGTTCCGGGGGGGTCTCCTCGCCTCCGGGCTCCGGGGACGGCGGTTTGCACCGCCGTTTCCTGGAGGCCCTCCAAAGGGGAGAAAGATCGATCATGGTAGAGGGGAGGACAGTGGACCTGTCTTTCTGGATAGAGAGACATGGCCTAGCAGCCTTCCAAAATCAAAGGGAGGGAGGGACTGTTTGGTCTCTCCCCACAGCCGGGCAGGGGCCGCCAAGAAGGAATGTGGTCCGTCTTAGGTGGGGGGGCAGTGAAGCTTGTCCACCTAGGAGCAAGGTGGTGGAGCTCCTCCTTAAGATGGGCTTCGGGGCGAATGACATCTTTGCCCTGATACACCCTTCGGCGTCCCGCTTCTTCGACGTCAGCTTCGTGCGGCCAGAGGGGCTTGAGCTCTTCTGGTCAAACTACGAGCTGGTGCGAGAAGAGCCCGGATGGCGAGACTTCGTGGCTCAAGCGGTGTCTCGCCAAAATTCCGTCAAGCGAGTGACCGTGGTTACATGTAACGAGTCACTCGCAGGCGTGGACATCATGACGTGGCTTTCCCGTTACGGGGAGGTCACCGAGGTCCCAAAAAAGAACAGGGACGAGTTTGGCATCTGGTCGGGGGGCTGGACCTTCATGGTCAAATTGAAGGTTTCCGGCGGCACGGTCACCCACATCCCTTCCTCGGCGTTCCTGGGAAGGGACAGGATCCTGGTCTTCTACCAGGGGCAACCGAAGGTCTGCCACAAGTGCGGCGACCCCACTCACTTCAGCGCCAACTGCAAGGTGCAGAAGTGCGCGTTGTGTGGTGGGGTAGGTCACCTGGCTGCCTTGTGCAAAGACATTCGGTGCCACCTGTGTGGTGACCTGGGTCACCCTCTCAGCCGCTGCCCTCGCTCTTTCTCTAATGCCGCCACAGGCCCGGTGGGGGGAGACCGCGGGGGGGCAACCCCCGGTGGCGCTGCTTCTGCTGTGGCAGGTGGTGGCGAAGGGGGAAGGGCTGAGGGGCCAGTGAGGAAGGGCAATGCTGCAAGGGGCCCCGCGTACCAGCGGAGGCAGGAAAAACGCCAGGGAGGTAAGGGACAGGTGGAGCCTCGGGCAACCGGGGTGATGCCTGCTCCTCCCTCCAGGCCCGTGGCCAAAGCCTCTGAGGCCCTGGGGGAGAGTGCGGTGAGTGAGGAGATCAGGAGGATGGAGAGAGAGGAGAAAGCGGCTGACTCGGACAATTCCTCTCAGTATGAAAGTGTTGATGAGGATGTCCAAGAGCAGCCTACAGCACCAGGTGGCAAAACCAGGCGTGCCAAGCGCAAAGCGGTGGGGAGGAAGGCTGACAAGCCTTCAAAGTCCCCCCCGCCCCCGACCACAAGGGTGCATACGGAAGGGCCCGCTGACCCCCCTCTGATCAGACTCTCCAACCGGTTCAGCGCCCTCGGGGGTTCAGATGATGAACCGCAAGACGAGGGTACTGGGCCGGGGGTAACACCGGAGGGTCCTTCGGGGGATGGCGGAGTCCGTCCCTCAGGGGGCATTGCTCCTCCTGAGGGGGGGACAGACCTGGAACCCGGGGGCGAGGACACCGGGGGGGGTGGGATGGACACGTCGGGAGCTTCCCTGAAAAGGAAGGTGTCTGACCCCTCCCCAGGAGGAGGTAATAGCGGGGTAGGGAAGAAATTGGCCATCCAACTCGATCACCCATGATGGCTGAACTCGCCCCGTTGACGCTGGCGTCTATTAATGTCGCCAGCATTAAGTCAGATGCGGCTCGCTTCACGGCCTTTGATTTTTTCTCCCGGATTGAGGCAGAAATTTTATTCTTGCAAGAGACCAGACTAACAGACATGGGGGCCATCTATAAAGCACGGAGGGAGTGGAGGTGCGGGCCCTCATACTGGTCTCTTGCGGCCGAGCCGTATAGCGGGGTGGCAGTCCTTTTTAAGACTGCAGCAGTTGAATGCCGACGGGTTACTGAGTTGGAAATGGGGAGGTGCCTGATCCTAGATGTCTTCATGAGGGGACAAGAGCTCCGGCTCATCAACATCTACGGCCCGCAGTCCAAGTGGGACCGCAAATGTCTCTTCCTGAGGATCAAGCCCTTTCTTTTTACGAGCCGACAGGTGGTCTTCGGTGGGGACTTCAACACCATTACGAGGTCCCGTGACCGGGGGGGTCCCGGAGATCGCCTGGCTTATGATAGCGTCGCGTTGAATAGCATAGCCAGTGAAGCTCGCCTGGTGGATGCCCACATCCGGCACACCCCAGGTCACGGAGGTTTCACCTACCATAGGGGTAGCTGTAGGTCTAGAATAGACAGGTTTTTTTTGAAGGAGGACGCCATCTTTTCTGCTGTGTCCGCCGTTGAGGTGGAGTTCTCCGATCACTGTCTAATTTTCTTTTCTCTGAATGTTGCAGAGACTCCTCGGATGGGAAGAGGGCTGTGGAAGCTCAATTCGTCCCTGCTGGAAGAAGCGGAGGTGAGACAATCCTTCGAGGATTTTCTTCAGAGCCAGGTACCGCTGTTGGATCTCTGTAGTAGTAAGTCAGAGTGGTGGGAGATCTTCAAAAAGCGGGTGGCGGGGTTCTTCCGTCAGCTCTCGAGCCTCAGGAGTCTGAACAGGCACCGCTTGTACCAGGCTCTGGGGAGGAAACTCGAGCAGCTTGTCTCGACTGGAGGTGACCGAGAGGAAATCTCCAGAGTGAAATCTTTGCTCAAGAGGTGTCAGTATGATAGGCACACATCTTTGGTTTTTGAGAGGGACTTCGGGAAGTACCGCTCGCCCGACCCTTACAGAAACTGTAAGATGTCAGTGAATTGTAAGATGGTGACAGGACTGATCGACAGTACGGGGTCCCTGAACAGATCCAAATCAGGGATCCTGGAGGTGGTCAGATCCTTCTACTCACACCTCTTGGAAAAGAAGGATCTGGATCGGGACAGGATGTCGGCTTTCCTGGCTGAAGCCATCCCTGAGCCAGGGGGTGACCCCTCTCTTGGTGTTTTGGCAGAAGAAATCAGGGAAGAGGAAGTGAGACTGGCCATTGATGGGCTTCGGCTCAAGAAATCGCCAGGTCCGGATGGCTTAACATCTGAGTTCTATAAGACTTTTAGGGACTCCTTGGTCCCCCTCTTGACAGGGGTCTTTAATGAGTGTCTCTCCTCGGGCACTCTTCCCGGCTCAATGAGGAAGTCAGCCCTCATTATTCTGTCAAAGGGTAAGGATCCGTCCCGAATCGAGAACTGGCGTCCCATAGCGCTTCTCGATACGGACCGGAAGGTTCTGGCCAAGGTGCTGTTTAATCGGCTGGTGAAGTTTGCACCCCGGCTCCTTTCAGGGGCCCAGCATTGCTCTGTTCCAGGCCGCAGTACTTTTAGTGCTGTGCTCGGTGTCCGAGAGGCAGTGGAGCAGGGTAGGGCAGGTCACTGGAAGGGGTACTTGCTGTCATTAGATCAAGCGAAAGCCTTTGACCGGGTCAACCACGAGTACCTCTGGTCCGTCCTTTTGAGGTATGGTCTGCCTGGGAGGTTTGTAAAATGGTTAGAGATCTTGTACCAAGGGGCTGAGACTTTTCCGCTGGTGAATGGTTGGTCAGGTCGTCCTTTTGAGGTGGGTTCTGGGGTCCGTCAGGGCTGTCCGCTGAGCCCGCTTTTATACGTGTTCGCGATCGATCCCTTCTTAAGGAGGGTAGATCGTGGACCGTTGGCGGGAGTCGGGATGGACCGGGCGGGCTCTGGCTCCTCTCTGAGGGTGGTGGCGTACGCCGATGATGTTTCCCTGTTCGTATCCTCGAGAGGGGAGGCGGACTGGGTCATGTCGGAGGTAGTGCGCTACTCGGAGGCATCCGGGTCCATGATCAACCGGGATAAGTGTGAAAGTCTCTGGCTGGGAGGGGGAGATCCTAGTTTTGATCTCCCGGACACCCTTCCAGGGCCCCAGGCCACCGCCAAAATTCTAGGCATCGAATTTGGCCCCGGGGACTACCCCCAGCAAAATTGGGAGGGCAGACTTAAGATCGCCGCCCAAAAGGTGGACCAATGGAAGGGTTGGTCTTTAACCCTGAGGGAAAGGGTTGCCCTGGCTAAAGGCTATCTGCTACCTTTATTGATATACCTGGGCAGTGTGTGCATCTTGCCGGAACCTCTCTGGACGCGGGTCTATAGCCTGTTCTTCCAATTGTTATGGGGGAATAGGCTTAACCTAATCAAGAGGGAGGTTACATACCGTACGAGGAGACTAGGCGGGTTGGGTATGGTCAACCCGGTGGTGTTTCTAGTAAACACCTTTCTTAAGACTAACATCTCTAACCTCTGGCTAGAGAGGGCTCCTCCGTGGGTAGTCTCCTGCAAGGGTTGGCTTTGGCCTTTCTTCCAGGAATGGGAGACAGGAGGGCGGGTGAAGGACCTACGCACACCTCATGGGCATCTTCCGGCTTACGCTACCCCGGTTCTGAAGGTGATCCGCCGGTGGGGTCTGGGAATGTGGGAAATCAGGACCATGTCGAGGCAGTGCCTTGACAGGAGGGTCCTGTTGACCCATTTCCAGAAGCCCCTGGCCCTTAAGGATTGCCCAGGCCGGGATCTGGAGGTCGGGCTGGGGCTTTTAAATTCTAAGCGGATCCCCATGAAGTTTTGGGACTTGACCTGGCGTTGCTTCCACGGGAGGCTGTATGTAAGGGACAACTTGAAGTGCAGGAACTCCGATGACCGGGGTTGCCCTCGTGAGGAGTGTGGCGACGTGCTGGAAAGCATGGAGCACTTCCTGCTTCATTGTCCCTTTAATGCAGAGGTTTACAACAGGGTGGGTGCCTCCATACGTTGGCCGCGGCTGGCGTCCCTCTCCTACACTGAATGGGCCTATGGAGCGTTCAGATCCCTGGGTGGCCGGGACCCGTGCACTTTATTCCTAGTCAGTGCAGCGGTTAGGTTCCACACTTGGAATGCACGGTGCCTAGTTACGACGCGGAAAAAAACCCTCCCAAGGGATGAGGTGGTAGGAAACATCTTGGGTGACCTGGTGAAGGTCCGTTCTTTGGAGTTCGAAAGGTTGGGTGTGAGGAAGGCCTCTTGGCTTTGGAGAGGCCTCTCCTTTTAAAAACGCACTCAAGGGAGAGCTAGCTCCGTGTGAATGAGGGTAGGGATAGCATAAGTTTCACTGGGTGTGTTAGGGACAGAAGTAGGGGCAGATAGGGACAGGGAGGGACAGGCACTGAGGGACAGATAGAGAGTTAGTTATGATAAGTTAGGTAGAGTAGGGGCAGGTAGGGACAGATAGGGACAGGTTTCTTTTTTTTAGGGACAGAAGTAGGGACAGTCTTAGTTCTTGAGGGATAGGATGAATGTGTTAGTGAGGGATGGAGCCTCTAGAACCCCGTTTTCCTGGTGGTGGGCTGGTGCATGCCACCTTAGCTTTTTGTTTTAAAAACAGGACATATAATGGATATTGGGCTTACAGGTGCCAAACTTGGGCCTTGGGTATGTAAATGCTGTGTTTAGTTTGTATATTAATGCGTAAGTAGATGGGATGGTATTGAGAGTTTTGGAAAATGTCTTTTGGTTGTGCTTTGGTAAAAGGAAAAACATATAACACACGTTTTTTTTGTTTTTTTAGTTAGAATGTGTGGATGGGGTGTAGTCAGGTTGGGAGGGGGGTGCATGGGGGGTGGTGGATGGATGACCGGATGCCAAGAGCAACATGATGGAGCAGAGGAGCAGGGCAGGAGAAGTAGACTCTGCGGACCCTGGAAAGAGTTTTCGTGTGGAATCAAAAGGCCATAAACTTTCGTGGACCAGATTTTGCAGTGACAAGGCTACAAACTTGTAGGACCTGCGGTGCAAGGTGGTGGGAAAAAAAAGGCTGCGAACTTGTTGCCATGTGTGGGAGAGGGAAAAAAAAAAAAAAAAAAAAAAAAAATCTTTGCTGTGTAATAGGAGGTAAGGTTTGTCGGCCAAAGTGGCAGAGTTCTTGTTTTTTTCAAGGCGGAGGGCCAGGAAAGGGTTATTTTCGTTTGGTTTTTGTAAATAGTAAAATTGTAAATAGTAAACTAGTAAAATCGGTGAGGTGTGAATGGGGGTGAATGGAGTGAGAGTGGGGAGAGGGGTTTATGTTTCTTTGTATTCTCTTTTAAGTGGATTCCTGCTGGGGGACCCTAAGCTGCCGAGCTCAGTGGGGGACAAGGAAAGGATTTGGACTTTCAGTTGTTTGCGCATGTTTTGCACATTTTATGTCTGTCTATGTTGGTTTTCTTTAGTTTATGTATTGTGGTTTGTTTCTGAGTGTAATTTTGATAATTTTGTAAAATAAAAGAGTTGGAGGATAACTGTGGACAAGTAGGTAAGCGCTCGTTGGTATACGGTGGCTCGGTGGTATACGCTGGCTCGTTGATATACGCTGGCTCGGTGGTATACGCTGGCTCGGTGGTATACGCTGGCTCGGTGGTATACGCTGGCTCGGTGGTATACGCTGGCTGGTTGGTACACTGTAGCTCGGTGGTATACAATGGCTCGGTGGTATACGCTGGCTCGGTGGTATACGGTGGCTCGGTGGTACACTGTAGCTCGTGGTATACCGTGGCTCAGTGGTATACGCTGGCTCGGTGGTATATGCTGGCTCGGTGGTACACTGTAACTCGGTGGTATACGCTGTCTCGGTGGTGCACGGTGGCTCGGTGGTATACGGTGGCTCGGTGGTATACGGTGGCTCGGTGGTATACGGTGGCTCGGTGGTATATGGTGGCTCGGTGATATACGATGGCTCGGTGGTATACGGTGGCTTGGTGGTATACGCTGGCTCGGTGGTACATTGTAGCTCGGTGGTATATGGTGGCTCGGTGGTATATGGTGGCTCGGTGGTACACTGTAGCTCGGTGGTATACGGTGGCTCGGTGGTATACGGTGGCTCGGTGTTATACAGTGGCTCAGTGGTATACGGTGGCTCGGTGGTATACGCTGGCTCGGTGTTATATGGTGGCTCGGTGGTATACGGTGGCTCGGTGGTATACGGTGGCTCGGTGTTATACGGTGGCTCGGTGGTATACGGTGGCTCGGTGGTATATGGTGGCTCGGTGGTATACGGTGGCTCAGTGGTATACGCTGGCTCGGTGTTACACTGTAGCTCGGTGGTATACGGTGGCTCGGTGACATACGATGGCTCGGTGGTATACGCTGGCTCGGTGGTACACTGTAGCTCGGTGGTACACTGTAGCTCGGTGGTATACGGTGGCTCGGTGGTATACGCTGGCTCGGTGGTACACTGTAGCTCAGTGGTACACTGTAGCTCGGTGGTATACGGTGGCTCGGTGGTATACGCTGGCTCAGTGGTATACGCTGGCTCGGTGACATACGGTGGCTCGGTGCTATACGCTGGCTCGGTGGTATACGGTGGCTCGGTGGTATACGGTGGCTCGGTGGTATACGGTGGCTCGGTGGTATATGGTGTCTCGGTGGTACACTGTAGCTCGGTGGTATACGCTGGCTCGGTGGTATACGGTGGCTCATTGGTATATGGTGGCTCGGTGGTACACTGTAGCTCGGTGGTATACGGTGGCTCGGTGGTACACTGTAGCTCGGTGACATACGGTGGCTCGGTGGTATACGCTGGCTCGGTGGTACACTGTAGCTCGGTGGTACACTGTAGCTCGGTGGTATACCGTGGCTCGGTGGTATACCGTGGCTCGGTGGTGCACTGTAGCTCGGTGGAATACGCTGGCTCGGTGGTATACGGTGGCTCGTGGTATACAGTGGCTCGGTGGTATATGGTGGCTCGGTGGTATACGGTGGCTCGGTGGTACACTGTAGCTCGGTGGTATACGGTGGCTCGGTGGTATATGGTGGCTCGGTGGTGCACTGTAGCTTGGTGGTATACGCTGGCTCGGTGGTATACGGTGGCTCGTGGTATACAGTGGCTCGGTGGTATACGCTGGCTCGGTGGTATACGGTGGCTCGGTGGTACACTGTAGCTCGGTGGTATACGGTGGCTCGTTGGTATATGGTGGCTCGGTGGTATATGGTGGCTCGGTGGTACACTGTAGCTCAGTGGTACACTGTAGCTCGGTGGTATATGGTGGCTCGGTGGTATATGGTGGCTCGGTGGTATATGGTGGCTCGGTGGTATATGGTGGCTCGGTGGTATACGCTGGCTCGGTGGTACACTGTAGCTCGGTGGTACACTGTAGCTCGGTGGTACACTGTAGCTTGGTGGTATATGCTGGCTCCGTGGTATACGGTGGCTCGGTGGTACACTGTAGCTCGTGACATACGGTGGCTTGGTGGTATACGGTGGCTCGGTGGTACACTGTAGCTCGTGGTATACGGTGGCTCGTGGTATACAGTGGCTCGTGGTATATGGTGGCTCGGTGGTATACGGTGCCTCGGTGGTACACTGTAGCTCGGTGGTACACTGTAGCTCGGTGGTATACGGTGGCTCGGTGGTATACGGTGGCTCGGTGGTGCACTGTAGCTCGGTGGTATACGCTGGCTCGGTGGTATACGGTGGCTCGTGATATACAGTGGCTCGGTGGTATACGCTGGCTCGTGGTATACGGTGGCTCGGTGGTACACTGTAGCTCGGTGGTATACGGTGGCTCGTTGGTATATGGTGGCTCGGTGGTATGTGGTGGCTCGGTGGTATACTGTAGCTCGGTGGTATACTGTAGCTCGGTGGTATTCGCTGGCTCGGTGGTATATGGTGGCTCGGTGGTACACGGTGGCTCGGTGGTACACTGTAGCTCGGTGGTACACTGTAGCTCGGTGGTATATGGTGGCTCGGTGGTATACGCTGGCTCGGTGGTATACGGTGGCTCGGTGGTATACGGTGGCTCGGTGGTACACTGTAGCTTGGTGGTATATGCTGGCTCGGTGGTATACGGTGGCTCGGTGGTACACTGTTGCTCGTGACATACGGTGGCTCGGTGGTATATGGTGGCTCGGTGGTACACTGTAGCTCGGTGGTATACGGTGGCTCGGTGGTATATGGTGGCTCGGTGGTACACTGTAGCTCGGTGGTATATGGTGGCTCGGTGGTATATGGTGGCTCGGTGATATACTGTAGCTTGGTGGTAAACGGTGGCTCGGTGGTGCACGATGGCTCGGTGGTATATGGTGGCTCGGTGGTACACTGTAGCTCGGTGGTACACTGTAGCTTGGTGGTATACGGTGGCTCGGTGGTATACGGTGGCTCGGTGGTATATGGTGGCTTGGTGGTACACTGTAGCTCGGTGGTACACGGTGGCTCGGTGGTACACTGTAGCTTGGTGGTATACGGTGGCTCGGTGGTGCACGATGTCTTGGTGGTATACGGTGGCTCGGTGGTGAACTATGGCTCGGTGGTATATGGTGGCTCGGTGGTACACTGTAGCTCGGTGGTATACGGTGGCTTGGTGGTATACGGTGGCTTGGTGGTATGCGGTGGCTCGGTGGTATATGGTGGCTCGGTGGTATATGGTGGCTCGGTGGTATATGGTGGCTCGTGGCATACGGTGGCTCTGTGGTATACGGTGGCTCGGTGGTATACGGTGGCTCGGTGGTATATGGTGGCTCGGTGGTACACTGTAGCTCGGTGGTATACGGTGGCTCGGTGGTTTATGGTGGCTCGGTGGTTTATGGTGGCTCGGTGGTTTATGGTGGCTCGGTGGTATACGGTGGCTCGGTGGTATACAGTGGCTCGTGGTATACGGTGGCTCGGTGGTATACGGTGGCTCGGTGGTATATGGTGGCTCGGTGGTACACTGTAGCTCGGTGGCATACGGTGGCTCGGTGGTATACGGTGGCTCGTGGTATACGGTGGCAGGGTGGTATACGGTGGCTCAGTGGTACACTGTAGCTCGGTGGTATACGGTGGCTCGGTGGTATACGGTGGCTCGGTGGTATATGGTGGCTCGGTGGTATATGGTGGCTCGGTGGTATACGGTGGCTCGGTGGTATACGGTGGCTCGGTGGTATATGGTGGCCCGGTGGTACACTGTAGCTCGGTGGTATATGGTGGCCTGGTGGTACACTGTAGCTCGGTGGTATATGGTGGCTCGGTGGTATATAGTGGCTCGGTGGCATATGGTGGCTCGGTGGTATACGGTGGCTCGGTGGTATACTGTGGCTCGGTGGTATATGGTGGCCCGGTGGTATATGGTGGCCCGGTGGTATATGGTGGCCCGGTGGTATATGGTGGCCCGGTGGTACACTGTAGCTCGGTGGTATATGGTGGCTCGGTGGTATATGGTGGCCCGGTGGTACACTGTAGCTCGGTGGTGTCATGATTTGTAGTCTTGCCCTGTCCTGTATTTTGTATAATATGTCATTTAACTTTCCTCTGGTTCATTTGCTGTAAATTAACCATGTCTCCTTCCCCCAATACTTTGCAATGTCTTGTGATGTACCTGAACCATAATCTAATTTAGGCTTGTGTCAACAGCTAGTGGAACTTTGGCTATTGTTTTCCTAAGCAGAAGATAACCTACAATACACATCCTGTAGACTAAGTGGAGCCCTTACATTTCTAGAATCTTCCGATGGACCAAACCATTGAATAGTAGGTGTGACCCCTACCCCCCTTCAGATGGACTGATCCCAGGAGCCCTGACAATACATTCTTGCTTTAAGATCAGATGTGAGTTGGATGCTAAAAGAGAAGGACGAGGCTGTCTGAGGAAGCTTCGGCCTCTGTGTGATCGTGGTGGATTTCTGGGACTCTTAAAGGACTATGGTTTTGTGATCTGGCACAAGGATTGTCGGGAGGTGCCCCCGAATCAGTTTCCTGTGGACTTATTTTGGGACTCTGCAAATTACCTTCGTGTTGTTCCTGTTTTTTGGTCAATAAATCTGTTGGATTATTCCCAGGCCTGTTGTCCCTCCTTGCTCTGGAGAATACTCCCGTCACAAACTGGTGGCAGCAGTGGGATCAGAGCAGAAGGAATGGAGGACAACGGCCCATCAACATCTGGAACCAGCACCGCAGAGTACAAGAACTGGACTGCGGTGAACCTACAAACAAAGGCCCGTGAACTGGGAGTCGGCTACAAGGGACTCTCCAAGGAGCAGCTGATTGAGGCTTCGGAAGCAGTTCACCTGCAAGATGATGCTGAGGAAGGATCCTCACAGCAAAGAGAGGAAAGGCGGCAGTCGGAGGTAAATACCCAAAAAAGTCAGTGGGTTGTGTGGTACGAGGAGGAGATGGCCTTGCTGGGAGAAGAGGCTACCATAGAAGATAAGAGGGAGGTCATGCGCACAGCCAAGGAGAGGCAGCGCAGGATGGAGGAGAGGGCAATGCTGGAGAGGGAGATCACTTTGGAGGCAGCGAGAAGCTCCAGACAGACTGTACCCACAGCATCCCCCATGAGGGAACTCCCCAGAGTGTCCCGCAAAGACTTCAAGCCGTTTAATGAGGCTTCCGGTGACATTGAGGGCTTCTTCCTGGACTTTGAGCATCAGTGTCGATTAATGGAAGTCCCGGAAAGGGAGCGCGTCCGACATCTTGTGGGGCTCTTAGAGGGTGGAGCTGCCGCAGCCTATAGAGCTATGGACCCTCGGTTGAACTGTGAGTATGCGGAGATTAAACAGACTATTCTAGAACATTATGCTGTGACCCCAGACACTTACAGGACTCAGTTCCGTACTTTAGCCTGTGATGAGGAAGTGTCCTTCAAGATGTATGCTCACAAACTCAAACATATATGTCATCGCTGGCTGGAGGCAGAGGAGGCCATAACCTGGGAAACGTTCCTGCAGGTCATCCTAAAAGAGCA
This sequence comes from Dendrobates tinctorius, assembly GCF_039654945.1. NCBI lineage: Eukaryota > Metazoa > Chordata > Amphibia > Anura > Dendrobatidae > Dendrobates > Dendrobates tinctorius. The sequence continues at coordinate 2,581,769 of NW_027361849.1, read as the reverse complement.
GTTTTATTTTAAGTGCCCCGCTGAGATCCGGGAATGGGTGCGTGAAAGGAGACCAGCAACAGTGGAGGAAGCTGCAGCTCTAGCTGATGAGGCTCTCACCATCAAGCCTCAGTGGAAAAAATTACTACTCAGGGAGAAAAACACTACCAGCCCCCCAACGCTGGCGGCCCCTGGTCCTTCTGCCTCCAATATTCACCATCCCACTAGACCATCAACTCATGGTGACCTTCGTGTGACTGTGCCTCGCATTACTCCTGCTCCACCTTTGGGACTACGACGTGGAGGAAGAATCCCAGAGCGCAGATGCTATGGATGTGGGCAGCCCGGGCATATGCAATTCCAATGTCCAGGTGTACGGAGGCAGAACACCTACAGACCGCCTTTGCCTGTTCATTATCTACAGACCCCCTCACCTGGAGAAGAGATGGATTCAGTGCCTGATGACTTGCCAAGTGACTCTGATATCCTGGCTTCCCTACCAGGAGTCTATGGGGTGCGAGCCCCAGCCACCTGTTCTTCTGATCTTCAGCACAAACATCTACAGGAGGTCGTGCTGGATGGTCAAAAAGTTGTTGGCTTCCGTGACACTGGGGCTTTTCTCACCATAGCCGATCCCCGAGTAATTCAACCAGAAGCAATTCAAAAGGGACCAGGAATTGCCATTGAATTGGCTGGAGGTACCCAGAGATATATTCCAAGAGCGAGTGTGACCCTGGATTATGGCTTTGGGGCCAAACAATGCATGGTCGGTGTGATGAGCGGCCTCCCTGCAGACGTTCTTCTAGGAAATGATGTGGGGAATCTTCATTGCCACTTTGTCGGTGCGGTAACCCGAAGTCAAGCCAAGAGAGCAGCAAATGTGGACGTGTACAACCCTTCCATGGAAATGAGGCCACCAGAACCGCCGTCACAGCCGGTGAGTGATTCTTCTTGTGGGGATAATATGAATGTTACCTGGGATAAAGTTCAGTTTAGACAAGAAGTGGAGACTGACCCCACCCTAGCTAGTTTTAGAGCTCGAGCTGAAATAGGGCAGCTAGGGGAGAATGGAGAAAGAATTATCAGAGAAAATGGACTTCTGTATCGGGTTACCAATGCCGACTCCCTAGATAAGCCCTGGACTTATAGCAAACAGCTGATTGTTCCTCAGAAATACAGAATTCCCCTATTACACCTTGCTCATGATATTCCTACTGCTGGCCATCAAGGCAAAACCCGCACCGAGAGGCGATTGACTCAATCTTTCTATTGGCCTGGGATTTCCCAAGCAGTGGCGCATTTCTGCCGAACTTGCGACATATGTCAGCGTAGAGGGCGACCCGGAGATCACCCAAAGGCACCCCTGCAACCGCTCCCTATAATAGAAGAACCCTTTCAAAGAGTAGCTGTTGATATCATTGGACCTCTGGCTAAACCAAGTAAATCTGGAAAGCAGTACATTCTCACTGTTGTGGACTATGCCACCCGATATCCAGAAGCGGTGGCCTTGTCAAGTATTTCTGCAGCCAAGGTGGCCGAGGCCCTGGTTACCATTTTCACCAGAGTAGGATTTCCCAGTGAGATCTTGTCGGACCAAGGCTCCCAGTTCATGTCAGAACTGGTCCAGTGTCTGTGGCGCACCTGTGGAGTACGAGCGATCCGCACGACCCCGTATCATCCCCAAACAAATGGACTTTGTGAACGATTTAATGGCACTCTGAAGAATATGCTGAGGGCCTTCACTGACAGAGATTCAAATTGGGAGAAGTACCTACCCCATCTCTTGTTTGCCTATCGGGAAGTTCCCCAGGAGTCCACTGGGTTCTCCCCCTTTGAACTACTCTATGGAAGAAAGGTCCGAGGACCCTTAACCCTGCTCAAGGAATACTGGGAGGGGCAAGTTGAAGATACAGGGGCCCCTGTTGTCCCTTATGTCCTAAAGCTGCGAGAAACCCTGGCCCAACTTGCTAGTTTTGCCCAGAGTCATGTGCGGATGGCTCAAACCAGACAGAAGACATGGTATGACCGTAAAGCACGCTACCGGGAGTTTGTAGAAGGACAACAGGTCTTAATGATTGTTCCCCATCGGCAGAATAAACTGCAGACAACATGGGAGGGTCCCTTCCGGGTTCTCAGAAAACTGAATGACACCAATTACCTTCTTGCTTTAGATGATCAGGGGCTAAGACAAAAGACTGTCCATGTGAATATGATTAAGGAGTACCATGACCGGACCCTTCCAATGATAGCAAGCTGTCGGCTAGCTTCAGAGGACGGTCAAGAGGATGAGGACTCCCTACCTGATCTCGTGGAAGCAGCGAGAGCCCCATCCACTGTGGAACAGGTTCCTCTGGGAGATCACCTGGATTCCTTACAGAAAAACCAGATGCTGGGAGTGCTTCAACAGAGACGTGCTGCTTTCTCATCCCAACCAGGCCGAACCACCGTCACCCAACATCATGTGGACACTCAGGGCATCCGTCCCATACAACAGGCTCCTTACCGGGTACCTGAATCAGTTCGAAACACCATGCAGCACGAACTGGAGGAGATGCTACAGTTTGGGGTAATCCAGGCCTCCCATAGCCCTTGGGCCTCTCCTGTGGTGTTAGTACCCAAGAAGGATGGGAGTACTCGATTTTGTGTGGACTATCGACGACTAAACGACCATACCGTCAGTGATCCTTACCCAATGCCTCGTATTGACGAACTTCTAGACCGACTGGCTGGATCCCGATATGTAACTATCTTTGATCTCAGTAAGGGATACTGGCAAATCCCTCTGACGGAGGAGGGGAGAGAACGGTCCGCTTTTATAACCCCCTTTGGTCTGTATGAATTCCTAAATATGCCCTTTGGAATGAAGAATGCCCCGGCCACCTTCCAGAGAATGGTGGACCAGATCCTCCGGGGATGTGGTGACTTTGCTTGTGCCTACTTGGATGATATCGCCATCTTCAGCCAGACGTGGGAGGAACATCTGAACCAAGTAGCCGTTATTCTTGACCTGCTTCTTGCAGCAGGCCTAACCATTCGACCAGATAAATGCCAATTGGGGATGGGTGAAGTCCAGTACCTAGGGCATAGAGTAGGAGGAGGGAAGCTCCGTCCCGAACCTGCCAAAATCCAGGCTATTAGAGACTGGCCTGTACCCCAAACTAAGAAACAAGTTATGGCTTTTTTGGGCACTGCCAGTTATTACCGAAAATTTGTTTCTCATTTCAGCACTGTGGCCAAGCCTCTTACCGACCTGACCAAGAAAACGATGCCCCGGCTGGTGATCTGGACTCCAGCCTGTGATGAGGCTTTTAACCAGCTGAAGGACGCTCTGGTCTGTGACCCTGTTCTGGCTGCTCCAGACTACAAGAGGAGATTCATTGTGCAGACGGACGCCTCTGCTTATGGACTGGGAGCTGTCCTCAGCCAGGTGAATGCAGCTGGGGACGAGCACCCCATTGCCTACCTCAGCCGGAAACTGCTGGACCGAGAAGTGGCCTATGCAACTGTTGAAAAAGAATGTCTGGCTGTAGTGTGGGCCCTTAGGAAACTAAGGCCGTATCTGTATGGACGAGAATTCACTGTCATTACTGATCACAATCCCCTCACCTGGCTGAACAGAGTCTCTGGGGACAATGGACGCTTACTACGATGGAGCCTGGCACTGCAGCCCTATAACTTTACCATACAGTATAGAAGAGGCAGCCAACACCAAAATGCAGATGGACTGTCCAGGCAAGAGGAGCCCTGAGTCCTGTCAGCCATGCCTGTGTGTACTTAACCAGTGACCTGTAGAGGTCCCTAGTACGTACACAAATTGGGAGGGGAAGGGATTGTCATGATTTGTAGTCTTGCCCTGTCCTGTATTTTGTATAATATGTCATTTAACTTTCCTCTGGTTCATTTGCTGTAAATTAACCATGTCTCCTTCCCCCAATACTTTGCAATGTCTTGTGATGTACCTGAACCATAATCTAATTTAGGCTTGTGTCAACAGCTAGTGGAACTTTGGCTATTGTTTTCCTAAGCAGAAGATAACCTACAATACACATCCTGTAGACTAAGTGGAGCCCTTACATTTCTAGAATCTTCCAATGGACCAAACCATTGAATAGTAGGTGTGACCCCTACCCCCCTTCAGATGGACTGATCCCAGGAGCCCTGACAATACATTCTTGCTTTAAGATCAGATGTGAGTTGGATGCTAAAAGAGAAGGACGAGGCTGTCTGAGGAAGCTTCGGCCTCTGTGTGATCGTGGTGGATTTCTGGGACTCTTAAAGGACTATGGTTTTGTGATCTGGCACAAGGATTGTCGGGAGGTGCCCCCGAATCAGTTTCCTGTGGACTTATTTTGGGACTCTGCAGATTACCTTCGTGTTGTTCCTGTTTTTTGGTCAATAAATCTGTTGGATTATTCCCAGGCCTGTTGTCCCTCCTTGCTCTGGAGAATACTCCCGTCACAGGTGGTATATGGTGGCTCGGTGGTATATGGTGGCTCGGTGGTATATGGTGGCTCGGTGGTATATGGTGGCCCGGTGGTACACTGTAGCTCGGTGGTATATGGTGGCTCGGTGGTATATGGTGGCCCGGTGGTACACTGTAGCTCGGTGTTATATGGTGGCTCGTTGGTATATGGTGGCTCGTTGGTATATGGTGGCTCGGTGGTATATGGTGGCTCGGTGGTATACGGTGGCTCGGTGGTATACGGTGGCTCGGTGGTATATGGTGGCTCGTTGGTATATGGTGGCTCAGTGGTATATAGTGGCTCGGTGGTATATAGTGGCTCGGTGGTATACGGTGGCTCGGTGGTATACGGTGGCTCGGTGGTATACGGTGGCTCGGTGGTATATGGTGGCTCGGTGGTACACTGTAGCTCGTGACATACGGTGGCTCGGTGGTATATGGTGGCCCGGTGGTATACGGTGGCTCGGTGGTATATGGTGGCTCGGTGGTACACTGTAGCTCGGTGGTATATGGTGGCTCGGTGGTATACTGTAGCTTGGTGGTAAACGGTGGCTCGGTGGTGCACGATGGCTCGGTGGTATATGGTGGCTCGGTGGTACACTGTAGCTCGGTGGTACACTGTAGCTTGGTGGTATACGGTGGCTCGGTGGTATACGGTGGCTCGGTGGTATATGGTGGCTTGGTGGTACACTGTAGCTCGGTGGCTCGGTGGTACACTGTAGCTTGGTGGTATACGGTGGCTCGGTGGTGCACGATGTCTTAGTGGTATACGGTGGCTCGGTGGTGAACTATGGCTCGGTGGTATATGGTGGCTCGGTGGTACACTGTAGCTCGGTGGTATACGGTGGCTCGGTGGTATACGGTGGCTCGGTGGCTCGGTGGTATACGGTGGCTCGGTGGTATATGGTGGCTCGGTGGTATATGGTGGCTCGTGGCATACGGTGGCTCGGTGGTATACGGTGGCTCGGTGGTATACGGTGGCTCGTGGTATACGGTGGCTCGTGGTATACGGTGGCTCTGTGGTATATGGTGGCTCGGTGGTACACTGTAGCTCGTGGTATACGGTGGCTCGGTGGTATATGGTGGCTCGGTGGTATATGGTGGCTCGGTGATATACGGTGGCTCGGTGGTACACTGTAGCTCGGTGGTATACGGTGGCTCGGTGGTATACGGTAGCTCGGTGGTGCACTGTAGCTCGGTGGTATACGCTGGCTCGGTGGTATACGGTGGCTAGGTGGTATACGGTGGCTAGGTGGTATACAGTGGCTCGGTGGTATACGCTGGCTCGGTGGTATACGGTGGCTCGGTGGTACACTGTAGCTCGGTGGTATACGGTGGCTCGTTGGTATATGGTGGCTCGGTGGTATATGGTGGCTCGGTGGTACACTGTAGCTCGGTGGTATATGGTGGCTCGGTGGTATATGGTGGCTCTGTGGTATATGGTGGCTCGGTGGCATACGGTGGCTCGGTGGTATATGGTGGCTCGTGGTATACGGTGGCTCGTGGTATACGGTGGCTCGTGGTATACGGTGGCTCGGTGGTATATGGTGGCTCGGTGGTACACTGTAGCTTGGTGGTATACGGTGGCTCGGTGGTATACGGTGGCTCGGTGGTATACGGTGGCTCGGTGGTATACGGTGGCTCGGTGGTATACGGTGGCTCGGTGGTATATGGTGGCTCGGTGGTACACTGTAGCTCGGTGGCATACGGTGGCTCGGTGGTATACGGTGGCTCGTGGTATACGGTGGCTCGGTGGTATACGGTGGCTCGGTGGTATACGGTGGCTCGGTGGTATATGGTGGCTCGGTGGTATACGGTGGCTCGGTGGTATACGGTGGCTCGGTGGTATACGGTGGCTAGGTGGTATATGGTGGCTCGGTGGTATATGGTGGCTCGGTGGTACACTGTAGCTCGGTGGCATACGGTGGCTCGGTGGTATACGGTGGCTCGTGGTATACGGTGGCTCGTGGTATACGGTGGCTCAGTGGTACACTGTAGCTCGGTGGTATACGGTGGCTCGGTGGTATATGGTGGCTCGGTGGTATACGGTGGCTCGGTGGTATACGGTGGCTCGGTGGTATACGGTGGCTCGGTGGTATATGGTGGCCCGGTGGTACACTGTAGCTCGGTGGTATATGGTGGCTCGGTGGTATATGGTGGCTCGGTGGTATATGGTGGCTCGGTGGTATATGGTGGCTCGGTGGTATATGGTGGCTCGGTGGTATACGGTGGCTCGGTGGTATACGGTGGCTCGGTGGTATATGGTGGCCCGGTGGTACACTGTAGCTCGGTGGTATATGGTGGCTCGTTGGTATATGGTGGCCCGGTGGTACACTGTAGCTCGGTGGTATATGGTGGCTCGGTGGTATATAGTGGCTCGGTGGTATATGGTGGCTCGGTGGTATACGGTGGCTCGGTGGTATACGGTGGCTCGGTGGTATATGGTGGCCCGGTGGTACACTGTAGCTCGGTGGTATATGGTGGCTCGGTGGTATAAGGTGGCTCGGTGGTATATGGTGGCCCGGTGGTTCACTGTAGCTCGTGGTATATGGTGGCTCGGTGGTATATGGTGGCTCGGTGGTATATGGTGGCCCAGTGGTACACTGTAGCTCGGTGGTATATGGTGGCTCGTTGGTATATGGTGGCTCGGTAGTATATAGTGGCTCGGTGGTATATGGTGGCTCGGTGGTATACGGTGGCTCGGTGGTATACGGTGGCTCGGTGGTATACGGTGGCTCGGTGGTATATGGCGGCTCGGTGGTATATGGTGGCCCGGTGGTACACTGTAGCTCAGTGGTATATGGTGGCTCGGTGGTATATGGTGGCCCGGTGGTATATGGTGGCTCGGTGGTATACGGTGGCTCGGTGGTATATGGTGGCTCGTTGGTATATGGTGGCTCAGTGGTATATAGTGGCTCGTGGTATACGGTGGCTCGGTGGTATATAGTGGCTCGTGGTATATGGTGGCTCGGTGGTATACGGTGGCTCGGTGGTATATGGTGGCTCGGTGGTATATGGTGGCTCGGTGGTACACTGTAGCTCGTGACATACGGTGGTATATGGTGGCCCGGTGGTACACTGTAGCTCGGTGGTATACGGTGGCTCGGTGGTATATGGTGGCTCGGTGGTACACTGTAGCTCGGTGGTATATGGTGGCTCGGTGGTATATGGTGGCTCGGTGGTATACTGTAGCTTGGTGGTAAACGGTGGCTTGGTGGTGCACGATGGCTCGGTGGTATATGGTGGCTCGGTGGTACACTGTAGCTCGGTGGTACACTGTAGCTTGGTGGTATACGGTGGCTCGTGGTATACGGTGGCTCGTGGTATATGGTGGCTTGGTGGTACACTGTAGCTCGGTGGTACACGGTGGCTCGGTGGTACACTGTAGCTTGGTGGTATACGGTGGCTCGGTGGTGCACGATGTCTTGGTGGTATACGGTGGCTCGGTGGTGAACTAAGGCTCGGTGGTATATGGTGGCTCGGTGGTACACTGTAGCTTGGTGGTATACGGTGGCTCGTGGTATACGGTGGCTCGGTGGTATATGGTGACTCGTGGTATATGGTGGCTCGTGGCATACGGTGGCTCGGTGGTATATGGTGGCTCGTGGTATACGGTGGCTCGGTGGTATACGGTGGCTCGTGGTATACGGTGGCTCGGTGGTATACGGTGGCTCGGTGGTATATGGTGGCTCGGTGGTATATGGTGGCTCGGTGGTATATGGTGGCTCGGTGGTATACGGTGGCTCGGTGGTATACGGTGGCTCGGTGGTATACGGTGGCTCGGTGGTATACGGTGGCTCGGTGGTATATGGTGGCCCGGTGGTACACTGTAGCTCGGTGGTATATGGTGGCTCGTTGGTACACTGTAGCTCGGTGGTACACTGTAGCTTGGTGGTATACGGTGGCTCGGTGGTATATGGTGGCTCGGTGGTATATGGTGGCTCGGTGGTATATGGTGGCTCGGTGGTATACGGTGGCTCGGTGGTATACGGTGGCTCGGTGGTATATGGTGGCCCGGTGGTACACTGTAGCTCGGTGGTATATGGTGGCTCGGTGGTACACTGTAGCTCAGTGGTATATGGTGGCTCGGTGGTATATGGTGGCTCGGTGGTACACTGTAGCTCGGTGGTATATGGTGGCCCGGTGGTACACTGTAGCTCGGTGGTATATGGTGGCTCGGTGGTATATGGTGGCTCGGTGGTATATGGTGGCCCGGTGGTACACTGTAGCTCTTTGGTATATGGTGGCTCGTTGGTATATGGTGGCTCGGTGGTATATGGTGGCTCGGTGGTATATGGTGGCTCGGTGGTATACGGTGGCTCGGTGGTATATGGTGGCTCGTGGTATACGGTGGCTCGGTGGTATATGGTGGCTCGGTGGTATATGGTGGCCCGGTGGTACACTGTAGCTCAGTGGTACAGTGCCTACAAGTAGTATTCAACCCCCTGCAGATCTAGCAGGTTTACACATTCGGAATTAACTTGGCATTGTGACATTTGGACTGTAGATCAGCCTGGAAGTGTGAAATGCACTGCAGCAAAAAGAATGTTATTTCTTTGTTTAATTTTTTTTAAAATTGTGAAAAGTTTATTCAGAGGGTCATTTATTATTCAACCCCTCAAACCACCAGAATTCTGTTTGGTTCCCCTAAAGTATTAAGAAGTATTTCAGGCACAAAGAACAATGAGCTTCACATGTTTGGATTAATTATCTCTTTTTCCAGCCTTTTCTGACTATTTAAGACCCTCCCCAAACTTGTGAACAGCACTCATACATGGTCAACATGGGAAAGACAAAGGAGCATTCCAAGGCCATCAGAGACAAGATCGTGGAGGGTCACAAGGCTGGCAAGGGGTACAAAACCCTTTCCAAGGAGTTGGGCCTACCTGTCTCCACTGTTGGGAGCATCATCCGGAAGTGGAAGGCTTATGGAACTACTGTTAGCCTTCCACGGCCTGGACAGCCTTTGAAAGTTTCCTCCCGTGCCGAGGCCAGGCTTGTCCGAAGAGTCAAGGCTAACCCAAGGACAACAAGGAAGGAGCTCCGGGAAGATCTCATGGCAGTGGGGACATTGGTTTCAGTCAATACCATAAGTAACGTACTCCACCGCAATGGTCTCCGTTCCAGACGAGCCCGTAAGCTACCTTTACTTTCAAAGTGTCATGTCAAGGCTCGTCTACAGTTTGCTCATGATCTCTTGGAGGACTCTGAGACAGACTGGTTCAAGGTTCTCTGGTCTGATGAGACCAAGATCGAGATCTTTGGTGCCAACCACACACGTGACGTTTGGAGACTGGATGGCACTGCATACGACCCCAAGAATACCATCCCTACAGTCAAGCATGGTGGTGGCAGCATCATGCTGTGGGGCTGTTTCTCAGCCAAGGGGCCTGGCCATCTGGTCCGCATCCATGGGAATGCGGATAGCACGGCCTACCTGGAGATTTTGGCCAAGTACCTCCGCTCCTCCATCAAGGATCTTAAGATGGGTCGTCATTTCATCTTCCAACAAGACAACGACCCAAAGCACACAGCCAACAAAACCAAGGCCTGGTTCAAGAGGCAAAAAATCAAGCTGTTGGAGTGGCCTAGTCAGTCTCCTGACCTTAACCCAATTGAAAACTTGTGGAAGGAGCTCAAGATTAAAGTCCACATGAGACACCCAAAGAACCTAGATAACTTGGAGAAGATCTGGATGGAGGAGTGGGCCAAGATAACTCCAGAGACCTGTGCCGGCCTGATCAGGTCTTATAAAAGACAATTATTAGCTGTAATTGCAAACAAGGGTTATTCCACAAAATATTAAACCTAGGGGTTGAATAATAATTGACCCACACTTTTATGTTTAAAATTTATTAAAATTTAACTGAGCAACATAACTTTTTGGTTTGTAAGATTTATGCATCTGTTAATAAATCCTGCTCATGTGTGAAGTTTGAAGGCTCTAACTTATTTGCATCTTATCAAACCTGCTAAATCTGCAGGAGGTTGAATACTACTTGTAGGCACTGTATATGGTGGCTCGGTGGTATATGGTGGCCCGGTGGTATATGGTGGCCCGGTGGTATATGGTGGCTCGGTGGTATATAGTGGCTCGGTGGTATATGGTGGCTCGGTGGTATACGGTGGCTCGGTGGTATATGGTGGCTCGGTGGTATATAGTGGCTCGGTGGTATATGGTGGCTCGGTGGTATATGGTGGCCCGGTGGTACACTGTAGCTCGGTGGTATATGGTGGCTCGGTGGTATATGGTGGCCCGGTGGTACACTGTAGCTCGGTGGTATATGGTGGCTCGGTGGTATATGGTGGCCCGGTGGTATATGGTGGCTCGGTGGTATATGGTGGCTCGGTGGTATATAGTGGCTCGGTGGTATATGGTGGCTCGGTGGTATACGGTGGCTCGGTGGTATATGGTGGCTCGGTGGTATATAGTGGCTCGGTGGTATACGGTGGCTCGGTGGTATATGGTGGCTCGGTGGTATATGGTGGCCCGGTGGTACACTGTAGCTCGGTGGTATATGGTGGCTCGGTGGTATATGGTGGCCCGGTGGTACACTGTAGCTCGGTGGTATATGGTGGCTCGGTGGTATATGGTGGCCCGGTGGTACACTGTTGCTCGGTGGTATATGGTGGCTCGTTGGTATATGGTGGCTCGGTGGTATATAGTGGCTCGGTGGTATATGGTGGCTCGGTGGTATATGGTGGCTCGTTGGTATATGGTGGCTCGGTGGTATATAGTGGCTCGGTGGTATACGGTGGCTCGGTGGTATATGGTGGCTCGTTGGTATATGGTGGCTCGGTGGTATATAGTGGCTCGGTGGTATATGGTGGCTCGGTGGTATATAGTGGCTCGGTGGTATATGGTGGCTCGGTGGTATACGGTGGCTCGGTGGTATACAGTGGCTCGGTGGTATATGGTGGCTCGGTGGTATATGGTGGCTCGGTGGTATATGGTGGCCCGGTGGTACACTGTAGCTCGGTGGTATATGGTGGCTCGGTGGTATATGGTGGCCCGGTGGTACACTGTAGCTCGGTGGTATATGGTGGCCCGGTGGTATATGGTGGCCCGGTGGTATATGGTGGCTCGGTGGTATATGGTGGCTCGGTGGTATACGGTGGCTCGGTGGTACACTGTGGCTCGGTGGTATATGGTGGCCCGGTGGTACACTGTAGCTCGGTGGTATATGGTGGCCCGGTGGTACACTGTAGCTCGGTGGTATACGGTGGCTCGGTGGTATACGGTGGCTCGGTGGTATGCGCGGGGTATATGTAATGTAGCAGTCACCGGAGGCGCCATCTATTAATCCGTTTTCCCTTCTTTCCCGCAGTGTCTTTGGTCGCTGCTCATCGCAACACTCGGACCAACCTGTGTAAATGGTGCGATAATTCTCATCCGGTCTGTGAGGGAGGAATCTGCTACACGAACTGCAGCCTGAGCTCTTACTGCGAGACGGCCGAGGAGATCTGCGTCACTGTGTGGTGAGGAGCCGCTGCTCTCATCCTCCTGTGCTCTACCCCCATCATCTGCCCAGCTCCAAGGCAATCACCCATGTCAGCACATTCACCCCAAATCTGCTGTGACATCTTATCCTCCAGTCACATCCAGAGCTGCACTCACTATCCTGCTGTTACATCCTATCTTATCCTCCAGTCACCTCCAGAGCTGCAGTCACTATTCTGCTGTTACATCGTGTCTTATCCTCCAGTCACCTCCAGAGCCGCAGTCACTATTCTGCTGTTACATCGTGTCTTATCCTCCAGTCACCTCCAGAGCTGCACTCACTATTCTGCTGTTGCATCGTGTCTTACCCTCCTGTCACCTCCAGAGCTGCAGTCACTATTCTGCTGTTGCATCGTGTCTTACCCTCCTGTCACCTCCAGAGCTGCAGTCACTATTCTGCTGTTACATCCTGTCTTATCCGCCAGTCACCTCCAGAGCTGCAGTCACTATTCTGCTGTTACATCGTGTCTTATCCTCCAGTCACCTCCAGAGCTGCACTCACTATTCTGCAGTTACATCATGGATGAGACAGTAGTATAAGACACGATGTGACTGCAGCTCTGGCTGTGACTTGTGGTGAGAGGTGGCCGCATTCCGCCTTGTCGTGCTGTCGGGTCAGGGATGATGTGACTCTTGTCTTGCAGGAAGCAGCACAATGACAGCGTGCAGGTGACGACCCTCTGCCATCATCCTCAGCTGCCCCTGGAGAACATCCCGCTGCCCAGGTACAATACGGCGCGGTGCGTGATGCAGGCGATGGCGGCCGAGTCCCACCTCCTCTTTATCTGTGGCTGCGTGGAGGAGCAGGAGTGCAACGACAAACTCATCTTCTATAACCAGAGCGACGGTGAGGGGGCGATAGCGCAGCCCCCGGTGTACCCCGACCAGTGCACAGCACCATGGGGGGAGACAGCGCGGCCCCCGGTGTACCCCGACCAGTGCACAGCACCATGGGGGGCGACAGCGCGGCTCTCGATGTACCCCGACCAGTGCACAGCACCATTGGGGGCGATAGCGCGGCCCCCGGTGTACCCCGACCAGTGCACAGCACCATGGGGGGCGATAGTGCGGCTCTCGATGTACCCCGACCAGTGCACAGCACCATGGGGGGAGACAGCGCGGCCCCCGGTGTACCCCGACCAGTGCACAGCACCATGGGTGGAGACAGTGTGACCCCCAATGTGCCCCGACCAGTGCACAGCACCATGGGGGGCGACAGCGCAGCCCCCGGTGTACCCCGACCAGTGCACAGCACCATGGGGGGCGACAGCGCAGCCCCCGATGTACCCCGACCAGTGCACAGCACCATGGGGGGGCGACAGCGCGGCCCCCGGTGTACCCCGACCAGTGCACAGCACCATGGGGGGCAACAGCGCGGCCCCCGGTGTACCCCGACCAGTGCACAGCACCATGGGGGGCGACAGTGCGGCCCCCGGTGTACCCCGACCAGTGCACAGCACCATGGGGGGCGACAGCGCGGCCCCCGGTGTACCCCGACCAGTGCACAGCACCATGGAGGGCGACAGCGCGGCCCCCGGTGTACCCCGACCAGTGCACAGCACCATGGGTGGAGACAGTGTGACCCCCAATGTGCCCCGACCAGTGCACAGCACCATGGGGGGCGACAGCGCAGCCCCCGGTGTACCCCGACCAGTGCACAGCACCATGGGGGGCGACAGCGCAGCCCCCGGTGTACCCCGACCAGTGCACAGCACCATGGGGGGCGATAGCGTGACCCCCGGTGTACCCCGACCAGTGCACAGCACCGTGTGAGGGGAGACATCATAGTGGACTCTATGGTAGACGTATATATATAAGATCGCTAAATAACACTATTGTCATAACTGTGCTACATAGTGAGCGCAGAATTGCTCTGGCTGCAGTGATGATGATGCTCCCGATCCAGCACGTACTCAATCCTTGCAGCTCCTGATCCAGCACGTGCCGAATCCCCACAGCTCACGATCCAGCACGTGCCCAATCCCCACAGCTCACGATCCAGCACGTACCCAATCCTTGCAGCTCCTGATCCAGCACGTACCCAATCCCCACAGCTCACGATCTAGCACGTGCCCAATCCCCACAGCTCATGATCCAGCACGTACCCAATCCCCAGAGCTCACGATCCAGCACGTACCCAATCCTTGCAGCTCCTGATCCAGCACGTACCCAATCCTTGCAGCTCCTGATCCAGCACGTGCCGAATCCCCACAGCTCACGATCCAGCACGTACCCAATCCTTGCAGCTCCTGATCCAGCACGTACCCAATCCCCACAGCTCACGATCCAGCACGTGCCCAATCCCCACAGCTCACGATCCAGCACGTACCCAATCCTTGCAGCTCACGATCCAGCACGTCCCCAATCCCCACAGCTCACGATCCAGCACGTCCCCAATACCCACAGCTCACGATCCAGCACGTACCCAATCCCCACAGCTCACGATCCATCACGTACCCAATCCTTGCAGCTCCTGATCCAGCATGTACCCAATCCTTGCAGCTCCTGATCCAGCACGTGCCCGATCCCCATAGCTCCCGATCCAGCACGTACCCAATCCTTGCAGCTCCTGATCCAACACGTACCCGATCCCCACAGCTCACGATCCAGCACGTCCCCAATCCCCACAGCTCACGATCCAGCACGTCCCCAATCCCCACAGCTCACGATCCAGCACGTACCCAATCCCCACAGCTCCCGATCCAGCACGTACCCAATCCTTGCAGCTCCTGATCCAGCATGTACCCAATCCTTGCAACTCCTGATCCAGCACGTACCCAATCCCCACAGCTCCTGATCCAGCACGTGCCCGATCCCCATAGCTCCCGATCCAGCACGTACTCAATCCTTGCAGCTCCTGATCCAGCATGTACCCAATCCCCACAGCTCCCGATCCAGCACGTACCCAATCCTTGCAGCTCACGATCCAGCATGTGCCGAATCCCCACAGCTCCTGATCCAGCACGTGCCCGATCCTTGCAGCTCACGATCCAGCATGTGCCGAATCCCCACAGCTCCTGATCCAGCACGTACCCAATCCCCACAGCTCCTGATCCAGCACGTGCCCAATCCCCACAGCTCACGATCCAGCACGTGCCGAATCCCCACAGCTCCCGATCCAGCACGTACCCAATCCCCACAGCTCCCGATCCAGCACATACCCAATCCTTGCAGCTCCTGATCCAGCACGTACCCAATCCTTGCAGCTCCTGATCCAGCACGTGCCCGATCCCCATAGCTCCCGATCCAGCACGTACCCAATCCTTGCAGCTCCTGATCCAACACGTACCCGATCCCCACAGCTCACGATCCAGCACGTCCTCAATCCCCACAGCTCACGATCCAGCACGTCCCCAATACCCACAGCTCACGATCCAGCACGTACCCAATCCCCACAGCTCACGATCCATCACGTACCCAATCCTTGCAGCTCCTGATCCAGCATGTACCCAATCCTTGCAGCTCCTGATCCAGCACGTGCCCGATCCCCATAGCTCCCGATCCAGCACGTACCCAATCCTTGCAGCTCCTGATCCAACACGTACCCGATCCCCACAGCTCACGATCCAGCACGTCCCCAATCCCCACAGCTCACGATCCAGCACGTCCCCAATCCCCACAGCTCACGATCCAGCACGTACCCAATCCCCACAGCTCCCGATCCAGCACGTACCCAATCCTTGCAGCTCCTGATCCAGCATGTACCCAATCCTTGCAACTCCTGATCCAGCACGTACCCAATCCCCACAGCTCCTGATCCAGCACGTGCCCGATCCCCATAGCTCCCGATCCAGCACGTACTCAATCCTTGCAGCTCCTGATCCAGCATGTACCCAATCCCCACAGCTCCCGATCCAGCACGTACCCAATCCTTGCAGCTCACGATCCAGCATGTGCCGAATCCCCACAGCTCCTGATCCAGCACGTGCCCGATCCTTGCAGCTCACGATCCAGCATGTGCCGAATCCCCACAGCTCCTGATCCAGCACGTACCCAATCCCCACAGCTCCTGATCCAGCACGTGCCCAATCCCCACAGCTCACGATCCAGCACGTACCCAATCCCCACAGCTCCCGATCCAGCACATACCCAATCCTTGCAGCTCCTGATCCAGCACGTACCCAATCCTTGCAGCTCCTGATCCAGCACGTGCCCGATCCCCATAGCTCCCGATCCAGCACGTACCCAATCCTTGCAGCTCCTGATCCAACACGTACCCGATCCCCACAGCTCACGATCCAGCACGTCCTCAATCCCCACAGCTCACGATCCAGCACGTCCCCAATACCCACAGCTCCTGATCCAACACGTACCCGATCCCCACAGCTCACGATCCAGCACGTCCTCAATCCCCACAGCTCACGATCCAGCACGTCCCCAATACCCACAGCTCACGATCCATCACGTACCCAATCCTTGCAGCTCCTGATCCAGCATGTACCCAATCCTTGCAGCTCCTGATCCAGCACGTGCCCGATCCCCATAGCTCCCGATCCAGCACGTACCCAATCCTTGCAGCTCCTGATCCAACACGTACCCGATCCCCACAGCTCACGATCCAGCACGTCCCCAATCCCCACAGCTCACGATCCAGCACGTCCCCAATCCCCACAGCTCACGATCCAGCACGTACCCAATCCCCACAGCTCCCGATCCAGCACGTACCCAATCCTTGCAGCTCCTGATCCAGCATGTACCCAATCCTTGCAACTCCTGATCCAGCACGTACCCAATCCCCACAGCTCCTGATCCAGCACGTGCCCGATCCCCATAGCTCCCGATCCAGCACGTACTCAATCCTTGCAGCTCCTGATCCAGCATGTACCCAATCCCCACAGCTCCCGATCCAGCACGTACCCAATCCTTGCAGCTCACGATCCAGCATGTGCCGAATCCCCACAGCTCCTGATCCAGCACGTGCCCGATCCTTGCAGCTCACGATCCAGCATGTGCCGAATCCCCACAGCTCCTGATCCAGCACGTACCCAATCCCCACAGCTCCTGATCCAGCACGTGCCCAATCCCCACAGCTCACGATCCAGCACGTACCCAATCCCCACAGCTCCCGATCCAGCACATACCCAATCCTTGCAGCTCCTGATCCAGCACGTACCCAATCCTTGCAGCTCCTGATCCAGCACGTGCCCGATCCCCATAGCTCCCGATCCAGCACGTACCCAATCCTTGCAGCTCCTGATCCAACACGTACCCGATCCCCACAGCTCACGATCCAGCACGTCCTCAATCCCCACAGCTCACGATCCAGCACGTCCCCAATACCCACAGCTCACGATCCAGCACGTACCCAATCCCCACAGCTCACGATCCAGCATGTACCCAATCCTTGCAGCTCCTGATCCAGCATGTACCCAATCCTTGCAGCTCCTGATCCAGCACGTACCCAATCCCCACAGCTCCTGATCCAGCACGTGCCCGATCCCCATAGCTCCCGATCCAGCACGTACTCAATCCTTGCAGCTCCTGATCCAGCACGTACCCAATCCCCACAGCTCCCGATCCAGCACGTACCCAATCCTTGCAGCTCCTGATCCAGCACGTGCCCGATCCCCATAGCTCCCGATCCAGCACGTACCCAATCCTTGCAGCTCCTGATCCAACACGTACCCGATCCCCACAGCTCACGATCCAGCACGTCCCCAATCCCCACAGCTCACGATCCAGCACGTACCCAATCCTTGCAGCTCCTGATCCAACACGTACCCGATCCCCACAGCTCACGATCCAGCACGTCCCCAATACCCACAGCTCACGATCCAGCACGTACCCAATCCCCACAGCTCCCGATCCAGCACGTACCCAATCCTTGCAGCTCCTGATCCAGCATGTACCCAATCCTTGCAGCTCCTGATCCAGCACGTACCCAATCCCCACAGCTCCTGATCCAGCACGTGCCCGATCCCCATAGCTCCCGATCCAGCACGTACTCAATCCTTGCAGCTCCTGATCCAGCACGTACCCAATCCTTGCAGCTCACGATCCAGCACGTACCCAATCCTTGCAGCTCACGATCCAGCACGTACCCAATCCCCACAGCTCCCGATCCAGCACGTACCCAATCCCCACAGCTCCCGATCCAGCACGTACTCAATCCTTGCAGCTCCTGATCCAGCACGTACCCAATCCTTGCAGCTCACGATCCAGCATGTGCCGAATCCCCACAGCTCCCGATCCAGCACGTACCCAATCCCCACAGCTCCCGATCCAGCACGTACCCAATCCCCACAGCTCCCGATCCAGCACGTACTCAATCCTTGCAGCTCCTGATCCAGCACGTACCCAATCCTTGCAGTTCACGATCCAGCATGTGCCGAATCCCCACAGCTCCCGATCCAGCACGTACCCAATCCTTGCAGCTCACGATCCAGCACGTGCCTGATACCATCAGCTCCTGTAGGGAATCCTAGTGAAAAAGCTAAACTTCACATGCCACAAATGCAGCTTGTGTCCCTGTTGGAGGAAAAGGTGTAAAATCTCGAAGAGAGGTTGGCTACGTTGAAGATCATTAAGGAAGGTGAAGAGTTCTTAGGCTATGTGCACACGCTGCGGATTCACCTGCGGGTTTTTCCGCGCGGATCCGCAGGTAAAACCGCAGGTAAAGTGACCTGCGGTTTTGCCCTGCGGTTTCACACCTCTACTATGTTAAAGGTGTGAAACCGCTGAGGAATCCGCCCAAACAATTGACATGCTGCAGTTTGTAAACCGCGGAAAAAAACGCAGCGTGAGCACAGCGGATTTGAAATGCCATAGGATAACATGGTACTGTACCATGTCTGCGGAACTGCTGCGTTTCCACAGGGCCGGAAACGCCGCAGAATCCGCACCGTGTGCACATAGCCTTAGAGCAGAATTATCTCTTCATGTTACAGAAAGAGAAGAAATTCGAAGTGCACCTGAAGAAACAGAGGAATGGAGACATGTGACCCAGAGAAGCAGGAGGATCAGGAGGCAGTCAGCACCCATACTGCTCAGAAACCAGTACCAGGCTCTCACGCAGGAAAACGATGAAGAAATACATCAGGATAAGACTCTGCCAACAAACAGCAACCTTGTACGCCTTCAGAGTCCTCCTGGATGGAGAAAGAAAAATGTGAAGAAGAAACGGAGAGTGGTGGTCATGGGGGATTCCCTGTTGAGAGGAACAGAGGCCGCTATCTGCAGACCGGATATAACTTCAAGAGAAATGTGCTGTCTTCCAGGTGCAAGAATTAAAGATGTGTCTGA
Source organism: Dendrobates tinctorius (assembly GCF_039654945.1). Taxonomy (NCBI): domain Eukaryota; kingdom Metazoa; phylum Chordata; class Amphibia; order Anura; family Dendrobatidae; genus Dendrobates; species Dendrobates tinctorius. The sequence continues at coordinate 2,562,585 of NW_027361849.1, read as the reverse complement.
CAGGAGATCAGGACTCTTCAGACCTACAGATGACTACCCATTCCTGCTACTACATGTGGGGACAAATGAAACCGCAAGAAACGACCTGGAAACCATCTGCAGAGACTTTGAAGACTTAGGCAAGAAAGTGAAAGAACTGGGAGCGCAGGTGGTCTTCTCTTCCATCCTCCCAGTGGATGGCCATGGAACAAGGAGGTGGAATAAGATTCTGCAGGTGAACAACTGGCTACGTCGATGGTGCCGTCAGCAACGATTTGGATTTCTGGATCACGGAGTGAATTACTTACACGATGGACTACTTGCTAGAGATGGGGTGCACCTTACGAAGACTGGAAAGCATGTATTTGGAAGTCGCCTTGCTACACTTGTAAGGAGAGCTTTACACTAGAACAACATGGGAAGGGAAGCACAAGACCAGAAAAAGCCAAACACCTGACAAATGCTATTGAGAACTCTGCTATTAGAAGTGGAAAGGAAGAACAAAGACAAAAGTATCTAATTAATAAAAATATTGGAGAAAGAGAAACCAATCACAAACTAAAATGTTTCTATACTAATGCACAAAGCATGGGCAACAAACAAGGAGAATTGGAACTACTAACACAGGAAAAGAAATATGATGTCATTGGAATCACTGAAACTTGGTGGGACTATACACATGATTGGAATACAAGACTAGAAGGATACAACTTATTTGCAAGAAACAGACTTGATAAACGAGGAGGAGGTGTCGCATTGTATGGTAGAAACGCGTATATCTGCACAGAGATCCAAGCTTCAGAGACTGGGAGTTCTGTGGAAACTGTTTGGGTAAGAATACAAGGACAGAACAATGGAAAGGACACCATTGTAGGCATTTACTACAGGCCGCCTGTGCAAGCTGAAGATATGGATGAACTCTTTATGCATCAAATGGCCAAGTTCTCCAAAAAATATGACATAGTTGTCATGGGAGATTTCAACTATCCAGACATTTGTTGGGAATCTCTCTCAGGCAAAACTAACAGGTCAAGGAAATTCTTATCCTCTCTTGCTGACAACTTTATCTTCCAAAAGGTAGGGGAGAAAACAAGGGGAACTGCTACCTTTGATCTAATCCTTATAAACAGGGGGGAATTGGTTGAGGAGGTAAAAGTGGCTGGGACCCTAGGAGGTAGCGACCATGCTATTTTAGAATTTTGGATAACTAGAGGAGGACGAAGACCTGTGAAGACTCAGACATCATGGTTAGATTTCAGAAAGGCAGATTTTTAGAGAATCGGAGGGATCCAATGGCTGGATATCCTTAAAGACAAAAATGTCCAGGAAGGATGGGAAATCTTGAAAAATGAAATTCTCAAAGCACAATTGTTAACAATTCCGAAAAGAGGGAAGAATAGGAAGCATTTAAGGAAACCAGGATGGATGAAAACAGAACTTAAGCACATGCTAAAAAGGAAGAAAGAAATGTTTATCAAATGGAAAGAGGGGGGCATATCTAAATATAATGCTGTCTGCAGAAACTGCAGGGCACAAATCAGATTAGCTAAAGCTGACAATGAATTGAGGCTTGCAAGAGATGTCAAAAGCAATAATAAAGGATTTTGGGGATATGTCAAAAGTAAAAGAAAAGTCAAAGATGCAATATGATTTTTACAGGATGAAAATGATGAAATGGTAAGACAGGATGTTGAGAAGGCCGAACTTTTAAATTCCCATTTTGCATCTGTTTTCTCCCAGAAAGGAAATGTAACATCAACTGTTCTTCACTATCCTATTAAGGGAATATAAGAATCCAGGATATCTATAAACAGAAAGATAGTGAGGAAACAGCTAACCTAAATGAATTCAAGTCTCCAGGTACATATAAATTACACCCCAGAGTACTGAAGGAGATAGCAGAAGAAATTTTTGAACCCCTCTCCATAATCTTTGAAAATTCTTGGAGAACAGGAGAAGTCCCAGAAGACTGGAGAAGAGCAAATGTTGTTCCTATCTTCAAAAAGGGGAAGAAGGTGGACCCAGGCAACTATAGGCCGGTGAGTCTGACTTCTATACCAGGAAAGATCTTTGAACAAATTATTAAACAACATGTATGTCAGTACCTGGATAAGAATGAAGTGATTACACAGAGTCAGCATGGGTTTGCAGCTAATAAGTCATGTCAGACTAACTTAATTTCCTTCTATGACGGAATCACTGATTGAGTGGATCAAGGAAATGCTGTAGATATAGTATATCTTGACTTCAGCAAAGCATTTGACAAAGTATCTCATACAATCCTTATTGAAAAAATGACTAAGTATGGAATGGACAAGGCTACTGTTAGGTGGATTCATAACTGGCTTAGTGATCGGACCCAAAGAGTGGTCGTAAATGGCTGCACATCCAGTTGGAAGAATGTCTCAAGTGGGGTACCACAGGGCTCTGTCCTGGGCCCTGTATTGTTCAACATCTTTATCAACAATTTAGATGAAGGAATTGAGGGTAAACTGATTAAATTTGCTGATGACACAAAGCTAGGAGGGATAGCTAATACTAGAGAAGAGAGAGAGGATTCAAAAAGATGTAAATAAACTGGAGCAGTGGGCAACAACTAACAGAATGGTTTTTAACAGGGAAAAATGCAAAGTACTACATCTGGGCAATAAAAATGAAAAAAGCATATACAGAATGGGAGGAATAGGGCTAAGCAACAGCACATGTAAAAAAGACTTGGGTATACTAATAGATCACAGACTGAATATGAGTCAACAGTGTGATGCAGCAGCAAAAAAGGCAAATGCAATACTGGGACGTATTAACAGAAGCATACAGTCTAGATCACGTGAAGTCATTATTGCCCTCTACTCCTCTTTGGTCAGACCTCATCTGGAATATTGTGTCCAGTTTTGGGCGCCACATTTTAAAAAAGACATCAACATACTGGAGCAAGTTCAGAAAAGAGCGACCAGAATGGTGACCGGTCTGCAAACCCTGTCTTATGAGGAAAGGTTGCAGGATTTGGGATGTTTAGCTTGCAAAAAAAGAAGACTGAGAGGAGACTTAATAGCTGTCTACAAATATCTCAAGGGCTGTCACATTGTAGAAGGATCAACTTTATTCTCATTTGCACAAGGAAAGACTAGAAGCAATGGGATGAAACTGAATGGGAGGAGACACAGATTAGATATTAGAAAAAACTTTTTGACAGTGAGGGTGATCAATGAGTGGAACAGGCGGCCACGAGAGGTGGTGAGTTCTCCTTCAATAGAAGTCTTCAAACAGAGGCTGGACAGACATCTGACTGGGATGATTTAGCGAATCATGCTTTGAGCAGGGGGTTGGACCAGATGGCCCAGGAGGTCCCTTCCGACTCTACCATTCTATGATTCTATTTTGTGATCCCACCAATATGTCAGGGATTTACTTGTCTATCCCACTTTCCATTTCCAGTTAGGAACTTGCAACTCTCTAGTGACCCCCCCTCCCCCTTATCCTAGGTGTAGTTCCCTGACTGACCTGAAGATAAGTAGTCATCAGAAAGGCTGCCTTGACAATTATTGGCTATTGGGCCCTCTGCAGTGAGGGCGGTATGTATATCCCAAGTCTTAGGCAGGAAATACACACATAAACCTCAGTTCTGTCACTGCCAGGGTCTCAGAAATCCCCCGAAGACTTTGCTGCCACCAGCTCCTCGTTTGTTATTAAAACCAATATCTGGTCAGGAGTCCACCCACAGGTGGTGTAATTTAGCGAGGAGGATGTGGTGGTTCGTTCATAGAGCAAGGAAAACGAAACTAGTACATTTTATAGATTTAGTTCAGAAACTATAGGCAGTGTTTACAAAAATACGAAAAATGCTACAAAAGAGATCAAATACAGTATATACAGACAGAAATAAAAGGGATTAAAATAGGAATTTGCACATATCAGTTACTGGTATAACATGTGCGTGAGGGGGGAGAGAAACCGTCCCAGAACAAAAGGGTCCATCTGTGCAGCTTCATGTAGCTGACTCCCCAGGCAAAAGACACTTCCTTATTTGGGCATTTGAGCTTTATACCTTTGCCCAAAACCAAGGGTCTCCCCCCCCATGCTGACCTCACTGGGTGGTTGGATATGCCCCCTTTGGAAAGGTATTAAAAACTTCTTTTGTCCATAACTCTTGTGGGGAAGCTCGCAGAGTAACGGCAGGAGTATTATATGTTTTCTTACAAAATTATCTTTCATTTGAGACCGAACATGCCGTCTGTGTGGTACGGGCGGGCAGAAATCCGTTTCTCAGTTTCTGGTGGCCGCACAAGCTACAAAACAATGCAGTGGATAGCTTTAATTATGCAGATTCTAAAAATATAAGTTTCCAGTATCTAGGCTTCTTGTGGGTTATTAAATTCGAGTTTGAATAAACAAAGGAACGTGCTCTAAACCTTTACTTCCTGCTTCAGCCGGCAGACCAGGATGTCACATTACAAGAGCTGGTATAGCTGGAGGGAGGAGGCGAGTGGATATTTCAATAGGGGGGAAGAGAGGGGGGCTGGAAGCCGCAGCTATGTGCCTGACAAGCGTACACACAGATACTGCACAAGAGGGGCAGCACGAGCACTGGAAGTGTACATAGAATTTTAGGAATTATTCATATTTTTCTGACAGCTCCCGATCCAGCACATACCCAATCCCAACACCAGATCCAGCACGTACTCAATCTCCAATGATCTCTAATTTTTGGTTTGGCATCTACACTCGAGAAATATCCAAAGATAGCCATCCAATAGTCATAGTACATCTGGAGAGCGTACAGATACTGTACATCCGGAGAGCGTGCAGATACTGTGTGTCCGGAGAGCGTGCAGATACTGTACATCCGGAGAGCGTGCAGATACTGTACATCCGGAGAGCATGCAGATACTGTGTGTCCAGAGAGCGTGCAGATACTGTGTGTCCGGAGAGCGTGCAGATACTGTGTATCCGGAGAGCGTGCTGATTCTGTGTATCCGGAGAGCGTGCAGATTCTGTGTATCCGGGGAGCGTGCAGATACTGTGTATCCGGAGAGCGTGCAGATTCTGTGTGTCCGGAGAGCGTGCAGATTCTGTGTATCTGGAGAGCGTGCAGATTCTGTGTATCTGGAGAGCGTGCAGATACTGTACATTCGGAGAGCGTGCAGATACTGTACATCCGGAGAGCGTGCAGATACTGTACATCCGGAGAGCGTGCAGATACTGTACATCCGGAGAGCGTACAGATACTGTGTATCCGGGGAGCGTGCAGATACTGTGTGTCCTGAGAGCGTGCAGATACTGTGTGTCCGGAGAGCGTGCAGATACTGTGTGTCTGGAGAGCGTGCAGATACTGTGTGTCCGGAGAGCGTGCAGATACTGTGTATCCAGAGAGCGTGCAGATACTGTACATCCGGAGAGCGTGCAGATACTGTACATCCGGAGAGCGTGCAGATACTGTGTGTCTGGAGAGCGTGCAGATACTGTGTATCCGGAGAGCGTGCAGATTCTGTGTATCCGGAAAGCGTGCAGATACTGTGTATCCGGAAAGCGTGCAGACACTGTACATCCGGAGAGCGTGCAGATACTCTACATCCGGAGAGCGTGCAGATACTGTGTGTCCGGAGAGCGTGCAGATACTGTGTATCCGGAGAGCGTGCAGATACTGTGTGTCCGGAGAGCGTGCATTGAGATATCTGTTCCAGACTGGAGACGCCACAGTGACCGCACAGAGTCCCTGCCCCCCTGCACTGTGAGAATGTGAGGATGTAGGGACTGTGTAAGAAATGGCGCGTTGGCGGGAAGGTTGGCGCAGTACGATGGAGCTGATCGTTTCTACTTTTGGGATAGTTTCTTCTTGCTTTCTCACTTTCCCGTCTTTCTCCAGGTTACCCGCTGCTCCACAGCCGTGAGGCTGTGCCGGTGGCTGCCATCAGTTTGCTTCCTCCTTTCCTGTTGGCGATTACTGTCACCGGCCTATTCTACCTTTACCGTATTCATTGGCTGAGGAAGAGGCCCAAGTCCTGGCCGAAGAGAGCAGCGCAAAGCGGCAGCGTCCCATTACACAGCCGGAGGCCCGGACTGCACTCCTGCCGACTGTCCTCTTCTCTCATGTCTTCCTCCCAGTGTAATATCAGCACCGCCTGCGCCAACAGCATCAACCACAACACCGAACTGCTCCCCATACAGCTCAACCACCGCGTAGGGAAGGGGCGCTTTGCCGATGTGTGGAGTGCCAAGCTGAAGCACGCGGAGTCTGGGCACTATGAGATGGTGGCAGTGAAGATCTTTCCTGCCCAAGAATTCGCCTCTTGGAGGAACGAGAGCAACATCTTCACCGAGGCCAACCTGAAACATGAGAACGTTCTCCAGTTCATCACCATGGAAGAGCGCAGCAGCGGGACACACAAGGAATACTGGATCATCACCGCGTACCACGCCAGGGGCAGCCTCAAGGATTATTTGACCCGCCACCGCCTTAGCTGGAAGACTCTGCTGGACATGGCCGGCTCCATTGTAAGCGGCGTGGCCCATCTGCACAGCGACTACACCCCGTGTGGCATCTCTAAGGTGGCCATAGCTCACCGCGACATCAAGAGCAGCAACATCCTGGTGAAGAACAACTCTGAGTGCGCACTCTGCGACTTTGGCATCGCTCTCCGGCTGGACCCGCTGCTTACAGCTGATGACTTTGCCAACAGCGGACAGGTGAGACAAGAAGTCAACCGCCAAGAGACCGTGCATGGCGGAGCACCTACTCCTGACCTGAGCCTGGTGATAACATAATATGAGACGTGTGATGACGTCACAGCACACAACCCTCAATAGTGAATTACCGAGAAGGCGACACAGTGAATGAAAGAAATCACCGGACTTCACCGATCTGCAAATAGTGAAGAACCTGCTGATTCTCCGGTCCGGAGTCTGAGCCTCCTGCAGAAATCCCGGCACCTCCGGCCTCGGCTGCTGTCACTGAGGTCATTACTGGTCGTCTGAGGAAAGTTCTGCCGCTGAATGTACAAATCATCAGGATCCACTGCTGGCAGCTCCTGTGTAATCACCGACCAATGACGTCCACGATGTGTGTGAAGATCTAGAGTTGTGAGTGTTAGTAATCACCTAGGCAGGTTAACGATGCAACAAGTTTTATTTGCATCCATACAAGCATTTCAGTAAGTCCAGGTAGATGACCCCAATGTAATGCCCCCAGTCCACGGGATCAGCAACAAGTCAGTAAAAATAGTCCATGGGATAATTCCTAGGGGAATATAGATCTCACGACTGAAACCCGAGAAAACTTAGTTCCAAGTTCGATAGTCCATTCATGGGTTCCAGGAGCGGCCTTAACTCTGCTCCTTTCGCTTCAGATCCCCAGACACAACTGCCCTCCCCATCATGTCTCTCATCTCTCCTCCCAACCCCCTAACCAATGTACATTGAATTCACAGCCAGTGAAGTCTCCGGCCAGTCTGGAGTGGTGTGAACCCAAGTGGCCCCCTGCCGAGAGAAAGAAAGGCACATATTCCCCCACAGATAAGGTCATTGCATGTAAATACAACATAAATTGGGGTAACTAGTCATCTGTGCTGGGAAAGTATTTCAGTTCCTCACATTCCTCCCCCACTTTTCCAGCACGGCAAGTATTGGACTCCAATTCATGAAATTGACTATCCTTCTGACGACAATTACCAGAGTTCGTGGCTTCCTCAGTCTGTCTCGATAGTCCATCAGCATTGCTGTGGTCTCTCCCACACTGGCGGGAGGTTATTTGGCATGTCGAGGTCTTGTGATGCAGCGGGAATGAGTCCTTGGCTTCGGGTTGTGACACTGGTCCAGTGGCACACCAACCCTGCTCCTAAGTTGTTTCCCAGCAACACATCCACAGGTAGGTGTCGCACTACCCCCACATCCACCATTCCCTTGCTGTGTCCCCAGTCTAAATGTAGTCGGGCTGTTCGAATGTTCAGAGATTCTCCTCCAGCTATATGGACTCGAATGTGCCCGGCATTCCCTGGCGAAGTGTCCCCTGCGTCCGCAGTTATAGCAGCTTAATCAACCTCGTCCTGATGTGGGCCGTACTTGGGGTTTTGGGGGACCTCCCCCTCTTTTCTCGCCCCCAGCATTCCAGCCCCATTGCAGTGCACTGTTCACAGGTTGGAAATGCGGATGACGTGGACCCGAATGGGCCCGGCATTCCCTGGCGAAGTGTCCCATGCGTCCACAGTTATGGCAGCTTAATCCCCTTTGCCCTGATGCTGGCCGTACTTGGGGTTTTTGGAGACCTCCCCCTCTTTGTAGAGTACAAAATCCTTGCAGTTCCTCCCCTCGCTGGACCATGGGTCTCGCTGGCCTCTCGGGAAGCACCTGTTCCCGATTTGCCGGAGCTGTTCTCCCACACCGCCCTGGACGATTGGCAGACCAATCATCAGCCAATCTTGCAGCCTCCTCCAGACTCCGTGGTTTTCTATCCGCCACCCATTCCTTTATGTCACGTGGGAGCTTGGACATAAATTGCTCCCGCATGAATATATCCAAGACATGTTCAGCTTCCAAAGCTCCCAGTCCTTCGATCCACCGAGCACATGCTGTACGTAATGTGTTGGCAAACTCCCGTTGCGTATGTGCATTGGGCTTTTCAGTCTCCTGAAACTTCCTCAGGTAGGTTTCAGGTGTGACGGCATACCTCTCCAGTAATGCGCTGCGAATGGTAGCGTAACACCTCTGATCCCCAGAAGACAAGTTATTAAAAGCTTCTCTCGCTTTCCCGGTCAGGCCAACTCTCAAAAATCTCGGCCAGTCCTCAATGGACACCTCATGAAGCAGGCAGAGGTTCTCAAATAATCGAAGATGGTCATCAATACCCGTGGTGTCTTCATTAAACTGTGGTATGTCCCGGTACCTCAAAGATGCGGGTCCCTCTCTCCCGTTATCCACTGTCATCTGCGCAGAGGGTGGTGGGGTTACAGCTACATGGACACCCAGATATTTGCTTATCACAGCCGCCCGTTCTCTTTCTGTGGCCCGCTCTACTAGTGCGCCAGCACCCGCCCCAACTCGGTCAATTGATCCTCTGCCATCGGAATGATTGCCCGCGGCTGTTGTCCGTCCACTGGGCTGTCCTCTTCTACATCTGGACTGATCTCCTCCTGTGGGTGTTCTCGATCCCACTCGTCCAAGCATTGTATTAGGGCCATCCGGTTGTCCGACATCGACCACTCCAGCTCTCTCCCAGAGCACAGGGCTCTCAGCTGCTCCTACTCGAGTCTCTTGTAGATGGAGTCTGCCATCTCTTCTGCCAAGTCACCATCAGTAACTTTCTCTGTTACGCTGTTCAGAGATAGGTGATCCCACCGCTGCCACCACTTGTGAAGATCTAGAGTTGTTGGTGTTAGTAATCACCTAGGCAGGTTAACGATGCAGCAAGTTTTATTTGTATCCATACAAGCATTTCAGTAAGTCCAGGTAGATGACCCCAATGTAATGCCCCCAGTCCACGGGATCAGCAACAAGTCAGTAAAAATAGTCCATGGGATCATTCCTAGGGGAATATAGATCTCACGACCGAAGCCCGAGAAAACTTAGTTCCAAGTTCGATAGTCCATTCATGGGTTCCAGGAGTGGCCTTAACTCTGCTCCTTTCGCTTCAGATCCCCAGACACAACTGCACTCCCCCATCAAGTCTCTCAACTCTACTCCCAACCCCCTAAGCAATGTACATTGAATTCACAGCCAGTGAAGTCTCCGGCCAGTCTGGAGTGGTGTGAACCCAAGTGGCCCCCTGCCGAGAGAAAGACACATATTCCCCCACCAGATAAGGTCATTGCATGTAAATACAACATAAATTGAGGTAACTAGTCATCTGTGCTGGGAAAGTATTTCAGTTCCTCACAATGTGCTCGATAGAGAGAAGTCTGGAGACGCTGCCCGCAGCTCCTGTGTAATCACCAACCAATGACATCCCCGATGTGGTCGATGGAGACAAGTCTGGAGATGCTGCCGTCAGCTCCTGAGTGATCACCGACCATTGACCTCCCCGATGTGCTCGATAGAGAGAAGTCTGGAGATGCTGCCAGCAGCTCCTGTGTAATCACCGACCAATAATGTCCACTATGTGCTCGATAGAGAGAAGTCTGAAGATGCTGCCGTCAGCTCCTGTGTAATCACTGACCAATGACGTCCCCGATGTGCTTGATAGAGAGAAGTCCGGAGACGCTGCCGTCAGCTCCTGTGTAATCACCGACCAATGACGTCCACGATGTGCTCGATAGAGAGAAGTCTGGAGATGCTGCCGTCAGCTCTTGTGTAATCACCGACCAATAACGTCCACCATGTGCTCGATAGAGAGAAGTCTGGAGACGCTGCCCGCAGCTCCTGTGTAATCACCAACCAATGACGTCCCCGATGTGCTCGATGGAGACAAGTCTGGAGATGCTGCCGTCAGCTCTTGTGTAATCACTGACCAATGACGTCCCCGATGTGCTTGATAGAGAGAAGTCCGGAGACGCTGCCGTCAGCTCCTGTGTAATCACCGACCAATGACGTCCCCGATGTGCTCGATAGAGAGAAGTCTGGAGACGCTGCCCGCAGCTCCTGTGTAATCACCAACCAATGACGTCCCCGATGTGCTCGATGGAGGCAAGTCTGGAGATGCTGCTGTCAGCTCCTATGTAATCACTGACCAATGACGTCCCCAATGTGCTCGATGGAGACAAGTCTGGAGACACTGCCGGCAGCTCCTGTGTAATCACCAACCAATGATGTTCCTGATAGACACAAGTCCGGAGACGCTGCAGCCATGGGAGCAGGTTTACACCACACAGGCGCTCACAGTAGTATGAGGATCACGCAGCCTGGGGTTGTTGTGTGGAAATCGGTTCCTGGGACGCTTTGTAGAAATGGCTGCACCACTGGGACCACCAATAAATCAATTTAACCCCAAGCTGTTAGTGACTGGGAATGAAGACTAGAGGGGTCCAGCTTCCGCACATTATGTGCCCACCCACCTTAAGCCCTGCATTAGGACCTTGTGAAGGCCTCTTCAATGATCTAAGACCACCGCTCTCAAGGGAAATTATGGGGCTGATCAAGATGGCAATAGAGGCTGCAATGGAGGTCTGTCTTCTCCAGTGATGAGTTCGGCTTTTGTCTTGGATGCAGTGATGGTTGTGGATTGGTCTGGAGACGACATGGACAAGCCCTCATTTGTGGGACAACCATTAATGACCTCAGTGAGAGCAGCTGAGGCCGGAGGTGCCGGGATTTCTGCACGAGGCTCACACGCCAGACTGGAGAATCCAGAGGTTGTGATGATGTTCATGCTTCCTGTTAGCAGCGGATTAATCAGCGTAACATCCAGAGTCAGCAACACAGAATGTAGATTTATTCATATCCAGGTTGAACAGCTTACAGCATGAAATGTGATCAGTCTGGTATCAGCTGTGGCTTGCAGCATGGGAGCATTACAACAACAAGAAGGGAAGAGAAGGAGCGGGCATCCTGTCTGTTTTTATTTTTTTTGTCACTGAACTTTGTTAACAATCTCACAATATATAAAACAGTACAGTAGTAGTTGTTGCAATACATACAGATGCATTATTCCAACACCCCCACTCAACAACTACTTATCCTCTTAGTCCCAGTGTGGTTCTCAATTCTTGGAACCTGGCTCATGGCAATGGCTTTGTCATAATGTCAGCTGCCATCTTATCAGTTTCACAATAGACGAACTGAATTATACCACGATCTATCAAATCATGTAAATGATGATGTCTGACGTCAATGTGCTTGGTTCTAGCACTGATCTTTTCATTGCATGCAAGTTTAATGCATCCTTGGTTGTCCTCATAAATCACCGTCGGCTGAGTTGACGGTGTGCCAAGATCATCCATCAATTGTCTTATCCAAATGACCTCCTGGCTTGCATAGGCTGCGGACACATACTCCGCTTCTGTAGATGACAAGGCAACAGACACTTGTTTCCTACTAGACCAGGAGAGTAAACTTTCTCCAACTTTAAACAAGTATCCGCTTGTGGATTTACGATCATGCGAATCACCAGCCCAATCTGCATCTACATAGCCGGTGAGTTCTAGATCTCCCGTTGCAGACAGCTTTAAATTTACATCTTGCGTTTCTTTTAAATATCGGAGAAGTCTCTTAACAGCATTCCAGTCTCTTTGGCGTGGTTTTTCCTCATGTCTGCAAAGGATTCGAACTGTTGTTGTGATATCCGGTGGAGTCATAGTTGATATGTATAGAAGTGCCCCCACTCATTGTATGGCAACAGGTCATCTTCTCCTTCCAGCTTCAGGTAGGATGGTTCCATTGGGGTTGATATACCTTTGGCTTCTAACATTCCAAACTGATTCAGAATCGAATTAATTTTTGCACTTTGGTTTAGAAGAAAACTTCCATCTTCCTCTCTCTGGATTTGGATACCTAGATAATATGTCACATTTCCAAGGTTTTTCGTTTCAAAATGCTGGTTCAGAATTTCAGCCATTTTTCCAAGTTCTGCATCTTCCTGATGAACTACAATCACATCGTCCACATATAAGAGAATATACATCCACTTTCCATCTGTATATTTTGTGTATAAGCATGGATCCGCTTGACCTCTTTTAAAACCTTCTTCCAACAAGACCTTATTCATCTTGGTATTCCATGCTCTTGCTGATTGCTTAAGACCATAAAGGGATTTTTGTAGTTTGCAAACAAGATTCTCTTCACCCCCTATTACATAACCTTCATGTTGAGTGATGTATAAGTCCTCCTCAATGTCACCATTTAAAAAGGCAGTTTTTATATCCAAATGTCTGACATTCATCTTTTGTACAGCAGCTACAGCTAACAAAGCTCTGAACGTGGTCTGTTTAGCGACTGGAGCAAACGTAGCATCGTAATCTTCGCCATACTTCTGAGAATATCCTTTTGCCACCAACCTTGCTTTAAATCTGTGGACTTTACCTTCAGAGTCATATTTGGTTTTGAAGACCCACTTACACTTGATTGCCTTTTTGCCCTGTGGCAGCTTGGTGAGTTTCCAAGTTTGAAGTTGATGAAGTGAGTTGATTTCCTCATTAGCAGCATTGATCCACTTTGTTCTTTCATGGACAGGTAGTTCTTGCATTTCATCCCATGACTGCGGCTCTGATTCAGGTAGTGTCTTGACTATGTAGGATAGACGTTTAGCTGGTACGCCTCTGTTTGATCTTGAAGATCTCCTGATTTCAGATTCACCTGATTTTTCTGTTGTTCCTTCAGTGGTTGAAGAATCCAGCCAGACCTCTACATCCTCCTTGTTATTGTCTTGTAATTGTGACTTCAGCTGGACTACTGGCGTGATGTCACAAAACTTGGGGGACACAAAGTTCTTATCAATCACTACATCTCTACTTATTGTGACCTTGTTTGTTTCTGGGTGTAGAATCCTATAACCTTTCTGGGTTTCACTGTAGCCTACCAGGATCCCTTCCTTAGCGTGAGATTCCTACTTAGTTCGCCTTTCTTTGGGAACATGTACAAGCGCTTTACTTCCGAATATTCTTATATGATGGAGTTTTGGCTTTCTGCTGTTCCATTGCTCAAACGGAGTTTTCTCTGTAGCTTTACCTGGTAGTCTGTTCTGAAGATAGCAAGCTGTCATGATTGCTTCACCCCAATATGCTGGGGGCAGATTTGCATCAAACAACATACTTCTTCCACTTTCACAGAGTGTTCGGTTCCTTCTTTCCGCGACACCATTTTGCTCAGGATTGTACGGTACAGTGGTCTGAAATAGGATTCCATTTTTCTTTAAAATGCTCTGTGTCTCATTACTTGTGTATTCAGTCGCATTATCTGCACGTAGAATCTTTGGCATTCTCCCAAATTTATTATATACCTCAGCTAGATATACTTCAAGTTTCTCTGGAACTTCTTTCTTGCTGTGAAGCAGATGGACAACTGTTGTCAAATTGGTACTATAGGTTCTATGGAACTCGGTAGCATGGGTCAGAGAAGACAGACACAGTATATGTTCAAAGGTTCAGTATTGTATTGTAGCAACAGGTCACAGTTAGAGTTGAGCGATACCGTCCGATACTTCAAAGTATCGTATCGGATGGTATCGACCGATCTTTAAAAAAAGTATCGGTATCGCCGATTCCGATACCGGAAGTCCCATTCAAGTCTATGGGACTTCCGGTATCGGAATAAGAAAAACCCTTTCCTGCCCTTGTACAGCCTCTCTGGGGTCTGTACGGGCCTTTCGGGGGGCTGTGCCGGCCTGCCAGGGGGTCTGTGCAGGCTCCGGTGGTCTGTGCCGGCCTGCCGGTGGTCTGTGCAGGCTCCGGGGGGCTGTGCCGGCCTGCCGGGGGGCTGTGCCGGCCTGCCGGGGGGCTGTGCCTGCCTGCCGGGGGGCTGTACCTGCCTGCCGGTGGTCTGTGCAGGCTCCGGGGGTCTGTGCAGGCATCGTCCGATGGGACTACAAGTCCCATCGGGCGATGCCTGCTACCATGACAGTGATTGACACATTAGCCAATGATGGGACAGTAGTAGTCCCATCATCCGGCTAATGTGTTAAATGTAAAAAAAAAAAAAAAAAAATTACATGCTACATACATACAACATGCATACTACATACATGCTACATTCATACTACATAAATACTACATTCATACTACATGCATGCTACATACATACTACATGCTACATACATACTACATACATACTACATATATACTACATACATGCTACATATATACTACATGCATGCTACATACATACTACATATATACTACATGCATGCTACATACATACTGCATGCTACATGCATGCTACATACATACTACATACATACTACATGCTACATACATACCACATATATACTACATACATACAATACATTCATACAATACATACATAGACATACAGTACATATAACAGAGTAACATACTTACCAATACTTGTCACATTGTTCCCCGAAGCCATTGTCTTTTCCGGAATAAATATTAACATAACAAACCACAAAAATACTCACCCACGATCCGAAGCAGTCCACGAGTGTGTCCCACGACGATCTTGGGTAGAGAACTGCAGCATCAGCTGTTGCTGCCGTTCTCTACGGGCTGCAGGAATCCAATGACGGAAGGTAGGTATCCTTCCGCACTGTATTCCTCCGCCACTTAAAAAAAAAAAAAGTCCCTAGTCTCACTTTATGCCATTGCTGTGTGGGAAATTACCTTGATGTCCAGGGCGGCACAGAAGCTTCGCCAAAATTTTGAGGTAAATTGGACCCCTCGATCTGATATCACTTCGTCAGGAACTCCATGTAGCCGAAAAACATTTTGTACGATGAGGTCCGCTGTCTGTTTGGCTTTCGGAAGACCGATACAGGGAATGAAATGGGCAGCCTTGGTCAAACGGTCGACCACTACTAGGATAGTGTTTTTCCCCTTAGAAGTAGGCAATTCTACAATGAAATCCATTGAAACAGACCCCCAAGGGCGAGATGGAATAGGGAGGGGTTGTAACAGTCCCGTAGGTGAGGAGCGGGGAACCTTTGATCTTGCACATACCTCACATGACGAGACGTAATGCTGAACATCTCTCCGGTAGGTCGGCCACCAAAAGAAGCGAGGCAAGAATTCCTGAGTCTTCTGGACTCCTCTATGACCGGCGATCTTTGAGTCATGCATTAATTTTAGTACACTTAGTCTGACCGTTTCTGGAATATACAGGCGTTGCCCCTGAAACCAAAGTCTGTTTTTCAAGGTTAGGTTTACCTGATTGGGGGGTCGGATCAGTAGTGGGTCTCCAGCGTAGGCTTCCTTAATACCTGTTAATAGATCTTGATTGTGTAGCACTCCTATGAAGTTTCTTTCTGAGAGTATAGTCCTCGGAGGTAATGCTGGAGTTACGTTTCCTGAGTGAATCCTAGATAGTGCATCGGCCTTCCCATTACGAAAGCCTGGCCTGTAGGAAACAATGAAGTCAAACTGATTAAGAAATAAAGTCCATCGGGCCTGTCTAGGTTTTAGACACCTTGCCGATCTCATGAATTCGAGGTGCCGATGATCCGTAAATACAACAATCTGGTGAGATGCTCCCTGTAGTAGATGCCTCCATTCCTGGAATGCGGTTATAATGGCCAATAGCTCTTTATTCCCGACATCGTAATTTCTCGCTGCGGGCGACAATTTCTGGGAAAGAAAGGCACAAGGGTGTAAAAGATCTTTCTCACCTGTTCTTTGCGAGAGTATGGCCCCTATCGCACAGTCGGAAGCGTCTACTTCCATTATGAAAGCTCGATCCGGATCCGGGTGTACGAGGATCGGTGCTGATGTGAATTTAGCTTTTAACTTGGAAAATGCTGTCTGTGCTTGCGGTGACCAGACAAATGGTATCTTCTTCCGGGTCAATTGGGTGATGGGTATGACGATCTCCGAAAAATTTTTAATGAATCGTCTGTAAAAATTGGCGAATCCAATAAATCGTTGTACTTCTTTCACAGACTTGGGAATTGGCCAATCCTGAATGGCTTGAGTTTTACTGGCATCCATGCTGAGACCCTGAGGAGAGATAACATACCCCAAGAATTGGATTTCCGTCTTGTGAAATTCGCATTTCTCCAACTTGATATACAAGTGATTCTGCCGTAGACGATCCAAGACTACTCTCACGTGCTGCTGATGCTCCTCGATGTTGCTGGAAAAGATCAAAATGTCATCCAAATAAACAACAACAAAAATATCGAGTATGTCTCTGAAAATGTCATTCACCAAGTGTTGAAATGTAGCCGGCGCATTACGGAGACCAAAAGACATGACGAGGTACTCAAAATGCCCATAGCGTGACCGGAAGGCTGTTTTCCACTCGTCACCGGGGCGGATCCGTACTAGATTATATGCTCCACGGAGATCTAATTTCGTGAAGATTTTAGAGTGTCGCACCCTTTCAAGTAGTTCAGGAATTAATGGAAGTGGATAGGAGTTCCTGATCGTAATTTTGTTGAGTTCTCGGTAATCAATACATGGGCGGAGTGAACCATCCTTTTTTTTTTACGAAGAAGATTGGGGCACCCGCTGGAGAGGAAGATGGTCGTATAAATCCCTTGGCTAGGTTCTCATCGATATACTCCTTGAGGGCTTTTAGTTCTGGCCCAGCCAAAGGGTAAATGTTACCGAACGGAATCGCGGCACCAGGTAGCAGTTCCACTGGGCAATCGTACGGCCGATGTGGAGGTAATTTGTCTGCATTTTTTTGTCACATACATCGATGAAATCCTGATACTCTATTGGTAGATTTAGGTCAACTGAGCATGCTGACCCAACTAAAGCTGGTTCTTTAGATGATATCTGTCTTCTTGGAAACTGTATTTCTTTCGTCTCCCAATTGATAGTAGGGTTTTGCAGTCGTAGCCATGGTAATCCTAGGATTATGGGAAAATGAGGGGAAGAAATTAACAAGAAGGACAGTCTTTCTGAGTGATCCGCCCCCATACGGACTTTCAATGACGTTGTTTCAAGGTCTACGGGCCCGGATACCTTTGTGAACATATACTGTGTTTTTTAGCGAATGTAATGTCCATAAAATTGCCGCTGGCCCCTGAGTCAACCATAGCGAAACTAGTAATCCACTGGGACTGGGTCCATATCTTGATGGGGATATAACAGTGCGAGTCCTTCCTTGAGCCGTCCAAGGTCGAAGTAGTGGAACTTACTGATGAGATGGCTGCATTCACCGGTGAGAATATTTCTGAAGTACAGTCGGAGAAGTCGTGATTCCAGTCGACTATTTCCTTCCTAGGAGGGTTTGAGTGGGAAACTACTGAAGATACATCCGAAAAGTCACATTCTATTACCGCAGCCGTGGTCTTGCGATTCTTACCGGGACAATTTGAAATATAGTGACCTGATTTTCCACAATAGAAGCATAAATTTTCTTTAAAACGGTGCTCCTTGCGTGGGTCAGGAGGACTTCTCCGGACTGCATCGACCTGCATAGGTTCTGACTCAACCGGGAGGAAAGACTTGTTCTGAGCTTCCCTGGAGGGAGACGGCAAGGTTAAAAAATTACTGCGGTTAGCATCTGCCCATCTCTCTTGCCGGCGTTCTGCAAGACGAATATCAATACGAATGCAATGGTTTATGAAGTCTCCCAGGGCAGTGGGTGACTCGCCTCTAGCCAATTCGTCTTTAATTGCGGCAGATAACCCCCTCCTAAACACTGCGTATTTTGCTGAGTCGCACCATGTGGTATCCAACACCCACCTCCGAAATTCCATCGCGTATTCTACGACAGGACGCTTTCCCTGATGGAGGGCCAGCAATGCGGTTTCTGCTGTGGCACTTCGGTTGGGGTCATCGAACATCTGACACATTGCGGAAATAAAGTCATTTAAAGAATTCAAACAGACATCATTAGTTTCAATCAGGGGATTTGCCCAAGCAAGAGCCTTGTTGGTTAACAGCATTATCATAGCTAACACCTTTTCTCGTCCTGTTGGAAACTGAGCCGCATGCGCAGCAAAATACAGCTGACACTGATTTAGGAACCCTCGGAACTTTTCTCTTTCGCCACCGAACCTGAATGGTGGGAGTTTAGGGAAAGCTGGAATCGAAGGTGGGGTTGCGGCTGGGGCTGAAACTGTAGTCTCTAGTTTTGAGAGACGAGTAGCTAACGCCTGAATGGACGTATCGGCTATGGTAGCATTATGGTTAGCTTGAGTCTCTAGTGCCGACAATTTTGTTTTGGTAGCCTGAAGCTCCCCTTGAAGTCCTGAGATAAATGTGCATATCTTTTTAAGGTGTACTTCCACAGAATCTGACCCAGCGAGCTCCATATTATTGGCTTGTGTATCCTGTCAAATTGGTACTATAGGTTCTATAGAACTCGGTAGCATGGGTCAGAGAAGACAGACACAGTATATGTTCAAAGGTTCAGTATTGTATTGTAGCAACAGGTCACAGTACTATGCAAAGATAGTTCAAGGGTATTGCAGGAAGCAGGCTTCAGTATTACACGGTAAGCAGATATAAGTTCTGGCAACAGGTAGAGTCTGTACGAACCAACTGGCGAGAGTCTGAGGTCCGGGAGCACACAGTCCTAAAGTCCTGAGCCTGGACCAGGCTTCAAGCGGAGAGCAGGCCGCAGAGATGAATGAAGCAGAGCAGATCCGGACAGGAGAGGCGGTCAGGCAGGACGGCAGGTAAGTAACAAACGGGGAATCCCGAGGTATAGAAGAAGCAGGCACAATGCGAGTTCTCCAAGCTTGGCAGCAGGTGAAAATCCAGATACACAAGCACAGGTATAATGTGCTGAGTCCCTTTTGTACACAGCAGGCAGGAAGCAGGAAGAGTCAAACAGGAACAAGATGGCCCCTTGTGAAGCTACTTACTCCATCTTTGATAAGGGCAAAAGTAAGGGCAAAGTCAAACAGAACAGGAACATGGCTCAGAGCCTCACAACTGTATATCTTGAATGATCATCAATAAATGTGAGAAAATATCTCTTCTTCCCAGGAGTCTGAGTGCTCATTGGACCACAGACATTGTGTATATTAAATCTAGTGTCTGTTCTGTTCTTGTTGTACTTCTCTTAGGAAAAGCTTCTCTAGACATTTTCCCTTTGATGCAGCTAGTACATTTCATTATCTGATTACATAGATCAATTGTAATGTCCTCAGCTAGTTGCTTTTGAACTACCTTCCTTATTGCTTCTGGGTCTCTGTGTGCTAGGCGCCTATGCCATACATGAATGCAGTTATTGTGCCTTTCTTCCTGAGCAGTGTACACACACTCTTTGCATTTAAGCCGGTAAAGTTCATTTGTGATTTTTCCTTCTGCTAGTGTGTGGCCCTCTTTTGAGATGATGCAGCTATCATGCTTAAATGTAACTTCATTTCCTTGTTTTGTGAGTTTCTTCACAGATAGTAAATTACTCTCAAGACTAGGCACATAGAGCACATCTTTTTCTGGGATCTTCTTGCTTTGTGTTGGTGAGATTTGGCAATCAATATAACCATCTCCTATACCTTGTGAAGTCATGTACTGACCATTAGCCATAATCACTTTCTCTGACTTACTTTGGTTAAGCTTAGAAAAGAAGTCCCTGTTATTAGTCATGTGACGAGTTGCTCCAGAGTCTATACACCATGCATGCTTTGATGTATTTACACTGACAGTAAATGCAGTTTCAGTATTCACAGAATCATTTTCTGCAGACACAGCACTTTTAATCCTTTGAAGACTGCTTTGCTTTTTCAGCTGATTCATTCTAGCTTTCCAGACTCTGCAGTCGGCTTTCAAATGTCCTGATTTCTTGCAAACAAAACATTCACATGTTTCTTTTAGATGCTTTCTGTTATCATTTAGATTTTGTGTCTGTAAAGCAGATTCTGCATCGCATGTCCTGCTGTTTACACCTTCAGCTTTCCGCTTATATTCATCTATGAGCTTCCCTCTGACATACTCCAATGTAAGCTCATCATCTGGGCGCGCATCTAGTGCGGTTACAAGCGTGTCATAGTTTTCTGGAAGACCACTAAGCAGTAATGCGGCTACATGAAAGTCCTTCAAATCTTCCCCAATGCCTCTCAGGCGTTCTACAATCTCTATAATGCTTGTTATGTAGACCTGCATATCCTGGCCATTCTGTAGTTTAGACTGGTACAATTTTCTCATGAGATAAAGTTTATTGCTTATATTTATCCTCTCATGCACCTCTTGCAGCTGCTCCCACATTTCTCTTGCAGTTTCACTTTTACACACATGCACAATCTGATCATCATCTATACTGAGTGATATGGTACTTTGTGCTTTCTGATCCATCTCTATCCACTCCTGTGATACTGGGTCAGGTTCAGGCTCCTGTGTGTATTTCCACGAACCTTCTCTTATCAGCAGCATTTTCACTTTGAATTTCCAGGATTGATAATTCTGGTTAGTGAGACTTGGTACTGTAAACTTCATGGAGTTGCTGCTGCTGGTGGCCATCTTTGCCGTCTTCCTTTCTTTTCTTTTCTCTGTGCTCTGGGGATCTGGGACTCTAGGACTCTGGGCCCATAACCTGTTAGCAGCGGATTAATCAGCGTAACATCCAGAGTCAGCAACACAGAATGTAGATTTATTCATATCCAGGTTGAACAGCTTACAGCATGAAATGTGATCAGTCTGGTATCTGCTGTGGCTTGCAGCATGGGAGCATTACAACAACAAGGGAAGATGAGGGGGCATCCTGCCTGTTTTGGTTTTTTTTGTCACTGAACTTTGTTAACAATCTCACAATATGCACAATTGTCATGTGGTATACAGTCTATCTAGAGTCTAACGCATGGGTATAATAAGACACATGAGACATAAGCTTCTTAAGCATTTCTTGTATTACTCCATACAAGTAGTGCAGTAGCAGGATAGTTGCAGAGTTAGGCAAACAACCAACGATATTCAGAGTCTATTACTTTCCTGTCAGAAGTAGCTGGCAAGCAGAAGGGTTCTGTGTCCACAAATGGTTCCAAGCAGAGGAGATCCAGGCTTCACAGACCAAGTCACAAACTGGGAATAGAGCTGATTCAGGAGCACAGGTGAATCAGCTGGAGCTGATTAAAAGGACAATTGGCAGGAAACAGGGCAGGGACATCATAGCTGAGTACTCCATGTTATTTGAGGGCAAAGTCACTGCACATGCCAGGAAACAAGATGGCCAACGACAAGCTGAGGACTCCATATTGGTTGAGGGCAAAAGTCAATGCACAGTCCAGGAAACAAGATGGCCGACACACTAAATGCGAAGATAACGGATCTAGCATAAAAGTCCAAAAACATTACAACAATATATAAAACAGTACAGTAGTAGTTGTTGCAATACACACAGATCAATATGCATTATTCCAACACTTCAACCATGTGCAGATCGGTGACGTCTGTCCGGTGATCTCCATCATCCACCACTTCTCCTCCTAGGGACTTTGACTTTAGGACTAAGTTTTTGAGGGTATAAAGGAGGTGAGGTCTCATTATATACAGAATGCTCATCTGTTACCTCTATATCGGTCCGCAGCTCACGTAGACCCTCTATGCCCTGTACAGGTGGGGACGGCCCGGTATATGGCCCCTGAGGTCCTCGAATCCCGGGTGAACCTGGAGGATATGGAGTCGTTCAAGCAGATGGATGTTTACTCCTTGGCTCTGGTGTTGTGGGAGATGGTGTCCCGGTGTGAGGCTGTAGGTGAGTCTGTAGGGGGAGGCTGTAGGTGAGGATGTAGGAGAGGCTGTAGGGGAGGCTGTAGGGGAGGCTGTAGGGGAGTCTGTAGGGGGAGGCTGTAGGGGGAGGCTGTAGGTGAGGATGTAGGAGAGGCTGTAGGGGAGGCTGTAGGGGAGGCTGTAGGTGAGTCTGTAGGGGGAGGCTGTAGGGGAGGCTGCAGGTGAGTCTGTAGGGGAGTCTGTAGGGGAGGCTGTAGGGTGAGACTGTAGGTGAGTCTGTAGGGGGGAGGCTGTAGGTGAGTCTGTAGGGGGAGGCTGTAGGTGAGTCTGTAGGTGTGGATGTAGGAGAGGCTGTAGGTGAGTCTGTAGGGGAGTCTGTAGGGGAGGCTGTAGGTGAGTCTGTAGGTGACTCTAGGTGAGTCTGTAGGTGAGGATGTAGGAGAGGCTGTAGGTGAGGCTGTAGGGGAGGCTGTAGGTGAGGCTGTAGGGGAGGCTGTAGGGGAGTCTGTAGGGGGAGGCTGTAGGGGGAGGCTGTAGGAGGCTGTAGGTGAGTCTGTAGGGGGAGGCTGTAGGTGAGTCTGTAGGGGGAGGCTGTAGGTGAGTCTGTAGGGGAAGCTGTAGGGTGAGGCTGTAGGTGAAGGCTGTAGGTGAGTCTGTAGGTGAGGATGTAGGAGAGGCTGTAGGGAAGGCTGTAGGGGAGGCTGTAGGTGAGTCTGTAGGGGAGGCTGTGGGAGAGGCTGTAGGTGAGGATGTAGGTGAGTCTGTAGGGGGAGTCTGTAGGTGAGTCTGTAGGGGGAGGCTGTATGTGAGTCTGTAGGGGGAGGCTGTAGGTGAGTCTGTAGGGGGAGGCTGTATGTGAGTCTGTAGGGGGAGGCTGTAGGTGAGGCTGTAGGGGAGACTGTAGGGGAGGCTGTAGGAGAGGCTGTAGGTGAGTCTGTAGGGTGAGGCTGCAGGGGGAGGCTGTAGGTGAGGCTGTAGGGGAGACTGTAGGAGAGGCTGTAGGTGAGTCTGTAGGGGAGGCTGTAGGTGAGTCTGTAGGGGGAGGCTGTAGGTGAGTCTGTAGGGGGAGGCTGTAGGAGGCTGTAGGTGAGTCTGTAGGGGAGGCTGTAGGTGAGTCTAGAGGGGAGGCTGTAGGTGAGTCTGTAGGGTGAGTCTGTAGGAGAAGCTGTAGTTGAGTCTGTAGGGGAGGCTGTAGGGTGAGACTGTAGGGGAGGCTGTAGGAGAGGCTGTAGGTGAGTCTGTAGGGGAGGCTGTAGGGGAGGCTGTAGGGTGAGGCTGTAGGGGAGACTAGGTGAGTCTGTAGGGGGATGCTGTAGGTGAGTCTGTAGGGGGAGGCTTAGGTGAGTCTGTAGGGGAGGCTGTAGGGTGAGGCTGTAGGGGGAGGCTGTTAGGTGAGGCTGTAGGGGGAGGCTGTAGGTGAGGCTGTAGGGGAGGCTGTAGGGGAGGCTGTAGGGGAGGCTGTAGGTGAGTCTGTAGGGGGAGGCTGTAGGTGAGTCTATAGGGGAGGCTGTAGGGGGAGGCTGTAGCCGGAGGCTGTAGGGGGAGGCTGTAGGTGAGTCTATAGGGGAGGCTGTGGGGGAGGCTGTAGGGTGAGGCTGTAGGGGAGACTGTAGGGTGAGGCTGTAGGGGAGGCTGTAGGGTGAGGCTGTAGGAGAGGCTGTAGGTGAGTCTGTAGGGGAGGCTGTAGGTGAGTCTGTAGGTGAGTCTGTAGGGGGAGGCTGTAGGTGAGTCTGTAGGGGAGTCTGTAGGAGAGGCTGTAGGGGAGGCTGTAGGGTGAGGCTGTAGGGGAGACTAGGTGAGTCTGTAGGGTGAGACTGTAGGTGAGTGTGTAGGGTGAGGCTGTAGGGGAGGCTGTAGGGTGAGGCTGTAGGGGAGGCTGTAGGATGAGTCTGTAGGTGAGTCTGTAGGGGAGGCTGTAGGTGAGTCTGTAAGAGAGACTGTAGGGGAGGCTGTAGGAGAGGCTGTAGGTGAGTCTGTAGGGGAGGCTGTAGGGTGAGTCTGTAGGGGAGGCTGTAGGGTGAGACTGTAGGTGAGTGTGTAGGGTGAGGCTGTAGGGGAGGCTGTAGGGTGAGGCTGTAGGGGAGGCTGTAGGATGAGTCTGTAGGGGAGTCTGTAGGGGAGGCTGTAGGGGAGACTGTAGGTGAGTCTGTAGCTGAGTCTGTAAGAGAGACTGTAGGGGAGTCTGTAGGGGGAGGCTGTAGGGGAGGCTGTAGGAGAGGCTGTAGGTGAGTCTGTAGGGGAGGCTGTAGGGGAGTCTGTAGGGTGAGGCTGTAGGGGAGGCTGTAGGTGAGTCTGTAGGGGAGGCTGTAGGGTGAGGCTGTAGGTGAGTCTGTAAGAGAGACTGTAGGGGAGTCTGTAGGGTGAGTCTGTAGGTTAGTCTGTAGGAGAGGCTGTAGGGGAGTCTGTAGGTGAGTCTGTAGGGGAGGCTGTAGGGGGAGGCTGTAGGAGAGGCTGTAGGTGAGGCTGTAGGGTGAGTCTGTAGGGTGAGGCTGTAGGGGAGTCTGTAGGGGAGGCTGTAGGAGAGGCTGTAGGGGAGGTTGTAGGGTGAGTCTGTAGGGGAGGTTGTAGGGTGAGTCTGTAGGGGAGTCTGTAGGGTGAGGCTGTAGGTGAGTCTGTAGGAGAGGCTGTAGGTGAGTCTGTAGGAGAGGCTGTAGGGTGAGGCTGTAGGGGAGTCTGTAGGGTGAGGCTGTAGGTGAGTCTGTAGGAGAGGTTGTAGGGTGAGTCTGTAGGGGGAGGCTGTAGGGGAGTCTGTAGGGTGAGGCTGTAGGGGGAGGCTGTAGGAGAGGCTGTAGGTGAGTCTGTAGGGGGAGGCTGTAGGGGAGGTTGTAGGGTGAGGCTGTAGGAGAGGCTGTAGGGTGAGTCTGTAGGGTGAGTCTGTAGGGTGAGTCTGTAGGGGAGTCTGTAGGGTGAGGCTGTAGGTGAGTCTGTAGGGGGAGGCTGTAGGGGAGGTTGTAGGGTGAGGCTGTAGGGGAGTCTGTAGGAGAGGCTGTAGGTGAGTCTGTAGGGTGAGGCTGTAGGGGAGTCTGTAGGAGAGGCTGTAGGTGAGTCTGTAGGGTGAGGCTGTAGGGGAGTCTGTAGGAGAGGCTGTAGGGTGAGGCTGTAGGGGAGTCTGTAGGGGAGTCTGTAGGGTGAGGCTGTAGGGGAGTCTGTAGGGTGAGTCTGTAGGGTGAGTCTGTAGGGTGAGGCTGTAGGGGAGTCTGTAGGAGAGGCTGTAGGTGAGTCTGTAGGGGAGTTTGTAGGGTGAGGCTGTAGGGGAGGTTGTAGGGTGAGGCTGTAGGGGAGGCTCTCGGGATTCCTGATAGTTTTACCATAATCTCCAGCTCTCATGTTTCTCAGCGGATCGTACATTATAATCCAGGGGCTGCCGTTTTCATCTTGAGCAGCGCTCTCCTGCCTTCGACTTTCTAGTTGTCGCCTTGACATGCTGGGAGTTGTAGTCTTTTCAGCAGCAAGAAAGTCCCGGTGTCTGGAGCAAACATTGACAGTAATGGGGAGTGCTCTGGATCTCTGCTGCGACTGACGTCTTAGCGCACCAGCTCCTGCCCTGCGCACTCGGCCCCTGGGATCCTGCGATCTCTCGGTGCTCCCCTGGATGTTGGGGTTCCCCAGGGTTATATGTTAGAGCCTCTCTTCACTCGCTGATGGCACCTGCACCCAGGGGTGTAACTACAAAGTTATGGACCCCTGTGCGAACATTCAAATGGGCCCCCCCCAAAGCCAAAATATTTTCACCACCCCCGGGATAGCCCCCCCTTAGTGAGAATTTGGGTAGAAAATGATTACATTCGTTAGATCTTTGTTAGATCCGGTTTGATCAACCAAAACTAACGTTAGATCACCCCTACAAAATGAGATATTTGCGATCTTTTCCGGGGGGGGCCCTCCCTACTTTGAAATTTGCCGTTTTTTGGATGGATTCTGATAGTTATTGGTTAGATCCGTTTCAGCAGCGGTCCTGAGGTGTAGATGGAGAAGAGGAGGAGGGGTCCAATTGGGGGAGACCAACAGAGAGAGAGTGAAGTGAGGCGGTGGTGAGTGAGTGGGACAATCTGATAGTTCGGTCAGCGAGTCATTCTCGTCCCCCGTGATGCCTACAGGCCGCCTCTCCGCAATCATCGGTGCACACTGCCCCCTTCCTCGCCGCGACACACCGCCAGTGACGTCCTGATGCTGCCCACAACTGGCCCCCGCCGAAGTCACCGCTGCTCAAACGGATCTAACGAATATCTATCAGAATCCATAAAAAAAGGCAAATCTCAGAGTACGGGGGCTTGTTTTTTGCGTAGCAGGTTGTATTTTTCCTTGGCACCACTTTGGAGGGCATATAATGTTTTGTATAACTCTTATTTATTTTTTAGGAGAGGGAACATTTAAAAAAAAATTAATTACGCTAATGTTTTTTGAGTTTTATTTTTAGTTAATTTCCCGTGCGGTAAAAATAGCAGAATAACTTTATTCTCCGGGTCAGGTCGGACACTCCGAAACCAAATTTATGTAATTTTTTTTTTTTTACTACTTTTAAAAAGTAAAACGTTTTTTTTTTTAAATATTGAGAGAGGATTTGGTCTCGCCGCATGCGCAGCCCCGTAGAGCTTTTATTTGTCTGACTACAGAGCTGTGGGATGCCTCATTTTTTGCGGAAGAGTTGTAGTTTTTATTCGGACCAATAAACAGCCCAATGGGGGGGGGGCGGTCCTGTTCTTCTTCTTCTTTCCTCTGAGTTACTTTCCTGGGAGTTTCCAGTCCTTCTATTCTTCAGATACAGCTTTCCTGAATATTTATTGTAAATTATTGGTATTCTATGGGATTAAACATTTGAATACATTTATATCGAGTCACATTAGTAATTTTCTTTGTTTTTTGTATAAGTCACACACCGATAACTCAGGAACTCCGTCTAGATGTTAAAATGTAGGTGTTCTATTTATATTACAGGGATTTCCAGTCCTAAACTTTCCGGTTTCCACTGTTAAGTATCTATCTCTGGAAGGTATGACTTTTACTTGTGTTTTTCACTGTACTAATAAGTACGATTTTTTTTTTGATAATTAAATTGATTAAAAATGAGACCACATGAGGAGTTTTTGTTCAGTCTATGTACAGGCTTTTTTAACCCCTTGATGACCGCCCACTGACTTTTGCCGACGGGGCTAGCCGGGCCTTATTCCTCCACCATAGAGTTTTCACGTCAGGCGGGGAAAGACAGCCCCAGCTAGCCCTGTCGGCAATCGCGGGATCCCAGCTGTCCTACCGTCAGCTGGGATCACAACCCCCAAAAATCAAATATTTTAATATTTATTCCACACGGTAAACACCATAAAAAAAAAAGTCATAATTTCTATTTTTTTCACTGTTTGAGTCACAAAAAAAGGCATAAAACGCGATCAAAAAATCGGATATACCCCAAAATGGTCCGAATAAAAACTACAACTCTTCCGCAAAAAATGAGGCATCCCACAGCTCCGTAGTCAGACAAATAAAAGCTCTACGGGGCTGCGCATGCGGCGAGACCAAATCCTCTCTCAATATTTAAAAAAAAAAAACGTTTTACTTTTTAAAAGTAGTAAAAAAAAATTACATAAATTTGGTATCGGAGTGTCCGACCTGACCCGGAGAATAAAGTTATTCTGCTATTTTTACCGCACGGGAAATTAACTAAAAATAAAACTCAAAAAACATTAGCGTAATTAATTTTTTTTTAAATGTTCCCTCTCCTAAAAAATAAATAAAAGTTATACAAAACATTATATGCCCTCCAAAGTGGTGCCAAGGAAAAATACAACCTGCTACACAAAAAACAAGCCCCCGTACTCTGAGATTTGCCTTTTTTTATGGATTCTGATAGATATTCGTTAGATCCGTTTGAGCAGCGGTGACTTCGGCGGGGGCCAGTTGTGGGCAGCATCAGGACGTCACTGGCGGTGTGTCGCGGCGAGGAAGGGGGGCAGTGTGCACCGATGATTGCGAAGAGGCGGCCTGTAGGCATCACGGGGGACGAGAATGACTCGCTGACCGAACTATCAGATTGTCCCACTCACTCACCACCGCCTCACTTCACTCTCTCTCTGTTGGTCTCCCCCAATTGGACCCCTCCTCCTCTTCTCCATCTACACCTCAGGACCGCTGCTGAAACGGATCTAACCAATAACTATCAGAATCCGTCCAAAAAACGGCAAATTTCAAAGTAGGTGGGCTAACCCGTAGCTAACCCCCCACCTGACACCCCCAATATCTCGGGAACGAAAGGAGATCTAACGTTAATTTTTGCTGATAAAACCGGATCTAACGATTATCTATCAGAATCCATCCAAAAACAGCAAATTTCAAAGTAGGGAGGGCTAGCTACGGGTTAGCCCCCCCCCCCGGGAAAGATCGTAAATATCTCATTTTGTAGGGGTGATCTAACGTTAGTTTTGGTTGATCAAACCGGATCTAACGAATGTAATCATTTTTTACCCAAATTCTCACTAAGGGGGGGCTATCCCGGGGGTGGTGAAAATATTTTCTACCCGATTTCACACTTTCTCTATTCATTTCGCACACAATAGTTTTGTTGCAGTGTTTTATAGTGAAATATTTAAAGGGAATCTGTCACCGTCATCAGGGGCTTATCTGTAATGCCGTATATCTGCCTCCGATGTAACCTGAAGAGAAGAAAAAGGAGGTATATGATACTCACCCCGGCGTCCGGTCCGGCGCCTCCCATCTTCTAGCGATGACATCCTCTTCATTGCTTCATGCAAAGTACTGCAGTGCGCAGGCGCCGGGAAAGGTCAGAGAGGCCCAGCGCCTGCGCACTGCAGGAATCTGCTCTGCCCTCAACAGGACAGATCAGTGCGCCTGCGCAGGAGTGCGACACAAAGCAAGGAACAGGACGGTGTCGTATATGAAGATGGGAGGCGCCGGACCGGACGCCGGGGTGAGTATAATCTAACTCTTTTTCTTATCTTTCAGGTTACATCAGGGGCAGCATTACAGAATGCTGCAGGTAAGCCCCTGATGGCGGTGGCCGCAGCTTATAGGCCAAAAATGAGGTGACAGATTCCCTTTAACCCCTTCGTGACCGGGCCAATTTTTTAAATTCTGGCCAATGTCCCTTTATGTGGTGATAACTGTGGAACACTTCAACAAATCCCAGTGATTTTGAGTCTGTTTTTCGTGGCACATTATAATTTATGATAATGGTAAATTTAGATTGATATGTTTTGTGTTTATTTATAAAAAATATCAGAAACTTGACAAAAATGTAAAAAAAATTGCAATTTTTAAACTTTGAATGATTATCCCTTTAATCCAGATTGTCATACCACAGAAAAACATGAATAAGTAACATCTCCCACATGTCTGTCTTACATCAGTGCTATTTTTAAAACGCTATTTTATTTTATTAGCCTTTTAGGAGGTTTAATAATGCAGCAGTCATTTTTCATTTTTTCAAGGAAATTTACAAAATTCCTTTTTTAGTGACTTATCCAGGTGTGGAGTGACTTTGGGGGTGCTATATATTGGGAAACCCCAAACATGATACCATTTTAAAAACAGCACCCCCTGACATATTGAAAACTGCTGACAGGTAGTTTATTAACCCTTCAGGTGATTTTCAGGAATTAATGCAAAGTGGTATAGCCGGAATGAGAAAAGCATTCGTTTACCACCTAAATGTCGCCGACTTCAGAACCAACGGCTGTAGCCGGAGACTCTAAAGGGCCCTTTACACATAGTGATATCGCTATGTGTGATACCTCCGACCGCCTCTGCCACTGGCTATCGCTGATCACGCGAGATCGGCCTGCTCCATTTCTCGTCGTCGTTTTCCTGCTGGCTCGTCGGTACGAGCGAGCCATGGACACAGGCGGAAGACGGACACCCTCGCCACGTCTGACAGGTGAGTACGACCGCCGAGCGCTGCTGCATCGCTGTGAGATCCGCCTGTGTGGCAGCTCACTAGCGACCATTTAGCGATGCGCCAGCGATCCTGACCGGGTCGTATCGTGGTCGGGATCACTGGTAAATCGCTAAATGTAAAGGGGCCTTAAGGTCACTATTTGGCCATGAACTGCTATGGCAGACATCAGGACCACACAATCCCCATCTCCGTGTGTCAATTAGATTAAAGTGTAAGCCCCCACAATCTATTAACCATTTATTTGATGTAGTCACTTTTGACAGCAGCAACTAAAGCCCCCGTTACACGTAGCAATATCGCTAGCAATATCGCTGTGTCTGATACTTACCTCCGACCGCTCCCCCGCTGCTCATCGCTGATCGTGCGAGAACGTCCTGGACCGTTTCTCGTCGGGCGCTTCCTGCTGGGTTTCCTGTGGCACCGACGAGCGACGCATGGACGCGGGCGGGAGGACGTCAGGATCGCTGCGTCTGACAGGTAAGTAGCGACCCCCGACCCCTGCGATGTCGCTGGTGAGATCTGCCTGTGTGGCAGCTCACTAGCGACCACTTAGCGATGCACCAGCGATCCATATCGTTGTCGGGATCACTGGTGCATCGCTGAGCGTAACGGTACCCTAAGGGGTTAAACAAATATGGATGGTGACAACACTGATCATTTGTGATAAAGCAAGTTGTCACCTGTATGTGGATGATATTCCCTTATATCTCAGATCAGTAAATATACGTATTGGCTGTCATGAAGGGGTTAATATAGGCATAGCTAACAATTACAGTATCTAATATATATATATATAGATTTTTTGAGCCCAGGAATGGATCCGTAACAAGCACAGTGTGTGAATGCAGAATTGTGGAATGCATATTCTCTTGGCTGGGACAGCCAACGTCACGGCATTTCACTGCAATAGTGGATCCGTACAAAACGAGACATTAGCGAAGCACTAGCGTTCCATGTGAATGTAGCCCTACTGTGTGTTGCCTTGAGCACGTCTGTATGATCTCTGTACAGCACAGACATTGAGACATCATAAAGTAATGGAGGTCAGGTCCTTCACTGAAGAAGAGAGACGGTGTGTGTGTGTGTCAGTCACAAACCTTATGTGCCCCGCACTGCCAGTCAGACTAGTGCCACCATACTAGTCAAACACACTGCCACCATGCTGCTCCGGGCCCCCCCTCCTGCTGGCTACTGCTGGTCACATACAGTGGCCCTGCCTGCCACCATGCTGCTCCAGGCCCCTCTCCTGCTGGCTACTACTGGTCACATACAGTGGCCCTGCCTGCCACCATGCTGCTCCAGGCCCCTCTCCTGCTGGCTACTACTGGTCACATACAGTGGCCCTGCCTGCCACCATGCTGCTCCAGGCCCCTCTCCTGCTGGCTACTGCTGGTCACATACAGTGGCCCTGCCTGCCACCATGCTGCTCCGGGCCCCCCCTCCTGCTGGCTACTACTGGTCACATACAGTGGCCCTGCCTGCCACCATGCTGCTCCAGGCCCCTCTCCTGCTGGCTGCTGCTGGTCACATACAGTGGCCCTGCCTGCCACCATGCTGCTCCGGGCCCCCCCTCCTGCTGGCTACTACTGGTCACATACAGTGGCCCTGCCTGCCACCATGCTGCTCCAGGCCCCTCTCCTGCTGGCTGCTGCTGGTCACATACAGAGGCCCTGCCTGCCACCATGCTGCACGAGGCCCCCCTCACCTGCTGGCTACTGCTGGTCACATACAGTGGCCCTGCCTGCCACCATGCTGCTCCAGGCCCCTCTCCTGCTGGCTGCTGCTGGTCACATACAGTGGCCCTGCCTGCCACCATGCTGCACGAGGCCCCCCTCACCTGCTGGCTACTGCTGGTCACATACAGTGGCCCTGCCTGCCACCATGCTGCTCCAGGCTCCCCCTCTCCTGCTGGTCACATACAGTGGCCCTGCCTGTCACCATGCTGCTCCGGGTCCCCCTCTCACCTGCTGGCTGCGGGTCACATACAATGGCCCTTCCTGCCACGATGCTGCTTCGGCCCCCCCTTCACCTGCTGGCTCCTGCTGGTCACATACAGTGGCCCTGCCTGCCACCATGCTGCTCCAGGCCCCCCCCTCACCTGCTGGCTACTGTGTCATGAACTCATTTTCTGCTCCACCAGTTGAGAGTTCCCCTTCCATTCTCCCTCTGGTGGTGACAGGAGGTAGTGCGGTTGGTTTAAGTGGTAATGATCTGCCACCTGATGAGGAAGATAACGATTGGATCTCTGGAGTATCAGACTGGATATAAGACAGCCGAAGCCCTATCCATGTGCTGGTGATTCAGTCTGCTTCTCAGGTCCTGGATTTTAGCTCTCTTCCAGTCTTCTCAAGTTAAGTTTGCTTTTTGCTAATGTTCACACTTGCGCTTGTTGGTCAATTCAGTTTTTTGTGTAATCAGCCTGCCCCTGCTGGGGCTATGCTGAAATTCCACTCCTATTAATCAGTATTTGCCAATCTGCTTTTTGTCCCTTATTAGATTGGCCTCTTTTTTGCTCTGTCTCAGAATATTTCAGAGTGCTGATATAGGTTTAGAAGTCTAGTGACTTCAGAGTTAATTTTGCTATCAGAAGTGTTGGACAACATTTTTGTAGTTTGTTTTTTAGCAGATTGCAGACAGTGTCTTTCCTTTTCTGTCCTTTTTAGTTAGCCGGGCCCCATCGTTTGCTCAGCCTATTTTTCTGCCTTTGTTTGTATTTTCATCTTGTTTCACCGTCAATACATGTGGGGAGCTGTCTTTCCTTTGGGGTCTGCTCTGGGGCAGTTAGTTTTCCTCTTTTCCTGCTTTAGGCTTATGTAGTTCTCCGGTTGTGACGAGGCGTCTAGGACCAACGTAGGAACGCTCCACGACTGCTTCTTGTTGTGCGGTTAAGATCAGGGATCTGCAATCTGCATAGTTACCAACTTCTCTGGTTTTCTGAGACTTAGCTTGTTGTCTTTTTTTCCCTCCTTGGTTTTCCATTCATAACAGAATCAACCAGCCATACCGCAGATTCTAGGGTACTCAAAAGCAGGAAAGAATTGTTAGAGAAAGAAAAAAAAGTGTCAGAATTTGTTTTTTATATATATATTTTTTCTTTTTTTCTGGGGCCGTAGGAGGATTTTTTTTTTTTCCCCTAATGGAGATTAAGCAACTGTCTGATCGTGTGGAGCAACTTGCTGCTGAAGTACAGGGAATTCCCACCTACCTCATTCAGTCACATGCTGCTGAACCTAAGATCCCTACTCCTGATGTGTTTTCTGGGGATCGGTCTAAATTTCTGAATTTTAAGAATAATTGTAAATGATTTCTTGCCTTGAAGCCTAACTCATCGGGGAGCTCTGTGCAGCAGGTTAAAATTGTCATCTCCTTGCTGGGCGGCGATCCCCAAGAGTGGGCTTTTTCTCTGACACCTGAAAATCCTATTCTGACTAATGTAGATGCATTTTTTCAGGCCTTGGGGTTGTATGATGAACCTAATGCCGTTGATCAAGCTGAGAAAACCCTGTTGGCATTAAACCAGGGTCAGGATCCTGCAGAGTTATACTGTCAAAAATTCCGAAAGTGGGCGGTCCTTACTACATGGAATGATAGTGCATTGGCGGCTCTCTTTCGGAAGGGTTTATCAGAGACCGTAAAAGATGTTATGGTGGGATTTCCTGTTCCCTTTGGTCTGTGTCATGATCTGAAGTGATCTGACAGTTTTAAAAGCACTGTGTGCACTTTTTTTCCTTTTGGCAAGTTGCCAAGGTGACTTGACTGTCCCCGGAGGTGGTTAGTGGTATCGCACCTTAGGTTTTAGTTTAATGTGCACGTAATTATGGATCAGGTGTGACACCCTATAAAGGTGTGCTAGGGGTGTGCAATCACTGCCTGTGATATTGTGAGTTTGTTTTCACTCTGGGTGGGAGAGCCTGGAGGAAGGATGGAGCTGGTGAGAAGTCCTGCGCAGCTTAGCCAGGGGGGACGTGTTTCAGCTATGGTGTCTGGACGAAGGGCTGGCATGGCGTGGTGGGGTCGCAGTTATGGTGTCAGCGGGACGTGTCTGCATGGTCTGGTGGAGTGGCTACTATGGAGAGTGGCACTCACCATGTGGGACTTGGCCGCTGAGCTGGACTCAAGCATGCTTGACTTCGTGGCAGAAGCTGAACTCATCCTTGGGACTCTGTTACTAAGCTGCAGCAACTGGTGGTGGACTCTGCTCCAAGGCTGCACTAAGGTGAAGGATCCTGTTATGGTGATGGATCCAGGTGGAGAAGATACACGCAGGTGGTGGGCTCTGTTGTTAGGAGCGTACGCAACAGAGCAAAGCTAAGTGGTGTTTCCCCTGTATTGTCTCTTTCCTCATGTGTGTTATTAGTGCAGTGGTGGGATTAGTTTCCGCACTGACCTATTCCCTAGTGAGGGTTTAGGTTCAGGGCGAGCAAGGGGCGTTGAGGTACGCGTGCGGCGCCCGGTGCGGAACCGGCATAGGGACCGCTAGGAGTGCAGGGACACTGGCTCAGGGGAGCTCAGGAGGTCTCCAATTCCCTTTTCCCTATCGCAGGGCCCACCACTGTTAATGTTTCCCAGGTCCCCCTTATTATTTAAATTCGCCGTACTGGAGGCGGGGTTTCCAGATTGTATGTATAACGTGTAATACCCAAATTCGCCAGGTGGAGGCGGCGTATCCACCTGCACGTTTTATTATTTAAATGCGCCCCACTGGAGGCGGTGAATCCAGGGTCACGTGTGTCACATGGGTTCGCCTTGCGGAAACATCTGCGTCCCGACACACGTGACCGTGACAGTCTGGATGATTCTATGTCATTAGCCATTCAAGTTGATCGGCGTTTACGTGAATGTAAAACTACACGGGAGGCGCTGCCACCTTTTGAACAAATGTCTGAACCTATGCAATGTGATGGGGTTTTGTCTAGGGCGCAACGTCGGGAGTTTAGAAGGCGTAATAAGCGGTGTTTTTTTCTGTGGAGACGTCTATCATATTATTTCTGTCTGCCCTAAATGAGAGAAACGTTTTGCACACACATTTGCTGTGGGCAGAGTACAACCTAAGTTTCTTTTGGCAATTACTCTGATCTGCTCCTTATCCACGTTTTCCACTAAGGCTTTTGTGGATTCAGGAGCAGCTCTGAATCTGATGGATTTGGACTTTGCTAAACGTTGTGGTTTGTCCATGACGCCTCTGTGGACGCCTATTCCTTTGAGGGGTATTGTTGCTACTCCTTTGGCGGAGAATAAACCTCAGTTTTGGACCCAGGTGATAATGCTAGTTGCCCCTGACCACCAAGAAAATTGTAAATTTCTGGTGCTGCATAATTTGCATGATACTATTGTTCTGGGTTTTCCTTGGTTGCAAACTCATAACCCAGTTTTGGATTGGAAATCTGTGTCTGTGGTGAGTTGGGGTTGTCAGTGTGTTCTTAGGGACGCTCCTATTTTCTCCACCTCTCCTCAGTCTCATGATATTCCTGATTATCTGGCTGATTTCGCTGATGTATTTAGTGAGAGTAAAGGCCCTTGTACATTTAGCGATGCACCAGCGATCCGACGCGGTCAGGATCGCTGGTGCATCGCTAAATGATGGCTAGTGAGCTTCCACACAGGAAGATCTCACAGCGATGCAGCAGCGACGCAGCGGACGATACTCACCTTTCAGACACAGCGATCCAGATGTCCTCCCGCCCGCCTCCAGCGTCGCTCGTCTCACACAGCAGGAAGCGCCTGACGAGAAATGGAGCCGCCCGATCATGAGCGATCAGCGACAGACAGTGGGGGAGCCGGTCGGAGGTAAGTATCACACATAGATATCGCTATAACGTCACAAAATCAGTGACGTTTTAGCGATATTGCTAGCGATATCGCCAAGTGTAAAACCCACTTTAGTCTGCGTCTTTGCCTCCTCATAGGAGTTATGACTGTGCAATTGAGTTAATGCCTGGGTGTAAATTTCCCAAGGGTCGGCTTTTCAGCTTATCTGTACCCGAGCACGAGGCTATATGATCCTATATTAAGGAGTCGTTGGAGAAGGGTCATATTAGACCATCCTCGTCACCTTTAGGTGCTGGTTTTTTTTGTGGCCATGAAAAATGGTTCATTAAGACCGTGTATTAGAGTTGAGCGAAACGGGTCGAAAAAATTCAAAAGTCGCCGACTTTTGGCAAAGTCGGGTTTCATGAAACGAAACCCGACCCTAGGATGAGGTCGGCCACGAGGTCGGCGACTTACGCGCCAAAGTCGCGTTTCAAAAGTTTGTTTTGCGCTCTTTTTCAGCCAATCAGGATCCACGGACACTGTGGGCAACGTGATGACATAGGCACGGGTCACCACCATCTTTCAGAAGGGCATGCAAGTGATTGGCTTGCTTTGGTGGGCGTCACAGGGGGTATAAAAGGGCGTGCACGCCGACCGCCATCTTACTTCTGCCGATCTTAGTATAGGGAGAGGTTGCTGCTGATTCTGTAGGGAGAGCGTTAGGCAGGGAAGAAGACAAAAAAATTGCTTCTGCTGCTAGCGATTTGGCCTGCACAACACACCAGTCACTGTGTGTGCAGTGCAAGGGGAGGCTATATAGTGGTGTATCAGTGGTGTTGGTTGTTGGGCTGCCTTCTAAGGCTTCCTGACATTCCTGCATTGCTGTTGACCCACTGCTCCGCAAACTGCTTTTTTAAAAGCAATCCCAATTTTTTTTTTTTTGTCCTGCTGAGAAGACAAAAAAACTGCTTCTGCTGCTAGCAATTTGGCCTGCACAACACACCAGTCACTGTGTGTGCAGTGCAAGGGGAGGCTATATAGTGGTGTATCAGTGGTGTCGGTTGTTGGGCTGCCTTCTAAGGCTTCCTGACAGGCTGGCATTGCTGTTTACCCACTGCTCCGCAAACTGCTTTTTTAAAAGCAATCCAATCTCCCTTATCCTCTAGTCACTTTTGTCACAGCTGTGCCATCGAGCCTGTCACATAGCGCTCAGATATTCATTGGGCCTCACACAATCCAAAAGTGTCCAGTGTCCAAAAGTGTGTGCAGAGATTCAAAATCTCCCTTATCCTCTAGTCACTTTTGTCACAGCTGTGCCATCGAGCCTGTCACATAGCGCTCAGATATCAGTGGGCCTCGCACAATCCAAAAGTGTCCACTGTCCACAAGTGTGTGCAGAAATTCAAAATCTCCCTTATCCTCTAGTCACTTTTGTCACAGCAGTGCCATCGAGCCTGTCACATAGCGCTCAGATATCAGTGGGCCTCACACAATCCAAAAGTGTCCAGTGTCCAAAAGTGTGTGCAGAGATTCAAAATCTCCCTTATCCTCTAGTCACTTTGGTCACAGCTGTGCCATCGAGCCTGTCACATAGCGCTCAGATATCAGTGGGCCTCACACAATCCAAAAGTGTCCAGTGTCCAAAAGTGTGTGCAGAAATTCAAAATCTCCCTTATCCTCTAGTCACTTTTGTCACAGCTGTGCCATCGAGCCTGTCACATAGCGCTCAGATATCAGTGGGCCTCACACAATCCAAAAGTGTCCACTGTCCACAAGTGTGTGCAGAAATTCAAAATCTCCCTTATCCTCTAGTCACTTAGGTCACAGCTGTGCCATCGAGCCTGTCACATAGCGCTCAGATATCAGTGGGCCTCACACAATCCAAAAGTGTCCAGTGTCCATAAGTGTGTGCAGATATTCAAAATCTCCCTTATCCTCTAGTCACTTTTGTCACAGCAGTGCCATCGAGCCTGTCACATAGCGCTCAGATATTCATTGGGCCTCACACAATCCAAAAGTGTCCAGTGTCCACAAGTGTGTGCAGAGATTCAAAATCTCCCTTATCCTCTAGTCACTTTGGTCACAGCAGTGCCATCGAGCCTGTCACATAGCGCTCAGATATCAGTGGGTCTCACACAATCCAAAAGTGTCCAGTGTCCAAAAGTGTGTGCAGAGATTCAAAATCTCCCTTATCCTCTAGTCACTTTGGTCACAGCTGTGCCATCGAGCCTGTCACATAGCGCTCAGATATCAGTGGGCCTCACACAATCCACAAGTGTCCAGTGTCCAAAAGTGTGTGCAGAAATTCAAAATCTCCCTTATCCTCTAGTCACTTTTGTCACAGCAGTGCCATCGAGCCTGTCACATAGCGCTCAGATATCAGTGGGCCTCACACAATCCAAAAGTGTCCACTGTCCACAAGTGTGTGCAGAAATTCAAAATCTCCCCTGTCCTATAGACACCTTGTACCTTGTTTTACATTACTATATAGTTTGTTGGATTTTGTCTACATTTCTACCAAAAATGAGGAAGGCTGGTGGAAGAGGCCGTGGAATTGGGCGGGGGTTGGCAGCTGGTAATGATGGTGTTGGTGGTGGATCTGATGGTAGTGGCAAGAGCAAAATAGGACCGAATGCAGGAGGTGCTGACCCTGCGTCATCGTCTGGCTACATAAGGCCTCGAACGCTTAGTTTTCTAGGAGTTGGCAAACCGCTTTTAAAGCCAGAGCATCAGGAAAAAGTTTTGTCTTACATTGCTGACTCAGCCTCCAGCTCTATCGCCTCCTCTTCTTCAGTTGTAAAAAGTAAAAGCACTGAGTCGTCATTGGAGGCTCATGTTCATGAACCACACCTTTCCTTGTGTCCTTCACCCCAACCAAGATTGAAGGATGACGCAGGCCATACTACTGATTACTCCATGGAGCTGTTTTCACATACCATGCCTGGATTATCAAGTGAAATGGTGAATTACCCAGGCCAAGATGAATCTGACATGGAGTGCACTGATGCACAGCCGCTGATGGATGATTCTGCTGGTACATTCACTCAGAGCACTACATTGTCCTCGCAGTGTACAGAGCCAGATTCTGACCCTGATGAGACTCAGGTGCCCCTTCCCGCACACTATACCACCATACACGGTGACACAGAGGAAGGTGCACATGACATAGAAGAGGAGGTGATGGATGACCCAGTTGTTGACCCAGATTGGCATCCATTGGGGGAAGAGGGTGCTGCTTCCAATAGCTCAGATGAGGAGCATCCACAGCAGACATCGACATCGCAACAGCTGTTATCTGGCAGGCCCGGAGCACTCCAAAGACAGGTTCCAAAAATCAAAAGAGTTGCTGGACAGCTTGTCCAGAGGGTCAAAAGATCACAGCGTGCTAGGCCGCAAAATGTCTGCCAAAGTAGGAAGAGTGCAGTGTGGCACTTTTTTGAACAAAATCCTCATGATCAGGCCAAGGTTATCTGTAAGAAGTGCGCAAAGACCTTTAGCCGAGGGAAAAATCTGAAAAATTTGAATACCAGTTGCATGCTTAGACATTTAACCAGCATGCACTTGCAAGCGTGGACACAACACCAAACCTCAAGTGCCACATGTGCAACTGATCACAACGAAGGTAGTCAGCAACGCTACATTGTTTCCCCCACTGTAAGCCCACCGGTTAGCACAGCAGCAAATGTTGAGGTGTCGTTGCAAGGCCACAGCAGTCAGGGAATCCCACTGTTATATCAACGAAATACTGAATCTAGGCCATCAGAAAGAACACCAACTCCATCACCATCATCAACCCTCTCTCAGTCCGCCCTGTCCACCGCTACTTCCACCATATGCAGCTCTCAAGTCCAGCTCACCCTCCCAGACACTATGAGTAGGTCAAGAAAGTACTCAGTCTCTCTTCCGCGTACACTGGGTTTGAACGCCCACATTGCCAAACTAATCTCGTTAGAGATGATGCCCTTTCGGTTGGTGGAAAGCACAGCTTTCCGCGAACTCATGGCCTATGCAGTACCACGCTATGACCTACCCAGTCGCCACTTCTTCTCTCGCAAAGCCATCCCAGCCCTCCACCATCATGTGAAAGACCGCATTGTCCATGCACTCAAGCAGTCAGTGAGCGGAAAGGTGCACCTCACAACTGATGCATGGTCCAGTCGGCATGGCCAGGGCCGTTACGTGTCCATCACTGCGCACTGGGTTAATGTGGTGGATGCAGGGTCCACAGGGGACAGCGGTGGTGGGACAGTGCTGCCTAGCCCACGGTATAGGAAACAGTTGGCTGTAGGTGTTCGACCCTCCTCCTCCTCCTCCTCCTCCTCCAGAAGCGAAAGCTCGTCCACAGAGCGCAGTCGTACGAGCACTCCATCTGCAGCTGCCACTGTTGCACACGATGTGTCCCCCTATCGAGCAGCTAGTGGAAAGCGTCAGCAGGCTGTGTTGCAGATGATGTGTTTGGGCGACAGACACACCGCCGAGGTGCTGGCCGAGTACTTGAAGCGACAAACTGAGTCATGGCTGGGCAGTGTACATCTTGAGGCAGGCAAGGTAGTTAGTGATAACGGCCGTAATTTTGTGGCAGCCATAGCCCTTTCAAAACTCAGCCACATACCTTGCTTGGCTCACACCTTGAACCTGGTGGTGCAGTGCTTCCTCAAAAATTATCCAGAGTTAACAGCCCTGCTCCAGAAGGTGCGAAGACTGTGCGCGCACATCCGCCGGTCGCCTGTACACTCCGTTCCTATGCAGAAGCTGCAGCGATTGCTCCACCTTCCCAACCACCGCCTCATTATCGACATTGCAACAAGGTGGAACTCCACCCTGCACATGGTGGAGCGGCTGTGCGAGCAGAGGCAGGCCATAATGCATTTGTGGGAGGATACACGGCCAGGCACTTTGAGAGCAGAGATGGAGTTGACAGGTGTGCAGTGGTCGAAGCTGAAAGACCTCTGTAAAGTCCTTCAGTGTTTTGAGGAATGCACACGGCTGGTAAGCGCAGACGACGCCATCCTAAGCATGAGCATCCCACTTATGCGTCTGCTCATACAAACTTTGACGCACCTTAAGGAGCAGGCTTCTGCAGCCAATGTTGATGAGGAGGAGGGAATCCTTGATGACATTCAGCCATTGTCTGCTCAGGGACCTCTCCTGGACAAGGTGGAGGAAGAAGAGGAGGAGGAGGAGGATGATGGGGATGATTACTTAGGGGAGGAGGATGCATCTCGTGGGGCAAGTGAAAATGTTGGCGTGGCAAGGTCTGGTACAGGGTTTGTGCGTGACTGGAGGGATGTGGATTTGCCAGAAAGTGCTCCTCCACCCAGCACTCGCAGTGCATCATTGACACCGGGAACATTGGCCCACATGTCAGATTATGCCTTGCGGATCCTAAACAGGGACCCACGCATTGCCAAAATGATGAACGATGACGACTACTGGTTGGCCAGCATCCTGGATCCACGCTATAAAGGCAAATTACAAAACATCATGCCACAGGAGAACCTTGACCTAATATTGGCTAATAAACAAGCAACTCTGGTAAATCGGTTGCTTGAGGCATTCCCAGCACACAGCAGCGGTGATGGTTCTCACACGAGCCGTACGGGCTGGGGGCAGCTTGGCAGAGGTGTTCGTGGTGCACACAGCAGAAGTGGCGTTGGAGACAGGGGTTTCATGACAATGTTGTGGACTGATTTTTCAAGTACCGCTCACACAACTGGTAATACTGCATCGATGGAAAGTGACAGGAGACAGCAGTTGTCAACTATGGTTACAAACTACTTTTCCTCCCATATCGATGTTCTCCCACACAGGTCATTCCCCTTTGACTATTGGGCCGCTAAACTGGACACCTGGCCTGAATTGGCACAATATGCCTTACAGGAGCTCGCTTGCCCAGCTGCAAGTGTGCTATCGGAAAGAGTCTTCAGTGCAGCTGGATCAATCCTGACAGAAAAAAGGACCCGTCTGTCAACCCAAAATGTGGATGATCTAACCTTCATTAAAATGAACCACGCATGGGTTTCCAAGGATTTTGTCCCACCTTCCCCTGATGACACATAGGGTGACAGAAAAATGGCTTGCTTTGGTCCACCTCTTCCTGGGACTTCACCTATTTCGCCTTTTGCATCAGCTGAATGTCCAACATCAACATATGCCACTTTCTAAAACTCCCTAACTGTGCTGCCTCCCCCCCCATGGCCGGGGTCACCACCTACCGCACGACACCGTGCGAGTGCCGTTGCCCTGGACAGGTGGGTAGGCCGACTCTTGGGCGCGGGCACTGGCACAGGGTCCCTCATAGTGCAATCAAGTGTCTCTGACGGTGGTGGTGCACACCCGCCGTCAGACACACCGCTGTACTATGAGGGGCCCAGTGCCAGTACCGACGCCCACGAGTGGGCCCCCCTTGCTTGGGCAGGGCCCCAGCATTTGCAATCTTTACCTCTCCCTGCTCCTCCGCTGTGTAGTCTGGGCCGTCAAATCCATACTGGGCCTGACACCGTCTGAGCCTGCCTCCTGCTGTATAGACATATATTTTGAATGTGTACGCTATCCATACATGTTATCCAGGGATACGGTACCCTTTCTAACCTTTGTGCAATCACGTGCAATCCATACTGGGCCTAACACCGTCTGAGCCTGCCTCCTGATGTATAGACATATATTTTGAATGTGTACGCTATCCATACATGTTATCCAGGGATACGGTACCCTTTCTAACCTTTGTGCAATCACGTGCAATCCATACTGGGCCTAACACCGTCTGAGCCTGCCTCATGCTGTAT
Organism: Dendrobates tinctorius; assembly: GCF_039654945.1. Classification (NCBI taxonomy): domain Eukaryota; kingdom Metazoa; phylum Chordata; class Amphibia; order Anura; family Dendrobatidae; genus Dendrobates; species Dendrobates tinctorius. The sequence continues at coordinate 2,520,007 of NW_027361849.1, read as the reverse complement.
AGACATATATTTTGAATGTGTACGCTATCCATACATGTTATCTGGGGATACGGTACCCTTTCTCACCTTTGTGCAATCACGTGCAAGCCATACTGGGCCTGACACCGTCTCAGCCTGCCTCCTGAGACATATATTTTGAATGTGTACGCTATCCATACATGTTATCCGGGGATACGGTACCCTTTCTCACCTTTGTGCAATCACGTGTAATCCATACTGGGCGTGAGAACGGCTGGCGAGCTGTTAAGCAAGCTACAGCACCTGTCCAGACTAGTACAGGGATTCCCTAGCGAGGAGACTTATTTGATTGTTTTCAATGTTGGGACAGCAATTTTTGGGGAGCACTATACTCTGGAGAATGATAGATGGGGCCCACCATACACTGGAACATTCCAAAGGTGGACATCAGACACTGGAGCAGCATTTACAGGGCCCATTATACACTAGAGCATTAGAAATGGGGCCCATTATGTTTGGAGCATTATTTGGGCCCATAAGACAGTGGAGCTTCATCCATGGGGACCAACATATACTGTAGCATTATGTGGAGCTCATCATATACTGTTTCAAACATTATATGGGACCAATGATTCTGTATGGAGAAATAGATGGGCCTCGTCATGAGATGTAAAAAGTGAGGTATTTTTCATTGTACTATACCGCTATTTCTCTGCCGTATCGGAGCATGATGAGTTGTGGTATGTGTTAAAGGGGCGCTCTTTCGCCCAGGGCACATGAAAACCTGGAGCCAGCCCTCCCCCCCCACAGTTTGTAGCCAAATAACCCCCATTTTTCAGTGCGTAACTAGTATTATGAAGTTAATTAAGGTTGACTAGCTTAAGAAAGAAGAATTGATGCTTTTGGCATTCAAATGGGCACTGTAGGTGTGTTTCCTGTCCTCCTCTCACTGCCGACTTTTATTCCCCATTGACTTACATTGGGTTTCGTGTTTCGGGACGACCCCGACTTTTCCCTATAATCGGACGATCTTGCTCGACCCGACTTTTGGAAAAGTCGGGTTTCACGAAACGAAATGCGACCCTAAAAAACCAAAAGTTGCTCAACTCTACCGTGTATTGATTATCGTTCCCTTAACAAGATGACGGTTAAATATCAGTATCCGTTACCCCTGATTTCTGATCTATTCTCCAGAGTTAAGAGTGCCTGCTGGTTTACCAAGCTTGACCTCTGTGGGCGTATAATCTTATTCGCATCAAGCACGGGGATGAATGGAAGACGGCGTTTAATACTCCGGAGGGACATTGTGAGTACCTGGTGATGCCTTTTGGGCTCACTAATGCCCCTTCTGTCTTCCAGTGCTTCATGAATGATATTTTCCGAGACTTTGTGGATTTTATTTCTGATCTTCCTGTCTCTCAGAGAATGACTGTTATCTGGGTGATTTGTGATAGATTTTCTAAGATGGTCCATCTTGTACCACTCCCTAAGTTGCCTTCTTCTTCAGAGTTGGTACTCTTGTTTTTACAACAGGTGGTTCGGTTGCTCGGGATTCCTGAGAACATTGTGTCCGACAGAGGAGTTCAGTTTGTTTCCAGATTCTGGAAAGCCTTTTGTTCCAATCTGGGAATTCAGTTATCCTTCTCCGCGTTTCATCCTCAGACCAATGGGCAGACTGAGAGAACAAACCAGACCCTGGAGTCTTATTTAAGATGTTTTATATCTGCTGATCAAGATGATTGGGTCTCATTTTTGCCCTTGGCCGAATTTGCACTGAACAATAGAGCTAGTTCTGCCACTTTGATGTCACCCTTTTTCTGTAATTTTGGGTTTCATCCTCGATTCTCTTCAGGGCAGGTGGAGTCTTCGTCCTGCCCAGGTGTGGACACTGTGGTTAAGAGAATGCATCAGATATGGGATCAAGTGGTGGATAAGTTGTCCCTCTCTCAGGAAAAGGCCCAGCGATTTTCCAACCGGCATAGGACCATTGGTCCCCGGTTTAAAGTGGGTGATATGGTTTGGCTGTCGTCTAAGAATATTCCTATGAAGGTTGCATCTCCAAAATTTAAGCCCAGATTTTTTGGACCTTATAAGATTTTGGAGATTCTTAATCCTGTTTCTTTTCGATTGGTTCTTCCAGTTACGTTCAAGATCCATAACGTATTTCACAAGTCACTGTTGAAGAGGTTTGTTGAGCCAGTGGGTCCTATGGCGGCACCTCCTGACCCTGTGTTGGTTAAAGGCAATGTGGAATATGAGGTAGAGAAAATATTGGATTCTCGTTTGGTTAGACGGAGACTCCAGTATTTGGTCAAATGGAAGGGTTATGGCCAGGAGGATAATTCTTGGGTCTCTGCCTCTGATATTCATGCCAACAAATTGGTTTGTGCTTTTCACCGGGCCCATCCTGATCGGCCTGGTGGCATGGATGAGGGTTCGGTGACCCCTCCTCAAGGGTGGGGTACTGTCATGAACACATTTTCTGCTTCACCAGTTGAGAGTTCCCCTTCCGTTCTCCCTCTGGTGGTGACAGGAGGTAGTGCGGTTGGTTTAAGTGGTAGTGATCTGCCACCTGATGAGGAAGATAACGATTGGATCTCTGGAGTATCAGATTGGATATAAGACAGCCGACGCCCTATCCTGGTGCTGGTGATTCAGTCTGCTTCTCAGGTCCTGGACTTCAGCTCTCTTCCAGTCTTCTCAAGTTAAGTTTGTTTTTTGCTAATGTTCACACTTGCGCTTGTTGGTCAATTCAGTTTGTTGTGTAATCAGCCTGCCCCTGCTGGGGCTATGCTGAAATTCCACTCCTATTAATCAGTATTTGCCAATCTGCTTTTTGTCCCTTATTAGATTGGCCTCTTTTTTGCTCTGTCTCAGAATATTTCAGAGTGCTGATATAGGTGTAGAAGTCTAGTGACTTCAGGGTTAATTTTGCTATCAGAAGTGTTGGACAATATTTTTGTAGGTTTTTTTGGCAGATTGCAGACAGTGTCTTTCCTTTTCTGTCCTTTTTAGTTAGCCGGGCCCCATCGTTTGCTCAGCCTATTTTTCTGCCTTTGTTTGTATTTTCATCTTGCTTCACCGTCAATACATGTGGGGGGCTGTCTTTCCTTTGGGGTCTGCTCTGGGGCAATTAGTTTTCCTCTTTTCCTGCTTTAGGCTTATGTAGTTCTCCGGTTGTGACGAGGCGTCTAGGACCAACGTAGGAAGGCTCCACGACTGCTGCTAGTTGTGTGGTTAGGATCAGGAATCTGCAATCTGCATAGTTACCAACCTCTCTGGTTTTCTGAGACTTAGATTGTTGTCTTTTTTTTCCTCCTCGGTTTTCCATTCATAACACTACTGCTGGTCACATACAGTGGCCCTGCCTGCCACTATGCTGCTCCAGGCCCCCCTCACCTGCTGGCTACTGCTAGTCACATACAGAGGCCCTGCCTGCCACCATGCTGCTCCGGGCCCCTCACCTGCTGGCTACTGCTAGTCACATACAGTGGCCCTGCCTGCCACCATGCTGCTCCAGGCCCCCCTCACCTGCTGGCTACTGCTGGTCACATACAGTGGCCCTGCCTGCCACCATGCTGCTCCAGGCCCCCCTCTCCTGCTGGCTACTGCTGGTCACATACAGTGGCCCTGCCTGCCACCATGCTGCTCCGAGCCCCTCTCCTGCTGGCTACTGCTGGTCACATACAGTGGCCCTGCCTGCCACCATGCTGCTCCGAGCCCCCCCTCACCTGCTGGCTACTGCTGGTCACATACAGTGGCCCTGCCTGCCACCATGCTGCTCCAGGCCCCCCTCTCCTGCTGGCTACTGCTGGTCACATACAGTGGCCCTGCCTGCCACCATGCTGCTCCGAGCCCCCCCTCTCCTGCTGGTCACATATATGTTCAGAAGACTTCACTTCTCTCCTCTCTAGTGCAAGGCGGGAATCGCAGGATCAGTCAGCGCAGGGACATCATCACACACACTGGTGGGAGGAGGAGGAGCCTAGCGACATTGTTGCTTGTAGTGAAACTGAAAGCAGCTCGCTTTTGTCTAATATTCACAGGAGCCGGCTGCTGCTTTGCTGGACTGGTCGGGCCCCTAAGCACTTCGGGTCCTGTTGCAGGTGCGACTCCTGCAACCTTGGTAGTTACGCCCCTGCCTGCACCTCAAAAATGTCCAGAACCATCTCTGTTCTCATCAAAAAGACAAAAAAAATGATTCCTTCTCCTCATCTCCCCTGCGATGTACATCGGATGCTGCAGAAGCAGCAGCGGCAGTCAGGCTCCCGTGTCTGTCCAGGAGGAACACTGATGCCAGTCATAGAATCCTAGAATGTTAGAGTTGGAAGGGACCTCTAGGGTCATTGGCACCCCCGGGGTCATCAGGACCTCCAAGGTCATCGGGACCTTCAGGTTCATCATGTCCAACCCCCTGCTCTATGCAGGAGTCACCACATCATCGCAGACAGATGTCTGTCCAGCCTCTGAAGACTTCTATTGAAGGAGAACTCACCACCTCTCGTGGCCGCCTGTTCCACTCATTGATCACCCTCACTGTCAAAAAGTTTTTTCTAATATCTAATCTGTGTCTCCTCCCATTCAGTTTCATCCCATTGCTTCTAGTCTTTCCTTGTGCAAATGAGAATAAAGATGATCTTTCTACAATGTGACAGCCCTTCAGATATTTGTAGACAGCTATTAAGTCTCCTCTTAGCCTTCTTATTTGCAGCTAAACATTCCCAGATCCTTTAACCGTTCCTCGTGGGACATACTTTGCAATCCGCTCACCATTCTGGTCGCTCTTCTCTGAACGTGCTCCAGTTTGTTGATGTCTTTTTTAAAATGTGGCGCCCAAAACTGGACACAGTATTCCAGATGAGGTCTGACCAAAGAGGAGTAGAAGGCAACAATGACTTCACGTGATCTAGACTGTATGCTTCTCTTAATACATCCTAGAACTGTATTTGTCATTTTTGCTGCTGCATCACACTGTTGAGTCATGTGCAGTCTGTGTTCTATTAGTATACCCACACGTGCTGTTCCTTAGATCTATTCCTCCCATTCTGTAAATGTAATTTTTGTTTTTCTTGCACAGAGGTAGAATCTTGCATTTCTCCCTGGTAAATACCATTCTATTAGTCGCTACCCATTGTTCACACTTATCTAGATCCTTCTGAATCTTTTATCTGTCTAGGGTTAAGGCATCATCACACACAGCGATATCGCCAACGAGATCGCTGTGTGTGACATGGATCAGCGACCGCCCCCCCCCCCCCCCCCCCCCGCCGGGTATCGCTGATCGCGCTCGAACGTCCTGGGCCATTTTTTGATCATTCGACTCCCACTGGCCAGCATGCATCGCTTCGTGTGATAGCAAGAGACCAACGATCAGCGACACTGGGAGCTGATTTCCAAGGTAAACAGCGGGTATCTAAGAGCTGCGCTTGCAACACTGGGGCCATGACAGAGCCTTGTGGTTCCCCACTTGTAACACTGGGGCCAGGACAGAGCCTTGTGGTACCCCACTTGAAACACTGGAGACAGGACATAGCCTTGTGGTACCCCACTTCAAACATTTTCCCAATTGGATGCGCAACCATTTATCACCACTCATTGTGTACGGTTACTGAGTCAGTTATGAAGCCACCTAACAGTTGCCTTGTCCATTCCATACTTAGTCATTTTTTCAATAAGGATTGTATGAGAGACTTTGTCAAATGCTTTGCTGAAGTCAAGATATACTATATCTACAGCATTTCCCTGATCCACCCAGTCAGTGATTCCATCATAGAAGAAAATTAGATCAGTCTGACATGACTTGTTTGCTATAAACCCATGCTGGCTCTGGTTAGTTACTGTATTCTTATCCAAGTACTTACATACATGCTGTTTAATAATTTGTTCACAGGTCTTTCCCGATATAGAAGTAAGGCTCACTGGCCTGTAACTTTCTGGCTCCATCTTCTTTCCTTTCCTGTACTGCCTCTGCCCCATGCCAGTCACCACACTGTCATCACCCTGTACCAGTCCCTGGACTATTTGCATCACGTGGCACACTGCCACATCACCCTGCCTGCCACGCTCCCCGCGCTCTCAGTTCTGCTAGTTATCTAAGAGGAGTTGTCCATTACTAGGACAACCCCTTGTTAATCCCTTCACGACCAGAAGTGTTTTTGCATTTTTTGTTTTTTACTCCCCTTCTTCCCAGAGCCATAACTTTTTATTTTTCCGTCAATATGGCCATGTGAGGGCTTGTTTTTTGCGGGACGAGTTGTACTTTAGAACAACACCATTGGTTTTAACATACCGTGTACTGGAAAACAGGAAAAAAATTCCAAGTGTGGTGAAATTGCAAAAGATGTGCAATTCCACAGTTATTTTGTGTTTTTTTTTACCATGTTAACTAGATGCTAAAACTAAGCTGCCGTTATGATTCTGCAGGTCACTGCGACCAAAATAAATCTAATTCTGGCGTTTTGACTTTTTTTCTCCTTACGCCGTTTAGCGATCTGATTAATTCTTTTATTATATTGATAGCTCGGGCGATTCTGAACGCGGCGATACCAAATATATGTTTTTGATTTTTTTTATTGTTTTATTTTGAATGGGGCGAATGGGGGGTGATTTGACCTTTTATATATTTTTTTACTTTTGGCATGCTTCAATAGCCTCCATGGGAGACTAGAAGCTGCCACAACCCGACTGGCTCTGCTACACAGAGGCGATGAGCAGATCACCTGTATGTAGAAGAATCACTCACTTGCTTTGAGCACAGACCACCGGGCAGCGCTCATAGGAATCCAGCAGTGACAACCATAGAAGTTTCCAAGAGACCACTGGTTGTCATGCCGACACACTGGTGACCCGTGATCATGTGATGGGGTCACCGATCGGCATTTCCGATGCGCTTACGGCAAGCATGAGTTAAATACGGCTGTCAAAGATTGACAGCCGCATTTAACTAGTCAACAGCCGGGGGTAGATCGTGATTCCACCCGTGGCTGTTAGAGGCACATGTCAGCTGTTCAAAACAGTTGACATGTGCCGGAAAAGATGTGGGCTCAACGCTGGAGCCCGCACCAAGTAGGGGGAGTCCGAAATTGGCGTACTATTACGCCCAACGTCGGAAAGGGGTTAAACTAAATGTTCGGCCCCAATAAAATAATAAAGCCTATACTCACCTCCTGTGCCAGCTCCGATCCCGCGCTGTCGACACTTACGGTCCTTGGATATGATGCGGTGTTATGACACATGATGCCTAGCTCCAATCAGCGCTGGCGTCACCGTCTCCGCCTTCAGACAAACTGAACATGTAATTTGAGCCCCCAGCTGTATTCTGGATTTCTCCTGTGCTGCTGCGGTTCTCAGATAAGCAGGGTCATGCTGCATCCAATACTCCCTCTTTTTCAGACATGTTGATCCTCTCTCTAGTTTGTCCTGCTCCTCTTCACCATGTCCACAATTGCTCAGGACCTGACCCCCTCCCCAGCAGATGGAGCCGCTGATGACGGAGCTGCTGATGACAGAGCTGATGCCGATGACAGAGCTACCACTGACTGACAGACCTGCTGGTGACAGCGGCTGCTGACTGATGGAGCTGCACTGACGGAGCTGCTGATGACGGAGCTGCTGGTGACGGAGCTGCCACTGACTGACTGAGCTGCTGCTGACAGATGGGGCTGCTGATGACGGAGCTGCTGATGACTGAACTACCGCTGACTGAGCTGCTGGTGACAGAGCTGTCACTGACTGACGGAGCTGTTGATGCTGGAGTTTCCGCTGACTGACGGAGATGCTGATGACTGAACTGCCGCTGACTGATGGAGCTGCTGGTGACAGCGGCTGCTGGCTGAAGAAGGTGCCGCTGACTGACAGAGCTGCTGGTGACGGAGCTGCCGCTGACTGACGGAGCTGCTGGTGACAGAGCTGTCATTGACTGACGGAGCTGTTGATGCTGGAGTTTCCACTGACTGACGGAGATGCTGATGACTGAACTGCCGCTGACTGATGGAGCTGCTGGTGACAGCGGCTGCTGGCTGAAAAAGGTGCCGCTGACAGAGCTGCTGGTGATGGAGCTGCCGCTGACTGACGGAGCTGCTGGTGACAGAGCTGCCACTGACTGACGGAGCTGCTGATTATGGCACTTCCGCTGACTGACGGAGATGCTGGTGACAGCTGCCGCTGACAGATGGACCTGAGGATGGAGCTGCCGCTGACTTTGCTTCCCACTTACCCGCAGCCTCTCCGGTGGACACTGGTTCCGCTGCAGCTTGTTAGTGAGCAATGTATACGCATCCTTGTGCGATCAGTCAGCAGCAGCATGTTGACTGGTTCCATTTTTTTCCCATACTGCAGAAATAATTGATGAGGGTAAATGAGTGCAGGGTCCGCGGGAAAGCGACTTGCAGGCAGAGCCCCTTTTACTTACTGATGTCTTTGCCCTCACAGAGGTGAAGAATTACGAGTTGCCCTTTGGGTCGATGGTGCAGGAGCCGCCGTGTGTGGAGGCCATGCGGGACGTTGTGTTATATGGACGGGGGCGGCCGGACATTCCCACCAGCTGGAGGAGGCACTCGGTGAGGCTGCGGAGTCACCGGAGATTCGGGGCGAGCTCCATTCCCCACCCATGTCACTGACCTTTGACCTTCTTTCCAGGGTCTGGACGTCTTGTGTGACACCATCAGCGAGTGCTGGGACCACGACCCTGAGGCGCGTCTGACCGCTCACTGCGTGGCCGAGCGGTTTATCCTGATGAGACAGATGGACGCCGAGGGCAAAACCGCGAGCTCCGGCCATCACTACAGCCAATGTTAGCGCTCGGATCCCGGCCGCTACAGGCACCGTGCAGGAAAGGGTTAAACATGGCCTGGAACGTGTTGTTAGAGGTCATGGAGGCCTCAGCCACAATCCCCTGCTCCTGTGGGGTTATGATAGCTGCTCATCCTGAGCCCTCTGGTTCATGAAGAGATTGCCAGAACAGCAGTATACACTGACATCCATCACAGCTGCAGTATGAAGCAGAGGTGGCCGGACACGAGGCCTGCCGCCGCCGCTGACGGCCGCCGCACGAAGCTGCGTGATGGCGGCGTTCTCCTACACGGAGCAGCAGAGCTCCTGCAGCCCGATGTGTCTCCATGGTTACAGGCCACACGTACGCCCCGTGTAGTCAGATCCAGCAGATGGAGCAGCACGACTGCACGATGCGGGCACTCTGTAACCATGGAAACCCATCGATTCTCAGGGGAGCTGCAGACAAACGCTGCATCAAACATCTGTTCACACGGCGCTGTTCTCATTGTAACCACGTCTGAGCAATAAACAATGAAAAAGTAAACACGCCCGATAAATGGACGAGACCACCATCAGCGGGGGCCGACAGCAGCAGCTCCGCTAGGACACAAGGCCGACATGTTACGCCACACAATAGCAACCGCAGCTCTGGAGGTGACTGGAGATATAAGACAATGTAACAGCAGAATAGTAAGTGCAGCTCTGGAGGTGACAGGAGGATAAGACACGATGTAACAGCAGAATAGTGAGTGCAGCTCTGGAGGTGACTGGAGATCGAAGTGTTGTCGGACATTATATTGTGAATATACAGACCCCCGGACGACTGCTGGAGACAATTCACAATTTATTCTCATTCCTCTCCCCGCTGCTCTGAAGCCGTTGTCCAGAGGGGGCGCTCACACAAGAACAGACACACAGATTGGAAGACGACATTCAGTAGAGATAAGGCACCACTCGTACTGTACAGAGAAAGCTGAATCCTCCAGTCACTGCGCAAGCTGCATCCCGCCAGCTGTAAGATCAGTGAGTCCATGGCAGGAGAGGGGTTAAAATCGCGTCCTCCTGCTCGTCTCTTGCAGTCCATCCGAGAAAGCTCACAGGCAGCATGTGCAGGGAAAGGGTTAAACCTGAACAGCAGCAGACGGCGGACCCTCCAACCACGGCCGAGACCGCTTTCTGATCCACAGAAGGCCCCGTGCAGGCAGCGGCCCCGGGGTACGTCCGCTCAGGGGCCGGTCAGAGGCCGCGTAACACTGGATGAGAGCAGGGGATTGGTCTCCGTCTCCACGCTGGGGACCCTCCATCCTAGAACGTGGGGAGCGGTTATAAGGGGGTGCAGAGATGCGGCCCCCCGTGGAGAAGGGGCCAGTACACACCATTGCTGGGACGCAGTCCTCGGTGGGTGCGGGTCCTGCCCGGACCCCGTCTATAGTCCGGAGCTGCCACTTTTCCACAGCGGCCAGTTGTAGATCCAGCCGTCACCCTGCAAGCAACAAAAACAGATCACAGGGGGCAGTGAGGGGCCACACACCAAACATGGCGCCGGGGCGAGACCTACAGGGCCCCCACCCCAATACAGGCAGAAAGAGCCCACAGAAAAGAGGGGCAGCCAGCAGCACAGAGGGTTACAGGGCAGGTCACAGAGCATCTATAGCGAACCTATGCATTATCCTCCAGTCACCTCCAGAGCTGCAGTCACATCATGATGACTTATCCTCCAGTCACCTCCAGAGCTGCAGTCACATCATGATGACTTATCCTCCAGTCACCTCCAGAGCTGCAGTCACATCATGATGACTTATCCTCCAGTCACCTCCAGAGCTGCAGTCACATCATGATGACTTATCCTCCAGTCACCTCCAGAGCGGCAGTCACATCATGACTTATCCTCCAGTCACCTCCAGAGCTGCAGTCACATCATGACTTATCCTCCAGTCACCTCCAGAGCTGCAGTCACATCATGACTTATCCTCCAGTCACCTCCAGAGCGGCAGTCACATCATGACTTATCCTCCAGTCACCTCCAGAGCTGCAGTCACATCATGACTTATCCTCCAGTCACCTCCAGAGCGGCAGTCACATCATGATTTATCCTCCAGTCACCTCTAAACATATGTATAAGACGTGATGTAACAGCAGTATAGTGACTGCACCTCTGGAGGTGACTGGAGGATAAGACACGATGTAACAGCAGAATAGTGACTGCAGCTCTGGAGGATAAGGTGTAACAACAGAATAGTGACTGCAGCTCTGGAGGTGACTGGAGGATAAAACATGATGTAGAGCACTATAGTGAGTGCAGCTCTGGAGGTGACTGGAGGATAAGATACAATGTAACAGCAAAATAGTGACTGCAGCTCTGAAGGTGACTGGAGAATAAGACATGATGTAGCAGCAGAATAGTGACTGCAGCTCTGGAGGTGACTGGAGGATAAGGTGTAACAGCAGAATAGTTAATGCAGCTCTGGGGGTGACTGGAGAGTAAGGTGTAACAGCAGAATAGTGAGTGCAGCTCTGGGGGTGACTGGAGGTTAAGGTGTAACAGCAGAATAGTGAGTGCAGCTCTGGGGGAGACTGGAGGTTAAGGTGTAACAGCAGAATAGTGAGTGCAGCTCTGGGGGTGACTGGAGGATAAGGTGTAACAGCAGAATAATGAGTGCAGCTCTGGGGGTGACTGGAGGGTAAGGTGTAACAGCAGAATAGTGAGTGCAGCTCTGGAGGTGACTGGAGGATAGAGCACGCCCAGGAAGAGGAGGAGCATCTGTGCTGAGCATCTGCAGGCTAGGGCCTTGCTAAGCTCCTGGGAAGGGAGGTTTTTTCCTGCAAGGACTTTCCATCTGCCCCCTTCCCAGGAAAGAGGACTTTCCCTGGGACTGAGCGCCGGGGCTGTGCCCCTGGCTCCCACCCTCCGGCAAGCCAGCTTGGGGTGGGGGGCCTCAGCACCATCCGGAGGCCAGGGTGCAGCCAGCCAGTCCCAGGGAGATGGGGAAGAGACGGAGCCAGGAGAGAGGGGGTCGCAGGACCCAGGAGCCCCGGGACACCGGGCCCCCCGAAGCTGGTACCGTGGCGGCTCCTCCTCCCGGAGGAGTGGCGGCCCAGAGCAGAGGTGCAGAGGCAGAGCCCCCCAACATCTGGGGCTCCAGAGCTGAGGGAGAGCCATCTACCATCTACGCCTCCCGCATCCATGCGCACCTCTGCGAATATGAGGAGGCCGCCAAACAGCTGACAAAACTCCGGGAGGAGTTAAGGGGAGCACGAGCGGTGGCTAAGAACCGGCTCCCCGCCTCGAGACGAGCTGAGGTCTCCGCCACGGTGGAGAGGCTGAAGGGGGCTATCAGGGCCTTGGAGGAGATACGGGCGGCTATCCTGAGTGGGAGCGGCCCCTTTGCAGAGAAACTGAAAAACGATGACCGGTTTAGAGCCATGACCGGAGGGTCTCCTGGGGGGTCGGGAGGCCCCTGCCAGGTGGAGGGCCAAGAGGAGGAGGATGGCGGAACATCTACGCCTGCCCCACCTGAAGGCCTGGTGAGCAACAACACCCAGGTAACATGCAGCGGGGTGGCCCCTGAGCAAGTGGCTCTCCCACCGGACTCCAGTTACTCGGAGGAAAGTGGGGGCGAGGGGGAGGCTGGTGGGAGTGGGGACAGTAGTAGTGAGGGGGGCTGCCTCGTCCTACAACAGGTGAGGCAGATCGAGTCCCCAGAGCGGTTTGGCACACTGCTCTTTGGGGATGAGGTCTGCCCTGAGGACGAGGCAACCGGAAAGAGGAAAAAGAAAAAAAACAAGCGCAAGCCAAAAAACACCGTGGCTGACAAACTTATGTTTGTCCCTCTTTCCGGGGTCCCTCTGTCCCGCTGTATGGAACCCGCTGCCCACCCCGGCTCGGGCCCTGTGGTGGGTCCGCAGCGGGGGCGCGGGCAGAGTGATGTGTGCCTGGACCTTACCGTCACATCTGGTGGTGGCGGTGAGGGTTCAGGCAGCGACATGGAGGTCGGTGCTGGTGCCAGTGGTGTAACAGCCGCTGGCGGTATTGGCAGTAGTGGTGTCCGGGCTCAGTCCCCGGTGGCAGGGGGGGCTGGCCTGGCGCTCAGCACGGGTACAGCCAGGACCGCACCTCCGGCGGTGAGTGCTGGGGTCTCTGGATCCCCCACGCACGGGTCCGTTAAGTCTGGTCCACTTATGGGGGTCCAGAGACCTAGAAAGGGCGTGGAGGCTGCTGTGAAGCAGCAGCTAAAAAAATGCAAGGGGCTGGTAGCTCCTCTGACGGCGCCCGTGGCAAGAGCGGGGTCCCCGGCGCGTAGACCCAAAAGGGGGTCCGTGCTGGGGGCACCGCCGCCGCTGGGCGATGAGGGGGAGTGGCCAGCCCTGCCAACATCAAGTGGTGGGTTCAGGGGCGCAGTGACAGTCCGTGAGGGGGGCGTGGCCTCCCCGAGTGTTGCCCAGCCTGCAAAGGCTGCGGCATGCGAGGGGGGCGTGTCCTCCTCGGCCGCTGTCCCGCCCGCTGTGCCCGCGTCACCTGGGGAGGGCGTGGCCTCGCAAGGGGTCACTGCTCTGCCCGGGGTGGCTGCGGCCGGCGGGGGGGGCGTGGCCTTGGCGGGCCCACTGCCTCCTGTCCCGCCTACCCCCTCAAGCAGCATAGTGCCCCCAAAAGTCGGTAGGGAGTTGTCGGGGTCCCCAGCCCGCTTACCTCCATCTGGTGGTGCGGGGGCTCTGGCGCTCCTTGGGAAGCCGGCGGGGGCGAACAGCAGAGGGCAGGGTGCGGTGGCAGTGGCCGTCCCTGTCCTCAGTGCAAAGACACCGCAAAAAGAAAAAAAAGTGGAGCCAGAGAACCCAGGAGCTGCTGCTGCTCCCAGGCTCGGGCAGGGCGTACTGAGTGCGCTCTGCTCGGAGGTATTTAAAGGGGCAGCGGCACTCCTGGACAAGAGTTGGAGCAGTGCCAGCAGCTCCAAGGAGCAGAGCACTGGCCAGTCAGGGCCCCCAGCAGGCAGGCAGGGGTACTGCAACACCAAGTCTGCTAATGTAAATAGTGGTCTATCTGGAAGTGAGAGTGGGAGTGAGATAGGAGATATTTTTGAAGAGCTGTTTGAGGACATAAATGGTGATGTGAGCGATATGGATGAGGGAGTGAGTGCGAGTGTGAATGTGGCAGTAAATGCTGGAGTGAGTGCCGGAGCGAGTGGAAATAATAAAAGAGTGAACGGGAGAGTGAATGAGGGTGCTGGCACAAGTGGTGGTAGTGGTGGGAGGGCTGGCCCGTCTGCCCCCCCAGCCGCGAGGCCCCAACGTAATTATGCGGGGGTCGCGGCTGGGGGTCGGGGTGGTTCCGGGGGGGTCTCCTCGCCTCCGGGCTCCGGGGACGGCGGTTTGCACCGCCGTTTCCTGGAGGCCCTCCAAAGGGGAGAAAGATCGATCATGGTAGAGGGGAGGACAGTGGACCTGTCTTTCTGGATAGAGAGACATGGCCTAGCAGCCTTCCAAAATCAAAGGGAGGGAGGGACTGTTTGGTCTCTCCCCACAGCCGGGCAGGGGCCGCCAAGAAGGAATGTGGTCCGTCTTAGGTGGGGGGGCAGTGAAGCTTGTCCACCTAGGAGCAAGGTGGTGGAGCTCCTCCTTAAGATGGGCTTCGGGGCGAATGACATCTTTGCCCTGATACACCCTTCGGCGTCCCGCTTCTTCGACGTCAGCTTCGTGCGGCCAGAGGGGCTTGAGCTCTTCTGGTCAAACTACGAGCTGGTGCGAGAAGAGCCCGGATGGCGAGACTTCGTGGCTCAAGCGGTGTCTCGCCAAAATTCCGTCAAGCGAGTGACCGTGGTTACATGTAACGAGTCACTCGCAGGCGTGGACATCATGACGTGGCTTTCCCGTTACGGGGAGGTCACCGAGGTCCCAAAAAAGAACAGGGACGAGTTTGGCATCTGGTCGGGGGGCTGGACCTTCATGGTCAAATTGAAGGTTTCCGGCGGCACGGTCACCCACATCCCTTCCTCGGCGTTCCTGGGAAGGGACAGGATCCTGGTCTTCTACCAGGGGCAACCGAAGGTCTGCCACAAGTGCGGCGACCCCACTCACTTCAGCGCCAACTGCAAGGTGCAGAAGTGCGCGTTGTGTGGTGGGGTAGGTCACCTGGCTGCCTTGTGCAAAGACATTCGGTGCCACCTGTGTGGTGACCTGGGTCACCCTCTCAGCCGCTGCCCTCGCTCTTTCTCTAATGCCGCCACAGGCCCGGTGGGGGGAGACCGCGGGGGGGCAACCCCCGGTGGCGCTGCTTCTGCTGTGGCAGGTGGTGGCGAAGGGGGAAGGGCTGAGGGGCCAGTGAGGAAGGGCAATGCTGCAAGGGGCCCCGCGTACCAGCGGAGGCAGGAAAAACGCCAGGGAGGTAAGGGACAGGTGGAGCCTCGGGCAACCGGGGTGATGCCTGCTCCTCCCTCCAGGCCCGTGGCCAAAGCCTCTGAGGCCCTGGGGGAGAGTGCGGTGAGTGAGGAGATCAGGAGGATGGAGAGAGAGGAGAAAGCGGCTGACTCGGACAATTCCTCTCAGTATGAAAGTGTTGATGAGGATGTCCAAGAGCAGCCTACAGCACCAGGTGGCAAAACCAGGCGTGCCAAGCGCAAAGCGGTGGGGAGGAAGGCTGACAAGCCTTCAAAGTCCCCCCCGCCCCCGACCACAAGGGTGCATACGGAAGGGCCCGCTGACCCCCCTCTGATCAGACTCTCCAACCGGTTCAGCGCCCTCGGGGGTTCAGATGATGAACCGCAAGACGAGGGTACTGGGCCGGGGGCAACACCGGAGGGTCCTTCAGGGGATGGCGGAGTCCGTCCCTCAGGGGGCATTGCTCCTCCTGAGGGGGGGACAGACCTGGAACCCGGGGGCGAGGACACCGGGGGGGGTGGGATGGACACGTCGGGAGCTTCCCTGAAAAGGAAGGTGTCTGACCCCTCCCCAGGAGGAGGTAATAGCGGGGTAGGGAAGAAATTGGCCATCCAACTCGATCACCCATGATGGCTGAACTCGCCCCGTTGACGCTGGCGTCTATTAATGTCGCCAGCATTAAGTCAGATGCGGCTCGCTTCACGGCCTTTGATTTTTTCTCCCGGATTGAGGCAGAAATTTTATTCTTGCAAGAGACCAGACTAACAGACATGGGGGCCATCTATAAATCACGGAGGGAGTGGAGGTGCGGGCCCTCATACTGGTCTCTTGCGGCCGAGCCGTATAGCGGGGTGGCAGTCCTTTTTAAGACTGCAGCAGTTGAATGCCGACGGGTTACTGAGTTGGAAATGGGGAGGTGCCTGATCCTAGATGTCTTCATGAGGGGACAAGAGCTCCGGCTCATCAACATCTACGGCCCGCAGTCCAAGTGGGACCGCAAATGTCTCTTCCTGAGGATCAAGCCCTTTCTTTTTACGAGCCGACAGGTGGTCTTCGGTGGGGACTTCAACACCATTACGAGGTCCCGTGACCGGGGGGGTCCCGGAGATCGCCTGGCTTATGATAGCGTCGCGTTGAATAGCATAGCCAGTGAAGCTCGCCTGGTGGATGCCCACATCCGGCACACCCCAGGTCACGGAGGTTTCACCTACCATAGGGGTAGCTGTAGGTCTAGAATAGACAGGTTTTTTTTGAAGGAGGACGCCATCTTTTCTGCTGTGTCCGCCGTTGAGGTGGAGTTCTCCGATCACTGTCTAATTTTCTTTTCTCTGAATGTTGCAGAGACTCCTCGGATGGGAAGAGGGCTGTGGAAGCTCAATTCGTCCCTGCTGGAAGAAGCGGAGGTGAGACAATCCTTCGAGGATTTTCTTCAGAGCCAGGTACCGCTGTTGGATCTCTGTAGTAGTAAGTCAGAGTGGTGGGAGATCTTCAAAAAGCGGGTGGCGGGGTTCTTCCGTCAGCTCTCGAGCCTCAGGAGTCTGAACAGGCACCGCTTGTACCAGGCTCTGGGGAGGAAACTCGAGCAGCTTGTCTCGACTGGAGGTGACCGAGAGGAAATCTCCAGAGTGAAATCTTTGCTCAAGAGGTGTCAGTATGATAGGCACACATCTTTGGTTTTTGAGAGGGACTTCGGGAAGTACCGCTCGCCCGACCCTTACAGAAACTGTAAGATGTCAGTGAATTGTAAGATGGTGACAGGACTGATCGACAGTACGGGGTCCCTGAACAGATCCAAATCAGGGATCCTGGAGGTGGTCAGATCCTTCTACTCACACCTCTTGGAAAAGAAGGATCTGGATCGGGACAGGATGTCGGCTTTCCTGGCTGAAGCCATCCCTGAGCCAGGGGGTGACCCCTCTCTTGGTGTTTTGGCAGAAGAAATCAGGGAAGAGGAAGTGAGACTGGCCATTGATGGGCTTCGGCTCAAGAAATCGCCAGGTCCGGATGGCTTAACATCTGAGTTCTATAAGACTTTTAGGGACTCCTTGGTCCCCCTCTTGACAGGGGTCTTTAATGAGTGTCTCTCCTCGGGCACTCTTCCCGGCTCAATGAGGAAGTCAGCCCTCATTATTCTGTCAAAGGGTAAGGATCCATCCCGAATCGAGAACTGGCGTCCCATAGCGCTTCTCGATACGGACCGGAAGGTTCTGGCCAAGGTGCTGTTTAATCGGCTGGTGAAGTTTGCACCCCGGCTCCTTTCAGGGGCCCAGCATTGCTCTGTTCCAGGCCGCAGTACTTTTAGTGCTGTGCTCGGTGTCCGAGAGGCAGTGGAGCAGGGTAGGGCAGGTCACTGGAAGGGGTACTTGCTGTCATTAGATCAAGCGAAAGCCTTTGACCGGGTCAACCACGAGTACCTCTGGTCCGTCCTTTTGAGGTATGGTCTGCCTGGGAGGTTTGTAAAATGGTTAGAGATCTTGTACCAAGGGGCTGAGACTTTTCCGCTGGTGAATGGTTGGTCAGGTCGTCCTTTTGAGGTGGGTTCTGGGGTCCGTCAGGGCTGTCCGCTGAGCCCGCTTTTATACGTGTTCGCGATCGATCCCTTCTTAAGGAGGGTAGATCGTGGACCGTTGGCGGGAGTCGGGATGGACCGGGCGGGCTCTGGCTCCTCTCTGAGGGTGGTGGCGTACGCCGATGATGTTTCCCTGTTCGTATCCTCGAGAGGGGAGGCGGACTGGGTCATGTCGGAGGTAGTGCGCTACTCGGAGGCATCCGGGTCCATGATCAACCGGGATAAGTGTGAAAGTCTCTGGCTGGGAGGGGGAGATCCTAGTTTTGATCTCCCGGACACCCTTCCAGGGCCCCAGGCCACCGCCAAAATTCTAGGCATCGAATTTGGCCCCGGGGACTACCCCCAGCAAAATTGGGAGGGCAGACTTAAGATCGCCGCCCAAAAGGTGGACCAATGGAAGGGTTGGTCTTTAACCCTGAGGGAAAGGGTTGCCCTGGCTAAAGGCTATCTGCTACCTTTATTGATATACCTGGGCAGTGTGTGCATCTTGCCGGAACCTCTCTGGACGCGGGTCTATAGCCTGTTCTTCCAATTGTTATGGGGGAATAAGCTTAACCTAATCAAGAGGGAGGTTACATACCGTACGAGGAGACTAGGCGGGTTGGGTATGGTCAACCCGGTGGTGTTTCTAGTAAACACCTTTCTTAAGACTAACATCTCTAACCTCTGGCTAGAGAGGGCTCCTCCGTGGGTAGTCTCCTGCAAGGGTTGGCTTTGGCCTTTCTTCCAGGAATGGGAGACAGGAGGGCGGGTGAAGGACCTACGCACACCTCATGGGCATCTTCCGGCTTACGCTACCCCGGTTCTGAAGATGATCCGCCGGTGGGGTCTGGGAATGTGGGAAATCAGGACCATGTCGAGGCAGTGCCTTGACAGGAGGGTCCTGTTGACCCATTTCCAGAAGCCCCTGGCCCTTAAGGATTGCCCAGGCCGGGATCTGGAGGTCGGGCTGGGGCTTTTAAATTCTAAGCGGATCCCCATGAAGTTTTGGGACTTGACCTGGCGTTGCTTCCACGGGAGGCTGTATGTAAGGGACAACTTGAAGTGCAGGAACTCCGATGACCGGGGTTGCCCTCGTGAGGAGTGTGGCGACGTGCTGGAAAGCATGGAGCACTTCCTGCTTCATTGTCCCTTTAATGCAGAGGTTTACAACAGGGTGGGTGCCTCCATACGTTGGCCGCGGCTGGCGTCCCTCTCCTACACTGAATGGGCCTATGGAGCGTTCAGATCCCTGGGTGGCCGGGACCCGTGCACTTTATTCCTAGTCAGTGCAGCGGTTAGGTTCCACACTTGGAATGCACGGTGCCTAGTTACGACGCGGAAAAAAACCCTCCCAAGGGATGAGGTGGTAGGAAACATCTTGGGTGACCTGGTGAAGGTCCGTTCTTTGGAGTTCGAAAGGTTGGGTGTGAGGAAGGCCTCTTGGCTTTGGAGAGGCCTCTCCTTTTAAAAACGCACTCAAGGGAGAGCTAGCTCCGTGTGAATGAGGGTAGGGATAGCATAAGTTTCACTGGGTGTGTTAGGGACAGAAGTAGGGGCAGATAGGGACAGGGAGGGACAGGCACTGAGGGACAGATAGAGAGTTAGTTATGATAAGTTAGGTAGAGTAGGGGCAGGTAGGGACAGATAGGGACAGGTTTCTTTTTTTAGGGACAGAAGTAGGGACAGTCTTAGTTCTTGAGGGATAGGATGAATGTGTTAGTGAGGGATGGAGCCTCTAGAACCCCGTTTTCCTGGTGGTGGGCTGGTGCATGCCACCTTAGCTTTTTGTTTTAAAAACAGGACATATAATGGATATTGGGCTTACAGGTGCCAAACTTGGGCCTTGGGTATGTAAATGCTGTGTTTAGTTTGTATATTAATGCGTAAGTAGATGGGATGGTATTGAGAGTTTTGGAAAATGTCTTTTGGTTGTGCTTTGGTAAAAGGAAAAACATATAACACACGTTTTTTTTTTGTTTCTTTAGTTAGAATGTGTGGATGGGGT
Source organism: Dendrobates tinctorius (assembly GCF_039654945.1). NCBI lineage: Eukaryota > Metazoa > Chordata > Amphibia > Anura > Dendrobatidae > Dendrobates > Dendrobates tinctorius. The sequence continues at coordinate 2,500,352 of NW_027361849.1, read as the reverse complement.
GTAGTCAGGTTGGGAGGGGGGTGCATGGGGGGTGGTGGATGGATGACCGGATGCCAAGAGCAACATGAAGGAGCAAAGGAGCAGGGCAGGAGAAGTAGACTCTGCGGACCCTGGAAATAATTTTCGTGTGGAATTAAAAGGCCATAAACTTTCGTGGACCAGATTTTGCAGTGACAAGGCTACAAACTTGTAGGACCTGCGGTGCAAGGTGGTGGGAAAAAAAAGGCTGCGAACTTGTTGCCATGTGTGGGAGGGGAAAAGAAAAAAAAACAAAAAAAACAAAAAAAAAAAAAACAAAAAAAAAAAAATCTTTGCTGTGTAATAGGAGGTAAGGTTTGTCGGCCAAAGTGGCAGAGTTCTTGTTTTTTTTCAAGGCGGAGGGCCAGGAAAGGGTTATTTTCGTTTGGTTTTTGTAAATAGTAAAATTGTAAATAGTAAACTAGTAAAATCGGTGAGGTGTGAATGGGGGTGAATGGGGGTGAATGGAGTGAGAGTGGGGAGAGGGGTTTATGTTTCTTTGTATTCTCTTTTAAGTGGATTCCTGCTGGGGGACCCTAAGCTGCCAAGCTCAGTGGAGGACAAGGAAAAGATTTGGACTTTCAGTTGTTTGCGCATGTTTTGCACATTTTATGTCTGTCTATGTTGGTTTTCTTTAGTTTATGTATTGTGGTTTGTTTCTGAGTGTAATTTTGATAATTTTGTAAAATAAAAGAGTTGGAGGATAAGATACAATGTAACAGCAAAATAGTGACTGCAGCTCTGAAGGTGACTGGAGAATAAGACATGATGTAGCAGCAGAATAGTGACTGCAGCTCTGGAGGTGACTGGAGGATAAGGTGTAACAGCAGAATAGTTAATGCAGCTCTGGGGGTGACTGGAGAGTAAGGTGTAACAGCAGAATAGTGAGTGCAGCTCTGGGGGTGACTGGAGGTTAAGGTGTAACAGCAGAATAGTGAGTGCAGCTCTGGGGGAGACTGGAGGTTAAGGTGTAACAGCAGAATAGTGAGTGCAGCTCTGGGGGTGACTGGAGGATAAGGTGTAACAGCAGAATAATGAGTGCAGCTCTGGGGGTGACTGGAGGGTAAGGTGTAACAGCAGAATAGTGAGTGCAGCTCTGGGGGTGACTGGAGGGTAAGGTGTAACAGCAGAATGGTTACTGCAGCTCTGGGGGTGACTGGAGGGTAAGACACGATGTATCAGCAGAATAGTGAGTGCAGCTCTGGAGGTGACTGGAGGATAGAGCACGCCCAGGAAGAGGAGGAGCATCTGTGCTGAGCATCTGCAGGCTAGGGTCTTGCTAAGCTCCTGGGAAGGGAGGTTTTTTCCTGCAAGGACTTTCCATCTGCCCCCTTCCCAGGAAAGAGGACTTTCCCTGGGACTGAGCGCCGGGGCTGTGCCCCTGGCTCCCACCCTCCGGCAAGCCAGCTGGGGGTGGGGGGCCTCAGCACCATCCGGAGGCCAGGGTGCAGCCAGCCAGTCCCAGGGAGATGGGGAAGAGACGGAGCCAGGAGAGAGGGGGTCGCAGAACCCAGGAGCCCCGGGACACCGGGCCCCCCGAAGCTGGTACCGTGGCGGCTCCTCCTCCCGGAGGAGTGGCGGCCCAGAGCAGAGGTGCAGTGGCAGAGCCCCCCAACATCTGGGGCTCCAGAGCTGAGGGAGAGCCATCTACCATCTACGCCTCCCGCATCCATGCGCACCTCTGCGAATATGAGGAGGCCGCCAAACAGCTGAGAAAACTCCGGGAGGAGTTAAGGGGAGCACGAGCGGTGGCTAAGAACCGGCTCCCCGCCTCGAGACGAGCTGAGGTCTCCGCCACGGTGGAGAGGCTGAAGGGGGCTATCAGGGCCTTGGAGGAGATACGGGCGGCTATCCTGAGTGGGAGCGGCCCCTTTGCAGAGAAACTGAAAAACGATGACCGGTTTAGAGCCATGACCGGAGGGTCTCCTGGGGGGTCAGGAGGCCCCTGCCAGGTGGAGGGCCAAGAGGAGGAGGAGGAGGATGGCGGAACATCTACGCCTGCCCCACCTGAAGGCCTGGTGAGCAACAACACCCAGGTAACATGCAGCGGGGTGGCCCCTGAGCAAGTGGCTCTCCCACCGGACTCCAGTTACTCGGAGGAAAGTGGGGGCGAGGGGGAGGCTGGTGGGAGTGGGGACAGTAGTAGTGAGGGGGGCTGCCTCGTCCTACAGCAGGTGAGGCAGATCGAGTCCCCAGAGCGGTTTGGCACACTGCTCTTTGGGGATGAGGTCTGCCCTGAGGACGAGGCAACCGGAAAGAGGAAAAAGAAAAAAAACAAGCGCAAGCCAAAAAACACCGTGGCTGACAAACTTATGTTTGTCCCTCTTTCCGGGGCCCCTCTGTCCCGCTGTATGGAACCCGCTGCCCACCCCGGCTCGGGCCCTGTGGTGGGTCCGCAGCGGGGGCGCGGGCAGAGTGATGTGTGCCTGGACCTTACCGTCACATCTGGTGGTGGCGGTGAGGGTTCAGGCAGCGACATGGAGGTCGGTGCTGGTGCCAGTGGTGTAACAGCCGCTGGCGGTATTGGCAGTAGTGGTGTCCGGGCTCAGTCCCCGGTGGCAGGGGGGGCTGGCCTGGCGCTCAGCACGGGTACAGCCAGGACCGCACCTCCGGCGGTGAGTGCTGGGGTCTCTGGATCCCCCACGCACGGGTCCGTTAAGTCTGGTCCACTTATGGGGGTCCAGAGACCTAGAAAGGGCGTGGAGGCTGCTGTGAAGCAGCAGCTAAAAAAATGCAAGGGGCTGGTAGCTCCTCTGACGGCGCCCGTGGCAAGAGCGAGGTCCCCGGCGCGTAGACCCAAAAAGGGGTCCGTGCTGGGGGCACCGCCGCCGCTGGGCGACGAGGGGGAGTGGCCAGCCCTGCCAACATCAAGTGGTGGGTTCAGGGGCGCAGTGACAGTCCGTGAGGGGGGCGTGGCCTCCCCAAGTGTAGCCCAGCCTGCAAAGGCTGCGGCATGCGAGGGGGGCGTGTCCTCCTCGGCCGCTGTCCCGCCCGCTGTGCCCGCGTCACCTGGGGAGGGCGTAGCCTCGCAAGGGGTCACTGCTCTGCCCGGGGTGGCTGCGGCCGGCAGGGGGGCGTGGCCTTGGCGGGCCCGCTGCCTCCTGTCCCGCCTACACCCTCAAGCAGCATAGTGCCCCCAAAAGTCGGTAGGGAGTTGTCGGGGTCCCCAGCCCGCTTACCTCCATCTGGTGGTGCGGGGGCTCTGGCGCTCCTTGGGAAGCCGGCGGGGGCGAACAGCAGAGGGCAGGGTGCGGTGGCAGTGGCCGTCCCTGTCCTCAGTGCAAAGACACCGCAAAAAGAAAAGAAAGTGGAGCCAGAGAACCCAGGAGCTGCTGCTGCTCCCAGGCTCGGGCAGGGCGTACTGAGTGCGCTCTGCTCGGAGGTATTTAAAGGGGCAGCGGCACTCCTGGACAAGAGTTGGAGCAGTGCCAGCAGCTCCAAGGAGCAGAGCACTGGCCAGTCAGGGCCCCCAGCAGGCAGGCAGGGGTACTGCAACACCAAGTCTGCTAATGTAAATAGTGGTCTATCTGGAAGTGAGAGTGGGAGTGAGATAGGAGATATTTTTGAAGAGCTGTTTGAGGACATAAATGGTGATGTGAGCGATATGGATGAGGGAGTGAGTGCGAGTGTGAATGTGGCAGTAAATGCTGGAGTGAGTGCCGGAGCGAGTGGAAATAATAAAAGAGTGAACGGGAGAGTGAATGAGGGTGCTGGCACAAGTGGTGGTAGTGGTGGGAGGGCTGGCCCGTCTGCCCCCCCAGCCGCGAGGCCCCAACGTAATTATGCGGGGGCCGCGGCTGGGGGTCGGGGTGGTTCCGGGGGGGGGGGTCTCCTCGCCTCCGGGGACGGCGGTTTGCACCGCCGTTTCCTGGCGGCCCTCCAAATGGGAGAAAGATCGATCATGGTAGAGGGGAGGACAGTGGACCTGTCTTTCTGGATAGAGAGACATGGCCTAGCAGCCTTCCAAAATCAAAGGGAGGGAGGGACTGTTTGGTCTCTCCCCACAGCCGGGCAGGGGCCACCAAGAAGGAATGTGGTCCGTCTTAGGTGGGGGGGCAGTGAAGCTTGTCCACCTAGGAGCAAGGTGGTGGAGCTCCTCCTTAAGATGGGCTTCGGGGCGAATGACATCTTTGCCCTGATACACCCTTCGGCGTCCCGCTTCTTTGACGTCAGCTTCGTGTGGCCAGAGGGGCTTGAGCTCTTCTGGTCAAACTACGAGCTGGTGCGGGAAGAGCCCGGATGGCGAGACTTCGTGGCTCAAGCGGTGTCTCGCCAAAATTCCGTCAAGCGAGTGACCGTGGTTACATGTAACGAGTCACTCGCAGGCGTGGACATCATGACGTGGCTTTCCCGTTACGGGGAGGTCACCGAGGTCCCAAAAAAGAACAGGGACGAGTTTGGCATCTGGTCGGGGGGCTGGACCTTCATGGTCAAATTGAAGGTTTCCGGCGGCACGGTCACCCACATCCCTTCCTCGGCGTTCCTGGGAAGAGACAGGATCCTGGTCTTCTACCAGGGGCAACCGAAGGTCTGCCACAAGTGCGGCGACCCCACCCACTTCAGCGCCAACTGCAAGGTGCAGAAGTGCGCGTTGTGTGGTGGGGTAGGTCACCTGGCTGCCTTGTGCAAAGACATTCGGTGCCACCTGTGTGGTGACCTGGGTCACCCTCTCAGCCGCTGCCCTCGCTCTTTCTCTAATGCCGCCACAGGCCCGGGGGGGGGAGACCGCGGGGGGGGCAACCCCCGTTGGCGCTGCTTCTGCTGTGGCAGGTGGTGGCGGAGGGGGAAGGGCTAAGGGGCCAGTGAGGAAGGGCAATGCTGCAAGGGGCCCCGCGTACCAGCGGAGGCAGGAAAAGCGCCAGGGAGGTAAGGGACAGGTGGAGCCTCGGGCAACCGGGGTGATGCCTGCTCCTCCCTCCAGGCCCGTGGCCAAAGCCTCTGAGGCCCTGGGGGAGAGTGCGGTGAGTGAGGAGATCAGGAGGATGGAGAGAGAGGAGAAAGCGGCTGACTCGGACAATTCCTCTCAGTATATAAGTGTTGATGAGGATGTCCAAGAGCAGCCTACAGCACCAGGTGGCAAAACCAGGCGTGCCAAGCGCAAAGCGGTGGGGAGGAAGGCTGACAAGCCTTCAAAGTCCCCCCCGCCCCCGACCACAAGGGTGCATACGGAAGGGCCCGCTGACCCCCCTCTGATCAGACTCTCCAACCGGTTCAGCGCCCTCGGAGGTTCAGATGATGAACCGCAAGACGAGGGTACTGGGCCGGGGGCAACACCGGAGGGTCCTTCAGGGGATGGCGGAGTCCGTCCCTCAGGGTGCATTGTTCCTCCTGAGGGGGGGGGGGGGGGGGGACAGGCCTGGAACCCGGGGGCGAGGACACCGGGGGGGGTGGGATGGACACGTCGGGAGCTTCCCTGAAAAGGAAGGTGTCTGACCCCTCCCCAGGTGGAGGTGATAGCGGGGTAGGGAAGAAATTGGCCATCCAACTCGATCACCCATGATGGCTGAACTCGCCCCGTTGACGCTGGCGTCTATTAATGTCGCCAGCATTAAGTCAGATGCGGCTCGCTTCACGGCCTTTGATTTTTTTCTCCCGGATTGAGGCAGAAATTTTATTCTTGCAAAAGACCAGACTAACGGACATGGGGGCCATCTATAAAGCACGGAGGGAGTGGAGGTGCGGGCCCTCATACTGGTCTCTTGCGGCCGAGCCGTATAGCGGGGTGGCAGTCCTTTTTAAGACTGCAGCAGTTGAATGCCGACGGGTTACTGAGTTGGAAATGGGGAGGTGCCTGATCCTAGATGTCTTCATGAGGGGACAAGAGCTCCGGCTCATCAACATCTACGGCCCGCAGTCCAAGTGGGACCGCAAATGTCTCTTCCTGAGGATCAAGCCCTTTCTTTTTACGAGCCGGCAGGTGGTCTTCGGTGGGGACTTCAACACCATTACGAGGTCCCGTGACCGGGGGGGTCCCGGAGATCGCCTGGCTTATGATAGCGTCGCGTTGAATAGCATAGCCAGTGAAGCTCGCCTGGTGGATGTCCACATCCGGCACACCCCAGGTCACGGAGGTTTCACCTACCATAGGGGTAGCAGTAGGTCTAGAATAGACAGGTTTTTTTTGAAGGAGGACGCCATCTTTTCTGCTGTGTCCGCCGTTGAGGTGGAGTTCTCCGATCACTGTCTAATTTTCTTTTCTCTGAATGTTGCAGAGACTCCTCGGATGGGAAGAGGGCTGTGGAAGCTCAATTCGTCCCTGCTGGAAGAAGCGGAGGTGAGACAATCCTTCGAGGATTTTCTTCAGAGCCAGGTACCGCTGTTGGATCTCTGTAGTAGTAAGTCAGAGTGGTGGGAGATCTTCAAAAAGCGGGTGGCGGGGTTCTTCCGTCAGCTCTCGAACCTCAGAAGTCTGAACAGGCACCGCTTGTACCAGGCCCTGGGGAGGAAACTCGAGCAGCTTGTCTCGACTGGAGGTGACCGAGAGGAAATCTCCAGAGTGAAATCTTTGCTCAAGAGGTGTCAGTATGATAGGCACACATCTTTGGTTTTTGAGAGGGACTTCGGGAAGTACCGCTCGCCCGACCCTTACAGAAACTGTAAGATGTCAGTGAATTGTAAGATGGTGACAGGACTGATCGACAGTACGGGGTCCCTGAACAGATCCAAATCAGGGATCCTGGAGGTAGTCAGATCCTTCTACTCACACCTCTTGGAAAAGAAGGATCTGGATCGGGACAGGATGTCGGCTTTCCTGGCTGAAGCCGTCCCTGAGCCAGGGGGTGACCCCTCTCTTGGTGTTTTGGCAGAAGAAATCAGGGAAGAGGAAGTGAGACTGGCCATTGATGGGCTTCGGCTCAAGAAATCGCCAGGTCCGGATGGCTTAACATCTGAGTTCTATAAGACTTTTAGGGACTCCTTGGTCCCCCTCTTGACAGGGGTCTTTATTGAGTGTCTCTCCTCGGGCACTCTTCCCGGCTCAATGAGGAAGTCAGTCCTCATTATTCTGTCAAAGGGTAAGGATCCGTCCCGTATCGAGAGCTGGCGTCCCATAGCGCTTCTCGATACGGACCGGAAGGTTCTGGCCAAGGTGCTGTTTAATCGGCTGGTGAAGTTTGCACCCCGGCTCCTTTCAGGGGCCCAGCATTGCTCTGTTCCAGGCCGCAGTACTTTTAGTGCTGTGCTCGGTGTCCGAGAGGCAGTGGAGCAGGGTAGGGCAGGTCACTGGAAGGGGCACTTGCTGTCATTAGATCAAGCGAAAGCCTTTGACCGGGTCAACCACGAGTACCTCTGGTCCGTCCTTTTGAGGTATGGTCTGCCTGGGAGGTTTGTAAAATGGTTAGAGATCTTGTACCAAAGGGGCTGAGACTTTTCCGCTGGTTAACGGTTGGTCAGGTCGCCCTTTTGAGGTGGGTTCTGGGGTCCGTCAGGGCTGTCCGCTGAGCCCGCTTTTATACGTGTTCGCGATCGATCCCTTCCTAAGGAGGGTAGATCGTGGACCGTTGGCGAGAGTCGGGATGGACCAGGCGGGCTCTGGGTCCTCTCTGAGGGTGGTGGCGTACGCCGATGATGTTTCCCTGTTCGTATCCTCGAGAGGGGAGGCGGACTGGGTCATGTCGGAGGTAGTGCGCTACTCGGAGGCATCCGGGTCCATGATCAACCGGGATAAGTGTGAAAGTCTCTGGCTGGGAGGGGGAGATCCTAGTTTTGATCTCCCGGACACCCTTCCAGGGCCCCAGGCCACTGCCAAAATTCTAGGCATCGAATTTGGCCCCGGGGACTACCCCCAGCAAAATTGGGAGGGCAGACTTAAGATCGCCGCCCAAAAGGTGGACCAATGGAAGGGTTGGTCTTTAACCCTGAGGGAAAGGGTTGCCCTGGCTAAAGGCTATCTGCTACCTTTATTGATATACCTGGGCAGTGTGTGCATCTTTCCAGAACCTCTCTGGACACGGGTCTATAGCCTGTTCTTCCAACTGTTATGGGGGAATAGGCTCAACCTAATAAAGAGAGAGGTCACATACCGCACGAGGAGACTAGGCGGGTTGGGTATGGTCAACCCGGTGGTGTTTCTAGTAAACACCTTTCTTAAGACTAACATCTCCAACCTCTGGCTAGAGAGGGCTCCTCCGTGGGTAGTCTCCTGCAAGGGTTGGCTTTGGCCTTTCTTCCAGGAATGGGAGACAGGAGGGTGGGTGAAGGACCTACGCACACCTCATGGGCATCTCCCGGCTTACGCTACCCCGGTTCTGAAGGTGATCCGCCGGTGGGGTCTGGGAATGTGGGAAATCAGGACCATGTCGAGGCAGTGCCTTGACAGGAGGGTCCTGTTGACCCATTTCCAGAAGCCCCTGGCCCTTAAGGATTGCCCAGGCCGGGATCTGGAGGTCGGGCTGGGGCTTTTAAATTCTAAGCGGATCCCCATGAAGTTTTGGGACTTGACCTGGCGTTGCTTCCACGGGAGGCTGTATGTAAGGGACAACTTGAAGTGCAGGAACTCCGATGACTGGGGTTGCCCTCGTGAGGAGTGTGGCGACGTGCTGGAAAGCATGGAGCACTTCCTGCTTCATTGTCCCTTTAATGCAGAGGTTTACAACAGGGTGGGTGCTTCCATACGTTGGCCGCGGCTGGCGTCCCTCTCCTACGCTGAGTGGGTTTATGGAGCGTTCAGATCCCTGGGTGGCCGGGACCCGTGCACTTTATTCCTAGTCAGTGCAGCGGTTAGGTTCCACACTTGGAATGCACGGTGCCTAGTTTCGACGCGGAAAAAACCCTCCTAAGGGATGAGGTGGTAGGAAACATCTTGGGTGACCTGGTGAAGGTCCGTTCTTTGGAGTTCGAAAGGTTGGGTGTGAGGAAGGCCTCTTGGCTTTGGAGAGGCCTCTCCTTTTAAAAACGCACTCATGGGAGAGCTAGCTCCGTGTGAATGAGGGTAGGGATAGCATAAGTTTCACTGGGTGTGTTAGGGACAGAAGTAGGGGCAGATAGGGACAGGGAGGGACAGGCACTGAGGGACAGAGAGTTAGTTATGATAAGTTAGGTAGAGTAGGGGCAGGTAGGGACAGATAGGGACAGGTTTCTTTTTTTAGGGACAGAAGTAGGGACAGTGTTCGTTCTTGAGGGACAGGGTGAATGTGTTAGTGAGGGATGGAGCCTCTAGAACCCCGTTTTCCTGGTGGTGGGCTGGTGCATGCCACCTTAGCTTTTTGTTTTAAAAACAGGACATATAATGGATATTGGGCTTACAGGTGCCAAACTTGGGCCTTGGGTATGTAAATGCTGTGTTTAGTTTGTATATTAATGCGTAAGTAGATGGGATGGTATTGAGAGTTTTGGAAAATGTCTTTTGGTTGTGCTTTGGTAAAAGGAAAAACATATAACACACGTGTTTTTAGTTAGAATGTGTGGATGGGGTGTAGTCAGGTTGGGAGGGGGGTGCATGGGGGGTGGTGGATGGATGACCGGATGCCAAGAGCAACATGAAGGAGCAGAGGAGCAGGGCAGGAGAAGTAGACTCTGCGGACCCTGGAAATAGTTTTCGTGTGGAATCAAAAGGCCATAAACTTTCGTGGACCAGATTTTGCAGTGACAAGGCTACAAACTTGTAGGACCTGCGGTGCAAGGTGGTGGGAAAAAAAGGCTGCGAACTTGTTGCCATGTGTGGGAGAGGGAAAAAAAAGGGAAAAAGGAAAAAAAAAAAAAAAAAAATCTGCTGTGTAATAGGAGGTAAGGTTTGTCGGCCAAAGTGGCAGAGTTCTTTTTTTTTCCAAGGCGGAGGGCCAGGAAAGGGTTATTTTCGTTTGTTTTTTGTAAATAGTAAAATTGTAAATAGTAAACTAGTAAAATCGGTGAGGTGTGAATGGGGGTGAATGGAGTGAGAGTGGGGAGAGGGGTTTATGTTTCTTTGTATTCTCTTTTAAGTGGATTCCTGCTGGGGGACCCTAAGCTGCCGAGCTCAGTGGAGGACAAGGAAAGGATTTGGACTTTCAGTTGTTTGCGCATGTTTTGCACATTTTATGTCTGTCTATGTTGGTTTTCTTTAGTTTATGTATTGTGGTTTGTTTCTGAGTGTAATTTTGATAATTTTGTAAGATAAGAGAGTTGGAGGATAAGACACGATGTAACAGCAGAATAGTGAGTGCAGCTCTGGAGGTGACTGGAGGGTAAGGTGTAACAGCAGAATAGTGAGTGCAGCTCTGGGGGTGACTGGAGGGTAAGGTGTAACAGCAGAATAGTGACTGCAGCTCTGGGGGTGACTGGAGGTTAAGGTGTAACAGCAGAATAGTGAGTGCAGCTCTGGGGATGACTGGAGGATAAGGTGTAACAGCAGAATAGTGAGTGCAGCTCTGGGGGTGACTGGAGGATAAGGTGTAACAGCAGAATGGTTACTGCAGCTCTGGGGGTGACTGGAGGGTAAGGTGTAACAGCAGAATAGTGAGTGCAGCTCTGGGGATGACTGGAGGAGAAGGTGTAACAGGAGAATAGTGAGTGCAGCTCTGGGGGGTGACTGGAGGGTAAGGTGTAACAGCAGAATAGTGAGTGCAGCTCTGGGGGTGACTGGAGGGTAAGGTGTAACAGCAGAATAGTGAGTGCAGCTCTGGGGGTGACTGGAGCCCCCCATAGAGCGGGTTGGGGTATATGGCCGCGCTCTCACTCACCTCCTTGGAGAAGTACTTGGTCTTCCATGGCGTCTCGGTGTCGGCGCGGTGCCGCTCCTCCGCCCGCTGCCGCTCCTCCAGCGCCCTCTTGTGCTCCGTGGCCTTGTCTATATTTTGCGCCGTCAGCGCTTCGGTCACGTGGCACCACAGCCTCCTGGACGCCAGAAACAAGAGTGATGAGTGGTGGCAGCCGGCGGTCGGCACAGCCCCAGCGGTGGAGCGTCAGCCATGACGGCTACACAGCAGCGCGCGGCCTCTCCGGCTCTTTTCCATCCATGGACATATTGCGCTTGCTCTGGCGTTGTCATGGTAACATTCATATTCCCACTCAGCGCACGTTTCCCGTCATGTGACCTTTACTAAACACATTCAGAAAAGGGCGGTCACATGACAGGAAGGCGATCTAAGCCCAGAGCCCATTAACGTTGCTATGACAACCCCAGAGGAAGCACAAGTCCCAGCAGTCTCCATATTCTCGGCACAATCACCTGGACTCAAACAGTCCCTGCTTCTCCACCGGCCGCACCCGCTTCCTGGTCACCGGCAGCCTCGTCAGGTCCACACACCGGGCGTCTCCGCTGCTGGGCGTGAACTCCAGGACGCTGTTCCACTCGCCCTGAATCTTACACACCACCGTGTTGGTCGGGTTGTGCTTCACCTCCCCGGTCACCCTGAAAACACACAGGACGCCGCCGTGACAACGAGCAGAGCCGCCCCCCCCCCCCCCCCCCCCGTCTCCCCCCAGCAGAGGCTCGGACCCCTCACCTATGTAACTTTCCCCCATAGAAAGGCTTGGTGTGGAAGGTGATGGCGGCGGAGTAGCCGGTCTGGGCGCAGGTCACCGTCACTTTCCCTCCTAGCTCCACCCATGGGACGGTGAGGATGGAGCGGGCGTAGGCGCAGGGCAGCGTGAAGGTGTACTCCTCACCGTACTCCAGGAGGTGCAGGACCCCTGCAAGAGGACGCGACACTGAGAACGGAGCAACCCCAGCACGAGGGGTCCGACGCAGACCCCCGGGAAAACATATACAAAGTGATAACTCCCCCCAACTATAGCAGGTCTCCTGCCAGGGAGAGGAAGGGTGTAGGGACGAGACCCCACCGCACATGTGCTCATTACATTACTGATCCAGAGTTACCTCCTGTATTATACTCCAGAGCTGCACTCATTCTGCTGGTGCAGTCACTGTGTACATACATTACTGATCCTGAGTTGCATCTTGTATTATATTCCAGAGCTGCACTCACTATTCTGCTGGTGCAGTCACTGTGTACATACATTACATTACTGATCCTGAGTGACATCCTGTATTATACCCCAGAGCTGCACTCACTATTCTGCTGGTGCAGTCACTGTGTACATACATTAGATTACTGATCCTGAGTTACCTCCTGTAATATACTCCAGAGCTGCACTCACTGTGTACATACATTACATTACTGATCCTGAGTTACCTCCTGTATTATACCCCAGAGCTGCACTCACTATTCTGCTGGTGCAGTCACTGTGTACATATATTACTGATCCTGAGTTACCTCCTGTATTATACCCCGGAGCTGCACTCACTATTCTGCTGGTGCAGTCACTGTGCACATACATTACATTACTGATCCTGAGTTACATCCTGTATTATACCCCAGAGCTGCACTCACTATTCTGCTGGTGCAGTCACTGTGTACATACATTACTGATCCTGAGTTACCTCCTGTATTATACCCCAGAGCTGCGCTCACTATTCTGCTGGTGCAGTCACTGTGTGTGTACATACATTACATTACTGATCCTGAGTTACATCCTGTATTATACTCCAGAGCTGCACTCACTATTCTGCTGGTGCAGTCACTGTGTACATACATTACATTGCTGATCCGGAGTTACCTCCTGTATTATACCCCAGAGCTGCACTCACTATTCTGCTGGTGCAGTCACTGTGTACATACATTACATTACTGATCTTGAGTTACCTCCTGTATTATACTCCAGAGCTGCACTCACTATTCTGCTGGTGCAGGCACTGTGTACATACATTACATTACTGATCTTGAGTTACCTCCTGTATTATACTCCGGAGCTGCACTCACTATTCTGTTGGTGCAGTCACTGTGTACATACATTACATTACTGATCCTGAGTTACATCCTGTATTATACTCCAGAGCTGCACTCACTATTCTGCTGGTGCAGTCATTGTGTACATACATTACTGATCCTGAGTTACATCCTGTATTATACCCCAGAGCTGCACTCACTATTCTGCTGGTGCAGTCACTGTGTACATACATTACATTACTGATCTTGAGTTACCTCCTGTATTATACTCCAGAGCTGCACTCACTATTCTGCTGGTGCAGGCACTGTGTACATACATTACTGATCCTGAGTTACCTCCTGTATTATACTCCAGAGCTGCACTCACTATACTGCTGGTGCCGTCACTGTGTACATACATTACATTACTGATTCTGAGTTACATCCTGTATTATACCCCAGAGCTGCACTCACTATTCTGCTGGTGCAGTCACTGTGTACATACATTACTGATCCGGAGTTACATCCTGTATTATACCCCAGAGCTGCACTCACTATTCTGTTGGTGCAGTCACTGTGCACATACATTACATTACTGATCTTGAGTTACCTCCTGTATTATACTCCAGAGCTGCACTCACTATTCTGCTGGTGCAGTCACTGTGTACATACATTACATTACTGATCCTGAGTTACATCCTGTATTATACTCCAGAGCTGCACTCACTATTCTGCTGGTGCAGTCACTGTGTACATACATTACATTACTGATCCCAAGTTACATCCTGTATATACTCCAGAGCTGCACTCACTATTCTGCCGGTCATAGTGACTTACATTATGGGAAGAGTCGTGTTCTCCCCAGGTTGTGTATGTGGGGATGTAGCAACATGCTGACTGTTTCCACTGATCAGCACAGTGACTTTCTACAGTTATGTTTTCTTTCCTTTGTGTAAATTCAGAGGTTTCTGTAGAATCAGCAAAAGTCGCACAAGATCTCGGGGGCTCGGCGAGGAGACGGCGGAGCACGGCGGGGGCTCGGCGAGGAGACGGCGGGGGCTCGGCGAAGAGACAGTGGAGCACGGCGGGGGCTCGGCGAGGAGACAGTGGAGCACGGCGGGGGCTCGGCGAGGAGACAGTGGAGCACGGCGGGGGCTCGGCGAGGAGACAGTGGAGCACGGCGGGGGCTCGGCGAGGAGACAGTGGAGCACGGCGGGGGCTCGGCGAGGAGACAGTGGAGCACGGCGGGGGCTCGGCGAGGAGACAGTGGAGCACGGCGGGGGCTCGGCGAGGAGACAGTGGAGCACGGCGGGGGCTCGGCGAGGAGACAGGGGAGCACGGCGGGGGCTCGGCGAGGAGACAGGGGAGCACGGCGGGGGCTCGGCGAGGAGACAGCGGAGCACGGCGGGGGCTCGGCGAGGAGACAGCGGAGCACGGCGGGGGCTCGGCGAGGAGACAGCGGAGCACGGCGGGGGCTCGGCGAGGAGACAGCGGAGCACGGCGGGGGCTCGGCGAGGAGACAGCGGAGCACGGCGGGGGCTCGGCGAGGAGACAGCGGAGCACGGCGGGGGATCGGCGAGGAGACAGCGGAGCACGGCGGGGGATCGGCGAGGAGACAGCGGAGCACGGCGGGGGCTCGGCGAGGAGACAGCGGAGCACGGCGGGGGCTCGGCGAGGAGACAGCGGAGCACGGCGGGGGCTCGGCGAGGAGACAGCGGAGCACGGCGGGGGCTCGGCGAGGAGACAGCGGAGCACGGCGGGGGCTCGGCGAGGAGACAGCGGAGCACGGCGGGGGCTCGGCGAGGAGACAGCGGAGCACGGCGGGGGCTCGGCGAGGAGACAGCGGAGCACGGCGGGGGCTCGGCGAAGAGACAGTGGAGCACGGCGGGGGCTCGGCGAAGAGACAGTGGAGCACGGCAGGGGATCGGCGAAGAGACAGTGGAGCACGGCGGGGGATCGGCGAGGAGACAGTGGAGCACAGAGGGGGATGGCCAAGAGACAGTGGAGCACGGCGGGGGATCGGCGAGGAGACAGTGGAGCACGGAGGGGGATCGTGATGGTCCTGGAGACCATTACCCATGAGGACTGGGGTCAGACTCCACAGAACCACGACCAGCAGTCCTGACTAAGATGTGCCCCGTAACGCGCGTTGGGGCGGAGGCACCGGCCCGGTGAGCCCCTGCTGGTGTCGTCTCTCCGGTACCTTTTGGGCATCTTAAATCAACGTAGGAAAAAAGGAAAAAGGATTTTCCCAGGACCGCGGGGGTCAGTGTGGCTGGAGTCCACGTGTAAATGCCGGCAAAAAAGGAAAAACCCGGGGATTTCCATAAAAAGTCAGATTTATTCCTTTACTTAATGCATTGTTTGTAAAACAATCCGTGTGATAGAAAGTCAATGACGCAGTGTGACCGCGCCAGCGTGCGCGGGGGGGGGTCGCCTCTGGACATTCTAGGACTTAGATGTTTTTACATATTTACAAACATTAAATAAAAGACAAAATCGGACTTTTTCTGGAAATCCCCGGGTGCAGGTCTTTCCTTTTTGTCTCTTGGCCATCATGTTGGTGCCATTCTCCTATGGCCAGTCTTCCCCAGACCACCACATGTACCGATACCGGGGAGCGCAGCCATCAGACCACCACATGTACCGATACCGGGGAGCGCAGCCGTCAGACCACCACATGTACCGATACCGGGGAGCGCAGCCGTCAGACCACCACATGTACCGATACCGGGGAGCGCAGCCGTCAGACCACCACATGTACCGATACCGGGGAGCGCAGCCGTCAGACCACCACATGTACCGATGCCAGGGAGCGCAGCCGTCAGACCACCACATGTACCGATACCAGGGAGCGCAGCCGTCAGACCACCACATGTACCGATACCGGGGAGCGCAGCCGTCAGACCACCACATGTACCGATACCGGGGAGCGCAGCCGTCAGACCACCACATGTACCGATGCCAGGGAACGCAGCCGTCAGACCACCACATGTACCGATACAAGGGAGCGCAGCCATCAGACCACCACATGTACCGATACCAGGGAGCGCAGCCATCAGACCACCACATGTACCGATACCAGAGAGCGCAGCCGTCAGACCACCACATGTACCGATACCAGAGAGCGCAGCCATCAGACCACCACATGTACCGATACCAGAGAGCGCAGCCGTCAGACCACCACATGTACCGATACCGGGGAGCGCAGCCGTCAGACCACCACATGTACCGATACCGGGGAGCGCAGCCGTCAGACCACCACATGTACCGATGCCAGGGAACGCAGCCGTCAGACCACCACATGTACCGATACAAGGGAGCGCAGCCATCAGACCACCACATGTACCGATACCAGGGAGCGC
Organism: Dendrobates tinctorius; assembly: GCF_039654945.1. Lineage (NCBI taxonomy): Eukaryota > Metazoa > Chordata > Amphibia > Anura > Dendrobatidae > Dendrobates > Dendrobates tinctorius. The sequence continues at coordinate 2,484,286 of NW_027361849.1, read as the reverse complement.
AGCCATCAGACCACCACATGTACCGATACCAGAGAGCGCAGCCGTCAGACCACCACATGTACCGATACCAGGGAGCGCAGCCGTCAGACCACCACATGTACCGATACCAGGGAGCGCAGCCATCAGACCACCACATGTACCGATACCAGAGAGCGCAGCCGTCAGACCACCACATGTACCGATACCGGGGAGCGCAGCCGTCAGACCACCACATGTACCGATACCGGGGAGCGCAGCCGTCAGACCACCACATGTACCGATACCAGGGAGCGCAGCCGTCAGACCACCACATGTACCGATACCAGGGAGCGCAGCCGTCAGACCACCACATGTACCGATACCAGGGAGCGCAGCCGTCAGACCACCACATGTACCGATACCAGGGAGCGCAGCCGTCAGACCACCACATGTACCGATACCAGGGAGCGCAGCCGTCAGACCACCACATGTACCGATACCGGGGAGCGCAGCCGTCAGACCACCACATGTACCGATACCGGGGAGCGCAGCCGTCAGACCACCACATGTACCGATACCGGGGAGCGCAGCCGTCAGACCACCACATGTACCGATACCGGGGAGCGCAGCCGTCAGACCACCACATGTACCGATACCGGGGAGCGCAGCCGTCAGACCACCACATGTACCGATACCGGGGAGCGCAGCCGTCAGACCACCACATGTACCGATACCGGGGAGCGCAGCCGTCAGACCACCACATGTACCGATACCGGGGAGCGCAGCCGTCAGACCACCACATGTACCGATACCGGGGAGCGCAGCCGTCAGACCACCACATGTACCGATACCGGGGAGCGCAGCCGTCAGACCACCACATGTACCGATACCGGGGAGCGCAGCCGTCAGACCACCACATGTACCGATACCGGGGAGCGCAGCCGTCAGACCACCACATGTACCGATACCGGGGAGCGCAGCCGTCAGACCACCACATGTACCGATACCGGGGAGTGCAGCCGTCAGACCACCACATGTACCGATACCGGGGAGCGCAGCCGTGGGGTCCACACAGAATCGGACGCCTGGCTTATAGCCGACATCTGACACCGTATCGCAGGCTCCCTCATGTGTTCTGCACAGCGTCACTGTATTGTGGGTTGTCCACTACTTGTCCTGTGTGGCCCACTACACATACACCTCGCGCGGGACGCCCACTGCTGTACGGGACCTGTATATACTGTACGGGACGCCCCCTGCTGTAGGGGACCTGTATATACTGTACGGGACGCCCCCTGCTGTACGGGACCTGTATATACTGTACAGGACGCCCCATGCTGTACGGGACCTGTATATACTGTACGGGACGCCCCATGCTGTACAGGACCTGTATATACTGTACAGGACGCCCCATGCTGTACGGGACCTGTATATACTGTACGGGACCTGTATATACTGTACGGGACGCCCCATGCTGTACGGGACCTGTATATACTGTACAGGACGCCCCATGCTGTACGGGACCTGTATATACTGTACGGGACGCCCCCTGCTGTACGGGACCTGTATATACTGTACGGGACTCCCCCTGCTGTACGGGACCTGTATATACTGTACGGGACGCCCCATGCTGTACGGGACCTGTATATACTGTACAGGACGCCCCATGCTGTACGGGACCTGTATATACTGTACGGGACGCCCCATGCTGTACAGGACCTGTATATACTGTACAGGACGCCCCATGCTGTACGGGACCTGTATATACTGTACGGGACGCCCCATGCTGTACGGGACCTGTATATACTGTACGGGACTCCCCCTGCTGTACGGGACCTGTATATACTGTACGGGACGCCCCATGCTGTACGGGACCTGTATATACTGTACGGGACGCCCCATGCTGTACGGGACCTGTATATACTGTACGGGACGCCCCATGCTGTACGGGACCTGTATATACTGTACAGGACGCCCCATGCTGTACGGGACCTGTATATACTGTACGTGACGCCCCCTGCTGTACGGGACCTGTATATACTGTACAGGACGCCCCATGCTGTACAGGACCTGTATATACTGTACAGGACGCCCCCTGCTGTACGGGACCTGTATATACTGTACGTGACGCCCCCTGCTGTACGGGTCCTGTATATACTGTACGTGACGCCCCCTGCTGTAGGGGACCTGTATATACTGTACGGGACGCCCCATGCTGTACAGGACCTGTATATACTGTACAGGACGCCCCATGCTGTACGGGACCTGTATATACTGTACGGGACGCCCCATGCTGTACAGGACCTGTATATACTGTACAGGACGCCCCATGCTGTACGGGACCTGTATATACTGTACGTGACGCCCCCTGCTGTACGGGACCTGTATATACTGTACAGGACGCCCCCTGCTGTAGGGGACCTGTATATACTGTACGGGACCTGTATATACTGTACGGGACGCCCCATGCTGTACGGGACCTGTATATACTGTACAGGACGCCCCATGCTGTACGGGACCTGTATATACTGTACGGGACGCCCCATGCTGTACGGGACCTGTATATACTGTACGGGACCTGTATATACTGTACGGGACACCCATGCTGTACAGGACCTGTATATACTGTACAGGACGCCCCATGCTGTACGGGACCTGTATATACTGTACGGGACGCCCCATGCTGTACAGGACCTGTATATACTGTACAGGACGCCCCATGCTGTACGGGACCTGTATATACTGTACGTGACGCCCCCTGCTGTACGGGACCTGTATATACTGTACAGGACGCCCCCTGCTGTAGGGGACCTGTATATACTGTACGGGACGCCCCATGCTGTACAGGACCTGTATATACTGTACAGGACGCCCCATGCTGTACGGGACCTGTATATACTGTACAGGACGCCCCATGCTGTACGGGACCTGTATATACTGTACGGGACGCCCCATGCTGTACAGGACCTGTATATACTGTACAGGACGCCCCATGCTGTACGGGACCTGTATATACTGTACGGGACGCCCCCATGCTGTTCGGGACCTGTATATACTGTACGGGACCTGTATATACTGTACGGGACCTGTATATACTGTACGGGACCTGTATATACTGTACAGGACGCCCCATGCTGTAAGGGACCTGTATATACTGTACGGGACGCCCCATGCTGTACGGGACCTGTATATACTGTACGGGACGCCCCATGCTGTACAGGACCTGTATATACTGTACAGGACGCCCCATGCTGTACGGGACCTGCATATACTGTACGGGACGCCCCATGCTGTACGGGACCTGTATATACTGTACGGGACGCCCCCTGCTGTAGGGGACCTGTATATACTGTACGGGACGCCCCATGCTGTACAGGACCTGTATATACTGTACAGGACGCCCCATGCTGTACGGGACCTGTATATACTGTACGGGACGCCCCATGCTGTACAGGACCTGTATATACTGTACAGGACGCCCCATGCTGTACGGGACCTGTATATACTGTACGTGACGCCCCATGCTGTACGGGACCTGTATATACTGTACGGGACGCCCCATGCTGTACAGGACCTGTATATACTGTACAGGACGCCCCCTGCTGTACGGGACCTGTATATACTGTACGGGACGCCCCCATGCTGTACGGGACCTGTATATACTGTACGGGACCTGTATATACTGTACGGGACCTGTATATACTGTACAGGACGCCCCATGCTGTAAGGGACCTGTATATACTGTACGGGACGCCCCATGCTGTACGGGACCTGTATATACTGTACGGGACGCCCCATGCTGTACAGGACCTGTATATACTGTACAGGACGCCCCATGCTGTACGGGACCTGCATATACTGTACGGGACGCCCCATGCTGTACGGGACCTGTATATACTGTACGGGACGCCCCCTGCTGTAGGGGACCTGTATATACTGTACGGGACGCCCCATGCTGTACAGAACCTGTATATACTGTACAGGACGCCCCCCTGCTGTACGGGACCTGTATATACTGTACAGGACGCCCCCCTGCTGTACGGGACCTGTATATACTGTACAGGACGCCCCATGCTGTACGGGACCTGTATATATTGTACAGGACGCCCCCTGCTGTAGGGGACCTGTATATACTGTACGGGACGCCCCATGCTGTACAGGACCTGTATATACTGTACGGGACGCCCCATGCTGTACAGGACCTGTATATACTGTACAGGACGCCCCATGCTGTACGGGACCTGTATATACTGTACGGGACCTGTATATACTGTACGGGACGCCCCATGCTGTACGGGACCTGTATATACTGTACAGGACGCCCCATGCTGTACGGGACCTGTATATACTGTACGGGACGCCCCATGCTGTACAGGACCTGTATATACTGTACAGGACGCCCCATGCTGTACGGGACCTGTATATACTGTACGGGACCTGTATATACTGTACGGGACGCCCCATGCTGTACGGGACCTGTATATACTGTACAGGACGCCCCATGCTGTACGGGACCTGTATATACTGTACGGGACGCCCCATGCTGTACGGAACCTGTATATACTGTACGGGACGCCCCATGCTGTACGGGACCTGTATAGACTGTACGGGACGCCCCCTGCTGTACGGGAGCTGTATATACTGTACGGGACGCCCCCTGCTGTACGGGACCTGTATATACTGTACGGGACGCCCCCTGCTGTACGGGACCTGTATATACTGTACGGGACTCCCCATGCTGTACGGGACCTGTATATACTGTACGGGACTCCCCATGCTGTACGGGACCTGTATATACTGTACGGGACTCCCCATGCTGTACGGGACCTGTATATGCTGTACGGGACCTGTATACGCTGTACGGGACCTGTATATAGTGTACGGGACTCCCCATGCTGTACGGGACCTGTATATGCTGTACGGGACCTGTATACGCTGTACGGGACCTGTATACGCTGTACGTGACGCCCCCTGCTGTACGGGACCTGTATATACTGTACGGGACGCTCCCTGCTGTACGGGACCTGTATATACTGTACGGGACTCCCCATGCTGTACGGGACCTGTATATACTGTACGGGACGCCCCATGCTGTACGGGACCTGTATATACTGTACGGGACGCCCCATGCTGTACGGGACCTGTATATACTATACGGGACTCCCCATGCTGTACACGACCTGTATATACTGTACGGGACGCCCCATGCTGTAGGGGACCTGTATACACTGTACGGGACCTGTATATACTGTACGGGACACCTCATTCTGTACGGGACCTGTATATACTGTACGGGACGCCCCATTCTGTACGGGACCTGTATATACTGTACGGGACGCCCCCTGCTGTACGGGACCTGTATATACTGTACAGGACACCCCCTGCTGTACGGGACCTGTATATACTGTACAGGACACCCCCTGCTGTACGGGACCTGTATATACTGTACAGGACACCCCCTGCTGTACGGGACCTGTATATACTGTACAGGACACCCCCTGCTGTACGGGACCTGTATATACTGTACAGGACGCTCCATGCTGTACGGAACCTGTATATACTGTACGGGATGCCCCATGCTGTACGGGACCTGTATATACTGTACGGGACCTGTATAGACTGTACGGGACGCCCCCTGCTGTACGGGACCTGTATATACTGTACGGGACGCCCCCTGCTGTACGGGACCTGTATATACTGTACGGGACTCCCCCTGCTGTAGGGGACCTATATATACTGTACGGGACTCCCCCTGCTGTAGGGGACCTGTATATACTGTACGGGACTCCCCCTGCTGTACGGGACCTGTATATACTGTACGGGACGCCCCCTGCTGTACGGGACCTGTATATACTGTACAGGACTCCCCCTGCTGTAGGGGACCTATATATACTGTACGGGACTCCCCATGCTGTACGGGACCTGTATATACTGTACGGGACGCCCCCTGCTGTACGGGACCTGTATATACTGTACGGGACGCCCCCTGCTGTACGGGACCTGTATACACTGTACAGGACGCCCCATGCTGTACGGGACCTGTATATGCTGTACGGGACCTGTACACACTGTACGAGACGCCCCATGCTGTACGGGACCTGTACATACTGTACGGGACGCCCCATTCTGTACGGGACCTGTATATACTGTACGGGACGCCCCCTGCTGTACGGGACCTGTATAGACTGTACGGGACGCCCCCTGCTGTACGGGACCTGTATAGACTGTACGGGACGCCCCCTGCTGTACGGGACCTGTATATACTGTACGGGACGCCCCCTGTTGTACGGGACCTGTATATACTGTACGGGACGCCCCATGCTGTACGGGACCTGTATATACTGTACGGGACTCCCCCTGCTGTACGGGACCTGTATATACTGTACGGGACGCCCCATGCTGTACGGGACCTGTATATACTGTACGGGACGCCCCCTGTTGTACGGGACCTGTATATACTGTACGGGACACCCCCTGTTGTACGCGACCTGTATATACTGTACGGGACGCCCCATGCTGTACGGGACCTGTATATACTGTACGAGACGCCCCCTGCTGTACGGGACCTGTATATACTGTACGGGACGCCCCATGCTGTACGGGACCTGTATATACTGTACGGGACGCCCCCTGTTGTACGGGACCTGTATATACTGTACGGGACGCCCCATGCTGTACGGGACCTGTATATACTGTACGGGACACCCCCTGCTGTACGGGACCTGTATATACTGTACGGGACGCCCCCTGCTGTACGGGACCTGTATATACTGTACAGGACTCCCCCTGCTGTACGGGACCTGTATATACTGTACAGGACGCCCCATGCTGTACGGGACCTGTATATACTGTACAGGACGCCCCCTGCTGTACGGGACCTGTATATACTGTACGGGACGCCCCCTGTTGTACGGGACCTGTATACACTGTACGAGACGCCCCATGCTGTACGGGACCTGTATAGACTGTACGGGACGCCCCATGCTGTACGGGACTCCCCATTCTGTACGGGATCTGTACATACTGTACGGGACCCCCCATTCTGTACGGGACCTGTATAGACTGTACGGGACGCCCCCTGCTGTACGGGACCTGTATATACTGTACGGGACGCCCCCTGCTGTACGGGACCTGTATATACTGTACGGGACGCCCCCTGTTGTACGGGACCTGTATAGAGTGTACGGGACGCCCCATGCTGTACGGGACCTGTATAGACTGTACGGGACGCCCCATGCTGTACGGGACTCCCCATTCTGTACGGGACCTGTACATACTGTACGGGACCCCCCATTCTGTACGGGACCTGTATATACTGTACGGGACGCCCCATTCTGTACGGGACCTGGATATACTGTACAGGAAGCCCCCTGCTGTACGGGACCTGTATATACTGTACAGGACGCCCCCTGCTGTACGGGACCTGTATATACTGTACAGGACGCCCCCTGCTGTACGGGACCTGTATATACTGTACAGGACGCCCCCTGCTGTACGGGACCTGTATATACTGTACGGAACCTGTATATACTGTACGTGACGCCCCCTGCTGTACGGGACCTGTATATACTGTACGGGACGCCCCCTGCTGTACGGGACCTGTATACACTGTACAGGACGCCCCATGCTGTACGGGACCTGTATACACTGAACAGGACGCCCCCTGCTGTACGGGACCTGTATACACTGTACAGGACGCCCCATGCTGTACTGGACCTGTATATACTGTACGGGACCTGTATATACTGTACGGGACCTGTATATACTGTACGGGACCTGTATATACTGTACAGGACGCCCCATGCTGTACGGGACCTGTATATACTGTACGGGACGCCCCATGCTGTACGGGACCTGTATATACTGTACGGGACGCCCCCTGCTGTACGGGACCTGTATACACTGTACAGGACGCACCCTGCTGTACGGGACCTGTATATGCTGTACGGGACGCCCCATGCTGTACGGGACCTACATACACTGTACTGGACACCCCACACCGTACGGGACCTGCATACACTGTACGGCACAGTGGCAGATTTGCTTTGTGTTGCAGAGCCTGTGGCCCCTGCTCACCTTCTCCCACCATGGTGACCCCGATGGACATCCCCATGAACTTGCTCTTGGTCCACACGTGGGCATTGACACACATTTTGCGCTCAGGACACTCTGCGTAGAATCCGGACACTGGAGGGTGGTGAGAAACCTGCTCAGCCACAAACCTGACCGAGTCGTAGTCCTGGCAGGCCGTGGTGTCCTCCGGCCTCGGATCCTGCTCGCCCTCTGAAGTCTCTGAGGTTTGGGGGGCCAGCACGCTCTCCTTGGAGACCCGCCAGGAGCAGTGGAAGGTCTCTCCGATGATGGGGTTGTACGGCTTCTTTGCAAGGGCGCCCTTGCGTCCTTCATGGAAGGAGGTCAGGTAATATTCCACAAAGAGCAGCATGCGAGCCTCGGGGGTGAGCCCCCCACTGATGGCCAGGAAGAGGTCGGGGTGGGACAGGAAGTCTGCGTACATCTCCAGGAGTGACCGCTTCTCCAGGATGAAGGTGGGGAGGACAACCTGGAAGGAACAGACGGTGAGAATGTGGAGGACCTCAGGGCAGCCTCCGCTGACAACCTGTAAGTCTGGGGAGGGGTGTCAGCTCATGTACATGGAGTACATAGGAACTCCGCGTGCTATCAGGGGCGTACACTGACCCGTGTGAGATCCATGCCGAGCTTCAGCTGCGACAGAAGGTGCAGGATGACGCTGCGCTGCTCCTCCACCGCCCCCAGGTCATCCTCCATCAGCTCACACGAATCCTCCTCCTCCTCCTCCTCTGGGTTTATATCCACAGGTTCCTGTGGAGACAAAAGGTAGAAAGTCAAAAATACAGGTGGGGTGACAAGGACCCCCAATACAAGAATATAGGGTGACACTACTCCCCAAAACTATAGGCATGAGCACGGTGCAAGGAGGCTGACAGGCGGACCCCCCGTGTGATGACGACGAGGCCAGATAATGAGGGGATACTCCGATGGAAAACTGATGAAAGATTAAACCCCGACCACCTGACTCACTGCTATGGGGACAGTCAGGCAGCCCCCGCAGACATCAGCCCCCCGACACATGACTGCACTCACCTACCGACAACCAGGAGAAAGGCGCTGCCACTAATCCTCAACCCAAGCCTAGAAATGTCGACTGCTCGTAACGCTGTAGTTCAGCAAATACAGCAACCACCTTCTCTGTTCCCCTCCCATAACGAACATGTGTATGTTCCCCCCACCCCTCAGTGTGTCGCCCCCGACGTGTGTATGTCCGCCACTCCCAGTGTATGTCCCCCCCACCCCAGTGTATGTCCCCCCACCGTGTGTATGTCCCCCCACCCCCAGTGTATATCCCCCCGCTATGTGTACCCCCACCGTGTGTATGTCCCCCCACCCCCAGTGTATATCCCCCGCTATGTGTACCCCCACCATGTGTATGTTCCCCCCACCCCTCAGTGTGACGCCCCCGACGTGTGTATGTCCGCCACTCCCAGTGTATGTCCCCCCCACCCCCAGTGTATATCCCCCCGCTATGTGTACCCCCACCATGTGTATGTCCCCCCACCCCCAGTGTATATCCCCCCGCTATGTGTACCCCCACCGCGTGTTTGTCCCCCCACCCCCAGTGTATATCCCCCTGCTATGTGTACCCCCACCGCGTGTTTGTCTCCCCCCCAGTGTACCCCCACCGTGTGTATGTCCCCCCCACCCCCAGTGTATATCCCCCCGCTATGTGTACCCCCACCGCGTGTATGTCCCCCCCAACCCCAGTGTATATCCCCCCGCTATGTGTACCCCCACCGCGTGTATGTCCCCCCACCCCCAGTGTATAGCCCCCCACTATGTGTACCCCCACCGTGTGTATGTCCCCCCCCCCACCCCCAGTGTATATCCCCCCGCTGTGTACCCCCACCGCGTGTATGTCCCCCCCACCCCCAGTGTACATCCCCCCGCTATGTGTACTCCCACAGTGTGTATGTCCCCCCACCCCCCAGTGTGTCGCCCCCGACGTGTGTATGTCCCCCCACCCCCAGTGTATATCCCCCCACTATGTGTACCCCCACCGTGTGTATGTCCCCCCCACCCCCAGTGTATATCCCCCCGCTATGTGTACTCCCACAGTGTGTATGTCCCCCCACCCTCCAGTGTATATCCCCCCGCTATGTGTACTCCCACAGTGTGTACGTCCCCCCACCCTCCAGTGTATGTTCCCCCCCACCCCCCAGTGTGTCGCCCCCGACGTGTGTATGTCCCCCCACCCCCAGTGTATATCCCCCCGCTATGTGTACCCCCACCGTGTGTATGTCCCCCCCACCCCCAGTGTATATCCCCCCGCTATGTGTACCCCCACCGTGTGTATGTCCCCCCCACCCCCAGTGTATATCCCCCCGCTATGTGTACCCCCACCGTGTGTATGTCCCCCCCACCCCCAGTGTATATCCCACCGCTGTGTGTACTCCCAGTGTGTATGTCCCCCCACCCCCCAGTGTGTCGCCCCCGACGTGTGTATATCCCCCCGCTATGTGTACCCCCACCGTGTGTATGTCCCCCCCACCCCCAGTGTATATCCCACCGCTATGTGTACCCCACCGTGTGTATGTCCCCCCCACCCCCAGTGTATATCCCACCGCTATGTGTACCCCACCGTGTGTATGTCCCCCCACCCCCCAGTGTATGTCCCCCGTTATGTGTACCCCCACCGTGTGTATGTCCCCCCGCTATGTGTACCCCCACCGTGTGTATGTCCCCCCACCCCCAGTGTATATCCCCTCCGCTATGTGTACCCCCACCGTATGTCCCCCCACCCCCAGTGTATGTCCCCCCGCTATGTGTACCCCCACCGTGTGTATATCCCCCCACCCCCAGTGTATATACCCCCGCTATGTGTACCCCCACCGTGTGTATGTCCCCCCACCCCCAGTGTATATCCCACCGCTATGTGTACACCACCGTGTGTATGTCCCCCCACCCCCAGTGTATATCCCACCGCTATGTGTACCCCACCGTGTGTATGTCCCCCCACCCCCAGTGTATGTCCCCAGTTATGTGTACCCCCACCGTGTGTATGTCCCCCGTTATGTGTACCCCCACCGTGTGTATGTCCCCCCACCCCCAGTGTATGTCCCCCTGCTATGTGTACCCCCACCGTGTGTATGTCCCCCCACCCCCAGTGTATGTCCCCCCGCTATGTGTACCCCCACCGTGTGTATGTCCCCCCACCCCCAGTGTATGTCCCCCCGCTATGTGTACCCCCACCGTGTGTATGTCCCCCCACCCCCAGTGTATGTCCCCCCGCTATGTGTACCCCCACCGTGTGTATGTCCCCCCACCCCGTGTATGTCCCCCCACCCCCAGTGTATATCCCCCCGCTATGTGTACCCCCACCGTGTGTATGTCCCCCTGCTATGTCCCCCCCACCCCCAGTGTATATCCCCCCGCTATGTGTACCCCCACCGTGTGCAAGTCCCCCCACCCCCAGTGTATGTCCCCCCGCTATGTGTACCCCCACCGTGTGTATGTCCCCCCACCCCCAGTGTATGTCCCCCCGCTATGTGTACCCCCACCGTGTGTATGTCCCCCCACCCCCAGTGTATGTCCCCCCGCTATGTGTACCCCCACAGTGTGTATGTCCCCCCACCCCCAGTGTATGTCCCCCCGCTATGTGTACCCCCACCGTGTGTATGTCCCCCCACCCCCAGTGTATGTCCCCCCGCTATGTGTACCCCCACCGTGTGTATGTCCCCCGCTATGTGTACCCCCACCGTGTGTATGTCCCCCCACCCCCAGTGTATGTCCCCCCGCTATGTGTACCCCCACCGTGTGTATGTCCCCCCGCTATGTGTATCCGCACATCTCCAGTGTATGTACCCCCACTCCCACTGTATGTCCCCCCACCGTGTATGTCCGCCACTCCCACTGTATGTCCCCCCCACCGTGTGTATGTCCCCCCACAATGTGCATGTCCGCCACTCTCAGTGTATGTCCCCCCACCGTATGCATGTCCGCCACTCCCAGTGTATGTCCCCCCCGCCATGTGCATGTCCCCAGCACCCCCCAGTGTATGTCCCCCAGGCATCTGTACGTCCCCCCCTCGAAGGGCGGACATACCGCCAGTGCAGTTGCACTGGGTCCCCAAGCAGGAGGGGCCTAGAAAAAACTTATGGCGACGGTGCAGAATCGATCACAGAGCCGGCAGCAGCATCATCGCTAACATGAGAGTCCGGCCACTCTGCTGCATGCAATTATGCTGAGGGTCCCCGTCCTCACCTGTCAGCGCTGATGCTGCCATCCGTTCTCATCTATGTGGAGAAGCTGCAGGGAGGACGGGGCGTCACACTGAGGCTCACAGCCTGTGATTACCTCTGCTGCTGACCCCTGCCTGTGCCGCTGATCTCAGGGTATGGTAAGAGGGAGGAGGTCGCTAAACCATGTCCTGATCACTATCAGGGGGTCTCCGGACTGACCCCTCATACAGCTTCATTAAGTTATAGGCATTACGCAGAGTGATATTAGTGCCTCATTGCCCGTCAGCCAATCACAGTCTTTTCTATATAAGCATGTCTGTGATTGGCTGACGGGGATGATGTTCAGGTGTCTTCTGGGCTGGAAGTGAAGGGAGCCCTTAGGGTCGGGGACACCAGCACGCTATGGGGCCCATGAGTCAAGAGGGTCCTGTGCCAGTGCGGGTGCTGTCACCGGTTCCCCCTTGCTATAAACTGCAATACTTACCTTTCCCTGTTCCTCCGCAGCGCCAGTGTCCATGACTCTCTGGCGTCTCAGGGCAGAACGCGCAATGATTTCACTACAGCGCTGCAGAGAGTCATAACACGCTGAGAAGCATTATATGGAGCATTATATGGGGTGCATTATACTGTATGGAGCAATATATGGGGTCCATTATTCTGTATGGAGCATTATATGGGGTCCTTTATTCTGTATGGAGCAATATATGGGGACAATTATACTATATGGAGCATTATATGGGGTCCTTTATTCTGTATGGAGCATTATATGGGGCCCTTTATACTATATGGAGCATTATATGGGGTCCATTATACTGTATGGAGCATTATATGGGGTCCATTATACTATATGGAGCACTATATGGGGCTCATTATACTATATGGAGCATTATATGGGGTCCATTATACTATATGGAGCACTATATGGGGCTCATTATACTATATGGAGCATTATATGGGGTCCATTATACTATATGGAGCACATTATACTATATGGAGCATTATACTATATGGAGAATTATATGGGTCCGTTATTCTGTAAAGAGCGGTCAGGAAATTATAAGTTATTGCCTAAATAGCCGAAGCACTCATCCAGGGCTGCCTGTTGCATTTCCTTGGTTTGTGAATGACATGCTTCAATACCGATCCCCCTCGCAGGTTCCCCCCGCCCTCTCTCTGCTCTGTGAGACCCTTTCCCTCCCCCCTTCCCTTCAACACATGGTCATTCTATGGCCCTGACTAGTTAAAAGCAGTTCTTCCCGCAATGGATTTAAACTCTCCTTTATTCAAACTCATTTAATAACACACAATGATCCTAGAGACAGGAAACATTTCCAGAATCGGTAAAATTACAGCTACACCCGACAGCATTTTGCGACTTCTTGGGTGACCAGAAACCGAGGAAAGGGTTTCTGCCCTCCAGTACCACACAGACGTCAGTTTGGTCTTAAATTAAAGAGTTTCGTAAGAGAAAATATAATCCCCCTGCCGTCACTCCGTGAGCTTCCCAGCGAGAGTTATGGCCAGTAGTAGTTATTAATAACTCTTCCAAAAGGAGCGTACATTCTCTGACTCAGCCCGACAGTGAGGTCAGCAAGAGAAGAGCATAAATCTAGGACGCTTGATTAGGAAGGTGTCATTTGCCGGGAGAACCAGCTAACACGAGGCTGTGATGATTGGCCATTTCCCCTGGGACAATTCTCCTCCCCTTTATCAACACGTCATATCTGTGACTGAGCTAGAGTAAAGGCCCAGCGAGATCGCTGTGTGTGACAGGGGATCAGCGACCGCCCCCCTGCCGGGTATCGCTGATCGTGCTCGATCGGCCTGGGCCATTTTTCGATCGCTGGTCTCCCACTGCCCAGCACGCATCGCTGCGTGTGGCAGCGAGAGACCAGCGATCAGCGACGCTGGTTACTAATGTAAACATCAGGTATCCAGGAGCCGCGCGGCTCTTAGATACCAGCTGTTTACATTAGAATTCAGCTTGCTTGCTGGTCCTGATCGCTGGAGGGGCTGTCTATGTGACAGCTCACCAGCGATCAGCCTAACGATGTCCCAGCGATCCCATCATGTCAGATTGTTGGTGGGATCGCTGGGACATCGTTATGTGTAACGGGGCCTTAAATTCTTTATTTTAATCCCTTTTATTTGTAACTGTATATACTGTATATTGTCTCTTCTTTGTAATATCTTTTGTATTTCTGTAAACACTGCCTATATTTTCTGGAGTAAACTTATGAAATTACTAGTTTTGCTTTCCTTGCTCTATGATGGAACAGACACGTCCTCTGCACCAAATCACGCTACCTGTGGGTTGGTTCCTGACCCTATATCATCTCTGATATCAAACGAGAATCTGGTGGCTGCATAGCATCCTGGTCGTATTGGGGAACGCTGTCAGTGATGGATCGGAGGTTTATGTGCGTATTTCCTGCTTGAGACTGGTAACATACATCCGGCCCTCACTGCAGAGTGCCCGATAGCCAGGAAGTGACCAGACAGCCTTTCCGGCGACTACTTAAACCAGGTGCAGTTCCCTAACTGATCTACGGGTGAGGGGGGGCGCCAGAGAGCTGCGAGTTCCAAACCGGAACTGAAAGTGAAAACATAAGTTGTGGGGATTTATACATGATGCGACCACATATATAATATACTAGCTGAAGCGCCCGGCGCTGCCCGGGCATGGTAACTAACTACGGTTAGTTATAACAAATTATAATGATTACAGCTCTCTCTCTCTCTATATAAAGCTGAGTGTATAGCCCCGCCCACTCTGCACAGCCACATTCACTATAATATCCCACATCATCCCGTTGGCCAGAGCCACCGGACTACTACCCCTAATATCCCACATCATCCCGTTGGCCAGAGCCACCGGACTACTACCCCTAATATCCCACATCATCCCATCAGCCAGAGCCACCGGACTACTACCCCTAATATCCCACATCATCCCGTCAGCCAGAGCCACCGGACTACTACCACTAATATCCCACATCATCCCGTCAGCCAGAGCCACCGGACTACTACCACTAATATCCCACATCATCCCATCAGCCAGAGCCACCGGACTACTACCACTAATATCCCACATCATCCCGTCAGCCAGAGCCACCGGACTACTACCACTAATATCCCATATCATCCCATCAGCCAGAGCCACCGGACTACTACCACTAATATCCCACATCATCCCGTCAGCCAGAGCTACCGGACTACTACCACTAATATCCCACATCATCCCGTCAGCCAGAGCCACCGGACTACTACCACTAATATCCCACATCATCCCATCAGCCAGAGCCACCGGACTACTACCACTAATATCCCACATCATCCCATCAGCCAGAGCCACCGGACTACTACCACTAATATCCCACATCATCCCGTCAGCCAGAGCCACCGGACTACTACCACTAATATCCCACATCATCCCATCAGCCAGAGCCACCGGACTACTACCCCTAATATCCCACATCATCCCGTCAGCCAGAGCCACCGGACTACTACCACTAATATCCCACATCATCCCGTCAGCCAGAGCTACCGGACTACTACCACTAATATCCCACATCATCCCGTCAGCCAGAGCCACCGGACTACTACCACTAATATCCCACATCATCCCATCAGCCAGAGCCACCGGACTACTACCACTAATATCCCACATCATCCCATCAGCCAGAGCCACCGGACTACTACCACTAATATCCCACATCATCCCGTCAGCCAGAGCCACCGGACTACTACCACTAATATCCCACATCATCCCATCAGCCAGAGCCACCGGACTACTACCCCTAATATCCCACATCATCCCGTCAGCCAGAGCCACCGGACTACTACCACTAATATCCCACATCATCCCGTCAGCCAGAGCTACCGGACTACTACCACTAATATCCCACATCATCCCGTCAGCCAGAGCCACCGGACTACTACCACTAATATCCCACATCATCCCATCAGCCAGAGCCACCGGACTACTACCACTAATATCCCACATCATCCCATCAGCCAGAGCCACCGGACCACTACCACTAATATCCCACATCATCCCATCAGCCACAGCCACCGGACCACTACCACTAATATCCCACATCATCCCATCAGCCAGAGCCACCAGACTATTCCCCCTAATATCCCTCATCATCCCGTCAGCCAGAGCCACCGGACTACTACCACTAATATCCCACATCATCCCATCAGCCAGAGCCACCGGACTACTACCCCTAATATCCCACATCATCCCGTCAGCCAGAGCCACCGGACTACTACCACTAATATCCCACATCATCCCGTCAGCCAGAGCCACCGGACTACTACCCCTAATATCCCACATCATCCCATCAGCCAGAGCCACCGGACTACTACCCCTAATATCCCACATCATCCCATCAGCCAGAGCCACCGGACTACTACCCCTAATATCCCACATCATCCCATCAGCCAGAGCCACCGGACTACTACCCCTAATATCCCCCATCATCCCGTCAGCCAGAGCCACCGGACTACTACCCCTAATATCCCACATCATTCCATCAGCCAGAGCCACCGGACTACTACCCCTAATATCCCACATCATTCCATCAGCCAGAGCCACCGGACTACTACCCCTAATATCCCCCAGTCCCTTTCCCCTGCTGTCACCTAACTAAAATATTTAACCTCTCTCTCTCTTCTGGTATTTTTCCCTTCTCATTTAAGCATGCCATCATACATCCACTACTTAAAAAACCATCCCTCGACCAAAACTGTGCCACTAACTATAGACCTGTCTCTAATCTTCCCTTCATCTCTAAACTCCTGGAACGCCTGGTCCACTCCCGTCTTATCCGCTATCTCTCAGAAAACTCTCTTCTCGACCCTCTCCAATCCGGTTTCCGCTCTTTACACTCCACTGAAACTGCCCTCACTAAAGTCTCTAATGATCTGCTAACAGCTAAATCTAATGGTCATTACTCCATGCTAATTCTCTTGGATCTCTCTGCAGCATTCGACACTGTGGATCATCAGCTCCTCCTCACTATGCTCCGTTCCATTGGCCTCAAGGACACCGTTCTCTCCTGGTTCTCCTCCTATCTCTCCGACCGCTCCTTTACTGTTTCTTTTGCCGGTTCCTCCTCCTCTCACCTTCCCCTTACTGTTGGGGTTCCTCAAGGATCGGTTCTAGGTCCCCTCCTCTTCTCCTTGTACACTGCCCCTATTGGTCAAACAATCAGTAGATTTGGTTTCCAGTACCATCTCTATGCTGATGACACCCAATTATACGCTTCTTCTCCTGACATCACGCCAGCCTTTCTAGAAAACACCGGCGATTGTCTAAACGCTGTGTCTAACATCATGTCCTCACTATATCTGAAACTGAACCTGTCAAAGACTGAACTCCTTGTGTTTCCTCCCGCTACTAAAGCACCTATACCCGACATTGCCATTTCCGTGTGTGGTTCCACTATTACTCCCCAGCAACAGGCCCGCTGTCTGGGGTCATACTTGATTCAGAGCTTTCCTTTGCCCCCCACATTCGATCAGTGGCTCGCTCTTGTCATCTGCACCTCAAAAACATTTCTAGAATTCGATCTTTTCTTACTTTTGACTCCGCAAAAACTCTGACTGTTTCTCTTATTCATTCTCGTCTCGACTATTGTAACTCTCTTCTAATCGGTCTCCCTCTTACCAAACTCTCCCCTCTCCAATCTGTCTTGAATGCTGCAGCCAGGATCATATTCCTCACCAATCGTTACACCGATGCCTCTACCTTGTGCCAGTCATTACACTGGCTACCCATCCACTCCAGAATTCAGTATAAACTTATTACCCTCACCCACAAAGCCCTCCATGGCTCAGCACCACCCTACATCTCCTCCCTTGTTTCAGTATACCACCCTACCCGCGCCCTCCGTTCTGCTGATGACCTGAGGTTAGTATCCTCAATAGTCAGAACCTCCCACTCCCGTCTCCAAGACTTTACACGTGCTGCTCCAATTCTTTGGAATGCACTTCCCAGGTCAATACGATTAGTCCCCAATCCCCACAATTTTAAGCGTGTCCTGAAAACGCATTTATTCAGACTGGCCTATCACCTCAACACATTAACCTAATCTATCCCTGTGTGGCAGAGCCAAAAGTTTTACCATAACCAGGTTCCCCGCATCATTCTCCCACATGCTTTATGCATCCATTAGCCCTCTGTGTCTGTACTGTCACACACCTAACATTATGGCTGGTCCATACAATCAGGGCAACTGTTACCACCCACCTTTCGTGTCTCCCTCTTTCCTCATAGACTGTAAGCTTGCGAGCAGGGCCCTCACTCCTCTTGGTATTTGTTATAATCTACTGTATGTGATTATTGTTATGCTGTAATGTCTATTGTCTGTACAAATCCCCTCTGAAATGTAAAGTGCTGCGGAATATGTCGGCGCTATAGAAATAAAATGTATTATTATTATTATCATCCCGTCAGCCAGAGCCACCGGACTACTACCCCTAATATCCCACATCATCCCGTCAGCCAGAGCCACCGGACTACTACCCCTAATATCCCCCATCATCCCGTCAGCCAGAGCCACCGGACTACTACCCCTAATATCCCACATCATCCCGTCAGCCAGAGCCACCGGACTACTACCCCTAATATCCCACATCATCCCGTCAGCCAGAGCCACCGGACTACTACCCCTAATATCCCACATCATCCCGGCAGCCAGAGCCACCGGACTACTACCCCTAATATCCCACATCATCCCGTCAGCCAGAGCCACCGGACTACTACCCCTAATATCCCACATCATCCCGTCAGCCAGAGCCACCGGACTACTACCCCTAATATCCCACATCATCCCGTCAGCCAGAGCCACCGGACTACTACCCCTAATATCCCACATCATCCCGTCAGCCAGAGCCACCGGACTACTACCCCTAATATCCCCCATCATCCCGTCAGCCAGAGCCACCGGACTACTACCCCTAATATCCCACATCATCCCGTCAGCCAGAGCCACCGGACTACTACCCCTAATATCCCACATCATCCCGGCAGCCAGAGCCACCGGACTACTACCCCTAATATCCCACATCATCCGGTCAGCCAGAGCCACCGGACTACCACCCCTAATATCCCACATCATCCCGTCAGCCAGAGCCACCAGACTACTACCCCTAATATCCCACATCATCCCGTCAGCCAGAGCCACCAGACTACTACCCCTAATATCCAACATCATCCCGTCAGCCAGAGCCACCGGACTACTACCTCTAATATCCCACATCATCCCATCAGCCAGAGCCACCGGACTACTACCCCTAATATCCCACATCATCCCGTCAGCCAGAGCCACCGGACTACTACCCCTAATATCCCACATCATCCCGTCAGCCAGAGCCACCAGACTACTACCCCTAATATCCCACATCATCCCGTCAGCCAGAGCCACCAGACTACTACCCCTAATATCCCACATCATCCCGTCAGCCAGAACCACCGGACTACTACCCCTAATATCCCACATCATCCCGTCAGCCAGAGCCACCAGACTACTACCCCTAATATCCCACATCATCCCGTCAGCCAGAACCACCGGACTACTACCCCTAATATCCCACATCATCCCGTCAGCCAGAACCACCGGACTACTACCCCTAATATCCCACATCATCCCGTCAGCCAGAGCCACCGGACTACTACCCCTAATATCCCACATCATCCCGTCAGCCAGAGCCACTGGACTACTACCCCTAATATCCCACATCATCCCGTCAGCCAGAGCCACCGGACTACTACCCCTAATATCCCACATCATCCCGTCAGCCTGAGGTCAGAACCACAGAGCTGAGTGGAACGGTCCTAACTTCCATACCGGAGATGCCTTTAAGAGGGAAGATGTGCCTACGGGATGGAGGATGTGTGATGGGTATATACGCACGGGAGGGGGGATTCAATTCTGTCATGTGCTCTGCTCCTTTCTGGGAGGCAGACAATGGCTGGGTGCTTATGTTCCCGGGGATGCTAGATTTCTCCCACCATGTCAGTGTCTGCTGAGGTGTTGTCGAGTGGGAAAACTGTTGGTCATAGCAACTAATCACAGCTCAGCTTCTTTTGAACAGCTCTACTGAAATGAAAGATGCGTATTGATTGGTTGCAAGGAAAACTGTTGCTCATAGCAACCAATCAATGCTCAGCTTCTTTTAAACAGCTCTGGTGAAATGAAAGATACCTCGTGATTGGTTGGTGATACACACATACAATTTTATATATAGATAAATTCCTGACAACTGGGGGGCAAACTTAAAAAAAAAATCCTGACATTTTGGTGTCAGAAGTGGGACAGACAAATCACTGAAAGGAGCAATATATGGGGCCCATAATACTGTATGGAGGACCATGCGGTGCCCATAATACTGTATGGAGGACCATGCGGTGCCCATAATACTGTATGGAGGACCATGCGGTGCCCATAATACTGTATGGAGGACCATGCGGTGCCCATAATACTGTATGGAGGACCATGCGGTGCCCATAATACTGTATGGAGGACCATGCGGTGCCCATAATACGGTATGGAGGACCATGCGGTGCCCATAATACGGTATGGAGGACCATGCGGTGCCCATAATACGGTATGGAGGACCATGCGGTGCCCATAATACGGTATGGAGGACCATGCGGTGCCCATAATACGGTATGGAGGACCATGCGGTGCCCATAATACGGTATGGAGGACCATGCGGTGCCCATAATACGGTATGGAGGACCATGCGGTGCCCATAATACGGTATGGAGGACCATGCGGTGCCCATAATACGGTATGGAGGACCATGCGGTGCCCATAATACGGTATGGAGGACCATGCGGTGCCCATAATACGGTACGGAGGACCATGCGGTGCCCATAATACGGTACGGAGGACCATGCGGTGACCATAATGCTGTATGGAGGACCATGCGGTGCCCATAATACTGTATGGAGGACTATATGGTGCTCATAATACGGTATGGAGGACCATGCGGTGACCATAATACGGTATGGAGGACCATGCGGTGACCATAATGCTGTATGGAGGACCATGCGGTGCCCATAATACTGTATGGAGGACCATGCGGTGCCCATAATACGGTATGGAGGACCATGCGGTGCCCATAATACGGTATGGAGGACCATGTGGTGCCCATAATACGGTATGGAGGACCATGCGGTGCCCATAATGCTGTATGGAGGACCATGCGGTGACCATAATGCTGTATGGAGGACCCTGCAGTGACCATAATACTGTATCTTGCGCTCGGCTGTTTCCATCAGTTCCATAGACAATGAATAGAACAGAAGTCAGGCATGTGCCCTCCAATCTATTCATGGCTGAGCTGCAGTCCTGTTCCCAGGATTGCTGGGGGTCTCAGTGGTCAGTCCCCCAAAAGTCAGTAGGTAATCCCTTATCACTGGGACTGGGGAATAACCTTTATCAGACACCAGATGGTATACATACCAGACATATAATCTATACATGGCTGGGCTCAGCCGAACCGAATCTCAGCAACAATACATAAACATATCTATTCTTTGAGGTGTGGGGGCCAAATAGAACTTTTGCTATGGTGCCGTGTGAACTCTAAGTACGGTGCAGGGCGGCAATAATGAGGGCAATCTGGCCTGTTGCTCAGAGTCCGAAGCTCCGGAGGGTTCATAGCCAGATTCCCCTCATCATAAGTGACATGCCGGGCAGGGAGGGGCCCCAAGCTGTCAGCGTCTGCCCCTGTCCCCCCCCCCCACCGTGTTTCTGGTCCGGCTGCATCAGTCATCCCCCATAAGTCTCTGCATCTTACCCAAACATGACGAGACAGTGGCTCCATCGGCCCGAACCTCACGTTACACCATACACACCCCCAGGAGACCCTTTCCCATGCTCATCTATTCCTCAAAGCTGCCCCTGCAATGTTCATCACCCCATGTGCTTTTTAGTTACCACATTGTATATACGTCCCTGACGACGGGGCCTTTTCTTTAAAAGAGAAATCAATCAGGTCTGAATAATTGTTACCAAACCCTCCGTCATGTCGGCCAGAAGCAGGAAATGTGTTCAGTCTGATGAGACAGAGGGGGAACTTTGTGGCTGTTATTTCACAAGGCACAAAGCTGACAGCGGTCATCACCAGAAGATCATCATCCCCACAGTGAGGCATGGTGGAGGCAGCATTGTTCTCTGGGGCTGAGACTTTGTCAAGAGGGGGGAATTATGGACTGTTCTAAATATATGAGACAATTTTACATCAGAATCTTCAGGCCGCTGCTAAAAAGCTGAAGACGAGGAGGAATTTCTTTCAGTGACGACTCCTCTAAGGAACCTCCAAATATCCAAAAGAATGGTTCCTCCAGAAGAAAATGGAAGTTCTGGAGCATCCAATCTCAGACCTGAACTCAAGGGACAATCTGTGGTGACCTGAAGAGGGCGCTGTACACAGGAGATGGCCCACAATCTGACAGATGTGGAGCTGCTGCAGGGAGGAGCTGGCAATAATCGCCAATCCTAGATGTGCTGCTCTGATAGACCCCGACCCAAAAACATTGAACGCTGACAGAAATTACAGGAACCGCAACAACGTATTACTGGAAGGGTGTGCAGATTTATGCAACAACAATTTTACTTTCTTGGCAGGATTATTTACACAACAAGAACCAAACACCCAGTGGCGTGTAGACTTTCTATTCACAGTGTGTATATATTTATATTTCATGCAGTGGTTTTCCTCCTTATTGTGCACATAGCAGATCAGTCTGAAGGCAGCAAAAACCAATAAGTAAAGAAGGGACAGAAATGGAAACGAGTAAAGAAAACATGTGACATCCCAGACTGTCACCCCCTCAGATTCCTCATGTGCCCCCATTACTCTGTTGGCAGCTCGACACCCCCTCGGCTTCTCTCCACGGCATCAGCAGTCTTAGGTTAGGTCAGGTCCTGAGCGCTTGTCGGTTGCTTTGTCTTTGCATCCGCCTCATCCGAGACCATCTCCATTGGTTGTGGTCTGTGAATGGGTGGCCGTTTCTTCTGATGCAGCCCCAATCCCTCTCACTTCGGCCTTATTTACCCTGGAAGTGTTTTATGGTCATTGTCCTGCCATTCCATTATGTTACATTCACAAGCCAAACACTGAGTTAATAATGGCTACAGACTGTTCTTTGAAGGCAGGCACAAAAATGAGTGAATGGATATTGTACATTGCACTATTCTCAATAGATTTCAACACAGTTTGATTTTTCAAGAATACAAATTAAATACAAAAAACAGTATTACTTGGTAACTTACGTTACAACACAATGTATTAACTTACATTACAAAGCTGATGGTAACTTACGTTACAATACCATTACTTCATATGAGAAGTAAACTTATTGTAACGCAAGTTACTGTGTTATAACGTAAGTTACCATGGAATGACCAAGATGATGATCCCAGTAAGCGCAGGCCAGATGGGATTGTGGTTGCTGCAGAATGCTGTGGGGTCCATTCTGGGAATAAATTACCCCAAGGGTCATCACCAGCAGAACTCCGACCCTCACAACTCCTCATGCTTCATGGTGGGCATGACACATGTAGAGACCAACCGCTCACACCTACTGCGTCTCACAACGACATGGCGGCTGGTCGCAGACGCTCAGAACACAGCACATATCTAAACTCCGGTCTTTGTGCTGCTCAGTTCATACAAGTCTATACTGCTTTGCAGTTCTGGCCACCTACTGTCTGAACATCATTTATAACGGCTGTTATCCTGGCTGGCAACTCTGATGAACTTATCCTCTGCAGCAGTGGTCGCTCTTGATCTTTTGTTTCATGGTGCAGTCCACATCAGAGGCAGTTTCATCATAGTGATTGATGGATTTCCTAACTGCACTTGAGGATACCTTCAAGGTTCTAGCAATTTTCCAGATTGACTGACCTGGATGTCTTAATTGATCGCTTCTTGCCATATTCCGGGGCAGAGCAGTTGTGGAATCACTCAGTTCTTTATGGAGCTGTGCACCGACAAAACAGCTGAAAACCGACACTACAGCTGCACAACACCTGATGGCCTGAGCATTCATAATGATCTCTGGACGAGGAGACCTGATCATTGGAGGCATTCCAGGTGACTACCTGATGAAGCTGTGGAGAGAAGCCATCGGGGTGTAAAGCTGTTATCAGTAAAGGGGGCACATGAGGAGTCTGAGGGGGGAGACACCATCTAGTGTGTGTCATGTTGCTTTATTCCTTGTTTCCATGTGTGTCTTTCATGGTTTTGTTGCCGTCAGTCTGAATCTACATAGTGCACAACACTGTAAGAACAAGGAAAGCTGCGGCATGTCACGTGAGGGGTAAAGTCTAAGTCCTATACATGATCAGACTTGTAGGGACCTGTAGTTCCCTCAAATCACAGTTTGGATAGAAGGATAATATACTGCTTATTATTGCTTGTCTCTCATCCCTTTGTGCTGCCGCTGATCATGGAGCTCCGGCTACCGCTCATCACTGGTCTCATGTATTCTGGAAATCCTCGCACCTGCTGTGAAGGACCCCGTCATCGCTTACTCATTCTGGACTAAGAGCGCCATCTCCAGCAGAGTGTTGAGGCAGCGGCCATGGGTGAGTCCCCAGAGAACTCGTCACAGACTTGTGTGGATGGTCACGATATGTGTCGGGGTTACAGGGACGGACACTGATGTGTGTGGATCTATGGAGGCAGCAAAGGGCGAAGAGGCATCTGACGCCCCATCACCTGACGCCCCACAACCTCGCGCCCCATCACCTGACGCCCCACAACCTCGCGCCCCATCACCTGACGCCCCACAACCTCGCGCCCCATCACCTGACGCCCCACAACCTCGCGCCCCATCACCTGACGCCCCACAACCTCGCGCCCCATCACCTGACGCCCCACAACCTCGCGCCCCATCACCTGACGCCCCATCACCTGACGCCCCATCACCTGACGCCCCATCACCTGACGCCCCATCACCTGACGCCCCATCACCTGACGCCCCATCACCTGACATCCCACAACCTCGCGCCCCATCACCTGACGCCCCATCACCTGACGCCCCATCACCTGACGCCCCATCACCTGACGCCCCATCACCTGACGCCCCATCACCTGACGCCCCACCACCTGACGCCCCACCACCTGACGCCCCACCACCTGACGCCCCACCACCTGACGCCCCACCACCTGACATCCCACAACCTCGCGCCCCACCACCTGACGCCCCACCACCTGACGCCCCACCACCTGACGCCCCACCACCTGACGCCCCACCACCTGACGCCCCACCACCTGACGCCCCACCACCTGACGCCCCACCACCTGACGCCCCACCACCTCGTGCCTCATCCCCTGACGCCCCACCACCTCGCGCCCCATCACCTGACGCCCCACCACCTCGCGCCCCATGACCTGACATCCCACAACCTCGCTCCCCATCACCTGACGCACCACCAACTGACGTCCCATCACCTGACATCCCACAACCTCGCGCCCCATCACCTGACGCCCCATCACCTGACGCCCCATCACCTGACGCCCCATCACCTGACGCCCCATCACCTGACGCCCCATCACCTGACATCCCACCTCGCGCCCCACCACCTGACGCCCCACCACCTGACGCCCCACCACCTGACGCCCCACAACCTCGCGCCCCATCACCTGACGCCCCATCACCTGACGCCCCATCACCTGACGCCCCATCACCTGACGCCCCATCACCTGACGCCCCATCACCTGACATCCCACAACCTCGCTCCCCACCACCTGACGCCCCACCACCTGACGCCCCACCACCTGACGCCCCACCACCTCGTGCCTCATCCCCTGACGCCCCACCACCTCGCGACCCATGACCTGACATCCCACAACCTCGCTCCCCATCACCTGACGCACCACCACCTGACGTCCCATCACCTGACATCCCACAACCTCGCGCCCCATCACCTGACGCCCCATCACCTGACGCCCCATCACCTGACGCCCCATCACCTGACATCCCACCTCGCGCCCCACCACCTGACGCCCCACCACCTGACGCCCCACCACCTGACGCCCCACCACCTGACATCCCACAACCTCGCGCCCCATCACCTGACGCCCCATCACCTGACGCCCCATCACCTGACGCCCCATCACCTGACATCCCACAACCTCGCGCCCCACCACCTGACGCCCCACCACCTGACGCCCCACCACCTGACGCCCCACCACCTGACGCCCCACCACCTCGTGCCTCATCCCCTGACGCCCCACCACCTCGCGACCCATGACCTGACATCCCACAACCTCGCTCCCCATCACCTGACGCACCACCACCTGACGCCCCATCACCTGACGCCCCATCACCTGACGCCCCATCACCTGACGCCCCATCACCTGACGCCCTATCACCTGACATCCCACAACCTCGCGCCCCATCACCTGACGCCCCATCACCTGACGCCCCATCACCTGACGCCCCATCACCTGACGCCCCATCACCTGACATCCCACAACCTCGCGCCCCACCACCTGACGCCCCACCACCTGACATCCCACAACCTCGCGCCCCACCACCTGACGCCCCACCACCTGACGCCCCACCACCTCGTGCCTCATCCCCTGACGCCCCACCACCTCGCGACCCATCACCTGACGCCCCACCACCTCGCGCCCCATGACCTGACATCCCACAACCTTGCGCCCCACCACCTGACGCCCCATCACCTGACATCCCACAACCTCGCGCCCCACCACCTGACATCCCACAACCTCGCGCCCCACCACCTGACGCCCCACCACCTGACGCCCCACCACCTGACGCCCCACCACCTCGTGCCTCATCCCCTGACGCCCCACCACCTCGCGACCCATCACCTGACGCCCCACCACCTCGCGCCCCATGACCTGACATCCCACAACCTTGCGCCCCATCACCTGACGCCCCATCACCTGACGCCCCATCACCTGACGCCCCATCACCTGACGCCCCATCACCTGACGCCCCATCACCTGACGCCCCACAACCTCGCGCCCCATCACCTGACGCCCCATCACCTGACGCCCCATCACCTGACGCCCCATCACCTGACATCCCACAACCTCGCGCCCCACCACCTGACGCCCCACCACCTGACGCCCCACCACCTCGTGCCTCATCCCGACGCCCCACCACCTCGCGCCCCATCACCTGACGCCCCACCACCTCGCGCCCCATGACCTGACATCCCACAACCTCGCGCCCCATCACCTGACGCACCACCACCTGACGTCCCACAACCTCGTGCCCCATCACCTGACATCCCACAACCTCGCTCCCCATCACTTGACGCCCATCACCTCATGGTTCGGCTTTTCCTATGTACCAGTAACTGACACTTATGATAAATCCCCCTTTATTGATCCAGTTCTTCTTGTTACCTGCCTCCCAAAACTCAGCAGATTCAGACAGCAAACCCCAAAATGTCACAGCAGTGCCCTCACATTGCTGGGGTGCGGGAAGTCCTCCATTATGAGATCAACAGCACAGTCTATGGAGAGACACAGCCGAGTGCAGACCCTGGGACCCCATGCACCCCAGTCCGTGGGGGGGGTCTCTGTATATCGGTTATCGCCACGCACTGTGGAGCCGCCCTTGACCGATATCAGCGGAGGCAGAAAGGCGATGACTCGGCCGTTATACGAGGTGCACCCTGTACCCCACATTGTGGCTTTCACCCCATTACGTGCCACGTGTCTGTGGCGTTACACCCAGGCAGGTGTCATGGTGGCACTTACCCTGCACAGCTGGCTGCTCTCAGGCTCCCCGTGCGTAACACTCAGCAAGTCCTGCTCCTTACTCTCCTCAGCCGGGAAGCAGGGGGCCGCGCCATTCTCCAGGGGCTCGGGCAGGAGGCTCTTTGGTTCCAGCCAGTTTATCGTCACCCCTGAGGGAAAAGGAATTTTGCACTTAGAGTCGCTCATCATCCAGGCCGGGCACAGAGACGGGCAAAGTCCTACAGTGAGCGCCAACCATGCGACATGGCGAGCGGCGTCTGTGCCCCAATAATCCGGGCAGAGTTGCAGAAGCCGCTGCCTCTCACAGCGGCGGGATGTGATCTCCGGCTCCGCAGCTCGCACAACACAATGCCCTCCCAGCAGGATTACCTGTCCAGATATTGAGAGAACCCGATACGGACGGGTAACGCGACACCACAGCCGAGCGACTCCATCGGAAACACAGACTGGAAAGGTGTACGGCTACAGGAGATGGACACCAGCCCAGCACTGCGGTCAATGTCAAGGCCGGGAGCACCGAGCGGCCGGAGGTGACCAGGGGCGGGAGCACCGAGCGACCGGGGGGTATACAGGGGCGGGAGCACCGAGCGACCGGGGGGTATACAGGGGCGGGAGCACCGAGCGACCGGGGGGTATACAGGGGCGGGAGCACCGAGCGACCGGGGGGTATACAGGGGCGGGAGCACCGAGCGACCGGGGGGTATACAGGGGCGGGAGCACCGAGCGGCCGGAGGTGACCAGGGGTGGGAGCACCGAGCGACTGGGGGGGTATACAGGGGCGGGAGCACCGAGCGGCCGGAGGTGACCAGGGGCGGGAGCACCGAGCGGCCGGAGGTGACCAGGGGCGGGAGCACCGAGCGACAGGGGGGTATACAGGGGCGGGAGCACCGAGCGACTGGGGGGTATACAGGGGCGGGAGCACCGAGCGACCGGGGGGTATACAGGGGCGGGAGCACCGAGCGACCGGGGGATATACAGGGGCGGGAGCACCGAGCGACCGGGGGGTATACAGGGGCGGGAGCACCGAGCGACCGGGGGGTATACAGGGGCGGGAGTACCGAGCGGCCGGAGGTGACCAGGGGTGGGAGCACCGAGCGACCGGGGGGGTATACAGGGGCGGGAGCACCGAGCGGCCGGAGGTGACCAGGGGCGGGAGCACCGAGCGGCCGGAGGTGACCAGGGGCGGGAGCACCGAGCGGCCGGAGGTGACCAGGGGCGGGAGCACCGAGCGGCCGGAGGTGACCAGGGGCGGGAGCACCGAGCGGCCGGAGGTGACCAGGGGCGGGAGCACCGAGCGGCCGGAGGTGACCAGGGGCGGGAGCACCGAGCGGCCGGAGGTGACCAGGGGCGGGAGCACCGAGCGGCCGGAGGTGACCAGGGGCGGGAGCACCGAGCCGCCGGAGGTGACCAGGGGCGGGAGCACCGAGCGACTGGGGGGTATACAGGGGCGGGGGCACCGAGCGACCGGGGGGTATACAGGGGCGGGAGCACCGAGCGACCGGAGGTGACCAGGGGCGGGAGCACCGAGCGGCCGGAGGTGACCAGGGGCGGGAGCACCGAGCGGCCGGAGGTGACCAGGGGCGGGAGCACCGAGCGGCCGGAGGTGACCAGGGGCGGGAGCACCGAGCGGCTGGGGGTGAACAGGGGTGGGAGCTCCAAGCGGCTGGGGGGTGTACAGGGGCGGGAGCACCAAGCGGCCGGGGGGGTGTACAGGGGTGGGGGCACAGAGCAGCCTGAGGTGTACAGGGGCAGGAGTACTGAGCAGCTGGGGGGTGTACAGGGGTGAGAGCACCAAGCGTCCGAAGGTGTCCATGAGTGGGAACACCGCGGCTGGGGGGGTATACAGGGGCGGGAGCCCCGAGCGGCTGGAGGTGTCCATGGGCGGGAGCACCGAGCGACTGGGGGTGTCCAATCAGTGGGAACACCGCGGCTGGGGGGGGGTATACAGGGGCGGGAGCGCCGAGCGGCCGGAGGTGTCCATGGGCGGGAGCACCGAGCGGTGTACAGGGGTGGAAGCACTGAGCGGCCGGAGGTGTCCATGGGCGGGAGCACCGAGCGGTGTACAGGGGTGGAAGCACTGAGCGGCCGGAGGTGTCCATGGGTGAACACCGCGGCTGGGGGGGTATACAGGGGCGGGAGCACCGAGCGGCTGGAGGTGTCCATGGGCGGGAGCACTGAGCGGTGTACAGGGGTGGAAGCACTGAGCGGCCGGAGGTGTCCATGGGTGAACACCGCGGCTGGGGGGGTATACAGGGGCGGGAGCACCGAGCGGCTGGAGGTGTCCATGGGCGGGAGCACTGAGCGGTGTACAGGGGCGGGAGCACCGAGCGACTGGGGGTGTACATGGGAAGGAGCACTGAGCAACCAGGGGGTGTACAAGGCCAGGAGAACTGAGGAGTCAGAGGCGGATGTGACACGGCAGAGGGCATTGAATGACTAGGGGGATACCTTACGCACAGAGCAGTAAGGGAGACATGGCTGAGAGCACAGAGTGGTCAGATGCAGGGGAATACATGGTCGGATGTACCTCAGGGGCAGGGGGGGTACACGGCTGGGCACACCGAGCAGTCAGAGGCAGGGGAGAAAACGGTCGGGAGCAGAGTGGTCAGGTGAAGGGGTCTTCAGAGCCAGGTATATCTAGTGTTCGGAGGGGGGGTGCATGGCCGAGCACATTGAGCTGTCCCAGGGGCAGAGATAATGAAGTGGATGCACTCGTTGGGGATGGTGTGGGTGCACTGGTTGGGGGGCAGAGATAATGAAGTGGGTGTGTGGAGACACAGCATTGTAACCAGAAGGAATAAACTTATCTATATGTTGACTTTACAATTTACGTGTGTTGGTCAAGAAAACAGACTTTTGCTTGCGCAAGCCAGTAATATTGACTTGTAAGTTGGCATTTGATGTAACACATTGGGCTCTTATCCTCGATGACTAGTGATGGTTGCGGATATGTTGATTACACATTGTCAAGGCCAGAGAGTTTGTTGGCTTTGAAAACATATGCAAATAGATTACATAATTAAAAAATGTGACTTGGTTGTCACCATTCTTCCCTTTATCTGTGAATGTTGTTAACCATAAAAAGAGAACATATGCCTCTGTAAGAGAAACAGGGGAGAGATTCACCAAGACATCCAAACATTCAAAGGACCAGAGAAAGGACAGCAGCCAAGACATCATTCCTCCATCAGGAGAGACACCAATTTATCTTTTTACAGGATGCCGGCTTAGGGGACCTCGGCCCCGGCTGGAAGAGTACAGATACCGACCATCGTACAGGCATGGATACGTTTGAAGAAAGCCAGGTTGTGACCCTCCGGTCACCTGGCCTTGTACCCGAGTGGACTGTCATCTTCCTAAGCTTGTGGTTACCTCCTCACTGTGTGCCACAGGTGGGGTAAATGACCGTGGACGCTCTGAAGTCACAGCTGCCGTGATCCCAGCGAGTCAGTGGAAGAGTGAGACTCTAATGTGCACCATCTTGGGGTATTTTGCTGGGGCTGTTCTCATTGTTATCTGCCCTTTATGTGGTTAAATAAATTATTGCTGCACTGTTTTACCCTCACCCTGTTTTATCTCGGCTTCAGCTAGTGGACCGGGACGCCCACCGCTCCCCTGCCCTGTGACTCCACTGGGTGCACTGGTTGGAGATGAGGGTGAGGTGAGTGGTCCGGAAGAAGAGATACTGAAGAGGGTGCACTGTTCGGTGGGGGGCAGAGATGACACAGCTCACACGATCAGCGGTGCCAGGTGAGTGGTTTGGACCGTATCACCAGGGGCGGCTGTGACCTGTCCTCACCCTCGGCTTCGGTTACAGTCAGGCGGCTGTGAGCTCTTGGGATAAATTATTCACACGTCTCATTCTTCTGTTTGAGCCTTCAGAGCCGCGGCCGCTCCCGTTAACAATTCATGACGGGGTTCGCTGTATATACCAAAAGGCCGCACACGGCTGGACAGATGGCCAAGCACGGCAGTGACGACCGCCGCACATTATACCACTAGTCCGTCTGCTCACAGTGGCACGTCATGAAACAGACCACCGGGAGTCGCAACGCCCCCACCCTGCCACAGATATCGCATTTTGGAAGGAAATATAAAAACAATAAAAATCGCTAAGATTTGTCTTATTGCGCAATAATTTTGTAAATTTTTTAAATGATTTATACCAAAGTTCTGTGTGTTACTTTGATGAATCAGGCCGGTGGTCTGTGAAGATGGCGGGCACTCACCAGGGGGCAGAATGTTCTTCTGCAGAGCTGTGTGCTGCTGGTACAACATGTGGAAACAGTCATTCAGGCAGTTCATGGTTGCCATGGACGTGGCCTTGAGCATCAGCAGATCCTGGTCCAGAGAGCTGAAGTGACCGCTGGATGGAAGACCCTCAATACTGCGCATTAACTCCCTCTGCTGACTCTCCGCCCGGGACATCATCTACGGAAAGAGACAGGTCACAACAAAAGCGCCACAGCAGAAAGGGGAGAACAAGTGCGGGGCCCCAGAGACATTGTATTACTTACCCTGTATTATCCTCCAGAGCTGCGCTCACTATTCTGCTGGTGCAGTCACTGTGTACATACATTACATTACTGATCCTGAGCTACATCCTGTATTATACCCCAGAGCTGCGCTCACTATTCTGCTGGTGCAGTCACTGTGCACATACATTACATTACTGATCCTGAGTTACATCCTGTATTATACTACAGAGCTGCACTCACTTTTCTGCTGGTGCAGTCACTGTGTACCTACATTACTGATCCTGAGTTTCCTCCTGTATTATACTCCAGAGCTGCACTCACTATTCTGCTGGTGCAGTCACTGTGTACATACATTACTGATCCTGAGTTACATCCTGTATTATACCCCAGAGCTGCACTCACTATTCTGCTGGTGCAGTCACTGTGTACATACATTACTGATCCTGAGTTACATCCTGTATTATACCCCAGAGCTGCACTCACTATTCTGCTGGTGCAGTCACTGTGTACATACATTACTGATCCTGAGTTACATCCAGTATTATACCCCAGAGCTGCACTCACTATTCTGCTGGTGCAGTCACTGTGTACATACATTACATTACTGATCCTGAGTTACTTCCTGTATTATACCCCAGAGCTGCACTCACTATTCTGCTGGTGCAGTCACTGTGTACATACATTACTGATCCTGAGTTACCTCCTGTATTATACTCCAGAGCTGCACTCACTATTCTGCTGGTGCAGTCACTGTGTACATACATTACATTACTGATCCTGAGTTACTTCCTGTATTATACCCCAGAGCTGCATTCACTATTCTGCTGGTGCAGTCACTGTGTACATACATTACATTACTGATCCTGAGTTACATCCTGTATTTTACTCCAGAGCTGCGCTCACTATTCTGCTGGTGCAGTCACTGTACATACATTACTGATCCTGAGTTACTTCCTGTATTATACTCCAGAGCTGCACTCACTATTCTGCTGGTGCAGTCACTGTGTACATACATTACATTACTGATCCTGAGTTACATCCTGTATTATACCCCAGAGCTGCACTCACTATTCTGCTGGTGCAGTCACTGTGTACATACATTACATTACTGATCCTGAGTTACATCCTGTATTATACCCCAGAGCTGCACTCACTATTCTGCTGGTGCAGTCACTGTGTACATACATTACATTACTGATCCTGAGTTAATCCTGTATTTTACTCCAGAGCTGCACTCACTATTCTGCTGGTGCAGTCACTGTACATACATTACTGATCCTGAGTTACTTCCTGTATTATACTCCAGAGCTGCACTCACTATTCTGCTGGTGCAGTCACTGTGTACATACATTACATTACTGATCCTGAGTTACATCCTGTATTTTACTCCAGAGCTGCACTCACTATTCTGCTGGTGCAGTCACTGTACATACATTACTGATCCTGAGTTACTTCCTGTATTATACTCCAGAGCTGCACTCACTATTCTGCTGGTGCAGTCACTGTGTACATACATTACATTACTGATCCTGAGTTACATCCTGTATTTTACTCCAGAGCTGCACTCACTATTCTGTGAGGTGTCCTGTACAGCAGCCTCTTCTCCCACATGACAGGAGCTCATGCTTGCTGACTGTTTCCTATAACCCCTAGCGGAGTGGTGTGTCAGATGATGATTGGACCCGGTTTGGATGATACCCGTGTGACGCCCGTGCTGCTCTTTGGATAGGGCGAGCTCTCGGGGGTCACGGTGGACCCTCCTGTGTGCAGGGACACTCCGGTGCATTTCCCTCTACAGGACGCAGCTGCCGGCACCTGGCGCAGGCTTCTAGGTCAGTATGGGCAGTGTCAGGTTACGGCATCACTCGGCCGCGGGCATCGGCCCCATCACTTCTACATTACACATTTTCCGTGCACTTTGTAAAGTATCTGCTGACGAGATACTGTGACCGCGCTCCGGCTCCAGGAGAGAGGGACGCCGGGGGAAACTATCACCGGCCGAGACCCCGCTCCTGCTGCCATGAACTCCAGAACCCCCATGAGGCAGGGACAGTGGACTCCGTACAGGATGGCCTCTGTACCACTGGCTGCAGAGTAAGTCACCTGAGAACCTGTCAGCGAGCTCGATCTGACGGGGAGTTGGCGACACTTCGTGAGCTTCTCCCTGGTGATTTGTGACCACGAGAGTCCAGTTCTCCTCTGGTGTCATACATCCGCTGAGAGCCCAGGTTACAACAGCAGATTTTTCGATCCGTATGAAGACGGCAATGATCTCAAATTATGGCCTCACCTGTCTAGAATGCTGTGTGTTCAGGTCAGGAGACCCACGGTCAGTCTGGGTACTGTGGTCTGCACACAAACCATGAAACACGCCAGTGTGAACCCGGCCAGGGACAGAAAATAACCTAGAGCTCTCCCTTAAGAATGCGCTCACTGACCGTTCTCAGTTTCCTCTTTCAGCAGACACCAAAAAACAAGACTGTAAAGCCACGTGGTTATGGTGAACAGTATGTTCTACTGATTCCTCCAGGATCTGGCGGCCGCCGGCACGGAGTGTCACCGATGAATGACGTTATCCCATGAAACGCACTTCTGACACCTCAGCAATAGCCGCTAATGTGCGGCCAGGGTCCCACAGGTCAGACCCCCAGCCCTCAGTCTGCCGAGCCCACCCCGTACACAGACGGCCTAAATCAGTCACTGCGCACTCACCTCCCGCACTTCCCCCAGGTGGTCCGGCGGGAGCATCGCGGCTTTCCTGCAGGTTGGCACTGCGCGGTGGTGGCCGATGCTGAAGAACGATGACGCATTTTGGCTGGGCCGGCGCTGGGATCCGGGAGAACTGCCGCTGCCCTGAGACGCCAGCGAGAAGCTGCGAGACTTCAGAGGAGGATGGTTCTGCAGAAGAGGGAAGACGGCGCGTGACCAGAGGTCGCGGATCCTGCGCTCCCTGCCCCCATATCCTGCGCTCCCTGCCCCCATGTCCTGCGCTCCCTGCCCCCATTTACAAATCCCACCCTCACTAGGTATGACCCCGCCCTCACCTCACTCTGCCCCTAGGTATGACCCTGCCCTCACCTCACTCTGCCCCTAGGTATGACCCCGCCCTCACCTCACTCTGCCCCTAGGTATGACCCCGCCCTCACCTCACTCTGCCCCTAGGTATGACCCCGCCCTCACCTCACTCTGCCCCTAGGTATGACCCCGCCCTCACCTCACTCTGCCCCTAGACATTACCCTGCCCCACTGGGGATGACCCCACCCTCACCTCACACTAACCCTAGATAGGACCCCGCCCCATTGGGTATGACCCCGCCCTCACCTCACACTGCCCCTAGGTAGGACCCCGCCCTCACCTCACACTGCCCCTAGGTAGGACCCTGCCCCACTGGGGATGACCCCACCCTCACCTCACACTGCCCCTAAGTAGGACCCCGCCCCACTGGGTATGACCCCGCCCTCACCTCACACTGCCCCTAGGTAGGACCCCGCCCTCACCTCACACTGCCCCTAAGTAGGACCCCGCCCCACTGGGTATGACCCCGCCCTCACCTCACACTGCCCCTAAGTAGGACCCCGCCCCACTGGGTATGACCCCACCCTCACCTCACACTGCCCCTAGGTAGGACCCCACCCCATTGGGTATGACCCCGCCCTCACCTCACACTGCCCCTAAGTAGGACCCCGCCCCACTGGGTATGACCCCGCCCTCACCTCACACTGCCCCTAGGTAGGACCCCGCCCTCACCTCACACTGCCCCTAAGTAGGACCCCGCCCCACTGGGTATGACCCCGCCCTCACCTCACACTGCCCCTAAGTAGGACCCCGCCCCACTGGGTATGACCCCACCCTCACCTCACACTGCCCCTAGGTAGGACCCCGCCCTCACCTCACACTGCCCCTAAGTAGGACCCCGCCCCACTGGGTATGACCCCGCCCTCACCTCACACTGCCCCTAAGTAGGACCCCGCCCCACTGGGTATGACCCCGCCCCACTGGGTATGACCCCGCCCCACTGGGTATGACCCCGCCCCACTGGGTATGACCCCGCCCTCACCTCACACTGCCCCTAGGTAGGACCCCGCCCCATTGGGTATGACCCCGCCTCACCTTGCCAATGGCTTCGGTGTGGTGCTGGGTGCAGATCTGCAGGCGGCTCACCCAGTGCTGACGCTCTTTGGTGTCGGAGGCTGTCGGGACACAATGCACAGGGAGGGTAAGAGGCGGCGGACGCTCTGCGGGTACAGGGTCCGGGGATGCCCCACATTCACCCCTCACCTCTCAGTTTGTACAGATCTCCGCTAGCAGCATTGACGCTGAAGGTGTGGGAGTCCTCGTCACTGGGGGAGATGACGGCCCCCGCCAGCTGCACCGTCCCCCGCGGCTTCTGGTTTTTCGACTGCTCATTCACAAAATATTCCAGCAGCCCGGCCTCATTGTTCAGGACAAAAAACCTGCAAACGGGAGAAGAGGAGAAAAACTGTGTGGTGACGAGGACAGCGCTGCCCGCAGGCAGGACAGAGTCATTACAGCTCACACCAATATGGCCGCTCAGGGCCCCCACCTACCTGAACTGCCAGCCGGTCACCA
This sequence comes from Dendrobates tinctorius, assembly GCF_039654945.1. Classification (NCBI taxonomy): domain Eukaryota; kingdom Metazoa; phylum Chordata; class Amphibia; order Anura; family Dendrobatidae; genus Dendrobates; species Dendrobates tinctorius. Next base: position 2,447,213 of record NW_027361849.1, on the reverse strand, counting down.
GGTTGGTGTACTTCATCAGGTAGCCGCAGATGTTCTCCATGTGGTCGCTGTGGGGAGAGCAGAGGACGCGAGTCACAGCTATGACCCCCAATATTCACCGAGGCCCCGCGACTAACCCACCAGTCACTGCTCCGGGGGCTTCGCCTCCACCGAGCATTGGACCCTATAGCCATGGATTTAATATAGGGGGTCACGTGTCGATGGGGCGTCATCATTCCTCCGGACAGACATCCCTACTGCACAGGGGGCGCCGCGGCCAGTCCGCACCCACAGTCCCGTCACTACACCCCCTGATGTCCGCCTGCTCATGACCCCTTGCCTCACCCCTCGGAGATCGACTGGTGCAGTGCGTCGCCACCAGCCACTTTGGCCAATGATGGGCCCATACTGGGGCAATAGCCCACCTGACCTTGAGGGGATGTATGGTGGTGCCCACCTCCACGACACGTGGAACTATTACTGCTCCTCCCCAGCAGCTGAAGTGGGCAGAGCTCACAGGTAAAGGTCTCCAGAAAACCATCAGGAGCAACGAAAGCCCCCCAACACGTGAGATCACATGACCGGTCACCATAGCCCTACAGACCCGAGGTCTCCTTCCTGTGGAGTCGGTGGGAGAGCGGCCATCGTCCAATAGGTGCCCATATATGAGTCTGTCGTCATGTGACTACGTGGCCGGAGATCAGATGGTCGCGACTTGGTGCCCACCTGTAGGGCCCTCCGCTAACAGGGACGACTCCCCCTCGGTTTTCCCTTTTCTTGACCCTCCTTACTCGCTTTCTTCCCCTGTCGTTCGCAGTCATGGCCGCCGCTTTCCTTATCCGGATGTCTCACTTCATTACTTTGTGGAATGTCGCACTATTATTCTGCAGCTCCGGCCCTCGTGGACAATGAAATCTTGTCAGCTTACATAAGCCAAGCCCCCCGATAACCTCACACAGACCCCCGACACTGTGCTGATGGGCAAGAGAACAAGGCAAGGGGACACAGGCCCCCCGATAACCTCACACAGACCCCCGACACTGTGCTGATGGGCAAGAGAACAAGGCAAGGAGACACAGGCCCCCCGATAACCTCACACAGACCCCCGACACTGTGCTGATGGGCAAGAGCACAGGGCGAGGAGACACAGGCCCCCCCCCCGATAACCTCACAGACCCCCGACACTGTGCTGATGGGCAAGAGCACAGGGCGAGGAGACACAGGCCTCCCGATAACCTCACACAGACCCCCGACACTGTGCTGATGGGCAAGAGCACAAGGCGAGGAGACACAGGCCCCCCCGATAACCTCACACAGACCCCCGACACTGTGCTGATGGGCAAGAGCACAGGGCGAGGAGACACGGGCCCCCTCGATAACCTCACACAGACCCCCGACACTGTGCTGATGGGCAAGAGCACAAGGCGAGGAGACACAGGCCCCCCGATAACCTCACACAGACCCCCGACACTGTGCTGATGGGCAAGAGCACAGGGCGAGGAGACACGGGCCCCCTCGATAACCTCACACAGACCCCCGACACTGTGCTGATGGGCAAGAGAACAAGGCAAGGAGACACAGGCCCCCCCGATAACCTCACAGACCCCCGACACTGTGCTGATGGGCAAGAGCACAAGGCGAGGAGACACAGGCCCCCCCGATAACCTCACACAGACCCCCGACACTGTGCTGATGGGCAAGAGCACAGGGCGAGGAGACACAGGCCCCCCCGATAACCTCACACAGACCCCCGACACTGTGCTGATGGGCAATAGCACAGGGCGAGGAGACACGGGCCCCCTCGATAACCTCACAGACCCCCGACACTGTGCTGATGGGCAAGAGCACAAGGCGAGGAGACACAGGCCCCCCCGATAACCTCACACAGACCCCCGACACTGTGCTGATGGGCAAGAGCACAGGGCGAGGAGACACGGGCCCCCCCGATAACCTCACAGACCCCCGACACTGTGCTGATTTGCAAGAGCACAAGGCGAGGAGACACAGGCCCCCCCGATAACCTCACACAGACCCCCGACACTGTGCTGATGGGCAAGAGCACAGGGCGAGGAGACACGGGCCCCCCCGATAACCTCACAGACCCCCCACACTGTGCTGATGGGCAAGAGCACAAGGCAAGGAGACACAGGCCCCCCCGATAACCTCACAGACCCCCGACACTGTGCTGATGGGCAAGAGCACAAGGCGAGGAGACACAGGCCCCCCCGATAACCTCACACAGACCCCCGACACTGTGCTGATGGGCAAGAGCACAGGGCGAGGAGACACGGGCCCCCTCGATAACCTCACACAGACCCCCGACACTGTGCTGATGGGCAAGAGCACAAGGCGAGGAGACACAGGCCCCCCGATAACCTCACACAGACCCCCGACACTGTGCTGAAGGGCAAGAGCACAGGGCGAGGAGACACGGGCCCCCTCGATAACCTCACACAGACCCCCGACACTGTGCTGATGGGCAAGAGAACAAGGCAAGGAGACACAGGCCCCCCCGATAACCTCACAGACCCCCGACACTGTGCTGATGGGCAAGAGCACAAGGCGAGGAGACACAGGCCCCCCCGATAACCTCACACAGACCCCCGACACTGTGCTGATGGGCAAGAGCACAGGGCGAGGAGACACAGGCCCCCCCGATAACCTCACACAGACCCCCGACACTGTGCTGATGGGCAATAGCACAGGGCGAGGAGACACGGGCCCCCTCGATAACCTCACAGACCCCCGACACTGTGCTGATGGGCAAGAGCACAAGGCGAGGAGACACAGGCCCCCCCGATAACCTCACACAGACCCCCGACACTGTGCTGATGGGCAAGAGCACAGGGCGAGGAGACACGGGCCCCCCCGATAACCTCACAGACCCCCGACACTGTGCTGATTTGCAAGAGCACAAGGCGAGGAGACACAGGCCCCCCTGATAACCTCACACAGACCCCCGACACTGTGCTGATGGGCAAGAGCACAGGGCGAGGAGACACGGGCCCCCCCGATAACCTCACAGACCCCCCACACTGTGCTGATGGGCAAGAGCACAAGGCAAGGAGACACAGGCCCCCCCGATAACCTCACAGACCCCCGACACTGTGCTGATGGGCAAGAGCACAAGGCGAGGAGACACAGGCCCCCCCGATAACCTCACACAGACCCCCGACACTGTGCTGATGGGCAAGTGCACAAGGCGAGGAGACACAGGCCCCCCGATAACCTCACACAGACCCCCGACACTGTGCTGATGGGCAAGAGCACAGGGCGAGGAGACACAGGCCCCCCCGATAACCTCACACAGACCCCCGACACTGTGCTGATGGGCAAGAGCACAGGGAGAGGAGACACAGGCCCCCCGATAACCTCACACAGACCCCCGACACTGTGCTGATGGGCAAGAGCACAAGGCGAGGAAACACAGGCCCCCCGATAACCTCACACAGACCTCCGACACTCTGGTGATGGGCAAGAGCACAGGGCGAGGAAACACAGGCCCCCCCGATAACCTCACACAGACCCCCGACACTCTGGTGATGGGCAAGAGCACAGGGCGAGGAGACACGGGCCCCCCGATAACCTCACACAGACCACCGACACTGTGCTGATGGGCAAGAGCACAGGGCGAGGAGACACAGGCCCCCCCGATAACCTCACACAGACCCCCGACACTGTGCTGATGGGCAAGAGCACAGGGCGAGGAAACACAGGCCCCCCGATAACCTCACACAGACCCCCGACACTGTACTGATGGGCAAGAGCACAAGGCGAGGAAACACAGGCCCCCCCGATAACCTCACACAGACCCCCGACACTCTGGTGATGGGCAAGAGCACAGGGCGAGGAGACACGGGCCCCCTCGATAACCTCACACAGACCTCCGACACTGTACTGATGGGCAAGAGCACAAGGCGAGGAAACACGCCCCCCCCCCCCCCCCCCCGATAACCTCACACAGACCCCCAACACTGTGCTGATGGGCAAGAGCACAAGGCGAGGAGACACAGGCCCCCGATAACCTCACACAGACCCCCAACACTGTGCTGATGGGCAAGAGCACAGGGCGAGGAGACACGGGCCCCCCGATAACCTCACACAGACCTCCGACACTGTACTGATGGGCAAGAGCACAAGGCGAGGAGACACAGGCCCCCCGATAACCTCACACAGACCTCCGACACTGTGCTGATGGGCAAGAGCACAAGGCGAGGAAACACAGGCCCCCCGATAACCTCACACAGACCTCCGACACTCTGGTGATGGGCAAGAGCACAGGGCGAGGAAACACAGGCCCCCCCGATAACCTCACACAGACCCCCGACACTCTGGTGATGGGCAAGAGCACAGGGCGAGGAGACACGGGCCCCCCGATAACCTCACACAGACCCCCGACACTGTGCTGATGGGCAAGAGCACAGGGCGAGGAGACAGGCCCCCCGATAACCTCACACAGACCCTCGACACTGGTGATGGGCAAGAACACAAGGCGAGGAGACAGGCCCCCCGATAACCTCACACAGACCCACGACACTGGTGATGGGCAAGAGCACAAGGCGAGGAGACACAGGCCCCCCCGATAACCTCACACAGACCCCCGACACTGGTGATGGGCAAGAACACAAGGCGAGGAGACACAGGCCCCCCGATAACCTCACACAGACCCACGACACTGGTGATGGGCAAGAGAACAAGGCGAGGAGACACAGGCCCCCCCGATAACCTCACACAGACCCACGACACTGGTGATGGGCAAGAGCACAGGGCAAGGAGACACAGGCCCCCCGGATAACCTCACACAGACCCCCGACACTGGTGATAGGCATGAGCACAAGGCGAGGAGACACAGGCCCCCCGATAACCTCACACAGACCCCTGACACTGTGGTGAAGGGCAAGAGCACAGGGCGAGGAGACACAGGCCCCCCGATAACCTCACAGACCCCCGACACTGGTGATGGGCAAGAACACAAGGCGAGGAGACACAGGCCCCCCGATAACCTCACACAGACCCTCGACACTGGTGATGGGCAAGAACACAAGGCGAGGAGACACGGGCCCCCCGATAACCTCACACAGACCTCCGACACTGTACTGATGGGCAAGAGCACAAGGCGAGGAGACACAGGCCCCCCGATAACCTCACACAGACCTCCGACACTGTGCTGATGGGCAAGAGCACAAGGCGAGGAAACACAGGCCCCCCGATAACCTCACACAGACCTCCGACACTCTGGTGATGGGCAAGAGCACAGGGCGAGGAAACACAGGCCCCCCCGATAACCTCACACAGACCCCCGACACTCTGGTGATGGGCAAGAGCACAGGGCGAGGAGACACGGGCCCCCCGATAACCTCACACAGACCCCCGACACTGTGCTGATGGGCAAGAGCACAGGGCGAGGAGACAGGCCCCCCGATAACCTCACACAGACCCTCGACACTGGTGATGGGCAAGAACACAAGGCGAGGAGACAGGCCCCCCGATAACCTCACACAGACCCCCGACACTGGTGATAGGCATGAGCACAAGGCGAGGAGACACAGGCCCCCCGATAACCTCACACAGACCCCCGACACTGGTGATGGGCAAGAACACAAGGCGAGGAGACACAGGCCCCCCGATAACCTCACACAGACCCACGACACTGGTGATGGGCAAGAGCACAAGGCGAGGAGACACAGGCCCCCCCGATAACCTCACACAGACCCCCGACACTGGTGATGGGCAAGAACACAAGGCGAGGAGACACAGGCCCCCCGATAACCTCACACAGACCCACGACACTGGTGATGGGCAAGAGAACAAGGCGAGGAGACACAGGCCCCCCCGATAACCTCACACAGACCCACGACACTGGTGATGGGCAAGAGCACAGGGCAAGGAGACACAGGCCCCCCGGATAACCTCACACAGACCCCCGACACTGGTGATAGGCATGAGCACAAGGCGAGGAGACACAGGCCCCCCGATAACCTCACACAGACCCCTGACACTGTGGTGAAGGGCAAGAGCACAGGGCGAGGAGACACAGGCCCCCCGATAACCTCACAGACCCCCGACACTGGTGATGGGCAAGAACACAAGGCGAGGAGACACAGGCCCCCCGATGACCTCACACAGACCCTCGACACTGGTGATGGGCAAGAACACAAGGCGAGGAGACAGGCCCCCCCGATAACCTCACACAGACCCCTGACACTGGTGATAGGCATGAGCACAGGGCAAGGAGACACAGGCGGACCCCTCACAGCCGCACGCTCCACCTGCCCCGATTACACTACAACGTCGTCAGCACACAAGATGTCACTCACTAATAAAAACAGGAGCTGGGCACAAAGGAAAAACCAAAAGGAACCCCGACCAGAGAACAGGAATAAACGACACCGGGAGATCGCACTAGACACGCAGCAGCGCTCGCACTAAACATGTATCATGGTAACAGACAAAAATGTGATAAAAAGTGATTATAGGAAACCGGATCAATAAATAGACAGAATAAATAATTATTTTGTGGAGTAAGTATTATTCGCCGTATATATCAGCCAGATGAGCAACAAAGAGAAAAACGAATCCACAGTGACCCGCGTAAATGTAGAAAGGCCGCGTGCAGCCCTGGATGGACACAGTGTGGGACCCCAATATGAGGGCGCGCTCTGCACCGGGTGACACAGGTCATGCGGTTTCTACCTTAGTCTGCCTATATATTGCCCTACTCGGGCCCCATTTTCTACCTCTTTGCCCACATGGTGTTGGCAGCACTCTGTATGGTCCGCTTGACTTCTTTTGTATATTGGATCCCATATTGTGCACATTCAGGGGCGCATGCTGCCTGTAGCAGCCATTATAATGTCTTCCTTTATATAAAGATTCCATGGGTCTTTGGTACTAATACAATAATTATATATCTTATTTTATCTTGTAACAGCAGTTTTTTGTGACCAATTTTTTACTTCACCTAATTGTATGTTGTGAGGCAGTGACGGGACGCTGTGTGTTCTCCCCAGGATATGCACGGAGGTGTAAGAAGGCCATAGGTGTGCATGGCAGTCACGGGCGTAGCTGTGACTGCAATGCAGACTGATAATAAAAGTGTTAGTGTCCAATACAGAGGTAGGGAAAACCTGCTCTGGATGTTGTAGATGAAGCAGATTGCAGGATGATAGTGTTGCAGTCTGTTCTATTCCAGACCCAGGTTTTCCATGTGACTGAAAGCCACAGGTTTCTGTGATAAAAGCCCGGCAGGAAAGGGTTAGGGTATGTGCACACGTTGCGGATTCGTGTGCGGATTTTTCAGCGCGGAATCTGCAGAATCCGCAGGTCAAAATGTCTGCGCTTTACCTGCGGATTCCTAGAATGGAATAGGTGTAAAAACGCTGGGGAATCCGCACAAAGAATTGACATGCTGTGGAAAATAAACAGCTGCGTTTCCACACGGAGTTTTCCGCAGCATGGGCACAGCGATTTTTGTTTTCCATAGGATAACATGGTACTGTACACCGAAAGGAAAACTGCTGCGGATCCACAGACGAATCTGCAACGTGTGCACATAGCCTTAGTGAGATCTGAGAGTGCTTAGTGAGTCTCGGGTGTGTCAGGGCATGAGTGAGGCCTGGCAGCCCGCAGTGTACATAGAGATGCAAGTCATCCACAGTGAGTGGTCTCAGATGTGGACAGTCCTGTGCCCGAAAGAAGACTGGCGTGTGTAACGATAGCAAATCAGGTGGATATGGTGCCCGGCTGCGATCCGGAGGATATCCTGGACTGTGTACGGCTGTGTGAGTAAAGAGACTGTGAGGTAGCGGTGCAGGACCCCCACGGGAACGAGTCAGGAGGACTGGCGTGTGTAGGGTCTGTAAGACGAACGTTGCCATATAATATATAGTCTGCAAATGGTGAGAGGGATGCTAATTATGCGCACCGACGTTACACGCACTTGTGTGGATTGGACTTTGTGTGAAGGTGACACATTGTAGAGACTTTTGGGTTGGAGCTGTGTGGGTCGCTGCCTCGTCACTGTGGACGGAGCCGCCGCTGCCTGACACTGTTTATCCACCTTCCAGTTGCACTTTATACGCGGACTTTCTTATTTCTGCTCCTATGCGTCTCATTCTATAGTTCCACGGTCACTGTGGATTAGTTTTCCTCTCTGTCGCTCTCGTGTCTGGATGATCTATACGGCGAATCACTTTGACTCCACGATCCTCTCTTCCGTCTTTGTCTCCTGCGTCGTGGTTTCCGTTAATCACCATTTATCATCTATTGCTCGGACATGTTTAGTGCGCGCTCTGCTGCGTGTCTCGTGCCATCTACCGGTGTCATTTATTCCTTTACTTGTCCTTTATCTTCTCTGGTTGGGTTTCTTTTAGTCTTACTGCCCTGATACACTGTAACAACCCTGCATGTAAACATCCCCATGTTCTCCGGTGACCCCGACACTTCCTGAGCGGAAGTTTCCACCGAACACCGAGAATATTCTGAGAATCCACATTCACTTCCCCTTCACAAAGTCAAATATTAACCCTGCATCAGCCTCGCTCCCGGGGTCACACAATGGATCACAAGACTGGAAACCACGGACAACAGCGAGAAGTGACGTGACCGTACTAAAGGTCATGTGACTGCAGCCCCGCACTCAGGAGCGATACCTACGACTCTGCGGTGAGGAGAGTGCTGCGAGGTCACCTGTGAACAGGATGTAGATCGCTCCACGCCGTGCCTATACACATCGCTCCCGGCGTCCACGCCGTGCCTATACACATCGCTCCCGGCGTCCACGCCGTGCCTATACACATCGCTCCCGGCGTCCACGCCGTGCCTATACACATCGCTCCCGGCGTCCACGCCGTGCCTATACACATCGCTCCCGGCGTCCACGCCGTGCCTATACACATCGCTCCCGGCGTCCACGCCGTGCCTATACACATCGCTCCCGGCGTCCACGCCGTGCCTATACACATCGCTCCCGGCGTCCACGCCGTGCCTATACACATCGCTCCCGGCGTCCACGCCGTGCCTATACACATCGCTCCCGGCGTCCACGCCGTGCCTATACACATCGCTCCCGGCGTCCACGCCGTGCCTATACACATCGCTCCCGGCGTCCACGCCGTGCCTATACACATCGCTCCCGGCGTCCACGCCGTGCCTATACACATCGCTCCCGGCGTCCACGCCGTGCCTATACACATCGCTCCCGGCGTCCACGCCGTGCCTATACACATCGCTCCCGGCGTCCACGCCGTGCCTATACACATCGCTCCCGGCGTCCACGCCGTGCCTATACACATCGCTCCCGGCGTCCACGCCGTGCCTATACACATCGCTCCCGGCGTCCACGCCGTGCCTATACACATCGCTCCCGGCGTCCACGCCGTGCCTATACAATCGCTCCCGGCGTCCACGCCGTGCCTATACAATCGCTCCCAGCGTCCACGCCGTGCCTATACAATTGCTCCCAGCGTCCACATCGAGTTGGCGCGGAGCGCTCGTTAACGGCAAGAGGCGCGGGCCGGGCGCTCATAACTGACGCAGCTGGACAGATGTCCAGAGCAGTGACGCCGCCCCGGGCACTCACCTGTACTGCCACACCTTGCTGCTCACCCCCCGGGGCGGCGCTCGGTGGTTGTGGGGGCTCGGGGTCAGGTCCAGCTTGCCATCGCTATCAGACACTCTCATGAGCGGGGGGTCTCCCTGCATCCTGGGGCAGTCACTTGTCTCATGCGCAGTCTACAAGATGTCGATAGAGAGCAGCCGCAGGCTCAGCTTCTGGATGTAGGGGCGTCTCTCTCGGTCGCCGGGACGTCTCTCTCGGTCGCAGGGACGTCTCTCTCGGTCGCCGGGGCGTCTCTCTCGGTCGCCGGGGCGTCTCTCTCGGTGGCCGGGGCGTCTCTCTCGGTCGCCGGGGCGTCTCTCTCGGTGGCCGGGGCGTCTCTCTCGGTCGCCGGGGCGTCTCTCTCGGTCGCCGGGGCGTCTCTCTCGGTCGCCGGGGCGTCTCTCTCGGTCGCCGGGGCGTCTCTCTCGGTCGCCGGGGCGTCTCTCTCGGTCGCCGGGACGTCTCTCTCGGTCGCCGGGACGTCTCTCTCGGTCGTCGGGACGTCTCTCTCGGTCGCCGGGACGTCTCTCTCGGTCGCCGGGACGTCTCTCTCGGTTGTCGGGACGTCTCTCTATACAGGGGTAGGACTGTTTTCTCCCTGGGTGGGGTCTGCAGATTACAGGGGCGGCAGCTGGGGTCTATAGGAGACTCCTGCGCGTTATACCGGGGGCAGGGCTGTCTGTGAGGTCTCTCAGGATGCACGGGCGGCTCCGCTCTCTCCGTCACCAGCTCCCGGCGCTGCTCCCCACTTTCTCCATGGCGCCCCCGCACTCTTCCCTCTGCAGGGCGAGAAGGCTTCCGTCACTTCCGGGTTGCGAACGACGTCGTCACGCACACTTCCGGGAGCGCCATGTTGCTTCCTGGAAACTGCCTGAAAGGGGGCGGGTCACGTGACTGGATTATTTGCCTCCTAGTTGAATGAGACTTCACGGAAGGCTTTATAGATACAGCCGGCACTGGGAGGAGACACGGCCGGCACTGGGAGGAGACACGGCCGGCACTGGGCGGGGACACGGCCGGCACTGGGAGGAGACACGGCCGGCACTGGGCGGGGACACGGCCGACACTGGGAGGAGACACGGCCGGCACTGGGAGGAGACACGGCCGGCACTGGGAGGAGACACGGCCGGCACTGGGCGGGGACACGGCCGGCACTGGGAGGAGACACGGCCGGCACTGGGCGGGGACACGGCCGGCACTGGGAGGAGACACGGCCGGCACTGGGAGGAGACACGGCCGGCACTGGGAGGAGACACGGCCGCCACTGGGAGGAGACACGGCCGGCACTGGGAGGAGACACGGCCGGCACAGGGCGGGGACACGGCCGGCACTGGGAGGAGACACGGCCGGCACTGGGAGGAGACACGGCCGGCACTGGGAGGGGACACGGCCGGCACTGGGAGGAGACACGGCCGGCACTGGGAGGAGACACGGCCGGCACTGGGAGGAGACACGGCCGGCACTGGGAGGAGACACGGCCGGCACTGGGAGGAGACACGGCCGGCACTGGGAGGGGACACGGCCGGCACTGGGAGGAGACACGGCCGGCACTGGGAGGAGACACGGCCGGCACTGGGAGGGGACACGGCCGACACTGGGAGGGGACACGGCCGGCACTGGGAGGAGACACGGCCGGCACTGGGAGGAGACACGGCCGGCACTGGGAGGAGACACGGCCGGGACAGGGAGGAGACACGGCCGGCACTGGGAGGAGACACGGCCGGCACTGGGAGGAGACACGGCCGGCACTGGGAGGAGACACGGCCGGCACTGGGAGGGGACACGGCCGGCACTGGGAGGGGACACGGCCGGCACTGGGAGGAGACACGGCCGGCACTGGGAGGAGACACGGCCGGCACTGGGAGGAGACACGGCCGGCACTGGGAGGGGACACGGCCGACACTGGGAGGGGACACGGCCGGCACTGGGAGGAGACACGGCCGGCACTGGGAGGGGACACGGCCGACACTGGATCACGGAGTGAACTACTTATACGATGGACTACTTGCTAGAGATGGGGTGCACCTTACGAAGACTGGAAAGCAGGTATTTGGAAGTCGCCTTGCTACACTTGTAAGGAGAGCTTTAAACTAGAACAACATGGGAAGGGAAGCAAAAGACCAGAAAAAGCCATACACCTGACAAATGCTATTGAGAACTCTGCTATTAGAAGTGGAAAGGAAGAACAAAGACGAAAGAATCTAATTAATAAAAATATTGGAGAAAGAGAAACCAATCACAAACTAAAATGTTTCTATACTAATGCACAAAGCATGGGCAACAAACAAGGAGAATTGGAACTACTAACACAGGAAAAGAAATATGATGTCATTGGAATCACTGAAACTTGGTGGGACAATACACATGATTGGAATACAAGACTAGAAGGATACAACTTATTTGCAAGAAACAGACTTGATAAACGAGGAGGGGGTGTTGCATTGTATGTTAGAAACACGTATATCTGCACAGAGATTGAAGCTTCAGAGACTGGGAGTTCTGTGGAAACTGTTTGGGTAAGAATACAAGGACAGAACAATGGAAAGGACACCATTGTAGGCATTTACTACAGGCCGCCTGTGCAACCTGAAGCTATGGATGAACTCTTTATGCATCAAATGGCCAAGTTCTCCAAAAAATATGACATAGTTGTCATGGGAGATTTCAACTATCCAGACATTTGTTGGGAATCTCTCTCAGGCAAAACTAACAGGTCAAGGAAATTCTTATCCTCTCTTGCTGACAACTTTATCTTCCAAAAGGTAAGGGAGAAAACAAGGGGAACTGCTACTTTGGATCTAATCCTTATAAACAGGGAGGAAATGGTTGAGGAGGTAAAAGTGGCTGGGACCCTAGGAGGTAGCGACCATGCTATTTTAGAATTTTGGATAACTAGAGGCGGAAGACCTGTGAAGACTCAGACGTCAAGGTTAGATTTCAGAAAGGCAGATTTTAAGGGATTCAGAAAGAGAATTGGAGGGATCCAATGGCTGGATATCCTTAAAGACAAAAATGTCCAGGAAGGATGGGAAATCTTGAAAAATGAAATTCTCAAAGCACAGTTGTTAACAATTCCGAAAAGAGGGAAGAATAGGAAGCAGTTAAGGAAACCAGGATGGATGAACACAGAACTTAAGCACATGCTAAAAAGGAAGAAAAAAATGTTTATAAAATGGAAAGAGGGAGGCATATCTAAAGAAGAATATAATGCTGTCTGCAGAACCTGCAGGGCACAAATCAGATTAGCTAAAGCTGAAAATGAATTGAGGCTTGCAAGAGATGTCAAAAGCAATAATAAAGGATTTTGGGGATATGTCAAAAGTAAAAGAAAAGTCAAAGATGCCATAGGATTTTTACAGGATGAAAATGATGAAATGGTAAGACAGGATGTTGAGAAGGCTGAACTTTTAAATTCCTATTTTGCATCTGTTTTCTCTCAGAAAGGAAATGTAACATCAACTGTTATTCACTGTCCTATTAAGGGAATAGAAGAATCCAGGATATCTATAAACAGAAAGATAGTGAGGAAACACTTAGCTAGCCTAAATGAATTCAAGTCTCCAGGTCCAGATGAATTACACCCCAGAGTACTGAAGGAGATAGCAGAAGAAATTTTTGAACCCCTCTCTATAATCTTTGAAAATTCTTGGAGAACAGGAGAAGTGCCAGAAGACTGGAGAAGAGCAAATGTTGTTCCTATCTTCAAAAAGGGGAAGAAGGTGGACCCAGGTAACTATAGGCCGGTGAGTCTGACTTCTATACCAGGAAAGATCTTTGAACAAATTATTAAACAACATGTATGTCAATACCTGGATAAGAATGAAGTGATTAAACAGAGTCAGCATGGGTTTGTAACTAATAAGTCATGTCAGACTAACTTAATTTCCTTCTATGACGGTATCACTGATTGGGTGGATCAAGGAAATGCTGTAGATATAGTATATCTTGACTTCAGCAAAGCATTTGACAAAGTCTCTCGTACAATCCTTATTGAAAAAATGATTAAGTATGGAATGGACAAGGCAACTGTTAGGTGGATTCATAACTGGCTTAGTGATCGGACCCAAAGAGTGGTCGTAAATGGCTGCACATCCAGTTGGAAGAATGTCTCAAGTGGGGTACCACAGGGCTCTGTCCTGGGCCCTGTATTGTTCAACATCTTTATCAACGATTTAGATGAAGGAATTGAGGGTAAACTGATTAAATTTGCTGATGACACAAAGCTAGGAGGGATAGCTAATACTAGAGAAGAGAGAGAGAGGATTCAAAAAGATTTAAATAAACTGGAGAAGTGGGCAGCAACTAACAGAATGGTTTTTAACAGGGAGAAATGCAAAGTACTACATCTGGGCAATAAAAATGGAAAAAGCATATATAGAATGGGAGGAATAGGGCTAAGTGACAGCACATGTGAAAAAGACTTGGGTATACTAATAGATCACAGACTGAATATGAGTCAACAGTGTGATGCAGCAGCAAAAAAGGCAAATGCAATTCTAGGATGTATTAACAGAAGCATACAGTCTAGATCACGTGAAGTCATTATTTCCCTCTACTCCTCTTTGGTCAGACCTCATCTGGAATATTGTGTCCAGTTTTGGGCACCACATTTTAAAAAAGACATCAACAAACTGGAGCAAGTTCAGAAAAGAGCGACCAGAATGGTGACCGGTCTGCAAACCCTGTCTTATGAGGAAAGGTTGCAGGATTTGGGAATGTTTAGTTTGCAAAAGAGAAGACTGAGAGGAGACTTAATAGCTGTCTACAAATATCTAAAGGGCTGTCACATTGTAGAAGGATCAACTTTATTCTCATTTGCACAAGGAAAGACTAGAAGCAATGGGATGAAACTGAATGGGAGGAGACACAGATTAGATATTAGAAAAAACTTTTTGACAGTTAGAGTGATCAATGAGTGGAACAGGCTGCCACGAGAAGTGGTGAGTTCTCCTTCAATGGAAGTCTTCAAACAGAGGCTGGACAGACATCTGACTGGGATGATTTAGCGAATCCTGCTTTGAGCAGGGGGTTGGACCAGATGGCCCAGGAGGTCCCTTCCAACTCTACGATTCTATGATTCTATGACACTGGGAGGGGACACGGCCGGCACTGGGAGGAGACACGGCCGGCACTGGGAGGAGACACGGCCGGCACTGGGAGGAGACACGGCCGGCACTGGGAGGAGACACGGCCGGGACAGGGAGGAGACACGGCCGGCACTGGGAGGAGACACGGCCGGCACTGGGAGGAGACACGGCCGGCACTGGGAGGAGACACGGCCGGCACTGGGAGGGGACACGGCCGGCACTGGGAGGGGACACGGCCGGCACTGGGAGGAGACACGGCCGGCACTGGGAGGAGACACGGCCGGCACTGGGAGGAGACACGGCCGGCACTGGGAGGGGACACGGCCGGCACTGGGAGGAGACACGGCCGGGACAGGGAGGAGACACGGCCGGCACTGGGAGGAGACACGGCCGGCACTGGGAGGGGACACGGCCGGCACTGGGAGGGGACACGGCCGGCACTGGGAGGAGACACGGCCGGCACTGGGAGGAGACACGGCCGGCACAGGGCGGAGACACGGCCGGCACTGGGAGGAGACACGGCCGGCACTGGGAGGAGACACGGCCGGCACAGGGCGGAGACACGGCCGGCACTGGGAGGAGACACGGCCGGCACTGGGAGGAGACACGGCCGGCACTGGGAGGAGACACGGCCGGCACAGGGCGGGGACACGGCCGCCACTGGGAGGAGACACGGACGGCACTGGGAGGAGACACGGCCGGCACAGGGCGGGGACACGGCCGCCACTGGGAGGGGACACGGCCGGCACTGGGAGGAGACACGGCCGGCACAGGGCGGGGACACGGCCGCCACTGGGAGGAGACACGGCCGGCACTGGGAGGAGACACGGCCGGCACAGGGCGGGTACACGGCCGGCACTGGGAGGAGACACGGCCGGCACTGGGAGGAGACACGGCCGCCACTGGGAGGAGACACGGCCGGCACTGGGAAGGGACACGGCCGGCACTGGGAGGAGACACGGCCGGCACTGGGAGGAGACACGGCCGGCACAGGGCGGAGACACGGCCGGCACAGGGCGGGGACACGGCCGCCACTGGGAGGGGACACGGCCGGCACAGGGCGGAGACACGGCCGGCACAGGGAGGGGACACGGCCGGCACTGGGAGGAGACACGGCCGGCACTGGGAGGAGACACGGCCGACACTGGGAGGAGACACGGCCGACACTGGGAGGAGACACGGCCGGGACAGGGAGGAGACACGGCCGGCACTGGGAGGGGACACGGCCGGCACTGGGAGGAGACACGGCCGGCACTGGGAGGAGACACGGCCGACACTGGGAGGAGACACGGCCGGGACAGGGAGGAGACACGGCCGGCACTGGGAGGAGACACGGCCGGCACTGGGAGGGGACACGGCCGGCACTGGGAGGGGACACGGCCGGCACTGGGAGGGGACACGGCCGGCACAGGGCGGGGACACGGCCGGCACAGGGCGGGGACACGGCCGGCACTGGGAGGGGACACGGCCGGCACTGGGAGGAGACACGGCCGGCACTGGGAGGAGACACGGCCGGCACAGGGCGGAGACACGGCCGGCACAGGGCGGAGACACGGCCGGCACTGGGAGGGGACACGGCCGGCACTGGGAGGGGACACGGCCGGCACTGGGAGGAGACACGGCCGGCACTGGGAGGGGACACGGCCGGCACTGGGAGGGGACACGGCCGGCACTGGGAGGAGACACGGCCGGCACTGGGAGGAGACACGGCCGGCACTGGGAGGGGACACGGCCGGCACTGGGAGGAGACACGGCCGGGACAGGGAGGAGACACGGCCGGCACTGGGAGGAGACACGGCCGGCACTGGGAGGGGACACGGCCGGCACTGGGAGGGGACACGGCCGGCACTGGGAGGAGACACGGCCGGCACTGGGAGGAGACACGGCCGGCACAGGGCGGAGACACGGCCGGCACTGGGAGGAGACACGGCCGGCACTGGGAGGAGACACGGCCGGCACAGGGCGGAGACACGGCCGGCACTGGGAGGAGACACGGCCGGCACTGGGAGGAGACACGGCCGGCACTGGGAGGAGACACGGCCGGCACAGGGCGGGGACACGGCCGCCACTGGGAGGAGACACGGACGGCACTGGGAGGAGACACGGCCGGCACAGGGCGGGGACACGGCCGCCACTGGGAGGGGACACGGCCGGCACTGGGAGGAGACACGGCCGGCACAGGGCGGGGACACGGCCGCCACTGGGAGGAGACACGGCCGGCACTGGGAGGAGACACGGCCGGCACAGGGCGGGTACACGGCCGGCACTGGGAGGAGACACGGCCGGCACTGGGAGGAGACACGGCCGCCACTGGGAGGAGACACGGCCGGCACTGGGAAGGGACACGGCCGGCACTGGGAGGAGACACGGCCGGCACTGGGAGGAGACACGGCCGGCACAGGGCGGAGACACGGCCGGCACAGGGCGGGGACACGGCCGCCACTGGGAGGGGACACGGCCGGCACAGGGCGGAGACACGGCCGGCACAGGGAGGGGACACGGCCGGCACTGGGAGGAGACACGGCCGGCACTGGGAGGAGACACGGCCGACACTGGGAGGAGACACGGCCGACACTGGGAGGAGACACGGCCGGGACAGGGAGGAGACACGGCTGGCACTGGGAGGGGACACGGCCGGCACTGGGAGGAGACACGGCCGGCACTGGGAGGAGACACGGCCGACACTGGGAGGAGACACGGCCGGGACAGGGAGGAGACACGGCCGGCACTGGGAGGAGACACGGCCGGCACTGGGAGGGGACACGGCCGGCACTGGGAGGGGACACGGCCGGCACTGGGAGGGGACACGGCCGGCACAGGGCGGGGACACGGCCGGCACAGGGCGGGGACACGGCCGGCACTGGGAGGGGACACGGCCGGCACTGGGAGGAGACACGGCCGGCACTGGGAGGAGACACGGCCGGCACAGGGCGGAGACACGGCTGGCACTGGGAGGAGACACGGCCGGCACAGGGCGGAGACACGGCCGGCACTGGGAGGAGACACGGCCGGCACTGGGAGGAGACACGGCCGGCACAGGGCGGGGACACGGCCGCCACTGGGAGGAGACACGGACGGCACTGGGAGGAGACACGGCCGGCACAGGGCGGGGACACGGCCGCCACTGGGAGGGGACACGGCCGGCACTGGGAGGGGACACGGCCGGCACTGGGAGGAGACACACACTGGGAGGAGACACGGCCGACACTGGGAGGAGACACGGCCGGCACTGGGAGGAGACACGGCCGGCACTGGGAGGAGACACGGCCGACACTGGGAGGAGACACGGCCGGCACTGGGAGGAGACACGGCCGGCACTGGGAGGAGACACGGCCGGCACTGGGAGGAGACACGGCCGGCACTGGGAGGAGACACGGCCGGCACTGGGAGGAGACACGGCCGCCACTGGGAGGAGACACGGCCGGCACTGGGAGGAGACACAGCCGGCACTGTAGTGATGGGTAAAATGCGTTTTTTTGGTGAGCCGGGTCTTTTGGCTCCGAAAACGGCTCTTCATTTCCTATTACCTTTGGCTTTAAATTTGAAGCCAAATTCTGGTATGTGTTAACCCATGATTGTATACCTTTTAGTAAAAATCTACACATGTGCCAATTTATGACATAAAACAGAATAGTTTCCAGAATAACCAGATTTTATATTTGCTGTAAAAACTTTAACAAATACAAAATGAACATGCAAAATAGCAACAAGATCCTAATTATCAGTGCCACATTTTAAAGCTACCTTCACACTTCGCAAGTTCGCTGTGGGCTGTCTGCTGCAAACAGTCTGCAGCAAAACTGCAGTGTCACATGTCGCATCTGCATCCAGGCGGATTTAGATAAGGAATTTGTGCCGTTGTGGGTCGGGCGGTGACAGCACGGAGCTGTGCGATCGGTCCCCGGAGGCCAATCACGGAGTTCTGTGCGCATGTCATGCGTGCGCACAGAACTGCCTGTCGCATCTCCGGCCCCGCCCCCTGAGGCAGGGGCATAAGAGAAAGTCTTAGTTACTCACCGGTTAACGGTATTTTTCGGAGTCCATGACAGCACCACCTGAGAGAGGGGATCCGCCCTTCAGGAACAGGAAACCTACAGATACAAAAGGGCGGCACCTCTCCCACGCATCAGTTGGATTACAGAGCACAGAGGACCACAATGGTTAATAGCATAACTTATATACAATACTATACACGACTATTTAAATTACCCGTGTACGTATAAGAGGAAGGAGTGCACACCCAAAATAGACTAAAAGGGAGGGAATATACGGGTGCTGTCATGGACTCCGAAAAATACCGTTAACCGGTGAGTAACTAAGACTTTATTCGGTCGTCCATGACAGCACCACCTGAGAGAATTACAGAGAGTAATAACTACTTTAGGGAGGGACTACAGCCTGCAGCACCCTTATACCAAAAGAGAGGTCTGTGGAAGCACCCAGGTCTAGCCTATAATGACTATAAAAGGTGCTCGGAGAGGACCAAGTAGCCGCCTTACATATCTGGTCGATGGAGACTTCTGATCTCTCGGCTCACGAGGTCGCCATGGCTCTGGTGGAATGCGCCCTCAGCTTCCCAGGTGGAGACCTGCCTTTTGAAGTGTATGCTACAGAAATTGCTTCTCTAATCCACCTGGCTAGTGTATTTTTTGACACTCTACAACCTTTCCTAGGGCCTTGGTGGGAAATAAATAGGGCATTATCTTTCTTCCAAGGATCGGTAGCTGCCAGATATTCTATGAGGCAATTCCTAACATCCAGGGTATGTAGTTTTTCTTCCTTCTCATTAGCTGGATTAGGGAGGAAGGATGGAAGGACTATTTCCTGAGTCCTATGAAAGTTAGAAACCACTTTAGGTAAGTACGCCGGATCAGGTCTGAGTATTACCCGTCCTAACCTGTATATAAGGAGGACGCCTAAATAATGCCTGGATGTCGCTTACTCTGCGAGCTGAGGTTAGAGCTACCAGGAAGGCTACTTTGAGGGACAGATTTTTAATGGAAGCTGATGAAATAGGTTCGAATGGAGCTTCCGTCATGGCCGTAAGGACTAGATTCAAGTCCCATGGCATGAATCTATCCTTCACTACTGGCCTGGACCTACCTGCTGCCTTAATGAACCTACGGATCCAGTAATTACCTGCGATGTTGCAGCTAAAGAGAGCCCCCAAAGCTGATACTTGTACTTTAAGAGTACTAGTGGAAAGTCCCATATCCAGACCTTTCTGAAGAAACTCTAAGATCTGATTTATTGGAGTTGAACCCCCAGCAACTATTTCAGAGCGCTGCAGGAACTTCTTCCAAATTCTAGCATAGATCTTGGTAGTAATGGCCTTCCTATTCTTAAGTAGGGTGTTAATCAAGTCTGGGGAGAAGTCTTTTTCTTTTAAGAGTGCCCGCTCAAACTCCACGCCGTCAGATGTAGGCCAGCCACCTGAGGGTGGAAGACTGGGCCGTGGGATAGGAGATCCGGGATGTCCGGAAGAACCCAAGGATTGGACACCGACATGGTCCTGAGGCATGAGAACCATGCCCTCCTGGGCAAAAATGGAGCAATGACTATGACCCTTGCTCTGTCTCTCTTGATCTTTCTCAACACCAAGGGTAGTAGCGATAGGGGAGGGAAGGCGTATGCTAGCCTGAAGTCCCGCTTTATCAGAAAGGCATCTACCGCCAGGGGGTTCTCTCTGGGATTTTGGGAGCAGAATAGTCTTAATTTCCTTGGTGGCGAAGAGATCTACCTCTGGCTGTCTCCATTTTTGTATAATCAGGTCGAAGATTGAATTGTTTAGGGACCATTCTCCTTGTTTTAGTAGGTTGCGGCATTTATGTCAACAGGACAAGGGATTCCCAGCCAGTCTCCCATGTCGGTACTGGCCCGGCCTCAAGCTGCTTAACGGCTGCGCTCTGACGAGGGCATGCACATTCAGCTTAGAATGGCTGTTCTGCTAGTTGGAACAACCGTTCTGCCACATTCCTCAGGGGTTTGGAACGAGTCCCACCTTGGTGGTTGACATAAGCCACTGTGACCTGATTGTCGGAGAACACCCGCACATGATGGCCCTGCAGATACATAAGTAACTTCTTAGCTGCCTGCTCTACTGCTGTCAGTTCTTTTCAAATTAGATGACATTTTTATCTGGTGATGGTCCCATAGGCCCTGGACTAGGACTTCACCCATATGAGCCCCCCAACCGGAAGGGCTAGCATCCGTAGTGACTATGGGGGATATGTCACACTCCCAGGGAACCCCTCTGGACAAATTATCCTTTTCTAGCCACCACTCTAGGGACTCCCTTGTGCTTCGGGACAAGGTTAGCTGGCCCTCCAAGTAACCTCCAAGGATTTTTTGATGCAGTAAGACCTCCCCTGTAGTGTTCTTAAATGAAACTGGGCCCACTGGACCACTGGATACAGGAGGAAAAGGGAACCCAGAAGGGACATGGCTTTCCTGAGGGACATGGTGGGGTTATTGGCAGCGTTTAGGATCTGATAGTGTAGGCGAACAAGCTTCTCCGGAGGCAGCCTGTTTCTCAATCTAGAATCAGGCCTAAAAATTGCTGAATTCTCATCGGCTGTAACCGAGATTTTTTGATATTAAGCAGCCAACCTAACCGCTCTAGGGCCGACATTGCCCTCTGTAGCTGTTCCTTACAATGTTTTGCCGTTTTCCCTATAATCAGGAAGTCATCTAAGTAGGGGACTACTAGAATGTTAGATTCACGTAGATGGGCCATAACTTCCTTCCACTACTTTAGTAAACACCCGGGGAGCGACTGCCACCCCAAAGGGGAGGGCCGCATATTGGAAATGTTCAACTGACCCATTTAACTGAACCGCTACTCTGAGGAAGCGCTGATGGGCTGTATGAATGGGTATATGGTAGTATGCATCTTTTAAATCTAACACCACCATAAAGCAGTTTTGAAACAACAACTTTATTGTTGAATTGATTGTTTCCATTTTGAACGGCCGTATAACCAAGAAATCGTTTGAGGGACTTGAGATTAATTATAGTCCTAAAGGAGCCGTCTGGCTTGCGGACCAGGAACAGAGGGGAGTAGAAACCTTTCCCCCTTTCTCCCTCTGGAACCATAGTCAGGACTTTCTTGTGGCAAAGCTCATGAACCTCGGCCTCCAGGGCAGCTTGTTCTGATGTGGAAGACCTGAGAGGGGTGACCTTAAATCGATCTAGGGGAACCCGGGTGAACTCTAGTCGTAAACCCGCAGCTATCACCCCCAGTATCCAGTTGCTGCTAGAGATCAGCGACCAGGCTGGGTAGAAGGCAGCTAGTCTCCCCCCACAGCATCTAGTCATTGGGGCGGTTTTTTAGTGTCACGTGCTGGACCTTCCTGGCGCCCCCCTCCTCCGAACATAAAACCTGTACCTCTCCTTTTGTCGTCCCATCTGCCCTGATCTCTGGACGGCCTTCTATGGAAATATCCTTTCCTGGTGAAGGGGCGTCTATAAGAAGGATTCGAGAGGCTGGGGAACTTCTTTTTATCGTTCCCGGCTTTCTCTAAAAGTTCGTCCAGGACGGGGCCAAACAGATATTCCCCTCATATGGAATGGAGCAGAGTCGTGACCTGGCCTGGATATCTACTGGCCAGCATTTTAACCAGAGGGCCCTTCGAGCTGCGTTTGATAACCCAGCTGATCTAGCCGCCATCCTTGCCGAGTCTGCTGAGGCATCAGCCAAGAAAGCCGCAGCACTCTGGATGATCGGTAGAGTTTTCCGACTGGATGCTCTTGGGGCTCCGTCCTTCAGATGGGAATCTAGTTGATCTAGCCAGACCATCACGGATCTGGCTATACAAGTGGCAGCTATCGCTGGTCTTAGGGAGCCTGCTGACATCTCCCATGTTCCCTTTAGAAAGGAATTCCGCTTTTTTATCCAGCGGGTCTTTTAAGGAGGCCATATCATCGAACGGTATGGAGGACTTTTTGGAGGCTTTGGCTACTGCCGCGTCCAGCTTAGGGGCCTTATCCCATCTGTTTACCACTGGGTCATCAAATGGGTACCTCCGTTTGAAGGCAGGTGGTAAGGAGCCCCTTTTTTCGGGTCTCTTCCATTCCCTTTCTATCAGGCTCTGGACCTTATCATTTAATGGAAAAAGCTTTGTGTTTCCTGGGATCTAGAGCTCCGAACATTACCTGTGCCGAAAGCTCTGGCTTTGAGTCTGCTACTGCCATGGTGGACCTTATTGCTTTAACTAGCTTGTCCATCTGGTCTAATGGGAAGCAGAATCGGCTTGAGTCTTCATCCGAAGAGGATGAAGTGGAGGCCGGGGAATCCGAGGAGTAATTGTTCCTAGGGGCAGCTGAGGACTCCGACCCTGAGAAACTAAATTCTCTCCCCCTAGAAGAGTCCCTTTTAGATAGGGCTTTCATCTCTGTCCCTGTAAGGATGGGGGAGAGTGCAAGAGCCTGTCAGTCTATGCCTGGGCCCCCGTCCCTTTCCAACCCCTACCGTCTGTCGCACACATGGCTGACATAGTCTTTTGGGGTGGCCGTCTGGTAAGGGGCAACTACAGAGCGCACATTCCCTGTGCTTCTGTTTTACTGTACAACTGCACAACATATCAGACTCTCACCTACCATCGAAACCTTCAAAAAGAGCCTGAAGACCCACCTCTTCCGACAAGCCTATAACCTGCAGTAACCACCGATCGACCAAACCGCTGCACGACCAGCTCTACCCTCGCCTACTGTATTATCACCCATCCCTTGAAGATTGTGAGCCCTCGCGGGCAGGGTCCTCTCTCCTCCTGTACCAGTTATGACTTGTATTGTTTAAGATTATTGTACTTGTTTTTATGTATACCCCTCCTCACATGTAAAGCGCCATGGAATAAATGGCGCTATAACAATAAATAATAATAATAATAATACTGTAGCTTTCCTCCCCTGCGAAACCAGCATAAGGGAACACTGCATCAGGGTACATTCACGGAGATCTCTTACCCATGCAGATGAGGCAGGTACCGGATCACGGAGGGAGGCTGGGGGAATCCTTTAGACTGGAGGAACTTCTGCGGCTCTGCTCACTCGTCCGCTTCCACTCGTATGAGGCTTCACCGAGGCCTCCTTCTGTGGGTGCTCCTGCACGTCCTGCTGCTCTATGGGGGTTCTGTCATCCATCGCTGGGCCTTCAGAAGCACCCCGGCAGCATCACCTCCTGCCCTTTAAGGCCTCCCAGTATCCGGTCAGCAGGGCACTGGCGCGGCACCTCCCCCAGGAACCCTCCCGCGACCTTCCCCCGCATGAACCGTCCCCCCCCACCGCCTCGGGTACCGCGCGTCCCCCCGGATCGCCGCGCACACTAGGAAGGCGGCCGGCACCCGACTTCCGGTTTTGGTGTTCCCGGCCCCGCCCCTTCCACCGCGTCACTTCTGCCGCGCGTCAGAGGCCGCGGGAGCGCGCGGAAAGGAGCCGGCACGGCGCCCCCGGCTCCGGTATGCCCGCCGCCCCCATGCGCGCCAGCCTGCGCTTGGCGACCGGACGCAACCGCCGACCTGGCCGGAGGGGGTTTGAGACCGGACCCCGGGGGAAAATGCATCAGGAGGGGCCTGCATACATACCTGGTGCCCGCATTCTGGAGACGGCTGTCCACCGGACCCTTTGCTCCGCCTGCTCTAACCACTGCCGTGGCGACCTACCCGGCCCCACCGTGGCGCTTCCAGGTACCCCGAGCTTGACCGAGGTAGGAGATCCCCCCGCTACCTGAGTCGGTCAGCCGGCCTGGGAATCCCTCGACGACTCCATGATGGACGATCTGAAGGAAGTCCTGTCCTCTAGGAACAGGAAACCAACCGGAACTGATGCGTGGGAGAGGTGCCGCCCTTTTGTATCTGTAGGTTTCCTGTTCCTGAAGGGCGGATCCCCTCTCTCAGGTGGTGCTGTCATGGACGACCGATAAAATGCAGCGCTGGAGCCGGGAAAGGTAAGAATTGAGCCTACCCCTTTAAACCTGATAATTTCCAAAATAACAGCGTGTGTGTTAACTTAAAAACAATCACAAGAGGGCAAGGAATGCTTGTCACAGATTGGAGGGGGGCGGGGCTGTGAGTCAGTGCTATGTGCGGCAGCAGGAGGAGCATTCTTTCTCAGTCTCCTGGATAAGATCAGAGTGACTACTGCCGGGAGGGGCGGGGCAAGAGGGGACTGACTGTGGAACGTGAACTGGCAAAGAGCCGTTTAAATTTCAATTGGCTCCCTGCCAGGAGCCGGCTCATATGATTCACTATAAAGAGCCGGCTCTTAGAGCCGGCTCCTTCGGGAGCTACCCATCACTACGGCACTGGGAGGAGACACAGCCGACACTGGGAGGAGACACAGCCGCCACTGGGAGGAGACACAGCCGGCACAGGGCGGAGACACAGCCGCCACTGGGAAGGGACACGGCCGCCACTGGGAAGAGACACGGCCGGCACTGAGAGGAGACACAGCCGCCACTGGGAGGAGACACAGCCGCCACTGGGAGGAGACACAGCCGCCACTGGGAAGGGACACAGCCGGCACAGGGCGGAGACACAGCCTGCACAGGGCAGGGACACAGGCGGCACAGGGCGGAGACACAGCCGGCACAGGGCGGGGACACAGCCGCCACTGGGAGGAGACACAGCCGCCACTGGGAAGGGACACAGCCGCCACTGGGAAGGGACACAGCCGGCACAGGGCGGAGACACGGCCGGCACTGGGAGGAGACACGGCCGGCACTGGGAAGGGACACGGCCGGCACAGGGCGGAGACACGGCCGGCACTGGGAGGAGACACGGCCGGCACTGGGAAGGGACACGGCCGGCACAGGGCGGAGACACGGCCGGCACAGGGCGGGGACACGGCCGCCACTGGGAGGAGACACGGCCGGCACTGGGAGGAGACACGGCCGCCCCTGGGAGGAGACACAGCCGGCACAGGGCGGGGACACAGCCGGCACAGGGCGGGGACACAGCCGGCACTGGGAGGAGACACAGCCGGCACAGGGCGGGGGCACAGCCGGCACAGGGCGGGGGCACAGCCGGCACTGGGAGGGGACACAGCCGGCACAGGGCGGGGACACAGCCGGCACAGGGCGGGGACACAGCCGGCACTGGGAGGAGACACAGCCGGCACAGGGCGGGGACACAGCCTGCACAGGGCGGGGACACAGCCTGCACAGGGCGGGGACACAGCTGCCACTGGGAGGAGACACAGCCGGCACAGGGCGGAGACACAGCCGCCACTGGGAGGAGACACAGCCGCCACTGGGAGACACAGCCGGCACTGGGAGGAGACACAGCCGGCACAGGGCGGGGACACAGCCGCCACTAGGAGGAGACACAGCCGGCACAGGGCGGGGACACAGCCGGCACAGGGCGGGGACACAGCCGGCACTGGGAGGAGACACAGCCGGCACAGGGCGGAGACACAGCCGGCACAGGGCGGTGACACAGCCGGCACAGGGCGGTGACACAGCCGCCACTAGGAGGAGACACAGCCGGCACAGGGCGGGGACACAGCCGCCACTGGGAGGAGACACAGCCAACAGGGCGGGGACACAGCCAGCACAGGGTGGGGACACAGACGGCAGAGGGCGGGGACACAGCTGGCACTGGGAGGAGACACATCTGGCAGGGGGCGGGGACACAGACAGCAGTGGGAGGAGACACAACTGGCAGGGGGCGGGGACACAGACGGCATGGGACGGGGACACAGCCGGAACTGGGAGGAGACACAGCCAGCACAGGGCGGAGACACAGCCGGCACAGGGCAGGGACACAGACGGCACTGGGAGGAGACACAGTCGGCAGGGGGCGGGGACACAGCCGGCACGGGGCGGGGACACAGCCGGCAGGGGGCGGGGGCACAGCCGGCAGGGGGCGGGGACACAGCCGGCAGGGGGTGGGGACACAGCCGGCAGGGGGTGGGGACACAGCCGGCAGGGGGCGGGGACATAGCCGGCACGGGGCGGGGACAGCCAACTCTGGGAGGAGACACAGCCGGCCGGGGGTCGGGGCACAGTCGGCAGTGGGCGGGGACACAGCCGGCATCCCTGCAGTTCCTCTAATGTTGCTGTCGGCCTCTCGTCTCTCCCCAATATCTGGGGGACGTCCAGTTCTCGGTGAGGTCATCATTGTTCCTGGTTTCAGCCCCTTCTTGATGACGTCTTCACAGTGTCCATGGTGGATCTGATGCCTGGAGATGGTTTTGTCCCTTCTCCTGACAACTTTCCACAGTGAGATCCTTTGCTATGTTGTCAGCTGTTTATGGACTGGGAAATGTCAGAAGAATCCTAGAGCAGCGACTCTCTGGGGCTAATCAGGAGCACTGACTACTATGAGCGGCTGATTCTGAGAACAACCACAGCCCTGGTTATAAGAGGGTGTGTACACTTAGGCAACCACATTATTGTACTTTTATTATTTGATTCTCCCCTCAGAATGATTTGTTTCTCGCTGGATTCGTTGTGTGACATTAAAGAAGTTGTCCACTACTATAATTTTTTTTTTTGGTGTATAAATCTTGCTATTATGTGCCGCTAAAAACATCCGCTGTGTTTATTCTAGCAATATTACCTTTCATCACGCTCTAACAGCGCATCCTCAGTGCTGGCTCCAGCTCTCATGGGGTTAATCGACAACTTCCTTTCTTCTGACTTATTGTGCTCTTGAGGCTGTGTGCCCACGATGCGATTTTTAAGCGTTTTTGCTGCGATTTTCGGCGCGAAAACGTTTAAAAATCGTGTACAGAACGCCCCCCATGCATTCCTATGGCATTCCGCACATGCTGTGCTAATACTGCGCTTTTTTCTGCGGCGGAATCACATCGTGGAAAAAAAATCGCAGCATGCTCATTCTTTTGTGCGGAATCGCAAAGAATTGCCGCGATTCCGCATCCATAGGAATGCATGAGAACCGCTTCCCGCATGTGACTATGCCCACCATGCGGGAAGTTAAGCGTCTCATGTGCGGTTGGTACCCACGGTGTGGAGGAGAGGAGACTGTCCTCCAGGTCCTGGGCACCATAACCCTGTAAAAAAAAGAATAACAAATCGGGGTATACTTACCTTCCGGCGTCCCGCGCTGCATTCCCGGCCTCAGGGTTCCCAGTAATGCCTTGCGGCAAGGTCCAGTGATGACGTAGTCTCGCGAGATCGCTGGGACCGCTGAGGCCCGGGAAAGCAGCGCGGGACGTTGGAAGGTAAATATACCCCAATTTTTTATTTTTTTTATCAAAGACGATAAGAAAATAGAATGTTAGTTTTAACATTCTATCTTTTACTACTGATGTCGCATCGGCTGCCTCAATAGTAAAAAGCTGCTCACACTCGTCAAACACTAGGTATTTGTGAAAAAAGAAGAAGGTCTCCAGCTCCGGAGATAAAATCCAAAATCTTTATTGAAGCAAATTAAAAGGTAATAAGCGGCTTGATCACCAGTGTGTACTGGGGGAAGGAATGTCCTACATGACTGGACGCGTTCCCCCAGTACACACTGGTGATCAAGCCGCTTATTACCTTTTAATTTGCTTCAATAAAGATTTTGGATTTTATCTCCGGAGCTGGAGACCTTCTTCTTTTCTCACAAGTACCTGACGTCCAGCAGAGACGCTTCCTTGCTCGGATAGAACTACTCATGTGCGGTGTGGACATCACTATAAGGGTGAGCGGAATCAACGTTTTTCTAAACACTATGTCTGACGAGTGTGACCAACCTGTCAATCACTTTCCAAGCAATGCTTCACATTGCTTGGAAAGTGCTTGAATTTCGCACGAGAAAATTGCTGCAAAAACGCGATCATAATCGCGGTAAAATCGCGTGGAAAAAAACGCGCGTTTCCTGGGAAGGAGTCCGGTTTTGAGTGTCCGGTTTAAAACGCTATGTGCAGAAAATTCCTGAAAAGCGGACTTCTTCCCAGAAAACGCACATTTTTTATGCGCATTTTCCATGCGTCCCCAGTCTCGTAGCAAATAGCTAGAAATGCGGAATTTTCTGCGAAATTAATGAGCATTCTGTGTTTTTTACCGCAAGAAAAACCGCTTACGGGTGCACATACCCTAGTACTACAAGTTCCATGATGCATTGCACTGGCCTGTAAGCCAGCACTTAGCACCCCCCCTCCTCTAGCCTCACTCTGAAGCTACTTCTTGGAAGGCTCTGTGCACACGGTGCGGATTCTCCTGCGCTGTACAGTACCATTATTTTCAATGTAAAACAAAAATTGCTGTGCCCATGCTGCGGATGTTTCCGCGTGGATTTGCTGCGGTTTATTTTCCGCAGCATGTCACGTCTTTGTGCGGAATCCGCAGCGTTTTTACACCCATTCCATTCTAGGAATACACAAAAAATCTGCAGAAAATCCGCAGGTAAAGCGCAGGTCATTTTACCTGTGGATTCAGCAAAATCTGCATGGAATAATCCGCAGCACAATCCGCACCGTGTGCACATACCCTAAAACACATTGCATGCATCATGAGCACGCACACCCGCAGGAGCGTGCACAAACACAGACATTGTTATTTAAAAAATAATGACTGTGTACCATGTTCAGACCTTTATAATGCTGAAAGCTCTAAGGCTGTGTGCACACATTGCGGATTATTCCGCACAGAATCCGCATCTCTTGGCAGAAAATGCAGGTGCGCTTTTGATGCGGTTTTTCATGCGTTTTTTTTTCAGGCGGATTTGTCTGCGTTTTTGTAACCTGAAGATATGTTATTTAACATAAAAAAGATTTGTGATGTCATTTCTGTCCAACCCACACTCCATTACAGATAGATAGATAGATAGATAGATAGATAGATAGATAGATAGATAGATAGATAGATAGATAGATAGATTGTGCTGCGGATTATTCCATGCAGATTTTGCTGAATCCACAAGTAAAATGACCTGCGTTTTACCTGCGGATTTTCTGCAGATTTTTTGTGTATTCCTAGAATGGAATGGGTGTAAAAACACTGCGGATTCCGCTCAAAGAAGTAACATGCTGCAGTGGGATGAAACTGAATGGGAGGAGACACAGATTAGATATTAGTAAAAACTTTTTGACAGAGTGATCAATGAGTGGAACAGGCGGCCACGAGAAATGGTGAGTTCTCCTTCAATGGAAGTCTTCAAACAGAGGCTGGACAGACATCTGACTGGGATGATTTAGCGAATCCTGCTTTGAGCAGGAGGTTGGACTAGATGGCCCAGGAGGTCCCTTCCAACTCTACGATTCTATGATAGATAAATAGATAGATAGATAGATAGATAGATAGATATAAAAACACAGACAGCAGCACAAACTTGGGCAGATTTTGGGTGCAATACTTCCTGAGTAATGCGGTTGTCCAACGCAAAATATAAATGGCAAAAATTTCAATTTATAAGCCAATAATATTGCAAGAAAACCGGAAACTACATATATTGTGAAGTACAGTATTCAGGTGTACAGGACATCTTGTTCTTCAGGATCCATTTTTGTGCTTGCGACGCCATTTTGTTGTTTACAAGATAAATTTTGTAATTAGGTGAAAGTTCGCAGCTGTTATGAAACCAGACTGTTCTAGCTTGTACAAGATATGAGACCCTAAAAGAATGTGGTATTGTTCTATTATCTACGTCACGTAACTAGGGACATATTCCAGTTTTCTTGCAATATTATTGGCTTACAAAGGGAAATTATGTTATTGGTAGTTGAGAACTTTGCATAATTAAGCAACATGTTATAAAAGAAGTGACTAAAATAAAGGGGACTAGTGATCTGTCTGGATCCTCCCGTACAGAGACCCCCGTCTCCGTGTGGTCATTCCCAGTTGCTAGCAACGCCCTATGAACTAATTTGGAAATCACTGGATCAACCGTGAAGGGTTAATTTAGCCCTACCTCAACAGCTTGGCGCCCAACGTGGGGCCCCCGAATAGGGACGCCTCTGCCCCCGGAGGACAACAAGACAAAGGACCCTCGGACCGGACACAGGTGCTGGAAAATTGGGACTGATCACCCCCCACAACAACCACGGTAAGTTGGCAGTTATACTGTTCAGACTGACCGTTGGTGTGGTTTTCCTGTGCTTGTTGCTGCAAAGAGGATCTGAGGTTTGTCCCCTGGTGGGGTGATTCATGGGTGGAATCATATAGAGGTGCAGTCCCATTGGGGGCCCAGTGCTCGAACCGTACCTCATAAGGGATGGACACTCCGGATTGACCAGTGAGTGTGACTCTCTTTATAGTCAAAATATCCTGAAGTCCTGATCATTGTTAGTAATTAGGCGTGGTGAAGTGATCGAAGACTGGGTAGGATACGCAACTCAGGTATATATAGATAGATATATATAACCAGAGTTGTCTGGAGGGATAGTCTGAGACGCCCTCCTCCTTTCACTGAGTACCGCGAATTTTGGGCTTCCCAGAGGGGGTTGACCCGGTGGAACAAACTGAGACGGCCGCTCCAGTATTGTGCACAACTGAAGTAAGGATATTTAGCTCTAAATGAGAGAATCCGTGGAAGGAAAAGAAGAATTTTGTGGCTTGGCACATGAATTGTGTGATGAAGGTGTTAGGAAGAACAGGGGAAGTGAATTCTGATTGTTTCTGTTACTGCTATGTTGAAGAAGGAAAAATCGTCTATTATTATGGCAAGGACTGGATGTATTGTGGTTCAAGAAAGTGACTGTGGTGTGAGGAAGTGATTAAAGAAGGAACTGAGATCGAGACTAATGTGTCAGGCAGGCAAATAGTTAAAAGTGATGATTTGAAAAAAGAGGTCTCCCTGCTGGATGATGATTGTACAAGGAGACCGGGAGAAGCAGCCCCCACCTTTCCTTTGTTAAACAATGACGGTATCTATTATCATCCACCGCTAGCCTCAGTCCCCGCTATGTCTAATATTGCTAGTGGTTATGACTATACTCCCTTCACCCCATCCCAAATAGACACCCTTTGCAATCAATTACCCAATCCAGAGACTTCCTCCATGACTTTCTACAGGCAAATGGCAGCAAATCGAGAGATTTATTCCACTCCCCGAAGAGATCTATTACACATACTTCGAGTAAAAGTTGGGGAGGGGTATTTTCCAATTATTGAGGGTGGCATAATATATAATATGAATCTGGATGGGGAAACCTATGAGAGTGGTGTTGATTTCTGCAATGCTTTAAAGGTTTGGGCACAAGATAAATTAGGGGACTAAGCTCTCTCTCACATATGTCACACAGGACAAGGGGGAGAACGCCGAGAAGTTCTATGGGCGTCTCATGGTAGTATTTAGAGATCTGGGATTCTCACTGTATAATGAAGCCCATACACATCTTTTTGTGGCAGCTTTGATGTCCGGCCTCAGACCCGAATTGCAAGAGGCAATAATTTCAGTTAGACCTGACGTTGAGAATTCCACTCCGGACAATGCATTGAAAGTGTTAAAAGTTTTCAGAAGAATTTAACCCATTCTGCAGCAGCAAGGAAACAGAAAAAAAAAATCAGCAGCGGCAGCTGTGACAGCCGCCCCTGCTCTAACAGCAGCAGCCCCCACCATTGCTCCAGCGCGGCTGCGAGCACACAGCAAACTCTGGCCCCCCCTCAGACTTCAGCTCCTAATCCTATGACTGGGAACCCTGCTAATTCTCGTCAGCAATTCTAGCGCTGTGCCCGATTCGGACACTTTCAGAGAGATTGTCATTCCCCTGCTATTTTAATCGGGGTAGATGGCAGACCCGATTAATATACTTTTATAAACCCCATAAAACCCTTCCCCGAGGTTACTGTTCAGTTTGTAATCTCTCCCACATGTCCAGTAAATTTACTAGGGGCAGATTCATTATCAAAGTTCCGCTCTGGAATACAATTCCAAGATGATGGTCAGATGGCTCTTACGTTATATAATCCCTATGTAGATGAAGACAGGGAGGAAATCTGTATTTTTCATGCCTTTCACACAGATGCCACAAGGCCCAAAACAGTCCCAACCAGTTTGCAAAAAAAAAATATGAGCAGGTGTCTTTTGCCATTGTTGCCATTGTTAGCCTCCTCAAGCATCTGGCAGCACTGAACTGTCGGGTTTCGGCCTCGGGACTTCAGTTCTGCCTTGGTCAAGTGATATTCTTGGGTCACTGTCTCCTTCAGGGTGCCAGACACCTCGCAGAAGAAAGAATAATAGCTGTCAGCTCCCTTCCTTTCCCAAAAGATGAAGCTGAACTCCAGCGTTTTCTTATGCACTTATTGTTGTCAGTGGATACCGGATGCATCCCGCATAATGCAACCCCTTTACAACGCCTTGAAAGACGGTATAATGAACTATATGGGAAGATGGCAGTGATGAGGATTACCTCCAACATGACTGTTCCCAACTTCTGACTGAAGAAACAGCTACTCCACCAAATGTCAGTGAGAATCCACTCCCAAATCCTGATCTGGTGTTATACACGGACGGTTCAAGATATGCTGACGAGTTTGGTAGATTCCACACTGGATACGCTGTTACCACAGAGGACACTGTAGTGCACGCAGCTGCGCTCCCGCCCTCACAGTCAGCACAAGAAGCCGAAGTCCAGGCTCTATCTACTGCATGTACTTTGGCCAAGAACAGACGGGCTAATATATACACGGACTCACGGTATGCATTTGGTATTGCTCACGATTTTGGGGCTCTATGGGCCAATCGAGGGTTTATTACTACTGCCGGAACCCCAGTGAAAAATGCTGAAGCTGATAAAACCCTCATGGGCTCGATCAAATTACCTACTCAGGTGGCCATTATCAAAGTTAACGTGCACGGTCCTAGGACCAGTCCACAGACTGTTGGCAACACATTTGCGGATATGCAAGCAAAAGCCGCCACTCTCTTACCCGTTGAACCAACCATACCAACTATGGTGACCACACGCTCTCAGCGTAAACAGTTACAAGAAGCACTGACCCTACAAGAACCTGAGGATCTACAACAGACTGAAGTTTTCTGTCGGACCCCGCGAGACCGCTTAATGACGATGCAGAGAATGTCTCCAAAGGAAGAGGTGAAGCAATGGAAGACTGATGGGGCACGAACGGATAATGGTCTCTGGAAAAGGACCAACTTGTGTCTCCCTAAGCGGATGTACCCTGCTATTGCCACATGGGCCTACACATCGAGGAAAGAATCAGGCCCTCGCACTGGTGCAAAAATTCTACTGGGCCCCGGTTCTCCAGTTGGCCGGAAGCATTCCCTGTTACCAACATGACTGCAAAAACCACAGCGAAGAAACTGGTGATGGAAGTTATACACTTGTGGCCAAAAGTATTGACACCCCTGCAATTCTGTCAGATAATACTCATTTTCTTCCTGAAAATGATTGCAAACACAAATTCTTTGGTATTATTATCTTCATTTAATTTGTCTTAAATGAAAAAACACAAAAGAGAATGAAGCAAAAAGCAAAACATTGATCATTTCACACAAAACTCCAAAACAAAAAGACAAAAGTATTGGCACCCTCAGCCTAATACTTGGGTGCACAACCTTTAGCCAAAATAACTGCGACCAACCGCTTCCGGTAACCATCAATGAGTTTCTTACAATGCTCTGCTGGAATTTTAGACCATTCTTCTTTGGCAAACTGCTCCAGGCCCCTGATATTAGAAGGGTGCCTTCTCCAAACTGCCATTTTTAGATCTCTCCACAGGTGTTCTATGGGATTCAGGTCTGGACTCATTGCTGGCCACCTTAGAAGTCTCCAGTGCTTTCTCTCAAACCATTTTCTAGTGCTTTTTGAAGTGTGTTTTGGGTCATTGTCCTGCTGGAAGACCCATGACCTCTGAGGGAGACCCAGCTTTCTCACACTGGGCCATACATTATGCTGCAAAATTTGTTGGTAGTCTTCTGACTTCATAATGCCATGCACACGGTCAAGCAGTCCAGTGCCAGAGGCAGATGTCAGAGACACCGCACTACACTTGCTCATAGAGCCAGTGCGCGTGTCCTGAGTACAGAAGCAGTGCTAAGAGTTACCTGGGGAGCAGGGCAGCAGAGGTGACCAGGCGTGCTTCAAGCTAATAGTGTCAGGGTCCAGTCAGCACTGGAAAGTAAAGAGGCACGGGACCTGCGGACACTGAAAATGAACAAGCTTGCACGGGACCTATGGTCATGTGACTGCAAGGGGGCGTGGCTTAGGGTCCTGTATTCAGATAGGACAGGACACCATACAACAACTCAGAGTCAGGCAAAACGGAGGTCACAGCAGTACGGGCAAACGAGGTACAGGAGGGATAAACAGACGGGAGGTCAGACAAAGCCAAAGGTCATACACAGGATCACAGTACAGTACCAGGGATGAGACAGAACGGATAATCAGGGCCAAGCAGAGATCAAGACCAAACAGACATAGGAGGTACCAGGCAGAATCCAAAGCGATGTCCAGAGAACAGACCGAGTCATACACAGAGAATCAAGTAACCAGAACACAGCACAAACACACTCAGGGGTCACCACACAATGCCAAGGGCGAAAGTATAACTGACAGGGATGGGAGCGTCCTGAGGCTATAAGAAGCCTCCCCCAGAACCAGGGAGAGGCCACAATCATAGCCCCAGGTGTGCAGGTAAGCCTGCACCGGGATCACAACCTTTAACCCCAGAAATGCCAGTCATCAGCACTGGTTCCAAACATTAACCCCACGTGTGCGAGTCAAACCCGCACTGAGATCATGACAGCAGCAAAGCAACCCCAAAACATCAGGGAACCTCTGCTATGTTTGACTGTAGGGACCGTGTTTTTTTCTTTTAATACCTCTTTTTTTCTCCTCTAAACTCTATGTTGATGCCTTTGCCCAGAAAGCTCTACTTTTGTCTCATCTGACCAGAGAACATTCTTCCAAAACGTTTTAGGCTTATTCAGGTAAGTTTTGGCAAACTCCAGCCTGGCTTTTTTATGTCTCGGGGTAAGAAGTGGGGTCTTCCTTGGTCTCCTACCATACAGTCCCTTTTCATTCAGACGCCGACAGATGGTACGGGTTGACACTGTTGTACCCTCGGACTGCAGGGCAGCTTGAACTTGTTTGGATGTTAGTCGAGGTTCTTTATCCAACATCCGCACAATCTTGCGTTGAAATCTCTTGTCAATTTTTCTTTTCCAATTTAAACAAAATGATACTCGCGCTATGAATCAATGGAGAATAAAAAATAGGAAGGAATCCGTGCTATTCCGAAACTAGTTGGAATTTTGGCTCAAGCAGCATTCTTGTTATCAGACATCATGTGATTGCGCGCCTCTCGTGATCTGGATTATCATCGCAGGTCCTGCCAGATTCACACCACGCTGACCGCGGGTGTCTACAATCTATAATGCGGCTGGTATGCTGACCGCCGTTAGACTGTGTTTACTTTGGTGTGCGATCATTTGTGCTCTTTTCCCTGCTCTCACGCCATTCACGCGGGATCTATCACCATCGGAGAATTATCGGACATTTGCCAGCACCTGGAGCCTGTTACCGGCCAGAACAGAGCTCGGTGTTTTATTTGTTTTTTTTCTACTGATTGAGAGACTTCCTAAACGATTAGCAAGTATATGCTGCTGGCTTCTACCGCTCAAAAGCAAAAGTCCGCTCACAGCGGTGAATCTACTGTTTAAACGTCTGTTCACATTAGTGAAGCACCGGGCGTTTCCCACGGCACTCCTATTCAGAGGTAATAGTCACAGTGGGGTATGTGCAAGGTACATATATAGCACTTTATGGTTCCCCCAGTGTGTTTGTTTCTGTTTTTATTTATGCCTGTATAGTTATATGGTAGGTGTTTTTAATTAACTATTAGAACGCAATACCGACCATGCTCTTAGTCACTAGAGTCTAACCCGGACACTTTCACACTTTTTTTTTTTTTATGACTTTGCATTTTCAGATTTAAAACTTATGCTTTGTTTTGTCTTTTTGTAGTTTGATCCACCAATACTCAGTACCCTCTAACATGTAATGCTTATGAGTTTATTGCCTTGATCCTACAGGTAAATATATATATATTATTCTCCATTGATTCATAGCGCGAGTATCATTTTGTTTAAATTGTTTATTTTCACCCCTGGTGGTGTGGGGGTTCCTTACTCGCTGCTGAATCAACCCTGCACACTAGCGCCATTGGTATATTGTATATATCATTTTTCTTTTCCGTCCACAACTAGGGAGGTTAGCCACAGTGCCATGGGCTTTACACTTCTTGATGACACTGCGCACGGTAGACACAGGAACATTCAGGTCTTTGGAGATGGACTTGTAGCCTTGAGATTGCTCATGCTTCCTCACAATTTGGTTTCTCAAGTCCTCAGACAGTTCTTTGGTAGAGTTGAGCGAAACGGGTCGAAAAATTTCAAAAGTCGCCGACTTTTGGCAAAGTCGGGTTTCATGAAACGAAACCCGACCCTAGGATGAGGTCGGCCACGAGGTCGGCGACTTACGCGCCAAAGTCGCGTTTCAAAAGTTTGTTTTGCGCTCTTTTTCAGCCAATCAGGATCCACGGACACTGTGGGCAACGTGATGACATAGGCACGGGTCACCACCATCTTTCAGAAGGGCATGCAAGTGATTGGCTTGCTTTGGTGGGCGTCACAGGGGGTATAAAAGGGCGTGCACGCCGACCGCCATCTTACTTCTGCCGATCTTAGCATAGGGAGAGGTTGCTGCTGATTCTGTAAGGAGAGCGTTAGGCAGGGAAGAAGAAAAAAAAACTGCTTCTGCTGCTAGCGATTTTGCCTGTACAACACACCAGTCACTGTGTGTGCAGTGCAAGGGGAGGCTATATAGTGGTGTATCAGTGGTGTTGGTTGTTGGGCTGCCTTCTAAGGCTTCCTGACAGCTGCATTGCTGTTTACCCACTGCTCTGCAAACTGCTTTTTTAAAAGCAATCCCAATTTTTTTTTTTTGTCCTGCTGAGGTACTGAGCGTGCATTTTTTCACACCATACAGCGGTGTACGCTCCTCACACAGTACCGTGTAACGGCTGTTATCACAGCCACAGTGAAGCTATCTGTGTGTCACTCTGTGAGAATAAGTCGAGGACATGTTCCGTTCTTACAGACCTGCACTCTAGGGAGATTCCTATTCTGCCCAATTCTACATACACCTTGTAGTTTGTGATACACTAGCCAATTTCTGCCTGTGACATAGCGCTCTGATATTCAGTGGGCCTCACACAATCCAAAAGTGTCCACCAGTGTCCACCAGTGTGTGCAGAAATTCAAAATCTCCGTTATCCTCTAGTGACATTTTTCACACCTGTGCCATCGAGCCTGTGACATAGCGCTCTGATATTCAGTGGGCCTCACACAATCCAAAAGTGTCCACTAGTGTGTGCAGAAATTCAAAATCTCCGTTATCCTCTAGTGACATTTTTCACACCTGTGCCATCGAGCCTGTGACATAGCGCTCTGATATCAGTGGGCCTCACACAATCCAAAAGTGTCCAGTGTCCACAAGTGTGTGCAGAAATTCAAAATCTCCCTTATCCTGTAGTCACTTTTTTCACACCTGTGCCATTGAGCCTGTGACATAGCGCTCTGATATTCAGTGGGCCTCACACAATCCAAAAGTGTCCAGTGTCCACTAGTGTCTGCAGAAATTCAAAATCTCCCTTATCCTGTAGTCACTTTTTTCACACTTGTGCCATCGAGCCTGTGACATAGCGCTCTGATATTCAGTGGGCCTCACACAATCCAAAAGTGTCCAGTGTCCACTAGTGTGTGCAGAAATTCAAAATCTCCCCTGTCCTATAGACACCTTGTACCTTGTTTTACATTACTATATAGTTTGTTGGATTTTGTCTACATTTCTACCAAAAATGAGGAAGGCTGGTGGAAGAGGCCGTGGAATTGGGCGGGGGTTGGCAGCTGGTAATGATGGTGTTGGTGGTGGATCTGATGGTAGTGGCAAAAGCAAAATAGGACCGAATGCAGGAGGTGTTGAGCCTGCGTCATCGTCTGGCTCCACAAAGCCTCGAAGGCTTAGTTTTCTAGGAGCTGGCAAACCGCTTTTAAAGCCAGAGCATCAGGAAAAAGTTTTGTCTTACATTGCTGACTCAGCCTCCAGCTCTATCGCCTCCTCTTCTGAAGTTGTAAAAAGTAAAAGCACTGAGTCGTCATTGGAGGCTCATGTTCATGAACCACACCTTTCCTTGTGTCCTTCACCCCAACCAAGATTGAAGGATGACGCAGGCCATACTACTTATTACTCCATGGAGCTGTTTTCACATACCATGCCTGGATTATCAAGTGAAATGGTGAATTACCCAGGCCAAGATGAATCTGACATGGAGTGCACTGATGCACAGCCGCTGATAGATGATTCTGCTGGTACATTCACTCAGAGCACTACATTGTCCTCGCAGTGTACAGAGCCAGATTCTGACCCTGATGAGACTCAGGTGCCCCTTCCCGCACACTATACCACCATACACGGTGACACAGAGGAAGGTGCACATGACATAGAAGAGGAGGTGATGGATGACCCAGTTGTTGACCCAGATTGGCATCCATTGGGGGAAGAAGGTGCTGCTTCCAATAGCTCAGATGAGGAGGAGGAGCATCCGCAGCAGGCATCGACATCGCAACAGCTGTTATCTGGCAGGCCCGGAGCACTCCAAAGACAGGTTCCAAACATCAAAAGAGTTGCTGGACAGCTTGTCCAGAGGGTCAAAAGATCACAGCGTGCTAGGCCGCAAAATGTCTGCCAAAGTAGGAAGAGTGCAGTGTGGCACTTTTTTGAACAAAATCCTCATGATCAGGCCAAGGTTATCTGTAAGAAGTGTGCAAAGACCTTTAGCCGAGGGAAAAATCTGAAAAATTTGAATACCAGTTGCATGCTTAGACATTTAACCACCATGCACTTGCAAGCGTGGACACAACACCAAACCTCAAGTGCCACATGTGCAACTGATCACAACGAAGGTAGTCAGCAACGCTACATTGTTTCCCCCACTGTAAGCCCACCGGTTAGCACAGCAGCAAATGTTGAGGTGTCGTTGCAAGGCCACAGCAGTCAGGGAATCCCACTGTTATATCAACGAAAGACTGATTCTAGGCCATCAGAAAGAACACCAACTCCATCACCATCATCAACCCTCTCTCAGTCCGCCCTGTCCACCGCTACTTCCACCATATGCAGCTCTCAAGTCCAGCTCACCCTCCCAGACACTATGAGTAGGTCAAGAAAGTACTCAGTCTCTCATCCGCATACACTGGGTTTGAACGCCCACATTGCCAAACTAATCTCGTTAGAGATGATGCCCTATCGGTTGGTGGAAAGCACAGCTTTCCGCGAACTCATGGCCTATGCAGTACCACGCTATGACCTACCCAGTCGCCACTTCTCTCGCAAAGCCATCCCAGCCCTCCACCATCATGTGAAAGACCGCATTGTCCATGCACTCAAGCAGTCAGTGAGTGGAAAGGTGCACCTCACAACTGATGCATGGTCCAGTCGGCATGACCAGGGCCGTTACGTGTCCATCACTGCGCACTGGGTTAATGTGGTGGATGCAGGGTCCACAGGGGACAGCGGTGGTGGGACAGTGCTGCCTAGCCCACGGTATAGGAAACAGTTGGCTGTAGGTGTTCGACCCTCCTCCTCCTCCTCCTCCAGAAGCGAAAGCTCGTCCACAGAGCGCAGTCGTACGAGCACTCCATCTGCAGCTGCCACTGTTGCACACGAGGTGTCCCCCTATCGAGCAGCTAGTGGAAAGCGTCAGCAGGCTGTGTTGCAGATGATGTGTTTGGGCGACAGACACACCGCCGAGGTGCTGGCCGAGTACTTGAAGCGACAAACTGAGTCATGGCTGGGCAGTGTACATCTTGAGGCTGGCAAGGTAGTTAGTGATAACGGCCGTAATTTTGTGGCAGCCATAGCCCTTTCAAAACTCAGCCACATACCTTGCTTGGCTCACACCTTGAACCTGGTGGTGCAGTGCTTCCTCAAAAATTATCCGGAGTTAACAGCCCTGCTCCAGAAGGTGCGAAGACTGTGCGCGCACATCCGCCGGTCGCCTGTACACTCCGTTCGTATGCAGAAGCTGCAGCGATTGCTCCACCTTCCCAACCACCGCCTCATTATCGACATTGCGACAAGGTGGAACTCCACCCTGCACATGGTGGAGCGGCTGTGCGAGCAGAGGCAGGCCATAATGCATTTGTGGGAGGATACACGGCCAGGCACTTTGAGAGCAGACATGGAGTTGACAGGTGTGCAGTGGTCGAAGCTGAAAGACCTCTGTAAAGTCCTTCAGTGTTTTGAGGAATGCACACGGCTGGTAAGCGCAGACGACGCCATCCTAAGCATGAGCATCCCACTTATGCGTCTGCTCATGCAAACTTTGACGCACCTTAAGGAGCAGGCGTCTGCAGCCAATGTTGATGAGGAGGAAGAGGAGGAGGGAATCCTTGATGACATTCAGCCATTGTCTGCTCAGGGACCTCTCCTGGACGAGGTGGAG
Organism: Dendrobates tinctorius; assembly: GCF_039654945.1. Lineage (NCBI taxonomy): Eukaryota > Metazoa > Chordata > Amphibia > Anura > Dendrobatidae > Dendrobates > Dendrobates tinctorius. Next base: position 2,406,139 of record NW_027361849.1, on the reverse strand, counting down.
GAAGAAGAGGAGGAGGAGGAGGATGATGATGGGGATGATTACTTAGGGGAGGAGGATGCATCTCGTGGGGCAAGTGAAAATGTTGGCGTGGCAAGGTCTGGTACAGGGTTTGTGCGTGACTGGAGGGATGTGGATTTGCCAGAAAGTGCTCCTCCACCCAGCACTCGCAGTGCATCATTGACACCGGGAACATTGGCCCACATGTCAGATTATGCCTTGCAGATCCTAAAAAGGGACCCCCGCATTGCCAAAATGATGAACGATGACGACTACTGGTTGGCCAGCATCCTGGATCCACGCTATAAAGGCAAATTACAAAACATCATGCCACAGGAGAACCTTGACCTAATATTGGCTAATAAACAAGCAACTCTGGTAAATCGGTTGCTTGAGGCATTCCCAGCACACAGCAGCGGTGATGGTTCTCACACGAGCCGTACGGGCCGGGGGCAGCTTGGCAGAGGTGTTCGTGGTGCACACAGCAGAAGTGGCGTTGGAGACAGGGGTTTCATGACAATGTTGTGGACTGATTTTTCAAATACCGCTCACACAACTGGTAATACTGCATCGATGGAAAGTGACAGGAGACAGCAGTTGTCAACTATGGTTACAAACTACTTTTCCTCCCAGATCGATGTTCTCCCACACAGGTCATTCCCCTTTGACTATTGGGCCGCTAAACTGGACACCTGGCCTGAATTGGCCCAATATGCCTTACAGGAGCTCGCTTGCCCAGCTGCAAGTGTGCTATCGGAGAGTCTTCAGTGCAGCTGGATCAATCCTGACAGAAAAAAGGACCCGTCTGTCAACCCAAAATGTGGATGATCTAACCTTCATTAAAATGAACCACGCATGGGTTTCCAAGGATTTTGTCCCACCTTCCCCTGATGACACATAGGGTGACAGAAAAATGGCTTGCTTTGGTCCACCTCTTCCTGGGACTTCACCTATTTCGCCTTTTGCATCAGCTGAATGTCCAACATCAACATATGCCACTTTTTAAAACTCCCTAACTGTGCTGCCCCCCCATGGCCGGGGTCACCACCTACCGCACGACACCGTGCGAGTGCCGTTGCCCTGGACAGGTGGGTAGGCCGACTCTTGGGCGCGGGCACTGGCACAGGGTCCCTCATAGTGCAATCAAGTGTCTCTGACGGTGGTGGTGCACACCCGCCGTCAGACACACCGCCGTACTATGAGGGGCCCAGTGCCAGTACCGACGCCCATGAGTGGGCCCCCCTTGCTTGGGCAGGGCCCCAGCATTTGCAATCTTTACCTCTCCCTGCTCCTCCGCTGTGTAGTCTGGGCCGTCAAATCCATACTGTGCCTGACACCGTCTGAGCCTGCCTCCTGATGTATAGACATATACAGTGGGGCAAAAAAGTATTTAGTCAGTCAGCAATAGTGCAAGTTCCACCACTTAAAAAGATGAGAGGCGTCTGTAATTTACATCATAGGTAGACCTCAACTATGGGAGACAAACTGAGAAAAAAAATCCAGAAAATCACATTGTCTGTTTTTTTTTCATTTTATATGCATATTATGGTGGAAAATAAGTATTTGGTCAGAAACAAGCAATCAAGATTTCTGGCTCTCACAGACCTGTAACTTCTTCTTTAAGAGTCTCCTCTTTCCTCCACTCATTACCTGTAGTAATGGCACCTGTTTAAACGTGTTATCAGTATAAAAAGACACCTGTGCACACCCTCAAACAGTCTGACTCCAAACTCCACTATGGTGAAGACCAAAGAGCTGTCAAAGGACACCAGAAACAAAATTGTAGCCCTGCACCAGGCTGGGAAGACTGAATCTGCAATAGCCAACCAGCTTGGAGTGAAGAAATCAACTGTGGGAGCAATAATTAGAAAATGGAAGACATACAAGACCACTGATAATCTCCCTCGATCTGGTGCTCCACGCAAAATCCCACCCCGTGGGGTCAGAATGATCACAAGAACGGTGAGCAAAAATCCCAGAACCACGCGGGGGGACCTAGTGAATGAACTGCAGAGAGCTGGGACCAATGTAACAAGGCCTACCATAAGTAACACACTACGCCACCATGGACTCAGATCCTGCAGTGCCAGACGTGTCCCACTGCTTAAGCCTGTACATGTCCGGGCCCGTCTGAAGTTTGCTAGAGAGCATTTGGATGATCCAGAGGAGTTTTGGGAGAATGTCCTATGGTCTGATGAAACCAAACTGGAACTGTTTGGTAGAAACACAACTTGTCGTGTTTGGAGGAAAAAGAATACTGAGTTGCATCCATCAAACACCATACCTACTGTAAAGCATGGTGGTGGAAACATCATGCTTTGGGGCTGTTTCTCTGCAAAGGGGCCAGGACGACTGATCCGGGTACATGAAAGAATGAATGGGGCCATGTATCGTGAGATTTTGAGTGAAAACCTCCTTCCATCAGCAAGGGCATTGAAGATGAAACGTGGCTGGGTCTTTCAACATGACAATGATCCAAAGCACACTGCCAGGGCAACGAAGGAGTGGCTTCGTAAGAAGCATTTCAAGGTCCTGGAGTGGCCTAGCCAGTCTCCAGATCTCAACCCTATAGAAAACCTTTGGAGGGAGTTGAAAGTCCGTGTTGCCAAGCGAAAAGCCAAAAACATCACTGCTCTAGAGGAGATCTGCATGGAGGAATGGGCCAACATACCAACAACAGTGTGTGGCAACCTTGTGAAGACTTACAGAAAACGTTTGACCTCTGTCATTGCCAACAAAGGATATATCACAAAGTATTGAGATGAAATTTTGTTTCTGACCAAATACTTATTTTCCACCATAATATGCAAATAAAATGAAAAAAAAAACAGACAATGTGATTTTCTGGATTTTTTTTTCTCAGTTTGTCTCCCATAGTTGAGGTCTACCTATGATGTAAATTACAGACGCCTCTCATCTTTTTAAGTGGTGGAACTTGCACTATTGCTGACTGACTAAATACTTTTTTGCCCCACTGTATTTTGAATGTGTACGCTATCCATACATGTTATCCGGGGATACGGTACCCTTTCTCACCTTTGTGCAATCACATGTAACCCATACTGGGCCTAACGCCGTCTGAGCCTGCCTCCTGATGTATAGACATATATTTTGAATGTGTACGCTATCCATACATGTTATCCAGGGATATGGTATCCTTTCTCACCTTTGTGCAATCACGTGTAACCCATACTGGGCCTAACACCGTCTGAGCCTACCTCCTGATGTATAGACATATATTTTGAATGTGTACGCTATCCATACATGTTATCCAGGGATACGGTACCCTTTCTCACCTTTGTGCAATCACGTGTAACCCATACTGGGCCTAACACCGGCTGAGCCTGCCTCCTGATGTAGACATATTTTGAATGTGTACGCTATCCATACATGTTATCCGGGGATACGGTACCCTTTCTCACCTTTGTGCAATCACTTGCAATCCATACTGGGCCTAACACCGTCTGAGCCTGCCTCCTGATGTACAGACATATATTTTGAATGTGTACGCTATCCATACATGTTATCCAGGGATACGGTACCCTTTCTCACCTTTGTGCAATCACGTGTAACCCATACTGGGCCTAACACCGTCTGAGCCTGCCTCCTGATGTATAGACATATATTTTGAATGTGTACGCTATCCATACATGTTATCCGGGGATACGGTACCCTTTCTCACCTTTGTGCAATCACGTGCAATCCATACTGGGCCTAACACCGTCTGAGCCTGCCTCCTGATGTATAGACATATATTTTGAATGTGTACGCTATCCATACATGTTATCTGGGGATACGGTACCCTTTCTCACCTTTGTGCAATCACGTGCAATCCATACTGGGCCTGACACCGTCTGAGCCTGCCTCCTGATGTATAGACATATATTTTGAATGTGTACGCTATCCATACATGTTATCCGGGGATACGGTACCCTTTCTCACCTTTGTGCAATCACGTGCAATCCATACTGGGCCTGACACCGTCTGAGCCTGCCTCCTGATGTATAGACATATATTTTGAATGTGTACGCTATCCATACATGTTATCCGGGGATACGGTACCCTTTCTCACCTTTGTGCAATCATGTGTAATCCATACTGGGCGTGAGAACGGCTGGCGAGCTGTTAAGCAAGCTACAGCACCTGTGGTTTGCACACGTAAGTTTTTCATTTTTTCAGGAATGACGGTTAGGCCTAATTCCGGAACTGCGGTTGACCTGCACTTACTGGGAAATCATTGTTCGCGGGTAATAATTGTAATCAGTGATCCCCATCACTAATGTTGTTCAGCGGGTTATCTGCACCTGTAAGCGACAAACGCTGGCCTTTTCAGTGTAGCGCACATGCAGCCACGGACATGTAAGGGCATGACACACCAGTTATTGGCCAATCTCATGTGCCAGAGCCTCACGTGTCCCTCTAGTAAGCCGGACTCGGACCGCGGGGCATGACGGAGTCTCGTTCGTTAACGGAATTAAGCTTGCAATGTGTGCATCTGTTCTGTAGCTGGCATGGTTGAGGTTTCCCAGGTGGAGTCGAATTTAACCGTAGGCTCCACTCCTGGTGGTGCCCTTCTGGACATTCCTTTAAGGTTCAGCTTTGCAACCATACTGCCCACGTAAAACAAACACTTTGCCTTCATGAACGCTGTTTGGAGGGTCATGACTCGTGGGAATAACGCCGCCCAGTCAGTTAACCTGCTAGAGAGATCCTTCGTTGCTCCCAAGCATGACATCACACTCCCTAGGAGGAAGGTAATGCCACTGTGGCGACCGTACTCCTGGGGGCGACACAAGTGCACTGATGCCCAGCCACTGCTCGATGAATCTGCTGGGACATTGACCCAGACCACTACATTCCCCTCGCACGCTACACGGCCTGAATCTGACCCTGATGAAACTCAGGTTACCCTTCCCATATACAGTTCCATCTTACACGGTGACAAAGAGGAAGCTGCAGATGAAAGTACAGGTTCGGCCCACCCGCCATCAGACACACCACCGTACCATCAGGGGCCCTGTGCCAGTGCCGTCGCCAAAGAGTGGGCCCCCCTGCTTGCTCAGGATCACAGCACTTGCAAGGTTGAAATACTGTGCAGTGAGATGGAAGATGGGGACGACGAGGAGTCCAGACTAGTACAGGGATTCCCTAGCGAGGAGACTTATTTCATTGTTTTCAATGTTGGGACAGCAATTTTTGGGGAGCACTATACTCTGGAGAATGATAGATGGGGCCCACCATACACTGGAACATTCCAAAGGTGGACATCAGACACTGGAGCAGCATTTAAAGGGCCCATTATACACTAGAGCATTAGAAATGGGGCCCATTATGTATGGAGCATTATTTGGGCCCATAAGACAGTGGAGCTTCATCCATGGGGCCCATCATATACTGTAGCATTATGTGGAGCTCATCATATACTCTATGGAACATTATATGGGACCAATGATTCTGTATGGAGAAATAGATGGGCCTCGTCATGAGATGTAAAAAGTGAAGTATTTTTCATTGTACTATACCGCTATTTCTCTGCCGTATCGGAGCATGATGAGTTGTGGTATGTGTTAAAGGGGCGCTCTTTCGCCCAGGGCACATGAAAACCTGGAGACAGCCCTCCCCCCCCCACAACTTTAGCCAAATAACCCCCATTTTTCAGTGCGTAACTAGTATTAAGAAGTTAATTAAGGTTGACAAGCTTAAGTAAGAATTGATGCTTTTGGCATTCAAATGGGCACTGTAGGTGTGTTTCCTGTCCTCCTCTCACTGCCGACTTTTATTCCCCATTGACTTACATTGGGTTTCGTGACGACCCCGACTTTTCCCTATAATCGGCCGATCTTGCTCGACCCGACTTTTGGAAAAGTCGGGTTTCACGAAACGAAACTCGACCCTAAAAAACCAAAAGTCGCTCAACTCTATTCTTTGGTCTTCTTTCTTTTCTCCATGCTCAATGTGGTACACACAAGGACACAGGACAGAGGTTGAGTCAACTTTAATCCATGTCACCTGGCTGCAAGTGTGATTTAGTTATTGCCAACACCTGTTAGGTGCCACAGGTAAGTTACAGGGGCTGATAATCACACAAATTAGAGAAGCATCACGTGATTTTTCCAACAGTGCCAATACTTTTGTCCACCCTCTTTTTTATGTTTGGTGTGGAATTATATCCAATTTGGCTTTAGGACAATTCTTTTTTCATTTAAGACAAATTAAATGAAGATAATAATACCAAAGAATTTGTGTTTGCAATCATTTTCAGGAAGAAACTGAGTATTATCTGACAGAATTGCAGGGGTGTCAATACTTTTGGCCACAACTGTATGCAGATATGGGGTTCCAGAAGTTGTTGAAAGTGACCAAGGTCCGGCCTTTTCTTCTCATGTGTACCAAGATCTGACAATGCTTGGATCCACTGTAGCAGTCCATACTCCGTACCACCCACAATCCAGTGGGGAAGTTGAGAGGCTGAACGGCACACTGAAGGGACAAGTGACCAAAATGATGCAGGAGACTACGGCTCCATGGCCAGAGCTCCTACCCATTGTACTATACCACATCCGTACTACCCCTATTGTAAAACATGGCCTGTCCCCATATGAGATATAGTTTGGTGCTAGGCCCCCAGTTGCAAATTTCCAGCCTCAGCAGTTATCAGAAGAAACTGACCGTGCTGTTCAATGTGTTAGTTCCATAGACTCACCTTATCTTCCTGTCTAGAGTGCTCATTGCTATAACAAGCCAGCTGTACTACTTTCTACACTCTTGCATATAACAGGATTTTGGCTTTCCATGGGCATATCATACAGGCAAATCCATTATAAGTAAAGATTTTTTTTGCCTAAACAGTGAATTGGATATTTCTTTATATGAGACTATTACATAGAACCTCACCTTAAAAGTGAGCTGGATGACTCACCATCACAGTCCTCACAAAAGGAATTGACACATCCTTTACTACACTACCGCCTTACCTAATTATCTTAAGCAGTCGGACTGACGAAGGCCAGATTGTTGGCCAAAACGTTTTTGCAGACTGCCTAAATAAAATTCTTCTCCAATTTCATGAATACTAGAAGTTGAGTGCCAAGTTATTTTCATTAATAGCAAATAAAGGGACATAATGTTTTGGTTTTCCGCATTTTCCATATTATTATTGGTAGAAGTTAAAAGTTAAAGTTAGAAGATATTCAATGACTCAGAGATCAATACGATAAAGACAGTGATCGTACTAAGGACAGTTGGTGGTCAGACACCTTCTCCTTTCTCAATCCAGCCAATTGGTTTAAGGGAATTGGGGGCTGGATAGCTGTGATCTTACAGAGCTTGTTACACATTGCTGCCTGTATCCTTGTTGTATATGTGATACTAAAACTTGTTCTTTGGTGTATTCCTGTATGTATTAGGAAATTCTGCACTAAGACAGCTAATGATGATACCAAAGGTGTCGTTGCCCCTGCTCTTCTCTGCACCGATCTCAAAAGGCTACTTGATGAAGATGTTGAAGCCAAGCACATGGCTACCTACAAAAGATCTTCACCATCGTTATCAAAAATTGTTATTCGTGAATTGCAGTATACGGGGGGGACGGGTGTGCCGCGACAGCCATGACTGGTAACACGGCATCAGTCATGTGAAGACCAGTACCCCTCAAGCTGTTAGCTTGGGATAGCACATCTGATGCTGCATATGTGTTAAAAAAAATTATCTAGGGGGGATTGTGAAGGGTTAAAACTAAAATCAAAGCTGAAGGTTTCATTTCTCCATTCTCTGAAGGTTTAGTTTCTCCATTTTTGTTGCTTTAAGATAAATGTAATGTCACGTGTGACTGATACACCGCCTCCAGCAGGGCGAATTTCTATAACCCCCATGACCCTGGATACACCGCCTCCAGCAGGGCGAATTTAAACAGAGTTAAGGGAAACACAGTTACAATGGAGGGCCCTGCAATCAGGAACGGTGACGTGGAGACCTCCTGCACTCCCCTGAGTCAGTGTCCCTACACTCCTGACGATCCCTAGGCAGGTTCCACACCTAGCGACGAGCTGGATACCTCAAATCCCTAGCTCGCCCTGCACCTACCCTTTCTAGTGAATTGGACGGTACAGAAACTAATCCCACCACTGCACTAATACACACACAAGGAAAGTAAAAAACAGGGAAAAACACCACTTAGCTTTGCTCTGTTGCTATTGCTCCTAGCAACAGAGTACGACACTAAAGTTCAGCTTCACCCCTGAAGCCCGACACCTGAATTCAGCTTCCGCCTGAAGCAATTTCACCAGAGCTCCCCTGAGCTGCAAGGAACTCCTCTCTGTCATTACCTCCCTTCACCAACAGATGGAGTCCAGATAGAGGACTCACTACTCCTCTGTCAGCACAGCCAGCTCCATAACCCTCACCAGAAGCCAGAGGCAAACCCGAAAATGAGCTCACAACAGTACCCCCCCCCTTGAGGGGTCACCGAACCCTCATCCACGCCACCGGGCCGATCAGGATGGGCCCAATGAAAAGCACGAACCAATCTAATCGGCATGAATATCAGAGGCAGAGACCCAAGAATTGTCCTCCTGGCCATAACCCTTCCACTTTACCAAATTCTGGATTCTCGTCTAGCCAGACGAGATTAAAGTATTTTCTCTACATCATATTCCACATTACCTTCAACCAATACAGGGTCAGGAGGTGCAGCCATAGGAACTACTGGCTCAACATACAGTGGGGCAAAAAAGTATTTAGTCATTCAGCCATAGTGCAAGTTCCACCACTTAAAAAGATGAGAGGCATCTGTAATTTACATCATAGGTAGACCTCAACTATGGGAGACAAACTGAGAAAAAAAAATCCAGAAAATCACATTGTCTGTTTTTTTTTCATTTTATTTGCATATTATGGTGGAAAATAAGTATTTGGTCAGAAACAAAATTTCATCTCAATACTTTGTGATATATCCTTTGTTGGCAATGACAGAGGTCAAACGTTTTCTGTAAGTCTTCACAAGGTTGCCACACACTGTTGTTGGTATGTTGACCCATTCCTCCATGCAGATCTCCTCTAGAGCAGTGATGTTTTTGGCTTTTCGCTTGGCAACACGGACTTTCAACTCCCTCCAAAGGTTTTCTATAGGGTTGAGATCTGGAGACTGGCTAGGCCACTCCAGGACCTTGAAATGCTTCTTACGAAGCCACTCCTTCGTTGCCCTGGCGGTGTGCTTTGGATCATTGTCATGTTGAAAGACCCAGCCACGTTTCATCTTCAATGCCCTTGCTGATGGAAGGAGGTTTGCACTCAAAATCTCACGATACATGGCCCCATTCATTCTTTCATGTACCCGGATCAGTCGTCCTGGCCCCTTTGCAGAGAAACAGCCCCAAAGCATGATGTTTCCACCACCATGCTTTACAGTAGGTATGGTGTTTGATGGATGCAAATCAGTATTCTTTTTCCTCCAAACACGACAAGTTGTGTTTCTACCAAACAGTTCCAGTTGGGTTTCATCAGACCATAGGATATTCTCCCAAAACTCCTCTGGATCATCCAAATGCTCTCTAGCAAACTTCAGACGGGCCCGGACATGTACAGGCTTAAGCAGTGGGACACGTCTGGCACTGCAGGATCTGAGTCCATGGTGGCGTAGTGTGTTACTTATGGTAGGCCTTGTTACATTGGTCCCAGCTCTCTGCAGTTCATTCACTAGGTCCCCCCGCGTGGTTCTGGGATTTTTGCTCACCGTTCTTGTGATCATTCTGACCCCATGGGGTGGGATTTTGCGTGGAGCACCAGATCGAGGGAGATTATCAGTGGTCTTGTATGTCTTCCATTTTCTAATTATTGCTCCCACAGTTGATTTCTTCACTCCAAGCTGGTTGGCTATTGCAGATTCAGTCTTCCCAGCCTGGTGCAGGGCTACAATTTTGTTTCTGGTGTCCTTTGACAGCATTTTGGTCTTCACCATAGTGGAGTTTGGAGTCAGACTGTTTGAGGGTGTGCACAGGTGTCTTTTTATACTGATAACAAGTTTAAACAGGTGCCATTACTACAGGTAATGAGTGGAGGAAAGAGGAGACTCTTAAAGAAGAAGTTACAGGTCTGTGAGAGCCAGAAATCTTGATTGCTTGTTTCTGACCAAATACTTATTTTCCACCATAATATGCAAATAAAATGAAAAAAAAAACAGACAATGTGATTTTCTGGATTTTTTTTTTCTCAGTTTGTCTCCCATAGTTGAGGTCTACCTATGATGTAAATTACAGACGCCTCTCATCTTTTTAAGTGGTGGAACTTGCACTATTGCTGACTGACTAAATACTTTTTTTCCCCACTGTATCTCTTCAACAGCGACTTATGAAACACGTCAATCGAAAAGAAACCGGATTAAGAATCTCCTAAATCTTGTAAGGTCCAATAAATCTTGGCTTGAACTTTGGAGAAGCCACCTTCATAGAGATATTCTTTGATGACAACCAAACCATATCACCCACTTTAAACCGGGGACCAATGGTCCTATGCCGGTTAGAAAACCGCTGGGCCTTTTCCTGGGAGAGAGACAACTTATCCACTACTTGGTCCCAAATCTGCTGCATTCTCTCTACCACAGTGTCAACACCTGGGCAGGCTGAAGATTCTACTTGCCCTGAAGAAAATCGAGGATGAAACCCAAAGTTACAGAAAAAGGGCGACATCAAGGTGGCAGAACTAGCTCTATTATTTAAAGCGAATTCGGCCAAGGGCAAAAATGAAACCCAATCATCCTGATCAGCAGATATAAAACATCTCAAATAGGACTCCAAGGTCTGGTTTGTTCTCTCTGTCTGCCCATTGGTCTGAGGGTGAAACGCAGAGGAGAAGGACAACTGAATTCCCAGCTTGGAACAAAAGGCTTTCCAGAATCTGGAAACAAACTGAACTCCTCTGTCAGATACAATGTTCTCAGGAATCCCATGCAACCGAACCACCTGTTCTAAAAACAAGGGCACCAATTCTGAGGAAGATGGCAACTTTGGGACTGGTGCAAGATGAACCATCTTAGAGAATCTATCACAAATCACCCAGATAACAGTCATTTTCTGAGAGACAGGAAGATCAGAAATAAAATCCATTGAAATATGGGTCCATGGGCCTCTTAGGCACCGGCAAGGGCATCAACAACCCACTAGATCCTGGATGACCAGACATCACTCTCTTCCTCCACTGGTCAGGAACATACAATTTTCCCATAGGACAACGCTCAGGTTTGTCCTCCTGGAATTCTTCCAGAGCACGTCTCAAATCGGGCGAGATGGCAGAAAGAAACTACCCCCTCACCTAGGATGGTAGTAGGCTTGGTCACAATAGGAGAATCAGGAAAGAAACTCCTAGAAAGGGCGTCTGCCTTAACATTCTTAGTGCCTGGAAGAAAGACCACAAAATCAAAACGCGTAAAAAACAAGGCCCACCTAGCCTGTCTAGGATTCAAGCGTTTGGCCGACTCCAGGTAAATCAAATTCTTGTGGTCAGTGAGGACCACAACTTGATGTCTAGCTCCCTCCAACCAATGTCTCCACTCCTGAAATACCCATTTCATGGCTAACAATTCCCGATTCCCCACATCATAGTTGCGTTCAGATGGGGAGAACTTTCGGGAAAAGAAGGCACAGGGATTCATTTTAGACGTCACCGGATCTTTTTGGGACAAAACAGCTCCTGCACCAATCTCTGAAGCGTCTACCTCCACCTGAAAAGGAAGTGAGACATCAGGTTGCCGCAAAACCGGAGCAGAAGTGAACCTTCCCTTCAGCTCCTGAAAGGCCGAAACAGCCTCCGGAGACCAATTCAGCACCCTTGTTAGTTAAATCAGTCAGTGGTTTAGCAATACCAGAAAAATTAGCTATAAATTTACGATAAAAATTAGCAAAATCCAAAAACTTCTGGAGAGCCTTCAAAGAAGTGGGTTGAACCCAATCATAAATGGCCTGTACCTTGGCCAGGTCCATTTCAATAGTTGACGGAGACAAAATAAATCCCAAAAATGAAATCCTCTGTACCCCAAAAAGGCATTTCGATCCCTTGACATACAGGGAATTCTCCCTCAAAATCCGGAACACAGTCCGAACATGTTCCACATAAGAGTCCCAATCCTTGGAAAAGATCAAAATATCATCCAGATAGATAATCAAAAATTTATCACCAACACCAGGTATTTAAAATGTCCCTCCGGAGTATTAAACGCCGTCTTCCATTCATCCCCGTGCTTGATGCAAATAAGATTATACGCCCCCTGAGGTCAAGCTTAGTAAACCAGCAAGCACCTTTAACTCTGGAGAATAAATCAGAAATCAGGGGTAACGGATACTGAAATTTAACCGTAATTTTGTTGAAGGAACGATAGTCAATACAAGGCCTTAATGAACCATCCTTCTTGGCCACAAAAAAAACCACCAGCACCTAAGGGTGACGAGGATGGTCTAATATGACCCTTCTCCAACGACTCCTTAATATAGGATCGCATAGCCTTGTGTTCGGGTACAGATAAATTGAAGAGCCGACCCTTGGGAAATTTACACCCCGGACTCAGCTCAATTGCACAGTCATAACTCCTATGAGGAGGCAAAGACGCAGACTTACTCTCACTAAATACATCATAAAAATCAGCCAAATAGTCAGGAACATCATGCAACTGGGGAGAGGTGGAGAAAACAGGAGCCTCACTAAGGGCACACCGACAACCCCAACTCACCACAGACACAGATTTCCAATCCAAAACCGGATTATGGATTTGCAACCAGGGAAACCCCAGAACAATGGTATCATGTAAATTATGCAACACCAAAAATCTGCAATTTTCTTGGTGGTCTGGGGCGACCCGCATTATCACCTGGGTCCAAAACTGAGGTTTATTCTTCGCCAAAGGAGTAGCATCAATACCCCCCCTCAAAGGAATAGGCGTCCGCAGAGGTGTCATAGGAAAACCACAACGTTTAGCAAAATCCAAGTCCATTAGATTCAAGGCCGCTCCTGAATCCACAAAAGCCTTCGCGGAAAATGTGGATAAGGAGCAGGTCAGAGTAATTGCCAAAAGAAACTTAGGTTGTACACCACCCACAGCAAATGTGTGTGCAAAACGTTTCTCGTGTTTAGGGCAGACAGAAATAACATGAGAGGCGTCTCCACAGAAAAAACACAGCTTATTACGCCTTCTAAACTCCTGACGTTGCGCCCTAGACAAAACCCCATCACATTGCATAGGTTCAGACACTTGTTCAAAAGGTGGCAGCGCCTCCCGTGTAGATTTACGTTCACGTAAACGCCAATCAACATGAATGGCTAATGACAAAGAATCGTCAAGACCAGAGGGAACAGGAAATCCCACCATAGTATCTTTTAAAGTCTCAGACAAACCCTTCCGAAAGAGAGCTGCCAATGCACTATCATTCCATGTAGTAAGGACCGCCCACTTTCGGAATTTCTGACAGTATAACTCTGCAGGATCCTGACCCTGGTTCAATGCCAATAGGGTTCTCTCAGCTTGATCAATAGCATTAGGTTCATCATATAACAACCCCAAGGCTTGAAAAAATGCATCCACATTAGTCAAAACAGGATCTTCAGGTGTCAAAGAAAACGCCCAATCCTGGGGATCGCCGCGCAGCAAGGAGATGACAATTTTAACCTGGTGTGCAGAGCTCCCCGATGAGTTAGGCTTCAAGGCAAGAAATAATTTACAATTATTCTTAAAATTCAAAAATTTAGACCGATCCCCATAAAACACATCAGGAGTGGGGATCTTTGGTTCAGCAGCATGTGAATGAGAAAGATAGGCGGAAATTCCCCGCACTTCAGCAGAGAGCTGCTCCACACGATCAGACAATTGCTTAACTAGGACTACTGGTATAGTCATTTTGACTACTTGCACTTTTTATTTCTCTTCTGTGACTACATTTTTCGGAATTCCGGCTTGAGACTCGGTGACTTTTCCTCAAATAGGATGTGAAAAAAGATTTTGTGACAATAAATAATTTTGGTGAAAAAATTGCGCTGTTTTTTCAAAATTTACCTTTAACTACTAAAGGTAGTCATTTTGACTACCTACTATATTTTGCTGTCCTTTTGTCACTAAATGTTGCTGTAAAGTTTTGTGCATAATTTTTTCACTGTATCTTATTTACCATGATGTTCATATAGATGTAGTTCAATTCAGATGTCAACTTTTGTCAAATGTTATGCTCGTGGAATATCAGGCACGAGCCAGCACTCTATTGCCAGTATTTGGTCAAATGACTGGGGAATACCGTTTTGCAAAGCGACAATGTCTAGGGACCGTTTTGTACAAATTATACATTATCTCAGATTTGATGAGAATCGATCGCAGAGACTGCAAACCGATAAGTTTGCTCTCTTTTCTATTGTGTGGGACAGGTTTATTGATAATTGCATTGCTTGTTACAAACCTGACCCATATATTACGGTTGATGAACAACTTTTCCCCAGCAAAACCAGGTGTCCTTTCACGCAGTATATGCCTTCCAAGCCAGATAAATATGGCCATAAATATTGGCTAGCTGTAGATAAGGATAGCAAATATCTTGCAAATGGCTTCCCTTATCTAGGTAAAGATGATTCACGCCGTGCTGATGACCCTTTAGCTGACCACGTAGTCATGAAATTATTGCAGCCGTTTTTGAAAAAAGGTCGAAATGTTACCACTGCTAATTATTTTACATCAGTAAAACTTGCTAAATAGCTAAAAGCAAGGGAACGACTATCGTGGGAAAGCAAAATAAGAAATAAAATCAATGAAAGAAAAATTGTACAGCACTAAAGCCTTTATAAAAGAAGATACCTTGATACACGGTAAGTGTAAAACTAAGCCAAACAAAAATGTGATAATTCTGAGTTCCGTCCATCCCGATGTTCTTGTTGCTTCTGAATCTGCTAAAAAAAACTCCAGAAAATGTTAAGTTTTAGGGTACATGCACACGCTGCGGAATCCGCTGCGGATTAATCCGCACGGATTTTGCAAACACCGCAGATAATCCGCAGGTCCAAAGACCTGTGGATTATCTGCGGTTTTGCCTGCGGTTTGGTCCTGCGGATTCACTATCTCCACAATGGTGGAGATAGGAACCCGCAGCGGTTTCCGCAGAAAGAATTGACATGCAATTCTTTCTGCGGATTCAAAACCGCAGCAAATCCGCGCGTTTTTTTCCGCAGCGTCGGCACAGCGTTTTTTTTTTTCCCATTCAAATGAATGGTACTGTACACCGCAGCTAAAACTGCTGCGTGTCCGCAGCGGCCAAAACCGCTGCGGAAACGCAGCGGAATCCGCAGCGTGTGCACACAGCCTTATAATGAAACAAAATATGGAGAAGATGTAGTAGATCAGATGGCACGCAAATACAGCACAAGAACATGTACTAGGAGATGGCCTGTTCACGCATTTGAAAATACCTTAGACTTAGCGGGTATAAATGCTTGGAGAGTATACAAGGAGATGACCCCCGAAAAAATGTCACGCAAGGCATTTTTGCAAAAGCTTGTTACAGAGTTGAGTGGTCCTTATGTTATATCTAGGGGAAAGGGTGGCATGTCCCAAGTTGCTACATCTTCAGATGTGATGCTTCAAAAAAAATGTTGCCTGATAAAAGAAAAATGCAAAAATAATAATAATAATACATTTTATTTTTATAGCGCCGACATATTCCGCAGCACTTTACATTTCAGAGGGGATTTGTACAGACAATAGACATTACAGCATAACAAGAATCACATAGATCATAACAGATACCAAGAGGAGTGAGGGCCCTGCTCGCAAGCTTACAGTCTATGAAGAAAGAGGGAGACACGAAAGGTGGGTGGTAACAGTTGCCCTGATTGTTTGGACCAGCCATAATGTTAAGTGTGTAACAGTACAGACACAGAGGGCTAATGGATGCATAAAGCATGTGGGAACATGATGCTGGGAACCTGGTTATGGTAAAACTTTTGGCTCTGCCACACAGGGATAGGTTAGGTTAATGTGTTGAGGCGATAGGCCAGTCTGAATAAATGCGTTTTCAGGACACGCTTAAAATTGTGGGGATTGGGGACTAATCGTATTGACCTGGGAAGTGCATTCCAAAGAATTGGCGCGGCACGTGTAAAGTCTTGGAGACGGGAGTGGGAGGTTCTGACTATTGAGGATACTAACCTCAGGTCATCAGCAGAACGGAGGGCGCGGGTAGGGTGGTATACTGAAACAAGGGAGGAGATGTAGGGTGGTGCTGAGCCATGGAGGGCTTTGTGGGTGAGGGTAATAAGTTTATACTGAATTCTGGAGTGGATGGGTAGCCAGTGTAATGACTGGCACAAGGTAGAGGCATCGGTGTAACGATTGGTGAGGAATATGATCCTGGCTGCAGCATTCAAGACAGATTGGAAAGGGGAGAGTTTTGTAAGAGGGAGACCGATTAGAAGAGAGTTACAATAGTCGAGACGAGAATGAATAAGAGAAACAGTAAGAGTTTTTGCAGAGTCAAAAGTAAGAAAAGGTCGAATTCTAGAAATGTTTTTGAGGTGCAGATGACAAGAGCGAGCCAGTGATCGAATGTGGGGGGCAAAGGAAAGCTCGGAATCAAGTATGACCCCAAGACAGCGGGCATGTTGCTGGGGAGTAATAGTGGAACCACAGACGGAAATGGCAATGTCGGGTATAGGTACATTAGTAGCTTATTATTAGTAAATAATAGATCTGTCGGCTATTGTATGACTTGCCGTAAGTCTTTGTGTGGGCAATGTACTGCCGTAAATGAGAGACCATGCCTGAAATGCGAATCAACAAATGTTTAGAAGGTCAATTATGCCGTACTTTTTAGGAGGAGAAGAAAAATGTAGAATTGGAGCTGAATCTCAATAAAACGTTAATATGAAGTACAACCGGTATCGACCCAACGGCCTTCTTCAGGTACTGAGGAGATGGAGCACTGACTGACCTAGTAGTCATTTTCTCTGCTTGTTGTTCTTGAGTTGTTGTTTATATGTGCGCACTTTAATAATAAATGATTGTAAAACGTCTATTATTATTGTTTTACTTAGCTTACTTTTGTTATTTCCTGTAGAAAAATATGAAAAACCAGAAAGAAAACATTCCAAAGCATTACTGTTGGATCTCACAATAATAATACATTAAAAAAATATATAATTATTAATAAATAACCACAAATGAAACTCTAAAAATAAACGAAAACAAGTCAGTAGTCAGAATGACTACATTCAGTAGTTATAGTCGGGGTCACGAGTCCAGTAGTCCTAGTGTTAATCTCCATCAAGGAGAAAAAGAAAGAAAAAAAAAAAAAAAAGAATCCTCCTACGGCCCTAGAGAAAAAGGGGAGAAAATATACATATAAAAAAGAAAAAAATTCTGACACTTTTTTTTACAATTCTCTCCTGCTTTTGAGTACCCTAGAATCTGCGGTATGGCTGGTTATTCTGTTATGAATGAGTCACCGAGGAGGAAAAAACAAAAAGCAAGCTAAGCCCAGAAAACCGGAGGTTGGTAACTAGCGGATTGCAGACCCCTGATCCTATCCACAACACCTAGCAGCAGCCGTGGAGCGTGCCTACGGTGGTCCTAGATGCCTCGTCACGGCCGGAGAACTAAATAAGCCTAAAGAAAGAAAGGGAAAATCTAAACTGCCCCAGAGCAGACCCCAAAGCAACAGACAGCCCCCAACATGTATTGTCGGTGAAACAAGTTGAAAACACAAACACAGATAGAAAGACAGGCTGAGCAAACGATGGGGCCCTCGCTAACTAGAAAGGACAGGAAAGAAAAGCTGCTGTCTGCAATCACGCAAAAAACCCTGCCAAAAAGAATGTCCAACACGTCTGATAGAAAAAGGCCCTGAAGTCGCTAGACTTCAAATCACTATATCGGCACTCAGGTATATTCTGAAGACAGAGTAAAAGAGATCAACTGATCAGAGACAAAATGGGGATTCAGCCCAGTCCCAGCCAGGGCTGGCTGAACACAAAAACTAAGTAAACCAGACTAAAACTCATATGAACAATAGCAGAGAAAACTTAGCTTTAGGAAGGCAGGAACCAAACTGGAAACCAGAAGCCACAGTCAGGAAAAATCACCAGCAAGAAACTAGGGAGTCGGCTGCCTTAAATCCAATCAGAAACTCCTGATGTCCAATCGCAGTCCTCTTCCTCAGGTGGCAGGTCTCTGCCATTTAGATCAGCTTCATTACCTCCCTTCACCAACAGAGGGAGTCCAGATAGAGAACTCACTACTTCTCTGTCAGCACAGCCAGCTCCATAACCCTCACCAGAAGCCAGAGGCAAACCCGAAAATGAGCTCACAACATATCCCCCTCTGGGAAGCCCAAAATTCAACGCGGTACTCAGTGAAAGGAGGAGGGCGTCTCAGACTATCCCTCTGGACACCTCTGGATATGGATATATATTCCTGAGTTACGTATCCTACCCAATCTTCAATCACCTCACCACGCCCGATCCTAACAGTGATCAGGATTTCAGGATATTTTGACTATAAAGAGAGCCACAATCACTGGTCAATCCGGTGTGTCCGTCCCTTATGAGGTACAGTTCGAACACTGGCCCCCAACGGGACTGCACCTCTATATGCTTCCATCCAAGAATCACCCCACCATCGGGGACAAACCTCAGATCCTCGTTGCAGAAACAAGCACAGGAAAACCACACCAACGGTCAGTCTGAACAGTATAACTGACAACTTACCGTGGTTGTCATGGAGGATAATCAGTCCCAAATTTCCAGCACCTGTGTCCGGTCCGAGGGTCCTTTGTCTTGTTGTCCTCTGGGGGCAGAGGCGTCCCTATTTGGGGGCCCCACGTTGGGCACCAGCTGATAGGGAGAGGATTAAATTAACCCTTCACGGTTGATCCAGTGATTTCCAAATTATTCCACAGAGTGTTGCTAGCAACTCAAATGACCAAACGGAGACGTGTCTCTGTATGGGACGATCCAAGGAGATCGCTAAACCCATTTATTTTAGTCACTTCTTTTATAATATTTTGCTTAATTATGCAAAGTTCTCAACTACCAATAGCATCATTTCACTTTATAAGCCAATAATATTGCAAGAAAACCGGAAACTACATATATGTCCGTACCTAGATAGCGTAGAAAGTAGTATAATGGCATATTCTTCAGAGTAATACACCCCCGGGTCCCTTATCTTGCACCTGATGAGAACAGTCTGGTTTCATAACAGCCTGAACTTTTATCCCAATTGCAAAAATGTATCTTAAAGCAACAAAAATTGAGAAACAAAACCTTCAGAGAATGGAGAAATGAAACCTTCAGCTTTGATTTTAGTTTTAACCCTTCACACTGTAATAAAAGTAAAAAAATAAACAAACCGTATACTACCTGTCCGACGCAGTCCAATTACCGTATTTTCCGACGTATAAGACGACCCCCCAACTTTTCCAGCTAAAATAGAAAATTTTCTTAAAAGTCGGGGGTCTTCTTATATGCCCTGTGTCATCTTATATGCCGGGTGCGGGGGAGTGGTCCCGATGACAAAGGGAGGGCGTGCGTGGAGTTATCATCCCCTTTTACCTCATTGGTGGCAGCGGTGCTGTCTGCGGGTCTCTGTGCTGGGGATCGGCGGCTACTCCTTCTGCACTGTGGCGGCTCTGTGCTGGGAATCGGCGGCTCCTCTTTGTCCAGCGTGGGGGCGCTGTGCTGGGGGGCGGCTGTGGAGGCTCTGTCCAGCGTTGGGGCTTCTCCGGCACTTCTCCAAAGCCTGGAGGCCCAGGCAGCTCCATTGCTGCGATGTGGTGGCCTCCCTGAAAATGGCCGCAGGAGCCCGTGTATGCTCAGATCCAGAACTCGTCTCCCGAGATCTCGGGACGAGATCTGAATCTGAGCATGCGTGGGCTCCGACGGCCATTTTCCCGGAGGCCACCACATCACAGCAATGGAGCTGCCTGGACCTCTGGGCTTTGGGGAAATGCCGGAGAAGCCCCAACGCTGGACAGAGCCTCCACGCTGAACAAGAGGAGCCGCCGCCGACCCCAAGCACAGAGGCGCCACACTGGTGAAGGAGGAGCCGCCGCACCGCTGCCACCAATGAGGTAAAAGGGGGATGATAACACCATTTACACCCTCCCTTGTTCATCGGGACCACTCCCCCCATATGCACTCGTCGTATAAGACGACCCCCGACTTTTAAGCATTTTCAGGGGTTAAAAAGTCATCTTATACGCCGGAAAATACGGTAATAACAAGGGTCCCACGACGATCTCCCCTATAGAACAGTGACATCAGGTGATGTGACCGCTCTATAGGGCCTCCCAGTGATGAACTGACAGGAGACAATGCCGCCTGCCGTCCATCACTGAGGTTACCTGAGTTCAGGATCTCATTTATGACAATGCTGCGTGGGAATCAGGGCTAGGATTAGGGTTACAGGACTTCTTTCACGGCGGCGGAGGGATCCTCTGCCTGTCATTTCAGTGCTGGAGCCCCTGGAGAGCGGTCGCATCAGCTGATGCGGCTGTTCTCCACAGGAGATCATCGTGGGACCCTCGTTATTAATTGGACTACGGTGGAGAGTATAGGTTGGTTTATTACTTTTTCTTCATTACAGGAGAGTGATGGCTTCGGGGAATTAGGTGACTGGTGAGTATGTACTCTGTTATGTGTTGTATGTTATATGTATGTTCTGTGTCACTCACTGACTGTAGCAGGCATTGCCCAATGGGACTCGTAGTCCCATCGGACGATGCCTGCATGCAGACCCCCGCACGGCCTGCCCCCCCCGCACACTGACGCCCCCCCACACGCCCGCACTTTGATGAGTGACAGCAGTGTGCAGAGGCTGGGGAACGCCTGCTGATGACGTCACGTCAATTTTCAGAGTCAGGAAATTGACCTGACATCAGCGGATGTTAGCGGCGACTGCAGCCTGGGGGGTCACGTGACCCGGACTCAGCCGCCGGCATAGCGCCGCTCAGAGACAGAATTGGCAGCGCAAGGTAATTACAATAATCATTAGGGGCCCCGGGGGGATACTATGGGGGGGTTAATAAAAAGTAGTGGCCAACCCCTTTAAGGATACGTTCACACCCTGCGGTTTATGCCGCATTTTCCAGCAGAGTCGCCGGTTGTCAGACATATCCAGTGCCCTTTGGGAGGATTTTCCTGATTGACTTGACAAACTGCAGCGTCGTGTTCAAGAAACAGAAGCAACCGGGAGCGGGCAGCGGAGTGTGTGGTGCTCCCGTCAGTAGACTCTGCGGGTGGACGTCACCGCACAGTGGGGGATCTCTAGAGATCCCGTGTCCTCCACAGACGCCTGCGGATCACCCGCGGGGACGGACGTGGGGCGCGAGTCTCTGCAAGATAAATGTCACCCGTACAATGTATCGGACGCGGTGAACAGCGCAGTGATCAGAGGAGTCACCCCCGCTCCACAGACGGCAGCGGACATGTGCCGACTGCACCCGGTCTTATAATAATCCAACGGAGCCCCCACAAGACTGGGGGCTGTGTATGGGCAGGTGGGGGGGCTGTAAATCAGGGGGCTGTGTATGTGGTCAGGTGGGGGGGCTGTAAATCAGGGGGGCTGTGTATGTGGTCAGGTGGGGGGGCTGTAAATCAGGGGGCTGTGTATGTGGGCAGGTGGAGGGCTGTAAATCAGGGGGCTGTGTATGGGCAGGTGGAGGGGGCTGTAAATCAGGGGGCTGTGTATGTGGGCAGGTGGGGGGGCTGTAAATCAGGGGGCTGTGTATGTGGGCAGGTGGGGGGGCTGTGTATGTGGTCAGGTGGAGGGCTGTAAATCAGGGGGCTGTGTATGTGGGCAGGTGGGGGGGCTGTAAATCAGGGGGGCTGTGTATGTGGGCAGGTGGGGGGCTGTAAATCAGGGGGCTGTATATGTGGGCAGGTGGGGGGATGTAATCAGGGGGCTGTGTATGTGGGCAGGTGGGGGGCTGTAAATCAGGGGGCTGTGTATATGGGCAGGTGGGGGGCTGTAAATCAGGGGGCTGTGTATATGGGCAGGTGGGGGGCTGTAAATCAGGGGGCTGTGTATATGGGCAGGTGGGGGGCTGTAAATCAGGGGGCCGTGTATATGGGCAGGTGGGGGGCTGTAAATCAGGGGGCCGTGTATATGGGCAGGTGGGGGGCTGTCTGTGGGCGGCTGTGTCTGTGGGCAGGTGGGGGGCTGTGTATGTGTACCTAGTTATCCCCGGGGGACGCTACCGACGTGTACGGTTATTATTCCTGTCCGGTCGGTGGTTTCCTTACTGGCCGATCCCATACCCTTCTCTGTGTTAGGTTTCGCCATAGAGCGAGTGTTACACGGACCCCTGGATCTGTCTCTGCCATTAATCTTGGTGATTATCCTCAGTTGTTTTGTATTAGGCCGGGGTCACACTAACCAACGCAAAATACGGTCAGTATTTTACATGCGTAATACGGATGAATGGCCCCTAAACAGTGCTCCGTATGTCATCCGTAATCAAGGTGTGGTCGCGTATTTTGCGCATGTCTGCATCCGTATGGCGAGATTTTCTCATCACCTTGCAAAATGGACATATAATGGAGCCCTATGACAGGGTTTATAACACAAACCAAAGAATAGAAATAGACACATAGAATACATATATATACACTCACTGGCCACTTTATTAGGTACACCATGCTAGTAAGGGGTTGGACCCCCTTTTGCCTTCAGAACTGCCTCAATTCTTCGTGGCAGAGATTCAACAAGGTGCTGGAAGCATTCCTCAGAGATTTTGGACCATATTGACATGATGGCATCACACAGTTGGCGCAGATTTGTCGGCTGCACATCCCTGATGCGAATCTCCCGTTCCACCACATCCCAAAGATGCTCTATTGGATTGAGATCTGGTGACTGAGGAGGCCATTTGAGTACAGTGAACTCATTGTCATGTTCAAGAAACCAATCTGAGATGATTCGAGCTTTATGACATGGCGCATTATCCTGCTGAAAGTAGCCATCAGATGTTGGGTACATTGTGGTCATAAAGGGATGGACATGGTCAGCAACAATACTCAGGTAGGCTGTGGCGTTGCAACGATGCTCAATTGGTACCAAGGGGCCCAAAGAGTGCCCAGAAAAAATTCCCCACACCATGACACCACCACCACCAGCCTGAACCGTTGATACTAGGCAGGATGGATCCATGCTTTCATGTTGTTTACGCCAAATTCTGACCCTACCATCCGAATGTCGCAGCAGAAATCGAGACTCATCAGACCAGGCAACGTTTTTCCAATCTTCTACTGTCCAATTTCGATGAGCTTGTGCAAATTGTAGCCTCAGTTTCCTGTTCTTAGCTGAGAGGAGTGGTACCCAGTGTGGTCTTCTGCTGCTGTAGCCCATCTGCCTCAAAGTTCGACGCACTGTGCGTTCAGAGATGCTCTTCTGCCTACCTTGGTTGTAACGGGTGGCAATTTGAGTCACTGTTGCCTTTCTATCAGCTCGAACCAGTCTGCCCATTCTCCTCTGACCTCTGGCATCAACAAGGCATTTCCGGCCACAGAACTGCCGCTCACTGGATTTTTTTTCTTTTTCCGACCATTCTCTGTAAACCCTAGAGATGGTTGTGCGTGAAAATCCCAGTAGATCAGCAGTTTCTGAAATTCTCAGACCAGCCCTTCTGGCACCAACAATCATGCCACGTTCAAAGGCACTCAAATCACCTTTCTTCCCCATACTGATGCTCGGTTTGAACTGCAGGAGATTGTCTTGACCATGTCTACATGCCTAAATGCACTGAGTTGCCGCCATGTGATTGGCTGATTAGAAATTAAGTCTTAACACACAGTTGGACAGGTGTACCTAATAAAGTGGCCAGTGAGTGTATGCATTCTATGTGTCTATATCTATTCTTTCGTTTCTTTATTAAACCTGTCAGTGTGAGTTTACTGTATCGCGCACTGAATTGTCGGCTTTGCTAAAAGACACCTGGTGCGTATTTCTCGCAAGTCACATGTGTGGTCCGTGTGTAATCTGTATTTTTTGCGCACCCATAGACTTGCATTGGCGTATTACGGGCGTAGTACGCTGACAGTCCCAGCATGCTGCGATTGGCACGGAGCGTAGAATACGGATGAGAAATATACGGCTGGTGCGAGGGACCCCATAGAGAATCATTGGTCCGTGTGTAATGCAGGCTTTTAGCGCCTCTCACTCGGCCGTATTCCTCGCGTGACCCCGGCCTTAGGCCGGGGTCAGACATGTGAGAAACGCGCACGAGTCTCGCATGTCAATACCCGGCACTGTATGTATTTCTATGCAGCCGCATGCTCCGGGTATTGACATGCGAGACTCGTGCGCGTTTCTTGCATGTCCGACCCTGGCCTTAATGTGTACAACCATTAATGACGTCAGTGACAGCAGCCGAGGGTGGAGGTGCCGCGATTTCTGCACGAGGCGCAGACCCCAGGGGACCATCCTGTGCCGGTCAGTGACGTCTCCGTTCAGTGATCTTCACCATTCGCTTCTCCTCGGTTCTGTAAATCCATGGTTGAGCAGTTTGTCTTTTCGCCATCTGACAGTATTGCACTCGGCCTCAAGAACATGGGATGTGTCAGCCGGGTGGATATTGGGTTCAGCACCCGACCATTTGAGGGTTTCTTCCCCATTTCACCTGGTTTCTGGTGGTCAGAAGCAGCCGGCACCGCTCCGATCCTCCCGTGCAGCATTTTAGCCTCGGGTCTTATGCGTTTATCTAACTTCTTCTTTATTCTTCTCCTCTTCCCTCCATCGTATGTAGTCAGCTTTTATTTTATCCATCAGTTTACGTAACGATGGCGGCGGGGGCCCAGGACGAGACGCTCGAGGGGGCCCGGGACGAGGTGCTCGAGAGGGCCCAGGACGAGGCGCACGCGGGGGGCCCAAAACGAGACGCTAGAGGGGGCCCAGGACAAGGCGCTCGAGGGGGGGGGCCCAGGACAAGACACTCGAGGGGGGGGCCCAGGACGAGGCGCTCGAGGGGGGGGGGGCCAGGACGAGGCGCTCGAGGGGGGGGGCCCAGGACGAGGCGCTCGAGGGGGGGGGGCCCAGGACGAGGCGCTCGGGGGGGCCCAGGAGGATGCGCTCGGGGGGGGCCCAGGACGAGACGCTCGAGGGGGGGCCCAGGACGAGGCGCTCGAGGGGGGGCCCAGGACGAGGCGCTCGAGGGGGGGGGCCCAGGAGGTTGCGCTCGGGGGGGGGCCCAGGACGAGACGCTCGAGGGCAATTGACTGTTTATTGATTGAAATAAATTATTCTGTTACAATAATTATCATCCACAAATAACAATCAGCCCCTGAGCCATCATAGCGGACAGACACCCTATATCCCGCCATGACCCCAGAGCCAGGATCACCCCCACTTTATCTGCCAAAGTGGTGAGCATCTTCTCAAGACAGATGCTAGGGGGACTGACACAGAAGGTGCAGCTCGGACCCCTCAGACTATAGGACATGCTGTGGTGTGGTGCCCCGGGGGGGCAATCTTCTGCCGCTCCACTGCGTATGATCTCCATTCCCCTGGTGTGAATAGTGCACAGAGATGGACGGCTCGGGGAGGATGCACAGGATGTAGTATAGAGCGTCCCCTGCAGGGCGATGACGGACCTGATAGCACCAGGACAACTTGTAACAATTCCCACACTCAAATGTATTTATGGACATTAGGAGAAATCCAAAGCCGCTGATCAACCCTGGAAATTGTGACCTTTCATGTAAGGGGAGGCCCGTGCTCCTGGCGGCATTTCACACCCTTCTGCTCACTACCGAACCCTATGACAACTCTCCTAGGTTAGGGTGGAACATAAGTCAATGATTCGTCCGTTCCTGAGGTAGTGCGCAGCATTATGGCCCTGGGATACTCCGTGTCGGGTACAAAGAGCAGCTGCACCATGTGAGCGCAGGAGACGGTGCAGCTCCTGCTTCCATAGTGGAGGCGGTGGACGTTCTGGGACTTACAGGTCACAGGCAAGTGAGAGCCGCACCCAAGACCCTGCAGACACCTGGACCCTAAAGCTGGGTGTAGATGATCTTGGCTTTAGCCAATCAGCTGTCTGTATGCTAATGCCAGCACACATGTAGCGATAAGCTGAGCCAATGACATTGCTACAATGTATGTCCAGAGAAAGCCTATATAAACCCTGACCGACGACGTCAATGGAGTGCTGCTCGGGTACGTCGCTGCTCGGGTACGTCCGTGTCTGCGCTCCTGAACGTACTTGGATTTTACAATCAGGAGCGGGCACAACCTCTCCGACCGTCCCACTAGACGGCGATGACAACACCATATATAACGCATCAGACCCGTCATGTTCACACGCGGGGAGGGCGGCCATAGCAGGCAGGGCGCTCAGCGCGGCTTTAAAGGTGTAGACGTTGGACCAATGTCATCCACCACACGGCCGTTTTGAGGTTTGGGGCAGGATGGCTGGCCAAGTGAAATGAAGACATTTATGGCTGAAAAGTCTGTGGCAATTTACAGTGCGCTGGCCCTTTAAGGACAGGTCACTCATTCTTATGCATATAAATTAATCAGTCATCTAATAAGGTATAAATAATGTGGAGAATCGGACATCATAAAATCCATCCGGGGGACACGGCCACGCCGCGCCCTCCTCCACACGGCCCTCGTACAGCACAGTATAGAGCAGTTAAAGGGCCGGCGTCCAGTCTTATCTGAAGAAGCAGTGAAAAGTTCTGGAAGTTTAACAACTTCTCACCAGTCAGGACCTCGGCTTGCCGGCTGGAGTTTTCAGGTGTCTGCTTCTCAGTCTGTTTACATGCAGTGACCGCAAGCAGGTGACATGGCATGTATGGTGGTCGATACGGGGTACGGCCGCTCCTCGGGACGAACGCCCACCCAGCAGAGACATGGATGCATACAGAGATTACCGCCTCACCCGAGTCTTCTAGTATATAGTCAGCCTGTGCACAATGGGTGTATACAGTGACCCCGAGGGCTGCGGTGCGGGCCCCACCACCACCACTCAGGAGGGCCCAGACTCACATGTAAAGTGAGGGCGAAGGCGGCTGTGCCCGTGATGCCGTCCTTGAGTGCCACACGTGGCACGTCGTCCATATAAAGTGCAGCGGGTGTCGTCAGGACACTTTAGGGAGAACTGCAGCATCATCACTTGTACACACACAGGAACAACCCCGCCAGCAGGGGGAGCAAGTTCAGCATCAGAAGCCACAGGGTGACCACCAGGTTAGAAGAGCGGGAGCAGAGATCTGAAGAGAACAGAAGACACGAGACCTCAGCACTGATGGGGTTACAGCAGATCCCCCCCCGTCCTCAAGGGCACGCGAGCTGGACCCCCACCGATCATCGTTACACCTGTGTGACATGAGAAGGACCGTCCCACCCTCCGAGGCAGCTGCTCTTCACGTTTGCTCCGGGGGTCACAGGTGCCTCTGGCAATTCTATCGCCACACTATGTAGCAGGGTGAAAACCAGAAGCCCCAGGATGCCAGGACTGGACAGGGGAGCAGGTCTGCACGGATCTAGTGTGCAGGTGTGAACAGCCCCTACACATCACCCCATTACCTGCTCCATGAACCTTACCTACAGGGGCGACTCTCGTCTGGTTGTCTGGAGGAGGATCCCGTTCTGGAGGACAGACGTCACAGAAGTCCCAACAGGACGGGCAGATGAGCTTCCCCTCATAATACCAGCCGTGGATCTGGGTGCTGACAGTGAGGACCTGGCCGGCCCGGCTGCAGAGGTAGGGGCTGTCCTCCAGCCAGATGTGCAGGCCCTCCGGGGTGCAGCCCACCTGTCGGATGAGATGTGACAGACCCTTAGCCTGGCCTCCATTGTTATTCACATGCCATGGATAACCAGATGAATTCGCACACCATGGAGCACGCTCTCTAAAGCTGCATGCTAATGCCGCACACCATGGAGCAGGCTCGGTAATGTCACATGCTTGCTAATGCTGCACACCCGCTAATGCCGCGGAGCACTCCTAATGCTGCACGCCCGGTAATGCCGCACACCGTGGAGCATGCTCAGTAATGTTGCACACCTGCTAATGCCGCATGCCGTGGAGCACGCCCGCTAATGCCGCACACCGTGGAGCATGCTCGGTAATGTCACGTGCCCATTAATGCTCCACACCCACTAATGCTGCGGAGCACTCCAGCTAATGCTGCACGCCCGGTAATGCCGCACACCGTGGAGCATGCTCATTAATGTTGCACACCTGCTAATGCCGCATGCCGTGGAGCACGCCCGCTAATGCCGCACACCTGCTAATGCCGCACACCGTGGAGCATGCTCGGTAATGTCACGTGCCCATTAATGCTCCACACCCACTAATGCTGCGGAGCACTCCAGCTAATGCTGCACGCCCGGTAATGCCGCACACCGTGGAGCATGCTCAGTAATGTTGCACACCTGCTAATGCCGCACACCGTGGAGCATGCCCGGAAATGTCACGTGCCCACTAATGCTGCACACCCGCTAATGCAGTCTGTGGTTCAGGTGGCTGCAGTATATACAGTGGATGGGATGCGTCTGATTACAGCGGCACATGAAGGAAGTTGGCGCCATTTCTTACACCCTGGTGGCAGTGACGCACCTGATAGCAGCCGCTCCCCCAGTCCGGGTAACTCAGCTTTTTTGTGCAGTGCTCCATGATGAAGGCCGATCTCTGTTCCACGCAGACAGACTCCGGCCCGTAGCGCTCCGCTCCATAATTCCTGGATTCAGCTGGAACATACAGAAAAATCACCATTGGATGGGAGTAGTAGTGCAGAGGGCAGGTGATGGCCGAACAGGCGGACCTTAGTGTTGGCGCAGGACACAGGTCCATCTGTAAATTACATTTCTATTGCCCCTCATGTAGGCAGTGACCCCACATCACAGTCTGTCCGACAGCGGGCCACAGCGCCCCTGGATGCGCAGGACGCACGGATCCACCACATCCACACTGGGCAGAAAAACTGCACAATCGGTCGAGCATTTCCCCTTATGCATTAAGCGCAAAATCCAGGACAGAAATGATCTGCAGTGTTGTGTGGACTGAATTTCTGAAAGGACTGCTGCTTTCGTAATCTGGACCAAAGGTACGCAGGAAATCAGCAACGTGTGAACAAGCCCATAACCCCAAGGAAGCACGGCCGCCGTCAGCGGCACCGAACACAGCGGTGATGGGCACAGAGCATGGACGGAGCAAAACCAAGGTGATGAGCCGACACCGACCCAAGATACATGGCCTTCAGCCCATGGATGGAGACAGCGCTGCACAAGGGGGTGAAATCAGCAGGGGGGAGGGGCAAAAACAACGGGGGCGAAAAAAACAACAGGGGCTTCTTTACTGACCTGATGCAAACACAACGTGTCAAGTGAAAAACAACATGGAGGTAAGAAAGCGAAATCAAAGATGAAGGAGATCCTCCAAATATCCACTATATAAACTGCTGATCCGGTTGGGGGGAAATCGCCCTTTTATCATCTCAACATAAGAAATACAAAAATTGGCCACCTAGGCGGACGGCACGTATAGAAACCGGCGAGTCTCAGCGAAGTGCCTGCAGAGTGTGTGTCTGCTTTATGTACATTGTGTAGGAAATAAGTATTTGACCCCTTGCTGATTTTGTACATTTGCCCACTGATAAAGACATGAGCAGTCTATTATTTTAAGGGCAGGTTAATTTTAACATTGAGAGATAGAATATCAAAATTAAAATCCAGAAAATCACATTGTATAAATTATGTTTCTGGTAAAAGGGTAGGAAAGAAAGAAAGCGCACCGCTCTAAATGTAAGTGCACACGTTGCAGAAAATTTCTGCTCAAAAACCTGAATCCCTTCCCAGAAACCGCACCTATTTTTCCGCGGCGGTTTCAAACCGCATGGAAGAAGCCAAAACCGTGGAAAAATCCGCAAAATTAATGAGCATGCTGTGGTTTTTTCGCGGTAAAAAACGCATCAATGTGCACAAAAAGTGCCAAATGCATAGAAATGACTGGGAAGCTTATTAGCTGTTTTATAGTGAAAACCGCTAAAAAAACCGCTGTGTATCTGTCTATCCATATCATATCTCTACCAAAAAGAAGGAAAGCCGGATAGCACACAGACTAACACTCCTTTTTTTAGCACCAGTCAGGTACACCTCATAGCTGCCCAAAAGGACGCCCAGGACAGGCATTGCTCGTCTTCAGTAACATCAACTGATAGTTGGAATAAATAGACTGCATTCATCACCACATCTTCTTAAGGTGCAGGCTTTATTTTCAAGTGTAGGGGTGTGCAGTATGAGGTTCTGCAGCAGCTGAGGTGTGCAGTATGAGGTTCTGCGGAACAGTATGAGGCTCTGCCCCCACCCCCTAGGTTTGATCCTGGCTACGCCCATAGTGTGACTGTAGCCTGAGGATCTAGGCTTTATCTTAACAGAGATAAGTCACAGTATGTGTGTGTGTATATATATATATATATATATATATATATATATATATATGTACAGACCAAAAGTTTGGACACACCTCATTCAAAGCGTTTTCTTTATTTTCATGACTATGAAAATTGTAGATTCACTCTGAAGGCGCCAAAGCTATGAATCACTACATGTGGAATTATATAATTAACAAAAAAGTGTGAAACAACTGAAAATACTGTATGTCTTATATTCTAGGTTCTTCATAGTAGCCACCTTTTGCTTTGATTTCTGCTTTGCACACTCTTGGCATTCTCTTGATGAGCTTCAAGAGGTAGTCACCGGAAATGGTTTTCACTTCACAGGTGTGCCCTGTCAGGTTTAGTAAGTGGGATTTCTTGCCTTATAAATGAGGTTGGGACCATCAGTTGTGTTGTGCAGAAGTCTGGTGGATACACAGCTGATCGTCCTACTGAATAGACTGTTAGAATTTGTATTATGGCAAGAAAAAAGCAGCTGAGTAAAGAAAAACGAGTGGCCATCATTACTTTAAGAAATGAAGGTTAGTCAGTCCGAAAAATTGTGAAAACTCTGAAAGTGTCCCCAAGTTCAGTGGCAAAAACCATCAAGCGCTACAAAGAAACTGGCTCACATGAGGACCGCCCCAGGAAAGGAAGACCAAGAGTCACCTCTGCTGCGGAGGATAAGTTCATCCGAGTCACCAGCCTCAGAAATCGCAGGTTAACAGCAGCTCAGATTAGAGACCAGGTCAATGCCACACAGAGTTCTAGCAGCAGAAACATCTCTACAACAACTGTTAAGAGGAGACTTTGTGCAGCAGGCCTTCATGGTAAAATAGCTGCTAGGAAACCACTGCTAAGGACAGGCCACAAGCAGAAGAGACTTGTTTGGGCTAGAGAACACAAGGAATGGACATTAGACCAGTGGAAATCTGTGCTTTGGTGTGATGAGTCCAAATATGAGATCTTTGGTTCCAACCACCGTGTCTTTGTGCGACGCAGAAAAGGTGAACGGATGGACTCTACATGCCTGGTTCACAACGTGAAGCATGGAGGAGGAGGTGTGATGGTGGGGGGGGCTTTGCTGGTGACACTGTTGGGGATTTATTCAAAATTGAAGGCATGCTGAACCAGCATGGCTACCACAGAATCTTGCAGCGGCATGCTATTCCATCCGGTTTGTGTTTAGTTGGACCATCATTTATTTTTCAACAGGACGATGACCCCAAACACACCTCCAGGCTGTGTAAGGGCTATCTGACCAAGAAGGAGAGTGATGGGGTGCTACGCCAGATGACCTGGCCTCTACAGTCACCAGACCTGAACCCAATCGAGATGGTTTGGGGTGAGCTGGACCGCAGAGTGAAGGCAAAAGGGCCAACAAGTGCTAAGCATCTCTGGGAACTCCTACAAGACTGTTGGAAGACCATTTCTGGTGACTACCTCTTGAAGCTCATCAAGAGAATGCCAAGAGTGTGCAAAGCAGTAATCAAAGCAAAAGGTGGCTACTGTGAAGAACCTAGAATATAGACAGAATATAGATAGAATATAGATTTTCAGTTGTTTCACACTTTTTTGTTAATTATATAATTCCACATGTGGTAATTCATAGTTTTGATGCCTTCAGAGTGAATCTACAATTTTCATAGTCATGAAAATAAAGAAATCTCTTTGAATGAGAAGGTGTGTCCAAACTTTGGTCTGTACCGTATACATGTATACAGTGTATTACATATTTACAATTTATTACAGTTTTTTGTGTTCTAAAGTTGTATTCCAATAAATAGATATTATGTTCTATCTAAATATCTTGATTATTGGATCATAGAAATGATTAAATGTCTGATGTTCACATTGTACTACAATAAATGTTTCACTTAAATATAAGCAATATATGTGGGAGTCGGAGTCGTGGAGTCGGTGTAAGGGAAATTGAGGAGTCGGAGTCGCAGGTTTGGCTTACCGACTCCACAGCCCTGAATTGTTATCCCATAAACTCTATACCAGGCTATTTGCGCTCCCGTCGGTGTAGGATCCAAAAGCATGCAAAACACAAGCCGCGGAGACACCATCACATGTTTCTCAACGCAAGCAATGACTAGCCAGGTCTTTCCCCGGGAAGGAACAACCACGGGAAGGGCAGTCTCCAATGAAGGAAACCACCTATGCCAGAACATGGTATCAATCCACAGACAGCTGTTTCGAGCAATGCCCCACGGGGAAAGACCTGGCTAGTCATTGCTTGCGTTGAGAAACATGTGATGGTGTCTCCGCGGCTTCTGTTTTGCATGTTTTTGCATATTTCCCGTAAGGGATGGGGGCAGTGCTCTAGAATCACTGCGTTGAGAAACACGTGATGGTGTCTCCGCAGTGTTGGATGTTGATCTCCATGGGGTCAATCATCCTCATCTTTTCATAGTCTTCTACTAGGCATTGCTCCTACTGGCCAGTTTCCTACTCCACACTGATGAGGGGCAAATACCCCGAAACAGCTGTCTGTGGATGGATACCATGTTTTGGCATAGGTGGTCTCCTTCATTGGAGACTGCCTTTCATGTGATGGTGTCTCTGCAGTGTTGGATGTTGATCTCCATGAGTTCATTCATCCTCATTTTTCACGGTGTAGGATCCAAGGCTTCTTAGTATCCAAAAAAGGTTTTTAATATTTCTCAAGAAAAAGCACTTACAACGCGTTTCGACAGCATAAAATGTCTTCCTCAGGTATATTGTGATAAGTGTTCCAAAATTGGGGCTAGCTTTATAAGAAGTAGTGTTATGCTAAGTAGGGTGTGGACCACTGAAACGGGCTCCTAACACCCCTACTATAGAGCTGCTAGACAAGTGAGAAGTCTACAAGAGGACATAATGAGTAAAAGCAAATGCATTATATAAATATATAAAAAACATGATAAAATTAGATAAGAACAGATAATATCATAAAATTACAATATACGTAATTATATAGCGAATTTAAATGGTTATACGTATTTTAGTCACATAATAATAATAATAGTCTGGTATAAAATTTATTTGATTGTATAAATTATATAAATTTGCATTTTGCAGTGAGAAAAAAGTATTCGATCCCTCTGGCAAACAAGACTTAATTCTTGGTGGTAAAACCCTTTTTGGCAGCCCAGCAGTCAGACATGTGTTGTAGTTGATGATGAGGTTTGCGCACATGTCAGGAGGAATTTTGCTCCACTCCTCTTTGCAGATCATCTCTAGATCATTAGATTTTGAGGCTGTCGCTTGGCCACTTGGAGCTTCAGCTCCCCCCATAAGTTTTCTATGGGATTAATGTCTGGAGACTGGCTAGGCCACTCCATGACCTCAATGTGCTTATTTTTGAGCCACTCCTTTGTTGCCTTGGCTGTATGTTTTGGGTCATTGTCTTGCTGGAAGACCCAGCCACAACCCATTTTTAATGTCCTGGCGGAGGGAAGGAGGTTGTCACTCAGGATTTTACAGTACATGGCTCCAGCCATTCTCCCATTGGTGCGGTGAAGTAGTCATGTGCCCTTAGCAAAGGAACATCCCCAAAGCAATGTTTCCACCTCCATGCTTGACAGTGGGGATGGTGTTCTTTGGGTCATAGGCGTTTCTCTTCCTCCAAACCTGGCGAGTTGAGTTAATGCCAAAGAGTTCAATTTTTGTCTCCTCTGACCACAGCACTTCTCGCAATCACTCACAGAATCATCCAGGTGTTCATTGGCAAGCTTCAAACGGGCTTCACTTGTGCCTCCTTGAACAGGGGGACCTTGCGGGCACTGCAGCATTGTAAACCTTTACGGCGTTATGTGTTACCAATGGTTTTCTTGATGACTGTGGTCCTAGCTGCTTTGAGATCATTATCAAGTTCCCCCCGTGTAGCTTTAGGCTGATCTCTCACCTTCCTCATGATCAAGGATACCCCACGCGGTGAGATTTTGCATGGTACCCCAGATCGATGTCGATTGACAGTCATTTTGTATTTCATCCATTTTCTTACTATTGCACCAACACTTGTCTCCTTCTCACCCAGCGTCTTACTTATGGTTTTGTAGCCCATTCCAGCTTTGTGCAGGTCTATGATCTCGTCCCTGACATCCTTATAAAGCTCTTTGGCCTTGCCCATGTTGGAAAGGTTAGAGTCTGACTGATTAATTGAGTCCGTGGAAAAGAATTATTCTATAAAAGGTGACTATGTAAGACAGCTGTCTATAATGCAGGTAATAAGTTGATTAGGAATGTCTAACTGGTCTGTAGGAGCCAGAACTCTTAATGGTTGGTAGAGGATCAAATACTTATTTCTCCCTGCAAAATGCAAATACATTTCTATAATTCATACAATGTGATTTTCTGGATTATATTTTTGATATTCTATCTCTCATTGTTAAAATTGACCTTCCATTAAAATAATAGACTGTTCATGTCTTGGTCAGTGGGCAACCTACAAAATCAGCAAAGGATCAAATACTTATTTCCCCCACTGTAATTGTGTGTAATATATATATATATATATATATATATATATATATATATATATACACATACATACACACACACACACAAGCGTGTGCCACTCTGGGGAGATCTCAAGCGCGCAGTTCATGCTAGACAGCCCAGGAATTTACAGGAACTGGAGACTTTTTGCCAAGAAGAGTGGGCAGCTTTACCATCTGAGAAAATAAAGAACCTCATCCACAACTACCACAAAAGACTTCAAGCTGTCATTGATGTTAGAGGGGGCAATACATGGTATTAAGAAATGGGGTATGTGAACTGTTGATTACAACTGTAGGTGTATAAAAAAAAATATATATATATATATATACACACACATACACACACACACTCAGCTGTCACTATGGTATTTCTTATACTGTTCTCATACAGCGATACTGATAAGCGTTCTTCCGGGGTCTACACTCATGTGTATCACACAGAGGGTCTGGCTGGCTTCAGGTGGTGATTGCAGGCTCCTCTCATTCCTGAGGACGCAGCAGCTGCAGATGGCTACACTCAGACCCCCGGCAGAACAAGAGATTCCCCTCTTCCCCATTACACCGGTCGTCACTGGACCCCACCCATGTGTCTGTGTGACCCCAATGCTTCTGACTGACCTGGCTGGTTCTGGGACACTGTGCAGTCCGAACTCCTCTGGTATTCTCCGCTCAAATGCCAGCTGAACTCTTGGGTGAACGGGCAGAAGTCAGCAATCTCCACAGCCCCGCCATAGAAGGACAGCTCTTCTTGCAGGACCCCAGGGATGTGGTCAAAATACTGAGGACAAGACAGATAAGGAACAAAGAACAGACCAATAAATGACAAACGCCTCGCCGAATCGGAGACTAACGGGGCAGGAAAAGAGCCGGTGCCACCGAGTCCAGACACAACGTCAACGTCAGCGGCCCCACCGCGTCCAGACAACGTCAGCGGCCCCACCGCGTCCAGACAACGTCAACGGCCCCACCGCGTCCAGACAACGTCAACGGCCCCACCGCGTCCAGACAACGTCAACGGCCCCACCGCGTCCAGACAACGTCAACGGCCCCACCGCGTCCAGACAACGTCAACGGCCCCACCGCGTCCAGACAACGTCAACGGCCCCACCGCGTCCAGACAACGTCAGCGGCCCCACCGCGTCCAGACAACGCCAGCGGCCCCACCGCGTCCAGACAACGCCAGCGGCCCCACCGCGTCCAGACAACGCCAGCGGCCCCACCGCGTCCAGACAACGCCAGCGGCCCCACCGCGTCCAGACAACGCCAGCGGCCCCACCGCGTCCAGACAACGTCAACGGCCCCACCACGTCCAGACACAATGTCAACGCCAGCGGTCCCACCACATCCAGACAACGCCAGCGGCCCCACCACGTCCAGACACAATGTCAACGCTAGCGGCCCCACCACGTCCAGATAACGTCAACGCCAGTGGCCCCACCGCGTCTAGTCAACGCCAGTGGCCCCACCGAATCCAGACACAACGTCAACGCCAGCGGCCCCACCGCATCCAGACACAATGTCAACGCCGGTTACCACACAGACATGTTGCTGCTCTGACTTTGTTTGTTCTCCATGTGTTTCGGGGGTTTCCTCCGGGGTCTCCGGGTTCCTCTCTACATTCCCTATCAGTATGGTTTTGGAGTTAAAGTGTGAGCCCCAGTGGGGACAGCGATGGTGAGGAGTGTAACTCGCTGTGGCATTAATGGTGCTATACAAGTGAGGGAAATAGTCAGCTATAACCCTGTGACACCATTATTGGGCACGACCTGTGGGGCGTGCGCAGCCTGGAGCATGTGAAACCCTGTCACCTTATGTGAACGGCTTTTGCTAAGTGTCAGGAGCCCATCTCCCTCTCCCTTCACCCCTCGCCCCTGACCTGTGGACGCTGTGACCTGCAGATACCTGATATTCCGGGGGAAGGCTCCTAGGGAACCTCTGCAGGTTACATATGGCCACCGCCCTCTGGTCCTGCCGGCAGCTCAGCTTTAGGGGGTTGCTGCGGAGCGTGTCACAGAAGGGGCTGACGCTTTGCTTCCTATGAAGAGACGCCATTATATACACCATGTATGTGAGACCCCGATATGCACAGGACCCGTCTCTCACCGTCTGCTCCGCTCATCGATCCACGATTTGCAGCTTCTCATTACAAAGTCACATCCTTTCCGGCGCCCCCAGTCCAGCCTCTGCGCCATGCTGTAATCGGCCCGGTACCATCTGAGGAGAAATGAGAATAATATTGTGGAAAGTGGAGGCCGGTGTCAGGTGTGCCACGCCCGACGTCTGGCCACCACTGCACGTCCCTCCAGATCCCAGCCCTTGTTGGACGTTAGCACCGAGACCCTCAATCACACACACTTCACATCCGTAGACCCCACTCACCGGACGGAGGTCACGCCTGGTGGGATACATCAGGACTGTGTGTTTATGGCTGCAGCGAATAGTGCAGGCGGATGTGCAACTCCGTAGTGTGGCATCTGCATCACACATTGTACCACAACACAGAATACACCACTCCAACACCCACAATACACCGCACCACTCTACCACCCACACACACAGAACCACCCCAGACACCGCCCACACACAAACGTAGTGTCATCACAACCCCTGACATTTAAGACGGACACGTCCGTGGTAGACACTTGTGGTTTGCTTCCATTGAATGCACGCAGCTCCTGACAATGAGCGCAGCCATCCGGACACCAGTAATCTGTGGGAAACCATTACACTGGTGTGCACTTCTTACTGGTCACCGCTGTATGCAACAGTGCAGGATGCTGGACGGGTATCCCACCATACTCCGCCTGTAAGGAGGCCAAGAGGCCTCTCTCCGGTGAGCGGAGGACTCAGGAAACGTCTGCTGTATGAGGCAGGAGAGACCTCACAGCATTCAGTAAACTGAAGGAAGGTGCGTGTGTGAACAGAGCCTGAGGTCCAGACGGCACTGATCTTATGTGTATGGCTGGCCCGACAATCACAGGGGTCTCGACTGCATCCGGCCGGGTGAACCTCTCTCCATAGACGTGCAGGATCAGAATTTCTGGACGACTGGATGTCAGATTACAGGAATCGCAACAAGAGCTGGATGCATCATGACGAACATGACAAGAGCAGAAATGAATGAAGACATGACCAATCCCCACTTATAGTCAGTGCTCACCCCGTGTCCTCCATCAGTGCCAGCGTGATCCTGGAGAAGACCCTGTTCTGGGTGTGGGACCCCGTCATGGCTTCATTCTGTGGGTATATATTGAGGAGAGCAAATTAAGAAGTGGGAAAAATCTAGACTGGCCATTCTCCACAACTGCCAGTGTGCCCAGAGAGTGTCGGCCATCCTGCCTGCTGAGAGCTGTGGTTATATAACAGGCGGAGAGCCACAGATTGGTGACTGCTAGAGAGACCCCCCATAGGAGCCCCCCGCACCTCTAGCAGTCTCTTCTCCCAATGGTTCAGCTCTGTTCCGATGCCGCCCTGGTTCTCCAGCTCCATGCCCTCCAGGACCGGACAGTCAAAGTGATGGCGCACCTCCTCCTGAAACACACGACAATACGACCATAATACGACCACAAAACACAGAAGATAAGCAAAGACACCAGTATGATCAGGAGTTAGACTGGGAAAAATATTCAGCAAGGTCCTGTTGTCACCAGAGGGCGGAGGCCTCGGGCAGGGTCACAGTCGCCACCATAGGGCGGGGGCCTCGGGCAGGGTCAGAGTCGCCACCAGAGGGCGGGGGCCTTGGGCAGGGTCACAGTCGCCACCAGAGGGCGGGGGGCTCGGGCAGGGTCACAGTCGCCACCAGAGGGCGGGGGGCTCGGGCAGGGTCACAGTCGCCACCAGAGGGCGAGGGCCTCGGGCGGGGTCACAGTCGCCACCAGAGGGCGGGGGGCTCGGGCAGGGTCACAGTCGCCAAGGTACATAGGAAATAAAAATATCTACGAGAAGATAAATTCCTTTATTCCATTCCTTAGGAATTAAGATTAAAACATGATGTGCAGGTTACAGAGGAAGCGGGGAGAGGCAGAGGACGAATTCGCTCAAACAAATTGACAAACTAAAATGTTGTGTTTCTAAGAGGTGATACCCATTGTCTCTTTTAGATGAAGCACATAATCGGCTAGTGCAATGTCACATGCACAATTACTGTACTAAGAAAAACTAAGAATAACTAAGAGGATATAAATGAAATAAAACCAACCAAACCAACTGGGAAAAACGCATCAGCTCATCTCCAATGTCAAACCTCGTCCCATAGACGGAATCACACCCTCATCCATGAGACAACGCCGTCAC
Source organism: Dendrobates tinctorius (assembly GCF_039654945.1). Lineage (NCBI taxonomy): Eukaryota > Metazoa > Chordata > Amphibia > Anura > Dendrobatidae > Dendrobates > Dendrobates tinctorius. Next base: position 2,366,969 of record NW_027361849.1, on the reverse strand, counting down.
GCTGTAAGTACGGACAGGGACTTACAGAAAACACAATTACTACAACCTATCACACAAGCAATAATATAGGAGAGAGAACGCTTCATAATACATTACACAGAGGTAAAACACTGTAAAAGGTAATGATTAATGTGGCGGCTGGTTTCCCATCCTCACGCAACCATTAACCCTTTACACACTGGCTCCATAGTACAGAACGCTGTAAGTACGGACAGGGACTTACAGAAAACACAATTACTACAACCTATCACACAAGCAATAATATAGGAGAGAGAACGCTTCATAATACATTACACAGAGGTAAAACACTGTAAAAGGTAATGATTAATGTGGCGGCTGGTTTCCCATCCTCACGCAACCATTAACCCTTTACACACTGGCTCCATAGTACAGAAAGCTGCAGATTTTATTGATTCGTGGTGTATATATAAGACTTTGTCCTTGTATGTTTTATTATATTAGCAAAACCATCAAATGTAAGACATTGTGAACATTGTTGTTCAATCCAATCAGGGAAAGACTCTGAGACTTATTAAGCATCTGCAAGAACAGCACAATTCAGCCCCAGAAACCTTGCGCTTTGCAGTTTGGAAGTAGTTAATGATCCACCACAAGGTGCGACCATAACGGTATACTCCGCACACAGGAGGCCAAATGTGCAAACTGAAGCAGAAGCTCCCATTGGATTGAATGATACATCCAGTTCATTTTTCTCTGGATTTACGATGCAACTGTTAAAATAGAAGTTACAAGTAATTACTGCACTTTATAAAATAGCACAATGTATCTTTTCACTTTATTTCTGGCCCTTTATAAGGCCCGCTTCACATTTACACCATTTGTGGTCAGTTAAAATCCACCACAAAGTGAAAAAACGGATGCGTTTCCGTTGTGGCCCCAACGGATGCCACTGGACCCGTGAGAGGGGGGGGAAAAGAGAGGGGGGGGAAAAGAGAGGGGGGGGAAAAGAGAGGGGGGGGAAAAAGAGAGGGGGGGGGGAAAGAGAGGGGGGGGGGGAAAGAGAGGGGGGGGGGAAAGAGAGGGGGGGGGGGAAGAGAGGGGGGGAAAGAGAGGGGGGGGAAAGAGAGGGGGGAAAGAGAGGGGGGGGAAAGAGAGGGGGGGGAAAGAGAGGGGGGGAAAGAGAGGGGGGGAAAGAGAGGGGGGGGAGAGAGAGGGGGGAGAGAGAGGGGGGGAGAGAGAGGGGGGGGGAGAGAGAGGGGGGGGAAAAGAGAGGGGGGGGAAAGAGAGGGGGGGGAAAAGAGAGGGGGGGGGGAAAAGAGAGGGGGGGGGAAGAGAGGGGGGGGGAAAGAGAGGGGGGGGAAAAGAGAGGGGGGGGGAAAGAGAGGGGGGGGAAGAGAGGGGGGGAAGAGAGGGGGGGGAAGAGAGGGGGGAAAGGGAAAGAGAGAGGGAAAGAGGAAAGAGAGAGGGAAAGAGGAAAGAGAGAGGAAAGAGAGAGGGACGAGAAAGAGAGAGAGAGAAAGAGAGAGAGAGAGAGAGAGAAAGAGAGAGAGAGAAAGAGAGAGAGAGAGAAAGAGAGAGAGAGAGAGAAGAGAGAGAGAGAGAGAAAGAGAGAGAGAGAGAAAGAGAGAGAGAGAAAGAGAGAGAGAGAAAGAGAGAGAGAGAAAGAGAGAGAGAGAAAGAGAGAGAGAGAAAGAGAGAGAGAAAGAAGGAGAGAGAGAGAAAGAGAGAGAGAGAGAGAGAGAGAGAGAGAGAAAGAGAAAGGAGAGAGGAGAGAAAGAGAGAGAGAGAAAGAGAGAGAGAAAGAGAGGAGAGAGAAAGAGAAAGAGAGAGAGAGAGAGAGAGAGAGAGAGATAGAGAGAGAGAGAGAGAGAGAGAGAGAAAGAGAGAGAGAGAAAGAGAGAGAGAAAGAGAGAGGAGAGAAGAGAGAGAGAAAGAGAGAGAGAGAGAGAGAGAGAGAGAGAGAAGAGAAGAGGCAAAGAGAGAGAGAGAGAGAAAGAGAAGAGAGAGAGAGAGAGAGAGAAAGAGAAAAAGAAGAGAGAGAAGGAGAAGAGACCGAGAGAAGAGAGAAGAGAAAGAGAAGAGAGAGAAAGAGAGGGAAAGAGAGAGAGAGAGAGAAAGAGAGAGAGAAGAGAAGAGAGAGAGAAGAGAAGAGAGAGAGAATTGAAGTTGCCAAGGGGGAAAGAGGATTGAAGAAAGAAGAAAGAAGAAAGAAGAAGAAGAAGAGAGAAAGAAGAGAAGTTAGAGAAGAGAGAGAGAAAGAAAGAGAGAGCGAGAAAGAGAGAGAGAGAAAGAGAGAGAGAGAAAGAGAGAATTGTTTTTTCTTCAGGCCGTTTCCCGAACGCTGTTGAGGGCTAAAATGCTTGGCAAAGGAAATCTACCGGGCATGCGCAATTGAAAATAGCGGTCTGCCACTAAAAAAAAAAAGTTTCATAATCCGTCTCCTCCGCCCGGGAGACGCTACAATTCAGGCGGATCCGTCAAAAAACAGAGGAAAACGGATGACCATCAGTCAAAATCCGCCGCTAATGCAAGTCTATGGGCGAATCCGTTTTTTCTGAAGCTGGCGGATTTTGACTGATGTCAAAAAACGGAAATGTGAAACAGGCCTTAGGGACCCGCTGAAGCGTTGATACACGAAACGGCCGTGGTCCTCTCTGCCGCCCGGAACCTGCACATCAGGCTTTAATCCTAACCCCAAGGAATGGGATAGGAGTTTTCACATTAATTCGAACCGGTGAGAGCCGCATCTTCTTTTCTTTAATATTGCACATTTAAGCATTTTAACACGGCTCGATCAGCCGCTGTGGCTCTACATACGGGACGTCATTCATCCTTCCGGGGAATGTTTATATGTTGACGGTGTTGCGATTGTTTTCTTTGAACAATGAGAAGATAATTTCGCTGTCAGTACCGGCTTTTCCTCATTATAAACAAAGGGGACACCTTCCAATAAATGAATGTTTATCCCTTTAATTCCACCGTCTTTGGGTCTCATGTACAGTGGGGAAAACAAGTATTTATTCGCCACCAATTGTACAAGTTCTCCCCCCTATAAAGATGAGAGCGGCCTGTAATTGACCTCATAGGTAGACCACAACTATGAGAGCCACAATGAGAAAACAAACCCAGAAAATCACCTTCTCTGATTTGCGAAGATTTATTTTTCACGGTGGAAAATAAGTATTTGGTCACCTAAAACCTGCAGGATTTCGGGCTCTCACAGACCTGTAACTTCTTCTGTAAGAGGCTCCTCTGTCCTCCACTCATTACCTGTAGTAATGGCTCCTGTTATCTGGTCTCAGACCCCAGGGGGCCTCCTGAGAACACACAGAATTGGAAACATTTCACACCTCTGATGCCTTTTGAAGAGCGACACCAAATTGCAGCCTGACACTATTTACTATGAGGAAGAAAGGTTACCCAGAGTGTTGAGAGAATTCATGTGTTCATTGGTAAATGGTTCTTGTCTCTCTCCGTTGTGAATTAGCGTGCACACTCTGAACACAAAATAATCACGTGCTGAGGACGTCACTCAGACTCCACAGGTCCTGCTGCCCTCGGTAAAGGCGCTCCTCTCAGTACCGCGGGACACTATTAGCCAGCGGTGTCACCGGCCATGACATCGCTGCTACCATACCCATGAACGGGCAGGACTGACCGTTTTACAGCCAGGAGTATCTTCCAATTGGGGAGCCTTTTCCCCCCGCAAGGATTGGATTACATTACCAAGTCTACAGGACCTCAACACCACAGAACTGCAATAAGGTAATGGGACTTTGCATTGACCAGAATAACGGATCACCACCTAGTATCAGCACATAAGTGTTTTATTCAGTAAGTGTATCTAGAATCTGCGCAGAACTATTTGAATATATACATTTACTAGACTGATTTTGGTAAAACTTGGGAATTAGTTTTTAATAAATTATAACAATTCATTTTAGTGTGAAAATCAGCTCGGATTTGCAGGATCTTCACCGTGCAGCGTCACATTAAGGTTACGGTTTCTCCTCATTGACTAGAGTAATACATTACGGCCTCCTAGAAATCCTCATTTTTTAAATAGAATCTGGAAATTATTCATATATTTAAACCTGAAAATCAGCGCAAAACAATTTATTTTATCTCATTGGTAAAGTAACCATAGTCCAGTCACAAACCAGGAGGCTGCTCCAGAAATCTGATCTCCCGGCTGAGCCTATAACTTGGGCACTACACAAAGAAAGTCACAGACTGAGGGACAGTCGATCTGATGTGATCCATTTCATATTTCTCCCTCCCTCAGGGAACAGAATGCCAGAATGCAAAGTTTAGACATTTATGTAAGTTTCTCCCTTTTATTTTATCACTGTTTTGCATATTTGTATGTCACTGTTTATTTCCATGTTTTTATATCCTTTTATTGTAAGCACTGTACCTTTTCTATTAAAGCTTAATAATAAGTCTGAACCTTGTTGCTCTACAGAATCCATAGCCTTAGAGTGTGCGCTCCTGGTGATTGGCTGACAGTAGTAGTATCTCCGGGACTCACCACCCGTGTTTGGTGAGTGGTGGCAGCGTGTATGAGCGAGGTGCGTGGTCTGTGTCCGGGTGTGATTTATGCTCCCACTGCAGCATGGGACAGAGGTTGAATGCTGGACTGAGTGAGAGGAGATGGATTAACCCTTGCAAGCGCAACCCCAAATCACGTGCTGAGAAGCGGGTACGTGACAGTCAGATGAAACCAAAGTAGAACTGTTTGGTAGAAACAAAACTCGTGTTTAGAGGAGACAGAATGCGGAGTTGCATCCAAACACTATACCTACTGTCAAGCATGGGGGTGTCAACATCTTGCTTTGGGGCTGTTTCTCTACAAAGACACCAAAACAACCGATCCGTGTACATGAAAGAATGAATGGGGCCATGTATCGTGAAATTTTGAGTGCAAACCTCCTTCCATCAGCAAGGGCACTGAAGATGAAACGTGGATGGGTCTTTCAGAATGACATTGATCCCAAGCACATCGCCAGGGCAACGAAGGAGTGGCTTCATAAGAAGCATATGGAGGTCCTGGAGTGGCCTAGCCAGTCTCCAGATCACAACTCCATAGAAAACCTTTGGAAGGATTTAAAAGTCTGTGTTGCCCAGCGACAGGCCCAAAACATCACTGCTATGGAGGAGATCTGCATGAAGGAATGGGTCAACATACCACCAACCGTGTGTGCCAACCTTGTGAAGACTTACAGAAAACGTCTGACCTCTGTCATTGCCAACAAAGGATATATAACAAAATATTGAGATGAACTTTTGTTAATGACCAAATACTTATTTTACACCATAATTTGGAAAATAAATCTTCCCAAATCAGACAAGGTGATTTTCTGGATTTGTTTTCTCATTTTGTCTCTCATAGTTGTGGTCGACCTATGATGTCAATTACAGGCCGCTCTCATCTTTATAAGGGGGAGAACATGCACAATTGGTGGCTGACTAAATACTTTTTTCCCCACTGTATGCCAATCTGGATAGTAACCTGTGAGACTACAGAGACCATTTCTTCACTTGCCCCCTGGGTCTGTGGGCCGTAGAGTGCTGCGTTATAGGAGTCACCCCTTCCATATGTGGTCTCCGCCATGGCTCATATTTGTAACGCACACTCACTGTGACCCTCGGAGTGACAAGCAGCTGGACGTTGTGTTGGACCGTCCTCGCTCCTCTGACCTCCCACGTCCTGGTCACGGTGCGGACCACCTTCTCTCCCCACTGGTAAACACCGAGGCTGCAATGAAGGGAGCCAGTAATATCACGTGCATCTCCGTCAGCGCAAGACAGGGCGGATGCTCACCTCTCATTGAAGACGGGCATACCATTCGTGTTCCTTGGGGTCAGGGGCTCCCCGTTATCATCATAGAACAGTGCAAAAAGTCCGGCGGAAAATCCCTGGAAAAAAGAAAACCGCACAGAAATCACGGACATCACCTAGATGAGCAAACTCTGCCATCACAGCAGCACATTCCCGGCGGCCGCCTCAGCAGCACAATGGCGCTACGTACCAGTGCATGGATGATCTCGTGCTTCACTGTGGATAACATGCCGGCAAACTCCTGAGGTTGGCTGGAGATCATGTTGGGGCACAGGTTGGCATATCCGGCAATGGGTCTACAAAGACGAGAAGTCTGATGTAGCAAGAATGACAATGAAGCCTCTAGATGTTGTGAGAGCAGGACTTAGATTTATCTATTCTGATTTGATCCTAGTTTATTTCTACATACAGTGGGGAAAAAAAGTATTTAGTCAGTCAGCAATAGTGCAAGTTCCACCACTTAAAAAGATGAGAGGCGTCTGTAATTTACATCATAGGTAGACCTCAACTATGGGAGACAAACTGAGAAAAAAATCCAGAAAATCACATTGTCTGTTTTTTTTTTTCATTTTATTTGCATATTATGGTGGAAAATAAGTATTTGGTCAGAAACAAGCAATCAAGATTTCTGGCTCTCACAGACCTGTAACTTCTTCTTTAAGAGTCTCCTCTTTCCTCCACTCATTACCTGTAGTAATGGCACCTGTTTAAACTTGTTATCAGTATAAAAAGACACCTGTGCACACCCTCAAACAGTCTGACTCCAAACTCCACTATGGTGAAGACCAAAGAGCTGTCAAAGGACACCAGAAACAAAATTGTAGCCCTGCACCAGGCTGGGAAGACTGAATCTGCAATAGCCAACCAGCTTGGAGTGAAGAAATCAACTGTGGGAGCAATAATTAGAAAATGGAAGACATACAAGACCACTGATAATCTCCCTCGATCTGGTGCTCCACGCAAAATCCCACCCCGTGGGGTCAGAATGATCACAAGAACGGTGAGCAAAAATCCCAGAACCACGCGGGGGGACCTAGTGAATGAACTGCAGAGAGCTGGGACCAATGTAACAAGGCCTACCATAAGTAACACACTACGCCACCATGGACTCAGATCCTGCAGTGCCAGACGTGTCCCACTGCTTAAGCCTGTACATGTCCGGGCCCGTCTGAAGTTTGCTAGAGAGCATTTGGATGATCCAGAGGAGATTTGGGAGAATGTCCTATGGTCTGATGAAACCAAACTGGAACTGTTTGGTAGAAACACAACTTGTCGTGTTTGGAGGAAAAAGAATACTGAGTTGCATCCATCAAACACCATACCTACTGTAAAGCATGGTGATGGAAACATCATGCTTTGGGGCTGTTTCTCTGCAAAGGGGCCAGGACGACTGATCCGGGTACATGAAAGAATGAATGGGGCCATGTATCGTGAGATTTTGAGTGCAAACCTCCTTCCATCAGCAAGGGCATTGAAGATGAAACGTGGCTGGGTCTTTCAACATGACAATGATCCAAAGCACACCGCCAGGGCAACGAAGGAGTGGCTTCGTAAGAAGCATTTCAAGGTCCTGGAGTGGCCTAGCCAGTCTCCAGATCTCAACCCTATAGAAAACCTTTGGAGGGAGTTGAAAGTCCGTGTTGCCAAGCGAAAAGCCAAAAACATCACTGCTCTAGAGGAGATCTGCATGGAGGAATGGGCCAACATACCAACAACAGTGTGTGGCAACCTTGTGAAGACTTACAGAAAACGTTTGACCTCTGTCATTGCCAACAAAGGATATATCACAAAGTATTGAGATGAAATTTTGTTTCTGACCAAATACTTATTTTCCACCATAATATGCATATAAAATGAAAAAAAAAAAAAGACAATGTGATTTTCTGGATTTTTTTTTCTCAGTTTGTCTCCCATACTTGAGGTCTACCTATGATGTAAATTACAGACGCCTCTCATCTTTTTAAGTGGTGGAACTTGCACTATTGCTGACTGACTAAATACTTTTTTTCCCCACTGTATATTTCTTTCCAAGATGGAGTCCATGATCAGATAAGGGGGCACAGGAACACCTTTGTGTAATGCACGTAGAAAAAAAATGGGAAAGTGAGAGACCGAAAACTTAGTGGAGGCAGTACGCCCCCTAGACCACAAGCTGGGTGCTAACAGTTAATTAGCCAATTAGACGTATGTCTGCTAATGCCGGCACATAGAGATCAGATGAGCCAATAATTAGGCATGAATACTAATAACCTATATATAGACTGACCGGATGATGTAATAAAGAGAGATCTGTTTGATGCTTAATGTATCAGCGTGTCTCTACCGCACACGTATTTGAATTTTATAATTTAATTTGGAGCGGGCACAACGTTTCAGAACGATCCACATTATACATGACAATGTACTGGACCGCTCACAATCCAGGACCCCTGTTCAGGCCGTGGTTTTCCTCCTTATTGTGCACATAGTAGATCAGTCTGAAGGCAGCAAAACCAATAAGGAAAGAAGAGACAGAAATGTAAACAAGGAGTAAAGAATCACATGTAAAACAACCCAGAAAGCTTAACCCTCAAATTCCTCATGTGCTCCCATTACGCTGTTGGCAGGTCTGCACTCCCTCAGCTTCTCTCCGCACCTCCAGCGTCTTGGATCAGTTCAGGTGCTGAGTGTTAGTTTGGGATGAGGTGGACACAAACACAATCTCCATTGGTTGCGGTCTGTGCAAGGTGGGGGCAGTTTCCTAAGCCGCGGCCCGAATCCCTCTCAGTCACATCAGCCTTATATACCCTGGACGTGTTTTATGGTGGGTCATGGATGTCGGTCGTTGGGTAATGCGCCATGTATGTGGAATAAATCACCCCCGGGGTCACCAGCAGAGCCTCCCATGCTTCACAGTGGGTGCGGAACATGGGAAACCATCCGCTCACCTCTGCTGCGTCTCATAATGACAAGGCAGCTGGTCGCAGACTCCTACCGTGTTGGGAGGTGCCTGCTACCTGATGTCTGTGCATCATTTATAACCGCTGTTATCTGAACAGCTCATAATCTGTGCCCTCTGAGGCTGGAAACTCTGATAAACTTATCCTCTGCAGCAGCGGTCTTTCTCCGTCATACTTTCCTGGGGCAGTCCTCATGAAAGCCAGTGTCATCATAAGTGATTGATGGTTTACCTGGTGGTCCTTGAAAATACCTTTAAAGTTCTAGCAAGTTTCCAGGTTGACTGACCTTCATAATAATAATTTTTATTATATAGTACCAACATATTAAGTAGCACTTTACAATCAAATGGAAACTGTCACCTCTTTTGGCCACTATAAGATGCGGCCGCTGCCTTTCAGGGCTGATATACACCATTCTATAATGCCATATATCTGCCCCCCGGTCTGACCTGTAAGATAAGAAAAATGAGCTTTATTATACTCACCCGGGGGCAGTTCGATGCTGTCCGGTCAGATGGGTGTTGCAGGTCCGGCACCTCGAGCTTGCATCGTCGCTCCCTGGCATCGCGCTCCTGCGCAGGCTTACTTATCTGCTCTGTTGAGGGCAGAGGAAAGTACTGCAGTGTGCAGGCACCGGGAAAGATCAGAGAGGTCAACAGGACAGATCAGTGCGCCTGCGCAGGAGCGCGATGCCCGAGAGCGATGAAGCAAGCAGGAGGGCGGCGTCGCAAGAACATGGGAGGTGCCGGACCTGCGACACCCTTCGGACCGGACCGCCCCTCCCCCCTGTGAGTATAATAAAACATATTTTTCTTATCTTTCAGGAGGTCGGACCGGGGACAGATACATGGCATTACAGAACGCTCTATATCAGCCCTGAAAGGCAGCGGCCGCATCTTATAGTGACCAAAAGAGGCGACAGGTTCCCTTTAAGCAATGTCTTAGTTGATCGCCTCTCACCATATTGCGAGTTAGTGCAGTTGTGGAGTCGGCTCAGCGCTGTATGTAGCTGTGCACCAACACTGCCGCTGCACAAAACCTGATGGTCTGAGAATTCACAATGATCTCTAGATGAGGCGACCTGATCATTGGAGCCATTCCAGGTGACGGCCTGATGAAGCTGGGGAGAGAAGCCATCGGGGTGTAAAGCTGTCATCAGTAAAGGGGGCACATGAGGAGTCTGAGGGTTGAAACAATCTGTAGTCTCAGAATTATTCACTCCTTTATGGCCAATGAGTTTACAATAGAGTCCCAATGGCTGTTACAACCTGCTACAAATGTGATGTATACACAAACGCCAACTTCTGTCTGCGTTCCTTAGGAATCATGGCTCAATTCCCATGGAAAATGGCTCCTGGTTCAGTGAATGGCCGCCTACATTAATGCATGGCAGGAGCTCGGCGATACCTACAGTGAGACACGACGGAGTCTCCACGGAACGATTCCCCTGCTGAAAGTGATGGAGCCTGGATTCAGACAAGGGAACACGATCAGGATCATCACAGATCAGTGCTAAAGCCATGAAAAACCTTTCTACGGACTAAAGACACATAGAATCCCGTAGCAAACAAAAAACCCAGGACTGAGGATCCCCTGCAACAGTGAGATCACAATTCCTACTCGCCGCTCCTCATCTCCAGAGGAGTAAGGACGAAGTTTAAAGTACAATTTACAAGCTTCTTTAAATATAAAAATCCCGTCCCTACCTCCCATTGAAAACCTGTCCAGGAGGGCAATTTTGGGTTCAAGCTGGTCCGGCCTACTCGCAGAGTCCCCCACAATAAGAGCCTGCAGCCGCTGAACCCTCAGAATGAAGGTCAGTCACCACCAGTGCCAACCTCTGCAGCTGCTCTGCCAGCACAGACGCGGGATCCTTGAACCCGGAAAAAGGAAAAAAAAAAACACCGAAAAAGCACACAGAAAAAAACAAAACAAAGTGTCAGGTTTTTTTTTGTTTTTTTTTAAAGTGTATGGTTGGTGTTAATGTCACACTGGGTGAAGGATATGTAAGTGCACAACAACAGGAAGAGGGAGCCCAAACACTAGGGAAGAGGGGAGTGGAGACCTCTAGGCAGATCTAAAATAACCCTGTCTGCCCTAGACATCCCTAAATAGGTTCTGCACCCATCACCCAGCAGGAACCTAATTCCTGCCTGACCCGAGCAACAGGCCCTACATAGGGAAGGGATGGGGTAAGCACTAGTCAGTCCCCACTAAAACAAAAAACACAGCACAGGTGTGTGATTAGTAGCAGAAGGTGGAGGTAACTGTTGGGTCCTAGAGAGAGAGAAGGATATCGCTCCATACAAGATGCAAAAATCAAGTAGGTGATTGAGCTAAATGTAAAGATCTTCTACAGCCGGATCCAGGATGACTGTCTATCTCACCTGACAGCACGGCAGGGGCTCGGCGATGCCTACAGTGGAGCACGGCGGGGGCTCGGCGATGCTGTGAAGCTGGAGAACTGCAGTGTGTGGAGGACAAGAACAGTTTTAGTCATTTATCAGGAAAGCCTAGGAGAGAACGTTGTGTCTTCTGTGTGGAGCTGAAGCTCAGATGTTATTGAACCTCCCACCAGGACAATGACCCCAAACTACTTATCAGTCTACGGATGCTTCGGCATCAGACGTCTTGGAAGATTCTGGAGCGCCATCATAGTCGCCTGATCTGAAAATCATTGGTGGGATGTGAAGATGGCGGCTGCAGCACACAAGAATATTAGCAACCGGGAGGCCATTGCCAGTGAGGACAGGCAAAAGATTCCTCAAAAATGCGTCCAGAAGATGGCGTCTGGCAATGCATCATGTCTGCAGCAGGTTATAACAGCCAGCAGGGCAGCAGACCCTTACCCTTCCTGCATGGACTGTATAAAGCTAAACATTGGGATCTGCCGACTTGCTCGCTCCCGTTAATGCCTGTCCGTACCTGTCCATTTCTGCTTCCAGCTGGCAGTAGGCAGCATACGCCACAATATTCTCCTGGCTGCATCTCTCCGTGGTGATCGCGCTGACATAGAGGATAAAGTCAGCATCTCGCACCCCTCCACTGTCTGGGGGTCCGGACGGCCCACAGTACTTGTTTTGGCACATCAAACATTGCTAGACCATAGTGGGAAATAATAATGGCGATCAGAGGCACCGGATATAGTACACAAGATACAGACACATCAGACAGTGTGTGCAGCAATCCGGGCGACCGACGCCTCAGGTCCGCAGCCCCGGAGGCAGCAATCCGGGCGACCGACGCCTCAGGTCCGCAGCCCCGGAGGCAGCAATCCGGGCGACCGACGCCTCAGGTCCGCAGCCCCGGAGGCAGCAATCCGGACGACCGACGCCTCAGGTCCGCAGCCCCGGAGGCAGCAATCCGGGCGACCGACGCCTCAGGTCCGCAGCCCCGGAGGCAGCAATCCGGGCGACCGACGCCTCAGGTCCGCAGCCCCGGAGGCAGCAATCCGGGCGACCGACGCCTCAGGTCCGCAGCCCCGGAGGCAGCAATCCGGGCGACCGACGCCTCAGGTCCGCAGCCCCGGAGGCAGCAATCCGGGCGACCGACGCCTCAGGTCCGCAGCCCCGGAGGCAGCAATCCGGGCGACCGACGCCTCAGGTCCGCAGCCCCGGAGGCAGCAATCCGGGCGACCGACGCCTCAGGTCCGCAGCCCCGGAGGCAGCAATCCGGGCGACCGACGCCTCAGGTCCGCAGCCCCGGAGGCAGCAATCCGGACGACCGACGCCTCAGGTCCGCAGCCCCGGAGGCAGCAATCCGGGCGACCGACGCCTCAGGTCCGCAGCCCCGGAGGCAGCAATCCGGGCGACCGACGCCTCAGGTCCGCAGCCCCGGAGGCAGCAATCCGGGCGACCGACGCCTCAGGTCCGCAGCCCCGGAGGCAGCAATCCGGGCGACCGACGCCTCAGGTCCGCAGCCCCGGAGGCAGCAATCCGGACGACCGACGCCTCAGGTCCGCAGCCCCGGAGGCAGCAATCCGGACGACCGACGCCTCAGGTCCGCAGCCCCGGAGGCAGCAATCCGGACGACCGACGCCTCAGGTCCGCAGCCCCGGAGGCAGCAATCCGGACGACCGACGCCTCAGGTCCGCAGCCCCGGAGGCAGCAATCCGGACGACCGACGCCTCAGGTCCGCAGCCCCGGAGGCAGCAATCCGGACGACCGACGCCTCAGGTCCGCAGCCCCGGAGGCAGCAATCCGGGCGACCGACGCCTCAGGTCCGCAGCCCCGGAGGCAGCAATCCGGGCGACCGACGCCTCAGGTCCGCAGCCCCGGAGGCAGCAATCCGGGCGACCGACGCCTCAGGTTCACAGCCCCGGAGGCAGCAATCCGGGCGACCGACGCCTCAGGTCCGCAGCCCCGGAGGCAGCAATCCGGGCGACCGACGCCTCAGGTCCGCAGCCCCGGAGGCAGCAATCCGGGCGACCGACGCCTCAGGTCCGCAGCCCCGGAGGCAGCAATCCGGGCGACCGACGCCTCAGGTCCGCAGCCCCGGAGGCAGCAATCCGGGCGACCGACGCCTCAGGTCCGCAGCCCCGGAGGCAGCAATCCGGGCGACCGACGCCTCAGGTCCGCAGCCCCGGAGGCAGCAATCCGGGCGACCGACGCCTCAGGTCCGCAGCCCCGGAGGCAGCAATCCGGATGTTCGGCGCCTTAGAACCGCAGCCCCGGAGGCAGTAATATGATCAAAAAAGACCCTGATCAGACAGAAGACCCTATGCTAAACCTGCGCTGCCTGCGGAGATCTCACTTTCCTTCAGTCCTGATACATCAGAGCTCACACTCGGTCACCCCCAGGACAGCCGGAGCTCACACATGACGCTACCTGTAGATGATCCTCAGGGACTATGACCGGTCCACACCGCGTGTGCTCAGCGCAGCCTTCATGGCAGAATCTCCGCGCATCCGCCGTCCTCCTCACATACTGATTCTTCACACATTGTCTGCAGAGGAACAAACAGGAGACTAGTGACGGGCGAACGAGTTACGCTTGGGTGTTATCCCAGGATCTTGTAGCGCGTGGAAACATCTGAGTCCCTGCGGTGACGGCCACCACGTATGTGGGGATTCACTAAGTCAGTCTCCACGTGTGGTGGCCGCCACCACAGATACTGGGATTACAACCGAGCGCGCTCACGTCATCTGCGCACGTTCGCTTATCACTAGAGAAGACGTCCAGTATAGATTATATACCATTGGGGTCAGTGCAGTAAAATATACAGTGGATATAAAAGTCCACACGTCCCTGTATGTAAATCATCCCACTAAGAGGAAACATATCAGGACTTTTCCCCTTTTAAAGGGAATCTGTCACCTCATTTTTGGCCTATAAGCTACGGCCACCGTCATCAGGGGCTTATCTGCAGCATTCTGTAATGCCGTATATCTGCCCCCGACGTAACCTGAAAGATAAAAAAAACGAGTTATATTATTCTCACCCCGGCATCCGGTCCGGCGCCTCCCATCTTCTAGCGATGACGTCCTCCTTCTTACTTCTGCCGCGGCTCCTGCGCAGGCGCACTACATCTGCCCTATTGAGGGCAGAGTAAAGTACTGCAGTGCGCAGGAGCCAGGAAAGGTCAGAGAGTTCCGGCGCCTGCGCACTGCAGTACTTTACTCTGCCCTCAACAGGACAGATCAGTACGCCTGCGCAGGAGCCGAGGGAGGAGGAGGACGTCATCGCTAGAAGATGGGAGGCACCGGACCGCGACACCCATCGGACCGGACCACCCTCGGGTGAGTATAATCTAACTCGTTTTTCTCCTCTTTCAGGTTACATCGGGGGCTTATCTACAGCATTACAGAATGCATTACAGAATGCTGGAGCGAAGCCCCTGATGGCGGTGGCCGCAGCTCATAGGCCAAAAATGATGAGGTGACAGATTCCCATTGGGGGGTGGGACGGCTTTTATGCTATTTTTTATCAAAACCAGTATTACTAAGAACCCCGATATATAAATGCACTTTTGTTTTTTTACTTATTTAGTAAGGCCGGCTTCACATTTGCGGTTGAGTCCACAGCGTTTGATGCGCATACATCTGCATGCGTCCTGCGTACCTATCTTTAACATGGTGTACTCAGGGACATGCGTTTGTATGCGTTCGGGGGTGTTTGCGTACGGTTTTGTCGTTTCGCGGTATGCGGCGGGGCGCAGCAAACGCATCCTGTTGCATTTTTTGCAGTGTCAAATATCCACAGCCATCTGCATGCGGATGACAGCGGATGACGTGCGTAAAAAAACGCATCACTGGCTATGGTAACGCAAGCGTAAGCAACCACGAGTATGCTTTGCGTACGCAAGAATTTACATAAGACCCGCGTGGCTTATATAAATTCAAAATTCATGCGCTTTTGCATGCATTTGCGGACGATACGCTGCGGACTCAACCGTAAATGTGAACCTAGCCTTAGAGCAGCTTTATGATCACTTTGCTTCTTGTAGGTTTCGTACGCATTTTAATGAAGACTGTCACTTCTCTTCCTCTCCAGTCTATAAAGCTCAGCCTTAAGGCCCTTTTACACTTAGCGATGCACCAGCGATCCGACCAGCGATCCGACGCGGTCAGGATCGCTGGTGCACCGCTAAATGATCGCTAGTGAGCTGTCACACAGGAAGATCTCACAGCAATGCAGCAGCGATACAGCGGACGATACTCACCTTTCACACACAGCGATCCTGACGTCCTCCCGCCCGGGTTCACGCATCGCTCGTCGTCACAGCAGGAAGCTGACGACGAGAAATGGAGCCGGACATTCTCGCGCGATCAGCGATAACCAGCGGGAGAGCCGGTCGGAGGTAAGTATCACACATAGCGATATCGCCATAACGTCACAAAACTGTTGACGTTCTAGCGATATCGCTATGTGTAAAACCCCCTTTACTCATTTCCCATATGTTAAACTGTGTAATTCGACTACTAAAAGACTTTTAAACGGTCAGCTATTTTTCCTGCTGCAATTCCATGTGAGAGAGGAGGAGGGAGGGGGGTGAATGCCGCCTCACTAGGGGCTTCAGGGATTTTAATATTTTCCATGACGTATGACCATACTATTAAAGGTAACTTAGCCCTGGTTTGATCACTGTCGATATTCCCAAACAGGGATGTGGACCATACTTGTTGCTTATTGACAAGTTTTTATCATGCTTATGTGGCCAGTTGTTTTCATATTGGGTAGATTCCTTTTAATTAATATGTATTAAAATGGCTAAGATTTATCTTTGCACTATGCTATATACTCCTGATCTACAGCGAAGTTGATAACACACTGCGGTCTGTCACATCGACTCCCGCTGTATCTTGCTTTTCTTTGCTGTGTTGTCAGCTGTTTACAGACCAGAAAATGTCATCAGAAGCGCTGGTAATGACGGCGGCCGAGCCCGGACTCCTAAATAACGAGGGGAAACATGATTTCCTTTATATCCACTGCATATATCAAAGGTGGGTGGGGGAGGGGCAGCACTTCATACATACACACACACGGTCAAAATTGTTGGTACCCCTCGTTTAATGACAGAGAAACCCGCAATGGTCACAGAAATAACTTGAATCTGACAAAAGTAATAATAAAATCAAAAATCTATGAAAATAAACGAAAGTCAGACATTGCACATATTATTCAGAAATGTAAGCTCCATGGGACTGTAGCCAAACTCCCTGGACGTGGCCGCAGGAGGAACATTGATGACAAATCAAAGAGATGGATAATACGAATGGTAACAAAAGAGCCCAGAAAAAGTTCTAAACAGATTAAAAGTTCGCTTCAAGCTCAAGAACATCAGTGTCAGATCGCACCATCCGTCATAGTATAAGCCAAAGTGAACTTCATGGGAGACGACCAAGGAGGACACCACTGTTGAAAAAAAATCATAAATAAGCCAGACTGGAATTTGCCAAACTACATGTTGACAAGCCACAAAGCTTCTGGGAGAATGTCCTATGGGCAGATGAGACAAAAATGGAACTTTTTGGCAAGGCACATCAGCTCTATGTTCACAGACTGAAAAATGAAGCATATCAAGAAAAGAACACTGTCCCTACTGTGAAACATGGAGGAGGCTCTGTTATGTTCTGGGGCTGCTTTGCTCGTCTGGCACAAGGTGTCTAGAATCTGTGCAGGGTACAATGAAATCTCAAGACTATCAAGGGATTCTAGAGAGAAATGTTCTGCCCAGTGTCAGAAAGCTTGGTCTCAGTCGCAGGTCATGGGTCTTGTAACAGGATAATGACCCAAAACACACAGCTAAAAACACCCATGAATGGCTAAGAGGAAAACATTGGACTATTCTGAAGTGGCCTTCTATGAGCCCTGACCTAAATCCTGTTGATCATCTTTGGAAAGAGCTGAAACATGCCGTCTGGAAAAGGCGACCTTCACACACAAGACAACGGGAGCAGTTTGCTCTTGAGGAGTGGCCAAAATACCTGTGAGAGGTGCGGAAGTCTCATTGACAGCTACAGGAATCGTTTGATTGCAGTGATTGCCTCAAAAGGTGCAACAAAATATTAAATTAAGGAACCATCATTTCTGTCCAGGCCGATTTCATGAGCTTTATTTTTTTCTGTGGACGCATTGGCTGAAAAGCAATGTCTGACTCTCACGTGTTCATTTTCATAGATTTTTGATTTATTATTACTTTTGTCAGATGGGGTTGTGGGTTTTTTCTGTCATTATATGAGGGGTACCAACAATTTTCACCACATGTGTATATACCCACAGCAGGACCCCCAGACATAGGTAATGGTGCCATTATATCTACACACACCGGCTCAGTAATATGGAGCTGCTGGGTCTCCGCACCTGGAACGTCTTCTGGAGATAGGAGATGGCTTGTGGGAAGAGCTTGTTCTGTGGAGACAACAGAGACCCTCACATGCTGCACAACCCAGGGGTCTCCCAGCTGTACCCTCACCCTCCCTGGAATATACAGAGGACAGACCTTTACCTCCCGGCAGAGGGGCCCGGCTCCCAACTACGCCGAGGGCACACCACTTCCAAAAAGAGCCACAAGACGTCAGGCTTTTTAGATTTTGTCAACATCAATCTAACGCCAGCCGCAGGCATCAGCACAGCGGGTAACGCGCCCCCCTCCTCCCCGGCACAGCGGGTAACGCGCCCCCCTCCTCCCCGGCACAGCGGGTAACGCGCCCCCCTCCTCCCCGGCACAGCGGGTAACGCGCCCCCCTCCTCCCCGGCACAGCGGGTAACGCGCCCCCCTCCTCCCCGGCACAGCGGGTAACGCGCCCCTCTCCTCCCCGGCACAGCGGGTAACGCGCCCCTCTCCTCCCCGGCACAGCGGGTAACGCGCCCCCCTCCTCCCCGGCACAGCGGGTAACGCGCCCCCCTCCTCTCCGGCACAGCGGGTAACGCGCCCCCCTCCTCCCCGGCACAGCGGGTAACGCGCCCCCCTCCTCCCCGGCACAGCGGGTAACGCGCCCCCCTCCTCCCCGGCACAGCGGGTAACGCGCCCCCCTCCTCCCCGGCACAGCGGGTAACGCGCCCCCTCCTCCTCGGGTACGGTGGGAAACTCCTGTACTCACTTTGACGAGCCGTCTCTTCGCTGGAATCAGGCTACAAGCAGAAAGAGAAATGCTGTCAGCGCCATCTGCAGATCTCAACCCTCATCATCCAGGGAAACCCCAGCACAGGACATAAATATTCCAAGGACAGAGCCCCCCAATCATCTGCCACGTACAGTGCACAGGGGTCTCCATGCTGAGGGTCTGCAGAGCACAGACACTGATCCATCAGGACATGGAGCCATCATCTCAGCCGTCTCCCTCAGTGACAGCACTCTGCAGACCGCGTGAACAATGAAGATGAGGAGCACGAGATATAAACGCCCGTCACCCTCATCATCCTCACAATCTGCGCACGGCCTGAGGCAGATGTGGGACATATAAGGGGCACATGGGTTTGGGGGGCTGAGCTGGAATGTAGCAGATGACTTTGTACTGGGAATTCTGGATACCCCGCGCGCCTCCTGATATCACCGGTGGGTGACGAGTACGGCTCAGAAGGCGCATCAGGGTGGGAACATGGTGGCCGACCCCGACCCGGCAACTCCAGCCCCGGCCCACACTCACTCGTCCACGCTGCCGTCATACACGATCTTCATCCGCAGCCGCTCGTCCGCTTGTCTCCTGAACACGTGATTCACCTTCTGATGAACCTTGTACACGACCTGGAGACACAGAACCAACGCCATCAGCCCCAGAGACCCCCGACACTCACTGCTGGGGGCGGCCTGCTACCTATGGCTGACAGACAGTGGCTGGGGGTACTGATGGCTGGAGGACAGTATCAAGAGGGTCTGCAAGGCCAGAGGACAGTGTCGTGGGGAGTATTGGGGGGTCTGTACGGCCGGTGGGGAGTATTGGGGGGTCTGTACGGCCGGTGGGGAGTATTGGGGGGTCTGTACGGCCGGTGGGGAGTATTGGGGGGGTCTGTACGGCCGGTGGGGAGTATTGGGGGGGTCTGTACGGCCGGTGGGGAGTATTGGGGGGTCTGTACGGCCGGTGGGGAGTATTGGGGGGGTCTGTACGGCCGGTGGGGAGTATTGGGGGGGTCTGTACGGCCGGTGGGGAGTATTGGGGGGTCTGTACGGCCGGTGGGGAGTATTGGGGGGGTCTGTACGGCCGGTGGGGAGTATTGGGGGGTCTGTACGGCCGGTGGGGAGTATTGGGGGGGTCTGTACGGCCGGTGGGGAGTATTGGGGGGTCTGTACGGCCGGTGGGGAGTATTGGGGGGGTCTGTACGGCCGGTGGGGAGTATTGGGGGGTCTGTACGGCCGGTGGGGAGTATTGGGGGGGTCTGTACGGCCGGTGGGGAGTATTGGGGGGGTCTGTACGGCCGGTGGGGAGTATTGGGGGGGTCTGTACGGCCGGTGGGGAGTATTGGGGGGGTCTGTACGGCCAGTGGGGAGTATTGGGGGGGTCTGTACGGCCGGTGGGGAGTATTGGGGGGGTCTGTACGGCCGGTGGGGGATTTGGGGGGTCTGTACGGCCGGTGGGGAGTATTGGGGGGTCTGTACGGCCGGTGGGGAGTATTGGGGGGTCTGTACGGCCGGTGGGGAGTATTGGGGGGGTCTGTACGGCCGGTGGGGAGTATTGGGGGGGTCTGTACGGCCGGTGGGGAGTATTGGGGGGTCTGTACGGCCGGTGGGGAGTATTGGGGGGTCTGTACGGCCGGTGGGGAGTATTGGGGGGTCTGTACGGCCGGTGGGGAGTATTGGAGGGTCTGTACGGCCGGTGAGGAGTATTGGGGGTCTGTACGGCCGGTGGGGAGTATGGGGGGTCTGTACGGCCGGTGGGGAGTATGGGGGGTCTGTACGGCCGGTGGGGAGTATTGGGGGTCTGTACGGCCGGTGGGGAGTATTGGGGGGTCTGTACGGCCGGTGGGGAGGTCTGTACGGCCGGTGGGGAGTATTGGGGGGTCCCGGCCCCTGTACAGTCAGTTTCGGGGTCCCTCACCTCCTCAGGAGCCGGGATCCGGTGACGGCAGACGCTGGAGGCCGGTGCGGGGCAGGACAGGATGAGCGCGGCCGCCAGGGTGATGAGAGGAGCCCAGGAGCCGCGGGTCTCTCTCCTCGGGGATCCTCCGGCTTTAGCCGCCATGTTACCCCATCAAACAGCTGTTACCGGGGCGACGTGACGTCACCGAGCACTTCCGGCATCACGTGGGTGGTTTCTATAGTGACGACAGGCGCGGAAATCAGAGACCGTGAGTGAGGTGACGTCCCTACCGGGGTGTGCGCACTGCGGCTGCGCAGCCTGAGGGCGGCCGGAGCAGAGAGCAGGGGGAGGACTGGACCCGGCGCGCCCTCTAGTGGAGCGAAATCTCATCTGTGCAGTGAGAGGAAAACCGGGATAAAGGCTGCGACACAAGATGGACGTGAGCGGAACCGGAGCCCCCAGGAGAGCGGCGACACCTGAACCCGGAGCCCCCAGGAGAGCGGCGACACCCAACCCCGGAGCCCCCAGGAGAGCGGCGACACCTGAACCCGGAGCCCCCAGGAGAGCAGCGAAACCCGACCCCGGAGCCCCCAGGAGAGCGGCGAAACCTGAACCCGGAGCCCCCAGGAGAGCGGCGAAACCCAACCCCGGAGCCCCCAGGAGAGCGACGAAACCCGACCCCGGAGCCCGCAGGAGAGCGGCGAAACCTGAACCCGGAGCCCCCAGGAGAGCAGCGAAACCTGAACCCGGAGCCCCCAGGAGAGCAGCGAAACCTGAACCCGGAGCCCCCAGGAGAGCAGCGAAACCTGAACCCGGAGCCCCCAGGAGAGCAGCGAAACCCAACCCCGGAGCCCCCAGGAGAGCGGCGACACCTGAACCCGGAGCCCCCAGGAGAGCAGCGAAACCCGACCCCGGAGCCCCCAGGAGAGCGGCGAAACCTGAACCCGGAGCCCCCAGGAGAGCGGCGAAACCCAACCCCGGAGCCCCCAGGAGAGCGACGAAACCCGACCCCGGAGCCCGCAGGAGAGCGGCGAAACCTGAACCCGGAGCCCCCAGGAGAGCAGCGAAACCTGAACCCGGAGCCCCCAGGAGAGCAGCGAAACCTGAACCCGGAGCCCGCAGGAGAGCGGCGAAACCAACAACGAGCCCCCAGGAGAGCAGCGAAACCTGAACCCGGAGCCCGCAGGAGAGCGGCGAAACCTGACCCCGGAGCCCCCAGGAGAGCGACGAAACCCGACCCCGGAGCCCGCAGGAGAGCGGCGAAACCCGACCCCGGAGCCCGCAGGAGAGCGGCGAAACCTGAACCCGGAGCCCCCAGGAGAGCGACGAAACCCGACCCCGAAGCCCGCAGGAGAGCGGCGAAACCCGACCCCGGAGCCCGCAGGAGAGCGGCGAAACCCAACCCCGGAGCCCCCAGGAGAGCGGCGAAACCCGACCCCGGAGCCCCCAGGAGAGTGGCGAAACCAACAACGAGCCCCCAGGAGAGCGGCAAAACCTGAACCCGGAGCCCCCAGGAGAGCGGCGAAACGCGACCCGAGAGCCCCCAGGAGAGCGGCGAAACCCGACCCCGGAGCCCCCAGGAGAGCGACAAAACCCGACCCCGAAGCCCCCAGGAGAGCGACGAAACCCGACCCCGGAGCCCGCAGGAGAGCGGCGAAACCTGAACCCGGAGCCCCCAGGAGAGCAGCGAAACCCGACCCCGGAGCCCCCAGGAGAGCGACAAAACCCGACCCCGGAGCCCCCAGGGGAGCGACGAAACCCGACCCCGAAGCCCCCAGGAGAGCGACAAAAACCCGACCCCGGAGCCCGCAGGAGATCAACTAAACCCGACCCCGGAGCCCCCAGGAGAGCGGCGAAACCCGACCCCGGAGCCCCCAGGAGAGCGGCGAAACCCGACCCCGGAGCCCTCAGGAGAGCGACGAAATCGACCCCTGAGCCCCCAGGAGAGCGGCGAAACCTGACCCCGGGAGCCCTCAGGAGAACGGCGAAACCCGACCCCGGGAACCTCTAGAGGAGTGGCAAAACCCGACCCCGGGAGCCCCCTGGAGAGCGGCGAAACCCGACCCCGGGAACCTCTAGAGGAGTGGCGAAACCCGACCCCGGGAGCCCCCTGGAGAGCGGCGAAACCCGACCCCGGAGCCCGCAGGAGAGCGGCAAAACCAGATCCCGGAGCCCGCAGGAGAGCGGCGAAACCAACAACGAGCCCCCAGGAGAGCGACGAAACCTGAACCCAGAGCCCCCAGGAGAGCGGCGAAACCCGACCCCGGAGCCCCCAGGAGAGCGGCGAAACCAACAACGAGCCCCCAGGAGAGCGACGAAACCTGAACCCGGAGCCCCCTGGAGAGCGACGAAACCCGACCCCAGAGCCCCCAGGAGAGCGGCGAAACCTGAACCCGGAGCCCCCAGGAGAGCGACGAAACCCGACCCGGGAGCCCCCAGGAGAGCGGCGAAACCTGAACCCGGAGCCCCCAGGAGAGCGACGAAACCCGACCCCAGAGCCCCCAGGAGAGCGGCGAAACCTGAACCCGGAGCCCCCCAGGAGAGCGGCGAAACCCGACCCCGGGAGCCCCCCAGGAGAGCGGCGAAACCTGACCCCGGGAGCCCCCCAGGAGAGCGGCGAAACCTGACCCCGGGAGCCCCAAGGAGAGCGGCAAAACCTGACCCCGGGAGCCCCAAGGAGAGCGGCAAAACCCGACCCCGGGAGCCCCCAGGAGAGCGACAAAACCCGACAGGAGGAATAGGGACACTTAGGATTGGGATTTTCTTTGGAATTATCTGGGATGAGAGGGCACACAGCTGTGGGTGTTCAGAGACACATGAGGGGGCTATTTAAAGGGTTTGACCCAACGCTTACATACCTCCTGATGAAACGGCAGAGGCGGTGAAACGCGCGTCGGGGTGCGTCACGGGTTCACAGCCAGGCAACAGCATGACTACAGGTATATGGACTATTTGATCTTTGCCTTATTATTTGGTCATTTTACATCCTATGGGGGTGATAAGATCTTCCTTGATCTGGGAGGTCTTTAACATTTGGTGAATGATAATATTTTTCTCACCAGTGTAAATTATGTTATTCCTACATTTTTCCCTGGGATGTAATATAAGGATTCACATGTATCTTTGCTGGTTCAGCCTATGGTTGTGACCCTATGCAATTCTGTCTATCACATAGCTTTTCTACATATTCAGGTGAGGTATTTACCTCCTTACATGTGCTTTGTTATGTACATATTTTATTACGGTGTGATTTTGTACTATTGAAATAAATTTTGTATTTTTTGGATTCTTGTCCTTTTGTGTTCTCTTTTGGTATTATGGTTTGCTGTTGTGTGGCTTCTGTCTTGGTTGTATATTATGTCTTGTGGTTTCCGATCTACCATGCCAGGATTTGTACTGTATAAATCATCTCTGATACTAGTTTTGAAATATTGGATCCCGTTGCCTCTTTTGTTGGACTCTACTTGAATATATAACCTACAGTTTGAGGCGGAAAATAAAACTAAAACAATATAGTTGCATAAGTCTGTGAACCCTCTTGAAATCAGAGCTGAGGTTTTGCTCAGAATCACCAAATCACATTTCCCCTCATGTTACGTAGTAGTCAGCGCCCGGCAGCTGTCACAAACAGCAATTCCGATTAGCCCCAGAAAAAGTGTCGCTCCCCAGGGAGGATTTTCCTGAATTTCTGGTCCGTTAACAGCTGACAACACAGCAAAGGATCTGATTATGGAAAGTTGTCATTCAGGAGGAGACAAAAACATCTCCCTCAAAACTAATGAAAAGAGAACAAAATTGTCCCTGGAGGCTGCAAGATGTTGACAGCAACATTAAAGGAGTTGCAAGAATCTCTGGCCAGTCCTGACTGTGTCCTGCATGTGACCACAATCTCCCACATTCTTCATATGTCGGGGTAACACTGAGCCTTTTCTTACAAAGAAAAACATCCAGGCCCTCGATGTGTTAAGAAAACCTCCATTGTGTCGGCCAGAAGCATGAAACAAATTCTGCCTGATGAGACCGAGGAGGAACCTAAATCCCAGAAGGTATAATGCTGACACCGGTCATCTCCAGGAGACCCCCATCCCCACAGTGAGGCATGGCGGGGGCAGCATTATGCTCTGCCAATTTAATGGAGGGGGACGGGATTATGAGACAATTTTACATCACAGCCTTCTGGCCTCTGCTAAAAAGCTGATTATGAGGTGGAATCTAACCTCTCAGCGAAAACGACCCTAAGAGGCATCCAAATCACTGTACACAGGAGATGTCCCCGCAATCTGTGGTGTCCTGAAGAGGGCGCTGTACACAGGAGATGTCCCCGCAATCTGTGCTGTCCTGAAGAGGGCGCCGTACACTGGAGATGCCCCTGCAATCTGTGGTGTCCTGAAGAGGGCGCCGTACACAGATGTCCCCGCAATCTGTGGTGACCTGAAGAGGGCGCTGTACACAGGAGATGTCCCCGCAATCTGTGGTGTCCTGAAGAGGGCGCCGTACACAGGAGATGTCCCCGCAATCTGTGCTGTCCTGAAGAGGGCGCCGTACACAGGAGATGTCCCTGCAATCTGTGGTGTCCTGAAGAGGGCGCCGTACACAGGAGATGTCCCCGCAATCTGTGGTGTCCTGAAGAGGGCGCTGTACACAGGAGATGTCCCCTCAATCTGTGGTGTCCTGAAGAGGGCGCCGTACACAGGAGATGTCCCCGCAATCTGTGGTGTCCTGAAGAGGGCGCTGTACACAGGAGATGTCATAGAATTGTAGAGTTGGAAGGGACCTCCTGGGCCATCTGGTCCAACCCCCTGCTCAAAGCAGGATCCGCCAAATCATCCCAGCCAGATGTCTGTCCAGCCTCTGTTTGAAGACTTCCATTGAAGGAGAACTCACCACTTCTCGTGGCAGCCTGTTCCACTCATTGATCACTCTAACTGTCAAAAAGTTTTTTCTAATATCTAATCTGTGTCTCCTCCCATTCAGTTTCATCCCATTGCTTCTAGTCTTTCCTTGTGCAAATGAGAATAAAGTTGATCCTTCTACAATGTGACAGCCCTTTAGATATTTGTAGACAGCTATTAAGTCTCCTCTCAGTCTTCTCTTTTGCAAACTAAACATTCCCAAATCCTGCAACCTTTCCTCATAAGACAGGGTTTGCAGACCGGTCACCATTCTGGTCGCTCTTTTCTGAACTTGCTCCAGTTTGTTGATGTCTTTTTTAAAATGTGGTGCCCAAAACTGGACACAATATTCCAGATGAGGTCTGACCAAAGAGGAGTAGAGGGAAATAATGACTTCACGTGATCTAGACTGTATGCTTCTGTTAATACATCCTAGAATTGCATTTGCCTTTTTTGCTGCTGCATCACACTGTTGACTCATATTCAGTCTGTGATCTATTAGTATACCCAAGTCTTTTTCACATGTGCTGTCACTTAGCCCTATTCCTCCCATTCTATATATGATTTTTTCATTTTTATTGCCCAGATGTAGTACTTTGCATTTCTCCCTGTTAAAAACCATTCTGTTAGTTGCTGCCCACTTCTCCAGTTTATTTAAATCTTTTTGAATCCTCTCTCTCTCTTCTCTAGTATTAGCTATCCCTCCTAGCTTTGTGTCATCAGCAAATTTAATCAGTTTACCCTCAATTCCTTCATCTAAATCATTGATAAAGATGTTGAACAATACAGGGCCCAGGACAATCTGTGGTGTCCTGAAGAGGGCGCCGTACACAGGAGATGTCCCCGCAATCTGTGGTGACCTGAAGAGGGCGCCGTACACAGGAGATGTCCCCGCAATCTGTGGTGACCTGAAGAGGGCGCCGTACACAGGAGATGTCCCCGCAATCTGTGGTGTCCTGAAGAGGTGACCGTGAGGAAATCTCCAGAGTGAAATCTTTGCTCAAGAGGTGTCAGTATGATAGGCACACATCTTTGGTTTTTGAGAGGGACTTCGGGAAGTACCGCTCGCCCGACCCTTCCAGAAACTGTAAGATGTCAGTGAATTGTAAGATGGTGACAGGACTGATCGACAGTACGGGGTCCCTGAACAGATCCAAATCAGGGATCCTGGAGGTGGTCAGATCCTTCTACTCACACCTCTTGGAAAAGAAGGATCTGGATCGGGACAGGATGTCGGCTTTCCTGGCTGAAGCCGTCCCTGAGCCAGGGGGTGACCCCTCTCTTGGTGTTTTGGCAGAAGAAATCAGGGAAGAGGAAGTGAGACTGGCCATTGATGGGCTTCGGCCCAAGAAATCGCCAGGTCCGGATGGCTTAACATCCGAGTTCTATAAGACTTTTAGGGACTCCTTGGTCCCCCTCTTGACAGGGGTCTTTAATGAGTGTCTCTCCTCGGGCACTCTTCCCGACTTAATGAGGAAGTCAGCCCTCATTATTCTGTCAAAGGGTAAGGATCCGTCCCGTATCGAGAATTGGCGTCCCATAGCGCTTCTCAATACGGACCGGAAGGTTCTGGCCAAGGTGCTGTTTAATCGGCTGGTGAAGTTTGCACCCCGGCTCCTTTCAGGGGCCCAGCATTGCTTTGTTCCAGGCCGCAGTACTTTTAGTGCTGTGCTCGGTGTCCGAGAGGCAGTGGAGCAGGGTAGGGCAGGTCACTGGAAGGGGCACTTGCTGTCATTAGATCAAGCGAAAGCCTTTGACCGGGTCAACCACGAGTACCTCTGGTCCGTCCTTTTGAGGTATGGTCTGCCTGGGAGGTTTGTAAAATGGTTAGTGTGATATACAAAGTCTGAGAAGTATGAGGTTTTTTCCTGTAAAAGATGTTGTTTTCTTTTAAATATTGAGATATGTGCCTAGGAATCTCCCCCCCCCTTCCTCGGTTATAATTGTACCCTGAAGCAGCTAGCACTGAAATCTGATCCCGGTTACTCCCTCTGTAGGATCAGGAATGTTAATTAGCTAGGACACTTCTTGTCATACCATTTGGCTCCTCGCCAGAGCTGAAAGAAAAAAAGTGCGGGATGGTTCTTTGTTTGAAACAAAGAGGTTTGAATAAAACTATGAGAGATTGCCCTGCGAAAACCATATACCCTAGAGATATAAAAATCACATTTTTGTAATCCGGGCGGTCACAGCGTCGCTGCCGTGGTTCTTGCGAAGCCTAATCCTTTCAGAACCTGAGATATGCGTTCCAGCTAAACGGTGTATCAGAACTACTGCATATTTGGTCTTGAATTATTGTACTCAACAAATCACAACCAATGATGCCCTATATGTGTCTGTGCGGGCTGCCCCCACGGAGTTATGATTAGTATACGTTTTCTAGTGTAATTCTAAATCCAAAAGGGAGAGGTGGGATTAACCCAGCATGCATCTCTCCGTGATGTCACATAGCAAGTCTATAAAGCATTCCCTGGACAAAACCAGAGCAGAACAGCTCAAGTCGTCGTGCTAGAAAGACCCGCAGATGAGCGGAGACGTGCAGCTCCACCTCCACCCCCCTTAAAGCCACATGGGATGCCAACTGACCACATGTGAGTGTGACTTTCTATCCTTTTAATCTTTTTATTTTATATCTGTACTGTACATATTTTATGTCTCAATTTTATAGCAACTTTTATCTGTAATCACTGTCCTCTTTCGGAAAATAAATGAAATAATTATTTAGATCTGTCTCCATGCTCTAAGAATCGAACTATACGCCTTTGATAGATAATCGCTACTAATTCAAGGGGTTTGCCACGGACCCTCTTAATTTAACACTGTGAATTAAGTAACCGTGACTGGTGGCAGCGCGTTGTGTACGGCTATTGCGGCTTGCTGGCAGTCTAGAAGGGTCTTATATTGCTGAATGAGGGGCTGCGGCCACAGCATTGATAATTCCCTTACTGCAGAAGCCTAATTGCCGGTTCACAACAGGCAGCCCGTCCGGCGACTAATTATCCTAGGTGCAGTTCCCTGACTGACCTGAGGGTAAGGGGGGCGCCGGAGAGCTGCGAGTTCCAAAGTGGAACTGAGAAAGTGGGATATACATAAATCCCCGCAGTACTTGGAAGATTGATAGCAGTGGTGGGGCATCCAAATTAAACTCCCCCTGCGGCAAATTGTAGAGCGAGAGTAGCTTGCTGGATATTTTGGTCACATGGTGCCAGTGGTGGGATAACTAAGATAAGCCCCAACTGTGCCTGTGATAGCCGTGTGCCGGCAGTGTGTCTCGTCCCTCCGTCCGCTGATACACCCGTGTCAGTGGTGGGACTGTGACATAGTGGTGACACAGGGTCCGCTGTCCGTCGCGTTTTGGCGGCAGCGGGACCCCCGTCAGTCGCCCGTATTTGGACGAACGGCGGTGGGCCGTTCGTCACATATTGGTGGCAGAGCGGTGGGATAATCCTAGAGCATTAGTGATTTGGTTTGAGCAATCATTCCTCTCACTAAAAACCTGCACGGTTCCTGCGGGAATCCTGCATCATAGGTTTTGGAGAACAGACTCAGTGGTTACTAGTCCTGAGACATTAGTGCCTACTTGCAAGTATTCCCTCCCTTTTTCTCCATTTTTCTTTTCTGTCTTTTATTTGGCAACCATGGCGGCAAGAGGAGAACCTTGGTACAAACGGCAGACAAAGGAAGTTCTTGCTGGGTTATGCACGTACCAAGGCCTTGAAGCCACGAACAAAACCAGAGCTCAAATGATCGCGGATCTAGTGCAGCTGGACAACGACCAGAATCCAGCGAGCGCAGAAGTTGGCCCAAGTGGCAATGGGGCTGCAGCAGAAGCTCCACTCCTGAGCGCTGGCCCCCCATTCAACCAGAACGGGGTGGACCCCTATCTGCAAATGGCCTTGGACGAACTCCCCGCCGAAGACAGTGATGGGCGGGTGAGGCTGATCCAGCAATATCGGCAGGAGGCCCAAGCCGAGCGTAAAGCCCAGGCTGAGAGAGCTGAGCGCCGAGCGCCAGGCGCAGAGGGCCCATGAACTGGAGGTACTCCAGCGGGGTGGGAATGCCCCCACAGCCCGAAGCGGAGAGCCCAGCAGCCTCCAGACTCCTAAACCCCGGCCAGAGCATTTTCCCGTGATGGAAAAGGACGGGGACTTGGACACGTTTCTGCGAGCCTTTGAGAAAGCCTGGAGACAGTACCAGCTGCCTAGAGACCAATGGGCAAGGTGCTTGACCCCAGGGCTAAAAGGCAAAGCCCTGGAGGCATTTGCTTCTCTTCCGCCAGAAGCCGATGACGACTATGACGCCATAAAGCAGGCGCTGATCGCCAAATACCGGCTGACACCTGAGGTATACCGAAAGAAGTTCCGGCACCTCCAACGTGGCCCACATGATAGCTACAGTGATGTGGTGCAAGGACTCAGGACCCACTTTGACCAGTGGATCCATGGACTGTCCGTTGAATCCTTTGAGCAGCTACGGGACCTGATGATCAAAGACCAGTTCCTGCATCTCTGCCCAGCTGAGGTCCGACAGTTCATCCTGGACCGCGAACCAACGAACGCGGACAAAGCGGCGCAGATCGCCGACAACTACGAGGCCAACCGGAAGCCCGAGACGCGGAGGCCAGTCACCACCAGCTGGAAAGGGGGTAAGCCTGCAACCAACCCCAGTGCCCCAGCTAGCCGTCCCTCCGGAGGCCCAGTCCCTGTTGCCAACCACAGGCCGGCTACTGACAGTCGCCTGTGTCACCACTGCCAGCGGCCTGGTCACTTCTTTTACGCCTGTCCGAATAGGCCGAAGAACCCCCCAGCCAAGGCCCCCGGGCCCAACGCCTCTGTTCTTTTGGTGGGAGGTGTGGTTGGGAGGGCTGACGACAACGTTCAACCTGTTCAGGTGGGGGCCCGTCTTGCTACAGGCCTCAAGGACACCGGGGCTGAACGAACCCTCATCCGTCCTGGACTGGTGGCCCCTGAAGAGTTTGTTGAGGGGAAAACCCTGACTGTCACCGGGATTGGAGGCACCCATTGTCCCTTGCCAGTGGCACGAGTTTATCTCGATTGGGGTGCTGGGAGCGGGTTGAGGGAGGTGGGAGTGTCTGAAAACCTGCCCACTGATGTTTTATTGGGGACTGACTTGGGGCGGATGGTTGCATACTATGTCCCTGACACCCTTCCCCAAACTGATAATAAGGGTAACGTTAACCCTGATGATGATGATGATGACAGGAAACTGAATGTGTTACCTGCTAATGCCTTGATGAGTAATGATGCAACTAACAACCATTCCTTCCCCAGGTATGATGCTGATGCTGATGTGAATGTGCCAAAGCAAACTGATAACCATTCTTCTCCTAGGAAGGATGTTGATGATGTTGATGTATCTGTGCCGACTGAACCCGCTAACCCTTTCTTTGAAGCGGTAGATGTGTCCACAGGTACCGAAGTGCTCAGCCCCGTCACTCTGCGGAGTGAGACGGCTGAGGAACCCCTGGCAGGAGCAAGCAACGGTGCTCAAAGAAATGGGGAGGTGCATGGGGACCATGAGGAAGGTAATGCCATGCAGCTGACCAGTGCCACCGAGGAAGGTAACTGGCCCATAAGTAGCACTGCTCCTGAAGTGTTGGGGGTGGATGGGGAGGTAGAGCCCAGGGCAGCACCGGCTGGTGGGTCTGTAGAAATCCCCAGGGAGGCAGCATACATAGCAGCTGTCACACGCAGTCAGAGTGCCCATATCACAGGTAACGCACTGTCTTCTGGACCCTCTGCTGCTACAGGAGAGACTGAACCAGAGGTGAACCCAGAGCCGGTTCCAGAGGGTCCCAGTAAGGAAGGTACCCTGACGTCACTTCTGGCAGCCTCCAGCATGGAGTTCCAGGCTGCTCTGCACTCAGATGCCAGCCTGGAGAAATTGAGAGGTCTCGCCGAGACGCCCACCTCCGAGTCTGATAAGGAGAGGGTGTTCTGGGAACGAGGAAGGTTGTACCGGGAGACAGTACCCGGAGATCCTAAAAAGGAGTGGTTGAGGGAAAGACAGTTGGTCGTCCCCTATCAGTTCAGAACTGAGTTGTTGCGGATTGCCCATGAGATTCCACTCGCTGGACACTTGGGGATCAGCAAAACAAAGGCACGGCTGTCTCAACACTTCTATTGGCCCAAGATGGGGACAGATGTAACACACTACTGCCGCTCCTGTGCCACCTGTCAAAAAGTGGGTAAGGTGGGGCCTGCTCTTAAGGCTCTCCTTATTCCTTTGCCTTTCCAGAGAATCGCGGTGGACATTGTAGGACCGCTGTCCGTCCCCAGCAGCTCCGGAAAGCGCTACATTCTCACCGTGGTAGACTACGCTACCCGGTACCCAAAGGCAGTAGCTCTGTCTTCAACCAGGGCAGATAAGGTGGCTGACGCACTGGTGACCATCTTTTCAAGAGTAGGATTTCCCAGGGAGATGCTTACCGATCAAGGGCCCCAATTCATGTCTCGCCTAATGGAGGCTCTCTGTGCGAAAATGCAGGTGACGCACCTGGTATCGAGTCCGTATCACCCACAGACTAATGGTTTGTGTGAATGTTTCAACGGTACCCTCAAACAGATGCTCCGCATACTGGTTGAGACCCAAGGGCGCGACTGGGAGCGGTACCTCCCACACCTGCTGTTCGCTTACAGAGAAGTTCCGCAGGCCTCGACCGGGTTCTCCCCCTTCGAGCTCCTGTATGGCAGGCGAGTCCGGGGACCCCTTGGGTTGATAAGAGAATCCTGGGAAGATGAGCCAAACCCCACAGAAGTGTCCATCGTGGACTATGTCATGCGCTTCCGTGACAAGATGCAGACCTTGACGCAGTTGGTGCATGACAACATGACGCAGGCTCAGGCTGACCAGAAGCGCTGGTACGACCAGAACGCCCGGGAGCGGACCTACCAGGTGGGTCAAAAGGTGTTGGCACTGGTCCCTGTACCAACGGATAAGCTTCAGGCAGCCTGGGAAGGCCCGTACGTCGTCCACCAACAGCTCAACCCGGTCACCTACGTGGTCACGCTTGACCATGCTCGGGGTAGGCGCAAGGCCTTTCACGTCAACATGCTGAAGGCGCACTACGAACGTGAAGCTTGCGTCCTACCGGTCTGCAATCTGCTAGAGGATGGGGAGGAAGATCCCCTCCTGGACATGCTGGCCCAGGCCAAGGCCGATGGGTCCATTGAGGACATGGAGATAAGTGGTTCGCTAACCGTATCCCAGCGGTTGCAGTTGATGGCCACCCTGGAGCCCTTCCGGGTCGTGTTCACCAACCAACCGGGGAGGACGGAGTTAGCGGTTCATGAGGTGGACACCGGGAATCACGCCCCATTACGGCGAACACCCTATCGTATCTCTGAAGCGGTGCAACAAGTCATGCGCCAAGAGATCGATGAGATGTTAAGGCTGGGGGTGATTCGACGGTCAAAAAGCGTGTGGGCTTCACCTGTAGTCCTCGTGCCTAAAAAGGATCGAACCACGCCGTTCTGCGTGGACTACAGGGGGCTCAATGCCATCACAACCTCTGATGCCCACCCAATGCCGCGCATCGAGGATTTGCTTGAGCCGTTGTCGAAAGCCAAGTACATATCCATCATGGATTTGAGTCGGGGATACTGGCAGATTCCCCTGAGCCCTGAGGCGCAGGAGAAATCCGCCTTTATCACCCCCTTTGGACTGTACGAGTCCACGGTCATGTCCTTCGGCATGAAAAATGCCCCTGCCACTTTCCAGCGGATGGTCAACCACCTGCTTCGGGTACTGGAGGAGTACGCGGTGGCGTACTTAGACGATATTGCCGTCTTCAGTTCCACCTGGGAGGAACACCTTCAGCACCTCCAGGAGGTGCTCAAGCGTCTTCACCAGGCAGGCCTGACCATCAAGCCGGGGAAGTGCCAGATAGGCATGCACAAGGTCCACTACCTGGGGCACCGGGTAGGCGGGGGTTCCATGAGTCCGGAGCCAGAAAAAGTGGAAGCAATCGTATCCTGGCCCACCCCCAGGACCAAGAAACAGGTGAAGTCCTTCTTGGGCACTGCAGGGTACTATAGGCGGTTCGTACAGGACTATAGCGCCCTTGCCAAACCCTTGACTGACCTCACCAAGCAGAGGCTACCCCAAACAATCAACTGGACAGATGACTGTGAGGCGGCTTTCCAAGCTTTGAAAGCAGCCCTGTGCAACTCTCCAGTGTTGAGAGCAGTCGACAGCAGTCGCCCGTTTCTGGTACAGACCGACGCCAGCGAGTTTGGCCTCGGTGCTGTGCTTAGCCAGGTCGATTCGGGGGACCAAGAGCACCCCGTGTTGTATCTGAGCCGGAAACTTTTGCCGAGGGAAGTGGCATACTCGACCATCGAGAAGGAGTGTCTGGCCATGGTGTGGGCACTGCAGCGTTTGCAGCCCTACCTGTACGGGCGCGCCTTCACGGTGGTAACTGACCACAACCCTCTGAGCTGGTTGCACACAGTGTCCGGAACCAATGGAAGGTTGCTCCGCTGGAGCCTTGCCCTTCAACAGTACGACTTCACTGTAAAACACAGGAAGGGCAGTGAAAACGGCAATGCCGATGGGTTGTCCCGCCGGGGCGAACCCGCTGAGGTGCGCATGACCGATTACCAAGAGGTAATGCCTCCTTAGCGCCCTCTTAAGGGGGGAGGTGTGATATACAATGTCTGAGAAGTATGAGGTTTTTTCCTGTAAAAGATGTTGTTTTCTTTTAAATATTGAGATATGTGCCTAGGAATCTCCCCCCCCCCTTCCTCGGTTATAATTGTACCCTGAAGCAGCTAGCACTGAAATCTGATCCCGGTTACTCCCTCTGTAGGATCAGGAATGTTAATTAGCTAGGACACTTCTTGTCATACCATTTGGCTCCTCGCCAGAGCTAAAAGAAAAAAAGTGCGGGATGGTTCTTTGTTTGAAACAAAAAGGTTTGAATAAAACTATGAGAGATTGCCCTGCGAAAACCATATACCCTAGAGATATAAAAATCATATTTTTGTAATCCGGGCGGTCACAGCGTCGCTGCTGTGGTTCTTGCGAAGCCTAATCCTTTCAGAACCTGAGATATGTGTTCCAGCTAAACGGTGTATCAGAACTACTGCATATTTGGTCTTGAATTATTGTACTCAACAAATCACAACCAATGATGCGATATACATAAATCCCCGCAGTACTTGGAAGATTGATAGCAGTGGTGGGGCATCCAAATTAAACTCCCCCTGCGGCAAATTGTAGAGCGAGAGTAGCTTGCTGGATATTTTGGTCACATGGTGCCAGTGGTGGGATAACTAAGATAAGCCCCAACTGTGCCTGTGATAGCCGTGTGCCGGCAGTGTGTCTCGTCCCTCCGTCCGCTGACACACCCGTGTCAGTAGTGGGACTGTGACATAGTGGTGACACAGGGTCCGCTGTCCGTCGCGTTTTG
The DNA here is from genome assembly GCF_039654945.1 of Dendrobates tinctorius. Lineage (NCBI taxonomy): Eukaryota > Metazoa > Chordata > Amphibia > Anura > Dendrobatidae > Dendrobates > Dendrobates tinctorius. The sequence goes on along the minus strand of NW_027361849.1, from coordinate 2,332,446 downwards.
GTGGCAGCGGGACCCCCGTCAGTCGCCCGTATTTGGACGAACGGCGGTGGGCCGTTCGTCACAGTTAGAGATCTTGTACCAAGGGGCTGAGACTTTTCCGCTGGTGAACGGTTGGTCAGGTCGCCCTTTTGAGGTGGGTTCTGGTGTCCGTCAGGGCTGTCCGCTGAGCCCGCTTTTATACGTGTTTGCGATCGATCCCTTCCTAAGGAGGGTAGATCGTGGACCGTTGGCGGGAGTCGGGATGGACCAGACGGGCTCTGGGTCCTCTCTGAGGGTGGTGGCATATGCTGATGATGTTTCCCTTTTCGTGTCCTCGAGAGGGGAGGCGGATTGGGTCATGTCGGAGGTAGTGCGCTACTCGGAGGCATCCGGGTCCATGATGAACCGGGATAAGTGTGAAAGTCTCTGGCTGGGAGGGGGAGATCCCAGGTTTGATCTCCCGGACACCCTTCCAGGGCCCCAGGCCACCGCCAAAATTCTAGGCATCGAATTTGGCCCCGGGGATTACCCCCAGCAAAATTGGGAGGGCAGACTTAAGATCGCCGCCCAAAAGGTGGACCAATGGAAGGGTTGGTCTTTAACCCTGAGGGAAAGGGTTGCCCTGGCTAAAGGCTTTCTGCTACCTTTATTAATATACTTGGGCAGTGTGTGCATCTTGCTGGAACCTCTCTGGACACGGGTCTATAGCCTGTTCTTCCAATTGTTATGGGGGAATAGGCTTAACCTAATCAAGAGGGAGGTTACATACCATACGAGGAGACTAGGCGGGTTGCGTATGGTCAACCCGGTGGTGTTTCTAGTAAACACCTTTCTTAAGACTAACATCTCCAACCTCTGGCTAGAGAGGGCTCCTCCGTGGGTAGTCTCCTGCAAGGGTTGGCTTTGGCCTTTCTTCCAGGATTGGGAGACAGGAGGGCAGGTGAAGGACCTACGCACACCTCATGGGCATCTCCCGGCTTACGCTACCCCGGTTCTGAAGGTGATCCGCCGGTGGGGTCTGGGAATGTGTGAAATCAGGACCATGTCGAGGCAATGCCTTGACAGGAGGGTCCTGTTGACCCATTTCCAGAAGCCCCTGGCCCTTAAGGATTGCCCAGGCCGGGATCTGGAGGTCGGGCTGGGGCTTTTAAATTCTAAGCGGATCCCCATGAAGTTTTGGGACTTGACCTGGCGTTGCTTCCACGGGAGGCTGTATGTAAAGGATAACTTGAAGTGCAGGAAATCCGATGATCGGGGTTGTCCCCGTGAGGATTGTGGCGACGTGCTGGAAAGCATGGAGCACTTCCTGCTTCAGTGTCCCTTTAATGCAGAGGTGTACAACAGGGTGGGTGCTTCCATACGTTGGCCGCGGCTGGCGTCCCTCTCCTACGCTGAGTGGGCCTATGGAGCGTTCAGATCCGTGGGTGGTCGGGACCCGTGCACTTTATTCCTAGTCAGTGCAGCGGTTAGGTTCTACACTTGGAATGCACGGTGCCTAGTTTCGACGCGGAAAAAAACCCTCCCAAGGGATGAGGTGGTAGGAAACATCTTGGGTGACCTGGTGAAGGTCCGTTCTTTGGAGTTCGAAAGGTTGGGAGTGAGGAAGGCCTCTTGGCTTTGGAGAGGCCTCTCCTTTTAAAAATGCACTCAAGGGAGAGCTAGCTCCGTGTGAATGAGGGTAGGGATAGCATAAGTTTCACTGGGTGTGTTAGGGACAGAAGTAGGGGCAGATAGGGACAGGGAGGGACAGGCACTGAGGGACAGATAGAGAGTTAGTTATGTTAAGTTAGGTGGAGTAGGGACAGGAAGGGACAGATAGGGACAGTTTCTTTAGGGACAGAAGCAGGGACAGTCTTAGTTGTTGAGGGACAGGGTGAATGAGTTAGTGAGGGACGGGGCCTCGAGAACTCCTTTTCCTGGTGGTGAGCTAAAAGCATGCCACTCTAGTCTTTTGTTTTGGAAACATAGAGCATTAATGGATATTGGGCTTGCAGGCACTGAACTTGGGCCTGTAAGAAACGTTTTGAAGGGTATGGTGTATTTAGTAATTAATTATATTTAATTGGTGTTATATTGTATTATGTATTGTATGTTATTATGTGTTGTGTATGTGTTATTATTTTCTTTTAGTTAGAGGGCATGGGAGGGTATAGTGAGGTTGGGAGGGGGGTGAATGGGGGAGGTGAGAATGGAAAAATCAAAGGACCCCAAGTCAAGGGAAGTGGCAAGTGGAGATATACCATGGACCATGGAGGAAAAAGGCATGCTGGAGCACATCGGAGGCAAATGGTGGAGGGGTTTTTTTTCTTGAGGGGCATAAAACTTTCGTGCTCCTCAAGTAGATGTGATAAGGCCACAAACTGTTATGGACCTTGTGGAGTGATAGGCCATGGATGTATATGGACCTGTGGTGAGGAAAAAAGGTGGGGGGAAAAAAATGTAAAAAAATTAAAAAAAAAAATGAAAAAAATAATAATAAAAAAAAAATATAATAAAAAAAATTAAAAAAAAAAAATTTTTTGAAAAAAAAAAAGGATAGGGGTGTTAAGCTCGGTGGCGGTTCTTTTTGCCAAGTTAATGGCTAAAGCTAATTTTGAGGCAGTATGGGCCGGAAGTATTTCTTTAGTTATTTGTATATAGGTATGGGTGGGAAGTGTGAATGGTGTGTGAAAGGGTATGCATGAGGATGAATGGATTACATCTGGGGTTTTTTATTTTTATTTTTTAAATTGTATAGTGTTGTTGGAGAGTTCCTGCTGGGGGCCTTCCAAGCTGGAAAGCTTGAGGACCACAAAGGACATTGCAAGTTTTGCACAGGTGTTGTATGTTTCTGTATGGTTTTGTCTTGTTTTTTAGTTCTGGAATGTTGTTTTTGTCTGTCTTATGTATTATGTATTGTGTTTTTGATATTTTTATAATAAAAGAGATACAGGATGTGTAATGTATGTGGGTCGCCCTCCCAGGGCTGTGGGGTACTCGGTACCGGGCCGGTCTCTCAGAGGGAGGTGTGTTGTGAGTTCATTCTCCCCTTCACCTTTGATGTCTGATGAACTCCCTCTGCTGGTGAAGAGAGGTAGTGAAATTGATTGGGAAGGGAAGAACCTGTCATTTGAACAGGCGGAGTGTGATTGGACATCTGGAATTTCTGAGTGGATATAAGGCAGCTGACGCCCTGCAGGGTTTGCTGGTGATCCTTTCTGCTCTGAGCTCTTGCATCCAGTTTAGTTCCTGTCTACTAAAACCTAAGTTTTTTGCCCTGCTATTATTCCATGAGATTTTCTCTGGTTTCCTTAGTGTTTGTATTCAGCCAGTCCTGGTTGGGACTGCCTGAATTCCATTTTTGTCTCTGATCAGTTGATCTCTTTTGCTCTGTTTTCAGAATATACCTGAGTGCTGATATAGTGATTTTGAAGTCTAGCGACTTCAGGGCCTTTTTCCCTATCAGACGGTTGGGACATTTTTGGTAGGGTTTTTTGCGGATTGCAGCCAGCATCTTTTCTGTCCTGTCCTATCTAGTTAGTTGGGCCCCATCGTTTGCTCAGCCTGTCTTTCTGTCTGTGTTTGTGTTTTCATCTGTTTTTCACCGACAATACATGTTGGGGGCTGTCTATTGCTTTGGGGTCTGCTCTGGGGCAGTTTAGATTTCCCCTTTCCTTCTTTAGGCTTATGTAGTTCTCCGGCTGTGACGAGGGGTCTAGAGCACCGTAGGAACCCCCCACGGCTACTGTTAGTTGTGGTGTATAGGATCAGGGGTCTGCAATCCGATAGCTACCAACCTCTCCGGTTTTCTGGACTTAGCTTGTATTTTTTTCTCCTCCTCCTGTGACTCATTCATAACAGAATCACCAGCCATACCGCAGATTCTAGGGTACTCAATAGCAGGAAAGAATTGTAAAAAAAAAAAAAGTGTTAGAATTTTTTTTTTTGTGTGTATATTTTTTCCTCTATGTCTTTGAGGCTGTAGGGGGAATTTTTTCTCAATGGAGATTAAGCAATTGTCTGATCGTGTGGAGCAGCTTACTGCTGAAGTGCGGGGAATTTCCGCCTATCTTGCTCATTCAAATGCTGCTGAACCAAAGATCCCTACGCCTGATGTGTTTTTTGGGGATCGGTCTAAATTTCTGAATTTTAAGAATAATTGTAAATTATTTTTTGCCTTGAAGCCTAACTCATCGGGGAGCTCTGCGCAGCAGGTTAAAATTGTCATCTCTTTGCTGCGCGGCGATCCCCAGGATTGGGCGTTTTCTTTGAAACTTGATGATCCTATTCTGACTGATGTGAATGCATTTTTTCAGGCCTTGGGGTTGTATGATAAACCTAATGCTATTGATCAGGCTGAAAAGGCCCTGTTGGCATTGAGCCAGTGTGACGTCTGCCTGCGGTCTGGACTGCAGCCAGACAGCACCCCGAGAAACACTGAGACCCTTTACCCCTATACAGGGATCTGGATTTATAGCAGAGCCCAGGAGGCGCTGTCTGAATAGGAGCAATGACCAGAGCAGGACGGTCGCCAGAAAGATGTTCCAATACAGGACACAGAGGCAATGATATCCGAGACTAAACCAGTCAGGCAGAAATGGTATAAAAACAGTAGACAGTAGCAGAGTCAGATTCCAGGTCGAAGCCAGAGTCATAAACCGGGAGGGAAGCAGAGGTACAGAATCGCTAGGCAAAAGCAGAGTCAGAATCCAGGCCAAAGTAAGAGTCATAAACCAGGAGGGCAGCAGAGGTACAAAGTCGTTAGGCAGAAGCAGAGTCAGAATCCAGGCCGAAGTCAGTGTCATAAACCAGGAGAGTCGCAGAGGTACAGAATCGTTAGGCAGAAGTAAAGTCAGAAGTCCAGGCAAAAGTCAGAGTCAGTAAAACAGCAATTCACACAGTAACACGCAGGGGAACCAAGAATATATCCGGCGGCCTGCAAGAGCAGTCCCAAGGTATTTGAGGGATCAGGTCATCCCTTACAGGCCCGTGGCCTGATGATGTCATCCGGACCGCCCCCAGGACCAGGCTGGATGGTAATGCACCAGCCCCTTCATGACTGACCGAGGAGCGAAGCCTGCGTCCAGCGGACGCCTGCGCAGGAGCCTCATGACTATCGCCGCCACCACTCGGGGTTGAAGCACAACGCATCCCAGAGACCAAGGCCGAGACTGCAGGCCACGGGTCAGACGGTGATAGGACAGTCCGGCGCCTCCTAGTGGTCGAGGCCGGAACAGCAGGCCCTGAGTCTGACGGTGATGTGATAGTCCGGCGCCTCCTACTGGCCGAGGCCGGGACAGCAGGCCCTGAGTCTGGCGGTGATGTGATAGTCCGGCGCCTCCTACTGGCCGAGGCCGGGACAGCAGGCCCTGAGTCTGGCGGTGCCGTGACAGTACCCCCCCCTCTAAGAGGGGCCTCCGGACCCTCAAAACCCGGTTTGTCAGGGTGGAGGAGGTGAAACCTGCTAATCAACCGCTTTGCACGAATATCACTAGCGGGGACCCAGGACCTCTCCTCTGGGCCGTAGCCCTTCCAATGCACCAAGTATTGTACCGAGTTTCTCACTAGACGGGAATCAAATATGCCTTGGACCTCGTACTCTAAGGCGCCCTTGACCAAAACTGGAGGAGGAGGGGACCGGACGGGACGAATTGGGGAGCGGTATACCTTGAGGAGGGACTTATGAAAAACGTTAGGAATTTTAAAAGACTGCGGGAGTTTTAACCGAAACGCTACTGGGTTAATTACCTCTAATATTTCATATGGTCCGATGAACCTGGGACCCAGTTTGGCTGACGGTACCTTAAGTTTGATGTTTCTTGTAGAGAGCCAAACCTTGTCACCAACTCCCAGGTGCGGCCCCTGGGATCGTCGTCTATTAGCTGCCGAAGTCTGTCTAATTTGAGCCCCTTTTAAATTAGAGTTTACTTCGGACCAAATAGTCTTTAGACGATGTATACTTTGCTCAACCCCTGGGATTTCCGACATCTTGGCCGAAAATGATCCAAAGCGCGGATGTAGACCGAGGTTACAGAAGAAGGGGGTGGTTTTGATGGAGTCTTGGTATCTATTATTGAGAGCGAACTCGGCCAATGGCAAATGTTCCACCCAATCTGACTGATGTGCTGAGACATAGCAGCGGAGGTATTGCTCCAGCGTTTGGTTGGCACGCTCAGTTTGACCATTCATCTCGGGATGGTATGCCGAGGAAAAAGACAACTCAACACCAATACGTCTACAGAACGCCCTCCAGAACTTCAAGACGAACTGGGTACCCCTGTCGGATACGATATTTGCCGGAACGCCGTGCAGACGTACAACGTGAAGAACAAACAACTTGCTTAAGGTTTCAGAGTTGGGTAAGCCGGACAGGGGAACAAAGTGAGACTGTTTACTGAACCTGTCCACCACCACCCAAATACAAGTTTTCCCCTCGGAAGGTGGCAGGTCTGTAATGAAGTCCATGGAGATGTGGGTCCATGGACTTTCAGGGGTGGGCAAGGGCTGAAGCCAGGCAGGACGGTTATGGGGGGACTTGGCGCGGGCACAGACTTCACACGCTGAGACGTACTCCTTGCAGTCCTTGGCCACCGTTGGCCACCAAAAGTTCCTGGTTACCAGCCTAGTGGTATTATTAAGACCAGGGTGGCCTGCCAGGACGGAGTCGTGAGATTCTTTTAACACTCGTAAGCGAAAAGTAGCTGGGACGAATAATTTTTTGGGGGGCGTAGAGTCAGGAACTTGTTCTGATGACCTACGGATCTCCTCCAGAAGGTCCAGAGATACTGCCGACACAACAATGCCATTTGCCAATATGGGAGCTGGTTCATAGTCCTCGGTGTGTGTGTGACAAAAGCTGCGGGAGAGGGCATCTGCCCTCACATTTTTGGTTCCGGGGCGAAAGGTGATTAAAAAAAATCGAACCTGGAGAAAAACAAGGCCCACCTGGCCTGCCTAGGGTTTAGTCTTTTAGCCGACTCTAGGTAGGTTAGGTTTTTGTGATCGGTAATAACAGTAATTTTGTGTTTGGCGCCTTCGAGGAAGTGGCGCCATTCCTCGAAGGCCCACTTAATTGCCAATAATTCTCGGTTGCCGATGTCATAGTTTCTCTCCGTGGCAGAGAATTTGCGGGAGAAAAAGGCACATGGACGAAGCTGAGTGAGGGATGCAGAGCCTTGTGAGAGCACTGCTCCAACTCCGACTTCGGAGGCATCCACCTCCACAATAAACGGGTGGTCCAAGTTTGGTTGAATCAACACCGGGTTGGCCACGAAGCACCCTTTTAGTGTGGAAAAAGCCCTGGTTGCCTCAGGATTCCAATTAGTCACGTCCGCCCCTTTCCGGGTAAGGTCCGTGAGTGGCTTGGCAATCTCTGAGAATCCCCTGATGAATTTGCGATAATAATTCGCAAATCCCAAAAATCGCTGGAGTGCTTTCAGCGATTTGGGCTGTACCCAATCCTTAATGGGTTGAATCTTGGCGGGATCCATGCGGAACCCCTTGCCTGAGACCATGTATCCTAAGAACTGCACCTCTTCGGCAAAAAAAACACATTTTTCAAATTTCGCGAACAAAGAGTTTTCGCGCAGTCTTTGCAGTACTGAACGGACGTGTTGAGCATGAGTCACAGGATCAGCAGAATAAATCAAAATGTCGTCCAGATATACGACGACATACACCCCACAAATATCTCTAAAAATATCATTGACGAAGTGCTGGAACACTGCAGGAGCGTTACTGAGTCCGAAGGGCATTACCAGGTACTCAAAATGGCCAAGGGGTGTATTAAAGGCCGTTTTCCATTCGTCCCCATCTCTTATGCGGACCAGGTTATATGCCCCCCGGAGGTCAAGCTTAGTAAACCAGCGAGCTCCCAGTAACTGGTTCAGGAATGAGTGATCAGGATCAGGAATGAGTGGCAGCGGGTATTGATTTTTTACCGTTATGGCGTTCAGCTCACGGTAGTCAATGCATGGTCTGAGTCCACCATCTTTTTTCTCTGCAAAGAAAAACCCAGCTCCTACAGGTGAGGTGGAAGGTCTAATAAAGCCTTTACGTAGGCTGTCTGCAATGTATTCCTTCATGGCTACACGCTCAGGACCAGAGAGGTTGAATATTCTCCCCTTAGGGAGACGGGCACCAGGGACCAATTCGATAGGACAATCGTATTCTCTGTGAGGAGGTAGTTTCTCCGACTCCACTATAGAGAAAACATCTTCATAATCCCTAAACGCATAGGGAATGGAAGGTGTTTTAATTTTAATCTGGTTTACTGAAAAAGACATACAGTTACTCTGACACCGTGGACTCCAGCGTACAACGTCACCTATGCGCCAGTCAATAATCGGATTATGTTGGTGCAACCATGGCATGCCTAACACAACTGGATCTGATAAATTATATATAACAAAAAATGACATTTGTTCGTTATGTAATGTCCCCACTGACATAGAAATTTCGGCAGTAACGAATTCCACGCCTCCTTGGAATATAGATGTACCATTAATAGCAGTAGTCTGAATAGGCGCTTTAAGCCTTGACAGAGGTACACCAAGGCTCCTAGCAAATAAAAAATCCATAAGGTTGCCGGCAGCACCACAATCCACATAAGCCTTCACACACAGACGTTTCTTAGCAAAAGAAAGGGAAACTGGTAACAACAGTTTGGCCGCATTTGCGGGCAATACCTGACCCCCAACGCTGTCCAGGGGGTGATGATCCAGGAATGTGGATTTCCAACAGCCAGCATTTTCCTTGAAGCTTCCAGGCTGCAGCATGTTTGAGCCTGAGAGTGACTTCCCAGGCAGTGCAATGTAACAGGTGTTTGGGCCAAGAATCAGCTCAGTCAGGAGGAAGGAAAAAAAAAGGTGAGTAAAACTGCTTTTATCTGTGTTAAGTATAGACACAAAAAGCCGTTTTATTTTTGTGGCCGGATATAATGTGACGTCTGCCTGCGGTCTGGACTGCAGCCAGACAGCACCCCGAGAAACACTGAGACCCTTTACCCCTATACAGGGATCTGGATTTATAGCAGAGCCCAGGAGGCGCTGTCTGAATAGGAGCAATGACCAGAGCAGGACGGTCGCCAGAAAGATGTTCCAACACAGGACACAGAGGCAATGATATCCGAGACTAAACCAGTCAGGCAGCAACGGTACAAAAACAGTAGACAGTAGCAGAGTCAGATTCCAGGTCGAAGCCAGAGTCATAAACCAGGAGAGTCGCAGAGGTACAGAATCGTTAGGCAGAAGCAGAGTCAGAATCCAGGCCAAAGTCAGAGTCATAAACCAGGAGGGCAGCAGAGGTACAAAGTCGTTAGGCAGAAGCAGAGTCAGAATCCAGGCCGAAGTAAGAGTCATAAACCAGGAGGGCAGCAGAGGTACAGAATCGTTAGGCAGAAGCAGAGTCAGAAGTCCAGGCAAAAGTCAGAGCCAGTCAACAGCAATTCACACAGTAACACGCAGGGGAACCAAGAATATATCCGGTGGCCTGCAAGAGCAGTCCCAAGGTATTTGAGGGATCAGGTCATCCCTTACAGGCCCGTGGCCTGATGATGTCATCCGGACTGCCCCCAGGACCAGGCTGGATGGTAATGCACCAGCCCCTTCATGACTGACCGAGGAGCGAAGCCTGCGTCCAGCGGACGCCTGCGCAGGAGCCTCATGACTATCGCCGCCACCACTCGGGGTTGAAGCACAACGCCTCCCAGAGACCAAGGCCGAGACTGCAGGCCACGGGTCAGACGGTGATAGGACAGTCCGGCGCCTCCTAGTGGTCGAGGCCGGAACAGCAGGCCCTGAGTCTGACGGTGATGTGATAGTCCGGCGCCTCCTACTGGCCGAGGCCGGGACAGCAGGCCCTGAGTCTGGCGGTGATGTGATAGTCCGGCGCCTCCTACTGGCCGAGGCCGGGACAGCAGGCCCTGAGTCTGGCGGTGCCGTGACAGCCAGGGTCAGGATTCTGCAGAGTTGTACTGTCAAAAATTCCAAAAGTGGGCGGTCCTTACTACCTGGAATGATAATGCCTTGGCTGCTCTCTTTCGGAAGGGTTTGTCAGAAACCGTAAAAGATACTATGTTGGGATTTCCTGTTCCCTCTGGTCTTGACGATTCTATGTCATTAGCCATTCAGGTTGATCGGCGTTTGCGTGAACGCAAAACTGCACGAGAGGTGTTGCCACCTGTTGAACAAATGTCTGAACCGATGCAATGTGATAGAGTTTTGTCTAGGGCGCAACGTCAGGAGTTCAGAAGGCGCAATAAGCTGTGTTTTTTCTGTGGAGATGCCTCGCATATTATTTCTGTCTGCCCTAAACGAGAGAAACGTTTTGCACACACATTTGCTGTGGGTGGTGTTCAACCTAAGTTTCTTCTGGCAATTACTCTGATCTGCTCCCTGTCCACATTTTCCGATAAGGCTTTTGTGGACTCGGGAGCAGCTCTGAACCTGATGGACTTGGATTTTGCTAAACGTTGTGGGTTTCCTATGACACCTCTGCGGACGCCTATCCCTTTGAGGGGTATTGATGGTACTACTTTGGCGAAGAATAAACCTCAGTTTTGGACCCAGGTGGTAATGCGGGTCGCCCCAGACCATCAAGAAAATTGCAGATTTTTGGTGTTGCATAATTTGCATGATACCATCATTCTGGGGTTTCCCTGGTTGCAAATCCATAATCCAGTTTTGGATTGGAAATCTTTGTCTGTGGTGAGTTGGGGTTGTCGGTGTGCCCTTAGTGACGCTCCTATTTTCTCCACCTCTCCCCAGTCGCATGATGTTCCTGATTATTTGGGTGATTTGTGAAAGATTCTCTAAGATGGTCCATCTTGTACCACTCCCTAAGTTGCCATCTTCCTCAGAGTTGGTGCCCTTGTTTTTGCAACAGGTGGTTCGCTTGCACGGGATTCCTGAGAACATTGTATCTGACAGAGGAGTCCAGTTTGTGTCTAGATTTTGGAGGACTTTCTGTTCCAAGCTGGGAATTCAGTTGTCCTTCTCCTCTGCGTTTCACCCTCAGATCAATGGGCAGACGGAGAGAACAAACCAGACTTTGGAGTCGTATTTGAGATATTTTATTTCTGCTGATCAGGATGATTGGGTCTCATTTTTGCCCTTGGCCGAATTTGCTTTAAATAATAGTGCTAGTTCTGCCACTTTGATGTCACCTTTTTTTGTAACTTTGGGTTTCATCCTCGATTCTCTTCAGGGCAGGTGGAGTCTTCTGCCTGCCCAGGAGTTGACACTGTGGTGGAGAGAATGCACCAGATTTGGGAACAAGTGGTGGATAAGTTGTCTCTCTCCCAGGAAAAGGCCCAGTGGTTTTCCAACCGGCATCGGACCATTGGTCCCCGGTTTAAGGTGGGTGATATGGTTTGGTTGTCATCAAAGAATATCTCTATGAAGGTGGCTTCTCCAAAGTTTAAATCTAGATTTATTGGACCTTACAAGATTTTGGAGATTCTTAATCCTGTCTCTTTTCGATTGGCTCTTCCTGTTACATTCAAGATCCATAAAGTGTTTCATAAGTCTCTGTTAAAGAGGTTTGTTGAGCCAGTAGTTCCTGTGGTGGCACCTCCAGACCCTGTGTTGGTTGAGGGTAATGTGGAATATGAGGTTGAGAAGATACTGGATTCTCGTCTGGCTAGACGGAGACTCCAGTATTTGGTTAAATGGAAGGGTTATGGCCAGGAGGATAATTCTTGGATCCCTGCATCCGATATTCATGCCAAAAGATTGGTTCGTGCTTTTCATCTGTCCCATCCTGATCGCCCTGATGGCGTGGATGAGGGTTCGGTGACCCCTCCTCAAGGGGGGGTACTGTTGTGAGTTTATTCTCCCCTTCACCTTTGATGTCTGATGAACTCCCTCTGCTGGTGAAGAGAGGTAGTGAAATTGATTGGGATGGGAAGAACCTGTCATCTGAACAGGCGGAGTGTGATTGGACATCTGGAATTTCTGAGTGGATATAGGGCAGCCGACGCCCTGCAGGGCTGCTGGTGATCCTTTCTGCTCTGAGCTCTTGCATCCAGTTTAGTTCCTGTCTACTAAAAGCTAAGTTTTTTGCCCTGCTATTATTCCATGAGATTTTCTCTGGTTTCCTTAGTGTTTGTGTTCAGCCAGTCTTGGTTGGGACTGGCTGAATTCCATTTTTGTCTCTGATCAGTTGATCTCTTTTGCTCTGTTTTCAGAATATACCTGAGTGCTGATATAGTGATTTTGAAGTCTAGCGACTTCAGGGCCTTTTTCTCTATCAGACGGTTGGGACATTTTTGGTAGGGTATTTTGCGGATTGCAGCCAGCATCTTTTCTGTCCTGTCCTATCTAATTAGTTGGGCCCCATCGTTTGCTCAGCCTGTCTTCCTGTCTGTGTTTGTGTTTTCATCTGTTTTTCACCGACAATACATGTTGGGGGCTGTCTATTGCTTTGGGGTCTGCTCTGGGGCAGTTTAGATTTCCCCTTTCCTTCTTTAGGCTTATGTAGTTCTCCGGCTGTGACGAGGGGTCTAGGGCACCGTAGGAACCCCCCACGGCTACTGTTAGTTGTGGTGTATAGGATCAGAGGTCTGCATTCCGATAGCTACCAACCTCTCCGGTTTTCTGGACTTAGCTTGTATTTTTTTCTCCTCCTCCGGTGACTCACTCATAACAGAGGTGTCACAGCAGCGGTGACCCGGTCCGTGGCCCTGGGCGCCCATGTAAAAGGGGTTGAGTTGGGAATAAAGTTTATAAGTGATTCGTGACGCCACCTGTGGTGTTCGGCAAGGGAGGTGTTAAGCCGACGCTGCAAGCAGATCCTCTGGGACAGATGGTGTAGTGCAGCAATGATGTTGTAGCCCTCCACAGGTAGGGCTGTTGGTCTCAGGGCAGTGAAGCGGAGTGTTTAGGAAGAGGGTGCAGTGTTTGGCACAGAGATGTAGCAGTGCTGAGGATGTTGCAGGAAGGAGGCAAGGACACAACAGGGTGCAGTTTCTTTACCTTTACTTGGCAAACGCAGTCCAGGGTCCTGATTACAGATGGCACAGGAGCAGGCTAGCCTGGAAGCCACTCAGGGATCTCTCTATCAGATGGGTTGTGTAGTCTCCTTCCTAGCACTGGCTTGAGGTACATCCAGTACTGTGTTACACTGAAGTTCCTCCTTCTTATCTTCTCTTAGAACTACCTCGTATGGCAGACAGCTGTAGCCCTCTATCTCTCTTGGCTCATCCGTCGCTGTTGTGCCTCCGAGTCTTAGTTGTAGAGCATTTACAGCTTCCTACTCCTCTGATTTCTGTTGCAGGACCTTCAGTATCCATACAACCGTGGAGACCAGGCTCCAGATCATGCGCTATCACTGGGAGGGAGCTCTCTATCCTCAGCTCAACCTCCAGCTTCTCTCCACAAGTCTACACTCATTGCCCTCCTCACACTAACTCCTCATTTCCCTTCCTGGCCCTCAGAGAGCACTTTTTCCCCAATTCTGGTTCAGAATTCCCTCTGTTGGCCTGGAGAGGGAACTGTGTTGCATGACATGGTTAACTATTAGAGAGACCCTTCATTGCCTCTAAGCCTGAAATCACCCTCCCTGGAGGAAGGCAAGGCCACTGTGGTGACCATACTCCTGGGGGCACCACATATGTACACAGTGACTGCACCAGCAGAATAGTGAGTGCAGCTCTGGGGTATAATACAGGATGTAACTCAGGATCAGCAATGTAATGTATGTACACAGTGACTGCACCAGCAGAATAGTGAGTGCAGCTCTGGGGTATAATACAGGGTGTAACTCAGGATCAGTAATGTAATGTATATACACAGTGATTGCACCAGCAGAATAGTGAGTGCAGCTCTGGAGTATAATACAGGAGGTAACTCAGGATCTGTAATGTAATGTATGTACACAGTGACTGCACCAGCAGAATAGTGAGTGCAGCTCTGGGGTATAATACAGGATGTAACTCAGGATCAGTAATGTAATGTATGTACACAGTGACTGCACCAGCAGAATAGTGAGTGCAGCTCTGGGGTATAATACAGAATGTAACTCAGGATTAGTAATGTAATGTATGTACACAGTGACTGCATCAGCAGAATAGTGAGTGCAGCTCTGGGGTATAATACAGAATGTAACTCAGGATCAGTAATGTAATGTATGTACACAGTGACTGCATCAGCAGAATAGTGAGTGCAGCTCTGGGGTATAATACAGGGTGTAACTCAGGATCAGTAATGTAATGTATGTACACAGTGACTGCATCAGCAGAATAGTGAGTGCAGCCAGGGTCGGACTGGGGTGTCTGGGGCCCACCAGGGGAATGGACTCTAGGGGCCCACCCTACAGCTATATGCAAATATCTGTCAGTCGTTATCCCCATTATAGTGGACCATCGACTGTAAAACACAGGCGGCTCCTGCACATCTACTGTATAACTGGGATGTATAATTACAGTAGTATACATTAATGGGGTTCTTTGGTTAGAACAAGTTATCACCGATCCATGGGCTCCACAGGACAGGTGATCACTTAGGTTCGACCATTAGAAACTCCACTGATCGGAAGAGTGAGGAAGTTTTATCATTGATAGGAAACTTATCCCCATTTTAAAATGGAGCTGCAGGTGGGATATCTGACCGCAGCTCCATTCTTTCTCTTTGAGGTTTCTAGGCATATTAATTTTATCACTTAATGTTAAGCAGAAGTAAAGTACCCTGACATCCCCCTATATACAGTATAAGCCCATACATAGCCCCCTACATATAGTAAGAGTCATCACATAGCCCCTGTATACAGTATGAGCCCTCACATTTTAAATATTGCTGGGCAGCATGTATTTATGCAAAGCCGCCCTAGAACATTCCATCACAAGATTCCATGGTGACATCATCGGCCATTATGACATCACTGGTGATGGTTGGCCATTATGACATCACTGGTGAAGGTGAGCTATTATGACATCACTATGCATTATGACATCACCGCTCGCAGTCTACTTATACAATGCACACAGGGTCACGGCTGCCGTTGTTGGCTCCTTAGTGACTGAGCACTTGCAGTTTCTCGCTCTCACGGCTGCCGTTGTTGGCTCCTTAGTGACTGAGCACTTGCAGTTTCTCGCTATCACGGTTGCCGTTGTTGGCTCCTTAGTGACTGAGCACTTGCAGTTTCTCACTCTCACGGTTGCCTTTGTTGGCTCCTTAGTGACTGAGCACTTGCAGTTTCTCGCTCTCACGGTTGCCGTTGTTGGCTCCTTAGTGATTGAGCACTTGCAGTTTCTCGCTATCACGGTTGCCGTTGTTGGCTCCTTAGTGATTGAGCACTTGCAGTTTCTCGCTCTCACGGTTGCCGTTGTTGGCTCCTTAGTGATTGAGCACTTGCAGTTTCTCGCTATCACGGTTGCCGTTGTTGGCTCCTTAGTGATTGAGCACTTGCAGTTTCTCGCTCTCACGGTTGCCGTTGTTGGCTCCTTAGTGACTGAGCACTTGCAGTTTCTCGCTCTCACGGTTGCCGTTGTTGGCTCCTTAGTGATTGAGCACTTGCAGTTTCTCGCTATCACGGTTGCCGTTGTTGGCTCCTTAGTGATTGAGCACTTGCAGTTTCTCGCTCTCACGGTTGCCGTTGTTGGCTTCTTAGTGACTGAGCACTTGCAGTTTCTCGCTCTCACGGTTGCCTTTGTTGGCTCCTTAGTGACTGAGCACTTGCAGTTTCTCGCTATCACGGTTGCCGTTGTTGGCTCCTTAGTGATTGAGCACTTGCAGTTTCTCGCTATCACGGTTGCCGTTGTTGGCTCCTTAGTGATTGAGCACTTGCAGTTTCTCGCTCTCACGGTTGCCGTTGTTGGCTCCTTAGTGATTGAGCACTTGCAGTTTCTCGCTCTCACGGTTGCCATTGTTGGCTCCTTAGTGACTGAGCACTTGCAGTTTCTCGCTCTCACGGTTGCCGTTGTTGGCTCCTTAGTGACTGAGCACTTGCAGTTTCTCGCTCTCACGGTTGCCATTGTTGGCTCCTTAGTGACTGAGCACTTGCAGTTTTTCACTATGACAGATTTCCTTTTGGACAATCTTCAGGTAGAAGCACTATGGGAGATTCTTACCACCAATCGCCCTGAGATTGTGCTTCTACCACCCGATGGCGTCCTCAGCTTCACTCACCGGCTGGTGGTGGGGCTAGTAAGGGACTGCCTGACCAAATACCACCGAGGTCATCTCACCTCAGAGTATCTGACGGATTTACCCCAGAACATCAGGACATTACTACAGCAGGTAAGTGGCGGACGCTCCGCACACATCTCCACAATACTGGATGATAATGGTGGGATAGAAGCTTCTTCATTCCTCCAATATAACACAGGACGAGTCCCCAGATGTGCAGTCGTGGTATCTGCAGAGAGAGGAGCAGACCTCACATACAATGGCCGCCTCCATTGTCACCTTTCTCATCTCAGAATTTCATTTTTGTTTCTTTTCTTCTTTATAGGCTGAAAATAGATCTCAAGATGGAGATTTATCTCTTATTAAAGAACTGGCTGAAAAAGTCCTGTGTGTTCTGGAAGGTCCGGCCCGCTCATCGGATCGCCTGGTAAGGAGCCATCATCTTCCCTATCACACGTCCTTGTTTTCTGATCTTCTCCAGATCAGCAGTCAGATATCAGAAGATCTGGTGTCAGATCTGAGAGAACGTTCTGAGAAAAGCCCTCATGATGGCGCCTGATCTGTAGTTACAGGCGGTGCGTCTGTAAATGCAGGTTTAGTCCGTCCTGATTTATGTGTTTGGTGATTTAGTGGAAGGTTCCACATGTTAATTCTATATATTCTATCTACCAGGAGACACCAGAAGGCGACACCAAAGATGGGCAAAATGTGACCACCGAAACCCCTGACCCTAATACGAGTCAGCCGGGGCCGAGCAGCGATCTGACCACAGGTGAGCCGATCACACGACCTTCTACCGGAAAGATCCGGATATTATAGAGAACATTTACTCTTTCCACTCTGTGTAATGGGAACCTGGCAGCACATGTTACATATGGGAGGAGTGGGAGGACTGTACAGGACATTTTCTCACATTTCTTCCAGATGTCCAATGTGACAGTCAGGAGAAATCTAATGTAGAAGTCATATAGAAATCAGGATGGATGCGCCCTGGGGGCGTGGAAGAAGCCTGAGTGCAGTGACACGCCCCAGTGCACCTCCAGGCTAATTTGCATATGGCTCCTATGCTTCAGCTCTCTTCCCATCACTCACATGTGCAGCGAGGGCGATGGGGTCCTCATTCATGTGGAGATTGGGGTCCGCCATCATTACATGACATCTATGGATGCGCCGGACGTTCCCAGACACAGAATCCCCCTATAACGAGGATTAATCCCGTTTACAGACGTCTTATCATTTCTCCGCTATATCGCTGTATTATGTCTGTAGGATTAATATCCTCTAATCTACTTTATTTTTTATCGTTTTATCATTATTTTAGAAACAACGGAGCTGGCGGATCCTGACAGTGTAATCTTAGAGATTCCGGAGATTCAAGAACCTGACGATGTAAGTATTATGGAGGGAGATGTCTGTGTGTCACTGATCATGGGGTGTGAGACCCGTCCAGTATTATCCCCATATAACCAGGGGACGTCTCTAGGCTAAGAGGAGATGACACTATTGCATTATATAATATCATTTATAATATAGAGAATCTGTCAGAAGGTTTTGAGAGCAGCCTGATATAGAGGCAGAGACCCTGATTCCAGAGATGTATCCATTACATTATATATAACCCCACCCACACGAGTGATTGGCAGCTTTTTGTGTATAACCCCACCCACACCAGTGGTTGGATGCTGTTATCTGCCAATCAGTGATGGGGGTGGGTTACACAGAGCAATTGGACTTCATGGCACGAGACAGATAGTCTTCTAGTGATAATTTCCTGCTGATAAAACACTGATTTTATTGACACAACACTACACAGCCTGATAAATGACACATCGCTGGAGTCAGGGTCTCAGCCCCTACATCATGCTGCTCTCAGAATACAGAGCAGAAACCTGCTGACACATTCCCTGTAAGTTCTCATCTGTGGGATCTCCCACATTGTCTATCACGGTACAATGATTCCGGTGTATGGGGGACCCCCTTATATTACATCTGTGTCTGCGGAGCGTCCGGCTCGTATCCTCCCTACATCGGATCAGTGCACATCAGCGGGGACACAATATAGGAGGAGACGTTTCTGCATCTGGAGATGTTTTCCTGCAGCTTCTAGATCTTAATATCATTTTTTCTTCTTCTTTTATAGAACTTGATGGAATCATCGATCCCGGCGAGAAAGCCGCAGATGAGCGACTACGAAACATCCAAGCTGATCAGCAGCGGATCTTTTGGGTGAGATTGGCCTCGTCCACATTTCTCAGGGTTCCCTATGACAAGGCTTCAGCCTCTGTGCTCGGCCATTCAGTGTTATCATAGGGACATGATCTGAGTCCACACCACTGTCCACATCTAATTGTCACTATTCAGCTCCGTTATAAACTTTGGAGCAAACTGATCTGTCACAAATCACCGGACTGTTACCAAGGATTCATTATAAACCATGGCTTCTCCTTCTCTCCAGGGCCGTCTGCTTAGTTCGCCATAAAGACTCACAGAAGATCTTTGCCATGAAGAAAATGGCCAAGAAGAACATGAAGACTCCAAAAGACATGGAAGGGGCCTTTCTGGAGAGGGACATCCTGACATTCGCCGATTGTCCCTTTGTGACCTCCATGCTCTGCTCCTTCTCTACGAGATCTCACCTGTGTATGGTCATGGAGTATGTAGGAGGTAGGACATGTCCATGTATTGTGTTCAGCCCATGTCTGCTGACATCTTATCACCGCTCCTATCATTAGGACTTGTCCCCGTGGACAGTTACATCCCCACAGAGCATTCACTATAGGTATTACGGAAAGTCATTGTGTGTGATGTCCCTGTATGTCTGCACTGAGCACGTCAGTATCTCCAGCTGTAGTGACATGGACGCCATTTCACCACGACCTCAGACTAATATTCCGTATACTACACCTGATATCTGTATACAGTCTCTCCTGCCCCGATGTCTCCGCTCACTTCTCAGGAGACATCGTGGTGATCTGCTGTACAAACCCCTCACCGCTCATATTTCCCTTCTTCTATAGGTGGAGACTGTGAGACCCTTCTAACCACCAGGGGTCCTTTATCTGTCCCCTTGGCCCGCCTGTACTTTGCAGAAACGGTTGTTGCTGTGGAATACCTGCACAGCTATGGTGTGGTGCATAGAGACCTGAAGCCGGAGAAGTAAGTGCACCCTGTAGTATAATAATGGTGGAAAGTTATCATTTATTGCCTGTGAGTCTAAACCCATCTTCTCTTCCACAGCCTCCTGATTACACCTGCCGGACACATTAAAGTCGCAGATTTTGGACTTTCAACAGTTGGTGTCATGACACCAAAAACCAACACCCACAAGGAATCAGTGGAGGACATCACCAGAGAGTTCCAGGACCGTGAGGTCGGCATCACTTACAGGAACTTAGCTTGTTCTTTACACATCTCATCACACTGTTGTCTCTTCTCTACGTTCTTCATTTCTAGACAATTTTTTCACTGATATTTTATCTTCTGTTATTGTGTTTTTATGGCGAGAACTTGTCATGATAATCATTTCATCGATTCTGACCTCTATCTTCTGTCGGTTTCCAGGAATGTGGCACCCCATCTTACATGGCCCCAGAAATCATCCTGAAGAAAGGCTATGGAAGACCTGCTGACTGGTGGTCAATGGGGATAATCCTGCATAGACTTCTTCTGGGATACGTACCATTTCACGGAAATACCCTAACTGAGCTGTATGACAATATTGTCGGTGGTAAGTAGAATAATCCCATCATTGCTTTGCCTGGTTACATGGGTTTAGTTATTTCCTTTACTTTACCTTGCAGTCCAATACAAGTTTTATTTTCTGTAATTTTCTATATAACAGGAGACATAATTTGGGACTGGGATTGCGCTCCTCCTCCCGATGCTCAGGACCTCATCACTGACCTGCTGAGAACAAATCCTGCACAAAGACTTGGGACAGGTAACAGATACAATAGTATTAATATTCACTTCTTACAAGGACTCATCGCTCATGTCCTTGAGGATCAGCATTTATCTATCTGCTTATCTATTACTAGTTCTCATACTATGACTTTCAGTCTATTTCCTTTGGTCATGTTAGTAATTCATATTAAGGTAAACTGTACAGATATGAAGCAGTCTCTGACAACATCCGCATCACTTTTGTTTTTCTATTTCTAGGAGGAGCATTTGAGATCAAGAGTCATCCATTTCTGAGTGACTTAGATTTTGACAACCTTCTAAGTCAGAAGCCAGAGTACGTTCCTCAGCTTGTGTCGGACGTGGACACCAGCTTATTTATCAGTAAGTAGATTAACACGTCATCTAGACTAAGCGGCTGTTTGTCTCATCTTCCTTAATATGGGACAATCGGTTCCTATTAATATTTGTTATAAATGGTGACTGTGCCATAGTGACAACCTCTAACAATATGTCATTACCTATGTCTTGTAGATCACGCTGATCCAGACAATCAAATGGTCTCAGAGGAAGAGGACACAAGTGAGGACAATGAGAGCCTTTTCTTCCAAAATTTCACATCATCCTCTGAAAGGCTTTCTAAAGTAAGTATGTGATCAATAGATCCAGAATATTTAAAAATGACCTCTAAAAGTAAAAAATAATTTAATGTCTTATTTTTATCCATATTTAGCTCTGTACCATCGCTACCAGGATGACAAACAACGAGGATCCCAAGTCCCCTCTAGTGTGTACCTCAGCATCAGACAGAAACATCCCAGGAATGTGAGTAGATTATGGAGTCATTACTGGGGCCTCCAGGCTGATATATGTGCACAACACCAAATATAGGACATAACTACCATAATATCAGGTGCAGCATCCATCGCCCCATGATTACTGGTCATTGTGATTATGGCTTCAGAACCCGCTGGCGATAACAGCCCATAATTGCAGCCGGTCATATATTGTTAGTGCTGCCCACACTGTAGGAGATATGTAGTATTACATGCCGGCCATTCTTGGTAGTTGTTTTCTGCTCTGCTCCATAGAAGGTAGTTTTGAGCAGGAGACCTTCCCCACTAAGACTTTCATATGCCCTATTAGGCCCTATAGTCGGTGTTCTTCTGGTCAGACAATCCTTTTTATACTGATTTACTTGTGATTTACACATTTTTCTTCTTCCAAACAGGCAGAAAAAGTCTTTTCCTGAATCTGATAGAGATGATGCTATAACCAGCTTGCCATCCTCGTCCCCATTGTCAGGTATGTACATGTCTATAGCACCAAAAATGTGAGTGTTGCCACCAAGAGTCCAATATCTCCACATGGTTTTTTTGCAATAGGTCTTCTATGTTATCCATGTTTCATGGATCCCAATTATGTTGCCCATGGGCCCAGTCTCTATTTCCGTAACTTTGTACTTTATTATCATGGATCCTGTGATACGTTGTAGCATCCAGTAACCTCCGTCATCATAACAAGACATCGTCTCCTATAGTAGAATATCGCTCATTAGGGGTGCACCACATGGCGGCACACAGGCCGCTCACTGCCCCATATTAGTGACACATCTAATGCCCCTCAGATGAGGACATGTCCGGGGTATAGGACTTATTCTGCCCTATTATGTAATACCAGATTATTATCAGAACTATAGGGGTCAGGACTAGAACAATCCCACTGTACACAGCACAGATACACAGCACATCCCATAACAATATGTCCTTACTGAGTTGTTGTTTTTGTTTCTAGAACAAGAAAAATCAGAAAATGTGAAAAAGGGGAAAAAGAGACGAGGTAAGTATGAGAATCGGCTCCATGTTGTGTGATGTCGGTCAAGGAGGATAATTCACCTGGAGCAGATGTCATCTGTCGGTGATGGGATTGTCACATGTATGAAGGCTGACGATGATCCCTGACCTCTGTGTGATGAGATTCCTCTGCCGTCCGGCCACAGTGACCGCACAGTAGTATCATGTCCTATGGCGTCCCATCACTTACATTACATTTACTTCTCTTCTCATAGGTTCCATCTTCCGCCGGATCTTATCATCCTGCCGGCGCGGATTATCCAGGGCTGCCCGCGTGTTTACACGTTGTTGCCGCTCCCCTACAGACATCTAAAAGATGGGGAAACCTCGGCATCCAGCGCCCTGAAGTCCAGCAGATCCACCATCACTGCTGAAGCTGTATAGAAGGACCGTCACCATCTACCTGCGGCCTTCTGACTTATTCCTAACGTTGCCAAATGGTTTACTGTCAACTGTGTGTACAAAGAAGTCTTTTATTAAGATTTTTGACAATTGTAAAAGCCCAAAAATATTGTACACAAAAGCGGGACTAACTCCTAGCCGCGGTCTACGGACCAAACATTGGGCATGGGCAGGGCCTTGGGGGCAGATCCCAAGTGCGCTCAACCATGTGAAATCACTTACGCCCAGGAACATCGAGGAATAGCGCTATGGGATAGCTCTACCCGTTCATTTGCTTTAGGAATAGCGCTATCGAATAGCTCTACCCGAACAGTATTAACGACAGAGATTTTTCATACACAAGGTAGGAGTGGCAGGAGAGGTACACCGGGTATTTATGTTTGCTGATAGTCTGCATATACGCCGGTCTGGTGCGTAGTTACACCCCATTGCGAGGTCAGTCTGGTGCGTGGTTACACCCCATTGCGAGGTCAGTCTGGTGCGTGGTTACACCTCATTACGAGGCCAGTCTGATGCGTGGTTACACCCCATTGCGAGGTCAGTCTGGTGCGTGGTTACACCCCATTGCGAGGTCAGTCTGATGCGTGGTTACACCCCATTGCGAGGTCAGTCTGGTGCGTGGTTACACCCCATTGCGAGGTCAGTCTGGTGCGTGGTTACACCCCATTGCGAGGCCAGACTGGTGCGTGGTTACACCCCATTGCGAGGTCAGTCTGATGCGTGGTTACACCCCATTGCGAGGCCAGTCTGATGCGTGGTTACACCCCATTGCAAGGTCAGTCTGATGCGTGGTTACACCCCATTGCGAGGTCAGTCTGGTGCGTGATTACACCCCATTGCGAGGCCAGTCTGGTGCGTGGTTACACCCCATTGCGAGGTCAGTCTGGAGCGTGGTTACACCCCATTGCGAGGCCAGTCTGATGCGTGGTTACACCCCATTGCGAGGTCAGTCTGGTGCGTGGTTACACCCCATTGCGAGGTCAGTCTGGTGCGTGGTTACAACCCATTGCGAGGCCAGTCTGATGCGTGGTTACACCCCATTGCGAGGTCAGTCTGGTGCGTGGTTACACCCCATTGCGAGGCCAGTCTGATGCGTGGTTACACCCCATTGCGAGGTCAGTCTGGTGCGTGGTTACACCCCATTGCGAGGTCAGTCTGGTGCGTGGTTACACCCCATTGCGAGGTCAGTCTGATGCGTGGTTACACCCCATTGCGAGGCCAGTCTGGTGCGTGGTTACACCCCATTGCGAGGTCAGTCTGGTGCGTGGTTACACCCCATTGCGAGGTCAGTCTGGTGCGTGGTTACACCTCATTACGAGGCCAGTCTGATGCGTGGTTACACCCCATTGCGAGGTCAGTCTGGTGCGTGGTTACACCCCATTGCGAGGTCAGTCTGATGCGTGGTTACACCCCATTGCGAGGTCAGTCTGGTGCGTGGTTACACCCCATTGCGAGGTCAGTCTGGTGCGTGGTTACACCCCATTGCGAGGCCAGACTGGTGCGTGGTTACACCCCATTGCGAGGTCAGTCTGATGCGTGGTTACACCCCATTGCGAGGCCAGTCTGATGCGTGGTTACACCCCATTGCGAGGTCAGTCTGATGCGTGGTTACACCCCATTGCGAGGTCAGTCTGGTGCGTGATTACACCCCATTGCGAGGCCAGTCTGGTGCGTGGTTACACCCCATTGCGAGGTCAGTCTGGAGCGTGGTTACACCCCATTGCGAGGCCAGTCTGATGCGTGGTTACACCCCATTGCGAGGTCAGTCTGGTGCGTGGTTACACCCCATTGCGAGGTCAGTCTGGTGCGTGGTTACACCCCATTGCGAGGCCAGTCTGATGCGTGGTTACACCCCATTGCGAGGTCAGTCTGGTGCGTGGTTACACCCCATTGCGAGGCCAGTCTGATGCGTGGTTACACCCCATTGCGAGGTCAGTCTGGTGCGTGGTTACACCCCATTGCGAGGTCAGTCTGGTGCGTGGTTACACCCCATTGCGAGGTCAGTCTGATGCGTGGTTACACCCCATTGCGAGGCCAGTCTGGTGCGTGGTTACACCCCATTGCGAGGTCAGTCTGGTGCGTGGTTACACCCCATTGCGAGGTCAGTCTGGTGCGTGGTTACACCCCATTGCGAGGCCAGTCTGATGCGTGGTTACACCCCATTGCGAGGTCAGTCTGGTGCGTGGTTACACCCCATTGCGAGGCCAGTCTGATGCGTGGTTACACCCCATTGCGAGGTCAGTCTGGTGCGTGGTTACACCCCATTGCGAGGTCAGTCTGGTGCGTGGTTACACCCCATTGCGAGGTCAGTCTGATGCGTGGTTACACCCCATTGCGAGGTCAGTCTGATGCGTGGTTACACCCCATTGCGAGGTCAGTCTGATGCGTGGTTACACCCCATTGCGAGGCCAGTCTGATGCGTGGTTACACCCCATTGCGAGGTCAGTCTGGTGCGTGGTTACACCCCATTGCGAGGCCAGTCTGAAGCGTGGTTACACCTCATTGCGAGGCCAGTCTGATGCGTGGTTACACCCCATTGCGAGGTCAGTCAGATGCGTGGTTACACCCCATTGCGAGGTCAGTCTGATGCGTGGCTACACCCCATTGCGAGGCCAGTCTGATGCGTGGTTACACCTCATTGCGAGGTCAGTCTGGTGCGTGGTTACACCCCATTGCGAGGCCAGTCTGATGCGTGGTTACACCCCATTGCGAGGTCAGTCTGATGCGTGGTTACACCCCATTACGAGGCCAGTCTGATGCGTGGTTACACCCCATTGCGAGGTCAGTCTGATGCGTGGTTACACCCCATTGCGAGGTCAGTCTGATGCGTGGTTACACCCCATTGCGAGGCCAGTCTGATGTGTGGTTACACCTCATTGCGAGGCCAGTCTGATGCGTGGTTACACCCCATTGCGAGGCCAGTCTGATGCGTGGTTACACCCCATTGCGAGGCCAGTCTGATGCGTGGTTACACCCCATTGCGAGGCCAGTCTGGTGCATGGTTACACCCCATTGCGAGGCCAGTCTGATGCGTGGTTACACCCCATTGCGAGGCCAGTCTGATGCGTGGTTACACCTCATTTCGAGGTCAGTCTGATGCGTGGTTACACATCATTGCGAGGTCAGTCTGGTGCGTGGTTACACCCCATTGCGAGGTCAGTCTGGTGCGTGGTTACACCCCATTGCGAGGTCAGTCTGATGCGTGGTTACACCCCATTGCGAGGTCAGTCTGGTGCGTGGTTACACCCCATTGCGACGCCAGTCTGATGCGTGGTTACACCCCATTGCGAGGTCAGTCTGGTGCGTGGTTACACCCCATTGCGAGGCCAGTCTGGTGCGTGGTTACACCCCATTGCGAGGCCAGTCTGATGCGTGGTTACACCCCATTGCGAGGCCAGTCTGGTGCGTGGTTACACCCCATTGCGAGGCAAGTCTGGTGCGTGGTTACACCCCATTGCGAGGCCAGTCTGATGCGTGGTTACACCCCATTGCGAGGTCAGTCTGATGCGTGGTTACACCCCATTGCGAGGCCAGTCTGATGCGTGGTTACACCCCATTGCGAGGCCAGTCTGATGCGTGGTTACACCTCATTGCGAGGTCAGTCTGATGCGTGGTTACACCCCATTGCGAGGCCAGTTTGGTGCGTGGTTACACCTCATTGCGAGGTCAGTCTGATGCGTGGTTATACCCCATTGCGAGGTCAGTCTGGTGCGTGGTTACACCCCATTGCGAGGTCAGTCTGATGCGTGGTTACACCCCATTGCGAGGTCAGTCTGGTGCGTGGTTACACCCCATTGCGAAGCCAGTCTGATGCGTGGTTACACCCCATTGCGAGGTCAGTCTGATGCGTGGTTACACCCCATTGCAAGGTCAGTCTGGTGCGTGGTTACACCCCATTGCGAGGCCAGTCTGATGCGTGGTTACACCCCATTGCGAGGTCAGTCTGATGCGTGGTTACACCCCATTGCGAGGTCAGTCTGGTGCGTGGTTACACCCCATTGCGAGGTCAGTCTGGTGCGTGGTTACACCCCATTGCGAGGTCAGTCTGATGCGTGGTTACACCCCATTGCGAGGTCAGTCTGGTGCGTGGTTACACCCCATTGTGACGCCAGTCTGATGCGTGGTTACACCCCATTGCGAGGTCAGTCTGGTGCGTGGTTACACCCCATTGCGAGGCTAGTCTGATGCGTGGTTACACCCCATTGCGAGGTCAGTCTGATGCGTGGTTACACCCCATTACGAGGCCAGTCTGATGCGTGGTTACACCCCATTGTGAGGTCAGTCTGATGCGTGGTTACACCCCATTGCGAGGTCAGTCTGATGCGTGGTTACACCCCATTGCGAGGCCAGTCTGGTGCGTGGTTACACCCCATTGCGAGGCCAGTCTGATGCGTGGTTACACCCCATTGCGAGGCCAGTCTGGTGCGTGGTTACACCCCATTGCGAGGCAAGTCTGGTGCGTTGTTACACCCCATTGCGAGGCCAGTCTGATGCGTGGTTACACCCCATTGCGAGGTCAGTCTGATGCGTGGTTACACCCCATTGCGAGGCCAGTCTGATGCGTGGTTACACCAAATTGCGAGGTCAGTCTGGTGCGTGGTTACACCCCATTGCGAGGCCAGTCTGAAGTGTGGTTACACCTCATTGCGAGGCCAGTCTGATGCGTGGTTACACCCCATTGCGAGGCCAGACTGATGCGTGGTTACACCCCATTGCGAGGCCAGTCTGATGCGTGGTTACACCCCATTGCGCGGTCAGTCTGGTGCGTGGTTACACCCCATTGCGAGGTCAGTCTGATGCGTGGTTACACCCCATTACGAGGCCAGTCTGATGCGTGGTTACACCCCATTGCGAGGTCAGTCTGATGCGTGGTTACACCCCATTGCGAGGCCAGTCTGATGCGTGGTTACACCTCATTGCGAGGCCAGTCTGATGCATGGTTACACCCCATTGCGAGGCCAGTCTGGTGCGTGGTTACACCCCATTGCGAGGCCAGTCTGATGCGTGGTTACACCCCATTGCGAGGCCAGTCTGGTGCGTGGTTACATCCCATTGCGAGGCCAGTCTGATGCGTGGTTACACCCCATTGCGAGGCCAGTCTGATGCGTGGTTACACCTCATTACGAGGCCAGTCTGGTGCATGGTTACATCCCATTGCGAGGCCAGTCTGGTGCGTGGTTACACCCCATTGCGAGGCCAGTCTGGTGCGTGGTTACACCCCATTGCGAGGCCAGTCTGATGCGTGGTTACACCCCATTGCGAGGCCAGTCTGGTGCGTGGTTACACCCCATTGCGAGGCCAGTCTGGTGCGTGGTTACACCCCTTTACGAGGCCAGTCTGATGCGTGGTTACACCCCATTGCCAGGCCAGTCTGGTGCGTGGTTACATCCCATTGCGAGGCCAGTCTGATGCGTGGTTACACCCCATTGCGAGGTCAGTCTGATGCGTGGTTACACCTCATTTCGAGGTCAGTCTGATGCGTGGTTACACCTCATTGCGAGGTCAGTCTGATGCGTGGTTACACCTCATTGCGAGGTCAATCTGATGCGTGGTTACACCCCATTGCGAGGCCAGTCTGGTGCGTGGTTACACCCCTTTACGAGGCCAGTCTGATGCGTGGTTACACCCCATTGCCAGGCCAGTCTGGTGCGTGGTTACATCCCATTGCGAGGCCAGTCTGATGCGTGGTTACACCCCATTGCGAGGTCAGTCTGATGCGTGGTTACACCTCATTTCGAGGTCAGTCTGATGCGTGGTTACACCTCATTGCGAGGTCAGTCTGATGCGTGGTTACACCTCATTGCGAGGTCAATCTGATGCGTGGTTACACCCCATTGCGAGGCCAGTTTGGTGCGTGGTTACACCTCATTGCGAGGTCAGTCTGATGCGTGGTTACACCCCATTGCGAGGTCAGTCTGGTGCTTGGTTACACCCCATTGCGAGGTTAGTCTGATGCGTGGTTACACCCCATTGCGAGGTCAATCTGGTGCGTGGTTACACCCCATTGCGAGGTCAGTCTGGTGCGTGGTTACACCCCGTTGCGAGGTCAGTGTCGTGCGTAGACACACCCCATTGCGAGGTCAGTCTGATGCGTGGTTACACCCCATTGCGAGGTCAGTCTGGTGCGTGGCTACACCCCATTGAGAGGTCAGTCTGGTGCGTGGTTACACCCCATTGCGAGGTCAGTCTGGTGCGTGGTTACACCCCATTGCAAGGTCAGTCTCGTGCGTAGTCACACCCCATTGCGAGGTCAGTCTGATGCGTGGTTACACCCCATTGCGAGGTCAGTCTGGTGCGTGGTTACACCCCATTGCGAGGTCAGTCTCGTGCGTAGTCACACCCCATTGCGAGGTCAGTCTTGTGCGTGGTTACACCCCATTGCAAGGCCAGTCAGATGCGTGGTTACACCCCATTGCGAGGTCAGTCTCGTGCGTGGTTACACCCCATTGCGAAGTCAGTCTGATGCGTGGTTACACCCCATTGCGAGGCCATTGCGGACCCCGGAGCCCCCAGGAGAGCGGCGAAACCCGACCCCCGAAGCCCCCAGGAGAGCGACAAAACCCGACCCCGGAGCCCCCAGGAGAGCGACGAAACCCGAAGCCCCCAGGAGAGCGACAAAACCCGACCCCGGAGCCCCCAGGAGAGCAACAAAACCCAACCCCGAAGCCCCCAGGAGAGCGGCGAAACCTGCCCTGAAGCCCCCAGGAGAGCGGCGAAACCCGACCCCGAGCCCCAAGGAGAGCGGCGAAACCCGACAGGAGGAATAGGGACGCTTAGGATTGGGATTTTCTTTGGAAACCCGACCCCGAGCCCCCAGGAGAGAGGCGAAACCGACCCCGGAGCCCCCAGAAGAGCAACGAAACTCGACCCCCGAAGCCCCCAGGAGAGCGTCGAAACCCGACTCCGAAGCCCCCAGGAGAGCGTCAAAAACCGACCCCGGAGCCCCCAGGAGAGCGACAAAACCCGACCCCGGAGCCCGCAGGAGATCGACGAAACCCGACCCCGGAGTCTCCAGGAGAGCGACGAAACGCGACCCTGGAGCCCCCAGGAGAGCGGCGAAACCCGACCCCGGGAGCCCCCAGGATAGCGGCGAAACCCGACCCCGGGAGCCCCCAGGAGAGCGGCGAAACCCGACAGGAGGAATAGGGACGCTTAGGATTGGGATTTTCTTTGGAACTATCTGGGATGAGAGGGGAATGGGTGTAGTGATCAGACAAGGGAGGTTGGGTGGAGTAGTTCACGGCTGCCTTTCTGCTTGGAGGAGAATCAGCGGCGGCAGATTAAGCAGACACTCATCCGCTATTGTGGCAGGCAGCTACTACACACGTTTCACCGCTGAAAGGACAGGGGTCCATCACCTCATAAATCCTGACAAAGCCACGTTCTTTTTTGGTAGTGAAACGTGTCGAGGTTGTTCAGTAACCCTTTGTGTCCTGGGTAGAGGGACGGTGTGCATTCATGTGGCAGGGCATAGGGACGGTGTGTATTCATGTGGCAGGGTAGAGGGACTGTGTGTAGTCATGTGGCAGGGTAGAGGGACGGTGTGTAGTCATGTGGCAGGGTAGAGGGACGGTGTGTAGTCATGTGGCAGAGTAGAGGGACGGTGTGTAATCGTGTGGCAGTGTAGAGGGACGGTGTGTAGTCGTGTGGCAGGTTAGAGGGACGGTGTGTAGTCGTGTGGCAGGGTAGAGGGACGGTGTGTAGTCATGTGGCAGGTTAGAGAGACGGTGTGTAGTCATGTGGCAGGGTAGAGGGACGGTGTGTAGCCATGTGGCAGTGTAGAGGGACGGTGTGTAGCCATGTGGCAGGGTAGAGGGACGGTGTGTACTCATGTGGCAGGGTAGAGGGACGGTGTGTAGTCATGTGGCAGGTTAGAGGGACGGTGTGTAGTCATGTGGCAGGGTAGAGGGACGGTGTGTAGTCATGCGGCAGGGTAGACGGACGGTGTGTAGTCATGCGGCAGGGTAGAGGGACGGTGTGTAGTCATGTGGCAGGTTAGAGGGACGGTGTGTAGTCATATGGCAGGGTAGAGGGACGGTGTGTAGCCATGTGGCAGGGTAGAGGGACGGTGTGTGGCCATGTGGCAGGGTAGAGGGACGGTGTGTGGCCATGTGGCAGGGTAGAGGGACGGTGTGTGGCCATGTGGCAGGGTAGAGGGACGGTGTGTGGCCATGTGGCAGGGTAGAGGGACGGTGTGTGGCCATGTGGCAGGGTAGAGGGACGGTGTGTGGTCATGTGGCAGGGTAGAGGGACGGTGTGTGGTCATGTGGCAGGGTAGAGGGACGGTGTGTGGTCATGTGGCAGGGTAGAGGGACGGTGTGTGGTCATGTGGCAGGGTAGAGGGACGGTGTGTGGCCATGTGGCAGGGTAGAGGGACGGTGTGTGGTCATGTGGCAGGTTAGAGGGACGGTGTGTAGTCATGTGGCAGGGTAGAGGGACGGTGTGTGGCCATGTGGCAGGGTAGAGGGACGGTGTGTGGCCATGTGGCAGGGTAGAGGGACGGTGTGTGGTCATGTGGCAGGGTAGAGGGACGGTGTGTGGTCATGTGGCAGGGTAGAGGGACGGTGTGTGGTCATGTGGCAGGGTAGAGGGACGGTGTGTGGTCATGTGGCAGGGTAGAGGGACGGTGTGTGGCCATGTGGCAGGGTAGAGGGACGGTGTGTGGTCATGTGGCAGGTTAGAGGGACGGTGTGTAGTCATGTGGCAGGGTAGAGGGACGGTGTGTGGCCATGTGGCAGGGTAGAGGGACGGTGTGTGGCCATGTGGCAGGGTAGAGGGACGGTGTGTGGTCATGTGGCAGGGTAGAGGGACGGTGTGTGGTCATGTGGCAGGGTAGAGGGACGGTGTGTGGCCATGTGGCAGGGTAGAGGGACGGTGTGTGGTCATGTGGCAGGGTAGAGGGACGGTGTGTAGTCGTGTGGCAGGGTAGAGGGACGGTGTGTGGTCATGTGGCAGGGTAGAGGGACGGTGTGTGGTCATGTGGCAGGGTAGAGGGACGGTGTGTGGTCATGTGGCAGGGTAGAGGGACGGTGTGTGGTCATGTGGCAGGGTAGAGGGACGGTGTGTGGTCATGTGGCAGGGTAGAGGGACGGTGTGTGGTCATGTGGCAGGGTAGAGGGACGGTGTGTGGTCATGTGGCAGGGTAGAGGGACGGTGTGTGGTCATGTGGCAGGGTAGAGGGACGGTGTGTGGCCATGTGGCAGGGTAGAGGGACGGTGTGTGGTCATGTGGCAGGTTAGAGGGACGGTGTGTAGTCATGTGGCAGGGTAGAGGGACGGTGTGTGGCCATGTGGCAGGGTAGAGGGACGGTGTGTGGCCATGTGGCAGGGTAGAGGGACGGTGTGTGGTCATGTGGCAGGGTAGAGGGACGGTGTGTGGTCATGTGGCAGGGTAGAGGGACGGTGTGTGGTCATGTGGCAGGGTAGAGGGACGGTGTGTGGTCATGTGGCAGGGTAGAGGGACGGTGTGTGGCCATGTGGCAGGGTAGAGGGACGGTGTGTGGTCATGTGGCAGGTTAGAGGGACGGTGTGTAGTCATGTGGCAGGGTAGAGGGACGGTGTGTGGCCATGTGGCAGGGTAGAGGGACGGTGTGTGGCCATGTGGCAGGGTAGAGGGACGGTGTGTGGTCATGTGGCAGGGTAGAGGGACGGTGTGTGGTCATGTGGCAGGGTAGAGGGACGGTGTGTGGCCGTGTGGCAGGGTAGAGGGACGGTGTGTGGTCGTGTGGCAGGGTAGAGGGACGGTGTGTAGTCGTGTGGCAGGGTAGAGGGACGGTGTGTGGTCATGTGGCAGGGTAGAGGGACGGTGTGTGGTCATGTGGCAGGGTAGAGGGACGGTGTGTGGTCATGTGGCAGGGTAGAGGGACGGTGTGTGGTCATGTGGCAGGGTAGAGGGACGGTGTGTAGTCATGTGGCAGGGTAGAGGGACGGTGTGTGGTCATGTGGCAGGGTAGAGGGACGGTGTGTGGCCATGTGGCAGGGTAGAGGGACGGTGTGTGGTCATGTGGCAGGGTAGAGGGACGGTGTGTGGTCATGTGGCAGGGTAGAGGGACGGTGTGTAGTCATGTGGCAGGGTAGAGGGACGGTGTGTAGCCATGTGGCAGGGTAGAGGGACGGTGTGTGGCCATGTGGCAGGGTAGAGGGACGGTGTGTGGTCATGTGGCAGGGTAGAGGGACGGTGTGTGGTCATATGGCAGGGTAGAGGGACGGTGTGTGGTCATGTGGCAGGGTAGAGGGACGGTGTGTGGTCATGTGGCAGGGTAGAGGGACGGTGTGTGGTCATGTGGCAGGGTAGAGGGACGGTGTGTGGTCATGTGGCAGGGTAGAGGGACCATCAGTCAGATCCCCCTTCACCTCTGCAATCTACAGTGAGGATATCTGATTCCTTATGGTTGATGTGTTGTTACACACGGTGGTCGATCTCGGGATCATTGCTCTGTAGAATCTCTCTGCACACTGTGGGTTGGCCACACAGACTTCATGGGACGCTCTATACGCTGTGGGAGCTGCTGTCCCTGTGACTGTCAGTATATAGTTTGCTGTTGTACAACAATCCAATCGTATATTAGACCTCATATCATAGGAATATATAACATGGATCCCTTCAAAGATCAAACCATAATACCAAAAGAGAACACAAAAGGACAAGAATCCAAAAAATACAAAATTTATTTCAATAGTACAAAATCACACCGTAATAAAATATGTACATAACAAAGCACATGTAAGGAGGTAAATACCTCACCTGAATATGTAGAAAAGCTATGTGATAGACAGAATTGCATAGGGTCACAACCATAGTGTCACGATCTGGTTCAGGTTGGAGCTAGTGTTATTGTAACCACTAGAGGGAGCAAGGCAGGAAGCGTAGTCAGGTGAAGCCGAAAGTCAGTACACTGGATAAGCAATACTTTAGCAATGGAGCAGGCAGATAACGAAGTCAGAGGAAAAGCCAGAAGTCGGTACACGGAGTCAGCGATACTTAGCAGATGGAGCAGCAGCAGCAGCAGAAGGAGCAGGAGCAGGAGCAGGAGCAGGAGCAGGAGCAGGAGCAGGAGCAGGAGCAGGAGCAGGAGCAGGAGCAGGACTACAGGCTGGGAGCACAATAATCACGCAATGAGGAAGTGTACTGGCTGAGGTTATATAGGGTGGGCAATTAGCAATCAATGGGCCAATTAGGAGAGCACAGGGTGGAGCTGATCAAGAACAAGAATCACTGGTATCTGGTTTCGCATGGGATCTTCCAAGCAGCCGCATAGCTCAGATGGCTGAGCTGCTGGCCAGCAGACAAGAGGTTCCAGGTTCCATTCCTGACAGTACTCCCCTCCTTCCAGGATGGCCTCTGGACATCTCAGGGGCTGGTTTATCTGGATACCTCTGATGGAAGATTCTTGTTAGCCTAGAAGCATGAACATTTTCCTCCGGTTCCCATGAGTTTTCTTCTGGTCCGTAACCCTTCCATTGCACAAGATACTGCAGGTTACCTCGGATTCTCCTAGAGTCCAGAATCTTCTCCACAATAAATTCTTCCTCGCCATGGACCCTTTCAGGTGGAGGAGGAGGCTGAGTTCTTCCTGGAAATGGATTTTCACAGAATGGTTTGAGCAGAGATACATGAAACACTGGATGAATCTTAAGACTGCTGGGAAGTTCCAACCGGAAAGCAACTTTGTTAATTTGTGCAGCAATTTGGAAGGGTCCTATGAATTTTTGTCCCAATTTAGAAGATGGCACGTGTGTTTTTAGGTTTTTAGTAGATAACCAAACCTTGTCCCCCACGTGCAGATTAGGAGGTTCTCTACGGTGTTTATTTGCTGCTTTTTTATAGTCTTCTTGGGCCTTTTGCAATATCTCAATTAATTTTTCCTGGGATTCCTTTAATCTGTTGAGTCGGTCAGCAACAGCAGGGGTAGAAGTTTCAAAAGGAAGATTAGGAATACATACTGGATGCAAGCCATAGTTAGCATAAAAAGGACTTAGGGCTGTAGAGCTGTGTTTAGCGTTGTTATAGGCAAATTCCGCTGTTGGTAAATAGTCCACCCAATCATCTTGAAGATATGAAATGAAGCAGCGGAGGTATTGCTCGAGAGTCTGGTTCGTCCTCTCCGTCTGGCCATTTGATTGCGGATGGAAAGACGTAGAAAGATTCACAGTGACTCCCAGGGCTGTACAGAAGCTTTTCCAGAATTTCGATGTGAACTGCACCCCTCTGTCGGAGACTACATTATCAGGAGTCCCATGCAGCTTAAAAACCTCTTTGATCATTAACTCAGCAGTTTGTTCCGCAGTAGGAATTCTTTTAGTTGGGATGAAATGGGCCATCTTTGTGAGTCGGTCTACCACAACGAGAATCACAGTCATCTTTTTAGATGGAGGTAGATCCACGATGAAATCCATTGAGATTGATCCCCAAGGTCTGGATGGAACTGGAAGAGGTTGTAGAAGTCCTAAAGGAGAGGAACGTGGTGTCTTGTTACGTGCACATGTTACACAGGAGGACACATATTTTTTCACATCCCTTCTACAATTGGGCCACCAAAAGGAACGAAGTAGTAGTTCTTGGGTTTTCATGACTCCGGGGTGTCCTGCAAGTTTAGAATCATGGACTAATTTGAGGACTTCGAGTCTCACCGATTCTGGGATATAAACCCTGTGGTTCAGCATCCAAAATCCCTTCGTGATAAAAAGATTGACATCTTTAGGAGGATGGTTAAGAAAAGGGTCGTTGTGGTAGCCATTTTTAATCTGAGCAAAAAAAACTTTAGAGTCCAATATTCCCAAAAAATTTTTGGGGCCCAGAATAGTACTGTTAGTATTAGAACTCTCCTGAGGTTCAGAACAAATCCTGGACAGGGCGTCAGCTTTGCCATTTCTTGAACCAGGCCGATAGGAAATTACAAAATTAAATCTTGAGAAAAACAAGGCCCACCGTGCCTGTCTTGCAGACAGTCTTCTTGCTGTGCGTAAAAACTCTAGATTTTTGTGGTCAGTGAGGACGGTCACCGGATGATTGGCACCTTCTAGGAGATGTCTCCACTCGGAGAAGGCGACTTTTATGGCTAAAAGTTCATTATTTCCAATGTCGTAGTTCTTTTCCGCCGGTGACATGGTATGAGAAAGAAATGCGCATGGATGAAGCTGCATCTTATCTCCAACTCACTGAGACAGAATGGCTCCCACTGCAGAATCCGAGGCATCCACTTCAACAACAAATGGCAGTTCCGGATTTGGATGGACTAGTAGTGGTGCGGAAGTAAAAAGATTTTTTAATTTGTCAAAAGCCTCCTGTGCCTCTATAGACCAAAAAAAAACTTGGGTTTTCTTGGTTAGCAAGGTGATTGGCAGAATAATTTTTGAAAAGTTTTTAATGAATCTTCTGTAGAAGTTGGCGAAGCCAATGAAGCGCTGAACGTCTTTCAAATTCTTTGGGGGTGGCCAATCCACCACTGCATTGATCTTACCAGGATCCATACTCAGACCTTCTGGGGAGATGACATATCCTAAAAATTGGATCGTGGGTTGTTCGAATTCACATTTCTCAAGTTTTATGTAGAGATGATTCTCCTGTAGACGTTCCAAGACTAACTGGACTTGCCTGCGATGCTCCTCCAAGGTATCCGAAAATATAAGAATGTCATCGAGGTAAACAACAACAAATTGATCCAAAAAATCTCGAAACACATCATTAATGAAGTGCTGAAAGGTGGCTGGGGCGTTGCTAAGGCCAAAAGGCATCACTAGGTACTCAAAATGTCCGTATCTTGTTCTGAAGGCGGTCTTCCACTCATCTCCAGGGCGAATCCGTATGAGGTTGTAGGCCCCTCTCAGGTCCAGTTTAGTAAAAATTTTAGCAGAGCGGAGTCTTTCTAATAACTCTGGAAATAACGGAAGTGGGTAGCGATTTTTTACGGTAATTTTATTAATTTCCCTGTAATCGATACATAGCCGCAGAGTTGAGTCTTTCTTTTCAACAAAGAATAAGGGTGCCCCAGCTGGAGATGTAGAAGGTCGGATGAAGCCTTTCTCTAAGTTTTCATCCAGATACTCTCTCAGTACCTTCAGTTCTGGTTCAGAGAGATTGTAAATTCGCCCGAATGGAATAGTTGTTCCAGGAAGCAGCTCGATGGGCCAGTCATACGGACAATGAGGAGGCAATTGATCAGCTTTTTTCTTGCTGCAGACATCAGAAAATTGTTGGTATTGTGGTGGTAGTTTATCTTCCTTCGTATGAGAAATCTCAGATACTTGGATTTGTTTAGGAACAGGTGGATCACTATGGCAATTGTTCTTACAGTATTCTGAAGGGAAGGTAATGGTCCTTGAAGCCCAGTTGATAGAGGGGTTATGAGTTGAGAACCAGGGAACTCCTAGGATAACGGGAAATTTTGGAGAGGAAATCAGATGGAAACTGACAGTTTCGTGATGATCAGGTTCCATACGAATCTCAAGTTCAATCGTCTCATGGGTAACAGGTCCAGAAGATAAGGGTGATCCGTCCACCGTTTCCATTTCGATTGGTATGGATTTAGTTCTGCTTGAAATATTATTATCCAATGTGAATTTTAAGTCCATAAAATTCCCTCCTGCTCCAGAATCTAACAAGGCCGAACATCGTACTGTTTGGTTGCCCATTATGACCTGAATGGGAATGACAAAATGAGATGATGATGCACACATCTTGTTTTTTTCCTGCGTTACTGATGAAATCTTCTGCATACTAGGATATGGCTGTTGGGAGAGGTCTGTATCGCTTGCAGTCATGTCGCTTATGAAGGTTATAGTCCTTTTATTAGGACAATTGATGGCGAAATGACCTGAGCCCCCACAATAGAGACACAAATTTTCAGCCCGTCGCCTCTGCTTTTCTTGTGCTGAGAGCGGTTTTCGAATAACATCGATTTGCATCGGTTCAGACACACTTTGCGTCTTTTGTTCATGGTTAGACGAAGAGAAATAAAAGGCAGGGTTATTTTCCAGCACTCGAAGTCTCTCCTTTCTCCGCTCGGTGAGCCTCTGGTCTATTCGAACACATAGGTGAATAAAGTCTTCCAACTGATCAGGGGTTTCGCCCCTGGCAAGCTCATCCTTTACTGACTCTGATAATCCTCGTCGAAACTGACTTCTCTGGGCCGCTGAGTTCCATGTGGTGTCGGCCACCCAGCGACGGAACTCTGATGTATATTCAGCGACCGAGCGTCGTCCTTGGCATAAATTATGCAATTTGGTTTCTGCTGTGGCACAACGGTTTAGATCATCAAAAACTTGATTCATAGCTGTGATGAAGGAATCTAAGTTATTAAGGATGTCATAGTTCTTTTCCACATATGGTGAGGCCCATGCAAGAGCTTCATCAGTCAGGAGATTAATCAGAAAAAATACTTTCTTCCTATCGCTGGTAAATGGAGCAGGTTGCATTTGGAAGTATATCCGGCATTGGTTGAGGAATCCTCGGTACTGCTGACGATCCCCACTGAATTTTGCAGGCAGCGGCATTCGTGCGTTTGATGCTGGGCTTGAATTGCGCATGTCAAGAAGTTGCCTTTGTAGTTCAATTATTTCCTTTTGTTGGCCTGATACTACTGTTTGTAGTTTAGAATATTTTTCTTGGTAAGTGGTACAAAAACTTTGAAGTTCAGAAACTTGTTTTGTCAGGGTGGCTACAACAGACTCCATTTTGGCGCGTGATTATTCTGTCACGATCTGGTTCAGGTTGGAGCTAGTGTTATTGTAACCACTAGAGGGAGCAAGGCAGGAAGCGTAGTCAGGTGAAGCCGAAAGTCAGTACACTGGATAAGCAATACTTTAGCAATGGAGCAGGCAGATA
The DNA here is from genome assembly GCF_039654945.1 of Dendrobates tinctorius. Lineage (NCBI taxonomy): Eukaryota > Metazoa > Chordata > Amphibia > Anura > Dendrobatidae > Dendrobates > Dendrobates tinctorius. Next base: position 2,294,387 of record NW_027361849.1, on the reverse strand, counting down.
ACGAAGTCAGAGGAAAAGCCAGAAGTCGGTACACGAAATCAGCGATACTTAGCAGATGGAGCAGGTGGATAACAAAGTCAGAGGAAAAGCCAGAAGTCGGTACACGGAGTCAGCGATACTTAGCAGATGGAGCAGGAGCAGGAGCAGGAGCAGGAGCAGGAGCAGGACTACAGGCTGGGAGCACAATAATCACGCAATGAGGAAGTGTACTGGCTGAGGTTATATAGGGTGGGCAATTAGCAATCAATGGGCCAATTAGGAGAGCACAGGGTGGAGCTGATCAAGAACAAGAATCACTGGTATCTGGTTTCGCATGGAATCTTCCAAGCAGCCGCATAGCTCAGATGGCTGAGCTGCTGGCCAGCAGACAAGAGGTTCCAGGTTCCATTCCTGACACATAGGCTGAACCAGCAAAGATACATGTGAATCCTTATATTACATCCCAGGGAAAAATGTAGGAATAACATAATTTACACTGGTGAGAAAAATATTATCATTCACCAAATGTTAAAGACCTCCCAGATCAAGGAAGATCTTATCACCCCCATAGGATGTAAAATGACCAAATAATAAGGCAAAGATCAAATAGTCCATATACCTGTAGTCATGCTGTTGCCTGGCTATGAACCCGTGACGCACCCCGACGCGCGCTTCACCACCTCTGCAGTTTCATCAGGAGGTATGTAAGCGTTGGGTCAAACCCTTTAACACTAGAACTACTGATGGAGTCATTTTGACTCCTTTCGTTTTTTATTTCTCTTCTGTGACTACATTTTTCAGAATTCCGGCTTGAAACTCGGTGACTTTTCCTCAAATATGATGTGAAAAAAGATTTTGTGAAAATAAATAATTTTGGTGAAAAATTTGCGCGTTTTTTTCAAAATTTACCAAGAACTACTGAAGGGAGTCATTTTGACTCCCTACTATATTTTGAGGTCCTTTTGTCATATAGATGTAGTTCAAGTTACATGTCAACTTTTCACATTTTCCTTGTGTTTTACCTGCTTGTATTATTGAAAATTGTATTGCGTGTTACAAACCTGGCCCATACATAACGATGGATGAGCAACTTTTCCCAAGCAAAACTAGGTGTCCATTCACGCAGTACATGCCTTCCAAACCAGATAAATATGGCCACAAATATTGGCTAGCTGTTGATAAGGAGAGCAAATATCTGGCAAATGGCTTCCCTTATCTAGGCAAAGATGACACACGCCGTGCTGAGGACCGTTTAGCTGACCATGTGGTAATGAAGTTATTGGACCCGTTTTTGAAAAAAGGTCGCAATGTTACAACCGATAATTATTTTACTTCAGTAAAATTAGCTAAACAGCTAAAAAGCAAAGGAACAACCATTGTGGGAACACTGAACAAGATAAGGCGAGAAGTGCCTAAAGAAATAAAATCCATGAAAGAGGAATTGTACAACACTAAAGTGTTTAGAAATGAAGACAATTTTACACTTACAGTATATCAAGGAAAGCCCAACAAAAATGTTGTCATTTTGAGTTCCGTCCATCCAGATGTTGTTGTTGCGTCTGATTCCGCTAAAAAAACTCCAGAAACGGTAAAGTTTTACAATGAAACAAAATATGGAGTAGATGTAGTGGATCAGATGGCACGAAAATATACCACACGAACATGCACAAGGAGATGGCCTGTTCATGCATTTGAAAATGCCTTAGACTTTGCGGGTATAAATGCATGGATAATATTCAAGGAGATTACCCACCCAAAAATGTCACGCAAGGCATTTTTGCAAACGCTTGTGATAGAGTTGAGTGGTCCTTATGTCACACATAGGGAAAAGGGTTAAACGTCCCAAGTTTCTACATGCTCAGAAGTGATGGTTCAAACAACATTTTGCCAGATCAAAGAAAAGTGCAAGAAAAATAGATCTGTCGGCAATTGTAAGACTTGTGGTAAGTCTTTGTGTGGGCAATGTACTGCCATAAATCAAAGGCAATGCCTAAAATGCGAAACACCAAATGTTTAGAAGGTGAATTCTGCGCCATATTTTCATTTTTATGCTCCTCCACCTACATTTTCTCTGCTTTTTGTTCTTCAGTTGTTGTTTATATGTGTGCACTTGAATAAAAAAAATGTTTGAAAAACGTCTATTATAATTATTGTTATTTTCTGTAGAAAAATAAGAAAAGCAGAAAAAAAACAATCAAAAGCATTACTGTTGGATCTCACAATAATAATACATTACAAAAAATATAATTATTAATAAATAACCACAAATGAAACTCTAAAAATAAACGAAAACAAGCAAGGAGTCAAAATGACTCCTTTCAGTAGTTCTAGGCGGGGTCACGAGTCCAGTAGTCCTAGTGTTAAATAGCCCCCTCATGTGTCTCTGAACACCCACAGCTGTGTGCGGCGCATCAGCGCCATGTTTTTGTATGTATTATATGTATGAACGTTTAAGACAGTTCAATGGAATATTTATGCAATTAATTAATAGAATGCACCAGATCTGGGACCAAGTGGTGGATAAGTTATCTCTCTCCCAGGAATAGGCCCAGCGGTTTTCCAACCGACATATGGTGTGATTATCATCAAAAAATATTGCTATGAAGGTGGCTTCTCCTAAGTTTAAGCCTAGATTTATTGGACCTTACAAGATTTTGGAGATTATTAATCCGGTCTCTTTTCGTTTGGCTCTTCCTGTCACATTTAAAATCCATAATGTGTTCCATAAATCTTTGTTGAAGAGGTTTGTTGAACCAGTTGTTCCTGGGGTGGCACCTCCAGACCCTGTATTGGTTGAAGATAACATGGAATATGAGGTAGAGAAAATATTGGATTCCCGTCTGGCTAGACGGAGACTCCAGTATTTGGTTAAGTGGAAGGGTTATGGTCAGGAGGATAATTCTTGGGTCTCTGCCTCTGATATTCATGCCAAAAGATTGGTGCGTGCCTTTCATCGGGCTCACCCTGATCGCCCTGGTGGCGTGGTTGAGGGTTCGGTGACCCCTCCTCAAGGGGGAGGTACTGTTGTGAGTTCATTTTCCCCTTCACTACTGAGGCCCGAGGAACTCCCTCTTCTGGTGAAGAAAGGTAGTGAGCCTGATTGTCAAACACCTGGGGCTGATGATGATGACTGGCTGAGTGGAGTTAATGACTGGATATAAAGCTGCCGACGCCCTTCTGGCCTGCGGGTGATTTCTCTGTGGACTTCTAGGAAACCAGTCTGATTCCTGCTCATCTAAAGCTAAGATTTCTGCTTTGCCTTTTTGCATTAGTGTTTTGTTTTCCTTGCTTTTCTGGATTCTGCCATTCCCTGCTGGGGTGAGCTGAATCTCCTTTTGCCTTTTGCTCTGTCTTCAGAATATTCCTGAGTACTGACATAGCTTCTTTGAAGCCTAGCGTCTTCAGGGCCTTTTTTACTGTCAGTTGGTTGGCTCTTATTTTCATAGGGTTTTTCACGGATTGCAGACAGCAGCCTTCCTGTCCTTTCCTATCTAAGCTAGCGTGGGCCCCATCTTTGCTCAGTCTATCTTTCTGTGTTTTGTTCTTTCTTCTTGCTTCACCGTCATTATATGTGGGGGGCTGCCTTTTGCTTTGGGGTCTGCTCTGGGGCAGTTTAGATTTCCCTTTCTGTCTTTAGGCTATGTAGTCCTCCGGCTGTGATCGAGGGGCCTAGGGCATCGTAGGAGCCCCCCACGGCTACTGCTAGTTGTGTTGATAGGTTCAGGGGTCTGCAATCCGATAGCTGCCAAATTCTCTGGTTTTCTGGACTTAGCTAGCATTCCTATTTTTGCCTCCTACGGTGACTCAATCATAACAGCCCACCTAGCCTGTCTAGGATTCAAGCGTTTGGCCGACTCCAGGTAAATCAAATTCTTGTGGTCAGTAAGGACCACGACTTGATGTTTAGCTCCCTCCAACCAATGTCTCCACTCCTCAAATGCCCATTTCATGGCTAACAGTTCCCGATTCCCCACATCATAGTTGCGTTCGGATGGGGAGAACTTTTGGGAAAAGAAAGCACAGGGATTCATTTTAGATGTTACCGGATCTTTTTGGGACAAAACAGCTCCTGCACCAATCTCAGAAGCATCCACCTCTACCTGAAATGGGAGTGAGACATCAGGTTGCCGCAAAACCGGAGCAAAAGTGAACCTCCGCTTCAGCTCCTGAAAGGAAGAAACAGCCTCCGGAGACCAATTCAGCACATCAGCGCCCTTCTTAGTCAAATCAGTCAATGGTTTGGCAATACCAGAAAAATTAGCTATAAATTTACGATAAAAATTAGCAAAACACAAAAACTTCTGGAGGGCCTTCAAAGAAGTGGGCTGAACCCAATCATAAACGGCCTGTACCTTGGCCGGGTCCATTTCAATAGTTGACGAAGACAAAATAAATCCCAAAAATGAAATCCTCTGTACACTAAAAAGGCATTTCGATCCCTTAACATGCAGGGAATTCTCCCTCAAAATCCGGAACACAGTCCGAACATGTTCCACATGAGAGTCCCAATCCCTGGAAAAGATCAAAATATCATCCAGATAGATGATCAAAAATGTATCCACAAAGTCGCAGAAAATATCTTTCATGAAGCACTGGAAGACAGAAGGGGCATTAGTGAGCCCAAAAGGCATCACCAGGTACTCAAAATGTCCCTCCGGAGTATTAAACGCCGTCTTCCATTCATCCCCATGCTTAATGCGAATAAGATTATACGCCCCCTGAGGTCAAGCTTGGTAAACCAGCAAGCACCTTTAACTCTGGAGAATAGATCAGAAATCAGGGGTAACGGATACTGATATTAAACAGTAATTTTGTTGAGGGAACGATAGTCAATACAAGGCCTTAATGAACCATCTTTCTTGGCCACGAAAAAAAACCCAGCACCCAAGGGTGACAAGGATGGTCTAATATGACCTTTCTCCAACGACTCCTTAATATAAGATCGCATAGCCTCGTGCTCAGGTACAGATAAATTGAAAAGTCGACGCTTGGGAAATTTACACCCAGGGTTCAACTCAATTGCACAGTCATAACTCCTATGAGGAGGCAAAGACGCAGACTTATTCTCACTAAATACATCATAAAAATCAGCCAAATAGTCAGGAACATCATGCGACTGGGGAGAGGTGGAGAAAACAGGAGCGTCACCAAGAGCACACCGACAACCTCAACTCACCACAGACACAGATTTCCAATCCAGAACTGGATTATGGATTTGCAACCAGGGAAACCCCAGAACAATGGTATCATGCAAATTATGCAACACCAAAAACCTGCAATTTTCTTGATGGTCTGGGGCAACCCGCATTACCACCTGGGTCCAAAACTGAGGTTTATTCTTCGCCAAAGGAGTAGCATCAATACCCCTCAAAGGGATAGGCATCCGCAGAGGTGTCATAGGAAACCCACAACGTTTAGCAAAATCCAAGTCCATCAGGTTCAGAGCCGCTCCCGAATCCACAAAAGCCTTAGCGGAAAATGTGGACAGGGAGCAGATCAGAGTAATTGCCAGAAGAAACTTAGGTTGAACACCACCCACAGCAAATGTGTGTGCAAAACGTTTCTCTCGTTTAGGGCAGACAGAAATCATATGAGAGGCATCTCCACAGAAAAAACACAGCTTATTACGCCTTCTGAACTCCTGACGTTGCGCCCTAGACAAAACTCTATCACATTGCATAGGTTCAGACATTTGTTCAACAGGTGGCAACATTTCTCGTGTACTTTTACGTTCACGTAAACGCCGATCAACCTGAATGGCTAATGACATAGAATCGTCAAGACTAGAGGGAACAGGAAATCCCACCATAGTATCTTTTACGGTTTCTGACAAACCCTTCCGAAAGAGAGCTGCCAAGGCACCATCATTCCAGGTAGTAAGGACCGCCCACTTTTGGAATTTTTGACAGTATAACTCTGCAGAATCCTGACCCTGGCTCAATGCCAACAGGGCTTTCTCAGCTTGATCAATAGCATTAGGTTCATCATACAACAACCCCAAGGCTTGAAAAAATGCGTCCACATTAGTTAGAATAGGATCATCAGGTGTCAAAGAAAACGCCCAATCCCGGGGATCGCCGCGCAGCAAAGAGATGACAATTTTAATCTGCTGCGCAGAGCTCCCCGATGAGTTAGGCTTCAAGGCAAGAAATAATTTACAATTATTCTTAAAATTCTAAAATTTAGACCGATCCCCAAAAAACACATCAGGAGTAGGAATCTTTGGTTCAGCAGCATGTGAATGAGCAAGATAGGTGGAAATTCCCCGCACTTCAGTAGCCAGCTGCTCCACACGATCAGACAATTGCTTAATCTCCATTAAGAAAATTCCTCCTACGGCCCCAGAGAAAAAGAGGAAAAAATGTACATAAAAAAAAAATTCTGACACTTTTTTTTTTTTACAATTCTTTCCTGCTATTGAGTACCCTAGAATCTGTGGTATGGCTGGTGATTCTGTTATGAATGAGTCACCGGAGGAGGAAAAAACAAAAATACAAGCTAAGTCCAGAAAACCGGAGAGGTTGGTAGCTAGCGGATTGCAGACCTCTGACCCTATTCACAACAACTAACAGCAGCCGTGGGATGTTCCTACGGTGGTCCTAGACACGTCGTTCACAGCCGGCGGAGAACTAAATAAACCTAAAGAAAGAAAGGGGAAATCTAAACTGCCCCAGAGCAGACCCCAAAGCAATAGACAGCCCCCAACATGTATTGACGGTGAAAACAGATGAAAACACAAACACAGACAGAAAGACAGGCTGAGCAAACGATGGGGCCCTCACTAACTAGATAGGACAGGAAAGAAAAGCAACTGTCTGCAATCACGCAAAAACCCTGCCCAAAATAATGTCCAACACATCTGATAGAAAAGGCCCTGAAGTCACTAGACTTCAAAATCACTATTTCAGCACTCAGGTATATTCTGAAAACAGAGCAAAGAGATCAACTGATGAGAGACAAAAAATGGAGTTCAGCCAGTCCCAACCAGGGCTGGCTGAACACAAACACTAAGTAAACCAGACAAAATCTCATGGAACAATAGCAGAGCAAAAACTTAGCTTTAGTAGACAGGACTAAGCTGGAGGCCAGAGCTCAGAGCAGAGAAGATCACCAGCAACCCAGCAGGGCGTCGGCGGCCTTATATCCAATCAGAGATTCCGGATCTCCAATCACACTCCACCTGTTCACATGACAGGTTTTTCCCATCCAAATCAATTTCACTACCTCCTTTCACCAGCAGAGGGAGTTCATCGGACATCAAAGGTGAAGGAGAAAATGAGCTCATAACAGGTAACACACTGAATGGGAGACAAGGCAGAAGACAGGCGAACAGGGGAAGTATGAACACTAGGCAGATAGATGGGAGAGGCAGGACAGGGAAGACACTAGAGCTTAAGGTGGACAAGGAAAGGCTGGAGGTGTAGGAAGAGAACTACCAGCGGTAGCGCAACTAGAGGCAGAGGAACGAGGAAAGGCCTGGGACACAGCGAGCGCTGACAAAAAGACAGTGTCACGGCAATCGATAGTCAGGCGTCTTACCTGGCCTGACGCCAATCATAAGTAGTCGGTGGGCGCCGCCATGTTGGGGGCGGCGCCATCGCGTCCCCGCTCCCAGAGGCCTGAGCGCCAGGATCCACACAGTGCGCAGGCGCCCGACACCGAGACACCCGGAAGCCGGGCGCGGGGACGCGCCGGTAAGCAGGAGCGCGCCGAGAGGTGCGCGCATCGGGACCGACAGCGGGAGGGATCGTGACAGTATCCCCCTCTTTACTCCCCCTCCTCCTAATGCTGGTGAAAAATCGTTTCATAATAAGGGGAGCATTAATATTCTCACGGGGTTCCCATGATCTCTCCTCAGGACCGAAACCTTTCCAATCAACCAAAAACAAAGTTCTTCCTCTAACCGTCTTCATAGCCAATATATCACGCACCTCAAAGATGTTATCCGAACTACAAGATTGGGACGTCTGAGAAGACGCCGAGTGAAAGTGGTTAAATACTGCAAGTTTGAGGAGAGATACATGAAAGGTATTGGGGATTTTCAGTGAGGCGGGCAATCTCAACTTGTAGGCCACGTCGTTGATATGACTCAAGATCTCAAAGGGACCAATGTAACATGGACCTAACTTATAGGAGGGAATCTTCAATCTGATATACTGAGAAGATAGCCAAACCCTATCTCCTGGGCGATACGGGAGAGCGTCTAACCGTTTCTTGTCGGCATACTTCTTCATTCTGAGGCTAGCTCTTTCAAGGGCTTCTTTGGTCTCCCTCCAAATCCGAGAGAAGTCCACAGACAAGGAGTCCGCTGCCGGTACACCGGAGGTAGGGGAAACAGGAAGGGGGATGCTGGGTTGTTGCTCAAAAACCACAAAAAAGGAAGACTTAGAGGAAGCTTCACTTGGATGATTGTTAGAGGCGAATTCTGCCAAGGAAGAAGAGAGACCCAGTTATCTTGGTGGGCATTAGAGAAATGCCGAAGGTAGGAAGTTAGAGCCTGGTTGACTCACTCTACTTGACCATTAGACTGGGGGTGATAGGCTGAGGAAAAATCCAAAGTTATCTTCAACAATCCGCAGAGAGCTCGCCAAAAACGGGAGGTAAACTGGACCCCTCGATCCAAGACAATATGCTGAGGAAAACCATGGAGGTGGAAGACGAGGAGTAGGAAGATCTTCGCCAACTCAGGAGCAGTAGGCAAGCAAGGCAGTGGAATGAAGTGGGCCATTTTGGAAAACCGATCCACGACCACCAATATAACCGTACATCTTGAAGAAGGAGGCAAATCGGTGACTAAGTCCATAGCAACATAGGTCCATGGATTTGCAGGCACCGGTAGCGGATGTAGGAGTCCCGAAGGAGGGTGTCATGGGACTTTGTTCCGGGCACAAGGACAGGAGGCGATGAAATCCAGGACGTCTTTGCGAAGTGAAGGCCACCAATAATGGCGGGAGACGAGAGACAGAGTCTTTTAACTCCTGCATGTCCAGAAAACTTAGACAAATGGCTCCAACGTAGGACCTTCAGTCTGTCTCCACTTCGAACAAGGGTTTTACCAGAAGGTGGGGAAACCAAGTTCAGTGGGGCCACAGTAAGGATTTTGGCCGGGTCAATGAGATGTGCTGGTCCCTCTTCCTTATCCACTGACAAGAATGACCGTGATAGGGCATCAGCCTTGATGTTCTTGTCCCCGGGTCGGAAGTGGAGTTCGAAGTCAAAACGTCCGAAAAACAACGACCATCTGGCCTGCCATGGGTTATGCCTTTGAGCAGACTGAATGTAGGCAAAATTTTTGTGATCTGTAAAAATGATGAACGGATGGACGGCTCCCTCGAGAAGATGACGCCATTCCTCGAGAGCCATTTTTATGGCCAACAGTTCTCTATCTCCAATGGCATAGTTTCATTCAGGAGCGGAGAAGGCTTTAGAAAAGAATCCGCAGGTGAGAGAACGGCCAGAGGGGGATTTCTGCAGAAGAACTCCTTCTCCCGCTGAGGATGTGTCAACCTCGAGAATGAATGGCCAATTGGTATCCGGGCAATGGAGTACAGGAGATTTCGCAAATTCTTGTTTCAAGGCTTGAAAGGCAGTTTCTGCATCGGAGGGCCAATGGTTGGGATTGGCTCCTTTGCGGACGAGAGCAGAAATAGGCTTAGTCAAAGAAGAGAAGTGGGGGATAAATTGCCTATAATAATTGGCAAAACCCAAAAAACGCTGAATGGCCTTTACTCCGAGGGGACATGGCCAATTGAGAACTGCTGAGACTTTCTCAGGGTCCATCTCTAACCCCGAGCTCAAGACGATGTAACCAAGAAAAGGCAACGAAGTTTGCTCAAAGATGCACTTCTCCAACTTGGCAAAAAGGTGGTTCTCCCTGAGACGTTGGAGAACTTGGCGGACATCTCGACGATGTGTGGCCAGATCGGGGGAGAAGACTAAGATGTCGTCTAGGTAGACCATGACACAGGAGTAGAGGAGATCTCGAAAGATGTCATTAACGAGTTCCTGGAATACTGCAGGTGCGTTGCAGAGACCAAACGGCATAACCAAATACTCGTAGTGCCCGTCTCGCGTGTTGAACGCAGTCTTCCACTCATCCCCAGAGAGTATGCGAACCAGATTATAGGCTCCTCGTAGGTCGAGCTTGGTAAACACACGTGCCCCCTTCAGGCGATCAAAGAGCTCAGAGATGAGTGGCAGTGGGTATTTGTTCTTAACCGTGATGCGATTCAGGCCACGGTAGTCGATGCACGGGCGCAAAGACCCATCCTTCTTCTTCACAAAAAAGAAGCCTGCTCCTGCAGGGGACGAAGATTTTCGAATGAAGCCTCTGGCCAGGTTGTCTTGGATGTATTCTGACATGGCTTGGGTCTCTGCCGAGGAGAGAGGATAAATCCTTCCACGAGGAGGAGTGGTACCTGGAACGAGCTCGATGGGGCAGTCGTAGGGACGGTGCGGAGGAAGAGTCTCAGCTTCTCGCTTGTCAAAGACATCCGAAAAGGTACTGTAAACCGAGAGCAATCCGGAGGAAACGGGAAGGACGGGGGTTACCTACGAGACGCACCGACAGCAGACACCCAGCCCGACAGGACTCCCCCCAGCGCAAGACGTTGCCGTTATGCCAATCCAAGGAGGGCTCGTGGAGCCGCAGCTAAGGAAGGCCAAGTAGTATAGGATGGGAGATACCTGCTAAGTCATAAAAAGTAACTTTCTCCTTGTACAGGGCCCCTACTTGCAACTCCACCTCTTGGGTGACAAGTGTAACGGTCTCTTGCAGGGGTCGACCCTCTACGGATGTGAGAACCTGGGGATTTTCCAAGGTCCTCACAGGGACAGAAAATTTGTTAACCTCCTCAAGCCTAATAAAATTTCCGGCGGCGCCCGAGTCCACATAGGCCACTAGAGAAGCGCGCTTCCCACCAACATGCAAGAGGACAGACAAAGTGAGGGGTTAAGAGGGATCACAAACGCCTAGGGAGGCCTCTCTTACCTGGCCTAGGCGGAGAAGTTTTCCGGACGATCTGGACAAGTTCGGAGCAAATGGGAACTGCTGCCACAGTAGAAACAAAGGCCCTGGAGACTTCTCTCCCTACGACGCTGGTCAGAGAGCTTAAGGCGGTCCACCTGCATTGGTTCTGGCGCAGAAGCAGGAGTGAGGATCCTGGATCGGGGACTGGATGGTCTGGGAACCGAAGACAATGGATGAGAAACCCTTCTCTCCAGAGCCCGTTCCTGGAACTGGAGATCAATCCGGGTGGCCAGGGATATCAGATCTTCCAGAGCTGTGGGGGTGTCACGACCAGCAAGCTCATCCTTTATACGGCTCGAGAGACCTTGCCAAAAGGCGCCCACCAACGCCTCGTTGTTCCAGCCTAAATCAGAGGACAAGGTCCTAAACTGTATGGCGTACTGGCCCACGGTTTGCGACCCTTGGCAAAGGTTAAACAGAGCTTCAGTGGTGGAGGCTAGCCGACCCGATTCGTCAAATACCCGACGAAAAGTGTCCAAAAAAGCGGATAACTGGGTGACCGCAGGGTCATCACGCTCCCAGAGGGGATTGACCCAAGCCAAAGTGTCCCCTTCCAAATGGGAGATGATGAAGGCCACCTTGGCTCAGTCTGTGGGGTATTGCTGGGGCAGAAGTTCAAAATGAAGGCGGCACTGGTTTAGAAAACCCCGGCACAATTTGGCGTCACCGTTATACCAGGGTGGTTTGGCCAACCACGGAGGAGGGTGAGAAACCGCAGCAGGAGGGGGAGCTGAGGCGGCCGACTGCAAGGAAAGCAATCGACCGTCTACCGAAGCCATGTAACTGAGGATATGTGTCTGAGTGTCACGCTGCTGAGCCAATTCTTGTTGTAAGCCAGCCAACTGGGCGGCGTTACCAGGGTCAGAGGATTGGAGAGCGGAGAGGCGCGAGTCCATGGTTTTCATAAAGGACATAATGCGCGTTTGATTCTCCCGAAGGAAAACCAACTCTTTTTGAGCAGCCGCGGCTCCAGTGGGGTCCATGGCCTGACTATGCTGTTATGGTTGCTGTTACAGAGTGGAGATGTAGGAACAACCCGGAAGTGGACCCTCTGGGTCACGACTCCAGAGCCCCCAAGGGCGAGCAGCCCAGGTGTGGCCACCCCCTATACAGGGAGAGTTAGGGGCAGGCCCACAGAGGATAGAACCGCGACAGCCGGAACCAAAGGGACGAATGGGGCTACAGGCTGGAAAGGAGACACTGAAGAAACCGAGCTGTTAGGCACAGAAGGACGTAAGGACCACGGAGAATGGGCAGCGTACTGGACCGGGGCACAGAGGGTGGCACAGGCTGGAGACTGTAATAAAGAGTAAGGCACAGGTAACACACTGAAAGGGAGACAAGGCAGAAGACAGGCGAACAGGGGAAGTATGAATACTAGGCAGATAGACGGGAGAGGCAGGACAGGGAAGACACTAGAGCTTAAGGTGGACAAGGAAAGGCTGGAGGTGCAGGAAGAGAGCTACCAGCGGTAGCGCAACTAGAGGCAGAGGAATGAGGAAAGGCCTGGGACACAGTGAGCGATGACAAGAAGACAGCGTCACCGCAATCGATAGTCAGGCGTCTTACCTGGCCTGACGCCGATCATAAGTAGTCGGTTGGCGCCGCCATGTTGGGGGCGGCGCCACCGCGTCACCGCTCCCAGGGGCCTGAGCGCCAAGATCCACACAGTGCGCAGGCGCCCGAAGAGACGAGAGACCTGGAAGCCGGGCGCGGTGACGTGCCGGGAAGCAGGAGCGTGCCGAGTGGTGCGCGCAACGGGACCGACAGTGGGAGGGACCGTGATAAGGGCAGAGCAGAGTACTGCAGTGCGCAGGCGCTGGACTCTCCAGTTTTCCTGTCTAACTCAGGTTCGTTCTGTCATAGCCATGGTAGGCCTAAGAGAAAGGCGTGAGACATGTGGCAAATGATATAGAAGACTATCCTCTCAGTATGAAGCATCCCAATACGGACCTCAAGCAGCTCAGTAACCAGACAAACCGTCTCAAGAAGAGTTCTCCCGTTGACAGATGTTATTGCCAGAGGGTTTTGGAGCGGACGAACTGATTTCTGGAACCGGTCCACTACAGCCTGGAGGATAAAATTTCCTACTTCCCTATAATCAAAATACGCTGACTCAATAAATTGGGTTTCACCGGTTGTCACGGCCACAGTAAAGGTCAGGGGTAGAGAGATGTCTTTTCCGTCTAGGGAGGACTCTCCTACCGGCCCTAGATGCTGGAGTTTCTCCGGCTTCACCGGACAGTCTCGAATGGAGTGACCCATATCCCCACAACACAGGCACTGGCCTTTAGCGTGGTGATCCCTCTGTCGCTGACTGGCAAGAGCAAAGCGGTCGACCTGCATGGCTTCAGGTGAGACCTTGACAGGAGAGGGCGAAGGAACAAACGGCCTTTGAAAAGACGGAGCCATGCGCCCCGGTCCTCTTTCATGTGCCACCTCACAGGCTTTCTCTCGGAAATGAAGGTCTATATGAATGGTGAAGGAGATCAGGTCGAGGTCGACAAAGGTAGTTGGTCTCGACCGGCTGGCTCAACCTTAATGTCTCCTGAAACTCTTTCCCAGAATGTCGCCACCGAAGCTTTGTTATTTCATTCGAGTTTGGACACCAGAGTGTGGAAGCGTACCGCATATTGTCCCACAGATGAATTGGACTTACGTAAATGGAGAAGAGCGGAAGCTGAAGAGGTGGTTCGCCCAGGTTCATCAAATACTTTGCGAAAAGCTTCCAAGAATGCAGGCAAATTGGAGATGATCAGGTCCTCTCTCTCCCCTAATGGGTTCAACCACGGCAGGTCCTCGCAACCAAGGTGCAACATAAGGAATGCCACCTTTGCGTGGTCCAATGGTAAGTGGTGAGGAAGAAGTTCAAAATGTAGCTGGCACTGATTGATGAACCCGTGGCAGAGCTTCAAATTGCCGTCAAAGCGTAGTGGAGCTGTGAGTCAGGGACCTGGATCTCGAACTAGGCAGTCTGAAAAGTCTCCAGAGAAGAAACGGCTGCTTCAACATGTGGTAACTCTGGATAGATGTTTAAGGCCTCCAACTTGGTAGTCAGGGACTGCAAGTGCATAGACAGTTCCTCGTGTATGTCTTTCTGTTGGCAGAGCTTTTCGTACATGGTCTTAACAGGCAGGATCTGGGGTCCAGCGGGGTCCATGGCCTGAGCAAACTGCAATGGATGTGGTTTGTGGAACCACTGTGCCACGGCCCGCGGAGAGCCTGGAAGGGCATGACTAAGTGAGCACCAGTCTGTTCACTAGAGCCTCTGATGGTGAGGTTGGCTTGGCTCCCGATGCACACCAAGTGCCACTCCAGAACAGTCCAACGGACGCGCAGCAGCTTGACCCAGTAGGACAGACTGGATGGTGCAACAGGCAGAGTTAGTAGCAGAGTGCAGCAGGCAGGATCTGCACCAGAGTGCAGCAGGCAGGATCTGCACCAGAGTGCAGCAGGCAGGATCTGCACAAGAGTGCAGCAGGGACTGGTATGAAACCTTACACAACTTATACATGCAGAACAGGAATGTTGCTCAGGCACCTCCCCTGTGGGGAGGAAGCAATATATACATAATGTCCAGCAGCTATTGGCTGGGGAGGAAATGGCAAGTGCACCCACTGGCCCTTTAAGAGGGTGGGAGCGCATGCCCTGAGGACATGGCTGGAAGCCTGGCTGGAAGCTCTGATGGGAGCATGGAGAAAATGGGGAAGGGGAGAACCGACCACAGCGTGGGTGAGTGAAGTGACATGCCGGAGACCCTGCCTGTCAGAACAGGGATCCGGCGTTGTACTAACAGTTTGTAAGGGTGAGTTGCCACGTAGCGCATTCCTTGCGGGTCGCCCTCCCAGGGCTGTGGGGTACTCGGTACCAGGCCGGTGTCAGGGGGATGTGTCGCGGCGGCGGTGACCCGGTCCGTGGCCCTGGGCTCCCAAATCAATGGTAGTTTGTAGTAGTTAATGGAATAATAGTTTGTGACGCCACCTGTGGTGTTCGGAAAGGGAGGTGTTAAGCTGACGCTGCATGCAGTTCCGCTGGGACTGATGGCGTAGTGCAGCAAGGATGGTGTAGCTCCCCACAGGTGGAGCTGTAGTCCCAGGGCAGTGTAGGTGCAATGGATCTGGAGAAGTGCAGGATGGTGTGGATGCTGGTACCCAGATGTAGCGGTGCTGAAGGTGCTAGCGACGAAGGAATGGAGGACACCAAAGTGTTGTGAGTTCATTTTTCCCTTCACGGTTGAGGTCTGATGAACTCCCTCCTCTGGTGAAGGAAGGTAGTGAGGCTGATTACCAAACACCTGGTCAGCTAGATGATGACTGGGTGGCTGGAATTGAGGACTGGATATAAGGCAGCCGACGCCCTTCTGCCTTGCTGGTGATCCTGCTGGATTCTTGGAGACCAGTCTGATTCCTGCGTCTCAAAGCTAAGTTTTTCTTCTCTGCTTTGTACACTTCAGTTTTGTTTTTGTTTTTGCCTTGTTTTTTGGGAGTTCTGCCATCCCCGGCCGGGGGTGAGCTGTATTCCATTTTTGTCTCTGATCTTTTGATCTACCTGATATACCTGAGTGCTGATATAGTCTTTTGAAGCCTAGCGACTTCAGGGCCTGTTTTTCCTATCAGTCGGTTGGCACATTTTGGATAGGGTTTTTGCGGATGGCAGACAGCAGCTTTCCTATCCTGTCCTATTTTAGTTAGCTTGGGCCCCATCATTTGCTCAACCTATCTTTCTATCTGTGTTAGTGTTTTCATTTTGCTTCACCGTCATTATATGTTGGGGGCTGCCTATTGCTTTGGGGTCGGCTCTCGGGCAGTTTAGTTTTTCCCCTTTCTGTCTTTAGGCTATGTAGTTCTCCGGCTGTGATCTAGGTCTAGGTCTGTGTGGTCTAGGGCACCGTAGGAACCCCCCACGGCTACTGCTAGTTGTTGTGGATAGGTTCAGGGGTCTGCAATCCGATAGCTGCCAACCTCTCTGGTTTTTCTGGACTTAGCTAGTATTTTGTTTTTTCCTCCTTCGGTGACTCATCATAACAGAATCACCAGCCATACCGCAGATCCTAGGGTACTCAATAGCAGGAGAGAATTGTAAAAAAAAATAAAAAAAGAGAAAAAAAAAAAGCGTGTCAGAATTTTTTTTTTGTGTGCATATTTTTTCCTCTATATCTCTCAGGCCGTAGGGGAAATTTTTCTCTCAATGGAGATGAAGCAATTGTCTGATCGTGTGGAGCAGCTCGCTGCTGAAGTGCGGGGAATTTCCGCCTATCTTGCTCATTCACATGCTGCTGAACCAAAGATTCCTACTCCTGATGTGTTTTTTGGGGATCGGTCTAAATTCTTGAATTTCAAGAATAATTGTAAATTATTTTTTGCCTTGAAGCCTAACTCGTCGGGGAACTCCGCGCAGCAGGTTAAATTGTCATCTCTTTGCTGCGCAGCGATCCCCAGGATTGGGCGTTTTCTTTGAAACCTGATGATCCTATTCTGAATAATGTGAACGCATTTTTTCAAGCCTTGGGGTTGTTGTATGATGAACCCAATGCTATTGATCAGGCTGAAAAGACCCTGTTGGCATTAAGCCAGGGTCGGGATTCGGCAGAGTTGTACTGTCAAAAATTCAGAAAGTGGGCGGTCCTTACTACCTGGAATGATGGTGCCTTAGCAGCCCTCTTTCGGAAGGGTTTGTCAGAAACTGTAAAAGATACTATGGTGGGATTTCCTGTTCCCTCTGGTCTTGACGATTCTATGTCATTAGCCATTCAGGTGGATCGGCATTTACGTGAACGCAAAACTACACGAGAGATGTTGCCACCTGTTGAACAAATGTCTGAACCTATGCAATGTGATAGAGTTTTGTCTAGGGCGCAACGTCAGGAGTTCAGAAGGCGTAATAAGCTGTGTTTTTTTTGTGGAGATGCCTCGCATATTATTTCTGTCTGCCCTAAACGAGAGAAACGTTGTGCACACACGTTTTCTGTGGGTGGTGTTCAACCTAAGTTTCTTCTGGCAATTACTCTGATCTGCTCCCTGTCCACATTTTCCGCCAAGGCTTTTGTGGATTCGGGAGCAGCTCTGAACCTGATGGACTTGGATTTTGCTAAACGTTGTGGATTTCCTAAGACACCTCTGCGGACGCTTATCCCTTTGAGGGGTATTGATGCTACTCCTTTGGCGAAGAATAAACCTCAGTTTTGGACCCAGGTGGTAATGCGGGTCGCCCCTGACCATCAAGAAAATTGCAGATTTTTGATGTTGTATAATTTGCATGATACCATTGTTCTGGGGTTTCCCTGGTTGCAAATCCATAATCCAGTTCTGGATTGGAAATCTTTGTCTGTGGTGAGTTGGGGTTGTCGGTGTGCCCTTAGTGATGCTCCTGTTTTCTCCACCTCTCCCCAGTCGCATGATGTTCCTGACTATTTGGCTGACTTTTATGATGTATTTAGTGAGAATGAGTCTGCGTCTTTGCCTCCTCATAGGAGTTATGACTGTGCAATAGAGCTGAACCCGGGGTGTAAATTCCCCAAGGGTCGTCTTTTCAATTTATCTGTACCTGAGCACGAGGCTATGCGATCCTATATTAAGGAGTGGTTGGAGAAGGGTCATATTAGACCATCCTCTTCACCCTTAGGTGCTGGGTTTTTTTTCGTGGCTAAAAAGGATGGATCATTAAGACCTTGTATTGATTATCGTGCCCTCAACAAAATTACTGTTAAATATCAGTATCCGTTACCCCTGATTTCTGATCTATTCTCCAGAGTTAAAGGTGCTTGCTGGTTTACCAAGCTTGACCTCAGGGGGGCATATAATCTTATTCGCATTAAGCATGGGGATGAATGGAAGACGGCGTTTAATACTCTGGAGGGACATTTTGAGCACCTGGTGATGCCTTTTGGGCTCACTAATGCCCCTTCTGTCTTCCAGTGCTTCATGAACGATATATTCCGAGACTTTGTGAATACATTTTTGATTATCTATCTGGATGATATTTTGATCTTCTCCAAGAATTGGGACTCTCATGTGGAACATGTTCGGACTGTGTTCCGGATTTTGAGGGAGAATTCCCTGTATGTCAAGGGATCGAAATGCCTTTTTGGGGTACAGAGGATTTCATTTTTGGAATTTTGTCTCCGTCAACTATCGAAATGGACCCGGCCAAGGTACAGGCCATTTATGATTGGGTTCAGCCCACTTCTTTGAAGGCCCTCCAGAAGTTTTTGGGTTTTTGCTAATTTTTATCGGAAATTTATAGCTAATTTTTCTGGTATTGCCAAGCCATTGACTGATTTGACTAGGAAGGGTGCTGATGTGCTGAATTGGTCTCCGGAGGCTGTTTCTTCCTTTCAGGAGCTGAAGCGAAGATTCACTTCTGCTCCAGTTTTGCGGCAACCTGATGTCTCACTCCCGTTTCAGGTGGAGGTGGACGCTTCTGAGATTGGTGCAGGAGCGGTGTTGTCCCAAAAAGATCCTGTGACATCTAAAATGAATCCTTGTGCTTTCTTTTCCCGAAAGTTCTCCCTATCCGAACGTAACTATGATGTGGGGAATCGGGAACTGTTGGCCATGAAATGGGCATTTGAGGAGTGGAGACATTGGTTGGAGGGAGCCAAACACCAAGTCGTGGTCCTTACTGACCACAAGAATTTGATTTACCTGGAGTCGGCCAAGCGCTTGAATCCTAGACAGGCTAGGTGGGCCTTGTTTTTCACACGTTTTGATTTTGTGGTCTCTTTTCTTCCGGGCACTAAGAATGTCAAGGCAGATGCCCTTTCTAGGAGTTTCCTTGCTGATTCTCCTGTTGTGACTAAGCCTGCTACCATCTTAGGCGAGGGGGTAGTTCTTTCTGTCATCTCGCCCGATTTGAGACGTGCTCTGGAAGAGTTTCAGGAGGACAAACCTGAGCGTTGTCCCAGTGGAAAGTTGTATGTTCCTGACCAGTGGAGGAAGAGAGTGATGTCTAAAGTTCATTGCTCTGCATTGGCTGATCATCCAGGTATTTTTGGTACTAGAGATCTGGTGAGTCGGTCTTTTTGGTGGCCCGCCTTGTCTCATGATGTCAGGAATTTTGTGCAGTCCTGTGGGACTTGCTCCCGGTCTAAACCTTGTTCTCACTCTATTGGCTTGTTGATGCCTTTGCCGGTGCCCAGGAGGCCATGGACCCATATTTCAATGGATTTTATCTCTGATATGCCTGTCTCTCAGAGAATGACTGTTATTTGGGTGATTTGTGATAGATTCTCTAAGATGGTCCATCTTGTACCACTCCCTAAGTTGCCATCTTCCTCTGAGTTGGTGCCCTTGTTCTTGCAACAGGTGGTTCGCTTGCACGGGATTCCCGAGAACATTGTATCTGACAGAGGAGTTCAGTTTGTGTCTAGATTTTGGAGGACTTTCTGTTCCAAGCTGGGAATTCAGTTGTCCTCCTCTGCGTTTCACCCTCAGACCAATGGGCAGACGGAGAGAACAAACCAGACTTTGGAGTCGTATTTGAGATGTTTTATTTCTGCCCATCAGGATGATTGGGTTTCATTTTTGCCCTTGGCCGAATTTGCTTTAAATAATAGAGCTAGTTCTGCCACTTTGATGTCAACTTTTTTTTGTAACTTTGGGTTTCACCCTCGATTTTCTTCAGGGCAGGTGGAGCCTTTTGCCTGCCCAGGTGTTGACACTGTGGTGGAGAGAATGCACCAGATCTGGGACCAAGTAGTGGATAAGTTCTCTCTCCCAGGAAAAGGCCCAGCGGTTTTCCAACCGGCGTAGGACCGTTGGTCCCCAGCTTAAGGTGGGTGATATGGTTTGGTTGTCTTAAAAAAATATCGCTGTGAAGGTGGCTTCTCCTAAGTTTAAGCCTAGATTTATTGGACCTTACAAGATTTTGGAGATTATTAATCTGGTCTCTTTTCGGTTGGCTCTTCCTGTCACATTTAAAATTCATAATGTGTTTCATAAGTCCTTGTTGAAGAGGTTTGTTGAACCAGTAGTTCCTGTGGTGGCACCTCCTGACCCTGTATTGGTTGAAGGTAACATGGAATATGAGGTAGAGAAGATACTGGATTCCCGTCTGGCTAGACGGAGACTCCAGTATTTGGTTAAGTGGAAGGGTTATGGTCAGGAGGATAATTCCTGGGTCTCTGCCTCTGATATTCATGCCAAAAGATTGGTGCGTGCCTTTCATCGGGCTCTCCCGGATCGCCCTGGTGGCATGGATGAGAGTTCGGTGACCCCTCCTCAAGGGGGAGGTACTGTTGTGAGTTCATTTTTCCCTTCACGGTTGAGGTCTGATGAACTCCCTCCTCTGGTGAAGGAAGGTAGTGAGGCTGATTACCAAACACCTGGTCAGCTAGATGATGACTGGGTGGCTGGAATTGAGTACTGGATATAAGGCAGCCGACGCCTTTCTGCCTTGCTGGTGATCCTGCTGGATTCTTGGAGACCAGTCTGATTCCTGCGTCTCAAAGCTAAGTTTTTCTTCTCTGCTTTGTACACTTCAGTTTTGTTTTTGCCTTGTTTTTTGGGAGTTCTGCCATCCCCGGCCGGGGGTGAGCTGTATTCCATTTTTGTCTCTGATCTTTTGATCTTTGCTCTGTCTTCAGAATATACCTGAGTGCTGATATAGTCTTTTGAAGCCTAGCGACTTCAGGGCCTGTTTTTCCTATCAGTCGGTTGGCACATTTTGGATAGGGTTTTTGCGGATGGCAGACAGCAGCTTTCCTATCCTATCTTATTTTAATTAGCTTGGGCCCCATCATTGCTCAACCTATCTTTCTATCTGTGTTAGTGTTTTCATCTTGCTTCACCGTCATTATATGTTGGGGGCTGCCTATTGCTTTGGGGTCTGCTCTGGGGCAGTTTAGTTTTTCCCCTTTCTGTATTTAGGCTATGTAGTTCTCCGGCTGTGATCGAGGGGTCTAGGGCACCGTAGGAACCCCCCACGGCTACTGCTAGTTGTTGTGGATAGGTTCAGGGGTCTGCCAACCTCTCTGGTTTTTCTGGACTTAGCTAGTATTTTGTTTTTTCCTCCTTCGGTGACACATCATAACACCAAACCTTGCAGTTTCAAAGCTTTACTCACAGTTCGTGGTACACACTGGTGCCTGCCTCCGTGCCGTGTCCTCCGGGACAAAGCCTCAATCAACCTCCTGGGCAAGTCAGGGCTCTCCTCTCCAACACGCCGCCAACATGTACCTTTCCTGAACGACTCCTCCAATGCACCTTGTGGTGTGAAGCACTCCAGTACTTAGTAACCCTGGAATGCCTCCTAAGAGATGTTCCTAGAACTCTACTTGCATGGCAGACAGCTGTAGCCTGCTTCGGGGACGCCTCACTCCCGGCTCTCTATCTGTGTTGCTGTTGTGCCTCAAGTTTTGGATGGGAGTAATGCATTTACAGCCAACTACTCCACCGGTGTCTGCTGCAGAACCATAAGTGTCCATACAACCTCGGGGACCGGGCCCCGGCCTTGCGCTGAGAACCTATAGGCAGGGTTCCTCTTCCAACCCACTCCTCCTCTCTGTTCTCTACTCCTTCGTTCCGTACTTGACTCTCTTTCTTATGGATGCTTAGGTTACAGTTCTACGTCTCTCTCTTTCTCCTCGGCCCCGTCCTCAGACTCTCCTGACTGTCCTTCTCTCCTCTGGGACTCACCCCAGACTGACCTTCTGTCAGACTGAACCCCTAAGGGACTGACCTGTAATTCTAAACCTTCCCAACCTTTTATATGAATCTAAACTCCACCCACCTCCCAACACATCCAGTGTTCCACGCAGGGAACCACCAGAGGTGCTCCTAATATATTGGAGAAGAAAGGACCTCAATGTGATGTGCAGAACTACCCTGTTGTGTGGGGTGCTAGTGTTGGAGTGTGGAAAGGAGCTCCCAACTTACCAGGATGTTGGGGCACCGCACCTTAGGATAAAGTGCAGTACCTCTGTGGCGACTGAGCCTCAGGGGTGCCACACTTGTGCTTTGGATGGAGCGAAAATCCTGCCCTGTCTAAAGCCCCGCCCACTTCTGTATGCGCAGTGATTCCAGATGTGCTCATTGAACACATCTGGAATCGCTGCATCGTATACATAGAGTAGGCTATTTACCTTGCGGAGACTGAGCGTCTGAGACTGAGACTGAGCGCCACATGCCCGGTTTCGCGGGTATGTCACCCGCGTATTAGGATGCATAGTGGAGACAGGATTTCATAAAATCCCCTCCACTATGCCGTAACCTCTGGACGCTGCGGATTAAACGCTGCCGCTGTACGCAGCGTTCAATCCGCAGCAAATCCGGATGTAATACGCCACGTGGAAACTCACCCTAATTGTGATAATTCCCTTCCCTCCTACTTTGATTTTTCCCCCATTCTTCACTCCCCAGTGCATTTCTCTGTTATAGGCAGGTGAATATTTATATACTTGGTATTTTCAGTTTACCCTTTCTTTGTGTTGCCTTGTTCGTTGGGTTGGTGTACTGCGGTGAACCGTAGTGCCCCTCTTCCCTGGGTGGGGGAAGGTTACAGACGTAGGGCTGATTCAGGAGATAAGGCAAGGGTGGCGGCCCCGGCATCTTCACCTTCAGAAGTGTCCCGGATAGCAGGGCGAGCTAGGGTGCCTCCTAGTGTTAGGGACAGGGAAGGAGCCCCTGGTCCCGGGTCACCGGACAGCTGAGTCGTGACAGTTGCTATATGGTTGGTAGTTGACTGATTCAGCAAACAAGCTCATTTTGTTCCTTTGTCAGGATTACCTAATGCAGAAACACTCTGCAGGTTGTTTCTCATATTGAAAGATTACATGGGATCACTCTGAACATTGTATCTCTCTCTAAATTTTGGAGAGCTTTTTGTAGAAAACTAGGGATTGACTTGTCATTTTCATCTGCTTATCACCCTGAAACCAATGGTCAGACTAAGAGGACAAATCAATCTTTGGGACAAATTTTAAGGTGCTTTGTGGCACCTCGGCAGGAGGACTGGTCTTCGTTTTTACCGCTCGCTGAGTTTGCTTTTAACAATCGAGTAAAGAAATCTACTGGAACCTCACCATTCTTCTGTAATTATGGTTTTCATCTTCATTTTTGTGAATTTTCTAGGATCAGTTCTGAATGCCCTGGAGTGGATGTCACCGTGCAGAGACTTGGGCATGTCTGGAGGGAGGTTCAAAAGAATGATTCTATGAATATTGGGATTGCTCAGGGGGGGGGGGTCTTATCATCCCTTTACAGTCCCCAATACAGCACCCCCATCACTCCATTACAGCCCCCATCCTACAGTACTGTATTGCAGCCTCCCATCATCCCACTGCAGCCTCCCATTATCACAGTATCCCACCGCAACCTCCTATGTGTGTACCGTACACACACACACACACTTTCTTACTGGTTTCCTCCGCGGTGCTGCTTTCAGTGCTTTGGTGGTGCAGGAGCCCTGGGCCAATCAGAGCACAGGAGCCCTGGGCCAATTCCAGCCCAGGAACAATCAGAGGCTATGGATGACATCAGCTGGCCCATGGTTCCTGCGCTGTGATTGGCGCAGGTCTCATGGGTGGAGATCGGCACACAGCTCCGAGACTGTGATTAACTGCTGCGAACAGTGCGGCTGCAGTGGCGGGCACCGGACAGCGGCAGCGAGACACAACTGCATGCCCCATGCACAGAACAAGGTATGCCTTATTTTCGGGGGGTGCCTTATATTAGCAGGCACAGTGCTCCCCCTAGCATGCCTTACTTTTGGGGAGCGCCCTACGGGGAAACGGGGTAGTAGACAGTATACAATACATGAATACTGGCAGGTAATAGCAATGCAGGGTATTATCACAACAGTAGCAATGATACAGGATGCTGTTATCATGCATTATATAAGAGCTGGGCAATATAACATGAACAGCAGCAAAGGAGAAAGAAATATGTAACACAACTAGAGGCTGCCAGCCTTACACTCACTGAACAGAGGATGCATAACTAGAGGATGCTTATAGCAAACATGCAGTGAAATAACATCACAGGAGCTGAACATGCATTGCAAACATCATGGGGGGCTGCATTATGGTTCTAACACAAATGCATAAGGCCTGTGTCACACTTCCGTTTTTGACCATCAGTCAAAATCCGCCGGTTTTTGAAAAAAACGGATCCGCCATTTTTTTTGGCGGATCCGTTTTTTTCCCCATTGAGTTGCATTACCGGCGGATCTTGACGGATGGCCATCCATTGTATCCGTTTTTTTGCGGATCCGCCAAATTTTTTTCGTCCGCCGAGATGCCTGGACGGACCCTGCAAGGTTTTTTTTGCAGCAGGATCCGCATTTTACATTGCGCATGCCCAGAGAAAGGAAGTCAGCCGGGAATTTAACCCTGAAATCCTTTCTGGTGGACAAAAAAAATTCTCTCTCTCTCTCGGGCAGCGGTTCCTTTAAAATTCTTCATTCGGCGGATCCGTCAAAAAAACAGATACGGTGGCATCCGTCCACATCAGTTAGGAACGGATCCGCTTTCCGCCTTTTTGGCGGATTTTGACTGACACAGACTAACTCATCATTGCATCATCCTTACCGGAATCCGCTTGTTATAGCAATGGTTTTGCAAAGAGCTGAGCTAAACACATGTGGGCTGCTCAGGAGATGCTGGAGAATGGTTACATGTTGTTGACCAAGGCTAGAAGAAGGGGCGGTTCTGAACAATTAACCATTCGGGGAACAGAAAATTCCAAACACAGGAATAAAAGGAGAAGGGCTACTTATGACACCCATTGGCGATAGCTGAAACAACACTTAAAAACATCTAGCTGAGAACAGTCCATATGAGATCCCAGAGGTGGTCAGTCCGGTGGCTTTCAGATTAAAGCTTCCTTCATCCCTACGTGTTCCATAAATACCTATTAAATGAGTTTGTCCCTTCTGCAATGTCTACCTCATCCCTACCTCCTCCAGTTTCGGTCAATGTTGGCTTGGAGTATGAGGTTCAGAGGGCTGTGGATTTTCATAGGGTCCAAAATTCCCTCCAATAATTCATCCATTGGAGGGGATACAGACCAGAGGAGAGATGTAGGAGCTTGAGATGTAAAGGCCGATTGGTTAGTCAGGGTCTTCCATCTAACATTTCCTAGAAGCCTGGGGGTCCGATGGCCGCTCTAGAAGGGGGGGTACTATCACAATTCCACCCTTCAGTGTGTCTGAGATGCAGTTACTGACAGCTCAGCCATCCAATCTGGTACAGGGACATGCTGGAGCTGTCAATATTTTGACAGCCCAGTCATCCAGTATGGGGTAGGGGCGGACCTACCGCCCGTGCAGACTGTGCATTGCACCGGGGGAGAGGGGGCCCCTACAGCCGCCAGCACCGCATGGCTAATTATGTCAAAACTCAAATTAGCCCTGTGTAGTGCAATGAGGAGAGCAGCGCTGCGGGAGGCAAAGGGGCCCCTGTGAGGCAGCGGGGCCCGCCTGCCCCCAGCACCGACTCCACCCCCCCTCCCCGCATTAAAGGAGGCAATGATGGAGCCTGGAGGAGAGAGCGTCAGCTGACGCTCCCTCTCCCGTCATTCCCCGCTCTGCCTCTGACACAGCGGGGGCGCGATGACGTCATCACGTCCCCGCTGTGTACCAGGCAGTGCAGGGGAGAGACAGGAGCCGGGAGCAACGCGGGCACCAGGAGGTGAGGAGGGTGAGTACTGGACTGTGGGGCCATGCTGGGGGGGCTATATACCATGCTGGGGGGCTATATACCATGCTGGGGGGGCTATATACCATGCTGGGGGGGCTATATACCATGCTGGGCTGTATCAAACCATGCTGGGGGGCTATATACCATGCTGGGGGGCTATATACCATGCTGGGGGGGCTATATACCATACTGGGGGGCTATATACCACGCTGGGCTGTATACCATGCTGGGGGGCTATATACCATGCTGGGCTGTATCATACCATGCTGGGGGGGCTATATACCATGCCGGGGGGGCTATATACCATGCTGGGCTGTATCATACCATGCTGGGGGGCTATATACCATGCTGGGGGGCTATATACCATGCTGGGGGGGGCTATATACCATGCTGGGGGGGGCTATATACCATGCTGGGCTGTATCATACCATGCTGGGGGGGCTCTATACCATGCTGGGGGGGGCTATATACCATGCTGGGCTGTATACCATGCTGGGGGGCTATATACCATGCTGGGGGGCTATATACCATGCTGGGCTGTATACCATGCTGGGGGGCTATATACCATGCTGGGGGGGCTATATACCATGCTGGGGGGGGGCTATATACCATGCTGGGCTGTATCATACCATGGTGGGGGGCTATATACCATGCTGGGGGGGCTATATACCATGTTGGGGGGGCTATATACCATGCTGGGCTGTGTCATACCATGCTGGGGGGGCTATATACCATGCTGGGGGGGCTATATACCATGCTGGGGGGGCTATATACCATGCTGGGCTGTATCATACCATGCTGGGGGGGCTATATACCATGCTGGGCTGTATACCAAGGGAAGAGTCTTGAGGAGATCATTTGCATATTCCCAGTGCCTTCTGGGATAAGTGAAGAGTCTCCGCAAGCTCAACGATCACTGGGTTTTGGCCGTTGCAGCTGAAAAGGGGAAAACCAGGGGAAGAGTCTTCGGCGCGCAAATTTTGGCTCATCTTTCATCGTTTTTAAAAAATCTCAATATGGAGGAGGCCAGGAGCCATTTGGTGAGCTGCATTTCTTGCTACATGTTCACAGACTTACCAGTGGAAAAGCCAAACTTCACATGCCACAAATGCAAGCTTGTGTCCCTGTTGGAGGAAAAGTTGCAAAATCTCGAAGAGAGGTTAGCTATGTTGAAGATCATTAAGGAAGGTGAAGAGTTCTTGGACAGAGGAGAATTATCTCTTCATGTTACAGAAAGAGAAGAAATTCGAAGTGCACCTGAAGAAACAGAGGAATGGAGACATGTGACCCAGAGAAGCAGGAGGATCAGGAGGCAGTCAGCACCCATACTGCTCAGAAACCAGTACCAGGCTCTCACGCAGGAAAACAATGAAGAAATACATCAGGATAAGACTTTGCCAACAAACAGCAACCTTGTACGCCTTCAGAGTCCTCCTGGATGGAGAAAGAAAAATGTTGTGAAGAAGAAACGGAGAGTGGTGGTCATGGGGGATTCCCTGCTGAGAGGAACAGAGGCCGCTATCTGCAGACCGGATATAACTTCAAGAGAAATGTGCTGTCTTCCAGGTGCAAAAATTAAAGATGTGTCTGACAGGATATCAGGACTCTTCAGACCTACAGATGACTACCCATTCCTGCTACTACATGTGGGGACAAATGACACCGCAAGAAACGACCTGGAAACCATCTGCAGAGACTTTGAAGACTTAGGCAGGAAAGTGAAAGAACTGGGAGCGCAGGTGGTCTTCTCTTCCATCCTCCCAGTGGATGGCCATGGAACAAGGAGGTGGAATAAGATTCTGCAGGTGAACAACTGGCTACGTCGATGGTGCCGTCAGCAACGATTTGGATTTCTGGATCACGGAGTGAACTACTTATACGATGGACTACTTGCTAGAGATGGGGTGCACCTTACGAAGACTGGAAAGCATGTATTTGGAAGTCGCCTTGCTACACTTGTAAGGAGAGCTTTACACTAGAACAACATGGGAAGGGAAGCAAAAGACCAGAAAAAGCCATACACCTGACAAATGCTATTGAGAACTCTGCTATTAGAAGTGGAAAGGAAGAACAAAGACGAAAGAATCTAATTAATAAAAATATTGGAGAAAGAGAAACCAATCACAAACTAAAATGTTTCTATACTAATGCACAAAGCATGGGCAACAAACAAGGAGAATTGGAACTACTAACACAGGAAAAGAAATATGATGTCATTGGAATCACTGAAACTTGGTGGGACGATACACATGATTGGAATACAAGACTAGAAGGATACAACTTATTTTCAAGAAACAGACTTGATAAACGAGGAGGAGGTGTCGCATTGTATGTTAGAAACACGTATATCTGCACAGAGATTGAAGCTTCAGAGACTGGGAGTTCTGTGGAAACTGTTTGGGTAAGAATACAAGGACAGAACAATGGAAAGGACACCATTGTAGGCATTTACTACAGGCCGCCTGTGCAAGCTGAAGATATGGATGAACTCTTTATGCATCAAATTGCCAAGTTCTCCAAAAAATATGACATAGTTGTCATGGGAGATTTCAACTATCAGACATTTGTTAGGAATCTCTCTCAGGCAAAACTAACAGGTCAAGGAAATTCTTATCCTCTCTTGCTGACAACTTTATCTTCCAAAAGGTAGGGGAGAAAACAAGGGGAAATGCTACCTTGGATCTAATCCTTATAAACAGGGAGGAAATGGTTGAGGAGGTAAAAGTGGCTGGGACCCTAGGAGGTAGCGACCATGCTATTTTAGAATTTTGGATAACTAGAGGCGGAAGACCTGTGAAGACTCAGACATTAAGGTTAGATTTCAGAAAGGCAGATTTTAAGGGATTCAGAAAGAGAATTGGAGGGATCCAATGGCTGGATATCCTTAAAGACAAAAATGTCCAGGAAGGATGGGAAATCTTGAAAAATGAAATTCTCAAAGCACAGTTGTTAACAATTCCGAAAAGAGGGAAGAATAGGAAGCAGTTAAGGAAACCAGGATGGATGAACACAGAACTTAAGCACATGCTAAAAAGGAAGAAAAAAATGTTTATAAAATGGAAAGAGGGAGGCATATCTAAAGAAGAATATAATGCTGTCTGCAGAACCTGCAGGGCACAAATCAGATTAGCTAAAGCTGAAAATGAATTGAGGCTTGCAAGAGATGTCAAAAGCAATAATAAAGGATTTTGGGGATATGTCAAAAGTAAAAGAAAAGTCAAAGATGCTATAGGATTTTTACAGGATGAAAATGATGAAATGGTAAGACAGGATGTTGAGATGGCTGAACTTTTAAATTCCTATTTTGCATCTGTTTTCTCTCAGAAAGGAAATGTAACATCAACTGTTATTCCCTGTCCTATTAAGGGAATAGAAGAATCCAGGATATCTATAAACAGAAAGTTAGTGAGGAAACACTTAGCTAACCTAAATGAATTCAAGTCTCCAGGTCCAGATGAATTACACCCCAGAATACTGAAGGAGATAGCAGAAGAAATTTTTGAACCTCTCTCCATAATCTTTGAAAATTCTTGGAGAACAGGAGAAGTGCCAGAAGACTGGAGAAGAGCAAATGTTGTTCCTATCTTCAAAAAGGGGAAGAAGGTGGACCCATGCAACTATAGGCCGGTGAGTCTGACTTCTATACCAGGAAAGATCTTTGAACAAATTATTAAACAACATGTATGTCAATACCTGGATAAGAATGAAGTGATTAAACAGAGTCAGCATGGGTTTGTAACTAATAAGTCATGTCAGACTAACTTAATTTCCTTCTATGACGGAATCACTGATTGGGTGGATCAAGGAAATGCTGTAGATATAGTATATCTTGACTTCAGCAAAGCATTTGACAAAGTCTCTCATACAATCCTTATTGAAAAAATGACTAAGTATGGAATGGACAAGGCAACTGTTAGGTGGATTCATAACTGGCTTAGTGATCGGACCCAAAGAGTGGTCGTAAATGGCTGCACATCCAGTTGGAAGAATGTCTCAAGTGGGGTACCACAGGGCTCTGTCCTGGGCCCTGTATTGTTCAACATCGTTATCAACGATTTAGATGAAGGAATTGAGGGTAAACTGATTAAATTTGCTGATGACACAAAGCTAGGAGGGATAGCTAATACTAGAGAAGAGAGAGAGAGGATTCAAAAAGATTTAAATAAACTGGAGAAGTGGGCAGCAACTAACAGAATGGTTTTTAACAGGGAGAAATGCAAAGTACTACATCTGGGCAATAAAAATGAAAAAAGCATATATAGAATGGTAGGAATAGGTCTAAGCAACAGCACATGTGAAAAAGACTTGGGTATACTAATAGATCACAGACTGAATATGAGTCAACAGTGTGATGCAGCAGCAAAAAAGGCAAATGCAATTCTAGGATGTATTATCAGAAGCATACAGTCTAGATCACGTGAAGTCATTATTTCCCTCTACTCCTCTTTGGTCAGACCTCATCTGGAATATTGTGTCCAGTTTTGGGCACCACATTTTAAAAAAGACATCAACAAACTGGAGCAAGTTCAGAAAAGAGCGACCAGAATGGTGACCGGTCTGCAAACCCTGTCTTATGAGGAAAGGTTGCAGGATTTGGGAATGTTTAGTTTGCAAAAGAGAAGACTGAGAGGAGACTTAATAGCTGTCTACAAATATCTAAAGGGCTGTCACATTGTAGAAGGATCAACTTTATTCTCATTTGCACAAGGAAAGACTAGAAGCAATGGGATGAAACTGAATGGGAGGAGACACAGATTAGATATTAGAAAAAACTTTTTGACAGTTAGAGTGATCAATGAGTGGAACAGGCTCCCACGAGAAGTGGTGAGTTCTCCTTCAATGGAAGTCTTCAAACAGAGGCTGGACAGATATCTGACTGGGATGATTTAGCGAATCCTGCTTTGAGCAGGGGGTTGGACCAGATGGCCCAGGAGGTCCCTTCCAACGCTACGATTCTATGATTCTATGAATACCATGCTGGGGGGCTACATACCATGTTGGGGGGGGCTATAAACCATGCTGGGGGGCTATATACCATGATGGGGGGGCTATATACCATGCTGGGGGGCTGTATACCATGCTGGGGGGTCTATATACCATGCTGGGCTGTATTATACCATGCTGGGGGGCTGTATACCATGCTGGGCTGTATTATACCATGCTGGGGGGTCTAGATACCATGCTGGGCTGTATTATACCATGCTGGGGGGGCTATATACCATGCTGGGCTGTATCATACCATGCTGGGGGGGCTATATACCATGCTGGGGGGGCTATATACCATGCTGGGGGGGCTATATACCATGCTGGGCTGTATTATACCATGCTGGGGGGCTGTATACCATGCTGAGCTGTATTATAACATGCTGGGGGGGCTATATACCATGCTGGGCTGTATTATACCATGCTGGGGGGGGGCTATATACCATGCTGGGCTGTATCATACCATGCTGGGGGCTGTATACCATGCTGGGGGGCTATATACCATGCTGGGCTGTATCATACCATGCTGGGGGGGGCTATATACCATGCTGGGGGGGCTATATACCATGCTGGTCTGTATCATACCTTGCTGGGGGGCTGTATACCATCCTGGGGGGGCTATATACCATGCTGGGCTGTATTATACCATGCTGGGCTGTATTATACCATGCTGGAAGGGCTATATACCTTGCTGGGCTGTATCATACCATGCTGGGGGAGCTATATACCATGCTGGGGGGCTGTATACCATGCTGGGCTGTATTATACCATGCTGGGGGGGTTATACCATGCTGGGCTGTATCATACCATGCTGGGGGGCTATATACCATGCTGGGGGGGCTATATACCATGCTGGGCTGTATACCATGCTGGGCTGTATACCATGCTGGGGGGCTATATACCATGCTGGGGGGGCTGTATACCATGCTGGGCGGCTATATACCATGCTGGGGGGGCTATATACCATGCTGGGGGGGCTATATACCATGCTGGGCTGTATCATACCATGCTGGGGGAGCTATATACCATGCTGGGGGGCTATATACCATGCTGGGGGGGCTATATACCATGCTGGGCTGTATCATACCATGCTGGGGGGGCTATATACCATGGTGGGCTGTATACCATGCTGGGGGGCTATATACCATGTTGGGGGGGCTATATACCATGCTGGGGGGGCTATATACAATGCTGGGGGGGCTATATACCATGCTGGGGGGGGCTATATACCATGCTGGGCTGTATAATACCATGCTGGGGGGGCTATATACCATGCTGGGGGGGGCTATATACTATGCTGGGTTGTATTATACCATGCTGGGGGGGCTATATACCATGCTGGGGGGCTATATACCATGCTGGGCTGTATCATACCATGCTGGGGGGCTATATACCATGCTGGGGGGTCTATATACCATGCTGGGTTGTATTATACCATGCTGGGGGGCTGTATACCATCCTGGGCTGTATTATACCATGCTGGGCTGTATTATACCATGCTGGGGGGCTGTATACCATGCTGGGCTGTATTTTACCATGCTGGGGGGGGGCTATATACCATGCTAGGCTGTATTATACCAAGCTGGGGGGGCTATATACCATGCTGGGCTGTATCATACCATGCTGGGGGGGCTATATACCATGCTGGGGGGGGCTATATACCATGCTGGGCTGTATACCATGCTGGGCTGTATTATACCATGCTAGGGGGGCTATATACCATGCTGGGCTGTATTATACCATGCTGGGGTGGCTATATACCATGCTGGGCTGTGTCATACCATGCTGGGGGGCTGAAAACCATGCTGGGGGGGCTATATACCATGGTGGGCTGTATTATACCATGCTGGGGGGCTGTATACCATGCTGGGCTGTATTATACCATTCTGAGGGGGCTATATACCATGCTGGGCTGTATTATACCATGCTGGGGGGGCTATATACCATGCTGGGGGGCTATATACCATGCTGGGCTATATCATACCATGCTGGGGGGCTGTATACCATCCTGGGGGGGCTATATACCATGCTGGGCTGTATTATACCATGCTGGGCTGTATTATACCATGCTGGGCTATATCATACCATGCTGGGGGGGCTATATACTATGCTGGGCTGTATCATACCATGCTGGGGGGGCTATATAACATGCTGGGGGGGATATATACCATGCTGGGCTGTATCATACCATGCTGGGGGGGCTATATACCATGCTGGGCTGTATACCATGCTGGGGGGCTATATACCATGCTGGGGGGGCTGTATACCATGCTGGGCGGCTATATACCATGCTGGGGGGGCTATATACCATGCTGGGGGGGCTATATACCATGCTGGGCTGTATCATACCATGCTGGGGGAGCTATATACCATGCTGGGGGGCTATATACCATGCTGGGGGGGGGCTATATACCATGCTGGGCTGTATCATACCATGCTGGGGGGGCTATATACCATCGTGGGCTGTACACCATGCTGGGGGGCTATATACCATGTTGGGGGGGCTATATACCATGCTGGGGGGGCTATATACAATGCTGGGGGGGCTATATACCATGCTGGGGGGGCTATATACCATGCTGGGCTGTATAATACCATGCTGGGGGGGCTATATACCATGCTGGGGGGGCTATATACTATGCTGGGTTGTATTATACCATGCTGGGGGGGCTATATACCATGCTGGGGGGGCTATATACCATGCTGGGCTGTATCATACCATGCTGGGGGGCTATATACCATGCTGGGGGGTCTATATACCATGCTGGGTTGTATTATACCATGCTGGGGGGCTGTATACCATCCTGGGCTGTATTATACCATGCTGGGCTGTATTATACCGTGCTGGGGGGCTGTATACCATGCTGGGCTGTATTTTACCATGCTGGGGGGGGCTATATACCATGCTAGGCTGTATTATACCAAGCTGGGGGGGCTATATACCATGCTGGGCTGTATCATACCATGCTGGGGGGGGCTATATACCATGCTGGGCTGTATACCATGCTGGGCTGTATTATACCATGCTAGGGGGGCTATATACCATGCTGGGCTGTATTATACCATGCTGGGGTGGCTATATACCATGCTGGGCTGTGTCATACCATGCTGGGGGGCTGAAAACCATGCTGGGGGGCTATATACCATGGTGGGCTGTATTATACCATGCTGGGGGGCTGTATACCATGCTGGGCTGTATTATACCATGCTGAGGGGGCTATATACCATGCTGGGCTGTATTATACCATGCTGGGGGGGCTATATACCATGCTGGGGGGCTATATACCATGCTGGGCTATATCATACCATGCTGGGGGGCTGTATACCATCCTGGGGGGGCTATATACCATGCTGGGCTGTATTATACCATGCTGGGCTGTATTATACCATGCTGGGGGGCTATATACCATGCTGGGCTGTATTATACCATGCTGGGGGGGCTATATACCTTGCTGGGCTGTATCATACTATGCTGGGGGGCTATATACCATGCTGGGGGGGCTATATACCATGCTGGGGGGGCTGCATACCATGCTGGGCTGTATCATACCATGTTGGGGGGGCTATATACCATGCTGGCGGGCTATATACCATGCTGGGGGGGCTATATACCATGCTGGGCTTTATCATACCATGCTGGGGGGGCTATATACCATGCTGGGCTGTATTATACCATGCTGGGGGGGCTGTATACCATGCTGGGGGGGCATATACCATGCTGGGCTGTATTATACCATGCTGGGGGGCTGTATACCATGCTGGGCTGTATTATACCATGCTGGGGGGGCTATATGCCATGCTGGGCTGTATTATACCATGCTGGGGGGGCTATATACCATGCTGGGCTGTATCATACCATGCTGGGGGGGCTATATACCATACTAGGGGGGCTATATACCATGCTGGGGGGGCTATATACCATGCTGGGCTGTATCATACCATGCAGGGGGGGTTATATACCATGCTGGGGGGGCTATATACCATGCTGGGCTGTATCATACCATGCTGGGGGGGCTACATACCATGCTGGGGGGGCTATATACCATGCTGGGGGGGCTATATACCATGCTGGGCTGTATCATACCATGTTGGGGGGGCTATATACCATGCTGGGGGGCTATATACCATGCTGGGGGGGGTATATATACCATGCTGGGCTGTATCATACAATGCTGGGGGGGCTATATACCATGCTGGGCTGTATTATACCATGCTGGGGGGGCTATATACCATGCTGGGCTGTATCATACCATGCTGGGGGGGCTATATACCATGCTGGGGGGGCTATATACCATGCTGGTGTCGCTATATACCATGCTGGGGAGGCTATATACCATGCTGGGCTGTATCATACCATGCTGGGGGGGCTGTATACCATGCTGGGGGGCTATATACCATGCCGGGCTGTATTATACCATGCTGGGGGGGGCTATATACCATGCTGGGCTGTATTATACCATGCTGGGAGGGCTATATACCATGCTGGGCTGTATTATACCATGCTGGGGGGCTATATACCATGTTGGGCTGTATCATACCATGCTGGGGGGGCTATATACCATGCCGGGCTGTGTTATACCATACTGGGGGGGTGCTATATACCATGCTGGGCTGTATTATACCATGCTGGGGGGGCTATATACCATGCTGGGCTGTATATACCATGCTAGGGGGGCTATATACCATGCTGGGCTGTATCATACCATGCTGGGGGGGTTATATACCATGGTGGGCTGTATCATACCATGCTGGGGGGGCTATATACCATGCTGGGGGGAGCTATATACCATGCTGGGCTGTATTATACCATGCTGGGCTGTATTATACCATGCTGGGGGGGCTATATACCATGCTGGGCTGTATTATACCATGCTGGGGGGTTATATACCATGCTGGGGGGGCTATATACCATGATGGGCTGTATTATACCATGCTGGGGGGGCTATAGACCATGCTGGGCTGTATTATACTATGCTGGGGGGCTATATACCATGCTGGGGGGCTATATACCATGCTGGGCTGGATTATACCATGCTGGGCTGTATTATACCATTCTGGGGGGGCTATATACCATGCTGGGCTGTATTATACCATGGTGGGCTATGTATCCTGGTGGGCTGTATACCATGGTGGGCTGGGCTATATACCATGTGGTGCTGGGCTATATACTATGCGACTGTGTTATATACCATGGGGGGGGTACATTTTACATTATATTCTATAAGGGGAGGCAGGGTTATATAATATGGGGGGGCTACATTATATTCTATGGGGAGGTGGGCTGTATTATATTCTATTTGGGGCTACATTATATTCTATAGGGGGGCTGTATTATATTTATTATATTCTATGGGGGCTGCATTATACTACATGAGAAGGGCTACATTGTATTCTATGGAGGGGCTGCCATATATTCTATGGAGGGGCTGCATTATACTATATGGGGGGACTGCATTATATTCTATACAGATATTATATTCAGCCCTGCATAGCCTCAATATTAGATAACAACAAATAACAAATAACTTTGTTGCCCTATGAAGGGGGGGCCCGAAAAATTTCTTGCACCGGGGCCCACTACAGTCTGTGTCCACCCCTGTGCAGGGGTGTGCTGAACTGTCAGTGTATTGATAGCTCGGCTGTCCAGTCTGAGACTGGGAGTCGCTGGCGGTCTCAGGTGTTCCTTGTCCCAGGGGATTGTCTGCCAGAGGTCTCCAGACACTGAGCGGTGTGTCTCTCTGTACCTTGCATTCTGTATATCGATCTTTCGTTGCCTAAACTTGGACCTTGTTCTGACCATCCGTCTATTTAACCTCTTCAGCTCTGATCCACCATCTTCCTGGCACTCTTACCTTGGAACGTTACCTGACTACACCTTTGTCTCTTCCTTCTGTTTTAGATGTACCCTCCTGGCTTTTGATCTTGGACTCCTTGACTCATGGCTTGGCTGTGAGACGTGTAACAATAGCATAAGGCCTCTTTCACACATCAGGTTTTCGCCGTCAGGCGCGATCCGGCGCTTTTGACAAAAACCGGATCCGGCGAAATGCAATGCCGGATCCGGTTTCCAACCCATTGACTTGCATTAGAGCCGGATCGAGCCGGATGGCCATGCGTTTCATCCGTTTTTTGCCGGATCCGGCAATGTGTCTCGATCCGGCGTCTGGAAAAAACGGCTACTGTAACGTTTTTTGTCTCCGGCGAAAAAGCCTATGAGCGCCGCAATGCGCCTGATCCGGCGACAGCCGGATCCGGTGGCCGGATCCGTTTTTTTTGGTCTGAGCATGCTCAGTAGCTCTGCCCACAAGACATATATAAAAGCAAGACAGTGGGACCCTCAGCCACACCCAACATGCCACCCAAGCCAAGAACCAGGTGCAGGAGAAGGCAGGAGACATCTGCAGCAGCACCATCAGCACCACCACCACGCCAAATGGAGCAGCAAATAGAACATGCTGAGGAGGGGAGTCCAGCAGCAGATGAGAGACGGTGATTATCAAATCCCCCATTCCTCCAAACTAGGGCCATGGAATATCAAGATATTCATTGCCCCTTTGTTTCTCTTTATTCAACAGCCGCCCAAGAGATGCAGCAGCAGCAGCAGCAGCAGCAATGGCAGCAGCAGGAACACCACCCACAGCCATGGAGTCTGGCCAGCAGGAAGACAGCACATCTTCTTCTGGGAGCCCTCCCTCGCATCGTCAGCGTTTGACGGAAAGTTTTTATTTCCAAAATCCATCATCTCTGTAATATATGTCTATTCATTGCCTTTTATTTCAAAACAGGAATCACAAGATGAAGAGGAGCTCCCAGAAGAAGAAGGAAGGGGTGGACAGACACCTGGAGTGGGCTCACAATTGGTAAGTTTTTGGCATCAAACGCAGAAACACAACATCACACTACACACAACACATAGAAAACAATGTTCTGCAGACCACACACAGCAAACAAATGCCTACATCCAAAGACATAACATTTTTTGTTTTCTTCTCTAGTCTTCCCAATCTGGTGCTCGGCCAAGAGGTCCTCGCAGTGCCTCCCAGGGTCGTCGGCGACAGCAACGCGGCGGTCACCAGCGTGTAAGTATAAATATTTTTGCTTTGTTTTTTTGCACTTTTTATTTCATTTCTTATGTGGAGGCTAATTATGTTATTTTTGTCTTTTTCTTTAACAGCCTTCACAGCGTGCTCCCGACTCTGACGGTGAGGATGGAGGAATCGATGTGGACCGCCTCATCGATCTCGTCAGAGAAAGGGAGCCGCTCTGGAATATGGCTGACCGCCGCCACGCTGACCTGATCGTTACCCGACGACTCTGGGAGGAAATCTGTTCGCTCCTTGTGGGCCGCTGGGAGGACCTCGAAGCTCGGGCCCAGATTAAAGAGCGTAAGTATATACAGTACCGGTTGCTTGATGTCAAGCAGTGTTTCCCGAACTCCAGTCCTCGTGGTCCCCACGGATCATGTGTTCAGGATTTCTATTTACTATGGAAATCCTGAAAACATGACCCCTGGGGACCATGAGGACTGGAGTTTGGGAAACACTGATGTTGTATACTAACCACTTTGTCCTTTCCTGTTTCAGGGGACAGAATTGTGAAGCGGTGGCGGTCTGTGAGGGATCGTTTCAAGAAGGGGTTCAATAAAGAGATGCGGGCCCCGAGTGGATCTGGAGGACGCAGGAGCAAGTACAAGTACGCACAAGCCCTGTCGTTCCTCCGGGAAACAATGCTCACCAGAAGGTAAATATTACACACCACATGTGACAAAAAAATGTTTAGATGTAACTTTTTTTTTTCAGCCAGGGCCATACCATGTCACTTTTTTAATTGTTTTTTTTCTCTTTATTCCACAGCACGGTGAGCAGCACTCGGGAGCCTGCACGGTTGGACCCTTCTGAGGTGATCCCTGAGGAGACCGGCACCGAGGGACACTTCGACCGCCCCGGTACATCTGCACCTTCCCAGCC
Source organism: Dendrobates tinctorius (assembly GCF_039654945.1). Lineage (NCBI taxonomy): Eukaryota > Metazoa > Chordata > Amphibia > Anura > Dendrobatidae > Dendrobates > Dendrobates tinctorius. The sequence goes on along the minus strand of NW_027361849.1, from coordinate 2,255,794 downwards.
TTCCCACACATTCGACCCATCAGTCCCATCCACCAGCACAGGAGCATCGTGGCCGCCTACATTACATGAAGCTGCTGGTGAGGAGATCGCTTTCCCTTTACCCCACCCTTTTGCCCCTGCCACCTCTAGTACACCTGCGGGTACTGGGCGGCAGCGGCAGAGAGGTCAGGAAAAGACTTATGCGCCAGAGTTCTTGCATCTGAATGCATCTTTCCAGAACTGTCTAAAAGTCTTGTCAGAGCAAATCTCCGCAGGCTTTCAGCAGATCAACTCCAGCATTCTGGAGGTGAAGACACTTCTGCAAACCATGCATTCAGAAGCAAGATCTTCGCCAAACCACACCTTTTTTAGGTCTGTTGTGGAGCGCATGGAAACGCTATCTCCTACCCAGCAGATGCATGTAATGCATTCATGCCACGGTGCTCTCCAGCAAGTTACCTCCCAACCTCCTCCTCCCACCACAGTAGTTCCTCCACCTGCACCCCCTCCAGCCACTTTCCATCCTCCCCCTCCTATTACATCTGCACCCCCTCCAGCCACTTTCCATCCTCCCCCTCCTATTACATACCATCCACCTCCCCAGCACCAGCAACCTCCCCAGTACCAGCAACCTCCCCAGTACCAGCAACCTCCCCAGTACCAGCAACCTCCCCAGTACCAGGCATCTCCCCACTTCCAGCAACCTGCCCCGTACCAAACTCCTTCCCCGTACCAAACTCCTTCCCCATACAACTTTCCATCAACATCATCTGCTCCTACAGTCCCTGCCCAACCCTTCACTCCACCGCCCACCACCTCTTCTGCCTCCCACATGTCCACCCATGCTGTAGCTTTTTCCACACCATCACCTCTAACTGTTCCTTCCCCACCACGATCCCAGTCCTCTCTCCACACTCCCATTGTCGAAGTGTCCCGCAGCCCCTCCAGCAGTATTTCCACCCCACACTACACAGATTTATGATGTGTTTTGTAATAAAAATGCCCAGTTGGTTTCAAACCTTTATTAAAAAAGTTTTTTTAACTTTAAAAACAGTTTACAAAAAAAAAATATTTTAAATAAAAGTTAAATTATCGTTTACACTGGTTGTCTGTCATTTCTTTCTGCGGCGAAATATGTTTAAAAAAAAGGTTAAATACAGGGTATTTAAAAGGTAAAAAGGTATTCAAAACCAGGTATATAACTGTGGGTAAATTTTAGCTTTTTGCCACAGTTGTGTTCCTGGTTGTGTTTGAAGCAAAGTATTTCACCTAAAAAGTTGTGTTTATTGTTGGTGATTTCCTAACAATGTACACAACTTTTGTTAAAAGGTGAAATACTTTGCATAAAACACAACCAGGTACACACCTGTGGCCTAAAGCTAAAAATAGAGACCATGACAAGATAGCCAACTTTGGTTGGCAAAGGTATATACTGTTGGTCCAGAAGGTACACAAGTTTGGTTGGGCACAAATCTTTCACACTCTGTCATCCTGCCAGTGTACTCTGCCTTGAGGTGACATAAAGTATAGGGCAAAATTGTCCCTGAAACCATCACAGAACTTCTAGTGGTAATGTCATGGTAATCTTGCAAGGTGGTTTCTTCAGAGGTGTCCTCAATGGAAATGGGTTCCTTGCAGATAACAAAATTGTGGAGTACCACGCACGCTTTGATCACCTCGTCCACAGTTTCTGTCTTGAGGTTGATCGCAGTCAATAGGACCCGCCATTTGGCTGTCAGAATACCAAAGGTACATTCAACCATTCTTCTTGCTCTTGTGAGGCGGTAATTAAAAATGCGTTTTGTTCTTGTCAATCCTCTGCTAGAGTACGGTTTCAAAAGGTGTTCTGACAGCTGGAAGGCTTCATCCCCTACACAGACAAATGGCATAGGTGGACCAGATGTGTGCGGCAGCGGTCTAGGTGGTGGGAACTGGAAGGTGTTTCCATACAGTTTACGCCCCATGGCAGACAGTTTGAAAACTTGAGAGTCATTGGAGCGGCCATAGGCCCCAATATCAACCGCAATAAATTTGTATTCCGCGTCAGCGATGGCCATGAGGACAATTGAAAAATATTTCTTGTAATTGAAATATTCCGATCCCGATCCAGCTGGCTTTACAATGTGGATATGTTTCCCGTCCACAGCGCCCAAGCAGTTGGGAAACTGACATATCTGTTGAAACTTGTCAGCAATTTCAATCCACCTCTCTGTTGTGGGCTCTGGTAAAAACTCTTCAGCTAAGGAGTCCCACAGTGCACGGCATGTGTACTTCACTATTCCAGATATGGTGGAAATCCCGAGTCTGTACTGGAAATGCAGTGACGAAAGGGATTCTCCAGTTGCAAGAAATCTGTGGGGAATTAAAAAACAATCAATTAGTTTAAAATCACAGCATTATACCAAAACTGACCTATAACACTTGGAGATACAAACTACCACCAACAAGATTGCAGTGAAAGTGTGCTCTGATGCGATCACATCCAATAAATGTGGCTTACCTTAAAGTCACCATCAGACGCTCTGCGGGTGAAACAGAGAAGCGGCAATAGGTGTCCGCTTTTCTTATGAGGTGTGCAATGCGCTCCACCAAGTAATCAAAATTCTCCATTTTCATCCTAACATATCCAAAAAATTTATCCGGGTTTCGTCGAAGGTCCATGCATAGTGTAGAATAGACCCCACGCGTCATTCTCTTGGCTGTGATGGGGTGGATCCACAAACGTCGCCTACGATGCCTGATGCGCTGCTGTCTCGCTCTCTCCTTCTCCAGAACAATCACCCTCAAACGATTCGCCTCCGCTGTAAAATCCGCCCCAAATTCTTCAAAATATTTCCAATCACAACATCCATCTTCGCCAGTAACTTGCTCTTCTCTCCAACCTGCACTTTCTCCTCTACAACCTGTCAAAGAAGGGCTGTAGGAACATGCTATATATAGTTTTCCAGTAGCCAATCCCGTTCGGAAGGCCACAAGGGTCAATTTTAAAAACCGGATCCGGCGTAATCCGTCGAAAAACAGATAGAAAAACGGATGAACCGGATGAGACGGATCCGGTTTTGTCTGTCAAAAAAAAGATGGATCCGGCAGAAAACCGGATCCGTCACATCCGGTTTTACAAAACATTTGCCGGATCCGGCGCTCCGGCACGACGCCGGATCGCGCCTGACGCCGAAAACCTGATGTGTGAAAGTAGCCTAAGCTGCACAGTCCGGGCCGGCGTCCATTCTCTGAGCCCTTTGGTCCCCACGACTCTATGGTCGGATGCTGCTATGTTGCTGTGAAGCTCAGTATATGGACGGAGCCCTCAGGCCACAGCCCCACGTCTGCGGGGGTGATCCTGTACCAGGACGTGTGATGGCCGACGATCACATCTCCCATTCATCTCCCTTCTGGGACCACACACTGATGGGGAGTGCTGCTGCACTTTCTGCTCCATGTTTGCTCCTCCTCGTTCTTGGAAATGAAAGTGAAACAACAAACGAGAGACACCGAGAGCAAAAACAGAGGACATTGCCGAACTGAGAGGCCGCACCCGGGAGAGCAGCTGCCTGATACTGGGGGCAGACTATATGGAGGAGCAGAGCCAGGGAGACATGAGGGGACAGGGGGCCACACATGACGTGAGGGGACAGGGGGCCACACATGACGTGAGGGGACAGGGGGCCACACATGACGTGAGGGGACAGGGGGCCACACATGACGTGAGGGGACAGGGGGCCACACATGACGTGAGGGGACAGGGGGCCACACATGACGTGAGGGGACAGGGGGCCACACATGACGTGAGGGGACAGGGGGCCACACATGACGTGAGGGGACAGGGGGCCACACATGACGTGAGGGGACAGGGGGCCACACATGACGTGAGGGGACAGGGGGCCACACATGACGTGAGGGGACAGGGGGCCACACATGACGTGAGGGGACAGGGGGCCACACATGACGTGAGGGGACAGGGGGCCACACATGACGTGAGGGGACAGGGGGCCACACATGACGTGAGGGAACAGGGGGCCACACATGACGTGAGGGGACAGGGGGCCACACATGACGTGAGGGGACAGGGGGCCACAAATGACGTGAGGGGACAGGGGGCCACACATGACGTGTGGGGACAGGGGGCCACACATGACGTGAGGGTACAGGGGGCCACACATGACGTGAGGGGACAGGGGGCCACAAATGACGTGAGGGGACAGGGGGCCACAAATGACGTGTGGGGACAGGGGGCCACACATGACGTGAGGGGACAGGGGGCCACACATGACGTGTGGGGACAGGGGGCCACACATGACGTGAGGGGACAGGGGGCCACAAATGACGTGAGGGGACAGGGGGCCACACATGACGTGAGGGGACAGGGGGCCACAAATGACGTGAGGGGACAGGGGGCCACAAATGACGTGAGGGGACAGGGGGCCACACATGACGTGAGGGTACAGGGGGCCACACATGACGTGAGGGGACAGGGGGCCACACATGACGTGAGGGTACAGGGGGCCACACATGACGTGAGGGGACAGGGGGCCACACATGACGTGAGGGGACAGGGGGCCACACATGACGTGAGGGGACAGGGTAGAGCAAGTGGACTTCAGGACACACAAAACATGGAGGGACTGGAACCCCTTGGTTCCAACTCCCAACAGTTTGGGGGGAAGATGGAAACCAGTTCAGCACCGAATATACAAGGGGGCGCAGAGGATCGGGGGCCACAGACTGGCACTCAGGGGCCCCCTATGGACACCGGGCACACAGACCCTTATGTGCTGGGGCCTCTTGGTTCCCACTCACCACAGTTTGGGGAGAAGATGGAAACCAGTTCAGCCCCGAGTGTACCAGGGGGCGCAGTGAGGGTCGGGGGTCACCACGTCCTGGTGAGTCTCCCCCAGAATCTCCCAAAATTCAAACTGAAGATACAGAAATATTTCATGTCCAGGAATAAATCTGGAGGAGAAGAAACCTGCGAAGTGACCGAGATCAGTCCGACCACCTACGGTGTCCGCTTCCAGAACCGAGAGGGTGAGTGCAGCCTCATGTACACCCCCCAGAGGAGCAGCCCCATGTACACCCCCCAGAGGAGCAGCCCCATGTACAGCCCCCAGAGGAGCAGCCCCATGTACACCCCCCAGAGGAGCAGCCCCATGTACACCCCTGTCCCGAGGAGCAGCCCCATGTACACCCCCCAGAGGAGCAGCCCCATGTACACCCCCCAGAGGAGCAGCCCCATGTACACCCCCCAGAGGAGCAGCCCCATGTACACCCCCCAGAGGAGCAGCCCCATGTACAGCCCCCAGAGGAGCAGCCCCATGTACACCCCCCAGAGGAGCAGCCCCATGTACACCCCCCAGAGGAGCAGCCCCATGTACACCCCCCAGAGGAGCAGCCCCATGTACTCCCCCCAGAGGAGCAGCCCCATGTACACCCCCCAGAGGAGCAGCCCCATGTACACCCCTGTCCCGAGGAGCAGCCCCATGTACACCCCCCCAGAGGAGCAGCCCCATGTACACCCTCTAGAGGAGCAGCCCCATGAACACCCCCCAGAGGAGCAGCCCCATGTACACCCCCCAGAGGAGCAGCCCCATGTACACCCCCCCAGAGCAGTCCCATGTACACTCCCCCCGAGGAGCAGCCCCATGTACACCCCCCCAGAGGAACAGCCCCATATGTAGGGTCGTGGGCTGGGGGGTGGTCCCTCTATATACCGCGCAGTGATGTACAGACACAAGATGGGGGCAGATTTCAGGTGCAACAGGTCCAAGTTTATTTTCCACCGTCCGACTGACGGCCCTCACGATACACCGCAATTCACTTCACGGCCCTCCGTGTCCAGGCCCCGTTACACACTCACACACCGTACTTTTCCACCAGGGACGTCATTACACGTACGTCCCTTTTTCACTTAGTGACGATCCCGTCAGCGCCGTCACTATGGCCGCCTTAGGCCCGTTCACCATCAGCACTTTTACTGGTCAGTTATCGTCTTCAGTACGGTACGCTTTTCCCCGGGGCCTCGTCTGTACAGCGGTACTCCCTGTCAGGACCACCCCCCTGACTTCCTCTCTCCTCAGTCACCTGGTTTGGTTTCCTCACAGCACACAAACTGTCACAGACTCTTTGTCTCTTGAGCACCTCCAGGGGACTGGAACTTTCTGGAACCCTCCTGTCAAATTTATAACTTTCCCGGTTCCCTGAAACTCCGCCCCCCATGACCAACGGTTTCTAAAGCCCTAAGCTGCTGTTAAGTCCTGAACTTACACTCCTCCCTGCCATCTAGTGGTCAAACCAAGGTACTGCACGTCATCTACACTTTCCTAGCTGTTTCCCCACTGTCATAACTGCTATCTGCCTAAACTGTGCAAACCCTTTCTTCTTACTAATAAGTCCGTCCGTCAGGTCACCTTCCCTACACTCCCCCTTCCTTTGTCTATTGTCGTCCTCGACAATCGTCATCCCTGCCTTAGTCGTTCTGAAACTTCCCCTACTTTCTGTTGTCGGACCGGTGGTTGGGCCATACCCACCATCCGCGGGGGCCAAACCAAACCGGAAGCACCATGCTCCGAGCAGCCTACCGCCACTCGCCAGCGTGCACGCCACATGACAGCGTCTCTCAAAGTGGGCTAGGTACACCCGGATTCTCTCTACGGCGTGTACCTTCCCCTACTCTCCCCTTCCGTCACCTTTCACTATCCGGTATGCCATGATCGGGGTCTTACACCTACCAGATCATTGTCAGCGTCCGCTTCCTTCTTCGGGAATGTCCGTGGTGTTAGGGACCTGACTTGGGACTTCTATCCATCTCTTTACCTTTCCTTCAATAACAAGTCATGGTCGGCGTCCCGGTCACACAGACCCTCTATACTTGGACCTGTTGCAATCTTCTTATGCATATTATACATTAAACCAAACTTTATAATATGACACAAGTACCCCTTTTTTCATTTGCTGCTTCTTTTTTTTTTTTTTTAACCAACAAAAAAAAAATGTAACCGGCTTTCTCCCCCTTCCTTTAACATTGGCACTCCCCTTTTTTATATATGCACCCCCGCCATGTCAGGCAAACCAACTTCAACAATTTTAACAAAACAAAAAAAAACATTTTTTTTCTCTTAACGCACACTGTCTCAATGACCTGCATAATGTTACAACGAATTCCTGACAGTCCACGCCATCTCCTGGTGGCCGGTAACAAGGGACCCCACAGCCGTGGAGCTCCCGGGATACTGGGAGTGTCCTTAAAGTCCTTTCTACGGGGGCTCGTGATCTTCAGGTTCAGCGAGCACGACTATATTCCTTGTAATAGGATACCAAGTCCCCCTCTTGCAAGGCCCGGCCATGGCGGATCGATGCCACGTTGATGTATACTTTCTGGCCGGTCGCAGGGTCTCGGATAAACCCGTACCCCTTTGATATATTGGTGTATACAAGCCGTCCCAAGGTTCGTATAGCCGCCATGCCAGCCTCTCCCCTCTCATGGAACAGGTTCCAAATCTCCTGCTCCCTGGCCTTTTTCTTTTTGATGATTTCCGCGACCCAGACGGAGGGTCCGGTATAGGCCCTGGAGTCCGGTGGGTGGGACTTAGCCGGAGTCGAGTGCGGGGCAGAGGCGGCCGTAGATGTCAGCGGCCCAGCAGCCGCTGGGGCCGGGCGGCGAGGAGGATCAGCCGTAGTTCCTGTTGAATAGGCCGCAGAGCCTGACAAATAGGCCGCGACCATCTCCAGCGCTGGCACAGACGTGGCCGCGGGGTAGGCCGCACCTGGAATTGCAGCCGGGGCCGGAATATCAGCCGGTTTCGGTGATGAGGTCGTTACTGGCAGGGGGAACGTAGCAGCGCCTTCCGTGGACAAGCTCCGCACTGGTGACACCGGGCGGGGTGGCTCGGGGATGGGAGCGGGGTCCTTACTCAGCTCAGCATAGATCGTAGGGCCCTCTGCAGTCAGGCCTTCAGGAACACCGGAGGCCGCGTGCTGCGGCCGAGGGGTGGGGGCCGCCTGCGGAGCCGCCGGCAGAAGCGGGGGAATTCTCATCTTCCCTGGCGCCGCTGCCTCTGTCATAACATCCCGCGCGCTCCTCCCGCAGTCTCCGTCCTTCACCCCGCCATCCGGCGGGGCTAGCCTCCAGGCTCGAGGGTTCCGCAGGGAGGCACTCCGATGTCCACTTTGGTGGCCACTCCCGCGGGGACCGCAATTGTTCTACTTCTCTGCCTGAGATCCGAGCGACTGCCCATGGGTCTAAAAGATAAGTCTTCCGGCTAGGCTCGTTCTCCCGACGCCATCGCCACTCCAGGCGCCCGATGCCTCGACAACTACAACGTCGCATCCCGTCCGGTGGGCAGCAGTCAAATGGCGCCAAGCAGCCGCAGCCAATCTCTTCCTCCGCGTCACTCCCTCTTCTGGGTGGGGCGATGGCAGGCCTCTCCACCCAGCTGCCTGGGTCCAGTATGTGGGAGCGTCGGCCCCCTGGTACATATCGCTTCCCCCAGGGGTACGTTGGAGGGGGTCCCAGTCCATCCGGGACGACTGAAAACACCCGGATCTCCCTCCTGCGTTAGAGCAACATCACCATCTTACACAGAACCTGGTACCGCCCCGGATCCTCTGCCAGCACCACAGATCCTCCACAGCGTTCCCGATTTGTAATCCCCAGGTGTTTATAATCCAAACCGAGTAGTCCAAATCCTTTTCCATCTCTCAGAGGCAGGCCTGCCGCAGAAGATATCGTATTAGCGGCGGCGATCCTGCCGACTACGCCAAGTGTAGGGTCGTGGGCCGGGCTGGGGGTGGTCCCTCTGTATACCGCGCAGTGACGTACAGACACAAGATGGAGGCAGATTTCAGGTGCAACAGGTCCAAGTTTATTTTCCACCGTCCGACTGACGGCCCTCACGATACACCGCAATTCACTTCACGGCCCTCCGTGTCCAGGCCCCGTTACACACTCACACACCGTACTTTTCCACCAGGGACGTCATTACACGTACGTCCCTTTTTCACTTAGTGACGATCCCGTCAGCGCCGTCACTGTGGCCGCCTTAGGCCCGTTCACCATCAGCACTTTTACTGGTCAGTTATCGTCTTCAGTACGGTACGCTTTTCCCCGGGGCCTCGTCTGTACGGCGGTACTCCCTGTCAGGACCACCCCCCTGACTTCCTCTCTCCTCAGTCCCCTGGTTTCCGCACAGCACACAAACTGTCACACACTCCTTATCTCTTGAGCACCTCCCGGGACTGGAACTTTCTGGAACCCTCCTGTCAAATTTATAACTTTCCTGATTCCCTGAAACTCCGCCCCCCCATGACCAACGGTTTCTAAAGCCCTAAGCTGCTGTTAAGTCCTGAACTTACACTCCTCCCTGCCATCTAGTGGTCAACCCAAGGTACTGCACGTCATCTACACTTTCCTAGCTGTTTCCCCACTGTCATAACTGCTATCTGCCTAAACTGTGCAAACCCTCCTTTCTTCTTACTAATAAGTCCGTCCGTCAGGTCACCTTCCCTACACATGTACACCCCCCTAAGAAGAGCAGCCCCATGTACACCCCCAGAGGAGCAGCCCCATGTACACCCCTGTCCCGAGGAGCAGCCCCAAGTACACCCCTGTCCCGAGGAGCAGCCCCATGTGCACTCCCAGAGTTGTCTTTTCTCTCCTCAGCAGTGTACGATATTAGGTGCGGTCTCGGAGGTTGTCTCTTCTCAGCAGTGTACGGTATATGGTGCAGTCTCGGAGGTTGTCTCTTTTCTCCTCAGCAGTGTACGATATACGGTGCGGTCTCGGAGGTTGTCTCTTCTCTTCTCAGCAGTGTACGGTATATGGTGCGGTCTCGGAGGTTGTATCTTCTCTCCTCAGCAGTGTACGGTGCGGTCTCGGAGGTTGTCTCTTCTCTCTTCAGCTGTGTACGGTATTATGTGCAGTCTCGGAGGTTGTCTCTTTTCTCCTCAGCAGTGTACACTATACGGTGCAGTCTCAGAGGTTGTCTCTTCTCTCCTCAGTAGTGTACGTATACGGTGCAATCTTGGAGGTTATCTCTTCTTTTCTCAGCAGTATAAGGTGCGGTCTCGGAGGTTGTCTCTTCTCTCCTCAGCAGTGTACGGTATACGGTGCAGTCTCGGAGGTTGTCTCTTTTCTCAGCAGTATAAGGTGCGGTCTCAGAGGTTGTCTCTTCTCTCCTCAGCAGTGTACGGTATACGGTGCAATCTTGGAGGTTATCTCTTCTTTTCTCAGCAGTATAAGGTGCGGTCTCGGAGGTTGTCTCTTCTCTCCTCAGCAGTGTACGGTATACGGTGCAGTCTCGGAGGTTGTCTCTTTTCTCAGCAGTATAAGGTGCGGTCTCAGAGGTTGTCTCTTCTCTCCTCAGCAGTGTACGGTATACGGTGCAATCTTGGAGGTTATCTCTTCTTTTCTCAGCAGTATAAGGTGCGGTCTCAGAGGTTGTCTCTTCTCTCCTCAGCAGTGTACGGTATACGGTGCAGTCTCGGAGGTTGTCTTTTCTCTCTTCAGCAGTATACGGTGCTGTCTTGGATGCTGTCTCTTCTTTTCTCAGCAGTATAAGGTGCGGTCTCGGAGGTTGTCTCTTCTCTCCTCAGCAGTGTACGGTATACAGTGCGGACTCGGAGGTTGTCTCTTCTCTCCTCAGCAGTGTACGGTGCGGTCTCTGAGGTTGTCTCTTCTCTCTTCAGCTGTGTACGGTATTATGTGCAGTCTCGGAGGTTGTCTCTTTTCTCCTCAGCAGTGTACGGTATACGGTGCGGTCTCAGAGGTTGTCTCTTCTCTCCTCAGTAGTGTACGTATACGGTGCGGTCTCGGAGGTTGTCTTATCTCTCCTCAGCAGTGTACGGTATACGGTGCAGTCTCGGAGGTTGTCTTTTCTCTCTTCAGCAGTATACGGTGCTGTCTCGGAGGTTGTCTCTTTTCTCAGCAGTATAAGGTGCGGTCTCAGAGGTTGTCTCTTCTTTTCTCAGCAGTATAAGGTGCGGTCTCGGAGGTTGTCTCTTCTCTCCTCAGCAGTGTACGGTATACGGTGCAGTCTCGGAGGTTGTCTTTTCTCTCTTCAGCAGTATACGGTGCTGTCTCGGATGCTGTCTCTTCTTTTCTCAGCAGTATAAGGTGCGGTCTCGGAGGTTGTCTCTTCTCTCCTCAGCAGTGTACGGTATACAGTGCGGACTCGGAGGTTGTCTCTTCTCTCCTCAGCAGTGTACGGTGCAGTCTCGGAGTTTGTCTCTTCTCTCTTCAGCTGTGTACGGTATAATGTGCAGTCTCGGAGGTTGTCTCTTTTCTCCACAGCAGTGTACGGTATACGGTGCGGTCTCGGAGGTTGTCTCATCTCTCCTCAGCACTATACGGTATACGGTGTGGTCTCGGAGGTTGTCTCTTCTCTCCTCAGCAGTGTACGGTATACGGTGCGGTCTCGGAGGTTGTCTCTTCTCTCCTTAGCAGTGTACGGTATACAGTGCGGTCTCGGAGGTTGTCTGTTCTCTCCTCAGCAGTATACGGTGCTGTCTCGGAGGTTGTCTCTTTTCTCAGCAGTATAAGGTGCGGTCTCGGAGGTTGTCTCTTCTCTCCTCAGCAGTGTACGGTATACGGTGCAGTCTAGGAGGTTGTCTCTTCTCTCCTCAGCAGTGTACGGTATACGGTGTGGCCTCGGAGGTTGTCTCTTCTCTCCTCAGCAGTGTACGGTATACGGTGCGGTCTCAGAGGTTGTCTCTTCTCTCCTCAGTAGTGTACGTATACGGTGCGGTCTCGGAGGTTGTCTTATCTCTCCTCAGCAGTGTACGGTATACGGTGCAGTCTCGGAGGTTGTCTTTTCTCTCTTCAGCAGTATACAGTGCTGTCTCGGAGGTTGTCTCTTTTCTCAGCAGTATAAGGTGCGGTCTCAGAGGTTGTCTCTTCTCTCCTCAGCAGTGTATGGTATACTGTGCGATCTCGGAGGTTGTCTATTTTTTTCTCAGCAGTATATGGTGCGGTCTCGGAGGTTGCCTCTTCTCTTCTCAGCAGTGTACGGTATATGGTGTGGTCTCGGAGGTTGTCTCTTTTCTCCTCAGCAGTGTACGGTATACGGTGCAGTCTCTGAGGTTGTGTTTTCTCTCCTCATCAGTGTACGGTATACGGTGCGATCTCGGAGGTTGTCTCTTCTCTTCTCAGCAGTGTACGGTATATGGTGTGGTCTGGGAGGTTGTCTCTTCTCTCCTCAGCAGTGTACGGTATACGGTGTGGCCTCGGAAGTTGTCTTTTCTCTCCTCAGCAGTGTACGGTATATGTTGCGGTCTCGGAGGTTGTCTCTTCTTTTCTCAGCAGTAAAAGGTGCGGTCTCGGAGGTTGTCTCTTCTCTTCTCAGCAGTGTATGGTATACGGTGCAGTCTCGGAGGTTGGCTCTTCTCTCCTCAGCAGTGTGCGGTATACGGTGCAGTCTCGGAGGTTGTCTCTTCTCTCCTCAGCAGTGTACGGTATATGTTGCGGTCTCGGAGGTTGTCTCTTCTTTTCTCAGCAGTAAAAGGTGCGGTCTCGGAGGTTGTCTCTTCTCTCCCCAGCACTGCACAGAGTTCTCCAGAAGAAGGACCACATGATCGATTCTGTACCTGTTCAGATGACGATCAGAGAAGGTGACATCCATCACAGCCCCCGATCCTCCAGGACACATGAGAGAGCAGATCTGTCTGCAGAAGTCGGGAGCAGAAATGATGACAGCGGTCCAGGCCGTCCTCCTCCTCCAGAGAGCGACCCCCGGACCCTTGCAGATCCCACTGAGCGGATGATGGATGATCGCTGCCGTGCTGCCACCCCAGGGGGCACAAATATCCCAGTGTCCACAGCAGAGGTGAGGAATCGAGGGGCAGCTCAGGGCCCAGGTGATAGCAGCAGAATATAATTGGCCCAGGTGATAGCAGAATATAATTGTATGTATCCCTGCCATGATCGGTGCACAATAATAATAATCTTTATTTATATAGCGCCAACATATTCCGCAGCGCTTTACAGCTTAGCAGTTCATACACAAGTCATAAGTAACAACGTTAACGATAATGCAATAATTAATGCAAAGATAAGGCCGCCCCTGCCCGTGAGAGCTTACAATCTACAGTGGGGTGGGGGAGATACAAAGTACAGGTGTGTATTTACAATGATGGTCCGGCCATCTTGAAGGGAGTGGGGGGTAGATAAAGGCTGCATGAGCCGCTCACCAGCCAGTATGTGTGGTGCTGTTGGGTGCGATGAAGTTTGATGGAGGATTATGATCAGAGAAGTAGAGAATGGGCTATATATAAAAGGACATCAATTAGAGAACGTGATACGCCGCCCTAAACAGATGTGTTTCTGGGGAGCGCCTAAAACTGTGTAAATTGTGGTTAGTCCTAAATTATTGGGGTAGAGCATTCCAGAGGATTGGCGCAGCTCAGGAGAAGTATTGGAGCCAGGAGTGGAAGGTGCGGATTAGTGCAGATATTAGTTGATGGTCGCTTGCGGAGCGTAACAAGCGGTTTGGTCAATAAACAGAAATGAGGGAGGAGATGTAAGGGGGGCGCACTGTGGAGAGGACGGGTAGGGTGATAGACAGAAATGAGGGAGGAGATGTAGGGGGGCCGCACTGTAGAGAGGACAGGTAGGGTGATAGACAGAAATGAGGGGGGAGATGTAGGGGGGCTGCACTGTAGAGAGGACAGGTAGGGTGATAGACAGAAATGAGGGAGATGTAGGGGGGCCGCACTGTAGAGAGGACGGGTAGGGTGATAGACAGAAATGAGGGAGGAGATGTAGGGGGGCCGCACTGTAGAGAGGACAGGTAGGGTGATAGACAGAAATGAGGGGGGAGATGTAGGGGGGCTGCACTGTAGAGAGGACAGGTAGGGTGATAGACAGAAATGAGGGAGATGTAGGGGGGCCGCACTGTAGAGAGGACAGGTAGGGTGATAGACAGAAATGAGGGGGGAGATGTAGGGGGGGCTGCACTGTAGAGAGGACAGGTAGGGTGATAGACAGAAATGAGGGAGATGTAGGGGGGTCGCACTGTAGAGAGGACAGGTAGGGTGATAGACAGAAATGAGGGAGGAGATGTAGGGGGGCCGCACTGTGGAGAGGGCAGGTAGGGTGATAGACAGAAATGAGGGGGGAGATGTAGGGGGGCCGCACTGTGGAGAGCACGTGTAGGGGATAGACAGAAATGAGGGGGGAGATGTAGGGGGTCAGCACTGTGGAGAGGACGGGTAGGGGATAGACAGAAATGAGGGGGGAGATGTAGGGGGTCAGCACTGTGGAGAGGACGGGTAGGGGATAGACAGAAATGAGGGAGGAGATGTAGGGGGGCTGCACTGTGGAGAGGACGGGTAGGGGATAGACAGAAATGAGGGGGGAGATGTAGGGGGTCAGCACTGTGGAGAGGACGGGTAGGGGATAGACAGAAATGAGGGAGGAGATGTAGGGGGTCCGCACTGTGGAGAGCACGTGTAGGGGATAGACAGAAATGAGGGGGGAGATGTAGGGGGTCAGCACTGTGGAGAGGACGGGTAGGGGATAGACAGAAATGAGGGGGGAGATGTAGGGGGTCAGCACTGTGGAGAGGACGGGTAGGGGATAGACAGAAATGAGGGAGGAGATGTAGGGGGGCCGCACTGTGGAGAGGACGGGTAGGGGATAGACAGAAATGAAGGGGGAGATGTAGGGGGTCAGCACTGTGGAGAGGACGGGTAGGGGATAGACAGAAATGAGGGAGGAGATGTAGGGGGGCCGCACTGTGGAGAGGACGGGTAGGGGATAGACAGAAATGAGGGAGGAGATGTAGGGGGTCCGCACTGTGGAGAGGACAGGTAGGGTGATAGACAGAAATTAGGGGGGAGATGTAGGGGGTCCGCACTGTGGAGAGGACGGGTAGGGGATAGACAGAAATGAGGGGGGAGATGTAGGGGGGCCGCACTGTGGAGAGGACAGGTAGGGATAGACAGAAATGAGGGAGGAGATGTAGGGGGTCCGCACTGTGGAGAGGACAGGTAGGGATAGACAGAAATGAGGGAGGAGATGTAGGGGGGCCGCACTGTGGAGAGGACAGGTAGGGATAGACAGAAATGAGGGAGGAGATGTAGGGGGTCCGCACTGTGGAGAGGACAGGTAGGGTGATAGACAGAAATGAGGGAGGAGATGTAGGGGGGCCGCACTGTGGAGAGGACGGGTAGGGTGATAGACAGAAATGAGGGAGGAGATGTAGGGGGTCCGCACTGTGGAGAGGACAGGTAGGGTGATAGACAGAAATGAGGGGGGAGATGTAGGGGGGCCGCACTGTGGAGAGGACAGGTAGGGATAGACAGAAATGAGGGAGGAGATGTAGGGGGTCCGCACTGTGGAGAGGACAGGTAGGGATAGACAGAAATGAGGGAGGAGATGTAGGGGGGCCGCACTGTGGAGAGGACAGGTAGGGATAGACAGAAATGAGGGAGGAGATGTAGGGGGTCCGCACTGTGGAGAGGACAGGTAGGGTGATAGACAGAAATGAGGGAGGAGATGTAGGGGGGCCGCACTGTGGAGAGGACGGGTAGGGTGATAGACAGAAATGAGGGAGGAGATGTAGGGGGGCCGCACTGTGGAGAGGACAGGTAGGGTGATAGACAGAAATGAGGGGGGAGATGTAGGGGGTCCGCACTGTGGAGAGGACGGGTAGAGGATAGAAAGAAATAAGGGAAGAGATGCAGGAGGGCCGCACTGTGGAGAGAACGAGTAGGGTGATAGACAGAAATGAGGGAGGAGATGTAGGGGGTCCGCACTGTGGAGAGGACAGGTAGGGTGATAGACAGAAATGAGGGAGGAGATGTAGGGGGTCCGCACTGTGGAGAGGACAGGTAGGTGATAGAAATGAGGGAGGAGATGTAGGGGGGCCGCACTGTGGAGAGGACAGGTAGGTGATAGAAATGAGGGAGGAGATGTAGGGGGACCGCACTGTGGAGAGGACGGGTAGGGGACAGACAGAAATGAGGGAGGAGATGTAGGGGGGCCGCACTGTGGAGAGGACGGGTAGGGGATAGAAAGAAATGAGGGAGGAGATGTAGGGGTCTGCACTGTGGAGAGGACGGGTAGGTGATAGACAGAAATGAGGGAGGAGATGTAGGGGGGCCGCACTGTGGAGAGGACAGGTAGGTGATAGACAGAAATGAGGGAGGAGATGTTTGGGGCCGCACTGTGGAGAGGACGGGTAGGGGATAGACAGAAATGAGGGAGGAGATGTAGGGGGACCGCACTGTGGAGAAGACAGGTAGGTGATAGACAGAAATGAGGGAGGAGATGTTTGGGGCCGCACTGTGGAGAGGACAGGTAGGTGATAGACAGAAATGGGGGAGGAGATGTAGGGGGGCCGCACTGTGGAGAGGACGGGTAGGGGACAGACAGAAATGAGGGAGGAGATGTAGGGGGGCCGCACTGTGGAGAGGACGGGTAGGGGACAGACAGAAATGAGGGAGGAGATGTAGGGCGTCCGCACTGTGTAGAGGACAGGTAGGTGATAGAAATGAGGGAGGAGATGTAGGGGGGCCGCACTGTGGAGAGGACGGGTAGGGGATAGACAGAAATGAGGGAGGAGATGTAGGGGGGCCGCACTGTGGAGAAGACAGGTAGGTGATAGACAGAAATGAGGGAGGAGATGTAGGGGGGCCGCACTGTGGAGAGGACGGGTAGGGGACAGACAGAAATGAGGGAGGAGATGTAGGGGGGCCGCACTGTGGAGAGGACGGGTAGGGGATAGACAGAAATGAGGGAGGAGATGTAGGGCGTCCGCACTGTGGAGAGGACAGGTAGGTGATAGAAATGAGGGAGGAGATGTAGGGGGGCCGCACTGTGGAGAGGACAGGTAGGTGGTAGAGATGAGGAGGAGATGTAGGGGGCCGCACTGTGGAGAGGACAGGTAGATGATAGACAGAAATGAGGGAGGAGATGTAGGGGGGGGTCGCACTGTGGAGAGGACAGGTAGGTGAAAGACAGAAATGGGGGAGGAGATGTAGGGGGGGCCGCACTGTGGAGAGGACGGGTAGGGGACAGACAGAAATGAGGGAGGAGATGTAGGGGGGCCGCACTGTGGAGAGGACGGGTAGGGGACAGACAGAAATGAGGGAGGAGATGTAGGGGGGCCGCACTGTGGAGAGGACGGGTAGGGGACAGACAGAAATGAGGGAAGTGATGCAGGGGGGCCGCATTGTGGAGCGGACAGGTAGGGGACAGACAGAAATGAGGGAGATGTAGGGGGGCCGCACTGAGGAGAGGACGGGTAGGGGACAGACAGAAATGAGGGAGGAGATGTAGGGGTCCACACTGTGGAGAGGACGGGTAGGGGACAGACAAAAATGAGGGAGGAGATGTAGGGGGGCCGCACTGTGGAGAGGACAGGTAGGGGACAGACAGAAATGAGGGAGGAGATGTAGGGGGGCCGCACTGTGGAGAGGACTGGTAGAGGACAGACAGAAATGAGGGAAGTGATGCAGGGGGGCCGCACTGTGGAGAGGACAGGTAGGGGACAGACAGAAATGAGGGAGGAGATGTAGGGGGGCCGCACTGTGGAGAGGTCAGGTAGGGGACAGACAGAAATGAGGGAGGAGATGTAGGGGGGCCGCACTGTGGAGAGGACGGGTAGGGGACAGACAGAAATGAGGGAGGAGATGTAGGGGTCCGCACTGTGGAGAGGACGGGTAGGGGACAGACAGAAATGAGGGAGGAGATGTAGGGCGTCCGCACTGTGGAGAGGACAGGTAGGTGATAGAAATGAGGGAGGAGATGTAGGGGGGCCGTACTGTGGAGAGGACAGGTAGGTGATAGAAATGAGGGAGGAGATGTAGGGGGGCCGCACTGTGGAGAGGACAAGTAGGTGGTAGAGATGAGGAGGAGATGTAGGGGGGCCGCACTGTGGAGAGGACAGGTAGGTGATAGACAGAAATGAGGGAGGAGATGTAGGGGGGGGGTCGCACTGTGGAGAGGACAGGTAGGTGAAAGACAGAAATGGGGGAGGAGATGTAGGGGGGCCGCACTGTGGAGAGGACGGGTAGGGGACAGACAGAAATGAGGGAGATGTATGGGGGCCGCACTGAGGAGAGGACGGGTAGGGGACAGACAGAAATGAGGGAGGAGATGTATGGGGGCCGCACTGAGGAGAGGACGGGTAGGGGACAGACAGAAATGAGGGAGGAGATGTAGGGGGGCCGCACTGTGGAGAGGACGGGTAGGGGACAGACAGAAATGAGGGAAGTGATGCAGGGGGGCCGCATTGTGGAGCGGACAGGTAGGGGACAGACAGAAATGAGGGAGATGTAGGGGGGCCGCACTGAGGAGAGGACGGGTAGGGGACAGACAGAAATGAGGGAGGAGATGTAGGGGTCCGCACTGTGGAGAGGACGGGTAGGGGACAGACAAAAATGAGGGAGGAGATGTAGGGGGGCCGCACTGTGGAGAGCACGTGTAGGGGATAGACAGAAATGAGGGGGGAGATGTAGGGGGTCAGCACTGTGGAGAGCACGTGTAGGGGATAGACAGAAATGAGGGGGGAGATGTAGGGGGTCAGCACTGTGGAGAGGACGGGTAGGGGATAGACAGAAATGAGGGAGGAGATGTAGGGGGGCCGCACTGTGGAGAGGACGGGTAGGGGATAGACAGAAATGAGGGGGGAGATGTAGGGGGTCAGCACTGTGGAGAGGACGGGTAGGGGATAGACAGAAATGAGGGAGGAGATGTAGGGGGGCCGCACTGTGGAGAGGACGGGTAGGGGATAGACAGAAATGAGGGAGGAGATGTAGGGGGTCATCACTGTGGAGAGGACGGGTAGGAGATAGACAGAAATGAGGGAGATGTAGGGGGGCCGCACTGTAGAGAGGACAGGTAGGGTGATAGACAGAAATGAGGGGGGAGATGTAGGGGGGCTGCACTGTAGAGAGGACAGGTAGGGTGATAGACAGAAATGAGGGAGGAGATGTAGGGGGGCCGCACTGTAGAGAGGACAGGTAGGGTGATAGACAGAAATGAGGGGGGAGATGTAGGGGGGCTGCACTGTAGAGAGGACAGGTAGGGTGATAGACAGAAATGAGGGAGATGTAGGGGGGCCGCACTGTAGAGAGGACAGGTAGGGTGATAGACAGAAATGAGGGGGGAGATGTAGGGGGGCTGCACTGTAGAGAGGACAGGTAGGGTGATAGACAGAAATGAGGGAGATGTAGGGGGGTCGCACTGTAGAGAGGACAGGTAGGGTGATAGACAGAAATGAGGGAGGAGATGTAGGGGGGCCGCACTGTGGAGAGGGCAGGTAGGGTGATAGACAGAAATGAGGGGGGAGATGTAGGGGGGCCGCACTGTGGAGAGCACGTGTAGGGGATAGACAGAAATGAGGGGGGAGATGTAGGGGGTCAGCACTGTGGAGAGGACGGGTAGGGGATAGACAGAAATGAGGGGGGAGATGTAGGGGGTCAGCACTGTGGAGAGGACGGGTAGGGGATAGACAGAAATGAGGGAGGAGATGTAGGGGGGCCGCACTGTGGAGAGGACGGGTAGGGGATAGACAGAAATGAGGGGGGAGATGTAGGGGGTCAGCACTGTGGAGAGGACGGGTAGGGGATAGACAGAAATGAGGGAGGAGATGTAGGGGGTCCGCACTGTGGAGAGCACGTGTAGGGGATAGACAGAAATGAGGGGGGAGATGTAGGGGGTCAGCACTGTGGAGAGCACGTGTAGGGGACAGACAGAAATGAGGGGGGAGATGTAGGGGGTCAGCACTGTGGAGAGGACGGGTAGGGGATAGACAGAAATGAGGGGGGAGATGTAGGGGGTCAGCACTGTGGAGAGGACGGGTAGGGGATAGACAGAAATGAGGGAGGAGATGTAGGGGGGCCGCACTGTGGAGAGGACGGGTAGGGGATAGACAGAAATGAAGGGGGAGATGTAGGGGGTCAGCACTGTGGAGAGGACGGGTAGGGGATAGACAGAAATGAGGGAGGAGATGTAGGGGGGCCGCACTGTGGAGAGGACGGGTAGGGGATAGACAGAAATGAGGGAGGAGATGTAGGGGGTCCGCACTGTGGAGAGGACAGGTAGGGTGATAGACAGAAATTAGGGGGGAGATGTAGGGGGTCCGCACTGTGGAGAGGACGGATAGGGGATAGACAGAAATGAGGGGGGAGATGTAGGGGGGCCGCACTGTGGAGAGGACAGGTAGGGATAGACAGAAATGAGGGAGGAGATGTAGGGGGTCCGCACTGTGGAGAGGACAGGTAGGGATAGACAGAAATGAGGGAGGAGATGTAGGGGGGCCGCACTGTGGAGAGGACAGGTAGGGATAGACAGAAATGAGGGAGGAGATGTAGGGGGTCCGCACTGTGGAGAGGACAGGTAGGGTGATAGACAGAAATGAGGGAGGAGATGTAGGGGGGCCGCACTGTGGAGAGGACGGGTAGGGTGATAGACAGAAATGAGGGAGGAGATGTAGGGGGTCCGCACTGTGGAGAGGACAGGTAGGGTGATAGACAGAAATGAGGGGGGAGATGTAGGGGGGCCGCACTGTGGAGAGGACAGGTAGGGATAGACAGAAATGAGGGAGGAGATGTAGGGGGTCCGCACTGTGGAGAGGACAGGTAGGGATAGACAGAAATGAGGGAGGAGATGTAGGGGGGCCGCACTGTGGAGAGGACAGGTAGGGATAGACAGAAATGAGGGAGGAGATGTAGGGGGTCCGCACTGTGGAGAGGACAGGTAGGGTGATAGACAGAAATGAGGGAGGAGATGTAGGGGGGCCGCACTGTGGAGAGGACAGGTAGGGTGATAGACAGAAATGAGGGAGGAGATGTAGGGGGGCCGCACTGTGGAGAGGACAGGTAGGGTGATAGACAGAAATGAGGGGGGAGATGTAGGGGGTCCGCACTGTGGAGAGGACGGGTAGAGGATAGAAAGAAATAAGGGAAGAGATGCAGGAGGGCCGCACTGTGGAGAGAACGGGTAGGGTGATAGACAGAAATGAGGGAGGAGATGTAGGGGGTCCGCACTGTGGAGAGGACAGGTAGGGTGATAGACAGAAATGAGGGAGGAGATGTAGGGGGTCCGCACTGTGGAGAGGACAGGTAGGTGATAGAAATGAGGGAGGAGATGTAGGGGGGCCGCACTGTGGAGAGGACAGGTAGGTGATAGAAATGAGGGAGGAGATGTAGGGGGACCGCACTGTGGAGAGGACGGGTAGGGGACAGACAGAAATGAGGGAGGAGATGTAGGGGGGCCGCACTGTGGAGAGGACGGGTAGGGGATAGAAAGAAATGAGGGAGGAGATGTAGGGGTCTGCACTGTGGAGAGGACGGGTAGGTGATAGACAGAAATGAGGGAGGAGATGTAGGGGGGCCGCACTGTGGAGAGGACAGGTAGGTGATAGACAGAAATGAGGGAGGAGGTGTTTGGGGCCGCACTGTGGAGAGGACGGGTAGGGGATAGACAGAAATGAGGGAGGAGATGTAGGGGGACCGCACTGTGGAGAGGACAGGTAGGTGATAGACAGAAATGAGGGAGGAGATGTAGGGGGGCCGCACTGTGGAGAGGACAGGTAGGTGATAGAAATGAGGGAGGAGATGTAGGGGGTCCGCACTGTGGAGAGGACAGGTAGGGTGATAGACAGAAATGAGGGAGGAGATGTAGGGGGTCCGCACTGTGGAGAGGACAGGTAGGTGATAGAAATGAGGGAGGAGATGTAGGGGGGCCGCACTGTGGAGAGGACAGGTAGGTGATAGAAATTAGGGAGGAGATGTAGGGGGACCGCACTGTGGAGAGGACGGGTAGGGGACAGACAGAAATGAGGGAGGAGATGTAGGGGGGCCGCACTGTGGAGAGGACGGGTAGGGGATAGAAAGAAATGAGGGAGGAGATGTAGGGGTCTGCACTGTGGAGAGGACGGGTAGGTGATAGACAGAAATGAGGGAGGAGATGTAGGGGGGCCGCACTGTGGAGAGGACAGGTAGGTGATAGACAGAAATGAGGGAGGAGGTGTTTGGGGCCGCACTGTGGAGAGGACGGGTAGGGGATAGACAGAAATGAGGGAGGAGATGTAGGGGGACCGCACTGTGGAGAGGACAGGTAGGTGATAGACAGAAATGAGGGAGGAGATGTTTGGGGCCGCACTGTGGAGAGGACAGGTAGGTGATAGACAGAAATGGGGGAGGAGATGTAGGGGGGCCGCACTGTGGAGAGGACGGGTAGGGGACAGACAGAAATGAGGGAGGAGATGTAGGGGGGCCGCACTGTGGAGAGGACGGGTAGGGGACAGACAGAAATGAGGGAGGAGATGTAGGGCGTCCGCACTGTGTAGAGGACAGGTAGGTGATAGAAATGAGGGAGGAGATGTAGGGGGGCCGCACTGTGGAGAGGACGGGTAGGGGATAGACAGAAATGAGGGAGGAGATGTAGGGGGGCCGCACTGTGGAGAAGACAGGTAGGTGATAGACAGAAATGAGGAAGGAGATGTAGGGCGTCCGCACTGTGGAGAGGACAGGTAGGTGATAGAAATGAGGGAGGAGATGTAGGGGGGCCGCACTGTGGAGAGGACAGGTAGGTGGTAGAGATGAGGAGGAGATGTAGGGGGGCCGCACTGTGGAGAGGACAGGTAGATGATAGACAGAAATGAGGGAGGAGATGTAGGGGGGGGTCGCACTGTGGAGAGGACAGGTAGGTGAAAGACAGAAATGGGGGAGGAGATGTAGGGGGGCCGCACTGTGGAGAGGACGGGTAGGGGACAGACAGAAATGAGGGAGGAGATGTAGGGGGGCCGCACTGTGGAGAGGACGGGTAGGGGACAGACAGAAATGAGGGAGGAGATGTAGGGGGGCCGCACTGTGGAGAGGACGGGTAGGGGACAGACAGAAATGAGGGAAGTGATGCAGGGGGGCCGCATTGTGGAGCGGACAGGTAGGGGACAGACAGAAATGAGGGAGATGTAGGGGGGCCGCACTGAGGAGAGGACGGGTAGGGGACAGACAGAAATGAGGGAGGAGATGTAGGGGTCCACACTGTGGAGAGGACGGGTAGGGGACAGACAAAAATGAGGGAGGAGATGTAGGGGGGCCGCACTGTGGAGAGGACAGGTAGGGGACAGACAGAAATGAGGGAGGAGATGTAGGGGGGCCGCACTGTGGAGAGGACTGGTAGAGGACAGACAGAAATGAGGGAAGTGATGCAGGGGGGCCGCACTGTGGAGAGGACAGGTAGGGGACAGACAGAAATGAGGGAGGAGATGTAGGGGGGCCGCACTGTGGAGAGGTCAGGTAGGGGACAGACAGAAATGAGGGAGGAGATGTAGGGGGGCCGCACTGTGGAGAGGACGGGTAGGGGACAGACAGAAATGAGGGAGGAGATGTAGGGGTCCGCACTGTGGAGAGGACGGGTAGGGGACAGACAGAAATGAGGGAGGAGATGTAGGGCGTCCGCACTGTGGAGAGGACAGGTAGGTGATAGAAATGAGGGAGGAGATGTAGGGGGGCCGTACTGTGGAGAGGACAGGTAGGTGATAGAAATGAGGGAGGAGATGTAGGGGGGCCGCACTGTGGAGAGGACAAGTAGGTGGTAGAGATGAGGAGGAGATGTAGGGGGGCCGCACTGTGGAGAGGACAGGTAGGTGATAGACAGAAATGAGGGAGGAGATGTAGGGGGGGGTCGCACTGTGGAGAGGACAGGTAGGTGAAAGACAGAAATGGGGGAGGAGATGTAGGGGGGCCGCACTGTGGAGAGGACGGGTAGGGGACAGACAGAAATGAGGGAGATGTATGGGGGCCGCACTGAGGAGAGGACGGGTAGGGGACAGACAGAAATGAGGGAGGAGATGTAGGGGGGCCGCACTGTGGAGAGGACGGGTAGGGGACAGACAGAAATGAGGGAAGTGATGCAGGGGGGCCGCATTGTGGAGCGGACAGGTAGGGGACAGACAGAAATGAGGGAGATGTAGGGGGGCCGCACTGAGGAGAGGACGGGTAGGGGACAGACAGAAATGAGGGAGGAGATGTAGGGGTCCGCACTGTGGAGAGGACGGGTAGGGGACAGACAAAAATGAGGGAGGAGATGTAGGGGGGCCGCACTGTGGAGAGGACAGGTAGGGGACAGACAGAAATGAGGGAGGAGATGTAGGGGGGCCGCACTGTGGAGAGGACTGGTAGAGGACAGACAGAAATGAGGGAAGTGATGCAGGGGGGCCGCACTGTGGAGAGGACAGGTAGGGGACAGACAGAAATGAGGGAGGAGATGTAGGGGGGCCGCACTGTGGAGAGGTCAGGTAGGGGACAGACAGAAATGAGGGAGGAGATGTAGGGGGGCCGCACTGTGGAGAGGACGGGTAGGGGACAGACAGAAATGAGGGAGGAGATGTAGGGGTCCGCACTGTGGAGAGGACGGGTAGGGGACAGACAGAAATGAGGGAGGAGATGTAGGGCGTCCGCACTGTGGAGAGGACAGGTAGGTGATAGAAATGAGGGAGGAGATGTAGGGGGGCCGCACTGTGGAGAGGACAGGTAGGTGATAGAAATGAGGGAGGAGATGTAGGGGGGCCGCACTGTGGAGAGGACAGGTAGGTGATAGAAATGAGGGAGGAGATGTAGGGGGGGCCGCACTGAGGAGAGGACGGGTAGGGGACAGACAGAAATGAGGGAGGAGATGTAGGGGGGCCGCACTGTGGAGAGGACGGGTAGGGGACAGACAGAAATGAGGGAGGAGATGTAGGGGTCCGCACTGTGGAGAGGACGGGTAGGGGACAGACAGAAATGAGGGAGGAGATGTAGGGCGTCCGCACTGTGGAGAGGACAGGTAGGTGATAGAAATGAGGGAGGAGATGTAGGGGGGCCGCACTGTGGAGAGGACAGGTAGGTGATAGAAATGAGGGAGGAGACGTAGGGGGGCCGCACTGTGGAGAGGACAGGTAGGTGGTAGAGATGAGGAGGAGATGTAGGGGGGCCGCACTGTGGAGAGGACAGGTAGGTGATAGACAGAAATGAGGGAGGAGATGTAGGGGGACCGCACTGTGGAGAGGACAGGTAGGTGATAGACAGAAATGAGGGAGGAGATGTAGGGGGGCCGCACTGTGGAGAGGACGGGTAGGGGACAGACAGAAATGAGGGAGGAGATGTAGGGGGGCCGCACTGTGGAGAGGACGGGTAGGGGACAGACAGAAATGAGGGAGGAGATGTAGGGGGGCCGCACTGTGGAGAGGACGGGTAGGGGACAGACAGAAATGAGGGAAGTGATGCAGGGGGGCCGCATTGTGGAGCGGACAGGTAGGGGACAGACAGAAATGAGGGAGATGTAGGGGGGCCGCACTGAGGAGAGGACGGGTAGGGGACAGACAGAAATGAGGGAGGAGATGTAGGGGTCCGCACTGTGGAGAGGACGGGTAGGGGACAGACAAAAATGAGGGAGGAGATGTAGGGGGGCCGCACTGTGGAGAGGACAGGTAGGGGACAGACAGAAATGAGGGAGGAGATGTAGGGGGGCCGCACTGTGGAGAGGACTGGTAGGGGACAGACAGAAATGAGGGAAGTGATGCAGGGGGGCCGCACTGTGGAGAGGACAGGTAGGGGACAGACAGAAATGAGGGAGGAGATGTAGGGGGGCCGCACTGTGGAGAGGTCAGGTAGGGGACAGACAGAAATGAGGGAGGAGATGTAGGGGGGCCGCACTGTGTAGAGGACGGGTAGGGGACAGACAGAAATGAGGGAGATGTAGGGGGGCCGCACTGAGGAGAGGACGGGTAGGGGACAGACAGAAATGAGGGAGGAGATGTAGGGGGGCCGCACTGTGGAGAGGACGGGTAGGGGACAGACAGAAATGAGGGAGGATATGTAGGGGTCCGCACTGTGGAGAGGACGGGTAGGGGACAGACAAAAATGAGGGAGGAGATGTAGGGGGGCCGCACTGTGGAGAGGACAGGTAGGGGACAGACAGAAATGAGGGAGGAGATGTAGGGGGGCCGCACTGTGGAGAGGACTGGTAGGGGACAGACAGAAATGAGGGAAGTGATGCAGGGGGGCCGCACTGTGGAGAGGACAGGTAGGGGACAGACAGAAATGAGGGAGGAGATGTAGGGGGGGCGCACTGCGGAGAGGACGGGTAGGGGACAGACAGAAATGAGGGAGATGTAGGGGGGCCGCACTGTGGAGAGGACGGGTAGGGGACAGACAGAAATGAGGGAGGAGATGTAGGGGGGCCGCACTGAGGAGAGGACGGGTAGGGGACAGACAGAAATGAGGGAGGAGATGTAGGGGGGCCGCACTGTGGAGAGGACGGGTAGGGGACAGACAGAAATGAGGGAGGAGATGTAGGGGGGCCGCACTGAGGAGAGGACGGGTAGGGGACAGACAGAAATGAGGGAGGAGATGTAGGGGGCCGCACTGTGGAGAGGACAGGTAGGGTGATATAAATGAGGGAGGAGATGTAGGGGGGTGCCGCACTGTGGAGAGTTTTGTGGGTGAGAACGAGCAGTATAAATTGGATCCTTTAATGAATGGGCAGTCAGTGTAATGACCGGCGCAGAGCGGTCTGAGTACCGATTAGCCAGATGGATGACCCTGGCCGCTGCATTAAGTATGGACTGGAGAGGGGATAGTCGAGTAACGGGGAGGCCAATTAATAGAGCGTTGCAGTAGTCCAGTCGGGAGTGGATCATAGAATCGTAGAGTTGGAAGGGACGTCCTGGGCCATCTGGTCCAACCCCCTGCTCAAAGCAGGATTCGCTAAATCATTCCAGTCAGATGTCTGTCCAGCCTCTGTTTGAAGGCTTCCATTGAAGGAGAACTCACCACTTCTCGTGGCCGCCTGTTCCACTCATTGATCACCCTCACTGTCAAAAAGTTTTTTCTAATATCTAATCTGTGTCTCCTCCCATTCAGTTTCATCCCATTGCTTCTAGTCTTTCCTTGTGCAAATGAGAATAAAGATGATCCTTCTACAATGTGACAGCCCTTGAGATGTTTGTAGACAGCTATTAAGTCTCCTCTCAGTCTTCTCAGATCAATGCGACAGTGAGGGTTTTTGTTGTTTCCATGGTGAGAAAAGGGCGGATTCTAGAGATGTTCTTTAGGTGTAAGCGGCAAGAGCGGGCAAGAGATTGTATATGGGAGGTGAAGGAGAGATTGGTGTCAAACATAACACCTAGACAGCGTGCCTGCTGCTGGGGCGTTATTATGGTGCCACCCACGGAGAGGGAAATGTCAGATTTAGGGAGGTCAGTAGACTGCGGGAGCAGAAGTTCAGTTCTGGAAAAGATTGAGTTTCAGCTAGAGAGCGGACGTGATGTTGGGGACAGTGGATAGGCAGTCACTGGTGGTCTGTAGACATGAGCGAATATGTTCAGCTCCCTCTTTATTCGGCAAGCTATAGCGCTTGACGAAGAAGCTGCATCGAGAACCTGGATACATGGAGCGTTCCGATAATTGGCTGTCCGGTGCCGCAGCTGCATGTGTCGCGGCTGTGTGACAGGCTGTTTATTGGGCTCTCCATGCATGTATTGTAACTGTCACACAGCCGCGACACATGCAGCTGCGGCACCGCACAGCCAATTATCGGAACGCTCCATGTATCCAGGTCCTCAGTGCTATAGCTTGCTGAAAAAGGAGGGGGAGCCAAACATATTTGCTCATGTCTAGTGCTCTGTAGTACAGCGGGGGTAAGGTCGGGGGATGACGTGTATAGTTGTGTGTCATCAGCATAAAGATGGTACTGAAAGCCAAATCTGCTGATGGTCTGTCCAATTGGGGCTGTATAGAGAGCGAAGAGAAGGGGCCAAGAACTGAGCCCTGAGGAACCCCGACAGCGAGAGGAAGAGGAGATGACGTGGAGCCAGCGAACAAAACACTGAAGGAGCGGTCAGAGAGATAGGAGGAGAACCAGGAGAGAGCGGTGTCCTTAATGCCTAGTGACTGGAGCCTAGAGAGTAGGAGACGGTGGCCAACAGTGTCGAAAGCTGCAGAAAGGTCGAGAAGAATGAGCAGAGAGTGGTCACCGTTACATTTTGCTGTCAGAAGGTCATTGGTCACTTTGATGAGTGCAGTTTCAGTCGAATGTAGGGGGCGGAAGCCGGACTGTGAAGGGTCTAGGAGGGAGTGAGAGGAGAGGTAACGGGTAAGGCGGGAGTAAACTAGGCGCTCCAAGAGTTTAGAGATGAAGGGGAGATTGGAGACTGGTCTGTAGTTGTTTGTGCAGGATGGGAAGAGAGCCGGTTTCTTTAGTAATGGACACAGGAAAGATGTATATCTTTGTACCGTGTTAGCCAGTGGATAGAAAAATATTCAGGATTGAGAGTCCTCAGTGGTTGATACCTTTTAAAGGCGAACTGAAAAGATGGTGACAAACCGCAGCTTTCGAGACTACTCAGGTCTCTTCATCAGGCAAAGACTAATACAAGATCTGAAGAATCACTAAGGATAGTTCACACTAGTGTATGGAGGAGCTGCGGAGGGATGCGGACATCCTCAGTGAAGCTCCGCCCATTGTCGTACCTCCAGTCAGCTCCGCCTCCATCGGCATGCAGCCTGCGTACCCTATCTTTAACATTGGGTACGCAGGCTGTGCCGATGTATGCGGATGCCTCCCCATGCGTCTTTTTGACGGTGCGGCGACCTTCGCCGAACGCAACATTTTGCATTTTGTTGCGGTCGCTGCACCATCAAAAAGAGGCATGAGTGTGTCACAGGTTGTCATACTCCCAGGCTCTTCTGTCTCTCTGAGATTTGAATTTACCTTTCAATACAAGTAACTTCATGTCCATGGTGCTGTGATCAGGGATACAAAATGTTTTGCCACAGGTAGATCCATTCTTTTTTCTCTTATTTTGTGGCGATGAGCATTCATCCTTGTTCTCAGTTTTTGCCCTGTCTCCCACACATACAGACCCCCAGTTGGACATTTAGTACAAATAATTAAGTACACCACATATACCATGGCATTGTTTCAGGATGATAGAGCAGCAGATGACAGACAGCAAGCAGAGATGTATGTTATACCTGTGTGAAGAGAGAGGAGATATATGTTAATCAACTGCCATTGAATTAACTGCTGGTGCTGGATACTTGGCTATGGGGACACTTTGTTTAAGAGGACACGGGCATTATCTGAATCTGATCATTGCCCAGAGGGGAAGAAGAGATTGTCACAGCAGATGTTTAGGAATCCTCAGAGACATCTCGGGCCCCTATTCCCTTGTGAGGAAAAGAACATCTTATAACGTTTGTCTGAGCTCGGCTGACAAATGAAGAGCCAGAAATGCCCAGTCCCATAAAAGAGCAGTGATGCAAGATCAGTCCCCCCAATTCATATTAATGTCAGGAAACACCTCTCCAGAGAAAAGGTTTCTGAAGCCTAAAACTCCAGCAGAGGACATCTAATTTATAGAGTGGCCTCCAAGCGGCGATGTCTCTCATCCAGGCGGCGATGTCTCCTATTGAGGCGGCAATGTCCCCTATCGAAGCAGGGCTGTTCTCTCTTCAGCAAGGTCTGTCCTCTATCCAGGCAGTGATGTCCCATACCCAGGCAGGGCTAATTTCTCTTCAGCAAAGGCTGTCCCCTATCCAGGCAGGGATGTTATCTCTTCAGGCAGGGATGTCCCCTATCCAGGCAGAGATGTCCCCAGGCAGAGCTGTCCCCTATCCAGGCAGAGATGTCCCCAGGCAGAGCTGTCCCCTATCCAGGCAGAGATGTCCCCAGGCAGGGTTGTCCTCTCTCCAGGCAGGGCTGTCCTCTCTCCAGGCAGGGCTGTCCTCTATCCAGGCAGGGCTGTCCTCTCTCCAGGCAGGGCTGTCCTCTATCCAGGCAGGGCTGTCCTCTCTCCAGGGAGGGCTGTCCTCTCTCCAGGCAGGGCTGTCCTCTCTCCAGGCAGGGCTGTCCTCTATCCAGGCAGGGCCGTCCTCTCTCCAGGCAGGGCCGTCCTCTCTCCAGGCAGGGCTGTCCTCTCTCCAGGCAGGGATGTCCTCTCTCCAGGGAGGGCTGTCCTCTCTCCAGGCAGGGCTGTCCTCTCTCCAGGCAGAGCTGTCCTCTCTCCAGGCAGGGCTGTCCTCTCTCCAGGCAGGGCTGTCCTCTATCCAGGCAGGGCCATCATCTCTCCAGGCAGGGCCGTCCTCTCTCCAGGCAGGGCTGTCCTCTCTCCAGGCAGGGATGTCCTCTCTCCAGGGAGGGCTGTCCTCTCTCCAGGCAGGGCTGTCCTCTCTCCAGGCAGGGCTGTCCTCTATCCAGGCAGGGCTGTCCTCTCTCCAGGGAGGGCTGTCCTCTCTCCAGGCAGAGCTGTCCTCTCTCCAGGCAGGGCTGTCCTCTCTCCAGGCAGGGCTGTCCTCTCTCCAGGCAGGGCTGTCCTCTATCCAGGCAGGGCCATCATCTCTCCAGGCAGGGCCGTCCTCTCTCCAGGCAGGGCTGTCCTCTCTCCAGGCAGGGCTGTCCTCTCTCCAGGGAGGGCTGTCCTCTCTCCAGGCAGGGCTGTCCTCTCTCCAGGCAGGGCTGTCCTCTATCCAGGCAGGGCCGTCATCTCTCCAGGCAGGGCCGTCCTCTCTCCAGGCAGGGCTGTCCTCTCTCCAGGCAGGGCTGTCCTCTATCCAGGCAGAGCTGTCCTCTATCCAGGCAGGGCTGTCCTCTCTCCAGGGAGGGTTGTCCTCTCTCCAGGCAGGGCTGTCCTCTCTCCAGGCAGGGATGTTCTCTCTCCAGGCAGAGCTGTCCCCTTGTCATGATCCAGGTTGGATTATGACAGATAAATGCACTAGTAACCTTTTTTTTTCCTTAAGCTGTGTGCTTAAAGATAGTTTTGCCCCCGGTGGCTATTCGGGTCATTGCACTGTGGTGGTTTCAGTTCTAGTTTTGCCCCCGGTGGCCGTTAGGGTCATTGCACTTGTTAGTTTAGTGCACGTGATTATCACTAACAGGTGTGATTGCTCTGGTTTAACTAAATAGGAGTGTCTTGTTCTCTCACTCACTGTTGGTGATATTGCTCTTTTCCAACCAAGTCTGGTGGAGGAAGGAACTACAGAGAGGAGTTCCTTGCAGCTCTGGAGTGCTCTAGTGTAAAGTCTGGTGTAGGAAGGAATTACAGAGAGGTGTTCCTTGCAGCTCTGACAAAGCTTGGAGAAGTAGCAGCGATTCTGGAGGCAAGCTGCATTCTGGTGGTGGACTCTGTTGCTGGAAGCAAGAGCAACAGAGCAAAGCTAAGTGGTGTTTCCCTGTTTGTCACTTTCCTCAATGTGTGTTTCAGTGCAGTGGTGGGATTAGTTTCTGCACCGTCCATTTCATTAGAAAGGGCTAGGTGCAGGACGAGCTAGGGTTCTTAGGTTCCAGCTTGGCAACAGGTGTGGAACCTGTATAGGGACTGTTAGGAGTGTAGAGACTGGCTCAGGGGAGTGCAGAAGGTCTCCACGTCCCCGTTCCCTATCGCAGGGCCCTCCATTGTATCAGTTTCCCTGGTGTTTCCCTTTATTATTTAAATTCACCCTGCTGGAGGCGGTGTATCCAGTTATACGTGTAATACTGAAATTCGCCTGCTGGAGGCGATGTATCCAGCTGCACATAATATTATTTAAATTCGCCCTACTGGAGGCAGTGTATCCAGGGTCACGTGAGCCATAGAAATTCGCCCTGCTGGAGGCGGTGTGTCCAGTCACACGTTGACCATCACACCCCTATCCAGGCAGAGCTGTCCTCTCTCCAGGCAGGGCTGTCCTCTCTCCAGGCAGGGCTGTCCCCTATCCAGACAGAGCTGTCCTCTCTCCAGGCAGAGCTGTCCTCTCTCCAGGCAGGGCTGTCCTCTCTCCAGGCAGGGCTGTCCTCTCTCCAGGCAGGGATATTCTCTCTCCAGGCAGGGATATTCTCTCTCCAGGCGGAGCTGTCCTCTCTCCAGGCAGGGCTGTCCTCTCTCCAGGCAGCGCTGTCCTCTCTCCAGGCAGCGCTGTCCTCTCTCCAGGCAGGGCTGTCCTCTCCCCAGGCGGGGCTGTCCTCTCTCCAGGCAGGGCTGTCCTCTCCCCAGGCAGGGCTGTCCTCTCTCCAGGCAGGGCTGTCCTCTCCCCAGGCAGGGCTGTCCTCTCTCCAGGCAGGGCTGTCCTCTCTCCAGGCAGAGCTGTCCTCTCTCCAGGCAGTGCTGTCCTCTCCCCAGGCAGGGCTGTTTTCTCTCCAGGCAGGGCTGTCCTCTCCCCAGGCAGGGTTGTCCTCTCCCCAAGCAGGGCTCTCCTCTCCCCAGGCACGGCTGTCCTCTCTCCAGGCAGGGCTGTCCTCTCTCCAGGCAGGGCTGTCCTCTCCCCAGGCAGGGCTGTCCTATCTCCAGGCAGGGCTGTCCTCTCTCCAGGCAGGGCTGTCCTCTATCCAGGCAGGGCTGTCCTCTCTCCAGGCAGGGCTGTCCTCTATCCAGGCAGGGCTGTCCTCTCCCCAGGCAGGGCTGTCCTATCTCCAGGCAGGGCTGTCCTCTCTCCAGGCAGGGCTGTCCTCTATCCAGGCAGGGCTGTCCTCTCTCCAGGCAGGGCTGTCCTCTATCCAGGCAGGGCTGTCCTCTTTCCAGGCAGGGCTGTCCTCTATCCAGGCAGGGCTGTCCTCTCTCCAGGCAGGGCTGTCCTCTATCCAGGCAGGGCTGTCCTCTTTCCAGGCAGGGCTGTCCTCTTTCCAGGCAGGGATGTTCTCTCTTCAGCTAGGGCTGTCCTCTGTCCAGGTTATATACACTTGAATGTTTCCCGCTTCCAGAGCCACTAAGGAGTCACAATTTGGCAGAGATTATTTGTCTCAATCTTTGGGTTTATTAATAGGATAAAGATGTGTTGTTGCCAGAAATAATGTTTTTATTTCAGAAATGTGGATAACACCCTTGAGAATGGAGGATGTAATAGGGAGTGTAGCCTGGAGGGGGAGATAACAGAAACTGGGAAGACGTTGTGCACCAGAAATAGCGAGGAAGGAGGTGCTTTGTTATAACGGGGGCGCTTTGTTATAACGGGGGTGCTTTGTTATAACAGGGGTGCTTTGTTATAACGGGGGTGCTTTGTTATAACGGGAGGTGCTTGGTTATAACGGGAGGTGCTTTGTTATAACGGTGGCGCTTTGTTATAACGGTGGCGCTTTGTTATAACGGTGGTGCTTTGTTATAACGGGGGTGCTTTGTTATAACGGTGGTGCTATGTTATAACTGGGCGCTTTGTTATAACGGGGGTGCTTTGTTATAACGGGGGCGCTTTGTTATAACGGGGGCGCTTTGTTATAACGGGGGGGTGCTTTGTTATAACTGGAGGTGCTTGGTTATAACGGGGATGCTTTGTTATAACGGTGGCGCTTTGTTATAACGGTGGTGCTTTGTTATAACGGGGGTGCTTTGTTATAACGGGGGTGCTTTGTTATAACAGGGGTGCTTTGTTATAACGGGGGTGCTTTGTTATAACAGGGGTGCTTTGTTATAACGGGGGTGCTTTGTTATAACGGGAGGTGCTTTGTTATAACGGGAGGTGCTTTGTTATAACAGGGGTGCTTTGTTATAACGGGGGAGCTTTGTTATAACAGGGGTGCTTTGTTATAACGGGGGTGCTTTGTTATAACGGGAGGTGCTTTGTTATAACGAGAGGTGCTTTGTTATAACGGTGGTGCTTTGTTATAACGAGAGGTGCTTTGTTATAACGGTGGTGCTTTGTTATAACGGGGGTGCTTTGTTATAACGGGGGTGCTTTGTTATAACTGGAGGTGCTTGGTTATAACGGGAGGTGCTTTGTTATAACGGTGGCGCTTTGTTATAACGGTGGCGCTTTGTTATAACGGTGGTGCTTTGTTATAACGGTGGTGCTATGTTATAACTGGGCGCTTTGTTATAACGGGGGTGCTTTGTTATAACGGGGGCGCTTTGTTATAACGGGGGTGCTTTGTTATAACTGGAGGTGCTTGGTTATAACGGGAGGTGCTTTGTTATAACGGTGGCGCTTTGTTATAACGGTGGTGCTTTGTTATAACGGTGGTGCTTTGTTATAACGGTGGTGCTATGTTATAACGGGGGTGCTTTGTTATAACGGGGGTGCTTTGTTATAACGGGGGCGCTTTGTTATAACGGGAGGTGCTTGGTTATAACAGGGGTGCTTTGTTATAACGGGAGGTGCTTGGTTATAACGGGGCGCTTTGTTATAAAGGGAGGTGCTTGGTTATAACGGGGGCGCTTTGTTATAACGGGAGGTGCTTGGTTATAAAGGGGGCGCTTTGTTATAACGGGAGGTGCTTGGTTATAACGGGGGCGCTTTGTTATAACGGGATGTGCTTGGTTATAACGGGGGAGCTTTGTTATAACGGTGGTGCTTTGTTATAACGGTGGTGCTTTGTTATAACGGGGGCGCTTTGTTATAACGGTGGTGCTTTGTTATAACGGGGGTGCTTTGTTATAACGGGAGGTGCTTTGTTATAACGAGAGGCGCTTTGTTATAACGGTGGTGCTTTGTTATAACGAGAGGTGCTTTGTTATAACGGGGCGCTTTGTTATAACGGTGGTGCTTTGTTATAACGGGAGGTGCTTGGTTATAACGGGGCGCTTTGTTATAAAGGGAGGTGCTTGGTTATAACGGGGGCGCTTTGTTATAACGGGAGGTGCTTGGTTATAAAGGGGGCGCTTTGTTATAACGGTGGTGCTTTGTTATAACGAGAGGCGCTTTGTTATAACGGTGGTGCTTTGTTATAACGGGAGGTGCTTGGTTATAACGGGGCGCTTTGTTATAAAGGGAGGTGCTTGGTTATAACAGGGGCGCTTTGTTATAACGGGAGGTGCTTGGTTATAAAGGGGGCGCTTTGTTATAACGGGAGGTGCTTGGTTATAACGGGGGCGCTTTGTTATAACGGGATGTGCTTGGTTATAACGGGGGAGCTTTGTTATAACGGTGGTGCTTTGTTATAACGGTGGTGCTTTGTTATAACGGGGGCGCTTTGTTATAACGGTGGTGCTTTGTTATAACGGGGGTGCTTTGTTATAACGGGAGGTGCTTTGTTATAACGAGAGGCGCTTTGTTATAACGGTGGTGCTTTGTTATAACGAGAGGTGCTTTGTTATAACGGTGGTGCTTTGTTATAACGGTGGTGCTTTGTTATAACGGTGGTGCTTTGTTATAACGAGAGGTGCTTTGTTATAACGGTGGTGCTTTGTTATAACGGGGGCGCTTTGTTATAACGGGGGTGCTTTGTTATAACGGGGGCGCTTTGTTATAACGGGGGTGCTTTGTTATAACTGGAGGTGCTTGGTTATAACGGGAGGTGCTTTGTTATAACGGGGGCGCTTTGTTATAACGGTGGTGCTTTGTTATAACGGTGGTGCTTTGTTATAACGGTGGTGCTATGTTATAACGGGGGTGCTTTGTTATAACGGGGGTGCTTTGTTATAACGGGGGCGCTTTGTTATAACGGGAGGTGCTTGGTTATAACGGGGATGCTTTGTTATAATGGGAGGTGCTTGGTTATAACGGGGGCGCTTTGTTATAACGGGAGGTGCTTGGTTATAACGGGGGCGCTTTGTTATAACGGGAGGTGCTTGGTTATAACGGGGGCGCTTTGTTATAACGGGAGGTGCTTGGTTATAACAGGGGAGCTTTGTTATAACGGGAGGTGCTTTGTTATAACGGGAGGTGCTTGGTTATAACGGGGGCGCTTTGTTATAACGGGAGGTGCTTGGTTATAACGGGGGCGCTTTGTTATAACGGTGGTGCTTTGTTATAACGGTGGTGCTTTGTTATAACGGTGGTGCTATGTTATAACGGGGGTGCTTTGTTATAACGGGGGTGCTTTGTTATAACGGGGCGCTTTGTTATAACGGGAGGTGCTTGGTTATAACGGGGGCGCTTTGTTATAACGGGAGGTGCTTGGTTATAACGGGGGTGCTTTGTTATAACGGGGGCGCTTTGTTATAACGGGAGGTGCTTGGTTATAACGGGGGCGCTTTGTTATAACGGGAGGTGCTTGGTTATAACGGGGGCGCTTTGTTATAACGGGAGGTGCTTGGTTATAACGGGGGCGCTTTGTTATAACGGTGGTGCTTTGTTATAACGGTGGTGCTATGTTATAACGGGGGTGCTTTGTTATAACGGGGGTGCTTTGTTATAACGGGGGCGCTTTGTTATAACGGGAGGTGCTTGGTTATAACGGGGATGCTTTGTTATAACGGGAGGTGCTTGGTTATAACGGGGGCGCTTTGTTATAACGGGAGGTGCTTGGTTATAACGGGGGCGCTTTGTTATAACGGGAGGTGCTTGGTTATAACGGGGGCGCTTTGTTATAACGGTGGTGCTTTGTTATAACGGTGGTGCTTTGTTATAACGGGGGTGCTTTGTTATAACGGGGGTGCTTTGTTATAACGGTGGTGCTTTGTTATAACGGGGGTGCTTTGTTATAACGGGGGTGCTTTGTTATAACGGGGGTGCTTGGTTATAACGGGAGGTGCTTTGTTATAACGGGGCGCTTTGTTATAACGGTGGTGCTTTGTTATAACGGTGGTGCTTTGTTATAACGGGGGTGCTTTGTTATAACGGGGCGCTTTGTTATAACGGGGCGCTTTGTTATAACGGGGGTGCTTTGTTATAACTGGAGGTGCTTGGTTATAACGGGAGGTGCTTTGTTATAACGGGAGGTGCTTTGTTATAACGGGAGGTGCTTGGTTATAACGGGAGGTGCTTTTTGTTATAACGGGGGCGCTTTGTTATAACAGTGGTGCTTTGTTATAACGGGGGTGCTTTGTTATAACGGGGGTGCTTTGTTATAACTGGAGGTGCTTGGTTATAATGGGAGGTGCTTGGTTATAACGGGAGGTGCTTTGTTATAACGGTGGTGCTTTGTTATAACGGTGGTGCTTTGTTATAACGGGGGTGCTTTGTTATAACGGGGGTGCTTTGTTATAACGGGGGGGTGCTTGGTTATAATGGGAGGTGCTTGGTTATAACGGGAGGTGCTTTGTTATAACAGGGGTGCTTTGTTATAACGGGGGCGCTTTGTTATAACGGGGGCGCTTTGTTATAACGGTGGTGCTTTGTTATAACGGTGGTGCTTTGTTATAACGGTGGTGCTTTGTTATAACGGGAGGTGCTTTGTTATAACGGGGGCGCTTTGTTATAACGGGGGTGCTTTGTTATAACGGTGGTGCTTTGTTATAACGGTGGTGCTTTGTTATAACGGTGGTGCTTTGTTATAACGGGAGGTGCTTTGTTATAACGGGGCGCTTTGTTATAACGGTGGTGCTTTGTTATAACGGGGGCGCTTTGTTATAACGGGGGTGCTTTGTTATAACGGGGGTGCTTTGTTATAACGGGGCGCTTTGTTATAACGGTGGTGCTTTGTTATAACGGGGGCGCTTTGTTATAATGGTGGTGCTTTATATAACAGGGGTGCTTTGTTATAACGGGGGTGCTTTGTTATAACTGGAGGTGCTTGGTTATAATGGGAGGTGCTTGGTTATAACGGGAGGTGCTTTGTTATAACGGTGGTGCTTTGTTATAACGGTGGTGCTTTGTTATAACGGTGGTGCTTTGTTATAACGGGGGTGCTTTGTTATAACGGGGGCGCTTTGTTATAATGGTGGTGCTTGGTTATAACGGGAGGTGCTTTGTTATAACGGGAGGTGCTTTGTTATAACGGGGCGCTTTGTTATAACGGTGGTGCTTTGTTATAACGGGGGCGCTTTGTTATAATGGGAGGTGCTTGGTTATAACGGGAGGTGCTTTGTTATAACGGGAGGTGCTTTGTTATAACGGGGCGCTTTGTTATAACGGGGGTGCTTTGTTATAACGGGGGCGCTTTGTTATAATGGGAGGTGCTTGGTTATAACGGGGGTGCTTTGTTATAACGGGAGGTGCTTTGTTATAACGGGGCGCTTTGTTATAACGGTGGTGCTTTGTTATAACGGGGGCGCTTTGTTATAATGGTGGTGCTTTGTTATAACAGGGGTGCTTTGTTATAACGGGGGTGCTTTGTTATAACTGGAGGTGCTTGGTTATAACGGGAGGTGCTTTGTTATAACGATGGTGCTTTGTTATAACGGAGGTGCTTTGTTATAACGGTGGTGCTTTGTTATAACGGTGGTGCTTTGTTATAACGGTGGTGCTTTGTTATAACGGGAGGTGCTTGGTTATAACGGGAGGTGCTTTGTTATAACGGAGGTGCTTTGTTATAACGGTGGTGCTTTGTTATAACGGTGGTGCTTTGTTATAACGGTGGTGCTTTGTTATAACGGGAGGTGCTTTGTTATAACTGGAGGTGCTTGGTTATAACGGTGGTGCTTTGTTATAACGGTGGTGCTTTGTTATAACGGTGGTGCTTTGTTATAACGGTGGTGCTTTGTTATAACGATGGTGCTTTGTTATAACGGGGGTGCTTTGTTATAACGGTGGTGCTTTGTTATAACGGTGGTGCTTTGTTATAACGGTGGTGCTTTGTTATAACGGGAGGTGCTTTGTTATAACGGGGCGCTTTGTTATAACGGTGGTGCTTTGTTATAACGGGGGCGCTTTGTTATAACGGGGGTGCTTTGTTATAACGGGGGTGCTTTGTTATAACGGGGCGCTTTGTTATAACGGTGGTGCTTTGTTATAACGGGGGCGCTTTGTTATAATGGTGGTGCTTTATATAACAGGGGTGCTTTGTTATAACGGGGGTGCTTTGTTATAACTGGAGGTGCTTGGTTATAATGGGAGGTGCTTGGTTATAACAGGAGGTGCTTTGTTATAACGGTGGTGCTTTGTTATAACGGTGGTGCTTTGTTATAACGGGGGTGCTTTGTTATAACGGGGGCGCTTTGTTATAATGGTGGTGCTTGGTTATAACGGGAGGTGCTTTGTTATAACGGGAGGTGCTTTGTTATAACGGGGCGCTTTGTTATAACGGTGGTGCTTTGTTATAACGGGGGCGCTTTGTTATAATGGGAGGTGCTTGGTTATAACGGGAGGTGCTTTGTTATAACGGGAGGTGCTTTGTTATAACGGGGCGCTTTGTTATAACGGGGGTGCTTTGTTATAACGGGGGCGCTTTGTTATAATGGGAGGTGCTTGGTTATAACGGGGGTGCTTTGTTATAACGGGAGGTGCTTTGTTATAACGGGGCGCTTTGTTATAACGGTGGTGCTTTGTTATAACGGGGGCGCTTTGTTATAATGGTGGTGCTTTGTTATAACAGGGGTGCTTTGTTATAACTGGAGGTGCTTGGTTATAACGGGAGGTGCTTTGTTATAACGATGGTGCTTTGTTATAACGGAGGTGCTTTGTTATAACGGGGGTGCTTTGTTATAACAGGGGTGCTTTGTTATAACGGGGGTGCTTTGTTATAACTGGAGGTGCTTGGTTATAACGGGAGGTGCTTTGTTATAACGATGGTGCTTTGTTATAACGGAGGTGCTTTGTTATAACGGGGGTGCTTTGTTATAACGGGGGGGTGCTTGGTTATAATGGGAGGTGCTTGTTTATAACGGGAGGTGCTTTGTTATAACAGGGGTGCTTTGTTATAACGGGGGCGCTTTGTTATAACGGGGCGCTTTGTTATAACGGAGGTGCTTTGTTATAACGGGGGCGCTTTGTTATAACGGAGGTGCTTTGTTATAACGGGGGTGCTTTGTTATAACGGGGGCGCTTTGTTATAAGGGAGGCGCTTTGCTATAACGGGGGCGCTTTGTTATAACGGGGGAGCTTTGTTATAACGGGGGCGCTTTGTTATAACGGAGGTGCTTTGTTATAACGGAGGTGCTTTGTCCCGGCTGCAACTTGGGTACAGAACCTTCACACTTAGGTGGGGAGAATAGAGGCGCAGCAAAGGGTTCAGCACAAGCGGAGCAAAAACACATCTGAATGAGTCCCTAATCTAGGTGACCTTGGTTAGAACTACGGACCCTGCAGCTAATAAAATTCACTGTACAAATATTACCGCCATATAGTGACCATACAGTGATAGATATCGATCCTGCAGAACATATAGAGATCACTTCACAGTTACAAATGACGACTTACAGATTACGTTCTTTGTGGTGGAATTGTTCACTTTTCCCGTCTTTTCCATCTGGCCCAGACCGACATGACGACTTCTCCAGCCAGGACTCATCTGCAGAGATTACAGCACAGACTCATCTGACTCATCACATTTCCTGGAACGTCCATATCTATGCCCAACCTGCACAAACCCCTCATTCTGCGGATACCCCAATACGGCGCCACTGCTGCTGTATGAGACCCTGTTACTGCCCCTGCTGTGTGGTACAAAAGCAGGGACCCTCTTGCTGTGCCACATAATAACGCCCCCCATAGTGCCACCTAACAAATAAAATTGTCCCTTTAAAAACATGAATTCCCTTTGTGAGCCCCCTAGAAAGTAACAGAGCTCCTATCCCCCTGTTATGTTATAATACCCTGTTTGCCCCTATACCCGGTCCCTCCTGCTTTTTCCCTGTCCAGTGCTTCCTCCTCCTTGACTGATGCCTCCTTCTCTTAAAGTCACAGACTATTGAGGCCGTCGGTGAAGTAAGAGGAGGCCGCACTGGGCGGTGAATAGAGCTGGAGTGACAGAGGCTTCAGATCTACCATAACCCTTTAGCCTCATTTCCATATGAATTCAAGCTCTGGTTTCTCAGTAATGCAGGAACAGAGCGGCCATAGAAAGGAATGGCTGCCTTTGAATGAGCTCCATGGGTATCTAAGTAGTTGGTGCTGACAGATGTGGGGTCCTCTTGGCTTTCTCTAAGTTCGCCCTGTTGTCCAGCGCATGTTATGGCGTAAAACCTGCCTGAGTTTCTTTGGATTTTTTGCCTGGCTTCTTTGCACATCATCCTGGAAGGTTCGTGAAAGCTCCTTAAGTCTCTGACTTCTTGATAACATTAGACCTGTTGTAGCCAAGATGACGAGCACTTTACAGAAAGTCTTTCACCCTCAAGCTCCTTGTGTTAGACAGTAGAAGCATTATGGCTGTTATTTGCCATTGTGAACACTGAGCAGGGAGTGAAATCAAAGCCACCAGTGATGAGGAGGTGACCAGTCAGTCTCACATCCAGGGCTCTGAGCAGCGGGGCCATTACTCTTGTCCTGGTGTTGTGTCCTGTTATGTCTGGTGTGTTTTGCTACTTTTTCGGAGTATCATTAATATCCCTTTTCTTTTCATTTAGAAATCTTTCCAGATCTTTTTACAAACATCTACAAGACTGAACCCAGACTTAATCCACTGGAAGATCCTACAGGAAATCCCACACAAGTTTCCATCCGTGACGATGATAAGATCTGAAGCTGACATTGAAGTCAGAGGAAGCTTTAATAGAATTGAAGAGCTTCGTAGATTCCTGCAGACGCAGCTCGGGGGCGGTGAGAGGAGCACAATCCACCATGATGAGGAGCGCGGAGAAGACGGAGATGACTGGCTGAACCTTCAGACACCTTTATATGAGTATATCACTGAGATCTACAAAGAGGAGCTGACAAAGATGGAGACGCGATACAAGGTGGAGGTGACCGAGGGGAAGAAATCTGAGAACACCTCTTACATAAAACTGAACCCTCTGGCACCTGACTCCTCAGTGGATCGAGCAAATCAAATCTTTATTGAAAAGATCCAAGCTGTGACCAAGGACTGGAGCCAGAAGGAAGTGCCGATATCCGCCATGAAAGCTCCACTGGAAGACACCAAACACTACATGAAGGAACATCACAAGACCTTGGTCCTAGTGGACGGAGATCGTCTAATTCTCCGTGGACCTGAACGGGAATTGTCCCTGGCAGTGGGGGCTTTGCATAAAGTAGAAGGCCGATCTCGGCACCCCCGCAGAGGCATAACCATCTCATCCAGGGACACGAGGAGCGAGGTGATAGTAGATGCCAGGCACATGGACATCTTGAAGAAATTAAAGTCCAGAGAGATGGAGGAGCTCCAGCAGAAGTACGGAGTGATGATGGATGAAGAAAGTAAAGACAAGAACGTGAGAGTCACATTCAGAGCCACGAGCGGGGCCCCTGATCTGCGCGCACACGCCTGTCACAGCTTCACCAGCCTTCTGCAGAGCACCATCATGAACCTGCAGAGAAAAACCATCCACTGGAACTTGGAGAATGGAGAGCAACTGGAGCAGTTCAGAACGGAGCTGCAGAAAGCTGGACTAGACGTTATTCTGGAGCAGGACAATGGCTCCGTCACCCTCATCGCTTCTCCAGTCCTCCTGGAGTTTGCTGAAGAGAAGCTCCGGGAATTCTTCAAGATAAAATATGTACAGGGCGCTGCTGCCTCCAGACGTGAGGCTCAGGAGGCAATGGACACTACTGGCCCCCCTGCTACAAAGGCGAGAGCGGAGCAGGAGCTGTGCCCTATCTGCCTGGACCAGATTACAAATAAGAAGGTCCTGAAGTGCAAACATGAATTCTGTGCTCACTGTCTCCAGAAATGTCAAGAGCTGAAGCCGGTCTGCCCCGTGTGTGGTGTCCCGTACGGAGTTGTCATAGGGAACCAGCCTGATGGGACGATGAAAGTTACGACCTCAGGACTAAGCCTGTCGGGCTATCTTGGATGTGGCACCATACACATTCAATATGAAGTCCCAGGGGGCATTCAGCAGGTGAGTGCAGGGGATACGGAGCTGGGGGAGAGGAGGGCATGATAATCAGGCTGCCATCAATGTCTGGTCAATAGGGGACCCAGCACTGACGGAGACGCGTGGGTCCCCGCGCTAAGGGATGTCTTGGTCCCTGCACTTAGGAACGCATGGACCCCTGTCAGGCGCAGCACAGCCCGGTGCTCCCATTGGGCGGTGCTGTTTGGGATATAAATATAGATGTTATTGGGGTCCTATATATTAGACCATCAGCCATTGATGTCTGACTGTTCTGACGTTGGTGTCTGTGATACCCCTTGACTTTTGGAGCCTTTAAGGCCTCGTTCAGATGTAGATTTGCTGCAGTTCTGCAGTGACACATTATAAAAGTGATGGAGATCAGTGGATCTGGACCTGATGCATTTTTTTTGTAAATCCACATTCATTTCTCATATTTCGAGCTGCAGCCTGAGCCTCGTCCACACCGCCGTCACGTTTCTGCCATCACATGTTCCAGGTCCGGTAACTCCACCATGTTTTATCTTCTCTCCCATCCAGAAGCACCATCCTAACCCCGGAAAGCCGTTTGATGGCACTCAACGCATGGCGTATTTACCGGATAACCCGGAGGGTCAGGAGGTTCTGCGTCTGCTCAGGAAAGCCTTCGATCAGAAACTGATCTTCACCGTGGGGGAATCTCGCACCACCGGCGCTAAAGACACCGTGACCTGGAACGACATTCATCATAAGACCAACCCTCAGGGGGGCGCCGCCGGGTAAGAGCATGATGGGTGTCTGATGTTCTACAGGGGTTGTAGAGGCCGTATAAGAGTCAGTCGCTGCCAATAACCAGATCTCCATGTTCTCTGCGGTAACGAGTGGTCCCATAGGGGCATGTGTGGCCCCTACATTGCCTATCTACGCTCCAGTTTTGTGCAGTAGGGGGTCACGGTGACCAGGGCAGATTCTGGTCAGACAGGAGAACAGAGTCACGGGGGACAGCGTTGCTCAGGTGCCGTCCTGTCTGCAGAGCTCGATGTGAAGGCTGAGGAGACACATGGAGCCGCCATTCAGGTGCTGCTGAGTAAAGAGGTGACTTCACTGCTTCTCCCGGGGTTCATCCTCCGCCATACTGCTCGATACAGCACAGACCAGGGGAAACCATCACTCCTGAAATCAAACCCACAAGGCTATCTGAGAGGCTACCCGCATAGAAAGTTATGGCAGAGTGGTCAAGAAGAATATTTCGCCTGGCACTGCCTTTGTTGCCCATCAACTGCCGGCATTGGAGGGACTGAAATGTAACATATCATCCTGCTGTTCAGGGGCAAATACAGGGCTAAGAAATGTCGATCTGGGCCCCTGGCAGAAGCAAAGAACTTGGTGGGAGACAGCCCCGTGGTGACGGCCTTGGTTAATGGAGTTGAGGCGTTCTGTCTTCTAGAGATCAGACCCCAACTGACAACCACGGACAAGTCTGTGCTCGACAACGATCCTCTAGTCATTGTGAACACGTCAAGGTGTGGGGCAGTGAATGATAAGGCCGAGCGATCATAAGATGGTGTCCTCCTACCGTAGCTCAGGGAATCTCCCGATCCCAAGGGCAGAGCAGGCAATAGCTCCAGGGGTGATGAGCAGCACCAGAGAGTGG
Organism: Dendrobates tinctorius; assembly: GCF_039654945.1. Classification (NCBI taxonomy): domain Eukaryota; kingdom Metazoa; phylum Chordata; class Amphibia; order Anura; family Dendrobatidae; genus Dendrobates; species Dendrobates tinctorius. The sequence continues at coordinate 2,211,700 of NW_027361849.1, read as the reverse complement.
GGAAGCTGTGAGGGTCACCTGGAGAAGAATGCCCACTGAGCATGAAGACAGGCCCCACAATCCTGGACACCATGGCAAGGCACCAGAGTTGTAGGACTTGGTGGTGAAGCTACCCGGCCCTCGTCTTCTCTCAGCCAGTTATAGATGGATGGGCTCTCTCCTGCCGGCGTCATCCGGAAACATTGTAGTCAGGTGGGCAGTCAAACTGCTGTGGAAGTGGAATCCCACACATCACGAACTTGTACAACAGCCTAATCCTCACATCCCACTGTCTGAGGTAAAACATGAGGACACCCGAGTACCTGCTGGAGCCGTCGATCCACTGAGCGAAACCTGGAAATAACAATAGTGCCGGTGCCAAATCATTGGAGGGCACCGATCTGAGAACAAGAGCCAATGAGGAGCCACATGCACACCAGACACGCACAGGTCACCTCAGATACGCATAGATCAGCCTCAGATACGCACGGGCTGCCCTCAGAAACGTACCGATTGCCCTTGGATACACAGGGGCGCCGTCAGACACGCACAGATTGGCCTCAGACGCGCAGCCCCATCTCCCGCTCTGCGGCGCCTGTCTTCCTCTCCGTGGCGCCCGTCTCGCTCTCTGTGGTGCCCGTCTCCCTCTCTGTGGCGCCCGTCTCCTGCTCCTCTATGCCCGTCTCCCTCTGTGCGGTGCCCTTCTCCCTCTAGGCTGCGCCGTTTCCCTCTCGGCTGCGCCCGTCTCCCTCTCAGATGCGCCAGTCACCCTCTCGGCAGCACCCATCTAGCGCTCCGCGGCACCTGTCTCCCTCTCTGCTGGTTGGTGACGTCCTCTTATCTTTATCCTACAGGTTTGGGTTCCCGGATCCCGATTATCTGAAGCGCGTCCGAGATGAGCTGAAAGCCAAAGGCGTGGAGTGAGCAATGGTCGGTCTCCTGTGGAGAAGCATCACAGTTATTCTCAGACTCCATTTGCTTTTTCTCTTCTTTCCTCTACAAAAGAAAATATAGTCATTTTTTTCTTAAAGGTATTCGGCCTCGATCGTTTCCTTTGCGCCTGGTTTCTGTCTGGTTTGTGTCTTTAGTTTTCTTTGTAACAATTCATTATTCTATTTGCTCCTTTTTTGCTCTATTTTATGTGTTCTGATTTGCTTTTTGTGAGGGTGTACTGAAGGACACTGGGTAATTCTAAAAATAGCTTACCTTTTTGGGGTATAAAAGACCCTGAGACGGAGAGACCTCATCTCATCACACAGCACGTCAGAGAGAAAGGGAAGCATATGGACCCATTTTATCCTCTGGCTGCTGGTTATTGGACTCTCATCTCCCTGGACATTTTATCCTGTTACTGAACTTCATTCATGTTCTGGACTATTGTATTCTCAGTGTGGTGGATTGTTTATGGACCTTCTAATTTTGCCTGTAATAAAGGTCTTGGGATTGTTCACACTTCCCTCGCTTTGTTGATTGTGTGATACCGGAGAAGGTTCAGTAACAGGATAAAATGTCCAGGGAGATGAGAGTCCAATAACCAGCAGCCAGAGGATAAAATGGGTCCATACGCTTCCCTTTCACTCTGACATGCTGTGTGATGAGATGAGGTCTCTCCGTCTCAGGGTCTTTTATACCCCAGAAAGGTAAGCTATTTTTAGAATTACCCAGTGTCCTTCAGTACACCCTCACATTCTGTTCCCTCTTTAGAAGTCAACAAACTAGTTTCATAATACATTATGAAAATCAGTGAAATAGAAATATACACAAAATGATATCCACTTCGCCTATCACAACATCACATGGGGTATCGGGTTTAGTAATAAGGACACATACGGCAGAGGCTCAGTATCGAGGTATCGGGTGCAGTAATAAGGACACATACGGCAGAGGCTCAGTATTGGGGTATCGGGTGTAGTAATAAGGACACATACGGCAGAGGCTCAGTATCGGGTGTAGTAATAGGGACACATACGGCAGAGGCTCAGTATTGGGGTATCGGGTGTAGTAATAAGGACACATACGGGAGAGGCTCAGTATCGGGGTATCGGGTGTAGTAATAAGGACACATACGGCAGAGGCTCAGTATCGGGGTATCGGGTGTAGTAATAGGGACACATACGGCAGAGGCTCAGTATCGGGGTATCGGGTGTAGTAATAAGGACACATACGGCAGAGGCTCAGTATCGGGTGTAGTAATAGGGACACATACGGCAGAGGCTCAGTATTGGGGTATCGGGTGTAGTAATAAGGACACATACGGGAGAGGCTCAGTATCGGGGTATCGGGTGTAGTAATAGGGACACATACGGCAGAGGCTCAGTATCGGGGTATCGGGTGTAGTAATAGGGACACATACGGCAGAGGCTCAGTATTGGGGTATCGGGTGTAGTAATAGGGACACATACGGCAGAGGCTCAGTATTGGGGTATCGGGTGTAGTAATAAGGACACATACGGCAGAGGCTCAGTATTGGGGTATCAGGTGCAGTAATAAGGACACATACGGCAGAGGCTCAGTATCGGGGTATCGGGTGTAGTAATAAGGACACATACGGCAGAGGCTCAGTATCGGGTGTAGTAATAGGGACACATACGGCAGAGGCTCAGTATTGGGGTATCGGGTGTAGTAATAAGGACACATACGGGAGAGGCTCAGTATCGGGGTATCGGGTGTAGTAATAGGGACACATACGGCAGAGGCTCAGTATGGGGGTATCGGGTGTAGTAATAAGGACACATACGGCAGAGGCTCAGTATCGGGGTATCGGGTGTAGTAATAAGGACACATACGGGAGAGGCTCAGTATCGGGGTATCGGGTGTAGTAATAGGGACACATACGGCAGAGGCTCAGTATCGGGGTATCGGGTGTAGTAATAAGGACACATACGGCAGAGGCGCAGTATCGGGGTATCGGGTGTAGTAATAAGGACACATACGGCAGAGGCTCAGTATCGGGGTATCGGGTGTAGTAATAAGGACACATACGGGAGAGGCTCAGTATCGGGGTATCGGGTGTAGTAATAGGGACACATACGGCAGAGGCTCAGTATCGGGGTATCGGGTGTAGTAATAAGGACACATACGGCAGAGGCGCAGTATCGGGGTATCGGGTGTAGTAATAAGGACACATACGGCAGAGGCTCAGTATCGGGGTATCGGATGTAGTAATAAGGACACATACAGCAGAGGCTCAGTATTGGGGTATCGGGTGTAGTAATAAGGACACATACGGCAGAGGCTCAGTATCGGGGTATCGGGTGTAGTAATAAGGACACATATGGCAGAGGCTCAGTATTGGGGTATCGGGTGTAGTAATAAGGACACATACGGCAGAGGCTCAGTATTGGGGTATCGGGTGTAGTAATAAGGACATATACGTCAGAGGCTCAGTATTGGGGTATCGGATGTAGTAATAAGGACACATATGGCAGAGGCTCAGTATTGGGGTATCGGGTGTAGTAATAAGGACACATATGGCAGAGGCTCAGTATTGGGGTATCGGGTGTAGTAATAAGGACACATACGGCAGAGGCTCAGTATTGGGGTATCGGGTGTAGTAATAAGGACACATGCGGCAGAGGCTCAGTATCGGGTGTAGTAATAAGGACACATACGGCAGAGGCTCAGTATCGGGGTATCGGATGTAGTAATAAGGACACATACGGCAGAGGCTCAGTATTGGGGTATCGGGTGTAGTAATAAGGACACATACGTCAGAGGCTCAGTATTGGGGTATCGGGTGTAGTAATAAGGACACATACGTCAGAGGCTCAGTATTGGGGTATCGGGTGTTGTAATAAGGACACATACGGCAGAGGCTCAGTATTGGGGTATCGGGTGTAGTAATAAGGACACATACGGCAGAGGCTCAGTATTGGGGTATCGGGTGTAGTAATAAGGACACATACGGCAGAGGCTCAGTATTGGGGTATCGGGTGTAGTAATAAGGACACATACGGCAGAGGCTCAGTATTGGGGTATCGGGTGTAGTAATAAGGACACATATGGCAGAGGCTCAGTATTGGGGTATCGGATGTAGTAATAAGGACACATATGGCAGAGGCTCAGTATCGGGGTATCGGGTGTAGTAATAAGGACACATACGTCAGAGGCTCAGTATTGGGGTATCGGGTGTAGTAATAAGGACACATATGGCAGAGGCTCAGTATTGGGGTATCGGATGTAGTAATAAGGACACATATGGCAGAGGCTCGGTATCGGGTGTACTAAAAAGGACACATGCGGCAGAGGCTCAGTATCGGGGTATCGGGTGTAGTAATAAGGACACATACGGCAGAGGCTCAGTATCGGGGTATCGGGTGTAGTAATAGGGACACATGCGGCAGAGGCTCAGTATCGGGGTATCGGGTGTAGTAATAAGGACACATACGGCAGAGGCTCAGTATCGGGGTATCGGGTGTAGTAATAAGGACACATACGGCAGAGGCTCAGTATTGGGATATCGGGTGTAGTAATAAGGACACATACGGCAGAGGCTCAGTATCGGGGTATCGGGTGTAGTAATAAGGACACATACGGCAGAGGCTCAGTATCCGGGTATCGGGTGTAGTAATAGGGACACATGCGGCAGAGGCTCAGTATCGGGGTATCGGGTGTAGTAATAAGGACACATACGGCAGAGGCTCAGTATCGGAGTATCGGGTGTAGTAATAAGGACACATGCGGCAGAGGCTCAGTATCAGGGTATCGGGTGCAGTAATAAGGACACATACAGCAGAGGCTCAGTATCGGGTGTAGTAATAAGGACACATACGGCAGAGGCTCAGTATCGGGGTATCGGGTGTAGTAATAAGGACACATATGGCAGAGGCACAGTATTGGGGTATCGGGTGCAGTAATAGGGACACATACGGCAGAGGCTCAGTATTGGGTGTAGTAATAGGGACACATACGGCAGAAGCTCAGTATTGGGTGTAGTAATAGGGACACATACGGCAGAAGCTCAGTATCGGGGTATCGGGTGTAGTAATAAAGACACATATGGCAGAGGCTCAGTATTTGGGTATCGGGTGCAGTAATAGGGACACATACGGCAGAGGCTCAGTATTGGGTGTAGTAATAGGGACACATACGGCAGAGGCTCAGTATTGGGTGCAGTAATAAGGACACATACGGCAGAAGCTCAGTATCGGGGTATCGGGTGTAGTAATAAGGACACATATGGCAGAGGCACAGTATTGGGGTATCGGGTGCAGTAATAGGGACACATACGGCAGAGGCTCAGTATTGGGTGTAGTAATAGGGACACATACGGCAGAAGCTCAGTATTGGGTGTAGTAATAGGGACACATACGGCAGAAGCTCAGTATCGGGGTATCGGGTGTAGTAATAAAGACACATATGGCAGAGGCTCAGTATTTGGGTATCGGGTGCAGTAATAGGGACACATACGGCAGAGGCTCAGTATTGGGTGTAGTAATAGGGACACATACGGCAGAGGCTCAGTATTGGGTGTAGTAATAGGGACACATACGGCAGAAGCTCAGTATTGGGTGTAGTAATAAGGACACATACGGCAGAGGCTCAGTATTGGGTGTAGTAATAGGGACACATACGGCAGAAGCTCAGTATCGGGGTATCGGGTGTAGTAATAAGGACACATATGGCAGAGGCTCAGTATTTGGGTATCGGGTGCAGTAATAGGGACACATACGGCAGAGGCTCAGTATTGGGTGTAGTAATAGGGACACATACGGCAGAGGCTCAGTATTGGGTGTAGTAATAAGGACACATACGGCAGAGGCTCAGTATCGGGGTATCAGGTGCAGTAATAAGGACACATACGGCAGAGGCTCAGTATCGAGATATCGGGTGTAATAATAAGGACACATACGGCAGAGGCTCAGTATCGGGGTATCAGGTGCAGTAATAAGGACACATACGGCAGAGGCTCAGTATCGGGGTATCAGGTGCAGTAATAAGGACACATACGGCAGAGGCTCAGTATCGGGGTATCAGGTGCAGTAATAAGGACACATACGGCAGAGGCTCAGTATCGGGGTATCAGGTGCAGTAATAAGGACACATACGGCAGAGGCTCAGTATCGGGGTATCAGGTGCAGTAATAAGGACACATACGGCAGAGGCTCAGTATCGGGGTATCAGGTGCAGTAATAAGGACACATACGGCAGAGGCTCAGTATTGGGGTATCAGGTGCAGTAATAAGGACACATACGGCAGAGGCTCAGTATCGGGGTATCAGGTGCAGTAATAAGGACACATACGGCAGAGGCTCAGTATCGGGGTATCAGGTGCAGTAATAAGGACACATACGGCAGAGGCTCAGTATCGGGGTATCAGGTGCAGTAATAAGGACACATACGGCAGAGGCTCAGTATCGAGATATCGGGTGTAATAATAAGGACACATACGGCAGAGGCTCAGTATCGGGGTATCGGGTGTAGTAATAAGGACACATGGCAGAAGCTCAGTATTGGGGTATCGGGTGCAGTAATAGGGACACATACGGCAGATGCTCAGTATCGGGGTATGTGGCGTAGTAATAAGGACACATACGGCAGAGGCTCAGTATCGGGGTATCAGGTGTAATAATAAGGACACATACGGCAGAGGCTCAGTATCGGGGTATCGGGTGTAGTAATAAGGACACATGGCAGAAGCTCAGTATCGGGGTATCTGGTGTAGTAATAAGGACACATACGGCAGAGGCTCAGTATCGGGGTATCTGGTTTATTAATAAGGACACATACGGCAGAGGCTAAGTATTGGGTGTAGTAATAAGGACACATACGGCAGAGGCTCAGTATCAAGGTATCTGGTTTATTAATAAGGACATATACGGCAGAGGCTCAGTATCGGGGTATCGGGTGTAGTAATAAGGACACATACGGCAGATGCTCAGTATTGGGGTATCAGGTGCAGTAATAGGGACACATACGGCAGAGGCTCAGTATCGGGTGTAGTAATAAGGACACATACGGCAGAGGCTCAGTATCGGGGTATCGGGTGTAGTAATAAGGACACATACGGCAGAGGCTCAGTATCGGGGTATCGGGTGTAGTAATAAGGACACATACGGCAGATGCTCAGTATTGGGGTATCAGGTGCAGTAATAGGGACACATACGGCAGAGGCTCAGTATTGGGGTATCGGGTGCAGTAATAGGGACACATACGGCAGAGGCTCAGTATTGGGGTATCGGGTGCAGTAATAAGGACACATATGGCAGAGGCTCAGTATTGGGGTATCGGGTGCAGTAATAAGGACACATACGGCAGATGCTCAGTACTGGGGTATCAGGTGCAGTAATAGGGACACATACGGCAGAGGCTCAGTATCGGGTGTAGTAATAAGGACACATACGGCAGAGGCTCAGTATCGGAGTATCGGGTGTAGTAATAAGGACACATACGGCAGAGGCTTAGTATCGGGGTATCAGGTGTAGTAATAAGGACACATACGGCAGATGCTCAGTATTGGGGTATCAGGTGCAGTAATAGGGACACATACGGCAGAGGCTCAGTATCGGGTGTAGTAATAAGGACACATACGGCAGAGGCTCAGTATCGGAGTATCGGGTGTAGTAATAAGGACACATACGGCAGAGGCTTAGTATCGGGATATCGGGTGTAGTAATAAGGACACATACGGCAGACGCTCAGTATTGGGGTATCGGGTGCAGTAATAGGGACACATACGGCAGAGGCTCAGTATCGGGGTATCGGGTGTAGTAATAAGGACACATACGGCAGAGGCTCAGTATCGGAGTATCGGGTGTAGTAATAAGGACACATACGGCAGAGGCTTAGTATCGGGATATCGGGTGTAGTAATAAGGACACATACGGCAGACGCTCAGTATTGGGGTATCGGGTGGAGTAATAGGGACACATACGGCAGAGGCTCAGTATTGGGGTATCGGGTGCAGTAATAAGGACACATACGGCAGATGCTCAGTATTGGGGTATCAGGTGCAGTAATAGGGACACATACGGCAGAGGCTCAGTATCAGGTGTAGTAATAAGGACAAATACGGCAGAGGCTCAGTATTGGGGTATTGGGTGTAGTAATAAGGACACATACGGCAGAGGCTCAGTATTGGGGTATCGGGTGTAGTAATGAGGACACATACGGCAGAGGCTCAGTATCGGGGTTATCGGGTGTAGTAATAAGGACACATACGGCAGAGGCTCAGTATCGGGGTATCGGGTGTAGTAATAAGGACACATACGGCAGAGGCTCAGTATTGGGGTATCGGGTGCAGTAATAAAGACACATACAGCAGAGGCTCAGTATCGGGGTATCGGGTGTAGTAATAGGGACACATACGGCAGAGGCTCAGTGTCACGGGGTCCTTCTCTGGTATCACACAATCAATAGAGCAAGCGAAGAGTGAACAATTCCAAGATCTTTATTCAGGCAAAAATACAAAAAGGTCCATATTCAGTCCACCACACAAAGGATAAGATAGTCCAGAATAAGAATGCAGTCCAGTATCAGAATAAAATGTCCAGGGAAACGAGATTCCACAACTCTAGCATCCAGAGGATAAAAATGGGTCCTTCTCTCTGAAATGCAGCCTTTTCACCATCTTGTCTCTACCGGAACTGACCTGTCCAGCTGCTGTTCTTCCCCCCACCCCCTTCCTTGTCCAGGGGTAGTCAAACAAGTTGCCTCCCAGAAGAGAACAAAGGGCCTTAGGGATTAATGCACTACAGGGGGCCCATCAAGAGACAGATACAGTGAGGCTGTAGACTTACAATGTAATAAGAAAACACTATGAAAATAACTGGAATTGTTAAAAATAGGAATATACAAAAAATGATATCCACATAACATATCACACCATCACATCCTCTCCCCCCCCATAATAAGTGAGTACGCCATGAGGTCTACACAGACCTCTGGCCTGCTCACTTTAGTCCACATTGCTCAGTTATTTATAGTTCCTTGTACAGTGGCAGGGGTAGGTCGGCCTGGGGAGCCTATGGTTCTTCTTGTCGAGACAGTCCATCGGCGTTCTGGTGTTGGCTTCCTCACTTGTATTGGATGGAGAAGCTGTAGGGCTGTAAGAACAAGCTCCACCGCAGCAATCTTCCATTGTCCCCTGATACGCGATTCAGCCATGTGAGGGGGTTGTGGTCTGTAACAATTGTAAAGTCTCTGCCATACAAGTAGGGCTGCAATTTTTTTTAGCACCCATACGATGGCAAGGCACTCCTTTTCAATAGTGGCATAGGCAACTTCCCGATCCAGTAGTTTCCGACTGGCAAAAGCAACAGGATGTTCTTCTCCGGCAGCGTTCACTTGGCTAAGTACTGCCCCAATCCCAAAGGTGGATGCATCTGTCTGCACGAGGAACCTGCGTTTATAATCCGGGGCAGCCAAGACAGGAGCAGTGACGAGGGCAGTCTTTAACGCTGAAAAGGCATCCTCACATGCCGTCGTCCACGTCACATTCCTAGGCATGTTCTTGCGGGTCAGGTCGGTTAGGGGCTTGGCCAAGGTGCTGAAGTTAGAAACAAATTGGCGATAGTAACCAGCAGTTCCTAAAAACGCAAGTACCTGCTTTTTAGTCTGGGGTCTACACCAGTTGCTAATGGCTTCCACCTTGGCAGGCTCAGGCCTTAGGGTCCCACCCCTACTCTATTCCCGAGGTACTGCACCTCAGCCATCTCTATTTGGCACTTATCAGGGCGAATGGTCAGTCCTGCAGTAAGGATTCAGTCCAGCACTATGCCCAAGTATTTAAGATGTTCTTCCCAGGTTGTGCTAAAAATGGCGATGTCGTCTAAGTAAGCACAGGCAAAGTCCTGACATTGTTGTAACAGTCGATCCACCAGTCTCTGGAAATAGCGGGGGCAGTTTTCATCCCAAAGGGCATTCCCAGGAACTCATAAAGCCCAAATGGAGTAGTGAAGGCTGAGCGCTCCCGAGCGTCCTCTGTTAGGGGTATCTGCCAGTACCCCTTGCTCAAGTCTAACGTGGTCACAAATTGGGCACTGGCCAGACGATCCAATAGATCATCAATCCTGGGCATGGGATAAGCATCACTCTTGGTGGCATCATTTAGTCGTCTGTAATCAACGCAGAATCGTGTTGTACCATCCTTCTTGGGGACCAGGACAACAGGAGAGGCCCAAGAACTGTGAGATGGCTGAATAACTCCCAGTTGTTTCATCTCCTCCAGTTCGTTCTTTATCATGCCTTGAACAGCCTCTGGAACCCGGTAGGCAGCCTGCTGGATGGGGCGTTGTCCGGGGGTTTCCACATGGTGACTGGTGAGAGTAGTCTTCCCCGGTTTTGAGGAGAAAGCAGCAGCCCTCGGCCATAGTACGGCGACAATATCGTCCTTTTGTATATCCGATAAATGGGAGCCCAGGGGCACTTGTTCCAGTGATCCTCCCGCTTGGGCAACCTGGAGGAGATCTGGGAGATACTCGTCGTCGGCGGTATCACTAGGGGGGTGGCAGGCAGCTAGAACAGTCAGAGATCGGTTGTGGTAGTCTTTCAGCATGTTAATGTGGACGGTTTTCTGTCGTCGACCACTAAACTCCAGGGCAATAACATGGTTAGTGTCATTAATTTTCTTGACAACCTGATAAGGGCCTTCCCACACTGCTTGAAGCTTGTTGGCAGGGGAAGCAGTAATCATGAGCACTTCCTGTCCTTCCATAAATTCCCGGTTCCTGGCATTACGGTCATACCAGGTTTTTTGTCTGGACTGGGCCATTCGCTGATGTTCTTTAGCGAAGGTAGCTAGCTGGGCGAGACGGTCTCTGAGCTCTAGAACATAGGGAACGATGGGCATTCTGGTGTCTGAGATGTCTCCCTCCAAATGTTCTTTCAGAAGAGTGAGAAGCCCACGGACCTTCCGGCTAAACAGTAGTTCGAAGGGAGAGAACCCTGTGGACTCTTGGGGAACCTCCCGATAGGTGAAGAGGAGATGTGGCAGGTACTTTTCCCAGTCTTTTTCAACGTCAACTAAAGCCCTCAGCATATTTTTTAGGGTTCCATTAAAGCGTTCACATAGTCCGTTGGTCTGCGGGTGGTGCGAATGGCTCGAACACCACAGGTATGCCATAGGGACTGGACCAGATCTGACATGAACTGAGTGCCTTGATCCGACAATATTTCACTAGGAAACCCTACCCGGGTAAAGATGGTAACAAGGGCCTCGGCTACCTTTACTGCTGTAATACTGGACAGGGCCACAGCTTCAGGATACCTAGTGGCATAGTCCACCACGGTCAGGATATATTTTTTCCCCGACCTGCTGGGGTGGGCCAGAGGACCTATGATGTCGACGGCTACACGTTGAAATGGTTCCTCAATTATGGGCAGGGATTGCAGGGGTACCTTATGTCGAGCTCCTGGATGCCGCATTCGCTGGCACACATCGCAGGTGCAGCAATAATGGGCTACCGACTGCGAGACGCCCGGCCAGTAAAAACTTTGGGTGAGTCTCTTTTCAGTCCTTTTTCTCCCTTGATGCCCAGCCAAGGGGATATCATGGGCCAGTTGAAGTAGCTGTGCCCTGTACTTCTGAGGGACAATGAGTTGCCTGCTCGTTGCGTCAGGGTTGCCCTGGTCACTGCCCTTTGTTACACGATAATACAGTCCGTTTTCTCGAGTGAAGCCATCCCCATTATCTCCCATGGGCCCAGTTTCTGCCTTTCGCCTAAGGGCTGCTAAGGTAGTGTCACCCTCTATTTCTCTCCTAAACTCCTCTCTGTCCCAAGACTCTCCCAATGTAGTAGCAGCGAAAGTATTGCTTACCGACTCTGGTGCGGTTCGTGGTGGTTGCTCCCCGGTGGGGTCCGGATGACGTAGTGCTTCAAGGGCCTGTAGTCGGGTGACTGCTCCCACAAATTGGCACTGTAACTCCCCAATGTCGTTCCCAAGGAGGATATCTGCAGGAAGTCCTCCCATAACTCCAATCCAACACAGTTTTTCTCCACAACCATAATCCAAACGCACACAAGCTCGCTGTATATATTTGCGGGCACTGCCCGCCAGGACAATGGGAATTCCCGGACCCTGGTAAATTGCCTCGGGTCGAACCACACGGGGGTCAGCGATAGTCAAGAATGCCCCCGTGTCTCTAAACCCTGACACTTTGTATCCATCAATAAAGACATCCTGCAGGTGGCGTTGCCGTTGCTCTGAGTAGCTAAAGGACAGAGGCCAGAGTCCGTACACTCCAGGAGGGGTATCTATGGTGCCGTGGTCGGTGGTCCACTCTGGTGGGGGTGGTGGTAGCTCTTCCTCAGGTGTGGTGGAATGTACAAGATGCACTGGATGAGGTGGGGCTGCGTGGGGCTCCCTCCGAATCTTGGAGGTCCAGCCAGACTGCAAATGTCCAGGTTGCCCACACCCATAACACCTCCTCTCTGTGATACCCCCAGGTCGTGGTCGGAACTGTTGGGGCCTAGGATTGTGAGGCGTGATTGTCATCGGCTTGCGACTAGGTGGAAGGGCAGATATAATTGGAGGGGGACGGGGCGCGGGAGCAGGCCGTGGTTCATTGTCCAAAAGCCTCCTCCATTGCGGCCGGATAGTAAGGGCTTCATCGGCCAGGGCTGCAGCTCATCCACGGTACACGGCGTGCTCTCCCGGACCCATTCCCGTACCTCTGCAGGGCACTTGGCAAGAAATTGTTCTATAAGGAACGCCTGTATAACATCTTCCACAGTAAAGGCGTTTTCTGCTTCCAGCCATCTCCGACATGCCTCGGACATCTTATGTGCATACATCCTAAACGATCCCCCCGTGGTGCATGGGAGGTCTCGGAACTTGGCCCTATATGAGTCTGGGGTGATAGCATGGTAATCTAGGATAGTCCGCTTTACAATGTTATAATCCCGATTCCGCAGTGCATCAATGGTTCGGTAAGGCCTCTTTCACACTTCCGTTTTTTACAATCAGTCACAATCCGCCAGGTTTTGAAAAAAACGGATCCTCAAATTTTTTTTGAGGATCCGTTTTTTTCCCCATTGACTTGCATTAATGGCGGATTGTGACGGATTGCTGTCCGTTGCATCCGTTTTTTTTGAGGATCCGCCAAAAGTTGCTGTCCGTCACCATCCTCAAAGATTTCAAAACGGACCTTGTAACGTTTTTTTCCCTGGCGGATCCTCCAGACACTAATTTAACCCGAAATTCTTTCTGGGTGTCGGACAAAACAAAAATTCTCTCTCTCTCTCTCTCTCTCTCTCGTCTAAAAACGGATCCTGTGCCATCCGTTCACATCAGTTAACAACGGATCCGCTTGTATGACTTTTTGGCGGATTTGAACTGATGCAAAAAAGCTGAAGTGTGAAAGAGGCCTAAGCCTCCGCCAAGCTTCCGTTCAGGAGCCCCACTAACAAACGCATCCAGCTAGAGTGGGGCACCTTCATCACAGCACACTGCTGCTCAAAGTCTTTGAAGAACCCCTCCACATCTCCAGAAGCCTCATCAAATGGCTTAAACTCTGTCCGGGTGATCCGTACAGGCTCCCAGATTGTTGGGGTTACACTCCACATTGCGTTACTCCCTCTTTCAAGCTCCATTGCTTCCTGTCTCCGCTGTGCCCAGCGGGCAGCCTCCTCCTTGTACTCCTGAGAGACGCCGGGGCCCAGAACCGCCATCTCTTCATACCACACCAACCACTGGCTTTTCTGGATGGGGATCCCTGTCTCCAGTGCAAGTCCTTCAGACATCTGGGAGTAGGTGGCCGGGCTAGCCCCCACCAGTAGATCGATTAAGGCCTCTTTAGTCAGTCCCTGGTAGTTCAGGCCCAGGTCTCTGGCTCTCTCCTGTAAACTGCATACAGTCCAATTTCTGTACTCACTCTGTGGGTGGTTCTCCATTGGGTGACGCTCTGTTGATCCCACCGCTGCCACCAGTTGTCACGGGGTCCTTCTCTGGTATCACACAATCAACAGAGCAAGCGAAGAGTGAACAATTCCAAGACCTTTATTCAGGCAAAAATACGAAAAGGTCCATATTCAGTCCACCACACAAAGGATAAGATAGTCCAGAATAAGAATGCAGTCCAGTATCAGGATAAAATGTCCAGGGAAACGAGATTCCACAACTCTAGCATGCAGAGGATAAAAATGGGTCCTTCTCTCTGAAATGCAACCTTTTCACCATCTTGTCTCTACCGGAACTGACTTGTCCAGCTGCCGTTCTTCCCCCCACCCCCTTCCTTGTCCAGGGGTAGTCAAACAAGTTGCCTCCCAGAAGAGAACAAAGGGTCTTAGGGATTAATGCACTACAGGGGGTCATCAAGAGACAGATACAGTGAGGCTGTAGACTTACAATGTAATAAGAAAAACACTAAGAAAATAACTGGAATTGTTAAAAATAGGAATATACAAAAAATGACATCCACATAACATATAACACCATCACACTCAGTATCGGGGTATCGGGTGCAGTAATAAGGACACATACGGCAGAGGCTCAGTATCGGGTGCAGTAATAAGGACACATACAGCAGAGGCTCAGTATCAGGGTATCAGGTGTAATAATAAGGACACATACGACAGAGGCTCAGTATCGGGGTATCGGGTGTAGTAATAAGGACACATACGGCAGAGGCTCAGTATCGGGGTATCAGGTGTAGTAATAAGGACACATACGGCAGAGGCTCAGTATTGGGGTATCAGGTGTAGTAATAAGGACACATACGGCAGAGGCTCAGTATCGGGGTATCGGATGTAGTAATAAGGACACATACGGCAGAGGCTCAGTATCGGGGTATCGGGTGTAGTAATAAGGACACATACGGCAGAGGCTCAGTATCGGATGTAGTAATAAGGACACATACGGCAGAGGCTCAGTATCGGGGTATCGGGTGTAGTAATAAGGACACATACTGCAGAGGCTCAGTATCGGGTGTAGTAATAAGGACACATACGGCAGAGGCTCAGTATCGGGGTATCGGGTGCAGTAATAAGGACACATACGGCAGAGGCTCAGTATCGGGGTATCGGGTGCAGTAATAAGGACACATACGGCAGAGGCTCAGTATCGGAGTATCGGGTGTAATAATAAGGACACATACGGCAGAGGCTCAGTATCGGGGTATCGGGTGTAGTAATCAGGACACATACGGCAGAGGCTCAGTATCGGGGTATCGGGTGTAGTAATAAGGACACATACGGCAGAGGCTCAGTATCGGGGTATCGGGTGTAGTAATCAGGACACATACGGCAGAGGCTCAGTATCGGGGTATCGGGAGTAGTAATAAGGACACATACGGCAGAGGCTCAGTATCGGGGTATCGGGTGTAGTAATCAGGACACATACGGCAGAGGCTCAGTATCGGGGTATCGGGTGTAGTAATCAGGACACATACGGCAGAGGCTCAGTATCGGAGTATCGGGTGTAGTAATAAGGAAACATACGGCAGAGGCTCAGTATCGGGGTATCGGGTGTAGTAATCAGGACACATACGGCAGAGGCTCAGTATTGGGGTATCGGGTGTAGTAATAAGGACACATACGGCAGAGGCTCAGTATCGGCGTATCGGGTGTAGTAATAAGAACACATACGGCAGAGGCTCAGTATCTGGGTATCGGGTGCAGTAATAAGGACACATACGGCAGAGGCTCAGTATCGGGGTATCGGGTGCAGTAATAAGGACACATACGGCAGAGGCTCAGTATCAGGGTATCGGGTGTAGTAATAAGGACACATACGGCAGAGGCTCAGTATCGGGGTATCGGATGTAGTAATAAGGACACATACGGCAGAGGCTCAGTATTGGGGTATCGGGTGTAGTAATAAGGACACATACGGCAGAGGCTCAGTATCGGGGTATCGGATGTAGTAATAAGGACACATACGGCAGAGGCTCAGTATCGGATGTAGTAATAAGGACAGATACGGCATAGGCTCAGTATCGGGGTATCGGGTGCAGTAATAAGGACACATACGGCAGAGGCTCAGTATCGGGCTATCGGATGTAGTAATAAGAACACATACGGCAGAGGCTCAGTATCGGAGTATCGGGTGTAGTAATAAGGACACATACGGCAGAGGCTCAGTATCGGGGTATCGGATGCAGTAATAAGGACACATACGGCAGAGGCTCAGTATCGGGGTATCGGGTGCAGTAATAAGGACACATACGGCAGAGGCTCAGTATATGGGTATCGGGTGTAGTAATAAGGACACATACGGCAGAGGCTCAGTATTGGGGTATCGGGTGTAGTAATAAGGACACATACGGCAGAGGCTCAGTATCGGAGTATCGGGTGTAGTAATAAGGACACATACGGCAGAGGCTCAGTATCGGGGTATCGGATGCAGTAATAAGGACACATACGGCAGAGGCTCAGTATCGGGGTATCGGGTGCAGTAATAAGGACACATACGGCAGAGGCTCAGTATATGGGTATCGGGTGTAGTAATAAGGACACATACGGCAGAGGCTCAGTATTGGGGTATCTGGTGTAGTAATATGGACACATACGGCAGAGGCTCAGTATCGGGGTATCGGATGCAGTAATAAGGACACATACGGCAGAGGCTCAGTATCGGGGTATCGGATGCAGTAATAAGGACACATACGGCAGAGGCTCAGTATCGGGCTATCGGATGTAGTAATAAGGACACATACGGCAGAGGCTCAGTATTGGGGTATCGGGTGTAGTAATAAGGACACATACGGCAGAGGCTCAGTATTGGGGTATCGGGTGTAGTAATAAGGACACATACGGCAGAGGCTCAGTATCGGGCTATCGGATGTAGTAATAAGGACACATGCGGCAGAGGCTCAGTATCGGGGTATCGGATGTAGTAATAAGGACACATACGGCAGAGGCTCAGTATCGGGCTATCGGATGTAGTAATAAGGACACATGCGGCAGAGGCTCAGTATCGGGCTATCGGATGTAGTAATAAGGACACATGCGGCAGAGGCTCAGTATCGGGGTATCGGATGTAGTAATAAGGACACATACGGCAGAGGCTCAGTATCGGGCTATCGGATGTAGTAATAAGGACACATACGGCAGAGGCTCAGTATCGGGCTATCGGATGTAGTAATAAGGACACACGGCAGAGGCTCAGTATTGGGGTATCGGGTGTAGTAATAAGGACACATACGGCAGAGGCTCAGTATCGGGGTATCGGATGCAGTAATAAGGACACATACGGCAGAGGCTCAGTATCGGGGTATCGGGTGCAGTAATAAGGACACATACGGCAGAGGCTCAGTATCGGGGTATCGGGTGTAGTAATAAGGACACATACGGCAGAGGCTCAGTATCGGGGTATCGGATGTAGTAATAAGGACACATACGGCAGAGGCTCAGTATCGGGGTATCGGGTGTAGTAATAAGGACACATACGGCAGAGGCTCAGTATCGGGGTATCGGGTGCAGTAATAAGGACACATACGGCAGAGGCTCAGTATCGGGGTATCGGATGTAGTAATAAGGACACATACGGCAGAGGCTCAGTATCGGGGTATCGGATGCAGTAATAAGGACACATACGGCAGAGGCTCAGTATCGGGGTATCGGGTGCAGTAATAAGGACACATACGGCAGAGGCTCAGTATCGGGGTATCGGGTGCAGTAATAAGGACACATACGGCAGAGGCTCAGTATCGGGGTATCGGGTGTAGTAATAAGGACACATACGGCAGAGGCTCAGTATCGGGGTATCGGATGCAGTAATAAGGACACATACGGCAGAGGCTCAGTATCGGGGTATCGGATGCAGTAATAAGGACACATACGGCAGAGGCTCAGTATCGGGGTATCGGGTGCAGTAATAAGGACACATACGGCAGAGGCTCAGTATCGGGCTATCGGATGTAGTAATAAGGACACATACGGCAGAGGCTCAGTATTGGGGTATCGGGTGTAGTAATAAGGACACATACGGCAGAGGCTCAGTATCGGGGTATCGGATGCAGTAATAAGGACACATACGGCAGAGGCTCAGTATCGGGGTATCGGGTGCAGTAATAAGGACACATACGGCAGAGGCTCAGTATCGGGGTATCGGGTGCAGTAATAAGGACACATACGGCAGAGGCTCAGTATCGGGCTATCGGATGTAGTAATAAGGACACATACGGCAGAGGCTCAGTATTGGGGTATCGGGTGTAGTAATAAGGACACATACGGCAGAGGCTCAGTATCGGGGTATCGGGTGCAGTAATAAGGACACATACGGCAGAGGCTCAGTATCGGGGTATCGGGTGCAGTAATAAGGACACATACGGCAGAGGCTCAGTATCGGGCTATCGGATGTAGTAATAAGGACACATACGGCAGAGGCTCAGTATTGGGGTATCGGGTGTAGTAATAAGGACACATACGGCAGAGGCTCAGTATCGGGGTATCGGATGTAGTAATAAGGACACATACGGCAGAGGCTCAGTATTGGGGTATCGGGTGTAGTAATAAGGACACATACGGCAGAGGCTCAGTATCGGGGTATCGGATGCAGTAATAAGGACACATACGGCAGAGGCTCAGTATCGGGGTATCGGGTGCAGTAATAAGGACACATACGGCAGAGGCTCAGTATCGGGGTATCGGGTGTAGTAATAAGGACACATACGGCAGAGGCTCAGTATCGGGGTATCGGATGTAGTAATAAGGACACATACGGCAGAGGCTCAGTATCGGGGTATCGGGTGCAGTAATAAGGACACATACGGCAGAGGCTCAGTATCGGGGTATCAGATGCAGTAATAAGGACACATACGGCAGAGGCTCAGTATCAGGGTATCGGGTGTAGTAATAAGGACACATACGGCAGAGGCTCAGTATCGGGGTATCGGATGTAGTAATAAGGACACATACGGCAGAGGCTCAGTATCAGGGTATCGGGTGCAGTAATAAGGACACATACGGCAGAGGCTCAGTATCGGGGTATCGGATGTAGTAATAAGGACACATACGGCAGAGGCTCAGTATCGGGGTATCGGATGTAGTAATAAGGACACACGGCAGAGGCTCAGTATCGGGGTATCGGGTGTAGTAATAAGGACACATACGGCAGAGGCTCAGTATCAGGGTATCGGATGTAGTAATAAGGACACATACGGCAGAGGCTCAGAATCGGGGTATCAGGTGCAGTAATAAGGACACATACGGCATAGGCTCAGAATCGGGGTATCGGGTGTAGTAATAGGGACACATACGGCAGAGGCTCAGTATTGGGGTATCAGGTGTAGTAATAAGGACACATACGGCAGAGGCTCAGTATCGAGTTATCGGATGTAGAAATAAGGACACATACGGCAGAGGCTCAGTATCGGGGTATCGGGTGTAGTAATAAGGACACATACGACAGAGGCTCAGTATTGAGGTATAGGGTGTAGTAATAAGGACACATACGACAGAGGCTCAGTATCGGAGTATCGGGTGTAGTAATAAGGACACATACGGCAGAGGCTCAGTATCAGGGTATCGGGTGTAGAAATAAGGACACATACGGCAGAGGCTCAGTATCGGGGTATCGGGTGTAGTAATAAGGACACATACGACAGAGGCTCAGTATTGAGGTATAGGGTGTAGTAATAAGGACACATACGACAGAGGCTCAGTATCGGAGTATCGGGTGTAGTAATAAGGACACATACGGCAGAGGCTCAGTATCAGGGTATCGGGTGTAGAAATAAGGACACATACGGCAGAGGCTCAGTATCGGGGTATCGGGTGTAGTAATAAGGACACATACGACAGAGGCTCAGTATCGGAGTATCGGGTGTAGTAATAAGGACACATACGGCAGAGGCTCAGTATCGAGTTATCGGATGTAGAAATAAGGACACATATGGCAGAGGCTCAGTATTGGGGTATCGGGTGTAGTAATAGGGACACATACGGCAGAGGCTCAGTATCGGGGTATCGGGTGTAGTAATAAGGACACATACGGCAGAGGCTCAGTATTGAGGTATGGGGTGTAGTAATAAGGACACATACGGCAGAGGCTCAGTATCGGAGTATCGGGTGTAGTAATTGGGTCACATACGGCAGAGGCTCAGTATCGGGGTATCGGGTGTAATAAGGACACATATGGCAGAGGCTCAGTATCAGGGTATCGGGTGTAGTAATAAGGACACATACGGCAGAGGCTCAGTATCAGGGTATCGGGTGTAGTAATAAGGACACATACGGCAGAGGCTCAGTATCGGAGTATCGGGTGTAGTAATAAGGACACATACGGCAGAGGCTCAGTATCTGGGTATCGGATGTAGTAATAAGGACACATACGGCATAGGCTCAGTATCGGGTGTAGTAATAAGGACACATACGGCAGAGGCTCAGTATCGGGGTATCGGATGTAGTAATAAGGACACATACGGCAGAGGCTCAGTATCGGGGTATCGGATGTAGTAATAAGGACACATACGGCAGAGGCTCAGTATCGAGGTATCGGGTGTAGTAATAAGGACACATACGGCAGAGGCTCAGTATCGGGGTATCGGGTGCAGTAATAAGGACACATACGGCAGAGGCTCAGTATCGGGGTATCGGGTGTAGTAATAGGGACACATACGGCAGAGGCTGAGTATCGGAGTATCGGGTGTAGTAATAAGGACACATACGGCAGAGGCTCAGTATTGGGGTATCGGATGTAGTAATAAGGACACATATGGCAGAGGCTCAGTATCGGGGTATCGGATGTAGTAATAAGGACACATACGGCAGAGGCTCAGTATCGGGGTATCGGGTGTAGTAATAGGGACACATATGGCAGAGGCTCAGTATCGGAGTATCGGGTGTAGTAATAAGGACACATACGGCAGAGGCTCAGTATCGGAGTATCGGGTGTAGTAATGAGGACACATACGGCAGAGACTCAGTATCGGGGTATCGGGTGTAGTAATGAGGACACATATGGCAGAGGCTCAGTATCGGGTGCAGTAATAGGGACACATACGGCAGAGGCTCAGTATTGGGGTATCGGGTGTAGTAATAAGGACACATACGGCAGAGGCTCAGTATCGGGGTATCGGATGTATTAATAAGGACACATACGGCAGAGACTCAGTATCGGGGTATTGGGTGTATTAATAAGGACACATACGGCAGAGGCTCAGTATCGGGGTATCGGATGTATTAATAAGGACACATACGGCAGAGGATCAGTATCGGGGTATCGAATGTAGTAATAAGGACACATGGCAGAGGCTCAGTATCGAGGTATCGGGTGTAGTAATAAGGACACATACGTCAGAGGCTCAGTATTGGGGTATCGGGTGTAGTAATAAGGACACATACGGCAGAGGCTCAGTATCGGGGTATCGGGTGTAGTAATAAGGACACATACGTCAGAGGCTCAGTATTGGGGTATCGGGTGTAGTAATAAGGACACATACGGCAGAGGCTCAGTATCGGGGTATCGGGTGTAGTAATAAGGACACATACGGCAGAGGCTCAGTATCGGGGTATCGGGTGTAGTAATAAGGACACATACGTCAGAGGCTCAGTATTGGGGTATCGGGTGTAGTAATAAGGACACATACGGCAGAGGCTCAGTATCGGGGTATCGGGTGTAGTAATAAGGACACATACGGCAGAGGATCAGTATCGGGGTATCGAATGTAGTAATAAGGACACATGGCAGAGGCTCAGTATCGGTGTTTCTGGTGTAGTAATAAGGACACATACGGCAGAGGCTCAGTATCGGGTGTAGTAATAAGGACACATACGGCAGCAGCGGCTCAGTATCTGGGTGTCAGCAGGATGAGGGTTTTGTGCAGGTTGGGCATAGATATGGACGGTGCAGGAAATGTGAGAAGTCAAATTTGTCTGTGTTGTAATCTCTACAGCCAAGTTTTGGCTGGAGAAGTCATCATGTCAGTCTGGGCCAGATGGAAAAGACGGGATAAGTGACCACTCCACCAGAAAGAACGTCATCTGTAAGTCACCATCTATAACTGTACTGTGATCTCTATATGTTCTGTAGGACCGGTGTGTATCACTGTATGGTCACTATATGGCAGTAATATCAGTGCTGGTCTTTGTATAGAGATTATTTTCAGAAACAGCGCGGTCGTCTGCTGAGGTTCTCCTACATCCACTATTAGGGAGCTCTACCATAGTTGTAATCAGGTCACCTGCAGAGGTGTATCTGGGGGGGCAGCCGACAGGGGGCGCAGTCGGGCCACATACTGCAGTGTCTCCCCCGGCGGCTGCATTCTGCCGCCCCCCTGTTCTGAGTGTTGGTCGGCTCACAGGGATCAATTGTACTCGTATCTTACAGACGTGAGTACAAGTGAAGCTCTGACCGTCGGATCATAGCGACACCAGCAGCGTGATCGGGTCATGTGATCACAGTGCTGACGTTTTTCACCGCCACCGCAGAGGCGCACACTGGTGGCAAGTGAAACAGTGGAGCTGAAGACACCGAAGAGTAAGTGCATGGAGGGAGATTTGGAGTGGGGATGGGGGGGGAGAGATTTGGAGCGGGGATGGGAGGGAGATTTGGAGCGGGGATGGGGGAGAGATTTGGAGCGGGGATGGGAGGGAGATTTGGAGCGGGGATGGGGGGGGAGAGATTTGGAGCGGGGATGGGAGGGAGATTTGGAGCGGGGATGGGGGAGAGATTTGGAGCGGGGATGGGGGAGAGATTTGGAGCGGGGATGGGGGAGAGATTTGGAGTGGGGATGGGGGAGAGATTTGGAGCGGGGATGGGGGAGAGATTTGGAGTGGGGATGGGGGAGAGATTTGGAGCGGGGATGGGGGAGAGATTTGGAGTGACGATGGGGGAGAGATTTGGCGTGGGGATGGGGGGAGATTTGGCGTGGGGATGGATTTGTGCAAATTGTCTCTTCAGAGAGGAAGAGTAGTAGATCTCTAGCTCCAGCTACAGGAAGTAGCAATCCTAGAAGTCAATATTGACCCTTCAAATCATCCTTGTCACATGACTTAGGATAAAAGCCAAAACCAGATCTCCACTTGCAGACACTGTTTCAGGGCGCTGCCCCTCATCATAGGCGTCTTGTTGGATCGTCTCCTACAGGTCACACAGGTTGGACATGTTTGGTATCGTCCTGGGTTCTGTGTCACTGCAGCCGTTGGTGGCGGACGAGGTCTGTCATGGCAGTCTTTGGTGGGTATGGACGTGGGTGACTTGAGCCATCTTGGGATACAGAACGGGAAGGCAAACGTTATCCTCCACGTGCCAAAGTCCTTCTGGTGACGGCACAGCTCCCTTTATTGCCATCTGGCGAATTCTTCACACCAGCCTGTTGTGTCACGGATGGGTCCATAATGGAGGCCACGAGAGCAGCTGCCAGCCGGACAGGGTTGTCTCTTGGTTGGGAAGCAGCAGATTTGGTCGGCCAGGTGGTTGCCTTCTGTTGTGGTTGAGTCGCCCTTTGCACGGCCTTTGACTTTCACTATGGCAACTTTCTCGGGTAAAAGTATGGCCTCCGTCAGGCGATGGACAGATTTATAATTCTTGATAGGCTTTCCTGCTGCTGTGAGGAAAGATCAAGCTCTCCATAAAGGTCCATAGTTGTGAAAGCCTAGTGGCCGTCTGTATAAATGGTGGCAGTCTGGTCTTTAGCATGGCTGCAGGCTTCTCCTAGGGCTCAGCTTCCTGGACGGACGTGTGGCGGTAGCGGTTCTGCTTTTATGGTTTCATGGAGGGAAACTGCAACATATTCGGTGTAGAACCGGCCATCCATGTCATACGACAGTCCATCGACAAACAGCTCATAATGTGGGTTATCTAGTGGGACATCGGTAACATGACTGAAACCCCCCTTACCCCGTGGGACATTATCTGTACACAGCAGGGCCGGCGTTAGGGGCAGGCAGACCAGGCAGCTGCCTAGGGCCCCTGCTGCCCCAGGGGCCCACAGCTAGCGTCACATCACATAGCCGCTATGGGGCCAATGAGGCGGGGGGGCCTGCCGCCACATTGAACTGTACCGGCATAGACGCCTGTACAGTTCACAGCAATGATGGAGAGAGCGTCAGCTGACGCTCCCTCTCCCACCATTCCCCGCTCTGCCTCTGACACAGTAGGTGCGTGATGATGTCATCACGCACTCACTGTGTTCCAGGCAGAGCAGGAGCCGGAAGCAGTGCGGGCATGAGGAGAAGGTGAGGAGTGTTTTTTTTGTTTTCTTTAATGTAACAGTGCTGGACTGTGGGGCCATTCTCGGGGGGGGGAGGGATGCGGGCTGTGCTGTATACCATGGGGGCTGTATACCATGGGGGGCTGTGCTGTATGCCATGGGGGACTGTGCTGTATACCATGTGGGGCTGTGCTGTATACCATGTGGCTATTATATACCATGGGGGGGTACATTATATTCTATGAGGGAGGCTGTGTTATATAATATTGAGGGCTACATTATATTCTATGGGGGGGGCTGTATTATATTTATTCTATGGGGGTGATTCTATCATACTCTATGAGGGGGCTACATTGTATTCTATGGGGGGCTGCATTATATTCTATGGGGGGCTAGACTATATTGTATGGGGGCTTTATTATACTTTATGAGGGGGCTATATTATATTTTATTGGGGCTGCATTATACTATATGAGGAGGGCCACATTGTATTCTATGGAGGGGCTACATTATATTCTGTGGGGTGGCTGCAGTATACTCTATGGAGGTTACATTATATTGTATGGCGGGGCTGCATTATACTCTGTGGGGTGGCTGCATTATGCTCTATGGGGTGGCTGCATTATACTATATGTGGACTGCATTATACTGTATTGAGGACTATGAGGAATACATTATACTATGTGAAGAACTATGGGGTGCATTATACTATGGGAAATGAATTGTACTACATGGATGACTGGTGGTGTATTATACTATATGGAGCACTATGAGGAGTGTATTATACTATATGGAGCACTATGAGGAGTGTATTATACTTTATGGAGCACTATGAGGAGTGTATTATACTTTATGGAGCACTATGAGGAGTGTATTATACTATATGGAGCACTATGAGGAGTGTATTATACTATATGGAGCACTATGAGGAGTGTATTATACTATATGGAGCACTATGAGGAGTGTATTATACTTTATGGAGGACTGAGGAGTGTATTATACTATATGGAGGACTATGGGGCACATATTATATGGAGGACTATGGGATGTATTATACAATATGGAGGACTATAGGGAGTGTATTATACAATATGGAGGACTATGAGGAGTGTATTATACTATATGGAGGACTATGGGGGACATTATATTATATGGAGGACTATGAGGAGTGTATTATACTATATGGAGGACTATGAGGGACATTATATTATATGGAGGACTATGAGGGACATTATATGGAGGACTATGGGGTGTAAACTGTAGATGTGCTGCTGATAACATTGATACTGTATGGTGATCTGTTAGTGATCCATTAGTGATTGTTCTGTCCCCATCATTCTTTCTCAGATGGTGGAACGAGGCCGGGAAACAAGTGTTGAACGACTTCAGTATTGTCGATCACACTCGTTTAGCGACCTGAACTCAGCGCATGTAAATACAATCGAAATGCTTCTGTGTGATGTCAGCATTTGGGGCCCCATTTTAAGCTTTGCCTAGGGCCCCACTTTGCCTAAAACCGGCCCTGGTTCACAGTCATGGACCTGTTGTGGCTCAACAAGCAGGTCACCCAGATTACCACTACCACCCACTCCACCACCCAGAGGTAACAAGATGGCTGGAATCAGTAGTGCAGTGTGGTGATGGCTGGAATCAGTAGCGCAGCAGGATAATGGATGGAATCAGTAGCGCAGCGGGATGACGGCTGGAATCAGTAGCGCAGCGGGATGACGGCTGGAATCCGTAGCGCAGCGGGATGACGGCTGGAATCAGTAGATGACGGCTGGAATCAGTAGTGCAGCGTGGTCATGGATGGAATCAGTAGCGCAGCGTGGTCATGGATGGAATCAGTAGCGCAGCGTGGTGATGGCTGGAATCAGTAGCGCAGCGTGGTGATGGCTGGAATCAGTAGCGCAGCGTGGTGATGGCTGGAATCAGTAGCGCAGCGTGGTGATGGCTGGAATCAGTAGAGCAGCGTGGTGATGGCTGGAATCAGTAGAGCAGCGTGGTGATGGATGGAATCAGTAGCGCAGCGTGGTGATGGATGGAATCAGTAGTGCAGCGTGGTGATGGATGGAATCAGTAGTGCAGCGTGGTGATGGCTGGGATCAGTAGCGCAGCGTGGTGATGGATGGAATCAGTAGTGCAGCGTGGTGATGGCTGGGATCAGTAGCGCAACGTGGTGATGGCTGGAATCAGTAGTGCAGCGTGGTGATGGATGGAATCAGTAGCGCAGTGTGGGGATGGATGGAAGCAGC
Organism: Dendrobates tinctorius; assembly: GCF_039654945.1. Taxonomy (NCBI): domain Eukaryota; kingdom Metazoa; phylum Chordata; class Amphibia; order Anura; family Dendrobatidae; genus Dendrobates; species Dendrobates tinctorius. The sequence continues at coordinate 2,185,432 of NW_027361849.1, read as the reverse complement.
ATGGTGATGGATGGAATCAGTAGTGCAGCGTGGTGATGGCTGGGATCAGTAGTGCAGCGTGGTGATGTATGGAATCAGTAATGCAATGTTGATGGATGGAATCAGTAGTGCAGCGTGGTGATGGATGGAATCAGTAGTGCAGCGTGGTGATGGATGGAATCAGTAGTGCAGCGTGGTGATGGATGGAATCAGTAGTGCAGCGTGGTGATGGCTGGGATCAGTAGTGCAGCGTGGTGATGGCTGGGATCAGTAGTGCAGCGTGGTGATGGCTGGGATCAGTAGTGCAGCGTGGTGATGGATGGAAGCAGTAGCGCAGCATGGTGATGGATGGAAGCAGTAGCGCAGTGTGGTGATGGATGGAAGCAGTGTGGTGATGGATGGAATCAGTAGTGCAGCGTGGTGATGGATGGGATCAGTGGATGCTGCTGTTATCAGGCAGGAGGACGCACGGTGAAACCTGAGATGTGGAGCAGTACTGAGAGAGAATGGCCGTCACATCACGAGAGACAAACAGTGGGAAAGATTCCAGCGTACATGAACCGGAGCGAGGCGCGGGAGTCACTGTCTGCGTCTCGGAGGCCGATCCCTGACTCTCTCATCATGGGCTTACACCTTCCTCAGAGGACAGGAGACGGGTGGCGAGTGCAGACAAGCCCTCCTGTCCCAAGTCCCGCCATCTTTGCCAGTCGGGTATAACATGGATGTTGTGGCCTCCTGATATCATGGAGGATGGCTGACTGCGGGGCGAGGTCTCATATACTGCTTCCCCCAATCTAGTGAGGTGTCATCTGCGGGTGAGGCCCCTGCGGCCCCTTCCTCTAACTCTCACCAGCAGGAAGCATTACTCTGTAACCCATGACATGGGGAACATTCCCGGGTCCGGCCTCTACTCCTCCTGGCCAGCATTTCCCTAGGGTCCCAGGGCCACCACACAACCTCCTGGGGTCCACAGTATCGGGTCCCTAGAGTGGGGTGAGTTCGGTCTGGGGGTAGCAGTCGGGGGGTGAGCTGCCCACCCTGGCTGTCTGGGAGAGTCTTGGATGGCAGCAATAGCCTGACGTGTCCCTGTGGGGGTGCTGGTGCCATCGCGTGCAGCCATGATGCTCCTCGGGGGCATGGCTGAGACGTGTGGGGGCGCTGGTGCCATCCTGTGCAGCCATGATGCTCCTCGGGGGCATGGCTGAGACGTGTGGGGGCGCTGGTGCCATCCTGTGCAGCCATGATGCGCCTCGGGGGCATGGCTGAGACTTGTGGGGGCACTGGTGCCATCCCGTGCAGCCATGATGCTCCTCGGGGGCATGGCTGAGACGTGTGGGGGCGCTGATGCCATCCCGTGCAGCCATGATGCTCCTCGGGGGCATGGCTGAGACGTGTGGGGGCGCCGGTGCCATCCTGTGCAGCCATGATGCGCCTCGGGGGCATGGCTGAGACGTGTGGGGGCGCTGGTGCCATCCCGTGCAGCCATGATGCTCCTCGGGGGCATGGCTGAGACGTGTGGGGGCGCCGTGCCATCCTGTGCAGCCATGATGCTCCTCGGGGGCATGGCTGAGACGTGTGAGGGCGCCGGTGCCATGCTGTGCAGCCATGATGCTCCTCGGGGGCATGGCTGAGACGTGTGGGGGCGCAGCACTTGGGATACTGGCCAGGGGGCCACACTATGCAGATGATTGTGGGGGATTTAATGGTTCCCATGTGCACCTCCTACACAACCGGTCTCCGCCCAAACTAAATTCTGCTTCCTACACACACCACATGTCCGTCCTTCAGGGACAACGGGGTGGAGAGAGACTGGGAGCCGCAGGGCGATCAGCACCAGCTTCTTCTTTTCATACCTGTTTTTCTCCCTCCGCCTCTAGTTACACATTTAGGTTTCTCCACCATGTCTGAGCCTGACCTAACAACCAGCATCACTGACCCATCCGCGCTGTTCAGCAGACACGGAGCAATCCCGACGCGTATTCCGCACACATCGTTTCCGTCTCTCTCACGCTCCATCTGTTCCTTACTGACCAGATTTACCCATCTTCAGTGTCTCTAGAAACAGGGATCCAGCACTAGGAAGACAAAGCAGCGGGACTCCAACCACACTCACTATGGCCTCCCGGCCCCTACGTCTAGGAGCTGCAATCCTATGGGATTCCCATACAAGAGGCTGCTGCCGACAATCCCCAACGTCCGCTCCACCGGGTACAATCACCGAATCGGTACAAGCCAACCCCACATACCGAGGACCAGTGAAAAGCCAAACCCACCGTCCCCCTACAACACCGGACACACGGTCCCATCAGGGTTCTTTGCCTAACAATAATGGACCCACTTACCCAAAGACACGGAGCCTAGGACCGACAAGGTCCGGGAGAGTAAAGCTTCTTCCCTTGCTGCAGCCGGCCCGAGTTGTTTGTCCAGGCAGCATCAAAACGTGTGGATCAAGCCGTGAACTATGGGTCTTTGTTCGTTGCGCCAGGTTTTGTCGACGCCACATAAAGTAGGACGTTCTGAGACGTCCCCGCTCCAAATGAAATTGTAAAATTCAAATACGTGCGCGGTAGAGACGCTGATACATTAAGACTCAAGCAGATCTCTCTCTATGACATCATCCGGTCAGTCTTTATATAGGTTATTAGTATTCATGCCTATGTCATTGGCTCCTCTGATCTGTGCCGGCATTAGCATACATACGTATGATTAACTGTTAGCACCCAGCTTGTGGTCTAGGGGTCGTGCTGCCTCCACTAAGTTTCAATTCTCTCACTTTCCTGCGTTTCCTAAGTCCGTTACACAAAGGTATTCCTGAGCCCCCGGATCATGGACTCCATCTTGGAAGGAAAGAAATGTAGAAATAAAGTAGGATCAAATCAGGATCGATAACTCTAAATCCTGCTGGAAGAGCCGTGGGAGTGCTGCTAAGGACCTGGCTTCCTGGATCCAGCTTCCTGGATCCGGAGCTGCGGGGCACGGGAGCCACGAGGCCCGGCTCCCCCCCTCCGCGAGGCCCTGCGCCCCCCTCCGCGAGGCCCGGCGTCCCCCATTTATTATTATTTCTATAGCGCCATTAATTCCATGATGCTGTACATGAGAAGGGGTTACATACAAAGTGATAGATTCTCCTGCCGACGTGCGTGCTCACGGGCGCACCTGAAAGTTTGGATCGGAGCTTCCCCGGCACTGGGGGAGACCGTGGAGGTAGGAGAGCAGCGGGGCATACGCGGAGGTAGGAGGAGAGCAGCGGGGCATACGCGGAGGTGCACAGGAGGAGAGCAGCGGGGCATACGCGGAGGTGCACAGGAGGAGAGCAGCGGGGCATACGCGGAGGTGAGCAATCGCTCTGCATAGGCCGCCGCAGAGAAGCGCTGCTGGGGCCGCAGCGGTGGATGGAGATGCTGTCTGTGAGCAATGAGCGGCATAAGAGGAATAATCTCTCCTATCACGTGCGCCCCCGTCTGGAGGCATAGATAACGGGGAGCACCTGCGAAAAGGATTGTACTCCCATATAGCAAGTGAGCGCTTAAAAGTGACCTCTGCTCCACTCATAAGAGTCACAGCGCCAATTCGGGAGATGTTTATCATTTTGGGAGAAGCATGTTCTCAGTAACAACTCTCCTACTCCCCCTGTAATGTTTTAGGGAACAAATACTATTATTATATAAATGTAAAATAATAAAAGACCGCACTCACCAGGGATGCATTACTTTTCATTCCGCTGAACCCGAGGAGCCATCTATAGGAAGCGCTGCTGATAATTCCTACAATATGGGAGCCTAACATGGGATAAAGCATCAAGATGGGGACAGACAAGAATTGTGCTCCGAAGCCAAAAAGAGAATCTGAAAGTGAAGCCGTATGAGAACGGCATCTAGTGGAGTAACAGAGCCAAGACGGTCAAGATCTAATTCTGTATCCAAATATCAATTTTACCATAAGACCCTACTCTCTGAAAGTTCTGACACCTGGCCATTGGCTTCAGTGGTAAGACATAGAAAACCATCTCTATCTACAAAAAAGAGAACTATGGTCAAAATAGGACGATCGACTGGAACAAACACCCATTGTGGGGCACAGCCGACCAAAAAGGTGGAAAAATTTATCGCAAAGCAAGAATCATTGCAACATAGAGACTTCGGTGACGATCCGGAATTCGGTGAAACACCAGAAGAATCCTCTGACCTTGCAGACAAACCTATCTCTAGAGGCTTTATTAAAGCTATCTGGTCTTCAGCCCTGAGTCCCCTAGCTACAGAGCCCTCAGCAATCAAGAAAGACATTTTATTATTATTATTTTCACTTTTATAGCGCCATTTATGCCATGGCGCTTTACATGTGAAAAGGGGCAAATATAGACAAGTACAATAAACATGAGCAATACAAGGCACACACAAGTACAGAAGGAGCGAGGACCCTGCCCGCGAGGGCTCACAGTCTACAGGGATGGGTGAGGAAACAGTAGGAGAGGGTAGAGCAGGTTGTGCGATGGTTCAGTAGACTGAGGATGACTGCAGGTTGTAGGCTTGTCAGAACAGGTGGGTCTTCAGGTTCCTTTTGAAGGATTCCGAGGTTGAGCGAGAGTCTGATGTGTTGGGGTAGAGAGTTCCAGAGTATGGGGGAAGCACAGGAGAAGTCTTGTATGTGGCTGTGGGAAGAAGAGATAAGGGGGGAGTAGAGAAGGAGATCTTGTGAGGATCAGAGGTTGCGTGTAGGTAAATACCAGGAGACCATGTCACAGATGTATGGAGGAGACAGGTTGTGGATGGCTTTGTATGTCATGGTTAGGGTTTTGAACTGGAGCCTCTGGACGATAGGAAGCCAATAAAGGGCTTGGCAGAGAGGAGAGGCCGGGGAATAACGGGGAGACAGGTGGATTAGTCAGGCAGCAGAGTTTAGGATAAATTGGATTGGTGCAAGAGGGGAGGGCAGAGAGTAGGAGGTTGCAGTAGTCGAGACGGGAGATGATAAAGGCGTGTACTAGTGTTTTTGTGGTTTCATGGTCAAGGAATGCACGGATCCGGGAAATATTTTTGAGTTTGAGACGGCAGGAGGAGGCGAGGGCTTGGATATGTGGCTTGAAAGAGAGCGCAGAGTCGAGGATCACCCCAAGGCACCGAGCGTGCGGGACTGGGGAAAGAGAGCAGCCATTGACATTGATGGATAGATCTGGTGGAGGGGTAGAGTGAGATGAGGAAAAAATTAAGACATTCAGCAGATAGGTAACAGAATGGAGGAGCTGGAGAAAGCGCAGTCAAAATGGTCTACTTATGCTGGTGAACTAACAACAGGTTTCCAAACACATGAAGACCACATCAATATTCTGTACACGACAATGGAAGACATTGGAAACAGGAATAGAAGGAACAATCGGAGTCCGTGGTATACCTGAAGCGTCTGATCAAGAAGATACTCCAACTATTCGGACAGAACTCTTTTTGCCTATGCTAGGCCCAGATGAGGGGGAGATGTTATTAGGCCGGCGTCACACTAGAGAGAAATACAGCCGAGTGAGAGGCGTTAAAAAAACGCATTGCACACGGACCAGTGATTCTCTGTGGGGCAGCTCCCATCAGCCGTATTTTTGTCGCGTATTTTATACGGTCCGTGCCAATCGCAGCATGCTGGGACTGTCAGCGTATTACGATCGTAGTACGCCAATGCAAGTCTATGGGTGCGCAAAAAAAAAGACGCATTACACACGGACCACACGTGTGACTTGCGAGAAATACGCAGGTCTTTTGGCAGGTGACAGGAAATGGTCCAATCCATCATCAGGAAGCCTAGACATGCAAATGAGCTCAAAAAGCGCTCCAGACATCCAGGCAGTACGCCTCCACGGAGTACAGCGTCATGTCTGGCCACATTAATGTGGAGCTCCTAATTGTGTTGGTCCAGGAAAGGCCCGAACTTTGGGACCAACGGGATGCCCATTATTCAGACCGGGCCCGGAAAGAGGCGGCATGGAGGTGCATCTGTGTGCACATGTTCCCAGACTTTGCCCAAAAGCCACAGGAGGAGCAACAACAAATTCATAAGTAATTGCCATTTTTACCAATCAGCTTAAAGGCCAGAAGCAAGCTTTCTGAAAAGTAGCCCCTACAATCCTAGACTGTGTATGCAGGTATCCCTGTTTGCTAAAGAAAAAGTTACCTAAAAACCACCCCCTACTAGGCCACGTGACTATGTGAAATGTTAGGAATATTGCTTGGCACAATTCCCAAAGGTTACAGTCACTTTTCACTTGACATTGCAGTTGAGGATGTGATGAGACGCTGGCGCAGCATCCGCGACCAGTACCGGCGGGAAAGACAGCAGAGGGCCAGGAGTGGGGCAGCAGCACCGACCAAGTGGAAATACACCTATTTTGACCGCTTGTCATTTTTGGCACCCAGTATGGATCTCAGACCGTAAGTACAGACATCACACCACATGACACACATGCTTTTTAGGGTCAGCTCTACATTTTGTTTTTTGTACATTTCCTAACAGAACTCAGTCCAACCTCACAGAGAGGGAGACAGGGTCGGATACTGAGCCCATTATAGACCCGGATGGGGGATGTGAAGAGGTGGTTGGCCCATGTTCTGACCAGAGCTTTTGCAACCTCCAAGCTCCACCAGCATCAGGTTCTGGACCTGGTCCAGAACCAGCAGAGCCAACAGCAGACAGCAACGTAGAAGACCCTGGCAACAGCAGCAGCCCTATTGGCCGTGTTGAGGGGTCCCCCCGGCCTGCAGCCGTAGGCCGCCGGAGAAGGGACAACACTGCCTCTGATACCCGGAGGCATGTAGACCCAGGTGTCCTCAATTACCTGTCCAGGGCTGCCCAGGATGAGGGTGAAGAGGCACATGCCCGAAGCCTGGCCCGGTACCTCCGTCCCCTACCCCGTGAGGTGAGGCTACGTGTGCGCGAATCCATTCAGATCCTAATTGATGCATGCACACCCCCCAATGACTCATATGAGTTGTTTGAGTATCTTGAGAGGTGGCAGCTCTCAACCCGTAACAGTCTCCGCCTTGTCCGACAACCAGCTGTGTATGCTCAATTAGGATCTGAGTGTCCGCCTGCACGTGTGCCTACACCTCCACCCATTCCCCCCAAAAAAAAAAAACCAACCTTGGCAACAACAGGGCCAAATGGCAGCCTATAACCAACCTGCCCAATATGGCCACTTGTACGGACCCGGTGTTGGAGGCTGGCCCCAACCTGGGTTTGGACGGCGTGGTCATATTGGGGGGTATGATGGACGTGGCTACAATCAGCCACAGGATTTTAATCGCCATTATCCTTATAGTCTCTTCGGTGCGCAGCTGCAGGAACATGGCCACATCTTCCCACAGGGCCAAGAACAACCACCCCAACAGGGTGATGGTCAAGCTGGGCACCCCAACCCCCGACAAAGAGATGAAGGCCTCCCGCCATCACCTCCGCCAAGCTACCAGCAGTTATAACATACAAAATGGTGTTATTTTTTTTGTTTGGTCATTATTATTTGTTACCTATTTTGGTGTCCAAATATGCTAATGTTCTATACAGAAAAGGCTAAATGGCCAGGGCAATATCTGCCATATGACAAAAATATGGTAAACAGTATTCTAAGTTATTTTTTGCATTTATAAAAAATTTGAAAATGCACCTTTGGCCCTCTTCTTGAATTATTTTAGGCATTCGCATAAGTCAACTTTAGCCCATATAAACCGACCACACAAATCATAGAACAGAAAAAAAAAAAAAAAATTATATACACATACATAAGAACATCACAACATAGATACAGCCTGATCTTGCTAGGTAGTAGCACCCTGAGGTGAAACAAAATACTGGGTGAAGACATCACGTACTCGGAGTCCTGAGAGAGGACGCCGTAAAGGGAGCACATGTGGCCTAGGCCTATCCCCATTGTCCACCACACCTTCAGTGACATCAGATGAGGAGCAATCATGCAGTCTAGTGAAGTTATGGAGGACCACACAAGCTTTGATGACCTCATTGACGTTGGCTTCACTCAGCTGAATGGCAGACTGGAGGACACGCCATTTGGCACAAAGAATGCCGAAGGCGCACTCCACCAGTCTTCGGGCACGTGAAAGGTGCAAATTAAAAATCCTGCGCCGGTGGTCAAGGTTTCTGCGCAGGTATGGCCTCATGACATGCCTGGTCAATTGGAAGGCTTCATCCCCCACTAGGACATAAGGCACCGCTTCTTGATTTGAGCCTGGCAGCTGACGTGGTGGTGGTAGGTCCAACTGGTTATTGCGCAGCCGCCGACCCGTAATGGAAGAATTGAAGACCCTAGAGTCTCCAGTTCTTCCATAAGCCCCAATGTCTACAATTATAAACCTGTAGCTACTGTCAACCAGAGCCACAACACTACAGAAACATATTGTTTATAATTATAGAATTAGGACCCTGAGATCGGCGGCTTACGTACGTGGATGGGAAGCACATCCGTATGTGCTTCCCATCCAGGGCTCCAATACAATTGGGGAATTGGCAGTGCTCCTCAAATCCCCTGGCAATCTTCAACCAGTCTCCCATCTTGCTCTGGCATGACCAGATGATGAACTCTGGACCAGATGACCTTTAGTGATGCGTTGTCTCAAAAACGGATGCACCCACATGCGCCTCCTCCTCCTCGGATCCACAATCACTGGGTATGGCTGGCCAAAGCGCCGGGACAAAACCCAGTTGAACAGAACACGGTCAGTTGGGGTGAACTGAAGTCTGTCTGACATGTTTGCTACCAACCACCAAGACGCCAACCCAAGCACAGCACCAAAATGGGCAGATTGGAGGCTGCCACCTGGTGTAGAGGCAATAAATAGGGTTGGTGCTGATGATTTAAATTATGTGCAGGCCTCAAAACCGTTAAATGTCCATTTTGCAAGGTTGCGAGAAAAAAAACGCTATACGGATCACATACGGATGCTTACATGAGAAAAATACGCGGCCACACCCTGACAACGGATGACATACGGAGCACTATTTAGGGACCATTTATGCGTATTACGGCTGTAAAGTATGGTCCGTATTTCTCTACGTTGTGTGTGACTCCAGCCTTAGAGAGAGCACATCGGGCACTGAAACCTAAACAAACAGAATTATCAAGGGATATAATTTGCAAAATTCTGGATTTCCGTATAAAAGAAAAAATTCTCAAAAACGCAAGGTCAATGGAGGCTCTGGAATATAAAGGATCTGAAATTCACATTTTTCAAGATCTTGCACCTTCAACCTTGTCTAAACGACGCTTGCTAAAACCCTTCACGGATGCCCCAAGCAGAGACACTTCCCTTTTCGATGGCTTTTCCCATTTGGATTACTCATTACAGCTAAAACGTCTTCAGACATCACTAAAGTATGTGAGGACCTGGGTATTCAGCTTGACCCGCTGCCAGACCTACGATCGGCCCACACCAAGAACCTGGGGAGAAAGCGGGAAACTCTAAAGATAAAAAAAAACAAGAAAAGACAAGCAGGACAGCGCTCCTCCAAAGATCGGTCTAATAAGATAACACGTCATTTGTTTTTCTCCCTTGCTCCCTGTTGGGTATAAATTTGATAGACATAAGGTAAAATTGTCAATCTAGGGCACCAAGCCCATATCGCTAATACTCTGAGAAAAGAAAGATTAACACTTTCCTATTTTTACCCAGCCCCCTTACCCCCTCCCAAGACCTTCGTCGGATCATCCCACGGCCACGTCTGAGACCCTGTTCTACTGTGACTTGACACGGCTGACCGAACACAAGAAACGACAACAATAGCATCATACAATGTGAGAGGATTGAATGCACCGATTAAACGAACCCAGGTACTGGCACATATCAAGAAGTTAGGGATAGACATTGCTCTGCTGCGAGAGACACGCTTCATACGAGAGAAAGCCCCAAACTTAGAGGAACACTACTACAGCACATGGTTCCACTCATTTCCTTCCTCCAGGAAGGGAAGAGGAGCGGCAATCGCCAAGTAGACACCATTTCAATACTTGGATATGCTTCACGATGAGGAGGGGAGATATTTCTTCGTTAAAGGGAAAATCACCCACAAACTGGTCAAGATAGGAAACATTTATGCTCCTAATACGAAACAAGACACCTGGTTCTCCAAAGTTATGAGAGAGGTCAACCAATTTGTGGAGGGCACTGTAATCTTAGGGGGTGATTTAAACACTCGTCTAGAGCCAACAATGGACTCCTCAACGGGGAAATCTAGCGTTCCCAAAAACGCATTCATGCAACTCTACATTTAAGTCGATTGATTGATACGGAGATATCTTCACCCCACCGTGAAAGACTTTACCCACTTCTCACAAGCGCAGTCGTCATAGAGTAGAATAGATTACCTTTCCATACCATTTCAGATGATCCCGTATCTGAGAGACACGCAAATAATCCCAAGTGTCCACTCTGATCATTCTATACTGATAGACCAAAAAATAACCCAAGGAGACTAAACGAGACTTTACTGTCTGAGGAGTCTTCTAGATGCAAAATAAAAGGGAAGCTTCAAGAATTCTTGGAGATCGATCTACAAGACAACATAGAATTTTCATCTATTTGGGAGGCCCACAAGGCCGTAATAAGAGGTGAAATGATCTCTTTAGCTTCATATAAGAACAAAGCACAGAAAGAAAAACTAGATTCCCTATTTAAAGAGATCCAAACCCTAGAGCGAGATCATATAAAGTCACTTAACCCTGACACCTCTGCTATCACAAAAAAGACAAGCCCTTAGGGACCTATCAAATAAAGACTCAATAAAAATGTTCACAAAGTGGAAACACAGAATGTTTGAACATGGGGATAAAATGTCAACGTTCAGGGTCTAATTGGTTAAAAAAAGAAAAGCGAGATCACTTATTTACAGGATAAAAAGCCCAGATGGAACGAAGATCACGAACCCGGAAAGAATAGTCTCCGCCTTTGGAGAGTATTATTCCTCTCTCTAGGATATACGTCCTGAAGAGAGTGGAGATCAACTAGAAAAAAGATGAGGTGATATAATGGAATTTTTATTAGACTTTCAACTCTCTCTGAAAAACAACAACTTGATCTAATAGTCCCCTTCCCAATCGATGAACTCCAGTCTACCCTGTCGAACTGCCCCATGGGCAAAAGCCCAGGTCCGGGCGGTCTCCCTGCATCCCACTATAAAACTTTTCAAGAATTGCTGAGCCCTCATCTCTTGAGGTTATGTAATGAAGTTTGAAAGGTGCGGCCTTCACGAGGCAGACATGAGAAGCGCGTATCTCTTTAATTCACAAAGGGTAAGGATCCTGAATTGTGCAGCAATTATAGACCAATTTCTTTACTGAACAGTGAAGTTTTCGCAAAAATGATTGCCACAAGAATTGGTCTGGTGCTAGACATGTTAATCTCTCCCGAACAAGTAGGCTTCGTAGGAGGCAGAGAAGGGAGAGATAACTCCTTAAGGGCACTGTACCTGATGCAACATGCATACAACCACCGCAAGCCCTAATGGGTACGAATGCGGAGAAGGCGATCGACAGGGTGGACTGGACATACATGCAAGAGACCCTCGCGAGATTTGGTTTCCCTTCCCTATTAACACCATCTTCCAAACGTATAAGTCCCCCACTGCAAAAGTAAGGGTAAACGGAGACTTCTCTCCATCCTATGAAATTAAAAATGGCACGCCTCAAGGCTGCCCTCTCTCGCCGGCTTTCGCCTCAAGGCTGCCCTCTCTCGCCGGCTTTCGCCTCAAGGCTGCCCTCTCTCGCCGGCTTTCGCCTCAAGGCTGCCCTCTCTCGCCGGCTTTCGCCTCAAGGCTGCCCTCTCTCGCCGGCTTTCGCCTCAAGGCTGCCCTCTCTCGCCGGCTTTCGCCTCAAGGCTGCCCTCTCTCGCCGGCTTTCGCCTCAAGGCTGCCCTCTCTCGCCGGCTTTCGCCTCAAGCCTGCCCTCTCTCGCCGGCTTTCGCCTCAAGCCTGCCCTCTCTCACCGGCTTTCTCGTCAAGGCTGCCCTCTCTTGCCGGCTTTCTCGTCAAGGCTGCCCTCTCTTCCCGGCTTTCTCGTCAAGGCTGCCCTCTCTCGCCGGCTTTGTTCGTTTTAACTATTGAGACGTTGATTCAAAGCATTAGACAACACCCAGAAATAAAGGGAGTTCTAATATCATGCTGCGGCGACTCTGTCCCTAATAGTCGACTGGATGAGGGGTCAAACACGAGCTGTGGACAGAGATTGCGAATGAGTCAGTGCCAGTCCCAGTCTCCACTAATCTTCACTCATCTAAAGAATTTATCCAGAATCTAGTAGTCCCAAACGCAATATCAAAAAATTTAATCAAGACCTGGACCAAATATTCCTCCTCTTTTATGCTACTTCTATCGCCTTTGATCAAAGTAATGGACCTACCTGGCCTTTATTTGGACCACTCCAACATTAAGAATTCAGACTCTTTACATAGGATCAACGAGGAGTTAAGCCCCCTTTACACATAATGTCCCAGCAATCCCACCAACAATCTGACATGATGCGATCGCTGGGACATCGTTAGGCTGATCGCTGGTGAGCGGTCACATAGACAGCCCCAGCGACGCTGGTTACTAATGTAAACATCGGGTATCTAAGAGCCGCGCGGCTCCTGGATACCCGATGTTTACATTAGTAACCAGCGTCGCTGATCGCTGGTCTCTCGCTGCCACACGCAGCGATGCGCGATGGGCAGCAGGAGACTAGCGACCAAAAAACGGCCCAGGCAGCTGCTGCACGATCAGCGGTACCCCGCGGGGGGGGGGGGCAGCCACTGATCCCCCGTCACACACAGCGATCTCACCAGTGAGATCGCTGATGTGTCACAAAATCAGCGCTCTCGCTAGCGAGATCGCTGTGTGATGGGGCCTTTAGACAATTTCATGGAGGAGGGCGCACTACTCCCGTTAGCAGAACTACAAGATAAGCTCCCACACTATTATAGGCTTAAAACAGCCGTAAGATCCTATCCACAAGCTGGGTTCCCGCACAGAGAAGTAACGGTCTTTGAAAAACTAGTGACTCAACAGAAACCACCAAAAAGGTGTGCTGGCTCGGCTACACCAGATACTTTTGACATGCTCAATCCCCGTCAAGCGGAGATTCATATTAAAATGGGAAAAAGAACTTGAAATCAAATTACTAGATTGGGAGGTGGAGAATATTTGCAAAAATCCGCATGGCCCAACAGGTTGTGTAAGGGTTCAAGAGCATTCATGTAAGATTCTCGCCAGATGGTCTGCTACTCCTGAAACAGATATGGCAGCCCAGCGCGTCGTCAAATTGTTGGAGAAGCTCTGGAGAAAAAGGATCGTTCTTGCACAAGTGGTGGCTGTGCGATAAGATCCAGCCGTTTTGGAGAAGCGTGCTACAAATAGTCGGCCACGTCTATCAGATTGCCTAACCCTAAGGTATAGAAGAAATAATAGCCTACACGAATTCCAAACAAGGAAAATTCAGTGCGACCTGGGCTCCATGGCAATGATTTACGGAAAAGGATGAATACTTAGAGATATTAAGTTGACAACTGAATTCATAAATTAATTAGGGAACGCAGCCTTATCTGACAGTAATACTCATCGACAGGTCCCGCATACTGGGAAGAATTTCCCGCCCAAAAAAAAAAAAATAATACTCCTCCTTAACCGGGGCTTCCCCTCTACCCTGTTACCCGCTCCCCTCCTTCTACCGCCTTTCTCTTTCCTTATACTAGTTGACTGATTTTGTTCAATTTACGTGGTGGAAGTCTGACTGTTTCTCTGAGGCATCCGCCCTAAGGCTAGCTGGGCTGGAGATCGGGATTCTCCCAATATTACTATGCAACAATATATATTGGATTTAGATCCCTTGGGTAATAAGGCAACGGAAGGATGACCACGAAGCTCTATACTGCATTCTACCTCTGTAATACTCTACTCTTCGTTTAAATCAATAAAAAGATGTTTAAAAGAAAAGAGAATCTAAACCCTGCTCTCACACTTCCCACGCTCCTGCGTGTCGTAGCTGCGGCCTCGGGGCTGGATTGGCCTTGGCACTCAGTCATTTCCAGGCGGCTTTCTCTCCGCCGTCTACTCAACACGTTGTCACCATTTTCTAAAACTGCATTTACAATAATAAATCCTCGCGTCTTTTCTTTCATTGATAATATTTATTGTAAACTTCTTGGTTCAACTGAAGAAAATAATTGGTGAAATGTAGCGGCTCCAACCGGCGCTGAAACAAAAAAACCAGATCGGAAGAAAAAAAAATCTAAGTTTGATGGAAGAAGATGGGAAATCAGCGTTATGTCCAGAAAAAGAAAGGCCGAAGTAGCGAAGGCCACCATGAGGTAACGAGACTGACGGGTGACGTGGCCGACTGTGATCGTTTGGTGGCATCCGCCACTAAGTCCAGTGAATTAGTCTTTGTGTGCACACACCTCATTATTCTATTTGCGCCTTTGCTGAAGTCTTGTGGGATCCTCTGGCTCCTGCCAGCGCTCTGAAGGTCATTCCTCTGCAGAGAGGTCGCGTTATGTCCGGCACAATCTGGCGCCGTCCGGTAGCTGCAATGTCCTCTGATGCACTGAGTACAACACTGACCTAAAGGTCAAGGGAGGCCGCCAGAGCACCCCAGCAGTGGCCATATCAGCGGTGGCCATACCATCAGCGACTGAGTGATACAATGTCTATACATAACCAACACAAAGGAGGATGGGGGAAGATGTCAGAGTGGAGGAGCGCGGCCTGTGGTGGCACTACAGAGGAGGATGGGCAGAGAACGCAACAAGATGGGGGCATTAGGGTGAAAGATCTGCTGTGTCAGATGGTGGCACAGAAGGACGAGTGTCCAGAGGAGACGTCTGTGTCATCAGAGGGAGCACACGACCCCGGTAATGGCGTCCAGCTTCTAAGAGAAGGGAATAGATCAAACCCTCACCCGGGAAGAGCACAAATCACTTTGTGAAGCTGATGAGATACTCGGGGTACGCCTGGATGTCATGGAAGATCACAAACATGGTGGGCCTGGCCGTGTTGTCAGTGACGCTGTCGTACAGGTCGGTGACGTTAGGTGCGTTCTTGGGCGGTGGAGCCAGCATTCCCTTTTGGCCGGCACAAAACGCTCCGGTGAGGACCCGGGCCAGGTACATGTATTTCAGGCCATTTGCGTCTGGTTTGGAGTACTGGTCGTGCGCAGAATAACTGGAATCCACAGCAAAATACGTCCCATTTCCATAACAAGCCGCTGTGTACAAGAGAAACAGACTCCATTACTCGTATAAAGTATAGCGTGGCAGTACTACAAGGTGCACAAGTAGGTTACCCAGACCCAAGTGAATAATAAAGTAACTTGGCACTCAACTGAATGATCCATTTTGAAAATAAGTTTTTATTGTGGCAGTCACAAAGGACGTTTCGGCCTACAATTGGCCTTCGTCAGTCTGCCGACTGCTGCAGATGATGAAGTTAAAAGTGGAGAATTATACAAGATCCTATTACAAGGCAGTGATTTTGGAGGTTACTGCAATGACCAACTGCCTATAACACGTGTAGTGCTCTGGTGAATCCGGAGGAACAGGCAATGGAGCTTAAGTCTCTAGGAGCTTTATGGCTGTAAGAGTTTATGCCTGGTGGGTATGGGTTAATATCTTTTGATACTTGAACCAATTAATGTTAGAGAAAAATAAATTTCTTATAATCCTAAGAGGTTAATGCCTGAGACGCTTTAACAGTCTTGTATCAGTAGATCAGGTTACATGAACACGTGCAGGTGTAGTGCCTGGGCGTATGGACACGTCCGGGGCTAGCAGCGGATACTGCGTCCAGGTCCATACGCCCAGGCACTACACCTGCCCGTGTTCATGTAACCTGATCTACTGATACAAGACTGTTAAAGCGTCTCAGGCATTAACCTCTTAGGATTATAAGAAATTTATTTTTCTCTAACATTAATTGGTTCAAGTATCAAAAGATATTAACCCATACCCACCAGGCATAAACTCTTACAGCCATAAAGCTCCTAGAGACTTAAGCTCCATTGCCTGTTCCTGTTCCTCCGGATTCACCAGAGCACTACACGTGTTATAGGCAGTTGGTCATTGCAGTAACCTCCAAAATCACTGCCTTGTAATAGGATCTTATATAATTCTCCACTTTTAACTTCATCATCTGCAGCAGTCGGACTGACGAAGGCCAATTGTAGGCCGAAACGTCCTTTGTGACTGCCACAATAAAAACTTATTTTCAAAAAGGATCATTCAGTTGAGTGCCAAGTTACTTTATTATCCATTACTCATATGTCCTGTCACAAACCCCACCCGGATCCCGGACTGTCATATCCCACGTATCCCCCTGAGCCCTGGACTATCATATAGCCCATGTGTCCTCACGAGCGCCGAACTGTAATATATCCCACATAATCCAAGGGCCCCAGACTATCATATATCCCACGTATCCCCCATCCCCGGACTGCCACATGCCCAGGACTGTCGTATATCCCACTTATCCCCCCCAGCCCCGGACTGTCTTATATCCCACTTATCCCCCCAGCCCCGGACTGTCTTATATCCCACTTATCTCCTCAGCCCCGGACTGTCTTATATCCCACTTATCCCCTCAGCCCCGGACTGTCGTATATCCCACTTATCCCCTCAGCCCCGGACTGTCTTATATCCCACTTATCCCCCCCAGCCCCGGACTGTCTTATATCCCACTTATCCCCCCAGCCCCGGACTGTCTTATATCCCACTTATCCCCCCAGCCCCGGACTGTCTTATATCCCACGTATCCCCCTGAGCCCTGGACTATCATATAGCCCATGTGTCCTCACGAGCGCCGAACTGTAATATATCCCACATAATCCAAGGGCCCCAGACTATCATATATCCCACGTATCCCCCATCCCCGGACTGCCACATGCCCAGGACTGTCGTATATACCACTTATCCCCTGAACCTCTGTCGTATATCCCACTTATCCCCCCCAGCCCCGGACTGTCGTATATCCCACTTATCCCCCCAGCCCCGGACTGTCGTATATCCCACTTATCCCCTCAGCCCCGGACTGTCGTATACCCCACTTATCCCCCCAGCCCCGGACTGTCTTATATCCCACTTATCCCCCCCAGCCCCGGACTGTCTTATATCCCACTTATCCCCTCACCCCGTCGTATACCCCACTTATCCCCTCAGCCCGACTGTCGTATATCCCACTTATCGCCCCAGCCCCGGACTGTCGTATATCCCACTTATCCCCCCAGCCCCGGACTGTCGTATATCCCACTTATCCCCTCAGCCCCGGACTGTCGTATATCCCACTTATCCCCTCAGCCCCGGACTGTCGTATACCCCACTTATCCCCTCAGCCCCGGACTGTCGTATATCCCACTTATCCCCCCAGCCCCGGACTGTCTTATATCCCACTTATCCCCTCAGCCCCGGACTGTCGTATATCCCACTTATCCCCCCAGCCCCGGACTGTCTTATATCCCACTTATCCCCTCAGCCCCGGACTGTCGTATACCCCACTTATCCCCTCAGCCCGACTGTCGTATATCCCACTTATCCCCCCCAGCCCCGGACTGTCGTATACCCCACTTATCCCCTCAGCCCGACTGTCGTATATCCCACTTATCGCCCCAGCCCCGGACTGTCGTATATCCCACTTATCCCCCCAGCCCCGGACTGTCGTACATCCCACTTATCCCCGCAGCCCCAGACTGTCGTATATCCCACTTATCCCCCCAGCCCCGGACTGTCGTATATCCCACTTATCCCCCCAGCCCCGGACTGTCGTATATCCCACTTATCCCCTCAGCCCCGGACTGTCGTATACCCCACTTATCCCCTCAGCCCCGGACTGTCGTATATCCCACTTATCCCCCCAGCCCCGGACTGTCGTATATCCCACTTATCCCCCCAGCCCCGGACTGTCTTATATCCCACTTATCCCCTCAGCCCCGGACTGTCGTATACCCCACTTATCCCCTCAGCCCGACTGTCGTATATCCCACTTATCCCCCCCAGCCCCGGACTGTCGTATATCCCACTTATCCCCCCAGCCCCGGACTGTCGTACATCCCACTTATCCCCGCAGCCCCAGACTGTCGTATATCACACTTATCCCCCCAGCCCCGGACTGTCGTATACCCCACTTATCCCCCCCAGCCCCGGACTGTATTATATCCCACTTATCCCCCCAGCCCGACTGTCGTATATCCCACTTATCCCCTCAGCCCCTGACTGTCGTATACCCCACTTATCCCCCCCAGCCCCAGACTGTCTTATATCCCACTTATTCCCCTAGCCCCGGACTGTCTTATACCCCACTTATCCCCCCCAGCCCCAGACTGTCGTACATCCCACTTATCCCCCCCAGCCCCGGACTGTCGTATACCCCACTTATCCCCTCAGCCCCTGACTGTCGTATACCCCACTTATCCCCCCCAGCCCCAGACTGTCTTATATCCCACTTATCCCCTCAGCCCCTGACTGTCGTATACCCCACTTAACCCCCCCAGCCCCGGACTGTCTTATATCCCACTTATCCCCCCAGCCCCGGACTGTCGTATATCCCACTTATCCCCTCAGCCCCTGACTGTCGTATATCCCACTTATCCCCCCCAGCCCCAGACTGTCTTATATCCCACTTATCCCCTCAGCCCCTGACTGTCGTATACCCCACTTAACCCCCCCAGCCCCGAACTGTCTTATATCCCACTTATCCCCTCAGCCCCTGACTGTCGTATACCCCACTTAACCCCCCCAGCCCCGGACTGTCTTATATCCCACTTATCCCCCCAGCCCCGGACTGTCGTATATCCCACTTATCCCCTCAGCCCCTGACTGTCGTATATCCCACTTATCCCCCCCAGCCCCAGACTGTCTTATATCCCACTTATCCCCTCAGCCCCAGACTGTCTTATATCCCACTTATCCCCTCAGCCCCTGACTGTCGTATACCCCACTTAACCCCCCCAGCCCCGGACTGTCTTATATCCCACTTATCCCCCCAGCCCCGGACTGTCGTATATCCCACTTATCCCCTCAGCCCCTGACTGTCGTATATCCCACTTATCCCCTCAGCCCCTGACTGTCGTATATCCCACTTATCCCCCCAGCCCCGGACTGTCTTATATCCCACTTATACCCCCCAGCCCCGGACTGTCGTATACCCCACTTATCCCCTCAGCCCCTGACTGTCGTATACCCCACTTATCCCCCCCAGCCCCAGACTGTCTTATATCCCACTTATCCCCTCAGCCCCTGACTGTCGTATACCCCACTTATCCCCCCCAGCCCCGGACTGTCTTATATCCCACTTATCCCCCCAGCCCCGGACTGTCTTATATCCCACTTATCCCCTCACCCCGTCGTATACCCCACTTATCCCCTCACCGCGACTGTCGCATATCCCACTTATCCCCCCAGCCCCGGACTGTCTTATATCCCACTTATCCCCTCACCCCGTCGTATACCCCACTTATCCCCTCACCGCGACTGTCGCATATCTCACTTATCCCCCCCAGCCCCGGACTGTCGTACATCCCACTTATCCCCCCCAGCCCCGGACTGTCGTATATCCCACTTATCCCCCCCAGCCCCGGACTGTCGTACATCCCACTTATCCCCGCAGCCCCGGACTGTCTTATATCCCACTTATCCCCCCAGCCCCGGACTGTCGTATATCCCACTTATCCCCCCAGCCCCGGACTGTCTTATATCCCACTTATCCCCTCACCCCGTCGTATACCCCACTTATCCCCTCACCGCGACTGTCGCATATCTCACTTATCCCCCCCAGCCCCGGACTGTCGTACATCCCACTTATCCCCCCCAGCCCCGGACTGTCGTATATCCCACTTATCCCCCCCAGCCCCGGACTGTCGTACATCCCACTTATCCCCGCAGCCCCGGACTGTCTTATATCCCACTTATCCCCCCAGCCCCGGACTGTCGTATATCCCACTTATCCCCCCCAGCCCCGGACTGTCGTACATCCCACTTATCCCCCCCAGCCCCGGACTGTCGTATACCCCACTTATCCCCCCCAGCCCCTGACTGTCGTATACCCCACTTATCCCCCCCAGCCCCTGACTGTCGTATATCCCACTTATCCCCCCAGCCCCTGACTGTCGTATATCCCACTTATCCCCTCAGCCCCTGACTGTCGTATACACCACTTATCCCCCCCAGCCCCGGACTGTCTTATATCCCACTTATCCCCCCCAGCCCCGGACTGTCTTATATCCCACTTATCCCCCCCAGCCCCGGACTGTCGTATATCCCACTTATCCCCCCAGCCCCGGACTGTCGTATATCCCACTTATCCCCCCCAGCCCCGGACTGTCTTATATCCCACTTATCCCCCCAGCCCCTGACTGTCTTATATCCCACTTATCCCCCCAGCCCCTGACTGTCTTATATCCCACTTATCCCCCCCAGCCCCGGACTGTCTTATATCCCACTTATCCCCCCCAGCCCCGGACTGTCTTATATCCCACTTATCCCCCCCAGCCCCGGACTGTCGTATATCCCACTTATCCCCCCCAGCCCCGGACTGTCTTATATCCCACTTATCCCCCCCAGCCCCGGACTGTTGTACATCCCACTTATCCCCCCCAGCCCCGGACTGTCGTATATCCCACTTATCCCCCCAGCCCCGGACTGTCGTATATCCCACTTATTCCCCCCCCCCCAGCCCTGTCATATATCCCACTTATTCCCCCCCGGCCCCGGACGGTCATATCTCACTTATCCACCCAGCCCCGGACTGTCGTCATATCTCACTTATCCACCCAGCCCCGGACTGTCGTCATATACCCCACTTATCCCCGCAGCCCCGGACTGTCGTCATATACCCCACTTATCCCCGCAGCCCCGGACTGTCGTCATATACCCCACTTATCCACCCAGCCCCGGACTGTCGTTATATACCCCACTTATCCTCCCAGCCCCGGACTGTCATATACCCCACTTATCCCCCCAGCCCCGGACTGTCATATACCCCACTTATCCCCCCAGCCCCGGACTGTCATATACCCCACTTATCCCCCCAGCCCCGGACTGTCATATACCCCACTTATCCCCCCCAGCCCCGGACTGTCGTATATCCCACTTAACCCCCCCAGCCCCGGACTGTCATATATCCCACTTATCCCCCCCAGCCCCGGACTGTCGTATATCCCACTTATCCCCCCCAGCCCCGGACTGTCGTATATCCCACTTATCCCCCCCAGCCCCTGACTGTCGTATATACCACTTATTCCCCGTTCGGTATCTGTCACATACCCCATGTGTCCCCCCATGTCCCGGACTGTCATATATCCATGGATCTCACCATTTTTTCCTGCGTAGCTTCGATTGAATCCATTTTGGTTTACAGTCTTTATTGTGCTGGAGTCGGTCCCGTGGAAGAGTTGCTTCTCATTGGTCTTTGTCCCGTTCTTGGTGTCGATCGCCTGTTTCTTTATCTGGTAATTCATCCACAAATCCTTGTTCTGAATTCTGTCTATCTGCAAAGAAAGAGACACGAGGTTAGAGTTACCAGAGCGGTGATATACCGGCACAATGTGTCCGCGTCTACCAGACCGGTAATATACCGGCACTATGTGGTGGCATCTAGCAGTGTTACATGTCGTGCAGTCTCCTCACATGGACGCTTGTCCTCCCGGTTATGCAGAGGTTCCGGCTGTGTCTTGGTGGGCATCGGAGCGGGTGTCCTGGTAGCCACTATTGCCGGGCTATCTGCCAGCTCTGATAATGTTGCTGTGGCTCGAGCTGTCAGGACGCCGTACACACCAGGGTGCAGCTGGTGCCAATTGATCGTTTTAGTCGCTGATGACAGAAACCATGATGTCCCTGTGTCTAAAGCTTTCAGTGCGGTACTTGCTGGTCCGTGACGTTCTCCCTGACCATCCCACAAAGATAACTTCACCCGGTGCCACCGATCACATGCGGCCGGTCCGAACGACCGAAATGGTCACTATGGTCCATCAGAGCAATGTCACCAGAATCTGGTATACAGGACTTCGGTGTTTTCACGCCACTTTCTGCCATCTGCTACAAAATGGATGGAGCTGGGGTGGGACAGGAGCGTGGTGGGAGATGTGATGCCACGACTCGTCTGATTCATCACAACCTCCATGATAGAGATTGGCGAGGTGAATGGAGGCGCACGCCACTTGTAAGACGCTTCTCCTAATGAAATCTGGGGTGTCGGACTCCACCACACGCCCCCTCATTAAGTCTGGTGAGTAAAGTGGTGTGTCTTGAGGAATCGGTGCCCAAATATTGTGCAGCAGCACCGAAGTAGTGACCGCTCGGAAAAACGACCGACTGCTCAGAAAGATGATCGACCGCTCAGAAAAACGACCGACCGCTCAGAAAGACGACCAACCGCTCAGCAGGTGATTGACCGCTCAGCAGACGACCGACCGCTCAGCAACCGACCGCTCAAAGACAACCGACCGCTCAAAGACAACCGACCGCTCAAAGACAACCGACCGCTCAAAGACAACCGACCGCTCAGCAGGTGATTGACCGCTCAAAGACAACCGACCGCTCAAAGACAACCAACCGCTCAAAGACAACCGACCGCTCAGCAGGCGATTGACCGCTCAAAGACAACCGACCGCTCAGTAGGCGATTGACAGCTCAGCAGATGATTGACCGCTCAGAAAGACGACCAACCGCTCAGCAGGCGATTGACCGATCAGCAAACGACCAACCGCTCAGCAGGCGATTGACCGATCAGCAGACGACCGACCGCTCAGCAGGCGATCAACCGCTCAGAAAGACGACCGACCGCTCAGCAGATGATTGACTGCTCAGAAAGATGATCCACCATCATCCTACTTTTAGCTCATGTCTACAGACACTTTTATCCTGGACTTAAATCTTCGGTAAATTTAGGACATACACAACATGAAAATTTAACCCTTCATGCACTGCAGTCAGGCCACGTGGCTCGTGATGCCATAGCTCTCAGTGCGGAGAGTTTAGGGACTTACATTGACTATTCTCATCTGACACGACTGTCTGAACAGCGCCTCCACGTGATTGTATTCTTGACTTCCAGCCGTGACCACAACCACGGTCACATCATTGTTAGTCATCGGGGTCCAGCCAGGTGGCAGCTCGAATTGTCCTGGAAGACAAACCATTATTAGAAGAGTCATCACTTTGTATATTAGTTTATATTGAAATGTTTCTCAGTCTGAGGCTTAATTACTAAATGACTCGTGAACAAGGAGAGTTAGAAAACAGGAGTTGTCACTGCCGAGTGTGAATCTGTGCACTGGCCGACAGGCCAAAATCAAAAGGGTATGTGAACTGTTGATCAGGGTCATTTGGATGTTTTGGGTTGTCAATATGATGTAAAAAGAGAAAACACAGTAGGTTGACCATAAATGGCTTCACCCAACCACTAACCATGAGTGGAGGAAAAGTTTTGGTGTTATCATTCATATTCTCTAAAAAAAAGCTGTGGATATATAGTATACTAGCTGAAGAGCCCGGCACTGCTCAGGCATAGTAACTAACTGTGGTTAGTTATAACAAATTATAATTATCCTCCATCCCATAGTCCCGTGCCCATATACCCATCATACATATCCTCCATCCCATAGTCCTGTGCCCATATACCCATCATACATATCCTCCATCCCATAGTCCTGTGCCCATATACCCATCATACATATCCTACATCCCATAGTCCCGTGCCCATATACCCATCATACATATCCACCATCCCATAGTCCCGTGCCCATATACCCATCACACATCCTCCATCCCATAGTCCAGTGCCCATATACCCATCATACATATCCTACATCCCATAGTCCCGTGCCCATATACCCATCATACATATCCTACATCCCATAGTCCCGTGCCCATATACCCATCATACATATCCACCATCCCATAGTCCCGTGCCCATATACCCATCACACATCCTCCATCCCATAGTCCAGTGCCCATATACCCATCATACATATCCACCATCCCATAGTCCCATGCCCATATATCCATCACACATCCTCCATCCCATAGTCCTGTGCCCATATACCCATCATACATATCCTACATCCCATAGTCCAGTGCCCATATACCCATCATACATATCCTACATCCCATAGTCCCGTGCCCATATACCCATCATACATATCCACCATCCCATAGTCCCGTGCCCATATACCCATCACACATCCTCCATCCCATAGTCCAGTGCCCATATACCCATCATACATATCCACCATCCCATAGTCCCATGCCCATATATCCATCACACATCCTCCATCCCATAGTCCAGTGCCCATATACCCATCATACATATCCACCATCCCATAGTCCCATGCCCATATATCCATCACACATCCTCCATCCCATAGTCCTGTGCCCATATACCCATCATACATATCCTACATCCCATAGTCCCGTGCCCATATACCCATCATACATATCCGCCATCCCATAGTCCCATGCCCATATACCCATCACACATCCTCCATCCCATAGTCCCGTGCCCATATACCCATCACACATCCTTGATCCCATAGTCCCATGCCCATATACCCATCATACATATCCTCCATACCATTTTCATATACCCATCACACATCCTCCATCCCATAGTCCCGTGCCCATATACCCATCACACATCCTTGATCCCATAGTCCCATGCCCATATACCCATCATACATCCTCCATCCCATAGTCCCATGCCCATATACCCATCACACATCCTCCACCCCATAGTCCCGTGCCCATATACCCATTATACATATCCTCCATCCCATAGTCCCATGCCCATATACCCATCACACATCCTCCATCCCATAGTCCCATGCCCATATACCCATCACACATCCTTGATCCCATAGTCCCATGCCCATATACCCATCATACATCCTCCATCCCATAGTCCCATGCCCATATACCCATCACACATCCTCCATCCCATAGTCCCATGCCCATATACCCATCACACATCCTCCATCCCATAGTCCCATGCCCATATACCCATCACACATCCTCCATCCCATAGTCCCATGCCCATATACCCATCATACATCCTCCATCCCATAGTCCCATGCCCATATACCCATCATACATCCTCCATCCCATAGTCCCATGCCCATATACCCATCACACATCCTCCATCCCATAGTCCCATATACCCATCACACATCCTCCATCCCACAGTCCCATGCCCATATACCCATTATACATATCCTCCATCCCATAGTCCCATGCCCATATACCCATCACACATCCTCCATCCCATAGTCCCGTGCCCATATACCCATCACACATCCTCCATCCCATAGTCCCATGCCCATATACCCATCATACATCCTCCATCCCATAGTCCCATGCCCATATACGCTTCACACATCCTCCATTCCATAGTCAACCATTATGACATCATAATGAGCGGCGGGGCTTGCAACCTATGATGACATCAGCGTCGCCATGGCAACCATTGTGACATCATAATGAGGGGCGGGGCTTCATATGCACACACTGTTTCCCCAGTATGCAAATAGGGGCATTATGACATCATAATGAGGGGCGGGGCTTGACGCGCACACACTTTTTCCCCAGTATGTAGATAGGGGCAAAATTATTTGGTGAATTGGAACGCGCGCGGTTAAAATTTCGCCTCACAACATAGCCTAGGACGCTCTCGGGGTCCAGACGTGCGACTGTGCCAAATTTTGTGGCTGTAGCTGCGACGGTGCGGATGCCTATCCCGGACATACACACACACTTTGAGCTTTATATATTAGATACAGAGCGTGTGACTACAGAGAGGAACTGTGGATATATAGTATATACAGAGCGTGTGACTACAGAGAGGAGCTGTGGGTATATAGTATATACAGAGCGTGTGACTACAGAGGGGAGCTGTGGATATACAGTATATACAGAGCGTGTGACTACAGAGAGGAACTGTGGATATATAGTATATACAGAGCGTGAGACTACAGAGAGGAGCTGTGGGTATATAGTATATACAGAGCATGACTACAGAGAGGAGCTGTGGGTATATAGTATATACAGAGCGTGTGACTACAGAGAGGAGCTGTGGGTATATAGTATACACAGAGCGTGTGACTACAGAGAGGAACTGTGGATATACAGTATATACAGAGCGTGTGACTACAGAGAGGAGCTGTGGGTATATAGTATATACAGAGCATGACTACAGAGAGGAGCTGTGGGTATATAGTATATACAGAGCGTGTGACAACAGAGGGGAGCTGTGGATATATAGTAAATACAGAGCGTGTGACTACAGAGGGGAGCTGTGGATATATAGTATATACAGAGCGTGTGACTACAGAGGGGAGCTGTGGGTATATAGTATATACAGAGCGTGTGACTACAGAGGGGAGCTGTGGATATATAGTAAATACAGAGCGTGTGACTACAGAGGGGAGCTGTGGGTATATAGTATATACAGAGCGTGTGACTACAGAGGGGAGCTGTGGATATATAGTAAATACAGAGCGTGTGACTACAGAGAGGAGCTGTGGGTATATAGTATATACAGAGCGTGTGACTACAGAGGTGAGCTCTGGATATATAGTAAATACAGAGCGTGTGACTACAGAGAGGAGCTGTGGATATATAGTATATACAGAGCGTGTGACTACAGAGGGGAGCTGTGGATATATAGTAAATACAGAGCGTGTGACTACAGAGGGGAGCTGTGGATATATAGTAAATACAGAGCGTGTGACTACAGAGGGGAGCTGTGGATATATAGTAAATACAGAGCGTGTGACTACAGAGGGGAGCTGTGGGTATATAGTATATACAGAGCGTGTGACTACAGAGGTGAGCTCTGGATATATAGTAAATACAGAGCGTGTGACTACAGAGGGGAGCTGTGGATATATAGTAAATACAGAGCGTGTGACTACAGAGAGGAGCTGTGGGTATATAGTATATACAGAGCGTGTGACTACAGAGAGGAGCTGTGGATATATAGTATATACAGAGCGTGTGACTACAGAGGGGAGCTGTGGGTATATAGTATATACAGAGCGTGTGACTCCAGATTGGAGCTGTGGATATATAGTAAATACAGAGCGTGTGACTACAGAGAGGAGCTGTGGATATATAGTATATACAGAGCGTGTGACTACAGAGAGGAACTGTGGATATATAGTATATACAGAGCGTGTGACTACAGAGAGGAGCTGTGGATATATAGTATATACAGAGCGTGTGACTACAGAGGGGAGCTGTGGATATATATATACACTGTGTTCCAAATTATTATGCAAAAAATATTTCCTCCTATTTTCTGTAAATTACCTCTATGAATTGTCGTCATTGTTATTTTCCCGTCATCTAATATTCTAGTATAATTGCAATGTTTTTGAACAATCTGCCTATGAAAACAGTATATTTTTAAAAAGAAAACACTCACAATGCATGTTCCACATTATTATGCTCAGCAGAGTTTTCAACCTTTTTATTTTTTATTTTGAAGAAAACAATGGTGAGTTGTGAAGTGATAATCATTATCAGCTTATTACAAAATGATATCAAAGTTTTCAAGTCAAAACTTTCTTCTGGGTGATGTTACATTTGCACATAGGACCCTTGTTGGAAAGAAGCTTCTGAACTCTCTCGTCCATTGGATTTGTCAGTTTTTGGACGGTTTGTGCTTCAGTTGTTTTGCCTGTGGACAGAATCCCCTCCCAGAGCTGTTGCTTAGATGTGAGCTGCCTCCCGCCATCATAGACGCTCCTTGTGATGATGCTCCAGAGGTTCTCAATGGGGTTGAGGTCAGGGGAAGATGGTGGCCACACCATAAGTTTGTCCTCTTTATGCCCATAGCAGCCAGAGATGCAGATGTGTTATTTGCAGCATGAGACGGTGCATTATCAGGCATGACAATGATCTTGCTGTGGAAAGCACGGTTCTTCCTCTTGAACCATGGCAGGAAGTGCTGTTCTAGAAACTCCACATAGATTATGGAGTTCATCTTTACCCCTTCCGGGATCCTAAAGGGGCCGACAATCTCTCTCCCCATGATTCCAGCCCAAAACATTACTCCACCTCCTCCTTGTTGGCGCCTTAGCCGTGTTTTCATGGGGTGTCCATCAACCAGCCATCCTGCACTCCATCCATCTGGACCATCGAGCGTTGCACGGCCCTCATCAGTCTTCATGTCTCGTTTGGCCACTGGCGCCGTCTCTGCTTGTGTGCAGTGGATAGAGGTGGTGGACAGGACGGCTTACGCACAGCTGCAAACCTCTGAAGGACCCTGCATCTTGTTGTTCGGGGGGCGTTGGAGGCACCAGCAGCTTCAAAAACTTGTCTGCTGCTATGACAAGGCATTTTTGCAGCTGCTCTTTTAACCTGACGCAATTGCCTGTTGGAAAGAGTCCTCAATGTTTCCTTATCAGCACGCACACGTGTGTGCCAGGAATCAGCGACAGACTTCTTGATTGTGCGATGATCACGATGAAGTGTCTTGGCAATGTTGATTGTAGTCATGCCTTGACCTAAATACTCCACAATTTGTGGCTTCTCAGCAGCCGACACATCCTTTTTCTTTCCCATTTTGGCAAAAAATGTCGGCTGCTTAATAATGTGGAACAGCCTTCTTCAGTAGTCTTGCCTTTATTTGGACACACCGGCCAAACTAATGTGTACAGGTCTCTGCAATTGCTTTCTGTGATATAAAGAGCCCGGACACACATCACCAGCAATGAGTGTAAATGACAAAAAAACTCTAACCTTATCACTCCGAAACTCTTTGTGCATAATAATTTGGAACACAGTTTATATACAGAGTGTGTGACTACAGAGAGGAGCTGTGTATATCAGTATACATAGAGCGTGTGATTACCGCGCTTGGCTACGCGCTCAGTGATTACCGCGCTTGGCTACGCGCTCAGTGATTACCGCGCTTGGCTACGCGCTCAGTGATTACCGCGCTTGGCTACGCGCTCAGTGATTACCGCGCTTGGCTACGCGCTCAGTGATTACCGCGCTTGGCTACGCGCTCAGTGATTACCGCGCTTGGCTACGCGCTCAGTGATTACCGCGCTTGGCTACGCGCTCAGTGATTACCGCGCTTGGCTACGCGCTCAGTGATTACCGCGCTTGGCTATGTGCTCAGTGATTCCTGCGCTTGGCTACGCGCTCAGTGATTACCGTGCTTGGCTACGCGCTCTATCTTCATCTCTGTGCCTTTGGGGTGCATCATGCTCTTCAGCTCCATCACTACGGTGTAGGTCACCCCCTTCAAGTCGATCTTCACACTTTGAGTTTTTGAGTTTAGGGCCTTCTCCAGCTCCAGATTTGTCATTTGGTCGAATGCACAAGTGTTTTGTCCGTCGTGATACCTCCATTCCACCAGGTTGCTGCAGAGCTCGGCCTCCCGCTCTTTGGTCTTCTTCTCCCGCACCTTATTGATCATGTGTTGGATCTTGTTGGTCATTTCCAGGACGTCTCGGGTCAGACCGCTTATTTTAACCTTGGATCCAGGAGATTGGAAAGAGACAAAGACTCCGAGCCTCCTTTGGTCCTGGCACAAGGTGTGGTGGTCCTGCTCATCAAACTCCAGGATCCAATCATCGCTGATCAGGTTCTGGTCCTGCTCCTTCAGGATGAGGTTCTGGAGCCAGGACCGGGTGTCGCTCACGGCTTTCTTGGTCTCTGCGCACAGGTGTAATATCGCCGGCTCAATGTTCTCACATAACTCGAACACTCTTGGTTCCTTCTCCTCCTCGTCACGTCTTGATGTGAAGAAACTGAGGAGAGCTGCGTCACAGAAAAGTTATAATGTCAGCGTCTAATATCACCACATGAAAAACTGCAGAATTTATAAGATCTCTGCTTGCTCTGTGCTAGGAAAATGCCAAAGGGGCTTCTAACCCTTCATTCCTCAAATAGGAGGGAAGTCAGAACCTCATCAATAATATGGACCTGTCCCATTAATGTGCCAGAACACCAGGAAAACTCCCACTAAACCTTGTCATGTAGGCGGAGAGCAAGCACTGCTTTTCACGCACCATGATGAAGGGTTTTCTACTTCTTACCCCGGCCCTTTAACCTGCTATGGTGCTGAGTGGAGGACTCACTGCTGGTGAACCTGGAGAACATGGACGTGGCCTTGGGCAGGTCGCCTCCCTCCTTCTTCTTCATGCTCGTGTAGAAGTCGTTCAGCATGTGCTGCTGGAATATCACCACCTTCACTGTCTGGAGACTCGGGGCCGAGCTGCACTTGGCAAATTCTGTGACCACTTCTAGGATGATATCGGCCACCAAAGCTGCAGACACGTTGCCCAAACCTGAGGCACAAAAAGAAAAATGAGCGCAATCAATGGGGCCGACGTATTGTTAGAGGATAGAAGAAAGTGCGGGAACAATGACTGATGAATCTTATGACCTGATCGGTCCAGTGGCTTCATCATAGAAATAACTGCAGGAAGAGCAGGGACCGGACTACAGAGATCAGGGGAAGGGGCTCCAGACCCCGTCAGATTGTAACATCGAAAAGAATGATTGCCTGGAGAAGAACAAGAGGCGCTGCCATGATCTCGTGTCTGCCAGCAGTAAAGCCCGAGAACACTCATGTGCGGGGGCTTCTCATCCATGGAGGGGGTCACTCACAATGTGCGGGGGCTTCTCATCCATGGAGGGGGTCACTCACAATGTGCGGGGGCTTCTCATCCATGGAGGGGGTCACTCACTATGTGCGGGGGCTTCTCATCCATGGAGGGGGATCACTCACTATGTGCGGGGGCTTCTCATCCATGGAGGGGATCACTCACAATGTGCGGGGGCTTCTCATCCATGGAGGGGGTCACTCACAATGTGCAGGGGCTTCTCCTCCATGGAGGGGATCACTCACAATGTGCGGGGGCTTCTCATCCATGGAGGGGATCACTCACAATGTGCGGGGGCTTCTCATCCATGGAGGGGATCACTCACAATGTGCGGGGGCTTCTCCTCCATGGAGGGGGTCACTCACAATGTGCGGGGGCTTCTCCTCCATGGAGGGGGTCACTCACAATGTGTGGGGGCTTCTCCTCCATGGAGGGGGTCACTCACAATGTGCGGGGGCTTCTCATCCATGGAGGGGATCACTCACAATGTGCGGGGGCTTCTCATCCATGGAGGGAATCACTCACAATGTGCGGGGGCTTCTCATCCATGGAGGGGATCACTCACAATGTGCGGGGGCTTCTCGTCCATGGAGGGGGTCACTCACAATGTGCGGGGGCTTCTCATCCATGGAGGGGGTCACTCACAATGTGCGGGGGCTTCTCATCCATGGAGGGGATCACTCACAATGTGCGGGGGCTTCTCATCCATGGAGGGGGATCACTCACAATGTGCGGGGGCTTCTCATCCATGGAAGGGATCACTCACAATGTGCGGGGGCTTCTCGTCCATGGAGGGGGTCACTCACAATGTGCGGGGGCTTCTCATCCATGGAGGGGATCACTCACAATGTGCGGGGGCTTCTCATCCATGGAGGGGGTCACTCACAATGTGCGGGGGCTTCTCATCCATGGAGGGGGATCACTCACAATGTGCGGGGGCTTCTCATCCATGGAGGGGATCACTCACAATGTGCGGGGGCTTCTCATCCATGGAGGGGCTCATCACAATGTGCGGGGCTTCTCATCCATGGAGGGGCTCATCACAATGTGTGGGGGCTTCTCATTCATCCATGGAGGGGATCACTCACAATGTGTGGGGGCTTCTCATCCATGGAGGGGGATCACTCACAATGTGCGGGGGCTTCTCATCCATGGAGGGGGATCACTCACAATGTGCGGGGGCTTCTCATCCATGGAGGGGCTCATCACAATGTGCGGGGCTTCTCATCCATGGAGGGGCTCATCACAATGTGTGGGGGCTTCTCATTCATCCATGGAGGGGATCACTCACAATGTGTGGGGGCTTCTCATCCATGGAGGGGGATCACTCACAATGTGCGGGGGCTTCTCATCCATGGAGGGGCTCATCACAATGTGCGGGGCTTCTCATCCATGGAGGGGCTCATCACAATGTGTGGGGGCTTCTCATTCATCCATGGAGGGGATCACTCACAATGTGTGGGGGCTTCTCATCCATGGAGGGGGATCACTCACAATGTGCGGGGGCTTCTCATCCATGGAGGGGCTCATCACAATGTGCGGGGCTTCTCATCCATGGAGGGGGTCACTCACAATGTGTGGGGGCTTCTCATCCATGGAGGGGGTCACTCACAATGTGTGGGGGCTTCTCATCCATGGAGGGGGATCACTCACAATGTGCGGGTGCTTCTCATCCATGGAGGGGGATCACTCACAATGTGCGGGGGCTTCTCATCCATGGAGGGGGATCACTCACAATGTGTGGGGGCTTCTCATCCATGGAGGGGCTCATCACAATGTGCGGGGCTTCTCATCCATGGAGGGGCTCATCACAATGTGTGGGGGCTTCTCATTCATCCATGGAGGGGATCACTCACAATGTGTGGGGGCTTCTCATCCATGGAGGGGGATCACTCACAATGTGTGGGGGCTTCTCATCCATGGAGGGGGATCACTCACAATGTGCGGGGGCTTCTCATCCATGGAGGGGCTCATCACAATGTGCGGGGCTTCTCATCCATGGAGGGGCTCATCACAATGTGTGGGGGCTTCTCATTCATCCATGGAGGGGATCACTCACAATGTGTGGGGGCTTCTCATTCATCCATGGAGGGGATCACTCACAATGTGCGGGGGCTTCTCATCCCGGGAATCTGTCATGCAATAGAGCACTTTCCTCCTGCAGGGTAAGATGTCGCTGCCTTGTGATGATGGACTGACATATCCTCCCTTCTGCCGCTCACTCCAGTCATTGGGGCGGTGCAGGGAGCGGACAGGTCACCAGTCAGTACACCGGGACCACGGTGGTAATTACCCCGGCACTTTGACACCCGTGATTACCGCCGTGATCTCGGTGTGGCAGCCGGTGACCGTACCCACGCCGCCCCGTTGCCTGCAGGGAGGATAAACACATTTTCTAGCTGCTTCGTTACGTGAGACATTGGACTGTTTCCTGGAGACAGTGAAGGGTCCGGTGATCGTTTCTTGCCTCGGGTGACATAACGTTTCCCTGCAGGGCGTCCGTCTTTAGGAATGTGATGGGCGACAGTGATAAATGCCGTGCTTGGCCCTCACACGTTATTTGTTATTTAGCTAAATCTCCCCCAAGAGGACAACAATCACAGCAATAAGAAGACGGACATGATGGAGGTCAGACCTGTCCCTATGGCCGGGAACGCCACTGATGAGGCCCCCAGGTTCCCGCATTCCCGGAGAGACTCCGACACAAAGCCTCGGAGTCCTTCCGCTGAATTTCTGCCGATGACATGAAGGATCTGTCTACAGAGGAGATCTCCGCCCCGAGTGGTGATGTGGTTGCTCTTCTTGTTCTGGGATCCTGCGGATACAATCATTTCTGATGAGAGATGTGATGTAACAACCACGGATCATCCTCGGCTCAGAGCAATGACAGCGACATGGAAATCTCACATCAGAGCCAGGAGTAAAAGCTTTCCTGACAAATTGTGTAATTTGTTACCAGCAGTGACTGAAACCAAAATCATCAACTATGATGGATGGATCCCAGATCCCGCCCCTGGGGATCTCACCGGCCACCGAGAAGCAGTCAGGGCACCGCTGCTATCACATGGAGGTTTGTGTGACCCTCCGAGGATACTGTATGTCTCCCCAGACCATCACAGACTACCACCGGGCCGGGCACATCGCGGGGTCTTCAGACTCTTACTTGTGTCAAGTGTGAACCTTCTCCCATCCACGAGGAGCTCGTGGCAGTAGTGGTGGACATGACAACTCTGGGGCCTATGGTGAATGCTAATCTAGCTGCACGGTGCTGGGCTGTGAGCACTGGATCCATTATAGGACGTCAGGCCCTTGCGTCTCCATCATGGAGTCTGATTCTGGCAGTTTGGGCACCAGTAGCTGCTCGAGGTCATTTTATAGGGCTGTGGCCATGCTCATCCTGTTCCTCCTCCCAGAAGGAGCAGAGACCGGTCCTGCTGCTGTGATGATGCCTGTCCTTTGGCCTCATCCGACTAACAGACCCACTTGGCTCCTCTCGTCTATGGCCACCCCCGGCTCTCTGTGTGTTAAGGCCCCACTTGGCTCCTCTCGTCTATGGCCACCCCCGGCTCTCTGTGTGTTAAGGCCCCACTTGGCTCCTCTCGTCTATGGCCACCCCCGGCTCTCTGTGTGTTAAGGCCCCACTTGGCTCTTCTCGTCTATGGCCACCCCCGGCTCTGTGTATTAAGGCCCCACTTGGCTCTTCGCGTCTATGGCCACCCCCGGCTAAGGCCCCGCTTGGGACTTGGCCGACATTACGGAGCTGCGATTACACCACGGATCTGACACCACCCCCCTCAGTATCCTAATCATTGTGTACGTTCTTCAGCTTCCGGCAGACAGATCTCTGCTTGCTGGTATTGAATGAGATCTGCTTCATTCTGAAACTGCAGAAAATGGCGCTGCAATAAGTGATCTGAAGACAAGAATGGCGTCTTACCAAGCAGAGCACATTCATCCTGCACACCGGGCCCTGCTGCCTCCAGGATACACTTAGAGACACCTATAAAAAAGAGGATAATGTCTGTAAAGCGCTGCGGAATAAGAAGCCGAAGCCGCTACATAGATAAAACACACAGACCGTTTATGAGCACGGCGTACTCCAGAAAGTCCTGTGATCAGACACCGTCCATTCCCCACTCACTATCATGTGGCTCCAATCGGCCCCCGCTCACTGTGACACGTTCCTCGCCCCAGTGTGCTGCATTCCCCATCCCGCCCCCGCTAATTGTGACGCATTCCCCGTCCCTCACCTGCTCAGTGTGATGCGTTTCCCCATCCTGCCCCCCGCTCACTGTGACACGTTCCCCGCCCCAATCAGTGTGCTGCGCTGCCCATCCCGCCCCCGCTAAGTGTGACGCATTCCCCGTCCCTCCCCTGCTCAGTGTGATGCGTTCCCCGTCCCTCCCCTGCTCAGTGTGATGCGTTTCCCCATCCTGCCCCCCGCTCACTGTGACACGTTCCCCGCCCCAATCAGTGTGCTGCGCTGCCCATCCCGCCCCCGCTAAGTGTGACGCATTCCCCGTCCCTCCCCTGCTCAGTGTGATGCGTTCCCCGTCCCTCCCCTGCTCAGTGTGATGCGTTCCCCGTCCCTCCCCTGCTCAGTGTGATGCGTTCCCCGTCCCTCCCCTGCTCAGTGTGATGCGTTCTCCGTCCCTTCCCTGCTCAGTGTGATGCGTTCCCCGTCCCAGTGTGATGCGTTCCCCATCCCGCCCCCGCTAAGTGTGATGCGTTCCCTGTCCCTCCCCTGCTCAGTGTGATGCGTTCCCCATCCCGCCCTCGCTCAGTGTGATGCGTTCCCCATCCCGCCCTCGCTCAGTGTGGCGCATTCCCCGTCCCTCCCATGCTCAGTGTGATGCGTTTCCCCGTCCCGCCCCTGCTCAGTGTGATGCGTTCCCCGTCCCTTCCCCCCCGCTCAGTGTGATGCGTTTCCCCGTCCCTCCCCCGCTCAGTGTGATGCGTTCTCCGTCCCTCCCCCGCTCAGTGTGATGCGTTCTCCGTCCCTCCCCCGCTCAGTGTGATGCGTTCCCCGTCCCTTCCCCCCCAGTCAGTGTGATGCGTTTCCCCATCCCTCCCCCGCTCAGTGTGATGCGTTCTCCCTCCCTCCCCCCGCTCAGTGTGATGCGTTTCCCCATCCCTCCCCCGCTCAGTGTGATGCGTTCTCCGTCCCTCCCCCGCTCAGTGTGATGCGTTCCCCGTCCCTTCCCCCCCGCTCAGTGTGATGCATTTTCCCAGCCCCTGCTTGCGTTTGGTTGCTTATTCTGGTTTGGGCTGAGGTTACCCCATGTTCCCCCGGCACTTGTACTGGAGTCGGGCGTTAAATACCTGATCTGAGGTTGAAGGTATTATCTGTGGAGTTGACAATGATGTCCGTGTCCTCCTTGGTGATATCTCCCGTCTTCACCTGATAAGTGATGGATCCAACTTTCATCTCATGAACTCCCAGAGTCGGTGTCTTCACTGCGCCATAGAAAACTGCAGAGAATGGAGGGCACAACATAAGATGGAGGAGGCAGCAGATTTATACAAGACCTGCAAGACGCCCACTGGGAAATGCTAGACCATAACGGTGCCCTCCACGTTCCATCATCCCCCCACACAGCGACACCGATATCGGCAGATGACGACCTCGATGAGCCGCACGGGGCCCGTGGTGCATAGACCTCAATGAGCCGCACGGGGCCCGTGGTGCATAGACCTCGATGAGCCGCACGTGACCCGTGGTGCATAGACCTCGATGAGCCGCACGGGGCCCGTGGTGCATAGACCTCGATGAGCCGCACGGGGCCCGTGGTGCATAGACCTCGATGAGCCGCACGGGGCCCGTGGTGCATAGACCTCGATGAGCCGCACGGGACCCGTGGTGCATAGACCTCGATGAGCCGCACGGGGCCCGTGGTGCATAGACCTCGATGAGCCGCACGGGGCCCGTGGTGCATAGACCTCGATGAGCCGCACGGGGCCCGTGGTGCATAGACCTCGATGAGCCGCACGGGGCCCGTGGTGCATAGACCTCGATGAGCCGCACGGGGCCCGTGGTGCATAGACCTCGATGAGCCGCACGGGGCCCGTGGTGCATAGACCTCGATGAGCCGCACGGGGCCCGTGGTGCATAGACCTCGATGAGCCGCACGGGGCCCGTGGTGCATAGACCTCGATGAGCCGCACGGGGCCCGTGGTGCATAGACCTCGATGAGCCGCACGGGGCCCGTGGTGCATAGACCTCGATGAGCCGCACGGGGCCCGTGGTGCATAGACCTCGATGAGCCGCACGGGGCCCGTGGTGCATAGACCTCAATGAGCCGCACGGGGCCCATGGTGCATAGACCTCGATGAGCCGCACGGGGCCCGTGG
The DNA here is from genome assembly GCF_039654945.1 of Dendrobates tinctorius. Lineage (NCBI taxonomy): Eukaryota > Metazoa > Chordata > Amphibia > Anura > Dendrobatidae > Dendrobates > Dendrobates tinctorius. Next base: position 2,148,489 of record NW_027361849.1, on the reverse strand, counting down.
TGCATAGACCTCGATGAGCCGCACGGGGCCCGTGGTGCATAGACCTAGATGAGCCGCACGGGGCCCATGGTGCATAGACCTAGATGAGCTGCACAGGGCCCCATACGAACATAGACCCCCCGGATGCAGCCTGGAGCCTCTCACCTGGGTCGGAGCTTGCTGGGGGCTTCTGCTTGGCTTCGGCGTCCGGCCTGGGCACCGGGCCGCTCTTTGTCGGAGAGTTGATCTTTCTTGCACTCAGTTCTTTGTTAAATTCCTGCATGTAATAATGAGATCTGCTCATATAACGGGAGCGTGACACAACGTACAGAAGAGATGTGATTGACTGCAGTGGTCAGGTGACTTCAACAGTGTGTCAGTCATTTGTTTTTTTCAGATAACACGTTACACCTGACCGCTGCAGCCAATCGCTTACCACGGTGGCCCTGCGGCTGGTGTAGCGGTGACTTCTCCTGTTCCCGAGCGGCCTGCTCCGGGTCCAGGCGAGTGCCGGTAAATGATCATCACTTAGTTCTTTATTTTTGACATCTCCATTTTTGCCAGAACAACCCTTGATTTTACATTTTACAATAAAATTTGTCCTGACACTTTTACCTTAATGGTTTCCTGGTCGTTTGGATGCAGCATGAAGGTCACTTGCTGGAGGGACAGAGTTTTGGACGCGGAGCTGAAGGTGAGAACTTCATCAAACAGGAAAGTCGCCACGCTGCTTTTAGGAAATCCCAGAATTCCCGTCCCAATGGCTGGAAACGTGATGGACCTCAGCCGTCGCTGCTCCGCCGTGTCCAGACAGCTCCGGATGGCCTTCCTGAAAATCTTAAGATGGAGACAATGAATAATAAGGTTATTATTATACTGAGAGCAGGAGAAGACTTCCCTCCATTGAGATTTACTACATGTTATCGGCGCCTGGTGAGCGGAGGCCAAGTGTGAGCACGGCGGGGGCTCGGTGAGGAGACAGCGCAGCACGGCGGGGGCTCGGTGAGGAGACAGCGCAGCACGGCGGGGGCTCGGTGAGGAGACAGCGCAGCACGGCGGGGGCTCGGTGAGGAGACAGCGCAGCACGGCGGGGGCTCGGTGAGGAGACAGCGGTGCACGGCGGGGGCTCGGTGAGGAGACAGCGGAGCACGGCGGGGGCTCGGTGAGGAGACAGCGGAGCACGGCGGGGGCTCGGTGAGGAGACAGCGGAGCACGGCGGGGGCTCGGTGAGGAGACAGCGGAGCACGGCGGGGGCTCGGTGAGGAGACAGCGGAGCACGGCGGGGGCTCGGTGAGGAGACAGCGGAGCACGGCGGGGGCTCGGTGAGGAGACAGCGGAGCACGGCGGGGGCTCGGTGAGGAGACAGCGGAGCACGGCGGGGGCTCGGTGAGGAGACAGCGGAGCACGGCGGGGGCTCGGTGAGGAGACAGCGGAGCACGGCGGGGGCTCGGTGAGGAGACAGCGGAGCACGGCGGGGGCTCGGTGAGGAGACAGCGGAGCACGGCGGGGGCTCGGTGAGGATACAGCGGGGGCTCGGTGAGGATACAGTGGAGCATGGCGGGGGATCGGTGATGGTACAGTGGAGCACGGCTGGGGTTCGGTGAGGATACAGTGGGGGCTCGGTGAGGATACAACAGAGCATGGCGGGGGCTCGGTGAAGATACAGCGGGGGCTCGGTGAGGATACGGCGGGGGCTCGGTGAGGATACAGTGGAGCATGGCGGGGGATCGGTGATGGTACAGCGGAGCCTCGGTGAGGATCCTGGATTACCCATGAGGACTGGGGTCAGACTCCTCAGGACCACGACCAGCAGCCGGTGTCTGGTGACGCATCACGTCTGCAGCAGGTTATAACAGCCGGAGTGGCTTTGCTGAGCACTAAGCTGGTCATGAAGGGGGAATAATCCGGAGGCTGCGGAGTTGGGGGCATTATGTGGGGAATCTGGAGAAACCTCCGGTTATTGGTTCTTCGGATATTTCCATTGTTCTCAGGTCATTGATTTATTGCAAACAGCAGAAAGACGGGAAATTCTACGAGTGATCAGAATTTACAATGGGGAGTGGTTGTACTGAATACGGGGAGGGGGTGACAGTGACTGCACGCTCCGTCCGTACATATTACTTCCAGACCTTTTACCTTTTCGGCTGAACCTTTCCCTTGATCCCATTTTGGAAGGACGACATGAATGACGATGGTACAGGACAGACTGCAGCCCGGAGTCACAAACGTGGCGCCATCGTCCACCTTGGATCCAGCGGCTTCTGTCGTTAGGAACACTTGTAGTTGTGCTCCTGCCTTTTCGGACAGCGCTCGGGACGCTCCTCCGCTGTCCAGATGAAGGTCTTTCCCCACACTGTTCACAATCACATCTGTCTGATCACACGGAGACACAGACCACAAGCGTCATTACAGGGGGCTCAACCAGAGCGCAGACACAAGGAGTTAACATCACGGCTCCATGCAGCACAGACATGGACTGGTAATGCTCCTCTCCTCCTCCGGGGGAGCTGCAGGAGAACGGAGCAGTGATTGCCAGGTATTCCTCTGATTGCTGCAGGTTGCTGGGGGTCTCAGGGCTGGAGCGCAGATTTCTTTTCTTACTACTGTTACATGTGTGAAATATTTGATGGTACGGAGAGATCACGTGCGCCAGGTCCGAGGGGCCAGACCGCGATTGTTTTATTCCTGCTGCTGCATCTGCTTCTTTGGTTGGTGTTTACTAAGTGGGTGTGTCTCACAGCACTCTGAGGGCGGGGTCATTACACTGCTCTGGATTTGTACCCCGTAAGCCACACCCCCTTGGCAAAGATCATGAAAATTAGCTACATAAAACAAAAGTCTCCCGTCCCTGAACTTAATGTGCAGTGATCAATTTCATTCATGTAAGCGACTAATGGAGCAGCCGCAGCGGTGCTCAGCCATAACTCCATTAGTGGCGGCTTGGGGTCTATACGGAGACACGGATGTGGGTGGCCCGTTACACGCGTCACTTTCCCGGGTGTCCACGCCACACACACCATACTACACCCAGAAATAATACTTAGAAGACAGAAAGGCAGTGGACATGTACATCACTCCCGGGTGGAAGATTAAAGAAACAGGGAGCACTGCTTAACAAATATGTGTATATAGAAAAAAAAAGACCTCGATAAAATCACGTAAAAAAGACAAAACACATCACTATAAGTGCCATGGAACAACAGTACGTCAAAATACAATACCACACAGAAAAGGTATAATATATATATATATATATATATATATATATATGGGGGAAACCAGTCCCTAGAAACTAGCAGTGTATGTAAACCGTCTCCTGATGCATCAGTATACTGCCGACCTGGGCGTCCCCCGAGGGCTGTGAGGAGAGGAACCTCGTACAAAGCGTCAGAAGCCTATGTGCTATGGGAAAGAAAATGTATGTTTGGAAAGATGTCCCTAAAGCAACGGGAGGTCTCCCTACAGTGCAGACAAAAGTAACCTGCAATAGAGATACCGCCAGTAGAGAAATGAAGGCTCAAATAGCCAGCAAGTCCCCAGAGCAATGTCAGAGCATCAGGGACGTCAGGACAAAAGGAGCAACGATCCCGGGACAAAAGTGATGTGGGGAGCCCCACGCGTATCGCCAATAGCCACAGCTTCGTCAGGGGGAGCTGAGGCTAGCAGCGATACGCGTGGGGCTCCCCACATCACTTTTGTCCCGGGACCGTTGCTTTAGGGACATCTTTCCAAACATACATTTTCTTTCCCATAGCACATAGGCTTCTGACGCTTTATACAGGGTTCCTCTCCTCACAGCCCGCTGAGGACGCCCAGGTCGGCAGTATACTCATGCATTAGGAGACTGTTTACATACACTGCTAGTTTCTAGGGACTGTTTTGGCCACAACTGTACATGTGGGAAAAGTATTGACACCCCTGCAATTCTGTCAGATAATACTCAGTTTCTTCCTGAAAATGATTGCAAACACAAATTCTTTATTATCTTCATTTAATTTGTCTTAAATGAAAAAAAACACAAAAAGAATTGTCCTAAAGCCAAATTGGATATAATTCCACACCAAACATAAAAAAGAGGGTGGACAAAAGTATTGGCACTGTGCGAAAAATCATGTGATGCTTCTCTAATTTGTGTAAGTAACAGCACCTGTAACTTACCTGTGGCACCTAACAGGTGTTGGCAATAACTAAATCACACTTGCAGCCAGTTGACATGGATTAAAGTTGACTCCACCTCTGTCCTGTGTCCTTGTGTGTACCACATTGAGCATGGAGAAAAGAAAGAAGACCAAAGAACTGTCTGAGGACTTGAGAAACCAAATTGTGAGGAAGCATGAGCAATCTCAAGGCTACAAGTCCATCTCCAAAGACCTGAATGTTCCTGTGTCTACCGTGCGCAGTGTCATCAAGAAGTGTAAAGCCCATGGCACTGTGGCTAACCTCCCTAGATGTGGACGGAAAAGAAAAATTGACGAGATTTCAACGCAAGATTGTGCGGATGTTGGATAAAGAACCTCCACTAACATCCAAACAAGTTCAAGCTGCCCTGCAGTCCGAGGGTACAACAGTGTCAACCCGTACTATCCGTCAGCGTCTGAATGAAAAGGGACTGTATGGTAGGAGACCCAGGAAGACCCCACTTCTTACCCCGAGACATAAAAAAGCCAGGCTGGAGTTTGCCAAAACTTACCTGAAAAAGCCTAAAACGTTTTGGAAGAATGTTCTCTGGTCAGATGAGACAAAAGTAGAGCTTTTTGGGCAAAGGCATCAACATAGAGTTTACAGGAGAAAAAAAGAGGCATTCAAAGAAAAGAACACAGTCCCTACAGTCAAACATGGCGGAGGTTCCCTGATGTTTTGGGGTTGCTTTGCTGCCTCTGGCACTGGACTGCTTGACCATGTGCATGGCATTATGAAGTCAGAAGACTACCAACAAATTTTGCAGCATAATGTAGGGCCCAGTGTGAGAAAGCTGGGTCTCCCTCAGAGGTCATGGGTCTTCCAGCAGGACAATGACCCAAAACACACTTCAAAAAGCACTAGAAAATGGTTTGAGAGAAAGCACTGGAGACTTCTAAGGTGGCCAGCAATGAGTCCAGACCTGAATCCCATAGAACACCTGTGGAAAGATCTAAAAATGGCAGTTTGGAGAAGGCACCCTTCTAATATCAGGGACCTGGAGCAGTTTGCCAAAGAAGAATGGTCTAAAATTCCAGCAGAGCATTGTAAGAAACTCATTGATGGTTACCGGAAGCGGTTGGTCGCAGTTATTTTGGCTAAAGGTTGTGCAACCAAGTATTAGGCTGAGGGTGCCAATACTTTTGTCTGGCCCATTTTTGGAGTTTTCTGTGAAATGATGAATGTTTTGCTTTTTGCTTCATTCTCTTTTGTGTTTTTTTCATTTAAGACAAATTAAATGAAGATAATAATACCAAAGAATTTGTGTTTGCAATCATTTTCAGGAAGAAACTGAGTATTACCTGACAGAATTGCAGGGGTGTCAATACTTTTGGCCACAACTGTATATACCTTTTTTTTTTATGTGGTATTGTATTTTGACATACTGTTGTTCCATGGCACTTATAGTGATGTGTTTTGTCTTTTTTAAATGATTTTATCGAGGTCTTTTTGTCTACTAATAAAATTTCAATATATCTATACACATATTTGTATGTATATATGTCTACTTTTGGGTGTGCGACTTTATATGCATGGATCTTTTCCTCTTTTTCATTGCATGTACATAACTCCCGGGACATGAGGGAATGAGCAGAACTTACTTTGACATCTTGGAGAAGTCCTTCTTCCACGGTGATGGTGATGCTTAGGTTGCCCATCATCTGGCCTGCCGTGGCCCCGTGCTCTCGCCTCTGTGGTCCTGACTCCTCGGCGCTCTTCACAGAGTATCTTGGCGAGCTCCGATCTCCGAACAGTCTTTTCAGAGACTCGGTGAAGGCTGAGATGGTTTCATCTTTAGTGTCCACCAGATCAATGTTGGTAATGGAGCTGCCTTCACCTTCCACAAACTCTTTGATGGCATCTACAATACTTTGTGCAGATACATCAATAGGAAAACCGAAGATGCCGGAGCTGACCGCCGGAATGGCAATGGACTTATGGCCGTGCTTGGCAGCCAGCAACAGGCTCTTCCTAATCGCCTCCTGTAGACGATCCTGACATCTTTGTGGAGAGGTAGAATTCCATCTTGGCCCCACCGCGTGTATGACCTGCTTACACGGTAGGTTCCCTGCTTCCGTGATCACCGCATCTCCAGGGAACAGACTTCCCTGCTGACGGACAATACGGTCAGAGGCCTCTTGCAGTTTCGGTCCTGCCGCAGTCAGTAACGCCATTGCCAAACCTCCAATGTGTTTCAGATCTTCATTGGCCGCATTAACGACGACATCTGCGATGTGCTGGCACAAGTCTCCCCTGTGCACCGAGAGGGTCGGCCCCTGGGGCAGCTGCACCTGGTACACAGCCGCATTGGGCGCACTCTCATTAGGTAGATCATCCTCTTCCTCGTCTTTCTGTAAGTAGATGACACATTTGTGCTTATTCTTTGCCGTTGTTACATACAGCTCCTCATGAGACAAAAAAAACTTCTTGGCTCCCGGCTTATCAATGTGCAAGGTGTCGTGATGCACAGAGGACAGGAGATTCTGTACAACAGAAGACGCTTCCTCCACATAACTCTTGGTTCCCGACAAGTTTATGTTCCTATGTTTAATTGCAACCGTGACAGTACTCTGCTTGAGACTATCCAACACGTACTTCTTCTCCTCCATGATGAACTTCATGACTGCCATTGACTTTGCCCGGAAATTCAACTGCATTGGAGTATTGTTCTCCACAAATTCATGGATTGCTTTGTAACCAGTGTGTACATTGGTGGACATCCCTGCGAGCACCACATCGTTCTCCGCTCCGAGGGGGAACTCCTGGATCAGGACTGTGCACGTCTCAGAATTGAAGGACTCATGAAGATGTGACTGAAGACTTCTCCACTCCGGACATTCAAGGATCTTCTTGGCCGTAACTGGAATTCGCTGACATATCAGTTCTCGGTTAATTTGCTCCTCTGCGTCCATCATGTCTTTTTTGGAGTGTCCGGTCAGTTGGATCAAGTTTTCTTCCATTTCAATGAGTGCATTTATTTTGTGACGTGCAAAGAGGAGACAAGAAACCTCATCGTTGTCAGCGAACATCAAGAACTGGTGGACGTACGGGTCCAGATGGATGTATTTGGATTTCAGCTGCTGTCTGGCGCCCATTATCTCACATTTGGCTTGGAGAACTTCATCTCGCAGTCCAGTGAGCCTGACGTTGTGTGTAGATGGGTCGTACTCCATCTTTAGCTCTGGGACATCGGCCAGTATCTTGCTCTCTAGACCACTGCTACATATGATATGGTAGAGAGCAGCAGACATGGGTTCTGTCATGGTCATCACTTTACTCCTCCTCTCCACCTTTCTGTTGGTTTCCTCCACCAGTTTCCGGAAGGTCTGCTCGATCTTAATGACGTCCTTCATTGCGCCTGCCAGGAAGATCTTCTCGACTTCAGGGTTGGGTTTGATCAATACCCCATCATAGGCAGCAGTGGAGATCTGATCCTTGAGGTCCTCCCACGCCGATGGGTTAATTTTACAGTCTATGACTTTATATCTTGAGATGAAAAGTGAGAATTTGGCAGAGACCTCCTCTGTCCATGTGCGGACCACCTTCGCCATAGTTCTCAGATGTGATGATAGAGAGTCAGGAAAGCACAATGAGATTTCAGGGTTTGAGCAGGTTGGATCTGGCCATTTGATCTCACACATTTTTTCAGACATGATCTTTTCCATGTTTTGCTTCAATCCTGCTTTGTTCAGTATAAATGCTAGTAGGTAAGGACTAATTTGTATGTGGACCGGCTCTGGTCGTATGACGTGTGGTCTCTGCCTTCCATATAGCGCTATGTCTAAGGTGGGGTAGTATCGGTACACAGAGATCGCCTTTTTGCCAAAGATATGCTCCTTTCCCACCACGACCTTCACAACTGTAACAAAGGAAGACATAACATGGGCATTAGACAGACAGGACGTCCGGGCCTGCCACAGATGTCCACCAAGGCTGTGCCTAAACATTACGCTTTATTATAGAGCGCTGTACACACTGAGCTGACCCGCGGGAATATCCTTTGACCTGTTGACTAAGCAGCGGGAGCCTACACATCGTCTACATGACATCCGCCAGGAGCATGCGGGCTGCACGTCTGGAGAGGTCCGCACAGGGGGATATGGGTGCAAAACAAAGGGCTGATCTGGCAGAACCAAAATGAAATCCAAAGCAGAGAAGAGTAAATAATGGGTCGAGGTGTGGGGGAAGGGGACTCACGCACAGGACTGCTGATATGGTTGGGTGACAGCTGTGGATGGCATGGATGGGGCAGCAGAGCTGCGTCCATGGTTCGTGTAGAGGTAGTAGGTAGCGTGAGATCTTCGGTGGGTTTCAGACATCAGTGACATGAATGTTGATATCTCTGGATCTAATGGCAGTGGTACCGTGGCGGTCTGTAGAGCACGACTGTACACTATGGACTGGGGACATAGGGAAATGCAGCTCCGACCCTGTTGGCGGTATGACCCCGGTGTGAATGGAGACGACTAACCCTCTCCTACATGACACATCAGCGGACCCATCACTTACCTCTGGCATCACAGAAGGTGACGACCGCGGCCTCCTCCTCGGGGATCATCGTTGCCTTATCGACTGGCCCTCCACCGACCTTTGAGCTCTCAAAGTACATGATGAGGTGGTCCTCTTCTGTTTTCGGGGGTAACCCTTCAGCCCGGATGCTTCTGGTCTCCTCTAGAGGCTTCACTGTCAGTTTATGCTGATTTACTCTGTGGTTTCTGCAGAATTTTTGGATGAAACTGAAGATGTCTGGAGAAAATAAAAGGAAAAGAACTGTAAGAGGAAAGTGGTGAATATGCTGAAAACTCTTAAAAGAGAAACTGTTGTGTTAAACGTGAAGTGAACAATCACCAATCTGAGCGAATGTAAGAAACTCTGCAATGTATCTCAGAGAGATCGGCCTCCATCTCCATGAATCAGACGCCTTCTCCCCTCCCCCTCCTGCGTCCACTGTGAGAATACAGCTCCGATCCGGACTGAGACTGCAGGTATGATATTACCTGCTCTGTTATCCTCTGCGGAGGAGTAGAGAAGGAAGAGACAGGGAATCATCCTGCAGAGCTCAGTAACAAGAGCTTTACCCACATCAGAGCCGCACTCAGATCAGAACCGCTCAGCTCTGCTGTACAATGTCCTAGTCTGTGGGCTGAGAAGTGAGAGAATCGTAGGAGCCCCTGTCTGCAGCCGATACGGAAAGAGGAGGAGGAGCTAGAGGCAGATATAGACAGAGGGGAGGAGGTAGAGGCAGATACAGACAGAAGGGAGGAGATAGAGGCAGATACAGGAGGAGGAGTTAAAGGCAGATACAGACAGAGGGGAGGAGCTAGAGGCAGATACAGGAGCAGCTAAAGGTAGATACAGACAGAGGGGAGGCGCTAGAGGCAGATACAGAGGGGAGGAGCTAGAGGCAGAAACAGATAGAGAGGAAGAGCTTGAGACAGATACAGAGGGGAGGAGCTAGAAGCAGATACAGATAGAGGGGGAGGAAGTAGAGGCAGATATAGAGGGGGAGGAGCTAGAGGCAGTTACAAAGAGAGGAGTTAAGGCAAGTACACTGAGTGGAGCTAGAGGCAGATACAGACTGAGGAGGGAGTTAGAAGCAGATGCAGAAGGAGGAGCTAGAGGCAGAGGAGGCGGAGTTATAGGCACAGGCTTTCTGCTGTAAGTTCTTCTGAAACAGCACTTACAGTTCTCCATAGACTTTTATCAGCACTAACTGCCATCTATCTCAATAGCTGGAAAGGCTGTAGTCACTGAAGACACATTTTAGTCATGAACTGAAAATTTTGAAAAATCAGTCCTGGCAGAGAAAGAAGCAGATTCCTCTTACATTATAAAGTCTCGTATTTTCACATGTTCTGATTTATGAAAAAAAGTAAACTGACCCTTTAAGGATTATTATTTGTCAGTGCTCCCTCCTCCAGAGGGCAAGGGCTCCGGCAGACTTCTGTGACACGATACGCCCAGGATTATTCATGGCTATACCCTTGGCTGTCTGGCGATTAACAGAATCATTGTGAGAGCGGAGGAGGAGACACCTTTAGTGCATTGTGCGGACTGTCACGAAAGTGTCTCGTGGGGGTCAACAGGGTATCACTGCTTCGCAGATGCCTAGCACTTGTGACCCCCACTAGTGAGAGTCTAGGTAGTACAAGTAGCCAAGATGAAGACCGATGCCCCCGCCAGAGGGGGGACTATGCGGGGACTAAGCCAACCCTGCGGCTATCCTCCCAGATAAAGGCAGCCTGCAGACTAGAGACATCCATACAGAAGACGGGGACTACCTCCACTGCCACTATCTGATGAATCCGCGACAGTCTTGGAAAGAAGATGACGAATCTTCAGGGATCTCACGTTTCCTACCTGGAATCACGAGGACTATCAGGAGGAGAAGCATTAGGGTACTTTGTACAAGGGTGGGATGAGGGGGCATACGTCCTGGGACCCTCCATAAATAAGCACCGAGGATGAACGTTACATGGCCCCGAGACATTGACCCCATGGATTAATTACAAGTGCTGGACGGGGCCCAGGACTCCCGCTGACCTGGACTCGCTCCGCGTTATACATGGGCACATCTTACAAAGCATCATTTGAATGTTACCGATGTCACAGGTGAAGGTGATGACGGCTGAGTGGATCTCAGGGATTCTCTCCAGGTAAAAGTCAGAGTCGTCATTCCTGTCACTAATATTCTCTACGAGGATGGTCAGCATCTCCGAGGAGCACGAGTCCGGGACGTTCTCGATCAGAACCACATTGGAGAGGAGTTGCTCTCTTGAACTGCTCGGGTCATTTCGTGAGACTTTGGCAACTGTGGAAAAACACATAATAGATGAGTACACCAGCGACATGTGACCGAGCTGTATCCCGTGTACCCCTCATATCAGCCCGGGCCTGCAAGTGGGGTCCAAACTATCCACCAAGAGCCATCACACTGTGCGTTACTGGAGGGAAGAAGGAAAGTCTTGCGAGAGACCAACCCAAGAAGGAGATAATGAACCAACCCAGAACTCCATATCCAAATCAGCCCAGGACTCCCGCGTCTACACCAGCCCAGGACCCCCCCATTTACATCAGCCTGGGAACCCCCCAATCTACATCAGCCCAAGACCCTCCAGCTACATCAAACCAGGACCCCACATCTACATCAGCCTGGGGTCCTACAGCTACATCACCCCGGCACCCACCCATCTACATCAGCCCGGCACCCCCCCATCTAATTCAGCCCGTGACTCCATATTCACAGCAGCCTCGAACCCCCTATCTCCAATCAGTGTTCATTACCTGGACTGTGTGTCGCTTCGTCTTCTCCCGATTTCTGTAAGAAGAGGTCAGAGTGACGATCAGAGCTGATGGTTAATTTCTTCCCTTTCGTTTTTTTCAGCTACAGTAAAGGGTTAATTATTGTGCAGCCAATCGGTTTCCCTGACTATGAGGATTTTTTTGTCCTTTCCTGTAGTGTCCACTGAGGGCCCCGATGGGGATGGACTGTAAGGTGTCTGGCCTGAAGGTGCTTCAGGGTGTACCCAATGAAATCGAGATGAAGCATTAATGCCAATAACACATGAGGGCTGAGCGCCGGAGGCAGGCGAGGGCTGGACGTCGGAGGCAGGCGAGGGCTGGACGCCGGAGGCAGGCGAGGGCTGGACGCCGGAGGCAGGCGAGGGCTGGACGCCGGAGGCAGGCGAGGGCTGGACGCCGGAGGCAGGCGAGGGCTGGACGCCGGAGGCAGGCGAGGGCTGGACGCCGGAGGCAGGCGAGGGCTGGACGCCGGAGGCAGGCGAGGGATGGACGCCGGATATACGGGAGGGCTGAGCGACGGAGGCAGGAGAGGTCTGAGAGTCGGAGGCACGCAAGGGCTGAGCACCGGAGGCAGGTGAGGGCAGGACGCTGGAGGTAGGCAAGGGCTGAGCACTGGAGGCAGGCGAGGGCAGGACACCGGAGGCAGGACGCCGGAAGCTGAATCCCTGCACAGCTTCACTGCTCGAGGTTTTCATCCCATAAGTCTGAACTGATATTTTGATGCGGCTTCACACAACTACATTACCGCCAGTCAGACAGCCGCGGTTCCCACGCTGTCAAAAGCTTATCTCCGGTCACTGGCGCTGGCTGATGGGACTACTGCTCCCATCAACCTACAATATCCAAGAGAAAAAGGAAGCAAAGCAGCTATAAATGTAAGATGTATACTTTTATTAAATACAACCAATAGTAAAATACATAAACAAGGGGGAAGTGACAAAGAGACCCCACACCCAGGTCAGCAGACAGCTCGAAATCCATCGTACATATAATTACCCGATCAGTCACCTGATCGGCGGTGAGACGGCTTTTATGCTATTTTTGATCCAAACCAGTATTACTAGAACCCTGTTACAGTTATGGCCAAAAGTATTGACACCCCTGCAATTTTGTCAGATAATACTCAGTTTCTTCCTGAAAATGATTGCAAACACAAATTCTTTGGTATTATTATCTTCATTTAATTTGTCTTAAATGAAAAAACACAAAAGAGAATGAAGCAAAAAGCAAAACATTGATCATTTCACACAAAACTCCAAAAATGGGCCAGACAAAAGTATTGGCACCCTCAGCCTAATACTTGGTTGCACAACCTTTAGCCAAAATAACTGCGACCAACCGCTTCCGGTAACCATCAATGAGTTTCTTACAATGATCTGCTGGAATTTTAGACCATTCTTCTTTGGCAAACTGCTCCAGGTCCCTGATATTTGAAGGGTGCCTTCTCCAAACTGCCATTTTTAGATCTCTCCACAGGTGTTCTATGGGATTCAGGTCTGGACTCATTGCTGGCCACCTTAGAAGTCTCCAGTGCTTTCTCTCAAACCATTTTCTAGTGCTTTTTGAAGTGTGTTTTGGGTCATTGTCCTGCTGGAAGACCCATGACCTCTGAGGGATACCCAGCTTTCTCACACTGGGCCCTACATTATGCTGCAAAATTTGTTGGTAGTCTTCAGACTTCATAATGCCATGCACACGGTCAAGCAGTCCAGTGCCAGAGGCAGTAAAGCAACCCCAAAACATCAGGGAACCTCCGCCATGATTGACTGTAGGGACTGTGTTCTTTTCTTTGAATGTCTCTTTTTTTCTCCTGTAAACTCTATGTTGATGCCTTTGCCCAAAAAGCTCTACTTTTGTCTCATTTGACCAGAGAACATTCTTCCAAAACATTTTAGGCTTTTTCAGGTAAGTTTTGGCAAACTCCAGCCTGGCTTTTTTATGTCTCGGGGTAAGAAGTGGGGTCTTCCTGGGTCTCCTACCATACAGTCCCTTTTCATTCAGACGCCGACGGATAGTACGGGTTGACACTGTTGTACCCTCGGACTGCAGGGCAGCTTGAACTTGTTTGGATGTTAGTCGAGGTTCTTTATCCAACATCCGCACAATCTTGCGTTGAAATCTCTTGTCCATTTTTCTTTTCCGTCCACATCTAGGGAGGTTAGCCACAGTGCCATGGGCTTTACACTTCTTGATGACACTGCGCACGGTAGACACAGGAACATTCAGGTCTTTGGAGATGGACTTGTAGCCTTGAGATTGCTCATGCTTCCTCACAATTTGGTTTCTCAAGTCCTCAGACAGTTCTTTGGTCTTCTTTCTTTTCTCCATGCTCAATGTGGTACACACAAGGACACAGGACAGAGGTTGAGTCAACTTTAATCCATGTCAGCTGACTGCAAGTGTGATTTAGTTATTGCCAACACCTGTTAGGTGCCACAGGTAAGTTACAGGTGCTGTTAATTACACAAATTAGAGAAGCATCACATGATTTTTCCAACAGTGCCAATACTTTTGTCCACCCTCTTTTTTAAGTTTGGTGTGGAATTATATCCAATTTGGCTTTAGGACAATTCTTTTTGTGTTTTTTCATTTAAGACAAATTAAATGAAGATAATAATACCAAAGAATTTGTGTTTGCAATCATTTTCAGGAAGAAACTGAGTATTATCTGACAGAATTGCAGGGGTGTCAATACTTTTGGCCACAACTGTATATAAATGCACCTTTGCTTTTTACTTATTTAGTTACAGCAGGTTTATGATCATTTTGGCTCTTGTAGGTTTTGTATGCTTTATGGCCAATGTGAACCTGCGTTTGTGTGCTGCATCTATACCAACTCAAACCAAGCTCAATTACAATGTGCAGGTGGTGGGAGATGTGGACCTGTCGCCCGGTCACATTCCCATGTGGGAGGTGATCACCAAATATCATTGTTACACTCCAAACATAGGAATATAGAGAGTGAAGATAAATAGCCACTACTCGTACGCCTATGGCTCCATGTCTATGGCCCGGTCATTGTGGAGACCCCACATATTACTGAGCGCCCCCCATCAATCATGGAGGCCTCAGCACAGGTCTCGTCCTCATTCAGTGACCTTAGCAGAGGACGTCGCTGGCCCAGATGACATCTTGGGAGTTTCATATTGTCTTTTGATAGCTCATCCTGACTATAGACGGCTGCGGATAGAGGAGTCTGAAGTAATGTACATGGGATTGGAGTGCAACAATGATATTTGGTGATCACCTCCCACACGGGAATATAACCGGGTCACAGGGTCACGTCTCCGACCACATGTACATTGTAATAATATATATACACAGATGGATTACTAGCTGTCTGCCGACCTGGATGTGTGGGGGGTGATGCCCGCTGCCGCTAACATTGAGAGGAGGAGCGGATAATGGGAGTATTCATCAGAAGCTCCTGCACTCTAAACAAATAATAAAAAAAAACCCCTGCCTGGGTTCCCCTGTATTTTTGCTAACCAGCCAAGCAAAACTCACAGACCGACCCTAAGCTGTCAGCTTCAGCAAGGCTGGTTATCAAGAATAATTTAAAATAAAAAAATGGCGTGGGATCCCCCCTTTTTTGACAACCAGCCTTGCTAAAGCAGACAGCTGGGGGCTTGTATTCTCAGGCTGGTAAGAGGCCATGGATATTGACCCCCCCAGCCTAAAAACACTAACCTGCAGCTGCCCAGGAAAGGCACATCTATTAGATGCACCAATTCTGGCACCATGCCCGGCTCTTCCCACATGCCCTGTAGCGGTGGCAAGTGGGGTTCATATTTGTAGGGTTGATGTCACCTTTGTACTGTCCAGTGACATCAAGCCCACGACTTAGTAATGGAGAGGCATCTATAAGACACCTCCATTACTAATCCTATAGTTATATGGTAAATAAAGACACAGCCAGAATAAAGTCCTGTATTAGCAATAAGACTAAACAAAAAAAACCTAACAACCATATCCCTTACCTGTGCATCATTCTGTCCCACGCTGTAATCCATGTCTGGGGATAAACAGTTTTCAACCTGGACAGTGCCAAGATGCGACCGTCCCTGCTGAGAACCACTGGTGACTGAGCGGCCTCAGAAACCGGCAGTGACGACATTGAGGTTACATCCACTCACTGAGGCTGCGTTCCCAGCCGGGCTGAACTGCGGTGACCTCGGTGAGATCCCCGCTAGCATTGTTAGAAAGCCTGACGCTGCATAGGCTTGTTCACTGCAGTTCAGGGGCCCGGCTGGGAACACAGTACATATATTTTTAATGTATGTTTTTGTTATTACAACTACAAGTTTTATAAAATTAAAGGGGTTGTCCGGGTTTTTCACATAATCTCAGTGCATATCTGGGCTGCAGAATGCTGACAATAAGTAATTTACCTTCTGTGGCCAGTTTGCAGGGTTTCCAAGATATGATCTCTTGCTTCTAAGAAAAATATCCGGGGGCGTTCTGGCATTGAAATGAAAACTGGTCGTTTCCTCCTCACTAGTTTCACTTTCCATAGATCACTGTTCAGCGTGTGTCTGGGGGAGGAGCAGCTCTCTGCAGTGAGGCTGCTAGAGGGGGAGGTTTTGTTACTGTGTGATGAGGGCTTCATGTGGTCGGGGAGGGCCTGTAGCTATGAAGGGTGGGGTTGTTGCTATAGAGGACATGTTTTTAGTAGAGTAGGAGGAAACGACCTGTTCTCATTTCAATGCCAGAACACACCCCCCCTGGACGTTTTTCAAGAAGCAAGAGATCATATCTTGGAAACCCTGCAAACTGGCCACAGAAGGTAAATTACTTATTGTCAGCATTCTGCAGCCCAGATATGCACTGAGATTATGTGAAAACATGGATTTTTGTGAGTACTCACCGTAAAATCCTTTTCTCCGAGACGCTCATTGGGGGACACAGAGACTGTGGGTGTGTGCTTCTGCCGTCTGGAGGCCGACACTAAGTGTACAAAAAAAGAGTTAGCTCCTCCTCCGCCGCATACACCCTCGCCCCTAGGCCGGGCGTAACTCAGTTTAGTGCATAAGCAGTAGGAGAACGCGCCTTAAACTCAGGCAAGAAACTATATGTCTGAAAAAGGGGCCACCCTAAACCTTGTACAAGGATTTGTAAAACTCAAAATAAGTAAAAGCCAACTGGCTGATAGGGTGGGTGCTGTGTCCCCCAATGAGCGTCTCGGAGAAAAGGATTTTACGGTGAGTACTCACAAAAATCCATGTTTCTCCTTCGTCTCATTGGGGGACACAGAGACTGTGGGACGTCCTAAAGCAGTCCTCTGGGCGGGATCTTAACTCACCCAATCCATGCTAATTTGCGCCCCTGATTAGAGGTGCGCAACTGCTGCCTGGAGAATCTTTCTTCCCAGGCTTGCATCCGAGGATGCCTGGGTATGTACGTTATAATGCTTGACAAACGTATGTAAACTGGACCAGGTAGCTGCTTTGCATACCTGCTCCGCTGAAGCCTGGTGTCGTAGTGCCCATGAGGCACCCACTGCCCGTGCCGAGTGAGCCTTGATCCCTGCCGGAACTGGCGTGCCACTGATTTGATAAGCTTCTTGGACCGTCAGGCGAACCCATCTGGCCAAAGTCGCTCTGGACGCAGCGAGCCCCTTCCGCCGTCCCTCTGGAACCACGAATAGAGAGTCTGTCTGGCGGAATGGCGCCGTCCTCGCCACATACCTCCTAAGAGCTCTTACCAGATCCAGAGTGTGCAAAGCCTTCTCTACCCTGTGCACCGGTGCCGGGCAAAACGAGGGTAAGACGATGTCTTCGTTGATATGAAATGCAGACACAACCTTCGGCAAGAAGGGGGGAGCTGGCCTTAAAACTACCTTATCCTTATAAAAGGTTAGGAACGGTGGTTTACAAGATAAGGCCGCCAATTCCGAAACCCGCCTAATAGACGTTATGGCTACTAGAAAAACGACCTTTCTGGACAGGTAAGGTAAGGAGACCTCTTGCAATGGTTCGAAAGGGGCCTCCTGAAGGGCTCTGAGCACCAAATTCAGGTCCCATGATTCCGTCGGCGCCTTATAGGGGGCTACTAAATGTGCGACCCCCTGCATAAACGTCCTAACCTGCCAGACGGAAGCGACTTTTCGTTGGAAAAGTACCGACAGGGCCGAGATTTGCGTTCTGAGGGAACTCGGGGCCAACCCTGCGTCCAGCCCTGCCTGTAGAAAAGCCAGTACGTTGGGGATCGAAAAAACCAGAGGAGCCACTTCACGATCCCTACACCAACGGAAGAATACTTCCCAAGTCCGATGATACACCCTCGCCGAGGAAGGCTTTCGGGCACTCACCATCGTGGCCGCCACATCGCGTCTGAATCCTGCCTGTGTTAACAGCCAAGATTCAATGGCCACGCCGTCAAACACAGGGCCCCTAAGTTCGGATGGCAGATCGGCCCTTGGGACAGTAAGTCCGGCCGATCTGGAAGACGCCAGGGTACGTCCACCACTAGTTGGACCAGATCTGCGTACCAGGCCCGCCGGGGCCAGTCTGGGGCCAGCAGAATTGCTGGAACCTTCTCTCTCCTTATTTTCCTGATAACTCTTGGAAGCAGCGGCAGCGGGGGGAACAAGTACGGGAGACGAAACTGGCTCCACGGGAGCACCAGTGCGTCTGCTGCGATTGCCTGCGGATCGAGGGATCGAGCGACAAACCTTAGTACCTTGGCATTCTCTCTGGATGCCATAAGGTCCACGTCTGGTGTCCCCCACCGTTGGCAGATCTGCTGAAAGATCTCGGGGTGCAGGGACCATTCCCCTGCCGCAACCCCCTGTCGGCTGAGAAAATCTGCCGCCCAGTTTTCGACTCCTGGAATGTGCACCGCTGAAATTACCACGCGGTTCTTCTCCGCCCAACGTAGTACCAGTCCGACCTCGCGCATGGCTGCCTGGCTGCGCGTGCCCCCTTGATGGTTGACATATGCTACTGCTGTAGCATTGTCCGTCTGGATGCGCACCGGCCGGTGTCTCAGGAAACACTGGAAATGTCGTAGGGCCAATCGTATTGCCCGTATCTCCAGAATGTTGATCGGGAGAATTACCTCCTGAACCGACCATCGCCCCTGGGCTATGTGACTCTGGAAAACTGCTCCCCAACCCTGCAGGCTTGCATCGGTCGTCACCACCAACCATTGTTCCGGGGGAAAGGGCCTCCCCTGGACCAGAGACGAGTCGCGAGTCCACCACCGGAGTGAACCCCGTACTAGCGGAGACAATTTGCACCGATGACTGAGAGACAGCAGCCTCCGGTCCCATGCTGTCAAGAGCGCATGCTGAAGCGGACGGAGATGGAACTGGGCAAACGGGATTGCTTCTATCGCCGCCACCATTCTGCCCAACACACTCATGCCATACCGGATGGATCTGGAGCCCGGCTGTAGAAGGTTCCGTATCCCTTGCTTGATTTTTTGCGCCTTGTCCTGAGGGAGGATCACCAGCCCCCGGGAGGTGTCGAAAATCATGCCCAGGAACACGATTTTTTGGGCTGGAATCAAGGACGACTTGCTCCAATTGATCAGCCAGCCCAGACGGGCCAGGGTATCCAGAGTAATATTGACATTGTCCTGGCACTCCTGAAACGACGGCCCCTTTACCAAAAGGTCGTCCAGGTAAGGTAACACCGTTATGCCCCGTGCATGCAGGATGGCCATAACCACCGCCATTATCTTTGTAAAGACTCTGGGGGCAGTGGCCAGACCAAAGGGCAGAGCCACGAATTGGAAGTGACGTCCTCCGATCGCAAATCGCAGGAACCTCTGGTGTGGGGGGAATATCGGAATATGCAGATATGCATCCTGCACATCGATTGAGGCCAGGAATTCCCCTGGATCCATGGCTGCAATGACCGAGCGGAGGGATTCCATCCGGAATCGCCTGACCCTGATGAATCTGTTTAGGATCTTTAGATCCAGAACCGGCCTCACAGTCCCGTCCTTTTTGGGGACCGAAAAAAGATTGGAGTAAAACCCCTGCGACTCTTCGCCCTGCGGCACTGGGGCGATAACCCCTTTGTGCTCTAGCGTCGTTACAGCCTGTAACAAACTCTCCGCCTGCGAATCTGTCTTGGAAAGTCGCGAACGGAAGAATCGCTGTGGTGGCCGTCCGACAAACTCTATCTTGTACCCGGACGATACAAGTTCTGCCACCCAAGTGTCGCGTGTCACTGCGACCCAAACGTGGCTGAACCTTAGTAGGCGTCCGCCCACCCTGTCGTCCGTAGGTACGGAGCGCCTCCAGTCATTTAGCTGGAGGCTTTTGGGGCTTGGCCCCCTTCGCTCTGGGTAAATGGCCTCGGCCTCTACCCAGCGGATTGGCCCTGTAAGAGACTTGTTTTTCCCTACTCTGGCCATCGTTTGCGGAGGAGTATGTCCTGGCCGGAGTCCCCCCCCAGGGGCTACGAAAGGGTCGAAAACGCCTTTGCGTTTGCCTGAATGCCGGGCAACTTCTCTGCTGCGGAAGGAAACTACTCTTCCCCCCTGTGGCTTCTGAGATAAGCCTATCCAGCTTCTCACCGAACAATCGATTGCCCTGAAAAGGCAATGAGGTCAAGGATTTTTTAGAGATAGAATCCGCTTTCCACAGCCTCAGCCATAATGCACGCCTAATGGCGATCGCATTCGCCGCTGCCACCGCCGAACACTCGGCCGCGTCCAGTGAGGCGCTGACAAGATAATCACTTGCCCCTGACATCTGATTTGCCACCTCTAAGACCTCCGCGGGCAGATCCCTGTCCTGGAGGGCCTTATACAGAGCTTCCCCCCACGAAACCATGGCTTTAGCCACCCAAGTCGCCGCAAAGGAGGGGGCCAGAGCCGACCCTGCTGCCTCATATACCGAGCGGGCAAGCCCGTCCATGAGGCGATCAGTTGGGTCCTTAATAGAGGAAACACTGGGTATTGACAATAGCGACCTAGATGCTAAACGTGACACGGGAGGGTCCACTACTGGCGACTCTACCCAAGCCTTATGGAGCTCAGGAGGAAACGGATACTTTGCCTGTAGCGCTTTTTGCATTGCAAAGCGCTTATCCGGGTGATCTCTATGTTTCTGGACTAGCTCCTCAAACTCCGGATGCGTGGCAAATCTTCTATGTG
This sequence comes from Dendrobates tinctorius, assembly GCF_039654945.1. Lineage (NCBI taxonomy): Eukaryota > Metazoa > Chordata > Amphibia > Anura > Dendrobatidae > Dendrobates > Dendrobates tinctorius. The sequence goes on along the minus strand of NW_027361849.1, from coordinate 2,127,918 downwards.
GTCGCCTGGATTTCTTAAAAGAGACCTTGTGACCTGAGGCTGTGGGCACATCGTCCTCGATCTCTAATGTCTGGTTGACTGCCTCAATGAGACTGTCCACCGAATCCTGGAACCCCAGACTTTCTAGATTCCAGGCTCCTTCCTCCTCTCCTTCATCCTGATCGCTCCCAGAGCTCAGTGACGGGGAACGGGATGCCCTAATACCCGCCGCCGAAGCCCCGGAGGGTCCGGCCGACGGAGAACGAACCCTCTTGATATGAGCTTGCCTGGTACTGGAGCGACCTCTAATGGTTGGAGGGTCCTGAGACGAGGACGAGCTCTCTTCCGCTGGCAGACCCCCCTCCCTGCTCCCGCCCGGGCCCTGAAGGGATTCAATTGCCCTTGTAAGGGACAGCATAGACTGCGATAAGGACACCGCCCATTCCGGGGGGTCCTGACCCCTTGGTTCAGAAACAGTGGGGGGCTCCTGGGCGCGCTCCGACTCACAGGCTTCACAATATTTACCCGCCTGTGCCTTTGGCAGCCTGACCCCACAGGACACGCAAACCGCGTAAAGGAAAGAGTGAGCTTTTCCTTTTGCAGACATACTTGCACAGGCTGAAGGCAGAGTAGAAGGAGGAGGAGGGTAACCTCTTCCCTGACAAGCAGCGTGGTTCTCCAAACGGAGTTACACTCACCCACCGGCTCCTTGCGTGGATGCGATGTGTTAGGGCGGAAGTCTCTCCGGGATCTGCGCCTCTGACCTCCTGCCCTATATCGCGCGTCTCCACCATCGCCGCTGTCACCGCCGCGTCAGCGGGCGGGACTTCCGGCTACCACCGGAAGTCAGCGGGCGGGACTTCCGGCTACCACCGGAAGTCGGCGCGCGGCCTCGCGCGATACTCGCGCCCTCCTACAGTGGGGCCGCGGCCGCCGGCGGGCTTCCGGCCGCGATACACGCGGCGTGCGGAGCCCGGGTGCAACGCCCTGGCTACCGCTACCCACCAGCGCCAACTTGCGGTGCGCTCCAGGAGCGGATCCCCCATATACTAAACAGGTGAGCAGGGCCATCCGTCGTGCAGGCGCGCGGGGGGGGGGGGCTCTGTCGGTCTTACTCGCGGCCTCTTCCCCCTGTACGCTCTCACCTGCGCCTCCGATTCAACCCCCTGGACTCACTACCAAGGGGTGGACGGGTCCTCCATACACTGCTGTTGTAGGAGAGTAGCAACGCGGAGGCTGACCCCTGGTTCTGCTCACACGTGCTCCTGATGAAGTTGTGGGGAAACCGAGTCCTCTAATCAGGACGCGTTGCCCCTCTTTCGTTAAAAAATAGATGTCTGGAAAAAAGTCCCAGATGTGTCCCTCGGTGCGGGAGAGGACACGTGGAGGGTTACTCACACGTGGTCGCCCGTTGGTGATTTGGGGAGATCGGATCCTCTCTATAGGATCCGTCGCCCCTATCTTATCTTCATAGAAAAAAGGGAGGAAAAAAAAAAAAAAAATCTAGTCTGGAACTCCAGACTGCGTGTGCCTCCATCAGACACTAAGCAAAAACTGGGTTACGCCCGGCCTAGGGGCGAGGGTGTATGCGGCGGAGGAGGAGCTAACTCTTTTTTTGTACACTTAGTGTCGGCCTCCAGACGGCAGAAGCACACACCCACAGTCTCTGTGTCCCCCAATGAGACGAAGGAGAAAGCCCGGACAACCCCTTTAAGGATTTTTCAAGCAGTGACACCATCCGAGTTATGCTTCTTTTTTTACAAATTTTAACACACCGAGTTGACAAGTCTGGCCATCACTGCTCTAATGGATAGCAGCCGCAGTCCCATCCCAGCTTGCCTAAGATCGGTGACAGATTTATGGCCGGTAGAGATAACCTGTCACTTCCAGCGTCAGCCTTTCACAAAGAGCAAACAGAGGACTTAAAAATCTTCAAGAAAAAAGTCGCCAAGCGGTGGTGCAAGCGCAAAACGAGACCAATGACAAGCCGAGATCTCATTCTGCACATGCGCCACCTCCAGCGCCATTTTCCTGAAGACCGCTGGAGGCCGATCTGCGTATGCACTGGTGCCATTTTCATGAAGACCGCCACCAGCTGAATCTGCAAGAGCGCCATCCACAGCTAGGACAGCGCCAGCACAAGATTTAAATAACCAAGATAATGAGCGCAACATAGGCAGCGGAGGGGCCGTGGCCGAGCCGAAGACCCACAGGTCCTGCCCACAGGTGCGGCCCACCAGTCCGAAGCACAAGGAGATCAGGAAAACTAAATGTATTGTGCGGATTTAACGAAAACCAGGCTGCAGATTTTTCCACTGAATGTATGTGATCAGTCAGTATGCCAGCGCCATTCTGCACATACCCTTAGTTTAATACAGACATTCCTGCTGACTGTTTCCCTTTAATAGAGCGCTAGCCTTCAGCATTCACTATGATAACCATGGGACGGTTTATAAATTTGCAATTGTATCTGTAACATCCAGTAATGACGTGCAGCAGCATCACTGACCGCCGCTCGCGGCACGACCAGCATGTCACGAGGTGTCAGCGGGGGCTTGTGGGGACTGAAGAAGAATAATGAGCAAGAAATGAGCCGATAAAGACTCAGGAGGCGCAAAGTCACGGTGATCAATGGGCCAGACAGGGCCACAACACTTATTAGGGGACGGGCCAATTTGGTTTCTTTTTCCGCTATCAGTTATGTCTCCTGAGGAGTCTGAGGAATGGCGAAACGCGTGGAGACATCGGCCGCTATTGGCTGCTCCTTTGTCAGTGTGTCACCATCACATATTTATCTGGTAGTGACATAATTATTGGAGGCTCATTATTATTTATGGATTGTGGGCGTTTTCCTCTGTGAATGTCTCGGATCGTGATCTGGGGAGACATTCGGATGAGCCGCAGAAATAACATGACATCACTTCAGATCATGGGAGAAATCCCTCGTTCCGTGAAGCTTTAATATTGGGGATTTGACATCAGTAAATACCAGTATAGTGCGGAGCAGCAACGGCTGAACGTATGGCCACCATACGGTGCTGAAATAATACTGCTACACAGTGCTGAAGTAATCTAACCATAGCGTTCTCCACTCTGAGCACCATGCACTGATCAAATAATACCACCACACAGTGCTGACATACCACCACTACCACCCTACGGTGTTCTCACAACACTACCGTGTATTGCTCAAATAATATCACCATACACTGGATCTATAATACCACCATACAGTACTACAAGAATATCACATTAAAGTGCTCAAATAACAAAACCATGAAGTGCTCAAATTATATGATCATACAGTGCTCAACTATAATCACCATCAGTGCCAAAATACTATTTCCATACAATACCTTGCAAAGCTCAAATAATACCACCACACAGTGCCATGGAGAGCGCTAATAATACTAATAATACTAAGATACAGTGCTCAAATACCACCACAAACTGGTCAAACAAGACCACCATATATTACCGCATGGTGTCTAAAGAATACCACAATACGCTGCTCAGATAATACCACCAATCAGTACCACACAAAATTATACCAATATACAATGCTCAAATACACGGGTATTACTTCATAACCCATGACGGCACCACGAGAGAGGGATCCGCCCTTCAAGGACAGGAAACCTTCAAGATAAAAGGGCGGCTCCTCTCTCCGCATCAGTTGTGCTACAGAGCATGAGGGGAACTCGGCAGATTAGTGTACACGCAAAATAATACATCCATTTATACATTCGATTATAGTTACTAACACCCAAGGGAGCGTCTTAACTAGAAAAATTCACCGAACAAAAGTGGTGATCAAAAGTAGGGCAGGCACATAAGGGTGCCGTCATGGGGTACGAGAAAACCCATTACCAGGTAAGTAATACCCGTGCTTTTCAGTCACCCATGACGGCACCACGAGAGAATTTCACTTATAACCTTTAGGGAGGGACCACCGCCTGCAGAACCCTTCTCCCGAATGCGAGGTCAGAAGAGGAAGACAGATCTAACCTAGAGAGTCTGAAGAAATCATCCAAAATAGCAAATGCCTAATAGACACACACGCTTCAAAAGTAGTACATCCAAAACCAAAAAAGATGAAGCAGAGTCTAAAAATTCAAGCTTTATTAGAACAGGATTATAAAATATCTCAAGAAAAACATGTTACAGATCAAATGGAGGACATAACAAACAGCCGCACCTTGGGGTGAACAGCAATGCTCCATATATGCAACGATAGAAATGCTCTCATAGGAGCTTTTGCAAAGAAGAACCATATGCAGACAAGCCTAAAATAGGACCAAAATGGCACAAAGGTATGCTGGAGATAATAAAATATAGGACAAGAGAAGAGCCAAATTCAGGATAACCGAGTGCTGGGCTACATGGAATCAATATGCGCTTATGCAAAAAAGAAATAATAGAAACCCAGTACAAATCTCCAAACAGACGGTAACAAGAAGCGGCTGCGAGAGCACATTCGATTCCATGTAGCCCAGCACTCGGTTAGCCTCAGTTTGGCTCTTCTCTTGTCCTATTTTTTATTATCTCCAGCATACCTTTGTGCCATTTTGGTCCTATTTTAGGCTTGTCTGCATATGGTTCTTCTTTGCGTAAACTCCTATGAGAGCATTTCTATCGTTGCATATATGGAGCATTGCTGTTCACCCCAAGGTGCGGCCACCTGTTTGTTATGTCCTCCATTTGATCTGTAACATGTTTTTCTTGAGATATTTTATAATCCTGTTCTAATAAAGCTTGAATTTTTAGACAGTGCTTCATCTTTTTTCGTTCTGGATGTAGTGTCTGAAGAAAGTAGAAGGAGAGGACCAAGTGGCCACCTTACAAGTTTGGTTGATGGAGGCATCTGCTCTCTGCCCAGGACGTCGCCATGGCTCTCGTGAAATGGGCCTTCAGACCTTCAGGAATAGCCCTGCCTGCACTGACATAAGCTAGCTTTATGGCGTCTCTCACCCACTTTACTGGTTATTTGGATATTTTAAGACCCCTCCTCGACCCCTGAAAAGGACACAAACAGGGCCCTCAGCTTCCTCCAGGGCTCTGCTACTTCTAAATAAGGCAGGAGGCACCGCCTAACATCTAAGGAATGTCATCTTTCCTCTTTTTGGTTGCTGGACTAGGACAGAAGGACGGTAGCACTATTTCCTGAGCCCTGTGGAATCTTGTCACCACCTTGGGGAGGCAAGACGGGTCTAATCTCAACACCGTCCTCCATGACCTGTGTGTAGGGAGGGTCTGCTGACCAGGCCTGTGAATCACCTATCCTGAGTGCATCTAATAAGGCTGTTTTCAGTGAAATCACTGAGACCGAGTCTAATGGCTCAAAGGGACTTTCTGCCAATGCTGATAAAACCAAACTCAGATCCCATGGAGGAGGTCTCGGAGGTGGAACTGAGCTAGATCTACTACAGGCCCTAATGGACCTGGCCACCCAGCTATCATTTGCCAGGTCACAATCATGTAAGGCTCGCAGAGCTGGAACCTGTACCTTAAGGGAACTGCTAGGCCAAGCTCTAGCCCAGTGGTTCCCAAACTCCAGTCCTCGCGGACGTCTACAGGTCATGTTTTCAGGATTTCCGTAGTGTTACACAGGTGAGAAAATTCCTGATGCCTTGATGATACTTCCATCACCTGTGAAATACTAAGGAAATCCTGAAGACATGACCTGTTGGGGTCTGCGAGGACTGGAGTTTGGGAACCACTGCGCTAGCCCCTTCTGAAGGAATTCCAGTATGGACTCTAACGGGATCTCCTGCACTGGCCCCGAGAAGGAGAAGAATTTTCTCCAGATCCTCCCATAAATTCTAGTGGTTACTGGCTTTCAGCTACTAAGAATGGTGGAGACCAGACCTGCCGAGAAACCTTTCTCCTCTAAGGCTGTGTTCACACGTTCAGGATTTTTCGCGTTTTTTTTTTTGTTATTGCGATTTTTCCCCTGCAAAAACGCATACATTAAGCATCCTATCATTAGAATGAAATCCACAATTTTTGAGCCCATGATGCGTTTTTTTCCGGAAAAAAAAAAAAACGCAATGCGAAAAAAACGCAGCATGTTCATTAATTTTGCAGAAAATCTGCGGATTTCATTGTATTAAGATGCTCTGGAAAAAAAATGCAAAAAAAAAAAACAAAAAACAATTTCCTGGGATGGTGTCGTTTTTTTCTCAGGAAATTTCTGCATACGTGTGCACATAGCCCAACGGTGACCTCAGATTCCATCTACAAATTGCCCCTTCAGAGAGAAAGAGGACTTGAACTCTATAGCGCCACCTGTTGGTCGTAGCGATCCTACAAGTCACAATCAACCCTTTAACGAGTCTTGTAATGAGAGTTGGAATAAAAGCCAGCGCTGGCATGTCTCTCTCCACAAGGCGAAACCTTACCCCCTAGACCTCAGTCCAGAGCCTCTCACCTAGCCAAATCAGTTCTCACACTTTGCACTGACGAGGGCCAATAGCCCGAAACACCGTGTCTGCAAATTGAGATTCTGATTTGGCTTTTATCCTAAGTCATATTACTAGACTCGATAAAGGGGTGATTGTGACTTGTAGGATCACTACTACCAACAGGTGGCGCTATAGAGTTCAAGTCCTCTTCCTCTCCGAAGAGGCAATTTGCATATTAAATTTCCCAGAGGAGCATTGCACAGCGAATAAGCCTCCTTACCTTGACAAGCCAGAGCTGGTATGTCAACGCTGCACAAGAAGAAACCTCACCGCTTAGCTCTCAAATTCCCAGCTGTTAAATGCAGCCTGGACATCTGAGGATGGAGGAAGGGCCCCTGTGACAGGAGATCTTGGTCCTCCTGGACGACCCATGGATCTGTTACAGACATTGCTCTTAGCCAGTAGAACCAAGGCCTCTTTGGCCAAAACGGAGCTATTAGGATTACTGTGGCTCTGTCCTCCCTGATCCTCCTTAAGACTGAAGGTATGAGGCATATTGGAGGGAAGGCGTAGAGGAGCCGCGGTGCCCACTCCATCCTGAAGGCATCTGCTGCATGCGGTCTGTCTGTGGGGTCAAGGAACAGAACGTCTGGACCCTCCTGCTGTCTCCTGAGGCAAAGAGGTCTATCTGGGGCCGACTCCACATCTCCACAATCTGGTTGAACATGGCTTTTTTTAAGGACCATTCTCCCTGCTTTAGCTGGTTGCGAGGAGGCTGCTTTCACGCTGTCTGTTCCTCGGATTTGCAGGGCCGGTAATGAAAGGAAAGGTCTTCCTGCTAGTAGCTGTTCCTTCCATTAGCGGGCGAGAGCGAGCACCTCCCTGGCGATTTATGTATGCTACTGCAGCTTGATTGTCCGACAGAACTCTCCCATGATGGCCCTGTAGATGTGCTAATAGACCTTTCAGTGCTGTTTCGACCACCAGGAGCTCCCAGTTGTTTCACCAAAGGCTTCTTTCTTCCGGAGTCCAGGCCTGCTGAAGCCACAGGGTGTCCAGGTGATCTCCCCACCCCCAGGGACTGGCGTCCCTTGTATCTATCTCGGACGTCTTGCTGCTGTGCCTGAAGGTGTTTCGGTGAAAGATCCTCCATTCTTGCCGGCTTCCCTGCTTGCGGCTTTCTAAAAAAGACCCCGAGAACCGCCGTCCCCAGGAAAGGGTGCCGCCCCTTCCTGTGTGCCTCTTGGTCCTGCGTGTCACTAGAACACGACGCACGATGACTCCCAGGCCGCGCACGCCACCCCGGCACCGCCGCCTCTGCGCACGTGAGCACAACCCCGGCATTCCACTTCCGGTGCGCGCTGGCTCAACTTCTGATGTGTGCTTTCTGCCATACCGGCCTGCACTCACGAGGACCTCACATCCCTGGAGACTTCTGCCGACCGCAGCTTGGCGGAGGAACTATAGCGACCGTGAGGAGCCTCTGAGCGAAAGGTAAGCCCCGGAACTCCTAGCCTGCGTACCACCTGTAGCACTGTCACGTCGGTGCCGCCAGGGAACAAGGCCCCGGACACTCCACTCTGTGCCCAGCTTTACTCGCTCAGGGAAAAACCTGGCGTCCGAGGAGCCACCAAGACTCTGGCTGTGGCAGACCTGCTCCACGACGACCACCCCAAGCATCATCTTCTCCTGACTTCACCCAGGCACCGATGTGCCCCCCGCGCCTCTTGGCCTGACATAATGCCTCCCCACGCTCGCTCAGGGAGGGCATGAGAAACGTGGCTTCCGAGGCGCTACTGGCACCTGGCGACAGAGGTAACAGACCTCTGCCTGCCAAACCCATCTGCCCCAGTCATCCACTTCTATCTTCCAAGAATTCATCTTGAGGATTCCCCATCAAGGACAGGAAACCAACTGATGCGGAGAGAGCAGCCGCCCTTTTTATCTTGAAGGTTTCCTGTCCTTGAAGGGCGGATCCCTCTCTCGTGGTGCCGTCATGGGTGACTGAAAAAATACCGTTATGCCATGCTTATATTTCACTACCATACAGTGCTCAAGTAATTCCACCATACAGTGTCCAAATAATAACAACATGCATTACTATACAGAGCACAAACACAACAGCACCTGACACTGATCAAATACCGCCATACCATGTAGAAATAGCACCGCCATACAATGCTCACATGATACTACCATGGAGTGCGGAAACAAAGCCCCCACACAGGGCTCCCATCACAGCACTATACAGTGGACCATAATGTGCTTATCCAACCCCAGCGCAGAGCGGACAGGTACCACCGCCACCTGTGAGCGCACCGTACGGGGGACTGTCGCTGGATCAGAGGCATCTACTGACAGTGATTATCCTAGACGGTAGTGATCGGGGGGCGATACTTTATTACCTGCATCTGCTGCTAGTATCCATTTATAGGCCGTCCAGAGGCGGTGACTGACGTGTTGTCCCATCTGCTCTCCGTTTTATTGCTTGTTTTTATCAGTTTCGCATTGAACAGAACACTGCCCCCCCTCCCCCCTCGTGTCCTGATGACTGGTGCCGCCACTCCCTGATGCACTTACTGCTGACACGTCGTGCGCCATGCTGCCGCTCACTGCCGCCACCGACATCACATCCAGCTTCAGCTTCTTGCCACCTGGTAGATTCAACTCGTGAGATTCCTTCTGTAGCACCTGGTCCCGCACTGTAATATTAGAATGCTGCGTAAGTAATAAATAATATGACCGCAATAATACACAAAGACGGCAAACGGACGGAGAGGGGCACTTACCCTCCTCCTCCTCCCTGACCCCGGGGCACTTACCCTCCTCCTCCTCCCTGACCCCGGGGGCAGATACCCTCCTCCTCCTCCCTGACCCCAGGGCACTTACCCTCCTCCCTGACCCGGGGGCAGATACCCTCCTCCTCCTCCTTGACCCCGGGGCACTTACCCTCCTCCTCCTCCCTGACCCCGGGCACTTACCCTCCTCCTCCTCCCTGACCCCGGGGCACTTACCCTCCTCCTCCTCCCTGACCCCGGGGCACTTACCCTCCTCCTCCTCCCTGACCCCGGGGCACTTACCCTCCTCCTCCTCCCTGACCCCGGGGCACTTACCCTCCTCCTCCTCCCTGACCCCGGGGCACTTACCCTCCTCCTCCTCCCTGACCCCGGGGCACTTACCCTCCTCCTCCTCCCTGACCCCGGGGCACTTACCCTCCTCCTCCTCCCTGACCCCGGGGCACTTACCCTCCTCCTCCTCCCTGACCCCGGGGCACTTACCCTCCTCCTCCTCCCTGACCCCGGGGCACTTACCCTCCTCCTCCTCCCTGACCCCGGGGCACTTACCCTCCTCCTCCTCCCTGACCCCGGGGGCAGATACCCTCCTCCTCCTCCCTGACCCCGGGGCACTTACCCTCCTCCTCCTCCCTGACCCCGGGCACTTACCCTCCTCCTCCCTCCTGACCCCGGGCACTTACCCTCCTCCTCCTCCCTGACCCTGGGTACACACTGACCTACTCCTCCCTGACCCCCGGGCACTTACCCTCCTCCTCCCTGACCCCGGGGCACTTACCCTCCTCCTCCTCCCTGACCCCAGGGCACTTACCCTCCTCCTCCTCCCTGACCCCGGGGGCAGATACCCTCCTCCTCCTCCCTGACCGCAGGGCACTTACCCTCCTCCCTGACCCGGGGGCAGATACCCTCCTCCTCCTCCCTGACCCCGGGGCACTTACCCTGCTCCCTGACCCGGGGGCAGATACCCTCCTCCTCCTCCCTGACCCCGGGGCACTTACCCTCCTCCTCCTCCTCCCTGACCCCGTGGCACTTACCCTCCTCCTCCTCCCTGACCCCGGGGCACTTACCCTCCTCCTCCTCCCTGACCCCGGGCACTTACCCTCTTCCTCCTCCCTGACCCTGGGTACACACTGACCTCCTCCTCCCTGACCCCGGGGCACTTACCCTCCTCCTCCTCCTCCCTGACCCCAGGCACTTACCCTCCTCCTCCTCCCTGACCCTGGGTACACACTGACCTCCTCTTCCTCCCTGACCCCGGGGGCACTTACCCTCCTCCCTGACCCCGGGGCACTTACCCTCCTCCTCCCTGACCCCGGGCACTTACCCTCCTCCTCCCTCCTGACCCCGGGCACTTACCCTACTCCTCATCCCTGACCCTGGGTACAAACTGACCTCCTCCTCCCTGACCCCCGGGCACTTACCCTCCTCCTCCCTGACCCCGGGGCACTTACCCTCCTCCTCCTCCCTGACCCCAGGCACTTACCCTCCTCCTCCTCCCTGACCCTGGGTACACACTGACCTCCTCCTCCCTGACCCCGGGAACTTACCCCCCTCCTCCTCCTCCCTGACCCCGGGCACTTACCCCCCTCCTCCTCCTCCCTGACCCTGGGCACTTACCCCCCTCCTCCTCCCTGACCCCGGGGCACTTACCCTCCTCCTCCTCCCTGACCCCAGGCACTTACCCTCCTCCTCCTCCCTGACCCCAGGCACTTACCCTCCTCCTCCTCCCTGACCCTGGGTACACACTGACCTCCTCCTCCCTGACCCCGGGAACTTACCCCCCTCCTCCTCCTCCCTTACCCCGGGCACTTACCCCCCTCCTCCTCCTCCCTGACCCTGGGCACTTACCCCCCTCCTCCTCCCTGACCCCGGGGCACTTACCCTCCTCCTCCTCCCTGACCCCAGGCACTTACCCTCCTCCTCCTCCCTGACCCTGGGTACACACTGACCTCCTCCTCCCTGACCCCGGGAACTTACCCCCCTCCTCCTCCTCCCTGACCCCGGGCACTTACCCCCCTCCTCCTCCTCCCTGACCCTGGGCACTTACCCCCCTCCTCCTCCCTGACCCCGGGCACTTACCCCCCTCCTCCTCCTCCTCCTCCATGACCCTGGGTACACACTGACCTCCTCCTCCCTGACCCCGGGCACTTACCCTCCTCCTCCTCCTCCCTGACCCTGGGTACACACTGACCTCCTCCCTGACCCCCGGGCACTTACCCTCCTCCTCCCTGACCCCGGGGCACTTACCCTCCTCCTCCTCCTCCCTGACCCCAGGCACTTACCCTCCTCCTCCTCCCTGACCCTGGGTACACACTGACCTCCTCCTCCCTGACCCCGGGCACTTACCCACCTCCTCCTCCTCCCTGACCCCGGGCACTTACCCTCCTCCTCCTCCTCCCTGACCCCGGGCACTTACCCCCCTCCTCCTCCTCCTCCCTGACCCTGGGTACACACTGACCTCCTCCTCCCTGACCCCGGGAACTTACCCCCCTCCTCCTCCTCCTCCTCCCTGACCCCCGGGCACTTACCCTCCTCCTCCCTGACCCCGGGCACTTACCCTCCTCCTCCTCCCTGACCCCGGGCACTTACCCTCCTCCTCCCTGACCCTGGGTACACACTGACCTCCTCCTCCCTGACCCCCGGGCACTTACCCTCCTCCTCCTCAGGAGGTACACACTGACCTCCTCCTCCCTGACCCCCGGGCACTTACCCTCCTCCTCCCTGACCCCGGGGCACTTACCCTCCTCCTCCCTGACCCCAGGCACTTACCCTCCTCCTCCTCCCTGACCCCGGGCACTTACCCCCCTCCTCCTCCCTGACCCTGGGTACACACTGACCTCCTCCTCCCTGACCCCGGGAACTTACCCCCCTCCTCCTCCTCCTCCTCCCTGACCCCCGGGCACTTACCCTCCTCCTCCCTGACCCCGGGCACTTACCCTCCTCCTCCTCCATGACCCCAGGCACTTACCCTCCTCCTCCTCCTCCCTGACCCCGGGCACTTACCCTCCTCCTCCCTGACCCTGGGTACACACTGACCTCCTCCTCCCTGACCCCCGGGCACTTACCCTCCTCCTCCCTGACCCCGGGGCACTTACCCTCCTCCTCAGGAGGTACACACTGACCTCCTCCTCCCTGACCCCCGGGCACTTACCCTCCTCCTCCCTGACCCCGGGGCACTTACCCTCCTCCTCCCTGACCCCAGGCACTTACCCTCCTCCTCCTCCCTGACCCTGGGTACACACTGACCTCCTCCTCCCTGACCCCGGGCACTTACCCCCCTCCTCCTCCTCCCTGACCCCGGGCACTTACCCCCCTCCTCCTCCTCCCTGACCCCGGGCACTTACCACCCTCCTCCTCCTCCTCCCTGACCCCGGGCACTTACCCCCCTCCTCCTCCCTGACCCTGGGTACACACTGACCTCCTCCTCCCTGACCCCGGGCACTTACCCTCCTCCCTGACCCTGGGTACACACTGACCTCCTCCTCCCTGACCCCGGGCACTTACCCACCTCCTCCTCCTCCCTGACCCCGGGCACTTACCCACCTCCTCCTCCCTGACCCCGGGGACTTACCCCCCTCCTCCTCCTCCTCCCTGACCCCGGGGCACTTACCCTCCTCCTCCTCCCTGACCCCGGGTCACTTACCCTCCTCCTCCTCCCTGACCCTGGGTACACACTGACCTCCTCCTCCCTGACCCCGGGGCACTTACCCTCCTCCTCCTCCCTGACCCCGGGGCACTTACCCTCCTCCTCCTCCCTGACCCCGGGGCACTTACCCTCCTCCTCCTCCCTGACCCCGGGGCACTTACCCTCCTCCTCCTCCCTCCTGACCCCGGGCACTTACCCTCCTCCTCCTCCCTGACCCTGGGTACACACTGACCTACTCCTCCCTGACCCCCGGGCACTTACCCTCCTCCTCCCTGACCCCGGGGCGCTTACCCTCCTCCTCCCTGACCCCGGGGCACTTACCCTCCTCCTCCTCCCTGACCCCGGGGGCAGATACCCTCCTCCTCCCTGACCCCAGGGCACTTACCCTCCTCCCTGACCCGGGGGCAGATACCCTCCTCCTCCTCCCTGACCCCGGGGCACTTACCCTCCTCCCTGACCCGGGGGCAGATACCCTCCTCCTCCTCCCTGACCCCAGGGCACTTACCCTCCTCCTCCTCCTCCTCCCTGACCCCGGGGCACTTACCCTCCTCCTCCTCCCTGACCCCGGGGCACTTACCCTCCTCCTCCTCCCTGACCCCGGGGCACTTACCCTCCTCCTCCTCCCTGACCCTGGGTACACACTGACCTCCTCCTCCCTGACCCCGGGGCACTTACCCTCCTCCTCCTCCCTGACCCCAGGCACTTACCCTCCTCCTCCTCCCTGACCCCGGGGCACTTACCCTCCTCCTCCTCCCTGACCCCGGGGCACTTACCCTCCTCCTCCTCCCTGACCCCAGGCACTTACCCTCCTCCTCCTCCCTGACCCCGGGGCACTTACCCTCCTCCTCCTCCCTGACCCCAGGCACTTACCCTCCTCCTCCTCCCTGACCCCGGGGCACTTACCCTCCTCCTCCTCCTCCCTGACCCCAGGCACTTACCCTCCTCCTCCCTGACCCTGGGTACACACTGACCTCCTCCTCCCTGACCCCGGGAACTTACCCCCCTCCTCCTCCTCCCTGACCCCGGGCACTTCTCCCCTCCTCCTCCTCCCTGACCCCGGGCACTTACCCTCCTCCTCCCTGACCCCGGGCACTTACCCCCCTCCTCCTCCCTGACCCTGGGTACACACTGACCTCCTCCTCCCTGACCCCGGGCACTTACCCTCCTCCTCCTCCCTGACCCTGGGTACACACTGACCTCCTCCTCCCTGACCCCCGGGCACTTACCCTCCTCCTCCCTGACCCCGGGGCACTTACCCTCCTCCTCCCTGACCCCAGGCACTTACCCTCCTCCTCCTCCCTGACCCTGGGTACACACTGGCCTCCTCCTCCCTGACCCCGGGCACTTACCCACCTCCTCCTCCTCCTCCCTGACCCCGGGCACTTACCCCCCTCCTCCTCCTCCTCCCTGACCCTGGGTACACACTGACCTCCTCCTCCCTGACCCCGGGAACTTACCCCCCTCCTCCTCCTCCTCCCTGACCCCCGGGCACTTACCCTCCTCCTCCTCCCTGACCCCGGGCACTTACCCTCCTCCTCCATGACCCCAGGCACTTACCCTCCTCCTCCTCCATGACCCCAGGCACTTACCCTCCTCCTCCTCCTCCCTGACCCCGGGCACTTACCCTCCTCCTCCCTGACCCTGGGTACACACTGACCTCCTCCTCCCTGACCCCTGGGCACTTACCCTCCTCCTCCCTGACCCCGGGGCACTTACCCTCCTCCTCCTCAGGAGGTACGCACTGACCTCCTCCTCCCTGACCCCCGGGCACTTACCCACCTCCTCCCTGACCCCGGGGCACTTACCCTCCTCCTCCCTGACCCCAGGCACTTACCCTCCTCCTCCTCCCTGACCCTGGGTACACACTGACCTCCTCCTCCCTGACCCCGGGCACTTACCCCCCTCCTCCTCCTCCCTGACCCCGGGCACTTACCCCCCTCCTCCTCCTCCCTGACCCCGGGCACTTACCCTCCTCCTCCTCCTCCCTGACCCCGGGCACTTACCCCCCTCCTCCTCCCTGACCCTGGGTACACACTGACCTCCTCCTCCCTGACCCCGGGCACTTACCCTCCTCCTCCTCCCTGACCCTGGGTACACACTGACCTCCTCCTCCCTGACCCCGGGCACTTACCCCCCTCCTCCTCCATGACCCCAGGCACTTACCCTCCTCCTCCTCCTCCTCCCTGACCCCGGGCACTTACCCTCCTCCTCCTCCTCCTCCCTGACCCCAGGCACTTACCCTCCTCCTCCTCCATGACCCCGGGCACTTACCCTCCTCCTCCTCCTCCTCCATGACCCCGGGCACTTACCCTCCTCCTCCTCCTCCCTGACCCCGGGCACTTACCCTCCTCCTCCCTGAAGTGTATCAGGATATACCCCCGGCTGCCGTCCTCCTCTCGGATCTCACATTCTCCTCCATTAGACTTCTTGTTACTCTGGAAATGCAGCCGGAGTTTGTTCTTCAGCTGCTGCAGGCGGTCGGGGCCCTCGTCCCACTTCAGGGCCACAGGAAACCGGTAGCTGCTGTCCCCCATGCTGCGGAGTGATGGCGGATGCCGCTCGGTCCCGGCTGCGCTTTCGCTTTCGTTTCTGATAAACACGAGCCGCGGTCTCCGCCCTCCGGCACCGTCACTGGGCGGCGGTCACTCAGCCCTGCAGACGATCCGCCGCTGCCGACGATCGCCCAACTGAGGCTCAGCACGGCATAGAGGCAGCGCGGCCGTAAAGCGCGATGTGCTGCCCACAATAACGCTGCAGGGAGGCAAGGCCCGTGTGGCGGACATGGCTGACACCGGAGAACGCTGCAGACAATAGCACGACGCCCGATGTGAGGTGAAATCAGCGATTAGTCAAAGGAAATGGAAGCTGAAAAGCGGAGGAATCAGATGGAGGGCGAGAAAGCGCGACCGTGGCGAAGAGCCGGGCATGGAAGGTGGAATATGGCGGCCATGAGGAGGGCGAGAAAGCGCGACCGTGGCGAAGAGCCGGGCATGGAAGGTGGAATATGGCGGCCATGAGGAGGGCGAGAAAGCGCGACCGTGGCGAAGAGCCGGGCATGGAAGGTGGAATATGGCGGCCATGAGGAGGGCGAGAAAGCGTGACCATGGCGAAGAGCCGGGCATGGAAGGTGGAATATGGCGGCCATGAGGAGGGCGAGAAAGCGCGACCATGGCGAAGAGCCGGGCATGGAAGGTGGAATATGGCGGCCATGAGGAGGGCGAGAAAGCGCGACCGTGGCGAAGAGCCGGGCATGGAAGGTGGAATATGGCGGCCATGAGGAGGGCGATGGCGAAGAGCCGGGCATGGATGGTGGAATATGGCGGCCATGAGGAGGGCGAGAAAGCGCGACCGTGGCGAAGAGCCGGGCATGGAAGGTGGAATATGGCGGCCATGAGGAGGGCGATGGCGAAGAGCCGGGCATGGAAGGTGGAATATGGCGGCCATGAGGAGGGCGAGAAAGCGTGACCGTGGCGAAGAGCCGGGCATGGAAGGTGGAATATGGCGGCCATGAGGAGGGCGAGAAAGCGCGACCGTGGCGAAGAGCCGGGCATGGAAGGTGGAATATGGCGGCCATGAGGAGGGCGAGAAAGCGTGACCATGGCGAAGAGCCGGGCATGGAAGGTGGAATATGGCGGCCATGAGGAGGGCGAGAAAGCGCGACCGTGGCGAAGAGCCGGGCATGGAAGGTGGAATATGGCGGCCATGAGGAGGGCGAGAAAGCGTGACCTTGGCGAAGAGCCGGGCATGGAAGGTGGAATATGGCGGCCATGAGGAGGGCGAGAAAGCGTGACCGTGGCGAAGAGCCGGGCATGGAAGGTGGAATATGGCGGCCATGAGGAGGGCGAGAAAGCGTGACCGTGGCGAAGAGCCGGGCATGGAAGGTGGAATATGGCGGCCATGAGGAGGGCGAGAAAGCGTGACCGTGGCGAAGAGCCGGGCATGGAAGGTGGAATATGGCGGCCATGAGGAGGGCGAGAAAGCGCGACCATGGCGAAGAGCCGGGCATGGAAGGTGGAATATGGCGGCCATGAGGAGGGCGAGAAAGCGCGACCGCGGCGAAGAGCCGGGCATGGAAGGTGGTATATGGCGGCCATGAGGAGGGCGAGAAAGCGCGACCGTGGCGAAGAGCCGGGCATGGAAGGTGGAATATGGCGGCCATGAGGAGGGCGAGAAAGCGTGACCGTGGCGAAGAGCCGGGCATGGAAGGTGGAATATGGCGGCCATGAGGAGGGCGAGAAAGCGTGACCGTGGCGAAGAGCCGGGCATGGAAGGTGGAATATGGCGGCCATGAGGAGGGCAAGAAAGCGCGACCGTGGCGAAGAGCCGGGCATGAAAGGTGGTATATGGCGGCCATGAGGAGGGCAAGAAAGCGCGACCGTGGCGAAGAGCCGGGCATGGAAGGTGGAATATGGCGGCCATGAGGAGGGCGAGAAAGCGTGACCGTGGCGAAGAGCCGGGCATGGAAGGTGGAATATGGCGGCCATCAGGAGGGCGAGAAAGCGCGACCGTGGCGAAGAGCCGGGCATGGAAGGTGGAATATGGCGGCCATGAGGAGGGCGAGAAAGCGCGACCATGGCGAAGAGCCGGGCATGGAAGGTGGAATATGGCGGCCATGAGGAGGGCGAGAAAGCGCGACCATGGCGAAGAGCCGGGCATGGAAGGTGGAATATGGCGGCCATGAGGAGGGCGAGAAAGCGCGACCATGGCGAAGAGCCGGGCATGGAAGGTGGAATATGGCGGCCATGAGGAGGGCGAGAAAGCGCGACCATGGCGAAGAGCCGGGCATGGAAGGTGGAATATGGCGGCCACGTGGAGGGCGAGAAAGCGTGACCGTGGCGAAGAGCCGGGCATGGAAGGTGGTATATGGCGGCCACGAGGAGGGCGAGAAAGCGTGACCGTGGCGAAGAGCCGGGCATGGAAGGTGGAATATGGCGGCCATGAGGAGGGCGAGAAAGCGTGACCGTGGCGAAGAGCCGGGCATGGAAGGTGGAATATGGCGGCCATGAGGAGGGCGAGAAAGCGTGACCGTGGCGAAGAGCCGGGCATGGAAGGTGGAATATGGCGGCCATGAGGAGGGCGAGAAAGCGTGACCGTGGCGAAGAGCCGGGCATGGAAGGTGGAATATGGCGGCCATGAGGAGGGCGAGAAAGCGTGACCGTGGCGAAGAGCCGGGCATGGAAGGTGGAATATGGCGGCCATGAGGAGGGCGAGAAAGCGCGACCGTGGCGAAGAGCCGGGCATGGAAGGTGGAATATGGCGGCCATGAGGAGGGCGAGAAAGCGCGACCGTGGCGAAGAGCCGGGCATGGAAGGTGGAATATGGCGGCCACGTGGAGGGCGAGAAAGCGCGACCGTGGCGAAGAGCCGGGCATGGAAGGTGGAATATGGCGGCCACGTGGAGGGCGAGAAAGCGCGACCGTGGCGAAGAGCCGGGCATGGAAGGTGGTATATGGCGGCCATGAGGAGGGCGAGAAAGCGTGACCGTGGCGAAGAGCCGGGCATGGAAGGTGGAATATGGCGGCCATGAGGAGGGCGAGAAAGCGTGACCATGGCGAAGAGCCGGGCATGGAAGGTGGAATATGGCGACCATGAGGAGGGCGAGAAAGCGCGACCGCGGCGAAGAGCCGGGCATGGAAGGTGGAATATGGCGGCCATGAGGAGGGCGAGAAAGCGCGACCGCGGCGAAGAGCCGGGCATGGAAGGTGGAATATGGCGACCATGAGGAGGGCGAGAAAGCGCGACCATGGCGAAGAGCCGGGCATGGAAGGTGGAATATGGCGGCCATGAGGAGGGCGAGAAAGCGCGACCGTGGCGAAGAGCCGGGCATGGAAGGTGGAATATGGCGGCCACGTGGAGGGCGAGAAAGCGCGACCGTGGCAAAGAGCCGGGCATGGAAGGTGGAATATGGCGGCCACGTGGAGGGCGAGAAAGCGTGACCGCGGCGAAGAGCCGGGCATGGAAGGTGGAATATGGCGGCCATGAGGAGGGCGAGAAAGCGTGACCGTGGCGAAGAGCCGGGCATGGAAGGTGGAATATGGCGGCCATGAGGGCGAGAAAGCGCGACCGTGGCGAAGAGCCGGGCATGGAAGGTGGTATATGGCGGCCATGAGGAGGGCGAGAAAGCGCGACCACGGCGAAGAGCCGGGCATGGAAGGTGGTATATGGCGGCCATGAGGAGGGCGAGAAAGCGTGACCGTGGCGAAGAGCCGGGCATGGAAGGTGGAATATGGCGGCCATGAGGAGGGCGAGAAAGCGTGACCGTGGCGAAGAGCCGGGCATGGAAGGTGGTATATGGCGACCATGTGGAGGGCGAGAAAGCGTGACCACGGCGAAGAGCCGGGCATGGAAGGTGGTATATGGCGGCCATGATGAGGGCGAGAAAGCGTGACCATGGCGAAGAGGAGGGCGACAAAGCGCGACCATGGCGAAGAGCCGGGCATGGAAGGTGGTATATGGCGGCCATGAGGAGGGCGAGAAAGCGTGACCATGGCGAAGAGCCGGGCATGGAAGGTGGTATATGGCGGCCATGTGGAGGGCGAGAAAGCGTGACCATGGTGAAGAGCCGGGCATGGAAGATGGTATATGGCGGCCATGTGGAGAGCGAGAAAGCGTGACCATGGCGAAGAGCCGGGCATGGAAGGTGGTATATGGCGGCCATGTGGAGGGCGAGAAAGCGTGACCGCGGGGATGAGCCGGGCATGGAAGGTGGTATATGGCGGCCATGTGGAGGGCGAGAAAGCGCGACCACGGCGAAGAGCCGGGTATGGAAGGTGGTATATGGCGGCCATATGGAGGGCGAGAAAGTGTGACCGCGGGGAAGAGCCGGGCATGGAAGGTGGTATATGGCGGCAAGGTGGAGGGTGGGCGTCCGAGATGAGGATGACAATGGTGGTTACTCATACGTGCTCCTCCTGAGCCACCCTCAACGCCTTTTGGTGCAAGCATTTGTCAGAGTGTTGTCGGACCAGCAGGGGACATCATCAATCATGGTCGCCTCCAGCTGATGTGGTGGTTGATGTGCCGCCTCCCCCAGGATTAGCCGTATGCGCCACCAATCAGCGGGGCTTACTATGCGCGTTGTTTAGTATGTGCCCCTTGCTGGTCTGACACCACCGCGACAAAGGCTTGCACCGAAACGTGTGTTGGGGTCGGCACCATTCCAGCAGGCGCAGCACATCGGGGTAAGTACCATCGTCTCCTCTCTGGTACATTGCCTGCGCCTCAGATGCCCTCACCTCAGATGGCCTTGGCTGCCCTCACCTTGGATGCCGGCGCCTCGGCTGCCCTCACCTCAGATGCTGGCGCCTTGGGTGCCCTCGCCTGGGATGCCTGCACCTCGGCTGCCCTCGCCTCTGATGCTGGCGCCTCAGCTGCTGTCACCTCGGATGCCGATACCTGGGATGCCGTCGCCTTGGATGCCTGCACCTCGGATGCTCGCGCTCCGCGTTCTACGCTGTCGGTTTTCTTAGTTTGTGGGGCACTGACAGGCGCTACGCCATTTCCTTATCTTCTCTACATTATTACCTCAGGATTCTGTTCCTCTGCAGCTTCTGTGGCCTCATGGCTGCTTTCACCTCCTCTTATACGCTGTTTGACCCTATGGATAACGGTGACCAGAGAAGGCTGAAGATCTCAGCACCAACTACAATCCCGAGACCAGTGAGGAGGCCGGCCGTGACAGAACACCATATTATAGTCTCCATATACAATGGTGGCACAAGCCAGGCCGGATGTGTCGTGTATACGGCCGTGTAGGACATTAAATCTGGCCAACCTGGGACCAGGTTACCATGGAGCCCCTTGTGGTCAGAACTCGGCTTTTCTGGAAAGGTGAATTCTTCTAGTTCTCTGCATTGTTATAAAGCTCGTATGCTGTAGTGGAAATATGTATTTGTAGGCGATGTATGGCCGGCAGTTAACTAGCATTTGCCCTTGGGCTGCAGGTCTCACAAAGGTGATGGCATATGCTATCCTGAGAAAAGGCAATTTTCCTGGTCTCAGACCCCCGGGGGCCTTCCTGAGAACACACAGAATTGGAAACATTTCACACTTTGTGGTGCCTTTGAAGGGAGACTTATTTACATATTTTTATTTCCATATTTTATATCCTTTTATTGTAAGCACTGCACCTTTTCTATTAAAGTTTAAAACTTTAATAAGTCTGAACCTTGTATGCTCTAAAGAATCCATAGTGCGATCGCTGATTTTATGACGTCACAGCGATCTCACCAGCGATATCGCTCTATGTGACATCAGTGACCGCCGCCCCCCGCCGGGTATCGCTGATTGTGCAGGAATGTCCTGGGCCGTTTTTTGATCGTTGATGTCCCACTGGCCAGCGCGCATCGCTGCGTGTGACAGAGACCAGCGATCAGCGGCGCTGGTATCCAGTGTAAAGATCTGGTATCTAAGCGCGCGCGTCACTTACCCGATGTGTACCTTAGATACCAGTGCTGTTCCCCGCGGCTGGTGCTGAAGCCGGCTGACATTCTGCTCTGCCGGCAGGAGAGCAGAATGAATGAAAACCTGACATGGGGTTCCCCCTATTTTTGACAACCAACCTGACTAAAGCCGACAGCTGAGGGCTGATATTCTCAGGCTGGTAAGGGGCCATTGATCTTGACCACCCCCCCATCCTAAAATAGCCCCCAGCTGCCCAGAAAAGGCACATCTATTAGATGCGCCTAATCTGGAGCCTTGCCCGGTTCTTCCCGCTGCCCTGTAGCGGTGGCAAGTGGGTAATAAGGGGTTAATGTCACCTTTCTATTATAAGGTGCCATTAAGCCCGGATTAGTAATGGAGAGGAGTCAATAAGACCCCGATCCATTACTAATCCTACAATAAAAAAAGGGTTAAATAAACACAATAAGAATAAATTATTTTAATGAAAGAATACAACACATTTTTACAATCTTTATTACACTGGTAATTCCTTAGCTATGCCATCGTTGTGAAAAAAAAAAGGGAAAATAAAACATCTATAATTACCTGTCCGGCGCTCAGTCACGTCCCACGGCGTAAATCCATCTCGGGGGTTAATACATTTAGAGCCGGAGCGCTGCTAACACAACCGCTGCCGACTGTAACTGACTGGGGAATGAATGGAGCAGAGCGCTGACTCGGTGATGAGCGGTGACGTCCCCGCTAGTTACTGAGCATGGACCGGCTGCTCCATTCATTCCCCAGTAGACTAGGGTTTTTGCAGATTCTTGGTTGAGGAATGTACGGATCCGTGAAGTATTTTTGAGTTGAAGTCGGCAGGAAGCGGAAAGGGCTTGGATATGTGGTTTGAAAGAGAGATCAGTGTCAAGGATTACCCCGAGCAGCGAGCTTGTGGGACTGGGGAGAGTGGGCAGCCGTTTACTTTAATGGATAGGTTCGTTGGGGGGGTCACGTGAGATGGGGGAAAGATGATGAATTCTGTTTTGTCCATATTAAGTTTTAGAAATCTAGCGGAGAAGGAGGATGAAATAGTGGACAGACATTGAGGGACTCTGGTTAGTAGGGAGGTGATATCAGGTCCAGAGATGTAGATCTGTCATCAGCATAGAGATGATACTGAAAGCCATGAGATTCTATGAGCTGTCCCAGGCCAAAGGTGTAAATGGAGAAGAGCAGGGTCCTAGGACTGAACCTTGTGGGACTCCGACAGATAGGGGGCGAGGTGAGGAGGTGGTGTGTGAGTGGGAGACTCTGAATGTCCGGTCTGTTAGGTATGATGAGATCCAGGATAGGGCCCAGTCTGTGATGCCGAGGGATGAGAGGGTCTGTAGTAATAGGGAATGGTCCACTGTGTCAAAGGCAGCCGACAGGTCCAGGAGGAGGAGGACAGAGTAGTGTCGCTTGGCCTTGGCAGCTAGTAGGTCATTGGTGACCATAGGGCAGTTTCAGTGGAGTGGTGTGACCGGATTGCAAGTGGTCAAGAAGAGAGGTGGGAGGACAGTTCAAGATGGACGTGTTGTTCCAGTAGCTTGAAGGCATAGGGGAGAAGTGATATAGGGCGATGGTTAGATACAGAGGATGGGGCAAGAGAGGGCTTTTTGAGGATAGGTGTGTGTGCTCCTGGTGATTGGCACATAGTAGTGGTAATATTTCCAGGACTCATCGCCCGTGTGTTCGGTGAGTGGTGGCAGCGTGTATGAGCGGGGTGTGTGGTCTGTGTCCGGGTGTGATTTATACTCCCACTGCAGCATATTTCAGAGGGTGAATGCTGGACTGAGTGAGAGGAGATAGTCTAACCCTTGCAGGCGCAACCCCAAGTATGTGACATATGCAAAACAATGTTCTCCAGACTCATAAAAATGCATATATCTCATAAAGGCCAAAAAACACAATCCCTGCCCCCTGTAGTCACAATTCTTGCCCCTAAAATCCAAAAAATGCTGAATTTTTCATGAAACCCTAAATACATACATTTAAGTAAAAACTAAATAACCACCTGTAGAGGTGGAGAATCTCTTTAAAGTGTCCTGTGATCAGGATTGTGCTCAGTGACTACAGACAGTGACAGGTCGGCACCGTTATACTGATTACAATGATACCTGGTGATGAAATCCGTCTTGTGGTTGTTGTGGAATCTGGATTTCCAGTTTTGAGTTAATGAGATTCTCGTGCTCCGGGGTGGGGCTCTGCTGTGTGTGGGGGGGCTGGGCTCTGCTGTGTGTAGGAGGGGCTGTGTGTGGGGAGGGGCTGTGGGCGGGGCTTTATGTGGTGTTCTGATTAGGTATTCATAATGAAGACTTCTGACAAATCGCTGTCCCTCACTGACCCGCCCCCTATTTTACATAATGATACATATTTTTTAAAAAAAATGAAAATCCCCTTCAGCCGGCAGCGCTGCAGCTTGATCGCATCTGTAGTGTGCATTTAATTATTTTATTTGCTGGTACAGATTAATTCATAAATTTAAAAAAGTCTGAAAATGGCGCGGGCTTCGCCTTCACAGTAGCAGCTACCGGACCCCCCGTCCCGCATTCTATCGGTCGTTGTCAGTGAGATGGTAATTTAAACCCTTCCTGACATCCGCAAACCATTGGCGGCGCAGCAGGCAGTGCGCTCCCGCTCACCATCGGATCGTCAGCGAGTGTCAGTGGTGCTATAGCGCCGGGTCAGGTGGTAGCTGTAGCGCAGTTACAACATGTAAAAGGGCGGAGCAGCAAGGCGGGAAATCAGTGAGAGAGGGAGGACATGCGGAGTGGTGGAACGTCGAGGCGGAGGACCGAGAAATGCAGGATATTGTAGGTCACGCACCGGTGTCCAGAATACGCCGGTGAGACCCGGTGTCCATCTGCTGCAGGTCAACAACCAGAGGTCAAACTCAGGCCATTGAGTGGAGCCAGCCGTCTGCCATGGTGACCAGGAGGCGCGAGTGAACGGGGCAGTTACTTCCAGCGTAGACGCACAGTACAGGGTGAGAGACGGGTCGGCGCAACGCTAGAAAGCGGGGCTGTAAATTATATAGTGTCATGTGACTGGATACTAGCGGGAGACGCCGGTGCCTGTCAGTGACCGTGTAATAGCTGCCGATCATTGTGAGAGGCGCCTGTGAAAGCTACAAACAGGAGGACGTTAACGCTCCGGGAGACTCGATAATCGGGTCCCGGACCAGCCACATTGCTCTTAATTCCATTATCGCTGATATTGTGAGACTTGTTACCTTCTACCCAAATAATTGTCTGTTTCCACTATTAACCCCTTCACTTCCGTGTTATAAAATCATTTAGGCTAGTTTCTCATTTGCGCCTTTTTGCGCAGCGCATCGTGTGCAATTGAAACGCATGCAAAAACGCAGCGGTTTTATACACATCAGCATACGCATGACGACAAAAAACGCAGTGTTTGTATGCATTTTTGCATGCGTTTGCTATGCGCATGCGTTCTCTAGGTGTCACATTTCACAGAAGGAAAATCCTTGACACAGACTCCACCAATGGGACATCAGTGAGCGTGTGTCATGGGAATTCTTTATATAGACCCTGTTACAGCTGAATTCTTCAGATTTTCTTGCTTTTTTCTTTGTCAACATAGATCTGCGTTGGAAGAGTTTTCGCTTCAACTTGGATCTGGACATCGCGCTGGCTCAGGCTTTTGCATTTGCTTGCCAGCAAGAAAGGCAGAAAGAGAGACAGCGAAGACGGCAGCGGGGGCGTTTGTGGGTACATCCGATTATTGAAGTCGGGGAGAGCCGTGGAGCGTACCACACACTCTACAGCGAGCTCCAGGCAAACCCAGTGAAATTTACTGACTATACCCGGATGTCCCAAGAAAGCTTCATGGATTTGCTTGCCCGTGTTCAAGGAGCCATCCGGAGACCGGACACACAGCTCCGTCGTGTGATTCCTCCTGAGGAACGGCTCCTGGTCACATTACGGTACGTAACATTTAAAAACCAATGCCTGCATAATTGTTTTTGTTCTGCCATGTACTAATCCAAAGCCTGCAGGATTGTTATGCCATGTACAAATATTTTTTCATTTCCGCTCTCTACCACACAGGCAGCATAGACTTTATTGAGATATTGCACATATCGTCACAGTGTGTCGGTGAAGCAGTAACAGATTGGCAATGATAGGTCAGTGCATCTCTATAAGGCACCTAGTGGTGATGTCCGGGGATCAGATCGGGGGGAGAGTCCTGTACCTGAGAGAACGACAGCCAGCAGAGACCCTGTGCCCATGATTGTAAGCTCTGCGCTTCAGGAGCCAGTAGTTTCAAGACATACAGCAGCTTCTATCCGATCAGCTCCGTGTGCACCTACAGCTCGCCGTACACCCTGCGAGGATCCGACACGTCCCTGAGATCTCGCCACGTGCCTGGTATAAAGGCCTGCGACAGGTGAGCAGGGGGTAAGGTGGGTTCACTGATATTGTACTGGAGTAGCCGGACCTCTGGACATTACGGACAGTCCCTTAAGTGACGGCTCCTGCTGGGTGTTGCGGCTATTCTACCACATCCGGGACGCTCCATGGACCAGGGCTGCCCATGAGGATGTCCACACTCAGATCTGACCATAGCTGCTTCATGCAGTAGAAAAATCTAGATAAAGGTATCTGAAAGCAGCAGAAAAGGCAGTAGGGAAGTGATACAGGCACAGAGACCACCAGACAGGAGTTCAGGGGTCCACATTGGGAGAAGGGTCCAGAACAAGTAGAGTTCATTTTCTGCTAAATGCTAGTCACCATGAAGAACTAGGATAGAACAATAAATGGTGTGACCGGAGAGGCCCCTGGTTGGCAGTGAAGTCCAGGCCTGGGACCAGTGATGTCCCCCTGTATGTGGCGGCCCCTCAGTAGAAGGTGATGTGGTACTCGGGGTACGCCTGGATGTCATTGAATATGATGAACATGGTGGGCCTGGCCGGATTGTCGGTGACGCTGTCGTACAGGTCGGTGATGTTAGCTGCATTCTTGGCTGGTGGAGCCAGCATTCCCTTTTGGCCGGCACAGAACGCTCCGGTGAGGACCCGGGCCAGGTACAGGTGCTTTTGGCCTCTGGCATCAGCTGGAGAGAAGCTTTGGGCAGAGTAACTTGCGGCAACAGCAAAATACGTTCCGTTTCCATACATGGCGGCTGTGGGGAGACAAAACGAGAGTTATGACTATGTACATCAGGGTTCCCCAACTCCAGTCCTCAAGGCCCACCAACAGATCATGTTTTCAGGATTTCCTTTGTATTGCACAGGTGAAGCAATTATCACCTGAGCAATACTAAGGAAATCCTGAAAACATGATCTGTTGGTGGGCCTTGAGGACTGGAGTTGGGGAACCCTGATGTACATGATCCATGTGATTGTTGTTATAAACACCTGAACCCAACAGGTCCCTGATCAGACTAGAAAAGTCCCTAATCTGACTGCAGAGGTCGGCACCATACAGTTGTGGCCAAAAGTATTGACACCCCTGCAATTCTGTCAGATAATACTCAGTTTCTTCCTGAAAATGATTGCAAACACAAATTCTTTGGTATTATTATCTTCATTTAATTTGTCTTAAATGAAAAAACACAAAAAGAATTGTCCTAAAGCCAAATTGGATATAATTCCACACCAAACATAAAAAAGAGGGTGGACAAAAGTATTGGCACTGTTGGAAAAATCATGTGATGCTTCTCTAATTTGTGTAATTAACAGCACCTGTAACTTACCTGTGGCACCTAACAGGTGTTGGCAATAACTAAATCACACTTGCAGCCAGCTGACATGGATTAAAGTTGAGTCAACCTCTGTCCTGTGTCCTTGTGTGTACCACATTGAGCATGGAGAAAAGAAAGAAGACCAAAGAACTGTCTGAGGACTTGAGAAACCAAATTGTGAGGAAGCATGAGCAATCTCAAGGCTACAAGTCCATCTCCAAAGACCTGAATGTTCCTGCGTCTACCGTGCGCAGTGTCATCAAGAAGTGTAAAGCCCATGGCACTGTGGCTAACCTCCCTAGATGTGGACGGAAAAGAAACATTGACAAGAGATTTCAACGCAAGATTGTGCGGATGTTGGATAAAGAACCTCGACTAACATCCAAACAAGTTCAAGCTGCCCTGCAGTCCGAGGGTACAACAGTGTCAACCCGTACTATCCGTCGGCGTCTAAATGAAAAGGGACTGTATGGTAGGAGACCCAGGAAGACCCCGCTTCTTATCCCGAGACATAAAAAAGCCAGGCTGGAGTTTGCCAAAACTTACCTGAAAAAGCCTAAAACGTTTTGGAAGAATGTTCTCTGGTCAGATGAGACAAAAGTAGAGCTTTTTGGGCAAAGGCATCAACATAGAGTTTACAGGAGAAAAAAATAGGCATTCAAAGAAAAGAACACGGTCCCTACAGTCAAACATGGCGGAGGTTCCCTGATGTTTTGGGGTTGCTTTGCTGCCTCTGGCACTGGACTGCTTGACCATGTGCATGGCATTATGAAGTCAGAAGACTACCAACAAATTTTGCAGCATAATGTAGGGCCCAGTGTGAGAAAGCTGGGTCTCCCTCAGAGGTCATGGGTCTTCCAGCAGGACAATGACCCAAAACACACTTCAAAAAGCACTAGAAAATAGTTTGAGAGAAAGCACTGGAGACTTCTAAGGTGGCCAGCAATGAGTCCAGACCTGAATCCCATAGAACACCTGTGGAGAGATCTAAAAATGGCAGTTTGGAGAAGGCACCCTTCAAATATCAGGGACCTGGAGCAGTTTGCCAAAGAAGAATGGTCTAAGATTGCAGCAGAGCATTGTAAGAAACTCATTGATGGTTACCGGAAGCGGTTGGTCGCAGTTATTTTGGCTAAAGGTTGTGCAACCAAGTATTAGGCTGAGGGTGCCAATACTTTTGTCTGGCCCATTTTTGGAGTTCTGTGTGAAATGATCAATGTTTTGCTTTTTGCTTCATTCTCTTTTGTGTTTTTTCATTTAAGACAAATTAAATGAAGATAATATGAAAGAATTTGTGTTTGCAATCATTTTCAGGAAGAAACTGAGTATTATCTGACAAAATTGCAGGGGTGTCAATACTTTTGGCCACAACTGTAAATATACACTGACGCCCCACTCAATGTCGACTTGCCCTGAATGTCCATAACTGCCCCCTCTTTGAACAATGTGCAAAACAATAGTGACTATAAAGTGAAATACACAGAAGTCTGTGGAAAAGACACCGGGCTAAGAAATCATTCACACACAGGAACGACGGAAGAAACAAGAAGAACCACACAACAGAATAGGTGAAAACCTCCCAGAGACCAAACTAAGGAAAGCGAAGAGTGTTTGGGACGAAGACACACACCAAACCATAGGAAAAGCAATAGAGATTACCAAGTAAGATCATCCCTAGCTGAGAAGACGCCATCTACAGATATAGCCAGCAGAGATATCGGGGCGAGGAGAGTATGAACAGCCCGACCCAAGAGGCGACCGGACAAAAGAACCATCAGAAAATGGACAGAGACCAAACAGGCTGTGGCTCAGCAACAAGGGAAACCGACCACACAGCAAGAGATCACCGGATCGATATCGAGACATGACAACGAGTGTAAGCAAAATACAGCTCCACATGAGACTGGAGGAAATGTCCCTGACCTGGGGAGAATCCCACACACCGGGACCCTGAGCCAGACAAAGAGTGACAGCAGACTGAACACAGAGACCACGGGCTGGAGACCGCAGGACCCTGACCCAGTCAACGAGTGACAGCAGACTGAACACAGAGACCACGGGTTGGAGGCCGCAGGACCCTGACCCAGTCAACGAGTGACAGCAGACTGAACACAGAGACCACGGGCTGGAGACCGCAGGACCCCTAGCTAAGCAAAGAGCGACAGCAGACTGAACACGGAGACCACGGGTTAAAACAAGGGTTAACCCTATCCCTTATACAGTTCAAGTATGGGCTGGACAAAGAACAACAACAAGCCAGAGACAGCGAGACCCTGGGCCAGGCAAAGAGTGACAGCAGATGAAACACAAAGACTACAGGCTGGAGACAGCGAGACCCCAGGCCAGACAAAGAGTGACAGTGGACAAGACCCTGGAAAGGACACACAGCACCGGGATATCACTTCACCATTGCTTTATTTTTTTTGGGCACGCCTCTCAGTTTTTGGGATTTCCGTTCCAGGTGCAGCCTTTCTGTGGTGCACCTCGCATTGCGGCATTTCTGGGGTGCACCTCGCATTGCGGCATTTCTGTGGTGCACCTCGCATTGCGGCATTTCTGGGGTGCACCTCGCATTGCGGCATTTCTGAGGTGCACCTCGCATTGCGGCATTTCTGGTGTGCACCTTGCATTGCGGCATTTCTGGGGTGCACCTCGCATTGCGGCATTTCTGGGGTGCACCTCGCATTGCAGCATTTCTGAGGTGCACCTCGCATTGCGGCATTTCTGGGGTGCACCTCGCATTGCGGCATTTCTGGGGTGCACCTCGCATTGCGGCATTTCTGGGGTGCACCTCGCATTGCGGCATTTCTGGTGTGCACCTTGCATTGTCGCATTCCTGGGGTGCACCTTGCATTGCAGCATTCCTGGGGTGCACCTCGCTTTGCGGCATTCCTGGGGTGCGCCCTGCAGTGCGCTGTAGTCGGCTCTCGCTCCTCACCGTGTCGTCCTGCGTAGCTCCTATTGAAGCCATTGTGATTGATGTGTTGGATGGATCTCAGGTCGGTCCCGTGGAAGAGCTGCCTCTCGCTCTTCGCACTCCTGTTCCTCGCCTCGATGCTCTGCTTCTTTATCTGGTAATTCAGCCACAAATCCTTGTTCTGAACCCTCTGGATCTGTGAAGACAGACAGAAGATAATCAGAAGAACAGGGCAGAGCCTGGAAGGGAGGAATTCCCCAAGATCAGCGGCGGTGGGATCCTGGGCGCATCATCCTCATCATGGCATCGGCCCAATAGCTACACTTGCACTGCGTGGCCATCATGTGATGGGAGGGTTCCCAGGATCGTGGGCGTCCGCTGCACATGGCGTCCTCTTACCTTTAGTATTTGGCTCCGACATGATTGTGCAAACAGCTGCTGGACCTGTAAGTATTCAGGGGACCCGGCGGGGACGTCGACCTCCATCACCGGACTGGAATTCATCGGCTGCCAGAGGTCCGGTAACTTCAGAGACGTCTCCTCTAATAGAAAAAGTCTGATCAGCGCCGGGTAATGTCTCTGCTACCGGTCTAGCCCCAGTGTCACCGCTGCCATCACCCTGGCTCCGAACAACAGCATCCTCCTGTCCAATCACAGTTCTGACCTCCAGCTGGGAAGTTGTTACAATGTATCATCCCATGGAAGCAGAAATCGGCGGACACATTGTATCCATTATCTGCATGATCAGGACAGGGAGCGCTGAGATCTCTGCTCCCGTGTGTGAACGAGACAGCGCTCACACAGGTGATGACATCACTGAGATAATGACGTCATCAGACAGGAGACCACACCCCTGCTGGTGACATCACTGATAACATGAGACCACACCCCTTATACTCCAGCCCCGCTCCCGGTGATGGCATCACTGATATAATGATGAGGCCACACCCCTTATACTCCAGCCCCGCCCCTCATCTATCACTGCTGACAACCTGCCTGTATGTATACATGTGAGAGGAGGTTGTCAGCCCCACCCCCGGTGATGACATCACTGATATAATGGTGAGACCACACCTCTTATATTCCAGCCCCGCCCCCGGTGATGACATCACTGATATAATGATGAGACCACATCCCTTATACTCCAGCTCCCCCACCAGTGACATCACTGATATGAGACCACATCCCTTATACGCCAGCCCCGCCCCTGATGATGAGATCACGAAGATCGGTGGTGAAATGTCGTTACCATGTTTCAGGACCCGCTCGATGGTGATCTGGTTTCCATGGCTGTCGGTGGCTGTCAGGTTCCTTGGGTCTATGGTGATCTTCTGGTTTCGGCTTTGGATGGTGACGCTGCTCTTATTCGCGTTCCTTGCCTCCTCCAGCTCCAGGTTCACCATGTCCTCGAACACGGCCATGTTGGCTCCGTGCTGGTGCCTCCACTCCACCAGGTTGGCGGTCAGCTCCGCCGCGCGCTCCCGGCTTTTTCGGTCCTTTAGACAATTGACAATTTTCTGGATCTCGTTGTTGACGCAGAGAACGTCGCGGGTGAGGCCGGAGATGTGGATGGAGGGGTCGGGCGGTCGGTAGACGACAGACACCTGGAACTTTCTCTGGAGGGCGAGTATCTTCTGGTAGTCGCCGTCCTCCAGCTCAGCCACGCTCTCGTCCGTCAGCGTGGTCTCCGTCTGCTCCTGCTCTATCTGCTGCTGCAGCCACTGCTTGGTCCGCACAATCTTCTCCTGGTCGTTGGAGCACAGGCTGAAGACCACCGGATCCAGGTTATCCAGGAGCTGGAAGGCCGTCAGCTTCTGCACCGGCTTCTTCTGGGTCGTAGGACGCAGGAAGGTCGGAAGCCGAAGAAGATCTGAAGATGGAAAGAGAAGAGAGGGTCACCATTGTGAGGAAACCTTCCATCCTCACTGCCGGGGTCTCACCGAGACCCTCACCGCTACTAAAGGGCCGGCCACCGGCCGCATCCTGACCTCATCCTTCTCTCAGCTGAGAGTCGGTAATATTTGTATCCAGTTCAGACTGACACACTGTAGCAAACTATCAGCACAGGAGAGATCTGTGCAGCTGTGAGGCGTATTGGCTCAGGTGAGCCTCTGTGCAAGAAGCGGAGGCTGTGAGA
Source organism: Dendrobates tinctorius (assembly GCF_039654945.1). Taxonomy (NCBI): domain Eukaryota; kingdom Metazoa; phylum Chordata; class Amphibia; order Anura; family Dendrobatidae; genus Dendrobates; species Dendrobates tinctorius. The sequence goes on along the minus strand of NW_027361849.1, from coordinate 2,095,914 downwards.
GGACACTGGAAGCACAGAGGCCGATCTGTCGTCTGATTTGTGATTTTCTTTCCTTCATTCATTGCCTGTTTTACGTTATTTCTGCCACGTTTTGAATGGCCAATTCTTACAATTCTGACCCCTGTCCCTTTATGAGGCTACACTTCCATGGATCCCGCTGATTCTGACACTGTTTTCTCGTCACATATTGTGCTTCATGTTAGTGGGAACATTTCTTTGATATAAGGCCTGTTTCACACTTACGTTTTTCTTGTCAGTTGTAATCCGCCAAAAACGCGGCTAACGGATCCGTAGCCGTCGAAATACCAACGGGAGCCACCGGACTGTTGGTGCGCCGGGATCTGCCGATCTGGGAAAGTTAAAGGAGCCGCGCTGAAAAAACAATGTAGCAGATGAGAGCCGGGATATATCGCGGGACGACGAGGAGAGAGAGCCGGGATATATCGCGGGACGACGAGGAGAGAGAGCCGGGATATATCGCGGGACGACGAGGAGAGAGAGCCGGGATATATCGCGGGACGACGAGGAGAGAGAGCCGGGATATATCGCGGGACGACGAGGAGAGAGAGCCGGGATATATCGCGGGACGACGAGGAGAGAGAGCCGGGATATATCGCGGGACGACGAGGAGAGAGAGCCGGGATATATCGCGGGACGACGAGGAGAGAGAGCCGGGATATATCGCGGGACGACGAGGAGAGAGAGCCGGGATATATCGCGGGACGAGGAGAGAGAGAGAATTGCAGCCACAACAGGATTTAGGGTTAATTCTCCAGCAAATGGCAAAAATGCGGATCCGGTCACAAAAAAATCGTTGCATTGCCGTCCCAGGGATGTCAGTGGACGACAAAATGTTGGCGGATCCGCAGAAATACGGATGCAACGGCCGACCGTCAGTCAAAATCCGCCGACAATGCAAGTCAATGGGGGAAAAAACTGATCCGCCAACAAAAATGGCGGATCCTTTTTTTTGCAAAACGGTGGATTTCGACTGGTGACAAACGGATGTGTGAAACAGGCCTAACTTGTGTTTATTTGGGAAAAAAAAATCAGAAATTTGGTGAAAATGTCACAATTTTCAAACTTAATTTTGTACACTTAAATCAGAGAGTCATATCGCACAAAATAGCTGATAAATAACATTTCCCACAGGTCTACTTTACATCAGCACAATTTTGGAAACATAATTTTTTTTGTTAGGAAGTTATAGGGTTAAAAGGTGACCAGCGATTTCTAATTTTTACAACAAAATTTGCAAAACCATTTTTTTAGGGACCACCTCACATTAGAAGTGAGTTTGGGGGGTCAATATGACAGAAGTCACTTTGAGGGGCGTACATGACGGAAAATACCCAAAAGTGGCACCATTCTAAAATCTGCACCCCTCATGGTGTGCAAAACCGCATTCAAGAGGTTTATTAACCCTTCAGGTGCTTCACGAGAATGAAAGCAATGTGGAAGGAAAAAATTAACATTTAACTTTCTTTCACAAAAATTTTCCTTTAGAGCTAATTTTTTTTTTACTGTCACAAAGGTATCAGGAGAAAATGGACCACACAATTTGTTGTGCAATTTCTCTTGAGTATGCCGATTCCCAATATGTGGAGGAAAACTACTGTTTGGGCGCACAGCGGAGCTCGGAAGGGAAGTAGCGCCATTTCACTTTTTGAACAAAATTTACTGATATAATTATCGGACGCCATGTTGCGTCTGGAGAGCCCCTGATGTGCCTAATCAGTGGGAATCCCCATCAAGTGACTCCATTTTGGGACCTTATCTAGATGTGTATTGCGCACCTTGAGCCCCCAGAGGCTTCACAGAAGTTTGTAACGTTAAGCCGTGAAAATAATAAAAATTAAAAAATCAAATTTTTCACAGATAAATCTTTTTTAGCTTCAAATTTTGCATTTTCATATAGGTATCAGGAGAAAATAGACCCCAGAATTTGTTGTGCAATTTCTCGTGAGTTCACCGACACCCCATATGTGGGGGAATACTACTTTTGAGTCACAGTGCAAAGCTCAGAAGGGAAGAGGCGCCATATTACAGGGCAGATATTGCTGAAAACCTCCTATAGGTGAACTCATTTTACAAACTAAACTTCTCAATTAATTCATCTAGAGGTGCAGTGATTATATAGACACCACAGGTGGGTCTCAAACGCTTACACCATTGGGCAGTGAAGGAAAAATAATTTACATTTTTACCACCAAGATTGTGTGTTAGCCCCAAGTTTTACATACACATGATGGAGGCCTCTCCTATATTACACGGGATGGAGGCCTCTCCTATATTACACGGGATGGAGGCCTCTCCTATATTACACGGGATGGAGGCCTCTCCTATATTACACAGGATGGAGGCCTCTCCTATATTACACGGGATGGAGCCCTCTCCTATATTACACGGGATGGAGGCCTCTCCTATATTACACGGGATGGAGGCCTCTCCTATATTACGCGGGATGGAGGCCTCTCCTATATTACACGGGATGGAGATCTCTCCTATATTACACGGGATGGAGGCCTCTCCTATATTACACGGGATGGAGGCCTCTTCTATATTACACGGGATGGAGGCCTCTCCTATATTACACGGGATGGAGGCCTCTCCTATATTACACGGGATGGAGGCCTCTCCTATATTAGACGGGATGGATATCTCTCCTATATTAGACGGGATGGAGATCTCGCCTATATTACTCTCCTATATTACACGGGATGGAGATCTCTCCTATATTAGACGGGATGGAGGCCTCTCCTATATTACACGGGATGGAGGTCTCTCCTATATTACACGGGATGGAGCCCTCTCCTATATTAGACGAGATGGAGATCTCGCCTATATTACTCTCCTATATTAGACGGGATGGAGATCTCTCCTATATTAGACGGGATGGAGATCTTGCCTATATTACTCTCCTATATTAGACGGGATGGAGATCTTGCCTATATTACTCTCCTATATTAGACGGGATGGAGGCCTCTCCTATATTAGACGGGATGGAGATCTCGCCTATATTACTCTCCTATATTACACGGGATGGAGGCCTCTCCTATATTAGACGGGATGGAGGCCTCTCCTATATTAGACGGGATGGAGGCCTCTCCTATATTAGACGGGATGGAGGCCTCTCCTATATTAGAAGGGATGGAGGCCTCTCCTATATTACACGGGATGGAGGCCTCTCCTATATTACACAGGATGGAGGCCTCTCCTATATTACACGGGATGGTAGGCCTCTCCTATACTACACGGGATGGAGATCTCTCCTATATTATTCTCCTATATTACACGGGATGGAGATCTCTCCTATATTACACGGGATGGAGATCTCTTCTATATTACACGGGATGGAGGCCTCTCCTATATTACACGGGATGGAGATCTCTCCTATATTAGACATGATGGAGATCTCACCTATATTACAACTCCTATATTACACGGGATGGAGATCTCTGCTATATTACACGGGATGGAGATCTCTCCTATATTACACGGGATGGAGATCTCTTCTATATTACACGGGATGGAGACCTCTCCTATATTACACGGAATGGAGATCTCTCCTATATTAGACGGGATGGAGATCTCTCCTATATTACCCTCCTTTATTACACGGGATGGCGGCCTCTCTGCTATATTACACGGGATGGAGCCCTCTCCTATATTACACGGGATGGAGCCCTCTCCTATATTACACGGGATGGAGGCCTCTCCTATATTACGCGGGATGGAGGCCTCTCCTATATTACGCGGGATGGAGGCCTCTCCTATATTACGCGGGATGGAGGCCTCTCCTATATTACACGGGATGGAGATCTCTCCTATATTACACGGGATGGAGGCCTCTCCTATATTACACGAATGGAGGCCTCTCCTATATTACACGGGATGGAGGCCTCTCCTATATTACACGGGATGGAGGCCTCTCCTATATTACACGGGATGGAGACCTCTCCTATATTACACGGGATGGAGGCCTCTCCTATATTACACGGGATGGAGGCCTCTCCTATACTACACGGGATGGAGGCCTCTCCTATATTACACGGGATGGAGGCCTCTCCTATATTACACGGGATGGAGGCCTCTCCTATATTACACGGGATGGAGATCTCTCCTATATTAGACAGGATGGAGATCTCTCCTATATTAGACAGGATGGAGATCTCTCCTATATTATTCTCTTATATTACACGGGATGGAGGCCTCTCTTATATTACACGGGATGGAGATCTCTCCTATATTACACGGGATGGAGGCCTCTCCTATATTACACGGGATGGAGGCCTCTCCTATATTACACGGGATGGAGGCCTCTCCTATATTACACGGGATGGAGACCTCTCCTATATTACACGGGATGGAGACCTCTCCTATATTACACGGGATGGAGGCCTCTCCTATATTACACGGGATGGAGGCCTCTCCTATATTACACGGGATGGAGGCCTCTCCTATATTACACGGGATGGAGGCCTCTCCTATATTACACGGGATGGAGGCCTCTCCTATATTACACGGGATGGAGATCTCTCCTATATTACACGGGATGGAGATCTCTCCTATATTAGACAGGATGGAGATCTCTCCTATATTATTCTCTTATATTACACGGGATGGAGGCCTCTCTTATATTACACGGGATGGAGATCTCTCCTATATTACACGGGATGGAGGCCTCTCCTATATTACACGGGATGGAGATCTCTCCTATATTAGACAGGATGGAGATCTCTCCTATATTATTCTCCTATATTACACGGGATGGAGATCTCTCCTATATTACACGGGATGGAGATCTCTTCTATATTACACGGGATGGAGGCCTCTCCTATTTACACGGGATGGAGATCTCTCCTATATTAGACGTGATGGAGATCTCACCCATATTACAACTCCTATATTACACGGGATGGAGATCTCTGCTATATTACACGGGATGGAGACCTCTCCTATATTACACGGGATGGAGATCTCTTCTATATTACACGGGATGGAGACCTCTCCTATATTACACGGGATGGAGGCCTCTCCTATATTACGCGGGATGGAGGCCTCTCCTATATTACGCGGGATGGAGGCCTCTCCTATATTACGCGGGATGGAGGCCTCTCCTATATTACACGGGATGGAGATCTCTCCTATATTACACGGGATGGAGGCCTCTCCTATATTACACGGGATGGAGGCCTCTCCTATATTACACGGGATGGAGGCCTCTCCTATATTACACGGGATGGAGGCCTCTCCTATATTACACGGGATGGAGGCCTCTCCTATATTACACGGGATGGAGGCCTCTCCTATATTACACGGGATGGAGATCTCTCCTATATTAGACAGGATGGAGATCTCTCCTATATTAGACAGGATGGAGATCTCTCCTATATTATTCTCTTATATTACACGGGATGGAGGCCTCTCTTATATTACACGGGATGGAGATCTCTTCTATATTACACGGGATGGAGGCCTCTCCTATATTACACGGGATGGAGATCTCTCCTATATTAGACGTGATGGAGATCTCACCCATATTACAACTCCTATATTACACGGGATGGAGATCTCTGCTATATTACACGGGATGGAGACCTCTCCTATATTACACGGGATGGAGATCTCTTCTATATTACACGGGATGGAGACCTCTCCTATATTACACGGAATGGAGATCTCTCCTATATTACACGGGATGGAGATCTCTCCTATATTAGACGTGATGGAGATCTCACCCATATTACAACTCCTATATTACACGGGATGGAGATCTCTGCTATATTACACGGGATGGAGACCTCTCCTATATTACACGGGATGGAGATCTCTGCTATATTACACGGGATGGAGACCTCTCCTATATTACACGGGATGGAGATCTCTTCTATATTACACGGGATGGAGACCTCTCCTATATTACACGGAATGGAGATCTCTCCTATATTAGACGTGATGGAGATCTCACCCATATTACAACTCCTATATTACACGGGATGGAGATCTCTGCTATATTACACGGGATGGAGACCTCTCCTATATTACACGGGATGGAGATCTCTTCTATATTACACGGGATGGAGACCTCTCCTATATTACACGGAATGGAGATCTCTCCTATATTAGACGGGATGGAGATCTCTCCTATATTACTCTCCTATATTACACGGGATGGAGACCTCCTATATTACACGGGATGGAGTCCTGTCCTATATTACACGGGATGGAGGCCTGTCCTATATTACACGGGATGGAGGCCTCTCCTATATTACACGGGATGGAGGCCTCTCCTATATTACACAGGATCTGGGCTTCTGCCTGAACAGGACGATTTGTAATGAATTTGTTATTAACAGAATGTCCATAAAGTAAGTGCCCCCTCATAATCTGTGCAGCGTCTTGCTTTACTGCATCTCCAGACCATGGACCTGTGCACCCTGTGACTATGAAGTGCAGGTCGTCCCCCCACACCCCACAATCCGTACTCACCGGTTAGTCTACTAATAAAGGACTTTGGCGAGGTCAGCGCCGTCCCCTCCTTCTTCTTCATGCTCAGGTAGAAGTCGTTCAGCATGTGCTGCTGGAATATCACCACCGTCACCGTCTGGATGGACCTTGCTGACCCGGAGCTGATGAAATCCATCACCGTGCCTAGAATGGCATCGCCCACCACCGCTGCCGCCAGTCCACCTGCCCCTGGAACCACAGAAAGTCAGAGGTGAGACTCCGCGGCCCACAACGCGTGATCGCACGTTATGTCCGCGTCTCTGGGAGTATGGTGAAGCAGGAGCGGAGCGTGCACACGTCATACACAACCCAACACAAGGGTCCTATATATGTAAAAATCCTATAGGGGGCGCAGCGACCCCCAAGGGATTCTACGGCCGGAGTGTAGAGCCGTTATGCAGAGCAATGAGCAGAACACTGGTATATGAGACCCCACGCCGGAGGGCACGTGCCCGACAGCCGAAGCTCCACTGCTGCCATGATGGCCTGGACACCAGTCAGCGCCCACATGATGCCATACCTGTCCCAAGAGCCGGGAAGGCCACGCTGGCCGCCTGCTGCGCCTCGCTCTCCTGCAGACAGGACAGGACGATCTTCTTGATGTCTGCTGGTTGCGTTGGCCCTGACACATGGAGGATCCATCTACTCCCAGCAAGATTCCCCGAGTCTGTGAGGATGTAACCCTTGTGGGGCTGAGACCCTGAGAAGAGTCAAGAAAGCGGAAACCAAGAAAAAGTAATCCATGGGTCATCATCAGAAGATGCACAAAGATCCATCTGCCCTAAGCGTAGCGTGATCCCTAAGAATAGCGTGATTCCTCTACCCTACACGTAGCGTGATCCCTCCGCCCTACACGTAGCGTGATCCCTCCGCCCTACACGTAGCGTCAGCCCTCCGCCCTACACGTAGCGTCAGCCCTCCGCCCTACACGTAGCGTCAGCCCTACACGTAGCGTCAGCCCTCCGCGTAGTGTGATCTCTCCGCTCTACACGTAGCGTGATCTCTCCGCCCTACACGTAGCGTGAGCCCTCCGCCCTACACGTAGAGTGACCCCTCCGCCCTACACGTAGCGTGAGCCCTCCGCCCTACACGTAGCGTGAGCCCTCCGCCCTACACGTAGCGTGAGCCCTCCGCCCTACACGTAGCGTCAGCCCTCTGCGTAGCATGATCTCTCCGCTATACACGTAGCGTGATCTCTCCGCCCTACGTGTAGCGTGATCTCTTCGCCCTTTGCCCTACACGTAAAGTGATCCCTCCGCCCTACACGTACCGTGATCTCTCAGCCCTAAATGTAGCGTGATCTCTCCGCTATACACGTAGCGTGATCCCTCCGCCCTACACATAGCGTGATCCCTCCGCCCTACACGTAGAGTGATCCCTCCGCCCTACGCGTAGTGTGATCCCTCCGCCCTATACATAGCGTGATCTCTCCGCCCTACGCGTAGCGTGATCTCTCCGCCCTACGCGTAGCGTGATCTCTCCGCCCTACGCGTAGCGTGATCTCTCCGCCCTACGCGTAGCGTGATCCCTCCGTCCTACACGTAGCGTGATCTCTCCACCCTACGCGTAGCGTGATTCTTCTGCCCTACAGGTAGCGTGAGCCCTCGTAGCGTGATTTACATGTAGGGCTGAGAGAGAGAGAAATTCTTCAGCCGCTAAAACGGGATTTAGGGTTAAACTGCCGCCAAAGGCAATTCTTCCGGGCATGCGCAGTGACAAATGCGGATTTCCACATTCGGCCAGTCAAAAAAACGTTTCATTGTTCGTCCTCACATGTCAGCGGACGCCACAAAACTTTGGCGGATCCGTGAAAAAACGGATCTAACGGATGACCATCCATCAAGATCCGCTGATAATGCAAGTCAATGGGAAGAAAAACGGATCCGCCAAGAAAAATGGCGGATCCGTTTTTTTTGCAAAACGGCAGATTTTGACTGATGGTGACAGACGGAAGTGTGAAAGAGGCCTAAGACTAACAGAGAAAACCAGACAGGCCTCAATACATCTGCACTCACCAGGGTGCAGCGGACCCAAGTACAATGGCAGCTGCACAGGTGCAATAATTCCAAATGAGACAGCCAGCCTACAATCGGGGATTGGCCATGTGGCACACCAGTGCAGAAAAATAATCCGCATGTGGCAGTGTTCACACGGAATGCAGGGCTTCTGGTTCACAGCCTCTTAGTAACACCATATGAACAGAGGCCACAGTTAGCAGAACCATTTGGGCCCAACTGCACCCTGAAAAAAATATAAAAAGTGCACAAAAAACAGTATATGTAAGGTATTGGTTGCGCCACTCCACGGGATAAAGCGACTCCTCAATGCAGTAGTGAAGGTATCACAGATCCCTCAGTCCTGGAGGCCATGATCATCGGGCTGCAGTGGAGATTCTAGGGGTCTTCTCAATATGTCACATGATGCCCCCAACCCCACAAGCAGGATAGTAAATGTTTTTAGTGAATTCCAAATCACAACCTTGTGTATCAGTCTAAAGAGTGAGAAGCGTATTTCGAAAAATCCACAGTAAATGTAAGTTATAGAATTTTACCTAATATTTTGGCATCTGATTGAACTCTCAGTCCGGCAGCATCTAGAATGGCTTTTGACACACCTGAAAAAAAATGTGTAATTTTATACAACAATGGTTTCTAAAGCATCTATGTAAATGTTTGTGATAGCACTGCTCAACACTCTCCAGGAGGGGCAGCAGAGGGCTATTATGTGCCCAGTCTGGAGCTTACAGCAGCAGAGGGCTATTATGTGCCAAGTATTGGCCTTACAGCAGCAGAGGGCTATTATGTGCCCAGTCTGGAGCTTACAGCAGCAGAGGGGCTATTATGTGCCCAGTCTGGAGCTTACAACAGCAGAGGGCTATTATGTGTCCAGTCTGGAGCTTACAGGAGCAGAGGGCTATTATGTGCCAAGTATTGGCCTTACAGCAGCAGAGGGCTATTATGTGTCCAATCTGCAGCTTACAGCAGCAGAGGGCTATTATGTGCCCAGTCTGGAGCTTACAGCAGCAGAGGGCTATTATGTGCCAAGTATTGGCCTTACAGCAGCAGAGGGCTATTATGTGCCCAGTCTGGAGCTTACAGCAGCAGAGGGGCTATTATGTGCCCAGTCTGGAGCTTACAACAGCAGAGGGCTATTATGTGTCCAGTCTGGAGCTTACAGGAGCAGAGGGCTATTATGTGCCAAGTATTGGCCTTACAGCAGCAGAGGGCTATTATGTGTCCAATCTGCAGCTTACAGCAGCAGAGGGCTATTATGTGTCCAGTCTGGCGCTTACAGGAGCAGAGGGCTATTATGTGTCCAGTCTGGAGCTTACAGGAGCAGAGGGGTATTATGTGTCCAGTCTGGAGCTTACAGGAGCAGAGTGCTATTATGTACCAAGTATTGACCTTACAGCAGCAGAGGGCTATTATGTGTCCAGTCTGGAGCTTACAGCAGCAGAGGGCTATTATGTGTCCAGTCTGGAGCTTACAGGAGCAGAGGGCTATTATGTGTCCAGTCTAGAGCTTACAGCAGCAGAGGGCTATTATGTACCAAGTATTGACCTTACAGCAGCAGAGGGCTATAATGTGTCCAGTCTGGAGCTTACAGGAGCAGAGGGCTATTATGTGTCCAGTCTGGAGCTTACAGGAGCAGAGGGCTATTATGTGCCAAGTATTGGCCTTACTGCAGCAGAGGGCTATTATGTGTCCAGTCTGGAGCTTACAGCAGCAGAGGGCAATTATGTGTCCAGTCTGGAGCTTACAGGAGCAGAGGGCTATTATGTGCCAAGTATTGGCCTTACAGCAGCAGAGGGTTATTATGTGTCTAGTATGGAGCTTACAGCAGCAGAGGGCTATTACGTGTCCAGTCTGGAGCTTACAGCAGCAGAGGGCTATTATGTGTCCAGTCTGGAGCTTACAGCAGAGGGCTATTATGTGTCCAGTCTGGAGCTTACAGCAGCTGAGGGCAATTATGTGTCCAGTCTGGAGCTTACAGGAGCAGAGGGCTATTATGTGCCAAGTATTGGCCTTACAGCAGAAGAGGGCTATTATGTGTCCAGTCTGGAGCTTACAGGGGTAGAGGGCTATTATGTGTCCAGTCTGGAGCTTACAGCAGCAGAGGGCTATTACAGTGCCTTGCGAAAGTATTCGGCCCCCTGGAACTTTTCAACCTTTTTCCACTTATGCTTCAAACATAAAGATACCAAATGTAAATTTTTGGTGAAGAATCAACAACAAGTGGGACACAATTGTGAAGTTGAATGAAATGTATTGGTTATTTTATATTTTTGTGGAAAGTCAAAAACTGAAAAGTGGGACGTGCAATATTATTCGTCCCCTTTACTTTCAGTGCAGCAAACTCACTCCAGAAGTTCATTGTGGATCTCTGAATGATCCAATGTTGTCCTAAATGACTAATCATGATAACTATAATCCACCTGTGTGTAATCAAGTCTCCGTATAAATTCACCTGCTCTGTGATAGTCTCAGGGTTCTGTTTGAAGCACAGAGAGCATCATGAAGACCAAGGAATACAACAGGCAGGTCCGTGATACTGTTATGGAAAAGTTTAAAGCTGGATTTGGATACAAAATGATTTCCAAAACTTTAAACATCCCAAGAGCACTGTGCAAACAATCATATTGAAATGGAAGGAGTATCATACCACTGCAAATGTACCAAGACCCGGTCATCCCTCTAAACTTTCATCTCAAACAAGGAGAAGACTGATCAAAGATGCAGCCAAGAGGCCCATGATCACTCTGGATGAACTGCAGAGATCTACAGCTGAGGTGGGACAGTCTGTCCATAGGACAACAATCAGTCATACACTGCACAAATCTGGCCTTTATGGAAGAGTGGCAAGAAGAAAGCCATTTCTCAAAGATATCCATAAAAAGTGTCGTTTAAAGTTTGCAACAAGCCACCTGGGAGACACACCAAACATGTGAAAGAAGGTGCTCTGGTCAGATGAATCCAAAATCAAACTTTTTGGCAACAATGCCAAACGATATGTTTGGCGTAAAGGCAACACAGCTCATCACCCTGACCACACCATCCCCACTGTCAAACATGGTGGTGGCAGCATCATGGTTTGGGCCTGCTTTTCCTCAGCAGGGACAGGGAAGATGGTTAAAATTGATGGGAAGATGGATAGAGCCAAATACAGGACCATTCTTGAAGAAAACCTGTTGGAGTCTGCAAAAGACCTGAGACCGGGACGGAGATTTGTCTTCCAACAAGACAATGATCCCAAACATAAAGCAAAATCTACAATGGAATGGTTCACAAATAAACGTATCCCGGTGTTAGAATGGCCAAGTCACAGTCCAGACCTGAATCCAATCGAGAATCTGTGGAAACAGCTGAAAACTGCTGTTTACAAACGATCTCCATCCAACCTCACTGAGCTCGAGCTGTTTGCCAAGGAAGAATGGGCGAGAATTTCAGTTTCTCGATGTCCAAAACTGATAGAGCCATACCCCAAGCGACTGCAGCTGTAATCACAGCAAAAGATGGCGCAACAAAGTATTAAGTTACAGGGGCCGAATAATACTGCACGCCCCACTTTTCAGTTTTTGACTTTCCACAAAAATTTAAAAATAACCAATAAATTTCGTTCAACTTCACATTTGTGTCCCACTTGTTGATTCTTCACCAAAAATTAACATTTCGTATCTTTATGTTTGAAGCATGATATGTGGGAAAAGGTTGAAAAGTTCCACGGGGCCAAATACTTTCACAAGGCACTGTATGTGTCCAGTATGGAGCTTACAACAGCAGAGGGCTATTATGTGTCCAGTCTGGAGCTTACAGCAGCAGAGGGCTATTATGTGTCCAGTCTGGAGCTTACAGCAGCAGAAGGCTATTATGTGTCCAGTCTGGAGCTTACAGCAGCAGAGGGCTATTATGTGTCCAGTCTGGAGCTTACAACAGCAGAGGGCTATTATGTGTCCAGTCTGGAGCTTACAGCAGCAGAGGGCTATTATGTGTCCAGTCTGGAGCTTACAGCAGCAGAGGGCAATTATGTGTCCAGTCTGGAGCTTACAGCAGCGGAGGGGCTATTATGTGTCCAGTCTGGAGCTTACAGGAGCAGAGGGCTATTATGTGTCCAGTCTGAAGCTTACAGGAGCAGAGGGCTATTATGTGTCCAGTCTGGAGCTCACAGGAGCAGAGGGCAATTGTGTCCAGTCTGGAGCTTACAGCAGCAGAGGGGCTATTATGTGTCCAGTCTGGAGCTTACAGGAGCAGAGGGCTATTATGTGTCCAGTCTGGAGCTTATGTGAAGTACAGTATTCAGATGTACGGGACATCTTGTTCTCTGGGATCCATTTTTGTGCTTGCGACGCCATTTTGTTGTTTACGAGTTAAATTTTGTAACTTAACTAGATGAAAGTTCACGGCTGTTATGAAACCAGACTGTTCCAGCTTGTACAAGATATGAGATGAGACCCTAAAAGAATGTGCTATTGTTCTATATTCTACGTCACGCAGCTAGGGACATATTCCGATTTTTTTGAAATACTATTGGCTTAAATGTATTACGATTCTATAGGTAGCTGTATACTTTGCATAATTAAGCAGAATGCTATGTAATGTGAGATTCAGTAAAAGGGCTCAGTGATCTGCCTGGATCCTCCCGTACAGAGACCCCCCCGTCTCCGTGTGGTCATTCCCAGTTGCTAGCAACGCCCTGTGAATTAATTAGGAAATCACTGGATCAACCGTGAAGGGTTAATTTAGCCCTCCCTAAATAGCTCCCTCGACAGCTTGGCGCCCAACGGGGGGCCCCCGAACAGGGACGCCTCTGCCCCCGGAGGACAACAAGACAAAGGACCCACGGAGCGGACACAGGTGCTGGAAAATTGGGACTGATCACCCCCGACGGCAACCACGGTAAGTTGGCAGTTAAACTGTTCAGACTGACCATTGGTGTGGTTTTCCTGTGCTTGTTGCTGCAAAGAGGATCTGAGGTTTGTCCCCTGGTGGGGTGATTCATGGGTGGAATCATATAGAGGTGTAGTCCCGTTGGGGGCCCAGTGCTCGAACCGTACCTCATAAGGGACGGACACCCCGGATTGACCAGTGATTGTGACTCTCTTTATAGTGAAAATATCCTGAAATTCCCGATCATTATTAGTATTGGGGGTGGTGATGTGATCGAAGATGGGTAGGATACGTAACTCAGATATATATATATATACATATATATATATATATATATATATATATATATAATATATATATATATATAACCAGAGGTGTCCGGAGGGATAGTCTGAGACGCCCTCCTCCTTTCACTGAGTACCGCGAATTTTGGGCTTCCCAGAGGGGGTTGACCCGGTGGAACAAACTGAGACGGCCGCTCCAGTATTGTGCACAACTGAAGTAAGGATATTTAGCTGTAAATGAGAGAATCCGTGGAAGGAAAATAAGAATTTTGTGGCTTGGCACATTGTGTGACAAAGGTGTTAGGAAGAACAGAGAAAGTGAATTCTGATTGTTTCTGTTACTGCTATGTTGAAGAAGGAAAAATTGTCTATTATGACAGGGACGGGATGTATTGTGGTTCAAGCAAGTGACTGTGGTGTGAGGAAGTGATTGGTTAAGAAAGAACTAAGATTGATACTAATGTGTCAGGCAAATAGTTAAAAGTGATGATTTGAAAGAAGAAGTTTCCCTGCTAGATGATAAGGTCCCTCCCCAGGAAATCAAGCCTCTCCTCCCGACTGTAAGCTCTGTGCCCCTTAACCCTAAGGCACCGATGTATCCTGGACTACCGAAACTCAGTATGCCCCCACCCTATCATAGAATCGTAAAGTTGGAAGGGACCTCCTGGGCCATCTGGTCCAACCCCCTGCTCAAAGCAGGATTCGCTAAATCATCCCAGTCAGATGTCTGTCCAGCCTCTGTTTGAAGACTTCCATTGAAGGAGAACTCACCACTTCTCGTGGCAGCCTGTTCCACTCATTGATCACTCTAACTGTCAAAAAGTTTTTTCTCATATCTAATCTGTGTCTCCTCCCATTCAGTTTCATCCCATTGCTTCTAGTCTTTCCTTGTGCAAATGAGAATAAAGTTGATCCTTCTACAATGTGACAGCCCTTGAGATATTTGTAGACAGCTAATAAGTCTCCTCTCAGTCTTCTGTTTTGCAAACTAAACATTCCCAAATCTTGCAACCTTTCCTCATAAGACAGGGTTTGCAGACCGGTCACCATTCTGGTCGCTCTTTTCTGAACTTGCTCCAGTTTATTGATGTCTTTTTTAAAATGTGGTGCCCAAAACTGGACACAATATTCCAGATGAGGTCTGACCAAAGAGGAGTAGAGGGAAATAATGACTTCACGTGATCTAGACTGTATGCTTCTGTTAATACATCCTAGAATTGCATTTGCCTTTTTTGCTGCTGCATCACACTGTTGACTCATATTCAGTCTGTGATCTATTAGTATACCCAAGTCTTTTTCACATGTGCTGTTGCTTAGCCCTATTCCTCCCATTCTGTATATGCTTTTTTCATTTTTATTGCCCAGATGTAGTACTTTGCATTTTTCCTTGTTAAAAACCATTGTTAGTTGCTGCCCACTTCTCCAGTTTATTTATATCTTTTTGAATCCTCTCTCTCTTCTCTAGTATTAGCTATCCCTCCTAGCTTTGTGTCATCAGCAAATTTAATCAGTTTACCCTCAATTCCTTCGTCTAAATCGTTGATAAAGATGTTGAACAATACAGGGCCCAGGACAGAGCCCTGTGGTACCCCTCTTGAGACATTCTTCCAACTGGATGTGCAGCCATTTACGACCACTCTTTGGGTCCGATCACTAAGCCAGTTTTGAATCCACCTAACAGTTGCCTTGTCCATTCCATACTTAGTCATTTTTTCAATAAGGATTGTATGAGATACTTTGTCAAATGCTTTGCTGAAGTCAAGATATACTATATCTACAGCATTTCCTTGATCCACCCAATCAGTGATTCCGTCATAGAAGAAAATTAAGTTAGTCTGACATGACTTATTAGATACAAACCCATGCTGACTCTGTTTAATCACTTCATTCTTATCCAGGTACTGACATACATGTTGTTTAATAATTTGTTCAAAGATCTGGGTGGATCTGTGCTGTATGTGTAGTTACTAATCCTCAGTGGAGAGAGGTCTGTTATAATGGTGGCACAAGAAGACCGGGTATTGCAGCCCCCACCTTTCCTTTGTTGAATGCTGACGGTACCTATTATCATCCGCAGCCAGCCTCAATCCCCGTTCACCCGATCCAGAGGAAAAATGAAAAAAAAAAAGTTTTCAGAAGACTTTAACCCGCTCTGTTCAGCAGAGAAAGAAACAAAAAAAAAAACAAGCTAGCAGCCAGCAGCTGCTCCAACCCCTACCATTGTGCCAACAACAGTTAATATGGACAGTTATGCCACAAGGGGTCCAAAACAGTCCCAACCAGTTTTCAAAAAAAATATGAGCAGGTGTCTTTTGCCATTGCTGCCATTGTTAGCCTCCTTAAGTAACTTGCAGCACTGAACTGTCAGGTTTCGGCCTCGAGACTTCCGTTCTGCCTTGGTCAAGTGATGCTCTTGGGTCACTGTCTCCTTCAGGGTGCCAGACACCTCGCAGAAGAAAGAAAAATAGCTGTCAGCTCCCTTCCATTCCCAAAAGATTAAACTGAACTCCAGCGTTTTCTTACGCACTTATTGTTGTCAGTGGATACCGGATGCATCCCGCATAATGCAACCCCTTTACAACGCCTTGAAAGACGGTATAATGAACTATAAGGAAAGATGGCAGTGATGAGGATTACCTCCAACATGATGGTTCCCAACTTCTGACTGAAGAAACAGCTACTCCACCAAATGTCAGTGAGAATCCACTCCCAAATCCCGATCTGGTGTTATACACGGACGGTTCAAGATATGCTGACGAGTTTGGTAGATTCCACACGGAATACGCTGTTACCACAGAGGACACTGTAGTGCACGCAGCTGCGCTCCCGCCCTCACAGTCCGCACAAGAAGCCGAACTTCAGGCTCTATCTACTGCATGTACTTTGGCCAAGAACAGACGGGCTAATATACACTGTGTTCCAAATTATTATGCAAATGATATTTTTCTCTGATTTTCCTAAATAGTCGGTACAAATGACAGTCAGTCTAATAAAAGTCATCACCCGTTAGAGTATACATCAAATTTTATTGAAGAAACCTCCCAATAATAACAGTATAATCTCCAAAATGAATAAAAACTCAAATTGCACTGTTCCAAATTATTAGGCACAGTAGAATTTCTAAACATTTGATCTGTTTTAAAGAACTGAAATTGTTCATTTGTGGAATTTGCAGCATTAGGAGGTCACATTCACTGAACAAAAAAGCTATTTAACTCCAAAACATCCTAACAGGCCAAGTAACATGCTATCATAGGAACCCTTCTGTGACGTCACCTTTACAATTCTTGCATCCATTGAACTTGTGAGTTTTTGGAGAGGTTCTGCTTGTATTTCTTTGCATGAAGTCAGAATCGCCCCCAGAGCTGCTGTTTTGATGTGACCGGCCTCCCACCCTCATAGATCTTTTGCTTGATGATACTCCAAAGGTTCTCTATAGGGTTGAGGTCAGGGGAAGATGGTGGCCACACCATGAGTTTATCTCCTTTTATGCCTATAGCAGTCAATGACTCAGAGGTATTCTTTGCAGCATGAGATGGTGCATTGTCATGCATGAAGAGGATTTTGCTCCTGAAGGCACGTTTCTGCTTTTTATACCATGGAAGACAACTGTCAGTCAGAAACTCTATATACAGTACTTTGCAGAGGTCATTTTCACACCTTCAGGAACCTTAAAGGGCCCCATCAGCTGTTTCCCCATGATTCCGGCCCAAAACATGACTCCTCCTCCTTGCTGAAGTCGCAGCCTTGTTGGGACATAGTGGCCATCCACCAACCATCCACTACTCCATCCATCTGGACCATCCAGGGTTGCTCGACACTCATCAGTAAAAAAGACTGTATGAAAAATAGTCTTCATGTATGTCTGGACATACTGCTACAATTTCTGCTTGTGAACACTGTTTAGGGGTGGCCGAATAGTAGGTTTATGCACCACAGCAAGCCTTTGAAGGATCCTACACCATGAGGTTCGAGGGACTCCAGAGGCACCAGCAGCTTTAAATATCTGTTTGCTGGTTTGTAATGGCTTTTTAGCAGCTGCTCTCTTAATCCGATGAACTTGCCTGGCAGAAACCTTCCTCATTCTGCCTTTCTCCGCACAAACATGTCTGTGCTCAGAATCAACCACAAATCTCTTAACAGTACGATGGTCATGTTAAAATTTTTGGGAAATATCTAATGTCTTCATCTCTTGACCAAGGCTTTGCACTATTTGATGCTTTTCAGCAACAGAGAGGTCCTTTTTCTTTCCTAAATTCCATGAAACCTGTGCCCTGCTTAATAATGTGGAACATCATTCTTAAGTAGTTTTCCTTTAATTGGGCTCACCTGGTAAACTAATTATCACAGGCGTTTGAGATTGATTTCAGTGATCCAAAGAGCCCTGATACCCAATACCATCTATGAGTTTATTTGAAAAACAAAAAATTACATCTTTATGACACTTAAATCCAATTTGCATAATAATTTGGAACGCAGTGTATACACGGACTCACGGTATGCATTTGGTATTGCTCACGATTTTGGGGCTTTATGGGCCAATCGAGGGTTTATTACTACTGCCGGAACCCCAGTGAAAAATGCTGAAGCTGATAAAACCCTCATGGACTTGATCAAATTACCTACTCAGGTGGCCATTATCAAAGTTAAGGCGCACGGTCCTAGGACCAGACCACAGACTGTTGGCAACGCATTTGCGGATATGCAAGCAAAAGCCGCCGCTCTCTTACCTGTTGAACCAACCACACCAACTATGGTGACCACACGCTCTCAGCGTAAACAGTTACAAGAAGCACTGACCCTACAAGAACCTGATGATCTACAACAGACTGAAGTTTTCTGTCGGACCCCGCGAGACCGCTTAATGACGATGCAGAGAAGGTCTCCAAAGGAAGAGGTGAAGCAATGGAAGACTGATGGGACACGTATGGATAATGGTCTCTGGAAAAGGACCGACTTGTGTGTCTCCCTAAGCGGATGTACCCTGCTATTGCCACATGGGCCTACACATCGAGGAAAGAATCAGGCCCTCGCACTGGTGCAAAAATTCTACTGGGCCCCGGTTCTCCAGTTGGCCGGAAGCATTCCCTGTTACCAACATGACTGCAAAAACCACAGCGAAGAAACTGGTGATGGAAGTTATATGCAGATATGGGGTTCCAGAAGTTGTTGAAAGTGATCAAGGTCCGGCCTTTTCTCCTCATGTGTACCAAGAAGTTCTGACAATGCTTGGATCCACTGTAGCCCTCCGTACTCCGTACCACCCACAATCCAGTGGGAAAGTTGAGAGGCTGAAAGGCACAAAGAAGGGACAATTGACCAAAATGATGCAGGAGACTACGGCTCCATGGCCAGAGCTCCTACCCATTGTACTATACCACATCCGTACTACCCCTATTGTAAAACATGGCCTGTCCCCATATGAGATATTGTTTGGTACTAGGCCCCAGTTGCAAATTTCCAGCCTCAGCAGTTATCAGAAGAAACTGACTGTGCTGTTCAATGTGTTATTCAGCTTAGTAAACATCTTGCTAATACCCATGCTTTAGTTTCCTTTTCTTTTCCAGATTCAGCAGAAACCGACACCTGTCATAACCTGCAGCCTGGTGATTTGGTAGTCGTGAAGAGGCATGTCAGGAAGCACGGACTAGAACCCTTGTATGACGGTCCCTATGAAGTCCTCCTCATCACCCAACAAGCCAATAGCAAATAAAGGGGCGTAATGTTTTGGTTTTTCGCATTTTTCATATTATTATTGATAACCGCATGGGACAGCCTAAATTCCCCAACGTCCTTGAATAATAAGTTTATACAACATCATGAAAAATTACTGAGAGATTTGTTGGATAATTCCCAGTCTCTGGCAGACTGTTGGATCTGCAGGTATTCACCAGTGTCAGCCACAAGCATCCCCTTTTTGGCTATCCCGCTTCCACCAGAGGAGTTATTTGCTTGGACTGACTGCTCTGACACACTCGCTAATAATGCCACAGATAATGCTAAGTTATGGAATTTAACTGTTGGTATACCTATTGTGGGATGGGTGGGATACCCCTGGTGACAAGGTAACCTTTCAGGAAGTAATACACAACTTCAATATTTGGCCTACAAAGGAGGGGCTTGGGTCCCTAAGAATAAGACTAGTCTAACCAATCTGGGGCAAGTTCCAACGTATGGTCTACAAGTCAGTTTCAACGTAACTTCACACTCTACTGACGCCTTCAAACCAATATTGTTAGAAAGAAGGTTACATAATATGTCATGGGAATTTTCTAATTTGTTTCCCCAGGGTTCTAACAAAACCTGTGCCAGTATTCCTGGCAATATATCTTGTAATGAGTCCTCTGAATATGTGCCAGGAACCCCCACTTGTGGAAATCCTGATGTAGGTGATTGTAGTCCTTTAGGACAATCTCCAGCTTGATGTATGCTTCAGAATGCATCTGCATTCATAGACTTAGTTCATAGATTGGTGCTGCAACATTCAGCCCTATGGGATTTACCTGATGACATGTTCTGGGTATGTGGAGACAATGCTTATAAATGGTTGCCAGTAGGGGTAAGAGGTACTTGTACTCTGGGTCGCTTGACCCCGGCCACCTTTGTTATTCCAAACAGTTGGATACACAGGCTATACCCAAACATACATTATACAAAAGAGCTGCGGACAATTCACCCCGCCCTTCAGGGAGACCACATATAGTGCAGATGAGTGTGGCTAATAAAATTGTCAGTTCTATTTTCATTTACCCAATGATTACACAAATGTGGGATAAATTGGTTAGGGCCACAGACTATCTAGATGATCAAATTTGGGATATACTGGACATACTTAACACTACTGTTGCTGTCCAAAATCAAATTATTATAGTCACTAATCAACATCCTATAATGCTGGACTACTTAACAGCAGCACAAGGTGGTATGTGTCAGGTCACTGGACCCGCTTGCTGTCATTATATAGATCCTAACAGAACTATGAAGTTAAAGTTAGAAGATGTTCAAAGACTCAGAGATCAATACGATAAAGACAGTGATCGTACGAAGGACAGTTGGTGGTCAGACACCTTCTCCTTTCTCAATCCAGCCAATTGGTTTAAGGGAATTGGGGGCTGGATAGCTGGGATCTTACAGAGCTTGTTACACATTGCTGCCTGTATCCTTGTTGTATATGTGATACTAAAACTTGTTCTTTGGTGTATTCCTGTATGTATTAGGAAATTCTGCACTAAGACAGCTAATGATGATACCAAAGGTGTCGTTGCCCCTGCTCTTCTCGGCACCGATCTCAAAAGGCTACTTGATGAAGATGTTGAAGCCAAGCGCATGGCTACTTACAAAAGATCCCCACCACCGTCATCAAAAATTGTTATTAATGAATTGCAGTACACAGGGGGGACGGGTGCGCCGCGACAGCCATGGCTGATAACACGGCATCAGTCACGTGAAGACCAGTACCCCTCGAGCTGTTAGCTTGGGATAGCACCTCTGATGCTGCATTTGTGTTAACAAAATTTATCTAGGGGGGAATTGTGAAGTACAGTGTTCAGATGTACGGGACATCTTGTTCTCCGGGATCCATTTTTGTGCTTGTGACGCCATTTTGTTGTTTACGAGTTAAATTTTGTAACTTAACTAGATGAAAGTTCACGGCTGTTATGAAACCAGACTGTTCCAGCTTGTACAAGATATGAGATGAGACCCTAAAAGAATGTGCTATTGTTCTATATTCTATGTCACGCAGCTAGGGACATATTCCGATTTTCTTGCAATACTATTGGCTTAAATGTATTACGATTCTATTTGTAGCTGTATACTTTGCATAATTAAGCAGAATGCTATGTAATGTGAGATTCAGTAAAGGGGCTCAGTGATGTGCCTGGATCCTCCCGTACAGAGACCCCCCGTCTCCGTGTGGTCATTCCCAGTTGCTAGCAACGCCCTGTGAATTAATTTGGAAATCACTGGATCAACCGTGAAGGGTTAATTTAGCCCTCCCTAAATAGTTCCCTTGACACTTGCAGCAGCAGAGGGCTATTATGTGCCCAGTCTGGAGCTTACAGCAGCAGAGGGCAATTATGTGTCCAGTCTGGAGCTTACAGGAGCAGAGGGCTATTATGTGTCCAGTCTGGAGCTTACAGCAGCAGAGGACTATTATGTGTCCATTCTGGAGCTTACAGCAGCAGAGGGCTATTATGTGTCCAGTCTGGAGCTTACAGCAGCAGAGGGCTATTAGGTGTCCAGTCTGGAGCTTACAACAGCAGAGGGCTATTATGTGTCCAGTCTGGAGCTTACAGCAGCAGAGGGCTATTAGGTGTCCAGTCTGGAGCTTACAGCAGGAGAGGGCTATAATGTGTCCAGTCTGGAGCTTACAGCAGCAGAGGGGCTATTATGTGCCAAGTATTGGCCTTACAGCAGCAGAGGGCTATTATGTGTCCAGTCTGGAGCTTACAGCAGCAGAGGGCTATTATGTGTCCAGTCTGGAGCTTACAGGAGCAGAGGGCTATTATGTGTCCTGTATTGGGCTTACAGGAGCAGAGGACTTTAAGTGACCAGTGTGGAGCTTACAGCAGACAGCTATTATGTGTTCATGAGTGTCTTCATGTGTACAAAGCGTCTCCATGATTATATACTGCCTCCATGATTACAAAGTGCCCCTGGGCTTATATACTGCCTCCATGATTGCATAGTGCCTCCATGATTCTATACTGCCTCCATGATTACATACTGCCTCCCAGCTCATATAGAGCCTGTGATGGTGTGATATGTTATGTGGATGTCATTTTTTGTATATTCCTATTTTTAACAATTCCAGTTATTTTCATAGTGTTTTTCTTATTACATTGTAAGTCTACAGCCTCACTGTATCTGTCTCTTGATGACCCCCTGTAGTGCATTAATCCCTAAGGCCTTTTGTTCTCCTCTGGGAGGCAACTTGTTTGACTACCCCTGGACAAGGAAGCGGGTGGGGGGAAGAATGGCAGCTGGACAAGTCAGTTCCGGTAGAGACAAGATGGTGAAAAGGCTGCATTTCAGAGAGAAGGACCCATTTTTATCCTCTGGTGCTAGAGTGTTTTGGAATCTCGTTTCCCTGTACATATTATCCTGATACTGGACTGCATTCTTATTCTGGACTATCTTATCCTTTGTGTTGTGGACTGAATATGGACCTTTTCGTATTTTTGCATGAATAAAGGTCTTGGAATTGTTCACTCTTCGCTTGCTCTGTTGATTGTGTGATACCAGAGAAGGACCCCGTGACAACTGGTGGCAGCAGTGGGATCAACAGAGCGTCACCCAATGGAGAACGACCCACAGAGTGAGTATAGAAATTGGACTGTATGCAGTTTACAGGGGAGAGCCAGAGACCTGGGCCTGAACTACCAGGGACTGACTAAAGAGGCCTTAATCGATCTACTGGTGGGCGCTAGCTCGGCCACCTCCTCCCAGATGACAATCACACCTCACAATCCTAGGCCCCAACAGTTCCGACCACGACCTGGGGGTATTCACAGAGAGGAGGTGTTATGGGTTTGGGCAACCTGGACATTTGCAGTCTGGCTGTCCCTCCAGGATTCGGAGGGAGCCCCACGCAGCCCCACCTCGTCCAGTGCATCTTGTACATTCCACCACACCTGAGGAAGAGCTACCACCACCCCCACCAGAGTGGACCACCGACTACGGCACCATAGATACCCCTCCTGGAGTGTACGGACTCCGGCCTCTGTCCTTTAGCTACTCAGAGCAACGGCAACGCCACCTGCAGGATGTCTTTATTGATGGATACAAAGTGTCAGGATTTAGAGACACGGGGGCATTCTTGACTATCGCTGACCCCCGTGTGGTTCGACCCGAGGCAATTTACCAGGGTCCGGGAATTCCCATTGTCCTGGCGGGCGGTGCCCGCAAATATATACAGCGAGCTTCTGTGCGTTTGGATTATGGTTGTGGAGAAACACTGTGTTGGATTGGAGTTATGGGAGGACTTCCTGCAGATATCCTCCTTGGGAACGACATTGGGGAGTTACAGTGCCAATTTGTGGGAGCAGTCACCCGACTACAGGCCCTTCAAGCACTACGTCATCCGGACCCCACCGGGGAGCAACCACCACGAACCGCATCAGAGTCGGTAAGCAATACTTTCGCTGCTACTACATTGGGAGAGTCTTGGGACAGAGAGGAGTTTAGGAGAGAAATAGAGGGTGACACTACCTTAGCAGCCCTTAGGCGAAAGGCAGAAACTGGGCACATGGGAGATAATGGGGATGGCTTCACTCGAGAAAACGGACTGTATTATCGTGTAACAAAGGGCAGTGACCAGGGCAACCCTGACGCAACGACCAGGCAACTCATTGTCCCTCAGAAGTACAGGGCACAGCTACTTCAACTGGCCCATGACTTCCCCTTGGCTGGGCATCAAGGGAGAAAAAGGACTGAAAAGAGACTCACCTAAAGTTTTTACTGGCCGGGCGTCTCGGTCGGTAGCCCATTATTGCCGAACCTGTGATGTGTGCCAGCGAATGCTGCATCCAGGAGCTCGACATAAGGTACCCCTGCAATCCCTGCCCATAATTGAGGAACCATTTCAACGTGTAGCCGTCGACATCATAGGTCCTCTGGCCCACCCCAGCAGGTCAGGGAAAAAATATATCCTGACCGTGGTGGATTATGCCACTAGGTATCCTGAAGCTGTGGCCCTGTCCAGTATTACAGCAGTAAAGGTAGCCGAGGCCCTTGTTACCATATTTACCCGGGTAGGGTTTCCTAGTGAAATATTGTCGGATCAAGGCACTCAGTTCATGTCAGATCTGGTCCAGTCCCTATGGCATACCTGTGGTGTTCGAGCCATTCGCAACACCCCATACCACCCGCAGACCAAAGGACTATGTGAACGCTTTAATGGAACCCTAAAAAATATGCTGAGGGCTTTTGTTGACGTTGAAAAATACTGGGAAAAGTACCTGCCACATCTCCTCTTCGCCTATCGGGAGGTTCCCCAAGAGTCCACAGGGTTCTCTCCCTTCGAACTACTGTTTAGCAGGAAGGTCCGTGGGCCTCTCACTCTTCTGAAAGAACATTTGGAGGGAGACATCTCAGATACCGGAATGCCCATCGTTCCCTATGTTCTAGAGCTCAGAGACCGTCTTGCCCAGCTAGCTACCTTCGCTAAAGAACATCAGCGAATGGCCCAGTCCAGACAAAAAACCTGGTATGACCGTAATGCCAGGAACCGGGAATTTATGGAAGGACAGCAAGTGCTCATGATTACTGCTTCCCCTGCCAACAAGCTTCAAGCAGTGTGGGAAGGCCCTTACCAGGTTGTCAAGAAAATTAATGACACTATGTTATTGCCCTGGACTCTAGTGGTCGACGACAGAAAACCGTCCACATTAACATGCTGAAAGACTACCACAACCGATCTCTGCCTGTTCTAGCTGTCTGCCACCCCCCTAGTGATACCGCCGCCGAGGAGTATCTCCCAGATCTCCTCCAGGTTGCCCAAGCGGGAGGATCACTGGAACAAGTGCCCCTGGGCTCCCATTTATCGGATATACAAAAGGACGATATTGTCGCCGTACTAAGGCCGAGGGCTGCTGCTTTCTCCTCAAAGCCGGGGAAGACTACTCTCACCAGTCACCATGTGGAAACCCCCGGACAACGCCCCATCCAGCAGGCTACCTACCGGGTTGCAGAGGCTGTTCAAGGCATGATAAAGAACGAACTGGAGGAGATGAAACAACTGGTCCCCAAGAAGGATGGTACAACACGATTCTGCGTTGATTACAGACGACTAAATGATGCCACCAAGAGTGATGCTTATCCCATGCCCAGGATTGATGATCTATTGGATCGTCTGGCCAGTGCCCAATTTGTGACCACGTTAGACTTGAGCAAGGGGTACTGGCAGATACCCCTAACGGAGGACGCTCGGGAGCGCTCAGCCCTCATTACTCCATTTGGGCTTTATGAGTTCCTGGGAATGCCCTTTGGGATGAAAAGTGCCCCCGCTACTTTCCAGAGACTGGTGGATCGACTGTTACAACAATGTCAGGACTTTGCCTGTGCTTACTTAGACGACATCGCCATTTTTAGCACAACCTGGGAGTAGAGTTGAGCGACTTTGGTCGGATCGGGTTTCATGAAACAAAATTTGTTTCAGATGAAACTGGTCCGACTAGGGCAAAAAAAGTCGGAGTTTCGTCCGAAACCCGACCCCAATGCAAGTCAATGGGAAATAAAAGTCGGCATTGAGTGGATGAATGTCATCCGCTCAATGCCGACTTTTATTTCCCATTGACTTGCATTGGGGTCGGGTTGCGGAGGAAACTCCGACTTTTTTTGCCCTAGTCGGACCAGTTTCATCTGAAACAAATTTTGTTTCATGAAACCTGATCCGACCAAAGTCGCTCAACTCTACCTGGGAGGAACATCTTAAACACTTGGGCATAGTGCTGGACTGTATCCTTACTGCAGGACTGACCATTCGCCCTGATAAGTGCCAAATAGGGATGGCTGAGGTGCAGTACCTCGGGCATAGAGTAGGGGGTGGGACACTAAGGCCTGAGCCTGCCAAGGTGGAAGCCATTAGCAACTGGTGCAGACCCCAGACTAAAAAGCAGGTACTTGCGTTTTTAGGAACTGCTGGTTACTATCGCAAATTTGTTTCTAATTTCAGCACCTTGGCCAAGCCCCTAACCGACCTGACCCGCAAGAACATGCCTAGGAATGTGACGTGGACGGCATGCGAGGATGCCTTTTCAGCGTTAAAGACTGCCCTCGTCACTGCTCCTGTCTTGGCTGCCCCGGATTATAAACGCAGGTTCCTCGTGCAGACAGATGCATCCACCTTTGGGATTGGGGCAGTACTTAGCCAAGTGAACGCTGCCGGAGAAGAACATCCTGTTGCTTTTGCCAGTCGGAAACTACTGGATCGGGAAGTTGCCTATGCCACTATTGAAAAGGAGTGCCTTGCCATCGTATGGGCGCTAAAAAAATTGCAGCCCTACTTGTATGGCAGAGACTTTACAATTGTTACAGACTACAACCCCCTCACATGGCTGAACCGCGTATCAGGGGACAATGGAAGATTGCTGCGGTGGAGCTTGTCCTTACAACCCTACAGCTTCTCCATCCAATACAAGCGAGGAAGCCAACACCAGAACGCCGATGGACTGTCTCGACAAGAAGAACCATAGGCTCCCCAGGCCGACCTACCCCTGCCACTGTACAAGGAACTATAAATAACTGAGCAATGTGGACTAAAGTGAGCAGGCCAGAGGTCTGTGTAGACCTCATGGCGTGCTCACTTATTATGGGAGGGGAGAGGTTGTGATGGTGTGATATGTTATGTGGATGTCATTTTTTGTATATTCCTATTTTTAACAATTCCAGTTATTTTCATAGTGTTTTTCTTATTACATTGTAAGTCTACAGCCTCACTGTATCTGTCTCTTGATGACCCCCTGTAGTGCATTAATCCCTAAGGCCTTTTGTTCTCCTCTGGGAGGCAACTTGTTTGACTACCCCTGGACAAGGAAGGGGGTGGGGGGAAGAATGGCAGCTGGACAAGTCAGTTCCGGTAGAGACAAGATGGTGAAAAGGCTGCATTTCAGAGAGAAGGACCCATTTT
The DNA here is from genome assembly GCF_039654945.1 of Dendrobates tinctorius. NCBI lineage: Eukaryota > Metazoa > Chordata > Amphibia > Anura > Dendrobatidae > Dendrobates > Dendrobates tinctorius. The sequence goes on along the minus strand of NW_027361849.1, from coordinate 2,068,606 downwards.
TATCCTCTGGTGCTAGAGTGTTTTGGAATCTCGTTTCCCTGTACATTTTATTCTGATACTGGACTGCATTCTTATTCTGGACTATCTTATCCTTTGTGTGGTGGACTGAATATGGACCTTTTCGTATTTTTGCCTGAATAAAGGTCTTGGAATTGTTCACTCTTCGCTTGCTCTGTTGATTGTGTGATACCAGAGAAGGACCCCGTGACAACTGGTGGCAGCAGTGGGATCAACAGAGCGTCACCCAATGGAGAACCACCCACAGAGTGAGTATAGAAATTGGACTGTATGCAGTTTACAGGGGAGAGCCAGAGACCTGGGCCTGAACTACCAGGGACTGACTAAAGAGGCCTTAATCGATCTACTGGTGGGCGCTAGCTCGGCCACCTCCTCCCAGATGACAATCACACCTCACAATCCTAGGCCCCAACAGTTCCGACCACGACCTGGGGGTATTCACAGAGAGGAGGTGTTATGGGTTTGCGCAACCTGGACATTTGCAGTCTGTCCCTCCAGGATTCGGAGGGAGCCCCACGCAGCCCCACCTCGTCCAGTGCATCTTGTACATTCCACCACACCTGAGGAAGAGCTACCACCACCCCCACCAGAGTGGACCACCGACCACGGCACCATAGATACCCCTCCTGGAGTGTACGGACTCCGGCCTCTGTCCTTTAGCTACTCAGAGCAACGGCAACGCCACCTGCAGGATGTCTTTATTGATGGATACAAAGTGTCAGGATTTAGAGACACGGGGGCATTCTTGACTATCGCTGACCCCCGTGTGGTTCGACCCGAGGCAATTTACCAGGGTCCGGGAATTCCCATTGTCCTGGCGGGCGGTGCCCGCAAATATATACAGCGAGCTTCTGTGCGTTTGGATTATGGTTGTGGAGAAAAACTGTGTTGGATTGGATACTGATACTGGACTGCATTCTTATTCTGGACTATCTTATCCTTTGTGTGGTGGACTGAATATGGACCTTTTCGTATTTTTGCCTGAATAAAGGTCTTGGAATTGTTCACTCTTCGCTTGCTCTGTTGATTGTGTGATACCAGAGAAGGACACCGTGACAGAGCCTTTACTTGACAGTTTCTTAGGGGTCCCGCAGTGGTGGGTATTCCCTCAGGGCATAGAGTGCTATTAGTACCCAGACCTCTTATGCTCTCTGTGGTTTGCGGACTCTTGATAGTGATCGCTTCGCTTTGGGCTCTGCTGAATTTGTTATGATTTCATTAGCAGTCATTTGTTAATCACACCCTCCAGGCGGGATGTGTTAATACTGAGGACGCGCCCTGTCACAGACAACAGCAGGGGACTTTATAGCTTAATACTGGGATGGGGGCAGTTCCCATAAGGTCCCGATATACCGCTACATACCCCAAGGTTTCTCTGATATCTTGGGAACCTCACCTGAGTACAGAGTAAAGCTGCTATTGGAGGAGTTGATGAGGACCTCGGCCCCTTCTTTGGTGATGTCTCCTGTCTTGATCTGGAAGGCCAGCGCCCCGATCCTCATCTCATGAACTCCCAAAGACGAATTTGTGACTGTTCCACAGAAAACTGCAAGACAGAAAGAAGTCGGGGGACATCTGCTGAAAATCCGGCCAAATCTACAGTGAACCTGAGTGCAGTGTGGGGCGGTAATACGGCGGAACGTGATGGCACTCCAGCAGTGGGCTGAGCCCCGTCTGCCGTACAGGGGGCTTTCATTGTCACCGGTCACTGGTGCGACATTCCTAATTACAGGGATCATGACTGAGCCAGGATCAGCCCCCGGGGGTCTCTCAGAGCTCACAAGACCAAGACTGCTGCTTGCCAGCCGGCCACGGCTCCTGCAATACTGACATCTATTCTGCAAAGGAAAAAGTCTCCAGCAGAGACTGACAGCAAATCCTGGGAAGTTGTGATTAGCACTGAAGTTCCCCTAAAAGGTGTCAGGTTCGTGACATGTAGAGAAAAATAATGATCTTCCCAAAACTTACTGGAACCCGACTTAAAGCTCTGCTTCTTGCCTGAGGAGCCACCATCCATGGAACTCACCAAATGATCGGTGAACGCCTGCAGGAGGAACACAGAGATATACTGGTTTATATGGATTGTTGCACCCACTAATGTACACAGGGGGACAGTATAATAGGAGTTATATTCTTGTACATAAGGAGCAGTATTACAGTAGTTACGGTGCCTTGCGAAAGTATTCGGCCCCCTGGAAATTTTCAACCTTTTCCCACCTATCATGCTTCAAACATAAAGATACCAAATGTAAATTTTTGGTGAAGAATCAACAACAAGTGGGACACAATTGTGAAGTTGAACAAAATTTATAGGTTATTTTAAGTTTTTGTGGAAATTCAAAAACTGAAAAGTGGGGCGTGCAATATTATTCGGCCCCTTTACCTTCAGTGCAGCAAACTCACTCCAGAAGTTCATTGTGGATCTCTGAATGATCCAATGTTGTCCTAAATGGTGATGATGATAAATATAATCCACCTGTGTGTAATCAAGTCTCCGTATAAATGCACCTGCTCTGTGATAGTCTCAGGGTTCTGTTTGATGCACAGAGATCATCATGAAGACCAAGGAACACAACAGGCAGGTCCGTGATACTGTTGTAGAATCATAGAATCGTAGAGTTGGAAGGGACCTCCTGGGCCATCTGGTCCAACCCCCTGCTCAAAGCAGGATTCGCTAAATCATCCCAGTTAGATGTCTGTCCAGCCTCTGTTTGAAGACTTCCATTGAAGGAGAACTCACCACTTCTCGTGGCAGCCTGTTCCACTCATTGATCACTCTAACTGTCAAAAAGTTTTTTCTAATATCTAATCTGTGTCTCCTCCCATTCAGCTTCATCCCATTGCTTCTAGTCTTTCCTTGTGCAAATGAGAATAAAGTTGATCCTTCTACAATGTGACAGCCCTTTAGATATTTGTAGACAGCTATTAAGTCTCCTCTCAGTCTTCTCTTTTGCAAACTAAACATTCCCAAATCCTGCAACCTTTCCTCATAAGACAGGATTTGCAGACCGGTCACCATTCTGGTCGCTCTTTTCTGAACTTGCTCCAGTTTGTTGATGTCTTTTTTAGTGGAGAAGTTTAAAGCTGGATTTGGATACAAAATGATTTCTAAAACTTTAACCATCCCAAGGAGCACTGTGCAAGCGATCAGATTGATATGGAAACCGTATCATACCACTGCAAATCTACCAAGACCCGGCCGTCCCTCTAAACTTTCACCTCAAACAAGGAGAAGACTGATCAGAGATGCAGCCAAGAGGCCCATGATCACTCTGGATGAACTGCAGAGATCTACAGCTGAGGTGGGACAGTCTGTCCACAGGACAACACTCAGTCATACACTGCACAAATCTGGCCTTTATGGAAGAGTGGCAAGAAGAAAACCATTTCTCAAAGATATCCATAAAAAGTGTTGTATAAAGTTTGCAACAAGCCACCTGGGAGACACTAAACATGTGGAAGAAGGTGCTCTGGTCAGATGAAACCAAAATCAAACTTTTTGGAAACAATGCCAAACGATATGTTTGGCGTAAAGGCAACACAGCTCATCACCCTGAACACATCATCCCCACTGTCAAACATGGTGGCAGCATCATGGTTTGGGCCTGCATTTCTTCAGCAGAGAGAGGGAAGATGGTTAAAATTGATGGGAAGATGGATGTAGCCAAATACAGGACCATTCTTGAAGAAAACCTGTTGGAGTCTGCAAAAGACCTGAGACCGGGACGGAGATTTGTCTTCCAACAAGACAATGATCCCAAACATAAAGCAAAATCTACAATGGAATGGTTCACAAATAAACGTATCCAGATGTTAGAATGGCCAAGTCACAGTCCAGACCTGATTCCAATCGAGAATCTGTGGAAAGTGCTGAAAACTGCTGTTCACAAACGACCTCCATCCAACCTCACTGAGCTCATTTCAGTCTCTCGATGTACAAAACTGATAGACAAACCCCAAGCGACTGCCGCTGTAATTGCAGCAAAAGGTGGCGCAACAAAGTATTAAGTTAAAGGGGCTGAATAATATTGCACACCCCACTTTTCAGTTTTTGAATTTCCACAAAAATTTAAAATAACCAATAAATTTCGTTCAACTTCACAATTGTGTCCCACTCGTTGATTCTTCACCAAAAATTTACATTTGGTATCTTTATGTTTGAAGCATGATATGTGGGAAAAGGCTGAAAAGTTCCAGGGGGCCGAATACTTTCGCAAGGCACTGTATGTTCTTGAACATAGGGGCACTATTATAGTATTTCTGAAACCTTGCCGCACAGCAGGATCCGTGCGCTCCAGGAGGAGGTGAGCAGACACTAAACATTTTAGTATATTTTCACTATTATAGTAGTTATATTCTTGTACGTAGGGGCAGTATTATAGTAGTTATATTCTTGTACATAGGGGGCAGTATTATAGTAGTTATATTCTTGTACATAGGGGGCAGTATTATAGTAGTTATATTCTTGTACGTAGGGGCAGTATTATAGTAGTTATATTCTTGTACATAGGGGGCAGTATTATAGTAGTTATATTCTTGTACATAGGGGCAGTATTATAGTAGTTATATTCTTGTACGTAGGGGCAGTATTATAGTAGTTATATTCTTGTACATAGGGGGCAGTATTATAGTAGTTATATTCTTGTACATAGGAGCAGTATTATAGTAGTTATATTCTTGTACAAAGTGGGTAGTATTATAGTAGTTATATTCTTGTACATAGGGGGCAGTATTATAGTAGTTATATTCTTGTATATAGGAGCAGTATTATAGTAGTTATATTCTTGTACACAGGAGCAGTATTATAGTAGTTATATTCTTGTACATAGGGGGCAGTATTATAGTAGTTATATTCTTGTATATAGGAGCAGTATTATAGTAGTTATATTCTTGTACATAGGGACAGTATTATAGTAGTTATATTCTTGTACACAGGAGCAGTATTATAGTAGTTATATTCTTGTACATAGGAGCAGTATTATAGTAGTTATATTCTTGTACATAGGGGGCAGTATTATAGTAGTTATATTCCTGTACATAGGGGCAGTATTATAGTAGTTATATTCTTGTACACAGGAGCAGTATTATAGTAGTTATATTCTTGTACATAGAGGCAGTATTATAGTAGTTATATTCTTGTACATAGAGGCAGTATTAAAGTAGTCATATTCCTGTACATAGGGGCAGTATTATAGTAGTTATATTCTTGTACACAGGAGCAGTATTATAGTAGTTATATTCTTGTACATAGGAGCAGTATTATAGTAGTTATATTCTTGTACATAGGGGGCAGTATTATAGTAGTCATATTCTTGTACATAGGAGCAGTATTATAGTAGTTATATTCTTGTACATAGAGGCAGTATTATAGTAGTTATATTCTTGTACATAGGAGCAGTATTATAGTAGTTATATTCTTGTACATAGGAGTAGTATTATAGTAGTTATATTCTTGTATATAGGAGTAGTATTATAGTAGTTATATTCTTGTACATAGGGGCAGTATTATAGTAATTATATTCTTGTACATAGGAGCAGTAATATAGTAGTTATATTCTTGTACATAGGGGGCAGTATTATAGTAGTCATATTCTTGTACATAGGAGCAGTATTATAGTAGTTATATTCTTGTACATAGAGGCAGTATTATAGTAGTTATATTCTTGTACATAGGAGCAGTATTATAGTAGTTATATTCTTGTACATAGGAGTAGTATTATAGTAGTTATATTCTTGTATATAGGAGTAGTATTATAGTAGTTATATTCTTGTACATAGGGGCAGTATTATAGTAATTATATTCTTGTACATAGGAGCAGTAATATAGTAGTTATATTCTTGTACATAGGGAGCAGTATTATAGTAGTTATATTCTTGTACATAGGAGCAGTATTATAGTAGTTATATTCTTGTACATAGGAGCAGTAATATAGTAGTTATATTCTTGTACATAGGGGGCAGTATTATAGTAGTCATATTTTTGTACATAGGAGCAGTATTATAGTAGTTATATTCTTGTACATAGAGGCAGTATTATAGTAGTTATATTCTTGTACATAGGGGCAGTATTATAGTAGTTATATTCTTGTACACAGGAGCAGTATTATAGTAGTTATATTCTTGTACATAGGAGCAGTATTATAGTAGTTATATTCTTGTACATAGGGGGCAGTATTATAGTAGTCATATTCTTGTACATAGGAGCAGTATTATAGTAGTTATATTCTTGTACATAGAGGCAGTATTATAGTAGTTATATTCTTGTACATAGGGGCAGTATTATAGTAGTTATATTCTTGTATATAGGGGGCTGTATTCTAGTAGTTATATTCTTGTACATAGGAGCAGTATTATAGTAGTTATATTCTTGTACATAGGGGGCAGTATTATAGTAGTTATATTCTTGTACATAGGAGCAGTATTACAGTAGTTATATTCTTGTACATAGGAGCAGTATTATAGTAGTTATATTCTTGTACATAGGAGTAGTATTATAGTAATTATATTCTTGTACATAGGGGCAGTATTATAGTAGTTATATTCTTGTACATAGGGGCAGTATTATAGTAGTTATATTCTTGTACACAGGAGCAGTATTATAGTAGTTATATTCCTGTACATAGGGGCAGTATTATAGTAGTTATATTCCTGTACATAGGGGCAGTATTATAGTAGTTATATTCTTGTACACAGGAGCAGTATTATAGTAGTTATATTCCTGTACATAGGGGCAGTATTATAGTAGTTATATTCTTGTACATAGGAGCAGTATTATAGTAGTTATATTCTTGTACATAGGAGTAGTATTATAGTAGTTATATTCTTGTATATAGGAGTAGTATTATAGTAGTTATATTCTTGTACATAGGGGCAGTATTATAGTAATTATATTCTTGTACATAGGAGCAGTATTATAGTAGTTATATTCTTGTACATAGGAGCAGTATTATAGTAGTTATATTCTTGTACATAGGAGTAGTATTATAGTAGTTATATTCTTGTACATAGGAGTAGTATTATAGTAGTTATATTCTTGTACATAGGGGCAGTATTATAGTAGTTATATTCCTGTACATAGGGGCAGTATTATAGTAGTTATATTCTTGTACACAGGAGCAGTATTATAGTAGTTATATTCCTGTACATAGGGGCAGTATTATAGTAGTTATATTCTTGTACACAGGAGCAGTATTATAGTACTTATATTCTTGTACATAGGGAGCAGTATTATAGTAGTTATATTCTTGTACATAGAGGCAGTATTATAGTAGTTATATTCTTGTACATAGGGGCAGTATTATAGTAGTTATATTCTTGTATATAGGGGGCAGTATTATAGTAGTTATATTCTTGTACATAGGAGCAGTATTATAGTAGTTATATTCTTGTACATAGGGGGCAGTATTATAGTAGTTATATTCTTGTACATAGGAGCAGTATTACAGTAGTTATATTCTTGTACATAGGAGCAGTATTATAGTAGTTATATTCTTGTATATAGGGGGCAGTATTATAGTAGTTATATTCTTGCACATAGGGGCAGTATTATAGTAGTTATATTCTTGTACATAGGGGCAGTATTATAGTAGTTATATTCTTGTATATAGAGGCCGTATTATAGTAGTTATATTCTTGTACATAGGAGCAGTATTATAGTAGTTATATTCTTGTACATAGGGGGCAGTATTATAGTAGTTATATTCTTGTACATAGGAGCAGTATTATAGTAGTTATATTCTTGTATATAGGGGGCAGTATTATAGTAGTTATATTCTTGTACATAGGGGGCAGTATTACAGTAGTTATATTCTTGTACATAGGAGCAGTATTATAGTAGTTATATTCTTGTATATAGGGGGCAGTATTATAGTAGTTATATTCTTGCACATAGGGGGCAGTATTATAGTAGTTATATTCTTGTACATAGGGGCAGTATTATAGTAGTTATATTCTTGTACATAGGGGAAGTATTATAGTAGTTATATTCCTGTACATAGGGGCAGTATTATAGTAGTTATATTCCTGTACATAGGAGCAGTATTATAGTAGTTATATTCTTGCATATAGTAAGCAGCTGTTTGTGCCATTACCAATAAGACTGACTACATATCCCAGAATCTCTGTCTCCGCTTTTGGTGTTTTGGTGGCTGCCTGCCTGCCCCTCTCTTAGGGCATGTAGGGTGATGCTATAATTACTCATTCCCAGCTGTGCTCTGTTGTTCTCTTCCTTGCTGGACTCCGGGTGAATTGCTGCCCACCATGTGAGACACAATCCATGCACAGAAAGAGCAGTGGAGAGGAGACATGTGATGTGTGACCTCCGGAATATCAAGGAGGGGAGTGCGCTCCCTGCCTTCAGACTTCTGGACGCTCATCACTGTTGACATCAATGTCAGATGTATGTTGATGGCAGGTGAGCATTACCAGTGGCTTTACCATGAATATTACCGGTGGCCTTACTGTGAGTGTTACCGGGGGCCTTACTGTGATTGTTACCGGAGGCCTTACTGTGAGTGTTACCGGGGGCCTTACTGTGTTTGTTACCGGAGGCCTTACTGTGAGTGTTACCGGGGGCCTTACTGTGATTGCTACCGGAGGCCTTACTGTGATTGTTACCGGAGGCCTTACTGTGAGTGTTACCGGAGGCCTTACTGTGATTGTTACCGGAGGCCTTACTGTGAGTGTTACCGGAGGCCTTACTGTGAGTGTTACCGGGGGCCTTACTGTGAGTGTTACCGGGGGCCTTACTGTGAGTGTTACCGGGGGCCTTACTGTGAGTGTTACCGGGGGCCTTACTGTGAGTGTTACCGGAGGCCTTACTGTGAGTGTTACCGGGGGCCTTACTGTGAGTGTTACCGGGGGCCTTACTCTGAGTGTTACCGGGGGCCTTACTGTGAGTGTTACCGGAGGCCTTACTGTGATTGTTACCGGAGGCCTTACTGTGAGTGTTACCGGAGGCCTTACTGTGATTGTTACCGGAGGCCTTACTGTGATTGTTACCGGAGGCCTTACTGTGATTGTTACCGGAGGCCTTACTGTGAGTGTTACCGGAGGCCTTACTGTGAGTGTTACCGGGGGCCTTACTGTGAGTGTTACCGGAGGCCTTACTGTGATTGTTACCGGGGGCCTTACTGTGATTGTTACCGGAGGCCTTACTGTGATTGTTACCGGAGGCCTTACTGTGAGTGTTACCGGAGGCCTTACTGTGATTGTTACCGGAGGCCTTACTGTGAGTGTTACCGGAGGCCTTACTGTGAGTGTTACCGGAGGCCTTACTGTGAGTGTTACCGGGGGCCTTACTGTGAGTGTTACCGGGGGCCTTACTGTGAGTGTTACCGGGGGCCTTACTGTGAGTGTTACCGGAGGCCTTACTGTGAGTGTTACCGGGGGCCTTACTGTGAGTGTTACCGGGGGCCTTACTCTGAGTGTTACCGGGGGCCTTACTGTGAGTGTTACCGGAGGCCTTACTGTGATTGTTACCGGAGGCCTTACTGTGAGTGTTACCGGAGGCCTTACTGTGATTGTTACCGGAGGCCTTACTGTGAGTGTTACCGGAGGCCTTACTGTGAGTGTTACCGGAGGCCTTACTGTGAGTGTTACCGGGGGCCTTACTGTGAGTGTTACCGGAGGCCTTACTGTGATTGTTACCGGAGGCCTTACTGTGAGTGTTACCGGGGGCCTTACTGTGAGTGTTACCGGGGGCCTTACTGTGAGTGTTACCGGAGGCCTTACTGTGAGTGTTACCGGGGGCCTTACTGTGAGTGTTACCGGGGGCCTTACTGTGAGTGTTACCGGAGGCCTTACTGTGAGTGTTACCGGGGGCCTTACTGTGAGTGTTACCGGGGGCCTTACTGTGAGTGTTACCGGAGGCCTTACTGTGAGTGTTACCGGAGGCCTTACTGTGAGTGTTACCGGAGGCCTTACTGTGAGTGTTACCGGAGGCCTTACTGTGAGTGTTACCGGAGGCCTTACTGTGAGTGTTACCGGAGGCCTTACTGTGATTGTTACCGGAGGCCTTACTGTGAGTGTTACCGGAGGCCTTACTGTGAGTGTTACCGGAGGCCTTACTGTGAGTGTTACCGGGGGCCTTACTGTGAGTGTTACCGGAGGCCTTACTGTGATTGTTACCGGAGGCCTTACTGTGAGTGTTACCGGGGGCCTTACTGTGAGTGTTACCGGGGGCCTTACTGTGAGTGTTACCGGGGGCCTTACTGTGAGTGTTACCGGAGGCCTTACTGTGATTGTTACCGGAGGCCTTACTGTGAGTGTTACCGGGGGCCTTACTGTGAGTGTTACCGGAGGCCTTACTGTGATTGTTACCGGAGGCCTTACTGTGAGTGTTACCGGAGGCCTTACTGTGAGTGTTACCGGGGGCCTTACTGTGAGTGTTACCGGGGGCCTTACTGTGAGTGTTACCGGGGGCCTTACTGTGAGTGTTACCGGGGGCCTTACTGTGAGTGTTACCGGGGGCCTTACTGTGAGTGTTACCGGAGGCCTTACTGTGAGTGTTACCGGAGGCCTTACTGTGAGTGTTACCGGGGGCCTTACTGTGAGTGTTACTGGGAGCCTTACTGTGAGTGTTACCGGAGGCCTTACTGTGAGTGTTACCGGAGGCCTTACTGTGAGTGTTACTGGGAGCCTTACTGTGAGTGTTACCGGAGGCCTTACTGTGAGTGTTACCGGGGGCCTTACTGTGAGTGTTACTGGGAGCCTTACTGTGAGTGTTACCGGAGGCCTTACTGTGAGTATTACCGGGGGCCTTACTGTGAGTGTTACCGGGGGCCTTACTGTGAGTGTTACCGGGGGCCTTACTGTGATTGTTACCGGAGGCCTTACTGTGAGTGTTACCGGGGGCCTTACTGTGAGTGTTACCGGGGGCCTTACTGTGAGTGTTACTGGGAGCCTTACTGTGATTGTTACCGGAGGCCTTAATGTGAGTGTTACCGGGGGCCTTACTGTGAGTGTTACCGGTATCCTTACTGTGAGTGTTACTGGGAGCCTTACTGTGATTGTTACCGGAGGCCTTACTGTGAGTGTTACCGGGGGCCTTACTGTGAGTGTTACCGGTGGCCTTACTGTGAGTGTTACCGGGGGCCTTACTGTGAGTGTTACCGGGGGCCTTACTGTGAGTGTTACTGGGAGCCTTACTGTGATTGTTACCGGAGGCCTTACTGTGAGTGTTACCGGAGGCCTTACTGTGAGTGTTACCGGAGGCCTTACTGTGAGTGTTACCGGAGGCCTTACTGTGAGTGTTACCGGAGGCCTTACTGTGAGTGTTACCGGGGGCCTTACTGTGAGTGTTACCGGTGGCCTTACTGTGAGTGTTACCGGGGGCCTTACTGTGAATGTTACCGGGGGCCTTACTGTGAGTGTTACCGGGAGCCTTACTGTGATTGTTACCGGAGGCCTTACTGTGAGTGTTACCGGAGGCCTTACTGTGAGTGTTACCGGAGGCCTTACTGTGAGTGTTACCGGGGGCCTTACTGTGATTGTTACAGGAGGCCTTACTGTGAGTGTTACCGGGGGCCTTACTGTGAGTGTTACCGGGGGCCTTACTGTGAGTGTTACTGGGAGCCTTACTGTGATTGTTACCGGAGGCCTTACTGTGAGTGTTACCGGGGGCCTTACTGTGAGTGTTACCGGAGGCCTTACTGTGAGTGTTACCGGGGGCCTTACTGTGAGTGTTACCGGCGGCCTTACTGTGAGTGTTACCGGGGGCCTTACTGTGAGTGTTACCGGGGGCCTTACTGTGAGTGTTACTGGGAGCCTTACTGTGAGTGTTACCGGAGGCCTTACTGTGAGTGTTACCGGGGGGCCTTACTGTGAGTGTTACCGGCGGCCTTACTGTGATTGTTACCGGAGGCCTTACTGTGAGTGTTACCGGGGGCCTTACTGTGAGTTTTACTGGGAGCCTTACTGTGTTTGTTACCGGAGGCCTTACTGTGAGTGTTACCAGAGGCCTTACTGTGAGTGTTACCGGAGGCCTTACTGTGAGTGTTACCGGGGGCCTTACTGTGATTGTTACCGGAGGCCTTACTGTGAGTGTTACCGGTGGCCTTACTGTGAGTGTTACCGGAGGCCTTACTGTGAGTGTTACCGGGGGCCTTACTGTGATTGTTACCGGAGGCCTTACTGTGATTGTTACCGGAGGCCTTACTGTGAGTGTTACCGGCGGCCTTAGGCCTCTTTCACACATCAGTTTTTTGCCTTCAGGCGTGATCCGGCTTTTTTTTGTAAAACCGGATCCGGCAAAATGCAATGCCGGATCCAGTTTTTCCCCATTGACTTGCATTAGCGCCGGATCGTGCCGGATGGCATTGCGTTTCATCCGTTTTTTGCCCAGGAACAGATATAACCTGCTAGACGGATCCAGCAAAAAAACGGATCCGTTTCTACAGTTCTCCAAAATTTATGCCGGATCCGTTTTTTCTAAAAATAGCCGGATCCTGCCTGACGGCAAAAAACTGATGTGTGAAAGTAGCCTAACTGTGAGTGTTACCGGAGGCCTTACCATGAATATTACTGGTGGCCTTACTGTGAGTGTTACCGGAGGCCTTACTGTGAGTGTTACCGGGGGCCTTACTGTGATTGTTACCGGGGGCCTTACTGTGAGTGTTACCGGGGGCCTTACTGTGAGTGTTACCGGCGGCCTTACTGTGAGTGTTACCGGCGGCCTTACTGTGATTGTTACCAGGGGCCTTACTGTGATTGTTACCGGAGGCCTTACTGTGAGTGTTACCGGGGGCCTTACTGTGAGTGTTACCGGAGGCCTTACTGTGAGTGTTACCGGGGGCCTTACTGTGAGTGTTACCGGGAGCCTTACTGTGAGTGTTACCGGGGGCCTTACTGTGAGTGTTACCGGGGGCCTTACTGTGAGTGTTACCGGGGGCCTTACTGTGAGAGTTACCGGGGGCCTTACTGTGAGTGTTACCGGGGGCCTTACTGTGAGTGTTACCGGGGGACTTACTGTGAGTGTTACCGGGGGCCTTACTGTGAGTGTTACCGGGGGCCTTACTGTGAGTGTTACCGGGGGCCTTACTGTGAGTGTTACCGGGGGCCTTACTGTGAGTGTTACCGGGGGCCTTACTGTGAGTGTTACCGGGGGCCTTACTGTGAGTGTTACCGGGGGCCTTACTGTGAGTGTTACCGGGAGCCTTACTGTGAGTGTTACCGGGGGGCCTTACTGTGAGTGTTACCGGGGGCCTTACTGTGAGTGTTACCGGGGGCCTTACTGTGAGTGTTACCGGGGGCCTTACTGTGAGTGTTACCGGGGGCCTTACTGTGAGTGTTACCGGGGGCCTTACTGTGAGTGTTACCGGGGGCCTTACTGTGAGTGTTACCGGGGGCCTTACTGTGAGTGTTACCGGGGGCCTTACTGTGAGTGTTACCGGGGGCCTTACTGTGAGTGTTACCGGGGGCCTTACTGTGAGTGTTACCGGGGGCCTTACTGTGAGAGTTACCGGGGGCCTTACTGTGAGTGTTACCGGGGGCCTTACTGTGAGTGTTACCGGGGGACTTACTGTGAGTGTTACCGGGGGCCTTACTGTGAGTGTTACCGGGGGCCTTACTGTGAGTGTTACCGGGGGCCTTACTGTGAGTGTTACCGGGGGCCTTACTGTGAGTGTTACCGGGAGCCTTACTGTGAGTGTTACCGGGGGGCCTTACTGTGAGTGTTACCGGGGGCCTTACTGTGAGTGTTACCGGGGGCCTTACTGTGAGTGTTACCGGGGGCCTTACTGTGAGTGTTACCGGGGGCCTTACTGTGAGTGTTACCGGGGGCCTTACTGTGAGTGTTACCGGGGGCCTTACTGTGAGTGTTACCGGGGGCCTTACTGTGAGTGTTACCGGGGGCCTTACTGTGAGTGTTACCAGGGGCCTTACTGTGAGTGTTACCGGGGGCCTTACTGTGACTGCTATCGGGGGCCTTACTGTGAGTGTTACCGGGGACCTTACTGTGAGTGTTACTGGGGACCTTACTGTGAGTGTTACCGGGAGCCTTACTGTGAGTGTTACTGGGGACCTTACTGTGACTGCTACGGGGGCCTTACTGTGAGTGTTACCGGGGGTCTTACTGTGATTGTTACCGGAGGCCTTACTGTGAGTGTTACCGGAGGCCTTACTGTGAGTGTTACCGGGGGCCTTAGTGTGAGTGTTACCAGAGGCCTTACTGTGAGTGTTACCGGGGGCCTTACTGTGAGTGTTACCGGAGGCCTTACTGTGAGTGTTACCGGAGGCCTTACTGTGAGTGTTACCGGGGGCCTTTCTGTGAGTGTTACCAGAGGCCTTACTGTGAGTGTTACCGGGGGCCTTACTGTGAGTGTTACCGGAGGCCTTACTGTGAGTGTTACCGGGGGCCTTACTGTGAGTGTTACCGGGGGCCTTACTGTGAGTGTTACCGGAGGCCTTACTGTGAGTGTTACCGGGGGGCCTTACTGTGAGTGTTACTGGGGACCTTACTGTGAGTGTTACCGGGGACCTTACTGTGAGTGAAGGAGCCTTACTGTGACTGCTATCGGGGGCCTTACTGTGAGTGTTACTGGGAGCCTTACTGTGAGTGCGGGAGCCTTACTGTGACTGCTATCGGGGGCCTTACTGTGAGTGTTACCGGGGGCCTTACTGTGAGTGTTACCGGGGGCCTTACTGTGTTATCGGGGGCCTTACTGTGAGTGTTACCGGAGGCCTTACTGTGAGTGTTACCGGGGCCTTACTGTGAGTGTTACCGGGGGCCTTACTGTGAGTGTTACCGGGGGCCTTACTGTGAGTGTTACCGGGGGCCTTACTGTGAGTGTTACCGGGGGCCTTACTGTGAGTGTTACCGGGGACTTACTGTGTTACCGGGGGCCTTACTGTGAGTGTTACCGGGGACCTTACTGTGTTACCGGGGGCCTTACTGTGAGTGTTCCTGGGGGCCTTACTGTGAGTGTTACTGGGAGCCTTACTGTGAGTGTTACCGGGGGCCTTACTGTGAGTGTTACCGGGGGCCTTACTGTGAGTGTTACCGGGGGCCTTACTGTGAGTGTTACCGGGGGCCTTACTGTGAGTGTTACCGGGGGCCTTACTGTGAGTGTTACCGGGGGCCTTACTGTGAGTGTTACCGGGGGCCTTACTGTGAGTGTTACCGGGGACTTACTGTGAGTGTTACCGGGAGCCTTACTGTGAGAGTTACCGGGGGCCTTACTGTGAGTGTTACCGGGGGCCTTACTGTGAGTGTTACCGGGGGCCTTACTGTGAGTGTTACCGGGGACTTACTGTGAGAGTTACCGGGGGCCTTACTGTGAGAGTTACCGGGGGCCTTACTGTGAGAGTTACCGGGGGCCTTACTGTGAGTGTTACCGGCGGCCTTACTGTGAGTGTGACCGGGGGCCTTACTGTGAGTGTTACCGGGGGCCTTACTGTGAGTGTTACCGGCGGCCTTACTGTGAGTGTGACCGGGGGCCTTACTGTGAGTGTTACCGGGGACCTTACTGTGAGTGTTACCGGGGACCTTACTGTGAGTGTTACCGGGGGCCTTACTGTGAGTGTTACCGGGGGCCTTACTGTGAGTGTTACCGGGGGCCTTACTGTGAGTGTTACCGGGGGCCTTACTGTGAGTGTTACCGGGGCCTTACTGTGAGAGTTACCGGGGGCCTTACTGTGAGAGTTACCGGGGGCCTTACTGTGAGAGTTACCGGGGGCCTTACTGTGAGTGTTACCGGCGGCCTTACTGTGAGTGTGACCGGGGGCCTTACTGTGAGTGTTACCGGGGGCCTTACTGTGAGTGTTACCGGCGGCCTTACTGTGAGTGTGACCGGGGGCCTTACTGTGAGAGTTACCGGGGGCCTTACTGTGAGTGTTACCGGCGGCCTTACTGTGAGTGTGACCGGGGGCCTTACTGTGAGTGTTACTGGGGACCTTACCGGGGCTGCAGACAGTGCATTAGTGGTTGCTAGATCCCCACTATGACATGAATTGTCCCAATATGATCTCCTAGAGGAATTACCTGGATCGTGTCTTTGTCTTTTGGGTGAAGAACAATTTCCACTTCCTTGAGATTTTGTGGTTTATTTTTGGAGCTGAACTGGGAAATTTCATCGAGCATCACAGTAGCTACGAAATCCTTGGGGAAGGCCAGATTTCCGGTTCCTAGGGCCGGGATGGACAGGGACTTCATCTGCTGCTGGTTTGTCCATGTCAAGCAGTGCTGGATAACTCCCCGCAACACCTGGTACAAGGATTAGAAAGTGATGGACACTGAGCCTCGGTCCTGGGACGGATCATAACGCTTTCCCGCTGGCATGTGGGAGAGCAGCTGGATTACCGTCTCCGCGGATCCTCGTCCATTGTCCCACCGCGGAGTCACAGCATGAAGGACGTTCTTACAGCTGAGGCTGCAGCCATGGGTGGCGATGACCGTCCCTTCGGACACCGGAGTCCCCGTGGTGGTGTCGGCCAGGATCTGCTGCAGACCGGCACCAGCACGGCGGTATATGGATTTGGCGACTTCACCCTTCGTGAGATCCAGATCGCCGGCCACACTGTTCACTATCACGTCTGTCTGCAAAGTGGAGAGACACAGTGAGGAACGCACCACGAAAACCACCACGGGATGGAGGAAAGCGCCACGCTACACTTCTGGGCAGCGGTTCTCCAGGTCCCTTAAAGGGGCATTCCTGTCTCCGACATTTATATACTTCATTAGTAACTGGAGAGTCACACCTGCGCGGCTAGCCCTCCATTCCCGGAGGTGAGCGCCCCCCACCCGGCACAGCACAGCTTATGTGGACGTCCTACAACCGCTGCTAACTGGAGGAGCCTATAGAGTTGTGTGTCCACCGAAGCCCACGCTCACACGTCCGCCACGTGGTGGCAGCAGGTCACAGAACGCATCACCTGTCACATCGTGACACCACACAATCTGTTATGCAGAACGGAGTTTCCTCTCCTCAATTGTAGATTTTCTGGACTTCTCTTCTTTTAACAAGATTCACATCAGTCACATGGGCGTAGTCAGAAGTGCAGACCTTCACTGACATCTATGGGAGAGTGTTGTGGGCATGCTCTGTGATCAGTGCAGGGAGTGGGAGGAGGTGAGCTACGACATCACCTATATACGTCTATGGGAGAGTGTTGTGGGCATGCACTGTGATCAGTGAAGGGAGTGGGAGGAGGTGAGCTACGACATCACCTATATACATCTATGGGAGAGTGTTGTGGGCATGCTCTGTGATCAGTGCAGGGAGTGGGAGTAGGTGAGCTACGACATCACCTATATACGTCTATGGGAGAGTGTTGTGGGCATGCACTGTGATCAGTGAAGGGAGTGGGAGGAGGTGAGCTACGACATCACCTATATACGTCTATGGGAGAGTGTTGTGGGCATGCTCTGTGATCAGTGCAGGAAGTGGGAGGAGGTGAGCTACGACATCACCTATATACGTCTATGGGAGAGTGTTGTGGGCATGCACTGTGATCAGTGAAGGGAGTGGGAGGAGGTGAGCTACGACATCACCTATATACGTGTATGGGAGAGTGTTGTGGGCATGCTCTGTGATCAGTGCAGGGAGTGGGAGGAGGTGAGCTACGACATCACCTATATACGTCTATGGGAGAGTGTTGTGGGCATGCACTGTGATCAGTGAAGGGAGTGGGAGGAGGTGAGCTACGACATCACCTATATACGTCTATGGGAGAGTGTTGTGGGCATGCTCTGTGATCAGTGCAGGAAGTGGGAGGAGGTGAGCTACGACATCACCTATATATGTCTATGGGAGAGTGTTGTGGGCATGCACTGTGATCAGTGAAGGGAGTGGGAGGAGGTGAGCTACGACATCACCTATATACGTCTATGGGAGAGTGTTGTGGGCATGCACTGTGATCAGTGAAGGGAGTGGGAGGAGGTGAGCTACAACATCACCTATATATGTCTATGGGAGAGTGTTGTGGGCATGTTCTGTGATCAGTGCAGGGAGTGGGAGGAGGTGAGCTACAACATCACCTATATACGTCTATGGGAGAGTGTTGTGGGCATGCTCTGTGATCAGTGCAGGGAGTGGGAGGTGGTGAGCTATGACATCACCTATATATGTCTACGGGAGAGTGTTGTGGGCATGCTGTGATCAGTGCAGGGAGTGGGAGGAGGTGAGCTACGACATCACCTATATACGTCTATGGGAGAGTGTTGTGGGCATGCTCTGTGATCAGTGCAGGAAGTGGGAGGAGGTGAGCTACAACATCACCTATATACGTCTATGGGAGAGTGTTATGGGCATACTCTGTGATCAGTGCAGGGAGTGGGAGGAGGTGAGCTACAACATCACGTATATATGTCTATGGGAGAGTGTTGTGGGCATGTTCTGTGATCAGTGCAGGGAGTGGGAGGAGGTGAGGTACGACATCACCTATATACGTCTATGGGAGTGTTGTGGGCATGTTCTGTGATCAGTGCAGGGAGTGGGAGGTGAGGTACGACATCACCTATATACGTCTATGGGAGAGTGTTGTGGGCATGTTCTGTGATCAGTGCAGGGAGTGGGAGGAGGTGAGCTACAACATCACCTATATACGTCTATGGGAGAGTGTTGTGGGCATGCTCTGTGATCAGTGCAGGGAGTGGGAGGTGGTGAGCTATGACATCACCTATATATGTCTACGGGAGAGTGTTGTGGGCATGCTGTGATCAGTGCAGGGAGTGGGAGGAGGTGAGCTACGACATCACCTATATACGTCTATGGGAGAGTGTTGTGGGCATGCTCTGTGATCAGTGCAGGAAGTGGGAGGAGGTGAGCTACAACATCACCTACATACGTCTATGGGAGAGTGTTATGGGCATGCTCTGTGATCAGTGCAGGGAGTGGGAGGAGGTGAGCTATGACATCACCTATATATGTCTATGGGAGAGTGTTGTGGGCATGTTCTGTGATCAGTGCAGGGAGTGGGAGGAGGTGAGCTACGACATCACCTATATACGTCTATGGGAGAGTGTTGTGGGCATGTTCTGTGATCAGTGCAGAGAGTGGGAGGAGGTGAGGTACGACATCACCTATATACGTCTATGGGAGAGTGTTGTGGGCATACTCTGTGATCAGTGCAGGGAGTGGGAGGAGGTGAGCTACAACATCACCTATATACGTCTATGGGAGAGTGTTGTGGGCATACTCTGTGATCAGTGCAGGGAGTGGGAGGAGGTGAGCTACAACATCACCTATATACGTCTATGGGAGAGTGTTGTGGGCATGATTGGTGATCAGTGCAGGGAGTGGAAGGAGGTGAGCTACGACATCACCTGTATATGTCTACGGGAGAGTGTTGTGGGCATGATCTGTGATCAGTGCAGGGAGTGGGAGGAGGTGAGCTACGACATCACCTATATAAGTCTACGGGAGAGTGTTATGGGCATGCTCTGTGATCAGCGCAGGGAGTGGGAGGAGGTGAGCTACGTCATCACCTATATACGTCTATGGGAGAGTGTTGTGGGCATGTTCTGTGATCAGTGCAGGGAGTGGGAGGAGGTGAGCTACGACATCACCTATATACGTCTATGGGAGAGTGTTGTGGGCATACTCTGTGATCGCAGGGAGTGGGAGGAGGTGAGCTACAACATCACCTATATACGTCTATGGGAGAATGTTGTGGGCATGATCTGTGATCAGTGCAGGGAGTGGGAGGAGGTGAGCTACGACATCACCTATATACGTCTATGGGAGAGTATTGTGGGCATGATTGGTGATCAGTGCAGGGAGTGAGAGGAGGTGAGCTACGACATCACCTATATACGTCTATGGGAGAGTTTTGTGGGCATGATTGGTGATCAGTGCAGGGAGTGGGAGGAGGTGAGCTATGACCTCAAATATATACTTCACATAGAGCACAAGATGATATGAGCCTCTACGCTACATGGGTATATACTATCGCTGTTATCACTGAGCTGAGGTGTCAGTGGCAGTTTCCACCATCTATGACAGAAAACCTGCGAGGACGCTGAAAGCGATAACTAGTGATAGTATGAGCGAGCGATATATGATTAGTGCGCTGTACAATGGTACGTGATATTTCAGCATAAAATATATATACATTTTCTGAGACGTAGAGGATTACAAACAGGCAAAGAAAATGCGACAGGCGCCATAAATACACCTGCAATCCAGAGAACGCCAATCAGGTGATGTGCGAGGGGCCGCTGATCAGTCTTGGGCTTTGTGATCTTGTTTCTTTGGTGAGGAATGTCACATCACATGAAAGCCTTGTGTGTCTGATATACGTTTTCACAAGGTTGTGTTGTTAGCTTATGGCAGCAGTGTCCTACGCAGGCGGGAAAACAAAATGGCAGAGTCTACTGCGATATTCCCAGCACATGAGAGCAGAGGAGGAAACTCCGCAAAGGCTATCCATGGTGACAAGTCGCAGACATTGGGGATCAGCGCCCTTCATATTCTACAGTTGGGCACTGGGTAGCCAAATTTTAAAACGGGCCACTCCAGCCCCAGCGGTGAGGAGCGTCCTGGACGGCCGAGAGTGGTGGTTGTTCCGGAGATCGTCGATGCCGTGCACAGCCTCATACTGGAGAATCGGCGAGTTTCAGCTAAAGCGACAGCGGACATCATGGGGACTTCCCGTGAGCGTGTTTGTGTAATCATCCGTGAACATTTGGACATGAAGAAGCGATCTGCAGCGTGGCTCCCCAAATGTATGACAACAGATCAGAAAAGCATGCCAGTGAAAACTTCCCCGTCCATCTGTCAGCATTCCCAGACTGATAAGAACTTCCTGGATCGACTGGTCACTGTGCACGAGACCTGGATTTATTTGTATGACCCTGAAACCAAGGAGCCGTCAAAAGAGTGGAGGCACAGAGGTTCTCCTCGTCCACAGAGGTTGAAGGGGCAGAAATCAGCCACTAGCATGATGGCGTCTGTGTCCTGGGATAAGGAGGGCGTGCTGCTGGTGGACGACCTTCAGAAGGGTCCCACCATCAATGCAAGGTCTTACATGGAACTTATGGACCAATTGAAGGCAGCTCTGAAGGCCAAACGGCGCGGCAAGCTGGAATCAACACCTCCGCTCACACTGCACAAGCAACCAAGGCAAAACTGGCGGAGCGGGGCGTCCAGCTGGTTGACCTCGTTATCAAATGCCCCTTTAGAGTTAAATCCCTGCGTAAGTTTCCCGGACACCTCCAGCTCAGGGATGCTGACCTCTGTAGATGCTGCCTCATCCTCATCACCAGCCAGCACACAAAATGGAAACCTGTCATCCGCAGCCTGCCACAAGGTTTCTTTGGGAGCAACCTGGCTGTTGTCCGGGCAATCAGACGTACTCCCTTTCCCCTGCAAGTCCCAAAATAACACAAAGTCCCACCCCATTATAATAGGGTCCAATAGGTCCTTGACCTCACGGGACTCGCTGCCACAGTTTGTGTTTATGACCTCAGGATAGTCCTTAGCGTTGCTATGGATACAGCGGACGCCCACCATGTTGTCAGGAATTAGCTGGTGGGAAATTGCGGCCCTCACTAGGGTTACCAAACTCCCGGAGTCCAGCAGGCCAGTCACTTGCACCCCGTTTACTGTCACGGGGTATGCCTGTGGCCCCTCGTGTGGTTGAGGGACTGAAAGCGGGATATGCAAAATAGGAGCAGCGCCGTCCTGGGCTGCAGTCCATTGTCTCGATGGTCAAGGGGCAACGGGCAGCTATGTCACCTCCAACAAATTACACTATTGGACGGGGCCTTTGCCTCCTGGGCTTGTGTACGTCCCCCCCTCTTTTGGAAACCCCAGTATGGGGATGCTATGACCCCTTGCTTCCCCAAGGAGCTCTTGACTGCCTGGTACCTCTCCACCAGGCTCACTAGGTCATCGACATTATGGGGATCCCCCTGGGCAATCCAGGATTCCACCGGCCTGGGAAAGGAGTGTATGAACCTGCCCATGACGACCTTCTCTATCATCTGTGCTGGGGAGGCGGATTCAGGTCGCAACTGTTTTTTGGACCAGGTGTAGAAGGTCAAACATTTGGGACCTGGGAGGTTTTTCACGGCGATAGACCCAATGGCGATCTGACAGTCAGAGTCACTCCTAAGCGTGCCAAGATCTCAGTCTTCAACTTAGCGCACTCTTTTGCATCCTGCAAGGCCAGATCATAAGAGGCTATCTGCTCTTTGCATGTTAAATATGGCACCACAACCTCCGCCCGCTGCTCCGGAAGCAATTTCTCCTGTTCTGCCACCCTCTCGAGAACCGTCAGAAACGCCTCTACGTCATCACCCGGGGTCATCTCTTGTATGGCTCTTCTTACCGTCTTCCTCACGTGAGAGTCATCACCTGGATATGGGGCTAGGGCGGTTGCTCCGCCATGGATCGCCTCGCCTAGGAGCTCCATCTGCTGCCGGTGCTGCCACTGCTGCCGGTGCTGCTGCTGCCATAGCTGTTGCTGCTGGAGATTAGCCTGCACCAGTTGCTTTATCATCTCCTCCATGTTGTCGGCTTTTGCTCCTGCAGTCACTTTCACCCAGGGCATGCGGTATCTCTGCGGCAGTCACACTGCCCCTTGGGATTCGTGCCCATGCTTCTAGCACCAATTGTAGAGGTTTGTAGTCACACGGCTGCGGTTGAGGTCGGCACCGGAAGCGGTATTGCTGAAATGTCCGGACAGGTTTATTAACACTGCAGAAACCGCTCAGAGTGAAAGTACAAAGTCCATACAACATATAGCGGGTCCGCCCGCTCAGGATGGTGTCCGGTTCTTAAGGTCCTAGCACAGACCAACACACAGGAGATCCACACATCTCCAGACCCAGAAGGAGACGCTCGGTCTCCATTTTATCTGCCAAACCACGGCCCTGGGGTGCGGATATGCGAGCAGTCATTCCCACCCATCTCTTACGACTGCTCGTAAAACCCGGCCCTGGAATGCCCCAATAACTCGCTCAGCACTATATGTGCTGGAGCATGCTTCCGAGATCACATCACCAAAGCTAAGAACACTGACGATACATATCTCCCCTCCAGGACCCGTCCAGCAGCCAGACTGCAACACATATACTATTGTCCCCTAGAGGTGTGTGTGTATATATATATATATATATATAGTGAAAAGCGATCGAGTGTTGTGCAACTCGCTACAGACAAATACATAACAGATCGGTTTTGTACTCCTCTACATGGATGCACGTGTATATATATCACCTGATTGGCGTTCTCTGGATTGCAGGACTATTTATGGCCCGTTGGGTTTTCTTCGCCTGTTTGTAATCCTCTACGTCTCGGAACATGTATATATATTTTATGCTGAAATATCACATGTACAGCGCACTAATCCTACGAGCTCATACTATCACTAGTTATCGCTTTCAGCGTCCTCGCAGGTTTTCTGTCATAGATGGTGGAAACTGCCACTGACACCTCGGCTCAGTGATAACAGTGATGGCGCATACCCCATGCAACGCACAGGCTCTATGTGAATCAGTTACCCCACCCGGGGTGTATATCGCCTCTTACAGCTTTCAGCATTGCCCTTTGAAGTTGGAGCAAGCGCCGGGATCAATATTTACTTTGTATCAAATCTATACTTCTATAGGAGTATGTTGTGCGTTTGCTCTGTGATCTAGGGAGGGGGAGGAGGTGAGCTGTGATATAGTCTATAAAGGAGAGTGTTGTGAGCATGCTCTGTGCAGAGATATTTGTTCATGGAGGGGGAGGAGGTGAGCTGTGACATCAGCTATTGACATCTAGTGGTCATGCTGTGTGTCTGCTACAGATCATTATAATTGCAGTCCGTCAGAGATGGGAACATTTCTCACCTTAGAGGCTTCAATATAAATTCTTTCCTGAGCCCCCCGCCTACTAGATGCCACTTAAACTACTATGAGGCTGAGGGACATTTGGGCCCCCTGTGGCTCCAGGTCTCGAGGGTCCGTCCCCCTGGGCACCCTACAGCTATGCCCGTTTATAAGGCCAGGTACTTACTGTGGCGTCTTGTATTTTCTTTTGCACAAGCCTGATGATCAGCCCCTCAGGGGTCCACACTTCATCCACATCTCTGCTTGCTGTGACTTGTGGCTTCGCACTTTTTACTTGTCTGATGGGAGTCGGGGGTCCGCTTGATGCTGCGGCCACAATTACCTTTTCGTCTCCAAATCTGGATTTTAGAAGCTCAGAAAATACATTAGCAGTTTGGACGTTGATATCGACGAGGTGTATCCGCTGTAAACAGGTCGCGCTGCCCTTCTCCACATAATCCATGATGGCATCCAGTATATTTCGAGCACACTCTTGTAAAGGGAACCCAAAGATTCCAGAACTGACGGCCGGGATGGCTATGGAGCTGTGGCCGTTCTCTGCGGCCAATTCTAAGCTAGTGGTGATTGCTCTGCACAAAAGTCTCTCACATCTCACATGGGACTGAGGATCCCACCGGGGTCCAACTGTATGGATCACTTGCTTGCATGGCAGCTTTCCAGCGTCGGTAATTACTGAATCCCCAGGAGCCAACTTTCCCTCACTCTTGATGATAAGATTACAATCGTCTTGGAGTTTGGGTCCTGCTGCTTTAAGCAAGGCCCCGGCCAGACCCCCGCTGTGCTGCAGATCTTCATTAGCGGCATTAACGATGACGTCAACGTTGTGCCGACACAGGTTGTCCTTGTACACTGCGATGGTCACCCCACTTTGGAGCTTCACCTCATATTGGCCTTCATCCAGTCTGTTATCTCCGCTCCGCTCTAAGCGGATCATACAATGGAACTTGGTCTTTGCTGTAGTGGCGTGAACTTCCTCATGGCTCTCACAGAATTTTTTAGCCCCTGGTTTATTGATGCGGAGGGAGTCGCAATACATCGTGGACAGAAGACTGCGGACCTGAGCGGCGGCATCCTCAGCCTGGACCTTCGGACCCAACAGGGACACACTGTTCTCATTCTTCACAACTTTCACCTTGGTCGTAATCTTCTGCCACGTCTGCCTCATCTCTTCTTCCACGAATTGTAACATGATTGTGGAGCGGATGGGAACCGTCACCTCCATCACCGTATGAGTGTTCACAAAGCCTTTTATCTGCTCGTAGCAGAGTTGTACATTGGTGGACATCCCTGCGAGCACCACATCGTTCTCCGCTCCGGGGGGGAACTCCTGGATCAGGACTGTGCATGTCTCAGAATTGAAGGACTCATGAAGATTTGACTGAAGACTTCTCCACTCCGGACTTTCAAGGATCTCCTTGGCCATAACTGGAATTCGCTGACATATCAGTTCTCGGTTAATTTGCTCCTCTGCGTCCATCATGTCTTTTTTGGAGTGTCCGGTCAGTTGGATCGAGTTTTCTTCCATTTCAATGAGTGCATTTATTTTGTGATGTCCAAAGAGGAGACTCGAGACCGCGTCGTTAGCTAACATCACGAACTGGTGGACGTACGGGTCCAGCTGGATGTATTTGGATTTCAGCTGCTGTCTAGCGCCCATTATCTCACACTTGGCTTGGAGAACTTCATCTCGCAGTCCAGTGAGCCTGACATTGTGTGTAGATGGGTCGTACTCCATCTTTAGCTCTGGGACATCGGCCAGTATCTTGCTCTCTAGACCACTGCTACGTATGATATGGTAGAGAGCAGCAGACATGGATTCTGTCATGGTCATCACTTTACTGCTCCTCTCCACCTTTCTGTTGGTTTCCTCCACCAGTTTCCGGAAGGTCTGCTCGATCTTAATGACGTCCTTCATTGCGCCTGCCAGGAAGATCTTCTCGACTTCAGGGTTGGGTTTGATCAATACCCCATCATAGGCAGCAGTGGAGATCTGATCCTTGAGGTCCTCCCACGCCGATGGGTTAATTTTACAGTCTATGACTTTATATCTTGAGATGAAAAGTGAAAATTCGGTGGAGACCTCCTCAGTCCATGAGCGGACCACCTTCGCCATAGTCCTGGCAGACGGGGTATTGGATATCACTATGGTTACAATGGGGTTCAGGCAGTCAGGACTCGGCCACTTCATCTCGCAGTATTTCTTGGCCATCTTGGCTTCTATGCTGACTTTGGTTTGCTCGTTGCCGAGGATGAGCTCCAGTATGTATGGGCTGATGCTGAACTGCTTAGGGGGCGGCATGGGGACGTCAGGCTGACTTGCCCCATAGAGATGTAAACGTAATGACGGGTAGTAGCGATACACGCTGATGGCCGTCTTATTAAACACCAGCTGCTTCTTTATTATCATCTTCACAGCTGGAGAGCAAAAAACAAAACGGGTCTCAGCACCATGGCGTCACATGAATCCATCCCCTCCTGGGGCGGGCTGCGATCTATCATATGTAGATGTATGGCCGCCCCATATTCAACCATATATTGTATCTGCTGCAGGGAAATCAGGGTTATCAGCAATATGGCCGCCATTATGGCTCTGACAAGGGCTGCCATGCTGAGATCAGGACCCTCACTATTGTCTCTATTGTATGTACATGCCCCTGCTTATTGTACAGCGCCACTGAATATGTTGGCGCCATGGAAATATATCCATTATTACTATATTTACTAGGTCCCTGCCGAATCCATATCTTTATCTCTCTATACTCCATTCTATAAGCCTCGGACATCCCATGTACAGCCGATTCCACCACCAAAGTCTCCATATTGGAGAACACTTTACTCAGGAGGATTATAGGTGGTCCGTCTCCCCTCAGCATCCCGTCTCACCATGTGCCCACCACATTCCTACCATCAGTATCAGTGAACTTCATTAGCGCAGCGCCCTCCTCCGGGAACATCACCGTCTCCTGCACTTTTACTCCTCCAAGTCTGGGGCTCTCAAAGAAGAATGAGAGGGACTGCTCGGAGGTGTTGGGGGGCAGGTTCTCCACCCTAACAGTGGTGGTCTCCTCTAGAAGCTTTGCCTTTAGCTTCAGTTGTGTCACTCGGAGACTTGTGGAGAAACTCTTCATGAAGCGGTGAATATCTGCAAAAGAAGAGCAAAACTATATGATGTGTGGAGACTAAAAGGAACGACCACAACCGGGGCACGTCCTCCAGAGATGGAGCGGACGCCACTGCAAGAAGAGGGCAGAGGTGGAAGCCAACAACTCACGTCATGTGGTGGAGATATCGGTGCCCTGTATATAAGGGGTGGATATGGCCTCTATATACAGCTCACCTATGTCACAGAGGACGGTGATATACAGTCATATGTTAAAGTTTGGGCACCCCTATTAATGTTAACCTTTATTCTTTATAACAATTTTGGTTTTTGCAACAGCTATTTCAGTTTCATATATCCAATAACTGATGGACTCAGTTATATTTCTGGATTCAAATGAGGTTTATTGTACTAACAGAAAATGTGCAATCTGCATTTAAACAAAATTTGACCGGTGCAAAAGTATGGGCACCCTTATCATTTTCTTGATTTGAACACTCCTAACTACTTTTTACTGACTTCCTGAAACACTAAATTGGTTTTGTAACCTCATTGAGCTTTGAACTTCATAGCCAGGTGTATCAAATCATGAGAAAAGGTATTTAAGGTGGCCACTTGCAAGTAGTTCTCCTATCTGATTCTCCTATGAAGAGTGGCATCATGGGCTCCTCAAAACAACTCTCAAATGATCTGAAAACAAAGATTATTCAACATAGCTTTTCAGGGGAAGGATACAAAAAGTTGTCTCAGAGATTTAACCTGTCAGTTTCCGCTGTGAGGAACATAGTAAGGAAATGGAAGAACACAGGTACAGTTCTTGTTAAGCCCAGAAGTGGCAGGCCTAGAAAAATATCAGAAAGGCAGAGAAGAAGAATGGTGAGAACAGTCAAGGACAATCCACAGACCACCTCCAAAGACCGGCAGCATCATCTTGCTGCAGATGGAGTCACTGTGCATCGGTCAACAATACAGTGCACTTTGCACAAGGAGAAGCTGTATGGGAGAATGATGCGAAAGAAGCCGTTTCTGCAAGCACGCCACAGAGTCGCCTGAGGTCTGCAAAAGCACATTGGGACAAGCCAGTTACATTTTGGAAGAAGGTCCTGTGGTCTGATGAAACAAAGATTGAGTTGTTTGGTCATACAAAAAGGCGTTATGCATGGAGGCTAAAAAACACAGCATTCCAAGAAAAACACTTGCTACCCACAGTAAAATTTGGTGGAGGTTCCATCATGCTTTGGGGCTGTGTGGCCAATGCCGGCACCGGGAATCTTGTTAAAGTTGAGGGTCGCATGGATTCAACTCAGTATCAGCAGATTCTTGACAATAATGTGCAAGAATCAGTGACGAAGTTGAAGTTACGCAGGGGATGGATATTTCAGCAAGACAATGATCCAAAACACCGCTCCAAATCTACTCAGGCATTCATGCAGAGGAACAATTACAATGTTCTGGAATGGCCATCCCAGTCCCCAGACCTGAATATCATTGAACATCTGTGGGATGATTTGAAGCGGGCTGTCCATGCTCGGCGACCATCAAACTTAACTGAACTGGAACACAGATATCTGTGCCCTGTATATACGGGGTGGATATGGCCTCTGTATACAGCTCACCTATGTCACAGAGGAGGGCGATATATAATTGGGATATCTGTGCCCTGTATACACGGGGTAGATATGGCCTCTGTATACAGCTCACCTATGTCACAGAGGAGGGCGATATATAATGGGGATATCTGTGCCCTGTATACACGGGGTGGATATGGTCTCTGTATACAGCTCACCTATGTCACAGAGGAGGGCGATATATAATTGGGATATCTGTGCCCTGTATACACGGGGTAGATATGGCCTCTGTATACAGCTCACCTATGTCACAGAGGAGGGTGATATATAATTGGGATATCTGTGCCCTGTATACACGGGGTGGCTATGGCCTCTGTATACAGCTCACCTATGTCACAGAGGAGGGCGATATATAATGGGGATATCTGTGCCCTGTATACACTGGGTGGATATGGCCTCTGAATACAGCTCACCTATGTCACAGAGGAGGGCGATATATAATTGGGATATCTGTGCCCTGTATACACGGGGTGGATATGGCCTCTGTATACAGCTCACCTATGTCACAGAGGAGGGTGATATATGATGGGGATATCTGTGGCCTGTATATACGGGGTGGATATGGCCTCTGTATACAGCTCACCTATGTCACAGAGGAGGGTGATATATGATGGGGATATCTGTGCCCTGTATACACGGGGTGGATATGGCCTCTGTATACAGCTCACCTATGTCACAGAGGAGGGTGATATATAATTGGGATATCTGTGCCCTGTATACACGGGGTGGATATGGCCTCTGTATACAGCTCACCTATGTCACAGAGGAGGGCGATATATAATTAGGATATCTGTGCCCTGTATACACGGGGTGGATATGGCCTCTGTATACAGCTCACCTATGTCACAGAGGAGGGCGATATATAATGGGGATATCTGTGCCCTGTGTATACGGGGTGGATATGGCCTCTGTATACAGCTCACCTATGTCACAGAGGAGGGCGATATATAATTAGGATATCTGTGCCCTGTATACACGGGGTGGATATGGCCTCTGTATACAGCTCACCTATGTCACAGAGGAGGGTGATATATGATGGGGATATCTGTGCCCTGTATACACGGGGTGGATATGGCCTCTGTATACAGCTCACCTATGTCACAGAGGAGGGTGATATATAATTGGGATATCTGTGCCCTGTATACACGGGGTGGATATGGCCTCTGTATACAGCTCACCTATGTCACAGAGGAGGGTGATATATAATTGGGATATCTGTGCCCTGTATACACGGGGTGGATATGGCCTCTGTATACAGCTCACCTATGTCACAGAGGAGGGCGATATATAATTAGGATATCTGTGCCCTGTATACACGGGGTGGATATGGCCTCTGTATACAGCTCACCTATGTCACAGAGGAGGGCGATATATAATGGGGATATCTGTGCCCTGTGTATACGGGGTGGATATGGCCTCTGTATACAGCTCACCTATGTCACAGAGGAGGGCGATATATAATTAGGATATCTGTGCCCTGTATACACGGGGTGGATATGGCCTCTGTATACAGCTCACATATGTCACAGAGGAGGGCGATATATGATGGAGATATCTGTGCCCTGTATATACGGAGTGGATATGGCCTCTGTATACAGCTCACCTATGTCACAGAGGAGGGCAATATATAATTAGGATATCTGTGCCCTGTATACACGGGGTGGATATGGCCTCTGTATACAGCTCACCTATGTCACAGAGGAGGGCGATATATGATGGGGATATCTGTGCCCTGTATACACGGGGTAGATATGGCCTCTGTATACAGCTCACCTATGTCACAGAGGAGGGTGATATATAATGGAGATATCTGTGCCCTGTATATACGGAGTGGATATGGCCTCTGTATACAGCTCACCTATGTCACAGAGGAGGGCAATATATAATTAGGATATCTGTGCCCTGTATACACGGGGTGGATATGGCCTCTGTATACAGCTCACCTATGTCACAGAGGAGGGCGATATATGATGGGGATATCTGTGCCCTGTATACACGGGGTAGATATGGCCTCTGTATACAGCTCACCTATGTCACAGAGGAGGGTGATATATAATGGGGATATCTGTGCCCTGTATACGGGGTGGATATGGCCTCTGTATACAGCTCACCTATGTCACAGAGGAGGGTGATATATGATGGTGATATCTGTGCCCTGTATATACGGGGTGGATATGGCCTCTGTATACAGCTCACCTATGTCACAGAGGAGGGCGATATATAATTAGGATATCTGTGCCCTGTATACACGGGGTGGATATGGCCTCTGTATACAGCTCACCTATGTCACAGAGGAGGGTGATATATAATGGGGATATCTGTGCCCTGTATACACGGGGTAGATATGGCCTCTGTATACAGCTCACCTATGTCACAGAGGAGGGCGATATATAATGGGGATATCTGTGCCCTGTATACACGGGGTGGATATGGTCTCTGTATACAGCTCACCTATGTCACAGAGGAGGGCGATATATAATTGGGATATCTGTGCCCTGTATACACGGGGTAGATATGGCCTCTGTATACAGCTCACCTATGTCACAGAGGAGGGTGATATATAATTGGGATATCTGTGCCCTGTATACACGGGGTGGATATGGCCTCTGAATACAGCTCACCTATGTCACAGAGGAGGGCGATATATAATTGGGATATCTGTGCCC
The DNA here is from genome assembly GCF_039654945.1 of Dendrobates tinctorius. Lineage (NCBI taxonomy): Eukaryota > Metazoa > Chordata > Amphibia > Anura > Dendrobatidae > Dendrobates > Dendrobates tinctorius. The sequence goes on along the minus strand of NW_027361849.1, from coordinate 2,037,421 downwards.
TGTATACACGGGGTGGATATGGCCTCTGTATACAGCTCACCTATGTCACAGAGGAGGGCGATATATAATTAGGATATCTGTGCCCTGTATACACGGGGTGGATATGGCCTCTGTATACAGCTCACCTATGTCACAGAGGAGGGCGATATATAATGGGGATATCTGTGCCCTGTGTATACGGGGTGGATATGGCCTCTGTATACAGCTCACCTATGTCACAGAGGAGGGCGATATATAATTAGGATATCTGTGCCCTGTATACACGGGGTGGATATGGCCTCTGTATACAGCTCACATATGTCACAGAGGAGGGCGATATATGATGGAGATATCTGTGCCCTGTATATACGGAGTGGATATGGCCTCTGTATACAGCTCACCTATGTCACAGAGGAGGGCGATATATAATTAGGATATCTGTGCCCTGTATACACGGGGTGGATATGGCCTCTGTATACAGCTCACCTATGTCACAGAGGAGGGCGATATATGATGGGGATATCTGTGCCCTGTATACACGGGGTAGATATGGCCTCTGTATACAGCTCACCTATGTCACAGAGGAGGGTGATATATAATGGAGATATCTGTGCCCTGTATATACGGAGTGGATATGGCCTCTGTATACAGCTCACCTATGTCACAGAGGAGGGCAATATATAATTAGGATATCTGTGCCCTGTATACACGGGGTGGATATGGCCTCTGTATACAGCTCACCTATGTCACAGAGGAGGGCGATATATGATGGGGATATCTGTGCCCTGTATACACGGGGTAGATATGGCCTCTGTATACAGCTCACCTATGTCACAGAGGAGGGTGATATATAATGGGGATATCTGCGCCCTGTGTATACGGGGTGGATATGGCCTCTGTATACAGCTCACCTATGTCACAGAGGAGGGTGATATATGATGGTGATATCTGTGCCCTGTATATACGGGGTGGATATGGCCTCTGTATACAGCTCACCTATGTCACAGAGGAGGGCGATATATAATTAGGATATCTGTGCCCTGTATACACGGGGTGGATATGGCCTCTGTATACAGCTCACCTATGTCACAGAGGAGGGTGATATATAATGGGGATATCTGTGCCCTGTATACACGGGGTAGATATGGCCTCTGTATACAGCTCACCTATGTCACAGAGGAGGGCGATATATAATGGGGATATCTGTGCCCTGTATACACGGGGTGGATATGGTCTCTGTATACAGCTCACCTATGTCACAGAGGAGGGCGATATATAATTGGGATATCTGTGCCCTGTATACACGGGGTAGATATGGCCTCTGTATACAGCTCACCTATGTCACAGAGGAGGGTGATATATAATTGGGATATCTGTGCCCTGTATACACGGGGTGGATATGGCCTCTGAATACAGCTCACCTATGTCACAGAGGAGGGCGATATATAATTGGGATATCTGTGCCCTGTATACACGGGGTGGATATGGCCTCTGTATACAGCTCACCTATGTCACAGAGGAGGGTGATATATAATGGGGATATCTGTGCCCTGTATATACGGGGTGGATATGGCCTCTGTATACAGCTCACCTATGTCACAGAGGAGGGCGATATATAATGGGGATATCTGTGCCCTGTATACACGGGGTGGATATGGCCTCTGTATACAGCTCACCTATGTCACAGAGGAGGGCGATATATGATGGGGATATCTGTGCCCTGTATACACGGGGTGGATATGGCCTCTGTATACAGCTCACCTATGTCACAGAGGAGGGTGATATATGATGGGGATATCTGTGCCCTGTATACACGGGGTGGATATGGCCTCTGTATACAGCTCACCTATGTCACAGAGGAGGGCGATATATAATGGAGATATCTGTGCCCTGTATATACGGGGTGGATATGGCCTCTGTATACAGCTCACCTATGTCACAGAGGAGGGCGATATATGATGGGGATATCTGTGCCCTGTATATACGGGGTGGATATGGCCTCTGTATACAGCTCACCTATGTCACAGGTGAACGTGATGGCAGCACTTTTGAGCTCGGGAATCATCTCCACATGGAAGTCTTGGTCTTGACTCCTGGAACTGAGGTTCTCCACCAGGAGGTTTAACATGTCAGACGTGCACGAGTCCTGGACATTCTCTACCAAGACCAAGGACAAGGTGACGTCCAGCGTCCCGCCATCTGCTCCAGTCGGTGTGGAGAAATCACAAATGGGTTAATGTTCAGACACCAGCTGCCTCTGCTCAGCATTACTAATGAGGAGGATCTGCGGACACTTATCAGGAGCTCAGATGGACGGACTAGATGCCATGCAGTGAAGCCGGGGGTCTGGGGGGTTGCCTATTGTTATGATAATTGTAATAATGTCTTTTCGCTAATATATATATATCTGCAGGTGTGAGATTTACGTTCCTAGGCCTAGAACTCTCTTCAGCTGAAGCATTGTGAAGCCGAGACTTGTGTGTAACATTCGTGTTTTCTAGCTGGCTTGCCTTCTCTGGTGACAGAGAGAACAGAATGCTTATGGTCGCCTACGACCATCATATGTGCTCTTCTTACCACTCGGTACTTTACACGCCTTTCTCTTCTGCTATTTAAACTCGGATAATTTGTTTTGGGGGAGACAGGTGATTGTGGGGACCTCTAGTCCAGCCGTCATCCTCTCTCCATGACGGCAGGATCAGTAAATGACCAATTATCTTACACACTCAGGTCTGGACGATTTCTAATTGGAAAAAGACAAAGGGCCCCGTCACACACAGCGATCTCCCTAGCAGGTTTTGTGAGGTAACAGCGATCTCACCAGCGAGATCGCTGTGTGTGACAGCGATCAGCGACCGCCCCCCTGCCGGTATCGCTGATCGTTGTTGGAAAGCCCTGGACATTTCTTTGGTCGCTGGTCTCCCGCTGGCCAGCACGCATCGCTGCATGTGACGGGCGGGAGACCAGCGATCAGCTGGTAACTAAGGTAAACGCAGGATTTCTAAGCAGCGCGCTGTGCTTAGAAACCCTCTGTGTACCTTAGTTACCAGAGCGCTGATGCAGGTAGCTGGTAACCAAGGTACACATCAGGTTTAGGTTTCGAAGTGACGCACGCTGCTTAGAAACCCGATGTGTACCTTAGTTACTAGCTCCCTGCATGAGCGCGCTGGTAACTAATGTACACAGCGACGCTGCGCGATCGGCGTCGCTGGTGCTGATCGCTAGTGAAGCTGTCTGTTTGACAGCTCACCAGCGATCATGTAGCGACTCACCAGCGATCATGACAAGTTGATATCGTTGTCAGGATCGCTGGTGAGTCGCTATGTGTGACGGGGCCCTAACACTCCACTGACACCTATCAGCTGCCCACATATCAGTTTTGTCTTCTCTATTAACAGTCAGGCATCTCTGCCGTACCCATGATGGTTCCCTTTTTCTGATCTCTATGTCACTATTTTACATGATGTTAATTACAATATATCATTATGTTATAGTATTTCAATCAATCATTTCCATCTTCCTTACCTGTGTCCACACCAGGGTTTGGTGCTTCCTAAAAGGAAAACAAAAGAGGCTTTAAGTCCCTAAACAGGACAGTCAGTGATTGAGTGGTGCTTGTAACTGAACAGATGTGGATCAGTCAGACCCTGTTACTGTGGACTTACGTCTGGTAATGATGCGGGGAGGTTTACCCTCAAATTTATCGTCTTCCCATCTGTAATTTTCAGCTTGTGGTCTTCTTTCCTCAAGACGTTGTCCCGAACTATAGGAGGTAGAGGAGGGAGCATTACCATACAAGACATGTCACTGCCAGGAGGTGACACTACATGACCCAGGACAATTCTGACAACAGTCTCCGACACATGAACCCCGTCATTTTACATTGACATTTATAGGCAGTTTTGTGGGTGTTCCCGATAAGAAATGGGGTGGCTTAAAGTATTTTGATTTGTGACAAGCGTCTCATGGACAAACACAATATAACAGACTATGGATCTGGGTATCTCACCAAGCACTCAAGTCCGCAGAGGCAATATCTGTTATATATGAGAGACCTGTCACACAGCAGGTCCACCACAAGAGAGCGCTCAGTCAGGAAATCTCATATCCCTGGAAATGTCTGGATATTATGGTCTCATGGAGCAGCTCTACAGGTAGGAGACGTATCCTGGGATGTCTCGGGATACCATGATTTCATAGAGCAACTCTAACCTCCCTCATCCCTGACCCTCGGTACATACCCTACTCCTCATCCCTGACCCTGGGTACATACCCTCCTCATCCCTGACCCTGGGTACATACCCTACTCATCCCTGACCCTGGGTACATAACCTACTCCTCATCCCTGACCTTGGTTACATACCCTCCTCATCCGTGACTTTGGTTACATACCCTTCTTCTCATCCCTGACCCTGGGTACATACCCTTCTTCTCATCCATGACTCTGGGTACATACCCTACTCCTCATCCCTAACCCTGGTTACATACCCTATTCCTCATCACTGACCCTGGGTACATACCCTACTCCTCATCTCTGACCATGGTTACATACCCTCCTCCTCATCTCTGACTCTGGGTACATACCCTACTCCTCATCTCTGACTCTGGGTACATACACTACTCCTCATCCCTGAACCTGGGTACATACCCTACGCCTCATCCCTGACCTTGGATACATACCCTTCTTATCACTGACGCTGGGTACATACCCTCCTCATCCCTGACCCTGGGGACATAACATACTCCTCATCCCTGACCCTGGGTACATACCCTACTCCTCATCCCTGACCATGGGTACATACCCTACTGTTGTGAGTTCATTTTCCCCTTCACCATTGAGGTCTGATGAACTCCCTCTTCTGGTGAAGGAAGGTAGCGAGGCTGATTACCAAGCACCTGTGCAGGATGATGATGACTGGGTGACTGAAATTGCTGACTGGATATAAGGCAGCCGACGCCCTTCTGCCTTGCTGGTGATCTCTCTGAGGGATTCTAGGAAACCAGTCTGATTCCTGCTCCTCTAAAGCTAAGTTTTCTGCTCTGCTTTTTGCATTTGTTTTGCCTTGTTTTTCTGGATTTCTGCCATTCCCTGCTGGGGTGAGCTGAATTCCTTTTTGCTCTGTCTTCAGAAAATACCTGAGTACTGATATAGTCTTTTTGAAGCCTAGCGTCTTCAGGGCTTTTTTCCCTATCAGTCTGTTGGCTCTTGTTTGATAGGGTTTTGGCGGATTGCAGACAGCAGCTTTTCTATCCTTTCCTATTTAGTTAGCTTGGGCCCCATCATTTGCTCAGCCTATCTTTCTATCTGTGTGAGTGTTTTTTCATCTTGCTTCACCGTCATTATATGTTGGGGGCTGCCTATTGCTTTGGGGTCTGCTCTGGGGCAGTTTAGATTTCCCTTTCTGTCTTTAGGCTATTTAGTTCTCCGGCTGTGATCGAGGGGTCTAGGGCACCGTAGGAACCCCCCACGGCTACTGCTAGTTGTTGTTGATAGGTTCAGGGGTCTGCAATCCGATAGCTGCAAACTTCTCTGGTTTTCTGGACTTAGCTAGTATTTCTGTTTTGCCTCCTACGGTGACTCATTCATAACACCCTACTCCTCATCCCTGACCCTGGGTACATACCCTTCTTCTCATCCCTGACCCTGGGTACATATTCCTCATCCATAACCCTGGTTACATACCCTACTCCTCATCCCTAACCCTGGTTACATACCCTACTCCTCATCTCTGACCCTGGGTACATACCCTACTCCTCATCTCTGACCCTGGTTACATACCCTACTCCTCATCCCTGAACCTGGGTACATATCCTTCTTATCACTGACCCTGGGTACAAACCCTCTTCTTAATCCCTGACCTTCCTACATACCATCCTTATCTTTGATCCTGTTTACACACCATCCTCCTCAACCCTGACACTGGATACATATCCTCTTCCTCATCTCTGACACTTGGCACATACCCTCCTAATCCCTGACGCTGGGTACATACCCTCCTCATCCCTGACGCTGGGTACTCTCCTCATTCCTGACCCCTAGTACTTACACTCTTTAATCCCTGACCCTGGGTACACACTGACCTCCTCATCCCTGACCCTGGGTACATACCCTCTTCATCTCTGACGCTGGCTACATACCCTCCTCATCTCTCACCCTGTGTCCTACTCATCTGTGATCCTGGGTATATACCCTCCTCCTTTCTGACTTTGAGTACATACATCCTTCATCCTTGACCCAGAGCATATACTCTCCTACTCTCTGAGCCTTGGCACTTACCCTCCTCCTCCTCTTTCCCCAGGAACTTACCGTCCTCCTCTCTGACCCCAGGCACTTACCCTCCTCCTCCTCCCTGACCCCGGGTCAGTTACCCTCCTCCTCTTCCCTGACCCCGGGCACTTACCCTCCTCCTCCTGCCTGACCCCGGGCACTTACCCTCCTCCTCCTGCCTGACCCCGGGCACTTACCCTCCTCCTCCTGCCTGATCTCAGGGCAGTTACCCTCCTCCTCCCTGACCTCGGGGCAGTTACCCTCCTCCTCCCTGACCCCGGGCACTTACCCTCCTCCTCCCTGACCCCGGGGCACTTACCCTCCTTCTGCCTGACCCTGGGGCAGTTACCCTCCTCCTCCTCTCTGACCCCAGGCACTTACCCTCCTCCTCCTCTCTGACCCCGGGGCGGTTACCCTCCTCCCTGACCCCAGGCACTTACCCTCCTCCCTGACCCCGAGGCAGTTACCCTCCTCCTCCTCCCTGACCCCGGGGCAGTTACCCTCCTCCCTGACCCCGGGGCAGTTACCCTCCTCCCTGACCCCGGGGCAGTTACCCTCCTCCCTGACCCCGGGGCAGTTACCCTCCTCCTCCTCTCTGACCCCAGGCACTTACCCTCCTCTCTGACCCCGGGCATTTGCCCTCCTCCCTGATCCCGAGGCACTTACCCTCCTCCTCCTCTCTGACCCGGGGGCACTTACCCTCCTCCTTCTCCCTGACCCCAGGGCAGTTACCCTCCTCCCTGACCCCAGGCACTTACCCTCCTCCTCCCTGCCCCCAGGCACTTACCCTCCTCCTTCTCCCTGACCCCAGGCACTTACCTTCCTCCCTTACCCGGGGGCACATACCATCCTTCTCCTCCCTGCCCCCAGGCACTTACCCTCCTCCTCCTCCCTGACCCCGGGGCAGTTACCCTCCTCTCTGACCCGGGGGCACTTACCCTCCTCCTCCTCTCTGACCCGGGGGCACTTACCCTCCTCCTTCTCCCTGACCTCGGGGCAGTTACCCTCCTCCCTGACCCCAGGCACTTACCCTCCTCCCTGACCCGGGGGCAGATACCCTCCTCCTCCTCCATGACCCCAGGCACTTACCCTCCTCCTCCTCCCTAACCCGGGGGAAGATACCCTCTTCCCTGACCCCGGGCACTTACCCTCCTCCTCCTCCCTAACCCGGGGGAAGATACCCTCTTCCCTGACCCCGGGCACTTACCCTCCTCCTCCTCCCTGGCCCCGGGGCAGTTACCCTCCTCCCTGACCCCAGGCACTTACCCTCCTCCCTGACATGGGGGCAGATACCCTCCTCCTCCTCCATGACCCCAGGCACTTACCCTCCTCCTCCTCCTCCCTGACCCCGGGCACTTACCCTCCTCCTCCCTGAAGTGTATCAGGATATACCCCCGGCTGCCGTCCTCCTCTCGGATCTCACATTCTCCTCCATTAGACTTCTTCTTACTCTGGAAATGCAGCCGGAGTTTGTTCTTCAGCTGCTGCAGGCGGTCGGGGCCCTCGTCCCACTGTACGGACAGGGGGAACCGGTAGCTGCTGTCCCCCATGGTGGTGGTGTCCACATAGGGTGTTGTTGGGGATGTTTCCCCGTGAGTGAGCAGTGTCGGGTGTGAGCAGTGTCGGGTGTGAGCAGTGTCGGGTGTGAGCAGTGTCGGGTGTGTGACGCCAGTTTCACTTTCATTTACTGCTCTCTTCCTGGAGATCCCCTGTCCGCGTCAGCTGCTGAGTGACGGGTCGCTGCGGCCGAGGACACCGTGTGTCTGATGGTAGATAATAGGAGAAAGGCTGTGTGCACACGCTGCGGATTTTGCTGCGGACCCGCAGCAGTTTTCGCTGAGGTGTACAGTACCATGATTCCCTATGGAAATCAAAAACCACAATGCAGACGGTGCGGAATTTTCCGCGGTTTTCAATCTGCAGAAAGAATTGACATGTCAATTCTTTCTGCGGATTCTCCTGCAGTTTGCCATCTGCTCCATTGTAGAGATGAAAAACCACAGAGCAGAACCACAGAGCAATCCGCAGGTAAAATCGCAGGTATTTGGACCTGCGGTTTCACCTGCAGATTTTACAAAATCCGCGCTGCCAAATCCGCAGCGTGTGCACACAGCCAAAGGGTGCGACAATATGAGTGGAACAACTGCTGGCGGACAATCCTTCCCACAGCTTTCTTTTCTCACAGCTGCTCCTTCCCACTGCTGCCCTTTCCCACAGCTGCCCCTTCCCACAGCTTTCTTTTCTCACAGCTGCCCCTTCCCATAGCTGCCCCTTCCCACTGCTGCCCCTTCCCACTGCTGCCCTTTCCCACAGCTGCCCCTTCCCAATGCTGTCCTTTCCCACAGCTGCCCCTTCCCACAGCTTTCTTTTCTCACAGCTGCCCCTTCCCATAGCTGCCCCTTCCCATAGCTGCCCCTTCCCACTGCTGCCCCTTCCCACAGCTGCCCCTTCCCACAGCTGCCCCTTCCCACTGCTGCCCCTTCCCACAGCTGACCCTTCCCACTGCTGCCCCTTCCCACTGCTGCCTCTTCCCACAGTTTTCCCTACCCACTGCTGCCCCTTCCCATAGCTGCCCCTACCCACTGCTGCCCCTTCCCACTGCTGCCCCTTCCCACTGCTGCCCCATCTCACTGCTGCCCTTCCCACAGCTGCCCTTTCCACTGCTGCCCCTTCCCACAGCTGCCCCTACCCACAGCTGCCCTTTCCCACAGCAGCCCCTTCCCACAGCTGCCCTTTCCCACAGCAGCCCCTTCCCACTGCAGCCCCTTCCCACTGCTGCCCCTTCCCACAGCTGCCCCTTCCCACTGCTGCTCCTTCCCACTGCTGCTCCTTCCCACAGCTGCCCCTTCCCACAGCTGCCCCTTCCCACAGCTGCCCCTTTCCACAGCTGCCCCTTCCCACAGCTGCCCTTTCCCACTGTTGCCCCTGCCCACTGTTGCCCTTACCCACTGCTGCCCCTTCCCACTGCTGCCCCTTCCCACAGCTTTTCCTTCCCACTGCTGCCCCTTCCCACAGCTTTTCCTTCCCACTGCTTTCCCTTCCCACATATGACCCTTCCATTTCTTGTAGGTTGTGCTGTACACAGGGCGGATTTTAGTGCTTTCTTGTGAGTAGTTACTACACCATAGCTATCTGTATGGGCATTGAATTAAGGGGTGACAGAACCGTTTCTGGGACTAGCAGGTAGGATATGAGGTAGGACGTGAGAGTCGGGTAGCTGAGTCTCTTATGAGGCCCGGCAGGTTGAAGAGATAAATCTCTGTTATGAGGAGCAGCGAGTCGGAGTGGTGAGTCTCTGTTATGAGGCCCGGCGGTCAGAGAGGTGAGTCTCTGTTATGAGGCCCGGCGGTCAGAGAGGTGAATCTCTGTTATGAGGCCCGGTTGGTGGAGTGGTGAGTCTTTGTTATGAGGCCCTGCTGGTCGGAGTGGTGAATCTCTGTTATGAGGCCCGGCGGTCAGAGAGGTGAGTCTCTGTTATGAGGCCCGGCGGTCAGAGAGGTGAATCTCTGTTATGAGGCCCGGTTGGTGGAGTGGTGAGTCTTTGTTATGAGGCCCTGCTGGTCGGAGAGGTGAGTCTCTGTTATGAGGCCCGGCGGTCAGAGAGGTGAGTCTTTGTTATGAGGCCCTGCTGGTCGGAGAGGTGAGTCTCTGTTATGAGGCCCGGCGGTCAGAGAGGTGAATTTCTGTTAGGAGGCCCGGTTGGTGGAGTGGTGAGTCTTTGTTATGAGGCCCTGCTGGTCGGAGTGGTGAGTCTCTGTTATGAGGCCCTGCTGGTCGGAGTGGTGAGTCTCTGTTATGAGGCCCTGCTGGTCGGAGTGGTGAGTCTCTGTTATGAGGCCCTGCTGGTCGGAGTGGTGAGTCTCTGTTATGAGGCTCGGCTGGTCGGAGTGGTGAGTCTATGTTATGAGGCCCTGCTGGTCGGAGGAGTGGCGAGTCTCTGTTATGAGGCCCGGCGGTCGGAGAGGTGAGTCTATGTAATGAGGTCCGGCAGGTCAGAGGGGTGAGTCTCTGTTGTGAGGCCCAGCAGGTCAGTGAGGGGTGAGTTTATGTAATGAGGCCCAGACAGTCGGAGAGGTGAGTCTATGCATTGAGGCCCAGCGGGTTGAAGAGGTGAGTCTCTGTTATGAGGCCCGGTGGTCGGAGAGGTGAATCTCTGTTATGAGGCCCGGCGGTCAGAGAGGTGAGTCTCTGTTATGAGGTCCGGCGGTCAGAGAGATGAATCTCTGTTACGAGGCCCGGCGATCAGAGAGGTGAGTCTCTGTTATGAGGCCCAGTGGTCGGAGAGGTGAATCTCTGTTATGAGGCCCGGCGATCAGAGAGGTGAGTCTCTGTTATGAGGCCCGGCGGTCAGAGAGGTGAGTCTCTGTTATGAGGCCCGGCGGTCAGAGAGGTGAGTCTCTGTTATGAGGCCCGGCGGTCAGAGAGGTGAGTCTCTGTTATGAGGTCCGGCGGTCAGAGAGATGAATCTCTTACGAGGCCCGGAGGTCAGAGAGGTGAGTCTCTGTTATGAGGCCCGGCGATCAGAGAGGTGAATCTCTGTTATGACACCTGGCGGTCAGAGAGGTGAGTCTCTGTTATGAGGTCCGGCGGTCAGAGAGGTCAATCTCTGTTATGAGGTCCGGCGGTCAGAGAGATGAATCTCTGTTACGAGGCCCGGCGATCAGAGAGGTGAGTCTCTGTTATGAGGCCCGGCGGTCAGAGAGGTGAATCTCTGTTATGAGGTCCGGCGGTCAGAGAGGTGAATCTCTGTTATGAGGCCCGGCGGTCAGAGAGGTGAGTCTCTGTTATGGGGCCCAGCGGTCAGAGAGGTGAATCTCTTATGAGGCCCGGCGATCAGAGAGGTGAGTCTCTGTTATGAGGCCCGGCGGTCAGAGAGGTGAATCTCTGTTATGAGGTCCGGCGGTCAGAGAGGTGAGTCTCTGTTATGTGGCCCGGCGGTCAGAGAGGTGAGTCTCTGTTACGAGGCCCGGCGATCAGAGAGGCGAGTCTCTGTTATGAGGTCCGGCGGTCAGAGAGATGAATCTCTGTTACGAGGCCCGGCGGTCAGAGAGGTGAGTCTCTGTTATGAGGCCCGGCGGTCAGAGAGGTGAATCTCTGTTATGAGGCCCGGCGGTCAGAGAGGTGAATCTCTGTTATGAGGCCCGGCGGTCAGAGAGGTGAATCTCTGTTATGAGGTCCAGCGGTCAGAGAGGTGAGTCTCTGTTATGAGGTCCGGCGGTCAGAGAGGTGAGTCTCTGTTATGAGGTCCGGCGGTCAGAGAGGTGAATCTCTGTTATGAGGCCCGGCGGTCAGAGAGGTGAGTCTCTGTTATGAGGCCCGGCGGTCAGAGAGGTGAGTCTCTGTTATGAGGTCCGGCGGTCAGAGAGGTGAATCTCTGTTATGAGGCTCGGCGGTCAGAGAGGTGAGTCTCTGTTATGAGGCCCGGCGGTCAGAGAGGTGAGACTTCCCACATTGTAGAGAGTGAGGCTTGATTACAAAAATCTACAAAAAAAAAAATGTTTCCGGTGTCAAGGTTTTTGAATGGATTTTGGGTATTTTGTTACTTTTGTTGAATTGTTTGTAGTTTTTGATAATTTATTCATGATATCTGTGATGCTGGTCACGGCCAGGCCGTGAATCAGCGCAGTCAGACGTTCCGGGGTCAATACCAAAATATCATGTAGTAAACCAAGGGAAAATACAAAGTTGTAAGTCCGGTCACATGCCGGGGTCAGAATACCAGAGAAATAGCGGATAAGCAAAGGGGCAATAACAAACGGGTAGTCAGAACACGGTGCAAAGGTCAGCAGCAGAAGATCAGGACTTACAGCGAAGAGAACAGGCGAACACACCAGAGAGCACGGGCTTAGAGCAAGCTTCTGACTGGCAATGATCAGGGTCAGACAGCTCACCTAAATAGCGGGGCAAGTACCACTAACAGGGAGCACCTGTGGAAATCTCTGCACTTGCCAGTCAGATAAGTCAACCAGCTGTCAATCAAAGCACAGACAGCTGAGCACGCCCCAGGGTAGGATAGTCTATCACCGAGTGCCAGGCGCTCTGAGGAGAGGAATCGTGACAATAACAATGCGCCCCCAATGTGACCGCTGTGATCACAGATACAAACGCTTTTTGGTCTTTTGACTCTTTAGTGTCTCAGGTAATGAAATATCTCATAGGATTATTATGTATTCCAGTTTGTAGCTTATAATGATAGAAAAGCCAGAATCATTAGAGAATGAGAGAACGAGATAACGAAAGAATTAGACAGCAAGAGAACCAAAGAATCAGAGAGCCAGATGAGATACTCAGAGAGAGAACATGAGATAACTAAAGACCAAGATATAAGAGAAAGAGATAACAGAGAAGCAGAGACCAGAGAAAGGGAGAACCAGATAATGAGAGAAAGGGAGAACCAGAGAAAGGGAGAACCAGAGAGAGGGGAACCAGATAATGAGAGAAAGGGAGAACCAGATAAAGGGAGAACCAGAGAAAGGGAGAACCAGATAATGAGAGAAAGGGAGAACCAGAGAAAGGGAGAACCAGAGAAAGGGAGAACCAGAGAAAGGGAGAACCAGATAATGAGAGAAAGGGAGAACCAGAGAAAGGGAGAACCAGAGAGAGGGGAACCAGATAATGAGAGAAAGGGAGAACCAGATAAAGGGAGAACCAGAGAAAGGGAGAACCAGATAATGAGAGAAAGGGAGAACGAGAGAAAGCGAGAACCAGAGAAAGGGAGAACCAGAGAAAGGGAGAACCAGAGAGAGGGGAACCAGATAATGAGAGAAAGGGAGAACCAGATAAAGGGAGAACCAGAGAAAGGGAGAACCAGAGAGGGGGAACCAGAGAAAGGGAGAACCAGAGAGAGGGGAACCAGATAATGAGAGAAAGGGAGAACCAGAGAAAGGGAGAACCAGATAACGGGAGAATCAGAGAAAGGGAGAACCAGATAACGGGAGAATCAGAGAAAGGGAGAACAAGAGAAAGGGAGAACCAGATAATGAGAGAACGGGAGAACCAGAGAACGGGAGAACCAGATAACGGGAGAATCAGAGAAAGGGAGAACCAGATAACGGGAGAATCAGAAAGGGAGAACAAGAGAAAGGCAGAACCAGATAATGAGAGAACGGGAGAATCAGAGAACGGGAAAACCAGAGAACGAGAGAACCAGATAATGAGAGAACGGGAGAACCAGATAACGGGAGAACCAGATAACGGGAGAACCAGATAACGGGAGAACCAGAGAACGGGAGAACCAGAGAACGGGAGAACCAGAGAACGGGAGAACCAGAGAACCAGAGAACGGGAGAACCAGAGAACGGGAGAACCAGAGAACGGGAGAACCAGAGAACGGGAGAATCAGAGAGAGGGAGAACCAGAGAACGGGAGAATCAGAGAAAGGGAGAACAAGAGAAAGGGAGAACCAGAGAACGGGAGAACCAGATAACGGGAGAATCAGATAATGAGAGAAAGGGAGAACCAGATAATGAGAGAAAGGGAGAACCAGAGAACGGGAGAACCAGATAACGGGAGAATCAGAGAAAGGGAGAACCAGATAATGAGAGAAAGGGAGAACCAGATAACGGGAGAACCAGATAACGGGAGAACCAGAGAACGGGAGAACCAGAGAACGGGAGAACCAGAGAACGGGAGAACCAGAGAACGGGAAAAACAGATAACGAGAGAACGGGAGAACCAGAGAACGGGAGAACCAGAGAACGGGAGAACCAGAGAACGGGAGAACCAGAGAACGGGAGAACCAGAGAACGGGAAAAACAGGAGAACCAGAGAACGGGAGAACCAGATAACGGGAGAACCAGATAACGGGAGAACCAGATAACGGGAGAACCAGATAACGGGAGAACCAGAGAACGGGAGAACCAGAGAACGGGAGAACCAGAGAACGGGAGAACCAGAGAACGGGAGAACCAGAGAACGGGAAAAACAGATAACGAGAGAACGGGAGAACCAGAGAACGGGAGAACCAGAGAACGGGAGAACCAGAGAACGGGAGAACCAGAGAACGGGAGAACCAGAGAACGGGAGAACCAGAGAACGGGAGAACCAGAGAACGGGAGAACCAGAGAGAGGGAGAACCAGAGAACGGGAGAATCAGAGAACGGGAGAATCAGAGAACGGGAGAATCAGATAATGAGAGAAAGGGAGAACCAGATAATGAGAGAAAGGGAGAACCAGAGAACGGGAGAACCAGATAACGGGAGAATCAGAGAAAGGGAGAACCAGATAATGAGAGAAAGGGAGAACCAGATAACGGGAGAACCAGATAACGGGAGAACCAGATAACGGGAGAACCAGATAATGAGAGAAAGGGAGAACCAGATAACGGGAGAATCAGAGAAAGGGAGAACCAGATAACGGGAGAACCAGATAACGGGAGAACCAGATAACGGGAGAACCAGATAATGAGAGAACGGGAGAACCAGATAACGGGAGAATCAGAAAACCGGAGAATGCGAGAATGAGAGAATCCGAAATCCCCCCTATACCGGTGTTATGTATACACCCCCCTATACCGGTGTTATGTATACACCCCCCTATACCGGTGTTATGTATACACCCCCCTATACCGGTGTTATATATACACCCCCCTATACCGGTGTTATATATACACCTCCCTATACCGGTGTTATATATACACCCCCTATACCGGTGTTATATATACACCCCCTATACCGGTGTTATATATACACCTCCCTATACCGGTGTTATATATACACCTCCCTATACCGGTGTTATATATACACCTCCCTATACCGGTGTTATATATACACCCCCTATACCGGTGTTATGTATACACCCCCCTATACCGGTGTTATATATACACCCCCCTATACCGGTGTTATGTATACACCCCCCTATACCGGTGTTATATATACACCTCCCTATACCGGTGTTATATATACACCCCCTATACCGGTGTTATATATACACCCCCCTATACCGGTGTTATATATACACCTCCCTATACCGGTGTTATATATACACCCCCTATACCGGTGTTATATATACACCCCCCTATACCGGTGTTATATATACACCTCCCTATACCGGTGTTATATATACACCCCCTATACCGGTGTTATATATACACCCCCCTATACCGGTGTTATATATACACCCCCCTATACCGGTGTTATATATACACCCCCTATACCGGTGTTATATATACACCCCCTATACCGGTGTTATGTATACACCCCCCTATACCGGTGTTATATATACACCTCCCTATACCGGTGTTATATATACACCCCCTATACCGGTGTTATATATACACCTCCCTATACCGGTGTTATATATACACCCCCTATACCGGTGTTATATATACACCCCCTATACCGGTGTTATATATACACCCCCCTATACCGGTGTTATATATACACCTCCCTATACCGGTGTTATATATACACCCCCTATACCGGTGTTATATATACACCCCCCTATACCGGTGTTATATATACACCCCCCTATACCGGTGTTATATATATACCCCCCTATACCGGTGTTATATATACACCCCCCTATACCGGTGTTATATATACACCCCCCTATACCGGTGTTATATATACACCCCGCTATACCGGTGTTATATATACACACCTCTATACCGGTGTTATGTATACACCCCCCTATACCGGTGTTATATATACACCCCCCTATACCGGTGTTATATATACACCTCCCAATACCGGTGTTATATATACACCCCTATACCGGTGTTATGTATACACCCTCCTATACCGGTGTTATGTATACACCCCCCTATACCGGTGTTATGTATACACCCCCCTATACCGGTGTTATATATACACCCCCCTATACCGGTGTTATATATACACCCCCCTATACCGGTGTTATATATACACCCCCTATACCGGTGTTATATATACACCTCCCTATACGGTGTTATATATACACCCCCCTATACAGTGTTATATATACACCCCCCTATACCGGTGTTATATATACACCTCCCTATACCGGTGTTATATATACACCCCCCTATACCGGTGTTATATATACACCCCCCTATACCGGTGTTATATATACACCCCCCTATACCGGTGTTATATATACACCCCCCTATACCGGTGTTATATATACACCCCTATACCGGTGTTATATATACACCCCTATACCGGTGTTATGTATACACCCCTATACCGGTGTTATATTTACACCCCCCTATACCGGTGTTATGTATACACCCCTATACCGGTGTTATATAAAGATTCAAAGATTCAGATTCAAGATTCAAAGAAGCTTTATTGGCAGGACTAAATACACATTAGTTTTGCCAAAGCAGGTGTACAGAAGGGAATAGGGATAGGGACTGTAGGGATGTTGGGAAGGGGCTGTAGGAAAGGTGGATGGGGCAGATCCAGGTTGGGGCTATAGAAGTCCATGGCATAGGGAAGGTGGATGGCGGCATGGGGGCAGATCCAGGATGAGGCTATAGAAGTCCATGGCATAGGGAAGGTGGATGGGGGATTGGGGCATATCCAGGGTGGGGGCCATAGAAGTCCATGGCATATCAGAGTTCTCTTTCTCGCAGTCTATGGCATTCGTTCACATATTGCGCTGCTATCTCCACTGCTCTCTCTTCTTCCCCCAGCAGGATATATGTTTTCTCTTCCTCCTTCATGGTGGTGAAATCCGGGAAGAGATGTGAGAGTCTCCTGAAGTGAGTGTCCCTCACTGCTGAGTACTTGGAGCAGTGTAGCAGGAAGTGGGTCTCATCCTCCAGGGCCTCCTGGTCACAGTGTTGGCACAGTCTTTCCTCCCTGGGCTTGTAGCTCTGCCTGTGTCGGCCGGATTCGATGGCCAGACTGTGGGCACTGAGTCTATACCGGCTCAGGATCTTGCGGTCTTTGGGGTCCTGGAGTTTCTCCAGGTATGGAGCCAGTCTGTAGTCTCTCTGTAGACTCCGGTACATGGTCAGTTTCTGTGAGCTGATGATGTCGTTCTTCCAGTCACTTACGTACCTCTCCTGGCCTTCGTCTACCATCTTCCTGATTCCGGCTTTTGTCAGGTTGTTGTGATTGGTTTTCTGGTCAGGTTGGGTTTGGGTGAGCTGTTCCGAGGGTCCTGGTTTTTCTGTTTCCCCTACATGTGTCAGGGCTTTATGGTGATGGGAGCTTGGATTGCTCCTACGTAGGTGAGCCCGGAATGACAGTGCCCTCTTTAGAACAGTTAGGTGTAGAGGGAATCTGCCCAGCTCGGCCCGGCAAGCACTGTTGGAGGTGCTCCGATGGACTTGGAGAAGGTGCTTGCAGAATTCCAGGTGGAATATTTCTGTTGGGCTTGAATCCCACCTTGACCAGTCTGGGTAGGTGTGAGGACCCCAGACTTCGCTGCCATACAGGAGGATTGGGGCGATGATAGAATCGAAGATTTTTAACCAGACCCTCACTGGTGGCTTTAGATGGTAGAGTTTCCTTCGGATGGCATAGAAGGTTTTGCATGCCTTGTCTTTCAGGGTCTCTATGGCTTGTTTGAAGCTCCCTGATCGGTGAATCTCTAGGCCCAGATAGGTATATTTGTCCGTTCCTGTAAGGGCGCAGTTGTTGAGGATAAATGAAGGGTGCTGGTCTGATTTTCTCTTTCTCTTCTGGAACACCATGATGTTGGTTTTCTTTAGGTTGACCGGTAGAGCCCAGGTGGAGCTGAATTTCTCTAAGATTTTCAGGTTGTCTTGGAGGCCTTTCTCGGTTGGTGACAGAAGCAGCAAGTCATCTGCATACAGCAGGAATTTCACCTGCACGTCGTGGAGGGTGAGACCTGGTGCTGTGGAAGATTCCAGAGCGGTAGCCAGCTCGTTGATGTAAATGTTGAAGAGCGTTGGGCTTAGGCTGCAGCCTTGTCTGACTCCCCGGCTCTGCTGGAAATAAGCCGTTCTTCTGCCGTTCACACTCACACTGCAGAGGTTCTCGGTGTAGGAGCTTTTGATAACATCATAGGTCTTTCCTCCTATTCCGCTCTCCAGCAGTTTCAGGAATAAGCCTGGGTGCCACACCGAATCAAAGGCCTTTTTAAAGTCCACGAAACAGGCGTATATCTTCCCGTTCTTTGTATTGTGGACGTGGCTCTGAATGAGGCTGTGCAGGGTGTAGATGTGGTCAGTAGTGCGGTGGTTTGGCATGAACCCTGCTTGGCTCTTGCTGAGGACGTTGTGCTCGGTGAGGAAACTGAGGATCCTCTTGTTCAAGATGCTGTTGAACAGTTTTCCCAGGTTGCTGCTGACACATATTCCTCTGTAGTTGGCTGGGTCATACCTGTCCCCATTCTTGTGGATGGGTGTGATGAGGCCTTGATTCCAGGTAGGAGGGAAGTAGCCGGCACTTAGCACAATATTGAAGAGTTTAACCATTGCGGCCTGTATTTCTGGTGGGCTGTACTTCAGCATTTCTGGTAGGATTCCATCCAGGCCACCGGCTTTTCTACATCTTATGGAAGAGATTCTCTCTGCTACTTCCTGTAATGTAATAGGTGCATCCACGGGGTTTTGGAAATTTTTTACTTTTTCCTCCATTGCTTTTAGTTTTGCCATTATGCTTTCCTGTTCTTGGCTTAGTTCTTCCTTCGGAATGTCTTTATAGAGGTCTCTGAAGTACTGGAGCCAGATGTTGCCATTTTGGATATGGATGTTGTTTTTCTTGTCTTTTGTGCCCATGTGGTTCCATAGTTCCCAGAAGGAGTTGTCTTGGAGGGCGTCTTGGAGTTGGTTAAGTTTGGTGGAGATGTAACTCTGCTTCTTCCTCCTGAGGATGGTTTTGTACTGCCTTTGTATGGTTTCATAGGCTTCCCTCAGACCCGGGTGGTTGGGGTCTCTGTGTTTCTTGTTTGAGGCTGTTCTCAGGGTCTTCCGTACGGCTTTACATTCTCTGTCAAACCATCCATTGATCTGTTTTTCTTTTGGTCTCTTGTAGTTGACTTTTTTAAGGTCGGACAGTCTGGCCATTGCATAGAATATATTGTTGAGGTATTTTGCAGCTTGACTCACTCCCTTTGGGTTAGGCTGGTACTCGTAGTTGTAGAAGTGGTGGAGCATCCGCTGTATTTCAGGTCTGCTGGGAACCTCTTTATACTTTAATGCCGACGTTTTGTGCCATTTATAGGATGGAGGCCGGGTGAAGAGGCCGCTCTGCTGTGGCTTTTGATTGGATGGTTTCTCTGTAGATTTCAGGTACAGAAGAAGTTGGTTGTGGTCTGACAGGTGCGTTTGTGGGGAGACTATGAAGGCGCTGATATCTGCCAGGTTCATATCTGTAATGGCATAATCTACTACACTCCTCCCTACATGGGAGTTTAGTGTGCACCTCCCTAAGGAGTCTCCTTTGGTTCGTCCGTTAAGAATATGAAGTCCTAAACTTCTGCATACGTTCAGGAGCTTTTTACCACTTTTGTTGACTGTACTGTCATAGCTGTTTCTCTCTGTGACTACTGAGTCTTGGCCGTTATTCTCTGCTCCAAATATGTAGATGTTCCCGTCCGTGGTCAGGAAGTCGTTTTCTCTCCCTGTTCTTGCATTGAGGTCTCCAAAGATGAGAACTTTGCCCAGGCCCTGATAGTGGGCGGCTTCTCTTTGTAAGATCTCGTAGCAGTCTGGATTGAAGTAGGGTGACTCTGGCGGTGGTAT
The DNA here is from genome assembly GCF_039654945.1 of Dendrobates tinctorius. Taxonomy (NCBI): domain Eukaryota; kingdom Metazoa; phylum Chordata; class Amphibia; order Anura; family Dendrobatidae; genus Dendrobates; species Dendrobates tinctorius. The sequence continues at coordinate 2,017,535 of NW_027361849.1, read as the reverse complement.
ATAGGTGGCGCAGAGGTGGACATCAGACTGAGAGGTGAGGATGGAGCTGCTGATCCTGATCCATATGTGGCTGCCTCCTCTCTTCACCGGTTTGATGTCCTGGTGGAGCTCCTCTTTATGCCAGATCAGTATTCCTCCTGAGCTCCGGCCCTGTTTGATGTTTATATTTTTCAGGGCAGGGACAGAGATTTCCCTGTATCCGATGGGCACCAGAGATTCGTCTTCGGCTCTGGTCCATGTTTCCAGGAGGATCTGAATGTCTATATTTCTCAGTCTTTGTATAAAGTCAGGGTCATTTGTTTTACATCCAAAGGCCGAGGTGTTGAGACCCTGAATATTCCAGCTGCTGATTGTAAGTGAGGTCATTTTTTTTTTTATATATATCTTGGGTGTATATACCTTGTAATGAGTATGGCTGTGTAGGACACACCGGATCTCTGACTGGTTTATTAATGGTGTTGTTTCCGTCCAGTCACATTAGTTTCCTGCACACTGTGTATATATACACCCCCCTATACCGGTGTTGCATTTACACCCCCCTATACCGGTGTTCTATATACACCCCTATACCGGTGTTATATATACACCCCCCTATACCGGTGTTATATATACACCCCTATACCGGTGTTATATATACACCCCTATACCGGTATTATATATACACCCCTATACCGGTGTTATATATACACCCCCCTATACCGGTGTTATATTTACACCCCCCTATACCGGTGTTATATATACACCCCTATACCGGTGTTATATTTACACCCCCCTATACCGGTGTTATATATACACCCCTATACCGGAGTTATATATACACCCCGCTATACCGGTGTTATATATACACCCCCCTATACCGGTGTTATATATACACACCCCTATACCGGTGTTATGTATACACCCCCCTATACCGGTGTTATATATACACCCCTATACCGGTGTTATATATACAACTCCCTATACTGGTGTTATATATACACCCCCCTATACCGGTGTTATATATACACCCCCCTATACCGGTGTTATATATACACCCCCCTATACCGGTGTTATATATACACCCCCCTATACCGGTGTTATATATACACCCCCCTATACCGGTGTTATATATACACCCCCCTATACCGGTGTTATATATAAACCCCCTTATAACGGGAGAATCAGAGAACGGGAGAACCAGAGAACGGGAGAACCAGAGAACGGGAGAACCAGAGAACGGGAGAACCAGAGAACGGGAGAATCAGATAATGAGAGAAAGGGAGAACCAGAGAACGGGAGAACCAGATAACGGGAGAATCAGATAATGAGAGAACGGGAGAACCAGAGAACGGGAGAACCAGAGAACGGGAGAACCAGAGAACGGGAGAACCAGAGAACGGGAGAACCAGAGAACGGGAGAACCAGAGAACGGGAGAACCAGAGAACGGGAGAACCAGAGAACGGGAGAACCAGAGAACGGGAGAACCAGAGAACGGGAGAACCAGAGAACGGGAGAACCAGAGAACGGGAGAACCAGAGAACGGGAGAACCAGAGAACGGGAGAATCAGAGAAAGGGAGAACCAGAGAACGGGAAAAACAGATAACGAGAGAACGGGAGAACCAGAGAACGGGAGAACCAGAGAACGGGAGAACCAGAGAACGGGAGAACCAGAGAACGGGAGAACCAGAGAACGGGAGAACCAGAGAACGGGAGAACCAGAGAACGGGAGAACCAGAGAACGGGAGAATCAGAGAACGGGAGAATCAGAGAAAGGGAGAACCAGAGAAAGGGAGAACCAGAGAACGGGAAAAACAGATAACGAGAGAACGGGAGAACCAGAGAACGGGAGAACCAGAGAACGGGAGAACCAGAGAACGGGAGAACCAGAGAACGGGAGAATCAGAGAACGGGAGAATCAGAGAACGGGAGAATCAGAGAAAGGGAGAACCAGAGAACGGGAAAAACAGAGAACCAGAGAACGGGAGAACCAGATAACGGGAGAACCAGATAACGGGAGAACCAGAGAAAGGGAGAACCAGATAACGGGAGAATCAGAAAACCGGAGAATGCGAGAATGAGAGAATCCGAAATCCCCCCTATACCGGTGTTATATATACACCCCCCTATACCGGTGTTATATATACACGCCCCTATACCGGTGTTATATATACACCTCCCAATACCGGTGTTATATATACACCCCTATACCGGTGTTATATTTACACCCCCCTATACCGGTGTTATATATGCACCCCCCTATACCGGTGTTATGTATACACCCCCCTATACCGGTGTTATATATACTCCCCCCTATATCGGTGTTATATATACACCTCCCTATACCGCTGTTATATATACACCCCCCATACCGGTGTTATATATGCACCCCCCTATACCGGTGTTATATATACACCCCCCTATACCGGTGTTATATATGCACCCCCCTATACCGGTGTTATATATGCACCCCCCTATACCGGTGTTATATATACACCCCCCTATACCGGTGTTATATATATACCTCCCTATACCGGTGTTATATATACACTCCCCTATACCGGTGTTATATATACACCCCCCTATACCGGTGTTATATATACACCCCCCTATACCGGTGTTATATATACACACCCCTATACCGGTGTTATATATACACCTCCCTATACCGGTGTTATATATGCACCCCCCTATACCGGTGTTATATATACACCCCCCTATACCGGTGTTATATATGCACCCCCCTATACCGGTGTTATATATACACCCCCCTATACCGGTGTTATATATATACCTCCCTATACCGGTGTTATATATACACCCCGCTATACCTGTGTTATATATACACCCCCCTTTACCGGTGTTATATATACACCCCCCTATACCGGTGTTATATATACACCCCCCTATACCGGTGTTATATATACACCCTCCTATACCGGTGTTATATATACACCCCCCTATACCGGTGTTATATATACACCCCCCTATACCGGTGTTATATATACACCCCCCTATATCGGTATTATATATACACTCCCCTATACCGGTGTTATATATACACCCCCCTATACCGGTGTTATATATACACCCTCCTATACCGGTGTTATATATACACCCCCCTATACCGGTGTTATATATACACCCCCCTATACCGGTGTTATATATACACCCCCCTATACCGGTGTTATATATACACTCCCCTATACCGGTGTTATATATACACCCCCCTATACCGGTGTTATATATACACCCTCCTATACCGGTGTTATATATACACCCCCCTATACCGGTGTTATAAATACACCCCCCTATACCGGTGTTATATATACACCCCCCTATACCGGTGTTATATATACACCTCCCTATACCGGTGTTATATATACACCCCCCTATACCGGTGTTATATTTACAACCCGCTATACCGGTGTTATATATACACCCCGCTATACCGGTGTTATATATACACTCCCCTATACCGGTGTTATATATACACCCCGCTATACCGGTGTTATATATACACCCCCCTATACCGGTGTTATATATACACCCCCCTATACCGGTGTTATAAATACACCCCCCTATACCGGTGTTATATATACACCCCCCTATACCGGTGTTATATATACACCTCCCTATACCGGTGTTATATATACACCCCCCTATACCGGTGTTATATTTACAACCCGCTATACCGGTGTTATATATACACCCCCCTATACCGGTGTTATATATACACTCCCCTATACCGGTGTTATATATACACCCCCCTATACCGGTGTTATATATACACCCTCCTATACCGGTGTTATATATACACCCCCCTATACCGGTGTTATATATACACCCTCCTATACCGGTGTTATATATACACCCTCCTATACCGGTGTTATATATACACCCCCCTATACCGGTGTTATATATACACCTCCCTATACCGGTGTTATATATATACCCCCCTATACCAGTGTTATATATACACCCCCCTATACAGGTGTTATATATATACCCCCCTATACCGGTGTTATATATACACCAAGCTATACCGGTGTTATATATACACCCCCCTATACCGGTGTTATATATACACCCCCCTATACCGGTGTTATATATACACCCCCCTATACCGGTGTTATATATACACCCCCTATACCGGTGTTATATATACACCTCCCTATACCGGTGTTATATATACACCCCCTATACCGGTGTTATATATACACCCCCCTATACCGGTGTTATATATACACCTCCCTATACCGGTGTTATATATACACCCCCCTATACCGGTGTTATATATACACCCCCCTATACCGGTGTTATATATACACTCCCCTATACCGGTGTTATATATACACCTCCCTATACCGGTGTTATATATATACCTCCCTATACCGGTGTTATATATACACCCCCCTATACCGGTGTTATATATACACCCCCCTATACCGGTGTTATATATACACCCCCCTATACCGGTGTTATATATACACCCCCCTATACCGGTGTTATATATACACCCCGCTATACCGGTGTTATATATACACCCCCCTATACCGGTGTTATATATACACCCCCCTATACCGGTGTTATATATACACCCCCCTATACCGGTGTTATATATACACCCCCCTATACCGGTGTTATATATACACCCCCCTATACCGGTGTTATATATACACCCCCCTATACCGGTGTTATATATATACCTCCCTATACCGGTGTTATATATACACCCCCCTATACCGGTGTTATATATACACCCCCCTATACCGGTGTTATATATACACCCCCCTATACCGGTGTTATATATACACCCCCCTATACCGGTGTTATATATACACCCCGCTATACCGGTGTTATATATACACCCCCCTATACCGGTGTTATATATACACCCCCCTATACCGGTGTTATATATACACCCCCCTATACCGGTGTTATATATACACCCCCCTATACCGGTGTTATATATACACCCCCCTATACCGGTGTTATATATACACCCCCCTATACCGGTGTTATATATACACCCCCCTATACCGGTGTTATATATACACCCCCCTATACCGGTGTTATATATACACCCCCCCTATACCGGTGTTATATATACACCCCCCTATACCGGTGTTATATATACACCCCCCTATACTGGTGTTATATATACACCCCGCTATACCGGTGTTATATATACCCTGTGGAGACACGGGGTTTCAGCAGGCGCACCGGTCCACTAGCCGAAAACCGCATGGACCAGGGATCGTCTCACCGAACGCTCGTTCTCCTTTTAAAGTGGGCATAACGCTACTCAGACAACACAGGGTGAGGGCACCAGAGTGCGGCCATACTATATTGAACCACATAATAGGCAGATGACGCATAGTAGAGTCCCAGCACTGGACCCAAGATGGTGACATTACAGGGTCTCATCCTTCCACTGTCCCGCCGGGATAATGGCGGCTATGACTTCAGAGCCGACTGCCCCACCTGTGTCACGCACAGAGGAGTTAACGACAAGCGTATGAAGATGACAGTACACTCAGGTACAAGGCCTGGTGACCAGAGGGTCGCATCCTATGTATATATGTGTGTGGCCCATTCACTACCTGAGAATAACCCTCTGTAGTGAAATATGTGTCTGTATGAATGTATGACCAGCAGTAATTAACATCTGTCCGTAGACTGCAGGTCTCTGCAAATCTCACAGAATATGTTATCCTGAGAAAGAGACAGTCTTTCTGGTCCCAACCCCAGGGGATTTCCTGAGAACTCATAAAGTGGAAACATCTCACACCTTCTAGTGCCTTTAATGGAGAGACGCCAACTGCAGCCTGACACTATCTATCTATGAGGAAGGTCACACAAATAGTGTTCAAATAAAATAATGTGTTCATTGGTAAAATAGCCATGCTCCAGTCACAAACCAGCAATTAGAATATTAACATGAGAGGCTGGTCTAGAAATCCGATCTCCAAGTCACATCTATAAATTAGGCCTGTACACATAGAAAGCTGTTCACAGTGAGGGGCAATGTAGTACAAAAACTTGGCACTCAAAAGAAAAATTGATTTGACAGTTCCTTTATTGTAAAAGGCATCCAGTTAAATATACTTCTTTTACTTCTTTGAACGTTTTCGGTCATACAATTGACCTTCATCAGAAACAGAATTTTTTCACAGTTGGTTTTAAGTAGAATGAGTTTACAAGAAGACAAGACAGTATGGTTAGTGAACAAATAAGTATCTAACAAATATCTGAGCAACAGGATGCTGATAATGACTGTAAGAACATCATGTAAAGTTTAGACGAAAGGTCGGTGACTAGATAAATACTGAAATAGCGAATCCTGAGACAAGGTTCAAGTGAGCTTAGTGAGACTCCACAGGTTCCATGGGCGGTGATAGAGAGTCCGTGCTGTGATGGTATGTAAGGAACATATGTAAAAGACGTGCCCTAGGAGGTTGAAAACAAACAAGTGTGACACTGGTCAGTAAAGGATACAGTGAGATTCGTGGTCGGCTGGTGCTACTGGATGTGCAATACCACATGAAAGGTGATAGCCGACAGGAATGAGTGCAAGACAGGTACCTGAGAGGAACTGTAATGGGAAATTCCATATATTATTATTAAAGAACCGCTGTCATAAGTAGGCGCTCTTCAGTACTGGAAAAAAAAAAGAAGAAGACGGTGAGTGACTATGGCACATAAACATATTGGGTGATGTTATGTGAATGAGGAAGGAGAAAAAGTCCAAAACAGTCAATTAATACCTGGGTCTATTCATTAATAATGTAGAGAAACAGACGTCTGGGAAGCAGCAGCTACTGAGGATGATAAAAAAGAGTGTAAATGTGTGTAAAGAGGCTGAGGAGATGCACATAATGTGAACTGAATTACCCCTTCATGCAGGAAATCACCAGACCCTCGGGTTTGACACCTTGGGTTATACAGGGAGCGGTAGATCCAATGATTGGTGTGGGTGTCCAGACATTTGCACTGTAATTGAAACATGTAGAAGGTATGAGCAGCCCTGAGGACAAAGGATGTGAGGAGAACACTGTATAAAGAAGTGTGAAATCACCGGTAATATATCCAGGAAACTCTCCTGTATTGTTTGTGACGCAGGAATGTCCACAACTGGGTGCTAGAAAGAGAAGAAAGCAGAAGCAAAAGGCCCGAGTCGGTGCAATAGTGGTGCCCTAATGCTATCTGGGAGAGCGAGAGTCAGCTGTGATTCTCCAAATGGCCTGTGCTGCCCAGGGAGGCGCCACCGGGAGAAGCGCTGAGGGGGCAGAGGGACAGCGCTGCCGAAAATGAGAAAATGCTGTCAATGTGATTGAGAACCAGCGAGACATGAGCCGATCTCGTAAAAACGTTCCCGTGGTCTGTAGCAGGACGCACGTGCTGCCGCCGGTATGAGAGACGCTGTATTGCAGTGTATAAGTGGAGAATGATAGCCTATCACGGCCCCAGGAGGGCGGTCACATGATCAGGATGTTAATTATGGGGCGGCGCCCGTGTGATAGCTGTGTCCAAGTAAGGGGAGAAAGAAGGAGGGGGGGGCCATGATGTAACGGGGGGGGCCGGTAGAGGGCGGCGCTTGTGCCCTAAACGTCATCCCCCTGTGGAAGGAGTGAGAGGAACGTCTCCATGGGAATGCGGTGTAAACCAGCGGTCATGTGACCGGGGGCTGAGAGGAGGTGAAGCAGACGCTGTGGACCTCAGTGTCCAGCGCTGTGAGAGAGTAGGAGGCAGTGCAATGGAGACTCAGGTCACTATGAGAAGGGGATAAACCTCCTTGGGAATGTCATGCCAATGTGTTGCTGAGCCAGGAGTATATGTGGTCAGGCTATTGTGATGAGTGTGGGGGCAGAGGATATCTCTCTGTCTTAGGCCTCTTTCACACTTCCGTTTTTGACAATCAGTCAAGATCCGCCAATTTTGGAAAAAAACGGATCCGCCTTTTTTTCTTTGCGGATCCGTTTTTTTCCCCATTGACTTTCATTATTGGCGGATCCTGACTGATCACCGTCCGTTGCATCCGTTTTTTTGAGGATCCGCCACAATGTTAGTGTCCGTCAACATCCTCAAAGATTTCCAAACGGAGCTTGCAACGTTTTTTTGGCCGGCGGATCCTCCAGACAGTGAATTAACCCCAAAATCTCTCAATCTCTCTCCCTCTCTCGCCAGCGATTCCTTTAAATTTCCTCATTTTCAGGATCCGTCTAAAAACGGATCCTGTGCCTTCCGTTCACATCAGTTGAGATCGGATCCGCTTCTCTGCCTTTTTGGCGGATTTTAACTGATGCAAATAACTGAAGTTATTCTGACCATGGATATGTAGAACATATGGTGCCTGGATAGACCTCTCTTTCTGGGCCCCTTCCGTATCGACCTGTACTCACGTTCATACCGATTAATCAGACAGCTTAACTCAGCCACGATCTCATGTAAGAAGACTCCAGGAAAAGAGGGATGCTTTAACTGAAATTCTTGTATTATGATGAAAGCAGCAGGTAAAAAGGAATATTCTTCAGAGGACATGTAACAGGATGCATACAGATGGAGGGACGATCACAAAATGGAGAATAAGGGAGGGAACAAACATACATCACAGGACTACAGGGAGAGAGTTGGGACAAAATACAGGGAAAGGCAAACTTCTGCCTAGCAACAGGGATACAACACAAACAATGCAAATATTAAATGATTTTCCAAGTCATGGGACATGACAGAAGTGTTAAGAGGCCTAAGGGTATGGATGTGAATGCTGCGAATAAAAGAATGAAATAGGTTGAAATGGATAATAACCAGGTACAATGGACTGAAGGTATTGGTGGGGAGGCTATGTGAGCTACAACTGGAGAGAAAAAAGAAGAAAATCACCACGAAGTTAGATAATTAATAGGAGTAGGTGATGGGTTACCATCGAATAGCCGGACGTGCCCAGTATATGGTGATAAGGTGGTTCTAACGATTCTAGAGAAACGGAAAATAGAAGAGTTAGTGACAATCCTGAAATTTGTCAAAACATACACAGACAATTCTTATACTACTCAGCCAATAGTCAAAATAGCCGGTTACACATGCAATATGAAAACCACGATTACACTGCTATGTAATCATAAAAAGGCGGCCACATCATGGTCCCTGCTGAGGCCTCTGGGTTCCAGAGTTTGTAATGTAAAAATCCAATAGGCCTCTCTTTTCTTCAGTAATTTTACCCTATTAATGCCTCTACCTGTTCCACTATCTGGAACCTCAATTGTGAGATATTATGGTTCTTGTCATGGAAATGGAAAGGAAGGGGGAGATGAGTTTTCTTGGTCCTGATCTTAGATTTGACCGGTGGTGTTGTCTCTCCCACATATGCCAGGCCGCAAGGGCATTTGATGACATATATCACGTATGATGATTCACAGGTACAGAATCCATTGATTGGTATCCCTGCACCTGATTGAGGGTGAAAGAGTTTTGGGCCCTTTTGAACATTGCTGCACTGGAGGCAACTGAGGCAGAGAAAAGTGCCTAATCGGGGTGTGCGGAGAAATGTTTGTTTGGGGACTACAATTCTGGACCCTAGATCTGCTCTGACAAGTTTGTCTCTAATGTTTCGGGGGCAGCGATAACAAGGAAGATAGGGGACCTGAAATTCAGGGATGTTGGGATAACTGCGAGTTAACAAGTTCCAGTGCCGTCTGATAACAGACTGTGCCAGTTGTGAAAAGGGGTGGAACGTACTAACAAAAGGTATGCGTTTCGTGGTATCATTCCTCCTAATTGAACTAGTGTTATTTTTCGCTTTTGTTAGGGGTTACCCAATGACAGTCCTATCTATGAACTTGGTCTCCATCTCAGATTTTCTCAAATTCCTAGTGGTAGTATCTGAGACAATTCTATCAACTCTGCTGAACTGTGATTTTGGAATTGAGTTTTTAATTGCCGGTGGATGGCAACTGTTGAAAGGTAGTAAACTATTTCTGTCGGTTGGTTTGGTGAAGAGGTCTATGCTCAAAGAACCCCGTGTATCCTTGCAGATCAGGGTGTCCAGGAAATTGATTTGTGCCGAATTATACTGCAGGGTAAACTTTAGCTCCGGCCAGATGCCATTTATGTGTTCATTGAACTGAATCAAAGTTTCAAGGGGACCATTCCAGAGGCAAAAAATATCATCTATAAATCTCCGCCACGTCAAAGCATGCTGACCAAAGAGAGGGTGATTATAGACAAAATCGTCCTCGAAAACCGCCATATAGGCTACAGCAAAAGGGGGCGCTACGTTCGCCCCCATCGCTGTGCCCTGTTCTTGAACGTACCAAGTATCCTCGAAAAGGAAATAATTTTCCTTAAGGACTAGTTCCAAAACGTCCGCACAAAAGTGTCTAACTTGGTAATCTATGCCTGCAGGCTGTAGAAGTCTGTCAGTGGCCGCCATACCCTTTTCATGGGTAATAGATGTATACAGACTTTGTACATCCCAAGTTACCAATAGAGTAGAAGGAGATATATGATCCAATGATTGTATCATTTGGATGCATTCACCAGTGTCTAAAAGAAATGACTTGGTTCTTTTTACTATTGGTGTGAGGATCCTCACGATAGATAGCGGTGATAGGATGGAATCCGTGAGTGATACAATTGGTCTACCTGGAGGTTTGTGAAGTCTTTTGTGTATTTTTGGTAAAATATAAAAGACGGGCGTGGTGGGGTTGGTTTTGATGAGATAATCCCTTAATTTTTTGTCTATTGTGCCCGCTTGGAAATGGACATCAAGGACAGATTTGATTTTGATCGCCAAATTGTGGACGGGATTATAAGGAATTACCTTATAAACATCCGTGTCGCTGAGCTGTATAAGGACCTCCTCTAAATAGTCTGACCTGTCCATTACTACTGTGGCGCTCCCCTTGTCAGCTGGTTTTATGACAAGGGATTTATCTGAGGATAGTTGCTCAAGGGAAAGTTTCTCAGCTTGAGACAAATTTGCCTGAAAATGGAATTTGCCTGTATCGATGTTGCGTAATGTCTGGGATATGTCTCGTTCGACCAAAGAAACAAATGTCTCGATGGGTGGGTTGTCTTTAGGTGGCATAAAGGTACTAGGTACCTTGAGGTTCAGCTCTTGGAACTGGAAGAGTGTTTGGGTAGTTTGTGATGGAATGATATACTCCAAAGGTTTTTTCGAAAAATGGGCACGTAGCCGTAGATTACGAAAAAAACGTTGTAAATCCATACTAAGTTCAAATGAATTGAATTTGTAAGTGGGGCAGAACGACAAACCCTTTTGTAAAACAGAGACCTGATTTGCTGACAAATTCCTAGAAGAAATATTGATTACCAAGGGGGTGGGGGTTGTACCTGTGATCTCGTCGAGTTCTGACCTCTGGAGTCCCCGGCGGCATTGCCCCCCCGGCGCGTCTTCCTCTTGAGCGACCATGGCCTACCAACTTTGAAAAAATTCTGTTTCTGATGAAGGTCAATTGTACGACCGAAAACGTTTAAAGAAGTAAAAGAAGTATATTTAACTGGATGCCTTTTACAATAAAGGAACTGTCAAATCAATTTTTCTTTTGAGTGCCAAGTTTTTGTACTACATTGTTAGTTGGCTGGATACCCGACTTGTGCACCTCCCTCCACACTGAGTGCCGTGTTTTTTCTATTTCACAGTGAGGGGCAGCCTAGCTGATGTGAGCCATTTCATATTCCCCTCTCCCTCGGGGACAGAATACCAGAATGCAATGTTCGATATTTCTGTAAGTTTTCTCCCTTTTATTTTATCACTGTTTTTGCACATTTGTAAGTCACTTTTTATTTCCATTTTTATATCCTTTTTATTGTAAGCACTGTACCTTTTATATTAAAACTATAACTTTAATAAGGCTGAACCTTGCTGCCCTAAGGAATCCATAGCCTTAAAGTGTGCGATTCTGGAGATTGGGAGACAGTAGTACTTCCGGGACTCATCGCCCGTGTGTTCGGTGAGTGATGGCAGCGTGTATGAGCCGGGTGCGTGGTCTGTGTCGGGGTGTGATTTATGCTCCCACTGCAGCATAGGACAGAGGGTGAATGCTGGACTGAGTGAGAGGAGATAGATTAACCCTTGCAGGTGCAACCCCAAGTCACGTGCTGAGAAGCAGGTACGTGACAAATTGGTGGCAGCGGTGGGATATACGATTATATCCCCCCTGGTAATTCATGACACCCTCCATCAAACTCCACCGCACCCAATCAGCGGCTCATGCAGCCTTTATCCCCCACTGCCTCAAGATGGCCGGACCATGGTAAATACGCACCTGTACTTTGTCACCCCTACATCATTGTGGATTGTAAGCTCTCACATTACATAATGAAAGCTTCCAGCGAGGACGCACAGTGTGTGGTTGACTGTTCATTTGTCCAGGGGCCAAAGCGGAGGCCTCTCATTGCTGTACTATTATAAGCAGCGGCTGCTGTCCTGGGCAGAGACCCGGGCCGGCTCCAGGCATTCGTGGCCCCGGCGCCTGCCCAGGTACGGACGCTGGCAGAGACATTGAACACATTTTTCCCATTGACTTGCATTATCGGCCACATAGATCCATAGGATCCGTTTTTTTACGGATCCGCCAAAATTTTAGCGTCCACTGACAAGACTGGACGGACCATGAAACGTTTTTTTGCCTGGCCGGATCCGCATTTTTCACTGCGCATGCCCGGAGGAATTACCTTTGGCAGAAATTTAACCCTAAACCCGGTTCTGGCGGCTGGAAAAAAAAATATCTCCCCCTCTCTCTTTTTCTCTCTCTCTCTCCCCCTCTCTCCCTCTCTCTCTCTCCCCCTCTCTCTTTTTCTCTCTCTCTCCCCCTCTTTCCCCCTCTCTCCCTCTCTCTCTCTCCCCCTCTCTCTTTTTCTCTCTCTCTCTCCCCCTCTCTCCCCCTCTCTCCCTCTCTCTCTCTCTCTCTCCCCCTCTCTCTTTTTCTCTCTCTCTCTCCCCCTCTCTCCCTCTCTCTCTCTCTCTCCCCCTCTCTCTTTTTCTCTCTCTCTCCTTATTCCAGACACGGTTCCTTTAAAATTCTACCTTACATGGATCCGTCAAAACAACGGTCCGGTGCCACCCGTTTCTTTCAATCCGCCTGCGGATCCGTTGTGTGTGCGCAGTCTCCACCGCTGTGTGTGTGCGCAGTCTCCACCGCTGTGTGTGTGCGTGGTCTCCACTGCTGTGTGTGTGCGTGGTCTCCACTGCTGTGTGTGTGCGTGGTCTCCACCGCTGTGTGTGCGCAGTCTCCACCGCTGTGTGTGTGCGCAGTCTCCACCGCTGTGTGTGTGCGTGGTCTCCACCGCTGTGTGTGCGCGGTCTCCACCGCTGTGTGTGTGCGTGGTCTCCACCGCTGTGTGTGCGCAGTCTTCATCGCTGTGTGTGTGCAGTCTCCACCGCTGTGTGTGTGCACGGTCTCCACCGCTGTGTGTGTGCAGTCTTCATCGCTGTGTGTGTGCAGTCTCCACCGCTGTGTGTGTGCGTGGTCTCCACCGCTGTGTGTGTGCGTGGTCTCCACCGCTGTGTGTGCGCAGTCTCCACCGCTGTGTGTGTGCGCAGTCTCCACCGCTGTGTGTGTGCGTGGTCTCCACCGCTGTGTGTGCGCGGTCTCCACCGCTGTGTGTGCGCAGTCTTCATCGCTGTGTGTGCGCAGTCTCCACCGCTGTGTGTGCGCAGTCTCCACCGCTGTGTGTGTGCGTGGTCTCCACCGCTGTGTGTGTGCGTGGTCTCCACCGCTGTGTGTGTGCGTGGTCTCCACCGCTGTGTGTGTGCGTGGTCTCCACCGCTGAGTGTGAGCAGTCTTCATCGCTGTGTGTGCGCGGTCTCCATCGCTGTGTGTGCGCGGTCTCCACCACTGTGTGTGCGTGGTCTCCACCGCTGTGTGTGAGCAGTCTTCATCGCTGTGTGTGCACGGTCTCCATCGCTGTGTGTGTGCAGTCTTCATCGCTGTGTGTGTGCAGTCTTCATCGCTGTGTGTGCGTAGTCTTCATCGCTGTGTGTGCGCGGTCTCCATCGCTGTGTGTGCGCGGTCTCCACCACTGTGTGTGCGTGGTCTCCACCACTGTGTGTGAGCAGTCTTCATCGCTGTGTTGCGTGGTCTCCACAGCTGTGTGTGCGTGGTCTCCACCGCTGTGTTTGTGCAGTCTTCATCGCTGTGTGTGCGCGGTCTCCATCGCTGTGTGTGTGCAGTCTTCATCGCTGTGTGTGTGCAGTCTTCATCGCTATGTGTGCGCGGTCTCCATCGCTGTGTGTGCGCCGTCTCCATCGCTGTGTGTGCGCGGTCTCCATCGCTGTGTGTGTGCAGTCTTCATCGCTGTGTGTGCGCGGTCTTCATCGCTGTGTGTGCGTAGTCTTCATCGCTTTGTGTGCGCGGTCTCCACCACTGTGTGTGCGTGGTCTCCACCACTGTGTGTGAGCAGTCTTCATCGCTGTGTTGCGTGGTCTCCACCGCTGTGTGTGTGGTCTCCACCGCTGTGTGTGCGCGGTCTCCATCGCTGTGTGTGCGCGGTCTCCATCGCTGTGTGTGTGCAGTCTTCATCGCTGTGTGTGTGCAGTCTTCATCGCTGTGTGTGCGTAGTCTTCATCGCTTTGTGTGCGCGGTCTCCATCGCTGTGTGTGCGCGGTCTCCACCACTGTGTGTGCGTGGTCTCCACCACTGTGTGTGAGCAGTCTTCATCGCTGTGTTGCGTGGTCTCCACAGCTGTGTGTGCGTGGTCTCCACCGCTGTGTGTGTGGTCTCCACCGCTGTGTGTGCGCGGTCTCCACCGCTGTGTGTGCGCGGTCTCCACCGCTGTGTGTGTGCGCGGTCTCCACCGCTGTGTGTGTGCGCGGTATCCACCGCTGTGTGTGCAGTCTTCATCGCTGTGTGCGCAGTCTCCACCGCTGTGTGTGTGCGTGGTATCCACCGCTGTGTGTGTGCGTGGTCTCCACCGCTGTGTGCGTGGTCTCCACCGCTGTGTGTGCAGTCTTCATCGCTGTGTGTGCACGGTCTCCATCGCTGTGTGTGCGCGGTCTCCACTGCTGTGTGTGCGTGGTCTCCACCGCTGTGTGTGAGCAGTCTCCATCGCTGTGTGTGCGCGGTCTCCACTGCTGTGTGTGCGTGGTCTCCACCGCTGTGTGTGAGAGGTCTTCATCGCTGTGTGTGCGTAGTCTTCATCGCTGTGTGTGCGCGGTCTCCACCACTGTGTGTGCGTGGTCTCCACCACTGTGTGTGAACAGTCTTCATCGCTGTGTGTGCGTGGTCTCCATCGCTGTGTGTGCGCGGTCTCCACCACTGTGTGTGAGCAGTCTTCATCGCTGTGTGTGCGTAGTCTTCATCGCTGTGTTGCGTGGTCTCCACAGCTGTGTGTGCGCGGTCTCCACCACTGTGTGTGAGCAGTCTTCATCGCTGTGTTGCGTGGTCTCCACCGCTGTGTGTGCGCGGTCTCCACCACTGTGTGTGAGCAGTCTTCATCGCTGTGTTGCGTGGTCTCCACAGCTGTGTGTGCGTGGTCTCCATCGCTGTGTGTGCGCGGTCTCCACCACTGTGTGTGAGCAGTCTTCATCGCTGTGTTGCGTGGTCTCCACAGCTGTGTGTGCGTGGTCTCCACCACTGTGTGTGAGCAGTCTTCATCGCTGTGTGTGCGTGGTCTCCACAGCTGTGTGTGCGTGGTCTCCACCGCTGTGTGTGCGCGGTCTCCACCGCTGTGTGTGCGTGGTCTCCACCACTGTGTGTGCGCGGTCTCCACCGCTGTGTGTGCGCGGTCTCCACCACTGTGTGTGCGTGGTCTCCACCACTGTGTGTGCGTGGTCTCCACCGCTGTGTGTGCGCGGTCTCCACCGCTGTGTGTGCGCGGTCTCCACCACTGTGTGTGAACAGTCTTCATCGCTGTGTTGCGTGGTCTCCACAGCTGTGTGTGCGTGGTCTCCACCACTGTGTGTGAGCAGTCTTCATCGCTGTGTGTGCGTGGTCTCCACAGCTGTGTGTGCGTGGTCTCCACCGCTGTGTGTGCGCGGTCTCCACCGCTGTGTGTGCGTGGTCTCCACCACTGTGTGTGCGCGGTCTCCACCGCTGTGTGTGCGCGGTCTCCACCGCTGTGTGTGCGCGGTCTCCACCGCTGTGTGTGCGTGGTCTCCACCGCTGTGTGTGCGCGGTCTCCACCGCTGTGTGTGCGCGGTCTCCACCACTGTGTGTGAGCAGTCTTCATCGCTGTGTTGCGTGGTCTCCACCGCTGTGTGTGCGCGGTCTCCACCACTGTGTGTGAACAGTCTTCATCGCTGTGTTGCGTGGTCTCCACAGCTGTGTGTGCGTGGTCTCCATCGCTGTGTGTGCGCGGTCTCCACCACTGTGTGTGAGCAGTCTTCATCGCTGTGTTGCGTGGTCTCCACAGCTGTGTGTGCGTGGTCTCCACCACTGTGTGTGAGCAGTCTTCATCGCTGTGTGTGCGTGGTCTCCACAGCTGTGTGTGCGTGGTCTCCACCGCTGTGTGTGCGCGGTCTCCACCGCTGTGTGTGCGTGGTCTCCACCACTGTGTGTGCGCGGTCTCCACCGCTGTGTGTGCGCGGTCTCCACCACTGTGTGTGCGTGGTCTCCACCACTGTGTGTGCGTGGTCTCCACCGCTGTGTGTGCGCGGTCTCCACCGCTGTGTGTGCGCGGTCTCCACCACTGTGTGTGAACAGTCTTCATCGCTGTGTTGCGTGGTCTCCACAGCTGTGTGTGCGTGGTCTCCATCGCTGTGTGTGCGCGGTCTCCACCACTGTGTGTGAGCAGTCTTCATCGCTGTGTTGCGTGGTCTCCACAGCTGTGTGTGAGCAGTCTTCATCGCTGTGTGTGCGTGGTCTCCACCGCTGTGTGTGCGTGGTCTCCACCACTGTGTGTGCGCGGTCTCCACCGCTGTGTGTGCGCGGTCTCCACCACTGTGTGTGCGTGGTCTCCACCGCTGTGTGTGCGTGGTCTCCACCGCTGTGTGTGCGCGGTCTCCACCGCTGTGTGTGCAGTCTTCATCGCTGTGTGTGCGTGGTCTCCACAGCTGTGTGTGCGTGGTCTCCACCGCTGTGTGTGCGTGGTCTCCACCAATGTGTGTGCGCGGTCTCCACTGCTGTGTGTATGCAGTCTCCATCGCTGTGTGTGCGCTGTCTCCACCGCTGTGTGTATGCAGTCTCCATCGCTGTGTGTGCGCTGTCTCCACCACTGTGTGTATGCAGTCTCCATCGCTGTGTGTGCGCTGTCTCCACCGCTGTGTGTGTGCGCTGTCTCCATCGCTGTGTGGGTGCTGTCTCTATCGCGGTGTGGGTGCAGTGTCAAGCGCTGTGTGCGCTGTCTCCATCGCTGTGTGTGTGCGATCTCAACCGCTGTGTGGGGGCAGTCTCTATCGCGGTGTGGGTGCAGTCTCCATCGCTGTGTGTGTGCAGTCTCCATCACTGTGTGTGTGCAGTCTCATAGAATCCTAGAATCATAGAATCGTAGAGTTGGAAGGGACCTCCTGGGCCATCTGGTCCAACCCCCTGCTCAAAGCAGGATTCGCTAAATCATCCCAGTCAGATGTCTGTCCAGCCTCTGTTTGAAGACTTCCATTGAAGGAGAACTCACCACTTCTCGTGGCAGCCTGTTCCACTCATTGATCACTCTAACTGTCAAAAAGTTTTTTCTAATATCTAATCTGTGTCTCTTCCCATTCAGTTTCATCCCATTGCTTCTAGTCTTTCCTTGTGCAAATGAGAATAAAGTTGATCCTTCTACAATGTGACAGCCCTTTAGATATTTGTAGACAGCTATTAAGTCTCCTCTCAGTCTTCTCTTTTGCAAACTAAACATTCCCAAATCCTGCAACCTTTCCTCATAAGACAGGGTTTGCAGACCGGTCACCATTCTGGTCGCTCTTTTCTGAACTTGCTCCAGTTTGTTGATGCCTTTTTTTAAAATGTGGTGCCCAAAACTGGACACAATATTCCAGATGAGGTCTGACCAAAGAGGAGTAGAGGGAAATAATGACTTCACGTGATCTAGACTGTATGCTTCTGATAATACATCCTAGAATTGCATTTGCCTTTTTTGCTGCTGCATCACACTGTTGACTCATATTCAGTCTGTGATCTATTAGTATACCCAAGTCTTTTTCACATGTGCTGTCACTTAGCCCTATTCCTCCCATTCTATATATGCTTTTTTCATTTTTATTGCCCAGATGTAGTACTTTGCATTTCTCCCTGTTAAAAACCATTCTGTTAGTTGCTGCCCACTTCTCCAGTTTATTTAAATCTTTTTGAATCCTCTCTCTCTCTTCTCTAGTATTAGCTATCCCTCCTAGCTTTGTGTCATCAGCAAATTTAATCAGTTTACCCTCAATTCCTTCATCTAAATCGTTGATAAAGATGTTGAACAATACAGGGCCCAGGACAGAGCCCTGTGGTACCCCACTTGAGACATTCTTCCAACTGGATGTGCAGCCATTTACGACCACTCTTTGGGTCCGATCACTAAGCCAGTTATGAATCCACCTAACAGTTGCCTTGTCCATTCCATACTTAGTCATTTTTTCAATAAGGATTGTATGAGACTTTGTCAAATGCTTTGCTGAAGTCAAGATATACTATATCTACAGCATTTCCTTGATCCACCCAATCAGTGATACCGTCATAGAAGGAAATTAAGTTAGTCTGACATGACTTATTAGTTACAAACCCATGCTGACTCTGTTTAATCACTTCATTCTTATCCAGGTATTGACATACATGTTGTTTAATAATTTGTTCAAAGATCTTTCCTGGTATAGAAGTCAGACTCAACGGCCTATAGTTGCCTGGGTCCACCTTCTTCCCCTTTTTGAAGATAGAAACAACATTTGCTCTTCTCCAGTCTTCTGGCACTTCTCCTGTTCTCCAAGAATTTTCAAAGATTATGGAGAGGGGTTCAAAAATTTCTTCTGCTATCTCCTTCAGTATTCTGGGGTGTAATTCATCTGGACCTGGAGACTTGAATTCATTTAGGTTAGCTAAGTGTTTCCTCACTATCTTTCTGTTTATAGATATCCTGGATTCTTCTATTCCCTTAATAGGACAGTGAATAACAGTTGATGTTACATTTCCTTTCTGAGAGAAAACAGATGCAAAATAGGAATTTAAAAGTTCAGCCTTCTCAACATCCTGTCTTACCATTTCATCATTTTCATCCTGTAAAAATCCTATAGCATCTTTGACTTTTCTTTTACTTTTGACATATCCCCAAAATCCTTTATTATTGCTTTTGACATCTCTTGCAAGCCTCAATTCATTTTCAGCTTTAGCTAATCTGATTTGTGCCCTGCAGGTTCTGCAGACAGCAATATATTCTTCTTTAGATATGCCTCCCTCTTTCCATTTTATAAACATTTTTTTCTTCCTTTTTAGCATGTGCTTAAGTTCTGTGTTCACCCATCCTGGTTTCCTTAAATGCTTCCTATTCTTCCCTCTTTTCGGAATTGATAACAACTGTGCTTTGAGAATTTCATTTTTCAAGATTTCCCATCCTTCCTGGACATTTTTGTCTTTAAGGATATCCAGCCATTGGATCCCTCCAATTCTCTTTCTGAATCCCTTAAAATCTGCCTTTCTGAAATCTAACCTTGACGTCTGAGTCTTCACAGGTCTTCCGCCTCTAGTTATCCAAAATTCTAAAATAGCATGGTCGCTACCTCCTAGGGTCCCAGCCACTTTTACCTCCTCAACCATTTCCTCCCTGTTTATAAGGATTAGATCCAAGGTAGCAGTTCCCCTTGTTTTCTCCCCTACCTTTTGGAAGATAAAGTTGTCAGCAAGAGAGGATAAGAATTTCCTTGACCTGTTAGTTTTGCCTGAGAGAGATTCCCAACAAATGTCTGGATAGTTGAAATCTCCCATGACAACTATGTCATATTTTTTGGAGAACTTGGCCATTTGATGCATAAAGAGTTCATCTATATCTTCAGCTTGCACAGGCGGCCTGTAGTAAATGCCTACAATGGTGTCCTTTCCATTGTTCTGTCCTTGTATTCTTACCCAAACAGTTTCCACAGAACTCCCAGTCTCTGAAGCTTGGATCTCTGTGCAGATATACGCGTTTCTAACATACAATGCGACACCCCCTCCTCGTTTATCAAGTCTGTTTCTTGCAAATAAGTTGTATCCTTCTAGTCTTGTATTCCAATCATGTGTATTGTCCCACCAAGTTTCAGTGATTCCAATGACATCATATTTCTTTTCCTGTGTTAGTAGTTCCAATTCTCCTTGTTTGTTGCCCATGCTTTGTGCATTAGTATAGAAACATTTTAGTTTGTGATTGGTTTCTTTCTCCAATATTTTTATTAATTAGATTCTTTCGTCTTTGTTCTTCCTTTCCACTTCTAATAGCAGAGTTCTCAATAGCATTTGTCAGGTGTATGGCTTTTTCTGGTCTTGTGCTTCCCTTCCCATGTTGTTCTAGTTTAAAGCTCTCCTTACAAGTGTAGCAAGGCGACTTCCAAATACATGTTTTCCAGTCTTCGTAAGGTGCACCCCATCTCTAGCAAGTAGTCCATCGTGTAAGTAATTCACTCCGTGATCCAGAAATCCAAATCGTTGCTGACGGCACCATCGACGTAGCCAGTTGTTCACCTGCAGAATCTTATTCCACCTCCTTGTTCCATGGCCATCCACTGGGAGGATGGAAGAGAAGACCACCTGCGCTCCCAGTTCTTTCACTTTCTTGTCTAAGTCTTCAAAGTCTCTGCAGATGGTTTCCAGGTCGTTTCTTGCGGTGTCATTTGTCCCCACATGTAGTAGCAGGAATGGGTAGTCATCTGTAGGTCTGAAGAGTCCTGATCTCCTGTCAGACACATCTTTAATTTTTGCACCTGGAAGACAGCACATTTCTCTTGAAGTTATATCCGGTCTGCAGATAGCGGCCTCTGTTCCTCTCAACAGGGAATCCCCCATGACCACCACTCTCCGTTTCTTCTTCACAACATTTTTCTTTCTCCATCCAGGAGGACTCTGAAGGCGTACAAGGTTGCTGTTTGTTGGCAAAGTCTTATCCTGATGTATATCAGTCTCCATCGCTGTGTGTGCGCTGTCTCCATCGCTGTGTGTGCGCCGTCTCCATCGCTGTGTGCGCAGTCTCCATCGCTGTGTGTGCGCTGTCTCCATCGCTGTGTGTGCGCAGTCTCCTCCGCTGTGTGTATGCAGTCTCCACCGCTGTGTGCGCCGTCTCCATCGCTGTGTGTGCGCAGTCTCCACCGCTGTGTGTATGCAGTCTCCACCGCTGTGTGTGTGCGATCTCCACCGCTGTGTGTGCGCAGTCTCCACCGCTGTGTGTGTGCAGTCTCCATCGCTCTGTGTGCGCAGTCTCCATCGCTGTGTGTATGCAGTCTCCATCGCTCTGTGTGCGCAGTCTCCACCGCTGTGTGTATGCAGTCTCCATCGCTGTGTGTATGCAGTCTCCATCGCTCTGTGTGCGCAGTCTCCATCGCTGTGTGTATGCAGTCTCCATCGCTGTGTGTATGCAGTCTCCATCGCTCTGTGTGCGCCGTCTCCACCGCTGTGTGTATGCAGTCTCCACCGCTGTGTGTATGCAGTCTCCACCGCTGTGTGTGCGCAGTCTCCACCGCTGTGTGTGTGCGGTCTCCACTTTTCATTTTACACATATTTTATTCATGTCACTTTTTGCACTTTTCCTTCTTCGCACATCCAAATCATGTACATCATTTCATCCAGGCGACCACCTCTGCTTTAGTAAGGCAGGACACAAGGGTGGTATGTGGTCATGGTGACTGTAATTCCTGTAGAAGAAGAAGACCCCCGGAGAGTGCGGCCAGGAAAAGCGAGCCCCAGGGGGCTGCCCAGCTGTGACCAGTAGTGCCTGTGACCAGGCCCCGACACTCCCAAGTCCTCCACTCTCCAGCGCCACCAAGCAAACACAGAACAATAGAGGGGAATCCGGGTCCAGCAGTGCATCCTCCACCCGTGCAAAAGGTGCGGCCGTGCATGCTGTGTATTGTCTTCCAGGTCCCAGAATGGTCGAGGACAAAATTTAAAGAGGGGAGGAATGTACCGATGTGGATGGTCTTACCCAGTTGCTGCCACCGAAGACAACAGATGTGCTGTGTGAATACATGTAAAAGTAACGTGTGCCCAATGTGATGTATTAGGCCGGGGTCAGACTAGCATATGGCATCTGATGCGAGATGCTAATGACCCTCGGCTCCTGCTCTGCTGCGAATGGGAACCGAGTGTCCTGCGACTGTGCTCCGAGCCTCTCTCATAGATCGGAGCACAGCTGCAAAGGAGGCGGAGAAACTAATTTCTCCATCTCCTCCATTGCCGGGGTCAGCGTATATCACACCGCACTCGGATGATATCCAAGCGATGTATGCAGTGTCACTCACACCCATAGGCTTATATGGATACGAGCAAGCCGAGACTCGGCCAAGTGTCGGTGACAATTACAGCAATTGAAAATGGCCAAGTAACAAAACGGTGATGGAAGGTGCCCTGTTGTGAGTTCATTTTCTGGTCTACCAGTTGTGAGTTCTCCTTCCAGGCTCCATCTGGTGGTAACAGGAGGTAGTGAGGCTGATTTAAACAGTACAGATCTGCCATCTGATAATGAGGATGACGATTGGACCTCTGGAATCTCAGACTGGATTTAAGACAGCCGACGACCTATTCTGGTGCTGGTGATTCCTTCTGGCTTTCAGGTCTTGGTTTTCAGCTCTGTTCCAGTCATCTCAAGCTAAGTTTTTCTGCTAATGTTCTCACTTGATTTTGTTGGTCTATTCAGTTTTTTGTGTGGTCAGCCAGCCCCGGCTGGGGCTATGCTGAATTTCCACTCTTATTTACCTGTATTTGCCAATTTGCTTTTTGTCCCTTTATTGGATTGGCCTCTTTTTGCTCTGTCTCAGAATATTTCAGAGTGCTGATATAGTGGGAGAAGTCTAGTGACTTCAGGGTTAATTTTGCTATCAGAAGTGTTGGACATTATTTTTGTAGGGTTTTTTGCAGATTGCAGACAGTGTCTTTCCTTTCCTGTCCTTTCTAGTTAGTTTGGGCCCCATCGTTTTCTCAGCCTATTTTCCTGCCTGTGTTTGTGCTTTCATCATGTTTCACCGTCAATACATGTGTGGGGGCTGTCTTTCCTTTGGGGTCTGCTCTGGGGCAGTTAGTTTTCCCCTTTTCTTGCTTTAGGTTTATTTAGTCCTCCGGCTGTGATGTGGCGTCTAGATTCATTGTAGCAACGCTCCATGGCTGCTGCTAGTTGTGTGGTTAGGATCAGGGATCTGCAATCTGCATAGTTACCAACCTCTCTGGTTTTCTGTGACTTGCCTTGTTTAGGTTTTTCTCCTTGGTGACCCATTCATAACAGAATCACCAGCCATACCGCAGATTCTAGGGTACTCAAAAGCAGGAAAAAAATTGTTAAAAAAAAGTGTCAGAATTTTATTTTTTTTTCTCTGGGGCCGTAGGAGGATTTTTTTTTTTCCCTAATGGAGATTAAGCAATTGTCTGATCGTGTGGAGCAGCTTGCTGCTGAAGTGCAGGGAATTTCCACCTACCTCATTCAGTCACATGCTGCTGAACCTAAGATCCCTACTCCTGATGTGTTTTCTGGGGATCGGTCTCAATTTTTGAATTTTAAGAATAATTGTAAATTATTTCTTGCTTTGAAGACTAACTCATTGGGGAGCTCTGTGCAGCAGGTTAAAATTGTCATCTCCTTGCTGCGCGGCGATCCCCAGGATTGGGCTTTTTCTCTGACACCTGAAAATCCTGTTCTGACTAATGTGGATGCATTTTTTCAGGCCTTGGGGTTGTTGTATGATGAACCTAATGCCGTTGATCAAGCTGAGAGAATCCTGTTGGCATTAAACCAGGGTCAGGATTCTGCAGAGTTATACTGTGAAAAATTCGGAAAGTGTGCGGTCCTTACTACATGGAATGATAGTGCATTGGCAGCTCTCTTTCGCAAGGGTTTATCAGAGACCGTAAAAGATGTTATGGTGGGATTTCCTGTTCCCTCTGGTCTGGATGATTCTATGTCATTAGCCATTCAAGTTGATCGGCGTTTACATTAACGTAAAACTACACAGGAGGCGCTGCCACCTTTTGAACAAACGTCTGAACCTATGCAATGTGATGGGGTTTTGTCTAGGGCGCAACGTCGGGAGTTTAGAAGGCGTAATAAGCTGTGTTTTTTCTGTGGAGACGCCTCTCATATTTTTTCTGTCTGCCCTAAACGAGAGAAACGTTTTGCACACACATTTTCTGTGGGCAGTATACAACCTAAGTTTCTTTTGGCAATTACTTTGATCTGCTCCTTGTCCACATTTTCCACTAAGGCTTTTGTGGATTCAGGAGCAGCTCTGAATCTGATGGATTTGGACTTTGCTAAACGCTGTGGTTTGTCCATGACGCCTCTGCAGAAGCCCATTCCTTTGAGGGGTATTGATGCTACTCTTTAGGCGGAGAATAAACCTCAGTTTTGGACCCAGGTGATAATGCTAGTTGCTCCAGACCACCAAGAAAATTGTAAATTTTTGGTGCTGCATAATTTGCATGATACTATTGTTCTGGGTTTTCCTTGGTTGCAAACTCATAACCCAGATTTGGATTGGAAATCTGTGTCTGTGGTGAGTTGGGGTTGTCAGTGTGTTCTTAGGGACGCTCCTGTTTTCTCCACCTCTCCTCAGTCTCATGATATTCCTGATCTAGCCGATTTTCCTGATGTATTTAGTGAGAGTAAGTCTGCGTCTTTGCCTCCTCATAGGAGTTATGACTGTGCAATTGAGTTGATGCCTGGGTGTAAATTTCCCAAGGGTCGACTTTTCAACTTATCAGTACCTGAACATGATGCTATGCGATCCTATATTAAGGAGTCGTTGGAGAAGGGTCATATTAGACCATCCTCGTCACCTTTAGGTGCTGGTTTTTTTTGTGGCCAAGAAAGATGGTTCATTAAGACCCTGTAATGATTATCGTTCCCTTAACAAGATGACGGTTAAATATCAGTACCCGTTACCTCTGATGTCTGATTTATTCTCCAGAGTTAAGAGTGCCTGCTGCTTTACTAAGCTTGACCTCAGGGGGGCATATAATCTTATTCGCATCAAGCATGGGGATGAATGGAAGATGGCGTTTAATACTCCGGAGGGACATTTTGAGTACCTGGTGATGCCTTTTGGGCTCACTAATGCCCCTTCTGTCTTCCAGTCCTTTATGAATGATATTTTCCGTGACTTTGTGGATAAGTTTTTGATCATCTATCTGGATGATATTTTGATCTTTTCTAGTGATTGGGATTCTCATGTGGAACATGTCCGGACTGTGTTTGTTTGTTAAGGGATCGAAATGCCTCTTTGGTGTACATAGGATTTAATTTTAGGGATTTATCTTGTCTCCGTCGACTATTGAAATGGACCCGGCCAAGGTACAGGCCATTTATAATTGGGTTCAGCCTACTTCTTTGAAGGCTCTCCAGAAGTTTTTGGGTTTTGCTAATTTCTATCGTAAATTTATAGGTAATTTTTCTGGTATTGTCAAACCACTGACTGATCTGACCAAGACGGGCGCTGATGTGCTGAATTGGTCTCCTGAGGCTGTCTCAGCATTTCAGGAGCTTAAGCAGAGATTTACTTCAGCTCCAGTTTTACGGCAACCTGATGTCTCACTTCCTTTTCAGGTGGAGGTAGATGCTTCTGAGATTGGTGCAGGAGCTGTTTTGTCCCAAAAAGACCCTGTGACTTCTAAGATGAATCCCTGTGCCTTCTTTTCTCGAAAGTTCTCCCCATCTGACTGCAACTATGACGTGGGGAATCGGGAATTGTTGGCCATGAAGTGGGCATTTGAGGAGTGGAGACATTGGTTGGAGGGAGCTAGACATCAAGTTGTGGTCCTCACCGATCACAAGAATTTGATTTATCTGGAGTCGGCCAAACGCTTGAATCCTAGACAGGCTAGATGGGCCTTGTTTTTCACGCATTTTAGTTTTGTGGTCTCTTTTCTTCCAGGCACTAAGAATGTTAAGGCAGACACCCTTTCTAGAAGTTTCTTTGCTGATTCTCTTAATGTGACCGAGCCTACTACCATCCTAGGTGAGGGGGTAGTTCTTTCTGCCATTTCGCCCGATTTGAGACGCGCCCTGGAGGAATTTCAGGAGGATAAACCTGAGCGTTGCCCTATGGGAATATTGTATGTTCCTGACCAGTGGAAAAAGAGAGTGATGTCTGAAGTTCATTGCTCCGCATTGGCTGGTCATCCAGGTATTTTTGGTACCAGAGATTTGGTGAGTCGGTCGTTTTGGTGGCCTGCCTTATCTCGTGATGTCAGGAATTTTGTACAGTCCTGTGGGACTTGTTTTCGGTCTAAACCGTGTTCTCGCTCTAGTGGGTTGCTGATTTTTGAAGATGGTCCATCTTGTACCACTCCCAAAGTTGCCATCCTCCGCTGAGTTGGTGCCCTTGTTTTTATAACAGGTGGTTCGGTTACATGGGATTCCTGAGAACATTGTGTCCGACAGAGGAGTCCAGTTTGTTTCTAGATTCTGGAAAGCCTTTTGATCCAATCTGGGAATTCAGTTATCCTTCTCCTCCGCGTTTCATCCCCAGACCAATGGACAGACTGAGAGAACAAACCAGACCTTGGAGTCTTATTTGAGATGTTTTATATCTGCTGATCAGGATGATTGGGTCTCATTTTTGCCCTTGGCCGAATTTGCGCTGAACAATAGAGCTAGTTCTGCCACTTTGATGTCGCCCTTTTTCTGTAATTTTGGGTTTCATCCTCGATTCTCTTCAGGGCAAGTGGAATCTTCGTCCTGCCCAGGTGTGGACACTGTAGTAGTGAGAATGCAGCAGATATGGGACCAAGTGGTGGATAAGTTGTCACTCTCTCAGGAAAAGGCCCAGCGATTTTCCAACCGGCATAGGACCATTGGTCCCTGGTTTAAAGTGGGTGATATGGTTTGGTTGTCGTCTAAGAATATTCCTATGAAGGTTGCATCTCCAAAATTTAAGCCAAGATTTATTGGACCATATAAGATTTTGGAGATTCTTAATCCTGTTTCTTTTCGTTTGGCTCTTCCAGTTACGTTCAAGATCCATAACGTATTTCACAAATCACTGTTGAAGAGGTTTGTTGAGCCAGTAGTTCCTATGGCGGCACCTCCTGACCCTGTATTGGTTAAAGGCAATGTGGAATATGAGGTAGAGAAAATATTGGATTCTCGTTTGGTTAGACTGGCCTGGTGGCGTGGATGAGGGTTCGGTAACCCCTCCTCAAGGGGGGGGTACTGTTGTGAGTTCATTTTCTGGTCTACCAGTTGTGAGTTCTCCTTCCAGGCTCCCTCTGGTGGTAACAGGAGGTAGTGAGGCTGATTTAAACAGTACAGATCTGCCATCTGATAATGAGGATGACGATTGGACCTCTGGAATCTCAGACTGGATTTAAGACAGCCGACGACCTATTCTGGTGCTGGTGATTCCTTCTGGCTTTCAGGTCTTGGTTTTCAGCTCTGTTCCAGTCATCTCAAGCTAAGTTTTTCTGCTAATGTTCACACTGGATTTTGTTGGTCTATTCAGTTTTTTGTGTGGTCAGCCAGCCCCGGCTGGGGCTGTGCTGAATTTCCACTCATATTTATCTGTATTTGCCAATTTGCTTTTTGTCCCTTATTGGATTGGCCTCTTTTTGCTCTGTCACAGAATATTTCAGAGTGCTGATATAGTGGGAGAAGTCTAGTGACTTCAGGGTTAATTTTGCTATCAGAAGTGTTGGACATCTTGTAGGGTTTTTTGCAGATTGCAGAGTGTCTTTCCTTTCCTGTCCTTTCTAGTTAGTTTGGGCCCCATCGTTTGCTCAGCCTATTTTCCTGCCTGTGTTTGTGCTTTGATCTTGTTTCACCGTCAATACATGTGTGGGGGCTGTCGTTCCTTTGGGGTCTGCTCTGGGGCAGTTCGTTTTCCTCTTTTCTTGCTTTAGGTTTATTTAGTCCTCCGGCTGTGTCGTGGCCTCTAGATTCATCGTAGGAATGCTCCACGGCTGCTGCTAGTTGTGTGGTTAGGATCAGGGATCTGCAATCTGCATAGTTACCAACCTCTCTGGCTTTCTGTGACTTCTGTAACTTGTATTTACTGGAAATATTTGTTTATTTAGGGATTTAAAAAATCCCCATACTGGGACAATATAATAATGTCAGATCGCTAATCTTACACTGCAGAATATCAGATCAGGATCTGACAGGCAGGGAAGGAGGTGTCAGATGCTGCTCTCAGCGGGCACTCACTAGCCACCTTTCCCTCCAAGACCCTGAAGGACCCCGCAGCCATCTTGGAGCCAGTGGTCTCCATGGAGAAAACCAGAACGCAATTGCTTTGCGTTGTTCTGATGGAAGCGCGCAGGGGGCCCCCTCCCTGCGCGATGCTTCTCTAAGTCGCTGTTACTACTGACAGTGGCATCAGAGGGGTTAAACGCCTATGATCGGTGCTAGCGATCTCTGTGGCGCTCAGTGTGAGACTGTGGCGATTGTGCCACCATACTAGTGCTGCTCGGGGCAGAAATGCAGTTCCCGCAGAGCAGTACGGCGAAGGTCGTGAAGGGGTTAAGAGGAAGTCTGTGTGCGCACATGCTCTAAGCACAGTGCCTGGAGACCTGCTAGGAGTGCGCACACTCCGGGCTGCAGCAGACTAGGAAGGACAGGATCCTTGGCGTGAGTACTCTGATGTCTCTGCATGGAGAGAGGGACTGCAGGCAGAGATGCGGGCGCTACAGTATCCCCACCTTACGCTCCCTCTTTTTCAAGCCTGTCAAATTTCTCCAGGAGAGAGGCATAGATGTTGTCCCTGGGCTCCCAGGACCTCTCCTCAGGACCAAACCCCTTCCAATCCACAAGAAAGGTTTTCCCTTTTACCGTCTTAGTGGCCAAAATGTTCTTTACCTCGAAAACGTTCTCAGCGCTGACAGGAGTCAGAGTGGCACCAGGAACCGTAAAGAAAGAACTGATGACAAAAGGTTTGAGAAGAGACACATGGAAGGAATTGGGGATTCGCAAGGAGGCCGGGAGTTTAAGTTTGTAGGCTACTGGATTAACCTGTTTCAACACCTTGAAGGGACCAATGAAGCAAGGACCCAATTTATAGGATGGTATGTTGAGACAAATATACTTAGACCTTATCTCCAGGATGAAACAGAGGTGAATCCAGACGTCTCTTATCCGCGTGTATTTTCATCCATTTGGAGAATTTTACCAAAGACACTTTAGTGTCCTCCCAGATCTCAGAAAAGTTCCTGATGAGGGAATCAGCAGCAAGAATATTGGAGGTGACAGCCACTGGGAACGGCACTTTGGAGTGTTGACTGTTGTGAGCTCATTTTCGGGTTTGCCTCTGGCTTCTGGTGAGGGTTATGGAGCTGGCTGTGCTGACAGAGGAGTAGTGAGTTCTCTATCTGGACTCCCTCTGTTGGTGAAGGGAGGTAATGAAGCTGAGCTAAATGGCAGAGACCGGCCACCTGAGGAAGATGACTGCGATTGGACATCAGGAGTTTCTGATTGGATTTAAGGCAGCCGACTCCCTAGTTTCTTCCTGGTGATTTTTCCTGACTGTGGCTTTTGGTTTCCAGTTTGGTTCCTGCCTTCCTAAAGCTAAGATTTCTCTGCTATTGTTCATATGAGTTTTTGTCTGGTTTACTTAGTTTTTGTGTTCAGCCAGCCCTGGCTGGGACTGGGCTGAATCCCCATTTTGTCTCTGATCAGTTGATCTCTTTTGCTCTGTCTTCAGAATATACCTGAGTGCTGATATAGTGATTTGAATTCTAGCGACTTCAGGGCCTTTTTCTATCAGACGTGTTGGACATTCTTTTTGGCAGGGTTTTTTGCGTGATTGCAGACAGCAGCTTTTCTTTCCTGTCCTTTCTAGTTAGCGAGGGCCCCATCATTTGCTCAGCCTATCTTTCTACCTGTGTCTGTGTTTTCATCTTGTTTCACTGACAATACATGTTGGGGGCTGTCTATTGCTTTGGGGCAGTTTAGATTTTCCCTTTCTTTCTTTAGGCTTATTTAGTTCTCCGGCCGTGACGAGGCGTTTAGGACCACCGTAGGCACGCTCCACGGCTACTGCTAGTTGTTGTGGATAGGATCAGGGGTCTACAATCCGCTAGTTACCAACCTCTCCTGTTTTCTGGGCTTAGCTTGCTTTTTATTTTTTCCTCCTCGGTGACTCATTCATAACAGTTGACCGTAGACCACAATAAATAGAGATTTGGCCAAAGACTCACTTACGTGGTTATTCTAAGGGAATTCAGTCCAAGGCAGGAGCTCAGCCCAGTCACTGTGATGAGCATTGACAAAATGCTGGAGAAAATTAGTCAGGATCTGATTGACTCATTCCACTTGGCCATTCGACTGAGGATGGTAAGATGAGAAATCCAAAGTAACATCCAGTAGCTTACAGGCAGGGCTGGCCCGAACGTATAGGCGAACTAGGTGGCCGCTTAGGGCGCCGACCCAAAGGGGGCGCCAGAGAAAAAATTATAAAAAATCTTTTCAAAGGGCAAAAAGTTTTAGGGATGGAAAGAAAAGTGTACATATTTAAGGGCAAATATGACGCAAGAGAGGTTGGTTGGGTTGGCAACAATTTCGATAGAATCTGAAGTTGCTAAACAAATTAATCTCGGTGACTTAGTGTCATCCTTTAAAAAAAAAAAGGCAAGGAAACAAAAATTTTAATTACCTATGGTCGTTTTTGTTTTGTGTTATTGATTACTTTGTATATACTGTATTTGTCCTATACAACTTCTCAGAAGATTAAAGAGTTAGGAGAGAGTTAATTAATCATTGTTGTTGTGGTTTATTTTGCTCCTAAATTTATATCCCAAGTTTTCATCTACTGCCAAGAATAGTAGGGGCGCAACAAAATAGTTTTGCCTAGGGCGCCGTAATCTCTCGGGCCGGCCCTGCTTACTGGTGGCCCTCCAGAAAGAGAGGTAAACTGGAAACCTCTATCAGAGACTATGTGAAGCGATAGCCCAAGGAGCTGAAAAATCTTCAGAATGAATTCTTTTGCCAGTACTGGTGCAGATGGAAGACCGGATAGCGGGATGAAATGAGCCATCTTGGACAAATGATCCACCAACACCCAGATGATGCCGACATTGGCAGATCCATGATGAAATCCATGGAGCTATGCTGCCAGGGAGCAGACGGTACAGACAAGGGAAGCAACCGTCCAGTCGGAAGCTGTTGGAGAGTCTTATTTCAGGCGCACGAAGGCGAAGTGGAGACGAAATTTGCAACATCTTTGCGCAGTGTAGGCCACCAATAGTGTAGCGAGATAAGGAGAGTAGTCTTCTTCTGTCCGACATGGCCTGCCACCTTAAAATGTCCCCATAGCAGACCCCGCTTCCTGTCAGGTTCAGCCACGTAAGTCTCACCGGAGGGTAGACGAGATTAGTCTAGCGGAGCGACTGTGATTATTTTGGAGTGCTTGATGATGTTTGAGCTTCTCCTCGTCGTCGAAGGCCTGGAAGTACCTGGAGAGTGCTTCCGCCTTAACGTTTTTATCAGCCATCCGAAAGTGGAGCGTGAAGTTGAAGCGAGCAAAGAACAAAGACCATCTGGCTTGACGGCTGGTTAAGCCGCTGAGCAGACTGCATATAAGCCAGATTCTTGTGGTCAGTGTAAATTACCCCAGGGTGCAACGCTCATTCCAACAAGTACCGGCACTCCTCCAGAGCCAGCTTGATCGCGAGCAGTTCTCTATCGCCAATACAGTAATTATGTTCTGATGCCGAGAAGAGTTTAGAGAAGAATACGCAGGACATCCTGCGATTGGAAGACTTCTGAGTGAGGATGGCTCCAGCCCCTGTGGAAGATGCATCCACCTCCAGGAAGAACTGCTTGTTATGGTTTGGGCGATGCAGCACTGGAGCTGAGGAGAATTCCTGCTTGAGGGATACAAAGGTGTCTTCTACTTCAGGAGTCCATTCCTTAGGATTGGCTCCTTTGTGGATCAAGGCAAAAATAGGAGTAGTCCGGGAACAAAAATGCGAAATGAATTTGCGATAATAATTTGCAAACCCGAGAAACCGCTGGATAGCCTTAAGATCGTCTGGACGAGACCTCTTCATGATAGCGGATCGCATACCTTCTCGGGATACATGTTCAGACTGGTCTCAGAAACGATGCACCCCAGAAACGGAAGGGAGGACTGTTTGATGACGCACTTTTAATATTTGGCGTAGAGACGGTTAGTTCTTAACCTAAGTAGAACCTGGTGAACCTCCCTTCTGTGTGTTGACTGATCAGGAGAGAATACCAAGATGTCGTCCAGGTATACTACCACACATGTATACAGCAGGACAGGGAAGATGTCGCTCATCAGTTCTTGGAAGACGGCTGGGGCATTACAGCATAATAACATACTCGAAACGGCCATCGCGGGTGTTGAAAGCCATCTTCCACTTGTCCCCCTGGCGAATTCGAACCAGGTTGTATGCCCCTCGTAGATCAAGCTTCGTGAAGACTCTGGAACTCTTCAGGCGATCAAACAGTTCGGAGATCAGTGGTAGGGGGTTACTCATTTTTTACTGTGATTTGGTTAAGGCCCCTGTAGTCAATGCAGGGTCGCAAAGAGCCGTCCTTCTTCACAAAGAAAAACCAGGAGATGAGGCTTTCCAGATAAATCCCCTAACGAGGCTCTTCTATATACTCGGACATAGCGCGAGTCTCGGCCTGGGACAGGGGGTAGATTCGGCCTTGTGGAGGTGAGGTACCCGGCGGGAGGTCAATCGGGTATTCATACGGCCTATGAGGTGGCAAGGTCTCAGTCTCCTTCTCGAAGATGTCCGCATACATCCAATATGCCACGGGCAGGCACGGTAAATTAGCAGAAGTAGGAGAAGTGGTAGACCAGACAGTATGAATGAGAGCAAGGCACATTTCATGACATCTTGAGCCCCAACGGAGTACTTCTCCAGACCTCCAGTCCAGAACAGGTTCGTGTTTATGCAGCCATGGGAGACTTAGAAGTAGAGGATAAGAGAAACCAGACAGCACATGAAGATAAATCTTCTCCAAGTGCAGCATCCCCACCTGAAGCCCCACAGGCTCCGTGATGAACTGGATGATCTCGGTAAGAGGCTTTCCGTCCACTGAAGAAATTACCAAAGGATCTGGAAGATGTAAGAATCTTATACCTCTTGACCACAGCCTGTTGAACAAAGATACCCACGGAGTCCAGGTTGGCCAATTCAACAAAAGACTTTTTGCCACAGGAGACAGATACAGCCAGGATCAAAGATGGAGAGGTAGAAGTCTTGCCCAGGGTAGCCTCTCCTACCGACCCTAGGCACTGGCGTTTCCCGGTTTCTCGGGGCAGGAACAAATTAGGTGTTCGGATCTGTGGCAGTAGAAGCAGGCCCCTTCAGCCTGACGAACCTCTTGGCAGCGCTTGGATAACTTCACCTAGTCAATCTGCATAGGTTCAAGAAAAGAAGTCACCGCAGGAACTTGCTTAATGATTGGTCATTGAAAGGTGGAAGCCAGGTGTACTGATCTTCTCTTGCAGTTCACCTCTTTGCTCCGTTCCTGGAACCTAATGTCAATTCGGTTTGCGAGAGACACCAGGTCATCCAGAGAGGTGGGTATCTCCCGGACTTCCAATTCATCCTTGATTCACCCAGAGAGACCTTCCCAGAAGGTTACCACCAGAGCTTCATCGTTTCAAGTGAGTTCTGAAGACAAGGTGTGGAAACCGACCGCATACTGGACCACGGAGAGATTAGCTTGGCGTAACCAGAACAGAGAAGAGGCTGCAGAAAAAACGCAACAGAGCTCATCGAAGACCTTAGGAAAGGCTTCCAAGAAGGATTGTAGGTCGACACTAACGGAACTCTTCTTTCCCACAGAAGATTGAGCCATACTAGGGCCTTACCAGATAGATGTGACATGATGAAGGCCACTTTGGCTCGGTCCGAGGTGAACTGATTAGCCAGGAGTTCGAAGTGCAGCGTTCACTGGTTAATGAACCCCCGACACAGGGTGGGATCTCCGCCAAAGCGTGGAGGAGCTGACAGACGAGGTCCGGAACTTGTATAACTGGTTGCCTGGTGGGTCACCGTGGTGGTAACTACCACCTGAGAGGATGTAAAAGCAGCTGGTACTGCCAGCGTATCAAAATGGGTAATCACAGACCATAAATAGGATAGGACCTTGTCCTGCTGATGCTTCTGGCAGGAGAACTCCTGGTATAGGTCCAAGATGGAAGATGCCTGGGAGCCAGCGGATTCCATGGCCTGTGCAAACTGTAACGGGCTGGGTGGTGGAACCACTGTGCCAAAGCACAGGGAAGACCTGAAGGGGAGGGACTAGGAGCCTCAACCAATCTGACCACGGACATGCAGCAGCTAATGACACCGCGGTCTGTGGAGAGACAAGTGAGGTGATCCAGTGCTACTCCAGGACTGACCTTGGGTAGATGGTGGCTGACCCCTAGGAGCGGATAGCTGGGATGGCACAGAGGAATGTCCAACAGATGCAGGCAGGCAGAGATGACAGGAACTGCAGGTGCAGACTGTACAGTCTGACGGAGAGATGAGTGCTGGCGGGTGCAGCTGGCTCGACTGCCGTTGAGGTGAGCACTGGCGGGTGCAGCTGGCTCGACTGCCGTTGAGGTGAGCACTGGCGGGTGCAGCTGGCTTGGCTAGCCTTTGAGGTGAACACTGGTGGGTGCAGCTGGCTCGGCTGCCGTCGAGGTGAGCACTGGCGGGTGCAGCTGGCTCGGCTGCTGTTTTACATGCTACTGTACGTCCGCACCTTAGTGTACTATATTCACCTGACATCCCTCTATGTATTTTGACTGGACCCACCAGTTGAGGTGAATGAGGATGGACTATACCATGATTGCGGTTGTGACCGGGCACAGTCTTACACCGTTTTCCTGCCGTGTGTTAGGACTCCGGTTTGAGGTGGTTTCTACCATAATTATGGCGTTTGTGACATGGACGTGCAAACAACGCAGTAATGAAAGTGTAGACGGATAAGTCCAGCACGAGCAGGGAATAAGGAGTCTGAGATCTTGCGGGTCCACAGCACTGCGGCCAACTTTATTGTGCTCATTACATCTCAGCAAATAAACGAAACTGGTCATTGTGAGAGAATGTGACCAAGATCCTCTGCCCACAATCACACGCTGCTGGTGGCAGTCACCCTACAAAAGGACTGGACATCGCTCACTCCACGCCTTTAGCTTTCAGCTCATCTCGGACACGCTTCAGATAATCGGGATCCGGGAACCCAAACCTGCAGGAGAAAGATACGAGGACGTTACAGAGCATGATACGGGTGCCGCAGAGAGGGAGACGGCCATCGCAGCTGCCCACAGTGAAGACCAACATCCAGTAAAACTCTCCATAAATGAGGGCAGTCCCGGGCACTAGTGACTTAGCAGCAAAAAACATGTGTTTGTTGCAGATTTCACGCGCCCCAGCGACATTTGTACTGTGTGCAGAATCCAACCTGTCGTGTACAATCACTACGCCATGCGTTACTAGGGGCTTACTCTGCTGCCCCCTTAGAATAAATCCGAGTCCCATCATGCTCTTACCCGGCGGCGCCCCCCTGAGGGTTGGTCTTATGATGAATGTCGTTCCAGGTCACAGCGTCTTTAGCGCCGGTGGTGCGAGATTCCCCCACGGTGAAGATCAGTTTCTGATCGAAGGCTTTCCTGAGCAGACGAAGAACCTCCTGACCCTCTCGGTTATCCGGTAAATACGCCATGCGTTGAGTGCCATGGAACGGCTTTCCGGGGTTAGGATGGTTCTTCTGGATAGGAGAGAAGATAAAACATGGAGTTACCGGACCTGGAACATGTGATGGCAGAAACATGATGGCGGTGTGGATGAGGCTCAGCCTGCAGCCTGAAATACGACAAATGAAGGTGGATTTACACTAAAAAATGCATCAGGTCCAGATCCACTGATCTCCGTCACTTCTATAATGCGTCACTGCAGAACTGCAGCAAATCTACATCTGAACGAGGCCATAAAGGCTCCAAAAGTCAAGGGGCATCACAGACCCCAACGTCAGAACAGTCAGACATCAATGGCTGATAGTCTAATATATAGGACCCCAATAACATCTATATTTATATCCCAAACAGCACCGCCCAATGGGAGCACCGGGCTGTGCTGCGCCTGACGGACCCAGACGTCCCTCAGAGCGGAGACCCATGCCTCTCCGTCAGTGCTGGGTCCCCTAGTGACCAGACATTGATGGCAGCGTGATTATCATGCCCTCCTCTCCCCCAGCTCCGTATCCCCTGCACTCACCTGCTGAATGCCCCCTGGGACTTCATATTGAATGTGTATGGTGCCACATCCAAGATAGCCCGGCAGGCTTAGTCCTGAGGTCGTAACTTTCATCGTCCCATCAGGCTGGTTCCCTATGACAACTCCGTACGGGACACCACACACGGGGCAGACCGGCTTCAGGTCTTGACATTTCTGGAGACAGTGAGCACAGAATTCATGTTTGCACTTCAGGACCTTCTTATTTGTAATCTGGTCCAGGCAGATAGGGCACAGCTCCTGCTCCGCTCTCGCCTTTGTAGCAGGGGGACCAGTAGTGTCCATTGCCTCCTGAGCCTCACGTCTGGAGGCAGCAGCATCCCGGACATCTTTTATCTTGAAGAACTCCCGGAGCTTCTCTTCAGCAAACTCCAGGAGGACTGGAGAAGCGATGAGGGTGACGGAGCCATTGTCCTGCTCCAGAATAACGTCTAGTCCCGCTTTCTGCAGCTCCGTTCTGAACTGCTCCAGTTGCTCTCCATTCTCCAGGTTCCCGTGGATGGTTTTTCTCTGCAGGTTCATGATGGTGCTCTGCAGAAGGCTGGTGAAGCTGTGACAGGCGTGTGCGCGCAGATCAGGGGCCCCGCTCGTGACTCTGAATGTGACTCTCACGTTCTTGTCTTTACCTTCTTCATCCATCATCACTCCGTACTTCTGCTGGAGCTCCTCCATCTCTCTGGACTTTAATTTCTTCAAGATGTCCATGTGCCTGGCATCTACTATCACCTCGCTCCTCGTGTCCCTCGATGAGATGGTTATGCCTCTGCGGGGGTGCCGAGATCGGCCTTCTACTTTATGCAAAGCCCCCACTGCCAGGGACAATTCCCGTTCAGGTCCACGGAGAATTAGACGATCTCCGTCCACTAGGACCAAGGTCTTGTGATGTTCCTTCATGTAGTGTTTGGTGTCTTCCAGTGGAGCTTTCATGGCGGATATCGGCACTTCCTTCTGGCTCCAGTCCTTGGTCACAGCTTGGATCTTTTCAATAAAGATTTGCTTTGCTCGATCCACTGAGGAGTCAGGTGCCAGAGGGTTCAGTTTTATGTAAGAGGTGTTCTCAGATTTCTTCCCCTCGGTCACCTCCACCTTGTATCGCGTCTCCATCTTTGTCAGCTCCTCTTTGTAGATCTCAGTGATATACTCATATAAAGGTGTCTGAAGGTTCAGCCAGTCGTCTCCGTCTTCTCCGCGCTCCTCCTCATGGTGGATTGTGCTCCTCTCACCACCCCCGAGCTGTGTCTGGAGGAATCTACGAAGCTCTTCGATTTCACTGTAACTTCCTCTGATTTCGATGCCGGCTTGAGTCTCTGCCATTTTCAGAGATGGAAACTTGTGTGAGATTTGCTGCAAGATCTGTAAATGGATCAAGTCTGGGTGGAGCTGTGCAGAGACGTAAGGAAAGATCTGGAGAGGTAGGAAAGAAAGGGAGAAGGTGGTGACGGTCGAGTCTGGACACTGCAGAAGTGGCTGCACGAGTAGGGTCCTTACATAAAACATCAGCTCCTTATTTGTCCTCCGTGTAGCAAAATGGATCGCAATAAAATGCTTTAGGGTGCATGTGACTGCGGAAACCTGTGCCGACCCCAGCGTCATGTGTCCAGAAACAGCAGTACCACCTCAGCCAGGAATGTCCGACTGTGGATCACTGTCAAGTCCCAAATAAAGACACCGCTTAATAACCGCGGGGAGATTAGTCAGACGGACCTGGTCATACCTTGTGTCGGATACATGCCGCCGGAGATCGGCACGTGTGTCCGCTGTCAGGTTCCCTTTACAACCCACCAGGATCGTCCTTGAGCCAAGACTGTGGCAGAGGCCGGCAATCACTGGTGGGCTACAGGACCACAGCAGAGTATTCATTTCATTACCGGAGGGCTGTCACTAATGTTATTTCCCTGCCCCTATTCTTTTTACTTACCAGCTGCTGTCTTCTGCTCTTCCCGGAGCCACTCTGGTCCTGCGCCGCCATCTTGTTACTGCAGTGCCTGAATGACCAGAACTCAGCAGTAACGGTCACCAGCTCAGTGTCCGTCTATAGGGACTGGGTTCTGGCCCTCACAGTTTCACACGACAGTGACACCGGAGGATATGCAGGTGATAAAGTGCTGGAGACCGAGAGGAGCGGCACCGAGTAAGCAGAAGACGACGCTGGCAAGAAGAGTACTGGGTGCAGGGAAATTACATTACTGATACCGGGGGTGAAATTAAACATTGGAGGGCTGCTGTAATGTGCAGCCATCTCCTGCATTCATGCTGTCGCCTGAATTCGATAGATTTACCACCTATTTTCGTGCAGAGACATCTGTCCATCAGTGGCCTGAGGGCGGCGGCAGTCTTTGACCAGCACGGCACCATTGTGCAGCCGTCCACCTCACATTCTGTGGCCTGAAACCGCGGGAGGGGGGACGCAGTCACTGACCAGCATTGCAACATCCTGCAGCCGTCCACCTCACAGTCAGCGGCCTGAGGGCCACAGTCATTGACCAGCACTGCGCCATCCTCCTCACAATCAGCGGCCCTAGGACGGGGGGGCCGCAGTCATTGACCAGCACTGTGCCATCCTGCAGCCGTCCACCTCACAGTCAGCGGCCTGAGGGCGGGGGCCGCAGTCACTGACCAGCACTGCGCCATCCACCTCACAGTCAGCGGCCCTAAGACGGGGGGCCGCAGTCATTGACCAGCACTGTGCCATCCTGCAGCCGTCCACCTCACAGTCAGCGGCCTGAGGGCGGGGGGGCCGCAGTCACTGACCAGCACTGCGCCATCCACCTCACAGTCAGCGGCCCTAAGACGGGGGGGCCGCAGTCATTGACCAGCACTGTGCCATCCTGCAGCCGTCCACCTCACAGTCAGCGGCCCTAGGGCGGGGGGGCCGTAGTCACTGACCAGCACTGCTCCATCCTGCAGCCATCCACCTCACAGTCAGCGGCCCTAGGACGGGGGGCCGTAGTCACTGACCAGCACTGTGCCATCCTGCAGCCATCCAGCGGCCCTAGGACGGGGGGCGCAGTCACTGACCAGCACTGCACCATCCTGCAGCCGTCCACCTCACAGTCAGCGGCCCTAGGGCGGGGGGGCCGTAGTCACTGACCAGCACTGTGCCATCCTGCAGCCATCCACCTCACAGTCAGCGGCCCTAGGACGGGGGGCCGTAGTCACTGACCAGCACTGTGCCATCCTGCAGCCATCCAGCGGCCCTAGGACGGGGGGCGCAGTCACTGACCAGCACTGCACCATCCTGCAGCCGTCCACCTCACAGTCAGTGGCCCTAGGGCGGGGGGGCCGCAGTCACTGTCCAGCACTGCATCATCCTGCAGCCGTCTGCCTCACAGTCACTGTCCAGCACTGCGACATCCTGCAGCCGTCTGCCTCACAGTCAGTGGCCCTAGGGCGGGGGGGCCGCAGTCACTGTCCAGCACTGCGACATCCTGCTGCTGTCCACCTCACAGTCAGCGGCCCTAGGGCGGGGGGCCGCAGTCACTGACCAGCACTGCACCATCCTGCAGCCGTCCTCCTCAGTTAGTGCAGATTATCTCTTAATTCATAAAATCTGAGTCAGAATTGATTACGGGGTTGGTTTTTCAGAATGGATTACGGGGTTGGTTTTTCAGAATGGATTACGGGGTTGGTTTTTCAGAATGGATTACGAGGTTGGTTTTTCAGAATGGATTACGGGGTTGGTTTTTCAGAATTGATTACGGGGTTGGTTTTTCAGAATTGATTACGGGGTTGGTTTTTCAGAATGGATTACGGGGTTGGTTTTTCAGAATGGATTACGAGGTTGGTTTTTCAGAATGGATTACGGGGTTGGTTTTTCAGAATTGATTACGGGGTTGGTTTTTCAGAATGGAT
This sequence comes from Dendrobates tinctorius, assembly GCF_039654945.1. Classification (NCBI taxonomy): domain Eukaryota; kingdom Metazoa; phylum Chordata; class Amphibia; order Anura; family Dendrobatidae; genus Dendrobates; species Dendrobates tinctorius. The sequence continues at coordinate 1,977,394 of NW_027361849.1, read as the reverse complement.
TACGAGGTTGGTTTTTCAGAATGGATTACGGGGTTGGTTTTTCAGAATGGATTACGAGGTTGGTTTTTCAGAATGGATTACGGGGTTGGTTTTTCAGAATGGATTACGAGGTTGGTTTTTCAGAATGGATTACGAGGTTGGTTTTTCAGAATGGATTACGGGGTTGGTTTTTCAGAATTGATTACGGGGTTGGTTTTTCAGAATGGATTACGGGGTTGGTTTTTCAGAATTGATTACGGGGTTGGTTTTTCAGAATGGATTACGAGGTTGGTTTTTCAGAATGGATTACGGGGTTGGTTTTTCAGAATGGATTACGGGGTTGGTTTTTCAGAATGGATTACGAGGTTGGTTTTTCAGAATTGATTACGGGGTTGGTTTTTCAGAATGGATTACGGGGTTGGTTTTTCAGAATTGATTACGGGGTTGGTTTTTCAGAATGGATTACGAGGTTGGTTTTTCAGAATGGATTACGGGGTTGGTTTTTCAGAATGGATTACGAGGTTGGTTTTTCAGAATGGATTACGGGGTTGGTTTTTCAGAATGGATTACGAGGTTGGTTTTTCAGAATTGATTACGGGGTTGGTTTTTCAGAATTGATTACGGGGTTGGTTTTTCAGAATTGATTACGGGGTTGGTTTTTCTTAGATTTAATTAAAAAAAAAAAATCTATTGAGACTAAAATATCTTTGCAAGAGTCTTGTACGCTGGTCCTTACCCGTCACTGGCTCCACTCCTCAGCATGCCCCGACCGACAGCCGCACAGTCACCGATTCTGCACCAACACAAACTCACCCCACCCTGACCACGCCCTAAATACAATAGCCACACCCCTGAATACACTGACCACGCCCTGCACAGCCATTGGTCCTACTGCATCACAGCCACTGACCACTCCTGTGGAGACATGGTCCGCTAGCCAGAACTGAAAGGACCATAGATTGTCCGCCAAACACCCGCTCTCCTTTTAATGTGGGCATAACGCTACTCAGACAACACAGGGTGAGGGCAACAGTGCGGCAATGCTTATTGAGCCACAAACCAGGCAGATGACGCATAGTACAGTCCCAGCACAGTACCCCAAGATGGTGACATTACAGGGTCTCACCCTTCCGCTGAGCCGCCGGGATAATGGCAGATGTTATGTCAGAGCTCCCAGAGCCGACTACCCCACCTGTGGCACACACACAGAGAGGAGGTAACGACAAGCGTAGGGAGATGACAGTCCGCAGAGTCCTTACAAGGTACTAGGCCAGTTGACCTGAGAGTCACAACCTGCTTCTCCGAACGTCTCCATGGAGCCAGGTGAATACGCAGGCCCAAATTCTGGCTTCTCCAAACGTATCCATGGTTCAGCGATGGTCAATGGAGCAGATCTGTATCCTTCCTAACGGAGCCGAAAACCCCTAGGTTGTTTCCTGTAGAATGATAGATCCCTCTCCCTCGTGATGGTGCCGTGATATTGGCTGCTGTCCTGTCTCTGGTCTTTTGGATGTATATGTCTTGGCAGAATCTCCGGCTGTCTCTCTCACTCAGTTTCTCTGTTTCTGAGTCTCTTTATACAGAGGCATGTAACCTATTTTTACATTTAACAAGTGTCCTTCAGTCCAGCATGAAGATAAGGGCTTAAAGGGAATCTGTCACCCCATTTTAGGCCTATAAGCTGCGGCCACCGCCGTTCTGTAATGCTGTAGAGAAGCCCCCGATGAAACCTGAAAGTTAAGAAAAACACGTTACATTATACTCACCGGGGGGCACGGTAGGGTGCGGTGGGTGTCGCGGTCCGGCGCCTCCCATCTTCATACGATAATGTCCTCCTTGCTTCTCCCTCGGCTCCTGCGCAGGCGTACTATATCTGTCCTGTTGAGGGCAGAGTAAAGTACTGCAGTGCGCAGGTGCCGGGAAAGGTCAGAGAGGCCCAGCGCCTGCGCACTGCAGTACTCTGCTCTACCCTCAACAGGAGAGATATAGTACGCCTGCGCAGGAGCCGAGGGAGAAGCAAGGAGGACATCATCGTATGAAGATGGGAGGCGCCAGACGGGACCGCGACACCCACCGCACCGGACCGCCCCCCGGTGAGTATAATCTAACTCATTTTTCTTATCTTTCAGCTTTCATCGGGGGCGTCTCTACGGGATTACAGAATGCTGTAGATAAGCCCCTGATGGCAGTGGCCGCAGCTGATAGGGCTAAAATGGGGTGACAGATTCCCTTTAAAGAATGCTGATGAGATCAAGTAGCATTAGTTGATTATTTAATCTAATTGCATAGTTTTTCCCTCTCTGCTTTTGGAGTCAACAAACTGGCTCCATAATACAATGCACAATTAGCATATCAGCAGACATCACTAGTCATCAAAGATAAGCGCACACTAGATTATATGGAATATCAGCTTACACATCAATATTACAGGCTTACACAAGCAAAGGTATACATAACGGCATTTATTATTGGTTTTCCAAAAATAGTCGTCTGGGTAATTAAGATACAAGGCCGTGCCTTCACATTGCTCCCCATCTTAATTAGCCAGATGTGGTAGGACACCGATCATTCCTCTCCACAACAGGTCGTTAACTACAGTCTGGAATGTAAGAGGTCTCACGTCTATGACACAAACCTCTCTAGTTTCCTCAGAGCATATTCCATGTCCTCCTTACGAAAGCAAACTCCACACGTAATTGAAGAGTAAGTACTGGTATCCATTGGGTCCAGGCATGGCTTCCTCCGCATTCCGTAGTTCCTGGATTAAATCCCATTCAGTCTGTTGAAGCTGGCACCTCTCCAGTTGCTTCCGTCTCTTGTTGAGGTCACATACTCACTCTGGTCGTCTTCCCATGGCCGAGTTGGTGGGGTTGGACATAGTAGCATCAGAAACCTGCTGTGCATGCCTCAGCAATGGTCTGCTGGGTCTGCCTGCATGCCTCCCTGGTTGTGGAGCCCTGGACAGTGTGTGAGAACACCAGTCCCATGCAGCATCCCTGAATCCACGGGGCTGAGTAATATCCCACTGCAGCCACCATAATGTGGAGACACAGGGGGTCGACGGGCGCCCAGGACTGCTAGCCGAAACCGCAAGGACCAGGGATAGTCCCGCCGAACGCCCGCTCTCCATTTAACAAGGTACAAGGCCAGTTAACCCGAGAGACACCAGTGGGTCCCAATTCTGGCTTTCTCCAAACGTATCCATGGTTCAGCGACGGTCAATGGATCAGATCTGCATCCTTCCTACCAGAGCCGAAAACCCCGAGGTTGTTTCCTGTAGAATGATAGATCCTTGTCCCTCATGATGGAGCCAGGATATTGGCTGCAGTCCTGTCTTTGGTCCTTTAGATGTACACTGTATGTCTTGGCAGAATCTCCGGCTGTCTCTCTCTGTCTCTGAATCTCTTTATATAGAGGCATGTAACCTATTTTTAGATTTAACAAGTGTCCTTCAGTCCAGCATCAAGATAAGGGGAACATTGGTGAGGAGATCACCACGTCTCAGCCAATCATTGACCACTGTCACTGACCACGCCCCTGCACAGCCACTGACCACACCTCTGCATATCCACTGACCACGCCCCAGCCAATCACTGATCACAGCCACTGACCACGCCCCTGCACAGCCACTGACCACACCTCTGCAGCCACTGACCACGCCTCTGCATATCCACTGACCACACCTCAGCCAATCACTGACCACAGCCACTGACCACGTCTCACTCAGTCATTGACCACTGCCACTGACCACACCCCTGCACATCCACTGACCACGCCCCAGCCAATCACTGACCACAGCCACTGACCACGCCCCTGCCAATCACTGACCACGCCCCTGCAGTCATATGGTGTATTAAAAACCTATGATGAACATGTTACAGGACGTCTGCACGTGCGGCGTGCAGCTGCAGCACAGCCAAATAATATCTGAGAGTAGAGGGGCTGCTGCTGTAATAAAGGGGCTTGTCTTGTTATTGCCACTTTCATCACAAACCATCACTTCTGCCCATAAAATGCCCGCTGATGGAGGAGAATGTGGTCAGACCCGTGCGCCACCTGACATGGGAAAGCTGCAGAAACCAGAGAGCGTGGTCAATGACAGACGACTACAGCAAAGATGTCAGTGTGGCTGCAATCACCTCTGGAAAAGGGGCGCTGTGACCCCCTGCAGTGGGGTCTGCGAGGGTCCGGTGGTCGCTCTCTGGAGGAGGAGGACGGCCCGCACCGATGTAATCTCCGCTCCCGTCTTCTATAGATAGATCTGCGCTCTCACGTGTCCTGGAGGATCGGGGGCTGCGATGGATGTCACCTTCTCTGATCGTCACCCGAACAGTATCGATCATGTGGTCCTTCCTCTGGAGAACTCTGTGCAGTGCTGGGGAGAGAAGAGACAACCTCCGAGACCGCACTGTATACCGTACACTGCTGAGAAGAGAAGAGACAACCTCCGAGACCGCACTGTATACCGTACACTGCTGAGAAGAGAAGAAACAACCTCCGAGACCACACCGTATACCGTACACTGCTGAGAAGAGAAGAGACAACCTCCGAGACCGCACCGTATACCGTACACTGCTGAGAAGAGACAACCTCCAAGACCGCACCGTATACCGTACACTGCTGAGAAGAGACAACCTCCAAGACCGCACCGTATACCGTACACTGCTGGGAAGGGACAACCTCCAAGACCGCACCGTATACCGTACACTGCTGGGAAGAGAAAGAGACAACCTCCGAGACCGCACCGTATACCGTACACTGCTGAGGAGAGAAGAGCCAACCTCCGAGACCACACCGTATACAGTACACTGCTGAGAAGAGAAGAGACAACCTCCGAGACCGCACCGTATACCGTACACTGCTGAGAAGAGACAACCTCCAAGACCGCACCGTATACCGTACACTGCTGAGAAGAGACAACCTCCAAGACCGCACCGTATACCGTACACTGCTGGGAAGAGAAAGAGACAACCTCCGAGACCGCACCGTATACCGTACACTGCTGAGGAGAGAAGAGACAACCTCCGAGACCACACCGTATACAGTACACTGCTGAGAAGAGAAGAGACAACCTCCGAGACCGCACCGTATACCGTACACTGCTGAGAAGAGACAACCTCCAAGACCGCACCGTATACCGTACACTGCTGAGAAGAGACAACCTCCAAGACCGCACCGTATACCGTACACTGCTGAGAAGAGACAACCTCCGAGCGCACCGTATACCGTACACTGCTGAGAAGGGACAACCTCCAAGACCGCACCGTATACCGTACACTGCTGGGAAGAGAAAGAGACAACCTCCGAGACCGCACCGTATACCGTACACTGCTGAGGAGAGAAGAGCCAACCTCCGAGACCGCACCGTATACCGTACACTGCTGAGAAGAGACAACCTCCAAGACCGCACCGTATACCGTACACTGCTGAGAAGAGACAACCTCCGAGACCGCACCGTATACCGTACACTGCTGAGAAAAGAAGAGACAACCTCCGAGACCGCACCGTATACCGTACACTGCTGAGAAAAGAAGAGACAACCTCCGAGACTGCACCGTATACCGTACACTGCTGAAAAGAGACAACCTCCGAGACCGCACCGTATACCGTACACTGCTGAGAAAAGAAGAGACAACCTCCGAGACCACACCGTATACCGTACACTGCTGAGAAGAGACAACCTCCAAGACCGCACCGTATACCGTACACTGCTGAGAAGAGACAACCTCCGAGACCGCACCGTATACCGTACATGCTGAGAAGAGAAGAGACAACCTCCGAGACCGCACCGTATACCGTACATGCTGAGAAGAGAAGAGACAACCTCCGAGACCGCACCGTATACCGTACATGCTGAGAAGAGAAGAGACAACCTCCGAGACCGCACCGTATACTGCTGAGAACAGACAACCTCCGACACCGCACCGTATACCGTACACTGCTGAGAAAGAAGAGACAACCTCCGAGACCACACCGTATACTGTACACTGCTGAGAAGAGAACCTCCAAGACCGCACCGTATACCGTACACTGCTGAGAAGAGAAGAGACAACCTCCGAGACCGCACCGTATACTGCTGAGAAGAGACAACCTCCAAGACCGCACCGTATACTGCTGAGAAGAGACAACCTCCGAGACCGCACCGTATACCGTACATGCTGAGAAGAGAAGAGACAACCTCCGAGACCGCACCGTATACCGTACACTGCTGAGAAAAGAAGAGACAACCTCCGAGACCACACCGTATACTGCTGAGAAGAGACAGCCTCCGAGACCGCACCGTATACCGTACACTGCTGGGAAGAGAAAGAGACAACCTCCGAGACCGCACCGTATACCGTACACTGCTGAGGAGAAAAGAGACAACCTCCAAGACCGCACCGTATACCGTACATGCTGAGGAGAGAAGAGACAACCTCCGAGACAGCACCGTATACCGTACACTGCTGGGAAGAGAAAGAGACAACCTCCAAGACCACATCGTATACCGTACACTGCTGAGAAGAGAAGAGACAACCTCCGAGACAGCACCGTATACCGTACACTGCTGAGAAGAGAAGAGACAACCTCTGAGACCGCACCGTATACCGTACACTGCTGAGAAGAGAAGAGAGACTGCTCTTCTGGGGGGAGGGCGCGCACAGGGGGACTGCTCTTCTGGGGGGTGTACATGAGGCTGCTCCTCTGGGGGGTGTACATGGGGCTGCTCCTCTGGGGGGTGTACATGGGGCTGCTCCTCTGGGGGTGTACATGGGGCTGCTCCTCTGGGGGGTGTACATGGGGCTGCTCCTCTGGGGGCTGCTCCTCTGGGGGCTGTACATGGGGCTGCTCCTCTGGGGGCTGTTCCTCTGGGGGCTGTACATGGGGCTGCTCCTCTGGGGGCTGTACATGGGGCTGCTCCTCTGGGGGGGTGTACATGGGGCTGCTCCTCTAGGGGGTGTACATGGGGCTGCTCCTCTAGGGGGTGTACATGGGGCTGCTCCTCTAGGGGGTGTACATGGGGCTGCTCCTCTAGGGGGTGTACATGGGGCTGCTCCTCTAGGGGGTGTACATGGGGCTGCTCCTCTAGGGGGTGTACATGGGGCTGCTCCTCTGGGGGGTGTACATGGGGCTGCTCCTCTGGGGGGTGTACATGGGGCTGCTCCTCTGGGGGCTGTACATGGGGCTGCTCTTCTGGGGGGTGTACATGGGGCTGCTCCTCTGGGGGGTGTACATGGGGCTGCTCCTCTGGGGGGTGTACATGGGGCTGCTCCTCTGGGGGCTGTACATGGGGCTGCTCCTCTGGGGGCTGTACATGGGGCTGCTCCTCTGGGGGGTGTACATGGGGCTGCTCCTCTGGGGGCTGTACATGTGGCTGCTCCTCTGGGGGCTGTACATGGGGCTGCTCCTCTGGGGGCTGTACATGGGGCTGCTCCTCTGGGGGCTGTACATGGGGCTGCTCCTCTGGGGGCTGTACATGGGGCTGCTCCTCTGGGGGCTGTACATGGGGCTGCTCCTCTGGGGGCTGTACATGGGGCTGCTCCTCTGGGGGCTGTACATGGGGCTGCTCCTCTGGGGGGTGTACATGGGGCTGCTCCTCTGGGGGCTGTACATGGGGCTGCTCCTCTGGGGGCTGTACATGGGGCTGCTCCTCTGGGGGCTGTACATGGGGCTGCTCCTCTGGGGGCTGTACATGGGGCTGCTCCTCTGGGGGGGGGTGTACATGGGGCTGCTCCTCTGGGGGGTGTACATGGGGCTGCTCCTCTGGGGGCTGTACATGGGGCTGCTCCTCTGGGGGCTGTACATGGGGCTGCTCCTCTGGGGGCTGTACATGGGGCTGCTCCTCTGGGGGCTGTACATGGGGCTGCTCCTCTGGGGGCTGTACATGGGGCTGCTCCTCTGGGGGCTGTACATGGGGCTGCTCCTCTGGGGGCTGTACATGGGGCTGCTCCTCTGGGGGCTGTACATGGGGCTGCTCCTCTGGGGGCTGTACATGGGGCTGCTCCTCTGGGGGCTGTACATGGGGCTGCTCCTCTGGGGGCTGTACATGGGGCTGCTCCTCTGGGGGCTGTACATGGGGCTGCTTCTCTGGGGGCTGTACATGGGGCTGCTCCTCTGGGGGCTGTACATGGGGCTGCTCCTCGGGGGGGGTGTACATGGGGCTGCTCCTCTGGGGGGTGTACATGGGGCTGCTCCTCTGGGGGCTGTACATGGGGCTGCTCCTCTGGGGGCTGTACATGGGGCTGCTCCTCTGGGGGCTGTACATGGGGCTGCTCCTCTGGGGGCTGTACATGGGGCTGCTCCTCTGGGGGCTGTACATGGGGCTGCTCCTCTGGGGGCTGTACATGGGGCTGCTCCTCTGGGGGCTGTACATGGGGCTGCTCCTCTGGGGGCTGTACATGGGGCTGCTCCTCTGGGGGCTGTACATGGGGCTGCTCCTCTGGGGGCTGTACATGGGGCTGCTCCTCTGGGGGCTGTACATGGGGCTGCTCCTCTGGGGGCTGTACATGGGGCTGCTCCTCTGGGGGCTGTACATGGGGCTGCTCCTCTGGGGGCTGTACATGGGGCTGCTCCTCTGGGGGCTGTACATGGGGCTGCTCCTCTGGGGGCTGTACATGGGGCTGCTCCTCTGGGGGGTGTACATGGGGCTGCTCCTCTGGGGGGTGTACATGGGGCTGCTCCTCTGGGGGGGTGTACATGGGGCTGCTCCTCTGGGGGGTGTACATGGGGCTGCTCCTCTGGGGGGTGTACATGGGGCTGCTCCTCTGGGGGCTGTACATGGGGCTGCTCCTCTGGGGGCTGTACATGGGGCTGCTCCTCTGGGGGGTGTACATGGGGCTGCTCCTCTGGGGGGTGTACATGGGGCTGCTCCTCTGGGGGCTGTACATGGGGCTGCTTCTCTGGGGGGGTGTACATGGGGCTGCTCCTCTGGGGGGTGTACATGGGGCTGCTCCTCTGGGGGGTGTACATGGGGCTGCTCCTCTGGGGGCTGTACATGGGGCTGCTCTTCTGGGGGGTGTACATGGGGCTGCTCCTCTGGGGGGGTGTACATGGGGCTGCTCCTCTGGGGGGTGTACATGGGGCTGCTCCTCTGGGGGGTGTACATGGGGCTGCACTCACCCTCTCGGTTCTGGAAGCGGACACCGTAGGTGGTCGGACTGATCTCGGTCACTTCGCAGGTTTCTTCTCCTCCAGATTTATTCCTGGACATGAAATATTTCTGTATCTTCAGTTTGAATGTTGGGAGATTCTGGGGGAGACTCACCAGGACGTGGTGACCCCCGACCCTCACCGCGCCCCCCGGTACACTCGGGGCTGAACTGGTTTCCATCTTCCCCCCAAACTGTGGTGAGTGGGAACCAAGAGGCCCCAGCACATAAGGGTCTGTGTGCCCGGTGTCCATAGGGGGCCCCTGAGTGCCAGTCTGTGGCCCCCGATCCTCTGCGCCCCCTTGTACCGCTGCTGTGCGCGCTCTCCGCTGTCAGCCACTTCCGGCTCCGCGGACACTTTCACTTTGTGAGAAACAGAAACTTCTAAAGTCTCACCCGGAACCGGAGCAGAGAGACGCCCGAGACCCCCGGGAGCAGAGAGACGCCCGAGACCCCCGGGAGCAGAGAGACCCCCGAGACCCCCGGGAGCAGAGAGACGCCCGAGACCCCCGGGAGCAGAGAGACGCCCGAGATCCCCGGGAGCAGAGAGACGCCCGAGACCCCCGGGAGCAGAGAGAGACGCCCGAGACCCCCGAGAGCAGAGAGACGCCCGAGATCACACAGCTGCAGACTCCCAACAAGGTATCACTCAGGACAGAATCTCTGTATACAGACTCTATATACCGCCCCTTCTTCACTCCGCATAAAACCCTTTGACCCCTCCATACACCCCCCCCGCGCCCTCGTACGCCCCTATTCGGCCTCCTCGTACGCTCCCCCCTGCGCCCTCCTCGTACGCTCCCCCCTGCGCCCTCCTCGTACGCTCCCCCCTGCGCCCTCCTCGTACGCTCCCCCCTGCGCCCTCCTCGTACGCTCCCCCCTGCGCCCTCCTCGTACGCTCCCCCCTGCGCCCTCCTCGTACGCTCCCCCCCGCGCCCCCCTCGTACGCCCCCCCGCACCCCCCTCGTACGCTCCCCCGCGCCCTCATACGCCCCTCTTCGGCCTCCTCGTACACTCCCCCCCGCGGCCTCCTCGTACGCTCCCCCCTGCGCCCTCCTCGTACGCTCCCCCCTGCGCCCTCCTCGTACGCTCCCCCCTGCGCCCTCCTCGTACGCTCCCCCCTGCGCCCTCCTCGTACGCCCCTCTTCGGCCTCCTCGTACGCTCCCCCCCGCGGCCTCCTCGTACGCTCCCCCCTGCGCCCTCCTCGTACGCTCCCCCCTGCGCCCTCCTCGTACGCTCCCCCGCGCCCTCGTACGCCCCTCTTCGGCCTCCTCATACGCTCCCCCCTGCGCCCTCCTCGTACGCTCCCCCCTGCGCCCTCCTCGTACGCTCCCCCCTGCGCCCTCCTCGTACGCTCCCCCCTGCGCCCTCCTCGTACGCTCCCCCCTGCGCCCTCCTCGTACGCTCCCCCCTGCGCCCTCCTCGTACGCTCCCCCCTGCGCCCTCCTCGTACGCTCCCCCCCGCGCCCCCCTCGTACGCCCCCCCGCACCCCCCTCGTACGCTCCCCCGCGCCCTCATACGCCCCTCTTCGGCCTCCTCGTACACTCCCCCCCGCGGCCTCCTCGTACGCTCCCCCCTGCGCCCTCCTCGTACGCTCCCCCCTGCGCCCTCCTCGTACGCTCCCCCCTGCGCCCTCCTCGTACGCTCCCCCCTGCGCCCTCCTCGTACGCCCCTCTTCGGCCTCCTCGTACGCTCCCCCCCGCGGCCTCCTCGTACGCTCCCCCCTGCGCCCTCCTCGTACGCTCCCCCCTGCGCCCTCCTCGTACGCTCCCCCGCGCCCTCGTACGCCCCTCTTCGGCCTCCTCATACGCTCCCCCCTGCGCCCTCCTCGTACGCTCCCCCCTGCGCCCTCCTCGTACGCTCCCCCCTGCGCCCTCCTCGTACGCTCCCCCCTGCGCCCTCCTCGTACGCTCCCCCCTGCGCCCTCCTCGTACGCTCCCCCCTGCGCCCTCCTCGTACACTCCCCCGCGCCCTCATACGCCCCTCTTCGGCCTCCTCGTACCCCCGTCTGCGCCCTCCTCGTACGCTCCCCCCCGCGCCCCCCTCGTACGCCCCCCCGCACCCCCCTCGTACGCTCCCCCGCGCCCTCGTACGCCCCTCTTCGGCCTCCTCGTACGCTCCCCCCTGCGCCCTCCTCGTACGCTCCCCCCTGCGCCCTCCTCGTACGCTCCCCCCTGCGCCCTCCTCGTACGCTCCCCCCTGCGCCCTCCTCGTACGCTCCCCCCTGCGCCCTCCTCGTACGCTCCCCCCTGCGCCCTCCTCGTACGCTCCCCCCTGCGCCCTCCTCGTACGCGCTCCCCCGCGCCCCCCTCGTACGCCCCCCCGCACCCCCCTCGTACGCTCCCCCGCGCCCTCGTACGCCCCTCTTCGGCCTCCTCGTACGCTCCCCCCTGCGCCCTCCTCGTACGCTCCCCCCTGCGCCCTCCTCGTACGCTCCCCCCTGCGCCCTCCTCGTACGCTCCCCCCTGCGCCCTCCTCGTACGCTCCCCCCTGCGCCCTCCTCGTACGCTCCCCCCTGCGCCCTCCTCGTACGCTCCCCCCTGCGCCCTCCTCGTACGCTCCCCCGCGCCCTCGTACGCCCCTCTTCGGCCTCCTCGTACCCCCCTCTGCGCCCCCCTCGTACGCTCCCCCCTGCGCCCTCCTCGTACGCTCCCCCCTGCGCCCTCCTCGTACGCTCCCCCCTGCGCCCTCCTCGTACGCTCCCCCCTGCGCCCTCCTCGTACGCTCCCCTCTGCGCCCTCCTCGTACGCTCCCCCCTGCGCCCTCCTCGTACGCTCCCCCCTGCGCCCTCCTCGTACACTCCCCCCTGCGCCCTCCTCGTACACTCCCCCCTGCGCCCTCCTCGTACGCTCCCCCGCGCCCTCGTACGCCCCTCTTCGGCCTCCTCGTACCCCCGTCTGCGCCCCCCTCGTACGCTCCCCCCTGCGCCCTCCTCGTACGCTCCCCCCTGCGCCCTCCTCGTACGCTCCCCCCTGCGCCCTCCTCGTACGCTCCCCCCTGCGCCCTCCTCGTACGCTCCCCTCTGCGCCCTCCTCGTACGCTCCCCCCTGCGCCCTCCTCGTACGCTCCCCTCTGCGCCCTCCTCGTACGCTCCCCTGCGCCCTCGTACGCCCCTCTTCGGCCTCCTCGTACCCCCCTCTGCGCCCTCCTCGTACCCTCCCCCCTGCGCCCTCCTCGTACGCTCCCCCCGCGCCCTCCTCGTACGCTCCCCCCTGCGCCCTCCTCGTACGCTCCCCCCTGCGCCCTCCTCGTACGCTCCCCCCTGCGCCCTCCTCGTACGCTCCCCCCTGCGCCCTCCTCGTACGCTCCCCCCTGCGCCCTCCTCGTACGCTCCCCTCTGCGCCCTCCTCGTACGCTCCCCTGCGCCCTCGTACGCCCCTCTTCGGCCTCCTCGTACCCCCCTCTGCGCCCTCCTCGTACCCTCCCCCCTGCGCCCTCCTCGTACGCTCCCCCCGCGCCCTCCTCGTACGCTCCCCCCTGCGCCCTCCTCGTACGCTCCCCCCTGCGCCCTCCTCGTACGCTCCCCCCTGCGCCCTCCTCGTACGCTCCCCCCTGCGCCCTCCTCGTACGCTCCCCCCTGCGCCCTCCTCGTACGCCCCTCTTCGGCCTCCTCGTACGCTCCCCCCTGCGCCCTCCTCGTACGCTCCCCCCTGCGCCCTCCTCGTACGCTCCCCCCTGCGCCCTCCTCGTACCCCCCTCTGCGCCCCCCTCGTACCCTCCCCCCTGCGCCCTCCTCGTACGCTCCCCCCGCGCCCCCCTCGTACGCCCCCCCGCGCCCCCCTCGTACGCCCCCCCGCGCCCCCCTCGTACGCCCCCCCGCGCCCCCCTCGTACGCTCCCCCGCGCCCTCGTACGCCCCTCTTCGGCCTCCTCGTACGCTCCCCCCTGCGCCCTCCTCGTACGCTCCCCCCTGCGCCCTCCTCGTACGCTCCCCCCTGCGCCCTCCTCGTACGCTCCCCCCTGCGCCCTCCTCGTACGCTCCCCCCTGCGCCCTCCTCGTACGCTCCCCCCTGCGCCCTCCTCGTACGCTCCCCCCTGCGCCCTCCTCGTACGCTCCCCCCTGCGCCCTCCTCGTACGCTCCCCCCTGCGCCCTCCTCGTACGCTCCCCCCTGCGCCCTCCTCGTACGCTCCCCCCTGCGCCCTCCTCGTACCCCCCTCTGCGCCCTCCTCGTACGCTCCCCCCTGCGCCCTCCTCGTACGCTCCCCCCTGCGCCCTCCTCGTACGCTCCCCCCTGCGCCCTCCTCGTACGCTCCCCCCTGCGCCCTCCTCGTACGCTCCCCCCTGCGCCCTCCTCGTACGCTCCCCCCCCGCGCCCTCCTCGTACGCTCCCCCCTGCGCCCTCCTCGTACGCTCCCCCCTGCGCCCTCCTCGTACGCTCCCCCCTGCGCCCTCCTCGTACGCTCCCCCCTGCGCCCTCCTCGTACGCTCCCCCCTGCGCCCTCCTCGTACGCTCCCCCCTGCGCCCTCCTCGTACGCCCCTCTTCGGCCTCCTCGTACCCCCCTCTGCGCCCCCCTCGTACCCTCCCCCCTGCGCCCTCCTCGTACGCTCCCCCCGCGCCCCCCTCGTACGCCCCCCCGCGCCCCCCTCGTACGCCCCCCCGCGCCCCCCTCGTACGCCCCCCCGCGCCCCCCTCGTACGCTCCCCCGCGCCCTCGTACGCCCCTCTTCGGCCTCCTCGTACGCTCCCCCCTGCGCCCTCCTCGTACGCTCCCCCCTGCGCCCTCCTCGTACGCTCCCCCCTGCGCCCTCCTCGTACGCTCCCCCCTGCGCCCTCCTCGTACGCTCCCCCCTGCGCCCTCCTCGTACGCTCCCCCCTGCGCCCTCCTCGTACGCTCCCCCCTGCGCCCTCCTCGTACGCTCCCCCCTGCGCCCTCCTCGTACGCTCCCCCCTGCGCCCTCCTCGTACGCTCCCCCCTGCGCCCTCCTCGTACGCTCCCCCCTGCGCCCTCCTCGTACGCTCCCCCCTGCGCCCTCCTCGTACGCTCCCCCCTGCGCCCTCCTCGTACGCTCCCCCCTGCGCCCTCCTCGTACGCTCCCCCCTGCGCCCTCCTCGTACGCTCCCCCCTGCGCCCTCCTCGTACGCTCCCCCCTGCGCCCTCCTCGTACGCTCCCCCCTGCGCCCTCCTCGTACGCTCCCCCCTGCGCCCTCCTCGTACGCTCCCCCCTGCGCCCTCCTCGTACGCTCCCCCCTGCGCCCTCCTCGTACGCTCCCCCCTGCGCCCTCCTCGTACGCTCCCCCCTGCGCCCTCCTCGTACGCTCCCCCCTGCGCCCTCCTCGTACGCTCCCCCCTGCGCCCTCCTCGTACGCTCCCCCCTGCGCCCTCCTCGTACGCTCCCCCCTGCTCCCTCCTCGTACGCTCCCCCCCGCGCCCTCCTCGTACGCTCCACCCCGCGCCCTCCTCGTACGCCCCCCCGCGCCTTCCTCGTACGCCCCCCCGCTCCTTCCTCGTACGCGCCCTCCTCGTACGCTCCCCCCCGCGGCCTCCTCGTACGCTCCCCCCCGCGCCCTCCTCGTACGCTCCCCCCTGCTCCCTCCTCGTGCACCCCCCCCGCGTCCTCGTACGCTCCCCCCGCTCCATCCTCACACGCTCTCTCCTCATACGCCCCTCCCCCCTGCCCTCCGGCCCCCGTGCCCTCCTTGTACGCTCCCCCCCCGCGCCCTCCTCGTACGCTCCCCCCCGCGCCCTCCTCGTACGCTCCCCCCCGCGCCCTCCTCGTACGCTCCCCCCCGCGCCCTCCTCGTACGCTCCCCCCCGCGCCCTCCTCGTACGCTCCCCCCCGCGCCCTCCTCGTACGCTCCCCCCCGCGCCCTCCTCGTACGCTCCACCCCGCGCCCTCCTCGTACGCCCCCCCGCGCCTTCCTCGTACGCCCCCCCGCTCCTTCCTCGTACGCGCCCTCCTCGTACGCTCCCCCCCGCGGCCTCCTCGTACGCTCCCCCCCGCGGCCTCCTCGTACGCTCCCCCCCCGCGGCCTCCTCGTACGCTCCCCCCCGCGGCCTCCTCGTACGCTCCCCCCCGCGGCCTCCTCGTACGCTCCCCCCCGCGGCCTCCTCGTACGCTCCCCCCCGCGGCCTCCTCGTACGCTCCCCCCCGCGGCCTCCTCGTACGCTCCCCCCCGCGGCCTCCTCGTACGCTCCCCCCCGCGGCCTCCTCGTACGCTCCCCCCCGCGGCCTCCTCGTACGCTCCCCCCCGCGCCCTCCTCGTACGCTCCCCCCTGCGCCCTCCTCGTGCGCCCCCCCACGTCCTCGTACGCTCCCCCCGCTCCATCCTCACACGCTCTCTCCTCGTACGCCCCTCCCCCCTGCCTTCCGGCCCCCGGGCCCTCCTCGTACGCTCCCCCCCGCGGCCTCCTCGTACGCTCCCCCCCGCGGCCTCCTCGTACGCTCCCCCCCGCGGCCTCCTCGTACGCTCCCCCCCGCGGCCTCCTCGTACGCTCCCCCCCGCGGCCTCCTCGTACGCTCCCCCCCGCGGCCTCCTCGTACGCTCCCCCCCGCGGCCTCCTCGTACGCTCCCCCCCGCGGCCTCCTCGTACGCTCCCCCCCGCGCCCTCCTCGTACGCTTCCCCCCGCGCCCTCCTCGTACGCTCCCCCCCGCGCCCTCCTCGTACGCTCCCCCCGCGCCCTCCTCGTACGCTCCCCCCGCGCCCTCCTCGTACGCTCCCCCGCTCCATCCTCGTACGCTCCCCCGCTCCATCCTCGTACGCCCCCCGCGGCCTCCTCGTACGCTCCCCCTCGCTCTCTCCTCGTACGCCCCCCCGCGGCCTCCTCGTACACCCCCTGCGGCCTCCCCTTATGCCCCTGCCCTCCTTGTCCGGCCCCCGCGTCGTCCTCTCTGTACGGGGTGTATTTTCTAGTCCGGGTGGTCTCCTCCATGACGGCCTCTGCTTTCTCTGCAGGAGATGGATGTTGTGCGGAAGGTTTCGGTCCCCGCAGACGTTTTTCGCGGCCTCCTCCGCTGTGAGAGTAATGTGAACGACTTGTTCATCCGGAGATTTCGGTGCACGGCCGAGGTGACCGCACCCAGACCCGCGGCCGCTCCTGCTCCCATCAAGGTGTATGAGAAGCGTCCCCTCCACGGACCCCTGATCAGCGTGTGGAGGGACGACGTGACCCGACAAGACAGCGACGTGGTGGTGAACGCAGCTAATGGCCGCCTGGAGCACACGGCGGGGCTGGCGCACGCCCTGGTGGAGGCTGGGGGGTGGCAGATTGTCCGGGAGAGTCGGGAATACATTGCTAGGAGTGGAGCAGTGAAGACGGGGGGCATCGCGGTGACGAGCGCAGGCGCGCTGCCCTGTAAGACCATCGTCCATGCGGTGGGGCCGATCTGGAACAACTGGGCTGCGGAGCAATGTCAGGCAGAGCTGCAGCACGCCATCCACAACGTGCTGCTCTATGTGAGCTGCCACCCCGACCTGCACTCCGTGGCCATCCCTGCCGTCAGCTCCGGCATCTTTGGATTCCCCCTCGACCTCTGCGCGGAAATCATAGTGAAAACCGTTCAGACATTTTGTAGCCGTGAGAATCAAGATTGTCTGAGCGAAGTCCGACTGGTGAACAACGATGACAAAACCGTGCAAGCCATGAGGGCAGCGTGCGAGCGGATCCTCGGGGGTAGTGACAGGCTGGCGGCCGCAGCGTCCTCCTACCTCTCCGCAGCGTCCTCCTCCCACAATGAGCACTGGCAGCAAGAGGCGTCCATCACTATCAATGGTCTGAGCCTTCACCTTAAGATGGGAATGATCGAAGAGCAGAAGGTTGGTGTCTTGTCTTCAAAAAGTGCCAATATGTGATGAATTCACCAATCGTAGTCCAGCCGTGTGATCCGGGCGCGCGTGTGCAGATTGATGGGAAAGTTCATATAACTGATAGTGATACGGGGGATAGTGAGAGATACAGGGGGGATAGTGAGAGATACAGAGGGGATAGTGAGAGATACGGGGGGGTGTTATGAATGGGTCACCGAGGAGGATAGCAGGCCCAGGCTAAGTCACAGAAAACCAGAGAGGTTGGTAACTAAGCGAATTGCAGACCCCTGATCCTGTCCACACAACTAGCAGTAGCCGTGGAGCGTACCTACGATGATCCTAGAAGCCTCGGTACAGCCGGAGAACTAACTCGGCCTAAAGCAAGAAAGGTGAAATCTAAACTGCCCCAGAGCAGACCCCAAAGGAATAGATGTCATGGTTAGGACATGGTTAATGTCCTGTTCTCACAGGATTAACTTTTGCCGGCCTCTCTTTGGATCTGGGAGGGGTATTTATACTCACTCCAGACTAGGATTCCCTGTCAGCTATACTGTTATTCTGGCTGTGTGTCTGACCCCCTGGTGTGCGTGGATACTGCATTGCTTGTTTGATTCCCGTGTATGACCCGGTCTGTCCCCTCACTCAGTTCTCTGTCTCACGTTTTGGTACTATTGTCTTCTCCGGTTCTGACCTCCTGGCTTGGCTATTGTTACTCCGTTACAGTTTGCCCCTTTTGTATCATCTATTGTCCATTCTGGTTTTCTGATCTATTGCTACGTCCTGACTATCCGCTCTGTCTAACCCTTTGGTACTGTCCTGCTATCTCGTGCTTTGACCCGGCTTCTGGTTTACGTCCCTGTCTATGCCCCTTGGTAACTTGTCCCGTAGTTACCTTTCTAGGAGTTTCCCTGCAGCTCCTGGCTCTGTGGAGCTTAGGTCACGCCCCCAGCAGTCACTTGCTTCAGGTCCTGATAGTCTGATGCACACATCGTCGTCGCTGCTGCCCCGCTCCACAGGTATCTTTGAGCACTGTTTTTGTACTCAGGACACCCGCACTGGCTCAGTGAGCAAGTGCAGTGCGGTGTTCCTGACAATAGATAGCCCCCAAACATATATTGTCGGTGAGACAAGATGAAAACACAAACGCAGGCAGAAAAATAGACTGAGCAAACGATGGGGCCCACACTGACTAGACAGCACAGGAAAGGAAAGACACTGTCTGCAATCACGCAAAAAACCCTGCAAAAAGTCCAACACATCTGATGCACAAAGAACACTGAAGTCGCACGACTTCGCCCCCCACTATATCAGCACTCTGGTATATTCTGAAAGCAAAGCAAAAAGAGACCAATATAACAGGGGATAAAACAAACTGGCACAAGCAGTAACATATGGCTGGTGATTCAGCACAGCCCCAGCCGGACCTGGCCCGCACAAAGCAGAGATAGACAAAACCAGATCAAATGCAAACAGAATAGCAAATGAACCACTTAGCTGAACCATGTAGGGAAAGAGCAGGAGACATCAGACCTCAGAAAGCACAGGAAGAAAATCACCAGCAGGGATAGAGGGAGTCAGCTGTCTTAAATCCCAATCAGAAACCCCAGATCTACAATCGTCATCCTCATTATCAGGTGGCAAGCCTCTGTCAATCAGATCAGCTCCACTCCCTCCAGTAACCACCAGAGGGAACCCAGAAATAGAACTTTCAATCTGACCAGCTCCACTATCTTCAGTAATCACCAGAGGGAAGCCAGAGAGAGAATTCACAACAGTACCCCCCCCCCCCCTTGAGGAGGGGGTCACTGAACCTTCATCCAAGCCACAAGGCCGGTCACGATGGGCCCGGTGAAAAGCACGAACCAATCTTTCGGCATGAATGTCAGAAGCAGAGACCCAAGAATTATCCTCCTGGCCATAACCTTTCCATTTGACCAAGTACTGGAGTCTCCGTCTAGCCAAACAAGAATCCAATATTTTCCCTACCTCATATTCCACATTGCCTTTAACCAATACAGGGTCAGGAGGCGCCGCCATGGGAACTACTGGCTCTACAAACCTCTTCAACAAGGATTTATGGAACACGTTATAAATCATAAATGTAACTGGAAGAGCCAAACGGAAAGAAACGGGATTAAGGATTTCCAAAATCTTATAAGGTCCAATGAATCTTGGCTTGAATTTTGGAGACGCAACCTGCATAGGAATATTCTTTGACGACAACCAAACCATATCACCCACTTTAAACCGGGGACCAATGATCCTATGCCAGTTGGAAAACCGTTGGGCTTTTTCCTGAGAGTGGGACAACTTATCTACCACTTGGTCCCAATCTGCTGCATTCTCACTACCACAGAATCCACACTTGGGCAGGTCGAAGATTCCACCTGCCCTGAAGAAAATCGAGGATGAAACCCAAAGTTACAGAAAAAGGGCGACATCAAAGTGGCAGAACTAGCCCTATTGTTTAGCGCAAATTCGGCCAAGGGCAAAAATGAGACCCAGTCATCCTGATCAGATATGAAACATCTCAAGTAGGACTCCAAAGCCTGGTTTCTTCTCTCAGTCTGCCCATTGGTCTGAGGATGAAATGCAGAGGAGAAAAAGATAACTGAATTCCCAGTTTGGAACAAAAAGCTCTCCAAAATCTGGAAACAAACTGGACTCCTCTGTCCGACACAATGTTCTCAGGAATCCCGTGCAACCGAGCCACCTGTTGTAAAAACAAGGGCACCAACTCAGAAGAAGATGACAACTTTGGGAGTGGTACAAGATGGACCATCTTAGAGAATCGATCACAGATCACCCAGATAACAGTCATTCTCTGAGAGACGGGAAGATCAGAAATAAAATCCATTGAGATATGAGTCCATGGCCTCCTGGGCACCACCGGCAGGGGCATCAACAACCCACTAGAACGAGAACAGGGCTTGGACCGAGAACAAGTCCCACAGGACTGCACAAAATTCCTGACATCACGAGATAAGGCAGGCCACCAAAAAGACAGACTCACCAAATCTCTGGTACCAAAAATACCTGGATGACCAGCCAACACTGAGCAATGAATTTCAGACATTACTCTTTTCCTCCACTGGTCAGGGACATACAATTTTCCCATAGGGCAACGTTCAGGTTTGTCCTCCTGAAATTCCTCCAGGGCACGTCTCAAATCGGGTGAGATGGCGGAAAGAACTACCCCCTCACCTAGGATGGTAGTAGGCTCGGTCACATTAAGAGAATCGGCAAAGAAACTCCTAGAAAGGGCATCTGCCTTAACATTCTTAGTGCCCGGAAGAAAAGAGACCACAAAATTAAAACGTGTGAAAAACAAGGCCCATCTAGCCTGTCTAGGATTCAAGCGTTTGGCTGATTCAAGATAAATCAAATTCTTGTGGTCAGTGAGGACCACAACTTGATGTCTAGCTCCCTCCAACCAATGTCTCCACTCTTCAAATGCCCATGTCATGGCCAACAATTCCCGATTCCCCACGTCATACTTACGTTCAGATGGGGAAAATTTTCGAGAAAAGAAGGCACAGGGATTCATCTTAGAAGTCACCGGATCTCTTTGCGACAAAACGGCTCCTGCACCAATCTCAGAAGCATCTACCTCCACCTGAAATGGGAGTGAGACATCAGGTTGCCGTAGAACCGGAGCATATGTGAATCTCCGCTTAACCCCTTCATCCCCAAGGGTGGTTTGCACGTTCATGACCGGGCCAATTTTTACAATTCTGACCACTGTACCTTTATGAGGTCATAACTCTGGAACGCTTCCATGGATCCCGGTGATTCTGACATTATTTTCTCGTGACATATTGTACTTCATGTTAGTGGTAAAATTTCATTCAAATAACTTGCGTTTATTTGTGAGAAAAACGGAAATTTGGCGAAAATTTTGAAAATTTCGCAATTTTCCAACTTTGAATTTTTATGCCCTTAAATCACAAAGATATGGCACACAAAAAACTTGATAACTAACATTTCCCACATGTTTACTTTACATCAGCACAATTTTGGAACCGAAATTTTTTTTTTGTTAGGAAGTTATAAGGGTTAAAAGTTGACCAGCGATTTCTCATTTTTACAACACCATTTTATTTTTAGGACCACATCACATTTGAAGCCACTTTGAGGGGTCTATATGATAGAAAATACCCCAAAGTGACACCATTCTAAAAACTGCACCCCTCAAGGTGCTCAAAACCACATTCAAGAAGTTTATTAACCCTTTAGGTGCGTCACAGGAATTTTTTTGAATATTTAAAAAAAAATGAACATCTAACTTTTTTCACAAAAAAAATACTTCAGGTTCAATTTTTTTTATTTTACCAAGGGTAACAGGAGAAATTGGACTGCAAAAGTTATTGTGCAATTTGTCCTGAGTAGGCTGATACCTGATATGTGGGGGGGGAACGACTGTTTCGGCGCATGGCAGAGCTCAGAATGGAAGGAGCGCCGTTTGACTTTTTCAATGCAAAATTGGCTGGAATTCAGATCGGACGCCATGTCACGTTTGGAGAGTCCCTGATGTACCTAAACAGTGGAAACCCCCTACAAGTGACCCCATTTTGGAAACTAGACCCCCTAAGGAACTTATCTAGATATGTGGTGAGAACTTTGAACCCACAAGGGCTTTACAGAAGTTTATAACGTACAGCGGTACAATTAAAAAATCATATTTTTCCACTAAAATGATCTTTTCACCCCAATTTTTATTTTCCCAAGGGTAACAGGACCCTAAAAGTTATTGTGCAATTTGTCCTGAGTACGCTGATACCCCACATGTGGGGGTAAACCACTATTTGGGCGCATGGCAGAGCTCGGAAGCGGCGCCATTTGACGTTTTTGGCTGGAATTGAGATCGGACATCATGTCGCGATTGGAAAACCCCTGATGTACCAAAACAGTGGAAACCCCCCACAAATGACACCATTTTGGAAACTAGACCCCCTAAGGAACTTATCTAGATGTGTGGTGAGAACTTTGAACCCCCAAGGGCTTCACAGAAGTTTATAACATACAGCCGTACAATTAAAAAATCATATTTTTTCCTCAAAAATGATCTTTTCACCCTCAATTCTTATTTTTCCAAGGGAAACAGGACCCTAAAAGTTATTGTGCAATTTGTCCTGAGTACGCTGATACCCCACATGTGGGGGTAAACCACTATTTGGGCGCATGGCAGAGCTCGGAAGGGAAGCAGCGCCATTTGACGTTTTTGGCTGGAATTGAGATCGGACACCATGTCGCGATTGGAAAACCCCTGATGTACCTAAATAGTGGAAACCCCCCACAAATGACACCATTTTGTAAACTAGACCCCCCAAGGAACTTATCTAGATGTGTGGTGAGCACTTTGAACCCCCCAGTGCTTCACAGAAGTTTATAACGCCCGGGCGTGAAAATAAAAAATTCGTATTTTTTCCACAAACATGATCTTTTAGTCACCATTTTTTTTATTTTCCCAAGGGTACCAGGAGAAATTGGACCCCAAAAGTTGTTGTCCAATTTGTCCTGAGTATGCTGATACCCCATATGTGGGAGAAAACTACTGTATGGGCACACGTCGGGGCTCGAAAGGGAAGTAGTGACGTTTTGGAATGCAGACTTTGATGGAATGATCTGCGGGTGTCATGATGCCTTTGGAGAGCCCCTAATGTACCTAAACAGTGGAAACCCCCCACAAATGACCCCATTTTGAAAACTAGACCCCCTAAGGAACTTATCTAGATGTGAGGTGAGCACTTTGAACCCCAAAGGCTTCACAGAAGTTTATAATGCCAGGGCATGAAAATAAAAAAATCGTATTTTTTCCACAAACCTGATCAATTAGTCCCCAATTTTTTTATTTTCCCAAGGGTAACAGGAGAAATTGAACCCCAAAAGTTGTTGTCCAATTTGTCCTGAGTACGCTGACACCCCATATGTGGGAAAAAACTACTGTATGGACACACGTCAGGGCTCGGAAGGGAAGTAGTGACGTTTTGGAATGCAGACTTTGATGGAATGGTCTGCGGGTGTCATGTTGCCTTTGGAGAGCCCCTAATGTACCTAAACAGTGGAAACCCCCTACAAATGACCCCATTTTGAAAACTAGACCCCCTAAGGAACTTATCTAGATGTGAGGTGAGCACTTTGAACCCCCAAAGGCTTCACAGAAGTTTATAATGCCAGGGCATGAAAATAAAAAAATCGTATTTTTTCCACAAACATGATCAATTAGTCCCCAATTTTTTCATTTTCCCAAGGGTAACAGGAGAAATTGGACCCCAAAAGTTGTTGTCCAATTTGTCATGAGTACGCTGACACCCCATATGTGGGAGAAAACTACTGTATGGACACACGTCGGGGCTCGGAAGGGAAGCAGTGACGTTTTGGAATGCAGACTTTGATGGAATGGTCTGCGGGTGTCATGTGCGTTTGAAGAGCCCCTGATGTACCTAAACTATTGAAACTCCCCACAAGTGACCCCATTTTGGACACTAGACCCCCCACGGAACTTATCTAGATGTGTGGTGAGCACTTTGAACCCCCAAGTGCTTCACAGAAGTTTATAACGCTCGGACATGAAAATAAAAAAATCATTTTTTTCCACAAAAATGATATTTTTGCCCCCAATTTTTTATTTTCCTAAGGGTTAGAGGAGAAATTGGACCCCAAAAATTGTTTTGCAATTTGACCTGAGTAGGCTGATACCCTACATGTGGGGGTAAAACACTGTTTGGGCGCATGGCAGAGCTTGGAAGGGAAGGAGCACCATTTGACTTTTTCAACTCAGAATTGGCTGGAATTGAGATCAGACGCCATGTTGCATTTGGAGAGCCCCTGATGTGCCCAAACAGTGGAAACCCCCAATTCTAACTCCAACCCTAACCCCAACACACCCCTAACCCTAATCTCAGCCCTAACCCTAGCCCTAACCCTAGCCCTAATGGAAAAATGGAAATAAATACATTTTCTTTTAGTTTTATTATTTTTCCCTAACTAAGGGGGTGATAACGGGGGGTTTGATGTACTATTTATGGCGGTTTTTATGTTTGGCAGCTGTCACACGCTAAAAGACGCTTTTTATTGTAAAAATAGTTTTTGCATCACCTGTAGGCGACTTCGTTGACTCGTTCCAGGATCTCAAAAGGACCAATGTACCGGGGGCCCAGCTTGTAAGAGGGTAGTTTCAGTCGAATGTACTTGGACGATAGCCAGACCTTATCCCCAATGTGAAACGGTGGGGGGTCCAGCCTTCTCTTGTCTGCGTGTCTCTTCATTTGCTCGCTGGCTCTCTTGAGAGCTGCGTTGGTCTCGGACCAGATCTCAGAGAATTCCTGGAACTGGGAATTGGCTGCCGGTACCTCGGAGGCTGGGGTGACAAGAAGAGGTATGTTAGGATGTTTTCCAAATACTACGAAAAAAGGTGATTTGGTAAAGGATTCGCCAGCATGATTATTATAGGCGAGCTCCGCCCATGGAAGCAGCTCAACCCAGTCATCTTGATGGGCGTTGGAGAAATGCCGAAGGTATGTAGTCAGCGTCTGGTTAGTTCGTTCCACTTGCCCATTGGTCTGCGGATGATAGGCAGATGAGAAATCCAAGGATATGTCCAGAAGCTTGCAAAGCGCCCTCCAAAATTTAGCCGTAAACTGTACTCCACGATCTGACACAATTCGTTGAGGAAGGCCATGTAACCTAAAAATCTGATGAACGAAGATCTTGGCTAAAGCAGGTGCGGAAGGAAGGCCACTTAACGGAAGGAAATGCGCCATCTTAGAAAAGCGGTCCACGACCACAAGGATCACCGTACAGCCAGACGAGCGGGGCAGATCCGTGATAAAATCCATGGCGATACTCTCCCAAGGAGACTTCAGTATCGGTAACGGAAGCAGCAGGCCAAAAGGAGAACGACAAGGTGTCTTGTTCCTTGCACAAGAAGAACAGGAGGCGACGAAGTCCACCACATCCTGACGAAGAGTGGACCACCAGTAATACCGTGTTATGAGGGCCAGGGTTTTCCTAATTCCGGCATGGCCAGCCACCTTGGAGGAATGACCCCATAGAAGAACTCTTCTCCTGACGTTCTCTGGCACAAGAGTTTTGCCCGGGGGTGGAGACAGCAGCGTCAGCGGAGCCACTGTGATTATCTTCGAGGGCTCGATAACATGGGAAGATTCCTCCCCAGATTCACACGGCTGAAAGACCCTGGATAGGGCATCGGCTTTAGTGTTCCTGTCTCCGGGGCGAAAGTGCAGCTTGAAATCAAATCGAGCAAAAAACAGGGACCATCTAGCCTGTCGAGGATTGAGTCTCTGGGCGGACTGGAGGTAGGCTAGATTCTTGTGGTCAGAATAAACAACAAATGGGTGGACAGCTCCTTCCAGAAGGTGACGCCACTCCTCCAATGCCAGTTTGATGGCCAATAACTCGCGGTCGCCAATCGAGTAATTACACTCAGCTGGGGAGAAGGCTCTGGAGAAGAAACCACAGGGACGTAGGCGGCCCGAGCCAGTTCTCTGGGATAAGACAGCCCCGGCGCCAGTCGAGGACGCGTCCACTTCCAGCACAAAAGGTTTGTCGCTCTCTGGACGGATCAAAACGGGAGCCGTGGAAAACGCTTGTTTTAGCAACTGGAAGGCCTCTTCGGCTTCGGGTGTCCAAGAATTAGTAGGGATCCCCTTACAGGTAAGGGCAGAGATCGGCTTGGAGAGTGAGGAAAAATGCGGAATGAATTGCCGATAGTAGTTGGCGAACCCCAAAAAACGTTGGATGGCTCTTAAGCCAACTGGACGAGGCCACTTGAGAATGGCGGAGAGTTTTTCAGGATCCATCTGCAGTCCGGCATCAGAGACGATGTAACCCAGAAAAGGCAGTGAGGTCTGCTTGAACAGGCACTTCTCCATCTTGGCATATAAATGATTCTCCCGAAGACGCTGAAGAACAAGGCGGACGGTCCTCCTGTGAGACGGAAGATCTGGGGAGAAGACCAGGATGTCATCCAGGTATACTATGACACAGGAGTACAGGAGGTCCCGAAAGATTTCATTGACGAACTCCTGGAACACCGCCGGGGCATTGCACAGACCGAAGGGCGTCACCAAGTACTCGTAATGGTCGTCACGAGTGTTAAAGGCGGTCTTCCATTCATCGCCGGCACGGATGCGGATGAGGTTGTACGCCCCCCTGAGGTCCAATTTGGAGAAGATGCGGGCCCCTCTGAGACGGTCAAACAACTCCGGGATAAGAGGGAGCGGGTACCGGTTCTTGATAGTAATGCTGTTCAATCCTCTATAGTCGATACAAGGGCGCAGAGAACCGTCCTTCTTTTTGACAAAGAAGAACCCGGCGCCCGCAGGAGACGAAGACTTCCGAATGAATCCCTTGGCGAGGTTCTCCGCGACGTATTCAGACATGGCTGCGGATTCCGCAGGAGACGGGATATATCCTGCCCCTAGGAGGAGTAGAACCAGGGATTAACTCGATCGGGCAATCGAAGGACCGATGTGGCGGGAGAACCTCCGACTCCTTCTTGTCGAACACGTCGGCATAAGCCCAATAGGCTGAGTGGAGTCCCGAGAGCTCCTGAGGTGGGCGGGTGGGAACGACCGGATGAATGAGGTTCAGACAGCGACCATGACAAGGATCTCCCCAGCGTAAGACCTCCCCGGTCGACCAGTTGAGTACCGGCTGGTGTGTCCGTAGCCACGGGAGGCCAAGAAGAATGGCATGAGACAGGTCGGGCAACACGTAGAAGGCCACTTTTTCTCAGTGGAGAGCGCCGACTTGTAAGACAACCTCCTCCGTGACCGCAGTGATGGACTCCTGTAGCGGTCTGCCGTCAACGGAAGCGAGCAGCCGGTGGTTCTTCAGGGTGACCACGGGAATGCGATACTTATCCACCACTTCACGCCGGATGAAGTTGCCTGCTGAGCCCGAATCCACATAGGCCACCTCGGACCCACGCCTCTCCCCTGAAAGTAAAAGAACAGAAAGTGTAAGGGGCTGAGAGGATTCATAATCACCTAGGACGGCCTCTCTTACCTGGCCTAGGTGGAGGAGTTTCCCGGTCTCACTGGACAAGAGCGGATGAAGTGGGAAGCGTTTCCGCAATATAGACAGAGACCCTGCTCCCGTCTCTCCCTCTGACGTCTCTCAGTTATCCGGACCCGATCTACCTGCATAGGCTCGGGAGGCGGAGTATGTACAGGACCGGGCGAGCGTGGGCTAAAGGGCCGACTAGTGGGCGGAGCAGGCCGAATGGGTCTCCTGTCCCTCGCTGATTCCCGGGCGCGCTCCTGAAACCGGAGGTCAATCCGAGTGGCCAGGGAGATGAGGTCCTCGAGGGTGGTAGGAGTATCCCGCCCCGCTAACTCATCCTTAATTCTGCCCGACAACCCCCGCCAAAAGGCCCCCGACCAATGCCGCGTTATTCCATCCTAACTCTGAGGACATGGTGCGGAACCGAATGGCGTACTGACCGACAGTAAGGGAACCCTGGTGGAGGTTGAAGAGTGATTCCGTAAGCGAGGCTATTCGTCCAGGCTCATCAAACACCTTACGAGAGGTGTCCAGAAAAACCGGAATACTAGAGACTATGGGATCGTCCCTCTCCCAGAGCGGATTTAGCCAGGACAAGGCCTCTCCCTCCAGATGGGACATGATAAAGGCCACCTTGGCTCTATCGGAGGGATACTGGTGAGGCTGCAGCTCGAAATGCAAGCCACACTGGTTTAGGAACCCCCTACACTGTTTGGGGTCCCCACTGTACCGGGGTGGTTTAGCCAAGCGAGGAGAGGGAAACGGAGCGGGATTAGGGAGGGCGGCTGAGGCAGCGGCGGCGGACTGGAGATCTCCCAGGCGACTGTCTACTGAGGCCATATAGGACAAAATATGGGACTGAGCGTCCCGCTGCTGGCTCAACTCCTGCTGGAGACCAGCCAGCTGAGCGGCATTTCCGGGATCGGCTGCCTGAAGGGCGGACAAACGGGACTCCATGGACTTCATGACCGACATGATGCGCCCCTGGTTCTCCCATAAAAAGAGCAACTCCTTTTGCCCGGGAGCAGAAATTCCGGCGGGATCCATGGCCTGACCGCACTGTTACTCACTGTTACTCGGGACACCGTACTAGGCCGAGCGAAGTTCTCCGGAGTGGACCCTCTGGACCGTGGCACCGAAGGACACCGAACGAGCAACCAGGTGTGGCCGACCCCTATACAGGGACCGTTAGGCGCAGGTCCGGGGGTTCGAATGCCACGGTAGCCGGAACCAAGAGGGGCGGCTCGGAATAGATCCGGTAGACTGGACTGGAGCTGGACCGCGAGCTGGAACCCGGGTTGGTGTGGTTTGTGATGGACAGCAGGTACGGAGTCGGGTAGGCAGTGCTGGAGCAGGTACGGAGACTGGGCCGGAACAGGTACAGACCCAGAACTAGGACAGGTATGATCCCGGAACTGGAGCAGGTGTGGACTTAGGACTGGAACCGGAACGGACACAGGACTGGAACCGGTGCGGACACGGGACTGGAACCGGTGCGGACACAGGACTGGAACCGGTGCGGACACAGGACTGGAACCGGTGCGGACACAGGACTGGAACCGGTGCGGACACAGGACTGGAACCGGTGCGGACACAGGACTGGAACCGGTGCGGACTCAGGACTGGAACAGGAACGGACTCAGGACTGGAACTGGAACGGACTCAGGACTGGAACAGGAACGGACACAGGACTGGAACAGGAACGGACACAGGACTGGAACCGGTGCGGACACAGGACTGGAACAGGAACGGACTCAGGACTGGAACAGGAACGGACTCAGGACTGGAACAGGAACGGACTCAGGACTGGAACAGGAACGGACACAGGACTGGAACAGGAACGGACACAGGACTGGAACAGGAACGGACACAGGACTGGAACAGGAACGGACACAGGACTGGAACAGGAACGGACACAGGACTGGAACAGGAACGGACACAGGACTGGAGCTGGAATGGACAAGATAGATTAGCACCAGGAGCCTGATGACAGGCGAGCGTGCGGACCCAAAGGTGCTGAATGAACAACAGCGGTCAGGCGCCTCCATTAAGGGAGGACGACCTGATATAGCAGCCGCTGTGCTCTCATTGGCCCGGCGGCGCCATCAGGGGAGGGCGCCGCCGGAGGCCGGGTCAGATGGGGAGAGCTGACCGCAGCCTACGGCGCATGCGCGAGACCCGCGGTGACGTCACCAGCCGCGGCCGCACAGAGGAGGAAGCCGGCGTCGGGGCTGGGAGGAGCGCGGCTGCCGGACGCGGTAAGTATGGCTGCGCGCGCTGGGAGACCTGACTGGGAACGTGGCAGGGGGCCCGGGGGCTGAGACGGCAGGGCCAGGGGCCGTGACATCCTGATAGTGAGTTATTGTGAGGGAGTGTCTGGTAGTGAGGAGTCCTGATATTGAGCTATTGTGAGGGAGTGTCTGGTAGTGAGATGTCCTGATAGTGAGCTATTGTGAGGTAGACTCTGGTAGTATCCATGTCTTGGTATAGGGAGATGAGCAGTAATGTTATGGGTGGTTCTACAGGAAGCAGTTTTTTTTTCTTTGGGGGCACTCAACTTTTTTAGCATACACAAAGAGACACAAAAATGCACCTAAACATGCATCTTTGCCGCAGCTTCTTTCCTGGCAAGAAATCAGGTTTTGCTGCAGCAAAAAAAAACGCAGCAAAACCGCCCTGTGTGAACTTACCCTAAGTCTTCAGTCACTGCAGATGACTTCCAGGTCGTTTATTGCGGTGTCATTTGTCCCCACATGTTTTAGCAGGAATGGGCAGTCATCTGTAGGTCTGAAGAGTCCTGATATCCTGTCAGACACATCTTTTGATTCTTGCACCTGTAGGACAGCACATTTCTCTTAAGATTATATCCAGTGTGCAGATAGCGGCCTCTCTTCCTTCCCCATGACCACCACTCGCCGCTTCTTCTTCCCCTTGATCATCACTCTCCGCTTCTTCTTCCCTTTGACCGCTATTTCCTGCTTCTTCCCCATGACCACCACTCTCCGCCTCTTCTTCTCCCCAGTGACCACCACTCTCCGCCTCTTCTTCTCCCCCGTGACCACCACTCTCCGCCTCTTCTTCTCCCCCGTGACCACCACTCTCCGTTTCTTCTCCCCCATGACCACCACTCTCCGCTTCTTCTCCCCCATGACCACCACTCTCCGCTTCTTCTCCCCCATGACCACCACTCTCCGCTTCTTCTTCTCCCCCATGACCACCACTCTCCGCTTCTTCTTCTCCCCCATGACCACCACTCTCCGCTTCTTCTTCTCCCCCATGACCACCACTCTCCGCTTCTTCTCCCCCATGACCACCACTCTCCGCTTCTTCTCCCCCGTGACCACCACTCTCCGCTGCTTCTTCTCCCCCGTGACCACCACTCTCCGCTTCTTCTCCCCCGTGACCACCACTCTCCGCTTCTTCTTCTCCCCCATGACCACCACTCTCCGCTTCTTCTTCTCCCCCATGACCACCACTCTCCGCTTCTTCTTCTCCCCCATGACCACCACTCTCCGCTGCTTCTTCTCCCCCATGACCACCACTCTCCGCTTCTTCTTCTCCCCCATGACCACCACTCTCCGCTTCTTCTTCTCCCCCATGACCACCACTCTCCGCTTCTTCTTCTCCCCCATGACCACCACTCTCCGCTTCTTCTCCCCCATGACCACCACTCTCCGCTTCTTCTCCCCCGTGACCACCACTCTCCGCTGCTTCTTCTCCCCCGTGACCACCACTCTCCGCTTCTTCTCCCCCGTGACCACCACTCTTCGCTTCTTCTCCCCCGTGACCACCACTCTCCGCTTCTTCTTCTCCCCCGTGACCACCACTCTCCGCTTCTTCTTCTCCCCCATGACCACCACTCTCCGCTTCTTCTTCTCCCCCATGACCACCACTCTCCGCTTCTTCTTCTCCCCCATGACCACCACTCTCCGCTTCTTCTTCTCCCCCATGACCACCACTCTCCGCTTCTTCTTCTCCCCCATGACCACCACTCTCCGCTTCTTCTTCTCCCCCATGACCACCACTCTCCGCTTCTTCTCCCCCATGACCACCACTCTCCGCTTCTTCTCCCCCGTGACCACCACTCTCCGCTGCTTCTTCTCCCCCGTGACCACCACTCTCCGCTGCTTCTTCTCCCCCGTGACCACCACTCTCCGCTTCTTCTCCCCCGTGACCACCACTCTCCGCTTCTTCTCCCCCGTGACCACCACTCTCCGCTTCTTCTTCTCCCCCGTGACCACCACTCTCCGCTTCTTCTTCTCCCCCGTGACCACCACTCTCCGCTTCTTCTTCTCCCCCATGACCACCACTCTCCGCTGCTTCTTCTCCCCCATGACCACCACTCTCCGCTTCTTCTTCTCCCCCATGACCACCACTCTCTGCTTCTTCTTCTCCCCCATGACCACCACTCTCCGCTTCTTCTTCTCCCCAATGACCACCACTCTCCGTTTCTTCTTCTCCCCCATGACCACCACTCTCCGCTTCTTCTTCTCCCCCATGACCACCACTCTCCGCTTCTTCTTCTCCCCCATGACCACCACTCTCCGCTTCTTCTTCTCCCCCATGACCACCACTCTCCGCTTCTTCTTCTCCCCCATGACCACCACTCTCCGCTTCTTCTTCTCCCCCATGACCACCACTCTCCGCTACTTCTTCTCCCCCATGACCACCACTCTCCGCTTCTTCTTCTCCCCCATGACCACCACTCTCCGCTTCTTCTTCTCCCCCATGACCACCACTCTCCGCTTCTTCTTCTCCCCCATGACCACCACTCTCCGCTTCTTCTTCTCCCCCATGACCACCACTCTCCGCTTCTTCTTCTCCCCCATGACCACCACTCTCCGCTTCTTCTTCTCCCCCATGACCACCACTCTCCGCTTCTTCTTCTCCCCCATGACCACCACTCTCCGCTTCTTCTTCTCCCCCATGACCACCACTCTCCGCTTCTTCTTCTCCTCCCCCATGACCACCACTCTCCGCTTCTTCTTCTCCCCCATGACCACCACTCTCCGCTTCTTCTTCTCCCCCATGACCACCACTCTCCGCTTCTTCTTCTCCCCCATGACCACCACCCTCTGCTTCTTCTTCTCCCCAGTGACCACCACTCTCTGCCTCTTCTTCTCCCCCGTGACCACCACTCTCCGCTTCTTCTTCTCCCCCGTGACCACCACTCTCCGCTTCTTCTTCTCCCCTGTGACCACCACCCTCTGCTTCTTCTCCCCCATGACCACCACTCTCCGCTTCTTCTCCCCTATGACCACCACTCTCTGCTTCTTCTTCTCTCCCATAACCACCACTCTCAGTTGTTTCATCCTCCATCCAGGAGGACTCTGAGGGCGTACAGGGTTGTTCTTTGTGGGTAAGGTTTTATCTTGATGCATTTTTTCATCATTCTCCTGCGTCAGAGCCTGGTACTGGTTCCTAAGCAGTATGGACGCTGACTGCATCCCGAACCTCCTGCTTCTCTGGGTCACAAGCTTCTATTCCTCTGTTTCTTCAGGTGAACTACAAATGTCTTCTCTTTCCGTATTCTGTAGAGATACTTCTGCTCTAAGAACTCCTCACCTTACGTATTAATTTTCAATGTCACTTTTCTCTCTTCTGGATTTTGCCCGTTTCCTCCAGTAGGGACACAAGCTGCATTTCTGGTGAAGTTTGACTTCACCAGAAGTCATGTTCATGTTTATATGACTTCAAAGCGATGAAGATCGTGACTATTCACGCGATTCCCTCTTCCCAGAATGCGCCAGAATATGCAGATTATCCCTGGAGCTTCAATTCCTGGTTATACTACAATTGTGGTCCCGCTATTCAGTCACGAGAGCGGGGCAGTAGCCTGGCAATTCTAGCGTCGTACCGGCTGTCATGGCCGCTGTCCTAGTGGCCCATCGCTGCACACCACTGTAAGCAGCGGTGCCATAGGGAACCTGCAGCTACGCACATGGCGCTGGGCCACTGTAAAATGGCGCCGGCGTCCCCCGCAGCCGTGAGCCGCATGTCCTGGATGTAAGTCCTCTTTGGTCGGGCGTCCGACCACGGTGTCCTATGTCCCAGAGGTGCCATATTTGCATCTGTTGAACTTGGACAATTGCACACCAGATGTAAAAATGTCCGCCCCGTGACTGAGAGAGCGGGAATAAAAATACATGGTCATCCAGTAAAATTTATATTGTTTAAAAATAAATGTTTGTTTCCTAAATAAAGATTGTGACCATCGCCCTAAAGGGCCACTGTAATGGAGGCGTCCGCAGGGGACGTCTGTGTAATGGAGGCGTCCGCAGGGGACGTCTGTGTAATGGAGGCGTCCGGAGGGGACGTCTGTGTAATGGAGGCGTCCGCAGGGGACGTCTGTGTAATGGAGGCGTCCGCAGGGGACGTCTGTGTAATGGAGGCGTCCGGAGGGGACGTCTGTGTAATGGAGGCGTCCGCAGGGGACGTCTGTGTAATGGAGGCGTCCGCAGGGGACGTCTGTGTAATGGAGGCGTCCGGAGGGGACGTCTGTGTAATGGAGGCGTCCGCAGGGGACGTCTGTGTAATGGAGGCGTCCGCAGGGGACGTCTGTGTAATGGAGGCGTCCGCAGGGGACGTCTGTGTAATGGAGGCGTCCGGAGGGGACGTCTGTGTAATGGAGGCGTCCGCAGGGGACTGCTGTGTAATGGAGGCGTCCGCAGGGGACGTCTGTGTAATGGAGGCGTCCGCAGGGGACGTCTGTGTAATGGAGGCGTCCGCAGGGGACGTCTGTGTAATGGAGGCGTCCGCAGGGGACGTCTGTGTAATGGAGGCGTCCGCAGGGGACGTCTGTGTAATGGAGGCGTCCGCAGGGGACGTCTGTGTAATGGAGGCGTCCGCAGGGGACGTCTGTGTAATGGAGGCGTCCGCAGGGGACGTCTGTGTAATGGAGGCGTCCGCAGGGGACTTCTGTGTAATGGAGGCGTCCGCAGGGGACGTCTGTGTAATGGAGGCGTCCGGAGGGGACTTCTGTGTAATGGAGGCGTCCGCAGGGGACGTCTGTGTAATGGAGGCGTCCGCAGGGGACGTCTGTATACTGGGGTCCTCCATGTGCCCCACAGCGTCAGTGCGGCTCATCAGTTATTGTTTCTCTTCCAGACAACAATCATTGTGAATTCAGTCTCCTCCAATCTGGACCTCATGTCTGGAGCCGTATCAGCCGCCATTTACCGAAAAGCCGGCTGGGAACTACAGCAAGAAATTTACAGGAAAAGTCAGAGCAACCACAAAGTGATCGCGACCGGCGGCGGCGGCGGCCTCTCCTGCAAGTATGTCTACCACGTCATACTACCGTCAGAGAAATGGGAGGCCGAGAAGGTGAGTGTAACGCCGGGGGGACTGCAAAGACCACCAGACACATCAATATGGAGAGTGCATATAAAAGTCTACACGCCCCTGATAAATCCCGGGTTTTTATCATGTAAGTGATCCACGAAGAGGAAACATTTCAGGATTCTTCCCCCCCCCCTTAATGTCGCCATGATCTGTAGAAATCCTGAGGGATACAGACAAATCCTTTCAGGTATAAAAACAATAATAAAACTAGAATACTGTGGTTGCATAAGTGTGCACACCCTCATTATCAGGGCTGTGGTTGTGCTTAGAATCAGTCGATAACCTCTCCCCCATGTTACATAGTAGTCAGTGCTCCTGATTAGCCTCAGAGAATGTGTTGCTGCTCTAGGAGGGTTCTCCTGACATTTTCTGGTCTGTAAACAGCTGACAACACAGCAAATCAGTAGCGCAGCTACTAGGGGGGCAGAGAGTGCGGCCACCCCTGGCCCCGCGCTCTCTAGGCCCACCTAGAGGTACGCTACTGTAGCTGTACTGGTGTGCGCAGCACGCTCATACGGTTACCCTCTGCGGCAGTGCAGGGAGTCGCGATCTCCCTGCACTGCCACCCAACCGCTGTGGGGACCGTGAGCGGTGGGAGGGGCCGGTGCCAGCATCGGGCCCTCACCCGTCATCACATCTTCAACTGTATTGGCTGGATGCTGATACAATTTAAAGCAATGATGAGAGAGGGAGCGTGACACTCATTCTCCCATCATTCCCTCTCTGCGTCTGATGTCACTGATGCAGAGACGTCACTACATGGAGCCCGATGTGCTGAGATGTGCGGGCGCTCGGAGCAGCGGGGAAGCAAGGAGGAGAGGTGAGTTTTTTTTTTTTTGTTTTTTTTTTTAATGGGGACAGCATTTTACTATATGGAGGCTTTTAGGGAGTACATTATACTGTATAGAGGCCTATGAGAAATGCATTATACTGTATAGAGGCCTATGGGGAGTGCAGTATACTATATACAGGCCTAAGGGGAGTACATTACGCTGTATGGAGGGCTATGGGGAGTGCATTACACTTTATAGAGGCCTATGGGGATTGCATTACACTATATACAGTGGGGCAAAAAAGTATTTAGTCAGTCGGTATAGGGGGGTGTACATATAACACCGGTATAGGGGGGTGTATTTATAACACCGGTATAGGGGGGTGTATTTATAACACCGGTATAGGGGGGTGTATATATAACACCGGTATAGGGGGGTGTATATATAACACCGGTACAGGGAGGTATATATACAGTGGGGCAAAAAAGTATTTAGTCAATCAGCAATAGTGCAAGTTCCACCACTTAAAAAGATGAGAGGCGTCTGTAATTTACATCATAGGTAGACCTCAACTATGGGAGACAAACTGAGAAAAAAAAAATCCAGAAAATCACATTGTCTGTTTTTTTTTCATTTTATTTGCATATTATGGTGGAAAATAAGTATTTGGTCAGAAACAAGCAATCAAGATTTCTGGCTCTCACAGACCTGTAACTTCTTCTTTAAGAGTCTCCTCTTTCCTCCACTCATTACCTGTAGTAATGGCACCTGTTTAAACGTGTTATCAGTATAAAAAGACACCTGTGCACACCCTCAAACAGTCTGACTCCAAACTCCACTATGGTGAAGACCAAAGAGCTGTCAAAGGACACCAGAAACAAAATTGTAGCCCTGCACCAGGCTGGGAAGACTGAATCTGCAATAGCCAACCAGCTTGGAGTGAAGAAATCAACTGTGGGAGCAATAATTAGAAAATGGAAGACATACAAGACCACTGATAATCTCCCTCGATCTGGTGCTCCACGCAAAATCCCACCCCGTGGGGTCAGAATGATCACAAGAACGGTGAGCAAAAATCCCAGAACCACGCGGGGGGACCTAGTGAATGAACTGCAGAGAGCTGGGACCAATGTAACAAGGCCTACCATAAGTAACACACTACGCCACCATGGACTCAGATCCTGCAGTGCCAGACGTGTCCCACTGCTTAAGCCTGTACATGTCCGGGCCCGTCTGTAGTTTGCTAGAGAGCATTTGGATGATCCAGAGGAGTTTTGGGAGAATGTCCTATGGTCTGATGAAACCAAACTGGAACTGTTTGGTAGAAACACAACTTGTCGTGTTTGGAGGAAAAAGAATACTGAGTTGCATCCATCAAACACCATACCTACTGTAAAGCATGGTGGTGGAAACATCATGCTTTGGGGCTGTTTCTCTGCAAAGGGGCCAGGACGACTGATCCGGGTACATGAAAGAATGAATGGGGCCATGTATCGTGAGATATTGAGTGCAAACCTCCTTCCATCAGCAAGGGCATTGAAGATGAAACGTGGCTGGGTCTTTCAACATGACAATGATCCAAAGCACACCGCCAGGGCAACGAAGGAGTGGCTTCGTAAGAAGCATTTCAAGGTCCTGGAGTGGCCTAGCCAGTCTCCAGATCTCAACCCTTTAGAAAACCTTTGGAGGGAGTTGAAAGTCCGTGTTGCCAAGCGAAAAGCCAAAAACATCACTGCTACAGAGGAGATCTGCATGGAGGAATGGGCCAACATACCAACAACAGTGTGTGGCAACCTTGTGAAGACTTACAGAAAACGTTTGACCTCTGTCATTGCCAACAAAGGATATATCACGAAGTATTGAGATGAAATTTTGTTTCTGACCAAATACTTATTTTCCACCATAATGTGCAAATAAAATGAAAAAAAAACCGACAATGTGATTTTCTGGATTTTTTTTTCTCAGTTTGTCTCCCATAGTTGAGGTCTACCTATGATGTAAATTACAGACGCCTCTCATCTTTTTAAGTGGTGGAACTTGCACTATTGCTGACTGACTAAATACTTTTTTGCCCCACTGTAGCTGCCTGTGGGGAGTGCATTAAACTGTATAGAAGCCTACAGGGAGTGCTTTGTACTACATAGAGGCCTGTGGGGAGTGCATTATACTATATAGAGACCTATGGGGAGTACATTACACTATATGGAAATCTCTAGTAAGTGCATTATATTGTATGGAGGCCTATAGGGAATGCAGTAACCAGTATTTAGGACAATTTGAGTGTATTATACTGGATGGGGGCCTATGGGGAGGGCATTATATGATATGGAGGCCTATGGGGAGAGCAATATACTACATAGAGGCCTATGGGGAATTCATTTTACTATATGGAGGTGTATGGGGAGTGCATTATACTATATGGAGGAGTATGGAGAGTGCATTAAACTTTATGGAGGCCTATGGGGAGTGCATTATAATGTATGTAGGACTATGGGGAGTGTATTATACTGGATATAAGGATTATGAGGAATGTATTATACTTTAGAGGCCTATGGTGAGTGCATTATACTGTATATAGAGACCACTTAAGGAGGGGATTATACTATATAGAGACCTATGGGGAGTGCATTGTACTATATGAAGACCTATGGGGAGTGCATAATACTATATGAAGGTCTATGGAGAGTGAAGTATACTATATGGAGGACTATGGGGCGTGCATTATACTATAAGGAGGCCTATGGACAGTGCTTTATACTAATACAAAAAGGGTTAACCAGCTCACTTGTCTTGGCTGGTGGTGCATAGGAAGCACGGACACCGTGTAGTCCCACGTGCAAACATAAAAGAAAAGGATTCCAGCTTCCATATAAAATACAAATTTATTCAAGCATAAAATTGAAGCTCCAGACAAAACGCATCAGTGCACAGTAAGAGGCAGAAGCAACGCTGCAGCTTGGAAAAAGAACAGCGGTCTGTTCGAAACGCGTTGCTTCTGCCTCTTACTCTACCCTGATGCGTTTTGTCTGGAGCTTCAATTTTATGCTTGAATAAATTTCTATTTTATATGGAAGCTGTGATCCTCTTTTTTTAGTGCTTTATACTATATGGAGGACTATGGGGAGGGCAGTATATTATGTGGAGGCCTAAGACGAGTGCATTATACTATATGGAGACCTATGGGGAGTGCATTATGTTGTAGAGGCGTGTGGTGAGTGCATAATACTATATGAAGGACCCATACGGCAGAGGCTCAGTATCGGGGTATCAGGTGCAGTAATAAGGACACATAAGGCAGAGGCTCAGTATCGGGGTATCGGGTGTAGTAATAAGGACACATACGGCAGCGGCTCAGTATTGGGGTATCGGGTGCAGTAATAAGGACACATACGGCAGCGGCTCAGTATTGGGGTATCGGGTGCAGTAATAAGGACACATACGGCAGAGGCTCAGTATCGGGGTATCGGGTGTAGTAATAAGGACACATACGGCAGCGGCTCAGTATTGGGGTATCGGGTGCAGTAATAAGGACACATATGGCAGAGGCTCAGTATCG
The DNA here is from genome assembly GCF_039654945.1 of Dendrobates tinctorius. Classification (NCBI taxonomy): domain Eukaryota; kingdom Metazoa; phylum Chordata; class Amphibia; order Anura; family Dendrobatidae; genus Dendrobates; species Dendrobates tinctorius. The sequence goes on along the minus strand of NW_027361849.1, from coordinate 1,938,834 downwards.
GGGTATCAGGTGCAGTAATAAGGACACATAAGGCAGAGGCTCAGTATCGAGGTATCGGGTGCAGTAATAAGGACACATACGGCAGCGGCTCAGTATCGAGGTATCGGGTGTAGTAATAAGGACACATACGGCAGAGGCTCAGTATCGGGGTATCGGGTGTAGTAATAAGGACACATACGGCAGAGGCTCAGTATCGGGGTATCGGGTGTAGTAATAAGGACACATACGGCAGAGGCTCAGTATCAGGGTATCGGGTGTAGTAATAAGGACACATACGGCAGAGGCTCAGTATCGGGGTATCGGGTGCAGTAATAGGGACACATACGGCAGAGGCTCAGTATCAGGGTATCGGGTGCAGTAATAAGGACACATACGGCAGAGGCTCAGTATCGGGGTATCGGGTGTAGTAATAAGGACACATACGGCAGCGGCTCAGTATCGAGGTATCGGGTGTAGTAATAAGGACACATACGGCAGAGGCTCAGTATTGGGGTATCGGGTGTAGTAATAAGGACACATACGGCAGAGGCTCAGTATTGGGGTATCGGGTGTAGTAATAAGGACACATACGGCAGAGGCTCAGTATCGGGGTATCGGGTGTAGTAATAAGGACACATACGGCAGCGGCTCAGTATTGGGGTATCGGGTGCAGTAATAAGGACACATACGGCAGCGGCTCAGTATCGAGGTATCGGGTGTAGTAATAAGGACACATACGGCAGAGGCTCAGTATCGGGGTATCGGGTGCAGTAATAGGGACACATACGGCAGAGGCTCAGTATCAGGGTATCGGGTGCAGTAATAAGGACACATACGGCAGAGGCTCAGTATCGGGGTATCGGGTGTAGTAATAAGGACACATACGGCAGCGGCTCAGTATCGGGGTATCGGGTGCAGTAATAAGGACACATACGGCAGCGGCTCAGTATCGAGGTATCGGGTGTAGTAATAAGGACACATACGGCAGAGGCTCAGTATCGGGGTATCGGGTGTAGTAATAAGGACACATACGGCAGAGGCTCAGTATCGAGGTATCGGGTGTAGTAATAAGGACACATACGGCAGAGGCTCAGTATCGGGGTATCGGGTGTAGTAATAAGGACACATACGGCAGAGGCTCAGTATCGAGGTATCGGGTGTAGTAATAAGGACACATACGGCAGAGGCTCAGTATCGGGGTATCGGGTGTAGTAATAAGGACACATACGGCAGAGGCTCAGTATCGGGGTATCGGGTGTAGTAATCATTACACATACGGCAGAGGCTCAGTATCGGAGTATCGGGTGCAGTAATAAGGACACATACGGTAGAGGCTCAGTATCGGGGTATCGGGTGTAGTAATAAGGACACATACGGCAGAGGCTCAGTATCGGGGTATCGGGTGTAGTAATAAGGACACATACGGCAGAGGCTCAGTATCTGGGTATCGGGTGCAGTAATAGGGACACATACGGCAGAGGCTCAGTATCGGGGTATCGGGTGCAGTAATAGGGACACATACGGCAGAGGCTCAGTATCGGGGTATCGGGTGCAGTAATAGGGACACATACGGCAGAGGCTCAGTATCGGGGTATCGGGTGCAGTAATAGGGACACATACGGCAGAGGCTCAGTATCGGGGTATCGGGTGCAGTAATAAGGACACATACGGCAGAGGCTCAGTATCGGGGTATGGGGTGTAGTAATAGGGACACATACGGCAGAGGCTCAGTATCGGGGTATCGGGTGTAGTAATAAGGACACATACGGCAGAGCCTCAGTATCGGGGTATCGGGTGTAGTAATAAGGACACATACGGCAGAGGCTCAGTATCAGGGTATCGGGTGTAGTAATCAGGACACATACGGCAGAGCCTCAGTATCGGGGTATCGGGTGCAGTAATAGGGACACATACGACAGAGGCTCAGTATTGGGGTATCGGGTGTAGTAAAAAGGACACATACGGCAGAGGCTCAGTATTGGGGTATCGGGTGTAGTAATCAGGACACATACGGCAGAGGCTCAGTATCGGGGTATCGGGTGTAATAATAAGGACACATACGGCAGAGGCTCAGTATCGGGGTATCGGGTGCAGTAATAAGGACACATACGGCAGAGGCTCAGTATTGGGGTATCGGGTGTAGTAATAAGGACACATACGGCAGAGGCTCAGTATCGGGGTATCGGGTGTAGTAATAAGGACACATACGGCAGAGGCTCAGTATCGGGGTATCGGGTGTGGTAATAGGGACACATACGGCAGAGGCTCAGTATTGGGGTATCGGGTGTAGTAATAAGGACACATACGGCAGAGGCTCAGTATCGGGGTATCGGGTGCAGTAATAGGGACACATACGGCAGAGGCTCAGTATTGGGGTATCGGGTGCAGTAATAGGGACACATACGGCAGAGGCTCAGTATTGGGGTATCGGGTGCAGTAATAAGGACACATATGGCAGAGACTCAGTATCGGGGTATCGGGTGTAGTAATAAGGACACATACGGCAGAGGCTCAGTATTGGGGTATCGGGTGTAGTAATAAGGACACATACGGCAGAGGCTCAGTATCGGGGTATCGGGTGTAGTAATAAGGACACATATGGCAGAGACTCAGTATCGGGGTATCGGGTGCAGTAATAAGGACACATACGGCAGAGGCTCAGTATTGGGGTATCGGGTGCAGTAATAGGGACACATACGGCAGAGGCTCAGTATTGGGGTATCGGGTGCAGTAATAGGGACACATACGGCAGAGGCTCAGTATTGGGGTATCGGGTGCAGTAATAAGGACACATATGGCAGAGACTCAGTATCGGGGTATCGGGTGTAGTAATAAGGACACATACGGCAGAGGCTCAGTATCGGGGTATCGGGTGTAGTAATAAGGACACATACGGCAGAGGCTCAGTTTAGGGGTGTCGGATGTAGTAATAGGGACACATACGGCAGAGGCTCAGTATTTGGATATCGGGTGTGGTACTAGGGACACATACGGCAGAGGCTCAGTATCGAGGTATCGGGTGTAGTAATAAGGACACATACGGCAGAGGCTCAGTATCGGGGTATCGGGTGTAGTAATAAGGGCACATACGGCAGAGGCTCAGTATAGGGGTATCGGGTGTAGTAATAAGGACACATACGGCAGAGACTCAGTATCGGGGTATTGGGTGCAGTAATAGGGACACATACGGCAGAGGCTCAGTATCGGGTGTAGTAATAAGGACACATACGGCAGAGGCTCAGTATCGGGGTATCGGGTGCAGTAATAAGGACACATACGGCAGAGCTCAGTATCGGGGTATCGGGTGTAGTAATAAGGACACATACGGCAGAGGCTCAGTATCGGGGTATCGGATGTAGTAATAAGGACACATACGGCAGAGGCTCAGTATCGGGATATCGGGTGTAGTAATAAGGACACATACGGCAGAGGCTCAGTATCGGGGTGTCGGGTGTAGTAATAAGGACACATGGCAGAGGCTGAGTATCGGGGTATCGGGTGTAGTAATAAGGACACATACGGCAGCGGCTCAGTATCGAGGTATCGGGTGTAGTAAAAAGGACACATCTGGCAGAGGCTCAGTATCGGGGTATCGGGTGCAGTAATAAGGACACATACGGCAGTGGCTCAGTATTGGGGTATCTGGTGCAGTAATAAGGACACATACGGCAGAGGCTCAGTATCGGGGTATCGGGTGTAGTAAAAAGGACACATGGCAGAGGCTCAGTATCGGGTTATCGGGTGTAGTAATAAGGACACATACGGCCGAGGCTCCGTATCGGGGTGTCGGGTGTAGTAATAAGGACACATGGCAGAGGCTCAGTATCGGGGTATCGGGTGTAGTAATAAGGACACATACGGCAGCGGCTCAGTATCGAGGTATCGGGTGTAGTAAAAAGGACACATCTGGCAGAGGCTCAGTATCGGGGTATCGGGTGCAGTAATAAGGACACATGGCAGAGGCTCAGTATCGGGTTATCGGGTGTAGTAATAAGGACACATACGGCCGAGGCTCCGTATCGGGGTGTCGGGTGTAGTAATAAGGACACATACGGCAGAGGCTCAGTATTGGGGTATCGGGTGTAGTAATAAGGACACATACGGCAGCGGCTCAGTATCGAGGTATCGGATGTAGTAAAAAGGACACATCTGGCAGAGGCTCAGTATCTGGGTATCGGGTGCAGTAATAAGGACACATACGGCAGAGGCTCAGTATCGGGGTATCGGGTGTAGTAATAAGGACACATACGGCAGAGGCTCAGTATCGGGGTATCGGGTGTAGTAATAAGGACACATACGGCAGAGGCTCAGTATCGGGGTATCGGGTGTAGTAATAAGGACACATACGGCAGAGACTCAGTATCGGGGTATCAGGTGTAGTAATAAGGACACATACGGCAGAGGCTCAGTATCGGGGTATCGGGTGTGGTAATAGGGACACATACGGCAGAGGCTCAGTATCGGGGTGTCGGATGTAGTAATAGGGACACATACGGCAGAGGCTCAGTATTTGGGTATCGGGTGTGGTACTAGGGACACATACGGCAGAGGCTCAGTATCGGGGTATCGGGTGTAGTAATAAGGACACATACGGCAGAGGCTCAGTATCGGGGTATCGGGTGTAGTAATAAGGGCACATGGCAGAGGCTCAGTATCGGGGTATCGGGTGTGGTAATAGGGACACATACGGCAGAGGCTCAGTATCGGGTGTAGTAATAAGGACACATACGGCAGAGGCTTAGTATCGGGGTATCGGGTGCAGTAATAAGGACACATATGGCAGAGGCTCAGTATCGGGGTATTGGGTGCAGTAATAGGGACACATCTGGCAGAGGCTCAGTATTGGGGTATCGGGTGTAGTAAAAAGGACACATCTGGCAGAGGCTCAGAATCGGGGTATCGGGTGTAGTAATAAGGACACTTACGGCAGAGGCTCAGTATCGGGGTATCGGATGTAGTAATAAGGACACATACGGCAGAGGCTCAGTATTGGGATATCGGGTGTAGTAATAAGGACACATACGGCAGAGGCTCAGTATCGGGGTATCGGATGTAGTAATAAGGACACATGCGGCAGAGGCTCAGTATTGGGGTATCGGGTGTAGTAATAAGGACACATACGGCAGAGGCTCAGTATCGGGGTATCGGGTGTAGTAATAAGGACACATCTGGCAGAGGCTCAGTATCGGGGTATCGGGTGTAGTAATAAGGACACATACAGCAGAGGCTCAGTATCGGGGTATCGGGTGTAGTAATAAGGACACATACGGCAGAGGCTCAGTATCGGGGTATCGTGTGTAGTAATAAGGACACATACGGCAGTTGCTCAGTATCGGGGTATCGGGTGCAGTAATAAGGACACATACGGCAGAGGCTCAGTATCGGGGTATCGTGTGTAGTAATAAGGACACATACGGCAGTTGCTCAGTATCGGGGTATCGGGTGTAGTAAAAAGGACACATCTGGCAGAGGCTCAGTATCGGGGTATCGGGTGCAGTAATAAGGACACATGGCAGAGGCTCAGTATCGGGGTATCGGGTGTAGTAATAAGGACACATACGGCAGAGGCTCAGTATCGGGGTATCGGGTGTAGTAAAAAGGACACATACGGCAGAGGCTCCGTATCGGGGTGTCGGGTGTAGTAATAAGGACACATGGCAGAGGCTCAGTATCGGGGTATCGGGTGTAGTAATAAGGACAAATACGGCAGTTGCTCAGTATCGGGGTATCGGGTGCAGTAATAAGGACACATACGGCAGAGGCTCAGTATCGGGGTATCGGGTGTAGTAAAAAGGACACATCTGGCAGAGGCTCAGTATCGGGGTATCGGGTGCAGTAATAAGGACACATACGGCAGTGGCTCAGTATTGGGGTATCTGGTGCAGTAATAAGGACACATACGGCAGAGGCTCAGTATCGGGGTATCGGGTGTAGTAAAAAGGACACATGGCAGAGGCTCAGTATCGGGTTATCGGGTGTAGTAATAAGGACACATACGGCCGAGGCTCCGTATCGGGGTGTCGGGTGTAGTAATAAGGACACATGGCAGAGGCTCAGTATCGGGGTATCGGGTGTAGTAATAAGGACACATACGGCAGCGGCTCAGTATCGAGGTATCGGGTGTAGTAAAAAGGACACATCTGGCAGAGGCTCAGTATCGGGGTATCGGGTGCAGTAATAAGGACACATGGCAGAGGCTCAGTATCGGGTTATCGGGTGTAGTAATAAGGACACATACGGCCGAGGCTCCGTATCGGGGTGTCGGGTGTAGTAATAAGGACACATGGCAGAGGCTCAGTATCGGGGTATCGGGTGTAGTAATAAGGACACATACGGCAGCGGCTCAGTATCGAGGTATCGGGTGTAGTAAAAAGGACACATCTGGCAGAGGCTCAGTATCGGGGTATCGGGTGCAGTAATAAGGACACATACGGCAGAGGCTCAGTATCGGGGTATCGGGTGTAGTAATAAGGACACATACGGCAGAGGCTCAGTATCGGGGTATCGGGTGTAGTAATAAGGACACATACGGCAGAGGCTCAGTATCGGGGTATCGGGTGTAGTAATAAGGACACATACGGCAGAGACTCAGTATCGGGGTATCAGGTGTAGTAATAAGGACACATACGGCAGAGGCTCAGTATCGGGGTATCGGGTGTGGTAATAGGGACACATACGGCAGAGGCTCAGTATCGGGGTGTCGGATGTAGTAATAGGGACACATACGGCAGAGGCTCAGTATTTGGGTATCGGGTGTGGTACTAGGGACACATACGGCAGAGGCTCAGTATCGGGGTATCGGGTGTAGTAATAAGGACACATACGGCAGAGGCTCAGTATCGGGGTATCGGGTGTAGTAATAAGGGCACATGGCAGAGGCTCAGTATCGGGGTATCGGGTGTGGTAATAGGGACACATACGGCAGAGGCTCAGTATCGGGTGTAGTAATAAGGACACATACGGCAGAGGCTTAGTATCGGGGTATCGGGTGCAGTAATAAGGACACATACGGCAGAGGCTCAGTATCGGGGTATTGGGTGCAGTAATAGGGACACATACTGCAGAGGCTCAGTATTGGGGTATCGGGTGTAGTAAAAAGGACACATCTGGCAGAGGCTCAGAATCGGGGTATCGGGTGTAGTAATAAGGACACTTACGGCAGAGGCTCAGTATCGGGGTATCGGATGTAGTAATAAGGACACATACGGCAGAGGCTCAGTATTGGGATATCGGGTGTAGTAATAAGGACACATACGGCAGAGGCTCAGTATCGGGGTATCGGATGTAGTAATAAGGACACATGCGGCAGAGGCTCAGTATTGGGGTATCGGGTGTAGTAATAAGGACACATACGGCAGAGGCTCAGTATCGGGGTATCGGGTGTAGTAATAAGGACACATACGGCAGAGGCTCAGTATCGGGGTATCGGGTGCAGTAATAAGGACACATGCGGCAGAGGCTCAGTATCGGGGTATCGGGTGTAGTAATAAGGACACATACGGCAGAGGCTCAGTATCGGGGTATCGAGTGTAGTAATAAGGACACATACGGCAGTGGCTCAGTATTGGGGTATCTTGTGCAGTAATAAGGACACATACGGCAGAGGCTCAGTATCGGGGTATCGGGTGTAGTAATAAGGACACATACGGCAGAGGCTCAGTATCGGGGTATCGGGTGTAGTAATAAGGACACATACGGCAGAGGCTCAGTATCGGGGTATCGGGTGTAGTAATAAGGACACATACGGCAGTGGCTCAGTATTGGGGTATCTTGTGCAGTAATAAGGACACATACGGCAGAGGCTCAGTATCGGGGTATCGGGTGTAGTAATAAGGACACATACGGCAGAGGCTCAGTATAGGGGTGTCGGATGTAGTAATAGGGACACATACGGCAGAGGCTCAGTATAGGGGTATCGGGTGTAGTAATAAGGACACATACGGCAGTGGCTCAGTATTGGGGTATCTTGTGCAGTAATAGGGACACATACGGCAGAGGCTCAGTATCGGGGTATCGGGTGTAGTAATAAGGACACATACGGCAGAGGCTCAGTATAGGGGTGTCGGATGTAGTAATAGGGACACATACGGCAGAGGCTCAGTATTTGGGTATCGGGTGTGGTACTAGGGACACATACGGCAGAGGCTCAGTATCGGGTGTAGTAATAAGGACACATACGGCAGAGGCTCAGTATCGGGGTATCGCGTGTAGTAATAAGGGCACATGGCAGAGGCTCAGTATCGGGTGTAGTAATAAGGACACATACGGCAGAGGCTTAGTATCGGGGTATCGGGTGCAGTAATAAGGACACATACGGCAGAGGCTCAGTATCGGGGTATCGGGTGTAGTAATATGGACACATACGGCAGTGGCTCAGTATTGGGGTATCTGGTGTAGTAATATGGACACATACAGCAGAGGCTCAGTATTGGGGTATCTGGTGCAGTAATTAGGACACATACGGCAGAGGCTCAGTATCGGGGTATCGGGTGTAGTAAAAAGGACACATCTGGCAGAGGCTCAGTATCGGGGTATCGGGTGCAGTAATAAGGACACATGGCAGAGGCTCAGTATCTGGGTATTGGGTGTGGTAATAGGGACACATACGGCAGAGGCTCAGTATCGGGGTATCGGGTGTAGTAATAAGGACAAGTGGCTGAGGCTCAGTGTCGGGGTATCGGGTGTAGTAATAAGGACACATGCGGCAGTGGCTCAGTATCGGGGTTTCGGGTGTAGTAATATGGACACATACGGCAGTGGCTCAGTATTGGGGTATCTGGTGTAGTAATATGGACACATACAGCAGAGGCTCAGTATTGGGGTATCTGGTGCAGTAATTAGGACACATACGGCAGAGGCTCAGTATCGGGGTATCGGGTGTAGTAAAAAGGACACATCTGGCAGAGGCTCAGTATCGGGGTATCGGGTGCAGTAATAAGGACACATGGCAGAGGCTCAGTATCTGGGTATTGGGTGTGGTAATAGGGACACATACGGCAGAGGCTCAGTATCGGGGTATCGGGTGTAGTAATAAGGACACATACGGCAGAGGCTCAGTATTGGGGTATCGAATGTAGTAATAAGGACACATACGGCAGACGCTCAGTATCGGGGTATAGGGTGTAGTAATAAGGACACATACGGCAGAGGCTCAGTATTTGGGTATCGGGTGTAGTAATAAGGACACATGGCAGAGGCTCAGTATTGGGGTATCGGGTGTAGTAATAAGGACACATACGGCAGAGGCTCAGTATTGGGGTATAGGGTGTAGTAATAAGGACACATACGGCAGAGGCTCAGTATTGGGGTATCGGGTGTAGTAATAAGGACACATACAGCAGAGGCTCAGTATCGGGGTATCGGGTGTAGTAATAAGGACACATACGGCAGAGGCTCAGTATTGGGGTATAGGGTGTAGTAATAAGGACACATACGGCAGAGGCTCAGTATCGGGGTATCGGGTGTAGTAATAAGGACACATACGGGAGAGGCGGGGTATCGGGTGTAGTAATAAGGACACATACGGGAGAGGCTCAGTATCGGGTGTAGTAATAAGGACACATACGGCAGAGGCTCAGTATCGGGGTATCGGGTGTAGTAATAAGGACACATACGGCAGAGGCTCAGTATCGGGGTATCGGGTGTAGTAATAAGGACACATACGGCAGAGGCTCAGTATCGGGGTATCGGGTGTAGTAATAAGGACACATACGGCAGAGGCTCAGTATTGGGGTATAGGGTGTAGTAATAGGGACACATACGGCAGAGGTTCAGTATTGGGGTATCGGGTGTAGTAATAAGGACACATACAGCAGAGGCTCAGTATCAGGGTATCGGGTGTAGTAATAAGGACACATACGGCAGAGGCTCAGTGTCGGGGTATCGGGTGTAGTAATAAGGACACATACAGCAGAGGCTCAGTATCAGGGTATCGGGTGTAGTAATAAGGACACATACGGCAGAGGCTCAGTGTCGGGGTATCGGGTGTGGTAATATGGACCCATACAGCAGAGGCTCAGTATTGGGGTATCTGGTGCAGTAATAAGGACACATACGGCAGTGGCTCGGTATCGGGTGTAGTAATAAGGACACATACGGCAGAGGCTCAGTATCGGGGTATCGGGTGTAGTAATAAGGACACAAATGGCAGAGGCTCAGTATCGGGGTATCGGGTGTAGTAATAAGGACACATATGGCAGAGGCTCAGTATAGGGGTATCGGGTGCAGTAATAGGGACACTTACGGCAGAGGCTCAGTATCGGGGTATCGGGTGCAGTAATAGGGACACATACGGCAGAGGCTCAGTATCGGGTGTAGTAATAAGGACACATACAGCAGAGGCTCAGTATCGGGGTATCGGGTGCAGTAATAGGGACACATACGGCAGAGGCTCAGTATCGGGGTATCCGGTGCAGTAATAGGGACACATACGGCAGAGGCTCAGTATCAGGGTATCGGGTGTAGTAATAAGGACACATACGGCAGAGGCTCTGTATCGGGGTATCGGGTGTAGTAATAATGACACATACAGCAGAGGCTCAGTATCAGGGTATCGGGTGTAGTAATAAGGACACATACGGCATAGGCTCAGTATTTGGGTATCGGGTGTAGTAATAAGGACACATACGGCAGAGGCTCAGTATTGGGGTATCAGGTGTAGTAATAAGGACACATACGGCATAGGCTCAGTATTTGGGTATCGGGTGTAGTAATAAGGACACATACGGCATAGGCTCAGTATTTGGGTATCGGGTGTAGTAATAAGGACACATACGGCATAGGCTCAGTATTTGGGTATCGGGTGTAGTAATAAGGACACATACGGCATAGGCTCAGTATTTGGGTATCGGGTGTAGTAATAAGGACACATACAGCAGAGGCTCAGTATCGGGGTATCGGGTGTAGTAATAAGGACACATACAGCAGAGGCTCAGTATCAGGGTATCGGGTGTAGTGATAAGGACACATACGGCATAGGCTCAGTATTTGGGTATCGGGTGTAGTAATAAGGACACATACGGCATAGGCTCAGTATTTGGGTATCGGGTGCAGTAATAGGGACACATACGGCAGAGGCTCAGTATCGGGGTAACCGGTGCAGTAATAGGGACACATACGGCAGAGGCTCAGTATCAGGGTATCGGGTGTAGTAATAAGGACACATACGGCATAGGCTCAGTATTGGGGTATCAGGTGTAGTAATAAGGACACATACGGCATAGGCTCAGTATTTGGGTATCGGGTGTAGTAATAAGGACACATACGGCATAGGCTCAGTATTTGGGTATCGGGTGTAGTAATAAGGACACATACAGCAGAGGCTCAGTATCGGGGTATCGGGTGTAGTAATAAGGACACATACAGCAGAGGCTCAGTATCAGGGTATCGGGTGTAGTAATAAGGACACATACGGCATAGGCTCAGTATTTGGGTATCGGGTGTAGTAATAAGGACACATACGGCATAGGCTCAGTATTTGGGTATCGGGTGTAGTAATAAGGACACATACGGCATAGGCTCAGTATTTGGGTATCGGGTGTAGTAATAAGGACACATACGGCATAGGCTCAGTATTGGGGTATCAGGTGTAGTAATAAGGACACATACGGCATAGGCTCAGTATTTGGGTATCGGGTGTAGTAATAAGGACACATACGGCATAGGCTCAGTATTTGGGTATCGGGTGTAGTAATAAGGACACATACAGCAGAGGCTCAGTATCGGGGTATCGGGTGTAGTAATAAGGACACATACAGCAGAGGCTCAGTATTTGGGTATCGGGTGTAGTAATAAGGACACATACGGCATAGGCTCAGTATCGGGGTATCTGGTGCAGTAATAAGGACACATACGGCAGAGGCTCAGTATTGGGGTATCGGGTGTAGTAATAAGGACACATACGGCAGAGGCTCAGTATCGGGGTATCAGGTGCAGTAATAAGGACACATACGGCAGAGGCTCAGTATTGGGGTATCAGGTGCAGTAATAAGGACACATACGGCAGAGGCTCAGTATTGGGGTATCAGGTGCAGTAATAAGGACACATACAGCAGAGGCTCAGTATCGGGGTATCTGGTGTAGTAATAAGGACACATACGGCAGAGGCTCAGTATCGGGGTATTTGGTGTAGTAATAAGGACACATATGGCAGAGGCTCAGTATCGGGATATCGGGTGTAGTAATAAGGACACATACGGCAGAGGCTCAGTATCGGGGTATTTGGTGTAGTAATAAGGACACATATGGCAGAGGCTCAGTATCGGGCTTTTGGGTGTAGTAATAAGGACACATACGGCAGAGGCTCAGTATCGGGGTATCGGGTGTAGTAATAAGGACACATACGGACCAATACTGAGCATCTGCCGTATGTGTCCTTATTCCTATGATAAGATCCTGTCTGCAGCTACCACTAGGGGGAGCTCCCTGTATACATAGATACATGATAAGATCCTGCTTGCAGCCACCACTATGGGGAGCTCCCTGTATACAGAGATACATGATAAGATCCTGTCTGCAGCCACCACTAGGGGGAGCTCCCTGTATACAGAGATACGTGATAAGGTCCTGTCTGCAGCCACCACTAGGGGGAGCTCCCTGTATACAGAGATACATGATAAGATTCTGTCTGCAGCCACCACTAGGGGGAGCTCCCTGTATACAGAGATACATGATAAGATCCTGCCTGCAGCCACCACTAGGGGTAGCTCCCTGTATACAGAGATACATGATAAGATGCTGTCTGCAGCCACCACTAGGGGGCGCTCCCTGTATACAGAGATACGTGATAAGATCCTATCTGCAGCCACCACTAAGGGGAGCTCCCTTTATACAGAGATACATAAGATCCTGTCTGCAGCCACCACTAGGGGGAGCTCCCTGTATACAGAGATACATGATAAGATCCTGTCTGCAAGGACCACTAGGGGGAGCTCCCTGTATACAGAGATACATGATAACATCCTGTCTGCAGCCACCAGTAGGTGGAGCTCCCTGTATACAGAGATACATGATAAGATCCTGTCTGCAGTCATCACTAGGGGGAGCTCCCTGTATACAGAGATACATAAGATCCTATCTGCAGCCACCACTTGGGGGAGCTCCCTGTATACAGAGATACATGATAAGATCCTGTCTGCAGCCACCACTAGGGGGCGCTCCCTGTATACAAAGATATATGATAAGATCCTGTCTGCAGCCACCACTAGAGGGAGCTCCCTGTATACAGAGATAGGGAGAGCTCCCTGTATACAGAGATACATGATAAGATCTTGTCTGCAGTCACCATTAGGGGGAGCTCCCTGTATACAGAGATACATGATAAGATCCTGTCTGCAGCCACCACTAGGGGGAGCTCCCTGTATGCAGAGATAGGGGGAGCTCCCTGCTGTATACAGAGATACATGATAAGATCTTGTCTGCAGTCACCACTAGGGGGAGCTCCCTGTACACAGAGATACATGATAAGATCCTGTCTGCGGCCACCACTAGGGGGAGCTCCCTGTATACAGAGATACATGATAAGATCCTGTCTGCAGCCACCACTAGGGGGAGCTCCCTGTATACAGAGATACATGATAAGATCCTGTCTGCAGCCACCACTAAGGGGAGCTCCCTGCATACAGAGATACATGATAAGATCCTGTCTGCAGCCACCACTAGGGGGAGCTCCCTGTATACAGAGATACATGATAAGATGCTGTCTGCAGCCACCACTAGGGGGCGCTCCCTGTATACAGAGATAGGGAGAGCTCCCTGTATACAGAGATACATGATAAGATCTTGTCTGCAGTCACCACTAGGGGGAGCTCCCTGTATACAGAGATACATGATAAGATCCTGTCTGCAGCCACCACTAGGGGGAGCTCTCTGTATGCAGAGATAGGGGAACTCCCTGCTGTATACAGAGATACATGATAAGATCTTGTCTGCAGCCACCACTAGAGGGAGCTCCCTGTATACAGAGATAGGGAGAGCTCACTGTATACAGAGATACATGATAAGATCTTGTCTGCAGTCACCACTAGGTGGAGCTCCCTGTATACAGAGATACATGATAAGATCCTGTCTGCAGCCACCACTATGGGGAGCTCCCTGTATGCAGAGATAGGGGGAGCTCCCTGCTGTATACAGAGATACATGTTAAGATCTTGTCTGCAGTCACCACTAGGGGGAGCTCCCTGTACACAGAGATACATGATAAGCTCCTGTCAGCAGCCACCACTAGGGGGAGCTCCCTGTATACAGAGATACATGATAAGATCCTGTCTGCAGCCACCACTAGGGGGAGTTCCCTGTTTACAGAGATACATGATAACATCCTGTCTGCAGCCACCACTAGGGGGCGCTCTGTTGTGAGTTCATTTTCCCCTTCACCATTGAGGTCTGATGAACTCCCTCTTCTGGTGAAGGAAGGTAGTGAGGCTGATTACCAAGCACCTGGGTATGATGATGATGACTGGGTGACGGGAATTGCTGAATGGATATAAGGCAGCTGACGCCCTTCTGCCTGGCTGGTGATCTCTCTGAGGGATTTTAGGAGACCAGTCTGATTCCTGCTCCTCAAAAGCTAAGTTTTCTGCACTGCTTTTTGCATTTGTGTTTTGTTTTGTTTTGCCTTGTTTTTCTGAATTTCTGCCATTCCCTGCTGGGGTGAGTTGAATTCCTTTTTGCTCTGTCTTCAGAAAATACTTGAGTGCTGATATAGTCTTTTTGAAGCCTAGCGTCTTCAGGGCCTTTTTCCCTATCAGCCTGTTGGCCCTTGTTTTGATAGGGTTTTTAGCGGATTGCAGACAGTAGCTTTCCTATCCTGTCCTATTTAGTTAGCTTGGGCCCCATCATTTGCTCAGCCTATCTTTCTATCTGTGTGAGTGTTTTTTTCATCTTGCTACACCGTCATTATATGTTGGGGGCTGCCTATTGCTTTGGGGTCTGCTCTGGGGCAGTTTAGATTTCCCTTTCTGTCTTTAGGCTATGTAGTTCTCCGGCTGTGATCGAGGGGTCTAGGGCACCGTAGGAACCCCCCACGGCTACTGCTAGTTGTTGTTGATAGGTTCAGGGGTCTGCAATCCGATAGCTGCCAACTTCTCTGGTTTTCTGGACTTAGCTAGTATTTCTGTTTTTGCCTCCTACGGTGACTCATTCATAACAGCGCTCCCTGTATACAGAGATACATGATAAGATCCTGTCTGCAGCCACCACTAGGGGGAGCTCTCTGTATACAGAGATACATGATAAGATCTTGTCTGCAGTCACCACTAGGGGGAGCTCCCTGTATATATAGATACATGATAAGATCCTGTCTGCAGCCACCACTAGGGGGAGCTCCCTGTATACAGAGATACATTATAAGATCCTGTCTGTAGCCACCACTAGAGGGAGCTCC
This sequence comes from Dendrobates tinctorius, assembly GCF_039654945.1. Classification (NCBI taxonomy): domain Eukaryota; kingdom Metazoa; phylum Chordata; class Amphibia; order Anura; family Dendrobatidae; genus Dendrobates; species Dendrobates tinctorius. The sequence continues at coordinate 1,923,473 of NW_027361849.1, read as the reverse complement.
CTGAATACAGAGATACATGATAAGATCCTGTCTGCAGCCACCACTAGGGGGAGCTCCCTGTATACAGAGATACATGATAAGATCCTGTCCGCAGCCACCACTAGAGGGCGCTCCCTGTATACAGAGATACATGATAAGATCCTGTCTGCAGTCACCACTAGGAGGAGCTCCCTGTATACAGAGATACATGATAAGATCCTGTCTGCAGTCACCACTAGGGGGGAGCTCCCTGTATACAGAGATACATGAAAAGATCCTGTCTGAAGCCACCACTAGGGGGAGCTCCCTGTATACAGAGATACATGATAAGATCCTGTCTGCAGCCACCACTAGTGGGAGCTCCCTGTATACATAGACACATAATATCCTGTCTGCAGCCACCACTAGGGGGAGCTCCCTGTATACATAGACACATAATATCCTGTCTGCAGTCACCACTAGGGGGAGTTCCCTGTATACAGAGATACATAATAAGATCCTGTCTGCAGCCACCAGTAGGGGCCGCTCCCTGTATACAGACATATATTGTCCTCCACGCTTATCATGTTCTGCTCGGTGATTGATTATAGATTGGGGTACCTGGATTTCCCTTGTTTCTGAGTGGTCCGTTGCTGGAGCTGCTCCTTTCTCTCGGGTTAATATTGGGGGCTGCGTGTCTCTCCTCTGTGGCGTTGGTGTCTACTATCGTAACGTTCATGTGTTGCAGAGTCTACGAGAAGTCACCCGGGAGTGTCTGCATCTTGCACACAGTAACGCGGCTCCGTCCATCTCATTCCCGGCTTTGGGCTCTGGAAATATTGGTTTGCAGAAGCAGAAGGTGGCAGACATCATGACGCAGACGGTTCTCGACTTCGCCAGAGCGAACCAGAGCCGGATGGACGTGACCTTCATCATCCACCCCAACGACCGGGACACGTTGCAGGTTTATATCGGGGCTGTGGCAGGATTCGGGATGATGTGTGTGATGACGTGCGGAGGGATACATGGGGTTAACACATGTATAGGGGCGTTGTAGGGTCAGTGTCTTTAATAGGTTAATCCGGGAGCAGACGTTTTGAGTCGTGCACATTCATCAGCCCACGATGGCGGACATCATGGATATCTAATCGATCAGTGCGACCCCCAAACCTTTTCCTCTTACATCGGCCCCTGAGAACCAGAATATAGGAGACTCCCTGACGATAGGACTGCAGCCGCATGGAGATGACAGGATGGCATATGCCACGGAGCTCCCACCATGATATACCATGTACATATGCCACGGAGCTCCCACCATGATATACCATGTACATATGCCACGGAGCTCCCACCATGATATACCATGTACATATGCCACGGAGCTCCCACCATGATATACCATGTACATATGCCACGGAGCTCCCACCATGATATACCATGTACATATGCCACGGAGCTCCCACCATGATATACCATGTACATATGCCACGGAGCTCCCACCATGATATACCATGTACATATGCCACGGAGCTCCCACCATGATATATCATGTACATATGCCACGGAGCTCCCCCCCATGAAATACCATGTACATATGCCACGGAGCTCCCACCATGATATACCATGTACATATGCCACAGAGCTCCCACCATGATATACCATGTACATATGCCACGGAGCTCCCACCATGATATACCATGTACATATGCCACGGAGCTACCACCATGATATACCATGTACATATGCCACGGAGCTCCCCCCTATGATATACCATGTACATATGCCACGGAGCTCCCCCCATGATATACCATGTACATATGCCACGGAGCTCCCCCCTATGATATACCATTACATATGCCACGGAGCTCCTCCCATGATATACCATGTACATATGCCACGGAGCTCCCCCCTATGATATACCATTACATATGCCACGGAGCTCCTCCCATGATATACCATGTACATATGCCACGGAGCTCCCCCCTATGATATACCATGTACATATGCCACGGAGCTCCCCCCATGATATACCATGTACATATGCCACGGAGCTCCCCCCATGATATACCATGTACATATGCCACGGAGCTCCTCCCATGATATACCATGTACATATGCCACGGAGCTCCCCCCTATGATATACCATGTACATATGCCACGGAGCTCCTCCCATGATATACCATGTACATATGCCACGGAGCTCCTCCCATGATATACCATGTACATATGCCACGGAGCTCCCCCTATGATATACCATGTATATATGCCACGGAGCTCCTCCCATGATATACCATGTACATATGCCACGGAGCTCCCCCCTATGATATACCATGTACATATGCCACGGAGCTCCCACCCATGATATACCATGTACATATGCCACGGAGCTCCCCCCCATGATATACCATGTACATATGCCACGGAGCTCCCCCCTATGATATACCATGTACATATGCCACGGAGCTCCCACCATGATATACCATGTACATATGCTACGGAGCTCCCCCCTATGATATACCATGTACATATGCCACGGAGCTCCCACCATGATATACCATGTACATATGCCACGGAGCTCCCCCCTATGATATACCATGTACATATGCCACGGAGCTCCCACCATGATATACCATGTACATATGCCACGGAGCTCCCCCCATGATATACCATGTACATATGCCACGGAGCTCCCCCCTATGATATACCATGTACATATGCCACGGAGCTCCCCCCTATGATATACCATGTACATATGCCACGGAGCTCCCACCATGATATACCATGTACATATGCCACGGAGCTCCCCCCTATGATATACCATGTACATATGCCACGGAGCTCCCCCCTATGATATACCATGTACATATGCCACGGAGCTCCCCCCATGATATACCATGTACATATGCCACGGAGCTCCCCCCTATGATATACCATGTACATATGCCACGGAGCTCCCCCCTATGATATACCATGTACATATGCCACGGAGCTCCCACCATGATATACCATGAACATATGCCACGGAGCTCCCCCCTATGATATACCATGTACATATGCCACGGAGCTCCCACCATGATATACCATGTACATATGCCACGGAGCTCCCACCATGATATACCATGTACATATGCCACGGAGCTCCCACCATGATATACCATGTACATATGCCACGGAGCTCCCCCCTATGATATACCATGTACATATGCCACGGAGCTCCCCCCATGATATACCATGTACATATGCCACGGAGCTCCCCCCATGATATACCATGTACATATGCCACGGAGCTCCCACCATGATATACCATGTACATATGCCACAGAGCTATATAAGAGACATCGTATATATGTGTATATGACACCGGCACAAGACACTGCAGTAGCCGCACCACACGCGCTCACTGGTAAAAATGAAGATCTCCCGATATCGGTGCCGGTGGCTTCATCCTTATACTGAAAGCTCCCGGCTCACAGTACAACATCCGATCTTGTAGGAAACAAATCTGGATTAGAAGTAGAGACCGAACCTGCATGCGGAGGTCGTCCGAGCTGCTCTATGTATGGGAGAGTGTAGTGAGCGTGCTCTGGGTATAGGAGAGTGTAGTGAGCGTGCTCTGGGTATAGGAGAGTGTAGTGAGCGTGCTCTGGGTATAGGAGAGTGTAGTGAGCGTGCTCTATATAGGAGAGTAGTGAGCGTGCTCTGTATATAGGAGAGTGTAGTGAGCGTGCTCTATATAGGAGAGTAGTGAGCGTGCTCTGTGTATAGGAGAGTGTAGTGAGCGTGCTCTGTATATAGGAGAGTGTAGTGAGAGTGCTCTGTGTATAGGAGAGTGTAGTGAGCGTGCTCTGTGTATAGGAGAGTGTAATGAGCGTCCTCTGTGTATAGGAGTGTAGTGAGCGTGCTCTATATAGGAGAGTAGTGAGCGTGCTCTGTATATAGGAGAGTGTAGTGAGCGTGCTCTGTATATAGGAGAGTGTAGTGAGCGTGCTCTGGGTATAGGAGAGTGTAGTGAGCGTGCTCTGGGTATAGGAGAGTGTAGTGAGCGTGCTCTGGGTATAGGAGAGTGTAGTGAGCGTGCTCTATATAGGAGAGTAGTGAGCGTGCTCTGTATATAGGAGAGTGTAGTGAGCGTGCTCTATATAGGAGAGTAGTGAGCGTGCTCTGTGTATAGGAGAGTGTAGTGAGCGTGCTCTGTATATAGGAGAGTGTAGTGAGAGTGCTCTGTGTATAGGAGAGTGTAGTGAGCGTGCTCTGTGTATAGGAGAGTGTAATGAGCGTCCTCTGTGTATAGGAGTGTAGTGAGCGTGCTCTGTGTATAGGAGAGTGTAGTGAGCGTGCTCTGGGTATACGAGAGTGTAGTGAGCGTACTCTGTGTATAGGAGAGTGTAGTGAGCGTGCTCTGTGAATAGGAGAGTGTAGTAAGCGTGCTGTGTATATAGGAGAGTGTAGTGAGCGTGCTCTGGGTATAGGAGAGTGTAGTGAGAGTGCTCTGGGTATAGGAGAGTGTAGTGAGCGTGCTGTGTATATAGGAGAGTGTAGTGAGCGTGCTCTGTGTATAGGAGAGTGTAGTGAGCGTGCTGTGTATATAGGAGAGTGTAGTGAGCGTGCTGTGTATATAGGAGAGTGTAGTGAGCGTGCTCTGTGTATATAGGAGAGTGTAGTGAGCGTGCTCTGGGTATAGGAGAGTGTAGTGAGCGTGCTCTGGGTATAGGAGAGTGTAGTGAGCGTGCTCTGGGTATAGGAGAGTGTAGTGAGCATACTCTGTGTATAGGAGAGTGTAGTGAGCGTGCTCTGTGTATAGGAGAGTGTAGTGAGCGTGCTGTGTATATAGGAGAGTGTAGTGAGCGTGCTGTGTATATAGGAGAGTGTAGTGAGCGTGCTGTGTATATAGGAGAGTGTAGTGAGCGTGCTGTGTATAGGAGAGTGTAGTGAGCATACTCTGTGTATTGGAGAGTGTAGTGAGCGTGCTCTGTGCATAGGAGAGTGTAGTGAGCGTGCTCTGTGTATAGGAGAGTGTAGTGAGCGTGCTGTGTATATAGGAGAGTAGTGAGCGTGCTGTGTATATAGGAGAGTGTAGTGAGCGTGCTCTGTGTATAGGAGAGTGTAGTGAGCGTGCTGTGTATATAGGAGAGTGTAGTGAGCGTGCTCTGTGTATAGGAGAGTGTAGTGAGCGTGCTGTGTATATAGGAGAGTGTAGTGAGCGTGCTCTGTGTATAGGAGAGTGTGAGTGTGCTGTGTATATAGGAGAGTGTAGTGAGCGTGCTCTGTGTATATAGGAGAGTGTAGTGAGCGTGCTCTGGGTATAGGAGAGTGTAGTGAGCGTGCTCTGGGTATAGGAGAGTGTAGTGAGCGTGCTCTGTGTATTGGAGAGTGTAGTGAGCATACTCTGTGTATTGGAGAGTGTAGTGAGCGTGCTCTGTGTATAGGAGAGTGTAGTGAGCGTGCTGTGTATATAGGAGAGTGTAGTGAGCGTGCTCTGTGTATAGGAGAGTGTAGTGAGCGTGCTGTGTATATAGGAGAGTGTAGTGAGCGTGCTCTGTGTATAGGAGAGTGTAGTGAGCGTGCTATGTATGTAGGAGAGTGTAGTGAGCGTGCTCTGTGTATATAGGAGAGTGTAGTGAGCGTGCTCTGGGTATAGGAGAGTGTAGTGAGCGTGCTCTGAGTATAGGAGAGTGTATTGAGCGTGCTCTGGGTATAGGAGAGTGTAGTGAGCATACTCTGTGTATTGGAGAGTGTAGTGAGCGTGCTCTGTGCATAGGAGAGTGTAGTGAGCGTTCTCTGTGTATAGGAGAATGTAGTGAGCGTGCTGTGTATATAGGAGAGTGTAGTGAGCGTGCTCTGTGTATAGGAGAGTGTAGTGAGCGTGCTGTGTATATAGGAGAGTGTAGTGAGCGTGCTCTGTGTATAGGAGAGTGTAGTGAGCGTGCTCTGTGTATAGGAGAGTGTAGTGAGCGTGCTGTGTATATAGGAGAGTGTAGTGAGCGTGCTCTGTGTATAGGAGAGTGTAGTGAGCGTGCTCTGTATATAGGAGAGTGTAGTGAGCGTGCTGTGTATATAGGAGAGTGTAGTGAGCGTGCTCTGTGTATATAGGAGAGTGTAGTGAGCGTGCTCTGTGTATAGGAGAGTGTAGTGAGCGTGCTCTGTGTATAGGAGAGTGTAGTGAGCGTGCTCTGTGTATAGGAGAGTGTAGTGAGCGTGCTCTGTGTATAGGAGAGTGTAGTGAGCGTGCTCTGTGTATAGGAGAGTGTAGTGAGCGTGCTCTGTGTATAGGAGAGTGTAGTGAGCGTGCTGTGTATATAGGAGAGTGTAGTGAGCGTGCTGTGTGTATAGGAGAGTGTAGTTAGCGTGCTCTGTGTATAGGAGAGTGTAGTGAGCGTGCTCTGTGTATATAGGAGTGTGTAGTGAGCGTGCTCTGTATATAGGAGAGTGTAGTGAGTGTGCTCTGTGTATATAGGAGAGTGTAGTGAGCGTGCTCTGTGTATATAGGAGAGTGTAGTGAGCGTGCTCTGTATATAGGAGAGTGTAGTGAGCGTGCTCTGTATATAGGAGAGTGTAGTGAGCGTGCTCTGTGTATATAGGAGAGTGTAGTGAGCGTGCTCTGTGTATATAGGAGAGTGTAGTGAGCGTGCTCTGTGTATAGGAGAGTGTAGTGAGCGTGCTCTGTGTATAGGAGAGTGTAGTGAGCGTGCTCTGTGTATAGGAGAGTGTAGTGAGCGTGCTCTGTGTATAGGAGAGTGTAGTGAGCGTGCTCTGTGTATAGGAGAGTGTAGTGAGCGTGCTCTGTGTATAGGAGAGTGTAGTGAGCGTGCTGTGTATATAGGAGAGTGTAGTGAGCGTGCTGTGTGTATAGGAGAGTGTAGTTAGCGTGCTCTGTGTATAGGAGAGTGTAGTGAGCGTGCTCTGTGTATATAGGAGTGTGTAGTGAGCGTGCTCTGTATATAGGAGAGTGTAGTGAGTGTGCTCTGTGTATATAGGAGAGTGTAGTGAGCGTGCTCTGTGTATATAGGAGAGTGTAGTGAGCGTGCTCTGTATATAGGAGAGTGTAGTGAGCGTGCTCTGTATATAGGAGAGTGTAGTGAGCGTGCTCTGTGTATATAGGAGAGTGTAGTGAGCGTGCTCTGTGTATATAGGAGAGTGTAGTGAGCGTGCTCTGTGTATAGGAGAGTGTAGTGAGCGTGCTCTGTATATAGGAGAGTGTAGTGAGCGTGCTCTGTGTATATAGGAGAGTGTAGTGAGCGTGCTCTGTATATAGGAGAGTGTAGTGAGCGTGCTGTGTATATAGGAGAGTGTAGTGAGCGTGCTGTGTATATAGGAGAGTGTAGTGAGCGTGCTCTGTGTATAGGAGAGTGTAGTGAGCGTGCTCTGTGTATAGGAGAGTGTAGTGAGCGTGCTGTGTATATAGGAGAGTGTAGTGAGCGTGCTCTGTGTATAGGAGAGTGTAGTTAGCGTGCTGTGTGTATAGGAGAGTGTAGTGAGCGTGCTCTGTGTATATAGGAGTGTGTAGTGAGCGTGCTCTGTATATAGGAGAGTGTAGTGAGCGTGCTCTGTGTACATAGGAGAGTGTAGTGAGCGTGCTCTGTGTATATAGGAGAGTGTAGTGAGCGTGCTCTGTGTATATAGGAGAGTGTAGTGAGCGTGCTCTGTGTATATAGGAGAGTGTAGTGAGCGTGCTCTGTATATAGGAGAGTGTAGTGAGCGTGCTCTGTATATAGGAGAGTGTAGTGAGCGTGCTCTGTGTATATAGGAGAGTGTAGTGAGCGTGCTCTGTGTATATAGGAGAGTGTAGTGAGCGTGCTCTGTGTATAGGAGAGTGTAGTGAGCGTGCTCTGTGTATAGGAGAGTGTAGTGAGCGTGCTCTGTGTATATAGGAGAGTGTAGTGAGTGTGCTCTGTGTATAGGAGAGTGTAGTGAGCGTGCTCTGTATATAGGAGAGTGTAGTGAGCGTGCTGTGTATATAGGAGAGTGTAGTGAGCGTGCTCTGTGTATAGGAGAGTAGTGAGCGTGCTCTGTGTATAGGAGAGTGTAGTGAGCGTGCTGTGTATATAGGAGAGTGTAGTGAGCGTGCTCTGTGTATATAGGAGAGTGTAGTGAGCGTGCTCTGTATATAGGAGAGTGTAGTGAGCGTGCTCTGTGTATAGGAGAGTGTAGTGAGCGTGCTCTGTGTATAGGAGAGTGTAGTGAGCGTGCTGTGTATATAGGAGTGTGTAGTGAGCGTGCTCTGTGTATATAGGAGTGTGTAGTGAGCATACTCTGTGTATTGGAGAGTGTAGTGAGCGTGCTCTGTATATAGGAGAGTGTAGTGAGCGTGCTCTGTATATAGGAGAGTGTAGTGAGCGTGCTCTGTATATAGGAGAGTGTAGTGAGCGTGCTCTGTGTATAGGAGAGTGTAGTGAGCGTGCTCTGTGTATAGGAGAGTGTAGTGAGCGTGCTGTGTATATAGGAGAGTGTAGTGAGCGTGCTCTGTGTATAGGAGAGTGTAGTTAGCGTGCTGTGTGTATAGGAGAGTGTAGTGAGCGTGCTCTGTGTATATAGGAGTGTGTAGTGAGCGTGCTCTGTATATAGGAGAGTGTAGTGAGCGTGCTCTGTGTACATAGGAGAGTGTAGTGAGCGTGCTCTGTGTATATAGGAGAGTGTAGTGAGCGTGCTCTGTGTATATAGGAGAGTGTAGTGAGCGTGCTCTGTATATAGGAGAGTGTAGTGAGCGTGCTCTGTATATAGGAGAGTGTAGTGAGCGTGCTCTGTATATAGGAGAGTGTAGTGAGCGTGCTCTGTATATAGGAGAGTGTAGTGAGCGTGCTCTGTGTATATAGGAGAGTGTAGTGAGCGTGCTCTGTGTATAGGAGAGTGTAGTGAGCGTGCTCTGTATATAGGAGAGTGTAGTGAGCGTGCTCTGTGTATATAGGAGAGTGTAGTGAGCGTGCTCTGTGTATAGGAGAGTGTAGTGAGCGTGCTCTGTATATAGGAGAGTGTAGTGAGCGTGCTGTGTATATAGGAGAGTAGTGAGCGTGCTCTGTGTATAGGAGAGTGTAGTGAGCGTGCTCTGTATATAGGAGAGTGTATTGAGCGTGCTGTGTATATAGGAGAGTGTAGTGAGCGTGCTCTGTGTATATAGGAGAGTGTAGTGAGCGTGCTCTGTATATAGGAGAGTGTAGTGAGCGTGCTCTGTGTATAGGAGAGTGTAGTGAGCGTGCTCTGTGTATAGGAGAGTGTAGTGAGCGTGCTGTGTATATAGGAGTGTGTAGTGAGCGTGCTCTGTGTATATAGGAGTGTGTAGTGAGCATGCTCTGTGTATTGGAGAGTGTAGTGAGCGTGCTCTGTATATAGGAGTGTGTAGTGAGCGTGCTCTGTGTATAGGAGAGTGTAGTGAGCGTGCTGTGTATATAGGAGAGTGTAGTGAGCGTGCTGTGTATATAGGAGAGTGTAGTGAGCGTGCTGTGTATATAGGAGAGTGTAGTGAGCGTGCTCTGTGTATAGGAGAGTGTAGTGAGCGTGCTGTGTATATAGGAGAGTGTAGTGAGCGTGCTCTGGGTATAGGAGAGTGTAGTGAGCGTGCTCTGTATATAGGAGAGTGTAGTGAGCGTGCTCTGTATAGGAGAGTGTAGTGAGCGTGCTCTGTGTATATAGGAGAGTGTAGTGAGCGTGCTCTGTATATAGGAGAGTGTAGTGAGCGTGCTCTGTGTATAGGAGAGTGTAGTGAGCGTGCTCTGTGTATAGGAGAGTGTAGTGAGCGTGCTGTGTATATAGGAGTGTGTAGTGAGCGTGCTCTGTGTATATAGGAGTGTGTAGTGAGCATACTCTGTGTATTGGAGAGTGTAGTGAGCGTGCTCTGTATATAGGAGTGTGTAGTGAGTGTGCTCTGGGTATAGGAGAGTGTAGTGAGCGTGCTCTGTATATAGGAGAGTGTAGTGAGCGTGCTCTGTATATAGGAGAGTGTAGTGAGCGTGCTCTGTGTATAGGAGAGTGTAGTGAGCGTGCTGTGTACATAGGAGAGTGTAGTGAGCGTGCTCTGTGTATAGGAGAGTGTAGTGAGCGTGCTCTGTGTATAGGAGAGTGTAGTGAGCGTGCTGTGTATATAGGAGAGTGTAGTGAGCGTGCTCTGTGTATATAGGAGAGTGTAGTGAGCGTGCTCTGTGTATAGGAGAGTGTAGTGAGCGTGCTCTGTGTATAGGAGAGTGTAGTGAGCGTGCTCTGTATATAGGAGAGTGTAGTGAGCGTGCTGTGTATATAGGAGAGTGTAGTGAGCGTGCTCTGTGTATATAGGAGAGTGTAGTGAGCGTGCTCTGTGTATATATGAGAGTGTAGTGAGCGTGCTCTGTGTATAGGAGAGTGTAGTGAGCGTGCTCTGTATGTAGGAGAGTGTAGTGAGCGTGCTCTGTGTATAGGAGAGTGTAGTGAGCGTGCTCTGTGTATAGGAGAGTGTAGTGAGCGTGCTCTGGGTATAGGAGAGTGTAGTGAGCGTGCTCTGTATATAGGAGAGTGTAGTGAGCGTACTCTGTGTATAGGAGAGTGTAGTGAGCGTGCTCTGTATATAGGAGTGTGTAGTGAGCGTGCTCTGTATATAGGAGTGTGTAGTGAGCGTGCTCTGTGTATAGGAGAGTGTAGTGAGCGTGCTCTGGGTATAGGAGAGTGTAGTGAGCGTGCTCTGTATATAGGAGAGTGTAGTGAGCGTACTCTGTGTATAGGAGAGTGTAGTGAGCGTGCTCTGTATATAGGAGTGTGTAGTGAGCGTGCTCTGTGTATAGGAGAGTGTAGTGAGCGTGCTCTGTGTATAGGAGAGTGTAGTGAGCGTGCTCTGTATATAGGAGAGTGTAGTGAGCGTGCTGTGTATATAGGAGAGTGTAGTGAGCGTGCTCTGTGTATATAGGAGAGTGTAGTGAGCGTGCTCTGTGTATATAGGAGAGTGTAGTGAGCGTGCTCTGTGTATAGGAGAGTGTAGTGAGCGTGCTCTGTATGTAGGAGAGTGTAGTGAGCGTGCTCTGTGTATAGGAGAGTGTAGTGAGCGTGCTCTGTGTATAGGAGAGTGTAGTGAGCGTGCTCTGGGTATAGGAGAGTGTAGTGAGCGTGCTCTGTATATAGGAGAGTGTAGTGAGCGTACTCTGTGTATAGGAGAGTGTAGTGAGCGTGCTCTGTATATAGGAGTGTGTAGTGAGCGTGCTCTGTATATAGGAGTGTGTAGTGAGCGTGCTCTGGGTATAGGAGAGTGTAGTGAGCGTGCTCTGTATATAGGAGAGTGTAGTGAGCGTGCTCTGTGTATAGGAGAGTAGTGAGCGAGTTCTATGACCTGTTCAGGTAGAGGGTGAAGTTGTTTTCTTCCGTGTTGTGTGATCAGCCACCAGGAAGCTCCCTCTGTAGATCCCAGATCCTGAGATCTCAGTATCAGTCTCCTATTGGCAGCTGTTATGTGCGGACTTCACACAAGGTCGAGGATTCTGATGACAGACCCAGCAGCTGTCACCTGTGATGCTTCAGAGCAGCGCTCACTGGGCCCCGGTAATAGCCGATCATTGTTTTTTTTTTTATGGAGAACCATCATCATCTTCATCATCTTGTTTTCTCCTTAAAAGGCTTTTCAGGACAAACTCAAAACATCCAGAAAAACGAATGATAAGAATGTGGACTTTACCCAGAGACCGAGAGGTGAGAGTATAACTGAGCGCAGCAAAAGTGTAACTGCCCAAATGTCGACAGTAATAATCTACTGCCTGTATACAGAGATACATGATAAGATCCTGTCTGCAGCCACCACTAGGGGGAGCTCCCTGTATACAGAGATACATGATAAGATCCTGTCTGCAGCCACCACTAGGGGGAGCTCCCTGTATACAGAGATACATGATAAGATCCTGTCTGCAGCCACCACTAGGGGGAGTTCCCTGTATACAGAGATACATGATAAGATCCTGTCTGCAGCCACCACTAGGGGGAGCTCCCTGTATACAGGGATACGTGATAAGATCCTGTCTGCAGCCACCACTAGGGGGAGCTCCCTGTATACAGTGATACATGATAAGATCCTGTCTGCAGTCACCACTAGGGGGAGCTCCCTGTATACAGAGATACGTGATAAGACCCTGTCTGCAGTCACCACTAGGGGGAGCTCCCTGTATACAAATACATGATAAGATCCTGTCTGCAGCCACCACTAGGGGGAGCTCTCTGTATACAGAGATACATGATAAGATCCTGTCTGCAGTCACCACTAGGGGGAGCTCTCTGTATACAGAGATACATGATCTTGTCTGCAGCCACCACTAGGGGGAGCTCCCTGTATACAGAGATGCATGATAAGATTCTGTCTGCAGCCACCACTAGTGGGAGCTCCCTGTATACAGAGATGCATGATAAGATCTTGTCTGCAGCCACCACTAGGAGGAGCTCTCTGTATACAGAGATACATGATAAGATGCTGTCTGCAGCCACCACTAGGGGGAGCTCCCTGTATACAGAGATACATGATAAGATCCTGTCTGCAGCCTCCACTAGGGGGAGCTCCCTGTATACAGAGATACATGATAAGATCCTGTCTGCAGCCTCCACTAGGGGGAGCTCCCTGTATGCAGAGATATGTGATATCCAGTGGGACATAGGATTCACCACTGACAATAAGTCATTTTTCTTTATGACCCCCTCTCGCCCTTGGGGTCTGTGCTGTCCGGATATGTGACCCCTCTCGCCTTCTTTCTGCTTTGCAGGGCCGGAGTCGCCGATTGATGAGATGTGTGTGAGATTGGCCGGGGGGTGCGCCGAGGACGTGGGGGCGGCTGCGGCCTGGCTCGGGCGTCTCCTGTCGGAGCCTCCTCTGCTCATACACAATAACCATTTGCTGCTCTGTGGAAATGAAGAATTGGACGTTTTTGCTTCGTGCCCTCAGAGTGTGAACATAGAGGAAGAAGTGAAGGCCGGGGAGGCCACGCTGAGGATCCAGGGTCCGTGCCCGGACAGGGTGATGGCGGCCGTACAGGCAGAGCGCCTCCTGCTGGATGTCCAGGATGAGATGGCGGAGTCGCTGGGGGAAGAGCTGCTGGCGGCCGCCGTCATCTGGTTCTATGACGGTCAGCCATATTCTCCAAAAGCCAACAGGGAGGTGGAGGAAGCCTTCATGTCCCGAAAGGACGTCACCCTGAGCGTGCCGCCCAGCCACATGATCCACGTGAAGAGCCGCACCGCGTGCGAGAGCGACCGGAAATTCACCCTCCAGAGACGAAGTGAGTGACTAATGTGTGCGGTGTAATGAGGGGTCCTGACGGTAAGGCCGTGTTCACATGTCCAGTAGTGATCCGGCGCAAGGATCCAGCAGCTGTTGGGGGGCTGTGCAGACACCTGATAACTGATCACTGCTGGATCCATTACTCACAGAGCAACAGATCCACCGGCATATACGGCAAGGTGCCGATAATTATACCGCACCCTGCGGGGAGCATCTGATAGCGGTGTGCTGCGGGGAACATCTGATAGCGGTGTGCTGCGGGGAACATCTGATAGCGGTTCAGTGTGGAGAACATCTGATAGCGGTGTGCTGCGGGGAGCATCTGATAGCGGTGTGCTGCGGGGAACATCTGATAGCGGCTCAGTGTGGAGAACATCTGATAGCGGTGTGCTGCGGGGAACATCTGATAGCGGTGTGCTGCGGGGAACATCTGATAGCGGCTCAGTGTGGAGAACATCTGATAGCGGTGCGCTGCGGGGAGCATCTGATGGCGAGGTGCTGCGGGGAACATCTGCTGGTAGCGGTGTGCTGCGGGGAACATCTGATAGCGGCTCAGTGTGGAGAACATCTGATAGCGGTGTGCTGCGGGGAGCATCTGATGGCGACGTGCTGCGGGGAACATCTGATAGCGTCGTGCTGCAGGAAACATCTGCTGATAGCGGTGTGCTGCGGGGAGCATCTGATGGTGACGTGCTGTGGGAAACATCTGCTGATAGTGGTGCGCTGCGGGGAGCGTCTGATGGCGACGTGCTGTGGGGAACATCTGCTGATAGCGGTGTGCTGCGGGGAGCATCTGATGGCGGCTCAGTGTGGAGAACATCTGCTGATAGCGGTGTGCTGCGGGGAGCATCTGATGGCGACGTGCTGCGGGGAACATCTGATAGCGGTGCGCTGCGGGGAGCATCTGATGGCGACGTGCTGCAGGGAACATCTGATATCGGTGTGCTGCGGGGAGCATCTGATGGCGACGTGCTGCGGGGAACATCTGATAGCGGTGCGCTGCGGAGAGCATCTGATGGTGACGTGCTGTGGGGAACATCTGATAGCGGTGCGCTGCGGGGAACATCTGATGGTGACGTGCTGCGGGGAACATCTGATGGTGACGTGCTGCGGGGAACATCTGCTGATAGCGGTGTGCTGCGGGGAGCATCTGATGGTGACGTGCTGTGGGGAACATCTGATAGCGGTGCGCTGCGGGGAACATCTGATGGTGACGTGCTACGGGGAACATCTGATGGTGACGTGCTGCGGGGAACATCTGATAGCGGCGCGCTGCGGGGAACATCTGCTGATAGCGTTGTGCTGCGGGGAGCATCTGATGGCGTCGTGCTGCGGAGAACATCTGATAGCGGTGTGCTGCGGGGAACATCTGATGGCGGCGCGCTGCGGGGAACATCTGCTGATAGCGTTGTGCTGCGGGGAGCATCTGATGGCGTCGTGCTGCGGAGAACATCTGATAGCGGTGCGCTGCGGGGAGCATCTGATGGCGTCGTGCTGCGGAGAACATCTGATAGCGGTGCGCTGCGGGGAACATCTGATGGCGACGTGCTGCGGGGAACATCTGATAGCGGTGTGCTGTGGGGAGCATCTGCTGATAGCGGTGTGCTGCGGGGAGCATCTGATGGCGACGTGCTGCGGGGAACATCTGCTGATAGCGGTGTGCTGTGGGGAGCATCTGATGGCGACGTGCTGCGGGGAACATCTGATAGCGGTGTGCTGTGGGGAGCATCTGCTGATAGCGGTGTGCTGCGGGGAGCATCTGATGGCGACGTGCTGCGGGGAACATCTGCTGATAGCGGTGTGCTGTGGGGAACATCTGCTGATAGCGTTGTGCTGCGGGGAGCATCTGATGGCGACGTGCTGCGGGGAACATCTGATAGCGGTGTGCTGCGGGGAACATCTGATGGCGACGTGCTGCGGGGAACATCTGCTGATAGCGTTGTGCTGTGGGGAGCATCTGCTGATAGCGGTGTGCTGTGGGGAGCATCTGATGGCGACGTGCTGCAGGGAACATCTGCTGATAGCGGTGTGCTGTGGGGAGCATCTGCTGATAGTGGTGTGCTGCGGGGAGCATCTGATGGCGACGTGCTGCGGGGAACATCTGCTGATAGCGGTGTGCTGTGGGGAACATCTGCTGATAGCGGTGTGCTGTGGGGAACATCTGCTGATAGCGGTGTGCTGCGGGGAGCATCTGATGGCAACGTGCTGTGGGGAACATCTGCTGATAGCGGTGTGCTGTGGGGAACATCTGCTGATAGCGGTGTGCTGTGGGGAACATCTGCTGATAGCGTTGTGCTGCGGGGAGCATCTGATGGCGACGTGCTGCGGGGAACATCTGATAGCGGTGTGCTGTGGGGAACATCTGCTGATAGCGGTGTGCTGCGGGGAACATCTGATAGCATTGTGCTGCGGGGAGCATCTGATGGCGACGTGATGCGGGGAACATCTGCTGATAGCGGTGTGCTGTGGGGAACATCTGCTGATAGCGGTGCGCTGCGGGGAGCATCTGATGGCGAGGTGCTGCGGGGAACATCTGCTGGTAGCGGTGTGCTGCGGGGAACATCTGATAGCGGCTCAGTGTGGAGAACATCTGATAGCGGTGTGCTGCGGGGAGCATCTGATGGCGACGTGCTGCGGGGAACATCTGATAGCGTCGTGCTGCAGGAAACATCTGCTGATAGCGGTGTGCTGCGGGGAGCATCTGATGGTGACGTGCTGTGGGAAACATCTGCTGATAGTGGTGCGCTGCGGGGAGCATCTGATGGCGACGTGCTGTGGGGAACATCTGCTGATAGCGGTGTGCTGCGGGGAGCATCTGATGGCGGCTCAGTGTGGAGAACATCTGATAGCGGTGTGCTGCGGGGAGCATCTGATGGCGACGTGCTGCGGGGAACATCTGATAGCGGTGCGCTGCGGGGAGCATCTGATGGCGACGTGCTGCGGGGAACATCTGATATCGGTGTGCTGCGGGGAGCATCTGATGGCGACGTGCTGCGGGGAACATCTGATAGCGGTGCGCTGCGGGGAGCATCTGATGGTGACGTGCTGTGGGGAACATCTGATAGCGGTGCGCTGCGGGGAACATCTGATGGTGACGTGCTGCGGGGAACATCTGATGGTGACGTGCTGCGGGGAACAACTGCTGATAGCGGTGTGCTGCGGGGAGCATCTGATGGTGACGTGCTGTGGGGAACATCTGATAGCGGTGCGCTGCGGGGAACATCTGATGGTGACGTGCTGCGGGGAACATCTGATGGTGACGTGCTGCGGGGAACATCTGCTGATAGCGGTGCGCTGCGGGGAGCATCTGATGGTGACGTGCTGTGGGGAACATCTGATAGCGGTGCGCTGCGGGGAACATCTGATGGTGACGTGCTGCGGGGAACATCTGATGGTGACGTGCTGTGGGGAACATCTGCTGATAGCGGTGTGCTGCGGGGAGCATCTGATGGTGACGTGCTGTGGGGAACATCTGATAGCGGTGCGCTGCGGGGAACATCTGATGGTGACGTGCTACGGGGAACATCTGATAGCGGCGCGCTGCGGGGAACATCTGCTGATAGCGTTGTGCTGCGGGGAGCATCTGATGGCGTCGTGCTGCGGAGAACATCTGATAGCGGTGTGCTGCGGGGAACATCTGATGGCGACGTGCTGCGGGGAACACCTGCTGATAGCGTTGTGCTGTGGGGAGCATCTGCTGATAGCGGTGTGCTGTGGGGAGCATCTGATGGCGACGTGCTGCGGGGAACATCTGCTGATAGCGGTGTGCTGTGGGGAGCATCTGCTGATAGCGGTGTGCTGCGGGGAGCATCTGATGGCGACGTGCTGCGGGGAACATCTGCTGATAGCGGTGTGCTGTGGGGAGCATCTGATGGCGACGTGCTGCGGGGAACATCTGATAGCGGTGCGCTGCGGGGAGCATCTGATGGCGACGTGCTGCAGGGAACATCTGATATCGGTGTGCTGCGGGGAGCATCTGATGGCGACGTGCTGCGGGGAACATCTGATAGCGGTGCGCTGCGGAGAGCATCTGATGGTGACGTGCTGTGGGGAACATCTGATAGCGGTGCGCTGCGGGGAACATCTGATGGTGACGTGCTGCGGGGAACATCTGATGGTGACGTGCTGCGGGGAACATCTGCTGATAGCGGTGTGCTGCGGGGAGCATCTGATGGTGACGTGCTGTGGGGAACATCTGATAGCGGTGCGCTGCGGGGAACATCTGATGGTGACGTGCTGCGGGGAACATCTGATAGCGGCGCGCTGCGGGGAACATCTGCTGATAGCGTTGTGCTGCGGGGAGCATCTGATGGCGTCGTGCTGCGGAGAACATCTGATAGCGGTGTGCTGCGGGGAACATCTGATGGCGGCGCGCTGCGGGGAACATCTGCTGATAGCGTTGTGCTGCGGGGAGCATCTGATGGCGTCGTGCTGCGGAGAACATCTGATAGCGGTGCGCTGCGGGGAGCATCTGATGGCGTCGTGCTGCGGAGAACATCTGATAGCGGTGCGCTGCGGGGAACATCTGATGGCGACGTGCTGCGGGGAACATCTGATAGCGGTGTGCTGTGGGGAGCATCTGCTGATAGCGGTGTGCTGCGGGGAGCATCTGATGGCGACGTGCTGCGGGGAACATCTGCTGATAGCGGTGTGCTGTGGGGAGCATCTGATGGCGACGTGCTGCGGGGAACATCTGATAGCGGTGTGCTGTGGGGAGCATCTGCTGATAGCGGTGTGCTGCGGGGAGCATCTGATGGCGACGTGCTGCGGGGAACATCTGCTGATAGCGGTGTGCTGTGGGGAACATCTGCTGATAGCGTTGTGCTGCGGGGAGCATCTGATGGCGACGTGCTGCGGGGAACATCTGATAGCGGTGTGCTGCGGGGAACATCTGATGGCGACGTGCTGCGGGGAACATCTGCTGATAGCGTTGTGCTGTGGGGAGCATCTGCTGATAGCGGTGTGCTGTGGGGAGCATCTGATGGCGACGTGCTGCAGGGAACATCTGCTGATAGCGGTGTGCTGTGGGGAGCATCTGCTGATAGCGGTGTGCTGCGGGGAGCATCTGATGGCGACGTGCTGCGGGGAACATCTGCTGATAGCGGTGTGCTGTGGGGAACATCTGCTGATAGCGGTGTGCTGTGGGGAACATCTGCTGATAGCGGTGTGCTGCGGGGAGCATCTGATGGCAACGTGCTGTGGGGAACATCTGCTGATAGCGGTGTGCTGTGGGGAACATCTGCTGATAGCGGTGTGCTGTGGGGAACATCTGCTGATAGCGTTGTGCTGCGGGGAGCATCTGATGGCGACGTGCTGCGGGGAACATCTGATAGCGGTGTGCTGTGGGGAACATCTGCTGATAGCGGTGTGCTGCGGGGAACATCTGATAGCATTGTGCTGCGGGGAGCATCTGATGGCGACGTGATGCGGGGAACATCTGCTGATAGCGGTGTGCTGTGGGGAACATCTGCTGATAGCGGTGCGCTGCGGGGAGCATCTGATGGCGAGGTGCTGCGGGGAACATCTGCTGGTAGCGGTGTGCTGCGGGGAACATCTGATAGCGGCTCAGTGTGGAGAACATCTGATAGCGGTGTGCTGCGGGGAGCATCTGATGGCGACGTGCTGCGGGGAACATCTGATAGCGTCGTGCTGCAGGAAACATCTGCTGATAGCGGTGTGCTGCGGGGAGCATCTGATGGTGACGTGCTGTGGGAAACATCTGCTGATAGTGGTGCGCTGCGGGGAGCATCTGATGGCGACGTGCTGTGGGGAACATCTGCTGATAGCGGTGTGCTGCGGGGAGCATCTGATGGCGGCTCAGTGTGGAGAACATCTGCTGATAGCGGTGTGCTGCGGGGAGCATCTGATGGCGACGTGCTGCGGGGAACATCTGATAGCGGTGCGCTGCGGGGAGCATCTGATGGCGACGTGCTGCGGGGAACATCTGATATCGGTGTGCTGCGGGGAGCATCTGATGGCGACGTGCTGCGGGGAACATCTGATAGCGGTGCGCTGCGGGGAGCACCTGATGGTGACGTGCTGTGGGGAACATCTGATAGCGGTGCGCTGCGGGGAACATCTGATGGTGACGTGCTGCGGGGAACATCTGATGGTGACGTGCTGCGGGGAACAACTGCTGATAGCGGTGTGCTGCGGGGAGCATCTGATGGTGACGTGCTGTGGGGAACATCTGATAGCGGTGCGCTGCGGGGAACATCTGATGGTGACGTGCTGCGGGGAACATCTGATGGTGACGTGCTGCGGGGAACATCTGCTGATAGCGGTGCGCTGCGGGGAGCATCTGATGGTGACGTGCTGTGGGGAACATCTGATAGCGGTGCGCTGCGGGGAACATCTGATGGTGACGTGCTGCGGGGAACATCTGATGGTGACGTGCTGTGGGGAACATCTGATAGCGGTGTGCTGCGGGGAGCATCTGATGGTGACGTGCTGTGGGGAACATCTGATAGCGGTGCGCTGCGGGGAACATCTGATGGTGACGTGCTACGGGGAACATCTGATAGCGGCGCGCTGCGGGGAACATCTGCTGATAGCGTTGTGCTGCGGGGAGCATCTGATGGCGTCGTGCTGCGGAGAACATCTGATAGCGGTGTGCTGCGGGGAACATCTGATGGCGACGTGCTGCGGGGAACACCTGCTGATAGCGTTGTGCTGTGGGGAGCATCTGCTGATAGCGGTGTGCTGTGGGGAGCATCTGATGGCGACGTGCTGCGGGGAACATCTGCTGATAGCGGTGTGCTGTGGGGAGCATCTGCTGATAGCGGTGTGCTGCGGGGAGCATCTGATGGCGACGTGCTGCGGGGAACATCTGCTGATAGCGGTGTGCTGTGGGGAACATCTGCTGATAGCGTTGTGCTGCGGGGAGCATCTGATGGCGACGTGCTGCGGGGAACATCTGATAGCAGTGTGCTGCGGGGAACATCTGATGGCGACGTGCTGCGGGGAACATCTGCTGATAGCGGTGTGCTGCGGGGAGCATCTGATGGCGACGTGCTGCGGGGAACATCTGCTGATAGCGGTGTGCTGTGGGGAACATCTGATAGCGGTGTGCTGTGGGGAACATCTGCTGATAGCGGTGTGCTGCGGGGAACATCTGCTGATAGCGTTGTGCTGCGGGGAGCATCTGATAGCGGTGTGCTGCGGGGAACATCTGATAGCGGTGTGCTGCGGGGAACATCTGATGGCGACGTGCTGCGGGGAACATCTGATAGCGTTGTGCTGCGGGGAGCATCTGATGGCGACGTGCTGCGGGGAACATCTGATAGCGTTGTGCTGCGGGGAGCATCTGATGGCGACTGTGACGAACAGCCCACCGCCGTTCGTCTACTTACGGGCGACACTAACGGGGGTCCCGCTGCCACCAAAACGCGACGGACAGCGGACCCTGTGTCACCACTATGTCACAGTCCCACCACTGACACGGGTGTATCAGCGGACGGAGGGACGAGACACAATGCCGGCACACGGCTATCACAGGCGCAGTGGGGCTTATCTTAGTTATCCCAACACTGGCACCATGTGACCAAAAATATCCAGCAAGCTAATCTCGCTCTACAATTTGCCACAGGGGGGTTTAATTTGGATGCCCCACCACTGCTATCAATCTTCCAAGTACTGCGGGGATTTATGTATATCCCACTTTCTCAGTTCCACTTTGGAACTTGCAGCTCTCCGGCGCCCCCCTTACCCTCAGGTCAGTCAGGGAACTGCACCTAGGATAATTGGTCGCAGGACGGGCTGCCTGTTGTGAACCGGCAATTAGGCTTCTGCAGTAAGGGAATTATCAGCTGTGGCCGCAGCCCCTCATTCAGCTATATAAGACCCTTCTAGACTGCCAGCAAGCCGCAATAGCCGTGCACAACGTGCTGCCACCAGTCACGGTTACTTAATTCACAGTGTTAAATTAAGAGGGTCCGTGGCAAACCCCTTGAATTAGTAGCGATTATCTATCAAAGGCGTATAGTTCGAGTCTTAGAGCAAAGAGACAGATCTAAATAATTATTTCATTTATTTTCCGAAAGAGGACAGTGATTACAGATAAAAGTTGCTATAAAATTGAGACATAAAATATGTACAGTACAGGTATAAAATAAAAGTGGAGAAAACAAAGAGAGTACACTCACAGTTCCATATTGTTCCTTAGGCAGACCATGCGGCTAAGGTGGGTGGAGGCGGAGCTGCACTTCTCCGCTCATCTAGGTCTTTCTAGCACGACGACTTGAGCTGTTCTGCTCTGGTTTTGTCCAGGAAATGCTTTATAGACTTGCTATGTGACATCACGGAGAGATGCATGCTGGGTTAATCCCACCTCTCCCTTTTGGATTTAGAATTACACTAGAAAACTTATACTAATCATAACTCCGTGGGGGCAGCCCGCACAGACACATATAGGGCATCATTGGTTGTGATTTGTTGAGTACAATAATTCAAGACCAAATATGCAGTAGTTCTGATACACCGTTTAGCTGGAACACATATCTCAGGTTCTGAAAGGATTACGCTTCGCCAGAACCACGGCAGCGACGCTGTGACCGCCCGGATTACAAAAATGTGATTTTCATATCTCTAGGGTATTTGGTTCTTATGGTATAGTCTCTCATAGTTTTATTCGTTTCAAACAAAGAAGTTTTTCCCGCTCTGAAGAGGAGAGAAGGAAACAAATGGTTGTAGCAGCAGGGGGGGTCTCCTATTACTAGTGCGAACACAGGCTGTAGAGGAGGGGGGGTGGCACTGCTCTGTGTGTGTGTGAAGGGAGGAGGGATGAAGCTGCAGAGCTAGCAGCCTGGATTGTCATATCTGACGGATCTTTCTGGAAAGTTACAACAGAAAACATCATATTTTGTGGACAAAACCCCATACCTCACAGACATTGTACATCACACCTCCCCCCTTAAGAGGGCGCTAAGGAGGCATTACCTCTCGGTAATCGGCCATGCGCACCTCAGCGGGTTCGCCCCGGCGGGACAACCCATCGGCATTGCCGTTTTCACTGCCCTTCCTGTGTTTTACAGTGAAGTCTTACTGTTGAAGGGCAAGGCTCCAGCGGAGCAACCTTCCATTGGTTCCGGACACTGTGTGCAACCAGCTCAGAGGGTTGTGGTCAGTTACCACCGTGAAGGCGCGCCCGTACAGGTAGGGCTGCAAACGTTGCAGTGCCCACACCATGGCCAGACACTCCTTCTCGATGGTCGAGTATGCCACTTCCCTCAGCAAAAGTTTCCGGCTCAGGTACAACACGGGGTGTTCTTGGTCTCCCGAGTCGACCTGGCTAAGCACAGCACCGAGGCCAAACTCGCTGGCGTCGGTCTGTACCAGAAACGGGCGACTGCTGTCGACTGCTCTCAACACTGGAGAGTTGCACAGGGCTGCTTTCAAAGCTTGGAAAGCCGCCTCACAGTCATCTGTCCAGTTGACTGTTTGGGGTAGCCTCTGCTTGGTGAGGTCAGTCAAGGGTTTGGCAAGGGCGCTATAGTCCTGTACGAACCGCCTATAGTACCCTGCAGTGCCCAAGAAGGACTTCACCTGTTTCTTGGTCCTGGGGGTGGGCCAGGACACGATTGCGTCCACTTTTTCTGGCTCCGGACTCATGGAACCCCCGCCTACCCGGTGCCCCAGGTAATGGACCTTGTGCATGCCTATCTGGCACTTCCCCGGCTTGATGGTCAGGCCTGCCTTGTGAAGACGCTTGAGCACCTCCTGGAGGTGCTGAAGGTGTTCCTCCCAGGTGGAACTGAAGACAGCAATATCGTCTAAGTACGCCACTGCGTACTCCTCCAGTCCCCGAAGCAGGTGGTCACCATCCGCTGGAAAGTGGCAGGGGCATTCTTCATGCCGAAGGGCATGACCGTGGACTCGTACAGTCCAAAGGGGGTGATAAAGGCGGATTTCTCCTGCGCCTCAGGGCTCAGGGGAATCTGCCAGTATCCCCGACTCAAATCCATGATGGATATGTAGTTGGCGTTTGTCAACCGCTCGAGCAGATCCTCGATGCGCGGCATTGGGTGGGCATCAGAGGTTGTGATGGCGTTGAGCCCCCTGTAGTCCACGCAGAACCGGGTGGTTCGATCCTTTTTAGGCACGAGGACTACAGGTGAAGCCCACGCGCTTTTTGACCGTCGAATCACCCCCAGCCTTAACATCTCATCGATCTCTTGGCGCATGACTTGTTGCACCGTTTCAGAGATCCGATAAGGTGTTCGCCGTAATGGGGCGTGATTCCCGGTGTCCACCTCATGAACCGCTAACTCCGTCCTCCCCGGTTGGTTGGTGAACACGGGCCGGAAGAGTTTCAGGGTGGCCATCAACTGCAACCGCTGGGACACGGTGAGCGAACCACTTATCTCCATGTCCTCAATGGACCCATTGGCCTTGGCCTGGGCCAGCATGTCCAGGAGGGAATCTTCCTCCCCATCCTCTGGCAGATTGCAGACCGGTAGGACGCAAGCTTCACGTTCGTAGTGCGCCTTCAGCATGTTGACGTGAAAGGCCTTGCGCCTACCCCGAGCATGGTCAAGCGTGACCACGTAGGTGACCGGGTTGAGCTGTTGGTGGACGACGTATGGGCCTTCCCAGGCTGCCTGAAGCTTATCCGTCGGTACAGGGACCAGCGCCCACACCTTTTGACCCACCTGGTAGGTCCGCTCCCGGGCGTTCTGGTCGTACCAGCGCTTCTGGTCAGCCTGAGCCTGCGTCATGTTGTCATGCACCAACTGCATCAAGGTCTGCATCTTGTCACGGAAGCGCATGACATAATCCACGATGGACACTTCTGTGGGGTTTGGCTCATCTTCCCAGGATTCTCTTATCAACCCAAGGGGTCCCCGGACTCGCCTGCCATACAGGAGCTCGAAGGGGGAGAACCCGGTCGAGGCCTGCGGAACTTCTCTGTAAGCGAACAGCAGGTGTGGGAGGTACCACTCCCAGTCGCGCCCTTGGGTCTCAACCAGTATGCGGAGCATCTGTTTGAGGGTACCGTTGAAACGTTCACACAAACCATTAGTCTGTGGGTGATACGGACTCGATACCAGCTGCGTCACCTGCATTTTCTCACAGAGAGCCTCCATTAGGCGAGACATGAATTGGGGCCCTTGATCGGTAAGCATCTCCCTGGGAAATCCTACTCTTGAAAAGATGGTCACCAGTTCGTCAGCCACCTTATCTGCCCTGGTTGAAGACAGAGCTACTGCCTCTGGGTACCGGGTAGCGTAGTCTACCACGGTGAGAATGTATCGCTTTCCGGAGCTGCTGGGGACGGACAGCGGTCCTACAATGTCCACCGCGATTCTCTGGAAAGGCTCCTCTATCACCGGCAAAGGAATAATTGGAGCCTTAAGAGCAGGCCCCGCCTTACCCACTTTTTGACAGGTGGCACAGGAGCGGCAGTAGTGTGTTACATCTGTCCCCATCTTGGGCCAATAGAAGTGTTGAGACAGCCGTGCCTTTGTTTTGCTGATCCCCAAGTGTCCAGCGAGTGGAATCTCATGGGCAATCCGCAACAACTCAGTTCTGAACTGATAGGGGACGACCAGCTGTCTTTCCCTCAACCACTCCTTTTTAGGATCTCTGGGTACTGTCTCCCGGTACAACCTTCCTCGTTCCCAGAACACCCTCTCCTTATCAGACTTGGAGGTGGGCGTCTCGGCGAGACCTCTCAATTTCTCCAGGCTGGCATCTGAGTGCAGAGCAGCCTGGAACTCCATGCTGGAGGCTGCCAGAAGTGACGTCAGGGTCCCCTCTTTACTGGGACCCTCTGGAACCGGCTCTGGGTTCACCTCTGGTTCAGTCTCTCCTGTAGCAGCAGAGGGTCCAGAAGACAGTGCGTTACCTGCGATCTGGGCACTCTGACTGCGTGTGACAGCTGCTATGTATGCCGCCTCCCTGGGGATTTCTACAGACCCACCAGCCGGTGCTGCCCTGGGCTCTACCTCCCTATCCACCCCCAACACTTCAGGAGCAGGGCTACTTATGGGCCAGTTACCTTCCTCGGTGGCACTGGTCAGCTGCATGGCATTACCTTCCTCATGGTCCCCATGCACCTCCCCATTTCCTTGAGCACGGTTGCTTACTCCTGCCAGGGGTTCCTCAGCCGTCTCACTCCGCGGAGTGACGGGACTGAGCACTTCGGTACCTGTGGACACATCTACCGCTTCAAAGAAAGGGTTAACGGGTTCAGTCGGCACAGATACATCAACATCATCATCCTTCCTAGGTGAAGAATGGTTATCAGTTTGCTTTGGTACATTCACATCAGCATCAGCATCATACCTGGGGAAAGAATGGTTGTTAGTTGCATCATTACTCATCAAGGCATTAGCAGGTAACACATTCAGTTTCCCATCATCAACATCATCAGGGTTAACGTTACCCTTATTATCAGTTTGGGGAAGGGTGTCAGGGACGTAGTATGCAACCATCCGCCCCAAGTCAGTCCCCAATAAAACATCAGTGGGCAGGTTTTCAGACACTCCCACCTCCCTCAACCCGCTCCCAGCACCCCAATCGAGATAAACTCGTGCCACTGGCAAGGGACAACGGGTGCCTCCAATCCCGGTGACAGGGTTTTCCCCTCAACAAACTCTTCAGGGGCCGCCAGTCCAGGACGGATGAGGGTTCGTTCAGCCCCGGTGTCCTTGAGGCCTGTAGCAAGACGGGCCCCCACCTGAACAGGTTGAACGTTGTCGTCAGCCCTCCCAACCACACCAAAAGAACAGAGGCGTTGGGCCCGGGGGCCTTGGCTGGGGGGTTCTTCGGCCTGTTCGGACAGGCGTAAAAGAAGTGACCAGGCCGCTGGCAGTGGTGACACAGGCGACTGTCAGTAGCCGGCCTGTTGTTGGCAACAGGGACAGGGCCTCCGGAGGGACGGCTAGCTGGGGCATTGGGGTTGGTTGCTGGCTTACCCCCTTTCCAGCTGGTGGCGACTGGCCTCCGCGTCTCGGGCTTCCGGTTGGCCTCGTGGTTGTCGGCGATCTGCGCCGCTTTGTCCGCGTTCGTCGGTTCGCGGTCCAGGATGAACTGTCGGACCTCAGCTGGGCAGAGATGCAGGAACTGGTCTTTGATCATCAGGTCCCGTAGCTGCTCAAAGGTTTCAACGGACAGTCCATGGATCCACTGGTCAAAGTGGGTCCTGAGTCCTTGCACCACATCACTGTAGCTATCGTGTGGGCCACGTTGGAGGTGCCGGAACTTCTTTCGGTATACCTCAGGTGTCAGCCGGTATTTGGCGATCAGCGCCTGCTTTATGGCGTCATAGTCATCATCATGCGCTTGCGGAAGAGAAGCAAACGCCTCCAGAGCTTTGCCTTTTAGCCCTGGGGTCAAGTACCTTGCCCATTGGTCTTCGGGCAGTCGGTACTGTCTGCAGGCTTTCTCAAAGGCTCGCAGAAACGTGTCCAAGTCCCCATCCTTTTCCATCACGGGAAAATGCTCTGGCCGGGGTTTAGGAGTCTGGACGCTGCTGGGCTCACGGCTTCGGGCTGTGGGGGCATTCCCACCCTGCTGGAGTACCTCCAGTTCACGGGCCCTCTGCGCCTGGCGCTCGGCTCTCTCAGCCTCTCTTTGGCGCTCAGCTCTCTCCTGAGCTTGCTGGATCAGCTGCAGACGTCCAACATGGTCTTCGGCAGGGAGTTGCTGTAGAGCCAATTGCAGATAGGGGTCACGGACTTCCCGGCTGGCGGTCTGCACCATCTGGACCCCTGCGGCTGCACCATCGGCACGGGTGCTGCCTTCTGCGCCCTGGCTCTCTTCCCATTGCACTAGAGCCGCGACCAACTGGGCTTTGGTCTTGTCGGCGACATCAATCTGCTTTGACGTGCACAGGGACCTCAGGATGTCCTTATTAAGCTGCTTATAATAAGATTCTCCCCACGTAGCCATGGTTGCCAACTAAAAGATAGAAAAGAAAAACGAAGAAATGGGAGGGAATACTTGTACGTACACACAAATGTCTCAGAACTAGTAACCACTGAGTCTGTTCTCCAAAACCTATGAAGCAGGATTCCCGCAGGAACCGTGCAGGTTTTTAGTGAGTGGAATGATTGCTCAAACCAAATCACTAATGCTCTAGGATTATCCCACCGCTCTGCCACCAATATGTGACGAACAGCCCACCGCCGTTCGTCTACTTACGGCGACACTAACGGGGGTCCCGCTGCCACCAAAACGTGACGGACAGCGGACCCTGTGTCACCACTATGTCACAGTCCCACCACTGACACGGGTGTATCAGCGGACGGAGGGACGAGACACAATGCCGGCACACGGCCATCACAGGCGCAGTGGGGCTTATCTTAGTTATCCCAACACTGGCACCATGTGACCAAAAATATCCAGCAAGCTAATCTCGCTCTACAATTTGCCGCAGGGGGGTTTAATTTGGATGCCCCACCACTGCTATCAATCTTCCAAGTACTGCGGGGATTTATGTATATTCCACTTTCTCAGTTCCACTTTGGAACTTGCAGCTCTCCGGCGCCCCCCTTACCCTCAGGTCAGTCAGGGAACTGCACCTAGGATAATTGGTCGCCGGACGGGCTGCCTGTTGTGAACCGGCAATTAGGCTTCTGCAGTAAGGGAATTATCAGCTGTGGCCGCAGCCCCTCATTCAGCTATATAAGACCCTTCTAGACTGCCAGCAAGCCGCAATAGCCGTGCACAACGTGCTGCCACCAGTCACGGTTACTTAATTCACAGTTTTAAATTAAGAGGGTCCGTGGCAATCCCCTTGAATTAGTAGCGATTATCTATCAAAGGCGTATAGTTCGAGTCTTAGAGCATAGAGACAGATCTAAATAATTATTTCATTTATTTTCCGAAAGAGGACAGTGATTACAGATAAAAGTTGCTATAAAATTGAGACATAAAATATGTACAGTACAGGTATAAAAACAAAGAGGGTACACTCACAGTTCCATATTGTTCCTTAGGCAGACCATGCGGCTAAGGTGGGTGGAGGCGGAGCTGCACTTCTCCGCTCATCTGGGTCTTTCTAGCACGACGACTTGAGCTGTTCTGCTCTGGTTTTGTCCAGGAAATGCTTTATAGACTTGCTATGTGACATCACGGAGAGATGCATGCTGGGTTAATCCCACCTCTCCCTTTTGGATTTAGAATTACACTAGAAAACTTATACTAATCATAACTCCGTGGGGGCAGCCCGCACAGACACATATAGGGCATCATTGGTTGTGATTTGTTGAGTACAATAATTCAAGACCAAATATGCAGTAGTTCTGATACACCGTTTAGCTGGAACACATATCTCAGGTTCTGAAAGGATTACGCTTCGCCAGAACCACGGCAGCGACGCTGTGACCGCCCGGATTACAAAAATGTGATTTTCATATCTCTAGGGTATTTGGTTCTTATGGTATAGTCTCTCATAGTTTTATTCGTTTCAAACAAAGAAGTTTTTCCCGCTCTGAAGAGGAGAGAAGGAAACAAATGGTTGTAGCAGCAGGGGGGTCTCCTATTACTAGTGCGAACACAGGCTGTAGAGGAGGGGGGGTGGCACTGCTCTGTGTGTGTGTGAAGGGAGGAGGGATGAAGCTGCAGAGCTAGCAGCCTGGATTGTCATATCTGCCGGATCTTTCTGGAAAGTTACAACAGAAAACATCATATTTTGTGGACAAAACCCCATACCTCACAGACATTGTACATCACAGCGACGTGCTGCGGGGAACATCTGATAGCGTTGTGCTGCGGGGAGCATCTGATGGTGACGTGCTGTGGGGAGCATCTGAAATAATAAAGATGTGGAGGGCACCACCAGCAATAAGTAAGGGGATACACCAGTAGTCAGTACAAAATGGACAATGCACTAAAAGGAGAGAAAGCTACTGACCAAAAAAACTGGGATCACCATATCGAGGTAGCTATTTAGGGAGGGCTAAATTAACCCTTCACGGTTGAGCCAGTGATTTCCAAATTATTCCAGTATTGCTAGCAACTCAAATGACCACATGGAGACGGGGGTCTCTGTACGGGAGGATCGAGGCAGATCACTGAGCCCCTTTATTTTAGTCACTTCTTTTATAATCTTTTGCTTAATTATGCAAGGTTCTCAAGTACCAATAGCATCATTTCACTTTATAAGCCAATAATATTGCAAGAAAACCGGAAACTACATATACAGTGGGGCAAAAAAGTATTTAGTCAGTCAGCAATAGTGCAAGTTCCACCACTTAAAAAGATGAGAGGCGTCTGTAATTTACATCATAGGTAGACCTCAACTATGGGAGACAAACTGAGAAAAAAAAATCCAGAAAATCACATTGTCTGTTTTTTTTTCATTTTATTTGCATATTATGGTGGAAAATAAGTATTTGGTCAGAAACAAAATTTCATCTCAATACTTTGTGATATATCCTTTGTTGGCAATGACAGAGGTCAAACGTTTTCTGTAAGTCTTCACAAGGTTGCCACACACTGTTGTTGGTATGTTGGCCCATTCCTCCATGCAGATCTCCTCTAGAGCAGTGATGTTTTTGGCTTTTCGCTTGGCAACACGGACTTTCAACTCCCTCCAAAGGTTTTCTATAGGGTTGAGATCTGGAGACTGGCTAGGCCACTCCAGGACCTTGAAATGCTTCTTACGAAGCCACTCCTTCGTTGCCCTGGTGGTGTGCTTTGGATCATTGTCACGTTGAAAGACCCAGCCACGTTTCATCTTCAATGCCCTTGCTGATGGAAGGAGGTTTGCACTCAAAATCTCACGATACATGGCCCCATTCATTCTTTCATGTACCCGGATCAGTCGTCCTGGCCCCTTTGCAGAGAAACAGCCCCAAAGCATGATGTTTCCACCACCATGCTTTACAGTAGGTATGGTGTTTGATGGATGCAACTCAGTATTCTTTTTCCTCCAAACACGACAAGTTGTGTTTCTACCAAACAGTTCCAGTTTGGTTTCATCAGACCATAGGACATTCTCCCAAAACTCCTCTGGATCATCCAAATGCTCTCTAGCAAACTTCAGACGGGCCCGGACATGTACAGGCTTAAGCAGTGGGACACATCTGGCACTGCAGGATCTGAGTCCATGGTGGCGTAGTGTGTTACTTATGGTAGGCCTTGTTACATTGGTCCCAGCTCTCTGCAGTTCATTCACTAGGTCCCCCCGCGTGGTTCTGGGATTTTTGCTCACCGTTCTTGTGATCATTCTGACCCCACGGGGTGGGATTTTGCGTGGAGCACCAGATCGAGGGAGATTATCAGTGGTCTTGTATGTCTTCCATTTTCTAATAGGTGGCACTAGAGTTCTAGTCCTCTTCCTCTCTGAAGAGACAATTTGCATAATTAGCTAATTATTGCTCCCACAGTTGATTTCTTCACTCCAAGCTGGTTGGCTATTGCAGATTCAGTCTTCCCAGCCTGGTGCAGGGCTACAATTTTGTTTCTGGTGTCCTTTGACAGCGCTTTGGTCTTCACCATAGTGGAGTTTGGAGTCAGACTGTTTGAGGGTGTGCACAGGTGTCTTTTTATACTGATAACACGTTTAAACAGGTGCCATTACTACAGGTAATGAGTGGAGGAAAGAGGAGACTCTTAAAGAAGAAGTTACAGGTCTGTGAGAGCCAGAAATCTTGATTGCTTGTTTCTGACCAAATACTTATTTTCCACCATAATATGCATATAAAATGAAAAAAAAACAGACAATGTGATTTTCTGGATTTTTTTTTCTCAGTTTGTCTCCTATAGTTGAGGTCTACCTATGATGTAAATTACAGACGCCTCACATCTTTTTAAGTGGTGGAACTTGCACTATTGCTGACTGACTAAATACTTTTTTGCCCCACTGTATGTCTGTATCCAAATAGAAAGTAGTATAATGGCATATTCTTCAGAGTTTTACACCCCCGCCTCCCTTATCTTTGCATCTGATGAGAACAGTCTGGTTTCATGACAGCCCTTGCCAATTACAAAAATTTATCTTACAGCAGCAAAAATGAAGAAACGAAACCTTCAGAGAATGGACAAACCGAAACTTCAGCTCTGATTTTAGTATTAACCCTTCACATTCCCCCCTAGATAAATTTTGTTAACACATATGCAGCATCAGAGGTGCTATCCCAAGCTAACAGCTTGAGGGGTACTGGTCTTCACATGACTGATGCCGTGTTACCAGTCATGCCTGTCGCGGCGCACCCGTCCCCCCTGTATACTGCAGTTCACGAATAACAATTTTTGATGATGGTGGTGGGGATCTTTTGTAGGTAGCCATGTGCTTGGCTTCAACATCTTCATCAAGTAGCCTTTTGAGATCGGTGCCGAGAAGAGCAGGGGCAACGACACCTTTGGTATCATCATTAGCTGTCTTAGTGTAGAATTTCCTAATACATACAGGAATACACCAAAGAACAAGTTTTAGTATCGCATATACAACAAGGATACAGGCAGCAATGTGTAACAAGCTCTGTAACATCCCAGCTATCCAGCCCCCAATAGCCTTAAACCAATTGGCTGGATTAAGAAAGGAGAAAGTGTCTGACCACCAACTGTCCTTAGTACGATCATTGTCTTTATCGTATTGATCTCTGAGTCATTGAATATCTTCTAACTTTAAGTTTTAACTTCTACCAATAATAATATGGAAAATGCGAACAACCAAAACATTATGTCCCTTTTATTTGCTATTGGCTTGTTGGGTGATGAGGAGAACTTGATAGGGACCGTCATACAAGGGTTCTACGTAATAGAAGCAACAAGCCACTCTTCAAATAAATGGTAGTAGGTGCACAAGTAGGGTCTCCAGCCCACGTAATAATGTGAAAGAACTTGGCACTCAAATGGCAAAGTGGATTAGATCCTTTGTTTTATTTGCATCCAGATTGTACAGTCATATGTAAAAGTTTGGGCACCCCTATTAATGTTAACCTTTTTTCTTTATAACAATTTTGGTTTTTGCAACAGGTATTTCAGTTTCATATATCTAATAACTGATGGACTCAGTTATATTTCTGGATTCAAATGAGGTTTATTGTACTAACAGAAAATGTGCAATCTGCATTTAAACAAAATTTGACCGGTGCAAAAGTATGGGCACCCTTATCATTTTCTTGATTTGAACACTCCTAACTACTTTTTACTGACTTCCTGAAGCACTAAATTGGTTTTGTAACCTAATTGAGCTTTGAACTTCATAGCCAGGTGTATCAAATCATGAGAAAAGGTATTTGAAGTGGCCACTTGCAAGTAGTTCTCCTATTTGATTCTCCTATGAAGAGCGGCATCATGGGCTCCTCAAAACAACTCTCAAATGATCTGAAAACAAAGATTATTCAACATAGCTTTTCAGGGGAAGGATACAAAAAGTTGTCTCGGAGATTTAACCTGTCAGTTTCCACTGTGAGGAACATAGTAAGGAAATGGAAGAACACAGGTACAGTTCTTGTTAAGCCCAGAAGTGGCAGGCCAAGAAAAATATCAGAAAGGCAGAGAGGAAGAATGGTGAGAACAGTCAAGGACAATCCACAGACCACCTCCAAAGACCGGCAGCATCATCTTGCTGCAGATGGTGTCACTGTGCATCGGTCAACAATACAGCGCACTTTGCACAAGGAGAAGCTGTATGGGAGAGTGATGCGAAAGAAGCCGTTTCTGCAAGCACGCCACAAACAGAGTCGCCTGAGGTCTGCAAAAGCACATTGGGACAAGCCAGTTACATTTTGGAAGAAGGTCCTGTGAACTGATGAAACAAAGATTGAGTTGTTTGGTCATACAAAAAGGCGTTATGCATGCGCTGTATTGTTGACCGATGCACAGTGACTCCATCTGCAGCAAGATGATGCTGCAGGTCTTTGGAGGTGGTCTGTGGATTGTCCTTGACTGTTCTCACCATTCTTCTTCTCTGTCTTTCTGATATTTTTCTTGGCCTGCCACTTCTGGGCTTAACAAGAACTGTACCTGTGTTCTTCCATTTCCTTACTATGTTCCTCACAGTGGAAACTGACAGGTTAAATCTCTGAGACAACTTTTTGTATCCTTCCCCTGAAAAGCTATGTTGAATAATCTTTGTTTTCAGATCATTTGAGAGTTGTTTTGAGGAGCCCATGATGCCACTCTTCATAGGAGAATCAAAGAGGAGAACTACTTGCAAGTGGCCACCTTAAATACCTTTTCTCATGATTTGATACACCTGGCTATGAAGTTCAAAGCTCAATGAGGTTACAAAACCAATTTAGTGCTTCAGGAAGTCAGTAAAAAGTAGTTAGGAGTGTTCAAATCAAGAAAATGATAAGGGTGCCCATACTTTTGCACCGGTCAAATTTTGTTTAAATGCAGATTGCACATTTTCTGTTAGTACAATAAACCTCATCTGAATCCAGAAATATAACTGAGTCCATCAGTTATTAGATATATGAAACTGAAATAGCTGTTGCAAAAACCAAAATTGTTATAAAGAAAAAAGGTTAACATTAATAGGGGTGCCCAAACTTTTACATATGACTGTATGTTAAACGTTTTCGATCCGACAACGGATCTTTATCAGAACTTCTCTGAAAAAGCATATATACAAAAATAGAAACAAATCTGTGTTATTGAGTGTCATATTTAGAGAAGATAAACATTACAATTCATAAGAATGATATATACTTCAAGAAACAAGGTTGAACTATTTATCAAGGAATATAAATCTTGTCAAACAGAATCTTGAGGTTGAATCCCAGGTGTGAAGTGATCCGTGAGGTAAGGTATAGAAATCGATGTTAAGGAGATATCCGCCCAAATTACCTATAAAATCTATCAAATCTACATCAGAGGTGAAACCACGATCAAGGATATTATGGAGTTCCGGCAACAAGGTGCCGACCAAAAAGTGAAAGGTGACAGTAATACACGTGAGGTGTAAGATATGTCTTTCCTAAAAAAGAGCAAAGCGAGAATCCTATATAGCGGGATCTTTAAATTATTATCATATGCAGAAAATATTGACAAATGCTCAATGGTAGTAGTGCAAGTGAGTGAGCGCAGGAACCTCTTTAGAGTGAATATTAATAGTCCCTGGACTTAATATATACCTGAATTTAATATATATGAGGAGAGGTAATGCGCTGGTATAGTCATCTAAGGCACTTATTTTGTATGGCGCTGTAATGACAAAAATGAAAAGGATTGCCCAATGTTGCTTAACTCCATAATATCCTTGATCGTGGTTTCACCTCTGATGTAGATTTGATAGATTTTATAGGTAATTTGGGCGCATATCTCCTTAACATCGATTTCTATACCTTACCTCACGGATCACTTCACACCTGGGATTCACCTTCAAAATTCTGTTTGACAAGATTTATATTCCTTGATTAATAGTTCAGCCTTGTTTCTTGAAGTATGCATTGTAATGTTTGTTATCTTCTCTAAATATGACACTCAATAACACAGATTTGTTTCTATTTTTGTATATATGCTTTTTTAGAGAAGTTCTGATGAAGATCCGTTGTCGGATCGAAAACGTTTAACATACAATCTGGATGCAAATAAAACAAAGGATCTAATCCACTTTGCCATTTGAATACAAGGGTTCTAGTCCGTGCTTCCTGACATGCCTTTTCACGACTACCAAATCACCAGGCTTCAGGTTATGACAGGTGTCGGTTTCTGATGCTTCGGGCTTAGCAAGATGCTTCGGGGGCACACGTTGAAGTTGACCGGGATTACAGGTCTGACAGATATTACAGGAACGGTTGAGCTCTGTCAAAACTGTGGAAATTCCCGGGGCCCAGTAGAATTTTTGCACCAGGGAGAGGGCCTGATTCTTTCCTCGATGTGTAGGCCCATGTGGCAATAGCAGGGTACATCCGCTTAGGGAGACACACGAGTTGGTCCTTTTTCCAGAGGCCATTATCCATACGTGTCCCATCAGTCTTCCATTGCTTCACCTCTTCCTTTGGAGACCTTCTCTGCATCGTCATTAAGCGGTCTCGCGGGGTCCGACAGAAAACTTCAGTCTGTTGTAGATCATCAGGTTCTCGTAGGGTCAGTGCTTCTTGTAACTGTTTACGCTGAGAGCGTGTGGTCACCATAGTTGGTATGGTTGGTTCAACGGGTAAGAGAGTGGCGGCTTTTGCTTGCATATCCGGAAATGTGTTGCCAACAGTCTGTGGACTGGTCCTAGGACCGTGCGCCTTAACTTTGATAATGGCCACCTGAGTAGGTAATTTGATCGAGTCCATGAGGGCTTTAACAGCTTCAGCATTTTTCACTGGGGTTCCGACAGTAGTAATAAACCCTCGATTGGCCCATAGAGCCCCAAAATCGTGAGCAATACCAAATGCATACCGTGAGTCCGTGTATATATTAGCACGTCTGTTCTTGGCCAAAGTACATGCAGTAGACAGAGCCTGGAGTTCTGCTTCTTGTGCGGACTGTGAGGGCAGGAGCGCAGCTGCGTCCACTACAGTGTCCTCTGGTAACAGCGTATCCCGTGTGGAATCTACCAAACTCGTCAGCATATCTTGAACCGTCCGTGTATAACACCAGATCAGGTTCTGGGAGTGGATTCTCACTGACATTTGGTGGAGTAGCTGTTTCTTCAGTCAGAAGTTGGGAACAATCATGTTGGAGGTAATCCTCATCACTGCCATCTTTCTTGGGGACCGGCAGTAAAGTAGCGGGGTTGATTGTAGTACAGCGATGCAACTTGACATAGTCAGGCAAAAGGAGTGAACATTGCAGCCGTAAATGTCGTTGCACAGTCAAATGTCTTGGTTGCTGCAGTGTCAGTATTGCTGCAATATCATGCGGAGCAAAAATATGCGATTCATGTCCAAGAATTCTGTCTGCAGTCTTGTCAAGCAACGAGTGAGTGGCGTGAACTGCCCTCATGCAACTTGGTGATGCTCGGGCCACTGGGTCGAGGCGGGCCGAATAATAGCCCACTGGTCGCTGCCTGTTGCCATGTGACTGTGTAAGTACCCCTGCTGCGTGTCCTCCATTCTCAGACACATAGAAATGGAACGGTCGAGTATAGTCCGGGATGCCCAAGGCAGGGGCACAAGCAATAAGCCGCTTCAACTCAGAGAAGGCATGATGAAGGCTTTCCATGCAAACCGGTGATCTTCCCGTATAGTTCATTATGCCGTCTTTCAAGGCGTTGTAAAGGGGTTGCATTATGCGGGATGCATCCGGTATCCACTGACAACAATAAGTGCACAGTCCAAGAAAACGCTGGAGTTCAGTTTCATCTTTTGGGAATGGAAGGGAGCTGACAGCTATTTTTCTTTATTCTGTGAGGTGTCTGACACCCTGAAGGAGACAGTGACCCAAGAAGATCACTTGACCAAGGCAGAACTGGAGTCTCGAGGCCGAAACCCGACAGTTCAGTGCTGCCAGATGCTTGAGGAGGCTGACAGTGGCAACAATGGCTTCCTGCTCCGTTCGTGCACACAACAAAAGATCATCCACATACTGAAGCAGCGTGACCTGGGGGTGATCTAACTGCCAGGGCAAGAGACACTCGCTCATGTTTTTTGCAAACTGGTTGGGACTGTTTTGGGCCCCTTGTGGCATAACCGTCCATGTTAACTGTCGTCTCTGAAAAGTGAATGCAAACAAAAACCAGCAATCTGGGTGTAACGGAATGCTAAAGAAGGCATTGGTAAGATCGATGACTGTAAACCAAGCAGCATCCTGGGGTATTTGAGACAAAAGAGTATGAGGATTAGGCACCACTGGAGTTTCCAGAACAGTAGCTGCATTAACTGCCCATAGGTCTTGTACCAGCCGGTACACAGGGGGCTGGCCAGGTGGGGTCTTTTTCTTAACGGGAAACAAGGGCGTATTACACGGAGAAACACAGGGTACCAGAGCACCGTTATCAAGTAACGTTTGCATTTGTTCCTGAAGGCCCCGCTCCTGATCATGTTTCAAAGGATATTGATGGACTTTGGGAAAAGGGGCACCAGGTTTGAGAAACACTTTTACTGGTTCTACAGGCATTTTCCCTAAATCATTTGGCCCTTTTGACCAGAGTTTAGATGGTATCTCTGAGAGGTATGGGGTGAGGCGTTGATCCTCAGGCAATATTGGGGGTGGATCTGGGCCTATCGGGGCCATCATAACTGTGGGAAGGGCATGCAAAATACAGATTTCCTCACTGTCTTCATCTGCATAGGGGTTATGTAACGTAAGAACCATCCGACCATCATCTTGGAATTGTATTCTGGGGCGGAACTGTGATAATGAATCTGCCCCTAGTAAAGTTACTGGACATGTGGGAGAGATTACGAACTGGGCAGTAACCTCGGGGAAGGGTCCCACAGGGATGGGTTTTGTAAGAGTATGTTTATTGGGTCTGCCATCTACTCCAATTAAAACAAGCTCTTGATCTGAGAGTTGAATAGGGATATCCGTAGGTACATCTGATGATTTGATTATAGAATTGGCCGCCCAAGTGTCTACCATGAACTTAACAAGGGTGTCCCCTACAGGGAGCGTGACGGATGAGCATGCCCCAGGTTTGGTGGAGGACATTGTGATGGCAGACCCTGGTTGGCCACCCCTTCAGTATGGACTATTAGCAGGATTTTGGGGCTGTCCGTAATCAGGGTATCC
The DNA here is from genome assembly GCF_039654945.1 of Dendrobates tinctorius. NCBI lineage: Eukaryota > Metazoa > Chordata > Amphibia > Anura > Dendrobatidae > Dendrobates > Dendrobates tinctorius. Next base: position 1,885,741 of record NW_027361849.1, on the reverse strand, counting down.
TCTGGGGTTCCCAGTATTTAGATTACGATTGGAAGAGGGAACTTGAGGGTAGCATCTATCAGCGGGAGTGTGACAGTCTCTCTGAAAGTGACCCAGTCGCCCGCAGCGCCAGCATTGTGAATGAGAATTAACATGGCGGAGCTGGGGAGGAAGGCTTCTATTCATAGAATTAGAGATATTGGAGTAGGGAGCTGAAGTCTGAGGGGGGGGCAGAGTTTGCTGTGTGCTCCAGTGATACTGATAAGAGACTGGCTGTGTGCTCGCAGCTGCAGTGGGGGCGAAGGGGGATATGGTGTGGGCTAAGATGGGAGGGGGTACTGAAGCAGCTGCTAGCTTGCTTTTTTTTTCTCTCTGCTGAACAGAGCGGGTTAAAGTCTTCTGAAAATTTTTTTTTTCTTTTTCCTCTGGATCGGGTGAACGGGGATTGAGGCTGGCTGCGGATGATAATAGGTACCGTCAGCATTCAACAACGGAAAGGTGGGGGCTGCAACACCCGGTCTTCTTGTGCCACAATTATAACAAATTATAACAGACCTCTCTCCACTGAGGATTAGTAACTCCACATACAGCACAGATCCACCCGGCAGGATCATAGGGTGGGGGCATACTGAGTTTCGGTAGTCCAGGATACATCGGTGCCTTAGGGTTAAGGGGGACAGAGCTTACAGTCGGGAGGAGAGGCTAGATTTCCTGGGGAGGGAGCTTACCATCTAGCAGGGAAACTTCTTGTTTCAAATCATTCTTAACCATCTGTCTGCCTGACACATTGTCTCATTAATCTCAGTTCCTTCTTTAATCAATCACTTTCTCACACCAGTCACTTCCTTGAACCACAATACATCCCGTCTTTGCCATAATAATAGACAATTTTTCCGTCTTCAACATAGCAGTAACAGAAACAATCAGAATTCACTTGCTGTTCAATGTCCACATAACCTTCATTATACAATTCATGTGCCAAGCCACGGAATTCCTCAGCGCCTTCAAGTAATCCATCATCAGTCAACCTTCCTTTATTCTTTTTAACTCCTTCATCCCATAGCGTAGGCTGCAACCTCCCGCCCTTAGGAAATCCCAGAATCGAAAATATTTTTCCTGCATTCCTGACACATTTCTTTCCTCGTCTTTGAATCATAAGACTAACAGTATCTGATCCTTCACACAATTCCAAACTTTTCTTTTTCTTCCACAGAAATATAATTCTCTCCTTTAGAGCTAAATATCCTGACAAATTGTGCACAGATCTGGAGCGGCCGTCTCAGATTGTTCCACCGGGTCAACCCCCTCTGGGAAGCCCAAAATTCGCGGTACTCAGTGAAAGGAGGAGGGCGTCTCAGACTATCCCTCCGGACACCTCTGGTTATATATATCTATCTATATATACAGTGCCTACAAGTAGTATTCAACCCCCTGCAGATTTAGCAGGTTTACACATTCGGAATTAACTTGGCATTGTGACATTTGGACTGTAGATCAGCCTGGAAGTGTGAAATGCACTGCAGCAAAAAAGAATGTTATTTCTTTTATTTTTTTTTTTTAAATTGTGAAAAGTTTATTCAGAGGGTCATTTATTATTCAACCCCTCAAACCACCAGAATTCTGTTTGGTTCCCCTAAAGTATTAAGAAGTATTTCAGGCACAAAGAACAATGAGCTTCACATGTTTGGATTAATTATCTCTTTTTCCAGCCTTTTCTGACTAAGACCCTCCCCAAACTTGTGAACAGCACTCATACTTGGTCAACATGGGAAAGACAAAGGAGCATTCCAAGGCCATCAGAGACAAGATCGTGGAGGGTCACAAGGCTGGCAAGGGGTACAAAACCCTTTCCAAGGAGTTGGGCCTACCTGTCTCCACTGTTGGGAGCATCATCCGGAAGTGGAAGGCTTATGGAACTACTGTTAGCCTTCCACGGCCTGGACAGCCTTTGAAAGTTTCCACCCGTGCCGAGGCCAGGCTTGTCCGAAGAGTCAAGGCTAACCCAAGGACAACAAGGAAGGAGCTCCGGGAAGATCTCATGGCAGTGGGGACATTGGTTTCAGTCAATACCATAAGTAACGTACTCCACCGCGATGGTCTCTGTTCCAGACGAGCCCGTAAGGTACCTTTACTTTCAAAGCGTCATGTCAAGGCTCGTCTACAGTTTGCTCATGATCACTTGGAGGACTCTGAGACAGACTTGTTCAAGGTTCTCTGGTCTGATGAGACCAAGATCGAGATCTTTGGTGCCAACCACACACGTGACGTTTGGAGACTGGATGGCACTGCATACGACCCCAAGAATACCATCCCTACAGTCAAGCATGGTGGTGGCAGCATCATGCTGTGGGGCTGTTTCTCAGCCAAGGGGCCTGGCCATCTTGTCCGCATCCATGGGAAGATGGATAGCACGGCCTACCTGGAGATTTTGGCCAAGAACCTCCGCACCTCCATCATGGATCTTAAGATGGGTCGTCATTTCATCTTCCAACAAGACAACGACCCAAAGCACACAGCCAAGAAAACCCAGGCCTGGTTCCAGAGGGAAAAAATCAAGGTGTTGCAGTGGCCTAGTCAGTCTCCTGACCTTAACCCAATTGAAAACTTGTGGAAGGAGCTCAAGATTAAAGTCCACATGAGACACCCAAAGAACCTAGATAACTTGGAGAAGATCTGCATGGAGGAGTGGGCCAAGATAACTCCAGAGACCTGTGCCGGCCTGATCAGGTCTTATAAAAGACGATTATTAGCTGTAATTGCAAACAAGGGTTATTCCACAAAATATTAAACCTAGGGGTTGAATAATAATTGACCCACACTTTTATGTTGAAAATTTATTAAAATTTAACTGAGCAACATAACTTGTTGGTTTGTAAGATTTATGCATCTGTTAATAAATCCTGCTTTTGTTTGAAGTTTGCAGACTCTAACTTATTTGCATCTTCTCAAACCTGCTAAATCTGCAGGGGGTTGAATACTACTTGTAGGCACTGTACCTGAGTTACGTATCCTACCCATCTTCGATCACTTCACCATGCCTGACTCTAACAGTGAATTCAGGATTGCAGGATATTTTGACTATAAAGAGAGCCACAATCACTGGTCAATCCGGGGTGTCCGTCCCTTATGAGGTACGGTTCGAGCACTGGGCCCCCAACGGGACTACACCTCTATATGATTCCACCCATGAATCACCCCACCACGGGGACAAACCTCAGATTCTCTTTGCAGCAACAAGCACAGGAAAACCACACCAGCGGTCAGTCTGAACAGTATAACTGCCAACTTACCGTGGTTGTCGTGGGGGGTGATCAGGCCCAATTTTCCAGCACCCGTGTCCGCTCCGAGGGTCCTTTGTCTTGTTGTCCTCCGGGGGCAGAGGCGTCCCTATTCGGGGGCCGCACGTTGGGCGGCCAGCTGTCGGGGTAGCTATTTAGGGAGGGCTAAATTAACCCTTCATGGTTGAGCCAGTGATTTCCAAATTATTCCAGTGTTGCTAGCAACTGGGAATGACCACACGGAGACTGGGGTCTCTGTACGGGAGGATCGAGGCAGATCACTAAGCCCCTTTATTTTAGTCACTTCTTTTATAATCTTTTGCTTCATTATGCAAGGTTCTCAACTACCAATAGCATAATTTCACTTTATAAGCCAATAATATTGCAAGAAAACCGGAAACTACATATACAGTGCCTACAAGTAGTATTCAACCCCCTGCAGATTTAGCAGGTTTACACATTCGGAATTAACTTGGCATTGTGACATTTGGACTGTAGATCAGCCTGGAAGTGTGAAATGCACTGCAGCAAAAAAGAATGTTATTTCTTTGTTTAATTTTTTTTTAAATTGTGAAAAGTTTATTCAGAGGGTCATTTATTATTCAACTCCTCAAACCACCAGAATTCTGTTTGGTTCCCCTAAAGTATTAAGAAGTATTTCTGGCACAAAGAACAATGAGCTTCACATGTTTGGATTAATTATCTCTTTTTCCAGCCTTTTCTGACTATATTTAAGACCCTCCCCAAACTTGTGAACAGCACTCATACATGGTCAACATGGGAAAGACAAAGGAGCATTCCAAGGCCATCAGAGACAAGATCGTGAAGGGTCACAAGGCTGGCAAGGGGTACAAAACCCTTTCCAAGGAGTTGGGCCTACCTGTCTCCACTGTTGGGAGCATCATCCGGAAGTGGAAGGCTTATGGAACTACTGTTAGCCTTCCACGGCCTGGACAGCCTTTGAAAGTTTCCTCCCGTGCCGAGGCCAGGCTTGTCCGAAGAGTCAAGGCTAACCCAAGGACAACAAGGAAGGAGCTCCGGGAAGATCTCATGGCAGTGGGGACATTGGTTTCAGTCAATACCATAAGTAACGTACTCCACCGCAATGGTCTCCGTTCCAGACGAGCCCGTAAGGTACCTTTACTTTCAAAGCGTCATGTCAAGGCTCGTCTACAGTTTGCTCATGATCACTTGGAGGACTCTGAGACAGACTGGTTCAAGGTTCTCTGGTCTGATGAGACCAAGATCGAGATCTTTGGTGCCAACCACACACGTGACGTTTGGAGACTGGATGGCACTGTATACGAACCCAAGAATACCATCCCTACAGTCAAGCATGGTGGTGGCAGCATCATGCTGTGGGGCTGTTTCTCAGCCAAGGGGCCTGGCCATCTGGTCCGCATCCATGGGAAGATGGATAGCATGGCCTACCTGGAGATTTTGGCCAAGAACCTCCGCTCCTCCATCAAGGATCTTAAGATGGGTCGTCATTTCATCTTCCAACAAGACAACGACCCAAAGCACACAGCCAAGAAAACCAAGGCCTGGTTCAAGAGGGAAAAAATCAAGGTGTTGGAGTGGCCTAGTCAGTCTCCTGACCTTAACCCAATTGAAACCTTGTGGAAGGAGCTCAAGATTAAAGTAGACATGAGACACCCAAAGAACCTAGATAACTTGGAGAAGATCTGCATGGAGGAGTGGGCCAAGATAACTCCAGAGACCTGTGCCGGCCTGATCAGGTCTTATAAAAGACGATTATTAGCTGTAATTGCAAACAAGGGTTATTCCACAAAATATTAAACCTAGGGGTTGAATAATAATTGACCCACACTTTTATGTTTAAAATTTATTAAAATTTAACTGAGCAACATAACTTTTTGGTTTGTAAGATTTGTGCATCTGTTAATAAATCCTGCTCTTGTGTGAAGTTTGAAGGCTCTAACTTATTTGCATCTTATCAAACCTGCTAAATCTGCAGGGGGTTGAGTACTACTTGTAGGCACTGTATGTCCGTCATAGAAAGTAGTATAATGGCATATTCTTCAGAGTTTTACACTCCCGCCTCCCTTATCTTTGCAACTGATAAGAATAATCTGGTTTCATGACAGCCCTTGCCAATTACAAAAATTTATCTTACAGCAACAAAAATAAAGAAACGAAACCTTCAGAGAATGGACAAAACGAAACTTCAGCTCTGATTTTAGTATTAACCCTTCACAACCACAATAAATAAACACCAAAATAATTTTATTAAATTTCAGACAGACCTATACATCGTTAAAAACATTAAAAAGTCACTCCATGACAGTTAGAGTGAACCAATGAGGTTAATAATATAGCCCTCTAGAACTTTATAATATGGATAAAGGTAAACACCTGGTCAAAATATTGATGGAATAACATGACAATATGATAATGTATCCAAGATACCATAACCATACATGAGGATGCAACCCAAATAAATCATGGACCAGAGTGTATATAATACCCTAAAGGAGAGAGAGATGCACTAGTCACCACAAATTCCCCCCTCGTCAGAGAAAGGACATAATAAAGAGGCAAAAAACAGAGAAATTGCCTCTGAATCCTGATTCAATGGTTCAAAATCAGGTAGCCAATAGCACATAAAAAGAGCACTTTGTGCATAGCTATCATACCATACCACAAATAAGGGGAGCCTGTGGAAGATGCCCGATGCGTGTCGCTACCGCAAAGTAGCTTCGTCAGGGGCCCCTGACGAAGCTACTTTGCGGTAGCGACACGCGTCGGGCACATAGCGCTCATTTTTGGTCAGTAGCTTTCTCTCCTTTTAGTGCTGCGGGGAACATCTGATAGCGGTGTGCTGCGGGGAACATCTGATAGCGGTGCGCTGCGGGGAACATCTGATAGCGGTGTGCTGCGGGAAACCTGCTGATAGCGGCGCACTGCGGGAAACCTGCTGATAGCGGCGCGCTGCGGGAAACCTGCTGATAGCGGCGCGCTGCGGGGAACATCTGCTGATAGCGTCGTGCTGCGGGGAACATCTGCTGATAGCGGTGCGCTGCGGGGAACATCTGATGGCGACGTGCTGCGGGAACATCTGATGGCGGCTCACTGTGGAGAACATCTGATGGCGGCTCACTGCTGGGAACATTTGCTGATAGCGTCGTGCTGCGGGGAACATCTGCTGATAGCGGTGCGCTGTGGGGAACATCTGCTGATAGCGTCGTGCTGCGGGGAACATCTGCTGATAGCGTCGTGCTGCGGGGAACATCTGCTGATAGCGTCGTGCTGCGGGGAACATCTGAAGGCAGCATGCTGCGGGGAATATCTGCTGATGGCGATGTGCTGCAGGGAACATCTACTGAAGGCAGTGCGCTGCGGGGAACATCTGATGATAGCAGCTCACTGTGGAGAACATCTGCTGATGGTGGTGCGCTGCGGGGAACATCTGATGGCGACGTGCTGCGGGGAACATCTGATGGCGACGTGCTGCGGGGAACATCTGATGGCGACGTGCTGCGGGGAACATCTGATGGCGACGTGCTGCGGGGAACATCTGATGGCGACGTGCTGCGGGGAACATCTGCTGATAGCGTGCTGCGGGGAACATCTGCTGATAGCGGTGCGCTGTGGGGAACATCTGATAGCTCGTGCTGCGGAGAACATCTGCTGATAGCGGTGTGCTGTGGGGAACATCTGATAGCGTCGTGCTGCGGGGAACATCTGATAGCGTTGTGCTGCGGGGAACATCTGCTGATAGCGTTGTGCTGCGGGGAACATCTGCTGATAGCGTCGTGCTGCGGGGAACATCTGCTGATAGTGTCGTGCTGCGGGGAACATCTGATAGCGTTGTGCTGCGGGGAACATCTGATAGCGTTGTGCTGCGGGGAACATCTGATAGCGTTGTGCTGCGGGGAACATCTGCTGATAGTGTCGTGCTGCGGGGAACATCTGCTGATAGTGTCGTGCTGCGTGGAACATCTGCTGATAGTGTCGTGCTGCGGGGAACATCTGATGGCGGCGCACTGCTGGGAACATCTGATGGCGGCTCACTGCTGGGAACATTTGCTGATAGCGTCGTGCTGCGGGGAACATCTGCTGATAGCGTCGTGCTGCGGGGAACATCTGATGGCGTTGTGCTGCGGGGAACATCTGATGGCGTTGTGCTGCGGGGAACATCTGCTGATAGTGTCGTGCTGCGGGGAACATCTGCTGATAGCGTTGTGCTGCGGGGAACATCTGCTGATAGTGTCGTGCTGCGTGGAACATCTGCTGATAGTGTCGTGCTGCGGGGAACATCTGATGGCGGCGCACTGCTGGGAACATCTGATGGCGGCTCACTGCTGGGAACATTTGCTGATAGCGTCGTGCTGCGGGGAACATCTGCTGATAGCGTCGTGCTGCGGGGAACATCTGATGGCGTTGTGCTGCGGGGAACACCTGATGGCGTTGTGCTGCGGGGAACATCTGCTGATAGCGTCATGCTGCGGGGAACATCTGATGGCGGCTCACTGCTGGGAACATCTGCTGATGGCGTTGTGCTGCGGGGAACATCTGATGGCGGCTCACTGCTGGGAACATCTGCTGATAGCGTTGTGCTGCGGGGAACATCTGATAGCGTCGCGCTGCGGGGAACATCTGATGGCGTCGTGCTGCGGGGAACATCTGCTGATAGCGTCATGCTGCGGGGAACATCTGATAGCGTCGTGCTGCGGGGAACATCTGATAGCGTCGTGCTGCGGGGAACATCTGATAGCGTCGCGCTGCGGGGAACATCTGATGGCGTCGTGCTGCGGGGAACATCTGCTGATAGCGTCATGCTGCGGGGAACATCTGATAGCGTCGTGCTGCGGGGAACATCTGATAGCGTCGTGCTGCGGGGAACATCTGATAGCGTCGTGCTGCGGGGAACATCTGATGGCATCGTGCTGCGGGGAACATCTGATGGCGGCTCACTGTGGAGAACATCTGCTGATGGCGGTGCGCTGCGTGGAACATCTGATGGCGACGTGCTGCGGGGAACATCTGATGGCGACGTGCTGCGGGGAACATCTGATGGCGACGTGCTGCGGGGAACATCTGATGGCGACGTGCTGCGGGGAACATCTGATGGCGACGTGCTGCGGGGAACATCTGATGGCGACGTGCTGTGGGGAACATCTGATGACGACGTGCTGCGGGGAACATGTGCTGATAGCGGTGCGCTGCGGGAAACCTGCTGATAGAGGCGCGCTGCTGGGAACATCTGCTGAAGGCGGTGTGCTGCTGGGAACATCTGCTGATAGCGTTGTGCTGCGGGGAACATCTGCTGATAGCGGTGTGCTGTGGGGAACAACTGATAGCGTCGTGCTGCGGAGAACATCTGCTGACAGCGGTGCGCTGTGGGGAACATCTGATAGCGTCGTGCTGCGGGGAACATCTGATAGCGTTGTGCTGCGGGGAACATCTGCTGATAGCGTTGTGCTGCGGGGAACATCTGCTGATAGCGTCGTGCTGCGGGGAACATCTGCTGATAGTGTCGTGCTGCGGGGAACATCTGATAGCGTTGTGCTGCGGGGAACATCTGATAGCGTTGTGCTGCGGGGAACATCTGATAGCGTTGTGCTGCGGGGAACATCTGCTGATAGTGTCGTGCTGCGGGGAACATCTGCTGATAGTGTCGTGCTGCGGGGAACATCTGCTGATAGTGTCGTGCTGCGTGGAACATCTGCTGATAGTGTCGTGCTGCGGGGAACATCTGATGGCGGCGCACTGCTGGGAACATCTGATGGCGGCTCACTGCTGGGAACATTTGCTGATAGCGTCGTGCTGCGGGGAACATCTGCTGATAGCGTCGTGCTGCGGGGAACATCTGATGGCGTTGTGCTGCGGGGAACATCTGATGGCGTTGTGCTGCGGGGAACATCTGCTGATAGTGTCGTGCTGCGGGGAACATCTGCTGATAGCGTTGTGCTGCGGGGAACATCTGCTGATAGTGTCGTGCTGCGTGGAACATCTGCTGATAGTGTCGTGCTGCGGGGAACATCTGATGGCGGCGCACTGCTGGGAACATCTGATGGCGGCTCACTGCTGGGAACATTTGCTGATAGCGTCGTGCTGCGGGGAACATCTGCTGATAGCGTCGTGCTGCGGGGAACATCTGATGGCGTTGTGCTGCGGGGAACACCTGATGGCGTTGTGCTGCGGGGAACATCTGCTGATAGCGTCATGCTGCGGGGAACATCTGATGGCGGCTCACTGCTGGGAACATCTGCTGATGGCGGCTCACTGCTGGGAACATCTGCTGATAGCGTTGTGCTGCGGGGAACATCTGATAGCGTCGCGCTGCGGGGAACATCTGATGGCGTCGTGCTGCGGGGAACATCTGCTGATAGCGTCATGCTGCGGGGAACATCTGATAGCGTCGTGCTGCGGGGAACATCTGATAGCGTCGTGCTGCGGGGAACATCTGATAGCGTCGCGCTGCGGGGAACATCTGATGGCGTCGTGCTGCGGGGAACATCTGCTGATAGCGTCATGCTGCGGGGAACATCTGATAGCGTCGTGCTGCGGGGAACATCTGATAGCGTCGTGCTGCGGGGAACATCTGATAGCATCGTGCTGCGGGGAACATCTGATGGCATCGTGCTGCGGGGAACATCTGATGGCGGCTCACTGTGGAGAACATCTGCTGATGGCGGTGCGCTGCGTGGAACATCTGATGGCGACGTGCTGCGGGGAACATCTGATGGCGACGTGCTGCGGGGAACATCTGATGGCGACGTGCTGCGGGGAACATCTGATGGCGACGTGCTGCGGGGAACATCTGATGGCGACGTGCTGCGGGGAACATCTGATGGCGACGTGCTGTGGGGAACATCTGATGACGACGTGCTGCGGGGAACATGTGCTGATAGCGGTGCGCTGCGGGAAACCTGCTGATAGAGGCGCGCTGCTGGGAACATCTGCTGAAGGCGGTGTGCTGCTGGGAACATCTGCTGATAGCGTTGTGCTGCGGGGAACATCTGCTGATAGCGGTGTGCTGTGGGGAACAACTGATAGCGTCGTGCTGCGGAGAACATCTGCTGACAGCGGTGCGCTGTGGGGAACATCTGATAGCGTCGTGCTGCGGGGAACATCTGATAGCGTCGTGCTGCGGGAAACATCTGATAGCGGCGTGCTGCGGGGAACATCTGCTGATAGCGGCGTGCTGCGGGGAACATCTGCTGATAGCGGTGTGCTGCGGGGAACATCTGCTGATAGCGTCGTGCTGCGGGGAACATCTGCTGATAGCGTCGTGCTGCGGGGAACATCTGCTGATAGCGTCGTGCTGCGGGGAACATCTGCTGATAGCGTCGTGCTGCAGGGAACATCTGATGGCGTCGTGCTGCGGGGAACATCTGATGGCAGCTCACTGTGGAGAACATCTGCTGATGGCGGCTCACTGCTGGGAACATCTGCTGATGGCGGCGCACTGCTGGGAACATCTGCTGATGGCGGCGCACTGCTGGGAACATCTGATGGCGACGTGCTGCGGGGAACATCTGATGGCGACGTGCTGCGCGGAACATCTGATGGCGACATGCTGTGGGGAACATCTGATGGCGACGTGCTGCGGGGAACATCTGATGGCGACGTGCTGTGGGGAACATCTGATGACGACGTGCTGCGGGGAACATGTGCTGATAGCGGTGCGCTGCGGGAAACCTGCTGATAGAGGCGCGCTGCTGGGAACATCTGCTGAAGGCGGTGTGCTGCTGGGAACATCTGCTGATAGCGTTGTGCTGCGGGGAACATCTGCTGATAGCGGTGTGCTGTGGGGAACAACTGATAGCGTCGTACTGCGGAGAACATCTGCTGATAGCGGTGCGCTGTGGGGAACATCTGATAGCGTCGTGCTGCGGGGAACATCTGATAGCGTCGTGCTGCGGGAAACATCTGCTGATAGCGGCGTGCTGCGGGGAACATCTGCTGATAGCGGTGTGCTGCGGGGAACATCTGCTGATAGCGTCGTGCTGCGGGGAACATCTGCTGATAGCGTCGTGCTGCGGGGAACATCTGCTGATAGCGGTGTGCTGCGGGGAACATCTGCTGATGGCGGCGCACTGCTGGGAACATCTGATGGCGGCGCACTGTTGGGAACATCTGCTGATGGCGGCGCACTGTGGGGAACATCTGATGGCGGCGCACTGTGGGGAACATCTGCTGATGGCGGCGCACTGCTGGGAACATCTGCTGATGGCGGCGCACTGTGGGGAACATCTGCTGATGGCGGCGCACTGTGGGGAACATCTGCTGATGGCGGCGCACTGCTGGGAACATCTGATGGCGGCGCACTGTTGGGAACATCTGCTGATGGCGGCGCACTGTGGGGAACATCTGATGGCGGCGCACTGTGGGGAACATCTGCTGATGGCGGCGCACTGTTGGGAACATCTGCTGATGGCGGCGCACTGTGGGGAACATCTGCTGATGGCGGCGCACTGTGGGGAACATCTGCTGATGGCGGCGCACTGTGGGGAACATCTGTCATATTTCCAGTGTCTGTTTCCTTCAGGTTTACTTCAGACCCCTGAGCCGCGGCCGTTACAGATCACGGAGGTCGATCCACAGAGTTCGGAGTTCAGAAAGCGGAGTAAGGAGTTTGAGAGGGCGTCTCTGGTGCTTGTGAAGGTAACGTCACGATTTGTGCTGCGGGGGGCGCATTATTATGGTGGTCCGGTCCTGAGGACGTAGCACAGGATGATGGGGGTGCTGGTGCAGTAGTGGGTCAGGCGGGGGCTGCACCTGTAGGATATATGCACTGGTGAGAAGCACTTGATGCCGCTGACGTCGCCGATCACTTTTCAGCTTGTACCTTTTTTATGTTCTAATTGAATCAATAAAGTTTTTAATACAATTGCAGACAGGTTGTAGGTTTTGGGATATGAGGCGCCGGCCCCAGCCTCCTCTTTCTGGTGCCCCCGCTGTGCCTCGGCCAGCCCCCTTCTTACATATGCCCCCTGTTCTGGGACTATTAAGGCTGCGGCTTTTCCTAATTTAGCGGCTTTCTATTCTTTTTGTCGCCCCCGGTCATTGCCAGGTTCAGGCGGTGGCAGATTTCACCTGATTCCATGGCGCTCACAAAACACCGCCCCTATAAGTGAACCTGATGGAATCTCCCGCAAATCCAGGGAGAAGGCACCAGACTCCACATACAGTGGCGTGTAAAAGTCTGTGCCCCCTGGTCAGGATTACTATAGTATTGTTTTAGTGGACAGTTCAGCAAGCTGAAGATGAAATGATCTAAAAGGGATAACGTTCCATTTACTTTGTATTTTAGGTGCAAAAAAATATTTTCATCTTTTACATTATAAAAATTACAAAAATGAAAATGGGCTGATGCAAAAGTATTGACACCCTTGGAGATTTTTGTGCTCAGATAACTTTGACTGAGGTGTCAGACCTTATTAAGCCTGTTAGGGTTATGGCTTGCTCGTTATTGTTAGGAAAGGCCAGGTGATGAAAATTTCCAGCTTTATAAAAACCCAGCCTCCGCTAACCTTGTGCCAAAAACCAGCAGCCATGGGATCTTCTAAGCAGCTGTCGAGCACTCTGAGAATGGTGGAGGCCACAAAGCAGGAGACGGCTATAAGAAGAAAGCAAAGCATCTACAAGTTGTTCTTTCCTCAGTTCAAAATAGAATTAAGAAATGGCTGTTACCAGGAACAGTGGAGGTCAAGATAAGGGCTGGAAGACCAAGCAAAACTTCAGTGCGAGCTGCTTGTGGGATTACTACATAAGCAAATCAGAACCTCTGTCTGACTGCAAAAGATCTTCAGAAAGATTTATCAGACTCTGGAGTTGTTGTGACAAGTAGAAAAAATCCAGCTTCTGGCAACAATCCATAAAAATATGAAAATCCTTTATTAAAGACAACTTTAAAATTCTAACAATTCCCTGGCACATTGAGGGGGGGGCAGGAAACAACATGGCGACACGTTTCAAACACAAACGGCGTTCTTCCTCAAGGCCTGATGGGAAATCTTTCCCATCAATCCTAAGTACCCAGTAAATGATGCTCATTGGACAAAAAAAATAATCACATGATCTAAAACTGCATAAATGAGCAAAACAACAAAGAGGCAGAACACAAAAAGAGACAAAGAAATGTAAATTACACAAAAATCACCTGAACTAAGAGCATGAAAATAAAGAAAATACACAAAAAGAAACCTAATAATGACACGTAGGATCACGGCCCAAGTGCGGACCTTCAGGTGATGAAGTAATCTGTTCACCTCTCGGAGGATCCCGCACTCCGTACCGAAGCCCCGTACAGACGTCGTCTCTCGCTGATGGTGCAGGGTGAAACGCCCGGAGGCAGAGGATATATTCCTGATGGCGCAGGGTGAAACGCCCGGAGGCAGAGGATATATTCCTGATGGCGCAGGGTGAAACGCCCGGAGGCAGAGGATATATTCCTGATGGGACAGGGTGAAACGCCCAGAGGCAGAGGATATATTCCTGATGGCGCAGGGTGAAACGCCCGGACGCAGAGGATATATTCCTGATGGCGCAGGGTGAAACGCCCGGACGCAGAGGATATATTCCTGATGGCGCAGGGTGAAACGCCCGGACGCAGAGGATATATTCCTGATGGCGCAGGGTGAAACGCCCGGACGCAGAGGATATATTCCTGATGGCGCAGGGTGAAACGCCCGGACGCAGAGGATATATTCCTGATGGCGCAGGGTGAAACGCCCGGACGCAGAGGATATATTCCTGATGGCGCAGGGTGAAACGCCCGGACGCAGAGGATATATTCCTGATGGCGCAGGGTGAAACGCCCGGACGCAGAGGATATATTCCTGATGAGGCAGGGTGAAACGCCCGGAGGCAGAGGATATATTCCTGATGGCGCAGGGTGAAACGCCCGGAGGCAGAGGATATATTCCTGATGGCGCAGGGTGAAACTCTCGGACGCAGAGGATATATTCCTGATGGCGCAGGGTGAAACGCCCAGACGCAGAGGATATATTCCTGATGGCGCAGGGTGAAACGCCCGGAGGCAGAGGATATATTCCTGATGGCGCAGGGTGAAACGCCCGGACGCAGAGGATATATTCCTGATGGCGCAGGGTGAAACGCCCGGACGCAGAGGATATATTCCTGATGGCGCAGGGTGAAACGCCCGGACGCAGAGGATATATTCCTGATGGCGCAGGGTGAAACGCCCGGACGCAGAGGATATATTCCTGATGGCGCAGGGTGAAACGCCTGGAGGCAGAGGATATATTCCTGATGAGGCAGGGTGAAACGCCCGGAGGCAGAGGATATATTCCTGATGGCGCAGGGTGAAACGCCCGGAGGCAGAGGATATATTCCTGATGGCGCAGGGTGAAACGCCCGGACGCAGAGGATATATTCCTGATGGAGCAGGGTGAAACGCCCGGACGCAGAGGATATATTCCTGATGGCGCAGGGTGAAACGCCCGGACGCAGAGGATATATTCGTGATGGCGCAGGGTGAAACGCCCAGACGCAGAGGATATATTCCTGATGGCGCAGGGTGAAACGCCCGGACGCAGAGGATATAATCCTGATGGCGCAGGGTGAAACGCCCGGACGCAGAAGATATATTCCTGATGGCGCAGGGTGAAACGCCCGGACGCAGAGGATATATTCCTGATGGCGCAGGGTGAAACGCCCGGAGGCAGAGGATATATTCCTGATGGCGCAGGGTGAAACGCCCAGAGGCAGAGGATATATTCCTTATGGCGCAGGGTGAAACTCCCGGACGCAAAGGATATATTCCTGATGGCGCAGGGTGAAACGCCCGGAGGCAGAGGATATATTCCTGATGGCGCAGGGTGAAACGCCCGGACGCAGAGGATATATTCCTGATGGCGCAGGGTGAAACGCCCGGACGCAGAGGATATATTCCTGATGGCGCAGGGTGAAACTCTCGGACGCAGAGGATATATTCCTGATGGCGCAGGGTGAAACGCCCGGACGCAGAGGATATATTCCTGATGGAGCAGGGTGAAACGCCCGGACGCAGAGGATATATTCCTGATGGCGCAGGGTGAAACGCCCGGACGCAGAGGATATATTCGTGATGGCGCAGGGTGAAACGCCCAGACGCAGAGGATATATTCCTGATGGCGCAGGGTGAAACGCCCGGACGCAGAGGATATAATCCTGATGGCGCAGGGTGAAACGCCCGGACGCAGAAGATATATTCCTGATGGCGCAGGGTGAAACGCCCGGACGCAGAGGATATATTCCTGATGGCGCAGGGTGAAACGCCCGGAGGCAGAGGATATATTCCTGATGGCGCAGGGTGAAACGCCCAGAGGCAGAGGATATATTCCTTATGGCGCAGGGTGAAACTCCCGGACGCAAAGGATATATTCCTGATGGCGCAGGGTGAAACGCCCGGAGGCAGAGGATATATTCCTGATGGCGCAGGGTGAAACGCCCGGACGCAGAGGATATATTCCTGATGGCGCAGGGTGAAACGCCCGGACGCAGAGGATATATTCCTGATGGCGCAGGGTGAAACGCCCGGAGGCAGAGGATATATTCCTGATGGCGCAGGGTGAAACGCCCAGAGGCAGAGGATATATTCCTTATGGCGCAGGGTGAAACTCCCGGACGCAAAGGATATATTCCTGATGGCGCAGGGTGAAACGCCCGGAGGCAGAGGATATATTCCTGATGGCGCAGGGTGAAACGCCCGGACGCAGAGGATATATTCCTGATGGCGCAGGGTGAAACGCCCGGACGCAGAGGATATATTCCTGATGGCGCAGGGTGAAACGCCCGGACGCAGAGGATATATTCCTGATGGCGCAGGGTGAAACTCTCGGACGCAGAGGATATATTCCTGATGGTGCAGGGTGAAACGCCCGGAGGCAGAGGATATATTCCTGATGGCGCAGGGTGAAACGCCCGGACGCAGAGGATATATTCCTGATGGTGCAGGGTGAAACGCCCGGACGCAGAGGATATATTCCTGATGGCGCAGGGTGAAACGCCCGGACGCAGAGGATATATTCCTGATGGCGCAGGGTGAAACTCTCGGACGCAGAGGATATATTCCTGATGGCGCAGGGTGAAACGCCCGGACGCAGAGGATATATTCCTGATGGAGCAGGGTGAAACGCCCGGACGCAGAGGATATATTCCTGATGGAGCAGGGTGAAACGCCCGGACGCAGAGGATATATTCCTGATGGCGCAGGGTGAAACGCCCGGAGGCAGAGGATATATTCCTGATGGCGCAGGGTGAAACGCCCAGAGGCAGAGGATATATTCCTTATGGCGCAGGGTGAAACTCTCAAAGCACAGTTGTTAACAATTCCGAAAAGAGGGAAGAATAGGAAGCATTTAAGGAAACCAGGATGGATGAACACAGAACTTAAGCACATGCTAAAAAGGAAGAAAAAAATGTTTATAAAATGGAAAGAGGGAGGCATATCTAAAGAAGAATATAATGCTGTCTGCAGAACCTGCAGGGCACAAATCAGATTAGCTAAAGCTGAAAATGAACTGAGGCTTGCAAGAGATGTCAAAAGCAATAATAAAGGATTTTGGGGATATGTCAAAAGTAAAAGAAAAGTCAAAGATGCTATAGGATTTTTACAGGATGAAAATGATGAAATGGTAAGACAGGATGTTGAGAAGGCTGAACTTTTAAATTCCTATTTTGCATCTGTTTTCTCTCAGAAAGGAAATGCAACATCAACTGTTATTCACTGTCCTATTAAGGGAATAGAAGAATCCAGGATATCTATAAACAGAAAGATAGTGAGGAAACACTTAGCTAACCTAAATGAATTCAAGTCTCCAGGTCCAGATGAATTACACCCCAGAGTACTGAAGGAGATAGCAGAAGAAACTTTTGAACCCCTCTCCATAATCTTTGAAAATTCTTGGAGAACAGGAGAAGTGCCAGAAGACTGGAGAAGAGCAAATGTTGTTCCTATCTTCAAAAAGGGGAAGAAGGTGGACCCAGGCAACTATAGGCCGGTGAGTCTGACTTCTATACCAGGAAAGATCTTTGAACAAATTATTAAACAACATGTATGTCAATACCTGGATAAGAATGAAGTGATTAAACAGAGTCAGCATGGGTTTCTAACTAATAAGTCATGTCAGACTAACTTAATTTCCTTCTATGACGGTATCACTGATTGGGTGGATCAAGGAAATGCTGTAGATATAGTATATCTTGACTTCAGCAAAGCATTTGACAAAGTCTCTCATACAATCCTTATTGAAAAAATGACTAAGTATGGAATGGACAAGGCAACTGTTAGGTGGATTCATAACTGGCTTAGTGATCGGACCCAAAGAGTGGTCGTAAATGGCTGCACATCCAGTTGGAAGAATGTCTCAAGTGGGGTACCACAGGGCTCTGTCCTGGGCCCTGTATTGTTCAACATCTTTATCAACGATTTAGATGAAGGAATTGAGGGTAAACTGATTAAATTTGCTGATGACACAAAGCTAGGAGGGATAGCTAATACTAGAGAAGAGAGAGAGAGGATTCAAAAAGATTTAAATAAACTGGAGAAGTGGGCAGCAACTAACAGAATGGTTTTTAACAGGGAGAAATGCAAAGTACTACATCTGGGCAATAAAAATGAAAAAAGCATATATAGAATGGGAGGAATAGGGCTAAGTGACAGCACATGTGAAAAAGACTTGGGTATACTAATAGATCACAGACTGAATATGAGTCAACAGTGTGATGCAGCAGCAAAAAAGGCAAATGCAATTCTAGGATGTATTAACAGAAGCATACAGTCTAGATCACGTGAAGTCATTATTTCCCTCTACTCCTCTTTGGTCAGACCTCATCTGGAATATTGTGTCCAATTTTGGGCACCACATTTTAAAAAAGACATCAACAAACTGGAGCAAGTTCAGAAAAGAGCGACCAGAATGGTGACCGGTCTGCAAACCCTGTCTTATGAGGAAAGGTTGCAGGATTTGGGAATGTTTAGTTTGCAAAAGAGAAGACTGAGAGGAGACTTAATAGCTGTCTACAAATATCTAAAGGGCTGTCACATTGTAGAAGGATCAACTTTATTCTCATTTGCACAAGGAAAGACTAGAAGCAATGGGATGAAACTGAATGGGAAGAGACACAGATTAGATATTAGAAAAAACTTTTTGACTGTTAGAGTGATCAATGAGTGGAACAGGCTGCCACGAGAAGTGGTGAGTTCTCCTTCAATGGAAGTCTTCAAACAGAGGCTGGACAGACATCTGACTGGGATGATTTAGCGAATCCTGCTTTGAGCAGGGGGTTGGACCAGATGGCCCAGGAGGTCCCTTCCAACTCTACGATTCTATGATTCCCGGACGCAGAGGATATATTCCTGATGGCGCAGGGTGAAACGCCCGGACGCAGAGGATATATTCCTGATGGAGCAGGGTGAAACGCCCGGACGCAGAGGATATATTCCTGATGGCGCAGGGTGAAACGCCCGGACGCAGAGGATATATTCGTGATGGCGCAGGGTGAAACGCCCGGACGCAGAGGATATAATCCTGATGGCGCAGGGTGAAACGCCCGGACGCAGAGGATATAATCCTGATGGCGCAGGGTGAAACGCCCGGACGCAGAGGATATATTCCTGATGGCGCAGGGTGAAACGCCCGGACGCAGAGGATATATTCCTGATGGCGCAGGGTGAAACGCCCAGAGGCAGAGGATATATTCCTGATGGCGCAGGATGAAACTCCTGGACGCAGAGGATATAATCCTGATGGCGTAGGGTGAAACGCCCGGACGCAGAGGATATATTCCTGATGGCGCAGGGTGAAACGCCCAGAGGCAGAGGATATATTCCTGATGGCGCAGGATGAAACTCCTGGACGCAGAGGATATATTCCTGATGGCGCAGGGTGAAACGCCCGGACGCAGAGGATATATTCCTGATGGCGCAGGGTGAAACGCCCAGAGGCAGAGGATATATTCCTGATGGCGCAGGATGAAACTCCTGGACGCAGAGGATATATTCCTGATGGCGCAGGGTGAAACGCCCGGACGCAGAGGATATATTCCTGATGGCGCAGGGTGAAACGCCCGGACGCAGAGGATATATTCCTGATGGCGCAGGGTGAAACGCCCGGACGCAGAGGATATATTCCTGATGGCGCAGGGTGAAACGCCCGGACGCAGAGGATATATTCCTGATGGCGCAGGGTGAAACGCCTGGACCCAGAGGATATATTCCTGATGGCGCAGGGTGAAACGCCTGGACGCAGAGGATATATTCCTGATGGCGCAGGGTGAAACGCCCGGACGCAGAGGATATATTCCTGATGGTGAAGTTATTAGTGTTGGAAATATCACTTAAATGCTCATTATTTCTGATTTTCATCCTGCAACTGTTGCATCCAATGTAACTGACACGGTGTGAAGTGTAGTGTGTGCAAGAGATGACATTCTTGGGATTACAATTAATAAACTGATTATATGAGTATGAGTATTATCAAAATGAGAAAATGTCTTCCAGGGACTGGCGAAACTGCAGGTCTTCCAGGGACTGGCGAAACTGCACGTCTTCCAGTGTGTCGCTCCACATTAAAAAAAAACCTTTTGCTTAAGCCAAGCACTCTTGGGTGTGGACAGATTAAAAAAAGGAGTTGTGGTACATTGTTCTACTGTTCAGAACAATGGCCTTCATGGAATAGACATTGGAGGAAAACCTCTCCTGCGTCCTCACCATAAAATTCAGTGTCAGAAGTGTGAAAAGAACATTAAACAAGCCTGATGCATTATGGAAACAAGTCCTGTGGACCGATGAGGATAAAATAGATCTCTGTGGCCACAAGGATCAAAAGTAGAGAAAAAAGGGCACAGAATTTCAGGAAAAAAAACCTCGCCAACCATTAACCCTTTAATGACCATGCCAATTTTTACAATTCTGACCACTGTCACTTTATGTGGCTATAACTCTGGCGCTTCCATGGATCCCGCCGATTCTGACTTTGTTTTTTCGTGACATATTGTACTTCATGTTAGTGGTAACATTTTTGCAATTTTCAAACTTTTAATTTTTGTGCCCTTAAATCAGCGAGCCACACAAATTTATAAATAAATAACATTTCCCACATGTCTACTTTACATCAGCAAAATTTTGGAAATTTTTTTTGTTGTTAGGAAGTTATAAGGGTTAAAAGTTGACCAGCGATTTCTCAATTTTCCAACAAAATTTATAAAACCATTTTTTTAGGGACCACCTCACATTTGAAGTCACTTTGAGGGGTCTATATGACAGAAAATACCCAAAAGTGACACCATTTTAAAAACTGCACCCCTCATGGTGCTCAACACCACATTCAAGACGTTTATTAACCCTTCAGATGCTTCATGAGAACGAAAGCAATGTGGAAGGAAAAAATGAACATTTTACTTTTTTCACAAAAAATTACTTTAGACCCAAACTTTTTTATTTTCACATGGGGAATCAGGAGAAAATGGACCCCAAAATCTGTTGTGCAATTTCTCCTGAATACGCCGATACCCCGTAAGTGGAGTAAAGCCACTGTTTGGGCGCATAGCCGGGCTCAGAAGGGAGGGAGCACCGTTTTAGTTTTTGAACCCAAAATGAGCTGGAATCAGTGGCGGGCGCCATGTCACGTTTGGAGACCCCCTGATGTGCCTAAACTGTGGAAACCCCCCAATACTAACTCCAACCCTAGCCCCATTCCTAAACCCAACCCAACCCTAGCTATAACCTCAACCATAACCATAATGGAAAAATAGAAATAAATACTTTTTTTTAATTTTATTATTTTTACCTAAGGGGGTGATAAAGGGGGGGTCTGATTTACTATTTTTTAAATTTTGAACACTGTGATAGACCCTATACCTGTGATCAAACTGGGGGATCAATCACGCTTTGGGGTTTTATTGCAGCTTATGGTGCGGGGAACATTTCACGGGTAGAGGGAAGAATGGATTCAATGAAATTTCCACAAATTCTTGATGCAAACATGACACCATCTGTAAAAACCTGAAGGTGAAAAGAGGAAGAGGATGAGGAAGAGGATGAGGAAGAGGATGGCTGCTACACATGGAGAATGATCCTAAACACACGTCACAATCCACAATAGACGACCTCAGAAGGTGCAAGATGAAGGTTTCACTATGGCCCTCACAGTCCCCTGATCTGAGCATCATTGAAAACCTGTGGTGAGGAAAATCTGTAAAAGGGCGCTACTAGGCACTAACCATGCAGGGTGCCCAAACATTTGCATTGTCCCATGTTTCTTTTTGTAACTTTTAAAGAGTCAAATATGACTAATATGATATAGATTTTTTTTCCTAAAATACAAAGCCAATGTGTCGTCTGTAACTTTAGGCCTCTTAGATCATTTCATCATCAATTTGCTGACCTGTCCACAATGCAGAAATTCTCACCAGGGGTGCACAGACTTTTACTTGTCACTGTAGATGTTGTCCTTGAGGATAGGAACCCACAACCCCCAGACATCAAGGACCCCCTCCTACAGTAAAGCCCCCGTCACACTAAGCGAGATCGCTAGCGAGAACTGTGACACGCATCAGCGACCGCCCCCCGCCGGATATCGCTGATCGTGCTTCATCGTCCTGGGCCATTTTTTGATCGTTGGTCTCTCGCTGGCCAGTGCGCATCGCTGCGTGATCGATCGGCGAGCTCCCAACGCTGCAAGTAGACGCTGGTATCCAAGGTAAATAGCGGGTGACTAAGCGATGTGCGTCGCTTGTTATCCGCGTCCTCGCTGGTGCTGATCTCTGGTGAGATCTGTCTGAGAGCTCACCAGCGATCATGTAGCGAGGCACCAGCGATCCTGACCAGGTCGTTATCGGGATCGCTGGTGCGTCGCTATGTGTAACGGGACCCTTAGACACAATACCGGACCCCAGGGATGTCCACGTTTCTGGCTGCGGCTCCGACCATTGTGGCAGCTCCGCAGGGAGAGCGGGAGCAGCCGGGGGCTGACATGGCGGCGGCCCATCAGTATGAGACCCCCGGACTCCTTGTGCTGTCATCTCTCTCTAGATGGAGAAGGTGCAGAACGAGCTGCTGACCGGCGTCTTCCAGGCCAAGAAGGAAGCGATGAAGAAGCCGACGAGCACCGAGCAGATGTATCAGCTGCTGCCCGGACAGTTCTGGAGGACGGTCTGCGATGTCGGCTGCCACCGGCTGTACGCCACGTCCAAAGGTGAGAGACCACCGCGCTCCGTGCGGCTCGTTACCCCCAGAAAACCTCCCCTGCTCCTCTCCCGTGCGGTGCGTAGCAGCGTCTCCTCTCCCCTGCGTGGTGCGTAGCGGCATCTCCCCCCTATGCGGGGCGTAGCGGCGTCTCCTCTCCCCTGCGCGGCGCACAGCGGCATCTCCTCTCCCCTGCGCGGCGCGCAGCGGCGCCTCCTCTCCCCTGCGCGGCGAGCAGCGGCGCCTCCTCTCCCCTGCGCGGTGCGCAGCGGCGTCTCCTCTCCCCTGCGCGGTGCGCAGCGGCGTCTCCTCTCCCCTGCGCGTTGCGCAACGGCGTCTCCTCTCCCCTGCGCGGTGCGCAGCGGCGTCTCCTCTCCCCTGCGCGGTGCGCAGCGGCGTCTCCTCTCCCCTGCGCGGTGCGCAGCGGCGTCTTTTCTCCCCTGCACGGTGCGCAGCGGCGTCTCCTCTCCTTGGTACCACGGCTTCTCTATCTTCCAGATGTGAAGTTCAGGGCTGGAGTTTACTTCAAGAAGACTTTGCCAAACATTCTGCAGCGTTTCGTGGCCCCGGAGAAGGATGGGGCCCTCTACATCCTCGAGGCAGAGGTGGTGATCGGCGCCACCACCAAATATGACAAGAATCAGCCAGCTCTGCCCTGTGTGATGTCTGACGCTCTGCAGCTGTACACCTGCCTCGCAGACGGGGGGCGGCCACCTGATAATTTCGTCATATTTGACCGTTTTCAGGCAAATCCCCAGTATGTGTTCACCTGTAAATGCAAGTCATAGCGCGTCGGGGCGGTCGAGGTGCGCGTCGGGGATGTGGAGAGCGGCCGAGGTGCGCACCAGTAGGGTGAATGGAGTCTGTGGTGCATGCCAGTGGGGGTGCATCTGAGGTGTGGCTCTCTTGGACCATTACTTTTCAGCAGGGCTGTGTACACATTATGGAGCCGCAGCTTGAACACTGCTGCAGAGAAAGACAATCTGCATTTAATTATAGTTTTAGTACCGGTGGAGGGTGAGGATACTGGCAGGGGTGGACATTAGTGGGGATGTAAAGACATTGTAGGGTAGGGTCCTTGCTGCCAGGGGCCACGCCGTCCTCGCGCCTGCCACTGGCGGTTGTGTAGGGACAACCTGTGAGCACAGGACCTCTGTGGCCGCCATGTCCGGTTGGGTCTTATTTCTGACGCGTGGCCATATGGCGGCATTCACACGGTCCTGTAGCACCTGGCCGTGCAGAGGGACGGCGGGATGGAGGCACGTTTCACTCTCGGTGGGCTCGTTATATGGACGGTGCATCTATGCCATTGCTGCGGGTCCGGGTGGGACTGTGCGCCGTCGCAGTGATCTCTGAAGATGGCGGTGGCTCCTGGATCACTTTCATACTCTCCTGGGATGGATCCACCCGTCACTGAGCTGCAAAATCCCGGATAGCGTATCTCGCGCGCTACGATGAAAGTCTGTGCACCCCGACCTCCGTCTGCTGGGACCAATGATATTTGTTTAGATTTTCGTTTTTGTAGAAATTGCTGCAAGTTAATGAAAAATAAAAGCTGTTCTATAATGTACTCCAGCCTGTACTCCGCCCTTGTGGCCGTGCTCGCAGTGATGGCAGCCGCCGGTCTGTAATGTACTCCAGCCTGTACTCCGCCCTTGTGGCCGTGCTCGCAGTGATGGCAGCCGCCGGTCTGTAATGTACTCCAGCCTGTACTCCGCCCTTGTGGCCGTGCTCGCAGTGATGGCAGCTGCCGGTCTATAATGTACTCCAGCCTGTACTCCGCCCTTGTGGCCGTGCTCACAGTGATGGCAGCCGCCGGTCTGTAATGTACTCCAGCCTGTACTCCGCCCTTGTGGCCGTGCTCGCAGTGATGGCAGCCGCCGGTCTGTAATGTACTCCAGCCTGTACTCCGCCCTTGTGGCCGTGCTCGCAGTGATGGCAGCCGCCGGTCTGTAATGTACTCCAGCCTGTACTCCGCCCTTGTGGCCGTGCTCGCAGTGATGGCAGCTGCCGGTCTATAATGTACTCCAGCCTGTACTCCGCCCTTGTGGCCGTGCTCGCAGTGATGGCAGCTGCCGGTCTATAATGTACTCCAGCCTGTACTCCGCCCTTGTGGCCGAGCTCGCAGTGATGGCAGCTGCCGGTCTATAATGTACTCCAGCCTGTACTCCGCCCTTGTGGCCGTGTTCGCAGTGATGGCAGCTGTCGGTCTATAATTTACTCCAGCCTGTACTCCGCCCTTGTGGCCGTGCTCGCAGTGATGGCAGCTGCCGGTCTATAATGTACTCCAGCCTGTACTCCGCCCTTGTGGCCGAGCTCGCAGTGATGGCAGCTGCCAGTCTATAATGTACTCCAGCCTGTACTCCGCCCTTGTGGCCGTGCTCGCAGTGATGGCAGCTGTCTGTCTATAATTTACTCCAGCCTGTACTCCGCCCTTGTGGCCGTGCTCGCAGTGATGGCAGCTGCCGGTCTATAATGTACTCCAGCCTGTACTCCGCCCTTGTGGCCGAGCTCGCAGTGATGGCAGTCGCCGGTCTGTAATGTACTCCAGCCTGTACTCCGCCCTTGTGGCCGAGCTCGCAGTGATGGCAGTCGCCGGTCTGTAATGTACTCCAGCCTGTACTCCGCCCTTGTGGCCACGCTCGCAGTGATGGCAGCCGTCGGTCTACAATGTAATTAAGCAGCAGTGCAGTCACGGAGACACTTTCGGCACCGCTCACAGACCAAGCTGCAGCGAGGCCGGAATCTTCCAGGATTTATGGAGATTTGTGATCAGAGCAGAAAATTTCAACATAACACATTAAAATATTTACAGAAAATGTAATAAATCCATCAGAAACAAGAAGTGATGACCAATCAGAACGCTGCGTCACCCGCCTGTAACGAGCGGGACCGACTGATGGAAAGTGCAGCAGTCACCTCCAGAGCTGCAGTCATTATTCTGCTGTTACATCGTGTCTTATCCTCCAGTCACCTCCAGAGCTGCAGTCACTATTCTGCTGTTACATCCTGTCTTGTCCTCCAGAGCTGTAGTCACAATATTGCTATTGTGTCTGTATAGAGCAGGACAGGACTAATTTCAGAGGCAGCCAAGGCGTGAGTGCAGCTCTGGATGTGAGTGGAGTCTGATTCATCTGATGAAAGTAAAAAAATCAGAAATTTTTGTTTTTGTCAATAAAATAAGTTCATCTGAGGCAGAAAGTTTGTGCCCCCGGTTTCGGCATAAGGTTTCAGATGGGGGAAGACGACGGCGGCTTGTCGCCTCTCATCCGGGGTACCGTACATTGATGGCAGATCAGCGTCATACAGCAGCGACGGATCGGCTGCCGTGGCGCGGGGGGGTGGAGGTGGGAGCAGCCGGAGTGGCCCAGGGGGGGGGAGGTGGCAGTGGCCGCCGAGGGTGGAGGTGGCAGCGGCGGAGCACCCTGAGCGGCGGCCCGTCACTCCACGCTCTCGGGGATCTCCCGCCCGTCCACGATCAGAGTGTGGATGATGCCTTCTCGGCGTTTGCCGCTGCTCACCGCCTTTATGCAGCAGTCGTGGTCGCCCAGAGTGAAATGCGTCTCGGTGCCGTCATCCACAAACTCGCCCTGAACAAGAAGAAAAGGGTGAGAGGCCGCGCTCCTGACAGCAGACAACTGCGAGACAACAGCACAGCTCTGACCAATGATTCCGGCTCCGCTACATGGAGGCTGGGGAAGCCCAACGTTCACGTCCTGTCACGCTCATGCTCTACCCTGCAGCTGCACTCCCCAGGACACAGCTGTGACCACAGACTCTGGCTCAGCTACATTATCTATTGGGGTCTATGGTGGGCTGAACACGGGCTCCCGTCTCCGCAGATGCTCAGGCTGCTGCTATACACCATGCTCTACCCTGCAGCTCCACTAACCCAGGACACAGCTCTGCTGCTCGGTGTGTGGCGTCTGAGGCGTCGCAGTCACATGATGCAGGATGGCGCCGACTTACCGCGGTCTCCAGCTTCCTCCCGTTGCACCAGACGTCCATTGTGTCCTTCTCTGAAACAAGATCAGGGATCGAGTCAGACATGTGGATCCGAGATCCACTACCTACAGGATCCTGCCACCAGAGGGCGCCACACTCACTGCTGAGCTACTACTGTCCTCCAAAGCGATAGCACCTGCAGGGTAAAGAATGGAGGATTCACGGCACCCTCCTCCGGCTGTAATCGCTCCTCCACCCGATCATCGTACACAGGACCGTGGCCACAGACTCGGCAACCAGAAAGATGACCTCCATTCTTTACACTGCAGCGTGAGACCGCGAGCAGCGTGGCTCATGAGAATCTTTGAGGGGTCACACTCCTCAGACTGGGAGAGACAAAGGCCGCTCTCCTCTGTACATAGGACGGCAGCACCACGTGCAGGCCGGCAGCAGTACTGCATTAGGGGGACAACAGCCCAGGCAGCAGGAGGGCACCGACACACCGTGACGGACGCCGCAGCTCCGCGCTGCACCCTCACCTAGTACCACCCGGCAGTCCTCCCCGTCCACGTGCAGCACCCAGGTGTTGGTGGTCTTGGACCGATTCTCCATGTACTTCTTCAGGCTCTTCCCGTTCACCTCTAGCGTGTACTCGTAGGCGAAACCGCTCACCGCGTCGATGTTAATGGTCGCCTTCGTCTGCGCAGCGCCAACCGCAAACGTCTCCTTCCCGACCAACTTAAACATCCAGTCCTTCCGGATAATCTCCTGGAGATGAGAGCGACCATGACACAGGACAAATACCCCCAGCATCTCCCGCAACATCCCCAGCATCACCTAACACTACCCCCATCATCTCCAGTAACATCCCCCAGCATCACCTAACACTACCCCCATCATCTCCAGTAACATCCCCCAGCATCACCTAACACTACCCCCATCATCTCCAGTAACATCCCCCAGCATCACCTAACACTACCCCCATCATCTCCCGCAACATCCCCAGCATCACCTAACACTATCCCCATCATCTCCCGCAACACCACCCAGCATCACCTAACACTACCCCATCATCTCCCGCAACATCCCCCAGCATCACCTAACACTACCCCATCATCTCCCGCAACATCCCCCAGCATCACCTAACACTACCCCCATCATCTCCCGCAACATCCCCCAGCATCACCTAACACAAACCCCAGCATCACCTAACACAAACCCCAGCATCCCCCAGCATCACCTAACACTACCCCCATCATCCCCCAGCATCACCTAACACTACCCCCATCATCTCCCAGCATCACCTAACACTACCCCATCATCTCCCGCAACATCCCACATCATCACCTAACACTACCCCCATCATCTCCAGTAACATCCCCCAGCATCACCTAACACTACCCCCATCATCTCCTGCAACATCCCCCAGCATCTCCCGCAACATCCCCAGCATCACCTAACACTAACCCCATCATCTCCTGCAACATCCCCCAGCATCTGAATTTCCCCATGGTGGGACGATTAAAGGATTATCTTATCACCTAACACTACATCCATCATCTCCTGCAACATCCCCCAGCATCACCTAACACTACCCCCATCATCTCCCGCAACACCCCCCAGCATCACCTAACACTACCCCCATCATCTCCCGCCACACCCCCCAGCATCACCTAACACTACCCCATCATCTCCCGCAACATCCCCCAGCATCACCTAACACAAACCCCATCATCCCCCAGCATCACCTAACACTACCCCCATCATCTCCCAGCATCACCTAACACTACCCCATCATCTCCCGCAACATCCCCAGCATCACCTAACACTACCCCCATCATCTCCAGTAACATCCCCCAGCATCTGAATTTCCCCATGGTGGGACGATTAAAGGATTAAAGGATTATCTTATCACCTACCACTACATCCATCATCTCCTGCAACATCCCCCAGCATCACCTAACACTACCCCCATCATCTCCCGCCACACCCCCCAGCATCACCTAACACTACCCCAATCATCTCCCGCCACACCCCCCAGCATCTCCCGCCACACCCCCCAGCATCACCAGCACTACCCCATCATCTCCTGCAACTTCCCCCATCATCACCTAACACTACCCCCATCATCTCCCGCAACATCTCCCAGCATCACCTAACACTACCCCCATCATCACCCACAACATCCCCTACCCCATCATCTCCCGCAACATCCCCCAGCATCACCTAACACTACTCCCATCATCTCCCACAACATCCCACAGCATCACCTAACACTACCCCCATCATCTCCCGCAACATCCCCCAGCATCACCTAACACTACCCCCATCATCTCCCGCAACATCCCCCAGCATCACCTAACACTACCCCCATCATCTCCCGCAACATCCCCCAGCATCACCTAACACTACCCCCATCATCTCCCGCAACATCCCCCAGCATCACCTAACACTACCCCCATCATCTCCCGCAACATCCCCCAGCATCACCTAACACTACCCCTATCATCTCCCGCAACATCCCCCAGCATCACCTAACACTACCCCCATCATCTCCCGCAACATCCCCCAGCATCACCTAACACTACCCCATCATCTCCCGCAACATCCCCCAGCATCACCTAACACTACCCCCATCATCTCCCGCAACATCCCCCAGCATCACCTAACACTATCCCCATCATCTCCCGCAACATCCCCCAGCATCACCTATCACTACCCCCATCATCTCCCGCAACATCCCCCAGCATCACCTAACACTACCCCCATCATCTCCCGCAACATCCCCCAGCATCACCTAACACTACCCCATCATCTCCCGCAACAACCCCCAGCATCACCTAACACTACCCCCATCATCTCCTCCAGCATCACCTAACACTACCCCATCATCTCCCGCAACATCCCCCAGCATCACCTAACACTACCCCCATCATCTCCCGCAACAACCCCCAGCATCACCTAACACTACCCCCATCATCACTAACACTACCCCCATCATCTCCCGCAACAACCCCCAGCATCACCTAACACTACCCCCATCATCTCCCGCAACCCCCAGCATCACCTAACACTACCCCCATCTCCCGCAACAACCCAGCATCACCTAACACTACCCCCATCATCACCTAACACAACAACCCCCAGCATCACCTAACACTACCCCATCATCTCCCGCAACAACCCCCAGCATCACCTAACTCTACCCCCATCATCTAAAGCAACATTCCCCAGCATCACCTAACACTAATCCCATCATCTCCCGCAAAATCCCCCAGCATCACCTAACACTACCTCCATCATCACCTAACACTATCCCCATCATCTCCCCAGCATCACCTAACACTACCCCCATCATCTCCCGCAACAACCCAGCATCACCTAACACTACCCCATCATCTCCCGCAACAACCCCCAGCATCACCTAACTCTACCCCCATCATCTAAAGCAACATCCCCCAGCATCACCTAACACTAATCCCATCATCTCCTGTAAAATCCCCCAGCATCACCTAACACTACCTCCATCATCACCTAACACTATCCCCATCATCTCCCCAGCATCATCTAGCACTACCCCTATCATCTCCTGCAACATCCACCAGCATCACCTAATACTACCCACATCATCTCCCGCAACATCCCCCAGCATCACCTAACACTACCCCCATCATCTTCTGCAACCATTATGATAAAAGATCTGCAAAGTAACAGCCAACTTCTCCTCACTCACTATTCTGTTACATTGTGTCTTATCCTCCAGTCACCTCCAGAGCTGCGGTCACTATTCTGCTGTTACATTGTGTCTTATCCTCCAGAGCTGCGCACGTTCTCCGCACTCACCTTCCCATCCACGTACACGACACGTTTTCCTGACGTGGTTCCATGTTCAAACTCGATCTTGTGGACGCCGTCACTGAGCGCCACTTCCCACACGGCCACGAGGTCGGTCATCTTCTCCAGGCGGCCGAAGCGCGATCTGTGGACGGTCGGGGGAGGGGAGTGGGATCAGATTACTGGTAATAGGGATTAGACCGGGGGGGGGGGGGGGGTGATGACTACAACCCACAGGACAATCACTCCTATCGGGGTCACACACTGACATGTACCGAGGGGGAGGAGGCAGCGCTGCCGCCTGTCTATACGTTACCGGACTTCATCCTCGTATATCGTCACCTCCTCACGTGCTGCAGCCATCACCTGCTGATCGTCAGCAGCAAGGGGAGAGAAAGCGACAGTGAGAACCACCGAGCCACCGCACAGAATCCACACACTGCGGGATGGGTGGCCCCCTACAGACCGCGGGACCGGCGCCCCCTACAGACCGCGGGACCGGCGCCCCCTACAGACCGCGGGACCGACGCCACCTACAGACCGCGGGACCGACGCCACCTACAGACCGCGGGACCGACGCCACCTACAGACCACGGAAAGCCTGGTACAGATCGAGGGACAGCCGCGTGCAGCCCCATGTAACCCGAGACTATATAACTCACGTGCAGCCCCATGTAACCCCTACAACTATATATAAACCACGTGCAGCCCCATGTAACCCCTACAGACTGTATATAAACCACATGCAGCCCCACGTAACCACTACAGACTGTATATAAACCATGTGCAGCCCCATGTAACCCCTACAGACTATATATAAACCACATGCAGTCCCATGTAACCCCTAAGACTATATATAAACCACGTGCAGCCCCATGTAACCGCTACAGACTGTATATAAACCAGGTGCAGCCCCATGTAACCCCTACAGACTGTATATAAACCACGTGCAGCCCCATGTAACCCCTACAGACTGTATATAAACCACGTGCAGCCCCATGTAACCACTACAGAATGTATATAAACCACGTGCAGCCCCATGTAACCCCTACAGACTGTATATAAACCACGTGCAGCCCCATGTAACCCCTACAGACTGTATATAAACCACGTGCAGCCCCATGTAACCCCTACAGACTGTATATAAACCACGTGCAGCCCCATGTAACCCCTACAGACTGTATATAAACCACGTGCAGCCCCATGTAACCCCTACAGACTGTATATAAACCACGTGCAGCCCCATGTAACCCCTACAGACTGTATATAAACCACGTGCAGCCCCATGTAACCCCTACAGACTGTATATAAACCACGTGCAGCCCCATGTAACCCCTACAGACTGTATATAAACCACGTGCAGCCCCATGTAACCCCTACAGACTGTATATAAACCACGTGCAGCCCCATGTAACCCCTAGACTGTATATAAACCACGTGCAGCCCCATGTAACCCCTACAGACTGTATATAAACCACGTGCAGCCCCATGTAACCCCTACAGACTGTATATAAACCACGTGCAGCCCCATGTAACCCCTACAGACTGTATATAAACCACGTGCAGCCCCATGTAACCCCTACAGACTATATATAAACCACGTGCAGCCCCATGTAACCCCTACAGACTGTATATAAACCACGTGCAGCCCCATGTAACCCCTACAGACTGTATATAAACCACGTGCAGCCCCATGTAACCCCTACAGACTGTATATAAACCACGTGCAGCCCCATGTAACCCCTACAGACTGTATATAAACCACGTGCAGCCCCATGTAACCCCTACAGACTGTATATAAACCACATGCAGCCCCATGTAACCCCTACAGACTGTATATAAACCACGTGCAGCCCCATGTAACCCCTACAGACTGTATATAAACCACGTGCAGCCCCATGTAACCCCTACAGACTATATATAAACCACGTGCAGCCCCATGTAACCCCTACAGACTGTATATAAACCACGTGCAGCCCCATGTAACCCCTACAGACTGTATATAAACCACGTGCAGCCCCATGTAACCCCTACAGACTGTATATAAACCACGTGCAGCCCCATGTAACCCCTACAGACTATATATAAACCACGTGCAGCCCCATGTAACCCCTACAGACTGTATATAAACCACGTGCAGCCCCATGTAACCCCTACAGACTGTATATAAACCACGTGCAGCCCCATGTAACCCCTACAGACTGTATATAAACCACGTGCAGCCCCATGTAACCCCTACAGACTGTATATAAACCACGTGCAGCCCCATGTAACCCCTACAGACTGTATATAAACCACGTGCAGCCCCATGTAACCCCTACAGACTGTACACAGTCGCCCATACTCGGTGCGGTCTGTACAGACGTTGCGGCAGGCGGGGGCGCACTCTCCGGTCCCGGGGTCGCTGCGGCCTCACCTCTTGGTCTCCGCGGCCGGAAGTAGCTGTGACGCGTTCTCTGCTGCCTGGCAACAGTCTCCAGGAAACCAGAAGAGCGCGGACCCAACTCTCTACTGCGCATGTGCTACTGAAGCCGCTCCCAGCACGTCACGTGACCGTGTCTGCTGTGTATCATCCAGTCCCGTGATCAGTGGTCAGCACTGCACTGTATATAGGGCGCACTGCACTGTATATAGAGAGCACTGCACTGTATATAGAGAGCACTGCACTGTATATAGAGAGCACTGCACTGTATATAGAGAGCACTGCACTGTTTATAGGGAGCACTGCACTGTATATAGGGAGCACTGCACTGTATATAGGGAGCACTGCACTGTATATAGAGAGCACTGCACTGTATATAGAGCGCACTGCACTGTATATAGGGCGCACTGCATATAGGGCGCACTGCACTGTATATAGGGCGCACTGCACTGTATATAGAGAGCACTGCACTGTATATAGGGCGCACTGCACTGTATATAGGGCGCACTGCACTGTATATAGAGAGCACTGCACTGTATATAGAGAGCACTGCACTGTATATAGAGAGCACTGCACTGTATATAGAGAGCACTGCACTGTTTATAGGGAGCACTGCACTGTATATAGGGAGCACTGCACTGTATATAGGGAGCACTGCACTGTATATAGAGAGCACTGCACTGTATATAGAGAGCACTGCACTGTATATAGGGCGCACTGCACTGTTTATAGGGAGCACTGCACTGTTTATAGGGCGCACTGCATATAGGGCGCACTGCACTGTATATAGGGCGCACTGCACTGTATATAGGGCGCACTGCACTGTATATAGAGAGCACTGCACATAGGGCGCACTGCACTGTATATAGGGCGCACTGAACTGTATATAGAGAGCACTGAACTGTATATAGAGAGCACTGAACTGTATATAGGGCGCACTGCACTGTATATAGGGCACACTGCACTGTATATAGAGAGCACTGCACTGTATATAGGGCGCACTGCACTGTATATAGGGCGCACTGCACTGTATATAGGGCGCACTGAACTGTATATAGAGCACTGAACTGTATATAGGGTGCACTGCACTGTATATAGGGCGCACTGCACATAGACAGCATTGCACTGTATATAGACAGCACTGCACTGTATATAGGGAGCACTGCACTGTATATAGGGCGCACTGCACTGTATATAGGGAGCACTGCACTGTATATAGGGAGCACTGCACTGTATATAGACAGCACTGCACTGTATAGACAGCACTGCACTGTATATAGGGGGCACTGCACTGTATATAGGGTGCACTGCACTGTATAAAGGGCGCACTGCACTGTATATAGAGAGCACTGCACTGTATATAGGGTGCACTGCACTGTATATAGGGTGCACTGCACTGTATTTAGGGCGCACTGTATATAGGGAGCACTTCACTGTATATAGGGAGCACTTCACTGTATATAGGGAGCACGGCACTGTACATAGAGCGCACTGCATATAGGGAGCACTGCACTGTGTATAGGGAGCACTGCACTGTATATAGGGAGCACTGCACTATACATAAGGAGACTGCACTGTATATAGGCAGCACTGCATATAGGGAGCACTGCACTGTATAGGGAGCACTGCACTGTATATAGAGAGCACTATATATAGGGAGCACTGCACTGTATGTAGTGAGCACTGCACTGTATATAGGGAGCACTGCACTGTATATAAGGAGACTGCTCTGTATATAGAGCCCTGCACTGTATATAAGGAGACTGCACTGCATATAGAGATCACTGCACTGTATATAGGGAGCACTGCACTGTATATAGGGAGCACTGCATATAGGCAGCACTGCACTGTATAGGGAGCACTGCATATAGGGAGCACTGCACAGGGCGCACTGCACTGTATATAGGGCACATTGCACTGTATATAAGGAGACTGCACTGTATATAGAGCACTGCACTGTATATAAGGAGACTGCACTGTATATAGAGAGCACTGCATATATAGAGCACTGCACTGTAGAGAGCACTGCATATAGGGAGCGCTGCACTGTGTATAGGGATAATTGCACTGTATATAGGGAGCACTGTACTGTATATAAGGAGACTGCACTGTATATAGAGAGCACTGCACTGTATATAGAGAGCACTGCACTGTATATAGACAGCACTGCATATAGGGAGCACTGCACTGTATATAGGGATCACTGCACTGTATAGAGGGCATGCACTGTATATAGGGAGCACTGCACTGTACATAGAGAGCACTGCACTGTATATAGAGAGCACTGTATATAGAGAGCACTGCATGTAGGGAGCACTGCATTGTATATAGAGAGCACTGCACTGTATGTAAGGAGACTGCGCTGTATATAGAGAGCACTGCATTGTGTATAGAGATCACTGCATATAGAGATCACTGCACTGTATATAGGGAGCACTGCACTGTATATAGAGAGCACTGTATATAGAGAGCACTGCATGTAGGGAGCACTGCACTGTATATAGAGAGCACTGCATGTAAGGAGACTGCGCTGTATATAGAGAGCACTGCATTGTGTATAGAGATCACTGCATATAGAGATCACTGCACTGTATATAGGGAGCACTGCACTGTATATAGAGGGCATGCACTGTACAGAGCACTGCACTGTATATAGAGAGCATGCAGTGTGTATAGGGAGCACTGCACTGTATATAGAGAGCACTGCACTGTATATAGGGAGCACTGCATTTTATATAGAGAACACTGCACTGTGTATAGGGAGCACTGCACTGTATATAGAGAGCATGCAGTGTGTATAGGGAGCAATGCGCTGTATTCAGTACAGACCAAAAGTTTGGACACACCTCATTCAAAGTGTTTTCTTTATTTTCATGACTATGAAAATTGTAGATTCACTCTGAAGGCATCAAAACTATGAATTACCACATGTGGAATTATATAATTAACAAAAAAGTGTGAAACAACTGAAAATACTGTATGTCTTATATTCTAGGTTCTTGAGGCTTTGTGCCCACGTTGTGTATTTTTAAGCGTTTCTGCAGCGTTTGTGCCGGCTCAGACGCTGCAGAAACACTTAAAAGAAGCTTCCCATTAATTTGCATGCGTTTTTCAATGCTCAGGAATTGCTTAGCAGCACGCTCATTAATCTCCGCATTGCTCCGCGTTTTTAGCCTTTTCCAATGTTCCCAGAAAACGCGTCAGACACGTGCAGAAATAAACCGCGCGTTTTCTGGGAAGGGGATCAGTTTCCTGAGCGTTTAAAAACGCTAACGTGGGCACATAGCCTCACAGTAGCCACCTTTTGCTTTGATTACTGCTTTGCACACTCTTGGCATTCTCTTGATGAGCTTCAAGAGGTAGTGTCACGCCGCCTGTCACGCCACGCTCACTTGGGGGCGGGACCTCGGTCCTAACGTCACCTCTTCCGGAGCCAAGGCCGCTCCGGGGGTCCCGTCGGGTGCGCACGCGCACCTCTCGTACTTAGGTTCATGTTTGCACCATGTTCTTTGTGCGCACCCGCGCTCTCCTCAGCTCTGTCTCCAGGTCCATCCTCTCTATGGTATTGGAGGACCTGACCCGGAAGTCCTGGTGATCATGTGCTATATCAGGCTACCTCTTCTTATTGCAGGTGCCTGATTATTGTTGTGCTTTCTGGCTTGGTCTGCTTTGGCCTTGCCTGGCTGTGCACTGTATTCGGGTCCCCTGCCTTGTACTCAGTTGTGCCTCCTGGCACACGCTCTGATCCTGCACTCTGCCTTGTACTCTGCTGTGCCTCCTGGCACATGCTCTGATCCTGCACTCTGCTGTGCCTCTTGGCACACGCTCTGATCCTGCACTCTGCTGTGCCTCCTGGCACACGCTCTGATCCTGCACTCTGCTGTGCCTCCTGGCACACGCTCTGATCCTGCACTCTGCTGTGCCTCCTGGCACACGCTCTGATCCTGCACTCTGCTGTGCCTCCTGGCACACGCTCTGATCCTGCAGTCTGCTGTGCCTCCTGGCACACGCTCTGATCCTGCAGTCTGCCTTGTACTCTGCTGTGCCTCTTGGCACACGCTCTGATCCTGCACTCTGCCTTGTACTCTGCTGTGCCTCTTGGCACACGCTCTGATCCTGCACTCTGCCTTGTACTCTGTTGTGCCTCCTGGCACACACTCTGTTCCTGTACTCTGTTACACCTCCTGGCACACCTGCTGCCTAACTCAGTACTCTGACGTGCTCCTTTGGACGCGTCCTGCTTTGTTCACACTCGGATGTACTAGTCGGTGCACGCCATACGTGCTCTCGTGTACCCGTCTTGCACTACCCTGTATCTAACGCACTCCAGTGTACACGCCTTGTGTTCCCGAGTACTCTCTGTGCCCCCGTACACTCACCCTGTACCGTCCTGTGTCCACGCTGTACACGTTCTTGCAGACACACTCGTGTCTCCTGTGAGCCGGCCACCTGGTGCCAGCAGTCGAGGTACCTCACCCCCTTGGGCTTGCCCGACACTCCCTGTATAATGGGTGGTCCTCACTAGGTCAGCTCGCCCTGGGAGGGTTGGTGCCACAACCCAGAGGGTCCATTCCCAGAGTCGTCACAGGTAGTCACCGGAAATGGTCTTCACTTCATGGGTGTGCCCTGTCAGGTTTAATAAGTGGGATTTCTTGCCTTATAAATGGGGTTGGGACCATCAGTTGTGTTGTGCAGAAGTCTGGTGGATGCACAGCTGATAGTCCTACTGAATAGACTTTGTATTATGGCAAGAAAAAAGCAGCTGAGTAAAGAAAAACGAGTGGCCATCATTACTTTAAGAAATGAAGGTCAGTCAGTCCGAAAAATTGGGAAAACTTTGAAAGTGTCCCCAAGTGCATTGGCAAAAACCATCAAGCACTACAAAAACTGGCTCACATGAGGACCGCCCCAGGAAAGGAAGACCAAGAGTCACCTCTGCTGCGGAGGATAAGTTCATCCGAGTCACCAGCCTCAGAAATCGAAGGTTAACAGCAGCTCAGATTAGAAACCAGGTCAATGCCACACAGAGTTCTAGCAGCAGAAACATCTCTACAACTGTTAAGAGGAGACTTTGTGCAGCAGGCCTTCATGGTAAAATAGCTGCTAGGAAACCACTGCTAAGGACAGGCAACAAGCAGAAGAGACTTGTTTGGGCTAAAGAACACAAGGAATGGACATTAGACCAGTGGAAATCTGTGCTTTGGTCTGTGGAGTCCAATTTTGAGATCTTTGGTTCCAACCACCGTGTCTTTGTGCGACGCAGAAAAGGTGAACGGATGGACTCTACATGCCTGGTTCCCACCGTGAAGCATGGAGGAGGAGGTGTGATGGTGTGGGGGGGGCTTTGCTGGTGACACTGTTGGGGATTTATTCAAAATTGAAGGCATACTGAACAAGCATGGCTACCACAGCGTCTTGCAGCGGCATGCTATTCCATCTGGTTTGTGTTTAGTTGGACCACCATTTATTTTCCAGCAGGACGATGACCCCAAACACACCTCCAGGCTGTGTAAGGGCTATGTGACCAAGAAGGAGAGTGATGGGGTGCTACGCCAGATGACCTGGCCTCCACAGTCACCAGACCTGAACCCAATCGAGATGGTTTGGGGTGAGCTGGACCGCAGAGTGAAGGCAAAAGGGCGAACAAGTGCTAAGCATCTCTGGGAACTCCTTCAAGACTGTTGGAAGACCATTTCCAGTGACTACCTCTTGAAGCTCATGAAGAGAATGCCAAGAGTGTGCAAAGCAGTAATCAAAGCAAAAGGTGGCTACTGTGAAGAACCTAGAATATAAGACATATTTTCAGTTGTTTCACACTTTTTTGTTAATTATATAATTCCACATGTAGTAATTCATAGTTTTGATGCCTTCAGTGTGAATCTACAATTTTCATAGTCATGAAATAAAAGAAAACTCTTGGAGGCTATGTGCCCACATTGCGTTTTAAAACGCACAATGAAAACCGGACTCCTTCCCAGAAATCGCATGTTTTTTTCCGCGTGATTTCACCGCGATTTTCGTGTGCGATATTCAAGCACTTTCCAAGCGATTTGAAGCATCGTTTGGAAAGTGATTGACAGGTTGGTCACACTGGTCAAACATAGTGTTTGACAAGTGTGCGCAGCTTTTTACTATTGAAGCGGCCTATGCGGCATTAATAGTAACAGAATGTTAAAAATTATAAAAAAATAACAAATCGGGGTATATTTACCTTCCAGCGTCCCGCGCTGCCATCCCGGCCTCAGCGTTCCCAGTAATGCCTTGCGAGACCTGTGATGACGTTGGTCTCGCGTTGCTATAGTGATCTCATGAGACCGCTAGAGTCACGCGAGACTACGTCATCACAGGTCCTTGCCGCAAGGCATTACTGGGAACCCTGAGGCCGGGAATGCAGCGCGGGACGCCGGAAGGTAAATATACCCCGATTTGTTATTCTTTTTTTTACAGGGGTATGGTGCCCAGGACCTGGAGGACAGTCTCCTCTCCTCCACACCGTGGGTACCAACCGCACATGAGACGCTTAAACTTCGCACATGGTGGGCATAGTCACATGCGGGAAGCGATTCTCATGCATTCCTATGGGTGCGGAATCGCGGCAATTCTTTGCGATTCCGCAAAAAGAATGAGCATGCTGCTGTTTTTTCCACGATGCGATTCCGCCGCGGAAAAAAGCGCAGCATTAGCACAGCATGTGCGGAATGCCATAGGAATGCATGGGGGGCGTCATGTACAAGATTTTTAAACGTTTTCGTGCAGAAAATCGTGGCAAAAACGCTTAAAAATCGCATCGTGGGCACACAGCCTGAATGAGGTGTGTCCAAACTTTGGTCTGTACTGTATAGGGAGCACTGCACTGTATATAGAGCACTGCACTGCATATAGGGGTCAGAGATGATGTCGGTAAGGCCGGGCTATACGCCAGTGTGAACGAGGACCAAAGATGTGGAATTCATGGCGTTGTATAAGTGAGGAAACTATAACTGCTGGGATCCCGCCAGCTCTGAGGTTGTCATGGCAACATTAGTAAACAATAGTGATTTT
This sequence comes from Dendrobates tinctorius, assembly GCF_039654945.1. NCBI lineage: Eukaryota > Metazoa > Chordata > Amphibia > Anura > Dendrobatidae > Dendrobates > Dendrobates tinctorius. The sequence continues at coordinate 1,846,080 of NW_027361849.1, read as the reverse complement.
TTTTTTTTTTAAACTAATTGTCCTAGGAGGAAATCCGTCTGTTGATGCCACCAAGGCAAAGCCAGAGCAAGTGCAACACTCATCTCTGCCGCACGGAGAATGCGGCGTCAATGGGGGAAGAAGCTGCTGACACCATTTACTTCTCATAATATCAGGAGCAGCCAGGATCCGAGTGATGGGAAGGGGCGCAATGGGCTCCAAGTACAGGGGTCCTCCACACTGCACCACCGGCCCTAGAGACTATCACGTCTTATCCTCCAGAGCTGCACTCACTATTCTGCTGTTATATCGTGTCTTATCCTCCAGAGCTGCAGTCACTATTCTGCTGTTACATCGTGCCTTATCCTCCAGAGCTGCACTCACTATTCTGCTGTTACATTGTCTTATCCTCCAGTCACCTCCAGAGCTGCACTCACTATTCTGCTGTTACATCGTGTCTTATCCTCCAGAGCTGCACTCACTATTCTGCTGTTACATCGTGTCTTATCCTCCAGAGCTGCACTCACTATTCTGCTGTTACACGTCTTATGCTCCAGTCACCTCCAGAGCTGCAGTCACTATTCTGCTGTTACATAGTGTCTTATCCTCCAGTCACCTCCAGAGCTGTAGTCACTATTCTGCTGTTACATCGTGTCTTATCATCCAGAGCTGCAGTCACTATTCTGCTGTTACACCGTGTCTTATCCTCCAGTCACCTCCAGAGCTGCAGTCACTATTCTGCTGTTACATCGTGCCTTATCCTCCAGAGCTGCACTCACTATTCTGCTGTTACATTGTCTTATCCTCCAGTCACCTCCAGAGCTGCACTCACTATTCTGCTGTTACATCGTGTCTTATCCTCCAGAGCTGCAGTCACTATTCTGCTGTTACACGTCTTATGCTCCAGTCACCTCCAGAGCTGCAGTCACTATTCTGCTGTTACATCGTGTCTTATCCTCCTATGACAAGCGGCCCTGGACCGTGAGCGCGGGGTGTATGGAGGGGGAACTCTGGGTACTGGCTACCCTGCATCCATCATGTCTGCCATGCTGCTGTACCTGACACAGCCAGGAGAGGCGCCGTGTCACGGAGGAAGCAGCCATGTCTCCCCTTCATCTCTGATGCAAAAAAACCCACAAACGGTGAAAATGTCAGAAAATCTTTTACTGTTGGTCGCCCACAGGATCCGTAGAAACATGAAGCTCGGGACGCCGAGTGTAAACAGAATCCGCCGCTCCTGCCCCACCGCTCCGCATGCAGGGAAGCTGGGAAATGGCACGTACTGGCCAGGAAAGGGTTAATGTCCGGCTTGTAGCGGGGCTGCGGAGATCTCTGGAGGACTAGTGCATCATAATGGGCCCCTGCGTCCATCTATCCTCCCCACAGCACCAGGCCCCTGCATGTGACGGGGCCCTCTTATCCCGCCGGGTGCAGCCCAGGGTCAGGGCGCACTCCTGCCTGAGATCCAGGAGGCAGCGAGGCTTCGGGGTGTTTGGGCGAGATGATTCCTATAGAGGGCGTCCTGAGCGGGGGAAGGGCTCATAGATGTGCGGCAGCGCTTTCTCCATTGGCTCATCTGGGGACAGATCAGCAGCCCCTCTGATAGCCACGCCTCCTGTGTGACTGCTGGCTCCACCCCCGAGGAGCTGAGGTATGTGGCTGCAGGTTCGCAGCTCGGTCCTGCTGAGCTGAGGCTCCAATGGTATCGTACCAGAAGTTGAGACCCCCAGCACCCCCACACTTGGCACAGCTGCCTACGGAGCAGTAAGTCCTCGGAGCATGCAGCAGCAGCGCGGCGTCCCGGCTCAGAGCGGCCTCAAGCGTTTAGTAATATAAAAGGCGGCGGAGCCCTCCTGGTGCATGCTGGGTAGTGGCCGGGGTTAGTATGTAAACACGCCACCCCTGCAAGCAGTTACCTCATCCCGGTATTCTCATAGGAAAGGGCGCACTCGAAAAGGCGGCAGCATTAGGGGTCAAGAAGAGGTGGAAAATGTGAGGAAAGGAGATAACGGTGGAGGCGCGGGAAGGGTTAAGCCGACTTCTTGCGCTCAACATGAAGAACTTTCCTCCTCTGGTGCAACATGTGGAAGTAGAGCTGCGGGAAAACTGCGGAGAGAAGGAGGCGGTGAGTGACGGCGCAGCAGGACCCCCAGAGTGAGAACGCCCCCGAGGGAGACACAAAGGACCTCCTGCAAGAGTAGATTGCCCCCAAGGGTCCCGCACACTGGCGGTGCGAGGGTGCCGGCAGTCAGCGGCTCGCGCAGTCGGCGGCGCGTGCGTCCCGGCAGTCAGCGGCACGTGTGTCCCGGCAGTCAGCGGCTGTCGCAGTGGCGGCGCGTGCGTCACGGCAGTCAGCGGTGCGTGCGTCACGGCAGTCAGCGGCGCGTGCGTCACGGCAGTCAGCGGCGCGTGCGTCACGGCAGTCAGCGGCGCGTGCGTCACGGCAGTCAGCGGCTCGCGCAGTGGCGGCGCGTGCGTCCCGGCAGTCTGCGGCTCGCGCAGTGGCGGCGCGTGCGTCCCGGCAGTCTGCGGCTCGCGCAGTGGCGGCGCGTGCGTCCCGGCAGTCAGCGGCTCGCGCAGTGGCGGCGCGTGCGTCCCGGCAGTCAGCGGCTCGCGCAGTGGCGGCGCGTGCGTCCCGGCAGTCAGCGGCTCGCGCAGTGGCGGCGCGTGCGTCCCGGCAGTCAGCGGCTCGCGCAGTGGCGGCGCGTGCGTCCCGGCAGTCAGCGGCTCGCGCAGTGGCGGCGCGTGCGTCCCGGCAGTCAGCGGCTCGCACAGTGGCGGCGCGTGCGTCCCGGCAGTCAGCGGCTCGCGCAGTGGCGGCAGACAGATACTCACTGGGGATGTAGGACGCCATGACGAGGATGAGGAAGGTGTAGTAATGGAAGGAGAAGTTGTATTTGTTGGGCAGGCTGATGGAGTACAGACCGGTCTGCTGGACAGACGGCAGCGCAGCGTAGATGGTCAGTAACTCTCCGGCTACCCCCATGGGATATAAGACGATGAAGAGGGTGTACCTGAAAGAGGCAGAGATGGGACAGAGGACATAGGTGTGATGGCCGCTAGTGAGCGCCATCCCGGGCCCAGTGCCTCCTGACCTGGAGCCGCCCATATTGTAAATTCTGGGGGGGAGATCTGCTGTGTGAATGGTAACGTATGGAAGAAAAGGATAGTAACAACATCAGTGTCTGGCTGCGTTTCTGCTCATCTTATTGTTTTTTTTTTTAATCATTACCAATCGCGGGGCCCAGAGGTTGTGAGGCCCGGAGATGCCTCTGAGAATCACGATTTCTAATGAAAAAAATCCAGCAGAGCAGAAAAAGCAGAACACACAAGTGTAGCTATGATACTTGTCGCTGGGGGTCCGCTGAGCCCCCGCCCCAAAGGGGGATGTACCGGGACACACAAGTGTAGCTATGATACTTGTCGCTGGGGGTCCGCTGAGCCCCCGCCCCAAAGGGGGATGTACCGGGACACACAAGTGTAGCTATGATACTTGTCGCTGGGGGTCCGCTGAGCCCCCGCCCCAAAGGGGGATGTACCGGGACACACAAGTGTAGCTATGATACTTGTCGCTGGGGGTCCGCTGAGCCCCCGCCCCAGAGGGGGATGTACCGGGACATACAAGTGTAGCTATGATACTTATCGCTGGGGGTCCGCTGAGCCCCCGCCCCAGAGGGGGATGTACCGGGACATACAAGTGTAGCTATGATACTTGTCGCTGGGGGTCCGCTGAGCCCCCGCCCCAGAGGGGGATGTACCGGGACACACAAGTGTAGCTATGATACTTGTCGCTGGGGGTCCGCTGAGCCCCCCACTCACCTAGCCCATTTGATTATGTACGGCAGATGGTTGAGGAGACTGAAGGTATAAAACGAGTAGCGGATGATCTCAGTGATTGTCCAGGCAACAACGAACAGCAGCACCGAATCCTCGTTCTGAACCTGCAGGGACAAGAGGAGATGAGCCTCCTGTTCTCCCGGACGGTCGCCCTTTCCTGCCCCACACGCACCTCTCTCACGCTGTGCGTGACGGCCCAGGTCAGGAACACCCGAGAAAGCACCTGAAACGCTGTGAGGACCACGGAGGACGGCACGATTCCTGTGGTGAAGAGACATGGGGAGTCAGCAATGCCGGTCACATGTGCCACTGCACGGACATCTTCACATCTGCCCCCTCCTCCACATCCAGGCAGCGTGCGACGGTCAGAGCGTGATCTGCAGTCACTACAGGGTCAACCACTGTCGGATATACAACAGTGGCTACAACATGGAGGACCCCCTCATGGGCAGAGTCTGCGGGCCGGGCGCCCCTCGTGGGCAGAGTCTGCGGGCCGCGCTCCACTCATGGGCAGAGTCATCACTCTTTCTCCATAGCTGGACTGAGGATGAAGTACCCTATAATAACCGGACTCCCACTATCAGTAACTTACTGCCCCGCGGTCACTCACAGCACCACCGCTGCCGACCTTCGCCCAGTGACTTACCCAATGCACAATGTACAATCTGTAAATAAAGAGATGGTGTCAGTATCCGGCACCTGCCACAAGTCACAGCCAGGATGAGACGCAGCCGCCCTTACCTCCAGCAGCGCTCCCGTCTGGAAGAACTTCAGGGGCCGCTCGATGGAGTAATACAGGCTGTGATAACTCCCCTTGGCGAGATACGTGCGCACTAGGCCGACTGCTATGACCAGCCACCTACAAGACACAATGCACAATGGCGCCCATCACTAAAAATCCCCCTGGGTAACTGGCAGATTCCTGGGGCCCGGCTGTCATCACCTGAGCGCCACAGAGCGAGAAATCATCAGATATCAGCTCAACACACAACACTAGCACCCCAGTATCACAGGGACCCTCCGTCATCACATGCATCAATCAGCCCCTAGACTTACTCACCCCGCTGTCATTATCACATTATAAATGACAAGATAAGCCGTGGCAAAAGCTCCGGGGCCCCGTCTCCTCTTCTGACTGTCATTATCCATAGACCGGCCACTGCCAGAAGGTGGACTCGCCATATCTGTAAGGAGAAGCCGCACACAGTAATGCAAACGTCACCCCTGACCCCACACTACACAGCTTGTACTGAACTCCAGAGCTGCACTCACTATTCTGCTGGTGCAGTCACTGTGTACATACATTACTGATCCTGAGTTACCTCCTGTATTATACTCCAGAGCTGCACTCACTATTCTGCTGGTGCAGTCACAGTGTACATACATTACTGATCCTGAGTTACCTCCTGTATTATACTCCAGAGCTGCACTCACTATTCTGCTGGTGCAGTCACAGTGTACATACATTACTGATCCTGAGCTACCTCCTGTATTATACCCCAGAGTTGCACTCACTATTCTGCTGGTGTAGTCACTGTGTACATACATTACATTACTGATCCTGAGTTACATCCTGTATTATACTCCAGAGCTGCACTCACTATTCTGCTGGTGCAGTCACAGTGTACATACATTACATTACTGATCCTGAGTTACATCCTGTATTATACTCCAGAGCTGCACTCACTATTCTGCTGGTGCAGTCACAGTGTACATACATTACATTACTGATCCTGAGTTACCTCCTGTATTATACTCCAGAGCTGCACTCACTATTCTGCTGGTGCAGTCACAGTGTACATACATTACATTACTGATCCTGAGTTACATCCTGTATTATACTCCAGAGCTGCACTCACTATTCTGCTGGTGTAGTCACTGTGTACATACATTACTGATCCTGAGTTACCTCCTGTATTATACTCCAGAGCTGCACTCACTATTCTGCTGGTGTAGTCACTGTGTACATACATTACTGATCCTGAGTTACCTCCTGTATTATACTCCAGAGCTGCACTCACTATTCTGCTGGTGCACTCACTGTGTACATACATTACTGATCCTGAGTTACATCCTGTATTATACTCCAGAGCTGCACTCACTATTCTGCTGGTGCAGTCACAGTGTACATACATTACATTACTGATCCTGAGTTACATCCTGTATTATACCCCAGAGCTGCACTCACTATTCTGCTGGTGCAGTCACAGTGTACATACATTACATTACTGATCCTGAGTTACCTCCTGTATCTCTATTATAAAAATATCAAAAACACAATACATAATACATAAGACAGACAAAAACATTCCAGAACTAAAAAACAAGACAAAACCATACAGAAACATACAACACCTGTGCAAAACTTGCAATGTCCTTTGTGGTCCTCAAGCTTTCCAGCTTGGAAGGCCCCCAGCAGGAACTCTCCAACAACACTATACAATTTAAAAAATAAAAATAAAACCCCCCAGATGTAATCCATTCATCCTCATGCATACCCGTTCACACCCCATTCACGTTCCCCACCCATACCTATATACAAATAACTAAAGAAATACTTCCGGCCCATACTGCCTCAAAACTAGCTTTAGCCATTAACTTGGCAAAAAGAACCGCCACCGAGCTTACCACCCCTATCCTTTTTTTTTTTTTTTTAATTTTTTTTTTATAATTTTTTTTTTTTTTTTTTTAATTTTTTTCCCCCCACCTTTTTTCCTCACCACAGGTCCATATACGTCCATGGCCTATCACTCCACAAGGTCCATAACAGTTCGTGGCCTATCACATCTACTTGAGGAGCACGAAAGTTTTATGCCCCTCAAGAAAAAAAAAAAACCCTCCACCATTTGCCTCCGATGTGCTCCAGCATGCCTTCTTCCTCCATGGTCCATGGTATATCTCCACTTGCCACTTCCCTTGACTTGGGGTCCTTTGATTTTTCCATTCTCACCTCCCCCATTCACCCCCCTCCCAACCTCACTATACCCTCCCATGCCCTCTAACTAAAAGAAAATAATAACACATACACAACACATAACAACATACAATACAATACATAATACTACTACTCCATGCTAATTCTCTTGGATCTCTCTGCAGCATTCGACACTGTGGATCATCAGCTCCTCCTCACTATGCTCCGTTCCATTGGCCTCAAGGACACCGTTCTCTCCTGGTTCTCCTCCTATCTCTCCGACCGCTCCTTTACTGTTTCTTTTGCCAGTTCCTCCTCCTCTCACCTTCCCCTTACTGTTGGGGTTCCTCAAGGATCGGTTCTAGGCCCCCTCCTCTTCTCCTTGTACACTGCCCCTATTGGTCAAACAATCAGTAGATTTGGTTTCCAGTACCATCTCTATGCTGATGACACCCAATTATACGCTTCTTCTCCTGACATCACGCCAGCCTTTCTAGAAAACACCAGCGATTGTCTAAACGCTGTGTCTAATATCATGTCCTCACTATATCTGAAACTGAACCTGTCAAAGACTGAACTCCTTGTGTTTCCTCCCTCTACTAATGTACCTATACCCGACATTGCCATTTCTGTGTGTGGTTCCACTATTACTCCCCAGCAACAGGCCCGCTGTCTTGGGGTCATACTTGATTCCGAGCTTTCCTTTGCCCCCCACATTCGATCACTGGCTCGCTCTTGTCATCTGCACCTCAAAAACATTTCTAGAATTCGACCTTTTCTTACCTTTGACTCTGCAAAAACTCTTACTGTTTCTCTTATTCATTCTCGTCTCGACTATTGTAACTCTCTTCTAATCGGTCTCCCTCTTACCAAACTCTCCCCTCTCCAATCTGTCTTGAATGCTGCAGCCAGGATCATATTCCTCACCAATCGTTACACCGATGCCTCTACCTTGTGCCAGTCATTACACTGGCTACCCATCCACTCCAGAATTCAGTATAAACTTATTACCCTCACTCACAAAGCCCTCCATGGCTCAGCACCACCCTACATCTCCTCCCTTGTTTCAGTATACCACCCTACCCGCGCCCTCCGTTCTGCTGATGACCTGAGATTAGCATCCTCAATAGTCAGAACCTCCCACTCCCGTCTCCAAGACTTGACACGTGCCGCGCCAATTCTTTGGAATGCACTTCCCAGGTCAATACGATTAGTCCCCAATCCCCACAATTTTAAGCGTGTCCTGAAAACGCATTTATTCAGACTGGCCTACCGCCTCAACACATTAACCTAATCTATCCCTGTGTGGCAGAGCCAAAAGTTTTACCATAACCAGGTTCCCCGCATCATGTTCCCACATGCTTTATGCATCCATTAGCCCTCTGTGTCTGTACTGTTACACACTTAACATTATGGCTGGTCCATACAATCAGGGCAACTGTTACCACCCACCTTTCGTGTCTCCCTCTTTCCTCATAGACTGTAAGCTTGCGAGCAGGGCCCTCACTCCTCTTGGTATTTGTTATAATCTACTGTATGTGATTATTGTTATGTTGTAATGTCTATTGTCTGTACAAATCCCCTCTGAAATGTAAAGTGCTGCGGAATATGTCGGCGCTATAAAAATAAAATTTATTATTATTATTATTATTAATACAATATAACACCAATTAAATATAATTAATTACTAAATACACCATACCCTTCAAAACGTTTCTTACAGGCCCAAGTTCAGTGCCTGCAAGCCCAATATCCATTAATGCTCTATGTTTCCAAAACAAAAGACTAGAGTGGCATGCTTTTAGCCCACCACCAGGAAAAGGAGTTCTCGAGGCTCCGTCCCTCACTAACTCATTCACCCTGTCCCTTAACAACTAAGACTGTCCCTGCTTCTGTCCCTAAAGAAACTGTCCCTATCTGTCCCTTCCTGTCCCTACTCCACCTAACTTAACATAACTAACTCTATCTGTCCCTCAGTGCCTGTCCCTCCCTGTCCCTATCTGCCCATACTTCTGTCCCTAACACACCCAGTGAAACTTATGCTATCCCTACCCTCATTCACACGGAGCTAGCTCTCCCTTGAGTGCATTTTTAAAAGGAGAGGCCTCTCCAAAGCCAAGAGGCCTTCCTCACACCCAACCTTTCGAACTCCAAAGAACGGACCTTCACCAGGTCACCCAAGATGTTTTCTACCACCTCATCCCTTGGGAGGGTTTTTTTCCGCGTCGAAACTAGGCACCGTGCATTCCAAGTGTAGAACCTAACCACTACACTGACTAGGAATAAAGTGCACGGGTCCCGACCACCCAGGGATCTGAACACTCCATAGGCCCACTCAGCGTAGGAGAGGGACGCCAGCCGCGGCCAACGTATGGAAGCACCCACCCTGTTGTACACCTCTGCATTAAAGGGACACTGAAACAGGAAGTGCTCCATGCTTTCCAGCACGTCACCACACTCCTCACGGGGACAACCCCGATCATCGGATTTCCTGCACTTCAAGTTATCCTTTACATACAGCCTCCCGTGGAAGCAACGCCAGGTCAAGTCCCAAAACTTCATGGGGATCCGCTTAGAATTTAAAAGCCCCAGCCCGACCTCCAGATCCCGGCCTGGGCAATCCTTAAGGGCCAGGGGCTTCTGGAAATGGGTCAACAGGACCCTCCTGTCAAGGCATTGCCTCGACATGGTCCTGATTTCCCACATTCCCAGACCCCACCGGCGGATCACCTTCAGAACCGGGGTAGCGTAAGCCGGGAGATGCCCATGAGGTGTGCGTAGGTCCTTCACCTGCCCTCCTGTCTCCCATTCCTGGAAGAAAGGCCAAAGCCAACCCTTGCAGGAGACTACCCACGGAGGAGCCCTCTCTAGCCAGAGGTTGGAGATGTTAGTCTTAAGAAAGGTGTTTACTAGAAACACCACCGGGTTGACCATACCCAACCCGCCTAGTCTCCTCGTACGGTATGTAACCTCCCTCTTGATTAGGTTAAGCCTATTCCCCCATAACAATTGGAAGAACAGGCTATAGACCCGTGTCCAGAGAGGTTCCGGCAAGATGCACACACTGCCCAGGTATATTAATAAAGGTAGCAGAAAGCCTTTAGCCAGGGCAACCCTTTCCCTCAGGGTTAAAGACCAACCCTTCCATTGGTCCACCTTTTGGGCGGCGATCTTAAGTCTGCCCTCCCAATTTTGCTGGGGGTAATCCCCGGGGCCAAATTCGATGCCTAGAATTTTGGCGGTGGCCTGGGGCCCTGGAAGGGTGTCCGGGAGATCAAACCTGGGATCTCCCCCTCCCAGCCAGAGACTTTCACACTTATCCCGGTTGATCATGGACCCGGATGCCTCCGAGTAGCGCACTACCTCCGACATGACCCAATCCGCCTCCCCTCTCGAGGACACAAAAAGGGAAACATCATCAGCATACGCCACCACCCTCAGAGAGGACCCAGAGCCCGCCTGGTCCATCCCGACTCCCGCCAACGGTCCACGATCTACCCTCCTTAAGAAGGGATCGATCGCAAACACGTATAAAAGCGGGCTCAGCGGACAGCCCTGACGGACCCCAGAACCCACCTCAAAAGGGCGACCTGACCAACCGTTCACCAGCGGAAAAGTCTCAGCCCCTTGGTACAAGATCTCTAACCATTTTACAAACCTCCCAGGCAGACCATACCTCAAAAGACCGGACCAGAGGTACTCGTGGTTGACCCGGTCAAAGGCTTTCGCTTGATCTAATGACAGCAAGTACCCCCCCCAGTGACCTGCCCTACCCTGCTCCACTGCCTCTCGGACACCGAGCACAGCACTAAAAGTACTGCGGCCTGGAACAGAGCAATGCTGGGCCCCTGACAGGAGCCGGGGTGCAAACTTCACCAGCCGATTAAACAGCACCTTGGCCAGAACCTTCCGGTCCATATCGAGAAGCGCTATGGGACGCCAGCTCTCGATACGGGACGGATCCTTACCCTTTGACAGAATAATGAGGGCTGACTTCCTCATTGAGTCGGGAAGAGTGCCCGAGGAGAGACACTCATTGAATACCCCTGTCAAGAGGGGGACCAAGGAATCCCTAAAAGTCTTATAGAACTCGGATGTTAAGCCATCCGGACCTGGCGATTTCTTGGGCCGAAGCCCATCAATGGCCAGTCTCACTTCCTCTTCCCTGATTTCTTCTGCCAAAACACCAAGAGAGGGATCACCCCCTGGCTCAGGGACGGTTTCAGCCAGGAAAGCCGACATCCTATACCGATCCAGATCCTTCTTTTCCAAGAGGTGTGAGTAGAAGGATCTGACCACCTCCAGGATCCCTGATTTGGATCTGTTCAGGGACCCCGTACTGTCGATCAGTCCTGTCACCATCTTACAATTCACTGACATCTTACAGTTTCTGTAAGGGTCGGGCGAGCGGTACTTCCCGAAGTCCCTCTCAAAAACTAAAGATGTGTGTCTATCATACTGACACCTCTTGAGCAAAGATTTCACTCTGGAGATTTCCTCACGGTCACCTCCAGTCGAGACAAGCTGCTCGAGTTTCCTCCCCAGGGCCTGGTACAAGCGGTGCCTGTTCAGACTCCTGAGGTTCGAGAGCTGACGGAAGAACCCCGCCGCCCGCTTTTTGAAGATCTCCCACCACTCTGACTTACTACTACAGAGATCCAACAGCGGTACCTGGCTCTGAAGAAAATCCTCGAAAGATTGTCTCACCTCCGCTTCTTCCAGCAGGGACGAATTGAGTTTCCACAGCCCTCTTCCCATCCGATGAGTCTCTGCAACATTCAGAGAAAAGAAAATTAAACAGTGGTCGGAGAACTCCACCTCAACTGCGGACACAGCAGAAAAGATGGCGTCCTCCTTCAAAAAAAACCTGTCTATTCTAGACCTACTGCTACCCCTATGGTAGGTGAAACCCCCGTGACCTGGGGTGTGCCGGATGTGGACATCCACCAGGCGAGCTTCACTGGCTATGCTATTCAACGCGACGCTATCATAAGCCAGGCGATCTCCGGGACCCCCCCGGTCACGGGACCTCGTAATGGTGTTGAAGTCCCCACCGAAGACCACCTGCCGGCTCGTAAAAAGAAAGGGCTTGATCCTCAGGAAGAGACATTTGCGGTCCCACTTGGATTGTGGGCCGTAGATGTTGATGAGCCGGAGCTCTTGTCCCCTCATGAAGACATCTAGGATCAGGCACCTCCCCATTTCCAACTCAGTAACCCGTCGGCATTCAACAGCTGCAGTCTTAAAAAGGACTGCCACCCCGCTATACGGCTCGGCCGCAAGAGACCAGTATGAGGGCCCGCACCTCCACTCCCTCCGTGCTTTAAAGATGGCCCCCATGTCCGTTAGTCTGGTCTCTTGCAAGAATAAAATTTCTGCCTCAATCCGGGAGAAAAAAAATCAAAGGCCGTGAAGCGAGCCGCATCTGACTTAATGCTGGCGACATTAATGGACGCCAGCGTCAACGGGGCGAGTTCAGCCATCATGGGTGATCGAGTTGGATGGCCAGTTTCTTCCCTGCCCCGCTATCACCTCCACCTGGGGAGGGGTCAGACACCTTCCTTTTCAGGGAAGCTCCCGACGTGTCCATCCCCCCCCCCCCCGGTGTCCTCGCCCCCGGGTTCCAGGTCTGTCCCCCCCCTCAGGAGGAACAGTGCCCCCTGAGGGACGGACTCCGCCATCCCCTGAAGGACCCTCCAGTGTTGCCCCCGGCCCAGCACCCTCGTCTGGCGGCTCATCATCTGAACCTCCGAGGGCGCTGAACCGGTTGGAGAGTCTGATCAGAGGGGGGTCAGCGGGCCCTTCCGTGTGCACCCTGGTGGTCGGGGGAGACTTTGAAGGCTTGTCAGCCTTCTTCCCCCCCCGTTTTGCGCTTAGCACGCCTGGTTTTGCCACCTGATGCTGTAGGCTGCTCTCTGACATCCTCGTCGACACTTTCATAACGAGAGGAGTCGTCTGAGTCAGCGGCTTTCTCCTCTCTCACCATCCTCCTGATCTCCTCACTCACCACTCTCTCCCCCAGGGCCTCAGAGGCTTTGGCCACGGGCCTGGAGGGAGGAGCAGGCATCACCCCGGTTGCCCGAGGCTCCACCTGTCCCCTACCACCCTGGAGCTTTTCCTGCCTCCGCTGGTACGCGGGGCCCCTTGCAGCATTGCCCTTCCTCACTGGCCCCTCAGCCCTTCCTCCTCCGCCACCACCTGTCACAGCAGAAGAAGCGCCACCGGGGGTTGCCCCCCCACGGTCTCCCCCCACCGGGCCTGCGGCGGCATTAGAGAAAGAGCGAGGGCAGCGGCTGAGAGGGTGACCTAGGTCACCACACAGGTGGCACCGAATATCCTTACACAAGGCGGCCAGATGACCCACCCCACCACACAAGGCACATTTCTGCACCTTGCAGTTGGCGCTGAAGTGGGTGGGGTCGCCGCACTTGTGGCAGACCTTCGGTTGCCCCTGGTAGAAGACCAGGATCCTGGCCCTTCCCAGGAACGCCGAGGAAGGGATGTGGGTGACCGTGCCGCCGGAAACCTTCAATTTAACCATGAAAGTCCAGCCCCCCGACCAGATGCCGAATTCGTCCCTGTTCTTTTTTGGGACCTCTGTGACCTCCCCGTAACGGGAAAGCCACGTCATGATGTCCACGCCTGCGAGTGACTCGTTACATGTAACCACGGTCACTCGCTTGACGGAATTTTGGCGAGACACCGCTTGAGCCAAGAAGTCTCGCCATCCGGGCTCTTCTCGCACCAGCTCGTAATTCGACCAGAAGAGCTCAAGCCCCTCGGGCCGCACGAAGCTGACGTAGAAGAAGCGGGACGCCGAAGGATGTATCAGGGCAAATATGTCATTCGCCCCGAAGCCCATCTTAAGGAGGAGCTCCACCACCTTGCTCCTAGGTGGACAAGCTTCACTACCCCCCCACCTAAGACGGACCACATTCCTTCTTGGCGGCCCCTGCCCGGCTGTGGGGAGAGACCAAACAGTCCCTCCCTCCCTTTGATTTTGGAAGGCGGCAAGGCCGTGTCTCTCTATCCAGAAAGACAAGTCCACTGTCCTCCCCTCTACCACTATTGATCTATCTCCCCTTTTGAGAGCCTCCAGGAAACGGCGGTGCGAAACGCCGTCCCTGGAGCCCGGAGGCGAGGAGACCCCCCCAGGACCACCCCGACCCCCAGCCGCGGCCCCCGCATAATTGCGTTGAGGTCTCGCGGCCGGAGTGGCAGATGGGCCAGCCCTCCAACCACTACCACCACTTGTGCCAGCACCCTCATTCGTCCTCCCATTCACTCTTTTATTATTTGCATTCACCCCAGCACTTTCACCCACATTCACAGTAGCACTCTCTCCCTCATCCATGTCACTCATGTCACCATTCACTTCAGCAAACATCTCCTCAAATATGTCCACTCCGCTTTCGTACTCACTCTCACTCGCACAATTGGTGAACATAGCAACATTATTTACATTATCTACATTTCCTGAATCAGTGCAGTTCCTCTCTTTGCCTGCTGGGGGCCCTGAGCTCTCTTGCTCGGAGCTACTCCAGCTCCTGCCCAGGAGCGCTGCTGCCCCTTTAAATGCCTCAGTGCTGATGACATCATGCACTCTGCCCTGGCTGGGCCTAGGAGCAACAGCAGCTCCTGGTTTCAGCTCCATTTTTTTTTCTTTTGCTGAGTTTTCATTACTCTGGGCAGGGACGGCCACTGGCACCGCTCCCTGCCCTGCACTTTTCTTCACCCCAGCCGCCGGCTTGCCAGGGAGCGCCAGAGTCCCCGCACCCTCAGATGAAGGTAGGTGGGCCGGGGACCCCGACAACTCCCCGCCAGCTTTTGGGGGCAGCACAGCATTACTTGGAAGGGTGGGTGGGACAGAGGGCAGCGGGCCCGCCGTGGCCACGCCCCCCCGCCGGTCGCAGCCATCCCAGGCAGAGTCGCGGCCCCCTGCGAGGCCATGGCCCCCCCGGGTGACGCGAGCACAGTGGGCGGAGCCGCGACCGCTGAGGCCACGCCCCCCGCCAGTCACAGCCAACACGGGCAGAGCAGCGACCCCTTGCGAGGCCACGCCCCCCCGGGCGACGCAGACGCAGCGAGTGGGACGACGGCCGAGGAGGACATGCCCCCCCCCGCACGCCGCAGCCTTTGCAGGCCGGGCAACACTCGGGGAGGCCACGCCCCCCTCACGGACCACCGCCGCCACCCTATGCCCACCACTTGAGACGGGCAAGGCCGGCCACTCCCCCTCGTCGCCCAGCGGCGGAGCCCCCTGCACGGACCCCTTTTTGGGTCGACGTGCCGGAGACCCCGCTCTCACCACAGGCGCCGACATGGGAGCGACCAGCACTTTGCACCACCTCAGCTGCTGCTTGATGTTCTGTTCGCCCTTCCTAGGCTTCTGGACCCCCACTAGCGATCCAGACTTAGCGGATCCGTACGTGGGGGGCCCAGAAGCCCCAGCACTCGCCGCCGGAGATACGGCCCTGGCTGTACCAACTTTACCTGGTGCCAGGCCAGCCCCCCCTGCCACCGAGGGCTGAGCCTGGACACCACCACCACAACCAGCACCGACCTCCATGTCGCTGCCCTGGTCTGAACTGTCACCAGATGCGACAGTCAGGTCACAACAGTCATCTCTCTCCCCGCTCCCTCGCTGCGGACCCACCACAGGGCCCGAGCCGGGGTGGGTAGCGGGGTCCACACAGCGGGACAGAGGGGCCCCGGGAAGAGGAGCAAAAACCAGTTGTTCCTCCACGCCTTCAGAGGCCTTACGCCTGCGCCTCCTGTTTCTCCTCCTCCCGGTTGCCTCATCCTCCGGGCAGACCTCATACCCAAACAACAGCGTGCCAAACCGTGCTGGGGATTCCATCTGCCATACTTGTTTAAGGATGAGGCAGCCCCCCTCAGAACTACTCCCGCTCCCTCCATCCTCCCCCTCGCTCCTGCTTTCCTCCGCGTTACTGGAGTCCAGCAGGAGGGCCACCTGCTCGGGGGCTATCCCGCTGCATGTTACCTGACTCACGCTGGTGTCCGCCAGGTCTTCAGGTGGAGGCGGCCCAGGTGTGGTGTGGGCGCCATCTTGCTCTTCCTCGCTTTCCTCCACCTGGATGGGGACTCCTGACCCCCCAGGAGACCCACCGGCCATGGCCCTGAACCGGTCCTCGTTCTGCAGCTTCTCCTGGAAGGGGCCGCTGCCGGCCATGATGGTACTTCGCCGGCCCTCCAGGGCCCGAATCTCCCCTTTCAGCCGCTTGACCGTGGCGGTGACCTCCGCTCTCTTTGAGGCAGGGAGCCTGTTTTTACTGATGACCCGGGCTCCCTCCAACTCCCCCCGGAGTCTCCTGAGCTGCTTGCCGGCCTCCTCATACTCGGAGAGGTGGGCATGAATGCGGGAGGCGTAGGTGGTAGCTGGCTCTCCCGCAACCTTGGAGCCCCAGATGTTAAGGGGGGGCCCCGCCTCACCTCTGCCGGCTGCTGCACCTCCGGGGGAAGGGCCCGCCACAGCCTTCACTTCGGGGGTCCCAGACCCTGGAGCCTTGCGGCCCCCTGGGGTCCGCTTTTTCCCCATCCCTGGGACCGGCTGGCTGTGCCTTGGGCCTCCTGGTGGTGGATGAGGCCCCCCACCCCCAGCTGGCTTGCCGGAGGGTGGGACCAGGGGCACAGCCCCGGCGCTCAGTCCCAAGGAGAGTCCTCTTTCCTGGGAAGGGGGCAGATGGAAAGTCCTTGCAGGAAAAAAAAAAAAACCTCCCTTCCCAGGAGCTTAGCAAAACCCCAGCCTGCAAAGGCTCAGCTGCGACGCTCCTCCTCTTCTGGGGTGTGTCCAGAGCTGCACTCACTATTCTGCTGGTGCAGTCACTGTGTACATACATTACTGATCCTGAGTTACCTCCTGTATTATACCCCAGAGCTGCACTCACTATTCTGCTGGTGCAGTCACTGTGTACATACATTACTGATCCTGAGTTACCTCCTGTATTATACCCCAGAGCTGCACTCACTATTCTGCTGGTGCAGTCACTGTGTACATACATTACTGATCCTGAGTTACCTCCTGTATTATACCCCAGAGCTGCACTCACTATTCTGCTGGTGCAGTCACTGTGTACATACATTACTGATCCTGAGTTACCTCCTGTATTATACTCCAGAGCTGCGCTCACTATTCTGCTGGTGCAGTCACTGTGTACATACATTACTGATCCTGAGTTACCTCCTGTATTATACTCCAGAGCTGCACTCACTATTCTGCTGGTGCGAGGTGTGCGGAGCGGAGATGTGCGTGTATTTTGAAATGGGGGGTCCCTATTTGAAAGTTCGCACCGGGGCCCATAACTTTGTAGTTACGCCACTGGGTGAAGGGTTAATGAGGCGGTGCTGGAGATAAGCCGCGCAGACTCTGGACTAATAATCTAGCAGCACTGAAACTGGCAGACAGCAGGGAGTCCAGGAGGTCACCGGGATCCATCCCTCTGTGCATTGGACATTGCACCCAGCAGTGAAGGACGGGGAAGAGGGGGGGGCGGAGAAGAGGCGGAGGACGGGGAAGAGGGGGGGAGAGAGGGGGGGAGAGAGAGAGAGAGAGAGAGAGAGAGAGAGGGGGGGGGACGGGGGGAGAGAGGGGGGGGGGGACGGGGGGAGAGAGGGAGGGGGGGGACGGGGGGAGAGAGAGAGGGGGGGGACGGGGGGAGAGAGAGAGGGGGGGGACGGGGGGAGAGAGAGAGAGAGGGGGGGGGACGGGGGGAGAGAGAGAGAGAGAGGGGGGGGACGGGGGGAGAGAGAGAGGGGGAGACGGGGGAGAGAGAGAGAGGGGGAGACGGGGGGAGAGAGAGAGAGAGAGAGAGGGGGAGACGGGGGAGAGAGAGAGAGAGAGAGAGAGAGAGAGAGGGGGAGACGGGGGGAGAGAGAGAGAGAGAGAGAGAGAGAGGGGGAGACGGGGGGAGAGAGAGAGAGAGGGGGAGACGGGGGGAGAGAGAGAGAGAGGGGGAGACGGGGGGAGAGAGAGAGAGAGGGGGAGACGGGGGGAGAGAGAGAGGGGGAGACGGGGGGAGAGAGAGAGGGGGAGACGGGGGGAGAGAGAGAGGGGGAGACGGGGGGAGAGAGAGAGGGGGAGACGGGGGGAGAGAGAGAGGGGGAGGGGGAGACGGGGGGAGAGAGAGAGAGAGAGAGGGGGAGACGGGGGGAGAGAGAGAGAGAGAGAGGGGGAGACGGGGGGAGAGAGAGAGAGAGAGAGGGGGAGACGGGGGGAGAGAGAGAGAGAGAGAGGGGGAGACGGGGGGAGAGAGAGAGAGAGAGAGGGGGAGACGGGGGGAGAGAGAGAGAGAGGGGGAGACGGGGGGAGAGAGAGAGGGGGAGACGGGGGGAGAGAGGGAGGGGGAGACGGGGGGGGAGAGAGAGGGGGAGACGGGGGGGGAGAGAGAGGGGGAGACGGGGGGGAGAAGGGGGGGAGAAGGGGGGGAGAAGGGGGGGGGAGAGGGGGGGGAGAGGGGGGGGAGAAGGGGGGGGAGAAGGGGGGGAAGGGGGGACACGGGGGAGAAGGGGGGACACGGGGGAGAAGGGGGGACACGGGGGAGAAGGGGGGACACGGGGGAGAAGGGGGGACACGGGGGAGAAGGGGGGACACGGGGGAGAAGGGGGGACACGGGGGAGAAGGGGGGACACGGGGGAGAGGGGGGGGACACGGGGAGAAGGGGGGACACGGGGGACAGGGGGGGGACACGGGGGAGAAGGGGGGACACGGGGGAGAAGGGGGGACACGGGGGAGAAGGGGGGACACGGGGGAGAAGGGGGGACACGGGGGGGGACACGGGGGGGGACACGGGGGGGGACACGGGGGACAGGGGGGGGACACGGGGGACAGGGGGGGGACACGGGGGGGGGACACGGGGGACAGGGGGGGGACACGGGGGACAGGGGGGGGACACGGGGGACAGGGGGGGGACACGGGGGACAGGGGGGGGACAGGGGGGGGACAGGGGGGGGACAGGGGGGTGACACGGGGGACAGGGGGGTGACACGGGGGACAGGGGGGTGAGACGGGGGACAGGGGGGTGAGACGGGGGAGAGGGGGGGTGAGACGGGGGAGAGGGGGGTGAGAGGGGGGAGAGGGGGGTGAGAGGGGGGAGAGGGGGGTGAGAGGGGGGGGACAGGGGGGGAGAGGGGGGGGAGAGGGGGGGGGACAGGGGGGGGACAGGGGGGGGAGAGGGGGGACAGGGGGGGGACAGGGGGGGGAGAGGGGGGACAGGGGGGGGACAGGGGGGGGACACGGGGGAGAGGGGGGGGACACGGGGGAGAGGGGGGGACACGGGGGAGAGGGGGGGACACGGGGGAGAGGGGGGGACACGGGGGAGAGGGGGGGACACGGGGGAGAGGGGGGGACACGGGGGAGAGGGGGGGGACACGGGGGAGAGGGGGGGGACACGGGGGAGAGGGGGGGGACACGGGGGAGAGGGGGGGGACACGGGGGAGAGGGGGGGACACGGGGGAGAGGGGGGGACACGGGGGAGAGGGGGGGACACGGGGGAGAGGGGGGGACACGGGGGAGAGGGGGGGACACGGGGGAGAGGGGGGGGAGAGGGGGGGGACACGGGGGAGGGGGGGGAGAGGGGGGGACACGGGGGAGAGGGGGGGGACACGGGGGAGAGGGGGGGGACACGGGGGAGAGGGGGGGGACACGGGGGAGAGGGGGGGGGGACACGGGGGAGAGGGGGGGGGACACGGGGGAGAGGGGGGGGACACGGGGGAGAGGGGGGGGGACACGGGGGAGAGGGGGGGGGACACGGGGGAGAGGGGGGGGGACACGGGGGAGAGGGGGGGGGGGACACGGGGGAGAGGGGGGGGGACACGGGGGAGAGGGGGGGGGACACGGGGGAGAGGGGGGGGGACACGGGGGAGAGGGGGGGGGACACGGGGGAGAGGGGGGGGGACACGGGGGAGAGGGGGGGGGACACGGGGGAGAGGGGGGGGGACACGGGGGAGAGGGGGGGGGACACGGGGGAGAGGGGGGGGGGACACGGGGGAGAGGGGGGGGGGACACGGGGGAGAGGGGGGGGGGGACACGGGGGAGAGGGGGGGGACACGGGGGAGAGGGGGGGGGACACGGGGGAGAGGGGGGGGACACGGGGGAGAGGGGGGGGACACGGGGGAGAGGGGGGGGACACGGGGGAGAGGGGGGGGACACGGGGGAGAGGGGGGGGACACGGGGGAGAGGGGGGGGACACTGGGGAGAGGGGGGGGACACGGGGGAGAGGGGGGGGACACTGGGGAGAGGGGGGGACACTGGGGAGAGGGGGGGACACGGGGGAGAGGGCGTCACTGATCTGCGGATAGTGAAGATCCTCTGGATTCTCCCCTCCGGCTGCGGTCACTGAGGTCATTAATGGTCGTCGGAGGGAAGCTCTGCCGCTGACTGTACAGATGATCGGGATCCGCTGCCGGCAGCTCCTGTGTAATCACCGACCAATAATGTCTCCGAGTCTGCAGCCACAGAAGCAGGTTCAGGTCACAGAGGCGGCTCACAGGAGGACGAGGAACAGGCGGCGGTCGCAGCGTCTCCGGACTCGTCTCCAGCCAGCACTGCGCCCCCGGGGCCCCACCATTCTCCCCCATGTCCTCACCTTGTGTCCTCACAGCCGCGCACTTCTCTGCCGCCGACTCCTCCGCTCCCCGCCGCAGCTCCCGTGTCTCCTTCCGCCTCCGCTCGGTCCCGTCCTGTCAGCTGCCCCGCTGCTCTGTCGCACGGTCGCAGCCTAGCCTGCTGACACAGACGCCTCCACACTCTCTGCTCTGATTGGACGATGAGACACTGAGGGAGGAGCAACAAAATAGTTACAATAAGATTGGTTGACAACTCGGTCACTAATAACACGAGGTCACCTGACTCACTCCAACCAATCAGAGGGCAGAATCCTCCGCCAGACAAGAACAGGAACGGCGTCTCCTTGGAAACGGACGGAAGCTGAGAAGGAAAAAGAAAGCTAGAAAAGCGGCTGCGTTTATTACGTCCACAGGCCTCCCCTATCTGACACATTGAAGCGTCCATTGATAACGGCACGGAAGACACCAGCTCTAGTAAACGGGTCAGTGTGGAAATGGGGAGGGTGTAGATGGGGGGCAGTGTGATGGGGAGGGTGTAGATGGGGGGCAGTGTGATGGGGGAGGGTGTAGATGGGGGGGCAGTGTGATGGGGAGGGTGTAGATGGGAGCAGTGTGATGGGGAGGGTGTAGATGGGGGGCAGTGTGATGGGGGAGGGTGTAGATGGGGGGCAGTGTGATGGGGAGGGTGTAGATGGGAGCAGTGTGATGGGGGAGGGTGTAGATGGGGGGCAGTGTGATGGGGGAGGGTGTAGATGGGGGGCAGTGTGATGGGGAGGGTGTAGATGGGGGGCAGTGTGATGGGGGAGGGTGTAGATGGGGGGCAGTGTGATGGGGAGGGTGTAGATGGGGGGCAGTGTGATGGGGGAGGGTGTAGATGGGGGGGCAGTGTGATGGGGAGGGTGTAGATGGGAGCAGTGTGATGGGGAGGGTGTAGATGGGGGGCAGTGTGATGGGGGAGGGTGTAGATGGGGGGCAGTGTGATGGGGAGGGTGTAGATGGGGAGCAGTGTGATGGGGAGGGTGTAGATGGGGGGGCAGTGTGATGGGGGAGGGTGTAGAGGGGGGGCAGTGTGATGGGGGAGGGTGTAGATGGGGGGCAGTGTGATGGGGAGGGTGTAGATGGGAGCAGTGTGATGGGGAGGGTGTAGATGGGGGGGCAGTGTGATGGGGGAGGGTGTAGATGGGGGGGCAGTGTGATGGGGAGGGTGTAGATGGGGAGCAGTGTGATGGGGAGGGTGTAGATGGGGGGGCAGTGTGATGGGGAGGGTGTAGATGGGAGCAGTGTGATGGGGAGGGTGTAGATGGGGGGCAGTGTGATGGGGGAGGGTGTAGATGGGGGGCAGTGTGATGGGGGAGGGTGTAGATGGGGGGCAGTGTGATGGGGAGGGTGTAGATGGGGGGCAGTGTGATGGGGGAGGGTGTAGATGGGGGGCAGTGTGATGGGGAGGGTGTAGATGGGGGGGCAGTGTGATGGGGAGGGTGTAGATGGGAGCAGTGTGATGGGGAGGGTGTAGATGGGGGGCAGTGTGATGGGGGAGGGTGTAGATGGGGGGCAGTGTGATGGGGGAGGGTGTAGATGGGGGGCAGTGTGATGGGGAGGGTGTAGATGGGGGGCAGTGTGATGGGGGAGGGTGTAGATGGGGGGCAGTGTGATGGGGAGGGTGTAGATGGGGGGGCAGTGTGATGGGGAGGGTGTAGATGGGAGCAGTGTGATGGGGAGGGTGTAGATGGGGGGCAGTGTGATGGGGGAGGGTGTAGATGGGGGGCAGTGTGATGGGGGAGGGTGTAGATGGGGGGCAGTGTGATGGGGGAGGGTGTAGATGGGGGGCAGTGTGATGGGGGAGGGTGTAGATGGGGGGGCAGTGTGATGGGGAGGGTGTAGATGGGAGCAGTGTGATGGGGAGGGTGTAGATGGGGGGGCAGTGTGATGGGGAGGGTGTAGATGGGAGCAGTGTGATGGGGAGGGTGTAGATGGGGGGCAGTGTGATGGGGGAGGGTGTAGATGGGGGGCAGTGTGATGGGGGAGGGTGTAGATGGGAGCAGTGTGATGGGGAGGGTGTAGATGGGGGGCAGTGTGATGGGGGAGGGTGTAGATGGGGGGGCAGTGTGATGGGGAGGGTGTAGATGGGAGCAGTGTGATGGGGAGGGTGTAGATGGGGGGCAGTGTGATGGGGGAGGGTGTAGATGGGGGGCAGTGTGATGGGGGAGGGTGTAGATGGGGGGCAGTGTGATGGGGGAGGGTGTAGATGGGGGGCAGTGTGATGGGGGAGGGTGTAGATGGGGGGCAGTGTGATGGGGAGGGTGTAGATGGGGAGCAGTGTGATGGGGAGGGTGTAGATGGGGGGGCAGTGTGATGGGGGAGGGTGTAGATGGGGGCAGTGTGATGGGGAGGGTGTAGATGGGAGCAGTGTGATGGGGAGGGTGTAGATGGGGGGGCAGTGTGATGGGGGAGGGTGTAGATGGGGGGGCAGTGTGATGGGGAGGGTGTAGATGGGGAGCAGTGTGATGGGGAGGGTGTAGATGGGGGGGCAGTGTGATGGGGAGGGTGTAGATGGGAGCAGTGTGATGGGGAGGGTGTAGATGGGGGGGCAGTGTGATGGGGGAGGGTGTAGATGGGGGGGCAGTGTGATGGGGAGGGTGTAGATGGGGGGGCAGTGTGATGGGGGAGGGTGTAGATGGGGGGCAGTGTGATGGGGAGGGTGTAGATGGGAGCAGTGTGATGGGGAGGGTGTAGATGGGGGGCAGTGTGATGGGGAGGGTGTAGATGGGGGGGCAGTGTGATGGGGAGGGTGTAGATGGGGGGGCAGTGTGATGGGGAGGGTGTAGATGGGAGCAGTGTGATGGGGAGGGTGTAGATGGGGGGCAGTGTGATGGGGAGGGTGTAGATGGGGGGCAGTGTGATGGGGAGGGTGTAGATGGGGGGGCAGTGTGATGGGGGAGGGTGTAGATGGGGGGGCAGTGTGATGGGGGAGGGTGTAGATGGGAGCAGTGTGATGGGGAGGGTGTAGATGGGGGGGCAGTGTGATGGGGAGGGTGTAGATGGGGGGCAGTGTGATGGGGAGGGTGTAGATGGGGGGCAGTGTGATGGGGAGGGTGTAGATGGGGGGCAGTGTGATGGGGAGGGTGTAGATGGGGGCAGTGTGATGGGGAGGGTGTAGATGGGGGGCATTGTGATGGGGCAGTGTGATGTGGAGGGTGTAGATGGGAGCAGTGTGATGGGGAGGTTGTAGATGGGGGCAGTGTGATGGGGGAGGGTGTAGATGGGGGGGCAGTGTGATGGGGAGGGTGTAGATGGGAGCAGTGTGATGGGGAGGGTGTAGATGGGGGCAGTGTGATGGGGAGGGTGTAGATGGGGGCAGTGTGATGGGGGCAGTGTGATGGGGGAGGGTGTAGATGGGAGCAGTGTGATGGGGAGGGTGTAGATGGGGGGGCAGTGTGATGGGGAGGGTGTAGATGGGGGGGCAGTGTGATGGGGAGGGTGTAGATGGGGGGGCAGTGTGATGGGGAGGGTGTAGATGGGGGGGCAGTGTGATGGGGAGGGTGTAGATGGGGGGCAGTGTGATGGGGGAGGGTGTAGATGGGGGGCAGTGTGATGGGGAGGGTGTAGATGGGGGGCAGTGTGATGGGGAGGGTGTAGATGGGAGCAGTGTGATGGGGAGGGTGTAGATGGGCTGCAGTATGTGGTTATGGGGGGGTGACTTGATATTGGGGTGTCCATGCTGTACATTTGAGGTCATTGTTTTGTCTTCCAGGGTCCTGCAGTCGGTGGGGGCCATGAGCTTCTCAGCAGGTGAGGTGTCCGGACCCCACTTAGAATCATAGAATCATAGAATCGTAGAGTTGGAAGGGACCTCCTGGGCCATCTGGTCCAACCCCCTGCTCAAAGCAGGATTCGCTAAATCATCCCAGTCAGATGTCTGTCCAGCCTCTGTTTGAAGACTTCCATTGAAGGAGAACTCACCACTTCTCGTGGCAGCCTGTTCCACTCATTGATCACTCTAACTGTCAAAAAGTTTTTTCTAATATCTAATCTGTGTCTCCTCCCATTCAGTTTCATCCCATTGCTTCTAGTCTTTCCTTGTGCAAATGAGAATAAAGTTGATCCTTCTACAATGTGACAGCCCTTTAGATATTTGTAGACAGCAATTAAGTCTCCTCTCAGTCTTCTCTTTTGCAAACTAAACATTCCCAAATCCTGCAACCTTTCCTCATAAGACAGAGTTTGCAGACCAGTCACCATTCTGGTCGCTCTTTTCTGAACTTGCTCCAGTTTGTTGATGTCTTTTTTAAAATGTGGTGCCCAAAACTGGACACAATATTCCAGATGAGGTCTGACCAAAGAGGAGTAGAGGGAAATAATGACTTCACGTGATCTAGACTGTATGCTTCTGTTAATACATCCTAGAACTGCATTTGCCTTTTTTGCTGCTGCATCACACTGTTGACTCATATTCAGTCTGTGATCTATTAGTATACCCAAGTCTTTTTCACATGTGCTGTCACTTAGCCCTATTCCTCCCATTCTGTATATGCTTTTTTCATTTTTATTGCCCAGATGTAGTACTTTGCATTTCTCCCTGTTAAAAACCATTCTGTTAGTTGCTGCCCACTTCTCCAGTTTATTTAAATCTTTTTGAATCCTCTCTCTCTCTTCTCTAGTATTAGCTATCCCTCCTAGCTTTGTGTCATCAGCAAATTTAATCAGTTTATCCTCAATTCCTTCATCTAAATCGTTGATAAAGATGTTGAACAATACAGGGCCCAGGACAGAGCCCTGTGGTACCCCACTTGAGACATTCTTCCAACTGGATGTGCAGCCATTTACGACCACTCTTTGGGTCCGATCACTAAGCCAGTTATGAATCCACCTAACAGTTGCCTTGTCCATTCCATACTTAGTCATTTTTTCAATAAGGATTGTATGAGAGACTTTGTCAAATGCTTTGCTGAAGTCAAGATATACTATATCTACAGCATTTCCTTGATCCACCCAATCAGTGATACCGTCATAGAAGGAAATTAAGTTAGTCTGACATGACTTATTAGTTACAAACCCATGCTGACTCTGTTTGATCACTTCATTCTTATCCAGGTATTGACTTACATGTTGTTTAATAATTTGTTCAAAGATCTTTCCTGGTATAGAAGTCAGACTCACCGGCCTATAGTTGCCTGGGTCCACCTTCTTCCCCTTTTTGAAGATAGGAACAACATTTGCTCTTCTCCAGTCTTCTGGCACTTCTCCTGTTCTCCAAGAATTTTCAAAGATTATGGAGAGTGGTTCAGAAATTTCTTCTGCTATCTCCTTCAGTACTCTGGGGTGTAATTCATCTGGACCTGGAGACTTGAATTCATTTAGGTTAGCTAAGTGTTTCCTCACTATCTTTCTGTTTATAGATATCCTGGATTCTTCTATTCCCTTAATAGGACAGTGAATAACAGTTGGTGTTACATTTCCTTTCTGAGAGAAAACAGATGCAAAATAGGAATTTAAAAGTTCAGCCTTCTCAACATCCTGTCTTACCATTTCATCATTTTCATCCTGTAAAAATCCTATAGCATCTTTGACTTTTCTTTTACTTTTGACATATCCCCAAAATCCTTTATTATTGCTTTTGACATCTCTTGCAAGCCTCAATTCATTTTCAGCTTTAGCTAATCTGATTTGTGCCCTGCAGATTCTGCAGACAGCATTATATTCTTCTTTGAATATGCCTCCCTCTTTCCATTTTATAAACATTTTTTTCTTCCTTTTTAGTATGTGCTTAAGTTCTGTGTTCATCCATCCTGGTTTCCTTAAATGCTTCCTATTCTTCCCTCTTTTCGGAATTGTTAACAACTGTGCTTTGAGAATTTCATTTTTCAAGATTTCCCATCCTTCCTGGACATTTTTGTGTTTAAGGATATCCAGCCATTGGATCCCTCCAATTCTCTTTCTGAATCCCTTAAAATCTGCCTTTCTGAAATCTAACCTTGACGTCTGAGTCTTCACAGGTCTTCCGCCTCTAGTTATCCAAAATTCTAAAATAGCATGGTCGCTACCTCCTAGGGTCCCAGCCACTTTTACCTCCTCAACCATTTCCTCCCTGTTTATAAGGATTAGATCCAAGGTAGCAGTTCCCCTTGTTTTCTCCCCTACCTTTTGGAAGATAAAGTTGTCAGCAAGAGAGGATAAGAATTTCCTTGACCTGTTAGTTTTGCCTGAGAGAGATTCCCAACAAATGTCTGGATAGTTGAAATCTCCCATGACAACTATGTCATATTTTTTGGAGAACTTGGCCATTTGATGCATAAAGAGTTCATCCATATCTTCAGCTTGCACAGGCGGCCTGTAGTAAATGCCTACAATGGTGTCCTTTCCATTGTTCTGTCCTTGTATTCTTACCCAAACAGTTTCCACAGAACTCCCAGTCTCTGAAGCTTGGATCTCTGTGCAGATATACGCGTTTCAAACATACAATGCGACACCCCCTCCTCGTTTATCAAGTCTGTTTCTTGCAAATAAGTTGTATCCTTCTAGTCTTGTATTCCAATCATGTGTATTGTCCCACCAAGTTTCAGTGATTCCAATGACATCATATTTCTTTTCCTGTGTTAGTAGTTCCAATTCTCCTTGTTGTTGCCCATGCTTTGTGCATTAGTATAGAAACATTTTAGTTTGTGATTGGTTTCTCTTTCTCCAATATTTTTATTAATTAGATTCTTTCGTCTTTGTTCTTCCTTTCCACTTCTATTAGCAGAGTTCTCAATAGCATTTGTCAGGTGTATGGCTTTTTCTGGTCTTTTGCTTCCCTTCCCATGTTGTTCTAGTTTAAAGCTCTCCTTACAAGTGTAGCAAGGCGACTTCCAAATACATGCTTACCAGTCTTCGTAAGGTGCACCCCATCTCTAGCAAGTAGTCCATCGTATAAGTAGTTCACTCCGTGATCCAGAAATCCAAATCGTTGCTGACGGCACCATCGACGTAGCCAGTTGTTCACCTGCAGAATCTTATTCCACCTCCTTGCTCCATGGCCATCCACTGGGAGGATGGAAGAGAAGACCACCTGCGCTCCCAGTTCTTTCACTTTCTTGCCTAAGTCTTCAAAGTCTCTGCAGATGGTTTCCAGGTCGTTTCTTGCGGTGTCATTTGTCCCCACATGTAGTAGCAGGAATGGGTAGTCATCTGTAGGTCTGAAGAGTCCTGATCTCCTGTCAGACACATCTTTAATTGTTGCACCTGGAAGACAGCACATTTCTCTTGAAGTTATATCCGGTCTGCAGATAGCGGCCTCTGTTCCTCTCAGCAGGGAATCCCCCATGACCACCACTCTCCGTTTCTTCTTCACAACATTTTTCTTTCTCCATCCAGGAGGACTCTGAAGGCGTACAAGGTTGCTGTTTGTTGGCAAAGTCTTATCCTGATGTATTTCTTCATCGTTTTCCTGCGTGAGAGCCTGGTACTGGTTTCTGAGCAGTATGGGTGCTGACTGCCTCCCGATCCTCCTGCTTCTCTGGGTCACATGTCTCCATTCCTCTGTTTCTTCAGGTGCACTTCGAATTTCTTCTCTTTCTGTAACATGAAGAGATAATTCTGCTCTGTCCAAGAACTCTTCACCTTCCTTAATGATCTTCAACGTAGCTAACCTCTCTTCGAGATTTTGCAACTTTTCCTCCAGCAGGGACACAAGCTGCATTTGTGGCATGTGAAGTTTGGCTTTTCCACTGGTAAGTCTGTGAACATGTAGCAAGAAATGCAGCTCACTAATGGCTCCTGGCCTCTTCCATCTTGAGATTTCTTAAAAACGATGAAAGATGAGCCAAAATTCGCGCGCCGATGATCTCCTCAAGACTCTTCCCCTGGTTTTCCGATTTCCTCTTTTCAGCTGCAACGGCCAAAACCCAGTGATCGTTGAGCTCGCGGAGACTCTTCACTTATCCCAGAAGGCACTGGGAATATGCAAATGATCTCCTCAAGACTCTTCCCCTGGTTTGTGACCCCCGTGGCCGCTGACTTTGCTTTCTCTTTGTTTTGCAGACGGTGATGAAGCTTCGTCTTGATCTGGCCGCTCGGCCTCTCCCCGGGGTCTGGTGTGGGGGCGTCCATCTTCTGTCACCACAGTGGCCAGCATCGGCCCCAGACATCGCTGGCTGATGGTCGGGATGGGGGGGTCTGTGCTGGTTTTGGGTCCTCGGTGTCAGACACCCAGCTGTCATCCGCTCCCGCAGCCCCTGGATCACCATCGCTCCATACACCATGTAGTGGCCGCTCTCGGTCCTGCAGCTCAGGTCACAATCACCTCAACAGGAGCTGAGCTGCAGTACCGAGAGCGGCCACTACATGGTGTATGGAGCTGGTAGCAGCTGATCGGGGGAGGTGCTGGGTGTCAGATCCCTCTGATCTGGGTGTTGCCATAATGATCCTGATCAATCCCTTCCTCAGTGTCGCGGAGACTGGTGATGGAGAGCGTCACCATCACTAATAATGGCGGCAGATAGTGAGGTGGCCTGTCTGAGTCCCGGGCTTTCTGAATGATGGGAGTGGTCTCTCCGTTCCCGGCAGGTGACGGCTCAACTCCAGCCCCCGTCGCGCTGCCCCCTATTGGCCGTCTGGTTCTTGGTTTTCTTTCTCTGCAGGTGGAGTTGTCAGAAGGGGAGAATAGAAATCGGATCCTGGGGCGTCACGACTGCGGCACGGCGCACGTGTGTCTGGGAGACCAAGCGCTCTGGTAATGGCAGCTGCGGGGTGGGGGTGTCCGTCCGTTCTGCTCTGCCCCCAGGTGGCGCCTCGCTGGAGCTCTGAGCCGCCATCACATCACTGGTGGACAATGGCGAGAGACGACAGAGCCTGATCGGCGGCCTGATCCACATCCGCAGCCTGATGATCCACATCCTGATCCGTGGCCTGATCTGCAGCCTGATCCTGATCCGCAGTCTGATCCTGATCCGCGGGGGCCGATATCTGGAGGATGGGGGTATTAGGGGTCTGGTCCCTGTAGTCACATGGTCGCCGTCTTCTCCCGTTATCGGCTGCAGTCGTGGCGGCAGCGGAGCTCGGAGGACACTTTATTGGCTCGTGGCCCACCAACGTGCGCTGAGGAATCCGGCGGCTGAGAAATGCCGGAGCGACGGGTGAAGCCAGCGAGCGCCACCGTAAGAGATGCTGAGAGTTGTACTCCAGTCACCATAGAAACCTCTGCCTATGGCGGCGTTCACACCAGCAGGTTTTGGTGCAGATTTTCTGCTCCCATCAGCTTACTCGCCTTTTTATCGGTGTTGTGACGTTTTGTATTTTTGGCACCAGTTTCATATTCACTTTTCTTTTTTTTTTTACGCTGGTCGTGTGCGGATCTAAGGCGAGGTCTTTAACGCTACGTGGGGAGCTGTAAGATGCTCCTCCCCCTCACCACCAGGGGGCGTCGGCCTGGGCACTCCACCCTTCCCCCTCACCACCAGGGGGCATCAGCCTGGGACCTGGGCACTCCACCCCTCACCAACAGGGTGCGTCGGCCTGGGCACTCCCCCCTCACCAAAAGGGGGCGTCAGCCTGGACACTCCACACCTCCCCCTCACCAGGGGCGTCGGCCTGGGCACGCCGCCCCTCACCATCAGGGGGCGTTGGACTGGGACTTGGGCGCTGCAGCCCTCCCTCTCACCACCAGGCGACGGGCAGTCACCAGATACTGATGATGGAGGCGACGTGCGGTAACCAGATACTGATGATGGAGGAGACGGGCGGTCACCAGATACTGATGATGGAGGCGACGGGCGGTCACCAGATACTGATGATGGAGGCGACGGGCGGTCACCAGATACTGATGATGGAGGCGACGGGCAGTCACTAGTGATGAGAGACCACTAAAATACTCGTGTGCTCGGACAGAACAACGAGCCCAATATTAGTCTATGGGAAATCTGATCTTTTTTGCATCGATTCTACCCAGGAGGTCTTTCTAGGGTATCAAAACAATGGAAATCGATGGGGACAGTGCATAAACAACGTGGGAACATCATGGGGAAGACCCCTGGAAGAATGTCTCTCTCCCAGGTCGCTGCGCTAATCAATGCGGTCGGAGTCTTGTGCCATTTTTACAGGCGCACAATAAAACATCCAAAACCAAAATGGATTTTCTTAGGAAATATGTTAAGTTACATCCTTTCCAGGGTAATGACTTGTATCTAAGGCAAAAGAAATAACCCCCAAAAATGTTCCTCCCCCACTTGGGCTGTGTTCACACGCAGCGGTTTAGATGTGGTTTCCAACTTTACCATTGCTTTCAACTAAGACAAATGCATTCACTGGGAAATGTCACTGTAACATTTACCAACCCTAGCTGGCCACGTGGTGTGTGACACATCCTCAGACTCATCCTGTTTCATTTATGAAGGAGGGACTCTGAATGTCACAGAGCCTATTCTTACAGGGGCATCAGGCAGCATTAATCTTCTTAAAGGGCCATTATTAAACAGTGGGTCTCCGAAACTATTATTGCCAAAAAACTAGGACGCACCCAATACCCCTGTCACGAGACGTACAGGAGGGCCTCCTGAAATAAAAGGTTCTCATTATAAGAAAGTGGGTCTCCCTTAGGCTACTTTCACACTTGCGTTGCACAGACCTGCGTCGGTCCGTGCACAGCCGCCCCCTGCCGCGCCTCCTCCTGTTAGCTCCGCCTGTGGACGCATGATGCTGCATGCGACCTGCGTACCCTATCTTTAATCCCAGCAAAGAGCAAACAGATGAACGGCATACTAGGGCACACAAATCACCACCTTACCAGACGGAGCTATCTATCTGAAGTATTGCGGTATATATTTCAGTCAAAAAATGGAGGTGCTTGCATGAAAAAGTATGAATGTTTCAGGCTATGTGCCCACGTAGCGTTTTAAAACGCTCACTAAAAACCGGACTCCTTCCCAGAAATCGCACGTTTTTTTCCCCGCGCAATTTCACCGCGATTTTGCCGCGATTTTCGCGTGCGATATTCAAGCACTTTCCAAGCGATTTGAAGCATCGCTTGGAAAGTGATTGACAGGTTGGTCACACTGGTCAAACATAGTGTTTGACAAGTGTGCGCAGCTTTTTACTATTGAGGCGGCCTATGCGGCATCAATAGTAAAAGATAGAATGTTAAAATGCAAAAAATAAAAAAAAAATCGGGGTATATTTACCTTCCAGCGTCCCGCGCTGCCATCCCGGTCTCAGCGTTCCCAGTAATGCCTTGCGAGACCTGTGATGACGTTGGTCTCGCGTTGCTATAGTGATCTCATGAGACCTCGAGTCACGAGAGACTACGTCATCACAGGTCCTTGCCGCAAGGCATTACTGGGAACGCTGAGGCTGGGAATGCAGCGCTGGACGCCGGAAGGTAAATATACCCCGATTTTTTTTTTTTATTTTTAATTCTATTTTTTACAGGGGTATGGTACCCAGGACCTGGAGGACAGTCTCCTCTCCTCCACACCGTGGGTACCAACCGCACATGAGACGCTTAACTTCGCACATGGTGGGCATAGTCACATGCGGGAAGCGGTTCTCATGCATTCCTATGGGTGCGGAATCGCGGCAATTCTTTGCGATTCCGCAAAAAGAATGAGCATGCTGCGATTTTTTTTCCGTGATGAGATTCCGCCGCGGAAAAAAGCGCAGCATTAGCACAGCATGTGCGGAATGCCATAGGAATGCATGGGGGGCGTTCTGTACACGATTTTTAAACGTTTTCGCGCCGAAAATCGCGGCAAAAACGCTTAAAAATCGCTACGTGGGCACACAGCCTGAATGTGAAGCGAGAAAAGAAGAAAGATGCAGCACTCACCGATATAGCTGAAAAACTGTCTTTATTTCACATGAATTCCATCAATAGATGTGTGGACATGCAGGACGTTAGAGGAATGCTGGGGGAGGGAGGTCCACCTGGACCCGTAGAAGCGAGTAATCGCGAAACGGCTGTCGTCCGGCACCTCCCTCCCCTAGCATTCCTCTAACGTCCTGCATGTCCACACATCTATTGATGGAATTTATGTGAAATAAAGACGCACACTTATTCAGCTATATTGGGGAGTGCTGCATATTTCTTTTTTCGCTTCACATTGAAGTACCCTACCTTTAGCATTGGGTACTCAGGCCGTGCACAGGTGTGCGTTTTCCGGCGCATGCGTCCTTTTGATGGTACGCTGAGTGCGCCAAAATGCAACACTGTGAATTTGGCGCAGGTCAGCGCACCGTCAAAAGGATGTATGCACCGGAAAACGCACACCTGTGCACGGCCTGAGTACCCAATGCTAAAGGTAGGGTACGCAGGCCGCAGGCAGCATCATGCGCTCATAGGCGGAGCTAGCAGGAGGAGGCGCAGCAGGGGGCGGAGCTTAGTGGCGGACGTGCGCCGACAGACACTTGCGTTGTGAAAGCAGCCTTAGTGTTTGCCTATGCAGTAAATGCATGGGCTGCCAAAAATTAGGAGGCTCTCCAATGCCCCTGTGGAGGAGAGCCTCATAAAAAAATGTACCTATTATAAAGGAGTGGGTCTCCTAGACTTGGAACGCCCATATACTAAGTGTATGGGCTGACAAACATTTCCCCATGGGGGGTACATATATTTTAACATTTTTTGACAGACATCATAAACACACTTTGAACAAACGAGTGGCTGTAGCAGCACGGAACACAGGCACCCTGGTGATCTAGTGGTGGAGGATGAGGAGTATGACACCAAATAGCCAAAATCAGGAAGTGTATACCTATGTGTGGGTGTGAAGAGGTGCATGGGACCTCCCAAAAAAGACACTGGAGGTTATGTTATGCTGCTGTCATTCGGTGGTGTAGAGAAATCTGGCCCAATCCTTCCCTTGTTCATTTTTAGAAGAGTCAGCCTGTCTGCATTGTCAGTTGACAGGCGGATGAACTTATCAGTTATAATTCCACCAGCGGCACTAAATCCCCGCTCTGACAGAACGCTAGCGGCGGGGCAGTTCATGCCACGTGTCCAGCTTGGATACCCAATAATTATAAGGCACAGGAATCCCGGAGGACGTTGGTACGGTCAGCAAGGTACGCCCTCAGCATCTTCCCAAACATTCCATGCCTTGTGAAAACTTTTCTTCCTGAGAAAACTCTCCCAGAACTTTGCCAGTGTTCCCCTGCCTCTGCTGGATTGGAGTTGGGTCTCTCTCGCCTGTACTCCTTGGTTGTCCAACGATCTGTGACCTCTGCCGCCAGTGTTTTCAGATGGGAATTTACTTAATAATTCCACAACAAGGGTCCTCTGTTACTGCTCCATTTTAACCCCTTTCTGACATTTGACGTCCTCTCCCGTCCATGGTTCTTACTTCCCATGGACGGAATAGTACGTCATTAGCGATCGGCCACACTCACGGGGGCCGGGTGTCAGCTGATTCTCACAGCTGACGCCCAGAACTAGGTGCTACGAGCTGTCACAGACCGCTCCCGGCACTTTATCCCCCGAAACACTGCAATCAAACAAGATCACAGTGTTCTGGAGCCGGCACAGGGCCGACAGCCCCTCTGCCTTTGGATCGGAGACCCTGTGGCATGACGACATCCGGGTCTCCAGCGCTCAGAGACTTCCAGTCATGCGCAGCGCCGGTCTCTCAGGTCAGTGTCCAGCGCTGACCGCTCATATGGCATGGCGATCTTCACACTCTAGAAGAGATCAGCCCGCACAGAATGAGGGTCCCAGACTGGGACCGGGTGTAAGGCCGGGATCACACATGCGAGAAACACGGCCGAGTCTCGCATGTTAATACCCGGCACTGCCACCGGCACTCAGGAGCGGAGCGTGCGGCCGCAGAGCAATACATGGAGGCTCACGCTCTCGAGTGCTGGCGGCAGACTCGGCCGTAATCCTTGCATGTGTGATCCCGGCCTAAAAGTAACAAATGAAATTTTTTTTTTTTTAAATAGTAAAAATATTTTAAAAAATTTTATAAAAATAAAAAAAAATCAATATTCTATCATTAAATCAATATTTGAATACAAAAAAATCTACACAATAAAAGTACAGATATTTAGTATCGCCGCGTCCGTAACGACCCGAACTATAAAACTGTCCCACTAGTTAACCCCTTTAGTGATCACCATAAAAAAGGCAAAAAAACAATGCTTTATCATCATACCGCCAAACAAAAAGTGCAATAACGCGCGATCAAAAAGACGCATATAAATAACCATGGTACCGCTGAAAACGTCATCTTGTCCCGCAAAAAACGAGCCACCACACAGCATCATCAGCGAAAAAATAAAAAAGTTACAGCTCGCAGAATAAAGGGATGCAAAAATAATTTTTTATATAAAATTGTTTTCATTGCATAAAGGCACCAAAACACAAAAAAAGACCTAAATGAGGTATCACTGTAACCGTACTGACCCGAAGAATAAAACCGCTTTATCAATTTTACCGCACGCGGAACGGTGTAAACGCACCCCCGAAAAGAAATTCATGAAACGCTGGTTTTTGTTCATTCTGCGTCCCAAAAATCGGAATAAAAAGCGATCAAGAAATGTCACGTGCCCGAAAATGGTACCAATAAAAACATCAACTCGTCCCGCAAAGAATAAGACCTCACATGACTCTGTGGGTCAAAATACGGAAAAATTATAGCTCTCAATATGTGGTGATGCAAAAACTATTGTCACGCCGTGCTCACCTGGGGGCGGGACCTCGGTCCCGACGTCATCTCTTCCGGAGCCGCGGTCACTCCGAGGGTCCCGTCGGGTGCGCACGCGCAGCTCTCGTCCCCGGGTCTCCTCCTACATGTCACGTTTGCGCTTGCACGCTCCTGTCAGTGCTGTATAGGGCTTGGTCCTCTCTATGGTAATGGAGGACATGACCCGGAACCAGTAGTAGTCATGTGCTATATCAGACGACCTCCCCCTAGGGGAGGTGCCTGATTATTGTTGTGCTTCCTGGCTTGGTCTGCCATGTCCCTGCCTGGCTGTGCGCTGTATTCAGGTCCTCTGCTTTGTACTCGGTTGTGCCTCCTGGCAAACGCTCTTACCCTGTACTCTGTCTCATCCTCAGTTGGGCCTCCTGGCACACACACTCTGATTCCGTGCTGTGTCTTATACTCAGTTGTGCCTCCTGGCACATGCTCTGACCCTGTACTCTGTCTCATACTCGGTTGTGCCTCCTGGCACACGCTCTTACCCTGTACTCTGTCTCATCCTCAGTTGTGCCTCCTGGCACACACTCTGATTCCGTGCTCTGTCTTATACTCAGTTGTGCCTCCTGGCACACACTGATTCCGTGCTCTGTCTTATACTCAGTTGTGCCTCCTGGCACATGCTCTGATCCTGTACTCAGTCTCTTACTCTGTTGTGCCTCCTGGCACATGCACCAATCCTGCGCTCTGTCTTATGCTCAGTTGTGCCCTCTGGCACACACCCTGCTCCTGTACTCTGTTACACCTCCTGGCACACCTGCTGCCTGACTCAGTGCTCTGACGTGCACCTTGCACGCATCCTGCTTCACTCGCACCCGGACGAACGAAGTCTCTGTATACCACGTGTTCCCGTGTCCACGCTTTACACGTTCCTGCAGACACACTCACCCACTCGTGCCTCCTGTGAGCCGGCCGCCTGGCGCCAGCAGTCGTGGTGCCTCACCCCCTGGGGCTTGCCCCTGACACTCCCTGTATATGGGGTGGTCTTCACTAGGTCAGCTCGCCCTGGGAGGGTTGGTGTCACGACCCAGAGGGTCCACTCCAGGAGTCGTCACAGTGTAATCAGGCCATGGACCCCGCTGGTACCACCACCTCCATCCAAAAGGAACTGGTGTTCCTACGGGAGAGTCAGACCAGGATTATGGCCTTTTTGAAATCCATGGAGTCTCGTTTTTCGGCCATACAATCCGTTTCTGCCCAGTCCTCGGCCCCGCACCTGATGCCGCGCCTCGGCAAGCCACCCCGATATAGCGGGGACCCTAAGTTTTGTCGAGGATTTCTGAACCAATGCTGGTTACATTTTGAGCTTTTGCCGCAGCACTTTCCCACTGAGCGTGCCCAAATTGCCTTTATTGTTTCACACTTAGAGGGGGAGGCGTTAGCGTGGGTGAACCCCCTCTGGGAGCGCAATGACCCACTCGTCTCTCAGCTTTCCACCTTTTTGGACACCTTCCGCAAGGTGTTCGACGAGCCGGGTCGGCTGGCCTCTATCACCGAGTCCCTCTTTAACCTCCATCAGGGTACGCTACCGGTGGGACAATATGCCATCCGTTTTCGTACCTTGGCCTCCGAAATCGGTTGGAACAACGAGGTTCTCGTAGGGATCTTTTGGCGTGGCCTGTCCGGTCGGATCAAAGACGTACTGGCAGGTCGGGATACCCCCACCTCTTTAGAGGATCTGATCTCTCTGGCGACACGCACTGACCTGCGGTTTCAGGAACGCGCCCGTGAATTAGCCAGAGAGAGGAGCTCCTCTCACCTCCTCCATTCCTGCTCCAAGAAGCCGGGAAACTTCTCCGCCTAGGGTTGATAGGAGAGGCCTCCCTAGGTTTATGTGATTCCTCTCCTCCCCTGCTCGTGTCCGTATTATTGAATCTCGGTGCCAAGCGTTATTCTGAGGAGGCTTTTCTGGATTCTGGCGCAGTGGGGAATTTTATCACACTCGAGGCGGTTAAAAAATATCGGATTCCTGTCAGATCCCTGGAGACTCCTCGGTCGATTGTTTCGGTCAATGGTACGTCCGTGCAGGAGACCGTTACCCAGGCCACGGAAGAGATCGAGCTGCAGATTGGAGCCCTGCACCAGGAGATCTCCTTCCTCGTCTTGTCTACCATGTCTTACACACTACTTCTAGGCCTCCCTTGGCTACGGACTCATGAGCCAACCCTGGACTGGCGGTCGGGCGAGATACTCCGGTGGGGACTGTTCTGTCAGAAGTGCCTGTTGCCCGTCCGTCCGATGAACTCTGCCGGTCCGTCCCCGGCACCTACAGGTCTGCCGTCGGCTTACTGGTCCTTTGCAGATGTCTTCGACAAGAAGGAGGCCGATACTCTGCCCCTCCATCGGCCATATGACTGTCCGATTGACCTCATTCCTGGTTCTACACCACCCAGGGGTAGGATATACCTGCTATCCCCTGCTGAGACCCAAGCTATGTCTGACTATATCTAGGAGAACCTTGCAAGAGGTTTTATCCGTAAGTCCTCCTCGCCCGCGGGAGCGGGATTTTTCTTTGTAAAAAAGAAGGACGGCTCCCTCCGTCCTTGCATAGACTACCGAGGCCTGAACGATATCACGGTCAAGAACAAGTACCCATTGCCATTGATCCCGGAGCTCTTTGACCGACTTAGAGGAGCTCGAATTTTCACCAAACTGGATCTTCGTGGGGCCTACAACTTGATCCGCATTCGTTCCGGGGATGAGTGGAAGACCGCCTTTAACACCAGAGACGGTCACTATGAGTACTTGGTCATGCCCTTCGGCCTCTGCAATGCCCCAGCGGTGTTCCAGGAGTTCGTGAATGATGTCTTCCGGGATATGCTGTACTCCTGCGTGGTAGTCTATCTGGATGACATCCTCGTTTTTTCTCCAGACCTCTCCGCCCACAGAAAGAACATGCGTCAAGTCCTCCAGCGCCTGAGGGAGAACCGCCTTTATGCCAAACTCGAGAAATGTGCCTTCGAGCAAACGTCCCTGCCATTCTTGGGGTACATTATCTCAGAATCAGGTCTACGCATGGATCCGGCAAAGGTGTCCGCCGTCCTCGATTGGCCACAGCCCCATGGGGTGAAGGCAATCCAACGCTTCCTTGGTTTTGCGAACTACTACCGACAGTTTGTTCCTCATTTCTCCTCGTTGGTTCACCCCATCTCGTCCCTTATCTGCAAGGGAGCTAACCCAAAGGCTTGGCCCTCTGAGGCTGAAGAGGCATTCCAGTCATTGAAACAAGTCTTCGCCGCTGCTCCGGCGCTTCACCGACCTTAGGTTAGTAGACCTTTCACTCTCGAGGTGGACGCATCCTCTACTGGGGCTGGCGCAGTCCTTCTGCAGAAATCCTCTTCTGGACGTTTTGTCACCTGTGGCTTCTCTTCTAAAGTATTCTCCCCAACTGAGCAGAACTACTCCATTGGCGACAAAGAGCTATTGGCCATTAAGTTGGCCTTGGAGGAGTGGAGGTACTTACTGGAAGGTGCCATACATCCATTCAAGATCTTCACGGACCATAAGAACCTGGCATACATCCAGTCTGCACAGAGGCTCAATCCTCGGCAAGCCAGGTGGTCCCTATTCTTCGCCCGCTTTGACTTTGAGCTACATGTTCGGCCCGGCGATAAGAACATTAGAGCGGATGCGTTGTCAAGATCATTCCTGTCATCTGATGCAGAGGAAGAACCCTCTCGTATCATTGATATATCCAAAGTGATTACTGTGGCCCCTGTCAAGTTAACCACGTTACCTCCGGGAGGAACCTTTGTGTCTGAGAATAACCGAAAACGAGTGCTAAATTGGGGACATTCATCCAAGATTGCCAGACACGTTGGTGTCAAAAAGACTTTGGACTTACTCTCTCGCCATTATTGGTGGCCTTCACTCTCCCAGGATGTTAAAGACTTTGTAGCATCTTGCCCGTCCTGTGCCCAGAACAAGATACCCAGACAACGACTCTCCGGTCTTCTGTTCCCGCTTCCCATTCCGTCGGCTCCATGGCAGCACATAGCCATGGATTTCATTACTGATCTGCCTTGTTCTTCCGGTTGTACTGTGGTCTTGGTGGTTGTAGACCGATTTTCAAAGATGGCCCACTTAATTTCTCTTCCCGGACTACCCTCTGCTCCTGACTTGGCGAAGATCTTCATTTCCCATATCTTCAGGATTCACGGCTTCCCCCAGCACATCGTGACGGATAGAGGGGTCCAATTCACCTCCCGATTCTGGAGAACTCTATGCGGACTCATGAAAGTGTCAATGGATTTCTCTTCCGCCTATCACCCCCAAACCAATGGGCAGGTGGAACGTACCAACCAGATCCTTACATCCTACCTCCGGCATTTTTCTAATGCTCATCAGAGTGACTAGGTCGGTCTACTTCCTTGGGCTGAGTTCGCCTACAATAATCACTCCAGTGAATCGTCTACCAAGTCTCCTTTCTTCATCGTCTTTGGACAGCATCCCAATGTGCCTCTACCGGTACTTCCTGTCTCGGGGGTACCTGCTGCCGATTGTCTGTGGAGTTCTCCAGGGTATGGCAGGAGACCAAAACCGCTCTCGAGAAAGCACGGGACAGAATGAAATTACACGCTGACAAGAGGCGCCTGGACGTTCCTCCATTTCTCCCTGGTGACAAGGTGTGGCTCTCCACCAAATACGTCCGCCTTAAGGTACCATCTTACAAACTGGGTCCCCGTTACATTGGTCCTTTTGAGGTCCTCAGGCGGATTAATGATGTTGCTTACAAATTGAAGCTGCCTCCTTCACTCCGTATTCCCAATTCCTTCCATGTATCTCTCGTAAAACCTGTGGTTCTTAACCGATTTCATCCTTCTCCAGGCCACACACCCCAGCCTGTTGGCTTGGGGAATGAGTTTGAGGTGAATGACATTTTGGCCATGAAGAAGGTAAGAGGGAGAACCATGTTCTTGGTCGATTGGAAGGGTTTTGGCCCCGAGGAGAGGTCATGGGAACCCAGGGAGAATATCCACGCACCCCAGATTTTGTCCAAGTTCCTCTCCAGTTTTAGAAAGAGGGGGCGTAAAGGGGAGGGTACTGTCACGCCGTGCTCACCTGGGGGCGGGACCTCGGTCCCGACGTCATCTCTTCCGGAGCCGTGGTCACTCCGAGGGTCCCGTCGGGTGTGCACGCGCAGCTCTCCTCCCCGGGTCTCCTCCTACATGTCACGTTTGCGCTTGCGCGCTCCTGTCAGTGCTGTAAAGGGCTTGGTTCTCTCTATGGTAATGGAGGACCTGACCCGGAACCTGTAGTGGTCATGTGCTTTCTGGCTAGGTCCTGACCCAGAACCAGTAATAGTCATGTGCTATATCAGACGACCTCCCCCTAGGGGAGGTGCCTGATTATTGTTGTGCTTCCTGGCTTGGTCTGCCGTGTCCCTGCCTGGCTGTGCGCTGTATTCAGGTCCTCTGCTTTGTACTCGGTTGTGCCTCCTGTCACACGCTCTTACCCTGTACTCTGTCTCATCCTCAGTTGGGCCTCCTGGCACACACTCTGATTCCGTGCTGTGTCTTATACTCAGTTGTGCCTCCTGGCACATGATCTGACCCTGTACTCTGTCTCATCCTCAGTTGTGCCTCCTGGCACACACTCTGATTCCGTGCTCTGTCTTATACTCAGTTGTGCCTCCTGGCACACACTCTGATTCCGTTCTCTATCTTATACTCAGTTGTGCCTCCTGGCACATGCTCTGATCCTGTACTCAGTCTCTTACTCTGTTGTGCCTCCTGGCACATGCACCAATCCTGCGCTCTGTCTTATGCTCAGTTGTGCCCTCTGGCACACACCCTGCTCCTGTACTCTGTTACACCTCCTGGCACACCTGCTGCCTGACTCAGTGCTCTGACGTGCGCTTTGCACGCATCCTGCTTCACTCGCACCCGGACGAACGAAGTCTCTGTATACCACGTGTTCCCGTGTCCACGCTTTACACGTTCCTGCAGACACACTCACCCACTCGTGTCTCACCCCCTGGGGCTTGCCCCTGACACTCCCTGTATAGGGGGTGGTCTTCACTAGGTCAGCTCGCCCTGGGAGGGTTGGTGTCACGACCCAGAGGGTCCACTCCAGGAGTCACAACTATTTTACAATAAAAAGCGTCTTTTAGCGTGTGACAGCCGCCAAACATAAAAACCGCCATAAATAGTAAATCAAACCCCCCGTTATCACCCCCTTAGTTAGGGAAAAATAATAAAAGAAAATGTATTTATTTCCATTTTCCCGCTAGGGTTAGGGCTAGAGTTAGGACTGAGATTAGGGTTAGACGTGTGTTGGGGTTAGGGCTAGGGTTAGAATTGGAGGGTTTCCACTGTTTAGCTACATCAGGGGCTCTCCAAACGTGGCATGGCGTCCGATCTCAATTCCAGCCAATTCTGCGTTGAAAAAGTCAAACGGCGCTCCTTCCCTTCTGAGCTCTGCCATGCGCCCAAACAGTGGTTCCCCCCACATATCAGGTATCGGCGTACTCAGGACAAATTGCACAATAACTTTTGCAGTCCATTTTCTCGTGGTACCCTTGGTAAAATAAAACAAATTGAACCTGAAGTATTTTTTTTGTGAAAAAAAAGTTAAATGTTCATTTTATTTTTTAAACATTCCAAAAATTCCTGTGAAGCACCTGAAGGGTTAATAAACCTCTTGAATCTGGTTTTGAGCACCTTGAGGGGTGCAGTTTTTAGAATGGTGTCACTTTTGGGTATTTTCTATCATATAGACCCCTCAAAGTGACTTCAAATGTGATGTGGTCCCTAAAAAAATGGTGTAAAAATGAGAAATCGCTGGTCAACTTTTAACCCTTATAACTTCCTAACAGAAAAAAATTTTGTTTCCAAGATTGTGCTGATGTAAAGTAAACATGTGGGAAATGTTATTTATTAACTTTTTTGTGTGCCGTATCTCTGTGATTTAAGGTCATGAAAATTCAAAGTTGGAAAATTGCGAAACTCAAAATTTTCACCAAATTTCCATTTTTTTCACAAACGCAAGTCATATCGAAGAAATTTTACCACTAGCATGAAGGACAATATGTCACGAGAAAACAATGTCAGAATCACCGGGATCCATGGAAGCTCCAGAGTTATTACCTCATAAAGGGACAGTGGTCAGAATTGTAAAAATTGGCCCGGTCATTAACGTGCAAACCACCCTCAGGGGTAAAGGGGTTAATAGACCTGTCTGCCTCTGGAAGAAGAGATTGAAAGTTCTCCTTGTAGCGTGGGTCTAGACGTGTCACCAACCAGTAATGAGTGTCACCGTATATTTTCATAATGCGAGTGTCAAGGGAAAGGCAGCGCAACATAGTCAGCCATGAGTACAAGACTGCTAACAGGCAAGACTTCCGTGTCCTCACCAACATTACGACTGACCAAGCTGTCCTCCTCCCTGTCCTCAGGCCATCCATGCTGAACAGATGGTATGACAGTTGTGCTTGTAGCATCTATAGTGCATGAAACTAGCTCCTGTTCCGCCTCTTCCTCATTGTCACCCAATCCACGTTGGGATGACATGAGGCTGGGCTGCGTGTAATCACCCTTGCTCCATGTCCTTGTGCATCCTGTTTCATTGTCAGCAGAGAGCTTTTCAGAATGCAGAGAAGCGGGATGGTGACGCTAATTATGGCGTCATCGCCGCTCACCATCTTGGTGGAGTACTCAAAGTTTTGTAGGATGGTACATAGGTCTGACATCCATGTCCACTCCTGAGGTCTTATGTGTGGAGTCTGAACTGAATACCAATGGGCTTGTTGATGCTGATAATCAACAACTGCCCTCTTCTGCTCTCAAATCCTTCCTAACACATGCAGTGTAGAGTTCCAGCGCGTAGGGACATCACACACCAGTCGGTGAGCCGGAAGCTGCAAATTCTGCTGAAGAACGGCAAGGGCGGCGGAAGCTGGAGCTGACTTTCTAAAATGGGCACACAGGCAGCGTACTTTCACAAGCAGATCCGGCAGCTCCCGGTAGCTTTTGAGAAACCGTTGAACAATAAGCTTGCCTCGCCTCAGAGTGGCCACCAGGTTCTGGCCATTGTAACACACGACCATGCCTGGCTGTAGGTTCAGCAGTGTCAGCCACACATCTGCCTGCTCTTTCAGAGCTGTCCACAACTCCAGCATTGTGTTTTGTCACCTAAGCATATTAGCTTCAGCACAGCCTGTTGGCGTTTGGCTTTGGCAGTGCTGCAGTTCTTCCAGCTTGTGACTGATGTGCTTATTTCAGAGATGGACACTGAAGAGGAGGAGGTGCTGGAGCTGTAGACTGTGGGGGCAACACTGATTGACATAGAGCCCGCAATCCTCGGCGGCGGAAGGACTTTCCATCCCAAGGTCTGTCTGGGTCCTGGTTTCCACTAACTCAGTGTGCCGTCAGCGAGATGTAGCATCCCTGCCCACAAGCACTTGTCCACGTGTCCGTAGTTAGGTGGACATTCCCAGTAAAAGCATTGTTCAGGGCACAGGTTATGTTGAGGGACACGTGCTTGTGTAATGCGGGGACGGCACACCGGGATAAATAGTGGCGGCTGGGGACCGAGTACCAAGGGACAGCCATCGCCATCAGGTTGCGGAAAGCTTCCGTCTCCATGAGCCTAAAAGGCAACATTTCGAGCGAAAGCAGACGAGAAATGTGTAAATTTAGTACTGTGGCCTGTGGGGCGTTGGCTGCGTATTTACGCTTGCGTTCCAATGACTGGGGTATGGACAACTGAAGGCTGCGCTGGGACAAGGACGTGGACATGCTTGATGATGGTAGTTGAGTGTGGGCAACTACAGATGCATCTTTGCATGCACCATTGACGGGAATGGCTTGCACGCACGACTGTGGAAGAAGCAGTGGTGTCACCTGCAGACACTTTTCCTGGACTCTGGGGTTAGGCCCATAAAGTTGGGTGCTTTGCTGCCATGTGCCTGATCATGCTTGTGGTGGTCAGGCTGGTAGTTTTGCTACCCCTGCTGATGCTGGCATGGCAGGTGGTGCAAAAGGCCTGTTTGGGGTTATCGGTAGAGTCTTTAAAAACCAGCCAGACTCCGGAAGACCTAACAGTTGTACTGGCAACTTCCGTCATGTTGGTGATACGGGGAACAGTTGCCTGCCTTCT
The DNA here is from genome assembly GCF_039654945.1 of Dendrobates tinctorius. Lineage (NCBI taxonomy): Eukaryota > Metazoa > Chordata > Amphibia > Anura > Dendrobatidae > Dendrobates > Dendrobates tinctorius. Next base: position 1,802,010 of record NW_027361849.1, on the reverse strand, counting down.
GTCTGTGGCCACCACACTCCTTCATGCCTGTTGGGGTGCTACGCCTCCCTCCTCCTATGTGCTGCTGTCCTCGCTCTGCATGTCTGTTATGAATGAGTCACCGGAGGAGGAAAAAACAAAAATACAAGCTAAGTCCAGAAAACCGGAGAGGTTGGTAGCTAGCGGATTGCAGACCCCTGATCCTATTCAAAACAACTAACAGTAGCCGTGGGGTGTTCCTACGGTGGTCCTAGACACCTCGTTCACAGCCGGAGAACTAAATAAACCTAAAGAAAGAAAGGGGAAATCTAAACTGCCCCAGAGCAGACCCCAACAGGTATTGACGGTGAAAACAGATGAAAACACAGACAGAAAGACAGGCTGAGCAAACGATGGGGCCCTCACTAACTAGATAGGACAGGAAAGAAAAGCAACTGTCTGCAATCACGCAAAAACCCTGCCAAAAATAATGTCCAACACGTCTGATAGAAAAGGCCCTGAAGTCACTAGACTTCAAAATCACTATATCAGCACTCAGGTATATTCTGAAAAAAGAGCAAAGAGATCAACTGATTAGAGACGAAAATGGAGTTCAGCCAGTCCCAACCAGGACTGGCTGAACACAAACACTAAGTAAACCAGACAAAATCATATGGAACAATAGCAGAGCAAAAACTTAGCTTTAGTAGACAGGACTAAACTGGAGGCCAGAGCTCAGAGCAGAGAGGATCACCAGCAACTCAGCAGGGCGTCGGCGGCCTTATATCCACTCAGAGATTCCGGATGTCCAATCACACTCCACCTGTTCAGAAGACAGGTTTTTCCCATCAAAATCAATTTCACTACCTCCTTTCACCAGCAGAGGGACTTCATCGGACATCAAAGGTGAAGGAGAAAATGAGCTCATAACAGTACCTCCCCCTTGAGGAGGGGTCACCGAACCCTCATCCACGCAACCAGGGCAATCAGGATGGGCCCGATGAAAAGCACAAACCAATCTTTCGGCATGAAAATCGGTTGCAGAGACCCAAGAATTATCCTCCTGGCCATAACCCTTCCACTTAACCAAATACTGGAGTCTCCGTCTAGCCAGACGAGAATCCTGTATCTTCTCAACCTCATATTCCACATTACCTTCAACCAATACAGGGTCAGGAGGTGCCAAAACAGGAACTACTGGCTCAACAAACCTCTAACAGAGACTTATGAAACACGTTTCGGATCTTGAATGTAACAGGAAGAGCCAATCGAAAAGAGACCGGATTAAGAATCTCCAAAATCTTGTAAGGTCCAATAAATCTAGGTTTAAACTTTGGAGAAGCCACCTTCATAGAGATATTCTTTGATGACAACCAAACCATATCACCCACCTTAAACCAGGGACCAATGGTCCTATGCCGGTTGGAAAACCACTGGGCCTTTTCCTGGGAGAGAGACAACTTATCCACCACTTGGTCCCAGATCTGGAGCATTCTCTCCACCACAGTGTCAACACCTGGGCAGGCAGAAGACTCCACCTGCCCTGAAGAGAATCGAGGATGAAACCCAAAGTTACAAAAAAAAGGTGACATCAAAGTGGCAGAACTAGCTCTATTATTTAAAGCAAATTCGGCCAAGGGCAAAAATGAAACCCAATCATCCTGATCAGCAGAAATAAAACATCTCAAATAAGACTCCAAAGTCTGGTTTGTTCTCTCCGTCTGCCCATTGTTCTGAGGGTGAAACGCAGAGAAGGACAACTGAATTCCCAGCTTGGAACAAAAAGTCCTCCAAAATCTAGAAACAAACTGAACTCCTCTGTCAGACACAATGTTCTCAGGAATCCCATGCAAGTGAACCACCTGTTGCAAAAAAAAGCACAACAACTCTGAGGAAGATGGCAACTTAGGGAGTGGTACAAGATGGACCATCTTAGAGAATCTGTCACAAATCACCCAAATAACAGTCATTCTCTGAGAGACAGGCATATCAGAAATAAAATCCATTGAAATATGGGTCCATGGCCTCCTGGGCACCGGCAAAGGCATCAACAACCCACTAGAGCGAGAACAAGGTTTAGACCGGGAGCAAGTCCCACAGGACTGCACAAAATTCCTGACATCACGAGACAAGGCGGGCCACCAAAAAGACCGACTCACCAAATCTCCAGTACCAAAAATACCTGGATGACCAGCCAATGCGGAGCAATGAACTTCAGACATTACTCTCTTCCTCCACTGGTCAGGAACATACAATTTTCCAATGGGACAACTGTTGTGAGTTCATTTTCCCCTTCACCATTGAGGTCTGATGAACTCCCTCTTCTGGTGAAGGAAGGTAGTGAGGCTGATTACAAAGCACCTGAGCAGAATGATGATGACTGGGTGACTGGGATTGCTGACTGGATATAAGGCAGCCGACGCCCTTCTGCCTTGCGGATGATTACTCTGAGGGATTCTTGGAGACCAGACTGATTCCTGCTCCTCAAAAGTTAAGTTTTCTGCTCTACTTTTTGCATTTCTGTTTTGGTTTTGTTTTGCCTTGTTTTTCTGGATTTCTGCCTTTCCCTGCTGGGTGAGCTGAATTCCTTTTTGCTCTGTCTTCAGATAATACCTGAGTACTGATATAGTCTTTTTGAAGCCTAGCGTCTTCAGGGCTTTTTTCCCTATCAGTCTGTTGGCTCTTGTTTTTGAGAGGGTTTTGGCGGATTGCAGACAGCAGCTTTTCTATTCTGTCCTATTTAGTTAGCTTGGGCCCCATCATTTGCTCAGCCTATCTTTCTATCTGTGAGTGTTTTTTCATCTTGCTTCACCGTCATTATATGTTGGGGGCTGCCTATTTCTTTGGGGTCTGCTCTGGGGCAGTTTAGATTTCCCTTTCTGTCTTTAGGCTATGTAGTTCTCCGGCTGTGATGGAGGGGTCTAGGGCACCGTAGGAACCCCCCACGGCTACTGCTAGTTGTTGTTGTTAGGTTCAGGGGTCTGCAATCCGATAGCTGCCAACTTCTCTGGTTTTCTGGACTTAGCTAGTATTTCTGTTTTTGCCTCCTATGGTGACTCATTCATAACAGACAACGCTCAGGTTTGTCCTCCTGAAACTCTTCCAGAGCACGTCTCAAATCGGGCGAGATGGCAGAAAGAACTACCCCCTCACCTAAGATGGTAGCAGGCTTGGTCACAATAGGAGAATCAGCAAAGAAACTCCTAGAGAGGGCGTCTGCCTTGACATTCTTAGTGCCCGGAAGAAAAGAGACCACAAAATCAAAACGTGTGAAAAACAAGGCCCACCTAGCCTGTCTAGGATTCAAGCGTTTGGCCGACTCAAGGTAAATCAAATTCTTGTGGTCAGTAAGGACCACGACTTGATGTTTAGCCCCCTCCAACCAATATCTCCACTCCTCAAATGCCCATTTCATGGCTAACAGTTCCCGATTCCCCACATCACAGTTGCGTTTGGATGGGGAGAACTTTCGGGAAAAGAGCACAGGGATTCATTTTAGATGTTACCGGATCTTTTTGGGACAAAACAGCTCCTGCACCAATCTCAGAAGCGTCCACCTCTACCTGAAACGGGAGTGAGACATCAGGTTGCCGCAAAACCGGAGCAGAAGTGAACCTCCGCTTCAGCTCCTGAAAGGAAGAAACAGCCTCTGGAGACCAATTCAGCACATCAGCACCCTTCTTAGTCAAATCAGTCAATGGTTTGGCAATACCAGAAAAATTAGCTATAAATTTACGATAAAAATTAGCAAAACCCAAAAACTTCTGGAGAGCCTTCAAAGAAGTGGGCTGAACCCAATCATAAATGGCCTGTACCTTAGCCGGGTCCATTTCAATAGTTGACGGAGACAAAATAAATCCCAAAAATGAATTCCTCTGTACACCAAAAAGGCATTTCGATCCCTTAACATACAGGGAATTCTCCCTCAAAATCCGGAACACAGTCCGAAAATGTTCCACATGAGAGTCCCAATCCCTGGAAAAGATCAAAATATCATCCAGATAGATGATCAAATCCCCATGCTTAATGCGGATAAGATTATACACCCCCCTGAGGTCAAGCTTGGTAAACCAGCAAGCACCTTTAACTATGGAGAATAGATCAGAAATCAGGGTAACGGATACTGATATTTAACAGTAATTTTGTTGAGGGAACGATAGTCAATACAAGGCATTAATGAACCATCTTTCTTGGCCAAGAAAAAAAAACAGCACCCAAGGGTGACGAGGATGGTCTAATATGACCCTTCTCCAACGCCTCCTTAATATAGGATCGCATAGCCTCGTGCTCGGGTGCAGATAAATTGAAAAGTCGATCCTTGGGAAATTTGCACCCAGGGCTCAACTCAATTGCACAGTCATAACTCCTATGAGGAGGCAAAGATGCAGACTCATTCTCACTAAATACATCATAAAAGTCCGCCAAATAGTCAGGAACATCATGCAACTGGGGAGAGGTGGAGAAAACAGGAGCATCACTAAGGGCACTCCTACAACCCCAACTCACCACAGACACAGATTTCCAATCCAAGACTGGATTATGGATTTGCAACCAGGGAAATCCCAGAACAATGATATCATGTAAATTATGCAACACCAAAAATCTGCAATTTTCTTGATGGTCTGGGGCGACCCGCATCACCACCTGGGTCCAAAACTGAGGTTTATTCTTCGCCAAAGTAGTACCATCAATACCCCTCAAAGGGATAGGCGTCCGCAAAGGTGTCATAGGAAACCCACAACGTTTAGCAAAATCCAAGTCCATTAGGTTCAGGGCTGCTCCTGAATTCACAAAAGCATAGCGGAAAATGTGGACAGGGAGCAGATCAGAGTAATTGCCAGAAGAAACTTAGGTTGAACACCACCCACAGCAAATGTGTGTGCAAAACGTTTCTCTCGTTTAGGGCAGACAGGAATCATATGAGAGGCATCACCACAGAAAAAACACTGCTTATTACGCCTTCTGAACTCCTGACGTTGCGCCCTAGACAAAACTCTATCACATTGCATAGGTTCAGACATTTGTTCAACAGGTGGCAGCATTTCTCGTGTAGTTTTACGTTCACGTAAACGCCGATCAACCTGAATGGCTAATGACACAGAATCGTCAAGACCAGAGGGAACAGGAAATCCCACCATAGTATCTTTTATGGCTTCTGACAAACCCTTCCGAAAAAGAGCTGCCAAGGCACCATCATTCCAGGTAGTAAGGACCGCCCACTTTCGGAATTTTTGACAGTATAACTCTGCAGAATCCTGACCCTGGTTCAATGCCAATAGGGCTTTCTCAGCTTGATCAATAGCATTAGGTTCATCATACAACCCCAAGGCTTGAAAAAATGCATCCACATTAGTTAGAATAGGATTATCAGGTGTCAAAGAAAACGCCCAATCCTGGGGATCGCCGTGCAGCAAAGAGATGACAATTTTAACCTGCTGCGTCCCCGATGAGTTAGGCTTCAAGGCAAGAAATAATTTACAATTATTCTTAAAATTCAAAAATTTAGACCGATCCCCAAAAAACACATCAGGAGTAGGGATCTTTGGTTCAGCAGCATGTGAATGAGCAATAAAGGCGGAAATTCCCCGCACTTCAGCAGCCAGCTGCTCCACACGATCAGACAATTGCTTCATCTCCATTAAGAAAATTCCTCCTACGGCCCCAGAAAAAAAGAGGAAAAAATATACGTAAAAAAAAAAATTCTGCCACTTTTTTTTTTTCTTTCCTGCTGTTGAGTACCCTAGAATCTGCGGTATGGCTGGTGATTTTGTTATGAATGAGTCACCGGAGGAGGAAAAAACAAAAATACAAGCTAAGTCCAGAAAACCGGAGAGGTTGGTAGCTAGCGGATTGCAGACCCCTGATCCTATTCACAACAACTAACAGTAGCCGTGGGGGGTTCCTACGGTGGTCCTAGACACCTAGTTCTCGGCCGGAGAACTAAATAAACCTAAAAAAAAGAAAGGGGAAATCTAAACTGCCCCAGAGCAGACCCCCAAAGCAATAGACAGCCCCCAACATGTATTGTCGGTGAAAACAGATGAAAACACAAACACAGAAAGACAGGCTAAGCAATCGATGGGGCCCTCACTAACTAGATAGGACAAGAAAGAAAAGCAACTGTCTGCAATCACGCAAAAACCCTGCCAAAAATAATGTCCAACACGTCTGATAGAAAAGGCCCTGAAGTCACTAGACTTCAAAATCACTATATCAGCACTCAGGTATATTCTGAAAACAGAGCAAAGAGATCAACTGATTAGAGACAAAAATGGAGTTCAGCCAGTCCCAACCAGGGCTGGCTGAACACAAGCACTAAGTAAACCAGACAAAATCTCATGGAACAATAGCAGAGCAAAAACTTAGCTTTAGTAGACAGGACTAAACTGGAGGCCAGAGCTCAGAGCAGAGAGGATCCCCCAACAGGGCATCGGCGACCTTATATCCACTCAGAGATTCCGGATGTCCAATCACACTCCACCTGTTCAGATGACAGGTTTTTCCCATCCAAATCAATTTCACTACCTCCTTTCACCAGCAGAGGGAGTTCATCGGACATCAAAGGTGAAGGAGAAAATGAGCTCATAACACATGTCCTCCTGCCAGGTTGAGTCAGTTATATCATCCACCACCTCGGCTTCCCCTTCCACACCCTGGTCCTACTACTGACTTTCTGGCAATTGTGTCTCATCATCTTGCACCTTTTGTGACACGATCCCACTGTCGCCTTTGTGTGACCATGGCTGCTCAAATATGTGGGCATCGCTACATGGAATCTCATCTTGCCCCGCTTGAAGTGGACCGGACGAAAGGCCCGAATCTGTAAATGGAAAAGTGAACAGCTCTTCGGAGTGTCCAAGTGTGGGATTAGTTGTCTCTGGGCAGTCAGCATGGTGGGAGGAAGGAGGATCAGGGTGAGGAATATGCGGTCCAGACTCACGGATACTCAGACTTGACCGTGTGGAAGACAGGGTGGTGCTGGTGGCAAACTGACTGGAAGCATTATCCGCTATCCAACCAACAACTGCTTCACACTGCTCTGGGTTCAATAGTGATGTCCTGCTGCAGACCCCTAGTAATTGGGTCATGAAGGTCGGGCGAGAAGATGTGGGTGTTTGTTGTGGCGCAATATTTTGCATGTTCACGAAAAATGTCTGAATTGGTAGCGAACGTCTATGTGATCCGTGTGCGGGAAATCCACACTTTACAATATCTGGAATATAGGTAAAAATTTATTTCTGGGGGGGCGTAGCTAACAGCCGAAGGAGCAGGATGTGCTGATCAGAGCTCCTCTCATCCCAACTACAATCCAGCCATTTCTAAACCCCCTATAGCCCATGCACTCTCACCTGGGGCTGTGGTGACTTGGAGGAGACCGTGGGGTGACCCCTACCCGCTGCGGTCGCGTCCGGGCCCATGGAATGAAGCAGGCGCCTGCGGTCTACTTGCAGGCCTGGACCTGTCGGAGGTGCATCTGGCCTGCCGCTGACCTGGGAGTCTGGAGATCTCCTTCCCGTTACTGGAACACTGAAGACGGGGAGAAACAATCGCTTACCCCTCTCCATCCCCCGACTGGACCGCGGGGAGAGGCAGGAGAGAACGCGGTGTCTTCTGCAGCCTGCACTTCCGGCGAGACCGCAATCTGGAGCGGGCGGCCCGCCGGCAACGCTGATAGCGGGACGCGCAGTGGTAGTGCTGAGAAGGTAACACAGGAGGGGGCACTAATAAGCTAATACCGAGAGGCGGGTGACCCACTGGGGACACGGGGGTACCTGGAGATCCCCCAGGCTAGGAGCATACTACAGCCCCTTTACAACCTTCCTCTAAATAGCAGAGCCCTATAGAGCTGATATAACCCTAATTTCAGCCAGATCCCAGGATTTGGGGACTATTTTTTCTCTGATTTTACTGCAGCTGAAAAGAGAAAGTAAAGTTCTGTATGACTGGGTACTATATTCATCTCTGCCTCATGGTACATATAATAATAATAAATGTTATTTCTATAGCGCCGACATATTCCGCAGCACTCTACATTTCAGAGGGGACTTGTACAGACGATAGACATTACAGCATAACAATAATCACATAGATCATAACAGATACCAAGAGGAATGAGGGCCCTGCTCACAAGCTTACAGTCTATGAAGAAAGAGGTAGACACGAAAGGTGGGTGGTAGCAGTTGCCGTGATTGTATGGACCAGCCATAATGTTAAGTGTGTAACAGTACAGACACAGAGGGCTAATGAAGTGGGGCTCCACCTGCTGACCGCTTAGTGCTACAGCACGATCTCTATACCTTCAGTTTTTCATATGCCCAAGCGGTGTCCATAGCTCATTTGTATAGATATAAAGGCACCGATATAGGATTGTACAAGCTCACATCAGAAATACGTTGGTGCATAGTTATGGATTACAAAAATTACCCCATAACCTGATGAAATTCAACACGGAGGACGTGGGCGGCCCTGATAAACTATGATCATGGTGCACTAGGACCGCCACCATGGGCACAAACACGCACTCAAATGTATAATTAAACTCCATGATTTGAAATGCAGAACACAGGAGGTCTCTAAGCAATGCGTCCCAAAAATCCACTGCATCTGAAATCAATACTCGATCGATCACACACTTACTGTCCCAACGTACAAAACCGGCAAATCACGTCATGTCAGCATCACAATCAACCTCATCGAGTTCTAGAGGTCCCATCAGAGGTCATAGCAAACTGACCTGGCTGTTTCAGCAAATATGATTCCAATGACAATGGAGGACCTGCTGGCCACCATTCAGAAGACATTCCGAGCTGAACTCTCATCTGCTGTGGACACTTTTACACAACAAATCCAAGATATTGCCCAAAGAACCAATGATCTAGAGAAAAGAATGGATGATCCCGCTGATGCCACCGAATGTGACAGAGAACAGCTACAGGAGCAAGACGCTAGAGTTGAATTCCTAGAGCTTAAATGTGAGGACTTGGAAAATCGCTCACGATGGGCTAATATGAGAATTAAGGGGCTACCAGAAAGCAATACTAATTTAATGGAAGTTGCCTGGAACCTCTTTGGTGCTCTCCTACCCCAGGCGGACCCTGCCACTTTACGAATAACCAGAATTCAGAGAGCACTGGGAGGACCTAAACCGGACGCTCCACCAAGGGACATTGTCCTTAAAATGCACCATGAAGAATATAGAGATCCTGACTGCTGCTGGTAAAATATCTAAACTACCAGGGGTCTCAGATACTGTTTCCTGACATCTGCCTGGCGACTCTGCAGAGGAGAAGAGCCATGAAAGATGTAACAATGGCTCTAACCAAGGCAAACGTCACATATAGATGGGGATTCCCACATGCATTAATCTCACATGGTAACACTAACTATTCGCCAAAAAATCAAGAAGAAGGTAAAAAGGCACTAGAAAAAGCGGGTATCCCGGTGCTGGATTCAGGACTATTACCACAGAGACAAAGACCTCGCAGAGACAGGATTGAGGTTTGTCGTGCACGGCCCAGCAGACCACAGCACAACAGGTCATCTGCTACCTGAGGCCTCTGTAGAGGCATGTGCTGAGAATGACCCAAAGAGTAGTCAAAAAGGCAAGACATTGTTCTGATGTTACTGCTAATTAACACCCGTTATAGAGAGTTTTATAATATGTTATCTTAGGGTGCTGTCCCCTTGGAGTATCCGTGCTGTGCCCTTGGGGTATCCGTGCTGTGCCCTTGGAGTATCCGTGCTGTGCCCTTGGAGTATCAGTGCTGTGCCCTTTGGAGTATCCGTGCTGTGCCCTTGGAGTATCAGTGCTGTGCCCTTGGAGTATCCGTGCTGTGCCCTTGGGGTATCCGTGCTGTGCCCTTGGAGTATCAGTGCTGTGCCCTTGGGGTATCCGTGCTGTGCCCTTGGGGTATCCGTGCTGTGCCCTTGGAGTATCCGTGCTGTGCCCTTGGGGTTTCCGTGCTGTGCCCCTAGGGGTTTCCGTGCTGTGCCCTTGGAGTATCAGTGCTGTGCCCTTGGAGTATCCGTGCTGTGCCCTTGGGGTATCCGTGCTGTGCCCGTGGATTATCCGTGCTGTACCCTTGGGGTATCCGTGCTGTGCCCGTGGAGTATCCATGCTGTACCCTTGGAGTATCCGTGCTGTGCCCTTGGGGTATCCGTGCTGTGCCCTTGGGGTATCCGTGCTGTGCCCTTGGAGTATCCGTGCTGTGCCCTTGGGGTATCTGTGCTGTGCCCTTGGAATATCCGTGCTGTGCCCTTGGGGTATCCGTGCTGTGCCCTTGGAGTATCAGTGCTGTGCCCTTGTGGTATCCGTGCTGTGCCCGTGGAGTATCAGTGCTGTGCCCTTGGGGTTTCCGTGCTGTGCCCATAGGGGTTTCCGTGCTGTGCCCTTGGAGTATCAGTGCTGTGCCCTTGAGGTATCCGTGCTGTGCCCTTGGGGTATCCGTGCTGTGCCCTTGGAGTATCCGCGCTGTGCCCTTGGGGTATCCGCGCTGTGCCCGTGGAGTATCCGTGCTGTGCCCTTGGGGTATCCATGCTGTGCCCTTGGAGTATCTGTGCTGTGCCCTTAAAGTATCAGCGCTGTGCCCTTGGGGTATCCGTGCTGTGCCCTTGGGCTTGGGGTATCCGTGCTGTGCCCTTGGGGTATCCGTGCTGTGCCCTTGGGGTATCCGTGCTGTGCCTTTGGAGTATCCGTGCTGTGCCCTTGGAGTATCCGTGCTGTGCCCTTGGAGTATCCGCGCTGTGCCCTTGGAGTATCCGTGCTGTGCCTTTGGAGTATCCGTGCTGTGCCTTTGGAGTATCCGTGCTGTGCCCTTGGAGTATCCGTGCTGTGCCCTTGGAGTATCCGTGCTGTGCCCTTGGAGTATCCGTGCTGTGCCTTTGGAGTATCCGCGCTGTGCCCTTGGAGTATCCGTGCTGTGCCCTTGGAGTATCTGTGCTGTGCCCTTGGAGTATCCGTGCTGTGCCCTTGTGGTATCCGTGCTGTGCCCTTGGGGTATCAGTGCTGTGCCCTTGGAGTATCAGTGCTGTGCCCTTGGAGTATCCGTGCTGTGCCCTTGTATCCGTGCTGTGCCCTTGGAGTATCAGTGCTGTGCCCTTGGGGTATCCGTGCTGTGCCCTTGGGGTATCCGTGCTGTGCCCTTGGAGTATCCGCGCTGTGCCCTTGGAGTATCCATGCTGTGCCCTTGGAGTATCCGCGCTGTGCCCTTGGAGTATCCGCGCTGTGCCCTTGTGGTATCCGTGCTGTGCCCTTGGAGTATCCGCGCTGTGCCCTTGGAGTATCTGCGCTGTGCCCTTGGAGTATCCGCGCTGTGCCCTTGGCGTATCCGTGCTGTGCCCTTGGAGTATCCGCGCTGTGCCCTTGGAGTATCCGTGCTGTGCCCTTGGAGTATCCGTGCTGTGCCCTTGGGGTATCCGCGCTGTGCCCGTGGAGTATCCGTGCTGTGCCCTTGGGGTATCCATGCTGTGCCCTTGGAGTATCTGTGCTGTGCCCTTAAAGTATCAGCGCTGTGCCCTTGGGGTATCCGTGCTGTGCCCTTGGGCTTGGGGTATCCGTGCTGTGCCCTTGGGGTATCCGTGCTGTGCCCTTGGGGTATCCGTGCTGTGCCTTTGGAGTATCCGTGCTGTGCCCTTGGAGTATCCGTGCTGTGCCCTTGGAGTATCCGCACTGTGCCCTTGGAGTATCCATGCTGTGCCCTTGGAGTATCCGTGCTGTGCCCTTGGAGTATCCGTGCTGTGCCCTTGGAGTATCCGTGCTGTGCCCTTGGAGTATCCGTGCTGTGCCTTTGGAGTATCCGCGCTGTGCCCTTGGAGTATCCGTGCTGTGCCCTTGGAGTATCTGTGCTGTGCCCTTGGAGTATCCGTGCTGTGCCCTTGTGGTATCCGTGCTGTGCCCTTGGGGTATCAGTGCTGTGCCCTTGGAGTATCAGTGCTGTGCCCTTGGAGTATCCGTGCTGTGCCCTTGTATCCGTGCTGTGCCCTTGGAGTATCAGTGCTGTGCCCTTGGGGTATCCGTGCTGTGCCCTTGGGGTATCCGTGCTGTGCCCTTGGAGTATCCGCGCTGTGCCCTTGGAGTATCCGTGCTGTTCCCTTGGAGTATCCGCGCTGTGCCCTTGGAGTATCCGCGCTGTGCCCTTGTGGTATCCGTGCTGTGCCTTTGGAGTATCCGCGCTGTGCCCTTGGAGTATCTGCGCTGTGCCCTTGGAGTATCCGCGCTGTGCCCTTGGCGTATCCGCGCTGTGCCCTTGGAGTATCCGCGCTGTGCCCTTGGAGTATCCGTGCTGTGCCCTTGGAGTATCCGTGCTGTGCCCTTGGGGTATCCGCGCTGTGCCCTTGGGGTATCCGCGCTGTGCCCTTGGAGTATCCGCGCTGTGCCCTTGGAGTATACGCGCTGTGCCCTTGGAGTATACGCGCTATGCCCTTGGAGTATCCGTGCTGTTCCCTTGGGGTATCCGCGCTGTTCCCTTGGGGTATCCGCGCTGTGCCCTTGGAGTATCCGCGCTCTGCCCTTGGAGTATCCGCGCTGTTCCCTTGGAGTACCCGTGCTGTGCCCTTGGAGTATCCGTGCTGTGCCCTTGGGGTATCCGTGCTGTGCCCTTGGGGTATCCGTGCTGTGCCCTTGGAGTATCCGCGCTGTGCCCTTGGAGTATCCGCACTGTGCCCTTGGAGTATCCGCACTGTGCCCTTGGAGTATCCGTGCTGTGCCCTTGGAGTATCCGTGCTGTTCCCTTGGGGTATCCGTGCTGTTCCCTTGGGGTATCCGCGCTGTGCCCTTGGAGTATCCGCGCTCTGCCCTTGGAGTATCCGCGCTGTTCCCTTGGAGTACCCGTGCTGTGCCCTTGGGGTAGCCGTGCTGTGCTCTTGGGGTATCCGTGCTGTGCCCTTGGGGTATCCGTGCTGTGCCCTTGGGGTATCCGTGCTGTGCCCTTGGAGTATCCGCGCTGTGCCCTTGGAGTATCCGCGCTGTGCCCTTGGAGTATCCGTGCTGTGCCCTTGGAGTATCCGTGCTGTTCCCTTGGGGTATCCGTGCTGTTCCCTTGGGGTATCCGCGCTGTGCCCTTGGAGTATCCGCGCTCTGCCCTTGGGGTATCCGTGCTGTGCCCTTGGGGTATCCGTGCTGTGCCCTTGGGGTATCCGCGCTGTGCCCTTGGAGTATCCGCGCTGTGCCCTTGGAGTATCCGCGCTGTGCCCTTGGAGTATCCGTGCTGTGCCCTTGGAGTATCCGTGCTGTTCCCTTGGAGTATCCGCGCTGTGCCCTTGGAGTATCCGCGCTGTGCCCTTGGAGTATCCGCGCTCTGCCCTTGGAGTATCCGCGCTGTGCCCTTGGAGTATCCGTGCTGTGCCCTTGGGGTATCCATGCTGCTCCACCTTGCTGTCTCAGGTCCTAGTTATAACGGACTGACACGCTTTACCCACAAACTGGCTATTGGTTGTGACCGTTTATCTTGTTGTATTTTCCCTTTTTACCTTACTGCTTTTCTTTTCCCTAAAACAGTGCTGGCGACATTTAAAGGTACAGTCGATATGACAGATGATGGGGAACAATTCACTACACACTTTGTCATTTTAGGTGATTTAATAGGATTTCCTCACACAACTTAAATGTTTATAACATTATCGCACAATGTTTGGGGGTTTAACTCCCCGATAAAAAGAAAACGTGCGTTTATTATCAAAAACATTCCCCTGATTGGATATTCCTACAGGAAACTCCTCTTTCTAATAATTAATCTCCCAAATTCCTCCCTAAGTTTTTCTCAAGATTCTTTTTAGCTTCACATGATAACAGAACTAGAGGAGTCGCCATTCTGCTTCACAGTTCTTTTCCGTTTATACAGGAGGACACAGAGGGCCGATATATGACCCTCTGGGGTAAGGGGCAGCAGAGACGAGTTGGCTTGGTTGTTACGCACCCCCAACCCTACAAATTAAGACCATTCAATGCATTCAATTCGACAATATCATATGGGGGGCGATTTCACCTGGCCCATAGATGCAACACTCGATAGCTCTAATAATAAGAGATCTGACATCACAGAGGGAAAAAAACTGTACTGAAAGCCATTCTCCAAGCTCATCACTTGGGTGATACATGGAGAGAAACTCACCGACAAACAAGAGGGCATACCTACTTTTCTAGAGTCTACCGTTCATATTCCGGGATAGACTGGATTCTCACTAACTCAGAAAATATACCTTCACGGTTCTACTCTAGACGTACCCCCTCTTCATGGTCTGACCATGACAGTGTGCTCTCTGTGTTTAAATTTGACCTAGCAACCTCACCACTCTATAAATGGAGATTAAACGAATCCTTATTATCGGACCCCCAAACGAGACCATTAATTGAACGCGAACTTAAAACCTTCTTTCTCTCGAACACTGCTCCTGATGTGTCTGTGGGTAATGTGTGGATGGCCCTCAAAGAATACATCACGGGTGTATTTATTAGGATCGCCTCCCAAAAAAAGAGAGACCGTCTCCAAGAACTAAGATCACTTGAAATTGAGCTTCTTAAATTAGAAATCGCCAACCAATCGTGCCCCTCATTATACCTAACCAAATGAATATTCGATTTAAAATTGCAATTAAACACTTTATTAACTACTCGTACTGAAAGAGCAATCAGGTGGACACAACGGACATTTTATCGGCTTTCCAACAAAATGGATCGAATGCTTGCAAGAAAATTAAAGCAAACACAGAGATTAAACTCTGCCCTCTCCATAAAAGACAAGCCATCTCAAACTACCCAAACCCAAACAGGATTTACAAAACATTCCAAAATTATTATCCAAAGCTGTACACTGATTATGTGCAGGGCACAAATCAGATAATCCAAAGCTGTACACTGATAATACGAATTTCTCTTTGCCCAAACTGAATGACTTTCTGTCTAATGTCCCCTACCCTCTTTAACCCCAACTTATGCTACAACACTACACTCTCCTATCTCTGAGGAGGAAATTGCCTCTACTATCAAACATCTAAACATTGGGACGGCCCCAGGCCCTGATGGGCTAACGGCACTAGATTATCCGAGCATACTGTAACAGCATGTTACCAGGTCAGCCAATGCCACCAGAGTTCCATACTGCACATATTGCAGGCATTCCAAAGCAGCAGAGGGATCCCTTTACTTACCAAGAATTATAGACCTATCTCGCTATTAAATCTAGATCTTAAGATATTCTCGTCCATAATAGCCAATAGGATCGATAAATGTTTACCCAGCCTCATTCACAAAGATCAGGTCGGATTTATCCCAACAAGACAGGCCCCGGATAATATTCGCAGGAATCTAAATCTTATTCATAGCGCCAATAGGCAAAAATCTCCCTTGGTCCTGTTGGCTTCAGATATAGAAAAGGCTTTCGACACTGTCATCTGGCCATATACGTTCCATATACTGCATGAAATGGGGATTTCACAGCAATTGACTCACTTAAGCTCCTCTATAATAACCCGGTGGCTTAGGGCCCCGTCACACATAGTGATCTCGCTAGCGAGATCGCTGCGGAGTCACAAGTTTTATGATGTAGCAGCGATCTCACAGTGTGTGACAGCGATCAGTGACCGCCCCCCTGCCGGTATCGCTGATCGCTCTAGGAAAGCCCTGGACATTTCTTTGGTCGCTGGTCTCCCGCTGGCCGGCACGCATCGCTCCGTGTGACAGGCAGGAGACCAGCGATCAGCGAGCAGGCGCTGGTAACTAAGGTAAGCGCAGGGTTTCTGAGTGACGGGCGCCCCTTGGATACCTGATGTGTACATTACTTACCAGCTCCCTGCATCAGCGTGCGCGGCGTCGCCGGTCCTGATCGCTGCTGAAGCGGCCTGTCTGACAGCTCACCAGCGATTCTAACACGGTGATATCGTTATCGGGATCGCTGGTGAGTCGCTATGTGTGACGGGGCCTTTACTTCGACCACCCCTGAACCAATAACTATTAGCAGGGGAACCAGGCAGGGGCGCCCTCTGTCCCCGGCCCTACTCGCTATGGTGATGGAACCACTGGCTCAAAAGATGCGCCTGCACCCGACATAGTGGGCCAAAATGTGGGTTACCACGAATACAAAGTCAGTCTTTGTGCCGACGACCTCCTCCTCACGTATCACTACCTTAATCATTCTGAGGAGGTCTCTGGAGGTTAATATGGATAAATCAGAGGTTATGTTCCGGAATATTCCACCTGCCGTCCAAGCCTCCAGACTAAGCAATTTTCATTTCCGACACGCAAAGCAAAATATCACTTATTTAGGGATTAAACTTACAACATCCAAATCCACTCTGATTACATATAACTGCGCCCCTCTCCCTCATAAATTACCGCAAACTCTTTCTAGATGGTCTTCCCTTTCTTTTCTGGGAAGGATCCACTCGGTAAAAATGGTTCCATGGCCTCAGTTTCTATATTTATTCCGATAAATCACGAGACATAAACTCACACATCCTGCGCTTTATTTGGAACAATATAAAACCCCGTATCTCTCCGTATACCTTGTCTAGACACAAAAGACAAGGAGGACTCTCACTGCCGAGTTCTGCTGTCTGCTACAAGGCGGCCCAGATCGCTCCATGGCAGCGGTGAACGCTGAACAGCAGGAGCCTATCTGGCCACAAATAGAAAACGCTCACATAGCGCCTTACACCCGGGGAAAGTCTGATTTGGGCCATGGGACCTTTACCAAAACATTTGGATATACACTCGCCATGCGCCTCTGGATACGCACTCGCCATACACCTCTGGATATGCACTCGCCATACACCTCTGGATACGCACTCGCCATACACCTCTGGATACGCACTCGCCATACGCCTCTGGATATACACTCGCCATACACCTCTGGATATACACTCGCCATACACCTCTGGATACTCACTCGCCATACGCCTCTGGATACGCACTCGCCATACACCTCTGGATACGCACTCGCCATACGCCTCTGGATATACACTCGCCATACACCTCTGGATATACACTCGCCATACGCCTCTGGATACGCACTCGCCATACACCTCTGGATACGCACTCGCCATACACCTCTGGATACGCACTCGCCATACACCTCTGGATACACACTCGCCATACGCCTCTGGATCTACACTCGCCATACGCCTCTGGATACGCACTCGCCATACACCTCTGGATCTACACTCGCCATACACCTCTGGATACGCGCTCGCCATACGCCTCTGGATACACACTCGCCATACACCTCTGGATATACACTCGCCATACGCCTCTGGATATACACTCGCCATACACCTCTGGATATACACTCGCCACACACCTCTGGATATACACTCGCCACACACCTCTGGATACGCGCTCGCCATACACCTCTGGATACGCGCTCGCCATACACCTCTGGACACACACTCGCCATACGCCTCTGGATACACACTCGCCATACGCCTCTGGATATACACTCGCCATACACCTCTGGATATACACTCGCCACACACCTCTGGATACGCGCTCGCCATACACCTCTGGATACGCGCTCGCCATACACCTCTGGACACACACTCGCCATACGCCTCTGGATACACACCCGCCATACGCCTCTGGATACGCACTCGCCATACGCCTCTGGATACGCACTCGCCATACACCTCTGGATATATACTCGCCATACACCTCTAGATACGAACTCTCCATACACCTCTGGATCTACACTCGCCATACGCCTCTGTATACGCGCTCGCCATACACCTCTGTATACGCGCATGCCATACACCTCTGGATACGCGCTCGCCATACACCTCTGGATACGCGCTCGCCATACACCACTGGATACGCGCTCGCCATGCACCTCTGGATACGCGCTCGCCATACACCTCTGGATACGCACTCGCCATGCACCTCTGGATACGCACTCGCCATGCACCTCTGGATACGCGCTCGCCATGCACCTCTGGATGCGCGATCGCCATGCACCTCTGGATACGCGCTCGCCATGCACCTCTGGATATGCACTCGCCATACACCTCTGGATACGCGCTCGCCATGCACCTCTGGATACGCACTCGCCATACACCTCTGGATCTACACTCGCCATACACCTCTGGATACGCGCTCGCCATACACCTCTGGATACGCACTCGCCATACACCTCTGGATCTACACTCGCCATACACCTCTGGATACGCGCTCGCCATACACCTCTGGATACGAGCTCGCCATACACCTCTGGATACGCGTTCGCCCTGCACCTCTGGATACGAACTCGCCATGCACCTCTGGATACGCGCTCGCCATGCACCTCTGGATACGCGCTCGCCATGCACCTCTGGATACGCGCTCGCCATACACCTCTGGATACGCGCTTGCCATACACCTCTGGACACACACTCGCCATACGCCTCTGGATACACACTCGCCATACGCCTATGGATATACACTCGCCATACACCTCTGGATATACACTCGCCACACACCTCTGGATACGCGCTCGCCATACACCTCTGGATACGCACTCGCCATACACCTCTGGATATACACTCGCCACACACCTCTGGATATACACTCGCCACACACCTCTGGATACGCGCTCGCCATACACCTCTGGATACGCGCTCGCCATACACCTCTGGACACACACTCGCCATACGCCTCTGGATACACACTCGCCATACGCCTCTGGATATACACTCGCCATACACCTCTGGATATACACTCGCCACACACCTCTGGATACGCGCTCGCCATACACCTCTGGATACGCGCTCGCCATACACCTCTGGACACACACTCGCCATACGCCTCTGGATACACACCCGCCATACGCCTCTGGATACGCACTCGCCATACGCCTCTGGATACGCACTCGCCATACACCTCTGGATATATACTCGCCATACACCTCTAGATACGAACTCTCCATACACCTCTGGATCTACACTCGCCATACGCCTCTGTATACGCGCTCGCCATACACCTCTGTATACGCGCATGCCATACACCTCTGGATACGCGCTCGCCATACACCTCTGGATACGCGCTCGCCATACACCACTGGATACGCGCTCGCCATGCACCTCTGGATACGCGCTCGCCATACACCTCTGGATACGCACTCGCCATGCACCTCTGGATACGCACTCGCCATGCACCTCTGGATACGCGCTCGCCATGCACCTCTGGATACGCGATCGCCATGCACCTCTGGATACGCGCTCGCCATGCACCTCTGGATATGCACTCGCCATACACCTCTGGATACGCGCTCGCCATGCACCTCTGGATACGCACTCGCCATACACCTCTGGACCTACACTCGCCATACACCTCTGGATACGCGCTCGCCATACACCTCTGGATACGCACTCGCCATACACCTCTGGATCTACACTCGCCATACACCTCTGGATACGCGCTCGCCATACACCTCTGGATACGAACTCGCCATACACCTCTGGATACGCGTTCGCCCTGCACCTCTGGATACGCACTCGCCATGCACCTCTGGATACGCGCTCGCCATGCACCTCTGGATACGCGCTCGCCATGCACCTCTGGATACGCGCTCGCCATACACCTCTGGATACGCGCTTGCCATACACCTCTGGACACACACTCGCCATACGCCTCTGGATACACACTCGCCATACGCCTCTGGATACACACCCGCCATACGCCTCTGGATACGCACTCGCCATACGCCTCTGGATACGCACTCGCCATACACCTCTGGATATATACTCGCCATACACCTCTAGATCTACACTCGCCATACGCCTCTGTATACGCGCTCGCCATACACCTCTGTACACGCGCACGCCATACACCTCTGGATACGCGCTCGCCATACACCTCTGGATACGCGCTCGCCATACACCACTGGATACGCGCTCGCCATGCACCTCTGGATACGCGCTCGCCATGCACCTCTGGATACGCACTCGCCATGCACCTCTGGATACGCACTCGCCATGCACCTCTGGATACGTGCTCGCCATGCACCTCTGGATACGCACTCGCCATACACCTCTGGATACGCGCTCGCCATGCACCTCTGGATACGCACTCGCCATGCACCTCTGGATATGCACTCGCCATACACCTCTGGATACGCGCTCGCCATGCACCTCTGGATACGCCCTCGCCATACACCTCTGGATCTACACTCGCCATACAACTCTGGATACGCGCTCGCCATACACCTCTGGATACGCACTCGCCATACACCTCTGGATCTACACTCGCCATACACCTCTGGATACGCGCTCGCCATACACCTCTGGATACGAGCTCGCCATACACCTCTGGATACGCGTTCGCCCTGCACCTCTGGATACTCGCTCGCCATGCACCTCTGGATACGCACTCGCCATGCACCTCTGGATACGCGCTCGCCATGCACCTCTGGATACGCGCTCGCCATACACCTCTGGATACGCGCTCGCCATACACCTCTGGATACGCGCTCGCCCTACACCTCTGGATACGCACTCGCCATACACCTCTGGATACGCACTCGCCATGCACCTCTGGATACACGCTCACCATGAACCTCTGGATACGCGCTCGCCATGCACCTCTGGATACGCGCTCGCCATACACCTCTGGATACGCGCTCGCCCAACACCTCTGGATACGCGCTCGCCATACACCTCTGGATACGTGCTCGCCATACACCTCAGGATACGCGCTCGCCATGCACCTCTGGATACGCGCTTGCCATGCACCTCTGGATACGCGCTCGCCATACACCTCTGGATACGCGCTCGCCATACACCTCTGGACACGCGCTCGCCATGCACCTCTGGACACGCGCTCGCCATGCACCTCTGGATACGCACTCGCCATACACCTCTGGATCTACACTCGCCATACACCTCTGGATACGCACTCGCCATGCACCTCTGGATACGCACTCGCCATACACCTCTGGATATCCACTCGCCATACACCCCTGGATACGCACTCGCCATACACCTCTGGATACCCACTCGCCATACGCCTCTGGATACACACTCGCCATGCACCTCTGGATACGCACTCGCCATACACCTCTGAATACGCACTCGCCATACACCTCTGGATACGCACTCGCCATACACCTCTGGATACCCACTCGCCATACACCTCTGGATCTACACTCGCCATACACCTCTGAATACGCACTCGCCATACACCTCTGGATACGCACTCGCCATAAACCTTTGGATATACACTCGCCATACACCCCTGGATACGCAATCGCCATACACCTCTGGATATACACTCGCCATACACCTCTGGATATACACTCGCCATACGCCTCTGGATATACACTCGCCGTACGCCTCTGGATAGACACTCTCCATACACCTCTGGATACACACTCGCCATACGCCTCTGGAAACACACTCGCCATACGCCTCTGGATATACACTCGCCATACACCTCTGGATCTACACTCGCCATACACCTCTGGATACGCACTCGCCATACACCTCTGGATCTACACTCGCCATACGCCTCTGTATACGCACTCGCCATACACCTCTGGATACGCACT
The DNA here is from genome assembly GCF_039654945.1 of Dendrobates tinctorius. Classification (NCBI taxonomy): domain Eukaryota; kingdom Metazoa; phylum Chordata; class Amphibia; order Anura; family Dendrobatidae; genus Dendrobates; species Dendrobates tinctorius. Next base: position 1,780,546 of record NW_027361849.1, on the reverse strand, counting down.
CGCCATACACCTCTGGATACGCACTCGCCATACACCTCTGGATCTACACTCGCCATACGCCTCTGTATACGCACTCGCCATACACCTCTGGATACACACTCGCCATACACCTCTGGATACACGCTCGCCATACACCTCTGGATACGCGCTTGCCATACACCTCTGGATACGCACTCGCCATACACCTCTGGATACGCACTCGCCATACACCTCTGGATACACACTCGCCATACGCCTCTGGATATACACTCGCCATACGCCTCTGGATACGCACTCGCCATACACCTCTGGATCTACACTCGCCATACACCTCTGGATACGTGCTCGCCATACGCCTCTGGATACACACTCGCCATACGCCTCTGGATATACACTCGCCATACGCCTCTGGATATACACTCGCCATACACTTCTGGATATACACTCGCCACACACCTCTGGATATACACTCGCCACACACCTCTGGATATGCGCTCGCCATACACCTCTGGATACGCGCTCGCCATACACCTCTGGACACACACTCGCCATACGCCTCTGGATACACACTCGCCATACGCCTCTGGATATACACTCGCCATACACCTCTGGATATACACTCGCCACACACCTCTGGATACGCGCTCGCCATACACCTCTGGATACGCGCTCGCCATACACCTCTGGACACACACTCGCCATACGCCTCTGGATACACACCCGCCATACGCCTCTGGATACGCACTCGCAATACGCCTCTGGATACGCACTCGCCATACACCTCTGGATATATACTCGCCATACACCTCTAGATACGAACTCGCCATACAACTCTGGATCTACACTCGCCATACGCCTCTGTATACGCGCTCGCCATACACCTCTGTATACGCGCACGCCATACACCTCTGGATACGCGCTCGCCATACACCTCTGGATACGCGCTCGCCATACACCACTGGATACGCGCTCGCCATGCACCTCTGGATACGCGCTCGCCATGCACCTCAGGATACGCACTCGCCATGCACCTCTGGATACGCACTCGCCATGCACCTCTGGATACGCGCTCGCCATGCACCTCTGGATACGCGCTCGCCATGCACCTCTGGATATGCACTCGCCATACACCTCTGGATACGCGCTCGCCATGCACCTCTGGATACGCACTCGCCATACATCTCTGGATCTACACTCGCCATACACCTCTGGATACGCGCTCGCCATACACCTCTGGATACGCACTCGCCAAACACCTCTGGATCTACACACGCCATACACCTCTGGATACGCGCTCGCCATACACCTCTGGATACGAGCTCGCCATACACCTCTGGATACGCGTTCGCCCTGCACCTCTGGATACGCACTCGCCATGCACCTCTGGATACGCACTCGCCATGCACCTCTGGATACGCGCTCGCCATGCACCTCTGGATACGCGCTCGCCATGCACCTCTGGATACGCGCTCGCCATACACCTCTGGATACGCGCTCGCCATACACCTCTGGACACACACACTCGCCATACGCCTCTGGATACACACTCGCCATACGCCTCTGGATACACACCCGCCATACGCCTCTGGATACTCACTCGCCATACGCCTCTGGATACGCACTCGCCATACACCTCTGGATATATACTCGCCATACACCTCTAGATCTACACTCGCCATACGCCTCTGTATACGCGCTCGCCATACACCTCTGTATACGCGCACGCCATACACCTCTGGATACGCGCTCGCCATACACCTCTGGATACGCGCTCGCCATACACCACTGGATACGCGCTCGCCATGCACCTCTGGATACGCGCTCGCCATGCACCTCTGGATACGCACTCGCCATGCACCTCTGGATACGCACTCGCCATGCACCTCTGGATACGAGCTCGCCATGCACCTCTGGATACGCACTCGCCATACACCTCTGGATACGCGCTCGCCATGCACCTCTGGATACGCACTCGCCATGCACCTCTCCATATGCACTCGCCATACACCTCTGGATACGCGCTCGCCATGCACCTCTGGATACGCACTCGCCATACACCTCTGGATCTACACTCGCCATACACCTCTGGATACGCGCTCGCCATACACCTCTGGATACGCACTCGCCATAAACCTCTGGATCTACACTCGCCATACACCTCTGGATACGCGCTCGCCATACACCTCTGGATACGAGCTCGCCATACACCTCTGGATACGCGTTCGCCCTGCACCTCTGGATACGCGCTCGCCATGCACCTCTGGATGCGCGCTCGCCATGCACCTCTGGATACGCGCTCGCCATGGACCTCTGGATACGCGCTCGCCATACACCTCTGGATACGCGCTCGCCATACACCTCTGGATACGCGCTCGCCCTACACCTCTGGATACGCACTCGCCATACACCTCTGGATACGCACTCGCCATGCACCTCTGGATACACGCTCGCCATGAACCTCTGGATACGCGCTCGCCATGCACCTCTGGATACGCGCTCGCCATACACCTCTGGATACGCGCTCGCCCAACACCTCTGGATACGCGCTCGCAATACACCTCTGGATACGTGCTCGCCATACACCTCTGGATACGCGCTCGCCATGCACCTCTGGATACGCGCTCGCCATGCACCTCTGGATACGCGCTCGCCATACACCTCTGGATACGCGCTCGCCATACACCTCTGGACACGCGCTCGCCATGCACCTCTGGACACGCGCTCGCCATGCACCTCTGGATACGCACTCGCCATACACCTCTGGATCTACACTCGCCATACACCTCTGGATACGCACTCGCCATGCACCTCTGGATACGCACTCGCCATACACCTCTGGATATCCACTCGCCATACACCCCTGGATACGCACTCGCCATACACCTCTGGATACCCACTCGCCATACGCCTCTGGATACACACTCGCCATGCACCTCTGGATACGCACTCGCCATACACCTCTGAATACGCACTCGCCATACACCTCTGGATACGCACTCGCCATACACCTCTGGATACCCACTCGCCATACACCTCTGGATCTACACTCGCCATACACCTCTGAATACGCACTCGCCATACACCTCTGGATACGCACTCGCCATAAACCTCTGGATATACAATCGCCATACACCCCTGGATACGCAATCGCCATACACCTCTGGATATACACTCGCCATACACCTCTGGATATACACTCGCCATACGCCTCTGGATATACACTCGCCGTACGCCTCTGGATAGACACTCTCCATAAGCCTCTGGATACACACTCGCCATACGCCTCTGGATACACACTCGCCATACGCCTCTGGATATACACTCGCCATACACCTCTGGATCTACACTCGCCATACACCTCTGGATACGCACTCGCCATACACCTCTGGATCTACACTCGCCATACGCCTCTGTATACGCACTCGCCATACACCTCTGGATCTACACTCGCCATACGCCTCTGTAAATGCACTCGCCATACACCTCTGGATACGCACTCGCCATACACCTCTGGATATACACTCGCCATACGCCTCTGTATACGCACTCGCCATACAACTCTGGATACGCACTCGCCATACACCTCTGGATACACGCTCGCCATACACCTCTGGATACGCGCTTGCCATACACCTCTGGATACGCGCTCGCCATACGCCTCTGGATACGCACTCGCCATACGCCTCTGGATACGCACTCGCCATACACCTCTGGATCTACACTCGCCATACACCTCTGGATACGCGCTCGCCATACGCCTCTGGATACACACTCGCCATACACCTCTGGATACGCGCTCGCCATACACCACTGGATACGCGCTCGCCATGCACCTCTGGATACGCGCTCGCCATGCACCTCTGGATACGCACTCGCCATGCACCTCTGGATATGCACTCGCCATGCACCTCTGGATACGCACTCGCCATGCACCTCTGGATACGCACTCGCCATACACCTCTGGATACGCGCTCGCCATGCACCTCTGGATACGCACTCGCCATGCACCTCTGGATATGCACTCGCAATACACCTCTGGATACGCGCTCGCCATGCACCTCTGGATACGCGCTCGCCATACACCTCTGGATCTACACTCGCCATACACCTCTGGATACGCGCTCGCCATACACCTCTGGATACGCACTCGCCATACACCTCTGGATCTACACTCGCCATACACGTCTGGATACGCGCTCGCCATACACCTCTGGATACGAGCTCGCCATACACCTATGGATACGCGTTCGCCCTGCACCTCTGGATACGCGCTCGCCATGCACCTCTGGATACGCGCTCGCCATGCACCTCTGGATACGCGCTTGCCATGCACCTCTGGATACGCGCTCGCCATGCTCCTCTGGATACGCGCTCGCCATACACCTCTGGATACGCGCTCGCCCTACACCTCTGGATACGCGCTCGCCATGCACCTCTGGATACACGCTCGCCATGAACCTCTGGATACGCGCTCGCCATGCACCTCTGGATAGCGCTCGCCATACACCTCTGGATACGCGCTCGCCATACACCTCTGGATACGCGCTCGCCATACACCTCTGGATACGCACTCGCCATACACCTCTGGATCTACACTCGCCATACACCTCTGGATACGCACTCGCCATGCACCTCTGGATACGCACTCGCCATACACCTCTGGATATCCACTCGCCATACACCCCTGGATACGCACTCGCCATACACCTCTGGATACCCACTCGCCATACGGCTCTGGATACACACTCGCCATGCACCTCTGGATACGCACTCGCCATACACCTCTGGATCTACACTGGCCATACACCTCTGGATACGCACTCGCCATGCACCTCTGGATACGCACTCGCCATACACCTCTGAATACGCACTCGCCATACACCTCTGGATACGCACTCGCCATACACCTCTGGATACCCACTCGCCATACACCTCTGGATCTACACTCGCCATACACCTCTGAATACGCACTCGCCATACACCTCTGGATACGCACTCACCATACACCTCTGGATATACACTCGCCATACACCCCTGGATACGCAATCGCCATACACCTCTGGACACGCACTCGCCATACACCTCTGGACACACACTCGCCATACACCTCTGGATATACACTCGCCATACGCCTCTTGATATACACTCGCCATACGCCTCTGGATAGACACTCTCCATACGCCTCTGGATACACACTCGCCATACGCCTCTGGATACACACTCGCCATACACCTCTGGATATACACTCGCCATACACCTCTGGATCTACACTCGCCATACACCTCTGGATACGCACTCGCCATACACCTCTGGATCTACACTCGCCATACGTCTCTGTATACGCACTCGCCATACACCTCTGGATCTACACTCGCCATACGCCTCTGTATACGCACTCGCCATACACCTCTGGATACGCACTCGCCATACACCTCTGGATCTACACTCGCCATACGCCTCTGTATACGCACTCGCCATACACCTCTGGATACGCACTCACCATACACCTCTGGATACACGCTCGCAATACACCTCTGGATACGCGCTTGCCATACACCTCTGGATACGCGCTCGCCATACGCCTCTGGATACGCACTCGCCATACACCTCTGGATACGCACTCGCCATACACCTCTGGATATACACTCGCCATACACCTCTGGATATGCACTCGCCATACACCTCTGGATATACACTCGCCATACACCTCTGGATATACACTCGCCATACACCTCTGGATATGCACTCGCCATACACCCCTGGATATGCACTCGCCATACACATCTGGATATACACTCGCCATACACCTCTGGATATGCACTCGCCATACACCTCTGGATACGCACTCACCATACACCTCTGGATACACGCTCGCAATACACCTCTGGATACGCGCTTGCCATACACCTCTGGATACGCGCTCGCCATACGCCTCTGGATACGCACTCGCCATACACCTCTGGATACGCACTCGCCATACACCTCTGGATATACACTCGCCATACACCTCTGGATATACACTCGCCATACACCTCTGGATATACACTCGCCATACACCTCTGGATATACACTCACCATACACCTCTGGATATGCACTCACCATTCACCTCTGGATATGCAATCGCCATACACCTCTGGATATACACTCGCCATACACCTCTGGATATATACTCGCCATACACCTCTGGATATACACTCGCCATACACCTCTGAATATACACTCGCCATACACCTCTGGATATGCACTCGCCATACACCCCTGGATATGCACTCGCCATACACATCTGGATATACACTCGCCATACACCTCTGGATATGCACTCGCCATACACCTCTGGATATACACTCGCCATACACCCCTGGATATGCACTCGCCATACACCCCTGGATACGCACTCGCCATACACCTCTGGATACGCGCTCGCCATGCACCTCTGGATACACACTCGCCATACACCTCTGGATACACACTCGCCATACACCTCTAGATACCCACTCGCCATACACCTCTGGATACCCACTCGCCATACACCTCTGGATACGCACTCGCCATGCACCTCTGGATACGCACTCGCCATACACCTCTGGATCTACACTCGCCATACACCTCTGGATACGCGCTCGCCATGCAACTCTTGATACGCACTCGCCATACACCTCTGGATACGCGCTCGCCATGCACCTCTGGATACGCACTCACCATGCACCTCTGGATACACGCTCGCCATACACCTCTGGATACGCACTCGCCATACACCTCTGGATACGCGCTCGCCATACACCTCTGGATACGCACTCGCCATGCACCTCTGGATACGCACTCGCCATACGCCTCTGGATACGCACTCGCCATACACCTCTGGATACGCACTCGCCATACACCTCTGGATACACACTCGCCATACACCTCTGGATATGCACTCGCCATACACCTCTGGATACGCACTCGCCATACACCTCTGGATATGCACTCGCCATACACCTCTGGATATACACTCGCCATACACCTCTGGATATACACTCGCCATACACCTCTGGATATGCACTCACCATTCACCTCTGGATATGCACTCGCCATACACCTCTGGATATACACTCGCCATACACCTCTGGATATATACTCGCCATACACCTCTGGATATTCACTCGCCATACACCTCTGGATATACACTCGCCATACACCTCTGAATATACACTCTCCATACACCTCTGGATATGCACTCGCCATACACCCCTGGATATGCACTCGCCATACACATCTGGATATACACTCGCCATACACCTCTGGATATGCACTCGCCATACACCTCTGGATATACACTCGCCATACACCCCTGGATATGCTCTCGCCATACACCCCTGGATACGCACTCGCCATACACCTCTGGATATACACTCGCCATGCACCTCTGGATATGCACTCGCCATACACCCCTGGATATGCACTCGCCATACACCTCTGGATACCCACTCGCCATACGCCTCTGGATACACACTCGCCATGCACCTCTGGATACGCACTCGCCATACACCTCTGGATCTACACTCGCCATTCACCTCTGGATACGCGCTCGCCATGCACCTCTGGATACGCACTCGCCATACACCTCTGGATCTACACTCGCCATACACCTCTGGATAGGCGCTCGCCATGCACCTCTGGATACGCACTCGCCATACACCTCTGGATACGCGCTCGCCATGCACCTCTGGATACGCACTCGCCATACACCTCTGGATACGCACTCGCCATACACCTCTGGATATACACTCGCCATACACCTCTCGATACGCGCTCGCCATACACCTCTGGATACGCGCTCGCCATACACCTCTGGACACACACTCGCCATACGCCTCTGGATACACACTCGCCATACGCCTCTGGATATACACTCGCCATACACCTCTCGATACGCGCTCGCCATACACCTCTGGATACGCGCTCGCAATGCACCTCTGGATACACACTCGCCATACACCTCTGGATACACACTCGCCATACACCTCTAGATACCCACTCGCCATACACCTCTGGATACGCACTCGCCATGCACCTCTGGATACGCACTCGCCATACACCTCTGGATCTACACTCGCCATACACCTCTGGATACGCGCTCGCCATGCACCTCTGGATACGCACTCGCCATGCACCTCTGGATACGCGCTCGCCATGCACCTCTGGATACGCACTCGCCATGCACCTCTGGATACGCACTCGCCATGCACCTCTGGATACGCGCTCGCCATGCACCTCTGGATACGCACTCGCCATTCACCTCTGGATACGCGCTCGCCATGCACCTCTGGATACGCACTCGCCATGCACCTCTGGATATGCACTCGCCATACACCTCTGGATATGCGCTCGCCATGCACCTCTGGATACGCACTCGCCATACACCTCTGGATCTACACTCGCCATACACCTCTGGATACGCGCTCGCCATACACCTCTGGATATGCACTCGCCATACACCTCTGGATCTACACTCGCCATACACCTCTGGATACGCGCTCGCCATACATCTCTGGATACGAGCTCGCCATACACCTCTGGATACGCGTTCGCCCTGCACCTCTGGATACGCGCTCGCCATGCACCTCTGGATACGCACTCGCCATGCACCTCTGGATACGCGCTCGCCATGCACCTCTGGATACGCGCTCGCCATACACCTCTGGATACGCGCTCGCCATACACCTCTGGATACGCGCTCGCCCTACACCTCTGGATACGCACTCGCCATGCACCTCTGGATACACGCTCGCCATGAACCTCTGGATACGCGCTCGCCATGCACCTCTGGATACGCGGTCGCCATACACCTCTGGATACGCGCTCGCCCAACACCTCTGGATACGCGCTCGCCATACACCTCTGGATACGTGCTCGCCATACACCTCTGGATACGCGCTCGCCATGCACCTCTGGATACGCGCTCGCCATGCACCTCTGGATACGCGCTCGCCATACACCTCTGGATACGCGCTCGCCATACACCTTTTGACACGCGCTCGCCATGCACCTCTGGACACGCGCTCGCCATGCACCTCTGGATACGCACTCGCCATACACCTCTGGATCTACACTCGCCATACACCTCTGGATACGCACTCGCCATGCACCTCTGGATATGCACTCGCCATACACCTCTGGATATCCACTCGCCATACACCCCTGGATACGCACTCGCCATACACCTCTGGATACCCACTCGCCATACGCCTCTGGATACACACTCGCCATGCACCTCTGGATACGCACTCGCCATACACCTCTGAATACGCACTCGCCATACACCTCTGGATACGCACTCGCCATACACCTCTGGATACCCACTCGCCATACACCTCTGGATCTACATTCGCCATACACCTCTGAATACGCACTCGCCATACACCTCTGGATACGCACTCGCCATAAACCTCTGGATATACACTCGCCATACACCCCTGGATACGCAATCGCCATACACCTCTGGATATACACTCGCCATACACCTCTGGATATACACTCGCCATACGCCTCTGGATATACACTCGCCGTACGCCTCTGGATAGACACTCTCCATACGCCTCTGGATACACACTCGCCATACGCCTCTGGATATACACTCGCCATACACCTCTGGATCTACACTCGCCATACACCTCTGGATACGCACTCGCCATACACCTCTGGATCTACACTCGCCATACGCCTCTGTATACGCACTCGCCATACACCTCTGGATCTACACTCGCCATACGCCTCTGTATACGCACTCGCCATACACCTCTGGATACGCACTCGCCATACACCTCTGGATCTCCAATCGCCATACGCCTCTGTATACGCACTCGCCATACACCTCTGGATACGCACTCGCCATACACCTCTGGATACACGCTCGCCATACACCTCTGGATACGCGCTTGCCATACACCTCTGGATACGCGCTCGCCATACGCCTCTGGATACGCACTCGCCATACGCCTCTGGATACGCACTCGCCATACACCTCTGGATCTACACTCGCCATACACCTCTGGATCTACACTCGCCATACACCTCTGGATCTACACTCGCCATACACCTCTGGATACGCGCTCGCCATACGCCTCTGGATACACACTCGCCATTCACCTCTGGATACACACTCGCCATACGCCTCTGGATATACACTCGCCATACACCTCTGGATATACACTCGCCACACACCTCTGGATACGCGCTCGCCATACACCACTGGATACGCGCTCGCCATGCTCCTCTGGATACGCGCTCGCCATGCACCTCTGGATACGCACTCGCCATGCACCTCTGGATACGCACTCGCCATGCACCTCTGGATACGCACTCGCCATGCAGATCTGGATACGCACTCGCCATACACCTCTGGATACGCGCTCGCCATGCACCTCTGGATACGCACTCGCCATGCACCTCTGGATATGCACTCGCCATACACCTCTGGATACGCGCTCGCCATGCACCTCTGGATACGCGCTCGCCATACACCTCTGGATCTACACTCGCCATACACCTCTGGATACGCGCTCGCCATACACCTCTGGATACGTGCTCGCCATACACCTCTGGATACGCACTCGCCATACACCTCTGGATCTACACTCGCCATACACCTCTGGATACGCGCTCGCCATACACCTCTGGATACGAGCTCGCCATACACCTCTGGATACGCGTTCGCCCTGCACCTCTGGATACGCGCTCGCCATGCACCTCTGGATACGCGCTCGCCATGCACCTCTGGATACGCGCTCGCCATGCACCTCTGGATACGCGCTCGCCATGCACCTCTGGATACGCGCTCGCCATACACCTCTGGATACGCGCTCGCCCTACACCTCTGGATACGCGCTCGCCATGCACCTCTGGATACACGCTCGCCATGAACCTCTGGATACGCGCTCGCCATGCACCTCTGGATACGCGCTCGCCATACACCTCTGGATACGCGCTCGCCCTACACCTCTGGATACGCGCTCGCCATACACCTCTGGATACGCGCTCGCCATGCACCTCTGGATACGCGCTCGCCATACACCTCTGGATACGCGCTCGCCATACACCTCTGGACACGCGCTCGCCATGCACCTTTGGATACGCGCTCGCCATACACCTCTGGATACCCCCTCGCCATACGGCTCTGGATACACACTCGCCATGCACCTCTGGATACGCACTCGCCATACACCTCTGGATCCACACTCGCCATACACCTCTGGATACGCACTCGCCATGCACCTCTGGATACGCACTCGCCATACACCTCTGGATATCCACTCGCCATACACCCCTGGATACGCACTCGCCATACACCTCTGGATACCCACTCGCCATACGCCTCTGGATACACACTCGCCATGCACCTCTGGCTACGCACTCGCCATACACCTCTGAATACGCACTCGCCATACACCTCTGGATACGCACTCGCCATACACCTCTGGATACCCACTCGCCATACACCTCTGGATCTACACTCCCCATACACCTCTGAATACGCACTCGCCATACACCTCTGGATACGCACTCACCATACACCTCTGGATATACACTCGCCATACACCCCTGGATACGCAATCGCCATACACCTCTGGACACGCACTCGCCATACACCTCTGGACACACACTCGCCATACACCTCTGGATATACACTCGCCATACGCCTCTTGATATACACTCGCCATACGCCTCTGGATCGACACTCTCCATACGCCTCTGGATACACACTCGCCATACGCCTCTGGATATGCACTCGCCATACACCCCTGGATATGCACTCGCCATACACCTCTGGATACCCACTCGCCATACGCCACTGGATACACACTCGCCATGCACCTCTGGATACGCACTCGCCATACACCTCTGGATCTACACTCGCCATTCACCTCTGGATACGCGCTCACCATGCACCTCTGGATACGCACTCGCCATACACCTCTGGATCTACACTCGCCATACACCTCTGGATAGGCGCTCGCCATGCACCTCTGGATACGCACTCGCCATACACCTCTGGATACGCGCTCGCCATGCACCTCTGGATACGCACTCGCCATACACCTCTGGATCCGCACTCGCCATACACCTCTGGATATACACTCGCCATACACCTCTCGATACGCGCTCGCCATACACCTCTGGATACGCGCTCGCCATACGCCTCTGGACACACACTCGTCATACGCCTCTGGATACACACTCGCCATACGCCTCTGGATCTACACTCGCCATACACCTCTGGATACGCACTCGCCATGCACCTCTGGATACGCACTCGCCATACACCTCTGGATACGCGCTCGCCATGCACCTCTGGATACACACTCGCCATACACCTCTGGATACACACTCGCCATACACCTCTAGATACCCACTCGCCATACACCTCTAGATACCCACTCGCCATACACCTCTGGATACGCGCTCGCCATGCACCTCTGGATACGCACTCGCCATTCACCTCTGGATACGCGTTCGCCATGCACTTCTGGATACGCACTCGCCATGCACCTCTGGATATGCACTCGCCATACACCTCTGGATATGCGCTCGCCATGCACCTCTGGATACGCACTCGCCATACACCTCTGGATCTACACTCGCCATACACCTCTGGATACGCGCTCGCCATACACCTCTGGATATGCACTCGCCATACACCTCTGGATCTACACTCGCCATACACCTCTGGATACGCGCTCGCCATACACCTCTGGATACGAGCTCGCCATACACCTCTGGATACGCGTTCGCCCTGCACCTCTGGATACGCGCTCGCCATGCACCTCTGGATACGCACTCGCCATGCACCTCTGGATACGCGCTCGCCATGCACCTCTGGATACGCGCTCGCCATACACCTCTGGATACGCGCTCGCCATACACCTCTGGATACGCGCTCGCCCTACACCTCTGGATACGCACTCGCCATACACCTCTGGATACGCACTCGCCATGCACCTCTGGATACACGCTCGCCATGAACCTCTGGATACGCGCTCGCCATGCGCCTCTGGATACGCGGTCGCCATACACCTCTGGATACGCGCTCGCCCAACACCTCTGGATACGCGCTCGCCATACACCTCTGGATACGTGCTCGCCATACACCTCTGGATACGCGCTCGCCATGCACCTCTGGATACGCGCTTGCCATGCACCTCTGGATACGCGCTCGCCATACACCTCTGGATACGCGCTCGCCATACACCTCTGGACACGCGCTCGCCATGCACCTCTGGACACGCGCTCGCCATGCACCTCTGGATACGCACTCGCCATACACCTCTGGATCTACACTCGCCATACACCTCTGGATACGCACTCGCCATGCACCTCTGGATATGCACTCGCCATACACCTCTGGATATCCACTCGCCATACACCCCTGGATACGCACTCGCCATACACCTCTGGATACCCACTCGCCATACGCCTCTGGATACACACTCGCCATGCACCTCTGAATACGCACTCGCCATACACCTCTGAATACGCACTCGCCATACACCTCTGGATACGCACTCGCCATACACCTCTGGATGCCCACTCGCCATACACCTCTGGATCTACATTCGCCATACACCTCTGAATACGCACTCGCCATAAACCTCTGGATATACACTCGCCATACACCCCTGGATACGCAATCGCCATACACCTCTGGATATACACTCGCCATACACCTCTGGATATACACTCGCCATACGCCTCTGGATATACACTCGCCGTACGCCTCTGGATAGACACTCTCCATACGCCTCTGGATACACACTCGCCATACGCCTCTGGATACACACTCGCCATACGCCTCTGGATATACACTCGCCATACACCTCTGGATTTACACTCGCCATACACCTCTGGATACGCACTCGCCATACACCTCTGGATCTACACTCGCCATACGCCTCTGTATACGCACTCGCCATACACCTCTGGATACGCACTCGCCATACACCTCTGGATCTCCAATCGCCATACGCCTCTGTATACGCACTCGCCATACACCTCTGGATACGCACTCGCCATACACCTCTGGATACACGCTCGCCATACACCTCTGGATACGCGCTTGCCATACACCTCTGGATACGCGCTCGCCATACGCCTCTGGATACGCACTCGCCATACGCCTCTGGATACGCACTCGCCATACACCTCTGGATCTACACTCGCCATACACCTCTGGATCTACACTCGCCATACACCTCTGGATCTACACTCGCCATACACCTCTGGATACGCGCTCGCCATACGCCTCTGGATACACACTCGCCATTCACCTCTGGATACACACTCGCCATACGCCTCTGGATATACACTCGCCATACACCTCTGGATATACACTCGCCACACACCTCTGGATACGCGCTCGCCATACACCACTGGATACGCGCTCGCCATGCACCTCTGGATACGCGCTCGCCATGCACCTCTGGATACGCACTCGCCATGCACCTCTGGATACGCACTCGCCATGCACCTCTGGATACGCACTCGCCATGCAGATCTGGATACGCACTCGCCATACACCTCTGGATACGCGCTCGCCATGCACCTCTGGATACGCACTCGCCATGCACCTCTGGATATGCACTCGCCATACACCTCTGGATACGCGCTCGCCATGCACCTCTGGATACGCGCTCGCCATACACCTCTGGATCTACACTCGCCATACACCTCTGGATACGCGCTCGCCATACACCTCTGGATACGCACTCGCCATACACCTCTGGATCTACACTCGCCATACACCTCTGGATACACGCTCGCCATACACCTCTGGATACGAGCTCGCCATACACCTCTGGATACGCGTTCGCCCTGCACCTCTGGATACGCGCTCGCCATGCACCTCTGGATACGCGCTCGCCATGCTCCTCTGGATACGCGCTCGCCATGCACCTCTGGATACGCGCTCGCCATGCACCTCTGGATACGCGCTCGCCATACACCTCTGGATACGCGCTCGCCCTACACCTCTGGATACGCGCTCGCCATGCACCTCTGGATACACGCTCGCCATGAACCTCTGGATACGCGCTCGCCATGCACCTCTGGATACGCGCTCGCCATACACCTCTGGATACGCGCTCGCCCTACACCTCTGGATACGCGCTCGCCATACACCTCTGGATACGCGCTCGCCATGCACCTCTGGATACGCGCTCGCCATACACCTCTGGATACGCGCTCGCCATGCACCTCTGGACACGCGCTCGCCATGCACCTCTGGATACGCGCTCGCCATACACCTCTGGATACCCCCTCGCCATATGGCTCTGGATACACACTCGCCATGCACCTCTGGATACGCACTCGCCATACACCTCTGGATCTACACTCGCCATACACCTCTGGATACGCACTCGCCATGCAACTCTGGATACGCACTCGCCGTACACCTCTGGATATCCACTCGCCATACACCCCTGGATACGCACTCGCCATACACCTCTGGATACCCACTCGCCATACGCCTCTGGATACACACTCGCCATGCACCTCTGGATACGCACTCGCCATAGACCTCTGAATACGCACTCGCCATACACCTCTGGATACGCACTCGCCATACACCTCTGGATACCCACTCGCCATACACCTCTGGATCTACACTCGCCATACACCTCTGAATACGCACTCGCCATACACCTCTGGATACGCACTCACCATACACCTCTGGATATACACTCGCCATACACCCCTGGATACGCAATCGCCATACACCTCTGGACACGCACTCGCCATACACCTCTGGACACACACTCGCCATACACCTCTGGATCGACACTCTCCATACGCCTCTGGATACACACTCGCCATACGCCTCTGGATACACACTCGCCATACACCTCTGGATATACACTCGCCATACACCTCTGGATCTACACTCGCCATACACCTCTGGATACGCACTCGCCATACACCTCTGGATCTACACTCGCCATACGCCTCTGTATACGTACTCGCCATACACCTCTGGATCTACACTCGCCATACGCCTCTGTATACGCACTCGCCATACACCTCTGGATACGCACTCGCCATACACCTCTGGATCTACACTCGCCATACGCCTCTGTATACGCACTCGCCATACACCTCTGGATACGCACTCACCATACACCTCTGGATACACGCTCGCCATACACCTCTGGATACGCGCTTGCCATACACCTCTGGATACGCGCTCGCCATACGCCTCTGGATACGCACTCGCCATACGCCTCTGGATACGCACTCGCCATACACCTCTGGATCTACACTCGCCATACACCTCTGGATCTACACTCGCCATACACCTCTGGATCTACACTCGCCATGCACCTCTGGATACGCGCTCGCCATACACCTCTGGATACGCGCTCTCCCTACACCTCTGGATACGCGCTCGCCATGCACCTCTGGATACACGCTCGCCATGAACCTCTGGATACGCGCTCGCCATGCACCTCTGGATACGCGCTCGCCATACACCTCTGGATACGCGCTCGCCCTACACCTCTGGATACGCGCTCGCCATACACCTCTGGATACGCGCTCGCCATGCACCTCTGGATACGCGCTCGCCATACACCTCTGGATACGCGCTCGCCATACACCTCTGGACACGCGCTCGCCATGCACCTTTGGATACGCGCTCGCCATACACCTCTGGATACCCCCTCGCCATACGGCTCTGGATACACACTCGCCATGCACCTCTGGATACGCACTCGCCATACACCTCTGGATCTACACTCGCCATACACCTCTGGATACGCACTCGCCATGCACCTCTGGATACGCACTCGCCATACACCTCTGGATATCCACTCGCCATACACCCCTGGATACGCACTCGCCATACACCTCTGGATACCCACTCGCCATACGCCTCTGGATACACACTCGCCATGCACCTCTGGATACGCACTCGCCATACACCTCTGAATACGCACTCGCCATACACCTCTGGATACGCACTCGCCATACACCTCTGGATACCCACTCGCCATACACCTCTGGATCTACACTCCCCATACACCTCTGAATACGCACTCGCCATACACCTCTGGATACGCACTCACCATACACCTCTGGATATACACTCGCCATACACCCCTGGATACGCAATCGCCATACACCTCTGGACACGCACTCGCCATACACCTCTGGACACACACTCGCCATACACCTCTGGATATACACTCGCCATACGCCTCTTGATATACACTCGCCATACGCCTCTGGATCGACACTCTCCATACGCCTCTGGATACACACTCGCCATACGCCTCTGGATATGCACTCGCCATACACCCCTGGATATGCACTCGCCATACACCTCTGGATACCCACTCGCCATACGCCTCTGGATACACACTCGCCATGCACCTCTGGATACGCACTCGCCATACACCTCTGGATCTACACTCGCCATTCACCTCTGGATACGCGCTCGCCATGCACCTCTGGATACGCACTCGCCATACACCTCTGGATCTACACTCGCCATACACCTCTGGATAGGCGCTCGCCATGCACCTCTGGATACGCACTCGCCATACACCTCTGGATACGCGCTCGCCATGCACCTCTGGATACGCACTCGCCATACACCTCTGGATACGCACTCGCCATACACCTCTGGATATACACTCGCCATACACCTCTCGATACGCGCTCGCCATACACCTCTGGATACGCGCTCGCCATACACCTCTGGACACACACTCGCCATACGCCTCTGGATACACACTCGCCATACGCCTCTGGATCTACACTCGCCATACACCTCTGAATACGCACTCGCCATACACCTCTGGATACGCGCTCGCCATGCACCTCTGGATACACACTCGCCATACACCTCTGGATACACACTCGCCATACACCTCTAGATACCCACTCGCCATACACCTCTGGATACGCACTCGCCATGCACCTCTGGATACGCACTCGCCATACACCTCTGGATCTACACTCGCCATACACCTCTGGATACGCGCTCGCCATGCACCTCTGGATACGCACTCGCAATGCACCTCTGGATACGCGCTCGCCATGCACCTCTGGATACGCACTCGCCATGCACCTCTGGATACGCACTCGCCATGCATCTCTGGATACGCGCTCGCCATGCACCTCTGGATACGCACTCGCCATTCACCTCTGGATACGCGCTCGCCATGCACCTCTGGATACGCACTCGCCATGCACCTCTGGATATGCACTCGCCATACACCTCTGGATATGCGCTCGCCATGCACCTCTGGATACGCACTCGCCATACACCTCTGGATCTACACTCGCCATACACCTCTGGATACGCGCTCGCCATACACCTCTGGATATGCACTCGCCATACACCTCTGGATCTACACTCGCCATACACCTCTGGATACGCGCTCGCCATACACCTCTGGATACGAGCTCGCCATACACCTCTGGATACGCGTTCGCCCTGCACCTCTGGATACGCGCTCGCCATGCACCTCTGGATACGCACTCGCCATGCACCTCTGGATACGCGCTCGCCATGCACCTCTGGATACGCGCTCGCCATACACCTCTGGATACGCGCTCGCCATACACCTCTGGATACGGGCTCGCCCTACACCTCTGGATACGCACTCGCCATACACCTCTGGATGCGCACTCGCCATGCACCTCTGGATACACGCTCGCCATGAACCTCTGGATACGCGCTCGCCATGCACCTCTGGATACGCGGTCGCCATACACCTCTGGATACGCGCTCGCCCAACACCTCTGGATACGCGCTCGCCATACATCTCTGGATACGTGCTCGCCATACACCTCTGGATACGCGCTCGCCATGCACCTCTGGATACGCGCTTGCCATGCACCTCTGGATACGCGCTCGCCATACACCTCTGGATACGCGCTCGCCATACACCTCTGGACACGCGCTCGCCATGCACCTCTGGACACGCGCTCGCCATGCACCTCTGGATACGCACTCGCCATACACCTCTGGATCTACACTCGCCATACACCTCTGGATACGCACTCGCCATGCACCTCTGGATATGCACTCGCCATACACCTCTGGATATCCACTCGCCATACACCCCTGGATACGCACTCGCCATACACCTCTGGATACCCACTCGCCATACGCCTCTGGATACACACTCGCCATGCACCTCTGGATACGCACTCGCCATACACCTCTGAATACGCACTCGCCATACACCTCTGGATACGCACTCGCCATACACCTCTGGATGCCCACTCGCCATACACCTCTGGATCTACATTCGCCATACACCTCTGAATACGCACTCGCCATACACCTCTGGATACGCACTCGCCATAAACCTCTGGATATACACTCGCCATACACCCCTGGATACGCAATCGCCATACACCTCTGGATATACACTCGCCATACACCTCTGGATATACACTCGCCATACGCCTCTGGATATACACTCGCCGTACGCCTCTGGATAGACACTCTCCATACGCCTCTGGATACACACTCGCCATACGCCTCTGGATACACACTCGCCATACGCCTCTGGATATACACTCGCCATACACCTCTGGATCTACACTCGCCATACACCTCTGGATACGCACTCGCCATACACCTCTGGATCTACACTCGCCATACGCCTCTGTATACGCACTCGCCATACACCTCTGGATCTACACTCGCCATACGCCTCTGTATACGCACTCGCCATACACCTCTGGATACGCACTCGCCATACACCTCTGGATCTCCAATCGCCATACGCCTCTGTATACGCACTCGCCATACACCTCTGGATACGCACTCGCCATACACCTCTGGATACACGCTCGCCATACACCTCTGGATACGCGCTTGCCATACACCTCTGGATACGCGCTCGCCATACGCCTCTGGATACGCACTCGCCATACGCCTCTGGATACGCACTCGCCATACACCTCTGGATCTACACTCGCCATACACCTCTGGATCTACACTCGCCATACACCTCTGGATCTACACTCGCCATACACCTCTGGATACGCGCTCGCCATACGCCTCTGGATACACACTCGCCATTCACCTCTGGATACACACTCGCCATACGCCTCTGGATATACACTCGCCATACACCTCTGGATATACACTCGCCACACACCTCTGGATACGCGCTCGCCATACACCACTGGATACGCGCTCGCCATGCACCTCTGGATACGCGCTCGCCATGCACCTCTGGATACGCACTCGCCATGCACCTCTGGATACGCACTCGCCATGCACCTCTGGATACGCACTCGCCATGCAGATCTGGATACGCACTCGCCATACACCTCTGGATACGCGCTCGCCATGCACCTCTGGATACGCACTCGCCATGCACCTCTGGATATGCACTCGCCATACACCTCTGGATACGCGCTTGCCATGCACCTCTGGATACGCGCTCGCCATACACCTCTGGATCTACACTCGCCATACACCTCTGGAAACGCGCTCGCCATACACCTCTGGATACGCACTCGCCATACACCTCTGGATCTACACTCGCCATACACCTCTGGATACACGCTCGCCATACACCTCTGGATACGAGCTCGCCATACACCTCTGGATACGCGTTCGCCCTGCACCTCTGGATACGCGCTCGCCATGCACCTCTGGATACGCGCTCGCCATGCACCTCTGGATACGCGCTCGCCATGCACCTCTGGATACGCGCTCGCCATGCACCTCTGGATACGCGCTCGCCATACACCTCTGGATACGCGCTCGCCCTACACCTCTGGATACGCGCTCGCCATGCACCTCTGGATACACGCTCGCCATGAACCTCTGGATACGCGCTCGCCATGCACCTCTGGATACGTGCTCGCCATACACCTCTGGATACGCGCTCGCCCTACACCTCTGGATACGCGCTCCCCATACACCTCTGGATACGCGCTCGCCATGCACCTCTGGGTACGCGCTCGCCATACACCTCTGGATACGCGCTCGCCATACACCTCTGGACACGCGCTCGCCATGCACCTCTGGATACGCGCTCGCCATACACCTCTGGATACCCCCTCGCCATACGGCTCTGGATACACACTCGCCATGCACCTCTGGATACGCACTCGCCATACACCTCTGGATCTACACTCGCCATACACCTCTGGATACGCACTCGCCATGCACCTCTGGATACACACTCGCCATACACCTCTGGATATCCACTCGCCATACACCCCTGGATACGCACTCGCCATACACCTCTGGATACCCACTCGCCATACGCCTCTGGATACACACTCGCCATGCACCTCTGGATACGCACTCGCCATACACCTCTGAATACGCACTCGCCATACACCTCTGGATACGCACTCGCCATACACCTCTGGATACCCACTCGCCATACACCTCTGGATCTACACTCGCCATACACCTCTGAATACGCACTCGCCATACACCTCTGGATACGCACTCACCATACACCTCTGGATATACACTCGCCATACACCCCTGGATACGCAATCGCCATACACCTCTGGACACGCACTCGCCATACACCTCTGGACACACACTCGCCATACACCTCTGGATATACACTCGCCATACGCCTCTTGATATACACTCGCCATACGCCTCTGGATCGACACTCTCCATACGCCTCTGGATACACACTCGCCATACGCCTCTGGATACACACTCGCCATACACCTCTGGATATACACTCGCCATACACCTCTGGATCTACACTCGCCATACACCTCTGGATACGCACTCGCCATACACCTCTGGATCTACACTCGCCATACGCCTCTGTATACGCACTCGCCATACACCTCTGGATCTACACTCGCCATACGCCTCTGTATACGCACTCGCCATACACCTCTGGATACGCACTCGCCATACACCTCTGGATCTACACTCGCCATACGCCTCTGTATACGCACTCGCCATACACCTCTGGATACGCACTCACCATACACCTCTGGATACGCGCTCGCCATGCACCTCTGGATACGCACTCGCCATGCACCTCTGGATATGCACTCGCCATACACCTCTGGATACGCGCTCGCCATGCACCTCTGGATACGCGCTCGCCATACACCTCTGGATCTACACTCGCCATACACCTCTGGATACGCGCTCGCCATACACCTCTGGATACGCACTCGCCATACACCTCTGGATCTACACTCGCCATACACCTCTGGATACACGCTCGCCATACACCTCTGGATACGAGCTCGCCATACACCTCTGGATACGCGTTCGCCCTGCACCTCTGGATACGCGCTCGCCATGCACCTCTGGATACGCGCTCGCCATGCACCTCTGGATACGCGCTCGCCATGCACCTCTGGATACGCGCTCGCCATGCACCTCTGGATACGCGCTCGCCATACACCTCTGGATACGCGCTCGCCCTACACCTCTGGATACGCGCTCGCCATGCACCTCTGGATACACGCTCGCCATGAACCTCTGGATACGCGCTCGCCATGCACCTCTGGATACGCGCTCGCCATACACCTCTGGATACGCGCTCGCCCTACACCTCTGGATACGCGCTCGCCATACACCTCTGGATACGCGCTCGCCATGCACCTCTGGGTACGCGCTCGCCATACACCTCTGGATACGCGCTCGCCATACACCTCTGGACACGCGCTCGCCATGCACCTCTGGATACGCGCTCGCCATACACCTCTGGATACCCCCTCGCCATACGGCTCTGGATACACACTCGCCATGCACCTCTGGATACGCACTCGCCATACACCTCTGGATCTACACTCGCCATACACCTCTGGATACGCACTCGCCATGCACCTCTGGATACACACTCGCCATACACCTCTGGATACACACTCGCCATACACCCCTGGATACGCACTCGCCATACACCTCTGGATACCCACTCGCCATACGCCTCTGGATACACACTCGCCATGCACCTCTGGATACGCACTCGCCATACACCTCTGAATACGCACTCGCCATACACCTCTGGATACGCACTCGCCATACACCTCTGGATACCCACTCGCCATACACCTCTGGATCTACACTCGCCATACACCTCTGAATACGCACTCGCCATACACCTCTGGATACGCACTCACCATACACCTCTGGATATACACTCGCCATACACCCCTGGATACGCAATCGCCATACACCTCTGGACACGCACTCGCCATACACCTCTGGACACACACTCGCCATACACCTCTGGATATACACTCGCCATACGCCTCTTGATATACACTCGCCATACGCCTCTGGATCGACACTCTCCATACGCCTCTGGATACACACTCGCCATACGCCTCTGGATACACACTCGCCATACACCTCTGGATATACACTCGCCATACACCTCTGGATCTACACTCGCCATACACCTCTGGATACGCACTCGCCATACACCTCTGGATCTACACTCGCCATACGCCTCTGTATACGCACTCGCCATACACCTCTGGATCTACACTCGCCATACGCCTCTGTATACGCACTCGCCATACACCTCTGGATACGCACTCGCCATACACCTCTGGATCTACACTCGCCATACGCCTCTGTATACGCACTCGCCATACACCTCTGGATACGCACTCACCATACACCTCTGGATACACGCTCGCCATACACCTCTGGATACGCGCTTGCCATACACCTCTGGATACGCGCTCGCCATACGCCTCTGGATACGCACTCGCCATACGCCTCTGGATACGCACTCGCCATACACCTCTGGATCTACACTCGCCATACACCTCTGGATCTACACTCGCCATACACCTCTGGATCTACACTCGCCATACACCTCTGGATACGCGCTCGCCATACGCCTCTGGATACACACTCGCCATTCGCCTCTGGATACACACTCGCCATACGCCTCTGGATATACACTCGCCATACACCTCTGGATATACACTCGCCATACACCTCTGGATACGCGCTCGCCATACACCTCTGGATACACACTCGCCATACGCCTCTGGATATACACTCGCCATACACCTCTGGATATACACTCGCCATACACCTCTGGATACGCGCTCGCCATACACCTCTGGTCACACACTTGCCATACGCCTCTGGATGCATACTCGCCATACGCCTCTGGATACGCACCCGCCATACGCCTCTGGATACGCACTCGCCATACGCCTCTGGATACGCAATCGCCATACGTCTCTGGATACGTACTCGCCATACACCTCTGGATATACACTCGCCATACACCTCTGGATACGCACTCGCCATACACCTCTGGATCTACACTCGCCATACGCCTCTGTATACGCGCTCGCCATACACCTCTGGAAAAGCGCACGCCATACACCTCTGGATACGCGCTCGCCATACACCTCTGGATACGCGCTCGCCATACACCACTGGATACGCGCTCGCCATGCACCTCTGGATACGCGCTCGCCATGCACCTCTGGATACGCGCTCGCCATGCACCTCTTGATACGCGCTCACCATACACCTCTGGATACACACTCGCCATACACCTCTGGATACGCGCTCGCCATACACCTCTGGATACGCACTCGCCATGCACCTCTGGATACGCGCTCGCCATGCACCTCTGGATACGCACTCGCCATGCACCTCTGGATACGCACTCGCCATACACCTCTGGATCTACACTCGCCATACAACTCTGGATACACGCTCGCCATACACCTCTGGATACGCGCTCGCCATACACCTCTGGATACGCGCCTGCCATACACCTCTGGATACGCGCTCTCCATGCACCTCTGGATACACGCTCGCCATACACCTCTGGATACGCGCTCGCCATACACCTCTGGATACGCTCTCGCCATGCACCTCTGGATACGCACTCGCCATACACCTCTGGATACCCACTCGCCATACGCCTCTGGATACACACTCGCCATGCACCTCTGGATACGCACTCGCCATACACCTCTGGATCTACACTCGCCATTCACCTCTGGATACGCGCTCGCCATGCACCTCTGGATACGCACTCGCCATACACCTCTGGATCTACACTCGCCATACACCTCTGGATAGGCGCTCGCCATGCACCTCTTGATACGCACTCGCCATACACCTCTGGAAACGCGCTCGCCATGCACCTCTGGATACGCACTCGCCATACACCTCTGGATACGCGCTCGCCATACACCTCTGGACACACACTCACCATACGCCTCTGGATACACACTCGCCATACGCCTCTGGATCTACACTCGCCATACACCTCTGGATACGCACTCGCCATGCACCTCTGGATACGCACTCGCCATACACCTCTGGATACGCGCTCGCCATGCACCTCTGGATACACACTCGCTATACACCTCTGGATACACACTCGCCATACACCTCTAGATACCCACTCGCCATACACCTCTGGATACCCACTCGCCATACACCTCTGGATACGCACTCGCCATGCACCTCTGGATACGCACTCGCCATACACCTCTGGATCTACACTCGCCATACACCTCTGGATACGCGCTCGCCATGCACCTCTGGATACGCACTCGCCATACACCTCTGGATACGTGCTCGCCATGCACCTCTGGATACGCACTCGCCATGCACCTCTGGATACGCGCTCGCCATACACCTCTGGATACGCACTCGCCATACACCTCTGGATACGCGCTCGCCATACACCTCTGGATACGCACTCGTCATGCACCTCTGGATACGCACTCGCCATACGCCTCTGGATACGCACTCGCCATACACCTCTGGATACGCATTCGCCATACACCTCTGGATACACACTCGCCATACACCTCTGGATATGCACTCGCCATACACCTATGGATACGCACTCGCCATACACCTCTGGATATACACTCGCCATACACCTCTGGATATGCACTCGCCATACACCTCTGGATATACACTCGCCATACACCTCTGGATATACACTCGCCATACACCTCTGGATATGCACTCACCATTCACCTCTGGATATGCAATCGCCATACACCTCTGGATATACACTCGCCATACACCTCTGGATATATACTCGCCATACACCTCTGGATATGCACTCGCCATATACCTCTGGATATACACTCGCCATACACCTCTGAATATACACTCGCCATACACCTCTGGATATGCACTCGCTATACACCCCTGGATATGCACTCGCCATACACATCTGGATATACACTCGCCATACACCTCTGGATATGCACTCGCCATACACCTCTGGATATACAATCGCCATACACCCCTGGATATGCACTCGCCATACACCCCTGGATACGCACTCGCCATGCACCTCTGGATACACACTCGCCATACACCTCTGGATACACACTCGCCATACACCTCTAGATACCCACTCGCCATACACCTCTGGATACCCACTCGCCATACACCTCTGGATACGCACTCGCCATGCACCTCTGGATACGCACTCGCCATACACCTCTGGATCTACACTCGCCATACACCTCTGGATACGCGCTCGCCATGCACCTCTTAATACGCACTCGCCATACACCTCTGGATACGCGCTCGCCATGCACCTCTGGATACGCACTCACCATGCACCTCTGGATACACGCTCGCCATACACCTCTGGATACGCACTCGCCATACACCTCTGGATACGCGCTCGCCATACACCTCTGGATACGCACTCGCCATGCACCTCTGGATACGCACTCGCCATACGCCTCTGGATACGCACTCGCCATACACCTCTGGATACGCACTCACCATACACCTCTGGATACACACTCGCCATACACCTCTGGATATGCACTCGCCATACACCTCTGGATACGCACTCGCCATACACCTCTGGATATGCACTCGCCATACACCTCTGGATATACACTCGCCATACACCTCTGGATATACACTCGCCATACACCTCTGGATATGCACTCACCATTCACCTCTGGATATGCACTCGCCATACACCTCTGGATATACACTCGCCATACACCTCTGGATATATACTCGCCATCCACCTCTGGATATTCACTCGCCATACACCTCTGGATATACACTCGCCATACACCTCTGAATATACACTCTCCATACACCTCTGGATATGCACTCGCCATACACCCCTGGATATGCACTCGCCATACACATCTGGATATACACTCGCCATACACCTCTGGATATGCACTCGCCATACACCTCTGGATATACACTCGCCATACACCCCTGGATATGCACTCGCCATACACCCCTGGATACGCACTCGCCATACACCTCTGGATATACACTCGCCATGCACCTCTGGATATGCACTCGCCATACACCCCTGGATATGCACTCGCCATACACCTCTGGATACCCACTCGCCATACGCCTCTGGATACACACTCGCCATGCACCTCTGGATACGCACTCGCCATACACCTCTGGATCTACACTCGCCATTCACCTCTGGATAGGCGCTCGCCATGCACCTCTGGATACGCACTCGCCATACTCCTCTGGATCTACACTCGCCATACACCTCTGGATAGGCGCTCGCCATGCACCTCTGGATACGCACTCGCCATACACCTCTGGATACGCGCTCGCCATGCACCTCTGGATACGCACTCGCCATACACCTCTGGATATGCACTCGCCATACACCTCTGGATATACACTCGCCATACACCTCTCGATACGCGCTCGCCATACACCTCTGGATACGCGCTCGCCATACACCTCTGGACACACGCTCGCCATACGCCTCTGGATACACACTCGCCATACGCCTCTGGATCTACACTCGCCATACACCTCTGGATACGCACTCGCCATGCACCTCTGGATACGTACTCGCCATACACCTCTGGATACGCGCTCGCCATGCACCTCTGGATACACACTCGCCATACACCTCTGGATACACACTCGCCATACACCTCTAGATACCCACTCGCCATACACCTCTGGATACGCACTCGCCATGCACCTCTGGATACTCACTCGCCATACACCTCTGGATCTACACTCGCCATACACCTCTGGATACGCGCTCGCCATGCACCTCTGGATACGCACTCGCCATACACCTCTGGATACGCGCTCGCCATGCACCTCTGGATAAGCACTCGCCATGCACCTCTGGATACGCGCTCGCCATACACCTCTGGATGCGCACTCGCCATACACCTCTGGATACGCGCTCGCCATACACCTCTGGATACGCACTCGCCATGCACCTCTGGATACGCGCTCGCCATACGCCTCTGGATACGCACTCGCCATACACCTCTGGATACGTACTCGCCATACGCCTCTGGATACACACTCGCCATACACCTCTGGATATGCACTCGCCATACACCTCTGGATACGCACTCGCCATACACCTCTGGATATACACTCGCCATACACCTCTGGATATGCACTCGCCATACACCTCTGGATATACACTCGCCATACACCTCTGGATATACACTCGCCATACACCTCTGGATATGCACTCACCATTCACCTCTGGATATGCACTCGCCATACACCTCTGGATATACACTCGCCATACACCTCTGGATATATACTAGCCATACACCTCTGGATATGCACTCGCCATACACCTCTGGATATACACTCGCCATACACCTCTGGATATACACTCGCCATACACCTCTGGATATGCACTCGCCATACACCCCTGGATATGCACTCGCCATACACATCTGGATATACACTCGCCATACACCTCTGGATATGCACTCGCCATACACCTCTGGATATACACTCGCCATACACCCCTGGATATGCACTCGCCATACACCCCTGGATACGCACTCGCCATACACCTCTGGATATGCACTCGCCATACACCTCTGGATATGTGTGATGTACAATGTCTGCAAGATATGTTTTCTGTTGCAATGTGCTAACAAATCCTCCATCCTAGGACATTGTAAACTGTCAGTAGTAGGAATTCCTTCCCCCCAGGTTTTATCAACCCTGCCACTTCCTCTGGAAGAGCAGGAATGTTAATTAGCTAGACCATCTTCCTCACACCATTTGGCTTCTCTCAGCTGAAAGAGAAAAAATGCGGGAAAAAGGTCTTTGTTTGAAATAAAACTTTAAGAGCCTGCCCTGCGAAAACCGTACCAAGTAGAGATATGAAAATCATATTTTTGTAACCTGAGCGGTCCCAGCTTCGATACCGCGTATCTTTCGAAGTTCTACCCTGTCCAGAACATGAGATAGGATTTGCGCCCAAATGGACGGTCATATCGCATAGATGTTTGATGTTTTCTTGATAGGCTCATTACGCTGGGTAACATGATACCACTGATGAGTCCATACCAGCTTCTCCCATAAAGTTATAGCTAATCTAAGTTTTGTAGCCAAAACATGACTTGGATAAGAGAGGTGGGATCAACCCAGAATGCATCTCTCCGTGATGTCACAAAGCAAAGCCTATAAGGCCTTCCCTGGGCAAACCAGCACAGAACAGCTGCAGAGTCCGTGCTGACAAGAACTCAGATGAGTGGAGACGCGCAGCTCCGCCTCCACCCCCTTAAAGCCACATGGGATGTCAACTGACCACATGTGAGTGTGACTTTCTACCCTTTTAATCCTTTTATTTGATATCTGTACTGTACCTATCTCATGTCTCAATTTTATAGCAACTTTTATCTGTAATCACTGTTCTCTTTCGGAAAATAAATGAAATAATTATTTAGATCTGTCTCCATGCTCTAAGAATCGAACTATACGCCTTTGTTAGATAATCGCTACTAATTCAAGGGGTTTGCCACGGACCCTCTTAATTTAACACTGTGAATTAAGTAACCGTGACTGGTGGCAGCGCGTTGTGCACGGCTATTGCGGCTTGCTGGCAGTCCAGAAGGGTCTTATATTGCTGAATAAGGGTCTGCGGCCACAGCATTGATAATTCCCTTACTGCAGAAGCCTAATTGCCGGTTCACAACAGGCAGCCCGTTCGGCGACCAATTATCCTAGGTGCAGTTCCCTGACTGACCTGAGGGTAAGGGGGGCGCCGGAGAGCTGCGAGTTCCAAAGTGGAACTGAGAAAGTGGGATATACATAAATCCCCGCAGTACTTGGAAGATTGATAGTAGTGGTGGGGCATCCAAATTAAACTCCCCCTGCGGCAAATTGTAGAGCGAGATTAGCTTGTTGGATATTTTTGGTCACATGGTGCCAGTGGTGGGATAACTAAGATAAGCCCCAACGGTGCCTGTGATAGCCGTGTGCCGGCAGTGTGTCTCGTCCCTCCGTCCGCTGATACACCCGTGTCAGTGGTGGGACTGTGACATAGTGGTGACACAGGGTCCGCTGTCCGTCACATTTTGGTGGCAGCGGGACCCCCGTTAGTCGCCTCCGTAAGTGGACGAACGGCCGTGGGCTGTTCGTCACATATTGGTGGCAGAGCGGTGGGATAATCCTAGAGCATTAGTGATTTGGTTTGAGCAATCATTCCTCTCACTAAAAACCTGCACGGTTCCTGCGGGAATCCTGCATCATAGGTTTTGGAGAACAGACTCAGTGGTTACTAGTTCTGAGACATTTGTGTGTACGTACAAGTGTTCCCTCCCATTTCTTTGTTTTTCTTTTCTATCTTTTATTTGGCAACCATGGCTACGTGGGGAGAGTCTTATTATAAGCAGCTTAATAAGGACATCCTGAGGTCCCTGTGCACGTCAAAGCAGATTGATGTTGCCGACAAGACCAAAGCCCAGTTGGTCGCGGCTCTAGTGCAATGGGAAGAGAGCCAGGGCGCAGAAGGCAGCACCAATGCCGATGGTGCAGCCGCAGGGGTCCAGATGGTGCAGACCGCCAGCCGGGAAGTCCTGGACCCCTATCTGCAATTGGCTGTACAGCAACTCCCTGCCGAAGACCATGTTGGACGTCTGCAGCTGATCCAGCAAGCTCAGGAGAGAGCCGAGCGCCAAGCAGAAGCTCAGAGAGCCCATGAGCTGGAGATGCTCCGGGGGGGTGGAATGACCCCACAGCTCGACGCAGTGAGCCCATCAGCGTCCAGACTCCTAAACCCCGGCCAGAGCATTTTCTCGTGATGGAAAAGGATGGGGACTTGGACACGTTTCTGCGAGCCTTTGAGAAAGCCTGCATACAGTACCAGCTGCCTAGAGACCAATGGGCAAGGTACTTGACCCCAGGGCTAAAAGGCAAAGCCCTGGAGGCATTTGCTTCTCTTCCGCCAGAAGCCGATGACGACTATGACACCATAAAGCAGGCGCTGATCGCCAAATACCGGCTGACACCTGAGGTATACCGAAAGAAGTTCCGGCACCTCCAACGTGGCCCACACGATAGCTACAGTGATGTGGTGCAAGGACTCAGGACCCACTTTGACCAGTGGATCCATGGACTGTCCGTTGAAACCTTTGAGCAGCTACGGGACCTGATGATCAAAGACCAGTTCCTGCATCTCTGCCCAGCTGAGGTCCGACAGTTCATCCTGGACCGCGAACCGACGAACGCGGACAAAGCGGCGCAGATCGCCGACAACTACGAGGCCAACCGGAAGCCCGAGACGCGGAGGCCAGTCGCCACCAGCTGGAAAGGGGGTAAGCCAGCAACCAACCCCAATGCCCCAGCTAGCCGTCCCTCCGGAGGCCCTGTCCCTGTTGCCAACAACAGGCCGGCTACTGACAGTCGCCTGTGTCACCACTGCCAGCGGCCTGGTCACTTCTTTTACGCCTGTCCGAATAGGCCGAAGAACCCCCCAGCCAAGGCCCCCGGGCCCAACGCCTCTGTTCTTTTGGTGGGAGGTGTGGTTGGGAGGGCTGACGACAACGTTCAACCTGTTCAGGTGGGGGCCTGTCTTGCTACAGGCCTCAAGGACACCGGGGCTGAACGAACCCTCATCCGTCCTGGACTGGCGGCCCCTGAAGAGTTTGTTGAGGGGAAAACCCTGACTGTCACCGGGATTGGAGGCACCCGTTGTCCCTTGCCAGTGGCACGAGTTTTTCTTGACTGGGGTGCCGGGAGCGGGTTGAGGGAGGTGGGAGTGTCTGAAAATTTGCCCACTGATGTTTTATTGGGGACTGACTTGGGGAGGATGGTTGCATACTATGTCCCTGACACCCTTCCCCAAACTGATAATAAGGGTAACGTTAACCCTGATGATGTTGATGATGGGAAACTGAATGTGTTACCTGCTAATGCCTTGATGAGTAATGATGCAACTAACAACCATTCCTTCCCCAGGTATGATGTTGATGCTGATGTGAATGTATCAAAGCAAACTGATAACCATTCTTCTCCTAGGAAGGATGATGATGATGTTGAGGTATCTGTGCCGACTGAACCCGTTAACCCTTTCTTTGAAGCGGTAGATGTGTCCACAGGTACCGAAGTGCTCAGCCCGGCCACTCTGCGGAGTGAGACGGCTGAGGGACCCCTGGCAGGAGCAAGCCACGGTGCTCAAGGAAATGGGGAGGTGCATGGGGACCATGAGGAAGGTAATGCCATGCAGCTGACCAGTGCCACCGAGGAAGGTAACTGGCCCATAGGTAGCACTGCTCCTGAAGTGTTGGGGGTGGATGGGGAGGTAGAGCCCAAGCCAGCACCGGCTGGTGGGTCTGTAGAAATCCCCAGGGAGACAGCATACATAGCAGCTGTCACACGCAGTCAGAGTGCCCAGGTCGCAGGTAACGCACTGTCTTCTGGACCCTCTTCTGCTACAGGAGAGACTGAACCAGAGGTGAACCCAGAGCCGGTTCCAGAGGGTCCCAGTAAAGAGGGGACCCTGACGTCACTTCTGGCAGCCTCCAGCATGGAGTTCCAGGCTGCTCTGCACTCAGATGCCAGCCTGGAGAAATTGAGAGGTCTCGCCGAGACGCCCACCTCCAAGTCTGATAAGGAGAGGGTGTTCTGGGAACGAGGAAGGTTGTACCGGGAGACAGTACCCGGAGATCCTAAAAAGGAGTGGTTGAGGGAAATACAGCTGGTCGTCCCCTATCAGTTCAGAACTGAGTTGTTGCGGATTGCCCATGAGATTCCACTCGCTGGACACTTGGGGATCGGCAAAACAAAGGCACGGCTGTCTCAACACTTCTATTGGCCCAAGATGGGGACAGATGTAACACACTACTGCCGCTCCTGTGCCACCTGTCAAAAAGTGGGTAAGGCGGGGCCTGCTCTTAAGGCTCCCCTTATTCCTTTGCCGGTGATAGAGGAGCCTTTCCAGAGAATCGCGGTGGACATTGTAGGACCGCTGTCCGTCCCCAGCAGCTCCGGAAAGCGATACATTCTCACCATGGTAGACTACGCTACCCGGTACCCAGAGGCAGTAGCTCTGTCTTCAACCAGGGCAGATAAGGTGGCTGACGCACTGGTGACCATCTTTTCAAGAGTAGGTTTTCCCAGGGAGATGCTTACCGATCAAGGGCCCCAATTCATGTCTCGCCTAATGGAGGCTCTCTGTGAGAAAATGCAGGTGACGCAGCTGGTATCGAGTCCGTATCACCCACAGACTAATGGTTTGTGTGAACGTTTCAACGGTACCCTCAAACAGATGCTCCGCATACTGGTTGAGACCCAAGGGCGCGACTGGGAGCGGTACCTCCCACACCTGCTGTTCGCTTACAGAGAAGTTCCGCAGGCCTCGACCGGGTTCTCCCCCTTCGAGCTCCTGTATGGCAGGTGAGTCCGGGGATCCCTTGGGTTGATAAGAGAATCCTGGGAAGATGAGCCAAACCCCACAGAAGTGTCCATCGTGGATTATGTCATTCGCTTCCGTGACAAGATGCAGACCTTGACGCAGTTGGTGCATGACAACATGACGCAGGCTCAGGCTGACCAGAAGCGCTGGTACGAACAGAACGCCCGGGAGCGGACCTACCAGGTTGGTCAAAAGGTGTGGGCGCTGGTCCCTGTACCAACGGATAAGCTTCAGGCAGCCTGGGAAGGCCCGTACGTCGTCCACCAACAGCTCAACCCGGTCACCTACGTAGTCACACTTCACCATGCTCGGGGTAGGCGCAAGGCCTTTCACGTCAACATGCTGAAGGCGCACTACGAACGTGAAGCTTGCGTCCTACCGGTCTGTAATCTGCCAGAGGATGGGGAGGAAGATCCCCTCCTGGACATGCTGGCCCAGGCCAAGGCCAATGGGTCCATTGAGGACATGGAGATAAGTGGTTCGCTCACCGTGTCCCAGCGGTTGCAGTTGATGGCCACCCTGGAACTCTTCCGGCCCGTGTTCACCAACCGTCCTGGGAGGACGGAGTTAGTGGTTCATGAGGTGGACACCGGGAATCACGCCCCATTACGGCGAACACCCTATCAGATCTCTGAGACGGTGCAACAAGTCATGCGCCAAGAGATCGATGAGATGTTAAGGCTGGGGGTGATTCGACGGTCAAAAAGCGCGTGGGCTTCACCTGTAGTCCTCGTGCCTAAAAAGGATCGAACCACGCGGTTCTGTGTGGACTACAGGTGGTCAACGCCATCACAACCTCTGATGCCCACCCGATGCCGCGCATCGAGGATCTGCTCGAGCGGTTGACAAACGCCAACTACATATCCATCATGGATTTGAGTCGGGGATAATGGCAGATTCCCCTGAGCCCTGAGGTGCAGGAGAAATCCGCCTTTATCACCCCCTTTGGACTGTACGAGTCCACGGTCATGCCCTTCGGCATGAAGAATGCCCCTGCCACTTTCCAACGGATGGTCAACCACCTGCTTCGGGGACTGGAGGTGTACGCGGTGGCGTACTTAGACGATATTGCCGTCTTCAGTTCCACCTGGGAGGAACACCTTCAGCACCTCCAGGAGGTGCTCAAGCGTCTTCACCAGGCAGGCCTGACCATCAAGCCGGGGAAGTGCCAGATAGGCATGCACAAGGTCCACTAGCTGGGGCACCGGGTAGGCGGGGGTTCCATGAGTCCGGAGCCAGAAAAAGTGGACGCAATCGTGTCCTGGCCCACCCCAAGGACCAAGAAACAGGTGAAGTCCTTCTTGGGCACTGCAGGGTACTATAGGCGGTTCGTACAGGACTATAGCGCCCTTGCCAAACCCTTGACTGACCTCACCAAGCAGAGGCTACCCCAAACAGTCAACTGGACAGATGACTGTGAGGCGGCTTTCCAAGCTTTGAAAGCAGCCCTGTGCAACTCTCCAGTGTTGAGAGCAGTCGACAGCAGTCGCCCGTTTCTGGTACAGACCGACGCCAGCGAGTTTGGCCTCGGTGCTGTGCTTAGCCAGGTCGACTCGGGGGACCAAGAGCACCCCGTGTTGTACCTGAGCCAGAAACTTTTGCCGAGGGAAGTGGCATACTCGACCATCGAGAAGGAGTGTCTGGCCATGGTGTGGGCACTGCAGCGTTTGCAGCCCTACCTGTACGGGCGTGCCTTCACGGTGGTAACTGACCACAACCCTCTGAGCTGGTTGCACACAGTGTCCGGAACCAATGGAAGATTGCTCCGCTGGAGCCTTGCCCTTCAACAGTACGATTTTACTGTAAAACACAGGAAGGGCAGTGAAAACGGCAATGCCGATGGGTTGTCCCGCCGGGGCGAACACGCTGAGGTGCGCATGGCCGATTACCGAGAGGTAATGCCTCCTTAGCGCCCTCTTAATGGGGGAGGTGTGATGTACAATGTCTGCAAGATATGTTTTCTGTTGCAATGTGCTAACAAATCCTCCATCCTAGGACATTGTAAACTGTCAGTAGTAGGAATACCTTCCCCCCAGGTTTTATCAACCCTGCCACTTCCTCTGCAAGAGCAGGAATGTTAATTAGCTAGACCATCTTCCTCACACCATTTGGCTTCTCTCAGCTGAAAGAGAAAAAATGTGGGAAAAAGGTCTTTGTTTGAAATAAAACTTTAAGAGCCTGCCCTGCGAAAACCGTACCAAGTAGAGATATGAAAATCATATTTTTGTAACCTGAGCGGTCCCAGCTTCGATACTGCGTATCTTTCGAAGTTCTACCCTGTCCAGAACATGAGATAGGATTTGCGCCCAAATGGACGGTCATATCGCATAAATGTTTGATGTTTTCTTGATAGGCTCATTACGCTGGGTAACATGATACCACTGATGAGTCCATACCAGCTTCTCCCATAAAGTTATAGCTAATCTAAGTTTTGTAGCCAAAACATGACTTGGATAAGAGAGGTGGGATCAACCCAGAATGCATCTCTCCGTGATGTCACAAAGCAAAGCCTATAAGGCCTTCCCTGGGCAAACCAGCACAGAACAGCTGCAGAGTCCGTGCTGACAAGAACTCAGATGAGTGGAGACGCGCAGCTCCGCCTCCACCCCCCTTAAAGCCACATGGGATGCCAACTGACCACATGTGAGTGTGACTTTCTACCCTTTTAATCCTTTTATTTTTTATCTGTACTGTACCTATCTCATGTCTCAATTTTATAGCAACTTTTATCTGTAATCACTGTCCTCTTTCGGAAAATAAATGAAATAATTATTTAGATCTGTCTCCATGCTCTAAGAATCGAACTATACGCCTTTGTTAGATAATCGCTACTAATTCAAGGGGTTTGCCACGGACCCTCTTAATTTAACACTGTGAATTAAGTAACCGTGACTGGTGGCAGCGCGTTGTGCACGGCTATTGCGGCTTGCTGGCAGTACAGAAGGGTCTTATATTGCTGAATAAGGGTCTGCGGCCACAGCATTGATAATTCCCTTACTGCAGAAGCCTAATTGCCGGTTCACAACAGGCAGCCCGTCCGGCGACCAATTATCCTAGGTGCAGTTCCCTGACTGACCTGAGGGTAAGGGGGGCGCCGGAGAGCTGCGAGTTCCAAAGTGGAACTGAGAAAGTGGGATATACATAAATCCCCGCAGTACTTGGAAGATTGATAGCAGTGGTGGGGCATCCAAATTAAACTCCCCCTGCGGCAAATTGTAGAGCGAGATTAGATTGTTGGATATTTTTGGTCACATGGTGCCAGTGGTGGGATAACTAAGATAAGCCCCAACGGTGCCTGTGATAGCCGTGTGCCGGCAGTGTGTCTCGTCCCTCCGTCCACTGATACACCCGTGTCAGTGGTGGGACTGTGACATAGTGGTGACACAGGGTCCGCTGTCCGTCGCGTTTTGGTGGCAGCGGGACCCCCGTTAGTCGCCTCCGTAAGTGGACGAACGGCCGTGGGCTGTTCGTCACAATATGCACTCGCCATACACCTCTGGATATACACTCGCCATACACCCCTGGATATGCACTCGCCATACACCCCTGGATACGCACTCGCCATACACCTCTGGATATGCACTCGCCATACACCTCTGGATATGCACTCGCCATACACCCTTGGATACGCACTCGCCATACACCCCTGGATACGCACTCGCCATACGCCTCTGGTT
This sequence comes from Dendrobates tinctorius, assembly GCF_039654945.1. NCBI lineage: Eukaryota > Metazoa > Chordata > Amphibia > Anura > Dendrobatidae > Dendrobates > Dendrobates tinctorius. The sequence continues at coordinate 1,743,233 of NW_027361849.1, read as the reverse complement.
ACACACTCGCCATACACCCCTGGATATGCACTCGCCATACACCCCTGGATACGCACTCGCCATACACCCCTGGATATGCACTCGCCATACACCCCTGGATACGCACTCGCCATACGCCTCTGGATATACACTCGCCATACACCTCTGGATATACAGTCGCCATACACCTCTGGATATGCACTCGCCATACACCTCTGGATACGCACTCGCCATACACCTTTGGATATGCACTCGCCATACACCTCTGGATATGCACTCGCCATACACCTCTGGATACGCGCTCGCCATACACCTCTGGATATGCACTCGCCATACACCTCTGGATACGCACTCGCCATACACCTCTGGATATACACTCGCCATACACCTCTGGATAGGCACCCGCCATACAACTCTGGATACTGTGATAAAACACTCCGGGATCGCCTTTGCTGGGGTCAAAGGTCACGTGCGTTCAGCATGAAACTCAGGCGCAGAGCTGGGATTCGGGTGTAACTGACACTGGGTCAGGTTTATTATCGGTGAAAGCAATGCAAAAGGAAATAAAACATAAAACAAATCCTTGCCTGTCCGGCACTAACTAAACAATGGACAACCTAACTACCCACTGGCGGGCTTCTCCCGTCCCGCCAAACCACAGTTGCAGTGGGCACTGCTTCCACTCACGTGTGTCTCTCACACAGACAGGCTCTCTGTGTTCCCAGGCTGAGACACTCACACAACCACCTGGCATCCTTTTATATCCGCCTCCCATTATTCATTAGTAAGCAGGTGCGATACTGACCAGACTAGGCCACATAGGAAAGGTATCTGGGCGAGATATACCTGCCCTCATCCACTATTCCCACATGATTCTCAAAATACGCACTCGCCATACACCTCTGGATCTACACTCGCCATACACCCCTGGATACGCACTCGCCATACACCTCTGGATATACACTCGCCATACACCTCTGGATACACACTCGCCATACGCCTCTGGATACGCACTCGCCATACACCTCTGGATATGCACTCGCCATACACCTCTGGATACGCACTCGCCATACACCTCTGGATACGCACTCGCCATACACCTCTGGATATACACTCGCCATACACCTCTGGGTACGCGCTCGCCATACACCTCTGAATACGCACTCGCCATACACCTCTGGATACGCACTCGCCATACACCTCTGGATATACACTCGCCATACACCTCTGGAAACGGACTCGCCATACACCTCTGGATACGCACTCGCCATACACCCCTGGATACGCACTTGCCATACGCCTCTGGATACACACTCGCCATACGCCTCTGGATACGCACTCGCCATACACCTCTGGATACGCACTCGCCATACGCCTCTGGATACACACTCGCCATACGCCTCTGGATACACACACGCCATACACCCCTGGATACGCACTCGCCATACACCTCTGGATACGCACTCGCCATACACCCCTGGATACGCACTCGCCATACGCCTCTGGATACACACTCGCCATACGCCTCTGGATACACACTCGCCATACACCCCTGGATACGCACTCGCCATACACCTCTGGATACGCACTCGCCATACGCCTCTGGATACACACTCGCCATACGCCTCTGGATACACACTCGCCATACACCTCTGGATACACACTCGCCATACGCCTCTGGATACACACTCGCCATACGCCTCTGGATATACACTCGCCATACACCTCTGGATCTACACTCGCCATACGCCTCTGGATACGCACTCGCCATACACCTCTGGATACGCACTCGCCATACACCTCTGGATACGCACTCGCCATACACCTCTGGATCTACACTAGCCATACGCCTCTGTATACGCACTCGCCATACACCTCTGGATACGCACTCGCCATACACCTCTGGATACGCGCTCGCCATACACCTCTGGATACGCGCTCGCCATACACCTCTGGATACGCGCTCGCCATACGCCTCTGGATACCCGCTCGCCATACGCCTCTGGATATGCACTCGCCATACACCCCTGGACACGCACTCGCCATACACCTCTGGATACGCACTCGCCATACACCTCTGGACACGCACTCGCCATACACCTCTGTATACGCACTCGCCATACGCCTCTGGATACGTACTCGCCATACACCTATGGATCTACACTCGCCATACACCTCTGGATCTACACTCGCCATACACCTCTGGATACGCGCTCACCATACGCCTCTGGATACACACTCGCCATACGCCTCTGGATACACACTCGCCATACGCCTCTGGATATACACTCGCCATACACCTCTGGATATACACTCGCCATACACCTCTGGATACGCGCTCGCCATACACCTCTGGATACACACTCGCCATACGCCTCTGGATATGCACTCGCCATACACCTCTGGATATACACTCGCCATACACCTCTGGATACGCGCTCGCCATACACCTCTGGATAAGCGCTCGCCATACACCTCTGGACATACACTCGCCATACGCCTCTGGATACATACTCGCCATACGCCTCTGGATACACACTCGCCATACGCCTCTGGATACACACTCGCCATACACCTCTGGATATACACTCGCCATACACCTCTGGATATACACTCGCCATACACCTCTGGATACGCACTCGCCATATGCCTCTGGATACGCACTCGCCATACGCCTCTGGATACGCACTCGCCATACGCCTCTGGATACACACTCGCCATAAGCCTCTGGATACGCACTCGCCATACACCTCTGGATATACACTCGCCATACACCTCTGGATACGCACTCGCCATACACCTCTGGATATACACTCGACATACACCTCTGGATACACACTCGACATACACCCCTGGATACGCACTCGCCATGCACCTCTGGATATACACTCGCCATACACCTCTGGATACGCACTCGCCATACGCCTCTGGATACGCACTCGCCATACACCTCTGGATATACACTCGCCATACACCTCTGGATACGCACTCGCCATACACCTCTGGATATACACTCGACATACACCTCTGGATACGCACTCGCCATACACCCCTGGATACGCACTCGCCATGCGCCTCTGGATACGCACTCGCCATACACCCCTGGATACACACTCGCCATACACCTCTGGATCTATACTCGCCATACACCCCTGGATACGCACTCGCCATACACCTCTGGATACGCACTCGCCATACACCTCTGGATACACACTCGCCATACACCCCTGGATCTACACTCGCCATACACCCCTGGATATACACTCGCCATACACCTCTGGATCTACACTCGCCATACACCTCTGGATCTACACTCGCCATACACCCCTGGATATACACTCGCCATACACCTCTGGATATACACTCGCCATACACCTCTGGATACACAATCGCCATACACCTCTGGATACGCACTCGCCATACACCTCTGGATATACACTCGCCATACACCTCTGGATACACACTCGCCATACACCTCTGGATACGCACTCGCCATACACCTCTGGATCTTCACTCGCCATACACCTCTGGATCTACACTCGCCATACACCCCTGGATACGCACTCGCCATACACCTCTGGATACGCACTCACCATACACCTATGGATACACACTCGCCATACACCTCTGGATCTACACTCGCCATACACCCCTGGATACGCACTCGCCATACACCTCTGGATATACACTCGCCATACACCTCTGGATACACACTCGCCATACACCTCTGGATACGCACTCGCCATACACCTCTGAATACGCACTCGCCATACACCTCTGGATACGCACTCGCCATACACCTCTGGATATACACTCGCCATACACCCCTGGATACGCACTCGCCATACACCTCTGGATCTACACTCGCCATACACCTCTGGATACGCACTCGCCATACACCTCTGGATATACACTCGCCATACACCCCCGGATACGCACTCGCCATACACCTCTGGATACGCACTCGCCATACACCTCTGAATACGCACTCGCCATACACCTCTGAATACGCACTCGCCATACACCTCTGAATACGCACTCGCCATACACCTCTGAATACGCACTCGCCATACACCTCTGGATACGCACTCACCATACACCTCTGAATACGCACTCGCCATACACCTCTGGATACGCACTCGCCATACACCCCTGGATACGCACTCGCTATACACCTCTGGATCTACACTCGCCATACACCTCTGGATCTACACTCGCCATACACCTCTGGATACGCACTCGCCATACACCTCTGAATACGCACTCGCCATACACCTCTGGATACGCACTCGCCATACACCCCCGGATACGCACTCGCCATACACATCTGAATACGCACTCGCCATACATCTCTGAATACGCACTCACCATACACCTCTGGATACGCACTCGCCATACACCTCTGGATACGCACTCGCCATACACCCCTGGATACGCACTCGCCATACACCTCTGGATCTACACTCGCCATACACCTCTGGATCTACACTCGCCATACACCCCCCGGATACGCACTCGCCATACACCTCTGGATACGCACTCGCCATACACCTCTGAATACGCACTCGCCATACACCTCTGGATATGCACTCGCCATACACCTCTGGATATACACTCGCCATACACCTCTGGATATGCACTCGCCATACACCTCTGGATATACACTCGCCATACACCTCTGGATATACACTCGCCATACACCCCTGGATACGCACTCGCCATACACCTCTGGATATACACTCGCCATACACCTCTGGATATACACTCGCCATACACCTCTGGATATGCACTCGCCATACACCTATGGATATACACTCGCCATACACCTCTGGATATACACTCGCCATACACCCCTGGATACGCACTCGCCATACACCTCTGGATATACACTCGCCATACACCTCTGGATACGCACTCGCCATACGCCTCTGGATACGCACTCGCCATACACATCTGAATACGCACTCGCCATACACCCCTGGATATGCACTCGCCATACACCTCTGGATATACACTCGCCATACACCCCTGGATACGCACTCGCCATACACCTCTGGATATACACTCGCCATACACCTCTGGATACGCACTCGCCATACACCTCTGGATATACACTCGCCATACGCCTCTGGATACGCACTCGCCATACACCTCTGGATATACACTCGCCATACACCCCTGGATACGCACTCGCCATACACCTCTGGATATACACTCGCCATACACCTCTGGATACGCACTCGCCATACGCCTCTGGATACGCACTCGCCATACACCTCTGAATATACACTCGCCATACACCTCTGGACACACACTCGCCATACACCTCTGGATACACACTCGCCATACACCTCTGAATACGCACTCGCCATACACCTCTGGATACGCACTCGCCATACACCTCTGGATATACACTCGCCATACACCTCTGGACACGCACTCGCCATACACCTCTGAACACACACTCGCCATACACCTCTGGATATACACTCGCCATACACCTCTGGATCTACACTCGCCATACACCCCTGGATACGCATGTGACGAACAGCCCACCGCCGTTCGTCTACTTACGGGCGACACTAACGGGGGTCCCGCTGCCACCAAAACGCGACGGACAGCGGACCCTGTGTCACCACTATGTCACAATCCCACCACTGACACCGGTGTATCAGCGGACGGAGGGGCGTGACACAATGCCGGCACACGGCTATCACAGGTGCAGTGGGGCTTATCTTAGTTATCCCAACACTGGCACCATGTGACCAAAAATATCCAGCAAGCTAATCTCGCTCTACATTTTGCCGCAGGGGGAGTTTAATTTGGATGCCCAACCACTGCTATCAATCTTCCAAGTACTGCGGGGATTTATGTATATCCCACTTTCTCAGTTCCACTTTGGAACTCGCAGCTCTCTGGCGCCCCCCTTACCCTCAGGTCAGTCAGGGAACTGCACCTAGGATAATTGGTCGCCGGACGGGCTGCCTGTTGTGAACCTGCAATTAGGCTTCTGCAGTAAGGGAATTATGAATGCTGGTGCCGCAGACCCTTCTAGACTGCCAGCAAGCCGCAATAGCCGTACACAACGCGCTGCCACCAGTCACGGTTACTTAATTCACAGTGTTAAATTAAGAGGGTCCGTGGCAAACCCCTTGAATTAGTAGCGATTATCTATCAAAGGCGTATAGTTCGAGTCTTAGAGCATAGAGACAGATCTAAATAATTATTTCATTTATTTTCCGAAAGAGGACAGTGATTACAGATAAAAGTTGCTATAAAATTGAGACATAAAATATGTACAGTACAGGTATAAAATAAAAGTGGAGAAAACAAAGAGATTACACTCACAGTTCCATATTGTTCCTTAGGCAGACCATGCGGCTAAGGTGGGTGGAGGCGGAGCTGCACTTCTCCGCTCATCTGGGTCTTTCTAGCACGACGACTTGAGCTGTTCTGCTCTGGTTTTGTCCAGGAAATGCTTTATAGACTTGCTATGTGACATCACGGAGAGATGCATGCTGGGTTAATCCCACCTCTCCCTTTTGGATTTAGAATTACACTAGAAAACTTATACTAATCATAACTCCGTGGGGGCAGCCCGCACAGACACATATAGGGCATCATTGGTTGTGATTTGTTGAGTACAATAATTCAAGACCAAATATGCAGTAGTTCTGATACACCGTTTAGCTGGAACACATATCTCAGGTTCTGAAAGGATTACGCTTCGCCAGAACCACGGCAGTGACGCTGTGACCGCCCGGATTACAAAAATGTGATTTTCATATCTCTAGGGTATTTGGTTCTTATGGTATAGTCTCTCATAGTTTTATTCGTTTCAAACAAAGAAGTTTTTCCCGCTCTGAAGAGGAGAGAAGGAAACAAATGGTTGTAGCAGCAGGGGGGTCTCCTATTACTAGTGCGAACACAGGCTGTAGAGGAGGGGGGGTGGCACTGCTCTGTGTGTGTGTGAAGGGAGGAGGGATGAAGCTGCAGAGCTAGCAGCCTGGATTGTCATATCTGCCGGATCTTTCTGGAAAGTTACAACAGAAAACATCATATTTTGTGGACAAAACCCCATACCTCACAGACATTGTACATCACAACGCACTCGCCATACACCTCTGGATATACACTCGCCATACACCTCTGAAAACGCACTCGCCATACACCTCTGGATACGCACTCGCCATACACCTCTGGATACGCACTCGCCATACACCTCTGGATATACACTCGCCATACACCCCTGGTTACGCACTCGCCATACACCCCTGGATACGCACTCACCATACGCCTCTGGATATACACTCGCCATACACCTCTGGATACGCACTCGCCATACACCTCTGGATATACGCTCACCATACACCCCTGGATATGCACTCGCCATACACCTCTGGATATACACTCGCCATACACCCCTGGATATGCACTCGCCATACACCCCTGGAAACGCACTCGCCATACACCTCTGGATATGCACTCGCCATACACCCCTGGATATGCACTCGCCATACACCCCTGGATACGCACTCGCCATACACCCCTGGATACGCACTCGCCATACGCCTCTGGATACGCACTCGCCATACACCTCTGGATACGCACTCGCCATACGCCTTTGGATACGCACTCGCCATACGCCTCTGGATATGCACTCGCCATACACCCCTGGATACGCACTCGCCATACGCCTCTGGATACGCACTCGCCATACACCTCTGGATATGCACTCGCCATACGCCTCTGGATACGCACTCGCCATACACCTCTGGATACGCACTCGCCATACGCCTCTGGATACGCACTCGCCATACACCTCTAGATACGCACTCGCCATACACCCCTGGATACGCACTCGCCATACGCCTCTGGATACGCACTCGCCATACACCTCTGGATATGCACTCGCCATACACCCCTGGATATGCACTCGCCATACGCCTCTGGATATACACTCGCCATACACCCCTGGATATGCACTCGCCATACACCCCTGGATATACACTCGCCATACACCCCTGGATATGCACTCGCCATACACCCCTGGATACGCACTCACCATACGCCTCTGGATATACACTCGCCATAAACCCCTGGATATGCACTCGCCATACACCTCTGGATATACACTCGCCATACACCCCTGGATATGCACTCGCCATACAGCCCTGGATATACACTCGCCATACACCCCTGGATATGCACTCGCCATACACCCCTGGATACGCACTCACCATACGCCTCTGGATATACACTCGCCATAAACCCCTGGATATGCACTCGCCATACACCTCTGGATACGCACTCGCCATACACCTCTGGATACGCACTCGCCATACACCCCTGGATATGCACTCGCCATACACCCCTGGATACGCACTCGCCATACACCTCTGGATATGCACTCGCCATACACCTCTGGATATGCACTCGCCATACACCTCTGGATACGCACTCGCCATACACCTCTGGATACGCACTCGCCATACACCTCTGGATATACACTCGCCATACACCTCTGGATATACACTCGCCATACACCTCTGGATATGCACTCGCCATACACCTCTGGATATGCACTCGCCATACACCTCTGGATATGCACTCGCCATACGCCTCTGGATATGCACTCGCCATACGCCTCTGGATATGCACTCGCCATACGCCTCTGGATATGCACTCGCCATAAACCTCTGGATACGCACTCGCCATACACCTCTGGATATACACTCGCCATACACCTCTGGATACGCGCTCGCCATACACCTCTGGATACGCGCTCGCCATACACCTCTGGATACGCGCTCGCCATACACCTCTGGATACGCGCTCGCTATACACCTCTGGATACGCGCTCGCCATACGCCTCTGGATACCCGCTCGCCATGCGCCTCTAGATATACACTCGCCATACGCCTCTGGATATGCACTCGCCATACTCCCCTGGACACGCACTCGCCATACACCTCTGGATACGCACTCGCCATACACCTCTGGACACGCACTCGCCATACACCTCTGGATACGCACTCGCCATACGCCTCTGGATACGTACTTGCCATACACCTCTGGATCTACACTCGCCATACACCTCTGGATACGCGCTCGCCATACGCCTCTGGATACACACTCGCCATACGCCTCTGGATATACACTCGCCATACACCTCTGGATATACACTCGCCATACACCTCTCGATACGCGCTCGCCATACACCTCTGGATACACGCTCGCCATACGCCTCTGGATATGCACTCGCCATACACCTCTGGATATACACTCGCCATACACCTCTGGATACGCGCTCGCCATACACCTCTGGACAGACACTCGCCATACGCCTCTGGATATACACTCGCCATACGCCTCTGGATATACACTCGCCATACGCCTCTGGATATACACTCGCCATACGCCTCTGGATACGCACTCGCCATACGCCTCTGGATACGCACTCGCCATACGCCTCTGGATACGCACTCGCCATACGCCTCTGGATACGCACTCGCCATACGCCTCTGGATATACACTCGCCATACACCTCTGGATATACACTCGCCATACGCCTCTGGATACACACTCGCCATACGCCTCTGGATACGCACTCGCCATACGCCTCTGGATACGCACTCGCCATACGCCTCTGGATACACACTCGCCATACGCCTCTGGATACGCACTCGCCATACACCTCTGGATATACACTCGCCATACACCTCTGGATACGCACTCGCCATACACCTCTGGATATACACTCGCCATACACCTCTGGATACGCGCTCGCCATACACCTCTGGATACGCGCTCGCCATACACCTCTGGATACGCGCTCGCCATAAACCACTGGATACGCACTCGCCATGCACCTCTGGATACGCACTCGCCATACACCTCTGGATCTACACTCGCCATACACCTCTGGATACGCGCTCGCCATGTACCTCTGGATACGCACTCGCCATACACCTCTGGATATGCACTCGCCATACACCTCTGGATATACACTCGCCATACACCTCTGGATATGCACTCGCCATACGCCTCTGGATACGCACTCGCCATACACCTCTGGATACGCACTCGCCATACACCTCTGGATATACACTCGCCATACAACTCTGGATACTGTGATAAAACACTCCGGGATCGCCTTTGCTGGGGTCAAAGGTCACGTGCGTTCCGCATGAAACTCAGGCGCAGAGCTGGGATTCGGGTGTAACTGACACTGGGTCAGGTTTATTATCGGTGAAAGCAATGCAAAAGGAAATAAAACATAAAACAAATCCTTGCCTGTCCGGCACTAACTAAACAGTGGACAACCTAACTACCCACTGGCGGGCTTCTCCCGTCCAGCCAAACCACAGTTGCAGTGGGCACTGCTTCCACTCACATGTGTCTCTCACACAGACAGGCTCTCTGTGTTCCCAGGCTGAGACACTCACACAACCACCTGGCATCCTTTTATATCCACCTCCCATTATTCATTAGCAAGCAGGTGCGATACTGACCAGACTAGGCCACATAGGAAAGGAATCTGGGCGAGATATACCTGCCCTCATCCACTATTCCCACATGATTCTCACAATACGCACTCGCCATACACCTCTGGATATACAGTACACTCGCCATACACCTCTGGATACACACTCGCCATACACCTCTGGATCTACACTCGCCATACACCTCTGGATCTACACTCGCCATACACCTCTGGATACACACTCGCCATACACCTCTGGATCTACACTCGCCATACACCTCTGGATACACACTCGCCATACACCTCTGGATCTACACTCGCCATACACCCCTAGATACACACTCGCCATACACCTCTGGATCTACACTCGCCATACACCCCTGGATACACACTCGCCATACACCTCTGGATCTACACTCGCCATACACCCCTGGATACACACTCGCCATACACCTCTGGATCTACACTCGCCATACACCTCTGGATACGCACTCGCCATACACCTCTGGATATACACTCGCCATACACCTCTGGATACGCACTCGCCATACACCTCTGGATATGCACTCGCCATACACCTCTGGATATACACTCGCCATACACCTCTGGATACGCACTCGCCATACACCTCTGGATATACAGTACACTCGCCATACACCTCTGGATACACACTCGCCATACACCTCTGGATCTACACTCGCCATACACCTCTGGATCTACACTCGCCATACACCTCTGGATACATACTCGCCATACACCTCTGGATCTACACTCGCCATACACCTCTGGATACACAGTCGCCATACACCTCTGGATACGCACTCGCCATACACCTCTGGATACGCACTCTCCATACACCTCTGGATCTACACTCGCCATACGCCTCTGTATACGCGCTCGCCATACACCTCTGGATACGCGCTCGCCATACACCTCTGGATATACACTCGCCATACACCTCTGGATACGCACTCGCCATACACCTCTGGATATACAGTACACTCGCCATACACCTCTGGATACACACTCGCCATACACCTCTGGATCTACACTCGCCATACACCTCTGGATACACACTCGCCATACACCTCTGGATCTACACTCGCCATACACCTCTGGATACACAGTCGCCATACACCTCTGGATACGCACTCGCCATACACCTCTGGATACGCACTCTCCATACACCTCTGGATCTACACTCGCCATACGCCTCTGTATATGCGCTCGCCATACACCTCTGGATACACGCTCGCCATACACCTCTGGATACGCACTCGCCATGCACCTCTGGATACGCACTCGCCATACACCTCTGGATATACACTCGCCATGCACCTCTGGATACGCACTCGCCATACACCTCTGGATACGCACTCGCCATACACCTCTGGATATACACTCGCCATACACCTCTGGATACGCACTCGCCATACACCTCTGGATACGCACTCGCCATACACCTCTGGATATACACTCGCCATACACCTCTGGATACGCACTCGCCATACACCTCTGGATCTACACTCGCCATACACCTCTGGATACGCGCTCGCCATACACCTCTGGATACGCACTCGCCATGCACCTCTGGATACGCACTCGCCATGCACCTCTGGATACGCACTCGCCATGCACCTCTGGATACGCACTCGCCATACACCTCTGGATATGCACTCGCCATACACCTCTGGATCTACACTCGCCATACACCTCTGGATCTACACTCGCCATACACCTCTGGATACATACTCGCCATACACCTCTGGATCTACACTCGCCATACACCTCTGGATACACAGTCGCCATACACCTCTGGATACGCACTCGCCATACACCTCTGGATACGCACTCTCCATACACCTCTGGATCTACACTCGCCATACGCCTCTGTATACGCGCTCGCCATACACCTCTGGATACTCGCTCGCCATACACCTCTGGATATACACTCGCCATACACCTCTGGATACGCACTCGCCATACACCTCTGGATATACAGTACACTCGCCATACACCTCTGGATACACACTCGCCATACACCTCTGGATCTACACTCGCCATACACCTCTGGATACACACTCGCCATACACCTCTGGATCTACACTCGCCATACACCTCTGGATACACAGTCGCCATACACCTCTGGATACGCACTCGCCATACACCTCTGGATACGCACTCTCCATACACCTCTGGATCTACACTCGCCATACGCCTCTGTATACGCGCTCGCCATACACCTCTGGATACGCGCTCGCCATACACCTCTGGATACGCACTCGCCATGCACCTCTGGATACGCACTCGCCATACACCTCTGGATATACACTCGCCATACACCTCTGGATACGCACTCGCCATACACCTCTGGATACGCACTCGCCATACACCTCTGGATATACACTCGCCATACACCTCTGGATACGCACTCGCCATACACCTCTGGATACGCACTCGCCATACACCTCTGGATATACACTCGCCATACACCTCTGGATACGCACTCGCCATACACCTCTGGATCTACACTCGCCATACACCTCTGGATACGCGCTCGCCATACACCTCTGGATACGCACTCGCCATGCACCTCTGGATACGCACTCGCCATGCACCTCTGGATACGCACTCGCCATGCACCTCTGGATACGCACTCGCCATACACCTCTGGATATGCACTCGCCATACACCTCTGGATATACACTCGCCATACACCCCTGGATATGCACTCGCCATGCACCTCTGGATACGCACTCGCCATGCACCTCTGGATACGCACTCGCCATGCACCTCTGGATACGCACTCGCCATACACCTCTGGATATGCACTCGCCATACACCTCTGGATATACACTCGCCATACACCTCTGGATATGCACTCGCCATACACCTCTGGATATACACTCACCATACACCTCTGGATATACACTCGCCATACGCCTCTGGATACGCGCTCGCCATACACCTCTGGATATGCACTCGCCATACACCTCTGGATACGCACTCGCCATACACCTCTGGATAGGCACCCGCCATACAACTCTGGATACTGTGATAAAACACTCCGGGATCGCCTTTGCTGGGGTCAAAGGTCACGTGCGTTCCGCATGAAACTCAGGCGCAGAGCTGGGATTCGGGTATAACTGACACTGGGTCAGGTTTATTATCGGTGAAAGCAATGCAAAAGGAAAAAAAACATAAAACAAATCCTTGCCTGTCCGGCACTAACTAAACAATGGACAACCTAACTACCAACTGGCGGGCTTCTCCCGTCCAGCCAAACCACAGTTGCAGTGGGCACTGCTTCCACTCACGTGTGTCTCTCACACAGACAGGCTCTCTGTATCCCCAGGCTGAGACACTCACACAACCACCTTGCATCCTTTTATATCCACCTCCCATTATTCATTAGCAAGCAGGTGCGATACTGACCAGACTAGGCCACATAGGAAAGGAATCTGGGCGAGATATACCTGCCCTCATCCACTATTCCCACATGATTCTCACAATACGCACTCGCCATACACCTCTGGATCTACACTCGCCATACACCTCTGGATATGCACTCGCCATACGCCTCTGGATACGCACTCGCCATACACCTCTGGATATACACTCGCCATACGCCTCTGGATATGCACTCGCCATACACCTCTGGATCTACACTCGCCATACACCTCTGGATACGCACTCGAGATACACCTCTGGATACGCACTCTCCATAAACCTCTGGATATGCACTCGCCGTACACCTCTGGATATACACTCGCCATACACCTTTGGATCTACACTCGCCATACACCTCTGGATCTACACTCGCCATACACCTCTGGATATGCACTCGCCATACACCTCTGGATATGCACTCGCCATACACCTCTGGATACGCACTCGCCATACACCTCTGGATCTACACTCGCCATACACCTCTGGATATGCACTCGCCATACACCTCTGGATCTACACTCGCCATACACCTCTGGATATGCACTCACCATACACCTCTGGATATGCACTCGCCATACACCTCTGGATCTACACTCGCCATACACCTCTGGATATACACTCGCCATACACCTCTGGATATACACTCGCCATACACCTCTGGATACGCACTCGCCATACACCTCTGGATCTACACTTGCCATACACCTCTGGATACACACTCGCCGTACACCTCTGGATATACACTCGCTATACACCTCTGGATATACACTCGCCATACACCTCTGAATATGCACTCGCCATACACCTCTGGATACGTACTCGCCATACACCCCTGGATATACACTCTCCATACACCTCTGGATATGCACTCGCCATACACCTCTGGATATACACTCGCCATACACCTCTGGATACGTACTCGCCATACACCCCTGGATATACACTCTCCATACACCTCTGGATATGCACTCGCTATACACCCCTGGATATACACTCGCCATACACCTCTGGATATACACTCGCCATACACCTCTGAATACGCACTCGCCATACACCTCTGGATATACACTCGCCATACGCCTCTGGATATGCACTTGCCATACACCTCTGGATATGCACTCGCCATACACCTCTGGATCTACACTCGCCATACACCTCTGGATATGCACTCGCCATACACCTCTGGATATACACTCGCCATACTCCTCTGGATATACACTCGCCATACACCTCTGGATACGCACTCGCCATACACCTCTGGATATACACTCGCCATACGCCTCTGGATATGCACTTGCCATACACCTCTGGATATGCACTCGCCATACACCTCTGGATCTACACTCGCCATACGCCTCTGGATACGCACTCGCCATACACCTCTGGATATACACTCGCCATACACCTCTGGATACGCACTCGCCATACACCTCTGGATATGCACTCGCCATACACCTCTGGATATACACTCGCCATACACCTTTGGATCTACACTCGCCATACACCTCTGGATTTACACTCGCCATACACCTCTGGATCTACACTCGCCATACACCTCTGGATATGCACTCGCCATACACCTCTGGATATGCACTCGCCATACACCTCTGGATACGCACTCGCCATACACCTCTGGATCTACACTCGCCATACACCTCTGGATATGCACTCGCCATACACCTCTGGATTTACACTCGCCATACACCTCTGGATCTACACTCGCTATACACCTCTGGATATGCACTCGCCATACACCTCTGGATCTACACTCGCCATACACCTCTGGATATGCACTCACCATACACCTCTGGATATGCACTCGCCATACACCTCTGGATCTACACTCGCCATACACCTCTGGATATGCACTCTCCATACACCTCTGGATATGCACTCGCCATACACCTCTGGATTTACACTCGCCATACACCTCTGGATCTACACTCGCCATACACCTCTGGATATACACTCGCCATACACCTCTGGATCTACACTCGCCATACACCTCTGGATATGCACTCACCATACACCTCTGGATATGCACTCGCCATACACCTCTGGATTTACACTCGCCATACACCTCTGGATCTACACTCGCCATACACCTCTGGATATACACTCGCCATACACCTCTGGATATACACTCGCTATACACCTCTGGATATGCACTCGCCATACACCTCTGGATCTACACTCGCCATACACCTCTGGATATGCACTCACCATACACCTCTGGATATGCACTCGCCATACACCTCTGGATCTACACTCGCCATACACCTCTGGATATACACTCGCCATACACCTCTGGATATACACTCGCCATACACCTCTGGATACGCACTCGCCATACACCTCTGGATCTACACTTGCCATACACCTCTGGATACACACTCGCCGTACACCTCTGGATATATACTCGCTATACACCTCTGGATATACACTCGCCATACACCTCTGAATATGCACTCGCCATACACCTCTGGATACGTACTCTCCATACACCTCTGGATATGCACTCGCCATACACCTCTGGATATACACTCGCCATACACCTCTGGATACGTACTCGCCATACACCCCTGGATATACACTCGCCATACACCTCTGGATATACACTCGCCATACACCTCCGGATACGCACTCGCCATACACCTCTGGATATACACTTGCCATACACCTCTGGATACGCACTCGCCATACGCCCCTGGATACGCACTCGTCATACACCTCTGGACACGCACTCGCCATACACCTCTGGATACACACTCGCCATGTGTCATGATATGTATTTTTCCCCAATACTTTGCAATGTCTTGTGTATACCTGTAACAATATGTTTCCTTCCCCCATTGCCTGTGTCTCTGGGACTATAATGTAATTATGTAAGTAACCTGTCTCCTTTCCACAAGACTTGTGTATCTAGACCATAATTGAATTCAGGCTTGGGTCAACACAGCTAGGGGAATCACCATTGTTCTCCTCAGCAGGGGGAGGACTCACAATACACATCCTTGTAGACACCTCGGAGCTGTGCGATGGACCAAACCACTGACTAGGAGGTGGGATCTTCTACTCCCCTACACTTGGGCTGATCCCAGGAGCCCAAGACAATGGACTTATGTGTGACCCATCAGATGTGAGTTGGATGCTGAAAGAGAAGGGCGAGGCTGTCTGAGGAAGCCTCGGCCTTAGTGTGATCGTGGCGGATTTATAATAATAATAATAATAATAATAAATTTTATTTTTATAGCGCCGACATATTCCGCAGCACTTTACATTTCAGAGGGGATTTGTACAGACAATAGACATTACAGCATAACAATAATCACATAGATCATAACAGATACCAAGAGGAATGAGGGCCCTGCTCGCAAGCTTACAGTCTATGAGGAAAGAGGTAGACACGAAAGGTGGGTGGTAACAGTTGCCCGGATTGTATGGACCAGCCATAATGTTAAGTGTGTAACAGTACAGACACAGAGGGCTAATGGATGCATAAAGCATGTGGGAACATGATGCGGGGAACCTGGTTATGGTAAAACTTTTGGCTGTGCCACACAGGGATAGATTAGGTTAATGTGTTGAGGCGATAGGCCAGTCTGAATAAATGCGTTTTCAGGACACGCTTAAAATTGTGGGGATTGGGGACTAATCGTATTGACCTGGGAAGTGCATTCCAAAGAATTGGCGCGGCACGTGTAAAGTCTTGGAGACGGGAGTGGGAGGTTCTGACTATTGAGGATACTAACCTCAGGTCATCAGCAGAACGGAGGGCGCGGGTAGGGTGGTATACTGAAACAAGGGAGGAGATGTAGGGTGGTGCTGAGCCATGGAGGGCTTTGTGGGTGAGGGTAATAAGTTTATACTGGATTCTGGAGTGGATGGGTAGCCAGTGTAATGACTGGCACAAGGTAGAGGCATCGGTGTAACGATTGGTGAGGAATATGATCCTGGCTGCAGCATTCAAGACAGATTGGAGAGGGGAGAGTTTTGTAAGAGGGAGACCGATTAGAAGAGAGTTACAATAGTCCAGACGAGAATGAATAAGAGAAACAGTAAGAGTTTTTGCAGAGTCAAAAGTAAGAAAAGGTCGAATTCTAGAAATGTTTTTGAGGTGCAGATGACAAGAGCGAGCCAGTGATCGAATGTGGGGGGCAAAGGAAAGCTCGGAATCAAGTATGACCCCAAGACAGCGGGCCTGTTGCTGGGGAGTAATAGTGGAACCACAGACGGAAATGGCAATGTCGGGTATAGGTACATTAGTAGCGGGAGGAAACACAAGGAGTTCAGTCTTTGACAGGTTCAGTTTCAGATATAGTGAGGACATGATATTAGACACAGCGTTTAGACAATCGCCGGTGTTTTCTAGAAAGGCTGGCGTGATGTCAGGAGAAGAAGCGTATAATTGGGTGTCATCAGCATAGAGATGGTACTGGAAACCAAATCTACTGATTGTTTGACCAATAGGGGCAGTGTACAAGGAGAAGAGGAGGGGGCCTAGAACCGATCCTTGAGGAACCCCAACAGTAAGGGGAAGGTGAGAGGAGGAGGAACCGGCAAAAGAAACAGTAAAGGAGCAGTCGGAGAGATAGGAGGAAAACCAGGAGAGAACGGTGTCCTTGATGCCGATGGAGCGGAGCATAGTGAGGAGGAGCTGATGATCCACAGTGTCGAATGCTGCAGAGAGATCCAAGAGAATTAGCATGGAGTAATGACCATTTGTTTTAGCTGTTAGCAGATCATTAGAGACTTTAGTGAGGGCAGTGTCAGTGGAGTGTAAAGAGCGGAAACCATATTGGAGAGGGTCGAGAACAGAGTTTTCTGAGAGATAGCGGATAAGACGGGAGTGGACCAGGCGTTCCAGGAGTTTAGAGATGAAGGGAAGATTAGAGACAGGTCTATAGTTAGCGGCACAGTTTTGGTCGAGGGATGGTTTTTTAAGTAGTGGATGTATGATGGCATGCTTAAATGAGGAGGGAAAAATACCAGAAGAGAGAGAGAGGTTACATATTTTAGTTAGGTGAGGGGTGACAGCAGGGGAAAGGGACTGGAGGAGATGTGATGGAAATGGGTCACTGGTGCAAGTGGTTGGGCGGGAAGATGCAAGGAGCCTGCTTACTTCTTCTTCTGTGACTGGTTCAAAATCAGAGAGTGAGTTAGATGCAGTGGGGGAGGGAGGACAGTGCATGGTATGAGGGGATTTGGAGATAATTTCCTGTCGGATCTGGTCAATATTTTCTTTGAAGTAATTGGCCAGATCGTCAGCTCGGAGCTCCGTGGTTGGGGCCTGTACTCTTGGATTGAGTAGAGAATGAAAAGTGTCAAAGAGACGTTTCGGGTTATTGGACAGTGAGATGATGAGGGTGTTGAAATAGGTTTGTTTGGAGAGGTGAAGGGCAGTGTTGTATGTTCTAAGCATAAACTTAAAATGGATGAAATCTTCGTGTAGATTGGATTTTCTCCACAGACGTTCGGCGCACCTGGAGCACCGCTGCAGGAAACGTGTTTGCACCGTGTGCCAGGGTTGTCGCCGTCTGCGTTGTGGTGTTCTATTTATAGGGGGTGCAAATTCATCGAGGGCACTTTGAAGTGTTTCATTGTAATGCTTCAATGCAGAATCAGGACATGAGAGGGAGGAGATAGGGGCCAATGAAGACTGCAAGTTCTTCAGAAGTTTCTGGGTGTTAATGGCCTGTATGTTTCTATAAGTCTGGTCAGTGGGGGTGACCTGAGCAGCCTGGCAGTTCTTTATAGAGAATGAAAGAAGATTGTGGTCAGAGAGCGGGAGAGGGGAGTTTGCAAAATCATCCACTGCACAAAGCCGAGAGAAGACCAAGTCGAGGGAGTTTCCGTCTTCATGCATTGGAGAATTAGTAAGCTGCGAAAGGCCAAATGAGGAGGTTAGAGATAAAAGGTGAGTAGCAGATGGGGAGAGGGGAAGAGCAATGGGGATGTTGAAATCTCCCATGATGAGGGTAGGGCTGTCACAGGAGAGAAAATGTGGAAGCCAAGTGGCAAAATGATCCAGGAACTGATGGGAGGGGCCGGGAGGACGATACACCACCACCACTCGCATGGAGAAGGGGGTGTAGAGTCTGACGGCATGGACCTCAAAAGAAGGGAAGACAAGTGAGGGTACTTGAGGGATAACCTGAAAGGTACATTTTGGTGATAGGAGCAGACCAACGCCTCCACCAGCTCTATTGTCTGATCTTGGGGTATGAGAGAAGTGTAGCCCCCCGTATGAAAGAGCAGCAGCAGCGGTAGTATCTGACTGCTGGATCCAGGTTTCAGTAAGAGCCAGGAGGTTAAGAGAATTAGAAAGGAAGAAGTCATGAATGAAGGAGAGTTTGTTACACACTGAGCGAGAATTCCAAAGGGCACAATTAAGAGAGACAGATGGCATGCAGGGAATATTAATAAGATTAGAGGGGTTTCTGAGTGTAGCAGTGGGGGGGTTTGACTTTCTATAACATGGGGGACCAGGGTTGGGAGCAATGTCTCCTGCAACTAGGAGAAGGAGGATAGAAAGAGTGAGCAGATGGTTAAGTGATTTGTGAGAGCGTCTCTGGTGTTGAATGGTGGGACTGGCTGGATCTGTGCAATTTAACAATGTGAAAAGAGCATGAGTGCTATACATAGGAGAGGAAAGAAGCGAGGGGCCAATATGGATGGAGTGTGGAGAGTTAATGCCAGGGCGGTGGATGTGTGTGAATGCAGCGACCAGGATATAAATTACACAAATGCATATGGTATATATTTGTTGTACTCCTAATGTACAGGGAGTAGATGTATATAAATGTCTTACCTGTCTCCTGCCCTGTCTCACTGCCATGTTATAACTGCCAGAAGTACTTTGATACATGCACTTAGATTACATGTGCATAAATGCTCCCCCTAGCTAGGTCTGAATATATAGGAGGTTAAGGCTGTTTTTTTTTTTTTGTTTTTTTTTTGTGGCTCTCTCTGCTCGTTAATCAATCACACTAAATTGAGACACCAGGACCCAATAAAATGTTGTGGTCAAATAAACACATGTCCAGCACTACATGGATCATAAAGCACTTTGAAAAGTTTCTTGACCTCACAACATAAGGGGACAAGCAGAGTAAGTTGAAAAAACTATATACCAGATATAAGCTTGCAGAGTTGAAAACACAGAGATAGCATTCAGGATTAACTGCTTGCTGACATTGAATGGAGACACAGGAGTGGATTCAGAGCAGAGATTGGAAAAGCTGGTTACCATATATAAGCTTGCAGAGTTGAAAACACAGAGATAGCATTCAGGATTTCTGGGACTCTAAAAGGACTATGGTTTTGTGATCTGGCACAAGGATTGTCGGGAGGTGCCCCCGAATCAGTTTCCTGTGGACTTATTTTGGGACTCTGCAAATTACCTTCGTGTTGTTCCTGTGTTCTGGTCAATAAATCTGTTGGATCGTTCCCAGGCCTGTTGTCCCTCCTTGCTCTGGAGAATACTCCCGTCACACCATACACCTCTGGATACGCGCTCGCCATACACCTCTGGATACGCGCTCGCCATACACCTCTGGATACGCGCTCGCCATACACCTTTGGATACGCGCTCGCCATACACCTCTGGATACGCGCTCGCCATACACCTCTGGATACACACTCGCCATACACCTCTGGATACGCGCTCGCCATACAACTCTGGATACACACACGCCATACACCTCTGGATATGCACTCGCCATACACCTCTGGATACACACACGCCATACACCTCTGGATGCGCGCTCGCCATGCACCTCTGGATACGCGCTCGCCATACACCTCTGGATACGCGCTCGCCATACACCTCTGGATACGCGCTCGCCATACACCTCTGGATACGCGCTCGCCATACACCTCTGGATACGCGCTCGCCATACACCTCTGGATACGCACTCGCCATACACCTCTGGATACACACACGCCATACACCTCTGGATACGCACTCGCCATGCACCTCTGGATACGCACTCGCCATGCACCTCTGGATACGCACTCGCCATGCACCTCTGGATACACACTCGCCATGCACCTCTGGATACGCACTCGCCATACACCTCTGGATACGCACTCGCCATACACCTCTGGATACACCCACGCCATACACCTCTGGATACGCACTCGCCATGCACCTCTGGATACACACTCGCCATACACCTCTGGATACGCACTCGCCATACACCTCTGGATACACACACGCCATACACCTCTGGATACGCACTCGCCATGCACCTCTGGATACGCACTCGCCATGCACCTCTGGATACGCACTCGCCATGCACCTCTGGATACACACTCGCCATGCACCTCTGGATACGCGCTCGCCATGCACCTCTGAATACGCACTCGCCATACACCTCTGGATACGCACTCACCATGCACCTCTGGATATGCACTCGCCATACACCTCTGGATACGCACTCGCCATACACCTCTGGATACGCACTCGCCATACACCTCTGGATACGCACTCGCCATGCACCTCTGGATACACACTCGCCATACACCTCTGGATATACACTCACCATACACCTCTGGATATACACTGCCATACACCTCTGGATATACACTCGCCATACACCTCTGGATATACACTCGCCATACACCTCTGGATATGCACTCGCCATACACCTCTGGATATACACTGCCATACACCTCTGGATATACACTCGCCATACACCTCTGGATACGCACTCACCATGCACCTCTGGATATGCACTCGCCATGCACCTCTGGATACGCACTCGCCATACACCTCTGGATACGCACTCGCCATGCACCTCTGGATACGCACTCGCCATACACCTCTGGATACGCACTCACCATGCACCTCTGGATATACACTCGCCATACACCTCTGGATACGCACTCGCCATACACCTCTGGATACGCACTCGCCATACACCTCTGGATACACACTCGCCATACACCTCTGGATATACACTGCCATACACCTCTGGATATACACTGCCATACACCTCTGGATATACACTTGCCATACACCTCTGGATACGCACTCGCCATACACCTCTGGATATACACTCGCCATACACCTCTGGATATGCACTCGCCATACACCTCTGGATACACACACGCCATACACCTCTGGATACGCACTCGCCATGCACCTCTGGATACGCACTCACCATGCACCTCTGGATATGCACTCGCCATACACCTCTGGATACGCACTCGCCATGCACCTCTGGATACGCACTCGCCATGCACCTCTGGATACGCACTCGCCATGCACCTCTGGATACACACTCGCCATGCACCTCTGGATACGCGCTCGCCATGCACCTCTGAATACGCGCTCGCCATACACCTCTGGATACGCACTCACCATGCACCTCTGGATATGCACTCGCCATACACCTCTGGATACGCACTCGCCATACACCTCTGGATACGCACTCGCCATACACCTCTGGATACGCACTCGCCATGCACCTCTGGATACACACTCGCCATACACCTCTGGATATACACTCACCATACACCTCTGGATATACACTGCCATACACCTCTGGATATACACTCGCCATACACCTCTGGATATACACTCGCCATACACCTCTGGATATGCACTCGCCATACACCTCTGGATATACACTGCCATACACCTCTGGATATACACTCGCCATACACCTCTGGATACGCACTCACCATGCACCTCTGGATATGCACTCGCCATACACCTCTGGATACGCACTCGCCATGCACCTCTGGATACGCACTCGCCATACACCTCTGGATACGCACTCACCATGCACCTCTGGATATACACTCGCCATACACCTCTGGATACGCACTCGCCATACACCTCTGGATACGCACTCGCCATACACCTCTGGATACACACTCGCCATACACCTCTGGATATACACTCGCCATACACCTCTGGATATACACTCGCCATACACCTCTGGATACGCACTCGCCATACACCTCTGGATACGCACTCGCCATACACCTCTGGATACACACTCGCCATACACCTCTGGATATACACTGCCATACACCTCTGGATATACACTCGCCATACACCTCTGGATATACACTCGCCATACACCTCTGGATATACACTTGCCATACACCTCTGGATATGCACTCGCCATACACCTCTGGATATACACTCGCCATACACCTCTGGATATACACTCGCCATACACCTCTGAATACACACTCGCCATACACCTCTGAATACGCACTCGCCATACACCTCTGGATACGCACTCGCCATACACCTCTGGATACACACTGCCATACACCTCTGGATATACACTCGCCATACACCTCTCATTCACTATGTGTATGGAGAACCAAAGAGTTCAATTCGCATTGCAGTCCCAACCATCTCCACTTTTAAAATTGTTCAACAATCCCATGTTTCCACCAGGGGTAGCGTCAAGGAATTGTGGCGCCCCTGAGGCTCAGTCACCACAGAGGTACTGCACCTCCTCCTGAGGTGTGGTATCCCACCATCCAGGTAAGTTGGAGGCTCCTGACCACGCTCCAACACCTGCATCCCACACCACAGAGTAGTTCAGCAAAGCCACATTGCGGCTCCCTGCTTGGAACACTAAACGTGCTGGCAGGCGGGTGGAGTTAGAATACATAAAAGAGCGGGAAGGTTTAGGATTTCAGTCAGTTCGAAGTCAGTCAGTCAGAGAGTCAGTCAGAGAGGCGTGAGGAAAGAAGATCCCTGGAAGAGGGATGGAGGAAGGAGTGCTGCAGCAGATCTCAGTGACCTGGTCTGCTGGCACGGGAAAGGAAAGAAGGAGAAAGACATTGAACCGAAACCTGATCTTCCATAAGAAGGAAAGACTAGTACGGAACGTAGGAGAATAAGAGAACAGAGGACGTGGGTTAGAGGAAGAACCGTGCCTAGAAGTTCTAAGCGCAAGGCCGGGGTCCGGTCCCCGAGGTTGTATGGACACTAATGGTTCTACAGCAGACACCGGTGGAGTAGTGGGCTGTAAATGCGCTACTCCCATCTAAGACTTGGGGGCACAACAGCAACATTGATAGTGAGCCGGGACTCAGGAGTGAGGAGTCCCCGAAGCAGGCTACAGCTGTCTGCCGTACAAGTAGAGTTCTTGGGAACATCTGTCAGGAGGAACTCCAGTGTAACTCAGTACTAGGAGATCTTCACACTTAAAGGCGCTATAAGAGGAGACGTTCAGAAAGATACATGTTGGCGGAGCGTGGGAAGAGAGCATTCCATCTGGCCTGGAGGTTGGCCGAGTCCCTGACCCGGAGGACATGGCACGGAGGCAGGCACCTGTGTGTACTACAGACTGTGAGTAAAGCTTTGGAACTACAAGCCCTGGTGTCCTCTATTCATTCTCGCGTCAACGCACCCAGCTGTGACGAACAGCCCATAGCCGTTCGTCCACTTACGGAGGCGACTAACGGGGGTCCCGCTGCCACCAAAACGCGACGGACAGCGGACCCTGTGTCACCACTATGTCACAGTCCCACCACTGACACGGGTGTATCAGCGGACGGAGGGACGAGACACACTGCCGGCACACGGCTATCACAGGCACCATTGGGGCTTATCTTAGTTATCCCACCACTGGCACCATGTGACCAAAAATATCCAGCAAGCTAATCTCGCTCTACAATTTGCCACAGGGGGAGTTTAATTTGGATGCCCCACCACTGCTATCAATCTTCCAAGTACTGCGGGGATTTATGTATATCCCACTTTCTCAGTTCCACTTTGGAACTCGCAGCTCTCCGGCGCCCCCCTTACCCTCAGGTCAGTCAGGGAACTGCACCTAGGATAATTGGTCGCCGGACGGGCTGCCTGTTGTGAACCGGCAATCAGGCTTCTGCAGTAAGGGAATTATTAATGCTGTGACCGCAGCCCCTCATTCAGCAATATAAGACCCTTCTAGACTGCCAGCAAGCCGCAATAGCCATACACAACGCGCTGCCACCAGTCACGGTTACTTAATTCACAGTGTTAAATTAAGAGGGTCCGTGGCAAACCCCTTGAATTAGTAGCGATTATCTATCAAAGGCGTATAGTTCGATTCTTAGAGCATGGAGACAGATCTAAATAATTATTTCATTTATTTTCCGAAAGAGGACAGTGATTACAGATAAAAGTTGCTATAAAATTGAGACCTAAAATATGTACAGTACAGGTATAAAATAAAAGTGGAGAAAACAAAGAGATTACACTCACAGTTCCATATTGTTGTTAGGCATCCCATGTGGTTTTAAGGGGGGTGGAGGCGGAGCTGCGCGTCTCCACTCATCTGAGTTCTTGTCAGCACGGACTCTGCAGCTGTTCTGTGCTGGTTTTGTCCAGGAAATGCTTTATAGACTTGCTATGTGACATCACGGAGAGATGCATGCTGGGTTAATCCCACCTCTCTTATCCAAGTCATGTTTTGGCTACAAAACTTAGATTAGCTATAACTTTATGGGAGAAGCTGGTATGGACTCATCAGTGGTATCATGTTTCCCAGCGTAATGAGCCTATCAAGAAAACATCAAACATCTATGCGATATGACCGTCCATTTGGGCGCAAATCCTATCTCATGTTCTGGACAGGGTAGAACTTCGAAAGATACGCGGTATCGAAGCTGGGACTGCTCAGGTTACAAAAATATGATTTTCATATCTCTACTTGGTACGGTTTTCGCAGGGCAGGCTCTTAAAGTTTTATTTCAAACAAAGACCTTTTTCCCGCATTTTTTTCTCTTTCAGCTGAGGCTGAGAGAAGCCAAATGGGGTGACAGGAAATTGGTTTATGGCACTCGGGGGAAGGGAAGCTGCTGTAGTGTGCAATATAACTGAGACACTGGCAGGCAGCTTCTCAAAGAAAATGAAGGGTTCGTTAGCACATTGCAACAGAAAACATATCTTGCAGACATTGTACATCACACCAGCACCGCTACATCTGGGTACCAGCTTCTACACCGCTTGTGGCTCTCCTCTACCCTGACATCTACACTGCCCTGGGGCTACAGCTCCACCTGTGGGGAGTTTCACCATCTTGGCTGCAACCCATCACCAGTCCCAGAGGATCTGCATGCAGCGTCGGCCTAACATCTCACTTGCCGAGCACCACAGGTGGCGTCACGAACTATTCCATTAGCTACATTCCACCATTCAATCCCCCCTTTTTACATTGGGCGCCCAGGACCACGGACTGGGTCATCGCCGCTGTGACACATCCCGCTGACCCCGGTACCGAGTACCCCACAGCCCTGGGAGGGCGACCCATAGAAAACAAAGACACAATGGTGCAAATACCCTCCTGGGTATCGAGAGTTAGTTTAAAGAAGCATCTTGACTAATTGTTATCCCCTCCTGGGGTTTCTGGACTGGAACTGCTTCCAGGGGTGAAACTCTGGGTGTCTTCATCTTGTTGCTGATTGCTTGCCAAAGGGCATTGGAGCTGTGGTAAAGGGAACCCATGATGCATATCAATGCCCATCAACTGTTCCTCATCGATGGGTGGTTCCGCTGCTCTGGCATGAGGCCTGACATCAGGGGAAGCCATAGCCTGTTGGCGCTGGTAAGCGGCTACGTTGGGGCTTTGCAGCCAAGGGATCCCGATGTCACTATCCCAAAGTGACCTAGACTCCTCCAAGCCCTGAAGATGCCGGATCGTGCGCGCCTGTTCTAGCCGTACCCTTCTCAGTAGGGACCTCTTCCATCTCCCCATCTCCGACAGCCTAGTGCCATAGCTGACTCTTCCAACTGCCCCATTTCGAGTTCCCGCAAACCAGCCTCTGACAACGTGAACTCAGGAGGCAACCCATTAGGAGGGCCGGGGTTTATACCTGGTGCCTCCCGGAGGTGCGGTCTCTGTTCCGGTGCAGGCATAGTGGCGGCGGACGCTGTTTGGTGGGACGCCGGGGATGGTGGTGGAGCTAATGGCGGCTCCGGGTCAGCAGGGGTCTCTGGAGGGACCTGCACGGCCGAGTCAGGTCCGGACGGGGGCTTCTCTTCCTCCGCGTCGGCTCCCAGGGCCTTGTACAACTCCTCCGGTGGTACCGGCAGAGAGCGGACAGTGGATGCTACCGGTGGTAGGGCAGCGGGCGCAGGCTCCATAGAGACTTCAGCAGCGGTGGGTGCCAGTGGTGCGGGTACCGCAGGTGTAGGCCCTTCCTGGGCGCGCTGCAGCTTTAAAGTCCATAGCGCTTCCTGCCTCAGTTGCAGGCGGTGCGTCAGCTGGGCTATTTCGTCCTCCAGCTGCTGGCGGTTCATCTCAGACACTGGGTTGGAGCCTTCAGCCATGGCGCCGGGGAGATTCAGCATAACCTCCTTGCGCTCCGCAGGCCTCCTCCCGTCCCCTTCCAAGATAGCGTTCTGGCGTTCTTCTTCCTTTCTCGGCTCTTTTCCCGCCACTGGCTTCCGCTCCTCCTTCTTGGGGTGGCGTCTTCTTCCAACTCCTCCATACCAAGCCAGTATACGAACCCCTCAGGGGGTGGGCTGTGTTGCCGTTGCATAGTAATTCAGGCAGGGGAGGCCCAGGACAGTTTGCGGTCTTTTCCCATGTTATCACGCCCTTCTTCACCACGCCAGCGGCCATTTTTAATGTTCATGTTACAGTCTATTCAATCGGGTCTTCTGCACATTTTCAAAAACTTTAAGTTTCAAGCACACAGAACCCGATGGCATCGGGTCTCGTCATCCTGTTCGTCATCCTGTACTGCGCACGGCCTGCATCCCCAGTGCTAAAGATAGGGGACGCAGGATGCATGCAGCGTCATGCAACGGTGGGCGGAGCTACCGGAGGAGGCGCGGCAGGGGCGGGGCTTAGCGGCGGCCGTGCGCAAATGTGAAAGTGGCCTTATTCCTACGTTCCGTACTAGTCTCTCCTTCTTATGGAAGATCAGGTTTCGGTTCAATGTCTTTCTTCTTCTTTCCTTTCCCGTGCCAGCAGACCCAGGTCACTGAGATCTGCTGCAGCACTCCTTCCTCCATCCCTCTCCCAGGGATCTTCTCTCCTCACTCTCCACTACTGAGTGACTGACTGCCTGAAATCCTAAACCTTCCCACTCTTTTATGTATTCTAACTCCACCCACCTCCCAGCACGTTTCGTGTTCCAAGCAGGGAGCCACCAAAGGTGCTCTGCTACACTCCAAGCAGGGAGCCACCAAAGGTGCTCTGCTACACTCCAAGCAGGGAGCCACCAAAGGTGCTCTGCTACTCTCCAAGCAGGGAGCCACCAAAGGTGCTCTGCTACTCTCCAAGCAGGGAGCCACCAAAGGTGCTCTGCTACTCTCCAAGCAGGGAGCCACCAAAGGTGCTCTGCTACACTCCAAGCAGGGAGCCACAAAAGGTGCTCTGCTACTCTCCAAGCAGGGAGCCACCAAAGGTGCTCTGCTACTCTCCAAGCAGGGAGCCACCAAAGGTGCTCTGCTACTCTCCAAGCAGGGAGCCACCAAAGGT
The DNA here is from genome assembly GCF_039654945.1 of Dendrobates tinctorius. Classification (NCBI taxonomy): domain Eukaryota; kingdom Metazoa; phylum Chordata; class Amphibia; order Anura; family Dendrobatidae; genus Dendrobates; species Dendrobates tinctorius. Next base: position 1,713,869 of record NW_027361849.1, on the reverse strand, counting down.
GCTCTGCTACTCTCCAAGCAGGGAGCCACCAAAGGTGCTCTGCTACTCTCCAAGCAGGGAGCCACCAAAGGTGCTCTGCTACTCTCCAAGCAGGGAGCCACCAAAGGTGCTCTGCTACACTCCAAGCAGGGAGCCACCAAAGGTGCTCTGCTACACTCCAAGCAGGGAGCCACCAAAGGTGCTCTGCTACACTCCAAGCAGGGAGCCACCAAAGGTGCTCTGCTACACTCCAAGCAGGGAGCCACCAAAGGTGCTCTGCTACTCTCCAAGCAGGGAGCCACCAAAGGTGCTCTGCTACTCTCCAAGCAGGGAGCCACCAAAGGTGCTCTGCTACTCTCCAAGCAGGGAGCCACCAAAGGTGCTCTGCTACTCTCCAAGCAGGGAGTCACCAAAGGTGCTCTGCTACTCTCCAAGCAGGGAGCCACCAAAGGTGCTCTGCTACTCTCCAAGCAGGGAGTCACCAAAGGTGCTCTGCTACACTCCAAGCAGGGAGCCACCAAAGGTGCTCTGCTACTCTCCAAGCAGGGAGCCACCAAAGGTGCTCTGCTACTCTCCAAGCAGGGAGCCACCAAAGGTGCTCTGCTACACTCCAAGCAGGGAGCCACCAAAGGTGCTCTGCTACTCTCCAAGCAGGGAGCCACCAAAGGTTCTCTGCTACTCTCCAAGCGGTGAGCCACCAAAGGTGCTCTGCTACTCTCCAAGCAGAGAGCCGCAATGTGGCTTTGCTGAACTACCCTGTTGTGTGTGTTGCAGGTGTTGGAGCGTGGTCAGGAGCCCCCAACTTACCTGGATGGTGGGGCACCACACCTCAGGAGGAGGTGCAGTACCTCTGTGGCGACTGAGCCTCAGGGGCGCCACAGAATCACATGGTGGAAACAAAATAAATTAATTAGGCTGCAAAATTTATCTCCTCACTTTCTAATGCCGAAACAAGGACTTCATCACAAAACATCAAGTAACAAGTTCTGAAACGTTTAGGTTAGAACAAATATTCAATTTTTTATAAAAATTAACTGCAAACTCCGCAGACTCTAAACCTCCATCTTCTGTCTCTACGGCCCATTGGGACATGGTCTTATATCCCATCTTTACTCTATATTTCTCCAACCCGGGGAGTGCTGGAAAATGAAGGTGATGGAACAATGGGAGGAAGATTTACAAATCTCCCTTACACCTCAAAGGTGGTACAGACGCTACGTGTAGTAAAAGGCAGTAACCAGGTGTCACTCACTGAGACGCCCCGTACATTGTCTCACAGAATACACTGTGTCCCCGGTCTCCCACGCGGCGTTTACCATACAGTACCTGGCAATTGTTTCGGGGGTCGCGCTGATGACGGAGACACACCCCACAAGTGGTGGACATGCCCGACAGTGGGGTCTCTCCAGAAAGACGTCATAAAATTACTCAGCACTGTCCTGAATAAGAAACTACCACTAACACCGACAGTGTCACTCCTAGGGGACAGTCCATGCCAATAACAAAACGTGCCGACTTATTGATTTTATTACTATGGCACCTAGAAACCACATAGCCGGTAAGTGGAAAACTAACACGTTGTCGATACTACAGGTGAAGAAGCGAGTCGACCTAATGATGATGCTGTACGAGGAGGTAGAAGCCGCTAGATCTGACTCTGGATGTTCTCAGAGGGATCTGGGAACCTTGGATCCAGGCCCCAAACACTGATGAACTCCCTAGAATGATATCCCTAGCCATGTAATATATATATAGTTATTATCACTGTTGAACGTAGGACATGAAACCAATGTTCCACTATTTCGCATCGACTCATTTCTTAATAACAGCACCCATTGTCCATCCCCCTCTCCCCATTAACCCTAACTTAGCTGTGTTCAGACTGTTATTCTATAGTTTTATAAAGCTAAGACTATGATAATGAAGATATTGTATATTTCTCCATTTATTCTCTCATATATGTCCCCCTGCGAGGGGACCCTGGTGCTTTGATATCAATGTCTTTCATGTTAAAAGATATTCATGTTTTCAATAAAATCGTTGAAACTAAAATTTATTTCTGGTTATCAAACTGGTGTCAATAACTAGAGTAAGACCAGCAAAAACAGTGGCCTGGAGGCCTGAAAGGCCACGATTTGTATCCCACAGATAGATCAGGCGTCTGACGGAGACACCACACTCTTCAATATGTGGCCTGGATTTGTTTAATTTTTTTGCCATCAAGATTGTGTCAATAAGTAGGCTATGACACTGCAAAGAAAATTCTATGGCGGCCTGAAATGGCGCAATGATGTGCGATCCATGTGACGAACAAAACCCAGTGTAAAACATCTGCCCTGCAGCCAAACATTTTTTGGACAGCAAAATGGTGTCAAGAAATTGTATAAGACACTCCAAAAAAATTTAACAGTACCCCAAAAATGTCAGAAATTTCCGCGCATTCAGATGTGATGCCTGGGACGGGCAAACCCGTTTAAAATTGCTGGATTTTCACGCTGTAGTATTACAAGGATCTTTCTATAGTCTGCAGGGTCAACAAGCAAATGGTGACAAAAGGGCTCTGGATGGCTTTGGAATAAAATAATCAGGATTGAGGTGCAAAGAAAAAAATTATTCCTGCCCACTGGTACCTGGAGCGAGGAACATATGTAATAGGCAGCAGCAGACAGGAATGGACCCTCTTGATGTCTGCAATGATATCTATATACACACATACAGAGCCGGCAGGCCTGGCACTGATGTGTATAGAGCCACATACACTCCCTGCCTGCCTAGCACTGCAATCTATACACCCCGTAATTAGTCCTCAGAAGGAGTGTTGGTTTAGCTGGATTTGTGGATTCTATGATGGTAGACCCACACTACCTACTAAAAGCACAAATCTGTCCCTATCCCAGCAGCAGCTCTCCCTACACAGTCCGATTTCAGATGTGACTGCAAAGAGCATGGTGGCGTCCGGTCTCTTACAGACCTGATGATGCTGTGCGGCCAGCCAATCACTGCACGACCACAACAAAGATGGCTGCGGCATTACAGTGCGTGGCAGACAATCCCTGCATCATGATTGGGTCTCCTGCCGAATAATCCCGGAAATTCTCGGTGTTCGCTCATCACTAGTGATCACCAGATACTGATGATGGAGGCGACGGACAGTTACCAGCTTATGATGAAGGGGATGGGTGGTCACCAGATACTGATGATGGAGGTGATGAGCGGTCACCAGATACTGATGATGGAGGTGACAGGCGGTCACCAGATACTGATGATGGAGGGGACGGGCGGTCACCAGATACTGATGATGGAGGCGACGGACAGTCAGCAGATACTGATGATGGACGGGACGGGCGATCACCAGATACTGATGATGGAGGCAACGGGTGGTCACCAGATACTGATGATGGAGGGGACGGGCGATCACCACATACTGATGATGGAGGCAACGGGCAGTCACCAGCATATGATGAAGGGGATGGGTGGTCCCCAGATATTGATGATGGAGGTGACGGGCGGTCACCAGATACTGATGATGGAGGTGACGGGCGGTCCCCAGGTAACGATGATGGAGGGGACAGCCGGGCACCAGATACTGATGATGGAGGTGACGGGCGGTCCCCAGGTACTGATGATGGAGGTGACGGGTTAACTCTTCTGTATTCAGCGCATTTTCCTTACTTTGTACATGATTGCGGCCGGTGTGTGATGGTTTCTGCGTGTCGTGTACGTCTATGTACACACTTGGAGGCTTCTGTGTCCCCTGTGACCAGTGGACGCATTGGTGATAATTTTTCTACGTCCAGTCTGTTACAGAACCACTCAGCACCCAGAATATGTTGTGCAGTTATATGTATGGATAATAGGTTCTATGTGAGATGCATGTCCCTAATGTATCAGCCCACAGGCTGCGCCCTGGGCAGAGGGGACACGATATTCTCCTTTTGTCCGCCCTCCCCCAACCTTTGTAATTCCCACAGTAAACATCGGCAGGCTCCGGCCACCTGCGGCTATTGTAATGTATGTCTGGCCTGCCGCTTTTCTATTGGCCTGCCCTCTGTATCTGTGTGATATATTCTGTGTCCTGTGAGTAAAGTGTTGTCAGACTGGACATACATGGAGAAGCAGTGATCTTTTAAATGCGCCCATGAAACCAAGGAATTCCAGCCAGCGCCATTCATTCAGACTCCAGCCAACGCAGAGTGGACCTCCGAAAACACGGGGTGGTACTGAAAGAGGTACCCCAGCTTGGTAGATCCCGTTACACTGGTGGCAGACAGCGAGATTTGATACCCCTTCTACAGGAGGAAAGGAATGAATGGAAAATAACTACCAGAAGTTAAAGAGGACTACATTAAAAGATCTGGTGGAAGCCCGAGGGTTGATCGCCAGCAACAAAACAAAAGCGGATTTGATAGCAGCCATCATGGAACACGACAGTGCAGCGCCCCCCAATGTGAACGTGGAGGAGACCGAATTCCAGAGGGAGGTAAAGAACAGATTGGCGTTCTATGGCCCAAACCCTGCGGTAGAGATCATACGAGAGGTGATGGCTGATGTGCGTACTGATCTGAAGGAAAAGATGGCCGAGTGGACCAGGATAGATCTGGCCAAGATGGAGATGGCAGAGCGGAGACAGAAGAGCCAGCGAGCAGGAGGAGCTCTGGCCTTCGACTAGGTACCTTCAACAGTAAGCCACAAAAAGATCCAGTATAATACCTTCCGACAGTTGGGGGGAGGCAGAGGAAGACATTGATGGCTTTCTGCAGGACTTTGAGCGGCAGTGTGCCCTTCATCAAGTGAAGCCGGAGGAACGGGTTCAGATTCTGGCCGGGCAGCCTATCGCACGGTACCTGATGAGGACTGTATGGACTATGAGCGGATCAAAGAAGTGATCTTGGCCCAGTATGCGCTGACACCAGAGGCCTATCGCCAAAAGTTCCGCGGACTTATAAAACGTGTAACCGATACCCACGCTGAATGGGCCTGTAAATTACGGTGGTCACTGCTACAGTGGGTACAAGGGAGCCAAGCAACCACTAAGGAGGACGTCCTCCAGCTCTTCCTGTTAGAATGATTCTTTACTGGACAAAACCAAGAGACACAAGAATGGCTTTGGGACAGGCGGCCAACGACTCTTGAGGAAGCCGCTCGTTTGGCCGATGAACATCATGATGCCAGGAGGCCGCAGTTCTCCGGATCAAAGGTGGTCACTAGGGGCCCACCCATGGACCTGGAGGGCCCCAAACCACCAAAGATTGTAGGGGGACCAGCTAGAAACACGACCTACCACTGTCCCCCTGGGGCGCGATGTCACACCTGCCGTCAGCTGGGCCACCTGCAAAGACAATGCCCCAACCGGGACTCAGCATACCCAGTGGCCAAAGGCGGGAACAGCTACCTTCAGACGGGCTGCTGTACACTGCTACCAAGGCAAAGCTGACCCGGCATTGGTGGCTACGACTAACCAAGGGGTGGAAGAGATGGAGGAAGTGCTGCATGGAGTAGACCCCGTGCAGGCAGCCCGGGCAGATAATCGACAACAGCATCGACAGGTCGTGTGGGTTAATGGGAAGCGTATGCAGGGACTAAGAGATTCCGGAGCAACTTTGACCCTTGTGAAGTCTCATCTCGTCCGGGACCAAGAGAAGACGGACCGGACAGTGGCAGTCCGTGTAGCAGGGGGAGCTATACATCGACTGCCCACTGCCAGGATTCACCTGAACTGGGGAGTCGGGGATGGCCTTGTTGAGGTCGGCTTGATGGAGGATTTGCCTGCAGACGTCTTGCTGGGAAATGACTTGGGGCCCATGTTGTCTGCATTCTCGGTGACCCCTCTGGCTGAGACCTATCATGTGACCACCCGGAGACAAGCTCGAGCTGCGGAGACGGAATCACACTCAGAGGAGGCCCAGGTAAGACATCCCAGCCCTGCACGTATTCCCATAGCCAGACACATTTCTTGGGTCACCCCGGATGAATTTAAGATGGAGTTACTTGAGGATCCTTCATTAGAGGGATATTGTGGGAAGGCACAGGAGGGGAGAGGAGTACTGGAAAGGGAACAGTTTGTATGGAAGCAGGTACTCCTCTACCAGATCACAGAGCAGCACCACACAGGGATGAGCCCCACTATAAAACAACAGCTGGTAGTTCCCAAGAAGTATAGGCAGGAGCTACTGCGAATCTCTCATGATATACCCTTGGCCGGGCACTTCAGAGTTAGTCACACCAGACATCGTCTGACACAAAACGTCTTTTGGCCGGGGGTAACCTATGATGTTCGTCAGTACTGCCAGACCTATGACAGTTGTCAGCGCATTGGCAAGAGGGGGGATCGATGCAAGGCCAAATTACGCCCCTTCCCCATTGTGGAGGAACCATTTAGCCGAGTAGCGGTCGATCTGATAGGGCCGTTAGCCAAACCCAGTCCGTCAGGGAAAAAGTATATATTGACAGTGGTAGATTATGCCACACGGTATCCAGAGGCGGTTGCATTACCTAACATACTGGCAGAGATGGTGGCGGCTGCCCTGCTCCAGGTTTTCTCACGGGTTGGATTTCCCCGGGAGATTATCTCGGACCAGGGTACCCAGTTTACAGCAGAGGTGACCAACCAACTGTGGAAGCTGTGCGGCGTAAAGTCCATTAGAAGTGCCCCGTACCACCCGCAAACCAATGGGTTGTGTGAACGCTTTAACGGGACATTAAAACAGCTCATTGGGACCTTTACCAGGACCTACAGGGACTGGGAGAAATTCTTGCCACACCTCCTGTTTGCCTATCGGGAGGTGCCCCAAGAATCCACGGGGTTCTCCCCGTTCGAGCTGGTATACGGGAGGCGGGTAAGGGGACCCCTAGACTTAGTGCTGGAACACTGGGAAGGGGAGGGCCTCATAGAAGGGGTACCTATTGTACCCTATGTGCTGGAATTCCGGGACCGCCTACAGGAGCTGACTCAGGCTGTACGTGAGAACATGCAGGCGACCCAGCGGCGCCAGCGCATATGGTACGATCGGAGGGCCAGAGAGCGCACTTTGGAAATAGGACAGAAGGTCCTGGTGTTAGAGCCCATTAAGCAGAATAAGTTTCAAGCTGCATGGCAGGGGCCCTACCAGGTAGTGGGGAAAATAGCCGACACAACCTATAATGTCGCCGATTGTGACGACCCCAGGGTTATCCGCATGTTCCACGTGAATATGCTGAAGCCCCTGAAGAGGTAGTGGCCATCTGTGCACCTGAAGCAGAGGATTTAGCCGGACTTCCCTTGCCGGATGTCTTAGGGGAAAGGACTCAGTCTAAAACATGGGACCAGGTACACTTGGGTGAAGACCTAGGCCCCCGGGAGAGACAGCAGGCGGAGGCGTTGTTGAGGCTGCGACAGAGGATGTTTTCAGAGAGACCGGGGTACACTCGCCTGGCACAACACAAGGTTGAGACCCAGGATCAGACCCCCCTGCGCCAAAAAACCCCTTCCGCGTCCCTGAGTCTGTACGAGAGGGGATGCGACAAGAGATGTTGCGTTTAGGGGTCATTGAAGAGTCAGATAGTCCCTGGGCATCCCCCGTAGTGTTAGTGCCCAAGAAGGATGGGACTACACGGTTTTGTGTAGACTATCGTAAGCTCAATGAGAAAACAGTGACGGATGCATACCCCATGCCGCGTGTGGATGAGTTGTTAGACCGGCTGGCGGGGGCAAAGAATTTGACCACCATCGATCTATGCAAAGGCTACTGGCAGATTCCCCTTAGTCCTGACGCTATTCCCAAGTCGGCATTTGTCACCCCGTTCGGCTTATTCCTGTTTCGAGTTATGCCATTCGGGATGAAGAATGCCCCGGCGACCTTCCAGAGGCTGGCTGACCGGCTTCTGGATGGTCTCCAGGACTATGCTTGTGCCTACCTGGACGACATCGCCATCTACAGTGCGACATGTGAAGAGCATCTAAATCACCTAGAGACAGTATTGGACAGGATCCACCAGGCCGGAATCACCCTGAACCCAAACAAGTGTCACGTGGGCAAAGCAGAGGTTCAGTATTTAGGGCATTGGGTGGGAAACAGCGACCAGAACCAGCGAAGATTGAGGCCATAGCCAAGTGGCCCATCCCACGCACTAAAACCCAGGTCATGGCGTTTCTAGGGACAGCGGGGTATTACAGGAAATTCGTTCCCAATTACAGCAGCGTAGCCAAGCCCCTCACTGATCTGACCCGTAAGAACCAACCCCGCCAGGTAACCTGGATGTCAGAGTGTGAAGAAGCCTTCCGCCAACTAAAGGACGCCCTCACCAATACCCCTGTATTGGCCGCACCCGATCCAACTAAACGTTTCCTGGTTCACACAGACGCTTCTATGTTTGGATTGGGGGCAGTACTGAGCCAAGTCGGGCTGGACGGTCAAGAACACCCGGTAGATTACCTGAGTCAGAAACTACTGCCCCGTGAAGTAAGCTATGTGGCCATCGAGAAGGAGTGCCTGGCGGTAGTATGGGCACTCAAGAAGTTGCAACCATATTTGTATGGATGACAGTTTTCCCTCCTAACGGACCATAATCCCCTAGTCTGGCTTAATCAGATCTCCGGAGACAACGCCAGATTGCTGCAGTGTTTAGCCCTACAACCTCTGGACTTCACCATCCACCACAGACCCGGCAAACAAAACTGTAACGCCGAAGGACTAAGTCGACAAACGGAACTTGTACCAACCCCATAAACTTCGGTCATCCCCAAACCGATCCGTTGAGGATCAGACTGTGCATGCCGATCGCGTCGCTGAAAAGGGGAGCCGTGTTACAGAACCACTCAGCACCCAGAATATGTTGTGCAGTTATATGTATGTATAATAGGTTCTATGTGAGATGCATGTCCCTAATGCATCAGCCTACAGGCTGCGCCCCTGGGCAGAGGGGACACGATATTCTCCTTTTGTCCGCCCTCTCCCCACCTTTGTAATTCCCACAGTAAACATCGGCAGGCTCCGGCCACCTGCGGCTTTTGTAATGCATGTCTGGCCTGCCGCTTTTCTATTGGCCGGCCCTCTGTATCTGTGTGATATATTCTGTGTCCTGTGAGTAAAGTGTTGTCAGACTGGAAATACATGGAGAAGCAGTGATCTTTTATATGCGCCCATGTAACCAAGGAATTCCAGCCAGCGTCATTCATTCAGACTCCAGCCAACGCAGAGTGGACCTCCGAAAACACAGGGTGGTACTGAAAGAGGTACCCCAGCTTGGTAGACCCCGTTACACAGCCATCTTTTGTTTCTAAAACTGAGAAAAAGCAAACGCTTCCTCCAATAGTGACGACCCGCGGACAATCACGTGCCGCTAATAGAACCAAAAATGTAAGTGTGAGGAGACGTGTCAGCGTGGCAGTCCATGGACTTAGGTACAGTGTCACACCCACCATGCCTCACTGTGGGGATGATTTTGTGGTGATGATCGGTATCAGCTTTATACCCTCTGGGATTATGGCCACAAAGTTCCTCCTCGGTCTCATCAGACAGAAGACGTTTCCTGCTTGTGGCCGACATCATGGAGGCTTTAGCAGAACTTTGCTGGGTGTGGATGAAATGTGCAAGAGGAGGCTCCATCTTGTCATTGACCCCAGAGTCTGGACATATGACGAATACTTGTGGACAGTCAGGACTGGCCAGAAATCCCTGCAGCTCCTCTAATGTTGCTGTCGGACTCTCGTCTCTCCCCGATATCTGGGGGACGTCCAGTTCTCGGTGAGGTCATCATTGTTCCTGATTTCAGCCCCTTCGTGATGACATATTCACAGCGTCCATGGTGGATCTGATGCGTGGGGATGTTTTTGTCCCTTCTCCTGACAACTTTCCACAATGAGATCCTTTGCTGTGTTGTTGTTGGACCGGGAAATGTCAGGAGAATCCTAAAGCAGCGACTTTGTCTGGGGCTAATCAGGAGCACTGACTACTATGACCGGCTGATTCTGAGAACCACAGCCCTGATTATAAGAGGGTGTGCACACTTATGCAACCACATTATTGTAGTTTTATTATTTGTATCTCCCCTCAAAATGATTTGGTTTTCTCACTGGATTTGTACAGGTTGTGTGACATTAAAAGAGGAGAAAGTTCTGAAATGATTCTCCTTGGCCATGTTCACATCTTCAGTATTGTTGCCAAAATCAGGAGAGAAACAATCAGAGGAAAAGTCTAATGGCAGCCTGTCACCACTCCTGGCTTTGGCTACAAATACTGAACGGGGCCTTAGCGCAGGGGTGGGGAATCTTTTGTGCCAAGGGCCATTTGGATATTTATACTGTTCTTCGGGGGCCGTACAAACTGCCCCTAACTCCGCAAAGGACATCCTGACGCTGGCACTGGTGTCCGGACGTGATCTTTCATTGCATGACCTTCAGTGTTAGTAGTGAACACTGTGTGTGTATACTGATGCTGGCACTGGTGTCCGGACGTGATCTTTCATTGAATGACCTTCAGTGTTAGTAGTGAACACTGTGTGTGTATCCTGATGCTGGCACTGGTGTCCGGACGTGATCTTTCACTGCATAACCTTCAGTGTTAGTAGTGAACACTGTGTGTGTATCCTGATGCTGGCACTGGTGTCCAGATGTGATCTTTCACTGCATGACCTTCAGTGTTAGTAGTGAACACTGTGTGTGTATCCTGATGCTGGCACTGGTGTCCGGACGTGATCTTTCATTGCATGACCTTCAGTGTTAGTAGTGAACAATGTGTGAGTATCCAGACGCTGGCACTGGTGTCCGGACGTGATCTTTCATTGCATGACCTTCAGTGTTAGTAGTGAGCACTGTGGGTGTATCCTGACACTGGTGTCCGGACGTGATCTTTCATTGAATGACCTTCAGTGTTAGTAGTGAACACTGTGTGTATCCTGATGCTGGCACTGGTGTCCGGACGTGATCTTTCATTGAATGACCTTCAGTGTTAGTAGTGAACACTGTGGGTGTGTATCCTGACACTGGTGTCTGGACGTGATCTTTCATTGCATGACCTTCAGTGTTAGTAGTGAACACTGTGTGTGTATCCTGATGCTGGCACTGGTGTCCGGACGTGATCTTTCATTGAATGACCTTCAGTGTTAGTAGTGAACAATGTGTGTGTATCCAGACGCTGGCACTGGTGTCCGGACGTGATCTTTCATTGCATGACCTTCAGTGTTAGTAGTGAGCACTGTGGGTGTATCCTGACACTGGTGTCCGGACGTGATCTTTCATTGAATGACCTTCAGTGATTACCTTTAGTAATGATCACTGTGTGTGTGTTCACAGAGCAAGAAGAAATTAATGAGCTGGTGGCAATCAAAATACAGCTCCCTGCCCAGGAATATGGTCCCTGAGAATCTGCCCGGGGGCCAGATAAAAGGCCATCGAGGGCCGTAAATGGCCCTGGGGCCTGATGCGCCCCACCCCTGCCTTAGTGGGATTGTCTTACAACTAAAACCCTGGATTTCAGCAGGGGCGTGTATACTTTCTATAGCTCTCTTTATCCTGCTCCTGCGATGCCTCTGTCAGCAGGTATTTGCTCGAATATCTAAGTGCTGCATTTATGTAGGGGCTGAGACCCCGATTCTGGCGATGTCACTTGTTGCTCTTTGATAGATCCCCGTTTTCTCTGCTGCAGGTGTAGCAGTGCTGAGCTCAGAATAACCCCGCCCACACCTTTGATTGGCAGTTTTCCTCCTATGCTGTGTACACAGAAAGCTGCCAATCAGTGGCATGGCCGGCATTACAGAGAGGACTAGAAGGTGCGAGACACCTAGTCCTGGAGTGATAATCTCCTGCCAATAAAACACCGATTTACTGAAACAGTAACACAGCCTAGTGACACATCGCTAGAATCAGGCTCTCAGCCCCTCCGTTATGCTAGCTCAGATTTCTTATCAAAAAGTTGCTGCCAGATTCCCTATAACACTAGTAATGTCACCGCTGCAGACAGTGATTTGCAGCAGTGGTCACATTTCATGTGTCCGCAGCGCTCCTCCAGCGTCTCTCACCACGTGCTGCACGCTCTCATCTCGCACTGCCATAGACTGAGGTCCCCTCGCTGCCTGTGCCCCCCCGTGTGTGGTGTGAGCTTCTTCCCCGATGTCTGTTCTCAGGGGTCTCGGCCCACGCAGAGGCCGTAGTGAATGCCGTGGGGAGACTGTGCAGAGAGACAGGTGACTGCCGCACACCCTCTGCGTTGGGGCGGCCCCGCACAGATCTCAACCTTGGGGGGTGGGAGACACTTGTGTTATGGGTGTTTAACCCCTTCTGCCATCTTCACTGCAGTGTCATAAACAAGGTGCAGGAGCATGAGGAGTTCTTCCCAGCATTCAAGGGGTTAAGGCCCCGTCACACTAAGCGACATACCAGCGATCCCGACACCGATATCAAGGTGTCAGGATCGCTGGTGAATCGCTATGTGATCGCTGGTGAGCTGTCACACAGACAGCTTCACCAGCGATCAGCACAGCGATGCCGAGCGCCCGACATTGCTGGCCATCCCTGTAAAAAATAGAATCAAAATAAAAAATATTGTTATTCTCACCTTCCGACGTCCCGTTCAGCCATCCCGCCTCTCTCCACGCTCCGGTCCCAGTGATCCTTTGCGAGAATGACCGCGAGATGTCACGGTCTCGAGGGATAACAAAGTCTCGCGGTCATTCGTGCAAAGGATCACTGGGACCGGAGCGTGGAGAGAGGCGGGATGGCTGAACGGGACGTCGGAAGGTGAGAATAACTATATTTTATTTTTTTTACAGCTGATTGCTGGTCTCCTGCCTGTCACACGCAGCGATGCGTGCTGGCCAGCGGGAGACCAGCGACCAAAGAAATGTCCAGAGGTTTCTTCCAGCGATCAGCGATATCGGCGGGGGGGGTCGGTCGCTGATCGCTGTCACACACAGTGATCTCGCTGGTGAGATTGCTTAGTGTGACGGGGCCTTTAATAAAGGATCTGCTGGACGTGCTCGGTGGGGGGTGCAGATAGACTGTAAGCTCTTCTGCATCGTCCTTGTTTCCCCAGAGATCACACACCTGGAAGAGATTGTGCCTGAGGGTCAGCGGCTAAAGGAGGCGCGGTGACTAGTCACACTGGTGGGACTGGTTATACTGGTGGTCTGACGGCTGGGGCAAAGCCGTGTACTCGGCCCCCGCCAGAGGCCGCGCGGGGGCAAAGCCGTGTACTCCGTCCCATCCCCCGCCAGAGGCCGCGCGGGGGCAAAGCCGTGTACTCAGTCCCATCCCCCGCCAGAGGCCGCGCGGGGGCAAAGCCGTGTACTCAGTCCCATCCCCCGCCAGAGGCCGCGCGGGGGCAAAGCCGTGTACTCAGTCCCATCCCCCGCCAGAGGCCGCGCGGGGGCAAAGCCGTGTACTCAGTCCCATCCCCCGCCAGAGGCCGCGCGGGGGCAAAGCCGTGTACTCAGTCCCATCCCCCGCCAGAGGCCGCGCGGGGGCAAAGCCGTGTACTCAGTCCCATCCCCCGCCAGAGGCCGCGCGGGGGCAAAGCCGTGTACTCAGTCCCATCCCCCGCCAGAGGCCGCGCGGGGGCAAAGCCGTGTACTCAGTCCCATCCCCCGCCAGAGGCCGCGCGGGGGCAAAGCCGTGTACTCAGTCCCATCCCCCGCCAGAGGCCGCGCGGGGGCAAAGCCGTGTACTCAGTCCCATCCCCCGCCAGAGGCCGCGCGGGGGCAAAGCCGTGTACTCAGTCCCATCCCCCGCCAGAGGCCGCGCGGGGGCAAAGCCGTGTACTCAGTCCCATCCCCCGCCAGAGGCCGCGCGGGGGCAAAGCCGTGTACTCAGTCCCATCCCCCGCCAGAGGCCGCGCGGGGGCAAAGCCGTGTACTCAGTCCCATCCCCCGCCAGAGGCCGCGCGGGGGCAAAGCCGTGTACTCAGTCCCATCCCCCGCCAGAGGCCGCGCGGGGGCAAAGCCGTGTACTCCGTCCCATCCCCCGCCAGAGGCCGCGCGGGGGCAAAGCCGTGTACTCAGTCCCATCCCCCGCCAGAGGCCGCGCGGGGGCAAAGCCGTGTACTCAGTCCCATCCCCCGCCAGAGGCCGCGCGGGGGCAAAGCCGTGTACTCAGTCCCATCCCCCGCCAGAGGCCGCGCGGGGGCAAAGCCGTGTACTCAGTCCCATCCCCCGCCAGAGGCCGCGCGGGGGCAAAGCCGTGTACTCAGTCCCATCCCCCGCCAGAGGCCGCGCGGGGGCAAAGCCGTGTACTCCGTCCCATCCCCCACACTCCAGAGAACTCAAATTTTATTAAAAAAAACGAACAACAACAACTACAAATTGTCAAAACTACATGATACTAAAATGATTCGTCTCCTCCGTTCTGTGCCTGCAGCTCCTGTGCACGGCTGTGCGTCTCCATGGTTACCTGGGGATTAACAACACTCAGGAGCCGGTTACAATGTAAATCTTTATTTTGGCGCGGACGCAGCGCCGCGGATTCAGGGGGTGGAATAAATAATCATGTGAGAACGTATAAATAGCGGCGGGCGAGGAGCACAATATGGCGTCTGTCTGTACACTGTACATGTATACAGCCTCCCCGCAGATAAAATCTGTATATTACATATCTACATATTTACACACAGAAAACACGGCGGCTGCGGAGGCACTCAGGAGGTCGGGTGACCGGATATCAGCAGCTCAAACCTGCAAGACAGAGAGCGGCCATTAGAGTTGGGGGGACGCGGGCAGCAGGAGGGGGGGACACGGGCAGCAGGAGGGGGGGGGAGACGCGGGCAGGAGGGACGCGGGCAGCAGGAGGGACGCGGGCAGCAGGAGGGACGCGGGCAGCAGGAGGGGGGGACACAGGCAGCAGGAGGGACCTGGGCAGCAGGGAGAGACGCGGGCAGCAGGAGGGGGGGGACACGGGCAGCAGGAGGGGGGGGACGCGGGCAGCAGGAGGGGGGGGACGCGGGCAGCAGGAGGGGGGGGACGCGGGCAGCAAGGAGAGACGCGGGCAGCAGGGAGGGGGGGGGACGCGGGCAGCAGGGAGAGACGCGGGCAGCAGGGAGAGACGCGGGCAGCAGGGAGAGACGCGGGCAGCAGGGAGAGACGCGGGCAGCAGGGAGGGGGGGGGAACGCGGGCAGCAGGGGGAGACGCGGACAGAAGGAGGGACGCGGGGCGGCGTCTATAGGTGAGC
Source organism: Dendrobates tinctorius (assembly GCF_039654945.1). Lineage (NCBI taxonomy): Eukaryota > Metazoa > Chordata > Amphibia > Anura > Dendrobatidae > Dendrobates > Dendrobates tinctorius. The sequence goes on along the minus strand of NW_027361849.1, from coordinate 1,698,756 downwards.
CATTATGGAAGGGCATGATGTGGCTGCCACCTTTCTAGGACATTTATAGGGGACACTGGGGGGTGAGGATGAGGAGCCACACATGTACACAGCCTCTGGCTGGGTGTGGCCCCTGTATTATAGGTAAGGGCCACATCTGGGGTCTTACCAGTCGGTGACTCCTTGGTCAATGTCTTCCCGGGACAGGTCCACCACCGTCTGTGAGAGGAACACCGGGTTTACATAGTGAAAGAGATTTATATTAAAGATAAAGCATAATACAATCTGACAAAATGCAGTTTCCAGAAACAACCCCCTTCGCCCAGAACCTCACCCACCCCCTCCCCCCCCCTTAGACAGCGCTTATCGTCAGTCCGGCATTTCCCAACATCACAGAATAACGGATTCACCTCCGTCCTATGCCGCAGTGTAATATTCCCGCAGATGCTGACATTTCCCCCAACGTCACCCTGTCTTTCTCCCTACTCCAACCATGGCGCCCATAACTTCTCGTAGAGGGCAGACTTCCCCCTTCTCCAGTGTAATGACGTGTGTCACGTCTCTCCCCCGGACGGCAGCTCCTTATCCAGCCTCTAGCGATCACCTTCCATGAGACTCAGGACCACCAGCCGGGAGGAGGCAGCCCAGGGCAGGTCCACATCATATGGTAGATACCCGCACCGTCGTTCCTGCACCGGGGACCCTCAGAATTAGGCCTCAGGCCCGCCTCACACAGCCCGTCCGGGGACTTCTAGACGCTGTGCACTATATACAGCTGGGACAGCCTACCCGGCTCGCTCAGCGACAGTCTTGGTGCCCACTCCAGAGCGGAGTCCCACGTCTCGTCCTCTATTGGGCCCACCTCCTTCTCCCACTTGGCCCTGGCTTCGATTGGAGATTTAAGTAAAAAGGTGTGCAGTACATCCCCATATGAGGAGGACATTACCCCACTAGTGGGCCCGTTCCCACATACAGTGGGGCAAAAAAGTATTTAGTCAGTCAGCAATAGTGCAAGTTCCACCACTTAAAAAGATGAGAGGCGTCTGTAATTTACATCATAGGTAGACCTCAACTATGGGAGACAAACTGAGAAAAAAAAATCCAGAAAATCACATTGTCTGTTTTTTTTTTTTCATTTTATTTGCATATTATGGTGGAAAATAAGTATTTGGTCAGAAACAAAATTTCATCTCAATACTTTGTGATATATCCTTTGTTGGCAATGACAGAGGTCAAACGTTTTCTGTAAGTCTTCACAAGGTTGCCACACACTGTTGTTGGTATGTTGGCCCATTCCTCCATGCAGATCTCCTCTAGAGCAGTGATGTTTTTGGCTTTTCGCTTGGCAACACGGACTTTCAACTCCCTCCAAAGGTTTTCTAAAGGGTTGAGATCTGGAGACTGGCTAGGCCACTCCAGGACCTAGAAATGCTTCTTACGAAGCCACTCCTTCGTTGCCCTGGCGGTGTGCTTTGGATCATTGTCATGTTGAAAGACCCAGCCACGTTTCATCTTCAATGCCCTTGCTGATGGAAGGAGGTTTGCACTCAAAATCTCACGATACATGGCCCCATTCATTCTTTCATGTACCCGGATCAGTCGTCCTGGCCCCTTTGCAGAGAAACAGCCCCAAAGCATGATGTTTCCACCACCATGCTTTACAGTAGGTATGGTGCTTGATGGATGCAACTCAGTATTCTTTTTCCTCCAAACACGACAAGTTGTGTTTCTACCAAACAGTTCCAGTTTGGTTTCATCAGACCATAGGACATTCTCCCAAATCTCCTCTGAATCATCCAAATGCTCTCTAGCAAACTTCAGACGGGCCCGGACATGTACAGGCTTAAGCAGTGGGACACGTCTGGCACTGCAGGATCTGAGTCCATGGTGGCGTAGTGTGTTACTTATGGTAGACCATGTTACATTGGTCCCAGCTCTCTGCAGTTCATTCACTAGGTCCCCCTGCGTGGTTCTGGGATTTTTGCTCACCGTTCTTGTGATCATTCTGACCCCACGGGGTGGGATTTTGCGTGGAGCACCAGATCGAGGGAGATTATCAGTGGTCTTGTATGTCTTCCATTTTCTAATTATTGCTCCCACAGTTGATTTCTTCACTCCAAGCTGGTTGGCTATTGCAGATTCAGTCTTCCCAGCCTGGTGCAGGGCTACAATTTTGTTTCTGGTGTCCTTCGACAGCTCTTTGGTCTTCACCATAGTGGAGTTTGGAGTCAGACTGTTTGAGGGTGTGCACAGGTGTCTTTTTATACTGATAACAAGTTTAAACAGGTGCCATTACTACAGGTAATGAGTGGAGGAAAGAGGAGACTCTTAAAGAAGAAGTTACAGGTCTGTGAGAGCCAGAAATCTTGATTGCTTGTTTCTGACCAAATACTTATTTTCCACCATAATATGCAAATAAAATGAAAAAAAAACAGACAATGTGATTTTCTGGATTTTTTTTTCTCAGTTTGTCTCCCATAGTTGAGGTCTACCTATGATGTAAATTACAGACGCCTCTCATCTTTTTAAGTGGTGGAACTTGCACTATTGCTGACTGACTAAATACTTTTTTGCCCCACTGTATGTAATCCAGCACAATATCCCCCTGAATAGTGAGGTGCCCAGCCCTCTCCTGAGCCCGGACTGCGTGCCTCATCTGTACGAGCTGGAAGCCCCCAGAGGACCAAACTGTAACTGAGGAAAAGACTTCAACCCCTGCTGGTCCGTCACCTGGTAAATATGCTGGATCCCTTTAGCCTGCCATTCCGTCAGGCCCCCCCAAGGCCCTGAACTCTGGGAGATTATTATTATTCCATATCAAGCCGGTAACACCCCGAATGCGTCTACCCTTCCCCCATACTTTATGGATCGGACAGTGTGGGGTATGTTCTCCCAAGTGTCCACAGAGATCCATCCTGCAAGCATTGACCCACAGGGCGTCTACCCGTCAGCCCTTCCACTATAAGCTGTTCCGCGCTGGGGGTCGCCTCCTGCGCCCAGCCCCTTACGTGTTGACACTAGGCCGCAAGGAAATATACCTGGGATTAGGCAAAGCCAGCCCCCATCATCCTTGGGTCGCTGAAGGGTCTCCAGTCTGATACGGGGACACTTTTTCCCCCACACCAGGTCCCTAAACAGAGAACTTATTTGTTTGAATTTTCCCTGGGGACTCCATATGGGTGCATTGTGTAGGACATCCAGCACTTTGTGCAGTTTATTCCAGGCTCCCACCTCGGCCCTGAGGGTCCCCAATATCGATATCCATATCCCCAGAGACTTGCATTGCCTCACTACCTGAAGTCTGCTCACTTCCATTTCATCGACCGTCTCATCTATATAAAGCAAATACGATTTACTCCAATTAATCACCAGCCCCGATAGAGATCCAAACCCCTCCACGAGTTCTATGACATTCCCGAAAGATGATTGGGGGTCACTGAGGAGCAACACGTCGCCCGCAGAGAGCGCTATTTTCCCCTCTATCATACCGTATCTGAATCCCGAGACCTCCGTAGACTGTCGCATTTTTGGGGCCAGCAGCTCCACAGCCAGAGCAAACAGAAGGGGAGAGCGGGCACCCCTGCCTCGTTCCCCTAGGCAGCTCCATGGTATGAGACAGCACCCCATTCACCCTAATCCTGGCCAGCGGCTGCGCGTACAATAATTGAACCCACGATATAAATTACAGGCCAAATCCCAAACGATGTAGAACCTGCCATAAATGACAGCGCCAGGCGAGAGGGCAGTGGCCCCTGCGGTGACCCCGTCACTCACCCTTCCCATCTCCTTCCGCTCCTGCGAGCCGAACAGCCGGTTGTTCTTCACCGCGATGTCCAGCGTCCGCTTCCTGGCATCTTCAAGGGAAACCAGAAACTCGAACCTGGGGGACAAAAGGGCCGGTCAGTGGGAATCCTGGGGCCACAACACATGGAATAGACCAAAAGATCTGGGAGTGACCACGGATTTCCTCCGAGCAATCCGCCTGGTGTCAGGGGCCCGGCTCCTGACCACTGAGCGCCCCGCACGTGCACTGCTATAGCAAGTGTCGGCACTAGATCAGGGCGGTTCCAGGACAGAACAAGTCTGGTACCGGACATGGAGGCTACTGGTTTGGTACTGATAATCGTCACGTCCGGGGTCACATGGGGCAGGTGGTGCTACTAACTTCTCATTGTAGATGGGGTTAAGGGTCTTCTTCTTCACCGTTGTCTTCTTGCGGCTGGCCCACCTTCGGTCAGGGAGCAGGTAGATGCGGACGTAGGGATCGGCACCATGATTTGAGCACCGGAGCAGGTTCCTTGGAGAACAGAAGTTGGCATTACCGCGAGGGCCCAGGGCGGCACCGCAGGGGCGGCAATGCATTGACCCTCCATTAGGCACCACCTTACCTGCAGCCATTGATGGACACAATGAGGCAGTGTCGGAGCGAGGCATACCGGACAGAGATGTTGACCTCTCCTGTCACCACAGCAGGGCTGCTGGAAAAGTGAAGAGTGGCCATTAGACAGATATTGGGGACACTTCAGTCCTTGTAAAGGGTTAATGAGACGCACCTGGGGTCCCCGCTGAGGTCAAACACGGAGGAGGCCATGGAGTTGAGAGACATCAGGCTGGGCGCCATTCTCTGCAGGTGTCTCAGGTTGGGTGTGCGGAGCGCTGACGTGGGAGCGGGCGGCCCCGGGGTCTGGTTGGGGGCTGCCGTTTGCTCGGAGCTGGAGTGGTGGATACGTTGGCTGACGCCGCTTGCGCTCTCCTTCCGGACCACCTTGTTCTGCGGGATGTAATTGATCTGGTTCTGCTGAGTGTCGCTGGGCTTGCGGGGATTTTTATGGGATTTCTCTTGTGGCATCCGTCTAATGGAGACTGGTCCATGCTTCAAAGAGTTAATTCCTGCGTAGACGGCCTCCGGGTCTGGGTCCTCAATGTGCAGAATCTGGGGATGCATATGGCACACGATTAGCGGCAGAGGCGCACAGGGGTCGGCGGCAGAGGCGCACAGGGGTCGGCGGCAGAGGCGCACAGGGGTCGGCGGCAGAGGCGCACAGGGGTCGGTGGCAGAGGCGCACAGGGGTCGGCGGCAGAGGCGCACAGGGGTCGGCGGCAGAGGACCTCGATGGTACTCAGCACCTTGCATGGAAGGCGCCGCTCTCACCCGGAGGACGATCTTCATCTTGATGAAGCTGTTGGGCCCGGAGTTGGTGAGCGGGAAGCGCTGGTCCACGGTCAGGTCATCACCGGACAGAAGGCGATGGAGGGGGATATCCAGCAAACCAAGGGCGCACTGCCGGTCATCATCCTTCACCTGAGGAGACAGACACATGAAGGACGCGCTCCGCTGCAAGACCCATGCAGACGCGGTGCTGCGGCCACGTTACCTCCACGTGTAGATGCTGCATGTGGACGTCCTGAATGAAGAAAGCGAAGGCCTGTTCCCACACCGGGTCCTTGGTGTTGGAGCACGTCTGCAGGGAGAAGAGACATTCACGATGGCGGCAGGTAACAGCCACAACGCCGCCTGTGGTCACTAAGGGCAAACTGCCCCTCTCCCACTGGACGTCACCATCCCCTGTAAATACGGCGCCATCTGCAGATCATTCTAAGTGCTGCGACGTCAGTTAGACCTCCGGGTTCATTCCTCCCCATTTGTAAGATCTCTGCTCGCTGCGTATGAGTAGAAACCTTCATTATTTCCATCAATTGGCTGAAGACCTGTCCTGGTCCCACTCACACAGCAGAGGGTCCGTTACACTGGGCTCAGGGGTAGCCGATTCTCGGGGAGCAGCAGTATACAGATTCAGGACTTTGTTACAATGTATCCTGTCTAGACAGCCTGGACTGATACACTGTAACAAAGGCTCAGCTGTGGGAGGTACGAGGTCAGGGCCTCTGGGAATGACGGCGATCATGTGGATCCGGGGATCCCGCTGCCGCTCACCTTACTCTTCGCGGACTTTTTCCCCACGCACATGACGACGTACGAGCTCGGCTCCTTCTCACACTGCACAGAACACAACATCGGTCAGAAATCGGCCATGAGAGCCCACGGCCGCCGACCAGTCCCTGCCCAGACCAGCTGACAACATAGAACAACAGCTGCGCAGCGTGGCCTCTCAGTGGCGCCGGTGATACCGATGTGCAGTGGGCACTGCTGCTCCTTACCTTCGGGACCGCGGCGTATCGCTGCTTCCGGGCCGTGTGCTCATTGTTGGAGTATTCAAAATGGTTCTTCTGTAGACGAAGAGGAAACAGTGAGGCCAGCGAGGCGGCATCAGGCCACGGCCGCCATCACCACATAACACCCAACGCACTTACTGGTAACGCCCCGGCACAGTCCAGATACACGATCACCATAGCGGTGGACAGACCGTCCCGCGTCTGCAGCGGAAAAAAGAAGAAACCGGTTATAGGAGGCAGCGGAAGGAGAGGAGACCGCCGACCGTGACCCTCCATTGTCTGTATCTTCCAGGCTCGGGCCAGACCTGGGGCAGGGGGCTGTGCACCGTCATGGAGGGGATTCCTCACCTCTCGCAGTTTATCTTGTGTGGACAGCAGCGAGAACCACTCCAGCTTCAGATGAACCGACCCACTGGCCACATCACTGAGCGGGAACCACTGCGGGAGAGAAGCAGAGTCAGCAACCTGCACCGGCCACCGCCCGCGCCACGCTCCACCGACAGCCCCCGACCGCGCCACGCTCCACCGGCAGCCCCCGACCGCGCCACGCTCCACCGGCAGCCCCCGACCGCGCCACGCTCCACCGGCAGCCCCCGACCGCGCCACGCTCCACCGGCAGCCCCCGACCGCGCCACGCTCCACCGGCAGCCCCCGACCGCGCCACGCTCCACCGGCAGCCCCCGACCGCGCCACGCTCCACCGGCAGCCCCCGACCGCGCCACGCTCTACTGGCTCCCACCAACTGCGCCACCAGCAGCCCCCGACCGCGTCACGCTCCACCGGCAGCCCCCAACCGCGCCACGCTCCACCGGCAGCCCCCAACCGCGCCACGCTCCACCGGCAGCCCCCAACCGCGCCAAGCTCCACCGGACAGCGGCAACTCACCTCGTCCACAATTCGATCCTTCATCACTCCCTCCAGGCCAATGACCAGACTGCGAGACAAATGGAACACGTCACACAGGACCCCAGACATGTCACCCATGGGACCGCCTACACATCACACACATAGGACCCCGACAAGTGAGGTTACCTTCCCAGAAAGTCGTCCTTGTCAGGATCCTCGTCATAAACATCGATTTCCAGATCCTGTCCAGGAACCTCATGGATGACAAACTGCAAGAGGATTAATGGGCAGCGATGACACACAGGGGAGACATATACAGACAAGAAAAGTATGTGCCCCCCACATCCACCTCAGATGCTTCTGAACTCTGCAGTTATGGGGTCAGCAGACTTTTTGGCTCCTCCGCACTCGGTATCGTTACTTCCACCCTCTGTAGACCAGAATATATCCACTATACACAGGAATATATATGACACGAGCAGAGGGACATAGAGGTGGATATATTGTAAGATGGCCGCCGGACAGGCCCTGAAGGGAGACCGTGCTGAGAGAGTTAATAGGGCGTATCAGGGCCGGGTTTACGAGCAGTCAGAGCGGTTGGTGGGACCGGCTGCTCACATATCCCCACCCCGGGGCGTGGTACGGCAGATATAAGGAGACCAGTTGTCTCCTTCAGGGTGTGTGTGTGTGGAGGAGTGCAGACCTCCAGTGGTGACCAAAGAGCTCGACACTGACCGGAGAGGCCCAACCCCTGTATGGACCATTTAGTATATGGACCATTTGCTTTAATGTTTTCACTTAGAGATGGAAATGGCCGTCTTTGTTTTGTTGTCCAGATAGGTTTAAGGAGTCTTAATAAACCAGTTCGGACGTTTCACTGACACCGCTTCCTATCCCGACCTCAAAACACAACCAAGCAGAGACCCTACAGTTGGTGCTAGAAGTGCGGGCAGAAATCCCAGAGGACATAGGTCACTCGAACGGGGTAACCACATGCCCTAGGTGAAGGCAGTCGCAAAAGTGGAAGCGCGGTCAGACGAAATGGAGGAGGTGGTCAAACAATTGGTTCAGCAGGAACAGGCACAGCAGGAGACCAACAGATCCAGCAACACCAGTTACAGCGGCAGCAGCAGATGGAACGCAAAGCCAGGGCGATCTGCGGCAGGGCAACCGCCCCACCGCAAGTCAGGGTTGCAAGGAAGGAAGATGGTAAGGAGAGCCTTGCAAAAGATGACCCTGAGTGATGATGTTGAAGTGTTCTTGACTGTCTTGGAAAGGGTTCTGGAACAGGAGAAACTGCCTCTGGAGCAGCGGGCAAAGGCTCTGGTGCCATATTTAATCTCAGAAGGCCTACTATGACCTGGCCTCGAAGGATGCAAGAGAGTACGCCAAGTTAAAAACAGAGATCTTGGCGCACTTAGGAGAAACGGTCAGGGAGCAACGAGTGCACCACTGGGCTCATCATGATCCCAAATGTTCGAACTTCTACACCTGATTCAAAAGTGGTAGCATTCAGGATCCTCCTCCACAGCACAGAGGTGGGGCGGGTCATCATGGACAGGTTCACACACTCCCTTCCGAGGCCGGTGCAGTCCTGGTCACCCAGGGAGATCCCTGGAATACCGATGATCTGGTGGGTATAGTGGAAAGGTATCACGCAGTCAAGAGTTTCTTGGGGAACATCTCCATACTGGGGTTCCCAAAGAGGGCCTGACACCCAAAATAGGGAACTAGAGCCACATCTGGGCTGCATCCAAGAGCCCAGGGAGCATCTGAGTGGTTGCCAAAGGCCTTATCTAATAACGCGATTTGTTGGAGGTGTCACACCCTGGGTCACATACCCGCCCACTGCCCCATGACCATCAAGCCGATGGACTGCAGCCTCGGTCAGCTATGCTCATATTATGCATATCCTGCCTGCAGAGTTGACCCTCCAACCAGCGAGGGGTCGCAGGCATGCCCCATATCAGTAAACAGAGTGCCAATGACTCTTACTGTGACAAGAGTTCTCGGGCATGCGTAGTGCGCCGCACTGCCTGAGAACCGACATCAGGCTATTGTGCCTGCGCGTTGTGGAGGCCCCAGATCCCGCCCCGCAGTGTGTTATGATGTATTCACACTGCAGGGCTGGGGACTTTGCAACGCGCAGGCGCAATAGCCAGATGTCTGTTCTCGGGCAGCGCGCACTGCGCATGCCTGAGAACTCTTGTCACAGCGGAGGCGCCAGCATTCAAAACAGGAGGAGGCGGCGGCGACGCACGGGGCATCATGATGGGACGGATGGTGGAAGGCGCCGAGACACAGGACAGGCATGATGGACGGACGGTAGGCGGCTGATACAGGGGACACATCATACCTACGGGACACATTACAGGTATGAGGAGCTAGGTATAAAAGTCGATATTTCAGCGTTACTGGGGGTCGGTCACAGAGGAGCCACCTTCACAGAGTGCAGCCTTAGGGGGGTGACAGGTTCCCTTTAATAAATGAGCCCGGAAGTTTCACTGAAACCGCAAACGAGTGAGCAGAAACCCCACAAAATCTATACACACGTGGGGGGCACATCGTATATCACATGGGGGCTTCCGCTCACCTCGTACATCTCGTTCCAGCGAGGATTCAGATTCTCCTTGATGGTGCGGCTCTTGAACGTCTGGTTTCCCACCCTCATGACGGCGTACGGGTCGGACTTGCCCTTTATGATGCCCTTCAGGTACGTGTCCTTCGGGATCAGGTGTTCGGCCTCGTGGAGATAAACTCTTAAGACTCCCTGAAATACAGAAGGTGACGTCACACTGCGCCAGATCTGCCGCTCTAGATCGAAATGAGCCGCCGCTCTGATACTCGCCTGCGGCACGGGGAAGCGGAGCTGGGCGGCGTTCACATGGCCACTCAGGGGGAAGGTGAATCTGTTGGGCAACACGAGATACGAGGCGATGAGGTCGACTATCATCCCGTCCGACATGTCACTGCAAGACACAACCAGAAGAAACCATGAGAGACCGATCACAGCCAGATGCCGAGAACAACCGCAGCGTGTGTGCACGGAACCATCGAGATCGCTCTGCGCCGTCATGAGCGCGGTCAGCTGTGTGATCAGGAGATGGAGCGACCAACGATCAGTAAATATTCACTGTCGCCGATCAGTTCCTCCTCTTTACTGACGCCACAATCAGCTTGAAAAATCAGAGAGAAGCAGAATGCCCCTGGAGACGCCTTATAATGTTGTGGCCACTAAGGGGCAGTGCGGAGTCACGTGAAGATCAAGAGGAGGCAGCGATCAGGTCGTTGTGCTCCATTAGTGCACAGAAAACGCAAACCCGGCCGACTACGCCGCCTCTGCGATCACGAACACAAGGGCGAGCCATCCAGAGGAAGACGGCCCCACAGTGTCCGAGAGACCGCACCAACCGTCACTGTGAACTGGGCCACTGTGCTAAACCAACAGCATGGACTATATGTACCTGACACATTATAACACCGCCTGTACCCACCGTGTATTATCCTGACACTGTAACATCGCCTGTACCCACCGTGTATTATCCTGACATTATAACACCGCCTGTACCCACCGTGTATTATCCTGACATTATAACACCGCCTGTACCCACCGTGTATTATCCTGACATTATAACACCGCCTGTACCCACCGTGTATTATCCTGACATTGTAATGTCGCCTGTACCCACCGTGTATTATCCTGACATTGTAATGTCGCCTGTACCCGCCATGTATTATCCTGACATTGTAATGTCGCCTGTACCCACCGTGTATTATCCTGACATTATAACACCGCCTGTACCCACCGTGTATTATCCTGACATTGTAATGTCGCCTGTACCCGCCATGTATTATCCTGACATTGTAATGTCGCCTGTACCCGCCATGTATTATCCTGACATTATAACACCGCCTGTACCCACCGTGTATTATCCTGACATTATAACGCTGTCTGTACCCGCCGTGTATTACCCCGACATTATAACACCGCCTGTACCCACTGTTCATTATCCTGACATTGTAATTCCGTCTGTACCTGCCATGTATTATCCCGACACTGTAATGTCGCCTGTACCCACCGTGTATTATCCTGACATTATAACACCGCCTGTACCCACCGTGTATTATCCTGACATTGTAATGTCGCCTGTACTCGCCATGTATTATCCTGACATTGTAATGTCGCCTGTACCCGTGTATTATTCTGACACTAACGTCACCTGTACCCGCTGTGTATTATCCCGACATTGTAATGTCGCCTGTACCCGCTGTGTATTATCCTGACATTGTAACGTCACCTGTACCCGCCGCTGTGTATTATCCTGACATTGTAACGTCACCTGTACCCGCCGTGTATTATCCTGACATTGTAATGTCGCCTGTACCCGCTGTGTATTATCCTGACATTGTAATGTCGCCTGTACCCGCTGTGTATTATCCTGACATTATAACACCGCCTGTACCCACTGTTCATTATCCTGACATTGTAATTCCGTCTGTACCTGCCATGTATTATCCCGACAATGTAATGTCGCCTGTACCCATCGTGTATTATCCTGACACTGTAACATCGCCTGTACCCACCGTGTATTATCCTGACATTATAACACCGCCTGTACCCACCGTGTATTATCCTGACATTGTAATGTCGCCTGTACCCACCGTGTATTATCCTGACATTGTAATGTCGCCTGTACCCGCCATGTATTATCCGGACATTGTAATGTCGCCTGTACCCGCCATGTATTATCCTGACATTGTAATGTCGCCTGTACCCACCGTGTATTATCCTGACATTATAACGCTGTCTGTACCCGCCGTGTATTACCCTGACATTATAACACCGCCTGTACCCACTGTTCATTATCCTGACATTGTAATTCCGTCTGTACCTGCCATGTATTATCCCGACACTGTAATGTCGCCTGTACCCACCGTGTATTATCCTGACATTATAACACCGCCTGTACCCACCGTGTATTATCCTGACATTGTAATGTCGCCTGTACTCGCCATGTATTATCCTGACATTGTAATGTCGCCTGTACCCGTGTATTATTCTGACACTAACGTCACCTGTACCCGCTGTGTATTATCCCGACATTGTAACGTCACCTGTACCCGCTCTGTATTATCCTGACATTGTAATGTCGCCTGTACCCGCTGTGTATTATCCTGACATTGTAACGTCACCTGTACCCGCTGTGTATTATCCTGACATTGTAATGTCGCCTGTACCCGCCGCTGTGTATTATCCTGACATTGTAATGTCGCCTGTACCCGCCGTGTATTATCCTGACATTATAACGCTGTCTGTACCCGCCGTGTATTATCCTGACATTGTAATGTCGCCTGTACCCGCTGTGTATTATCCTGACATTGTAATGTCGCCTGTACCCGCTGTGTATTATCCTGACATTGTAATGTCGCCTGTACCCGCTGTGTATTATCCTGACATTATAACACCGCCTGTACCCACTGTTCATTATCCTGACATTGTAATTCCGTCTGTACCTGCCATGTATTATCCCGACACTGTAATGTCGCCTGTACCCATCGTGTATTATCCTGACATTATAACACTGCCTGTACCCACCGTGTATTATTCTGACATTATAACACCGCCTGTACCCACCGTGTATTATCCTGACATTATAACACCGCCTGTACCCACCGTGTATTATATCCTGACATTATAACACCGCCTGTACCCACCGTGTATTATCCTGACATTGTAACGTCACCTGTACCCGCTCTGTATTATCCTGACATTGTAATGTCGCCTGTACCCACCGTGTATTATCCTGACATTATAACGCTGTCTGTACCCACCGTGTATTATCCTGACATTATAACGCTGTCTGTACCCGCCGTGTATTATCCTGACATTATAACGCTGTCTGTACCCGCCGTGTATTATCCTGACATTGTAATGTCGCCTGTACCCGCTGTGTATTATCCTGACATTGTAATGTCGCCTGTACCCGCTGTGTATTATCCTGACATTATAACACCGCCTGTACCCACTGTTCATTATCCTGACATTGTAATTCCGTCTGTACCTGCCATGTATTATCCCGACACTGTAATGTCGCCTGTACCCATCGTGTATATTATCCTGACATTATAACACTGCCTGTACCCACCGTGTATTATTCTGACATTATAACACCGCCTGTACCCGCCGTGTATTATTCTGACATTATAACACTGCCTGTACCCACCGTGTATTATCCTGACATTATAACACCGCCTGTACCCACCGTGTATTATCCTGACATTATAACACCGCCTGTACCCACTGTGTATTATCCTGACATTGTAATGTCGCCTGTACCCATCGTGTATTATCCTGACATTGTAATGTCGCCTGTACCCACTGTTCATTATCCTGACACTGTAATTCCGTCTGTACCCGCATTGTATTATCCTGACATTGTCGCCTGTACCCTCCGTGTATTATCCTGATACTCTAAAGCCACCTGTACCAGAAGTGTAATAATAATCTATTTATATAGCACCAACATATTCCACAGCGCTTTACAGTTTACAGACATTGTAGGCACTGCAATCTCACAATCTAAATTCCCTATCAGTATGTCTTTGTAGTGTGGGAGAAAACCGGAGAACCCGGCGTAAACCCATGCAAACACGGGGAGAACATACAAACTCCTTGCAGATGTTGTCCTTGGTGGGATTCAAACCCAGAACTTCGACGCTGCAAGGCTGCAGTACTATTATTATCCTAACACACTGTACCGCAGCCTGCATCCCCCCTACTCTGGAACTCTCTACCCCAACACATCAGACTCTCGCCTACCATGGAAACCTTCAAAAAGAACCTGAAGACCGACCTCTTCCGACAACCTGCAGTAACCACCGATCCACCAAACCGCTGCACGACCAGCTCTATCCTCGCCTACTGTATCCTCACCCATCCCTTGTAGACTGTGAGCCCTCGCGGGCAGGGTCCTCGCTCCTCCTGTACCAGTCGTGACTTGTATTGTGTAAGATTACATGTGAGGAGGGGTATACATAATACATACAAGTACAGTAAAGCGCCATGGAATAAATGGCTCTGTAATAATAAATAATAATAATACCACCCACCATATATTATCCTGACACTGTTCCGCCACCTGTACCCATGTATATTTTACCCTGGCACAATGTACCGCTACCTGTACCCGCCATGTATTATCCTGACACACTATCGCCTGTTCCCATCGTGTTATTATCCTGACACTGTATGGCGCCTGTACCCGCCATGTATTATCCTGACACACTATCGCCTGTTCCCATCGTGTTATTATCCTGACACTGTATGGCGCCTGTACCCGCCATGTATTATCCTGGCACACTATCGCCTGTTCCCATTGTGCTATTATCCTGACACTGTATGGCGCCTGTACCCGCCATGTATTATACTGGCAGTGTACCGCCGCCTGTACCAGATGTGTATTATTGTCCTGACATACTGTACCGCCGCCTGTACCCGCCATGTATTATCCTGACAGTATATCGCCACCTCTACCCACTGTGCATTATCATCCAGAGAAACTGCACCACCGCCTGTACCAGATGTGTATTATTGTCCTGCCACTGTACCGCCGCCTGTACCCACTGTGCATTATCATCCAGACACTGTACCGCCACCTGTACCCTCCATGTATTATCCTGACACACTGTTCCGTCGCCTGTACTGGACGTGTATTATTGTCCTGACACACTGTACCGCCGCCTGTACCAGACGTGTATTATTGTCCTGACACACTGTGCCACCGCCTGTATCCGCCATGTATTATCCTGACAGTGTACCGACGCCAGTACCCACCATTATCCTGACAGTGTATCGCCGCCTGTGCCCACTGTGCATTACCCTCCAGAGAAACTGCACCACCGCCTGTACAGGACGTGTATTATTGTCCTGACACACTGTACCGCCTGTACCAGATGTGTATTATTGTCCTGACACACTGTACCGCCTGTACCCACTGTGCATTATCATCCAGACATTTTACAGCCGCCTGTACCCGCCATGTATTATCCTGACACTTTACCGCCACCTGTACAGGACCTGTATTATTGTCCTGACACACTGAACCGCCGCCTGTACCAGACGTGTAGTATTGTCCTGACACACTGTACCACCGCCTGTACCCGCCATGTATTATCCTGACACTGTACAGCCACCTGTACCAGACGTGTATTATTGTCCCGACACTGTACCGCCGCCTGTACTGGACGTGTATTATCATCCTGACACACTGTACCGCCGCCTGTACAGGACATGTATTATCATCCAGACACTGTACCGCCGCCTGTACAGGACGTGTATTATGGTCCTGACACACTGTACCGCCGCCTGTACAGGACGTGTATTATGGTCCTGACACTGTACCGCCGCCTGTATAGGACGTGTATTATTGTCCTGACACACTGTACCGCCGCCTGTACAGGACGTGTATTATGGTCCTGACATACTGTACCGCCGCCTGTACAGGACGTGTATTATGGTCCTGACACACTGTACCGCCGCCTGTACAGGATGTGTATTATTGTCCTGACACTGTACCGCCGCCTGTACAGGACGTGTATTATGGTCCTGACATACTGTACCGCCGCCTGTACAGGACGTGTATTATGGTCCTGACACTGTACCGCCGCCTGTACAGGACGTGTATTATTGTCCTGACACACTGTACCGCCGCCTGTACAGGACGTGTATTATGGTCCTGACACACTGTACCGCCGCCTGTACAGGACGTGTATTATGGTCCTGACACACTGTACCGCCGCCTGTACAGGACGTGTATTATGGTCCTGACATACTGTACCGCCGCCTGTACAGGACGTGTATTATGGTCCTGACACTGTACCGCCGCCTGTACAGGACGTGTATTATTGTCCTGACACACTGTACCGCCGCCTGTACAGGACGTGTATTATGGTCCTGACACTGTACCGCCGCCTGTATAGGACGTGTATTATTGTCCTGACACACTGTACCGCCGCCTGTACAGGACGTGTATTATGGTCCTGACATACTGTACCGCCGCCTGTACAGGACGTGTATTATGGTCCTGACACACTGTACCGCCGCCTGTACAGGATGTGTATTATTGTCCTGACACTGTACCGCCGCCTGTACAGGACGTGTATTATGGTCCTGACACTGTACCGCCGCCTGTACAGGACGTGTATTATGGTCCTGACACTGTACCGCCGCCTGTACAGGACGTGTATTATTGTCCTGACACACTGTACCGCCGCCTGTACAGGACGTGTATTATGGTCCTGACATACTGTACCGCCGCCTGTACAGGACGTGTATTATGGTCCTGACACACTGTACCGCCGCCTGTACAGGACGTGTATTATGGTCCTGACACACTGTACCGCCGCCTGTACAGGACGTGTATTATGGTCCTGACACTGTACCGCCGCCTGTACAGGACGTGTATTGTTGTCCTGACACTGTACCGCCGCCTGTACAGGACGTGTATTATGGTCCTGACATACTGTACCGCCGCCTGTACAGGACGTGTATTATGGTCCTGACACACTGTACCGCCGCCTGTACAGGACGTGTATTATGGTCCTGACACACTGTACCGCCGCCTGTACAGGATGTGTATTATGGTCCTGACACTGTACCGCCGCCTGTACAGGACGTGTATTATGGTCCTGACATACTGTACCGCCGCCTGTACAGGACGTGTATTATGGTCCTGACATACTGTACCGCCGCCTGTACAGGACGTGTATTATGGTCCTGACATACTGTACCGCCGCCTGTACAGGACGTGTATTATGGTCCTGACATACTGTACCGCCGCCTGTACAGGACGTGTATTATGGTCCTGACACACTGTACCGCCGCCTGTACAGGACGTGTATTATGGTCCTGACACACTGTACCGCCGCCTGTACAGGACGTGTATTATGGTCCTGACACTGTACCGCCGCCTGTACAGGACGTGTATTATTGTCCTGACACACTGTACCGCCGCCTGTACAGGACGTGTATTATGGTCCTGACATACTGTACCGCCGCCTGTACAGGACGTGTATTATGGTCCTGACACACTGTACCGCCGCCTGTACAGGACGTGTATTATGGTCCTGACACACTGTACCGCCGCCTGTACAGGATGTGTATTATTGTCCTGACACTGTACCGCCGCCTGTACAGGACGTGTATTATGGTCCCGACACACTGTACCGCCGCCTGTACAGGACGTGTATTATTGTCCCGACACTGTACCGCCGCCTGTACTGGGCGTGTATTATCATCCTGACACTGTACCGCCGCCTGTACAGGACGTGTATTATGGTCCTGACACTGTACCGCCGCCTGTACAGGACGTGTATTATGGTCCTGACACACTGTACCGCCGCCTGTACAGGACGTGTATTATGGTCCTGACACACTGTACCGCCGCCTGTACAGGACGTGTATTATGGTCCTGACACACTGTACCGCCGCCTGTACAGGACGTGTATTATGGTCCTGACACACTGTACCGCCGCCTGTACAGGACGTGTACTGTTGTCCTGACACACTGTAACCACGCCTGTAAAGGACGTGTATTGTTGTCCTGACACACTGTACCGCCGCTTGTATCTCTATTTTTATCCCACTGTTTTGTTGTTTCTCAAGTGTTCTTCTCCTGGGAGACAAATCAGTAAACTGGATTTTCCGGTCCTGCGGTTACTGACAGGTCCGTGCAGGAAGCCGCCACCTCATATACAGGACAAGGCCCGCTGGCCCCGGGGCCCGAAGCTACAGTCTGGGGGGGGGGGGGGATGAGTGGCCACTGCTCGGTGCGGATTCACTGCATAATTTGCGGAAAAAAGACTAAAGGCTAATAAAAAGGAAAGAAGCGTAAAGACCGAGAGGTAGAAGGCAGCACTGCTGAGACCCGCACCAGGACTTCTGCCGTGGATCGACAGTCTCAGCTCCTCTGACTGGTCCGTCCACAGTGAGGGGAGCGCGGCGACACTCAGATGGGAGATACGGACACAAAAATGAGCAGTCACCTGACTCCAGGGATCTCCAGGATGTTGGTCAGACCGGTCCAGTTTATATCCAGGTGCTGTGGAGAGAAAACAAAATGATGAAGAGTGCCAGACCAGAGAGCCGCCAGCGCCAGACCAGAGAGCCGCCAGCGCCGGACCAGAGAGCCGCCAGCGCCGGACCAGAGAGCCGCCAGCGCCGGACCAGAGAGCCACCAGACCAGAGAGCCGCCAGCGCCAGAGCAGAGAGCCGCCAGCACCAGAGCAGAGAGCCGCCAGAGCAGAGAGCCGCCAGAGCAGAGAGCCGCCAGAGCAGAGCGCCGCCAGAGCAGAGAGCCGCCAGCACCAGAGCAGAGAGCCGCCAGCGCCAGAGAGCCGCCAGCACCAGACCAGATGGCAGCGAGAGCAGAGAGCCGCCAGTGGCAGACCAGAGTCAAGAGGCAGACCAGAGAGCTGCCAGGCCCCGAAACAGCCAGCAGCAGACCAGAGAGCCATCAGACCCAGAGACACTCCAGACCAAGGAGCTGCCAGCGCCAGACCAGAGAGGAGTCAGACCCATGAACAGCCATCGGCAGACCAGAGAGCCACCAGACAGGAGTCAGACCCAGGAATGGCCAGCGGCAGATCAGTGAGCCTCCAGCCAGACTAGATCCCGAGGCACTCCAGACCAAGGAGCCACCAGTGGCAGATTGGGGAGAAACCAGACCCAGGACCCGCCAGCACCAGAGAGCCAGGAGACAGCAGCGGCAGATCAGAGAGCCGCCAGATCCGGGAGACAGCAGCGGCAGATCAGAGAGCCGCCAGATCCGGGAGACAGCAGCGGCAGATCAGAGAGCCGCCAGATCCGGGAGACAGCAGCGACAGATCAGAGAGCCGCCAGATCCCAAGACACTCCAGACCAAGGAGCCGCCAGCACCAAATAAATCATGAGCTCCAGATTCAGACACTAAGTGTCAGATGTAATACGATGGGTGACACTTTGTGGTCCAGGTACGACCACAGAAGAAGAAAAGTCAACCATGCGCCTGTATCTGGTGACATTTCGGGTTTTGCCCCTTTTGGTAGAAGGACAGAACATTTCCCCAGTATTCCCGATGGCGCTCCGTGCCAGTCTGCTCCCCATCCAGACATGGTGATCCATGACCCCAGAGACGCCGCGTCTCCCCCTAAACCGCAGATTGTAAACACGATATAAGAGCGACATCCGAACACGGAGAGAAGAATATGGAGACAAAACCGGGCGGAGAAACGGAAGGGACCGCGAGCAGCAAAAGGCCCAAAGCACAGCGTCACCGCAGACCCCGCAACTTCACAATCCCCTCCCCCCTATCAGAGCTGCCCCCACTTACCGGCTTGTGGATGAAGAACATGGTGACGGCTCCAATAAAGGGCACATCTGCCAGGAGCGGCGCCAGGATCACCCGCAGCGTCCCGTGTACCTGCCCCAGACACAAGGAGCGTCAATGACCCAGGAAAGCACAGGGGTAATGAAGCCTCTACAGTAGAGGGTGCCACTAGGGGACCCCTTACCCTCAGGAAGGGGCGCCACTAGGGGACCCCCACACCCTCGAGAAGGGGCGCCATCAGGGGACCCCCAAACCCTCGGGAAGGAGCGCCACCCAGGGACCCCCAAACCCTCGGGAAGGGGCGCCACCCAGGGACCCCCACACCCTCGGGAAGGGGCGCTATCAGGGGACCCCCAAACCCTCGGGAAGGGGCGCTATCAGGGGACCCCCAAACCCTCGGGAAGGGGCGCCACCCGGGGACCCCCAAACCCTCGGGAAGAGGGCACAAAGCAGGGACCCCTATTCTTTCAGACCCCCTCACCTGGATCCCCTTCACTCCGGCCTTACACATCTTCTTCACCTCCACATTGATTTCACAATCTCCGGTGTAGCTGGAAAGAAAGGAGAAGCCGGTCACCAGGGGGTTAACTGCCTAACCAGACCACACGGACAACAACACCCAGCATGCACTGCGGAACGGAAAATGGGTACAAATGAAAGGAAACAGGAAAGGACAGAAAAGTACCAGAGCACCTCCATGTAATGTAATGTATGTACACAGTGACTGCACCAGCAGAATAGTGAGTGCAGCTCTGGAGTATAATACAGGAGGTAACTCAGGATCAGTACTGTAATGTATGTACACAGTGACTGCACCAGCAGAATAGTGAGTGCAGCTCTGGAGTATAATACAGGAGGTAACTCAGGATCAGTACTGTAATGTATGTACACAGTGACTGCACCAGCAGAATAGTGAGTGCAGCTCTGGGGTATAATACAGGATGTAACTCAGGATCAGTAATGTATGTACACAGTGACTGCACCAGCAGAATAGTGAGTGCAGCTCTGGGGTATAACACACGATGTAACTCAGGATCAGTAATGTAATGTATGTACAGTGACTGCACCAGCAGAATAGTGAGTGCAGCTCTGGAGTATAATACAGGAGGTAACTCAGGATCAGTACTGTAATGTATGTACACAGTGACTGCACCAGCAGAATAGTGAGTGCAGCTCTGGGGTATAATACAGGATGTAACTCAGGATCAGTAATGTATGTACACAGTGACTGCACCAGCAGAATAGTGAGTGCAGCTCTGGGGTATAACACACGATGTAACTCAGGATCAGTAATGTAATGTATGTACACAGTGACTGCACCAGCAGAACAGTGAGTGCAGCTCTGGAGTATAATACACGATGTAACTCAGGATCAGTAATGTATGTTCACAGTGACTGCACCAGCAGAATAGTGAGTGCAGCTCTGGGGTATAATACAGGAGGTAACTCAGGATCAGTAATGTAATGTATGCACACAGTGACTGCACCAGCAGAATAGTGAGTGCAGCTCAGGAGTATAATACAGGAGGTAACTCAGGATCAGTAATGTAATGTATGTACACAGTGACTGCACCAGCAGAATAGTGAGTGCAGCTCTGGAGTATAATACAGGAGGTAACTCAGGATCAGTAATGTAATGTATGTACACAGTGACTGCACCAGCAGAATAGTGAGTGCAGCTCTGGGGTATAATACAGGAGGTAACTCAGGATCAGTAATGTAATGTATGCACACAGTGACTGCACCAGCAGAATAGTGAGTGCAGCTCAGGAGTATAATACAGGAGGTAACTCAGGATCAGTAATGTAATGTATGTACACAGTGACTGCACCAGCAGAATAGTGAGTGCAGCTCTGGAGTATAATACAGGAGGTAACTCAGGATCAGTAATGTAATGTATGCACACAGTGACTGCACCAGCAGAATAGTGAGTGCAGCTCTGGAGTATAATACAGGAGGTAACTCAGGATCAGTAATGTAATGTATGTACACAGTGACTGCACCAGCAGAATAGTGAGTGCAGCTCTGGGGTATAATACAGGATGTAACTCAGGATCAGTAATGTAATGTATGTACACAGTGACTGCACCAGCAGAATAGTGAGTGCAGCTCTTGGCTCCTTAGAAATTCATCTTTTATCGCAGTGGTCCCCAACCTTACTGACCTTGAGAGCCACATCTCGCTCCCACCTCCTCACAGTAGTGTCAACCAAAGCCCCCATTACGGGTATAATGATAACCAAAGCTTTTCCACAGAAATCACTCCAAAGCAGTGCACTGAGATCCAGGGGTCCCCACAATCCCCCATTCAGTATTCCCCATCAGGGACTCCCAGCACACACTCACCTCCAGCTTCAAGAACTCCTCTATCAGGTAGGACCATCCTCCAGGGTACCAGACCTAAACCATCTCTAAACCCCTAAGACCGGTGTACGTGCAGCCAGATCTGCTCTTCCGTGCAGGCGCCTCACACCATTCATGATATTGAGATCTGCTCCTCATACCTGTTCGCTAGACCTGGAGCTTATGCACCAAGCCGGCCGACAGCTGCGAGCCACAATTCATGGGACCGCGAGCCACAGGTTGGGGAGCCCTGTTTTATTGGAATAAAATAATTTATATCTTATAAATCCCTCTTCACGATTCCAGCGTCATGTCACATCATCAGACGCGTTTCCAGCCTAAGGCTAGTTTCACATTTGCGTTTTTGGCCGCAGCGTCGGGCTGTGCACGGCCGCCGCTAAGCCCCGCCCCCTGCCAGTAGCTCCGCCTATGGGCGCATGACGCTGCATGTGTCCCCTATCTTTAGCACTGGGGACGCAAGCCATGCGCAGGTATGTGTTTGGCGGCGCATGCGTCCTTTTGACGCTGCGCCGACCAGCGCCAAACGCAACAGGTTGCAATTTGGTGCATTCGGCGCAGCGTCAAAAGGACGCATGCGCCGCCAAACACATACCTGCGCATGGCCTGCGTCCCCAGTGCTAAAGATAGGGGACGCAGGACGCATGCAGCGTCATGCGCCCGTAGGCGGAGCTACAGGCGGAGGTGCGGTAGGGGCGGGGCTTAGCGGCAGCCGTGCACAGCCCGACGCTGCGGCCATAAACGCAAATGTGAAACTGGCCTAAAGCCGCCTCTTCATCAGTCTCGTCAGCTTTCTATACTGGAGGGAGAGGTGAACGCTCCGACGATCGAGGAGGGGACGGGTCTCATCCTGCACCTGGTGGTAGTAGCAGGCTCTTAGTATCTCATATTAGTTATTACATATCATCCATAAAACAACAAGTGCAAAAAATATAAAAACTAAAAAATGTTTTTTAAATATACACGATCAGACGTTTCTTGCAACAAACACAAGTCTACGTCTCCTAACCCGATGTAATAATCCGCCGCTGCGGTGCAACGTTCACCCCCATAGGGGCTCTCGGTTTGGTCATTTTCTATGGGGGTCTCTCGCCCCCTTAGCGGTTTAGCAGCTTTGTCTCTCCCAATTCTTTTACACACAGACGTGCCCTCGCTGTGACTGATGGAGACGCGGCTCGAGGCTGCGGAACATTCAGATGAGGAGACGTCCAGCTCTGACGTCTCACGGACCAGTGCTGCAGCCGAGGTATCGCACCTCACAGGTAAACACACACGAAGGGTCGCCATTAGTGTAGGAATTCAGCTCATAGATCAGAAGTCCTCAGTGTCACCCTGTGATGGCCCGTACCCCGGTATGCACGACGCCCCAGTGATCGCCCGTACCCCGGTATGACGACGCCCCGGTGATCGCCCGTACCCCGGTATGACGACTCCCCGGTGATGGCCCGTACCCCGGTATGACGACGCCCCGGTGATGGCCCGTACCCCGGTATGACGACGCCCCGGTGATGGCCCGTACCCCGGTATGACGACGCCCCGGTGATGGCCCGTACCCCGGTATGACGACGCCCCGGTGATCGCCCGTACCCCGGTATGACGACGCCCCGGTAATCGCCCGTACCCCGGTATGACGACGCCCCGGTGATGGCCCGTACCCCGGTATGACGACGCCCCGGTGATCGCCCGTACCCCGGTATGACGACGCCCCGGTGATGGCCCGTACCCCGGTATGACGACGCTCCTGTGATCGCCCGTAACACGCGGCCGGGTCCTATTCATCGGATCCGCTGTGTTAATAGGTGACTGTGTCCCCCAAGGTTCGAGCTCTTCCAGCAGGAAATCTTACAGGACGTTGTAGAATATTTTCTAATCTTTCATCTTGATGTAAAATAGAAAAAATCTGATTTCACTATATATTCCGATCTCCAATCTGAGGAGTGAATCGTGTTCCCTGTGATGGGTCGGACTCCTGATGCGTCGCTGACATTTTTTCTTTCCTCCATTCATCGTCCGCTGCGGAGATCCGCGCGCTTCTAATCTATTATTAAGCAGTTGTATTTTCAGGAGTGTTTATCTGGAGGTGTTCTCCTAACGGGGGATCTGTAGAGGTTTTATACGGCGGCAGCAGGTTACATACAAGGCAGAGAGATCACAAGATCCATCAGAAAAACTCAGCGACACCGAAACAATCTACTGATGGATCCGGAGAATTCCAAGGACATGTTAGAGGCTTGTCATGGATTCTCTGGGATTTCTCAATAACATTTGCCACCTCCTCAGTCCCATCCTATATCAGGAGGAGGTCGGCACAGTATCACCCGTACAGCGGCCACACTGCGCCCGTACATCGCCCGTACAGCGGCCACACTGCGCCCGTACAGCGGCCACACTGCGCCCGTACAGCGGCCACACTGCGCCCGTACATCACCCGTACAGCAGCCACACTGCGCCCGTACAGCGGCCACACTGCGCCCGTACATCGCCCGTACAGCGGCCACACTGCGCCCGTACAGCGGCCACACTGCGCCCGTACATCACCCGTACAGCGGCCACACTGCGCCCGTACAGCGGCCACACTGCGCCCGTACAGCGGCCACACTGCGCCCGTACAGCGGCCACACTGCGCCCGTACATCGCCCGTACAGCGGCCACACTGCACCCGTACATCGCCCGTACAGCGGCCACACTGCGCCCGTACATCGCCCGTACAGCGGCCACACTGCGCCCGTACATCGCCCGTACAGCGGCCACACTGCGCCCGTACATCGCCCGTACAGCGGCCACACTGCGCCCGTACATCGCCCGTACAGCGGCCACACTGCGCCCGTACATCGCCCGTACAGCGGCCACACTGCGCCCGTACATCGCCCGTACAGCGGCCACACTGCGCCCGTACATCGCCCGTACAGCGGCCACACTGCACCCGTACATCGCCCGTACAGCGGCCACACTGCGCCCGTACATCGCCCGTACAGCGGCCACACTGCGCCCGTACATCGCCCGTACAGCGGCCACACTGCACCCGTACATCGCCCGTACAGCGGCCACACTGCGCCCGTACATCGCCCGTACAGCGGCCACACTGCACCCGTACATCGCCCGTACAGCGGCCACACTGCGCCCGTACATCGCCCGTACAGCGGCCACACTGCGCCCGTACATCGCCCGTACAGCGGCCACACTGCGCCCGTACATCGCCCGTACAGCGGCCACACTGCGCCCGTACATCGCCCGTACAGCGGCCACACTGCGCCCGACATGGGACAAAAGTAAAACTACGATTCTCTTCCCACACCGCCGTATGATTTCAGCACTGGCGGGGGAGACGCCGCACCCATCGCAGCTCCTGGTTTTTGCCAAATAATAATAGTTTGTGTCATTAGAAATGCTGCGGCCATCAATAGAAATTCAGGAATCGTCAGAAGAGCGGAGAATGAGTGCGGAACGCCCGGACACGGAGCCACAACATCACCGGCGCGGCAGTGACCACTGTGCGGCATCTGAAGAGGCGACAGCGGGATCTGGATCTCGGAGAAGGTGTCAGTAATGGCCGCAGGTCTCAGTCCGGCCAAGAACGCGAATTCTCTCCCACGTTCCCGCAACAATAAGACGCAGGAGGAGGAGACTCGGGTTTATGATCTTTAGGAAAGGAATGCAGGACGGGCACAATCGGCCGCCGGGATCTAGCAGATCTGCAGCAAGGGTCTCCGCGATGGCTGCCATATTAACCCCTTTCTGGAGAAGTTGTTTTTAAAAATGTCCAAAATTTTTTTTGTAGGATCCATATTTAGTTCAGGATACATCGAGCTGTCCGCTAACATCTCCTAAACCTGGATTTCATACAACATGTCCGCTCTACGGATTAACCCCTTCATGACCCGGCCATTTTTTACAATTCTGACCAGTGTCCCTTTATGAGGTAATAACTCTGGAACGCTTCAACGGATCCCAGCGATTCCGAGACTGGTTTTTCGTGACATATTGGGCTTCATGTTAGTGGTAAATGTAGGTCAATAATTTTTGCGTTTGTGAAAAAAAAATGGAAATTTGGCGAAAAGTGACAATTTCACAATTTTCATATTTTGAATTTTTATTCTGTTAAACCAGAGAGTTATGTGAAATAGTTAATAAGTAACATTCCCCACATGTCTACTTTTGGAAACAAAAACTGGAACTGTGATTGGAAAAGACCCTATCACAGTGATCAAAATGTACCTGAATGAATCTTCAGCCGGCAGATTCGACGGGCGCACTGCGCATGCGCCCGCCATTTTGGAAGATGGTGGCACCCATGCAAAATTCAGCAGGGACAGTGGGAGGGACGCCGGGACTCAAGAGGTACCGGGGGGGGGAAGCAGAGGGAAGGGGAGGGGGAGCAGATGCTGACGGTGGCAAGCAATCGCTGCCGTCAGTCAGTGACGGTGGGGGGGGGGGGGTCAGATCTCAGTCTCCAGCCATGGCCGATGATATTTCAGCATGGGTGGATTGTAATATTTCAACAAATTTAATTGGTGAAATATTACAAATCGCTCTGATTGGCTGTTTCACCTAACAGCCAATCAGAGCGACCGTAGCCATGGGGGGGCTAAGACACCCCCCCCCCCCCGAAGTGAGCCCCCCCCGGGGTGAAGCACAAAGGGTCCTGTACCTGCGGGTCGGGTGACCTTTCAGTGACCCCGGTCACCCGACCCGCAGGAACGCAATCCCCCCCATGACACAGCATATGTGTCACAGGTCAGGAGTTAATAAATCTTTATTAGATAAACATTCTTGCAGAGATTTTTTTCATTCCATGGCAGGGTGGAGGCCGCGGGTTCCCCAGGTTGGAGGCCGCGGGTTCCCCAGGTTGGAGGCGGCGGTTTCTCCAGGGTGGAGGCGGCGGTTTCCCCAGGTTGGAGGCCGCGGTTTCTTTAGGCTGCAGGGGGCGGCGGTTTCTTCTTCTTTCGTTCCTTTTCTCTGATTTCCTGAAGTCATCCAGCTCTGGAGGGTGAGATTGTTTGGGGTGAACAGATGGATTTTTTACTTTAAATTGAGAATTGTTCTTGCCATTCTTCTCCGGGGAATCTGCTGAATGTTCTAATGTCAAGAGAACATTGTTCCTGAAAATGCCGGATATTGGAGACGGCGTCATCACTGGTCGCATCATCATGTTCTCTACAATATCCTCCTCCTTGAAAAGTGACATCGCAGTGTGAGGTTTCCTGTGGATCCATCACCGTCCAGCAAAGTCTCAAACATCTAATTCAGGAGTTGGGCTGAATGAGAAACCTCCAGACAGCGGCTCTGACCACCACTGAGGACATGACACGAGGGGTCGCACCCGGTGTAATGACGCTTTCCTCGGTTTGGTGGAGGAGTTTATGGCGTCTTCTGTGTTTTTTATCCCCTCTTCTTCTCCTCCTTTTACGTTTTGTAAGATGGAATCTTTGTTGTTCTTTATCTGATCGTCTATTATAAACCGTATTGTGTCTGGTAGAAATAAGTAGTGGAAATCCCACAGAGGAGTAAGACCCCCCCTCTGATGTCAAAAAATCAGTATTGTCCATAGAGGGGTCAGTAGCAGGAAAACTGACTCTTTAAAAATAAAATGTTTATTCCTATGAGTGCGTCTACCTTGACCTTTTTTCAAAATAGGTTTAGAGGAGCAATGCCGTTTCCAGGTGTATGCCTCATTTCCTGCATGATCCTCTCAGTCGTTCTAAAATTTGGATTTTTTTTTTTTATGGACCTGATTTTTTCTTCCATGCAAGAAATTTTCTCCATCGTGGATTTATTAAGTATCATATTGTTATGTTGTAATAAAATCTTTCATTTCCAATCTCAATTCCTCCATCTTTTGATTCACTTCTTTCAATAATCAGTTTCATTGGTCGTATACGACCATTGGTTAAGATGTCATTTATTTTTCAATTCCTCAGTCGTTTTTTGTTGGTGTTTTTTAAGCCTCTTGGGATCGTCCTTGTATCCAGGTGAGATTGTAGGGGGCCGCCGTCCCACCACGATCTCATTTCTTTCATCAATGCATTTTCCAGATTAGACAGATGCAATGTTATTGGCAGGAGACTGTCTCCATCTACAGAGATCACTGCCGCTTTGCGAGTTTTGTCCATGAATAGACAACCCTGATGTCAAAAGGGGCTGAAATCCCTATAGTGGGGGATCGTGACCCGCGGATACTAGGGGATACCGAACTCTCCAATATCAAAAGGAAATGTTGGATAAATGGCTGATAGCAAGACAACACTCAGGAGTAAGTAATGAAGGTCCTCTCTGCCCGCAGACATCAGCTGACCCGGTGCAGAATAATGACCCGTTCCCTCCTCGATTGTGGCAGGAACCAGTATAGAAAGCTGACAAGAGACTTCTGTGCAGCAATGAATAAGACTAAGCTGGAAATGCGTCTGCTCACATGTCTTTGGGGATGATGGGACACGATGCTGGAATTATGACGTTGGATTTTAAATAAATTACTTAATTCCGATAAGAGATTAATTTCTCAAGAGCCGAGCGCCGGATTCGCCCTTCCCCGAGCGCCGGATTCGCCCTTCCCCGAGCCCCGGATTCTCTCATCTCAGAGCCCCGGATTCTCTCATCTCAGAGCCCCGGATTCTCTCATCTCAGAGCCCCGGATTCGCCCTTCCCCGAGCCCCGGATTCGCCCTTCCCCGAGCCCCGGATTCGCCCTTCCCCGAGCCCCGGATTCGCCCTTCCCCGAGCCCCGGATTCGCCCTTCCCCGAGCCCCGGATTCGCCCTTCCCCGAGCCCCGGATTCGCCCTTCCCCGAGCCCCGGATTCGCCCTTCCCCGAGCCCCGGATTCGCCCTTCCCCGAGCCCCGGATTCGCCCTTCCCCGAGCCCCGGATTCGCCCTTCCCCGAGCCCCGGATTCGCCCTTCCCCGAGCCCCGGATTCGCCCTTCCCCGAGCCCCGGATTCGCCCTTCCCCGAGCCCCGGATTCGCCCTTCCCCGAGCCCCGGATTCGCCCTTCCCCGAGCCCCGGATTCGCCCTTCCCCGAGCCCCGGATTCGCCCTTCCCCGAGCCCCGGATTCGCCCTTCCCCGAGCCCCGGATTCTCCCTTCCCCGAGCCCCGGATTCTCCCTTCCCCGAGCCCCGGATTCTCCCTTCCCCGAGCCCCGGATTCTCCCTTCCCCGAGCCCCGGATTCTCCCTTCCCCGAGCCCCGGATTCTCCCTTCCCCGAGCCCCGGATTCTCTCTTCTTCGAGCGGCTTGCAGCTTGTGCTCCGCTGTGTTATAATCGTTGCTGTCGCCTCAGGGATGATTCCCCCTGGAGGCCGCCGGCGTCATGTGGGATATTTGCCGTCTTTCTTCACCATTATTATCGCAGTATTCTAGAAGCCCCCGGAGGACAATCCATTCTGAACTCATCACGTCTGTGTCCTTTAAGGGGCCGCGCTCCAGGTCAGGGTCACCGTAAATTAATGGGACTGGTTTCATTTCTAAAGGAGTGGGCGGGGCAATGACCAAAAGTTTTTAGCCAAACGACCAATCGGAAGGTCAGAGCAAGAGAGTTCCTCCCCCATGACTCCTTACAGCTCTTCAAGTGTCCTGAAGAGAAGTTGGTCATGTGATCTCCTTTGGCTCAGCTGATTGACTTAAGAGGGAAGGGCAAATTTGATAACTAACTGCCTCAGCGCAGCCGGATAATCTGGAAACGATTCCCAATGTGGTCAACGGTCACTAATCATAGCACGACATTTCCCGGAGTCCTCACCATCCTGCCAGCCGTCCCTCCATGGTGCAATGATTTCCTCTGCTGCTAAACGGAGCTTGACAAGATTTACGCCTCATTTACCTCCCAAATTCTGAGCAATGAGCGACATGTGGAGTCATCCACAAATCTGTCATCGGGAGCACTGTCACTTTAAGAGCGCTGCCTCGTTAACTCGTCCTAGATTTTTATGTATTTCACCAGTTCAATGTTCAGAGACAACTCTGGGAGGTGCAAAAAAAAAAACAAAAAAAAAAAAAAAAAAACACACCACACACGGGTGTGAATACTTAAGACTCCTGCCCCGAAATCTGAGCATTCAGCCAACAGCCACGTGAGGCATATGGCCGATGCAGCATCAGGACACTCAATAGTTAATATTCAGCAGCAGCAGCTGCGTCCCAGAGCCGTTCCGTACAGCCAGGGGCGACGACTGCACACTGGAAATCCTCCAGAGCTGCACTCACTATTCTGCTGGTGCAGTCACTGTGTACATACATTACTGATCCTGAGTTACATCGTGTTATACCCCAGAGCTGCACTCACTATTCTGCTGGTGCAGTCACTGTGTACATACATTACATTACTGATCCTGAGTTACATCCTGTATTATACTCCAGAGCTGCACTCACTATTCTGCTGGTGCAGTCACTGTGTACATACATTACATTACTGATCCTGAGTTACATCCTGTATTATACTCCAGAGCTGCACTCACTATTCTGCTGGTGCAGTCACTGTGTACATACATTACATTACTGATCCTGAGTTACATCCTGTATATACTCCAGAGCTGCACTCACTATTCTGCTGGTGCAGTCACTGTGTACATACATTACATTACTGATCCTGAGTTACATCCTGTATTATACTCCAGAGCTGCACTCACTATTCTGCTGGTGCAGTCACTGTGTACATACATTACTGATCCTGAGTTACATCGTGTTATACCCCAGAGCTGCACTCACTATTCTGCTGGTGCAGTCACTGTGTACATACATTACATTACTGATCCTGAGTTACATCCTGTATTATACTCCAGAGCTGCACTCACTATTCTGCTGGTGCAGTCACTGTGTACATACATTACACTACTGATCCTAAGTTACATCCTGTATTATATTCCAGAGCTGCACTCACTATTCTGCTGGTGCAGTCACTGTGTACATACATTACATTACTGATCCCGAGTTACCTCCTGTATTATACCCCAGAGCTGCACTCACTATTCTGCTGGTGCAGTCACTGTGTATATACATTACATTACTGATCCTGAGTTACATCCTGTATTATACTCCATCGTGTCTTATCCTCCAGTCACCTCCAGAGCTGCAGTTACATGGTCACTCACCACAGCTGTATGTCCAGGATGACCTCCCTCTTGTCCACTTTCTTGGTGTAGGCTTTAACCCCGTTAATCCTGGGAGACTGAGCAAGAAATACACAATGACAAAGACGGTACAATATAACAGGGGCGCCGGGGGGGGGGGTCATACAACATAACGGGGGCCCCGGTGTTTCTACAACGTAACGGGGGCCTCACTTCCCGCTCAGACGTCTTTACCTTCTCTCCGAAGTGCACCTTGGTGAAGGTGAAGGCCTTCAGGTGACCGTTCGATGCTCTGATCAGCGGCTCAATCTTCTCCTGGAAGAGCTTCTCCATGTACAACCCGAAATACGGCCACATCTGCCGCACAACCTAAATACAGGAGCGGAGGAGTCAGCAGTGTCCGGGCGCACGATGGGAGTTATCCTACTTCTCTCCGACATTTGGATATGGTCGGTACCTTGTTGATCCACTCGACTCGTTCAACATCTGGAAAATTCACCTGAAAACAAAGCATGAAGAGTCAGCCCATCCTACCCATCACCGGGGCAAGCGTCAGGAGCTCAGCCCATCCCACCCATCACCGGGGCAAGCATCAGGAGCTCAGCCCATCCCACCCATCACCAGGGAACGTGTAAGATATTCCGCGCATCCCACCCGTCACCAGGGCAAGCGTCAGGAGCTCAGCCCATCCCACCCATCACCAGGGAACGTGTAAGATATTCCGCGCATCCCACCCGTCACCGGGGCAAGCGTCAGGAGCTCAGCCCATCCCACCCATCACCAAGGAATGCGTCAGGAGCTCCGCACATCCCACCCATCACCGGGGGAACGCGTCAGGAGCTCAGCCCGTCCCACCCATCACCGGAGGGGGCGGGTTGGGGGGATGCATGAGGAGCTCAACTCGTCCCACCCATCACCAGGGGGGGGGGGGGGGGTTGCGGGACGCATCAGAGGCTCAGCCCATCCCACTCATCACCTGAGGAACGCATCAGGAGCTCCCCGCATCCCACCCATCACCGGGGAGGTTTGAGAGGAAGCATCAGGAGCTCAGCCCATCCCACCCGTCACCAGGGGATGCGTCAGGAGCTCAGCCCATCGCACCCATCACCGGGGCAAGCGTCAGGAGCTCAGCCCATCGCACCCATCACCGGGGGAATGCGTCAGGAGCTCAGCCCGTCCCACCCATCACCGGGGGAACGCGTCAGGAGCTCAGCGCATCCCACCCATCACCGGGGGAACGCGTCAGGAGCTCAGCCCGTCCCACCCATCACCGGAGGGGGCGGGTTGGGGGGACGCATGAGGAGCTCAACTCGTCCCACCCATCACCGGGGGGGGGGGGGGGTTGCGGGACGCATCAGAGGCTCAGCCCATCCCACCCATCACCTGAGGAACGCGTCAGGCGCTCCCCGCATCCCACCCATCACCGGGGGGGGGGGGGGGGGTTTGAGAGGAAGTATCAGGAGCTCAGCCCATCCCACCCTGTCACCAGGGGATGCGTCAGGAGCTCAGCCCATCGCACCCATCACCGGGGGAATGCGTCAGGAGCTCAGTGCATCCCACCCATCACCGGGGCAAGCGTCAGGAGCTCAGCCCATCGCACCCATCACCGGGGGAATGCGTCAGGAGCTCAGCGCATCCCACCCATCACCGGGGCAAGCGTCAGGAGCTCAGCCCATCCCACCCATCACCGGGGCAAGCGTCAGGAGCTCAGCGCATCCCACCCATCACCGGGGCAAGCGTCAGGAGCTCAGCCCATCCCACCCGTCACCGGAGGAACGCGTTATGAGCTCAGCCCGTCCCACCCATCACCGGAGGAACGCGTTAGGAGCTCAGCCCATCCCACCCATCACCGGGGCAAGCGTCAGGAGCTCAGCCCATCGCACCCATCACCGGGGGAACGCGTTAGGAGCTCAGGCCATCCCACCCATCATCGGGGGGGGACTCATCAGGAGCTCAGGCCATACCACCCATCATCGGGGGAGAACTCATCAGGAGCTCAGCCCATCCCACCCTTCACCGGGGGAGAACTCATCAGGAGCTCAGGCCATCCCACCCATCATCGGGGGGGGAACTCATCAGGAGCTCAGGCCATCCCACCTGTCACCAGGGAACGTGTTAGGAGCTATAACAACTTTCTGCTCCCATTTCCCTTAATTAAGTTTTCATAGTTCCCTTCCCCTCTATAGAAATAAACGGCAGCAATAAAGGAGCAAATGCAAAAGAAATCAGACTGGTGACGGACGCGGCCTCATGTGACCGGCGGCCATCTCCATGCTATCATCCTATAATGAGCAGGGTGTGGGGTGGAGCAGGCGTGACTCGCTCTGCAGGTCGGGCGACTCTACGGGTCCGGGCAGGAGGCCACGCCGTCCTTCATTTACTCAATATAAAAGTCACTCAGAGACAGAGCGCCACTGTGGGAGCAGAGCAGGACCTCTGCTTCATGTCAGTGAATGAGGCTGCCTGACGTGGTCAGAGACAGGAGAGGGGAGGAGTCCTGAGAAGATAATTTGCATATTGTCAGGGCATCCTAGAGGCCATCGGGAATCGGAATTTTGGCTCATTTTTCATTACTTTGGAATCTCTATAACTATAACAATATGGAGGAGGCCAGGAGCCATTAGTGACCTGCATTTCTTGCTACATGTTCACAGACTTACCAGTGGAAAAGCCAAACTTCACATGCCACAAATGCAGCTCGTGTCCCTGCTGGAGGAAGAGAGGTTAGCTACACTGAAGATCATTAAGGAAGGTGAAGAGTTCTTAGAGCAGAATTATCTCTTCATGTTACAGAAAGAGAAGAAATTCGAAGTGCACCTGAAGAAACAGAGGAATGGAGACATGTGACCCAGAGAAGCAGGAGGATCAGGAGGCAGTCAGCACCCATACTGCTCAGGAACCAGTACCAGGCTCTTACACAGGAGAACGATGAAGAAATACATCAGGATAAGACTTTGCCAACAAACAGCAACCTTGTACGCCCTCAGAGTCCTCCTGGATGGAGAAAGAAAAATGTGAAGAAGAAACGGAGAGTGGTGGTCATGGGGGATTCCCTGCTGAGAGGAACAGAGGCCGCTATCTGCAGACCGGATATAACTTCAAGAGAAATGTGCTGTCTTCCAGGTGCAAAAATTAAAGATGTGTCTGACAGGAGATCAGGACTCTTCAGACCTACAGATGACTACCCATTCCTGCTACTACATGTGGGGACAAATGACACTGCAAGAAACGACCTGGAAACCATCTGCAGAGACTTTGAAGACTTAGGCAAGAAAGTGAAAGAACTGGGAGCGCAGGTGGTCTTCTCTTCCATCCTCCCAGTGGATGGCCATGGAACAAGGAGGTGGAATAAGATTCTGCAGGTGAACAACTGGCTACGTCGATGGTGCCGTCAGCAACGATTTGGATTTATGGATCACGGAGTGAACTACTTATACGATGGACTACTTGCTAGAGATGGGGTGCACCTTACGAAGACTGGAGAACATGTATTTGGAAGTCGCCTTGCTACACTTGTAAGGAGAGCTTTACACTAGAACAACATGGGAAGGGAAGCAAAAGACCAGAAAAAGCCATACACCTGACAAATGCTATTGAGAACTCTGCTATTAGAAGTGGAAAGGAAGAACAAAGACGAAAGAATCTAATTAATAAAAATATTGGAGAAAGAGAAACCAATCACAAACTAAAATGTTTCTATACTAATGCACAAAGCATGGGCAACAAACAAGGAGAATTGGAACTACTAACACAGGAACAGAAATATGATGTCATTGGAATCACTGAAACTTGGTGGGACAATACACATGATTGGAATACAAGACTAGAAGGATACAACTTATTTGCAAGAAACAGACTTGATAAACGAGGAGGAGGTGTCGCATTGTATGTTAGAAACACGTATATCTACACAGAGATTGAAGCTTCAGAGACTGGGAGTTCTGTGGAAACTGTTTGGGTAAGAATACAAGGACAGAACAATGGAAAGGACACCATTGTAGGCATTTACTACAGGCCGCCTGTGCAAGCTGAAGACATGGATGAACTCTTTATGCATCAAATGGCCAAGTTCTCCAAAAAATATGACATAGTTGTCATGGGAGATTTCAACTATCCAGACATTTGTTGGGAATCTCTCTCAGGCAAAACTAACAGGTCAAGGAAATTCTTATCCTCTCTTGCTGACAACTTTATCTTCCAAAAGGTAGGGGAGAAAACAAGGGGAACTGCTACCTTGGATCTAATCCTTATAAACAGGGAGGAAATGGTTGAGGAGGTAAAAGTGGCTGGGACCCTAGGAGGTAGCGACCATGCTATTTTAGAATTTTGGATAACTAGAGGAGGAAGACCTGTGAAGACTCAGACGTCAAGGTTAGATTTCAGAAAGGCAGATTTTAAGGGATTCAGAAAGAGAATTGGAGGGATCCAATGGCTGGATATCCTTAAAGACAAAAATGTCCAGGAAGGATGGGAAATCTTGAAAAATGAAATTCTCAAAGCACAATCGTTTGAACAACATGTATGTCAATACCTGGATAAGAATGAAGTGATTAAACAGAGTCAGCATGGGTTTGTAACTAATAAGTCATGTCAGACTAACTTAATTTCCTTCTATGATGGAATCACTGATTGGGTGGATCAAGGAAATGCTGTAGATATAGTATATCTTGACTTCAGCAAAGCATTTGACAAAGTCTCTCATACAATCCTTATTGAAGAAATGACTAAGTATGGAATGGACAAGGCAACTGTTAGGTGGATTCATAACTGGCTTAGTGATCGGACCCAAAGAGTGGTCGTAAATGGCTGCACATCCAGTTGGAAGAATGTCTCAAGTGGGGTACCACAGGGCTCTGTCCTGGGCCCTGTATTGTTCAACATCTTTATCAACGATTTACATGAAGGAATTGAGGGTAAACTGATTAAATTTGCGGATGACACAAAGCTAGGAGGGATAGCTAATACTAGAGAAGAGAGAGAGAGGATTCAAAAAGATATAAATAAACTGGAGAAGTGGGCAGCAACTAACAGAATGGTTTTTAACAGGGAAAAATGCAAAGTACTACATCTGGGCAATAAAAATGAAAAAAGCATATACAGAATGGGAGGAATAGGGCTAAGCAACAGCACATGTGAAAAAGACTTGGGTATACTAATAGATCACAGACTGAATATGAGTCAACAGTGTGATGCAGCAGCAAAAAAGGCAAATGCAATTCTAGGATATATTAACAGAAGCATACAGTCTAGATCACGTGAAGTCATTATTACCCTCTACTCCTCTTTGGCCAGACCTCATCTGGAATACTGT
This sequence comes from Dendrobates tinctorius, assembly GCF_039654945.1. Lineage (NCBI taxonomy): Eukaryota > Metazoa > Chordata > Amphibia > Anura > Dendrobatidae > Dendrobates > Dendrobates tinctorius. The sequence goes on along the minus strand of NW_027361849.1, from coordinate 1,662,664 downwards.
GTCCAGTTTTGGGCGCCACATTTTAAAAAAGACATCAACAAACTGGAGCAAGTTCAGGAAAGAGCAACCAGAATGGTGACCGGTCTGCAAACCCTGTCTTATGAGGAAAGGTTGCAGGATTTGGGAATGTTTAGTTTGCAAAAGAGAAGACTGAGAGGAGACTTAATAGCGGTCTACAAATATCTAAAGGGCTGTCACATTGTAGAAGGATCAACTTTATTCTCTTTGGAAAGACTATAAGCAATCGGATGAAACTGAATGGGAGGAGACACAGATTAGATATTACATGGGTGACAGTGAGGGTGATCAATGAGTGGAACAGGCGGCCAAGAGAGGTGGTGAGTTCTCCTTCAATAGAAGTCTTCAAACAGAGGCTGGACAGACATCTGACTGGGATGATTTAGTGAATCCTGCTTTGAGCAGGGGGTTGGACCAGATGGCCCAGGAGGTCCCTTCCAACTCTACCATTCTATGATTCTATGACAGTCAACAGAAATGTCGGCAGTCACCCACACTTGTCCACAACACCCCCCGGTTACACAAGATACCCATCCACCCCACACAACCCCCCACCACACAGACACTAGAGGAGGACAACTCTGGTAGGCAGTAAAGCGTGGGGCGTCTGACACTGCGGGTTACTGGTCAATATTGATGACAACTTTACATTCCTTGCCGCCCGGTTGACACTGAACAACAGGGAGGGGAACGGATGAGACCGGCCGCGGAGGTGAATGATGGGGGTGGATGTTCTCTGCGGTCACCGGCTCTGGCGGTAATCACCCCCTTCGGCCTCATGACACCCCCATATACAGACCGCACCACCCCCATACACAGACCGCACCACCCCCATACACAGACCGCACCACCCCCATACACAGACCGCACCACCCCCATACACAGACCATACTACAGCCATATACAGACCGCACCACCCCCATATACAGACCGCACCACCCCCATACACAGACCGCACCACCCCCATACACAGACCATACTACAGCCATATACAGACCGCACCACCCCCATATACAGACCATACTACAGCCATATACAGACCATACTACAGCCATATACAGACCATACTACAGCCATATACAGACCACACCACCCCCATATACAGACCATACTACAGCCATATACAGACCACACCAACCCCATATACAGACCATACTACAGCCATATACAGACCACACCAACCCCATATACAGACCATACTACAGCCATATACAGATCATACTACAGCCATATACAGACCATACTACAGCCATATACAGACCATACTACAGCCATATACAGACCACACCAACCCCATATACAGACCATACTACAGCCATATACAGACCGCACCACCCCCATATACAGACCATACTACAGCCATATACAGATCATACTACAGCCATATACAGACCATACTACAGCCATATACAGACCACACCAACCCCATATACAGACCATACTACAGCCATATACAGACCGCACCACCCCCATATACAGACCATACTACAGCCATATACAGACCATACTACAGCCATATACAGATCATACTACAGCCATATACAGACCACACCACCCCCATATACAGACCATACTACAGCCATATACAGATCATACTACAGCCATATACAGATCATACTACAGCCATATACAGACCACACCACCCCCATATACAGACCATACTACAGCCATATACAGACCGCACCACCCCCATATACAGACCATACTACAGCCATATACAGATCATACTACAGCCATATACAGACCATACTACAGCCATATACAGACCACACCAACCCCATATACAGACCATACTACAGCCATATACAGACCGCACCACCCCCATATACAGACCATACTACAGCCATATACAGACCATACTACAGCCATATACAGATCATACTACAGCCATATACAGACCACACCACCCCCATATACAGACCATACTACAGCCATATACAGATCATACTACAGCCATATACAGATCATACTACAGCCATATACAGACCACACCACCCCCATATACAGACCACACCACCCCCATTGTTAAATATTAATAATCCGTTAATTTCTTATAAGACCCAGTTCTGTACATTGCTTTAGCTTACACGACATAGGCTATTTTTAAGCTTGGCTCATGGTAGAAAGACAGCTCCATATATGTAGAGACCATGTGCTTTAAGAGACGTATATAATTCATGGCTAACTGTAGAGGGTGCTGTCTTCTTCCCTCACCATCATGAGAGACAGACGCAAGATGACATGACACAACAGCTGGTATATTACTTGACTTGACGGCGATGTGACAAGCCGAACTGAGACACAGCAGCCATTTGCTATTCAGGATCTCGGAGAGAAGAAGAATACATGTTGCTTTTGCCATGTGGGATCTCAGAGCATGATCTAATGGACAATATCTCTTTCACTTATTTTTATTCACCTGTTTTTCTGTAATAACCTTTCTTTGATGGAAGTAAGCAAATAAACCACTATATTTTTATCTGGTAACTAGTCCTGAGTATTTTACAGGATATGCATTATTTTACATTGGAGAGCCAGCCAGATCTGAATTTTTGTACTTTTTTGCGGATTTCCTTCAACTTGCACACACGGGGGAATGGACTTTGCTAACGTCAAATCATATGTGCAAGTTATCGGGAATTCCACTACTTACAAGAATCACATGGAACCTAGAAGTAAGAAGTACCAGATAGATTGAGAAGTACTACAAGTGCCAAAAGTACCAGACCTAAGCCAGACGTGTGAAGACAGGAACCCAGCGTTGTCCATCAAAGGAGCTGAGACATTTCAAGGTAAGATAAAATGGATGTCATTAATTGTCTTGCTAAGCAGAGTAAATTGAAATTTAAGTCTGTAGACAATTCTAATTCAGAAGTTTTATGGTTAAGTTTATATGCCGAGTGTGAACTCGAGAATCAGAGGTTAGATTCTAAGTTTTTCAATAGAGAAAGAGAGAGATTAAAAAAATATTCTACAGATGGTAGATATATTTCATAGATCTGTGTCAGAGAAATCTAAAAATGATTGTGTAGAGGATAGTGATATTCCCGAGATTCACTGTAATGTGGAGAAACAGTTACAAGTAGCAGTCATTGAAGGTGACCTTGCAGACGTGGAACAAGATGGAGACGTAGGAGGAGACTTCAGAACTGACGTAGAGGACGTACAAGGGAAAGACGTACCACTAAAAATAGAAGACTCACAGGCCCAAATCCGAAATAGCGTGAGGAAGAATTTGATAAAAATATGCCAAATAATTCCTGCTTATGACAACAAAATAGATGTTTATAGAAACTCTGAGATTTTTGAAAGTTGTTCTGGTAACTTTGATTTATCTAACGAGGAGAAGAATCAGTTGTTCAAAATGTGGATCCCTGTAAATTTTGCAAGGAGATTGTCTTTAAAGTTATCTGGTGAGACACATGAGAATTTAACTGATAAGGACAGATTAAAAATTCTCATTTTTTGTTCATCAAATGAAAATCATCCAGATATTGATATTCTTCAAAAATTAAGGATTGGTCGGAAGGAATGTATTTTTACGTTCATGTCCATATATGAACGTTTGTACAAAATGCTGAGTGAGAATGTCAAAACACCGTCCCTCATAAGGAGTTTTGTAAGCAAATTTTGGTTTCTAAATCCTGCATCTCGTGTTATTGCGTCACAAAAAGATTCTTTGTTTGAATGTGCGCAATTTCTTGATTTTGCCAGGAAACACGAGAATCGTGAAAGGAAAATAAATTGTGCTAATTTTGGAAAGACAGGCAGAGTAAAATCTTATCAGAAGCCTGTATTAGCAAAACCTTCTAAAATGAGTTTTCCCCAAAATCAAATCTACGAAGAAAGAAAAAGAAAATCACATGTTTGTTATAAACCATATGGAATGATGCAAAAGAACACCGAAAAGACACAAATTGAATTAAGAAAAATGATGAGTTCTGATTTTCTTTCTGTAACAAAGATGGCCGAATTTAACAGACAGAAACAGGTGGTGAGTGACATCATGGCCTGTAAACTGAATACTCTGCTCCAAGAATCTATCAGCTTTAAAATGGCAAGAACCTTTCAGGATATTTTTTGCAGAGAAATAAGTATGGGTGTAGGAATTGGCTAGAAAAAGTAATTATATATATATATATTGTGTAACAGTGTTATACAATTAGTGAGTTATATGTAATTATTTTATAGAGTATAATCCTGTAGTTTTATGGTTTGTGGATATATACATAGTCATACAGTATATATATAGAGTGTTTGTAGAAGTAGAAATAGTAGAACTGTATTTTTTAATGAAAATTAAAATCTACATCAGTAATAATATTTAGAATATGAATATGATATTAATCTTATTTTTTATGTTTCCTTAGAATTTTCATTTCAAAGCAGGACTTAATCGAGAAAAATTCTCTTCCAAGGATTTATGCCTTTATTTACACAGGATGTTGCAATAATTGCATGATTTTATATATCTAACCCTTAAAAGGAAATAACTAATTGCTTTTTAAAATGTTCTGGGTGTGTGTTTTTTTTTTACTGCATGGTTTGAATGACAACCTCAACAGGTGAAAATTTCAACCTTGTTCTAATAATAAGTATACCATACCAGTATACTATGTCCCTGTTCCTTAGGAAAAGAATTTTAAAGCTTTTCTCAACTTTTGCAAAGCAATGGAATTTTTTCCAGGCCTAAATGTCAAGTATAGCTATACATATATATTTATGTCATGTGTATTTGGGGAATATTCAAAGAAATATTAAGAGACTAAATTGAAATAGTTTACAATGCATTGATAATTAGGATAATTTGGGTTAAAATACGTGTATTAAACTTAATATGTGACACAGTCTGAGTGACAGTGACTGAGTGTATGAGCAGCTGCTGAGCGAGTAATGTGATACGTTTGTGAGACCTCAGGATCCTGAATGCATGAGAGAAAGGAAAAAAAAAAAAAAAACCCCAAAAGCTTTTATCTTTAGAAGAAATATGCAGATCAGTTAAATTATTAGAATATTAAGATACATAATGAAATATTATCTATACAAACATATATTTCTATATTTCTATAGTAATTATTATTTCTTGATTTAGTTAATTGTGGATAAGTGCAATCGCACAACAAAATAGAAAATAGTTTAGGAAGAAAATCTATTCTTTCCTTATCAGCTTTAGCTCTTTTAAACAGGCACCAGCACAGAGCCTGGTATTCACCAGCTGCATCTGGGAATAGTGGACCTTCCTTCTCTGTCCAAGTGTGTTACATTTAAATTAATTTTTCCAAAGGATAATTTTATGATATTCAAATTAATTTTGATGGTTACACATCTTCAGACAAATAATGGTATAAGCAAGTATAAATTCACATAATTTATACATTAATTATTTTTAATTTTGGTTTTGATAAATGAATTATTTCATGAAACAATATTTTTTGGTATTAAGGGAGAAATATGTTTTTTATCCTGACTACATAATCACATTTGATTAATACTTCTTCTTCACACATTTTAATAGGAAAAAATATTAATAAGGTACAATGGTATAAGTATTGGGTATAATAACAAGTATTATAAAGAGTCATTTCTTTACACTAAGAGGAATTACATGCAAAGTTGCATAATTTGAAGACATAACTACTCTGCATCAACATAAAGGCCTTATTCTTATTTTTATTTTTATTCTTATTTTTCATTATTTTTAATTCTTTCACCAATATTTAGTAAAGTAATATCTACTGAGAATATTGCTTCATTAAATATAGCAATTATATGGTTCTATTACTAAGGAAAATGTTTCACTTCTGAGTTATATGCAACAATTCTTTTATTCATTCATTCGCTCACTCATATATTCTTATTTTGGTTCATGGCTATACATTCCTACATATTATTAGTATAATAAATATATTCCTTATTAATAAAGATGAAAACACTGGTTACATAAAACACAGTGACACCTATGGGTTGAAAAAGGTAATTACACCTATGACATAAAAATGTTCTATCACATGAAAAAAATGGATAATAATGTATTATCACTTATTATTGGTTTATTATTTCAAATATTGAAATCCATATACAGTACAAATTCTGATAATAATTATATGGATATTACTGATTGCTATGGTACGCTGTGATATTATGGGATAGGGAAATTACCAGATTTGGTATAGAATAGGGAATGAAGACTTCAAGCAAGATACTGAAATTATGTTAATAAAGACTTTTCACATTTCTAAACTTCATTGATTTTTATCAGTTGCAAGAAGAAGAATGCCGCGATCCAGAAGTCCCAGAAGGTAACAAAGCTATGATTACTGAGTAATAGACTGTGTTAATTACAAGTGCAGTATCCACCACTGACAGTCACAAGTGCAGTATCCACCACTGACAGTCACAAGTGCAGTATCCACCACCGACAGTCACGATTAAAGTGTCTAACCTGACAACCAGAGGACGATGATCCTATGATGCTGAGATGAACGGTGTTATCACGTTCTTATCAAGTTCCAGAGGTTTTCAATCACCTGAAAAGCTTCGATGAAAGCTGGTGAACAATGAAGGTAATTATCAGGAAGCTACAACCCTGACATATGTCCTGTGCATTAGGACAAGGACTGGTTATGGTGCTATGTTTAGCAAGGAAGAGTCATTTTAACCCTTGCTTTGCTGACCAAAGACGTCACACCTGTTCAAAGACCAGTACCGATGGAGGATTCCAGAATATCCAAGGCGAGCCAATGTAAGCCCAGGTTTTTAAAGATGACACTGCACAGATATTAAAGCTGCATTTCATCTATAGACTTTGTTTCTTATCAACATTTGAATTTATGGACTTTGATTTGATACACAACACATCTATATGCTATAAGAAAACTGTATTTTTAAAAGAACCAAGAAGAAGACAGAAGACATCAAAATGAAGACCAGATGACATCAGATGATGATGACTGGACCTGAGATGCTTCAATTTAGACTTAGGGAAGTATAATTATACATATTTTATATGAATATTGTTCACGACTTACCATAACATGAATTCACATCAATTATGTCATTGAGTACTTATAACGGTAATCTAATATTATTATTATTATTATTATTATTATTGATATTAAATTATTTTGTCAAAGAAGAAGAAAAGAAGAAAGAAGATCTTGTTATATTTGAGGGTTCCAATTAATGTCTGTCTCCCTCAAAAGGGGGAATTGTTAAATATTAATAATCCGTTAATTTCTTATAAGACCCAGTTCTGTACATTGCTTTAGCTTACACGACATAGGCTATTTTTAAGCTTGGCTCATGGTAGAAAGACAGCTCCATATATGTAGAGACCATGTGCTTAAAGAGACGTATATAATTCATGGCTAACTGTAGAGGGTGCTGTCTTCTTCCCTCACCATCATGAGAGACAGACGCAAGATGACATGACACAACAGCTGGTATATTACTTGACTTGACGGCGATGTGACAAGCCGAACTGAGACACAGCAGCCATTTGCTATTCAGGATCTCGGAGAGAAGAAGAATACATGTTGCTTTTGCCATGTGGGATCTCAGAGCATGATCTAATGGACAATATCTCTTTCACTTATTTTTATTCACCTGTTTTTCTGTAATAACCTTTCTTTGATGGAAGTAAGCAAATAAACCACTATATTTTTATCTGGTAACTAGTCCTGAGTATTTTACAGGATATGCATTATTTTACACCCATATACAGACCATACTACAGCCATATACAGACCATACTACAGCCATATACAGACCATACTACAGCCATATACAGACCATACTACAGCCATATACAGACCACACCACCCCCATATACAGACCACACCACCCCCATATACAGACCACACCACCCCCATATACAGACCACACCACCGCCATATACAGACCACACCACCGCCATATACAGACCACACCACCCCCATATACAGACCATACTACAGCCATATACAGACCATACTACAGCCATATACAGACCACACCACCCCCATATACAGACCACACCACCCCCATATACAGACCACACCACCCCCATATACAGACCACACCACAGCCATATACAGACCACACCACCCCCATATACAGACCATACTACAGCCATATACAGACCACACCACCCCCATATACAGACCACACCACAGCCATATACAGACCACACCACCCCCATATACAGACCATACTACAGCCATATACAGACCACACCACCCCCATATACAGACCACACCACAGCCATATACAGACCACACCACCCCCATATACAGACCATACTACAGCCATATACAGACCGCACCACCCCCATACACAGACCGCACCACCCCCATACACAGACCATACTACAGCCATATACAGACCGCACCACCCCCATATACAGACCATACTACAGCCATATACAGACCGCACCACCCCCATATACAGATCATACTACAGCCATATACAGACCACACCACCCCCATATACAGACCATACTACAGCCATATACAGACCATACTACAGCCATATACAGACCATACTACAGCCATATACAGACCGCACCACCCCCATATACAGATCATACTACAGCCATATACAGACTACACCACCCCCATATACAGACCATACTACAGCCATATACAGACCATACTACAGCCATATACAGACCATACTACAGCCATATACAGACCATACTACAGCCATATACAGACCACACCACCCCCATATACAGACCATACCACAGCCATATACAGACCACACCACCCCCATATACAGATCATACTACAGCCATATACAGACCATACTACAGCCATATACAGACCATACTACAGCCATATACAGACCACACCACCCCCATATACAGATCATACTACAGCCATATACAGACCACACCACCCCCATATACAAACCATACTACAGCCATATACAGACCACACCACCCCCATATACAGACCATACTACAGCCATATACAGACCATACTACAGCCATATACAGACCATACTACAGCCATATACAGACCACATCACCCCCATATACAGACCGCACCACCCCCATATACAGACCATACTACAGCCATATACAGACCATACTACAGCCATATACAGACCATACTACAGCCATATACAGATCATACTACAGCCATATACAGACCACACCACCCCCATATACAGATCATACTACAGCCATATACAGACCACACCACCCCCATATACAGACCATACTACAGCCATATACAGACCACACCACCCCCATATACAGACCATACTACAGCCCATACTACAGCCATATACAGACCATACTACAGCCATATACAGACCACACCACCCCCATATACAGACCACACCACCGCCATATACAGACCACACCACCGCCATATACAGACCACACCACCCCCATATACAGACCATACTACAGCCATATACAGACCATACTACAGCCATATACAGACCACACCACCCCCATATACAGACCACACCACAGCCATATACAGACCACACCACAGCCATATACAGACCATACTACAGCCATATACAGACCACACCACCCCCATATACAGACCATACTACAGCCATATACAGACCATACTACAGCCATATACAGACCACACCACCCCCATATACAGACCATACTACAGCCATATACAGACCACACCACCCCCATATACAGACCATACTACAGCCATATACAGACCATACTACAGCCATATACAGACCACACCACCCCCCATATACAGACCATACTACAGCCATATACAGACCATACCACAGCCATATACAGACCATACCACAGCCATATACAGACCACACCACCCCCATATACAGACCACACCACCCCCATATACAGACCACACCACCCCCATATACAGACCACACCACCGCCATATACAGACCATACTACAGCCACATACAGACCATACCACCCCCATATACAGACCACACCACCCCCATATACAGACCATACTACAGCCATATACAGACCACACCACCCCCATATACAGACCATACTACAGCCATATACAGACCATACTACAGCCATATACAGACCACACCACCCCCCATATACAGACCATACTACAGCCATATACAGACCATACCACAGCCATATACAGACCATACCACAGCCATATACAGACCACACCACCCCCATATACAAACCACACCACCCCCATATACAGACCACACCACCCCCATATACAGACCACACCACCCCCATATACAGACCACACCACCCCCATATACAGACCACACCACCGCCATATACAGACCACACCACCCCCATATACAGACCACACCACCCCCATATACAGACCACACCACCCCCATATACAGACCACACCACCCCCATATACAGACCATACTACAGCCATATACAGACCATACTACAGCCATATACAGACCACACCACCGCCATATACAGACCACACCACCCCCATATACAGACCACACCACCGCCATATACAGACCACACCACCCCCATATACAGACCATACTACAGCCATATACAGACCACACCACAGCCATATACAGACCACACCACCCCCATATACAGACCACACCACCGCCATATACAGACCACACCACAGCCATATACAGACCACACCACCGCCATATACAGACCATACTACAGCCACATACAGACCATACCACCCCCATATACAGACCACACCAACCCCATATACAGACCATACTACAGCCATATACAGACCATACTACAGCCATATACAGACCATACTACAGCCACATACAGACCATACCACCCCCATATACAGACCACACCAACCCCATATACAGACCATACTACAGCCATATACAGACCATACTACAGCCACATACAGACCATACCACCCCCATATACAGACCACACCACCCCCATATACAGACCATACTACAGCCATATACAGACCACACCACCCCCATATACAGACCATACTACAGCCATATACAGACCACACCACCCCCATATACAGACCATACTACAGCCATATACAGACCATACTACAGCCATATACAGACCACACCAACCCCATATACAGACCACACCAACCCCATATACAGACCACACCACCCCCATATACAGACCATACTACAGCCATATACAGACCACACCACAGCCATATACAGACCATACTACAGCCATATACAGACCATACTACAGCCATATACAGACCACACCAACCCCATATACAGACCACACCACCCCCATATACAGACCATACTACAGCCATATACAGACCACACCACCCCCATATACAGACCATACTACAGCCATATACAGACCACACCACCCCCCATATACAGACCATACTACAGCCATATACAGACCACACCAACCCCATATACAGACCACACCACCCCCATATAAAGACCATACTACAGCCATATACAGACCACACCACCCCCCATATACAGACCATACTACAGCCATATACAGACCACACCACCCCCATATACAGACCATACTACAGCCATATACAGACCACACCAACCCCATATACAGACCATACTACAGCCATATACAGACCACACCACCCCCATATACAGACCATACTACAGCCATATACAGACCATACTACAGCCATATACAGACCACACCAACCCCATATACAGACCACACCAACCCCATATACAGACCACACCACCCCCATATAAAGACCATACTACAGCCATTTACAGACCACACCACCCCCATATAAAGACCATACTACAGCCATATACAGACCACACCAACCCCATATACAGACCATACTACAGCCATATACAGACCACACCAACCCCATATACAGACCACACCACCCCCATATAAAGACCATACTACAGCCATATACAGACCACACCACCCCCATATACAGACCATACTACAGCCATATACAGACCATACCACCGCCATATACAGACCATACTACAGCCATATACAGACCACACCAACCCCATATACAGACCATACTACAGCCATATACAGACCATACTACAGCCATATACAGACCACACCAACCCCATATACAGACCACACCAACCCCATATAAAGACCATACTACAGCCATATACAGACCACACCACCCCCATATACAGACCATACTACAGCCATATACAGACCACAGCACCCCCATATACAGACCATACTACAGCCATATACACACCATACTACAGCCATATACAGACCACACCACCCCCATATACAGACCATACTACAGCCATATACAGACCACACCACCCCCATATACAGACCACACCACCCCCCATATACAGACCATACTACAGCCATATACAGACAACACCACCCCCATATACAGACCATACTACAGCCATATACAGACCACACCAACCCCATATACAGACCATACTACAGCCATATACAGACCACAGCACCCCCATATACAGACCATACTACAGCCATATACAGACCATACCACCGCCATTTACAGACCATACTACAGCCATATACAGACCACACCACCCCCATATACAGACCATACTACAGCCATATACAGACCACACCACCCCCATATACAGACCATACTACAGCCATATACAGACCACACCACCCCCCATATACAGACCATACTACAGCCATATACAGACCACACCACCCCCATATACAGACCACACCAACCCCATATACAGACCATACTACAGCCATATACAGACCACACCAACCCCATATACAGACCATACTACAGCCATATACAGACCACACCACCCCCATATACAGACCATACTACAGCCATTTACAGACCATACTACAGCCATATACAGACCACACCAACCCCATATACAGACCATACTACAGCCATATACAGACCACACCACCCCCATATACAGACCATACTACAGCCATATACAGACCACACCAACCCCATATACAGACCATACTACAGCCATATACAGACCACACCACCCCCATATACAGACCATACTACAGCCATTTACAGACCATACTACAGCCATATACAGACCACACCAACCCCATATACAGACCATACTACAGCCATATACAGACCATACTACAGCCATATACAGACCACACCAACCCCATATACAGACCACACCACCCCCATATAAAGACCATACTACAGCCATATACAGACCACACCACCCCCATATACAGACCATACTACAGCCATATACAGACCATACCACCGCCATATACAGACCATACTACAGCCATATACAGACCACACCAACCCCATATACAGACCATATACAGACCATACTACAGCCATATACAGACCACACCACCCCCATATAAAGACCATACTACAGCCATATACAGACCACACCACCCCCATATACAGACCATACTACAGCCATATACAGACCACAGCACCCCCATATACAGACCATACTACAGCCATATACAGACCATACTACAGCCATATACAGACCACACCACCCCCATATACAGACCATACTACAGCCATATACAGACCACACCACCCCCATATACAGACCATACTACAGCCATATACAGACCACACCACCCCCCATATACAGACCATACTACAGCCATATACAGACCACACCACCCCCATATAAAGACCATACTACAGCCATATACAGACCACAGCACCCCCATATACAGACCATACTACAGCCATATACAGACCACAGCACCCCCATATACAGACCATACTACAGCCATATACAGACCACACCAACCCCATATACAGACCATACTACAGCCATATACAGACCATACCACCCCCATATACAGACCATACTACAGCCATATACAGACCACACCACCCCCATATACAGACCATACTACAGCCATATACAGACCACACCACCCCCATATACAGACCATACTACAGCCATATACAGACCACACCACCCCCCATATACAGACCATACTACAGCCATATACAGACCACACCACCCCCATATACAGACCATACTACAGCCACATACAGACCACACCACCCCCATATACAGACCATACTACAGCCATATACAGACCACACCACCCCCCATATACAGACCACACCACCCCCATATACAGACCATACTACAGCCATATACAGACCACACCACCCCCATATACAGACCATACTACAGCCATATACAGACCACACCACCCCCATATACAGACCATACTACAGCCATATACAGACCATACTACAGCCATATACAGACCACAGCACCCCCATATACAGACCATACTACAGCCATATACAGACCGCACCGCCCCCATATACAGACCATACCACAGCCATATACAGACCACACCACCCCCATTTACAGACCATACTACAGCCATATACAGACCACACCACCCCCATATACAGACCATACTACAGCCATATACAGACCACACCAACCCCATTTACAGACCATACTACAGCCATATACAGACCACACCACCCCCATATACAGACCATACTACAGCCATATACAGACCACACCAACCCCATATACAGACCATACTACAGCCATATACAGACCATACTACAGCCATATACAGACACACCACCCCCATATAAAGACCATACTACAGCCATATACAGACCACACCACCCCCCATATACAGACCATACTACAGCCATATACAGACCGCACCACCCCCATATACAGACCGCACCGCCCCCATATACATACCATACTACAGCCATATACAGACCACAGCACCCCCATATACAGACCATACTACAGCCATATACAGACCGCACCGCCCCCATATACAGACCGCACCGCCCCCATATACAGACCATACTACAGCCATATACAGACCACACCAACCCCATTTACAGACCATACTACAGCCATATACAGACCACACCACCCCCATATACAGACCATACTACAGCCATATACAGACCACACCACCCCCCATATACAGACCATACTACAGCCATATACAGACCACACCACCCCCCATATACAGACCACACCACCCCCATATACAGACCATACTACAGCCATATACAGACACACCACCCCCATATAAAGACCATACTACAGCCATATACAGACCACAGCACCCCCATATACAGACCACACCAACCCCATTTACAGACCATACTACAGCCATATACAGACCACACCACCCCCATATACAGACCATACTACAGCCATATACAGACCACACCAACCCCATATACAGACCATACTACAGCCATATACAGACCATACTACAGCCATATACAGACCATACTACAGCCATATACAGACCACAGCACCCCCATATACAGACCATACTACAGCCATATACAGACACACCACCCCCATATAAACACCATACTACAGCCATATACAGACCACAGCACCCCCATATACAGACCGCACCACCCCCATATACAGACCGCACCGCCCCCATATACAGACCATACTACAGCCATATACAGACCACACCAACCCCATTTACAGACCATACTACAGCCATATACAGACCACACCACCCCCATATACAGACCATACTACAGCCATATACAGACCACAGCACCCCCATATACAGACCATACTACAGCCATATACAGACCACAGCACCCCCATATACAGACCATACTACAGCCATATACAGACACACCACCCCCATATAAAGACCATACTACAGCCATATACAGACACACCACCCCCATATAAAGACCATACTACAGCCATATACAGACCACACCACCCCCCATATACAGACCATACTACAGCCATATACAGACCACAGCACCCCCATATACAGACCATACTACAGCCATATACAGACAGCACCACCCCCATATACAGACCATACTACAGCCATATACAGACACACCACCCCCATATACAGACCATACTACAGCCATATACAGACCACACCACCCCCCATATACAGACCATACTACAGCCATATACAGACTACACCACCCCCCATATACAGACCATACTACAGCCATATACAGACTACACCACCCCCCATATACAGACCATACTACAGCCATATACAGACCACACCACCCCCCATATACAGACCATACTACAGCCATATACAGACCACACCACCCCCCATATACAGACCATACTACAGCCATATACAGACCACACCACCCCCATATACAGACCATACTACAGCCATATACAGACCACACCACCCCCCATATACAGACCATACTACAGCCATATACAGACCGCACCACCCCCATATACAGACCATACTACAGCCATATACAGACCGCACCTCCCCCATATACAGACCATACTACAGCCATATACAGACCACACCACCCCCATATACAGACCATACTACAGCCATATACAGACCACACCACCCCCCATATACAGACCATACTACAGCCATATATAGACCATACTACAGCCATATATAGACCATACTACAGCCATATACAGACCACACCACCCCCCATATACAGATCATACTACAGCCATATACAGACCATACTACAGCCATATACAGACCACACCAACCCCATATACAGACCATACTACAGCCATATACAGACCACACCAACCCCATTTACAGACCATACTACAGCCATATACAGACCACACCACCCCCCATATACAGACCATACTACAGCCATATACAGACCACACCACCCCCATATACAGATCATACTACAGCCATATACAGACCACACCAACCCCATATACAGACCATACTACAGCCATATACAGACCACACCAACCCCATATACAGACCATACTACAGCCATATACAGACCACACCAACCCCATATACAGACCATACTACAGCCATATACAGACCACACCAACCCCATATAAAGACCATACTACAGCCATATACAGACCATACTACAGCCATATACAGACCACAGCACCCCCATATACAGACCATACTACAGCCATATACAGACCACACCAACCCCATTTACAGACCATACTACAGCCATATACAGACCACACCACCCCCATATACAGACCATACTACAGCCATATACAGACCACACCACCCCCCATATACAGACCATACTACAGCCATATACAGACCATACTACAGCCATATACAGACCACACCACCCCCCATATACAGATCATACTACAGCCATATACAGACCACACCACCCCCATATACAGACCATACTACAGCCATATACAGACCGCACCGCCCCCATATACAGACCATACTACAGCCATATACAGACCACACCACCCCCCATATACAGACCATACTACAGCCATATACAGACCACACCACCCCCCCATATACAGACCATACTACAGCCATATACAGACCACACCACCCCCATATAAAGACCATACTACAGCCATATACAGACCATACTACAGCCATATACAGACCACAGCACCCCCATATACAGACCATACTACAGCCATATACAGACCACACGAACCCCATTTACAGACCATACTACAGCCATATACAGACCACACCACCCCCATATACAGACCATACTACAGCCATATACAGACCACACCACCCCCCATATACAGACCATACTACAGCCATATACAGACCACAGCACCCCCATATACAGACCATACTACAGCCATATACAGACCACACCAACCCCATTTACAGACCATACTACAGCCATATACAGACCACACCAACCCCATTTACAGACCATACTACAGCCATATACAGACCACACCACCCCCATATACAGACCATACTACAGCCATATACAGACCACACCACCCCCATATACAGACCATACTACAGCCATATACAGACACACCACCCCCATATAAAGACCATACTACAGCCATATACAGACCACAGCACCCCCATATACAGACCACACCAACCCCATTTACAGACCATACTACAGCCATATACAGACCACACCACCCCCATATACAGACCATACTACAGACCACAGCACCCCCATATACAGACCATACTACAGCCATATACAGACCACAGCACCCCCATATACAGACCATACTACAGCCATATACAGACACACCACCCCCATATAAAGACCATACTACAGCCATATACAGACACACCACCCCCCATATACAGACCATACTACAGCCATATACAGACCACAGCACCCCCATATACAGACCATACTACAGCCATATACAGACCATACTACAGCCATATACAGACAGCACCACCCCCATATACAGACCATACTACAGCCATATACAGACACACCACCCCCATATACAGACCATACTACAGCCATATACAGACCACACCACCCCCCATATACAGACCATACTACAGCCATATACAGACTACACCACCCCCCATATACAGACCATACTACAGCCATATACAGACCACACCACCCCCCATATACAGACCATACTACAGCCATATACAGACCACACCAACCCCATATACAGACCATACTACAGCCATATACAGACCACACCACCCCGATATACAGACCATACTACAGCCATATACAGACCACACCACCCCCATATACAGATCATACTACAGCCATATACAGACCACACCACCCCCATATACAGACCATACTACAGCCATATACAGACCGCACCGCCCCCATATACAGACCAGACCACACCACCCCCATATACAGACCATACTACAGCTACAGTGCCTTGCAAAAGTATTTGGCTCCCTGGAACTTTTCAACCTTTTCCCACCTATCATGCTTCAAACAAAGAACATAAAGATTCCAAATGTAAATTTTTGGTGAAGAATCAATAACAAGTGGGACACAATTGTTTAGTTGGAGGAAATTTATTGGTTATTTTAAATTTTTGTGGAAATTCAAAACCTGAAAAGTGGGGCGTGCAGTATTATTCAGCCCCTTTACTTTCAGTGCAGCAAACTCCCTCCAGAAGTTCATTGTGGATCTCTGAATGATCCAATGTTGTCCTAAATGACTAATGATGATAAATATAATCCACCTGTGTGTAATCAAGTCTCCGTATAAATGCCCCTGCTCTGTGATAGTCTCAGGGTTCTGTTTGAAGCACAGAGAGCATCATGAAGACCAAGGAACACAACAGGCAGGTCCGTGATACTGTTGTGGAGAAGTTTAAAGCTGGATTTGGATACAAAATAATTTCCAAAACTTTAAACATCCCAAGGAGCACTGTGCAAGCGATCAGATTGAAATGGAAGGAGTATCATACCACTGCAAATCTACCAAGACCCGGCCGTCCCTCTAAACTTTCACCTCAAACAAGGAGAAGACTGATCAGAGATGCAGCCAAGAGGCCCATGATCACTCTGGATGAACTGCAGAGATCTACAGCTGAGGTGGGCCAGTCTGTCCATAGGACAACAATCAGTCATACACTGCACAAATCTGGCCTTTATGGAAGAGTGGCAAGAAGAACGCCATTTCTCAAAGATATCCATAAAAAGTGTTGTATAAAGTTTGCAAGAAGTCACCTGGGAGACACTAAACATGTGGAAGAAGGTGCTCTGGTCAGATGAAACCGAAATCGAACTTTTTGGCAACAATGCCAAACGATATGTTTGGCGTAAAGGCAACACAGCTCATCACCCTGAACACACCATCCCCACTGTCAAACATGGTGGTGGCAGCATCATGGTTTGGGCCTGGTTTTCTTCTGCAGGGAGAGGGACGATGGATAAAATTGATGGGAAGATGGATGGAGCCAAATACAGGACCATTCTAGAAGAAAACCTGTTGGAGTCTGCAAAAGACCTGAGACAGGGACGGAGATTTGTCTTCCAACAAGACAATGATCCCAAACATAAAGCAAAATCTACCATGGAATGGTTCACAAATAAACGTCCCCAGGTGTTAGAATGGCCAAGTCACAGTCCAGACCTGAATCCAATCGAGTGCTCCTTGGGAAGGTTTAAGTTTTGGAAATAATTTTGTATCTAAATCCGGCTTTAAACTTCTCCACAACAGTATCACGGACCTGCCTGTTGTGTTCCTTGGTCTTCATGATGATCTCTGTGCTTCAAGCAGAACCCTGAGACTATCACAGAGCAGGGGCATTTAGGCTGAGCGCAGACGTACTTTTTGGCCCTGCGGATTTCTTCCATTTTTCATGCGTTTTTTCTGCGGTTTTCCCCCTGCGGATTTGGTGACGGGATATGGAAAACCGCATAAGAGAAGTGACATGCTGTGGATTTTGTACCGCGGGAAAACCGTGTGGAAAAATCCGCAGCGTCTGCACAGTGTTTTTTTTTTTTTTTTCATTGATTTTAAGGCTACTGTACATCACAATGCGGATATGCAACGTTTCTGCGCGGTAAAATCTGCTGCAAATCCGCAGCGTGTGCACACAGCCTTATACGGAGACTCGATTACACACAGGTGGATCATATTTATCATCATCACCATTTAGGACAACATTGGATCATTCAGAGATCCACAATGAACTTCTGGAGGGAGTTTGCTGCACTGAAGGTAAAGGGGACGAATAATATTGCACGCCCCACTTTTCAGGTTTTGCATTTCCACAAAAATATAAAATAACCAATAAATTTCCTCCAACTTCACAATTGTGTCCCACTTGTGGTTGATTCTTCACCAGAAATTTACATTTGGAATCTTTATGTTTGACGCATAATATGTGGGAAAAGGGTGAAAATTTCCAGGGGGCCGAATACTTTCGCAAGGCACCGCCCCCATATACAGATACCCGTATCCACAGGCCGCCCCCGCTCTCACCCAGGCCGGCAGCTGGTGGGCGTTCAGCCCGCGGGTCACCTCCAGGGTCTCGTTCTCCAGCAGGTCCCAGGCCGCCCGCATCCGCGCCAGTTTCCATCTTTTGTTTCTGTTCCAAAATATCCAGAGGAAAAGTCCAAAAAAAACCCAAGAAATCCCGATCCCGGCGCGGCCGCAGCCGTACACCGGCAGGAGCAGCAGCAGAGCCCGGAGCAGCGAGCGGAGCGGCGCCCGCAGAGGATCCTCCTGCACCTGCATCACCGCAGCACTGACTGACGGCCGGAGCGCGGAGCCGGGTGACACAGGGAGGCGGCCCCGCCCCGGCACACGGGGACCACGCCCCGACACACGGGAACCACGCCCCGACACAGGAAGACCCCGCCCCATACACACGGAGACCCCGCCCCGGCACACGGGGACCACGCCCCGACACAGGAAGACCACGCCCCATACACACGGAGACCCCGCCCCGGCACACGGGGACCACTCCCCGACACAGGTAGACCCCGCCCGACACACGGAGACCCCGCCCCGTACACACGGGGACCACGCCCCGACACAGGGAGACCCCGCCCCATACACACGGGGACCACGCCCCGACACAGGTAGACCCCGCCCCGACACAAGGAGACCCCGCCCTATACACACGGGGACCACGCCCCGACACAGGGAGACCCCGCCCCATACACACGGGGACCACGCCCCGGCACAGGAAGACCCCGCCCCATACACACGGAGACCCCGCCCCATACACACGGGGACCACGCCCCGGCACAGGAAGACCCCGCCCCATACACACGGAGACCCCGCCCCATACACACGGAGACCACGCCCCATACACACGGAGACCACGCTTAGACACACAAGGAAGCGCACAGACACGAGAACGGCCACGCCCTCATATTCTGGGAAACTCCGCCCCCGACACAGCAGTGAGGCTGCGGGTCTTGTGGGTATAATAATAATAATGTGGCTTTGATGGAAATCAGGGGAGAAACAACTCTGCCTCCTCTGACAACTCTGCCTCCTCTGACAACTCTGCCTCCTCTGACAACTCTGCCCCCTCTGACAACTCTGCCCCCTCTGACAACTCTGCCTCCTCTGACAACTCTGCCTCCTCTGACAACTCTGCCCCCTCTGACAACTCTGCCCCCTCTGACAACTCTGCCTCCTCTGACAACTCTGCCCCCTCTGACAACTCTGCCTCCTCTGACAACCCTGCCCCCTCTGACAACTCTGCCTCCTCTGACAACTCTGCCTCCTCTGACAACTCTGCCCCCTCTGACAACTCTGCCTCCTCTGACAACTCTGCCCCCTCTGACAACTCTGCCCCCTCTGACAACTCTGCCTCCTCTGACAACTCTGCCCCCTCTGACAACTCTGCCCCCTCTGACAACTCTGCCTCCTCTGACAACTCTGCCCCCTCTGACAACTCTGTCTCCTCTGACAACTCTGCCCCCTCTGACAACTCTGCCTCCTCTGACAACTCTGCCTCCTCTGACAACTCTGCCCCCTCTGACAACTCTGCCCCCTCTGACAACTCTGCCTCCTCTGACAACTCTTCCCCCTCTGACAACTCTGCCTCCTCTGACAACTCTGCCCCCTCTGACAACTCTGCCTCCTCTGACAATTCTGCCCCCTCTGACAACTCTGCCCCCTCTGACAACTCTGCCTCCTCTGACAACTCTGCCCCCTCTGACAACTCTGCCCCCTCTGACAACTCTGCCTCCTCTGACAACTCTTCCCCCTCTGACAACTCTGCCTCCTCTGACAACTCTGCCCCCTCTGACAACTCTGCCTCCTCTGACAATTCTGCCCCCTCTGACAACTCTGCCCCCTCTGACAACTCTGCCTCCTCTGACAACTCTGCCCCCTCTGACAACTCTGCCCCCTCTGACAACTCTGCCTCCTCTGACAACTCTGCCTCCTCTGACAACTCTGTCCTGTCTGTACGCTCTCCTGCTGTCCTCTCTGTACACTCTCCTGCTGTCCTCTCTGTACGCTCTCCTGCTGTCCTGTCTGTACGCTCTCCTGCTGTCCTGTCTGTACGCTCTCCTGCTGTCCTCTCTGTACGCTCTCCTGCTGTCCTCTCTGTACGCTCTCCTGCTGTCCTCTCTGTACGCTCTCCTGCTGTCCTGTCTGTACGCTCTCCTGCTGTCCTGTCTGTACGCTCTCCTGCTGTCCTCTCTGTACGCTCTCCTGCTGTCCTATCTGTGTACTCTCCTGCTGTCCTCTCTGTACACTCTCCTGCTGTCCTCTCTGTACACTCTCCTGCTGTCCTCTCTGTACGCTCTCCTGCTGTCCTGTCTGTACACTCTCCTGCTGTCCTGTCTGTACACTCTCCTGCTGTCCTCTCTGTACACTCTCCTGCTGTCATGTCTGTACACTCTCCTGCTGTCCTCTCTGTACACTCTCCTGCTGTCCTGTCTGTACACTCTCCTGCTGTCCTGTCTGTACACTCTCCTGCTGTCCTGTCTGTACGCTCTCCTGCTGTCCTGTCTGTACGCTCTCCTGCTGTCCTGTCTGTATACTCTCCTGCTGTCATGTCTGTACGCTCTCCTGCTGTCCTGTCTGTACACTCTCCTGCTGTCCTGTCTGTGTACTCTCCTGCTGTCCTCTCTGTACGCTCTCCTGCTGTCCTGTCTGTACACTCTCCTGCTGTCCTGTCTGTATACTCTCCTGCTGTCCTCTCTGTACGCTCTCCTGCTGTCCTGTCTGTACACTCTCCTGCTGTCCTGTCTGTACGCTCTCCTGCTGTCCTCTCTGTACGCTCTCCTGCTGTCCTGTCTGTACACTCTCCTGCTGTCCTGTCTGTACGCTCTCCTGCTGTCCTGTCTGTACGCTCTCCTGCTGTCCTGTCTGTACGCTCTCCTGCTGTCCTCTCTGTACGCTCTCCTGCTGTCCTCTCTGTACGCTCTCCTGCTGTCCTCTCTGTACGCTCTCCTGCTGTCCTGTCTGTACGCTCTCCTGCTGTACTCTCTGTACACTCTCCTGCTGTCATGTCTGTACGCTCTCCTGCTGTCCTGTCTGTACACTCTCCTGCTGTCCTGTCTGTACGCTCTCCTGCTGTCCTCTCTGTACGCTCTCCTGCTGTCCTGTCTGTACACTCTCCTGCTGTCCTGTCTGTACGCTCTCCTGCTGTCCTGTCTGTACGCTCTCCTGCTGTCCTGTCTGTACGCTCTCCTGCTGTCCTCTCTGTACGCTCTCCTGCTGTCCTGTCTGTGTACTCTCCTGCTGTCCTGTCTGTACACTCTCCTGCTGTCCTCTCTGTACACTCTCCTGCTGTCCTCTCTGTACGCTCTCCTGCTGTCCTGTCTGTACGCTCTCCTGCTGTCCTGTCTGTACACTCTCCTGCTGTCCTGTCTGTACACTCTCCTGCTGTCCTCTCTGTACACTCTCCTGCTGTCCTGTCTGTACACTCTCCTGTTGTCCTGTCTGTACGCTCTCCTGCTGTCCTCTCTGTACGCTCTCCTGCTGTCCTGTCTGTACACTCTCCTGCTGTCCTGTCTGTACACTCTCCTGCTGTCCTGTCTGTATACTCTCCTGCTGTCCTGTCTGTACCTGCTGTCCTGTCTGTACACTCTCCTGCTGTCCTGTCTGTACACTCTCCTGCTGTCCTGTCTGTACGCTCTCCTGCTGTCCTGTCTGTATACTCTCCTGCTGTCCTGTCTGTACCTGCTGTCCTCTCTGTACACTCTCCTGTTGTCCTGTCTGTACGCTCTCCTGCTGTCCTCTCTGTACACTCTCCTGCTGTCCTCTCTGTACGCTCTCCTGCTGTCCTGTCTGTACACTCTCCTGCTGTCCTGTCTGTATACTCTCCTGCTGTCCTGTCTGTATACTCTCCTGCTGTCCTGTCTGTACCTGCTGTCCTCTCTGTACACTCTCCTGTTGTCCTGTCTGTACGCTCTCCTGCTGTCCTCTCTGTATGCTCTCCTGCTGTCCTGTCTGTACGCTCTCCTGCTGTCCTGTCTGTAAACTCTCCTGCTGTCCTCTCTGTACACTCTCCTGTTGTCCTGTCTGTACACTCTCCTGCTGTCCTGTCTGTATACTCTCCTGCTGTCCTGTCTGTATACTCTCCTGCTGTCCTGTCTGTACCTGCTGTCCTCTCTGTACACTCTCCTGTTGTCCTGTCTGTACGCTCTCCTGCTGTCCTCTCTGTACGCTCTCCTGCTGTCCTGTCTGTACACTCTCCTGCTGTCCTGTCTGTATACTCTCCTGCTGTCCTGTCTGTACCTGCTGTCCTCTCTGTACACTCTCCTGCTGTCCTGTCTGTACGCTCTCCTGCTGTCCTCTCTGTACGCTCTCCTGTTGTCCTGTCTGTACACTCTCCTGCTGTCCTGTCTGTACCTGCTGTCCTCTCTGTACACTCTCCTGTTGTCCTGTCTGTACACTCTCCTGCTGTCCTCTCTGTACGCTCTCCTGCTGTCCTGTCTGTGTACTCTCCTGCTGTCCTGTCTGTACGCTCTCCTGCTGTCCTGTCTGTACACTCTCCTGCTGTCCTGTCTGTATACTCTCCTGCTGTCCTGTCTGTATACTCTCCTGCTGTCCTGTCTGTACCTGCTGTCCTCTCTGTACGCTCTCCTGTTGTCCTGTCTGTACACTCTCCTGCTGTCCTGTCTGTACACTCTCCTGCTGTCCTGTCTGTATACTCTCCTGCTGTCCTGTCTGTATACTCTCCTGCTGTCCTGTCTGTGTACTCTCCTGCTGTCCTGTCTGTACCCTCTCCTGCTGTCCTCTCTTTACGCTCTCCTGCTGTCCTGTCTGTGTACTCTCCTGCTGTCCTGTCTGTGTACTCTCCTGCTGTCCTGTCTGTACCCTCTCCTGCTGTCCTGTCTGTGTACTCTCCTGCTGTCCTGTCTGTGTACTCTCCTGCTGTCCTGTCTGTACCCTCTCCTGCTGTCCTCTCTTTACGCTCTCCTGCTGTCCTCTCTTTACGCTCTCCTGCTGTCCTGTCTGTACACTCTCCTGCTGTCCTGTCTGTACACTCTCCTGCTGTCCTGTCTGTACACTCTCCTGCTGTCCTGTCTGTACACTCTCCTGCTGTCCTCTCTGTACGCTCTCCTGCTGTCCTGTCTGTACGCTCTCCTGCTGTCCTCTCTGTACGCTCTCCTGCTGTCCTCTCTGTACGCTCTTCTGCTGTCCTGTCTGTACACTCTCCTGCTGTCCTCTCTGTACGCTCTCCTGCTGTCCTCTCTTTACGCTCTCCTGCTGTCCTGTCTGTACACTCTCCTGCTGTCCTGTCTGTACACTCTCCTGCTGTCCTCTCTTTACGCTCTCCTGCTGTCCTGTCTGTACACTCTCCTGCTGTCCTGTCTGTACACTCTCCTGCTGTCCTGTCTGTACGCTCTCCTGCTGTCCTGTCTGTACACTCTCCTGCTGTCCTGTCTGTACGCTCTCCTGCTGTCCTGTCTGTGTACTCTCCTGCTGTCCTGTCTGTACACTCTCCTGCTGTCCTGTCTGTACGCTCTCCTGCTGTCCTGTCTGTACACTCTCCTGCTGTCCTGTCTGTACGCTCTCCTGCTGTCCTGTCTGTACGCTCTCCTGCTGTCCTGTCTGTACGCTCTCCTGCTGTCCTGTCTGTATACTCTCCTGCTGTCCTGTCTGTATACTCTCCTGCTGTCCTGTCTGTACGCTCTCCTGCTGTCCTGTCTGTGTACTCTCCTGCTGTCCTGTCTGTACACTCTCCTGCTGTCCTGTCTGTACACTCTCCTGCTGTCCTCTCTGTACGCTCTCCTGCTGTCCTGTCTGTACACTCTCCTGCTGTCCTGTCTGTACGCTCTCCTGCTGTCCTGTCTGTGTACTCTCCTGCTGTCCTCTCTGTACGCTCTCCTGCTGTCCTCTCTGTACGCTCTCCTGCTGTCCTGTCTGTGTACTCTCCTGCTGTCCTGTCTGTACACTCTCCTGCTGTCCTGTCTGTGTACTCTCCTGCTGTCCTCTCTTTACACTCTCCTGCTGTCCTCTCTGTACGCTCTCCTGCTGTCCTGTCTGTACACTCTCCTGCTGTCCTGTCTGTACGCTCTCCTGCTGTCCTGTCTGTATACTCTCCTGCTGTCCTGTCTGTATACTTACTCTTGCATCCTCCCCTCCCCAGGAGTTGTGGTATGATGAGACCATGTTCCTGTATGGTCAGACACGACCATTACACAGCACACAACAGGGGCACATTTAATCGATTGTCTCCGCACAGGAATATTGTATTTATTTCATCCAATTGTGGAAGTTATTATTCCAAGATTGATTGCACTTTTGTTCATGGCACAACCCCTTTACGTATCTGTGAGTTGACTCTTTTTCCGGTTCTGGAGTCCTCACGTTCTCAGCCCTGCGCTCCGGTATCTGTGCTCTACATAGATCAGTGACACGTTGATTCCTTCATGTGAATGTTGTACGGCAGCATACCGCCTGTGATCTCACCGTGTACCCATGTGACGGCGTCCCTGTAGGTACAGCCTCGTGAGTCATCACCTGAAATAGAATATTTACAGTACAGATGACATTGTAGTTATTCCAGCCGGATGGGACGTTACCGTCGTCACCGGGCGATTTCCACTCTCGCACTTTATTGTGTTCACCATTATATTCGGCTTTTTGCCCCTTACTCTCTTGCTTGAGGTGTCCCCCGTCCCCCTATATCTGTACATTTACCAATTATTCTGCAGGGTCTACATTCATGTTTATTAGCAATTGTATTATTTTTTAACCCCTTAGAGACCCTGCCCATTTTCGTTTTTGCGTTTGTTTTTTGCTCCCCTTCATCCAACAGCCATAACTTTTTTTTTTTTTTTTAATATTCCGTCTATATGGCCATGTGAGGGCTTGTTTTTGGGGGGACAAGTTGTACTTTTGAATGACACACCTGGATTTACCATATCGCGTACTCAAAAACAGGAAAAAAATTTCAAGTGCGGTGAAATTGCAAAAAAAGTGCAATCCCACAACAGTTTTTTAAAAGATTTTTTTACCATATTCAAAAAATGTTCAAACTGCCCTGCCATTATGATTCTCCGGGTCATTACGAGTTCATAGACACCAAACATGTCCGGGTTCTTTTATTTCAGGGGTGCAAAAAAAATCCCAAATTTGTTAAAGAAAAAAAAAAGCACCATTTCCCGAGACCCGCAGCGTCTCCATTTTTCGTGATTTGGGGTTGGGTGGGGGCTTATTTTTTGCGCGCTGGGCTGACGTTTTTAATTATATCATTTTGGTGCAGATACGATCCTTTGATCGCCCGTTATTGCAATTTAATGCAATGTCACGGTGACCAAAAAAATGTAATTCTGGCGTTTTGATTTTTTCTTCTCGCTACGCCGTTTAGTGATCGGGTTAATGATTTCTTTCCTTTTAATTGATCAGGCGATTCTGAACGCGGTGATGTGTATGTTTTATTTTACTTTTTCATTTTGAATGGGGAGTAAGGGGGGTGATTTGAACTTTTATATATTTATATAATATTTTTAAAAACTTTACTTTTCATTTGCTTCAATAGTCTCCATGGGAGGCTAGAAGCTGCCACAACCTGATTGGCCCTGCGACATATGGGCGATGCTCAGATCACCTGTCTGTAGCAGAATTACTGACTTGCTATTGCAATTCGGCAGTGACAATCATAGAGGTCTCAAGGAGACGCGATCACGTGACGGGGGTCAATGGTGGGTGGATTTCCGGCCCAATGGCAGGAATCGTGCGTTAAATGCCACGGTCAGAGTTTGACAACGGCATTTAACTGGTTAATATCCCTGGGTGGATCATGATTCCACCCGCAGCTATTCAGGGCACATGTCAGTTGTTGAAAACAGGAAAGATGTGGGTTCACCACCGGACCCCACATCAAAGGAAGGGAAGCGACCTGTGCAGTACTACTATAGTGGAGGTCGCAAAGGAGTTAAAATTGTGTGTGACCGAGGGGGGAGGGGGGAGGTGTGGCCGAGTCATTTAAAGGCACAGTTCACAGAGTCCACAGAGCATACAGTCAGCGAGCACGCCCGGTCCCTTCTACATAGACTTTCCCACAGGTTACCTTCTCTTCCTCAGGTCACAGCGGTCCAGGCAATTAAGGGTCCGGGAATGCAGCTGTACTCCAACAGGGAAGAGTGACTTAAAACCATATTAATGTCTATAGATGTAGATGAGGACAGTGAAGCCCCCGGAGGAGGATGTGGGGGGCACATACTTTCTCCATATTAATGTCTATGGATGTAGATGAGGACAGAGAAGCCCCCGGAGGTGGATGTGGGGGACACATACTTTCCTCCATATTAATGTCTATGGATGTAGATGAGGACAGAGAAGCCCCCTGGAGGTGGATGTGGGGGGCACATACTTTCTCCATATTAATGTCTATGGATGTAGATGAAGACAGTGAAGCCCCCGGAGGTGGATGTGGGGGACACATACTTTCCTCCATATTAATGTCTATGGATGTAGATGAAGACAGTGAAGCCCCCGAAGGTGGATGTGGGGGACACATACTTTCTCCATATTAATGTCTATGGATGTAGATGAGGACAGAGAAGCCCCCGGAGGTGGATGTGGGGGGCACATACTTTCTCCATATTAATGTCTATGGATGTAGATGAGGACAGAGAAGCCCCCTGGAGGTGGATGTGGGGGGCACATACTTTCTCCATATTAATGTCTATGGATGTAGATGAAGACAGTGAAGCCCCCGGAGGTGGATGTGGGGGGCACATACTTTCTCCATATTAATGTCTATGGATGTAGATGAGGACAGTGAATCCCCTGGAGGTGGATGTGGGGGGCACATACTTTCTCCATATTAATGTCTATGGATGTAGATGAGGACAGTGAATCCCCTCGGAGGTGGATGTGGGGGGCACATACTTTCTCCATATTAATGTCTATGGATGTAGATGAGGACAGTGAACCCCTCGGAGGTGGATGTGGGGGGCACATACTTTCTCCATATTAATGTCTATGGATGTAGATGAGGACAGTGAACCCCCCGGAGGTGGATGTGGGGGGCACATACTTTCTCCATATTAATGTCTATGGATGTAGATGAGGACAGTGAAGCCCCCGGAGGTGGATGTGGGGGGCACATACTTTCTCCATATTGATGTCTATGGATGTAGATGAGGACAGTGAAGCCCCCGGAGGTGGATGTGGGGGGCACATACTTTCTCCATATTAATGTCTATGGATGTAGATGAGGACAGTGAAGCCCCCGGAGGTGGATGTGGGGGGCACATACTTTCTCCATATTAATGTCTATGGATGTAGATGAGGACAGTGAAGCCCCCGGAGGTGGATGTGGGGGGCACATACTTTCTCCATATTAATGTCTATAGATGTAGATGAGGACAGTGAAGCCCCCGGAGGTGGATGTGGGGGGCACATACTTTCTCCATATTAATGTCTATGGATGTAGATGAGGACAGAGAAGCCCCCGGAGGTGGATGTGGGGGGCACATACTTTCTCCATATTAATGTCTATGGATGTAGATGAGGACAGTGAAGCCCCCGGAGGTGGATGTGGGGGGCACATACTTTCTCCATATTAATGTCTATGGATGTAGATGAGGACAGTGAAGCCCCCGGAGGTGGATGTGGGGGGCACATACTTTCTCCATATTAATGTCTATGGATGTAGATGAGGACAGTGAAGCCCCCGGAGGTGGATGTGGGGGACACATACTTTCCTCCATATTAATGTCTATGGATGTAGATGAGGACAGAGAAGCCCCTGGAGGTGGATGTGGGGGGCACATACTTTCTCCATATTAATGTCTATGGATGTAGATGAGGACAGAGAAGCCCCCGGAGGTGGATGTGGGGGACACATACTTTCCTCCATATTAATGTCTATGGATGTAGATGAGGACAGAGAAGCCCCTGGAGGTGGATGTGGGGGGCACATACTTTCCTCCATATTAATGTCTATGGATGTAGATGAGGACAGAGAAGCCCCTGGAGGTGGATGTGGGGGGCACATACTTTCTCCATATTAATGTCTATGGATGTAGATGAGGACAGTGAAGCCCCCGGAGGTGGATGTGGGGGGCACATACTTTCTCCATATTAATGTCTATGGATGTAGATGAAGACAGTGAAGCCCCCGGAGGTGGATGTGGGGGACACATACTTTCCTCCATATTAATGTCTATGGATGTAGATGAGGACAGAGAAGCCCCCGGAGGTGGATGTGGGGGGCACATACTTTCTCCATATTAATGTCTATGGATGTAGATGAGGACAGAGAAGCCCCTGGAGGTGGATGTGGGGGGCACATACTTTCTCCATATTAATGTCTATGGATGTAGATGAGGACAGAGAAGCCCCCTGGAGGTGGATGTGGGGGGCACATACTTTCTCCATATTAATGTCTATGGATGTAGATGAGGACAGTGAAGCCCCCGGAGGTGGATGTGGGGGGCACATACTTTCTCCATATTAATGTCTATGGATGTAGATGAGGACAGTGAATCCCCTGGAGGTGGATGTGGGGGGCACATACTTTCTCCATATTAATGTCTATGGATGTAGATGAGGACAGTGAATCCCCTCGGAGGTGGATGTGGGGGGCACATACTTTCTCCATATTAATGTCTATGGATGTAGATGAGGACAGTGAACCCCTCGGAGGTGGATGTGGGGGGCACATACTTTCTCCATATTAATGTCTATGGATGTAGATGAGGACAGTGAACCCCCCGGAGGTGGATGTGGGGGGCACATACTTTCTCCATATTAATGTCTATGGATGTAGATGAGGACAGTGAAGCCCCCGGAGGTGGATGTGGGGGGCACATACTTTCTCCATATTAATGTCTATGGATGTAGATGAGGACAGTGAAGCCCCCGGAGGTGGATGTGGGGGGCACATACTTTCTCCATATTAATGTCTATGGATGTAGATGAGAACAGTGAAGCCCCCGGAGGTGGATGTGGGGCGCACATACTTTCTCCATATTAATGTCTATGGATGTAGATGAGGACAGTGAAGCCCCCGGAGGTGGATGTGGGGGGCACATACTTTCTCCATATTAATGTCTATGGATGTAGATGAGGACAGTGAAGCCCCCGGAGGTGGATGTGGGGGGCACATACTTTCTCCATATTAATGTCTATGGATGTAGATGAGGACAGAGAAGCCCCCGGAGGTGGATGTGGGGGGCACATACTTTCTCCATATTAATGTCTATAGATGTAGATGAGGACAGTGAAGCCCCCGGAGGTGGATGTGGGGGGCACATACTTTCTCCATATTAATGTCTATAGATGTAGATGAGGACAGTGAAGCCCCCGGAGGTGGATGTGGGGGGCACATACTTTCTCCATATTAATGTCTATAGATGTAGATGAGGACAGTGAAGCCCCCGGAGGTGGATGTGGGGGACACATACTTTCTCCATATTAATGTCTATGGATGTAGATGAGGACAGTGAAGCCCCCGGAGGTGGATGTGGGGGGCACATACTTTCTCCATATTAATGTCTATGGATGTAGATGAGGACAGAGAAGCCCCAGGAGGTGGATGTGGGGGGCACATACTTTCTCCATATTAATGTCTATGGATGTAGATGAGGACAGTGAAGCCCCCGGAGGTGGATGTGGGGGGCACATACTTTCTCCATATTAATGTCTATGGATGTAGATGAGGACAGAGAAGCCCCCGGAGGTGGATGTGGGGGGCACATACTTTCTCCATATTAATGTCTATAGATGTAGATGAGGACAGTGAAGCCCCCGGAGGTGGATGTGGGGGGCACATACTTTCTCCATATTAATGTCTATAGATGTAGATGAGGACAGTGAAGCCCCCGGAGGTGGATGTGGGGGGCACATACTTTCTCCATATTAATGTCTATAGATGTAGATGAGGACAGTGAAGCCCCCGGAGGTGGATGTGGGGGGCACATACTTTCTCCATATTAATGTCTATGGATGTAGATGAGGACAGAGAAGCCCCCGGAGGTGGATGTGGGGGGCACATACTTTCTCCATATTAATGTCTATAGATGTAGATGAGGACAGTGAAGCCCCCGGAGGTGGATGTGGGGGGCACATACTTTCTCCATATTAATGTCTATAGATGTAGATGAGGACAGTGAAGCCCCCGGAGGTGGATGTGGGGGGCACATACTTTCTCCATATTAATGTCTATGGATGTAGATGAGGACAGAGAAGCCCCCGGAGGTGGATGTGGGGGGCACATACTTTCTCCATATTAATGTCTATGGATGTAGATGAGGACAGAGAAGCCCCCGGAGGTGGATGTGGGGGGCACATACTTTCTCCATATTAATGTCTATAGATGTAGATGAGGACAGTGAAGCCCCCGGAGGTGGATGTGGGGGGCACATACTTTCTCCATATTAATGTCTATAGATGTAGATGAGGACAGTGAAGCCCCCGGAGGTGGATGTGGGGGGCACATACTTTCTCCATATTAATGTCTATAGATGTAGATGAGGACAGAGAAGCCCCCGGAGGAGGATGTGGGGGGCACATACTTTCTCCATATTAATGTCTATGGATATAGATGAGGACAGAGAAGCCCCCGGAGGAGGATGTGGGGGGCACATACTTTCTCCATATTAATGTCTATGGATGTAGATGAGGACAGTGAATCCCCTCGGAGGTGGATGTGGGGGGCACATACTTTCTCCATATTAATGTCTATGGATGTAGATGAGGACAGTGAATCCCCTCGGAGGTGGATGTGGGGGGCACATACTTTCTCCATATTAATGTCTATGGATGTAGATGAGGACAGTGAAGCCCCCGGAGGTGGATGTGGGGGGCACATACTTTCTCCATATTAATGTCTATGGATGTAGATGAGGACAGTGAATCCCCTGGAGGTGGATGTGGGGGGCACATACTTTCTCCATATTAATGTCTATGGATGTAGATGAGGACAGTGAATCCCCTCGGAGGTGGATGTGGGGGGCACATACTTTCTCCATATTAATGTCTATGGATGTAGATGAGGACAGTGAAGCCCCAGGAGGTGGAAGTGGGGGACACATACTTTCTCCATATTAATGTCTATGGATGTAGATGAGGACAGTGAATCCCCTCGGAGGTGGATGTGGGGGGCACATACTTTCTCCATATTAATGTCTATGGATGTAGATGAGGACAGTGAAGCCCCCGGAGGTGGATGTGGGGGGCACATACTTTCTCCATATTAATGTCTATGGATGTAGATGAGGACAGTGAAGCCCCCGGAGGTGGATGTGGGGGGCACATACTTTCTCCATATTAATGTCTATGGATGTAGATGAGGACAGTGAACCCCCCGGAGGTGGATGTGGGGGGCACATACTTTCTCCATATTAATGTCTATGGATGTAGATGAGGACAGTGAAGCCCCCGGAGGTGGATGTGGGGGGCACATACTTTCTCCATATTAATGTCTATGGATGTAGATGAGGACAGTGAAGCCCCCGGAGGTGGATGTGGGGGGCACATACTTTCTCCATATTAATGTCTATGGATGTAGATGAGGACAGTGAAGCCCCCGGAGGTGGATGTGGGGGGCACATACTTTCTCCATATTAATGTCTATGGATGTAGATGAGGACAGTGAAGCCCCCGGAGGTGGATGTGGGGGGCACATACTTTCTCCATATTAATGTCTATGGATGTAGATGAGGACAGTGAAGCCCCCGGAGGTGGATGTGGGGGGCACATACTTTCCTCCATATTAATGTCTATGGATGTAGATGAGGACAGTGAAGCCCCCGGAGATGGATGTGGGGGGCACATACTTTCTCCATATTAATGACTATAGATGTAGATGAGGACAGTGAAGCCCCCGGAGGTGGATGTGGGGGGCACATACTTTCTCCATATTAATGTCTATGGATGTAGATGAGGACAGTGAAGCCCCCGGAGGTGGATGTGGGGGGCACATACTTTCTCCATATTAATGTCTATGGATGTAGATGAGGACAGTGAAGCCCCCGGAGGTGGATGTGGGGGGCACATACTTTCTCCATATTAATGTCTATGGATGTAGATGAGGACAGTGAAGCCCCCGGAGGTGGATGTGGGGGGCACATACTTTCTCCATATTAATGTCTATGGATGTAGATGAGGACAGTGAATCCCCCGGAGGTGGATGTGGGGGGCACATACTTTCTCCATATTAATGTCTATGGATGTAGATGAGGACAGTGAAGCCCCCGGAGGTGGATGTGGGGGGCACATACTTTCTCCATATTAATGTCTATGGATGTAGATGAGGACTGTGAAGCCCCCGGAGGTGGATGTGGGGGGCACATACTTTCTCCATATTAATGTCTATGGATGTAGATGACAGTGAAGCCCCCGGAGGTGGATGTGGGGGGCACATACTTTCTCCATATTAATGTCTATGGATGTAGATGAGGACAGAGAAGCCCTCGGAGGTGGATGTGGGGGGGCACATACTTTCTCCATATTAATGTCTATGGATGTAGATGACAGTGAAGCCCCCGGAGGTGGATATGGGTGGCACTTACTTTCTCCATATTAATGTCTATGGATGTAGATGAGGACAGTGAAGCCCCCGGAAGTGGATGTGGGGGGCACATACTTTCTCTATATTAATGTCTATGGATGTAGATGAGGACAGAGAAGTCCCTGGAGGTGGATGTGGGGGGCACATACTTTCTCCATATTAATGTCTATGGATGTAGATGAGGACAGTGAAGCCCCCGGAGGTGGATGTGGGGGGCACATACTTTCTCCATATTAATGTCTATGGATGTAGATGAGGACAGAGAAGCCCTCGGAGGTGGATGTGGGGGGGCACATACTTTCTCCATATTAATGTCTATGGATGTAGATGAGGACAGAGAAGCCCCCTGGAGGTGGATATGGGGGGCACATACTTTCTCCATATTAATGTCTATGGATGTAGATGAGGACAGAGAAGCCCTCGGAGGTGGATGTGGGGGGGCACATACTTTCTCCATATTAATGTCTATGGATGTAGATGAGGACAGAGAAGCCCCCGGAGGTGGATGTGGGGGGCACATACTTTCTCCATATTAATGTCTATGGATGTAGATGAGGACAGTGAAGCCTCCGGAGGTGGATGTGGGGGACACATACTTTCTCCATATTAATGTCTATGGATGTAGATGAGGACAGAGAAGCCCCCGGAGGTGGTTGTGGGGGGCACATACTTTTCTCCTTGCAGTGTGTAATACACGGCCCCCACTAGAGGGCATCACCCATGTATGAAGATTCTGGGGGGCTCTGCCCTGCCCCTGATGGTGACTGCCGGTATCACATGTCTTTCTCTGCACATTTGCCTTGTCTCCCCCCTCCATTAACACTTCACATCCTGGCACTGTCGGTGGCTGCTGGATCCCCACGTACTGTGGCCCCTGGGCCCCAGCTGGGTGCAGTGTCAGTTGGTCACGTGACGCTGGCTGCTCCACGTGTGCGGGTGACGCCGCCCTCGGGTGAGCGGTGCATCACTGCTCTGCACTGCGGACAATGCGGCGTTGTCCTGGAATGTGGAGCATTTCTTGCCGTCGTCACCTGATGAGTCCAAACCAGAAAGTGACAGGAGACGACATGTGAGGACAGGACGGGGTTAATGAGCTCATCGCTCTCATGAGACGCCTCCATCGTATTAACAGCTTCCAGTTGCTCCACTGTCTCCAGCTGCTCTAAAACTACAACTCCCACCATGGTGCACACCGTGAGCGTCAGCCTGAGGTTTCCAGGTGTCAGGGACGGGACTGGTTCTTGGCAGCGCTGAGCACGAGAGTGGCGGATTCCAGACTTCAGATCAGCCAGGAATCCGAGCATGTGGGCCATGCGTGATGAGCTCAGCCAGAGCCTCCTGATTCATGGATTCACTTATAATAACGTGAGGGGTAGGAGACTCGTAATAAGACGATAATAGACACGTGCTCATAATAAGCGACAGTGAAGCCAAGAATCCAGAGAAAACAATGAAAGTCTGCGGAGACCACAACATGGCGCCAACCGAGCAGCGAGCCGATGCTCCCCGAATCCCCCAATGTTTCACCTTTGGTCACTGCCCCTGTACAGTATATACTGAGGCAAACCCCCCAACTATGGTCGACGCGAAAGAGCCACACAATGAGGCGCCACAGAATATGAGGCGCCACTAGCACCACATCCATAACCATTGTATTCTCAGCTGGCCACGAATCCTTGTTCCTATCAGTTTACACTCAGGCCGTCTCCTCTATACCGCTCTTTGTCCTCAGGCCGTCTCCTCTATGCCGCTCTTTGTCCTCAGGCCGTCTCCTCTATGCTGCTCTTTATCCTCAGGCCGTCTCCTCTATGCCGCTCTTTATCCTCAGGCCGTCTACTCTATGCTGCTCTTTATCCTCAGGCCGTCTGCTCTATGCCGCTCTTTATCCTCAGGCCGTCTCCTCTATGCCGCTCTTTATCCTCAGGCCGTCTACTCTATGCTGCTCTTTATCCTCAGGCAGTCTGCTCTATGCTGCTCTTTATCCTCAGGCCGTCTACTCTATGCTGCTCTTTATCCTCAGGCCGTCTACTCTATGCTGCTCTTTATCCTCAGGCCGTCTGCTCTATGCCGCTCTTTATCCTCAGGCCGTCTCCTCTATGCCGCTCTTTATCCTCAGGCCGTCTACTCTATGCTGCTCTTTATCCTCAGGCAGTCTGCTCTATGCCGCTCTTTATCCTCAGGCAGTCTGCTCTATGCCGTTATTTATCCTCAGGCCATCTGCTCTATGCCGCTCTTTATCCTCAGGCCGTCTGCTCTATGCCGCTCTTTATCCTCAGGCCGTCTCCTCTATGCCGCTCTTTATCCTCAGGCCGTCTGCTCTATGCCGCTCTTTATCCTCAGGCCGTCTCCTCTATGCTGTTCTTTATCCTCAGGCAGTCTGCTCTATGCTGCTCTTTATCCTCAGGCCGTCGCCTCTATGCTGCTCTTTATCCTCAGGCAGTCTGCTCTATGCTGCTCTTTATCCTCAGGCCGTCTCCGCTATGCTGCTCTTTATCCTCAGGCCGTCTGCTCTATGCCGCTCTTTATCCTCAGGCCGTCTGCTCTATGCCGCTCTTTAGCCTCAGGCCGTCTCCTCTATGCCGCTCATTGTCCTCAGGCCGTCTCCTCTATGCCGCTCTTTATCCTCAGGCCGTCTCCTCTATGCCGCTCTTTGTCCTCAGCCCGTCTCCTCTATGCTGCTCATTGTCCTCAGGCCGTCTGCTCTATGCCGCTCTTTATCCTCAGGCAGTCTCCTCTATGCCGTTCTTTATCCTCAGGCCGTGTACTCTATGCCGCTCTTTATCCTCAGGCCGTCTCCTCTATGCTGTTCTTTATCCTCAGGCAGTCTGCTGTATGCTGCTCTTTATCCTCAGGCCGTCGCCTCTATGCTGGTCTTTATCCTCAGGCAGTCTGCTCTATGCTGCTCTTTATCCTCAGGCCGTCTCCGCTATGCTGCTCTTTATCCTCAGGCCGTCTGCTCTATGCCGCTCTTTATCCTCAGGCCGTCTGCTCTATGCCGCTCTTTAGCCTCAGGCCGTCTCCTCTATGCCGCTCATTGTCCTCAGGCCGTCTCCTCTATGCCGCTCTTTATCCTCAGTCCGTCTCCTCTATGCCGCTCTTTGTCCTCAGCCCGTCTCCTCTATGCTGCTCATTGTCCTCAGGCCGTCTGCTCTATGCCGCTCTTTATCCTCAGGCCGTCTGCTCTATGCCGCTCTTTATACTCAGGCCGTCTCCTCTATGCTGCTCATTGTCCTCAGGCAGTCTCCTCTATGCCGCTCTTTATCCTCAGGCCGTCTCCTCTATGCCGCTCTTTGTCCTCAGCCCGTCTCCTCTATGCTGCTCATTGTCCTCAGGCCGTCTCCTCTATGCTGCTCATTGTCCTCAGGCCGTCTCCTATATGCTGCTCATTGTCCTCAGGCCGTCTCCTCTATGCCGCTCTTTATCCTCAGGCCGTCTGGTCTATGCCGCTCTTTATCCTCAGGCCGTCTGCTCTATGCCGCTCTTTGTCCTCAGGCCGTCTGCTCTATGCCGCTCTTTATCCTCAGGCCGTCTGCTCTATGCCGCTCTTTATCCTCAGGCCGTCTGCTCTATGCCGCTCTTTGTCCTCAGGCTGTCTGCTCTATGCTGCTCTTTATCCTCAGGCCGTCTCCTCTATGATGTTCTTTATCCTCAGGCCGTCTGCTCTATGCCGCTCTTTATCCTCAGACCGTCTGCTCTATGCCGCTCTTTGTCCTCAGGCCGTCTGCTCTATGCTGCTCTTTATCCTCAGGCCATCTCCTCTATGCCTCTCTTTATGCTCAGGCCGTCTGCTCTATGCCGCACTTTATCCTCAGGCCGTCTCCTCTATGCCGCTCTTTATCCTCAGACCTTCTGCTCTATGCTGCTCTTTATCCTCAGGCAGTCTGCTCTATGCCGCTCTTTATCCTCAGGCCGTCTGCTCTATGCTGCTCTTTATCCTCAGGCCGTCTACTCTATGCTGCTCATTGTCCTCAGGCCGTCTCCTCTATGCTGCTCTTTATCCTCAGGCCGTCTGCTCTATGCTGCTCTTTATCCTCAGGCCGTCTGCTCTATGCCGCTCTTTATCGTCAGGCCGTCTGCTCTATTCTGCTCTTTATCCTCAGGCCGTCTGCTCTATGCTGCTCTTTATCCTCAGGCAGTCTGCTCTATGCCGTTCTTTATCCTCAGGCCATCTGCTCTATGCTGCTCATTGTCCTCAGGCCGTCTCCTCTCTGCCGCTCTTTATCCTCAGGCCGTCTCCTCTATGCTGCTCTTTGTCCTCAGCCCGTCTCCTCTATGCTGCTCATTGTCCTCAGGCCGTCTCCTCTATGCTGCTCTTTATCCTCAGGCCGTCTGCTCTATGCCGCTCTTTATCCTCAGGCCGTCTGCTCTATGCCGCTCTTTATCCTCAGGCCGTCTGCTCTATGCCGCTCTTTATCCTCAGGCCGTCTGCTCTATGCCGCTCTTTATCCTCAGGCCGTCTGCTCTATGCCGCTCTTTATCCTCAGGCCGTCTCCTCTATGCCGCTCTTTATCCTCAGGCCGTCTGCTCTATGCCGCTCTTTATCCTCAGGCCGTCTCCTCTATGCTGTTCTTTATCCTCAGGCAGTCTGCTCTATGCTGCTCTTTATCCTCAGGCCGTCGCCTCTATGCTGCTCTTTATCCTCAGGCAGTCTGCTCTATGCTGCTCTTTATCCTCAGGCCGTCTCCGCTATGCTGCTCTTTATCCTCAGGCCGTCTGCTCTATGCCGCTCTTTATCCTCAGGCCGTCTGCTCTATGCCGCTCTTTAGCCTCAGGCCGTCTCCTCTATGCCGCTCATTGTCCTCAGGCCGTCTCCTCTATGCCGCTCTTTATCCTCAGGCCGTCTCCTCTATGCCGCTCTTTGTCCTCAGCCCGTCTCCTCTATGCTGCTCATTGTCCTCAGGCCGTCTGCTCTATGCCGCTCTTTATCCTCAGGCAGTCTCCTCTATGCCGTTCTTTATCCTCAGGCCGTGTACTCTATGCCGCTCTTTATCCTCAGGCCGTCTCCTCTATGCTGTTCTTTATCCTCAGGCAGTCTGCTGTATGCTGCTCTTTATCCTCAGGCCGTCGCCTCTATGCTGGTCTTTATCCTCAGGCAGTCTGCTCTATGCTGCTCTTTATCCTCAGGCCGTCTCCGCTATGCTGCTCTTTATCCTCAGGCCGTCTGCTCTATGCCGCTCTTTATCCTCAGGCCGTCTGCTCTATGCCGCTCTTTAGCCTCAGGCCGTCTCCTCTATGCCGCTCATTGTCCTCAGGCCGTCTCCTCTATGCCGCTCTTTATCCTCAGGCCGTCTCCTCTATGCCGCTCTTTGTCCTCAGCCCGTCTCCTCTATGCTGCTCATTGTCCTCAGGCCGTCTGCTCTATGCCGCTCTTTATCCTCAGGCCGTCTGCTCTATGCCGCTCTTTATACTCAGGCCGTCTCCTCTATGCTGCTCATTGTCCTCAGGCAGTCTCCTCTATGCCGCTCTTTATCCTCAGGCCGTCTCCTCTATGCCGCTCTTTGTCCTCAGCCCGTCTCCTCTATGCTGCTCATTGTCCTCAGGCCGTCTCCTCTATGCTGCTCATTGTCCTCAGGCCGTCTCCTCTATGCTGCTCATTGTCCTCAGGCCGTCTCCTCTATGCCGCTCTTTATCCTCAGGCCGTCTGGTCTATGCCGCTCTTTATCCTCAGGCCGTCTGCTCTATGCCGCTCTTTGTCCTCAGGCCGTCTGCTCTATGCCGCTCTTTATCCTCAGGCCGTCTGCTCTATGCCGCTCTTTATCCTCAGGCCGTCTGCTCTATGCCGCTCTTTGTCCTCAGGCTGTCTGCTCTATGCTGCTCTTTATCCTCAGGCCGTCTCCTCTATGATGTTCTTTAT
Source organism: Dendrobates tinctorius (assembly GCF_039654945.1). Taxonomy (NCBI): domain Eukaryota; kingdom Metazoa; phylum Chordata; class Amphibia; order Anura; family Dendrobatidae; genus Dendrobates; species Dendrobates tinctorius. The sequence goes on along the minus strand of NW_027361849.1, from coordinate 1,621,785 downwards.
CCTCAGGCCGTCTGCTCTATGCCGCTCTTTATCCTCAGACCGTCTGCTCTATGCCGCTCTTTGTCCTCAGGCCGTCTGCTGTATGCTGCTCTTTATCCTCAGGCCATCTCCTCTATGCCGCTCTTTATGCTCAGGCCGTCTGCTCTATGCCGCACTTTATCCTCAGGCCGTCTCCTCTATGCCGCTCTTTATCCTCAGACCTTCTGCTCTATGCTGCTCTTTATCCTCAGGCAGTCTGCTCTATGCCGCTCTTTATCCTCAGGCCGTCTGCTCTATGCTGCTCTTTATCCTCAGGCCGTCTACTCTATGCTGCTCATTGTCCTCAGGCCGTCTCCTCTATGCTGCTCTTTATCCTCAGGCCGTCTGCTCTATGCTGCTCTTTATCCTCAGGCCGTCTGCTCTATGCCGCTCTTTATCGTCAGGCCGTCTGCTCTATTCTGCTCTTTATCCTCAGGCCGTCTGCTCTATGCTGCTCTTTATCCTCAGGCAGTCTGCTCTATGCCGTTCTTTATCCTCAGGCCATCTGCTCTATGCTGCTCATTGTCCTCAGGCCGTCTCCTCTCTGCCGCTCTTTATCCTCAGGCCGTCTCCTCTATGCTGCTCTTTGTCCTCAGCCCGTCTCCTCTATGCTGCTCATTGTCCTCAGGCCGTCTCCTCTATGCTGCTCTTTATCCTCAGGCCGTCTGCTCTATGCCGCTCTTTATCCTCAGGCCGTCTGCTCTATGCCGCTCTTTATCCTCAGGCCGTCTGCTCTATGCCGCTCTTTATCCTCAGGCCGTCTGCTCTATGCCGCTCTTTATCCTCAGGCCGTCTGCTCTATGCTGCTCTTTATCCTCAGGCAGTCTGCTCTATGCCGTTCTTTATCCTCAGGCCGTCTGCTCTATGGTGCTCATTGTCCTCAGGCCGTCTCCTCTATGCTGCTCTTTGTCCTCAGGCCGTCTCCTCTATGCTGCTCTTTATCCTCAGTCCGTCTGCTCTATGCTGCTCATTGTCCTCAGGCCGTCTCCTCTATGCTGCTCTTTGTCCTCAGGCCGTCTCCTCTATGCTGCTCTTTATACTCAGTCCGTCTGCTCTATGCCGCTCTTTGTCCTCAGGCCGTCTGCTCTAAGCTGCTCTTTATCCTCAGGCCGTCTGCTCTATGCCGCTCTTTATCCTCAGGCAGTCTCCTCTATGCTGCTCATTGTCCTCAGGCTGTCTGCTCTATGCCGTTCTTTGTCCTCAGGCCGTCTGCTCTAAGCTGCTCTTTATCCTCAGGCCGTCTGCTCTATGCCGCTCTTTATCCTCAGGCAGTCTCCTCTATGCTGCTCTTTGTCCTCAGGCCGTCTCCTCTATGCTGCTCTTTATACTCAGTCCGTCTGCTCTATGCTGCTCTTTATCCTCAGGCCATCTCCTCTAAGCTGCTCTTTATCCTCAGGCCGTCTGCTCTATGCCGCTCTTTATCCTCAGGCAGTCTCCTCTATGCTGCTCATTGTCCTCAGGCTGTCTGCTCTATGCCGTTCTTTATCCTCAGGCCGTCTGCTCTATGCCGCTCTTTATCCTCAGGCCGTCTCCTCTATGCTGATCTTTATCCTCAGGCAGTCTGCTCTATGCTGCTCTTTATCCTCAGGCAGTCTCCTCTATGCTGCTCTTTATCCTCAGGCAGTCTGCTCTATGCTGCTCTTTATCCTCAGGCCGTCTCCTCTATGCTGCTCTTTATCCTCAGGCAGTCTGCTCTATGCTGCTCTTTATCCTCAGGCCGTCTCCGCTATGCTGCTCTTTATCCTCAGGCCGTCTGCTCTATGCCGCTCTTTATCCTCAGGCCGTCTGCTCTATGCCGCTCTTTATCCTCAGGCCGTCTCCTCTATGCCGCTCATTGTCCTCAGGCCGTCTCCTCTATGCCGCTCTTTATCCTCAGGCCGTCTCCTCTATGCCGCTCTTTGTCCTCAGCCCGTCTCCTCTATGCTGCTCATTGTCCTCAGGCCGTCTGCTCTATGCCGCTCTTTATCCTCAGGCCGTCTGCTCTATGCCGCTCTTTATCCTCAGGCCGTCTTCTCTATGCTGCTCATTGTCCTCAGGCAGTCTCCTCTATGCCGCTCTTTATCCTCAGGCCGTCTCCTCTATGCCGCTCTTTGTCCTCAGCCCGTCTCCTCTATGCTGCTCATTGTCCTCAGGCCGTCTGCTCTATGCTGCTCTTTATCCTCAGGCCGTCTGCTCTATGCCGCTCTTTATCCTCAGGCCGTCTGCTCTATGCCGCTCTTTATCCTCAGGCCTTCTCTTCTATGCTGCTCTTTATCCTCAGGCCGTCTGCTCTATGCCGCTCTTTATCCTCAGGCCATCTCCTCTATGCCGTTCTTTATCCTCAGGCCGTCTGCTCTATGCCGCTCTTTATCCTCAGACCGTCTCCTCTATGCTTCTCTTTATCCTCAGGCCGTCTTCTCTATGCTGCTCTTTATCCTCAGGCAGTCTGCTCTATGCCGTTCTTTATCCTCAGGCCGTCTGCTCTATGCTGCTCATTGTCCTCAGGCCGTCTCCTCTATGCTGCTCTTTGTCCTCAGGCCGTTTCCTCTATGCTGCTCTTTATCCTCAGGCCGTCTCCTCTATGCTGCTCTTTATCCTCAGGCCGTCTCCTCTTTGCTGCTCATTGTCCTCAGGCCGTCTCCTCTATGCTGTTCTTTGTCCTCAGGCCGTTTCCTCTATGCAGCTCTTTATCCTCAGGCCGTCTCCTCTATGCCGCTCATTGTCCTCAGGCTGTCTGCTCTATGCCGTTCTTTTTCCTCAGGCCATCTGCTCTATGCTGCTCATTGTCCTCAGACCGTCTCCTCTATGCCGCTCATTGTCCTCAGGCCGTCTCCTCTATGCCGCTCATTGTACTCAGGCCGTCTCCTCTGTGCTGCTCATTGTCCTCAGGCCGTCTCCTCTATGCCGCTCTTTATCCTCAGGCCGTCTGCTCTATGCCGCTCTTTATCCTCAGGCCGTCTCCTCTATGCCGCTCTTTATCCTCAGACCGTCTCTATGCTGCTCATTTTCCTCAGGCTGTCTGTTCTATGCCGTTCTTTTTCCTCAGGCCATCTACTCTATGCTGCTCATTGTCCTCAGACCGTCTCCTCTATGCCGCTCATTGTCCTCAGGCCGTCTCCTCTATGCCGCTCATTGTACTCAGGCCGTCTCCTCTATGCTGCTCATTGTCCTCAGGCCGTCTCCTCTATGCCGCTCTTTATCCTCAGGCTGTCTGCTCTATGCCGCTCTTTATTCTCAGGCCGTCTGCTCTATGCCGCTCTTTATCGTCAGGCCGTCTCCTCTATGCCGCTCTTTATCCTCAGCCCGTCTCCTCTATGCCGCTCTTTATCCTCAGGCAGTCTGCTCTATGCCGCTCTTTATCCTCAGGCCGTCTGCTCTATGCTGCTCATTGTCCTCAGGCCGTCTCCTCTATGCCGCTCTTTGTCCTCAGGCCGTCTGCTCTATGCCGCTCTTTATCCTCAGGCCGTCTGCTCTATGCCGCTCTTTATCCTCAGGCCGTCTGCTCTATGCCGCTCTTTGTCCTCAGGCCGTCTGCTCTATGCCGCTCTTTATCCTCAGGCCGTCTGCTCTATGCCGCTCTTTATCCTCAGGCCGTCTGCTCTATGCTGCTCATTGTCCTCAGGCCATCTCCTCTATGCTGCTCTTTGTCCTCAGGCCGTCTGCTCTATGCCGCTCTTTATCCTCAGGCCGTCTGCTCTACGCTCTTTATCCTCAGGCCGTCTGCTCTATGCCGCTCTTTGTCCTCAGGCCGTCTGCTCTATGCTGCTCTGTATCCTCAGGCCGTCTGCTCTATGCCGCTCTTCGTCCTCAGGCCATCTCCTCTATGCCGCTCTTTATCCTCAGGCCGTCTGCTCTATGCCGCTCTTTATCCTCAGGCCGTCTGCTCTATGCCGCTCTTTGTCCTCAGGCCGTCTCCTCTATGCTGCTCTTTATCCTCAGGCCGTCTGCTCTATGCCACTCTTTATCCTCAGGCCGTCTTCTCTACGCTCTTTATCCTCAGGCCGTCTGCTCTATGCCGCTCTTTGTCCTCAGGCCGTCTGCTCTATGCTGCTCTTTATCCTCAGGCAGTCTGCTCTATGCCGCTGTTCGTCCTCAGGCCATCTCCTCTAGGCTGCTTTTTATCCTCAGTCCGTCTGCTATATGCCGCTCTTTATCCTCAGGCCGTCTGCTCTATGCCGCTCTTTATCCTCAGGCCGTCTGCTCTATGCCACTCTTTATCCTCAGGCCGTCTGCTCTATGCCGCTCTTTATCCTCAGGCCGTCTGCTCTATGCCGCTCTTTATCCTCAGGCCGTCTGCTCTATGCCGCTCTTTGTCCTCAGGCCGTCTGCTCTATGCCGCTCTTTATCCTCAGGCCGTCTGCTCTATGCCGCTCTTTAATCTCAGGCCGTCTGCTCTATGCCGCTCTTTATCCTCAGGCCGTCTGCTCTATGCCGCTCTTTATCCTCAGGCCGTCTGCTCTATGCCGCTCTTTATCCTCAGGCCGTCTGCTCTATGCTGCTCTTTATCCTCAGGCCGTCTGCTCTATGCTGCTCTTTATCCTCAGGCCGTCTGCTCTATGCCGCTCTTTATCCTCAGGCCGTCTGCTCTATGCCACTCTTTATCCGCCGTCTGCTCTATGCCGCTCTTTGTCCTCAGGCCGTCTGCTCTATGCCGCTCATTGTACTCAGGCCGTCTCCTCTATGCTGCTCATTGTCCTCAGGCCGTCTCCTCTATGCCGCTCTTTATCCTCAGGCCGTCTGCTCTATGCCGTTCTTTATTCTCAGGCCGTCTGCTCTATGCCGCTCTTTATCCTCAGGCCGTCTCCTCTATGCCGCTCTTTATCCTCAGACCGTCTCCTCTATGCCGCTCTTTATCCTCAGGCAGTCTGCTCTATGCCGCTCTTTATCCTCAGGCCGTCTGCTCTATGCTGCTCATTGTCCTCAGGCCGTCTCCTCTATGCCGCTCTTTGTCCTCAGGCCGTCTGCTCTATGCCGCTCTTTATCCTCAGGCCGTCTGCTCTATGCAGCTCTTTATCCTCAGGCCGTCTGCTCTATGCCTCTCTTTGTCCTCAGGCCGTCTGTTCTATGCCGCTCTTTATCCTCAGGCCGTCTGCTCTAAGCCGCTCTTTATCCTCAGGCCGTCTGCTCTATGCTGCTCATTGTCCTCAGGCCGTCTCCTCTATGCCGCTCTTTGTCCTCAGGCCGTCTGCTCTATGCCGCTCTTTATCCTCAGGCCGTCTGCTCTATGCCGCTCTTTATCCTCAGGCCGTCTGCTCTATGCCGCTCTTTGTCCTCAGGCCGTCTGCTCTATGCCGCTCTTTATCCTCAGGCCGTCTGCTCTATGCCGCTCTTTATCCTCAGGCCGTCTGCTCTATGCCGCTCTTTATCCTCAGGCCGTCTGCTCTATGCCGCTCTTTATCCTCAGGCCGTCTGCTCTATGTCGCTCTTTGTCCTCAGGCCGTCTCCTCTATGCTGCTCTTTATCCTCAGGCCGTCTGCTCTATGCCGCTCTTTATCCTCAGGCCGTCTGCTCTACGCTCTTTATCCTCAGGCCGTCTGCTCTATGCCGCTCTTTGTCCTCAGGCCGTCTGCTCTATGCTGCTCTTTATCCTCAGGCCGTCTGCTCTATGCCGCTCTTCGTCCTCAGGCCATCTCCTCTATGCCGCTCTTTATCCTCAGGCCATCTGCTCTATGCCGCTCTTTATCCTCAGGCCGTCTGCTCTATGCAGCTCTTTATCCTCAGGCCGTCTCCTCTATGCCGCTCTTTATCCTCAGACCGTTTGCTCTATGCTGCTCTTTATCCTCAGGCAGTCTGCTCTATGCCGCTCTTTATCCTCAGGCTGTCTGCTCTATGCTGCTCTTTATCCTCAGGCCGTCTCCTCTATGCTGCTCATTGTCCTCAGGCCGTCTCCTCTATGCTGCTCTTCATCCTCAGGCCGTCTGCTCTATGCTGGTCTTTATCCTCAGGCCGTCTGCTCTATGCCGCTCATTGTCCTCAGTCCGTCTCCTCTATGCCGCTCTTTGTCCTCAGGCCGTCTGCTCTATGCCGCTCTTTATCCTCAGGCCGTCTGCTCTATGCCGCTCTTTATCCTCAGGCCGTCTGCTCTATGCCGCTCTTTGTCCTCAGGCCGTCTGCTCTATGCCGCTCTTTATCCTCAGGCCGTCTGCTCTATGCCGCTCTTTATCCTCAGGCCGTCTGCTCTATGCCGCTCTTTGTCCTCAGGCTGTCTCCTCTATGCTGCTTTTTATCCTCAGGCCGTCTGCTCTATGCCGCTCTTTATCCTCAGGCCGTCTGCTCTACGCTCTTTATCCTCAGGCCGTCTGCTCTATGCCGCTCTTTATCCTCAGGCCGTCTGCTCTATGCTGCTCTTTATCCTCAGGCCGTCTGCTCTATGCAGCTCTTCGTCCTCAGGCCATCTCCTCTATGCCGCTCTTTATCCTCAGGCCGTCTGCTCGATGCCGCTCTTTATCCTCAGGCCGTCTGCTCTATGCCGCTCTTTGTCCTCAGGCCGTCTCCTCTATGCTGCTCTTTATCCCCAGGCCGTCTGCTCTATGCCGCTCTTTATCCTCAGGCCGTCTGCTCTACGCTCTTTATCCTCAGGCCGTCTGCTCTATGCCGCTCTTTGTCCTCAGGCCGTCTGCTCTATGCTGCTCTTTATCCTCAGGCCGTCTGCTCTATGCCGCTCTTTGTCCTCAGGCCGTCTGCTCTATGCCGCTCTTTTTCCTCAGGCCGTCTGCTCTATGCCGCTCTTTATCCTCAGGCCGTCTGCTCTATGCCGCTCTTTATCCTCAGGCCGTCTGCTCTATGCCGCTCTTTATCCTCAGGCCGTCTGCTCTATGCCGCTCTTTATCCTCAGGCCGTCTGCTCTATGCCGCTCTTTATCCTCAGGCCGTCTGCTCTATGCCGCTCTTTATCCTCAGGCCGTCTGCTCTATGCTGCTCTTTATCCTCAGGCCGTCTGCTCTATGCCGCTCTTTATCCTCAGGCCGTCTGCTCTATGCCGCTCTTTATCCTCAGGCCGTCTGCTCTATGCCACTCTTTATCCGCCGTCTGCTCTATGCCGCTCTTTGTCCTCAGGCCGTCTGCTCTATGCCACTCTTTATCCGCTTTCTGCTCTATGCCGCTCTTTGTCCTCAGGCCGTCTGCTCTATGCCGCTCTTTATCCTCAGGCCGTCTCCTCTATGCCGCTCTTTATCCTTAGGCCGTCTCCTCTATGCCGCTCTATATCCTCAGGCCGTCTCCTCTATGCTGCTCTTTGTCCTCAGGCTGTCTGCTCTATGCCGCTCTTTGTCCTCAGGCTGTCTGCTCTATGCTGCTCTTTATCCTCAGGCCGTCTCCTCTATGCTGCTCTTTGTCCTCAGGCCGTCTGCTCTATGCCTCTCTTTGTCCTCAGGCCATCTGCTCTATGCTGTTCTTTATCCTCAGGCCATCTGCTCTATGCCGCTCTTTATCCTCAGGCCGTCTGCTCTATACCGCTCTTTGTCCTCAGACCGTCTGCTCTATGCCGCTCTTTGTCCTCAGGCCGTCTGCTCTATGCCGCTCTTTGTCCTCAGGCCGTCTGCTCTATGCCGCTCTTTGTCCTCAGGCTGTCTGCTCTATGCTGCTCTTTATCCTCAGGCCGTCTCCTCTATGCCGCTCTTTATCCTCAGACCGTCTCCTCTATGCCGCTCTTTATCCTCAGGCAGTCTGCTCTATGCCGCTCTTTATCCTCAGGCCGTCTGCTCTATGCTGCTCATTGTCCTCAGGCCGTCTCCTCTATGCCGCTCTTTGTCCTCAGGCCGTCTGCTCTATGCCGCTCTTTATCCTCAGGCCGTCTGCTCTATGCCGCTCTTTATCCTCAGGCCGTCTGCTCTATGCCTCTCTTTGTCCTCAGGCCGTCTGTTCTATGCCGCTCTTTATCCTCAGGCCGTCTGCTCTATGCCGCTCTTTATCCTCAGGCCGTCTGCTCTATGCTGCTCATTGTCCTCAGGCCGTCTCCTCTATGCCGCTCTTTGTCCTCAGGCCGTCTGCTCTATGCCGCTCTTTATCCTCAGGCCGTCTGCTCTATGCCGCTCTTTATCCTCAGGCCGTCTGCTCTATGCTGCTCATTGTCCTCAGGCCGTCTCCTCTATGCCGCTCTTTGTCCTCAGGCCGTCTGCTCTATGCCGCTCTTTATCCTCAGGCCGTCTGCTCTATGCCGCTCTTTATCCTCAGGCCGTCTGCTCTATGCCGCTCTTTGTCCTCAGGCTGTCTCCTCTATGCTGCTTTTTATCCTCAGGCCGTCTGCTCTATGCCGCTCTTTATCCTCAGGCCGTCTGCTCTACGCTCTTTATCCTCAGGCCGTCTGCTCTATGCCGCTCTTTATCCTCAGGCCGTCTGCTCTATGCTGCTCTTTATCCTCAGGCCGTCTGCTCTATGCCGCTCTTTGTCCTCAGGCCGTCTGCTCTATGCCGCTCTTTTTCCTCAGGCCATCTGCTCTATGCCGCTCTTTATCCTCAGGCCGTCTGCTCTATGCCGCTCTTTATCCTCAGGCCGTCTGCTCTATGCCGCTCTTTATCCTCAGGCCGTCTGCTCTATGCCGCTCTTTATCCTCAGGCCGTCTGCTCTATGCCGCTCTTTATCCTCAGGCCGTCTGCTCTATGCTGCTCTTTATCCTCAGGCCGTCTGCTCTATGCTGCTCTTTATCCTCAGGCCGTCTGCTCTATGCCGCTCTTTATCCTCAGGCCGTCTGCTCTATGCCACTCTTTATCCGCCGTCTGCTCTATGCCGCTCTTTGTCCTCAGGCCGTCTGCTCTATGCCACTCTTTATCCGCTTTCTGCTCTATGCCGCTCTTTGTCCTCAGGCCGTCTGCTCTATGCCGCTCTTTATCCTCAGGCCGTCTCCTCTATGCCGCTCTTTATCCTTAGGCCGTCTCCTCTATGCCGCTCTATATCCTCAGGCCGTCTCCTCTATGCTGCTCTTTGTCCTCAGGCCGTCTGCTCTATGCCGCTCTTTGTCCTCAGGCTGTCTGCTCTATGCTGCTCTTTATCCTCAGGCCGTCTCCTCTATGCTGCTCTTTGTCCTCAGGCCGTCTGCTCTATGCCTCTCTTTGTCCTCAGGCCATCTGCTCTATGCTGTTCTTTATCCTCAGGCCATCTGCTCTATGCCGCTCTTTATCCTCAGGCCGTCTGCTCTATACCGCTCTTTGTCCTCAGACCGTCTGCTCTATGCCGCTCTTTGTCCTCAGGCCGTCTGCTCTATGCCGCTCTTTGTCCTCAGGCCGTCTGCTCTATGCCGCTCTTTGTCCTCAGGCTGTCTGCTCTATGCTGCTCTTTATCCTCAGGCCGTCTGCTCTATGCCGCTCTTTGTCCTCAGGCCATCTGCTCTATGCTGTTCTTTATCCTCAGGCCGTCTGCTCTATTCCGCTCTTTATCCTCAGGCCGTCTCCTCTATGCTGCTCTTTATCCTCAGGCCGTCTGCTCTATGCAGCTCTTTATCCTCAGGCCGTCTCCTCTATGCCGCTCTTTATCCTCAGGCCGTCTGCTCTATGCTGCTCTTTATCCTCAGGCAGTCTGCTCAATGCCGCTCTTTATCCTCAGGCCATCTGCTCTATGCTGCTCTTTATCCTCAGGCTGTCTCCTCTATGCTGCTCATTGTCCTCAGGCCGTCTCCTCTATGCTGCTCTTCATCCTCAGGCCGTCTGCTCTATGCTGCTCTTTATCCTCAGGCCGTCTGCTCTATGCCGCTCTTCATCCTCAGGCCGTCTGCTCTATGCCGCTCTTTATCCTCAGGCCGTCTGCTCTATGCTGCTCTATATCCTCAGGACGTCTGCTCTATGCTGCTCTTTATCCTCAGGCCATCTGCTCTATGCTGTTCTTTATCCTCAGGTCGTCTGCTCTATGCCGCTCTTTATCCTCAGGCCGTCTCCTCTATGCTGCGCTTTATCCTCAGGCCGTCTGCTCTATGCCGCTCTTTATCCTCAGGCCGTCTCCTCTATGCTGCTCTTTATCCTCAGATCGTTTGCTCTATGCTGCTCTTTATCCTCAGGACGTCTGCTCTATGCTGCTTTTTATCCTCAGGCAGTCTGCGCTATTCCGTTCTTTATCCTCAGGCCGTCTGCTCTATGCTTCTCATTGTCCTCAGGCCGTCTCCTCTATGCTGCTCATTGTCCTCAGGCCGTCTCCTCTATGCTGCTCTTTATCCTCAGGCCGTCTCCTCTATGCCGCTCTTTGTCCTCAGCCCGTCTCCTCTATGCTGCTCATTGTCCTCAGGCCGTCTCCTCTATTCTGCTCTTTATCCTCAGGCCGTCTGCTCTATGCCGCTCTTTATCCTCAGGCCGTCTGCTCTATGCCGCTCTTTATCCTCAGGCCGTCTCTGTGATGTACAATGTCTGCAAGATATGTTTTCTGTTGCACTGTGCTAAAAAATCCTCCATTTTGTAAGAAGCTGCCTGCCAGTGTCTCAGTTACATTTCACCCTGCAGCAGCTTCCCTTCCCCCCCAGGTGATTATAAATCAACTTCCTGCCACACCATTTGGCTTCTCTCAGCCTCAGCTGAAAGAAAAAAAAAAGTGCGGGAAATAAACTCTTTGTTTGAAATCAGGAATCAGAAGTAAACCTTTAAGAGCCTGACCTGCGAAAACCATATACCCTAGAGATATAAAAATCATATTTTTGTAATCCGGGCGGTCACAGCGTCGCTGCCGTGGTTCTTGCGAAGCCTAATCCTTTCAGAACCTGAGATATGTGTTCCAGCTAAACGGTGTATCAGAACTACTGCATATTTGGTCTTGAATTATGGTACTCAACAAATCACAACCAATGATGCCCTATATGTGTCTGTGCGGGATGCCCCCACGGAGTTATGATTAGTATAAGTTTTCTAGTGTAATTCTAAATCCAAAAGGGAGAGGTGGGATTAACCCAGCATGCATCTCTCCGTGATGTCACATAGCAAGTCTATAAAGCATTTCCTGGACAAAACCAGAGCAGAACAGCTCAAGTCGTCGTGCTAGAAAGACCCCAGATAAGCGGAGACGGGCAGCTCCGCCTCCACCCCCTTAAATCCGCATGGTCTGCCTAAGGAACAATATGGAACTGTGAGTGTAATCTCTTTGTTTTCTCCACTTTTATTTTATACCTGTACTGTACATATTTTATGTCTCAATTTTATAGCAACTTTTATCTGTAATCACTGTCCTCTTTCGGAAAATAAATGATATAATTATTTAGATCTGTCTCCATGCTCTAAGAATCGAACTATACGCCTTTGATAGATAATCGCTACTAATTCAAGGGGTTTGCCACGGACCCTCTTAATTTAACACTGTGAATTAAGTAACCGTGACTGGTGGCAGCGCGTTGTGCACGGCTATTGCGGCTTGCTGGCAGTCCAGAAGGGTCTTATATTGCTGAATAAGGGTCTGCGGCCACAGCATTGATAATTCCCTTACTGCAGAAGCCCAATTGCCGGTTCACAACAGGCAGTCCGTCCGGCGACAATTTTCCTAGGTGCAGTTCCCTGACTGACCTGAGGGTAAGGGGGGCGCCGGAGAGCTGCGAGTTCCAAAGTGGAACTGAGAAAGTGGGATATACATAAATCCCCGCAGTACTTGGAAGATTGATAGCAGTGGCGGGGCATCCAAATTAAACTCCCCACTCCCCCTTCCGCAAATTGTAGAGCGAGAGTAGCTTGCTGGATATTTTGGTCACATGGTGCCAGTGGTGGGATAACTAAGATAAGCCCCACTGCGCCTGTGATAGCCGTGTGCCGGCATTGTGTCTCGTCCCTCCGTCCGCTGATACACCCGTGTCAGTGGTGGGACTGTGACATAGTGGTGACACAGGGTCCGCTGTCCGTCACGTTTTGGTGGCAGCGGGACCCCCGTTAGTCGCCCCCGTATTTGGACGAACGGCCATGGGCTGTTCGTCACATATTGGTGGCAGAGCGGTGGGATAATCCTAGAGCATTAGTGATTTGGTTTGAGCAATCATTCCTCTCACTAAAAACCTGCACGGTTCCTGCGGGAATCCTGCATCATAGGTTTTGGAGAACAGACTCAGTGGTTACTAGTCCTGAGACATTAGTGTGTACTTGCAAGTATCCCCCTCCCGTTTCTTCGTTTTTCTTTTTTCTATCTTTTATTTGGCAACCATGGCGGCGATGAGAGTGGAGTGGTATCAGAAGCAGAAAAAGGACACCCTTGCTGGGTTATGCACGTACCGAGGCATAGACGCCGCAGGCGGAACCAAAGATCAAATGATCGCGGCTCTAGTGCAGCTGGACAACGACCAGAATCCACCGAGCGCAGAAGTTGGCCCAAGTGGCAATGGGGCTGCAGCAGAGGCTCCACTCCTGAGCGCTGGCCCCACATTCAACCAGAACGGGGTGGACCCCTATCTGCAAATGGCCTTGGACGCACTCCCCGCCGAAGACAGTGATGGGCGGGTGAGGCTGATCCAGCAATATCGGCAGGAGGCCCAAGCCGAACGTGAGCGCCAAGCAGAGGCTGAGAGAGCCGAGCGCCAGGCGCAGAGGGCCCATGAACTGGAGGTACTCCAGCGGGGTGGGAATGCCCCCACAGCCCGAAGCGGTGAGCCCAGCAGCATCCAGACTCCTAAACCCCGGCCAGAGCATTTTCCCATGATGGAAAAGGACGGGGACTTGGACACGTTCCTGCGAGCCTTTGAGAAAGCCTGCAGACAGTACCAGCTGCCTAGAGACCAATGGGCAAGGTACTTGACCCCAGGGCTAAAAGGCAAAGCCCTGGAGGCATTTGCTTCTCTTCCGCCAGAAGCCGATGACGACTATGAAGCCATAAAGCAGGCGCTGATCGCCAAATACCGGCTGACACCTGAGGTATACCGAAAGAAGTTCCGGCACCTCCAACGTGGCCCACATGATAGCTACAGTGATGTGGTGCAAGGACTCAGAACCCACTTTGACCAGTGGATCCATGGACTGTCCGTTGAAACCTTTGAGCAGCTACGGGACCTGATGATCAAGACCAGTTCCTGCATCTCTGCCCAGCTGAGGTCCGACAGTTCATCCTGGACCGCGAACCAACGAACGCGGACAAAGCGGCGCAGATCGCCGACAACTACGAGGCCAACCAGAAGCCCGAGACGCGGAGGCCAGTCGCCACCAGCTGGAAAGGGGGTAAGCCAGCAACCAACCCCAGTGCCCCAGCTAGCCGTCCCTCCGGAGGCCCAGTCCCTGTTGCCAACAGCAGGCCGGCTACTGACAGTTGCCTGTGTCACCACTGCAAGCGGCCTGGTCACTTCTCTTACACCTGTCCGGATAGGCCGAAGAACCCCCCAGCCAAGGCCCCCGGGCCCAACGCCTCTGTTCTTTTGGTGGGAGGTGTGGTTGGGAGGGCTGATGACAACGTTCAACCTGTTCAGGTGGGGGCCCGTCTTGCTACAGGCCTCAAGGACACCGGGGCTGAACGAACCCTCATCCGTCCTGGACTGGCGGCCCCTGAAGAGTTTGTTGAGGTGAAAACCCTGACTGTCACCGGGATTGGAGGCACCCGTTGTCCCTTGCCAGTGGCACGAGTTTATCTCGATTGGGGTGCTGGGAGTGGGTTGAGGGAGGTGGGAGTGTCTGAAAACCTGCCCACTGATGTTTTATTGGGGACTGACTTGGGGAGGATGGTTGCATACTATGTCCCTGACACCCTTCCCCAAACTGATAATAAGGGTAACGTTAACCCTGATGATGTTGATGATGGGAAACTGAATGTGTTACCTGCTAATGCCTTGATGAGTAATGATGTAATTAACAACCATTCTTTCCCCAGGTATGATGATGATGTTGATGTATCTGTGCCGACTGAACCCGTTAACCCTTTCTTTGAAGCGGTAGATGTGTCCACAGGTACCGAAGTGCTCAGCCCCGTCACGCTGCGGAGTGAGACGGCTGAGGAACCCCTGGCAGGAGTAAGCAACGGTGCTCAAGAGAATGGGGAGGTGCATGGGGACCATGAGGAAGGTAATGCCATGCAGCTGACCAGTGCCACCGAGGAAGGTAACTGGCCCATAAGTAGTACTGCTCCTGAAGTGTTGGGGGTGGATGGGGAGGTAGAGCCCAGGGCAGCACCGGCTGGTGGGTCTGTAGAAATCCCCAGGGAGGCAGCATACATAGCAGCTGTCACACGCAGTCAGAGTGCTCAGATCGCAGGTAACGCACTGTCTTCTGGACCCTCTGCTGCTACAGGAGAGACTGAACCAGAGGTAAACCCAGAGCCGGTTCCAGAGGGTCCCAGTAAAGGAGGTACCCTGACGTCACTTCTGGCAGCCTCCAGCATGGAGTTCCAGGCTGCTCTGCACTCAGATGCCAGCCTGGAGAAATTGAAAGGTCTCGCCGAGACGCCCACCTCCAAGCCTGATAAGGAGAGGGTGTTCTGGGAACGAGGAAGGTTGTACCGGGAGACAGTACCCGGAGATCCTAAAAAGGAGTGGTTGAGGGAAAGACAGCTGGTCGTCCCCTATCAGTTCAGAACTGAGTTGTTGCGGATTGCCCATGAGATTCCACTCGCTGGACACTTGGGGATCAGCAAAACAAAGGCACGGCTGTCTCAACACTTCTATTGGCCCAAGATAGGGACAGATGTAACACACTACTGCCGCTCCTGCGCCACCTGTCAAAAAGTGGGTAAGGCGGGGCCTGCTCTTAAGGCTCCCCTTATTCCTTTGCCAGTGATAGAGGAGCCTTTCCAGAGAATCGCGGTGGACATTGTAGGACCGCTGTCCGTCCCCAGCAGCTCCGGAAAGCGATACATTCTCACCGTGGTAGACTACGCTACCCGATACCCAGAGGCAGTAGCTCTGTCTTCAACCAGGGCAGATAAGGTGGCTGACGCACTGGTGACCATCTTTTCAAGGGTAGGATTTCCCAGGGAGATGCTTACCGATCAAGGGCCCCAATTCATGTCTCGCCTAATGGAGGCTCTCTGTGAGAAAATGCAGGTGACGCAGCTGGTATCGAGTCCGTATCACCCACAGACTAATGGTTTGTGTGAACGTTTCAACGGTACCCTCAAACAGATGCTCCGCATACTGGTTGAGACCCAAGGGCGCGACTGGGAGCGGTACCTCCCACACCTGCTGTTCGCTTACAGAGAAGTTCCGCAGGCCTCGACCAGGTTCTCCCCCTTCGAGCTCCTGTATGGCAGGCGAGTCCGGGGACCCCTTGGGTTGATAAGAGAATCCTGGGAAGATGAGCCAAACCCAACAGAAGTGTCCATCGTGGATTATGTCATGCGCTTCCGTGACAAGATGCAGACCTTGACGCAGTTGGTGCATGACAACATGACGCAGGCTCAGGCTGACCAGAAGCGCTGGTACGACCAGAACGCCCGGGAGCGGACCTACCAGGTGGGTCAAAAGGTATGGGTGCTGGTCCCTGTACCAACAGATAAGCTTCAGGCAGCCTGGGAAGGCCCGTACGTCGTCCACCAACAGCTCAACCCGGTCACCTACGTGGTCACGCTTGACCATGCTCGGGGTAGGCGCAAGGCCTTTCACGTCAACATGCTGAAGGCGCACTACGAACGTGAAGCTTGCGTCCTACCAGTCTGCAATCTGCCAGAGGATGGGGAGGAAGATTCTCTCCTGGACATGCTGGCCCAGGCCAAGGCCAATGGGTCCATTGAGGACATGGAGATAAGTGGTTCGCTCACCGTGTCCCAGCGGTTGCAGTTGATGGCCACCCTGGAACTCTTCCGGCCCGTGTTCACCAACCGTCCTGGGAGGACGGAGTTAGCGGTTCATGAGGTGGACACCGGGAATCACGCCCCATTACGGCGAACACCTTATCGGATCTCTGAAACGGTGCAACAAGTCATGCGCCAAGAGATCGATGAGATGTTAAGGCTGGGGGTGATTCGACGGTCAAAAAGCGCGTGGGCTTCACCTGTAGTCCTCGTGCCTAAAAAGGATCGAACCACCCGGTTCTGCATGGACTACAGGGGGCTCAACGCCATCACAACCTCTGATGCCCACCCAATGCCGCGCATCGAGGATCTGCTCGAGCGGTTGACAAACGCCAACTACATATCCATCATGGATTTGAGTCGGGGATACTGGCAGATTCCCCTGAGCCCTGAGGCGCAGGAGAAATCCACCTTTATCACCCCCTTTGGACTGTACGAGTCCACGGTCATGCCCTTCGGCATGAAGAATGCCCCTGCCACTTTCCAGCGGATGGTCAACCACCTGCTTCGGGGACTGGAGGAGTACGCAGTGGCGTACTTAGACGATATTGCCGTCTTCAGTTCCACCTGGGAGGAACACCTTCAGCACCTCCAGGAGGTGCTCAAGCATCTTCACCAGGCAGGCCTGACCATCAAGCCGGGGAAGTGCCAGATAGGCATACACAAGGTCCACTACCTGGGGCACCGGGTAGGCGGGGGTTCCATGAGTCCGGAGCCAGAAAAAGTGGACGCAATCGTGTCCTGGCCCACCCCCAGGACCAAGAAACAGGTGAAGTCCTTCTTGGGCACTGCCGGGTACTATAGGCGGTTCGTACAGGACTATAGCGCCCTTACCAAACCCTTGACTGACCTCACCAAGCAGAGGCTACCCCAAACAGTCAACTGGACAGATGACTGTGAGGCGGCTTTCCAAGCTTTGAAAGCAGCCCTGTGCAACTCTCCAGTGTTGAGAGCAGTCGACAGCAGTCACCCGTTTCTGGTACAGACCGACGCCAGCGAGTTTGGCCTCGGTGCTGTGCTTAGCCAGGTCGACTCGGGGGACCAAGAACACCCCGTGTTGTACCTGAGCCGGAAACTATTGCCGAGGGAAGTGGCACACTCGACCATCGAGAAGGAGTGTCTGGCCATGGTGTGGGCACTGCAACGTTTGCAGCCCTACCTGTACGGGCGCGCCTTCACGGTGGTAACTGACCACAACCCTCTGAGCTGGTTGCACACAGTGTCCGGAACCAATGGAAGGTTGCTCCGCTGGAGCCTTGCCCTTCAACAGTACGACTTCACTGTAAAACACAGGAAGGGCAGTGAAAACGGCAATGCCGATGGGTTGTCCCGCCGGGGCGAACCCGCTGAGGTGCGCATGGCCGATTACCGAGAGGTAATGCCTCCTTAGCGCCCTCTTAAGGGGGGAGGTGTGATGTACAATGTCTGTGAGGTATGTGGTTTTGTCCACAAAATATGATGTTTTCTGTTGGAATGTGGTAGAAATCTCCCCTTCCCTTCTGAGTTACATGGCACACTGAAGCTATAGCAGTGCCTACCATCCCCCAAGTGTTATCACCTCTCCAGCTAGCAATAGGATACTTCCTGCTATCACCATTTGGCTCCTCTTCAGAGCGGGAAAAACTTCTTTATTTGAAACGAATAAAACTATGAGAGACTATACCATAAGAACCAAATACCCTAGAGATATGAAAATCACATTTTTGTAATCCGGGCGGTCACAGCTTCGCTGCCGTGGTTCTTGCGAAGCCTAATCCTTTCAGAACCTGAGATATGTGTTCCAGCTAAACGGTGTATCAGAACTACTGCATATTTGGTCTTGAATTATGGTACTCAACAAATCCCAACCAATGATGCCCTATATATGTCTGTGCGGGCTGCCCCCACGGAGTTATGATTAGTATAAGTTTTCTAGTGTAATTCTAAATCCAAAAGGGAGAGGTGGGATTAACCCAGCATGCATCTCTCCATGATGTCACATAGCAAGTCTATAAAGCATTTCCTGGACAAAACCAGGGCAGAACAGCTCAAGTCGTCGTGCTAGAAAGATCCCCAGATGAGCGGAGAAGTGCAGCTCTGCCTCCACCCACCTTAGCCGCATGGTCTGCCTAAGGAACAATATGGAACTGTGAGTGTAATCTCTTTGTTTTCTCCACTTTTATTTTATACCTGTACTGTACATATTTTATGTCTCAATTTTATAGCAACTTTTATCTGTAATCACTGTCCTCTTTCGGAAAATAAATGAAATAATTATTTAGATCTGTCTCTATGCTCTAAGACTCAAACTATACGCCTTTGATAGATAATCGCTACTAATTCAAGGGGTTTGCCACGGACCCTCTTAATTTAACACTGTGAATTAAGTAACCGTAACTGGTGGCAGCGCGTTGTGTACGGCTATTGCGGCTTGCTGGCAGTCTAGAAGGGTCTTATATTGCTGAATAAGGGGCTGCGGCCACAGCATTGATAACTCCCTTACTGCAGAAGCCCAATTGCCGGTTCACAACAGGCAGTCCGGCGACTACTTATCCTAGGTGCAGTTCCCTGACTGACCTGAGGGTAAGGGGGGCGCCGGAGAGCTGCGAGTTCCAAAGTGGAACTGAGAAAGTGGGATATACATAAATCCCCGCAGTACTTGGAAGATTGATAGCAGTGGTGGGGCATCCAAATTAAACTCCCCCTGCGGCAAATTGTAGAGCGAGAGTAGCTTGCTGGATATTTTTGTCACATGGTGCCAGTGGTGGGATAACTAAGATAAGCCCCAACGGTGCCTGTGATAGCCGTGTGCCGGCATTGTGTCTCGTCCCCCCGACCGCTGATACACCCGTGTCAGTGGTGGGACTGTGACATAGTGGTGACACAGGGTCCGCTGTCTGTCGCGTTTTGGTGGCAGCGGGACCCCCGTTAGTCGCCTCCGTATCTGGACGAACGGCGGTGGGCTGTTCGTCACAGTTTTCTGTTGCACTGTGCTAAAAAATCCTCCATTTTGTAAGAATCTGCCTGCCAGTGTCTCAGTTACATTACACCCTGCAGCAGCTTCCCTTCCCCCCCAGGTGATTATAAATCAATTTCCTGCCACACCATTTGGCTTCTCTCAGCCTCAGCTGAAAGAAAAAAAAAAAAGTGCGGGAAATAAACTCTTTGTTTGAAATCAGGAATCAGAAGTAAACCTTTAAGAGCCTGACCTGCGAAAACCATATACCCTAGAGATATAAAAATCATATTTTTGTAATCCGGGCGGTCACAGCGTCGCTGCCGTGGTTCTTGCGAAGCCTAATCCTTTCAGAACCTGAGATATGTGTTCCAGCTAAGCGGTGTATCAGAACTACTGCATATTTGGTCTTGAATTATGGTACTCAACAAATCACAACCAATGATGCCCTATATGTGTCTGTGCGGGCTGCCCCCACGGAGTTATGATTAGTATAAGTTTTCTAGTGTAATTCTAAATCCAAAAGGGAGAGGTGGGATTAACCCAGCATGCATCTCTCCGTGATGTCACATAGCAAGTCTATAAAGCATTTCCTGGACAAAACCAGAGCAGAACAGCTCAAGTCGTCGTGCTAGAAAGACCCCAGATGAGCGGAGATGGGCAGCTCCGCCTCCACCCCCCTTAAATCCGCATGGTCTGCCTAAGGAACAATATGGAACTGTGAGTGTAATCTCTTTGTTTTCTCCACTTTTATTTTATACCTGTACTGTACATATTTTATGTCTCAATTTATAGCAACTTTTATCTGTAATCACTGTCCTCTTTCGGAAAATAAATGATATAATTATTTAGATCTGTCTCCATGCTCTAAGAATCGAACTATACGCCTTTGATAGATAATCGCTACTAATTCAAGGGGTTTGCCACGGACCCTCTTAATTTAACACTGTGAATTAAGTAACCGTGACTGGTGGCAGCGCGTTGTGCACGGCTATTGCGGCTTGCTGGCAGTCCAGAAGTGTCTTATATTGCTGAATAAGGGTCTGCGGCCACAGCATTGATAATTCCCTTACTGCAGAAGCCCAATTGCCGGTTAACAACAGGCAGTCCGTCCGGCGAATAATTATCCTAGGTGCAGTTCCCTGACTGACCTGAGGGTAAGGGGGGCGCCGGAGAGCTGCGAGTTCCAAAGTGGAACTGAGAAAGTGGGATATACATAAATCCCCGCAGTACTTGGAAGATTGATAGCAGTGGCGGGGCATCCAAATTAAACTCCCCCTGCGGCAAATTGTAGAGCGAGAGTAGCTTGCTGGATATTTTGGTCACATGGTGCCAGTGGTGGGATAACTAAGATAAGCCCCACTGCGCCTGTGATAGCCGTGTGCCGGCATTGTGTCTCGTCCCTCCGTCCGCTGATACACCCGTGTCAGTTGTGGGACTGTGACATAGTGGTGACACAGGGTCCGCTATCCGTCACGTTTTGGTGGCAGCGGGACCCCCGTTAGTCGCCCCCGTATTTGGACGAACGGCCGTGGGCTGTTCGTCACAGTCTCCTCTATGCCGCTCTTTATCCTCAGACCGTCTCCTCTATGCTGCTCTTTATCCTCAGGCAGTCTGCTCTATGCCGTTCTTTATCCTCAGGCCGTCTGCTCTATGCTGCTCATTGTCCTCAGGCCGTCTCCTCTATGCTGCTCTTTGTCCTCAGGCCGTCTGCTCTATGCTGTTCTTTATCCTCAGGCCGTCTGCTCTATGCCGCTCTTTATCCTCAGGCCGTCTGCTCTATGCTGCTCTTTATCCTCAGGCCGTCTCTATGCCGCTCTTTATCCTCAGGCCGTCTGCTCTATGCCGCTCTTTATCCTCAGGCCGTCTCCTCTATGCCGCTCTTTATCCTCAGACCGTCTGCTCTATGCTGCTCTTTATCCTCAAGCAGTCTGCTCTATGCCGCTCTTTATCCTCAGGCCGTCTGCTCTATGCTGCTCTTAATCCTCAGGCCGTCTCCTCTATGCTGCTCATTGTCCTCAGGCCGTCTCCTCTATGCTGCTCTTCATTCCCAGGCCGTCTGCTCTATTCTGCTCTTTATCCTCAGGCCGTCTGCTCTATGCCGCTCTTTATCCTCAGGCCGTCTGCTCTATGCTGCTCTTTATCCGTCTGCTCTATGCTGCTCATTGTCCTCAGGCCGTCTCCTCTATGCTGCTCATTGTCCTCAGGCCGTCTCCTCTATGCCGCTCTTTATCCTCAGGCCGTCTCCTCTATGCCGCTTTTTGTCCTCAGCCCGTCTCCTCTATGCTGCTCATTGTCCTCAGGCCGTGTCCTCTATGCTGCTCTTTATCCTCAGGCCGTCTGCTCTATGCCGCTCTTTATCCTCAGGCCGTCTGCTCTATGCCGCTCTTTATCCTCAGGCCTTCTCCTCTATGCTGCTCTTTATCCTCAGGCCGTCTGCTCTGTGCCGCTCTTTATCCTCAGGCCGTCTGCTCTATGCCGCTCTTTATCCTCAGGCAGTCTGCTCTATGCTGCTCTTTATCCTCAGGCAGTCTGCTCTATGCCGTTCTTTATCCTCAGGCCGTCTGCTCTATGCTGCTCATTGTCCTCAGGCCGTCTCCTCTATGCTGCTCTTTGTCCTCAGGCCGTCTCCTCTATGCTGCTCATTGTCCTCAGGCCCTCTGCTCTATGCTGTTCTTTATCCTCAGGCCGTCTGCTCTATGCCGCTCTTTGTCCTCAGGCCGTCTGCTCTATGCCGCTCTTTATCCTCAGGCCGTCTCCTCTATGCTGCTCTTTATCCTCAGGCAGTCTGCTCTATGCTGCTCTTTATCCTCAGGCCGTCTCCTTTATGCTGCTCTTTATCCTCAGGCAGTCTGCTCTATGCTGCTCTTTATCCTCAGGCTGTCTCCTCTATGCTGCTCATTGTCCTCAGGCCGTCTGCTCTATGCCGCTCTTTATCCTCAGGCTGTCTCCTCTATGCTGCTCATTGTCCTCAGGCCGTTTGCTCTATGCCGCTCTTTATCCTCAGGCCGTCTCCTCTATGCTGCTCATTGTCCTCAGGCCGTCTGCTCTATGCCGCTCTTTATCCTCAGGCCGTCTCCTCTATGCCGCTCTTTATCCTCAGACCGTCTGCTCTATGCTGCTCTTTATCCTCAGGCAGTCTGCTCTATGCCGCTTGTGATGTACAATGTCTGCAAGATATGTTTTCTGTTGCAATGTGCTAACAAATCCTCCATCCTAGGACATTGTAAACTGTCAGTAGTAGGAATTCCTTCCCCCCAGGTTTTATCAACCCTGCCACTTCCTCTGGAAGAGCAGGAATGTTAATTAGCTAGACCATCTTCCTCACACCATTTGGCTTCTCTCAGCTGAAAGAGAAAAATGCGGGAAAAAGGTCTTTGTTTGAAATAAAACTTTAAGAGCCTGCCCTGCGAAAACCGTACCAAGTAGAGATATGAAAATCATATTTTTGTAACCTGAGCGGTCCCAGCTTCGAGACCGCGTATGTTTCGAAGTTCTACCCTGTCCAGAACATGAGATAGGATTTGCGCCCAAATGGATGGTCATATCGCATAGATGTTTGATGTTTTCTTGATAGGCTCATTACGCTGGGAAACATGAAACCACTGATGAGTCCATACCAGCTTCTCCCATAAAGTTATAGCTAATCTAAGTTTTGTAGCCAAAACATAACTTGGATAAGAGAGGTGGGATCAACCCAGAATGCACCTCTCTGTGATGTCACATAGGAAAGTCTATAAGGCATTTCCTGGGCAAACCAGCTCAGAACAGCTGCAGAGTCCGTGCTGACAAGAACTCAGATGAGCGGAGAAGTGCAGCTCCGCCTCCACCCACCTTAGCCGCATGGTCTGCCTAAGGAACAATATGGAACTGTGAGTGTAATCTCTTTGTTTTCTCCACTTTTATTTTATACCTGTACTGTACATATTTTATGTCTCAATTTTATAGCAACTTTTATCTGTAACCACTGTCCTCTTTCGGAAAATAAATGAAATAATTATTTAGATCTGTCTCTATGCTCTAAGACTCGAACTATACGCCTTTGATAGATAATCGCTACTAATTCAAGGGGTTTGCCACGGACCCTCTTAATTTAACACTGTGAATTAAGTAAACGTGACTGGTGGCAGCGCGTTGTGTACGGCTATTACGGCTTGCTGGCAGTACAGAAGGGTCTTATATTGCTGAATAAGGGTCTGCGGCCACAGCATTGATAATTCCCTTACTGCAGAAGCCTAATTGCCGGTTCACAACAGGCAGCCCGTCCGGCGACCAATTATCCTAGGTGCAGTTCCCTGACTGACCTGAGGGTAAGGGGGGCGCCGGAGAGCTGCGAGTTCCAAGGTGGAACTGAGAAAGTGGGATATACACAAATCCCCGCAGTACTTGGAAGATTGATAGCAGTGGTGGGGCATCCAAATTAAACTCCCCCTGCGGCAAATTGTAGAGCGAGATTAGCTTGCTGGATATTTTTGTCACATGGTGCCAGTGGTGGGATAACTAAGATAAGCCTCACTGCGCCTGTGATAGCCGTGTGCCGGAATTGTGTCACGTCCCTCCGTCCGCTGATACACCGGTGTCAGTGGTGGGATTGTGACATAGTGGTGACACAGGGTCCGCTGTCCGTCGCGTTTTGGTGGCAGCGGGACCCCCGTTAGTCGTCGCCCGTAAGTGGACGAACGGCCGTGGGCTGTTCGTCACACCGCTCTTTATCCTCAGGCCGTCTGTTCTATGCTGCTCTTTATCCTCAGGCCGTCTCCTCTATGCTGCTCATTGTCCTCAGGCCGTCTCCTCTATGCTGCTCTTTATCCTCAGGCCGTCTGCTCTATGCTGCTCTTTATCCTCAGGCCGTCTGCTCTATGCCGCTCTTTATCCTCAGGCCGTCTGCTCTATGCTGCTCATTGTCCTCAGGCCGTCTCCTCTATGCTGCTCATTGTCCTCAGGCCGTCTCCTCTATGCCGCTCTTTATCCTCAGGCCGTCTCCTCTATGCCGCTCTTTGTCCTCAGCCCGTCTCCTCTATGCTGCTCTTTATCCTCAGGCCGTCTGCTCTATGCTGTTCTTTATCCTCAGGCCGTCTGCTCTATGCTGTTCTTTATCCTCAGGCCGTCTGCTCTATGCCGCTCTTTATCCTCAGGCCTTCTCCTCTATGCTGCTCTTTATCCTCAGGCCGTCTGCTCTATGCTGCTCTTTATCCTCAGGCAGTCTGCTCTATGCTGCTCTTTATCCTCAGGCAGTCTGCTCTATGCTGTTCTTTATCCTCAGGCCTTCTCCTCTATGCTGCTCTTTATCCTCAGGCCGTCTCCTCTATGCTGCTCTTTATCCTCAGGCCGTCTGCTCTATGCCGCTCTTTATCCTCAGGCCGTCTGCTCTATGCCGCTCTTTATCCTCAGGCCTTCTCCTCTATGCTGCTCTTTATCCTCAGGCCGTCTGCTCTATGCTGCTCTTTATCCTCAGGCAGTCTGCTCTATGCTGTTCTTTATCCTCAGGCCGTCTGCTCTATGCTACTCTTTGTCCTCAGGCCGTCTCCTCTATGCTGCTCTTTATCCTCAGTCCGTCTGCTCTATGCTGCTCATTGTCCTCAGGCCGTCTCCTCTATGCTGCTCTTTATCCTCAGTCCGTCTGCTCTATGCCGCTCTTTGTCCTCAGGCCGTCTGCTCTATGCTGTTCTTTATCCTCAGGCCGTCTGCTCTATGCCGCTCTTTGTCCTCAGGCCGTCTGCTCTATGCCGCTCTTTGTCCTCAGGCCGTCTGCTCTATGCTGCTCTTTATCCTCAGTCCGTCTGCTCTATGCTGCTCATTGTCCTCAGGCCGTCTCCTCTATGCTGCTCTTTATCCTCAGTCCGTCTGCTCTATGCCGCTCTTTGTCCTCAGGCCGTCTGCTCTATGCTGTTCTTTATCCTCAGGCCGTCTGCTCTATGCCGCTCTTTGTCCTCAGGCCGTCTGCTCTATGCCGCTCTTTGTCCTCAGGCCGTCTGCTCTATGCTGCTCTTTATCCTCAGGCCGTCTGCTCTATGCCGCTCTTTATCCTCAGGCCGTCTCCTCTATGCTGCTCATTGTCCTCAGGCTGTCTGCTCTATGCCGTTCTTTATCCTCAGGCCGTCTGCTCTATGCCGCTCTTTAACCTCAGGCCGTCTCCTCTATGCTGCTCTTTATCCTCAGGCAGTCTGCTCTATGCTGCTCTTTATCCTCAGGCCGTCTCCTCTATGCTGCTCTTTATCCTCAGGCAGTCTGCTCTATGCTGCTCTTTATCCTCAGGCCGTCTCCTCTATGCTGCTCTTTATCCTCAGGCAGTCTGCTCTATGCTGCTCTTTATCCTCAGGCCGTCTGCTCTATGCCGCTCTTTATCCTCAGGCCGTCTGCTCTATGCCGCTCTTTATCCTCAGGCCGTCTCCTCTATGCTGCTCATTGTCCTCAGGCCGTCTGCTCTATGCCGCTCTTTATCCTCAGGCCGTCTCCTCTATGCTGCTCTTTATCCTCAGTCCGTCTGCTCTATGCCGCTCTTTGTCCTCAGGCCGTCTGCTCTATGCTGTTCTTTATCCTCAGGCCGTCTGCTCTATGCCGCTCTTTGTCCTCAGGCCGTCTGCTCTATGCCGCTCTTTGTCCTCAGGCCGTCTGCTCTATGCTGCTCTTTATCCTCAGGCCGTCTGCTCTATGCCGCTCTTTATTCTCAGGCCGTCTCCTCTATGCTGCTCATTGTCCTCAGGCTGTCTGCTCTATGCCGTTCTTTATCCTCAGGCCGTCTGCTCTATGCCGCTCTTTAACCTCAGGCCGTCTCCTCTATGCTGCTCTTTATCCTCAGGCAGTCTGCTCTATGCTGCTCTTTATCCTCAGGCCGTCTCCTCTATGCTGCTCTTTATCCTCAGGCAGTCTGCTCTATGCTGCTCTTTATCCTCAGGCCGTCTCCTCTATGCTGCTCTTTATCCTCAGGCAGTCTGCTCTATGCTGCTCTTTATCCTCAGGCCGTCTGCTCTATGCCGCTCTTTATCCTCAGGCCGTCTGCTCTATGCCGCTCTTTATCCTCAGGCCGTCTCCTCTATGCTGCTCATTGTCCTCAGGCCGTCTGCTCTATGCCGCTCTTTATCCTCAGGCCGTCTCCTCTATGCTGCTCATTGTCCTCAGGCCGTCTCCTCTATGCCGCTCTTTATCCTCAGGCCGTCTCCTCTATGCCGCTCTTTGTCCTCAGCCCGTCTCCTCTATGCTGCTCATTGTCCTCAGGCCGTCTCCTCTATGCCGCTCTTTATCCTCAGGCCGTCTCCTCTATGCCGCTCTTTGTCCTCAGCCCGTCTCCTCTATGCTGCTCATTGTCCTCAGGCCGTCTGCTCTATGCCGCTCTTTGTCCTCAGGCCGTCTGCTCTATGCCGCTCTTTGTCCTCAGGCCTTCTGCTCTATGCTGCTCTTTATCCTCAGGCCATCTGCTCTATGCCGCTCTTTATCCTCAGGCCATCTCCTCTATGCTGCTCATTGTCCTCAGGCTGTCTGCTCTATGCCGTTCTTTATCCTCAGGCCGTCTGCTCTATGCCGCTCTTTAACCTCAGGCCGTCTCCTCTATGCTGCTCTTTATCCTCAGGCAGTCTGCTCTATGCTGCTCTTTATCCTCAGGCCGTCTCCTCTATGCTGCTCTTTATCCTCAGGCAGTCTGCTCTATGCTGCTCTTTATCCTCAGGCCGTCTCCTCTATGCTGCTCTTTATCCTCAGGCAGTCTGCTCTATGCTGCTCTTTATCCTCAGGCCGTCTGCTCTATGCCGCTCTTTATCCTCAGGCCGTCTGCTCTATGCCGCTCTTTATCCTCAGGCCGTCTCCTCTATGCTGCTCATTGTCCTCAGGCCGTCTGCTCTATGCCGCTCTTTATCCTCAGGCCGTCTCCTCTATGCTGCTCATTGTCCTCAGGCCGTCTCCTCTATGCCGCTCTTTATCCTCAGGCCGTCTCCTCTATGCCGCTCTTTGTCCTCAGCCCGTCTCCTCTATGCTGCTCATTGTCCTCAGGCCGTCTGCTCTATGTTGCTCTTTATCCTCAGGCCGTCTGCTCTATGCCACTCTTTATCCTCAGGCCGTCTGCTCTATGCCGCTCTTTATCCTCAGGCCTTCTCCTCTATGCTGCTCTTTATCCTCAGGCCGTCTGCTATATGCCGCTCTTTATCCTCAGGCCGTCTCCTCTATGCCGTTCTTTATCCTCAGGCCGTCTCCTCTATGCTGCTCTTTATCCTCAGGCCGTCTGCTCTATGCTGCTCTTTATCCTCAGGCAGTCTGCTCTATGCCGTTCTTTATCCTCAGTCCGTCTGCTCTATGCTGCTCATTGTCCTCAGGCCGTCTGCTCTATGCTGTTCTTTATCCTCAGGCCGTCTGCTCTATGCCGCTCTTTGTCCTCAGGCCGTCTGCTCTATGCCGCTCTTTATCCTCAGGCCGTCTCCTCTATGCTGCTCATTGTCGTCAGGCTGTCTGCTCTATGCCGTTCTTTATCCTCATGCCATCTGCTCTATGCCGCTCTTTATCCTCAGGCCGTCTCCTCTATGCTGCTCTTTATCCTCAGGCATTCTGCTCTATGCTTCTCTTTATCCTCAGGCCGTCTCCTCTATGCTGCTCTTTTTCCTCAGGCAGTCTGCTCTATGCTGATCTTTATCCTCAGGCCGTCTCCTCTATGCTGCTCTTTATCCTCAGGCCGTCTGCTCTATGCCGCTCTTTATCCTCAGGCCGTCTGCTCTATGCCGCTCTTTATCCTCAGGCTGTCTCCTCTATGCTGCTCATTGTCCTCAGGCCGTCTGCTCTATGCCGCTCTTTATCCTCAGGCCGTCTCCTCTATGCTGCTCATTGTCCTCAGGCCGTCTGCTCTATGCCGCTCTTTATCCTCAGGCCGTCTCCTCTATGCTGCTCATTGTCCTCAGGCCGTCTGCTCTATGCCGCTCTTTATCCTCAGGCCGTCTCCTCTATGCCGCTCTTTATCCTCAGACCGTCTGCTCTATGCTGCTCTTTATCCTCAGGCAGTCTGCTGTATGCCGCTCTTTATCCTCAGGCCGTCTGCTCTATGCTGCTCTTTATCCTCAGGCCGTCTCCTCTATGCTGCTCATTGTCCTCAGGCCGTCTCCTCTATGCTGCTCTTTATCCTCAGGCCGTCTGCTCTATGCCGCTCTTTATTCTCAGGCCGTCTGCTCTATGCTGCTCTTTATCCTCAGGCCGTCTGCTCTATGCTGCTCTTTATCCTCAGGCCGTCTGCTCTATGCCGCTCTTTATCCTCAGGCCGTCTGCTCTATGCTGCTCTTTATCCTCAGGCCGTCTGCTCTATTCCGCTCTTTATCCTCAGGCCGTCTGCTCTATGCTGCTCTTTATCCTCAGGCCGTCTGCTCTATGCTGCTCATTGTCCTCAGGCCATCTCCTCTATGCTGCTCATTGTCCTCAGGCCGTCTCCTCTATGCCGCTCTTTATCCTCAGGCCGTCTCCTCTATGCCGCTCTTTGTCCTCAGCACATCTCCTCTATGCTGCTCATTGTCCTCAGGCCATCTCCTCTATGCTGCTCTTTATCCTCAGGCCGTCTCCTCTATGCCGCTCTTTATCCTCAGACCGTTTGCTCTATGCTGCTCTTTATCCTCAGGCAGTCTGCTCTATGCCGCTCTTTATCCTCAGGCTGTCTGCTCTATGCTGCTCTTTATCCTCAGGCCGTCTCCTCTATGCTGCTCATTGTCCTCAGGCCGTCTCCTCTATGCTGCTCTTCATCCTCAGGCCGTCTGCTCTATGCTGGTCTTTATCCTCAGGCCGTCTGCTCTATGCCGCTCATTGTCCTCAGTCCGTCTCCTCTATGCCGCTCTTTGTCCTCAGGCCGTCTGCTCTATGCCGCTCTTTATCCTCAGGCCGTCTGCTCTATGCCGCTCTTTATCCTCAGGCCGTCTGCTCTATGCCGCTCTTTGTCCTCAGGCCGTCTGCTCTATGCCGCTCTTTATCCTCAGGCCGTCTGCTCTATGCCGCTCTTTATCCTCAGGCCGTCTGCTCTATGCCGCTCTTTGTCCTCAGGCTGTCTCCTCTATGCTGCTTTTTATCCTCAGGCCGTCTGCTCTATGCCGCTCTTTATCCTCAGGCCGTCTGCTCTACGCTCTTTATCCTCAGGCCGTCTGCTCTATGCCGCTCTTTATCCTCAGGCCGTCTGCTCTATGCTGCTCTTTATCCTCAGGCCGTCTGCTCTATGCAGCTCTTCGTCCTCAGGCCATCTCCTCTATGCCGCTCTTTATCCTCAGGCCGTCTGCTCGATGCCGCTCTTTATCCTCAGGCCGTCTGCTCTATGCCGCTCTTTGTCCTCAGGCCGTCTCCTCTATGCTGCTCTTTATCCCCAGGCCGTCTGCTCTATGCCGCTCTTTATCCTCAGGCCGTCTGCTCTACGCTCTTTATCCTCAGGCCGTCTGCTCTATGCCGCTCTTTGTCCTCAGGCCGTCTGCTCTATGCTGCTCTTTATCCTCAGGCCGTCTGCTCTATGCCGCTCTTTGTCCTCAGGCCGTCTGCTCTATGCCGCTCTTTTTCCTCAGGCCGTCTGCTCTATGCCGCTCTTTATCCTCAGGCCGTCTGCTCTATGCCGCTCTTTATCCTCAGGCCGTCTGCTCTATGCCGCTCTTTATCCTCAGGCCGTCTGCTCTATGCCGCTCTTTATCCTCAGGCCGTCTGCTCTATGCCGCTCTTTATCCTCAGGCCGTCTGCTCTATGCCGCTCTTTATCCTCAGGCCGTCTGCTCTATGCTGCTCTTTATCCTCAGGCCGTCTGCTCTATGCCGCTCTTTATCCTCAGGCCGTCTGCTCTATGCCGCTCTTTATCCTCAGGCCGTCTGCTCTATGCCACTCTTTATCCGCCGTCTGCTCTATGCCGCTCTTTGTCCTCAGGCCGTCTGCTCTATGCCACTCTTTATCCGCTTTCTGCTCTATGCCGCTCTTTGTCCTCAGGCCGTCTGCTCTATGCCGCTCTTTATCCTCAGGCCGTCTCCTCTATGCCGCTCTTTATCCTTAGGCCGTCTCCTCTATGCCGCTCTATATCCTCAGGCCGTCTCCTCTATGCTGCTCTTTGTCCTCAGGCTGTCTGCTCTATGCCGCTCTTTGTCCTCAGGCTGTCTGCTCTATGCTGCTCTTTATCCTCAGGCCGTCTCCTCCATGCTGCTCTTTGTCCTCAGGCCGTCTGCTCTATGCCTCTCTTTGTCCTCAGGCCATCTGCTCTATGCTGTTCTTTATCCTCAGGCCATCTGCTCTATGCCGCTCTTTATCCTCAGGCCGTCTGCTCTATACCGCTCTTTGTCCTCAGACCGTCTGCTCTATGCCGCTCTTTGTCCTCAGGCCGTCTGCTCTATGCCGCTCTTTGTCCTCAGGCCGTCTGCTCTATGCCGCTCTTTGTCCTCAGGCTGTCTGCTCTATGCTGCTCTTTATCCTCAGGCCGTCTCCTCTATGCCGCTCTTTATCCTCAGACCGTCTCCTCTATGCCGCTCTTTATCCTCAGGCAGTCTGCTCTATGCCGCTCTTTATCCTCAGGCCGTCTGCTCTATGCTGCTCATTGTCCTCAGGCCGTCTCCTCTATGCCGCTCTTTGTCCTCAGGCCGTCTGCTCTATGCCGCTCTTTATCCTCAGGCCGTCTGCTCTATGCCGCTCTTTATCCTCAGGCCGTCTGCTCTATGCCTCTCTTTGTCCTCAGGCCGTCTGTTCTATGCCGCTCTTTATCCTCAGGCCGTCTGCTCTATGCCGCTCTTTATCCTCAGGCCGTCTGCTCTATGCTGCTCATTGTCCTCAGGCCGTCTCCTCTATGCCGCTCTTTGTCCTCAGGCCGTCTGCTCTATGCCGCTCTTTATCCTCAGGCCGTCTGCTCTATGCCGCTCTTTATCCTCAGGCCGTCTGCTCTATGCTGCTCATTGTCCTCAGGCCGTCTCCTCTATTCCGCTCTTTGTCCTCAGGCCGTCTGCTCTATGCCGCTCTTTATCCTCAGGCCGTCTGCTCTATGCCGCTCTTTATCCTCAGGCCGTCTGCTCTATGCCGCTCTTTGTCCTCAGGCTGTCTCCTCTATGCTGCTTTTTATCCTCAGGCCGTCTGCTCTATGCCGCTCTTTATCCTCAGGCCGTCTGCTCTACGCTCTTTATCCTCAGGCCGTCTGCTCTATGCCGCTCTTTATCCTCAGGCCGTCTGCTCTATGCTGCTCTTTATCCTCAGGCCGTCTGCTCTATGCCGCTCTTTGTCCTCAGGCCGTCTGCTCTATGCCGCTCTTTTTCCTCAGGCCGTCTGCTCTATGCCGCTCTTTATCCTCAGGCCGTCTGCTCTATGCCGCTCTTTATCCTCAGGCCGTCTGCTCTATGCCGCTCTTTATCCTCAGGCCGTCTGCTCTATGCCGCTCTTTATCCTCAGGCCGTCTGCTCTATGCCGCTCTTTATCCTCAGGCCGTCTGCTCTATGCTGCTCTTTATCCTCAGGCCGTCTGCTCTATGCTGCTCTTTATCCTCAGGCCGTCTGCTCTATGCCGCTCTTTATCCTCAGGCCGTCTGCTCTATGCCACTCTTTATCCGCCGTCTGCTCTATGCCGCTCTTTGTCCTCAGGCCGTCTGCTCTATGCCACTCTTTATCCGCTTTCTGCTCTATGCCGCTCTTTGTCCTCAGGCCGTCTGCTCTATGCCGCTCTTTATCCTCAGGCCGTCTCCTCTATGCCGCTCTTTATCCTTAGGCCGTCTCCTCTATGCCGCTCTATATCCTCAGGCCGTCTCCTCTATGCTGCTCTTTGTCCTCAGGCCGTCTGCTCTATGCCGCTCTTTGTCCTCAGGCTGTCTGCTCTATGCTGCTCTTTATCCTCAGGCCGTCTCCTCTATGCTGCTCTTTGTCCTCAGGCCGTCTGCTCTATGCCTCTCTTTGTCCTCAGGCCATCTGCTCTATGCTGTTCTTTATCCTCAGGCCATCTGCTCTATGCCGCTCTTTATCCTCAGGCCGTCTGCTCTATACCGCTCTTTGTCCTCAGACCGTCTGCTCTATGCCGCTCTTTGTCCTCAGGCCGTCTGCTCTATGCCGCTCTTTGTCCTCAGGCCGTCTGCTCTATGCCGCTCTTTGTCCTCAGGCTGTCTGCTCTATGCTGCTCTTTATCCTCAGGCCGTCTGCTCTATGCCGCTCTTTGTCCTCAGGCCATCTGCTCTATGCTGTTCTTTATCCTCAGGCCGTCTGCTCTATTCCGCTCTTTATCCTCAGGCCGTCTCCTCTATGCTGCTCTTTATCCTCAGGCCGTCTGCTCTATGCAGCTCTTTATCCTCAGGCCGTCTCCTCTATGCCGCTCTTTATCCTCAGGCCGTCTGCTCTATGCTGCTCTTTATCCTCAGGCAGTCTGCTCAATGCCGCTCTTTATCCTCAGGCCATCTGCTCTATGCTGCTCTTTATCCTCAGGCCGTCTCCTCTATGCTGCTCATTGTCCTCAGGCCGTCTCCTCTATGCTGCTCTTCATCCTCAGGCCGTCTGCTCTATGCTGCTCTTTATCCTCAGGCCGTCTGCTCTATGCCGCTCTTCATCCTCAGGCCGTCTGCTCTATGCCGCTCTTTATCCTCAGGCCGTCTGCTCTATGCTGCTCTATATCCTCAGGACGTCTGCTCTATGCTGCTCTTTATCCTCAGGCCATCTGCTCTATGCTGTTCTTTATCCTCAGGTCGTCTGCTCTATGCCGCTCTTTATCCTCAGGCCGTCTCCTCTATGCTGCGCTTTATCCTCAGGCCGTCTGCTCTATGCCGCTCTTTATCCTCAGGCCGTCTCCTCTATGCTGCTCTTTATCCTCAGATCGTTTGCTCTATGCTGCTCTTTATCCTCAGGACGTCTGCTCTATGCTGCTTTTTATCCTCAGGCAGTCTGCGCTATTCCGTTCTTTATCCTCAGGCCGTCTGCTCTATGCTTCTCATTGTCCTCAGGCCGTCTCCTCTATGCTGCTCATTGTCCTCAGGCCGTCTCCTCTATGCTGCTCTTTATCCTCAGGCCGTCTCCTCTATGCCGCTCTTTGTCCTCAGCCCGTCTCCTCTATGCTGCTCATTGTCCTCAGGCCGTCTCCTCTATTCTGCTCTTTATCCTCAGGCCGTCTGCTCTATGCCGCTCTTTATCCTCAGGCCGTCTGCTCTATGCCGCTCTTTATCCTCAGGCCGTCTCTGTGATGTACAATGTCTGCAAGATATGTTTTCTGTTGCACTGTGCTAAAAAATCCTCCATTTTGTAAGAAGCTGCCTGCCAGTGTCTCAGTTACATTTCACCCTGCAGCAGCTTCCCTTCCCCCCCAGGTGATTATAAATCAACTTCCTGCCACACCATTTGGCTTCTCTCAGCCTCAGCTGAAAGAAAAAAAAAAGTGCGGGAAATAAACTCTTTGTTTGAAATCAGGAATCAGAAGTAAACCTTTAAGAGCCTGACCTGCGAAAACCATATACCCTAGAGATATAAAAATCATATTTTTGTAATCCGGGCGGTCACAGCGTCGCTGCCGTGGTTCTTGCGAAGCCTAATCCTTTCAGAACCTGAGATATGTGTTCCAGCTAAACGGTGTATCAGAACTACTGCATATTTGGTCTTGAATTATGGTACTCAACAAATCACAACCAATGATGCCCTATATGTGTCTGTGCGGGATGCCCCCACGGAGTTATGATTAGTATAAGTTTTCTAGTGTAATTCTAAATCCAAAAGGGAGAGGTGGGATTAACCCAGCATGCATCTCTCCGTGATGTCACATAGCAAGTCTATAAAGCATTTCCTGGACAAAACCAGAGCAGAACAGCTCAAGTCGTCGTGCTAGAAAGACCCCAGATAAGCGGAGACGGGCAGCTCCGCCTCCACCCCCTTAAATCCGCATGGTCTGCCTAAGGAACAATATGGAACTGTGAGTGTAATCTCTTTGTTTTCTCCACTTTTATTTTATACCTGTACTGTACATATTTTATGTCTCAATTTTATAGCAACTTTTATCTGTAATCACTGTCCTCTTTCGGAAAATAAATGATATAATTATTTAGATCTGTCTCCATGCTCTAAGAATCGAACTATACGCCTTTGATAGATAATCGCTACTAATTCAAGGGGTTTGCCACGGACCCTCTTAATTTAACACTGTGAATTAAGTAACCGTGACTGGTGGCAGCGCGTTGTGCACGGCTATTGCGGCTTGCTGGCAGTCCAGAAGGGTCTTATATTGCTGAATAAGGGTCTGCGGCCACAGCATTGATAATTCCCTTACTGCAGAAGCCCAATTGCCGGTTCACAACAGGCAGTCCGTCCGGCGACAATTTTCCTAGGTGCAGTTCCCTGACTGACCTGAGGGTAAGGGGGGCGCCGGAGAGCTGCGAGTTCCAAAGTGGAACTGAGAAAGTGGGATATACATAAATCCCCGCAGTACTTGGAAGATTGATAGCAGTGGCGGGGCATCCAAATTAAACTCCCCACTCCCCCTTCCGCAAATTGTAGAGCGAGAGTAGCTTGCTGGATATTTTGGTCACATGGTGCCAGTGGTGGGATAACTAAGATAAGCCCCACTGCGCCTGTGATAGCCGTGTGCCGGCATTGTGTCTCGTCCCTCCGTCCGCTGATACACCCGTGTCAGTGGTGGGACTGTGACATAGTGGTGACACAGGGTCCGCTGTCCGTCACGTTTTGGTGGCAGCGGGACCCCCGTTAGTCGCCCCCGTATTTGGACGAACGGCCATGGGCTGTTCGTCACATATTGGTGGTAGAGCGGTGGGATAATCCTAGAGCATTAGTGATTTGGTTTGAGCAATCATTCCTCTCACTAAAAACCTGCACGGTTCCTGCGGGAATCCTGCATCATAGGTTTTGGAGAACAGACTCAGTGGTTACTAGTCCTGAGACATTAGTGTGTACTTGCAAGTATCCCCCTCCCGTTTCTTCGTTTTTCTTTTTTCTATCTTTTATTTGGCAACCATGGCGGCGATGAGAGTGGAGTGGTATCAGAAGCAGAAAAAGGACACCCTTGCTGGGTTATGCACGTACCGAGGCATAGACGCCGCAGGCGGAACCAAAGATCAAATGATCGCGGCTCTAGTGCAGCTGGACAACGACCAGAATCCACCGAGCGCAGAAGTTGGCCCAAGTGGCAATGGGGCTGCAGCAGAGGCTCCACTCCTGAGCGCTGGCCCCACATTCAACCAGAACGGGGTGGACCCCTATCTGCAAATGGCCTTGGACGCACTCCCCGCCGAAGACAGTGATGGGCGGGTGAGGCTGATCCAGCAATATCGGCAGGAGGCCCAAGCCGAACGTGAGCGCCAAGCAGAGGCTGAGAGAGCCGAGCGCCAGGCGCAGAGGGCCCATGAACTGGAGGTACTCCAGCGGGGTGGGAATGCCCCCACAGCCCGAAGCGGTGAGCCCAGCAGCATCCAGACTCCTAAACCCCGGCCAGAGCATTTTCCCATGATGGAAAAGGACGGGGACTTGGACACGTTCCTGCGAGCCTTTGAGAAAGCCTGCAGACAGTACCAGCTGCCTAGAGACCAATGGGCAAGGTACTTGACCCCAGGGCTAAAAGGCAAAGCCCTGGAGGCATTTGCTTCTCTTCCGCCAGAAGCCGATGACGACTATGAAGCCATAAAGCAGGCGCTGATCGCCAAATACCGGCTGACACCTGAGGTATACCGAAAGAAGTTCCGGCACCTCCAACGTGGCCCACATGATAGCTACAGTGATGTGGTGCAAGGACTCAGAACCCACTTTGACCAGTGGATCCATGGACTGTCCGTTGAAACCTTTGAGCAGCTACGGGACCTGATGATCAAGACCAGTTCCTGCATCTCTGCCCAGCTGAGGTCCGACAGTTCATCCTGGACCGCGAACCAACGAACGCGGACAAAGCGGCGCAGATCGCCGACAACTACGAGGCCAACCAGAAGCCCGAGACGCGGAGGCCAGTCGCCACCAGCTGGAAAGGGGGTAAGCCAGCAACCAACCCCAGTGCCCCAGCTAGCCGTCCCTCCGGAGGCCCAGTCCCTGTTGCCAACAGCAGGCCGGCTACTGACAGTTGCCTGTGTCACCACTGCAAGCGGCCTGGTCACTTCTCTTACACCTGTCCGGATAGGCCGAAGAACCCCCCAGCCAAGGCCCCCGGGCCCAACGCCTCTGTTCTTTTGGTGGGAGGTGTGGTTGGGAGGGCTGATGACAACGTTCAACCTGTTCAGGTGGGGGCCCGTCTTGCTACAGGCCTCAAGGACACCGGGGCTGAACGAACCCTCATCCGTCCTGGACTGGCGGCCCCTGAAGAGTTTGTTGAGGTGAAAACCCTGACTGTCACCGGGATTGGAGGCACCCGTTGTCCCTTGCCAGTGGCACGAGTTTATCTCGATTGGGGTGCTGGGAGTGGGTTGAGGGAGGTGGGAGTGTCTGAAAACCTGCCCACTGATGTTTTATTGGGGACTGACTTGGGGAGGATGGTTGCATACTATGTCCCTGACACCCTTCCCCAAACTGATAATAAGGGTAACGTTAACCCTGATGATGTTGATGATGGGAAACTGAATGTGTTACCTGCTAATGCCTTGATGAGTAATGATGTAATTAACAACCATTCTTTCCCCAGGTATGATGATGATGTTGATGTATCTGTGCCGACTGAACCCGTTAACCCTTTCTTTGAAGCGGTAGATGTGTCCACAGGTACCGAAGTGCTCAGCCCCGTCACGCTGCGGAGTGAGACGGCTGAGGAACCCCTGGCAGGAGTAAGCAACGGTGCTCAAGAGAATGGGGAGGTGCATGGGGACCATGAGGAAGGTAATGCCATGCAGCTGACCAGTGCCACCGAGGAAGGTAACTGGCCCATAAGTAGTACTGCTCCTGAAGTGTTGGGGGTGGATGGGGAGGTAGAGCCCAGGGCAGCACCGGCTGGTGGGTCTGTAGAAATCCCCAGGGAGGCAGCATACATAGCAGCTGTCACACGCAGTCAGAGTGCTCAGATCGCAGGTAACGCACTGTCTTCTGGACCCTCTGCTGCTACAGGAGAGACTGAACCAGAGGTAAACCCAGAGCCGGTTCCAGAGGGTCCCAGTAAAGGAGGTACCCTGACGTCACTTCTGGCAGCCTCCAGCATGGAGTTCCAGGCTGCTCTGCACTCAGATGCCAGCCTGGAGAAATTGAAAGGTCTCGCCGAGACGCCCACCTCCAAGCCTGATAAGGAGAGGGTGTTCTGGGAACGAGGAAGGTTGTACCGGGAGACAGTACCCGGAGATCCTAAAAAGGAGTGGTTGAGGGAAAGACAGCTGGTCGTCCCCTATCAGTTCAGAACTGAGTTGTTGCGGATTGCCCATGAGATTCCACTCGCTGGACACTTGGGGATCAGCAAAACAAAGGCACGGCTGTCTCAACACTTCTATTGGCCCAAGATAGGGACAGATGTAACACACTACTGCCGCTCCTGCGCCACCTGTCAAAAAGTGGGTAAGGCGGGGCCTGCTCTTAAGGCTCCCCTTATTCCTTTGCCAGTGATAGAGGAGCCTTTCCAGAGAATCGCGGTGGACATTGTAGGACCGCTGTCCGTCCCCAGCAGCTCCGGAAAGCGATACATTCTCACCGTGGTAGACTACGCTACCCGATACCCAGAGGCAGTAGCTCTGTCTTCAACCAGGGCAGATAAGGTGGCTGACGCACTGGTGACCATCTTTTCAAGGGTAGGATTTCCCAGGGAGATGCTTACCGATCAAGGGCCCCAATTCATGTCTCGCCTAATGGAGGCTCTCTGTGAGAAAATGCAGGTGACGCAGCTGGTATCGAGTCCGTATCACCCACAGACTAATGGTTTGTGTGAACGTTTCAACGGTACCCTCAAACAGATGCTCCGCATACTGGTTGAGACCCAAGGGCGCGACTGGGAGCGGTACCTCCCACACCTGCTGTTCGCTTACAGAGAAGTTCCGCAGGCCTCGACCAGGTTCTCCCCCTTCGAGCTCCTGTATGGCAGGCGAGTCCGGGGACCCCTTGGGTTGATAAGAGAATCCTGGGAAGATGAGCCAAACCCAACAGAAGTGTCCATCGTGGATTATGTCATGCGCTTCCGTGACAAGATGCAGACCTTGACGCAGTTGGTGCATGACAACATGACGCAGGCTCAGGCTGACCAGAAGCGCTGGTACGACCAGAACGCCCGGGAGCGGACCTACCAGGTGGGTCAAAAGGTATGGGTGCTGGTCCCTGTACCAACAGATAAGCTTCAGGCAGCCTGGGAAGGCCCGTACGTCGTCCACCAACAGCTCAACCCGGTCACCTACGTGGTCACGCTTGACCATGCTCGGGGTAGGCGCAAGGCCTTTCACGTCAACATGCTGAAGGCGCACTACGAACGTGAAGCTTGCGTCCTACCAGTCTGCAATCTGCCAGAGGATGGGGAGGAAGATTCTCTCCTGGACATGCTGGCCCAGGCCAAGGCCAATGGGTCCATTGAGGACATGGAGATAAGTGGTTCGCTCACCGTGTCCCAGCGGTTGCAGTTGATGGCCACCCTGGAACTCTTCCGGCCCGTGTTCACCAACCGTCCTGGGAGGACGGAGTTAGCGGTTCATGAGGTGGACACCGGGAATCACGCCCCATTACGGCGAACACCTTATCGGATCTCTGAAACGGTGCAACAAGTCATGCGCCAAGAGATCGATGAGATGTTAAGGCTGGGGGTGATTCGACGGTCAAAAAGCGCGTGGGCTTCACCTGTAGTCCTCGTGCCTAAAAAGGATCGAACCACCCGGTTCTGCATGGACTACAGGGGGCTCAACGCCATCACAACCTCTGATGCCCACCCAATGCCGCGCATCGAGGATCTGCTCGAGCGGTTGACAAACGCCAACTACATATCCATCATGGATTTGAGTCGGGGATACTGGCAGATTCCCCTGAGCCCTGAGGCGCAGGAGAAATCCACCTTTATCACCCCCTTTGGACTGTACGAGTCCACGGTCATGCCCTTCGGCATGAAGAATGCCCCTGCCACTTTCCAGCGGATGGTCAACCACCTGCTTCGGGGACTGGAGGAGTACGCAGTGGCGTACTTAGACGATATTGCCGTCTTCAGTTCCACCTGGGAGGAACACCTTCAGCACCTCCAGGAGGTGCTCAAGCATCTTCACCAGGCAGGCCTGACCATCAAGCCGGGGAAGTGCCAGATAGGCAT
Organism: Dendrobates tinctorius; assembly: GCF_039654945.1. Taxonomy (NCBI): domain Eukaryota; kingdom Metazoa; phylum Chordata; class Amphibia; order Anura; family Dendrobatidae; genus Dendrobates; species Dendrobates tinctorius. The sequence goes on along the minus strand of NW_027361849.1, from coordinate 1,583,089 downwards.
ACACAAGGTCCACTACCTGGGGCACCGGGTAGGCGCGGGTTCCATGAGTCCGGAGCCAGAAAAAGTGGACGCAATCGTGTCCTGGCCCACCCCCAGGACCAAGAAACAGGTGAAGTCCTTCTTGGGCACTGCCGGGTACTATAGGCGGTTCGTACAGGACTATAGCGCCCTTACCAAACCCTTGACTGACCTCACCAAGCAGAGGCTACCCCAAACAGTCAACTGGACAGATGACTGTGAGGCGGCTTTCCAAGCTTTGAAAGCAGCCCTGTGCAACTCTCCAGTGTTGAGAGCAGTCGACAGCAGTCACCCGTTTCTGGTACAGACCGACGCCAGCGAGTTTGGCCTCGGTGCTGTGCTTAGCCAGGTCGACTCGGGGGACCAAGAACACCCCGTGTTGTACCTGAGCCGGAAACTATTGCCGAGGGAAGTGGCACACTCGACCATCGAGAAGGAGTGTCTGGCCATGGTGTGGGCACTGCAACGTTTGCAGCCCTACCTGTACGGGCGCGCCTTCACGGTGGTAACTGACCACAACCCTCTGAGCTGGTTGCACACAGTGTCCGGAACCAATGGAAGGTTGCTCCGCTGGAGCCTTGCCCTTCAACAGTACGACTTCACTGTAAAACACAGGAAGGGCAGTGAAAACGGCAATGCCGATGGGTTGTCCCGCCGGGGCGAACCCGCTGAGGTGCGCATGGCCGATTACCGAGAGGTAATGCCTCCTTAGCGCCCTCTTAAGGGGGGAGGTGTGATGTACAATGTCTGTGAGGTATGTGGTTTTGTCCACAAAATATGATGTTTTCTGTTGGAATGTGGTAGAAATCTCCCCTTCCCTTCTGAGTTACATGGCACACTGAAGCTATAGCAGTGCCTACCATCCCCCAAGTGTTATCACCTCTCCAGCTAGCAATAGGATACTTCCTGCTATCACCATTTGGCTCCTCTTCAGAGCGGGAAAAACTTCTTTATTTGAAACGAATAAAACTATGAGAGACTATACCATAAGAACCAAATACCCTAGAGATATGAAAATCACATTTTTGTAATCCGGGCGGTCACAGCTTCGCTGCCGTGGTTCTTGCGAAGCCTAATCCTTTCAGAACCTGAGATATGTGTTCCAGCTAAACGGTGTATCAGAACTACTGCATATTTGGTCTTGAATTATGGTACTCAACAAATCCCAACCAATGATGCCCTATATATGTCTGTGCGGGCTGCCCCCACGGAGTTATGATTAGTATAAGTTTTCTAGTGTAATTCTAAATCCAAAAGGGAGAGGTGGGATTAACCCAGCATGCATCTCTCCATGATGTCACATAGCAAGTCTATAAAGCATTTCCTGGACAAAACCAGGGCAGAACAGCTCAAGTCGTCGTGCTAGAAAGATCCCCAGATGAGCGGAGAAGTGCAGCTCTGCCTCCACCCACCTTAGCCGCATGGTCTGCCTAAGGAACAATATGGAACTGTGAGTGTAATCTCTTTGTTTTCTCCACTTTTATTTTATACCTGTACTGTACATATTTTATGTCTCAATTTTATAGCAACTTTTATCTGTAATCACTGTCCTCTTTCGGAAAATAAATGAAATAATTATTTAGATCTGTCTCTATGCTCTAAGACTCAAACTATACGCCTTTGATAGATAATCGCTACTAATTCAAGGGGTTTGCCACGGACCCTCTTAATTTAACACTGTGAATTAAGTAACCGTAACTGGTGGCAGCGCGTTGTGTACGGCTATTGCGGCTTGCTGGCAGTCTAGAAGGGTCTTATATTGCTGAATAAGGGGCTGCGGCCACAGCATTGATAACTCCCTTACTGCAGAAGCCCAATTGCCGGTTCACAACAGGCAGTCCGGCGACTACTTATCCTAGGTGCAGTTCCCTGACTGACCTGAGGGTAAGGGGGGCGCCGGAGAGCTGCGAGTTCCAAAGTGGAACTGAGAAAGTGGGATATACATAAATCCCCGCAGTACTTGGAAGATTGATAGCAGTGGTGGGGCATCCAAATTAAACTCCCCCTGCGGCAAATTGTAGAGCGAGAGTAGCTTGCTGGATATTTTTGTCACATGGTGCCAGTGGTGGGATAACTAAGATAAGCCCCAACGGTGCCTGTGATAGCCGTGTGCCGGCATTGTGTCTCGTCCCCCCGACCGCTGATACACCCGTGTCAGTGGTGGGACTGTGACATAGTGGTGACACAGGGTCCGCTGTCCATCGCGTTTTGGTGGCAGCGGGACCCCCGTTAGTCGCCTCCGTATCTGGACGAACGGCGGTGGGCTGTTCGTCACAGTTTTCTGTTGCACTGTGCTAAAAAATCCTCCATTTTGTAAGAATCTGCCTGCCAGTGTCTCAGTTACATTACACCCTGCAGCAGCTTCCCTTCCCCCCCAGGTGATTATAAATCAATTTCCTGCCACACCATTTGGCTTCTCTCAGCCTCAGCTGAAAGAAAAAAAAAAAAGTGCGGGAAATAAACTCTTTGTTTGAAATCAGGAATCAGAAGTAAACCTTTAAGAGCCTGACCTGCGAAAACCATATACCCTAGAGATATAAAAATCATATTTTTGTAATCCGGGCGGTCACAGCGTCGCTGCCGTGGTTCTTGCGAAGCCTAATCCTTTCAGAACCTGAGATATGTGTTCCAGCTAAACGGTGTATCAGAACTACTGCATATTTGGTCTTGAATTATGGTACTCAACAAATCACAACCAATGATGCCCTATATGTGTCTGTGCGGGCTGCCCCCACGGAGTTATGATTAGTATAAGTTTTCTAGTGTAATTCTAAATCCAAAAGGGAGAGGTGGGATTAACCCAGCATGCATCTCTCCGTGATGTCACATAGCAAGTCTATAAAGCATTTCCTGGACAAAACCAGAGCAGAACAGCTCAAGTCGTCGTGCTAGAAAGACCCCAGATGAGCGGAGATGGGCAGCTCCGCCTCCACCCCCCTTAAATCCGCATGGTCTGCCTAAGGAACAATATGGAACTGTGAGTGTAATCTCTTTGTTTTCTCCACTTTTATTTTATACCTGTACTGTACATATTTTATGTCTCAATTTATAGCAACTTTTATCTGTAATCACTGTCCTCTTTCGGAAAATAAATGATATAATTATTTAGATCTGTCTCCATGCTCTAAGAATCGAACTATACGCCTTTGATAGATAATCGCTACTAATTCAAGGGGTTTGCCACGGACCCTCTTAATTTAACACTGTGAATTAAGTAACCGTGACTGGTGGCAGCGCGTTGTGCACGGCTATTGCGGCTTGCTGGCAGTCCAGAAGTGTCTTATATTGCTGAATAAGGGTCTGCGGCCACAGCATTGATAATTCCCTTACTGCAGAAGCCCAATTGCCGGTTAACAACAGGCAGTCCGTCCGGCGAATAATTATCCTAGGTGCAGTTCCCTGACTGACCTGAGGGTAAGGGGGGCGCCGGAGAGCTGCGAGTTCCAAAGTGGAACTGAGAAAGTGGGATATACATAAATCCCCGCAGTACTTGGAAGATTGATAGCAGTGGCGGGGCATCCAAATTAAACTCCCCCTGCGGCAAATTGTAGAGCGAGAGTAGCTTGCTGGATATTTTGGTCACATGGTGCCAGTGGTGGGATAACTAAGATAAGCCCCACTGCGCCTGTGATAGCCGTGTGCCGGCATTGTGTCTCGTCCCTCCGTCCGCTGATACACCCGTGTCAGTTGTGGGACTGTGACATAGTGGTGACACAGGGTCCGCTATCCGTCACGTTTTGGTGGCAGCGGGACCCCCGTTAGTCGCCCCCGTATTTGGACGAACGGCCGTGGGCTGTTCGTCACAGTCTCCTCTATGCCGCTCTTTATCCTCAGACCGTCTCCTCTATGCTGCTCTTTATCCTCAGGCAGTCTGCTCTATGCCGTTCTTTATCCTCAGGCCGTCTGCTCTATGCTGCTCATTGTCCTCAGGCCGTCTCCTCTATGCTGCTCTTTGTCCTCAGGCCGTCTGCTCTATGCTGTTCTTTATCCTCAGGCCGTCTGCTCTATGCCGCTCTTTATCCTCAGGCCGTCTGCTCTATGCTGCTCTTTATCCTCAGGCCGTCTCCTCTATGCCGCTCTTTATCCTCAGGCCGTCTGCTCTATGCCGCTCTTTATCCTCAGGCCGTCTCCTCTATGCCGCTCTTTATCCTCAGACCGTCTGCTCTATGCTGCTCTTTATCCTCAAGCAGTCTGCTCTATGCCGCTCTTTATCCTCAGGCCGTCTGCTCTATGCTGCTCTTAATCCTCAGGCCGTCTCCTCTATGCTGCTCATTGTCCTCAGGCCGTCTCCTCTATGCTGCTCTTCATTCCCAGGCCGTCTGCTCTATTCTGCTCTTTATCCTCAGGCCGTCTGCTCTATGCCGCTCTTTATCCTCAGGCCGTCTGCTCTATGCTGCTCTTTATCCGTCTGCTCTATGCTGCTCATTGTCCTCAGGCCGTCTCCTCTATGCTGCTCATTGTCCTCAGGCCGTCTCCTCTATGCCGCTCTTTATCCTCAGGCCGTCTCCTCTATGCCGCTTTTTGTCCTCAGCCCGTCTCCTCTATGCTGCTCATTGTCCTCAGGCCGTGTCCTCTATGCTGCTCTTTATCCTCAGGCCGTCTGCTCTATGCCGCTCTTTATCCTCAGGCCGTCTGCTCTATGCCGCTCTTTATCCTCAGGCCTTCTCCTCTATGCTGCTCTTTATCCTCAGGCCGTCTGCTCTGTGCCGCTCTTTATCCTCAGGCCGTCTGCTCTATGCCGCTCTTTATCCTCAGGCAGTCTGCTCTATGCTGCTCTTTATCCTCAGGCAGTCTGCTCTATGCCGTTCTTTATCCTCAGGCCGTCTGCTCTATGCTGCTCATTGTCCTCAGGCCGTCTCCTCTATGCTGCTCTTTGTCCTCAGGCCGTCTCCTCTATGCTGCTCATTGTCCTCAGGCCCTCTGCTCTATGCTGTTCTTTATCCTCAGGCCGTCTGCTCTATGCCGCTCTTTGTCCTCAGGCCGTCTGCTCTATGCCGCTCTTTATCCTCAGGCCGTCTCCTCTATGCTGCTCTTTATCCTCAGGCAGTCTGCTCTATGCTGCTCTTTATCCTCAGGCCGTCTCCTTTATGCTGCTCTTTATCCTCAGGCAGTCTGCTCTATGCTGCTCTTTATCCTCAGGCTGTCTCCTCTATGCTGCTCATTGTCCTCAGGCCGTCTGCTCTATGCCGCTCTTTATCCTCAGGCTGTCTCCTCTATGCTGCTCATTGTCCTCAGGCCGTTTGCTCTATGCCGCTCTTTATCCTCAGGCCGTCTCCTCTATGCTGCTCATTGTCCTCAGGCCGTCTGCTCTATGCCGCTCTTTATCCTCAGGCCGTCTCCTCTATGCCGCTCTTTATCCTCAGACCGTCTGCTCTATGCTGCTCTTTATCCTCAGGCAGTCTGCTCTATGCCGCTTGTGATGTACAATGTCTGCAAGATATGTTTTCTGTTGCAATGTGCTAACAAATCCTCCATCCTAGGACATTGTAAACTGTCAGTAGTAGGAATTCCTTCCCCCCAGGTTTTATCAACCCTGCCACTTCCTCTGGAAGAGCAGGAATGTTAATTAGCTAGACCATCTTCCTCACACCATTTGGCTTCTCTCAGCTGAAAGAGAAAAATGCGGGAAAAAGGTCTTTGTTTGAAATAAAACTTTAAGAGCCTGCCCTGCGAAAACCGTACCAAGTAGAGATATGAAAATCATATTTTTGTAACCTGAGCGGTCCCAGCTTCGAGACCGCGTATGTTTCGAAGTTCTACCCTGTCCAGAACATGAGATAGGATTTGCGCCCAAATGGATGGTCATATCGCATAGATGTTTGATGTTTTCTTGATAGGCTCATTACGCTGGGAAACATGAAACCACTGATGAGTCCATACCAGCTTCTCCCATAAAGTTATAGCTAATCTAAGTTTTGTAGCCAAAACATAACTTGGATAAGAGAGGTGGGATCAACCCAGAATGCACCTCTCTGTGATGTCACATAGGAAAGTCTATAAGGCATTTCCTGGGCAAACCAGCTCAGAACAGCTGCAGAGTCCGTGCTGACAAGAACTCAGATGAGCGGAGAAGTGCAGCTCCGCCTCCACCCACCTTAGCCGCATGGTCTGCCTAAGGAACAATATGGAACTGTGAGTGTAATCTCTTTGTTTTCTCCACTTTTATTTTATACCTGTACTGTACATATTTTATGTCTCAATTTTATAGCAACTTTTATCTGTAACCACTGTCCTCTTTCGGAAAATAAATGAAATAATTATTTAGATCTGTCTCTATGCTCTAAGACTCGAACTATACGCCTTTGATAGATAATCGCTACTAATTCAAGGGGTTTGCCACGGACCCTCTTAATTTAACACTGTGAATTAAGTAACCGTGACTGGTGGCAGCGCGTTGTGTACGGCTATTACGGCTTGCTGGCAGTACAGAAGGGTCTTATATTGCTGAATAAGGGTCTGCGGCCACAGCATTGATAATTCCCTTACTGCAGAAGCCTAATTGCCGGTTCACAACAGGCAGCCCGTCCGGCGACCAATTATCCTAGGTGCAGTTCCATGACTGACCTGAGGGTAAGGGGGGCGCCGGAGAGCTGCAAGTTCCAAGGTGGAACTGAGAAAGTGGGATATACACAAATCCCCGCAGTACTTGGAAGATTGATAGCAGTGGTGGGGCATCCAAATTAAACTCCCCCTGCGGCAAATTGTAGAGCGAGATTAGCTTGCTGGATATTTTTGTCACATGGTGCCAGTGGTGGGATAACTAAGATAAGCCCCACTGCGCCTGTGATAGCCGTGTGCCGGCATTGTGTCACGTCCCTCCGTCCGCTGATACACCGGTGTCAGTGGTGGGATTGTGACATAGTGGTGACACAGGGTCCGCTTTCCGTCGCGTTTTGGTGGCAGCGGGACCCCCGTTAGTCGTCGCCCGTAAGTGGACGAACGGCCGTGGGCTGTTCGTCACATATTGGTGGCAGAGCGGTGGGATAATCCTAGAGCATTAGTGATTTGGTTTGAGCAATCATTCCTCTCACTAAAGACCTGCACGGTTCCTGCGGGAATCCTGCATCATAGGTTTTGGAGAACAGACTCAGTGGTTACTAGTCCTGAGACATTAGTGTGTACTTGCAAGTATCCCCCTCCCGTTTCTTCGTTTTCTTTTTCTATCTTTTATTTGGCAACCATGGCGGCGATGACAGTGGAGTGGTATCAGAAGCAGAAAAAGGACACCCTTGCTGGGTTATGCACGTACCGAGGCATAGACGCCGCAGGCGGAACCAAAGATCAAATGATCGCGGCTCTAGTGCAGCTGGACAACGACCAGAATCCAGCGAGCGCAGAAGTTGGCCCAAGTTGCCATGGGGCTGCAGCAGAGGCTCCACTCCTGAGCGCTGGCTCCACATTCAACCAGAACGGGGTGGACCCCTATCTGCAAATGGCCTTGGACGAACTCCCCGCCGAAGACAGGGATGGGCGGGTGAGGCTGATCCAGCAATATCGGCAGGAGGCCCAAGCCGAACGTGAGCGCCAAGCTGAGGCTGAGAGAGCCGAGCGCCAGGCGCAGAGGGCCCATGAACTGGAGGTACTCCAGTGGGGTGGGAATGCCCCCACAGCCCGAAGCAGTGAGCCCAGCAGCGTCCAGACTCCTAAACCCCGGCCAGAGCATTTTCCCGTGATGGAAAAGGATGGGGACTTGGACACATTTCTGCGAGCCTTTGAGAAAGCCTGCAGACAGTACCAGCTGCCTAGAGACCAATGGGCAAGGTACTTGACCCCAGGGCTAAAAGGCAAAGCCCTGGAGGCATTTGCTTCTCTTCCGCCAGAAGCCGATGACGACTATGACGCCATAAAGCAGGCGCTGATCGCCAAATACCGGCTGACACCTGAGGTATACCGAAAGAAGTTCCGGCACCTCCAACGTGGCCCACATGATAGCTACAGTGATGTGGTGCAAGGACTCAGGACCCACTTTGACCAGTGGATCCATGGACTGTCCGTTGAAACCTTTGAGCAGCTACGGGACCTGATGATCAAAGACCAGTTCCTGCATCTCTGCCCAGCTGAGGTCCGACAGTTCATCCTGGACCGCGAACCAACGAACGCGGACAAAGCGGCGCAGATCGCCGACAACCACGAGGCCAACCGGAAGCCCGAGACGCGGAGGCCAGTCGCCACCAGCTGGAAAGGGGGTAAGCCAGCAACCAACCCCAATGCCCCAGCTAGCCGTCCCTCCGGAGGCCCTGTCCCTGTTGCCAACAACAGGCCGGCTACTGACAGTCGCCTGTGTCACCACTGCAAGCGGCCTGGTCACTTCTCTTACACCTGTCCGGATAGGCCGAAGAACCCCCCAGCCAAGGCCCCCGGGCCCAACGCCTCTGTTCTTTTGGTGGGAGGTGTGGTTGGGAGGGCTGACGACAACGTTCAACCTGTTCAGGTGGGGGCCCGTCTTGCTACAGGCCTCAAGGACACCGGGGCTGAACGAACCCTCATCCGTCCTGGACTGGCGGCCCCTGAAGAGTTTGTTGAGGGGAAAACCTTGACTGTCACCGGGATTGGAGGCACCCGTTGTCCCTTGCCAGTGGCACGAGTTTTTCTTGATTGGGGTGCCGGGAGCGGGTTGAGGGAGGTGGGAGTGTCTGAAAATTTGCCCACTGATGTTTTATTGGGGACTGACTTGGGGAGGATGGTTGCATACTATGTCCCTGACACCCTTCCCCAAACTGATAATGAGGGTAACGTTAACCCTGATGATGTTGATGATGGGTAACTGAATGTGTTACCTGCTAATGCCTTGATGAGTAATGATGCAACTAACAACCATTCTTTCCCAAGGTATGATGCTGATGCTGATGTGAATGTACCAAAGCAAACTGATAACCATTCTTTTCCTAGGAATGATGATGTTGATATATCTGTGCCGACTGAACCCGTTAACCCTTTCTTTGAAACGGTAGATGTGTCCACAGGTACCGAGGTGCTCAGCCCCGTCACTCTTCGGAGTGAGACGGCTGAGGAACCCCTGGCAGGAGCCAGCAACGGTGCTCAAGAGAATGGGGAGGTGCATGGGGACCATGAGGAAGGTACTGCCATGCAGCTGACCAGTGCCACTGAGGAAGGTAACTGGCCCATAAGTAGCACTGCTCCTAAAGTGTTGGGGGTGGATGGGGAGGGAGAGCCCAGGGCAGCACCGGCTGGTGGGTCTGTAGAAATCCCCAGGGAGACAGCATATATAGCAGCTGTCACACGCAGTCAGAGTGCCCAGATCGCAGGTAACGCACTGTCTTCTGGACCCTCTGCTGCTACAGGAGAGACTGAACCAGAGGTGAACCCAGAGCCGGTTCCAGAGGGTCCCAGTAAAGAGGGGACCCTGACGTCTCTTCTGGCAACCTCCAGCATGGAGTTCCAGGCTGCTCTGCACACAGATGCCAGCCTGGAGAAATTGAGAGGTCTCGCCGAGACGCCCACCTCCAAGCCTGATAAGGAGAGGGTGTTCTGGGAACGAGGAAGGTTGTACCGGGAGACAGTACCCGGAGATCCTAAAAAGGAGTGGTTGAGGGAAAGACAGCTGGTCGTCCCCTATCAGTTCAGAACCGAGTTGTTGCGGATTGCCCATGAGATTCCACTCGCTGGACACTTGGGGATCAGCAAAACAAAGGCACGGCTGTCTCAACACTTCTATTGGCCCAAGATGGGGACAGATGTAACACACTACTGCCGCTCCTGCACCACCTGTCAAAAAGTGGGTAAGGCGGGGCCTGCTCTTAAGGCTCCCCTTATTCCTTTGCCGGTGATAGAGGAGCCTTTCCAGAGAATCACGGTGGACATTGTAGGACCGCTGTCCGTCCCCAGCAGCTCCGGAAAGCGATACATTCTCACCGTGGTAGACTACGCTACCCGGTACCCAGAGGCAGTAGCTCTGTCTTCAACCAGGGCAGATAAGGTGGCTGACGCACTGGTGACCATCTTTTCAAGGGTAGGATTTCCCAGGGAGATGCTTACCGATCAAGGGCCCCAATTCATGTCTCGCCTAATGGAGGCTCTCTGTGAGAAAATGCAGGTGACGCACCTGGTATCGAGTCCGTATCACCCACAGACTAATGGTTTGTGTGAACGCTTCAACGGTACCCTCAAACAGATGCTCCGCATACTGGTTGAGACCCAAGGGCGCGACTGGGAGCGGTACCTCCCACACCTGCTGTTCGCTTACAGAGAAGTTCCGCAGGCCTCGACCGGGTTCTCCCCCTTCGAGCTCCTGTATGGCAGGCGAGTCCGGGGACCCCTTGGGTTGATAAGAGAATCCTGGGAAGATGAGCCAAACCCCACAGAAGTGTCCATCGTGGATTATGTCATGCGCTTCCGTGACAAGATGCAGACCTTGACGCAGTTGGTGCATGACAACATGACGCAGGCTCAGGCTGACCAGAAGCACTGGTACGACCAGAACGCCCGGGATCGGACCTACCAGGTGGGACAAAAGGTGTGGGCGCTGGTCCCTGTACCAACGGATAAGCTTCAGGCAGCCTGGGAAGGCCCGTACGTCGTCCACCAACAGCTCAACCAGGTCACCTACGTGGTCACGCTTGACCATGCTCGGGGTAGGCGCAAGGCCTTTCACGTCAACATGCTGAAGGCGCACTACGAACGTGAAGCTTGCGTCCTACCGGTCTGCAATCTGCCAGAGGATGGGGAGGAAGATCCCCTCCTGGACATGCTGGCCCAGGCCAAGGCCGATGGGTCCATTGAGGACATGGAGATAAGTGGTTCGCTCACCGTGTCCCAGCGGTTGCAGTTGATGGCCACCCTGGAACTCTTCCGGCCCGTGTTCACCAACCGTCCTGGGAGGACGGAGTTAGCGGTTCATGAGGTGGACACCGGGAATCATGCCCCATTACGGCGAACACCTTATCGGATCTCTGAAACGGTGCAACAAGTCATGCGCCAAGAGGTCGATGAGATGTTAAGGCTGGGAGTGATTCGACGGTCAAAAAGCGCGTGGGCTTCACCTGTAGTCCTCGTGCCTAAAAAGGATCGAACCACCAGGTTCTGCGTGGACTACAGGGGGCTCAACGCCATCACAACCTCTGATGCCCACCCGATGCCGCGCATCGAGGATCTGCTCGAGCGGTTGACAAACGCCAACTACATATCCATCATGGATTTGAGTCGGGGATACTGGCAGATTCCCCTGAGCCCTGAGGCGCAGGAGAAATCCGCCTTTATCACCCCCTTTGGACTGTACGAGTCCACGGTCATTCCCTTCGGCATGAAGAATGCCCCTGCCACTTTCCAGCGGATGGTCAACCACCTGCTTCGGGGACTGGAGGAGTACGCGGTGGCGTACTTAGACGATATTGCCGTCTTCAGTTCTACCTGGGAGGAACACCTTCAGCACCTCCAGGAGGTGCTCAAGCGTCTTCACAAGGCAGGCCTGACCATCAAGCCGGGGAAGTGCCAGATAGGCATGCACAAGGTCCACTACCTGGGGCACCGGGTAGGCGGGGGTTCCATGAGTCCGGAGCCAGAAAAAGTGGACGCAATCGTGTCCTGGCCCACCCCCAGGACCAAGAAACAGGTGAAGTCCTTCTTGGGCACTGCAGGGTACTATAGGCGGTTCGTACAGGACTATAGCGCCCTTGCCAAACCCTTGACTGACCTCACCAAGCAGAGGCTACCCCAAACAGTCAACTGGACAGATGACTGTGAGGCGGCTTTCCAAGCTTTGAAAGCAGCCCTGTGCAACTCTCCAGTGTTGAGAGCAGTCGACAGCAGTCGCCCGTTTCTGGTACAGACCGACGCCAGCGAGTTTGGCCTCGGTGCTGTGCTTAGCCAGGTCGACTCGGGGGACCAAGAGCACCCCGTGTTGTACCTGAGCCGGAAACTTTTGCCGAGGGAAGTGGCATACTCGACCATCGAGAAGGAGTGTCTGGCCATGGTGTGGGCACTGCAGCGTTTGCAGCCCTACTTGTACGGGCGCGCCTTCACGGTGGTAACTGACCACAACCCTCTGAGCTGGTTGCACACAGTGTCCGGAACCAATGGAAGATTGCTCCGCTGGAGCCTTGCCCTTCAACAGTACGATTTTACTGTAAAACACAGGAAGGGCAGTGAAAACGGCAATGCCGATGGGTTGTCCCGCCGGGGCGAACCCGCTGAGGTGCGCATGGCAGATTACTGAGAGGTAATGCCTCCTTAGCGCCCTCTTAAGGGGGGAGGTGTGATGTACAATGTCTGCAAGATATGTTTTCTGTTGCAATGTGCTAACAAATCCTCCATCCTAGGACATTGTAAACTGTCAGTAGTAGGAATTCCTTCCCCCCAGGTTTTATCAACCCTGCCACTTCCTCTGGAAGAGCAGGAATGTTAATTAGCTAGACCATCTTCCTCACACCATTTGGCTTCTCTCAGCTGAAAGAGAAAAATGCGGGAAAAAGGTCTTTGTTTGAAATAAAACTTTAAGAGCCTGCCCTGCGAAAACCGTACCAAGTAGAGATATGAAAATCATATTTTTGTAACCTGAGCGGTCCCAGCTTCGAGACCGCGTATGTTTCGAAGTTCTACCCTGTCCAGAACATGAGATAGGATTTGCGCCCAAATGGATGGTCATATCGCATAGATGTTTGATGTTTTCTTGATAGGCTCATTACGCTGGGAAACATGAAACCACTGATGAGTCCATACCAGCTTCTCCCATAAAGTTATAGCTAATCTAAGTTTTGTAGCCAAAACATAACTTGGATAAGAGAGGTGGGATCAACCCAGAATGCACCTCTCTGTGATGTCACATAGGAAAGTCTATAAGGCATTTCCTGGGCAAACCAGCTCAGAACAGCTGCAGAGTCCGTGCTGACAAGAACTCAGATGAGCGGAGAAGTGCAGCTCCGCCTCCACCCACCTTAGCCGCATGGTCTGCCTAAGGAACAATATGGAACTGTGAGTGTAATCTCTTTGTTTTCTCCACTTTTATTTTATACCTGTACTGTACATATTTTATGTCTCAATTTTATAGCAACTTTTATCTGTAACCACTGTCCTCTTTCGGAAAATAAATGAAATAATTATTTAGATCTGTCTCTATGCTCTAAGACTCGAACTATACGCCTTTGATAGATAATCGCTACTAATTCAAGGGGTTTGCCACGGACCCTCTTAATTTAACACTGTGAATTAAGTAAACGTGACTGGTGGCAGCGCGTTGTGTACGGCTATTACGGCTTGCTGGCAGTACAGAAGGGTCTTATATTGCTGAATAAGGGTCTGCGGCCACAGCATTGATAATTCCCTTACTGCAGAAGCCTAATTGCCGGTTCACAACAGGCAGCCCGTCCGGCGACCAATTATCCTAGGTGCAGTTCCCTGACTGACCTGAGGGTAAGGGGGGCGCCGGAGAGCTGCGAGTTCCAAGGTGGAACTGAGAAAGTGGGATATACACAAATCCCCGCAGTACTTGGAAGATTGATAGCAGTGGTGGGGCATCCAAATTAAACTCCCCCTGCGGCAAATTGTAGAGCGAGATTAGCTTGCTGGATATTTTTGTCACATGGTGCCAGTGGTGGGATAACTAAGATAAGCCTCACTGCGCCTGTGATAGCCGTGTGCCGGAATTGTGTCACGTCCCTCCGTCCGCTGATACACCGGTGTCAGTGGTGGGATTGTGACATAGTGGTGACACAGGGTCCGCTGTCCGTCGCGTTTTGGTGGCAGCGGGACCCCCGTTAGTCGTCGCCCGTAAGTGGACGAACGGCCGTGGGCTGTTCGTCACACCGCTCTTTATCCTCAGGCCGTCTGTTCTATGCTGCTCTTTATCCTCAGGCCGTCTCCTCTATGCTGCTCATTGTCCTCAGGCCGTCTCCTCTATGCTGCTCTTTATCCTCAGGCCGTCTGCTCTATGCTGCTCTTTATCCTCAGGCCGTCTGCTCTATGCCGCTCTTTATCCTCAGGCCGTCTGCTCTATGCTGCTCTTTATCCTCAGGCCGTCTGCTCTATGCCGCTCTTTATCCTCAGGCCGTCTGCTCTATGCCGCTCTTTATCCTCAGGCCGTCTGCTCTATGCTGCTCTTTATCCTCAGGCCGTCTGCTCTATGCCGCTCTTTATCCTCAGGCCGTCTGCTCTATGCTGCTCTTTATCCTCAGGCCGTCTGCTCTATGCTGCTCATTGTCCTCAGGCCGTCTCCTCTATGCTGCTCATTGTCCTCAGGCCGTCTCCTCTATGCCGCTCTTTATCCTCAGGCCGTCTCCTCTATGCCGCTCTTTGTCCTCAGCCCGTCTCCTCTATGCTGCTCTTTATCCTCAGGCCGTCTGCTCTATGCTGTTCTTTATCCTCAGGCCGTCTGCTCTATGCTGTTCTTTATCCTCAGGCCGTCTGCTCTATGCCGCTCTTTATCCTCAGGCCTTCTCCTCTATGCTGCTCTTTATCCTCAGGCCGTCTGCTCTATGCTGCTCTTTATCCTCAGGCAGTCTGCTCTATGCTGCTCTTTATCCTCAGGCAGTCTGCTCTATGCTGTTCTTTATCCTCAGGCCTTCTCCTCTATGCTGCTCTTTATCCTCAGGCCGTCTCCTCTATGCCGCTCTTTGTCCTCAGCCCGTCTCCTCTATGCTGCTCTTTATCCTCAGGCCTTCTCCTCTATGCTGCTCTTTATCCTCAGGCCGTCTGCTCTATGCCGCTCTTTATCCTCAGGCCGTCTGCTCTATGCCGCTCTTTATCCTCAGGCCTTCTCCTCTATGCTGCTCTTTATCCTCAGGCCGTCTGCTCTATGCTGCTCTTTATCCTCAGGCAGTCTGCTCTATGCTGTTCTTTATCCTCAGGCCGTCTGCTCTATGCTACTCTTTGTCCTCAGGCCGTCTCCTCTATGCTGCTCTTTATCCTCAGTCCGTCTGCTCTATGCTGCTCATTGTCCTCAGGCCGTCTCCTCTATGCTGCTCTTTTTCCTCAGTCCGTCTGCTCTATGCCGCTCTTTGTCCTCAGGCCGTCTGCTCTATGCTGTTCTTTATCCTCAGGCCGTCTGCTCTATGCCGCTCTTTGTCCTCAGGCCGTCTGCTCTATGCCGCTCTTTGTCCTCAGGCCGTCTGCTCTATGCTGCTCTTTATCCTCAGTCCGTCTGCTCTATGCTGCTCATTGTCCTCAGGCCGTCTCCTCTATGCTGCTCTTTATCCTCAGTCCGTCTGCTCTATGCCGCTCTTTGTCCTCAGGCCGTCTGCTCTATGCTGTTCTTTATCCTCAGGCCGTCTGCTCTATGCCGCTCTTTGTCCTCAGGCCGTCTGCTCTATGCCGCTCTTTGTCCTCAGGCCGTCTGCTCTATGCTGCTCTTTATCCTCAGGCCGTCTGCTCTATGCCGCTCTTTATCCTCAGGCCGTCTCCTCTATGCTGCTCATTGTCCTCAGGCTGTCTGCTCTATGCCGTTCTTTATCCTCAGGCCGTCTGCTCTATGCCGCTCTTTAACCTCAGGCCGTCTCCTCTATGCTGCTCTTTATCCTCAGGCAGTCTGCTCTATGCTGCTCTTTATCCTCAGGCCGTCTCCTCTATGCTGCTCTTTATCCTCAGGCAGTCTGCTCTATGCTGCTCTTTATCCTCAGGCCGTCTCCTCTATGCTGCTCTTTATCCTCAGGCAGTCTGCTCTATGCTGCTCTTTATCCTCAGGCCGTCTGCTCTATGCCGCTCTTTATCCTCAGGCCGTCTGCTCTATGCCGCTCTTTATCCTCAGGCCGTCTCCTCTATGCTGCTCATTGTCCTCAGGCCGTCTGCTCTATGCCGCTCTTTATCCTCAGGCCGTCTCCTCTATGCTGCTCTTTATCCTCAGTCCGTCTGCTCTATGCCGCTCTTTGTCCTCAGGCCGTCTGCTCTATGCTGTTCTTTATCCTCAGGCCGTCTGCTCTATGCCGCTCTTTGTCCTCAGGCCGTCTGCTCTATGCCGCTCTTTGTCCTCAGGCCGTCTGCTCTATGCTGCTCTTTATCCTCAGGCCGTCTGCTCTATGCCGCTCTTTATCCTCAGGCCGTCTCCTCTATGCTGCTCATTGTCCTCAGGCTGTCTGCTCTATGCCGTTCTTTATCCTCAGGCCGTCTGCTCTATGCCGCTCTTTAACCTCAGGCCGTCTCCTCTATGCTGCTCTTTATCCTCAGGCAGTCTGCTCTATGCTGCTCTTTATCCTCAGGCCGTCTCCTCTATGCTGCTCTTTATCCTCAGGCAGTCTGCTCTATGCTGCTCTTTATCCTCAGGCCGTCTCCTCTATGCTGCTCTTTATCCTCAGGCAGTCTGCTCTATGCTGCTCTTTATCCTCAGGCCGTCTGCTCTATGCCGCTCTTTATCCTCAGGCCGTCTGCTCTATGCCGCTCTTTATCCTCAGGCCGTCTCCTCTATGCTGCTCATTGTCCTCAGGCCGTCTGCTCTATGCCGCTCTTTATCCTCAGGCCGTCTCCTCTATGCTGCTCATTGTCCTCAGGCCGTCTCCTCTATGCCGCTCTTTATCCTCAGGCCGTCTCCTCTATGCCGCTCTTTGTCCTCAGCCCGTCTCCTCTATGCTGCTCATTGTCCTCAGGCCGTCTCCTCTATGCCGCTCTTTATCCTCAGGCCGTCTCCTCTATGCCGCTCTTTGTCCTCAGCCCGTCTCCTCTATGCTGCTCATTGTCCTCAGGCCGTCTGCTCTATGCCGCTCTTTGTCCTCAGGCCGTCTGCTCTATGCCGCTCTTTGTCCTCAGGCCTTCTGCTCTATGCTGCTCTTTATCCTCAGGCCATCTGCTCTATGCCGCTCTTTATCCTCAGGCCGTCTCCTCTATGCTGCTCATTGTCCTCAGGCTGTCTGCTCTATGCCGTTCTTTATCCTCAGGCCGTCTGCTCTATGCCGCTCTTTAACCTCAGGCCGTCTCCTCTATGCTGCTCTTTATCCTCAGGCAGTCTGCTCTATGCTGCTCTTTATCCTCAGGCCGTCTCCTCTATGCTGCTCTTTATCCTCAGGCAGTCTGCTCTATGCTGCTCTTTATCCTCAGGCCGTCTCCTCTATGCTGCTCTTTATCCTCAGGCAGTCTGCTCTATGCTGCTCTTTATCCTCAGGCCGTCTGCTCTATGCCGCTCTTTATCCTCAGGCCGTCTGCTCTATGCCGCTCTTTATCCTCAGGCCGTCTCCTCTATGCTGCTCATTGTCCTCAGGCCGTCTGCTCTATGCCGCTCTTTATCCTCAGGCCGTCTCCTCTATGCTGCTCATTGTCCTCAGGCCGTCTCCTCTATGCCGCTCTTTATCCTCAGGCCGTCTCCTCTATGCCGCTCTTTGTCCTCAGCCCGTCTCCTCTATGCTGCTCATTGTCCTCAGGCCGTCTGCTCTATGTTGCTCTTTATCCTCAGGCCGTCTGCTCTATGCCACTCTTTATCCTCAGGCCGTCTGCTCTATGCCGCTCTTTATCCTCAGGCCTTCTCCTCTATGCTGCTCTTTATCCTCAGGCCGTCTGCTCTATGCCGCTCTTTATCCTCAGGCCGTCTCCTCTATGCCGTTCTTTATCCTCAGGCCGTCTCCTCTATGCTGCTCTTTATCCTCAGGCCGTCTGCTCTATGCTGCTCTTTATCCTCAGGCAGTCTGCTCTATGCCGTTCTTTATCCTCAGTCCGTCTGCTCTATGCTGCTCATTGTCCTCAGGCCGTCTGCTCTATGCTGTTCTTTATCCTCAGGCCGTCTGCTCTATGCCGCTCTTTGTCCTCAGGCCGTCTGCTCTATGCCGCTCTTTATCCTCAGGCCGTCTCCTCTATGCTGCTCATTGTCGTCAGGCTGTCTGCTCTATGCCGTTCTTTATCCTCATGCCATCTGCTCTATGCCGCTCTTTATCCTCAGGCCGTCTCCTCTATGCTGCTCTTTATCCTCAGGCATTCTGCTCTATGCTTCTCTTTATCCTCAGGCCGTCTCCTCTATGCTGCTCTTTTTCCTCAGGCAGTCTGCTCTATGCTGATCTTTATCCTCAGGCCGTCTCCTCTATGCTGCTCTTTATCCTCAGGCCGTCTGCTCTATGCCGCTCTTTATCCTCAGGCCGTCTGCTCTATGCCGCTCTTTATCCTCAGGCTGTCTCCTCTATGCTGCTCATTGTCCTCAGGCCGTCTGCTCTATGCCGCTCTTTATCCTCAGGCCGTCTCCTCTATGCTGCTCATTGTCCTCAGGCCGTCTGCTCTATGCCGCTCTTTATCCTCAGGCCGTCTCCTCTATGCTGCTCATTGTCCTCAGGCCGTCTGCTCTATGCCGCTCTTTATCCTCAGGCCGTCTCCTCTATGCCGCTCTTTATCCTCAGACCGTCTGCTCTATGCTGCTCTTTATCCTCAGGCAGTCTGCTGTATGCCGCTCTTTATCCTCAGGCCGTCTGCTCTATGCTGCTCTTTATCCTCAGGCCGTCTCCTCTATGCTGCTCATTGTCCTCAGGCCGTCTCCTCTATGCTGCTCTTTATCCTCAGGCCGTCTGCTCTATGCCGCTCTTTATTCTCAGGCCGTCTGCTCTATGCTGCTCTTTATCCTCAGGCCGTCTGCTCTATGCTGCTCTTTATCCTCAGGCCGTCTGCTCTATGCCGCTCTTTATCCTCAGGCCGTCTGCTCTATGCTGCTCTTTATCCTCAGGCCGTCTGCTCTATTCCGCTCTTTATCCTCAGGCCGTCTGCTCTATGCTGCTCTTTATCCTCAGGCCGTCTGCTCTATGCTGCTCATTGTCCTCAGGCCATCTCCTCTATGCTGCTCATTGTCCTCAGGCCGTCTCCTCTATGCCGCTCTTTATCCTCAGGCCGTCTCCTCTATGCCGCTCTTTGTCCTCAGCACATCTCCTCTATGCTGCTCATTGTCCTCAGGCCATCTCCTCTATGCTGCTCTTTATCCTCAGGCCGTCTGCTCTATGCCGCTCTTTATCCTCAGGCCGTCTGCTCTATGCCGCTCTTTATCCTCAGGCCTTCTCTTCTATGCTGCTCTTTATACTCAGGCCGTCTGCTCTATGCCGCTCTTTATCCTCAGGCCGTCTGCTCTATGCCGCTCTTTATCCTCAGGCCGTCTGCTCTATGCTGCTCTTTATCCTCAGGCAGTCTGCTCTATGCCGTTCTTTATCCTCAGGCCGTCTGCTCTATGCTGCTCTTTGTCCTCAGGCCGTCTCCTCTATGCTGTTCTTTATCCTCAGTCCGTCTGCTCTATGCTGCTCATTGTCCTCAGGCCGTCTCCTCTATGCTGCTCTTTATCCTCAGTCCGTCTGCTCTATGCCGCTCTTTGTCCTCAGGCCGTCTGCTCTATGCTGCTCTTTATCCTCAGGCCATCTCCTCTATGCTGCTCTTTATCCTCAGGCCGTCTGCTCTATGCCGCTCTTTATCCTCAGGCCGTCTGCTCTATGCCGCTCTTTGTCCTCAGGCCGTCTGCTCTATGCCGCTCTTTGTCCTCAGGCCGTCTGCTCTATGCCGCTCTTTATCCTCAGGCCGTCTGCTCTATGCCGCTCTTTATCCTCAGGCCTTCTCCTCTACGCTGCTCTTTATCCTCAGGCCGTCTGCTCTATGCCGCTCTTTATCCTCAGGCCGTCTGCTCTATGCCGCTCTTTATCCTCAGGCCTTCTCCTCTATGCTGCTCTTTATCCTCAGGCCGTCTGCTCTATGCCGCTCTTTATCCTCAGGCCGTCTGCTCTATGCCGCTCTTTATCCTCAGGCCGTCTGCTCTATGCCGCTCTTTATCCTCAGGCCTTCTCCTCTATGCTGCTCTTTATCCTCAGGCAGTCTGCTCTATGCCGTTCTTTATCCTCAGGCCGTCTGCTCTATGCTGCTCTTTGTCCTCAGGCCGTCTCCTCTATGCTGTTCTTTATCCTCAGTCCGCCTGCTCTATGCTGCTCATTGTCCTCAGGCCGTCTCCTCTATGCTGCTCTTTATCATCAGTCCGTCTGCTCTATGCCGCTCTTTGTCCTCAGGCCGTCTGCTCTATGCTGCTCTTTATCCTCAGGCCGTCTGCTCTATGCCGCTCTTTGTCCTCAGGCCGTCTGCTCTATGCTGTTCTTTATCCTCAGGCCGTCTGCTCTATGCTGCTCTTTATCCTCAGGCCGTCTGCTCTATGCCGCTCTTTGTCCTCAGGCCGTCTGCTCTATGCTGTTCTTTATCCTCAGGCCGTCTCCTCTATGCTGCTCTTTATCCTCAGGCCGTCTGCTCTATGCCGCTCTTTGTCCTCAGGCCATCTGCTCTATGCTGTTCTTTATCCTCAGGCCGTCTCCTCTATGCTGCTCTTTATCATCAGTCCGTCTGCTCTATGCCGCTCTTTGTCCTCAGGCCGTCTGCTCTATGCTGTTCTTTATCCTCAGGCCGTCTCCTCTATGCTGCTCTTTATCCTCAGGCCGTCTGCTCTATGCCGCTCTTTGTCCTCAGGCCATCTGCTCTATGCTGCTCTTTATCCTCAGGCCGTCTCCTCTATGCTGCTCTTTATCCTCAGGCCGTCTGCTCTATGCCGCTCTTTATCCTCAGGCCGTCTCCTCTATGCTGCTCATTGTCCTCAGGCTGTCTGCTCTATGCCGTTCTTTATCCTCAGGCTGTCTGCTCTATGCCGCTCTTTATCCTCAGGCCATCTCCTCTATGCTGCTCTTTATCCTCAGGCAGTCTTCTCTATGCTGTTCTTTATTCTCAGGCCGTCTCCTCTATGCTGCTCTTTATCCTCAGGCAGTCTGCTCTATGCTGCTCTTTATCCTCAGGCCGTCTCCTCTATGCTGCTCTTTATCCTCAGGCCGTCTGCTCTATGCTGCTCTTTATCCTCAGGCCGTCTCCTCTATGCTGCTCTTTATCCTCAGGCCGTCTGCTCTATGCCACTCTTTATCCTCAGGCCGTCTGCTCTATGCTGCTCTTTATCCTCAGGCAGTCTGCTCTATGCTGTTCTTTATCCTCAGGCCGTCTCCTCTATGCTGCTCTTTATCGTCAGGCAGTCTGCTCTATGCTGCTCTTTATCCTCAGGCCGTCTCCTCTATGCTGCTCTTTATCCTCAGGCCGTCTGCTCTATGCTGCTCTTTATCCTCAGGCCGTCTCCTCTATGCCGCTCTTTATCCTCAGGCAGTCTGCTCTATGCTGCTCTTTATCCTCAGGCCATCTCCTCTATGCTGCTCTTTATCCTCAGGCCGTCTGCTCTATGCTGCTCTTTATCCTCAGGCCGTCTCCTCTATGCCGCTCTTTATCCTCAGGCCGTCTGCTCTATGCCGCTCTTTATCCTCAGGCCGTCTGCTCTATGCCGCTCTTTATCCTCAGGCCGTCTGCTCTATGCCGCTCTTTATCCTCAGGCCGTCTGCTCTATGCTGCTCTTTTTCCTCAGGCCGTCTCCTCTATGCCGCTCTTTATCCTCAGGCCGTCTGCTCTATGCCACTCTTTATCCTCAGGCCGTCTGCTCTATGCCGCTCTTTATCCTCAGGCCGTCTGCTCTATGCCGCTCTTTATCCTCAGGCCGTCTGCTCTATGCCGCTTTTTATCCTCAGGCCGTCTGCTCTATGCCGTTCTTTATCCTCAGGCCGTCTCCTCTATGCCGCTCTTTATCCTCAGGCCATCTGCTCTATGCTGCTCTTTATCCTCAGGCCGTCTCCTCTATGCTGCTCTTTGTCCTCAGGCCGTCTGCTCTGTGCCGCTCTTTATCCTCAGGCCGTCTCCTCTATGCCGCTCTTTGTCCTCAGGCCGTCTGCTCTATGCCGCTCTTTATCCTCAGGCCGTCTGCTCTATGCCGCTCTTTATCCTCAGGCCGTCTCCTCTATGCCGCTCTTTGTCCTCAGCCCGTCTCCTCTATGCTGCTCATTGTCCTAAGGCCGTCTCCTCTATGCTGCTCTTTATCCTCAGGTTGTCTGCTCTATGCCGCTCTTTATCCTCAGGCCGTCTGCTCTATGCCGCTCTTTATCCTCAGGCCTTCTCCTCTATGCCGCTCTTTATCCTCAGGTCGTCTCCTCTATGCCGCTCTTTATCCTCTGGCTGTCTGCTCTATGCCGCTCTTTATCCTCAGGCCATCTCCTCTATGCTGCTCTTTGTCCTCAGGCCGTCTGCTCTATGCCGCTCTTTGTCCTCAGGCCGTCTGCTCTATGCCGCTCTTTGTCCTCAGGCCGTCTGCTCTATGCCGCTCTTTATCCTCAGGCCGTCTGCTGTATACCGCTCTTTATCCTCAGGCCGTCTGCTCTATGCTGCTCTTTATCCTCAGGCCGTCTGCTCTATGCTGCTCTTTGTCCTCAGGCTGACTCCTATGCTGCTCTTTGTCCTCTAGCCATCATCTTGGCACTCCTTTCTGTCCTGAGGTCATCTCCTTGGCACTTCTCTCTTGCATCAGGTGCTCTCTTCGATGCTGCTTTGTCCTCAGGCCATCTCTTTACAACTCCTCTCTGCCCTCAGGGTGTTTCCTCAGTGCTCCTCTTTTCCCTCAGGTCATGTACTCTGTGCTGCTCTCTGTCTTCAGGCCATCTCTTCAGTGGTTTTCTCTTCCCTCAGGCTTTCTCCTTGGTGATCCTTTCTTTCTCCAGGCTGTCTTCGTGAAACTCTTCTCTGTCCTCAGGCTGCCTTCTCAATGGAGCTCCTTGTCCTCAGGCTGTCTCCTCGGTACTGCTCTTTATCCTCAGACTGTCTCCTCGGTGTTCCTCTCTTTTCTTAGACCTCCTCCTTGGTTCTGCTCTCTTCCCTCAGGCTATGTCCTCAGTGCTGCTCTCTTCCTTCAGGCCGTCTCCTCAATGCTCCTGTTTGTACTCACGCTGTCTCCTCAGTGCTGTTCTCTGTTCTTAGGTGATCTCCTCGCCCCGCTTTCTCTCCTCAGGCTGTCTTCTCGGTGCTCCTCTCTGCAATCAGGCAGTCTCCTCAATGCTGCTCTCAGTGCTCCTCTTTTCCCTCAGGCTGTCTCCTTGATGCTGCTCTCTTCCATCAGGCTGTCTCTTCACTGCTCCTATCTGCCCTCAGGCCCTCTCTTGGTGCTGGTTTCTGCCCTCAGGCCCTCTCCTTGGTGCTGCTCTCTGCCCTCAGGCTGTCTCCTCGGTGCTGCTTTCTGCCCTCAGGCCCTCTCCTTGGTGCTGCTCTCTGCCCTCATGTGGTATCCTCAGTGCAGCTCTCTGCCCTCAGGCTGTCTCCTCGGTGCTGCTCTCTGCCCTCAGGCTGTCTCCCCGGTGCTGCCGTCTGTCCTTGGTGCTGATCTCTGCCCTCAGGCTTTCAACGTGTTAAATATGCATTTTTCATGTATTTATTGATTTATCAAGGATTTCTTGCCAGATGTAATGCCCCAAAGAAAATATTACGATAATTGAAAAATGTAGTGGTTTACTAGTATTGTCCTCAGAATCATTGCAACAAAATATAAAATATGTGAATTAGTCCCAGGGTTAGTTCATTAAATTAGCTGCAGTTTATTCATCCATCTTTCTCTGGATCCTATGTAGATGTTTTATCAACTGCTTGTCCATGAGTCTCCGTCCAAGTTACAGTAGGTCGCAGGAGCACAACGTAGACCACCGAATGGCAAGAGTGTCAAGTGAAGAATTGCTCTGGTTTACCCATCCGCTACAGAGTCCAATATAAACTTATCATTAACACCCACAAAACACTCCACGGTTCAGCACTACCCTACATCTCCTCCCTCACCTCAGTCTACCACTGTACCCATGCCCTCCACAGCTCAGTACCACCCTACATCTCCCCCATCATCTCAGTCTACCACCCTTCCCGTGCCCTCCATGACTCAACACCACCTTCATCTCCACCCTTGTCTCAGTCTACCACCCTATCTGTTCTCTCCACAGTTCAGCACCACCCTACATCTACTCCCTCGTCTCAGTCTACCACCCAACCTGTCCTCTCTACGGTTCAGCAACACCCTACATCTCCTCGCTCGTCTCAGTCTACCACCGTACCTGTGCCCTCCATGGCTCACCGCCATCCTACATCTCTCTCTCATCTCAGTCTACCACTGTACCCATGCCCTCCACAGCTCAGTACCACCCTACATCTCCCTCCATCATCTCAGTCTACCACCCTTTCCGTGCCCTCCACGACTCAACACCACCTTCATCTCCACCCTTGTCTCAGTCTACCACCCTATTTGTTCTCTCCACAGTTCAGCAACACCCTACATCTCCTCGCTCGTGTCAGTCTACCACTGTACCTGCGCTCTCCATGGCTCACCAACATCCTACATCTTCTCTCTCAACTCAGTCTACCACTCTACCTGTCCTCTCTATGGTTCAGCACCACCTACATCTCCCTTGTCTCAGTCTACCATCCTACCTATCCTCTCCACGGTTCAGCACCACCTACATCTCCTCCCTTGCCTCACTCTACCACCGTACCTGTGCCCTCCATGGTTCAGCACCATCTACATCTCCTCCTTTGTCTCAATCTACCCCCATTCCCATGCCCTCCATGGCTCAACCCCACCCTACATCTCCTCTGCTGTCTGTCTACCACCTTACCTGTCCTCTCCACAGTTCAACACCACCCTACATCTCCTCCCTTGCTTCAGTCTACTACCCTTCTCGTGCCCTCCATGGCTCAGCACCATCCTACATCTCCTCCCGTCTCAGTTTACCACCTACCTGTCCTCTCCATGGTTCAGTACCACCCTACATCTCCTCCCTCATGTCAGTCTACTACCCTTACCGTGCCCTCCATGGCTCAGCAACACCCTACATCTCCTCCCTCATCTCAGGCTACCATCCTACCTGTCCTCTCCACGGTTCAGCACTACCTACATCTCCTCCCTTGCCTTACTCTACCACCATACCTGTGCCCTCCATGGTTCAGCACCATCTACATCTCCTCCTTCGTCTCAATCTACCCCCATTCCTGTGCCCTCCATGGCTCAACCCCACCCTACATCTCCTCTGCTGTCTGTCTACCACCCTACCTGTCCTCTACACAGTTCAACACCACCCTACATCTCCTCCCTTGTTTCAGTCTACTTCCCTTCTCGTGCCCTCCATGGCTCAGCACCACCCTACATCTCCTCCGTCTCAGTTTACCACCTACCTGTCCTCTCCATGGTTCAGTACCACGCTACATCTCCTCCCTCGTGTCAGTCTACTACCCTTACCGTGCCCTCCATGGCTCAGCAACACCCTACATCTCCTCCCTCATCTCAGGCTACCATCCTACCTGTCCTCTCCGTGGTTCAGCATCACCCTAAATCTCCACCCTTGTCTCAGTTTACCACCTACCCGTCCTCTCCATGGTTCAGCATCACCCTACATCTCCTCCCTTGTCTCAGTTTACCACCTACCCGTCCTCTCCATGGTTCAGTACCAGCCTCTTTACACCTGTGTTTTTGCTGCAGATTTGACTGACTCAATTGAAGTCAATGAGTCAAAAGCGCTGCAGAAACGCAAAAAGAATTGACATGCTGCAGAAAATAAAACACTGCAGAACAGATGGAAATTTACAGATCTTGTGCACAACACTTCAGGATTGTCATTGCATTACCTTGCTTTAGTATTCCATTGCATTTTTGGAGCATTTATGAGCGTAAAAAGACTCTGCAAAAACACATCAAAAAAGCATCGTGTGCACATAGCCTTACATTGACGGCCGCACCGTACAGTACCACCAATCGTTACCATCCACCTTTTGTGTCCCCCTATTTCCTCATAGACTGTAGCTTGTGATCAGGACCCTCGCTCCTCCTGTATCGGAGTTACGCTTGTTCTGTGATGTCATTTATTGTCTGTACAAGTCCTCTCTAAAAGTGCAGCGGAATACGTTGGTGTAAGGTAACAAGCAGGGACGCAGGAGGCAGTGACGGGACGCAGGCAGAGCAAGGGTTAACACGTTTATTTACAGGGGACTACTCCACGCAGGGAGGTAGTTAAACAGGAGATAATGGGTTAATCAGGGGAGACAAACGGTACATTAAAGGCAAAGGATATAACAACGGTTCAGGTGACGGCGGTTCGTTAGCATAGATGTAAGGCCGTCCTTAATCTGCAGCTCCTGCTGCAAAATCAAATGTGCCGCAACGGCTGGCGCAGTGTCCTCTCTAGTGGGGTCAGGTAGACGATAATACCCCGTCTTCTGGTAACAGTGGTCGGTCTCCAGTACCTTCCACTGCCCCTTGTCCATATACTGCTGTGTGTCACGCCGCCTGTCACGCCGCTCTCACCTGGGGGCGGGACCTCGGTCCTAACGTCACCTCTTCCGGAGCTGCGGTCGCTCCAGGGGTCCCGTATGGTGCGCACGCGCACCTCTCGTACCTAGTTCCATGTTTGCACCATGTTCTTTGTGTGCACCCGCGCTCTCTTCAGCTCTGTCTCCAGGTCCATCCTCTCTATGGTATTGGAGGACCTGACCCGGAAGTCCTAGTGATCATGTGCTATATCAGGCTACCTCTTCCTATGGGAGGTGATTATTGTTGTGCTTCCTGGCTTGGTCTGCCTTGTCCTTGCCTGGCTGTGCACTGTATTAGGGTCCTCTGCCTTGTGCTCTGTTGTGGTCCTCACTAGGTCAGCTCGCACTGGGAGGGTTGGTGCCACGACCCAGAGGGTCCACTCCAGGAGTCGTCACAGTATAATCAGGCCATGGACCCCGCTGGTGCCGCGGCTCCTGTCCAAAAGGAGCTGGTGTTCCTCCGGGAAAACCAGACTAGGATTATGGAGTCCATGGAGTCCCTTTTATCAGCTTTACAGTCCTCTGACCCTGGGAATGCTTCCCAGTTGGCCAGCCTCCAGCAAGAACTTGTTAGGAACGGCGGAATGCACTAAATAAATAAATAATAAAGTGCGTTCGCTGCTCGGGGTCCACCGTGCAGAAGGTGTTAAAACCGCTGCTAGACAATGGCAGACGTGCGATATGGCGGTATAATGCGCACGGGTTCAACGTCACCCGAGGTGCGCAGGGCGGCCTCTGTTAACTCACAGAGGCGCTGTAACACAAACATAAACACCGAGCCTGTTAGACTCACAGGTCTCAACGAAATTTCACACACGGTATTTGGTCACAGGACACGGGCCCAAGACAGGGGACGGTGTCCGTCTAGTCCGTGCGTGCGGCGTCGCTACTGCGGACGCCGGTAAGTGCTGCTGAATGCAGCGCGGTGGCAGACACAGCCGCTATGCGATAGTGCCATGAGAGACGTGACACCACCGGACGTTAGTGTAGAGGTGCGGTGTGCACAGTGGCTTAAAGTTTGCCACTGACTGGCGCTGACTCTATAGTTCCCTATCCACATGCGTAATATCAGAGGTAGGGGAATCTTAATAAGTCAGTCACCAGAATCATACATCCATCACCATTCACACATCTAGCAAGTAAAGTCTATACTAGCGCATGGCCGAGCGGCTATGCAGACCTTTTATAGTCGTGCGGGACCTTCCAGATCTCTGAGATGGACCAATGAGATCAGGAGAAGGACCTGAGCACATGACACCCGATCTCCAATGGGAAATCGTCTCGTGAGCATGTTCAGTAGAGCGGCGGAGGGACTTAGCCTCTGGAGCGATTTGCTGCTGAGCAGCCAGCATTGCTATTGCTGACCCAAAGGTGGCAGCAACAGCCAGACCCATAGAGCAGGTCTGGGCAGAGCGTCTGCGACGCTGGGACTGCTGAGCAATCAGCTCTGCGGTCGATAAATAAAGGGAGACCGCAGAATGTGAGGCTATGGATTCCTGCTGAGCTGCCGCAGGAACCCGACGCCTAACAGAACTCACGCAGAAACGCGACACCCAGGCCCATATCCTCAACTACTGTATATGGCATCGGTAGATAGTTGGCTCCTTTTCATACAATCTGTTTCGGCCCCACTGCCACACTTATGCAAGACACCCCGATATAGTGGTGACCCTAAGTTTTGTCAAGGATTTTTGAACCAATGCCGGTTGCATTTTGAGCTTTTGCTGCAACACTATCCCACCGAGCACGCTAAAATAGCCTTTATTGTTTCCCACTGAGAGGGGGAGGCGTTAGCATGGGTGAATCCCCTCTGGGAGCGTAATGATCCACTCGTCTCTCAGCTTTCCACCTTTTTGGACACCTTCCGCAAGGTGTTCGACGAGCCGGGTCGTCTGGCTTCCACCACCGAGTCCCTCTTTAACCTCCATCAGGGTACCCTATCGGTAGGACAAAATGCCATTCGTTTTCATACCTTGTCTTCCGAACTCGGTTGGAACTAAGCCCTCGTTGGGGTCTTTTGGCGTGGCTTGTCCAGTCATATCAAAGATGAACTGGCAGGTCGGGATACCCCCACCTCTTTAGAGGATCTGATCTTTCTGGCGACACGCATTGATCTGCGCTTCCAAGAGCGTTCCCGTGAAGCAGCCAGAGAGAGAAGGCCTCCTCGTCTCCCTCCGACCACTCGCAGACCTCTCCACTCGCGCCCCGTGCCTCCTGCGGTCCTCGTGGCAGAGCCTATGAATCGTTTCAAGACGGCCGAATGGCGTCGCGAGGAGAGGCTTACCCTTGGTCTCTGCTTTTACTGTGGGAGTTCCTCTCATCTCCTTCGCTCCTGTCCCAAGAAGCCGGGAAATTTCTCCGCCTAGGATTGTTAGGAGAGGTCTCTCTAGGTGTACGTGATTCCTCTCCCTCCCTGGTCGTGTCTGTTTTACTGAATCTTGGTACCAAGCGTTAGAGGAGGCTTTCTTAGATTCAGGCGCGGCTGGGAATTTTATCAGACTCGAGGCGGTTAAAATATACCGGATTCCTGTCAGATCCCTGGAGACTCCTCGGTCGATAGTTTCGGCCAATGGTACACCCTTGCAGGAGACCGTTACCCAGGTCACCGAAGAGATCGAGCTGCAGATCGGAGCCCTGCACCGAGAGAAGATCTCCTTCCATGTCTTGTCAACTATGTCTGACGCTTCTTCTAGGTCTCACTTGGCTACGGACTCATGAGCCTACACTGGACTGGCGGTTGGGCGAGATACTCCACTGGGGACCGTTCTGTCAGGTGAAGTGCCTGTTGCCCGTCCATCTGATGAATCCTGTTGTCCATCCTCGGCACCTACAGGTCTGCCATTGGCTTACTGGTCCTTTTGCAGACGTTTTCGACAAAAAGGAGACCGAGATTCTGCCTCTCCATCGGCCATACGATTGTCCGATTGACCTCGTTCCTGGCTCTACTCCACCCAGGGGTAGAATATATCCACTTTCCCCTGCTGAAACCCAAGCCATGTCGGAGTATATCCAGGAGAACCTTGCCAGAGGTTTCATCCATAAGTCCTCCTCACCCGCTGGAGCAGGATTTATCTTTGTCAAAAAGGACGGCTCCCTCCGTCCCTGCATAGACTACCGAGGGCGGAACGATATCACGGTCAAGAACAAGTACCCATTGCCATTGATCCTGGAGCTCTTTGACCGGCTTAGAGGAGCTCGAATTTTCACCAAACTGGATCTTCGTGGGGCCTACAACTTGATCCGCATTCGTTTCGGTGATGAGTGGAAGACCGCCTTTAACACCCGAGATGGTCACTATGAGTACTTGGTCATGCCCTTCGGACTCTGCAACGCCCCAGCGGTGTTCCAGGAGTTCGTGAATGACGTCTTCCGGGATATGCTGTACTCCTGTGTGGTAGTCTATTTGGACGACATCCTCGTTTTTTCTCCAGATCTCTCTGCTCACAGAAAGAACGTGGGTCAAGTCCTCCAGCACCTGAGGGAGAACCGCCTTTACGCCAAGCTCGAGAAGTGTGCCTTCGAACAGACGTCCTTGCCATTCTTGGGGTACAAATGTAACACCCCAGAGTCCAGTTGTCACGGTGACATTGTCTCCCTCTAGTGGGTGGAGTCATGCTTGGAGGCAGAAGGGGACCCCCATGCCAGGCAGCATAGATTTAATCACAATTTCCTGCTGCAGGTCAGAAAAGGGAGATGCCTTATAAATTCTGGCCAGCAGAGGGGGTTGGTGAGTCAGCTAGAAATCAGCTGAGGGGGTTGTCATGGAAATGAAACAGCTGTGAGCTGTGAGGAAAAATGATGACAGTTAAACGTGAGGAGGTGAGGTAAAGAGATCTTTCTGGAAGATCCTGTCAGATGAAGACAGAGAGCTGATCTGTGAAGAAGGAATAGGACAAGAGCAGAGACTGAGAGACTCTGGGGAAGCTAAAATACTGCATATAACACACCCCTGAGTGAAGCGTTAATAGAAGAAAAGGGACATCAGAGTCCTAGGCTGACAGGAGCTGTACACGCTGATAGCCGAATCTGAAAGTACAGGAGATTTTAAATTCCTGTGCACATTGACAGTGGCGTAGCAACTGTTTGTGGCGCCCTGGGAGGTCGAAAAATTTGCCGCCCCTTTGGTCAATGATAATCCGGATTCCGGAAGCATCCGAAGAGCCCACACTACACTCAAAGATATAATTTTTAGTCTGCTACTAAAGGTACAGTCACACTTAGCGATCTACCAGTGATATGACGCGGTCAGGATCGCTGGTACATCGCTAAGTGGTCGCTAGTGAGCTGCCACACAGGCAGATCTCACCAGCGACATCGCTGGGGACAGGGGTCGCTACTTACCAGTCAGACGTGGCGATCCTACGTCCTCCCGCCCGGCTCCACGCTCGTCGCTCGTCTCGCCGCAGGAAGCTGATGACAAGAAACAGTCCTGGACGTTCTCGCGCGATCAGCGATAACCAGCGGGGGAGCGGTCGTAGGTAAGTATCACACACAGCGATGTCGCTAGCAATATCGCTATATCGTCACAAGTTATAGCGATATTGCTAGCGATATCGCTTAGTGTGACAGGCCCTTTACTCTGCTGTTATTATTTCTAAATTTCTAGACTTTCATCTTCTTGCAGTTCTCTATATATACACGGGTATAGGATGTGTATGAAATCCAGCAGACCTGTGTATGCGGTCATACATGATGAGAGAGGAACCCCGGCCCCTGCACTCGGCTGGGGGCCACCGTACGGCTGTGTACTTAAGGAGCATCCCCAGAATGACAACCGATGGCGGCGGTGTGACATCACATCACTACGACCATTAGACAGGACGGCTAGATGAGGTCTCCACCATCATCATCTACGACGCAGGACAGAACACTGCAGATGATTGGTGGCATTGGACTGGCTGCAGCGGTCACGCGACACCCCTTCCAGACATTGATGACCATAGATTGCCCAAGACTCTGCTGTGAGCGTGATGAGCGGCGCTGATCCAGGGGACAAGAATAGGATTTGGGGGTCTCGGCTTAATTATTCCACCTTGGACCCAACAATAAGTGATGGAAATCCCCTTAAACTGTGGTGTAGAGATGAGGAGACCACCCAGCACCGGCCTCACTATCAGGGGGCGCAGAGAATTGCCCCATTTATATCACATCAGGACTACAACCCCCAGCAGACACCCCCACAGTAATGTGCCTGCCCCACACCCCAGGACGCAAGTAATGAGGGGCAGAGAACTGGTGACAGTACAGACCCCAAGGAGCCCTTGTGGGGTCCCAGACGAGGACTGTGGGCTGCCAGTGTGTGCGCCCACCTCCACCTGCCCTGCTGTACTGGGCACAGGAATGGCGCTGGTGTCGGGCACTCACACACCACCGGAGACCTCTCACCTTGTCAGACGGCGGCTCCGCCATGAATGAATGGGGCCTCGGCCCATCCTCCCGGGAAGGCTGCCAGCGTCCCCACTTCCTCCACAGCCCCCAGCGCCGAAGCCGCCTCAGTACCGAGGAGCAAAGGCTGGAGGGGGCGGGACGCTGCTGAACGACATCACAGCCCGCCCCTTCTATCGATGGCGAACAGGCCGCTCTGCTCAGCCTCATGTGCCCGCACACAGGCCGGCCCGATGCTGCTGCACTGTGCCTCCGCGCTTCTCCCACAGAGGAGATGAATTGCTGCTGCTGCCGCCGCGCCGCCCCCACACACGTGCCGCCTGGGGCGGACCGCCCCCCCCGCCCCCCCCACGCTACGCCACTGCACATTGAACACCTGAGGGCACGGTAGCGGATAAGGAGCCCGGGGCCGACGGTGAAGAGAACGGTACCCGTGGAATAGGCTCACGCTGACAGCCATACACGTTAGTGAAACCATCACGAATAGAGGGTCGCAGCATAGTTATATACAGCGGAGACCCACACACAAAGCGCAGAAAGGAAGGGCCTAAATCCCCACCTGGCGAGGTGGATCCCCTGAATGCCTCCAGGCGAGCCGGACTCATCCCATCACCGGTATGTGGTACTCCGGACTGCAACCTATTACCAGTAAAAGGTAAAGACACTGCACCTCTCTGCGTCCTCCTCTCATTTCTCTGCACCCCAACGCTCACAGCCACTTTTACTATTTATTTAACATCTTTGCCATGGGACTACAGCCCTACCTGTGGAGGGCTACAACATCATAGCTGCGCCCAACATCCATCCCAGAGAAGCAGCACCGCAGCGCTGGTCACCTCTGACCAGAATACCACAGGTGGCGTCACGTATTTCACCATCTAATAACTTTATTTTCATTTTTTTACCACATAAATACCACACAACTTTCCCATATTTTCATTACTGGACACCTCTGGGCCATGGACCGGGTGGCCGCCACCATGACACCGTCCCCCATGGAAGTCGACGGGCCCGGTACCGAGTAACCCCAGGCCCCGCGGGGCGCTCCAACTGGCGTCACGAACAGGATTTAGCGAGCCTAGCAAAGTTGGGTACAAGGAGCCTGGCAAAGCTGGGCACTGGGCGCCATAGACTTATTAAATTGAGTGCTAAAGACTTTACTGAGCTTTCAAATAACCGCCATAACTGCGTCACACAGTGCGTGCGAGCAGAGAAGGGCGTGCCAGTGAAGCTGCAGCTGCGCTCTAATGTGAGCAAGTGAAAAACAGGAAGAAAATGCCCAACGCGGGTGAGGATTCAGCGGCGGCTGCAGCCTCCATAATGCCGCTATCAGTGCCATATATACCAGGAGCGGCCTGGTGACCTCAGTACTCAGGGGAGTCGCACACCCTGAGCGATTTTAAAGAAAGACTATGTAGTTTGTTCCAAGTGTGCCCCCTGTCAGAAAGCCAAAAAGTCAGTATCCTCATGGGCCGGTTAATTGGTGCGGCTCAGAGGGAAGTGAAGTCCTGGCCGAACACTGATAAAGGGACTGTCCAACAAATCCTGGCTAGACTGAAAGACACTTTTGACACCTGCACTGCAACAGAGATAAAAATGAGATTTTTTGGGTGCAGAGAGTGCAGGACAGTATCTGGGACTATGCCCTTAATCTACAGGAGGCACTACGGGTCGTAAAGCAGGTTGATCCTGAGAGCGTGCAAGATGAGGATAGATTACTAACAGAGCAGTTCATAGAGGGACTCCAGTCTAGCAACCAAAGGACACAGCTGCGCATAATGGCTCTACAAAATCCTGAATTGGACTTTGCACACTTTAAGGATAGCGCCATCCGAGTGCTGCGTGAACCGAACCCTAGCAGCACAGAGCCCTCTAAGCATCCTGCAATTACATATCAGCAGGAGGCAGCATCCTTTCCAAAGACCCCTATTGAGACTGACAAGCCGTCCCGAGATGATGATTCTGCTGCAGACTTACGTCTCCAAGTCAAGGAACAAACTAAAAGTGTGGCTGCACTGACAAAAACTGTGCAGTCCCTGCAAGTGACCCCAAAGAAGAAGATTCAGCTGGCCTCCAGCCCAGATGATGTCCTGTGGCGACAGCAGAACAGGATCTGTTATGAATGAGTCACCGTAGGAGGCAAAAACAGAAATACTAGCTAAGTCCAGAAAACCAGAGAAGTTGGCAGCTATCGGACCGCAGACCCCTGAACCCAACAACAACTAGCAGTAGCCGTGGGGGGTTCCTACGGTACCCTAGACCCCTCGATCACAGCCGGAGAACTACATAGCCTAAAGACAGAAAGGGAAATCTAAACTGCCCCAGAGCAGACCCCAAAGCAATAGGCAGCCCCCAACATATAATGACGGTGAAGCAAGATGAAAAAACACACACAGATAGAAAGATAGGCTGAGCAAATGATGGGGCCCAAGCTAACTAAATAGGACAGAATAGAAAAGCTGCTGTCTGCAATCCGCCAAAACCCTCTCAAAAACAAGAGCCAACAGCTGATAGGGAAAAAAGCCCTGAAGAAGCTAGGCTTCAAAAAGACTATATCAGTACTCAGGTATTATCTGAAGACAGAGCAAATAGGAATTCAGCTCACCCAGCAGGGAAAGGCAGAAATCCAGAAAAACAAGGCAAAACAAAACCAAAACAGAAATGCAAAAAGTAGAGCAGAAAACTTAGCTTTTGAGGAGCAGGAATCAGACTGGTCTCCAAGAATCCCTCAGAGTAATCACCCGCAAGGCAGAAGGGCGTCGGCTGCCTTATATCCAGTCAGCAATCCCAGTCACCCAGTCATCATCATTCTGCTCAGGTGCTTTGTAATCAGCCTCACTACCTTCCTTTACCAGAAGAGGGAGTTCATCAGACCTCAATGGTGAAGGGGAAAATGAACTCACAACCAGGATCCCACCGACCAGAGAGAGAGACAGCGATTGTTACGACGAGGACGGACAGCCCATCTGTCGCCGCTGCAATGAGGCAGGACACCTAGCAAAATCCTGTCATTTAAACAAGCAACCCCTGGGGCAAAGGGCAAACCCCCAGGAGTAAAGGGCCTGTCACACTAAGCGATATCGCTAGCAATATCGCTATAACTTGTGACGTTATAGCGATATTGCTAGCGATATCACTGTGTCTGATACTTACCTACGACCCGCTCCCCCGCTGGTTATCACTGATCACGCAAAAACGTCCTGGACTATTTCTCGTCGTCAGCTTCCTGCGGCGCTTCCTGCTGTGGAGACTAGCGACGTGTGGAGCCGGGCGGGAGGACGTCAGGATCGCCTGGTGTGACAGGTAAGTAGCGACCCCCGTCCCCTGCGATGTCGCTGGTGAGATCTGCCTGTGTGGCAGCTCACTAGCGACCACTTCGCGATTTACCAGCGATCCTGACCGCGTCATATCGCTGGTCGGGATCGCTGGTGCATCGCTAAGTGTGACAGTACCTTAAGACGACCAGGCCCACCAAATTGGCGAGACAAGTACATAGGAGGACGGCCAGTCCTGTCTGTCGTGATTGACGGTTTTCCAATGAACGCTTTACTGGACACCGGCTCCCAGGTGACAACGATGCCATATGTTCTTTTTAAGCAGTACTGAGCAGATTCAGACATTACTCATAGCCCAGATAAAGACCTTACCATTTTTGTCAGCAATGGTCAGCCCTTGCCTCAGATGGGATATAAAGAGGTGACCATCAAGATTGGCCGAGTAGAATTGCAAACGCAAGGTTTGATAATAGTTGATATTGACAAACAAGAATGCCATCCTATGATCACTTTAGGCACTAATGTAATTGAAAATTGTCTTGGAAAAATAATTGTTTTGTTACAACAGGTAGCCGAGACCGCCACCGCCAGTCAGCAGCGGGTCCTGCAAAAGGAGATCAGAGCCCTGATGCAGAGACAACAGGTAGATGTGTCTTGTGTAGAAGTCGGCAGTGTCAGAGTAAGTGATCCTTTCCCCATTGCAGTACCTCCCAGAAGTGAAATGTTAATTTGGTGTCAGGCAGCAATAGGCCTAAGGGGTCAAGATTACCAAGCCCTGGTAGAACCCATGTACTCTGATTGTAGGCCCACTATCCTGACAGTCAGAGGGGTAGTTGATGTCCGCAAGGGGAGAGTACTGATACGAATCTTAAATTGTGGGGAGAGAGAGGTCCAGTTACCCCAGTATGCCACCCTTGCTAAATTGTTCACCGTCAGTAACAATGCAATCAAGGCACTAGAACCCTTGCTTCCGCCTGACAAGGTGGAAGAGAATGGCTCTGAAGGGCAACAGGAGGATTGGTGTCAGCAGCTACACGTAGGCACTGACTCCACCCCTTTACACCAAAAGCATGGGGCTTACCGGGTGACTCGAGAATTTGAATGGGCCTTCAGCAAGCATCCTCTAGATTTTGGGCAGGCAAATGGGATGCCCTTACACCCAGGGCAGTGGGGTACTCGGTACCGGGCCCGGTGGATCTCAATGGAAGTTGTCACGGTAGCTGTGACCCGGCCCGTGGCCCTGGGCGCCCATTGTAAATGTTCAGTGTGAATGAATAAGTCGTGACGCCACCTGTGGTGTTCGGCAATGTAGATGTTAGGCCGACGCTGCAGACAGATCCTCTGGGACAGATGGTGTGGTGCAGCAGTGATGGTATAGCCCTCCACAGGCAGGGCTGTTGTCCCAGGGCAGAGTAGATATGGTGACACTTAGGTGGTGTAGTGTCAGGCGCAGGGGAGGTAGCAGTGCCGGTCAGGTTGAAGCAGGAATAAGTGGAGGACACCAGGGCATGTAGTTCCAAAGCTTTACTCACAGTCTGTCATACCAACAGGTGCCTGCTTCTGTGCCGTGTCCTCCGGGTCTGGGACTCAGTCAGCCCCAAGGCCAGATGGAATACTCCTATCCAACACTCCGCCAACTTGTGCCTTTCTGAACGTCTCCTCTATAGCGCCTTTAGATGAAGTACTCCTAGTACTGAGTTACACTGGCGTTCCTCCTGTCTGATGTTCTTATGAACTCTACTTGTACGGCAGACAGCTGTAGCCTGCTTCGGGGACTCCTTGCTACTAAGTCCCGGCTCACTGTCCAGTTGCTGTTGTGCCCCCAAGTCTTGTGTGGGAATAAAGTGGTTACTACTTCTATTCCTCCGGTGTCTGCTGCAGGACCATTAGTATCCGTACAACCTCGGGGACCGGGCCCCGGCCTTGCGCTTAGAACTTCTAGGAAGGGTTCTCTTCTCACCTACGTCCTCTGTTCTCTTTTACTCCTCACGTTCCGTACTAATCCTTTCTTTCTATGGAGAGTCAAGCTTTCAGTCTATGTTGCGCTCTCTTCCTCTCCTTCCCGTGCCAGCAGACCCAGATCACTGGGATCTGCTGCAGCACCTCCATCCATCTATCCCTCTCTCTAGGGATCTTCTTCTCTCTCCAACCAACTACTGACTAACTCACTCAAACTCTTCCCGCTTCTTGAAATGTAATCTAACTCCACCCACCTCCCAGCACGTTTCGTGTTCAAAGCAGGGAGCCTGTTGTGAGTTCATTTTCCCCTTCACTACTGAGGCCCGAGGAACTCCCTCTTCTGGTGAAGAAAGGTAGTGAGCCTGATTGTCAAACACCTGGGGCTGATGATGATGACTGGCTGAGTGGAGTTGATGACTGGATATAAGGCTGCCGACGCCCTTCTGGCCTGCGGGTGATTTCTCTGTGGACTTCTAGGAAACCAGTCTGATTCCTGCTCATCTAAAGCTAAGATTTCTGCTTTGCCTTTTTGCATTAGTGTTTTGTTTTCCTTGCTTTTCTGGATTCTGCCATTCCCTGCTGGGATGAGCTGAATCTCCTTTTGCCTGTTGCTCTGTCTTCAGAATATTCCTGAGTACTGACATAGCTTTTTTGAAGCCTAGCGTCTTCAGGGCCTTTTTTACTGTCAGTTTGTTGGCTCTTATTTTCATAGGGCTTTTCACGGATTGCAGACAGCAGCCTTCCTGTCCTTTCCTATCTAAGCTAGCGTGGGCCCCATCTTTGCTCAGTCTATCTTTCTGTCTGTGTTTTGTTCTTTCTTCTTGCTTCACCGTCATTATTTGTGGGGGCTGCCTTTTACTTTGGGGTCTGCTCTGGGGCAGTTTAGATTTCCCCTTTCTGTCTTTAGGCTATGTAGTCCTCCGGCTGTGATCGAGGGGCCTAGGGCATCGTAGGAGCCCCCCACGGCTACTGCTAGTTGTGTTGATAGGTTCAGGGGTCTGCAATCCGATAGCTGCCAACTTCTCTGGTTTTCTGGACTTAGCTAGCATTTCTATTTTTGCCTCCTACGGTGACTCAATCATAATAGAATCACCCGCCATACCGCAGATTCTAGAGTACTCAATAGCAGGAAAGAATTGTATAAACAAAAAAAAACAAAAAAAGTGTGTATATTTTTTCCTCTATATCTCTGAGGCCGTAGGGGGAATTTCTTTTTTCTCTCAATGGAGATAAAGCAATTGTCTGATCGTGTGGAGCAGCTCGCTGCGGAAGTGCGGGGAATTTCCGCCTACCTTGCTCATTCACATGCTGCTGAACCAAAGATTCCTACACCTGATGTATTTTTTGGGGATCGGTCTAAATTTTTGAATTTCAAAAATAATTGTAAATTATTTTTTGCCTTGAAGCCTAACTCGTCAGGGAGCTCCGCGCAGCAGGTTAAAATTGTCTTGTGTGGGAATAAAGTGGCGCCATGCTGCGTGGCGATCCCCAGGATCGGGCGTTTTCTTTGAAACCAGATGATCCCATTCTGACTAATGTGAACGCATTTTTTCAGGCCTTGGGGTTGTATGATGAACCTAATGCCATTGATCAGGCTGAAAAGCCCCTGCTGGCATTGAACCAGGGTCGTGATTCTGCAGAGTTGTACTGTCAAAAGTTCCAAAAGTGGGCGGTACTTACTATCTGGAATGATAGTGCCTTGGCTGCTCTCTTTCGGAAGGGGTTGTCAGAAGCCGTAAAAGATACTATGGTGGGATTTCCTGTTCCCTCTGGTCTTGACGATTCTATGTCTTTAGCTATTCAGGTTGATCGGCGTTTACGCGAACGCAGAGCTGCACGAGAGGTGTTGCCACCTGTTGAACAGATGTCTGAACCTATGCAATGTGATAGAGTTTTTTCCAGAGAGCAGCGTCAGGAGTTCAGAAGGCGTAATAAGCTGTGTTTTTTCTGTGGAGATGCCTCGCATATTATTTCTGTCTGTCCTAAACGCGAGAAACGCTTTGCACACACGTTTTCTGTTGGTGGTGTTCAACCTAAGTTTCTTATGGCTATTACTCTGATCTGCTCCCTGTCCACATTTTCCGCCAAGGCTTTTGTGGATTCGGGAGCAGCTCTAAACCTAATGGACTTGGATTTTGCTAAACGTTGTGGATTTCCGATGACACCTCTGCAGACGCCTATCCCTTTGAGGGGGATTGATGCTACTCCTTTGGCTAAAAATAAACCTCAGTTTTGGACCCAGGTGGTAATGCGGGTCGCCCCAGACAATCAAGAAAATTGCAGATTTTTGGTGTTGCATAATTTGCATGATACCATTGTTCAGGGGTTTCCCTGGTTACAAATTCATAATCCAGTTTTGGATTGGAAATCTGTGTCTGTGGTGAGTTGGGGTTGTCGGTGTGCCTTTAGTGAGGCTCCGGTGTTTTCCACCTCTCCTCAGTCGCATGATGTTCCTGATTATTTGGCGGACTTTTATGATGTATTTAGTGAGAATGAGTCTGCGTCTTTGCCTCCTCATAGGAGTTATGACTGTGCAATTGAACTGAGCCCGGGGTGTAAATTTCACAAGGGTCGGCTCTTCAATTTATCTGTACCCGAGCACGAGGCTATGCGATCCTATATTAAGGAGGCATTGGAGAAGGGTCATATTAGACCATCCTCGTCACCCTTAGGTGCCGTTTTTTTTTTTTGTAGCCAAAAAGGATGGATCATTAAGACCTTGTATTGATTATCGTGCTCTCAACAAAATTACTGTTAAATATCAGTATCCGTTACCCCTGATTTCTGATCTATTCTCCAGAGTTAAAGGTGCTTGCTGGTTGACCAAGCTTGACCTCAGGGGGGCGTATAATCTTATTCGCATTAAGCATGGGGATGAATGGAAGACGGCGTTTAATACTCCGGAGGGACATTTTGAGTACCTGGTGATGCCTTTTGGGCTCACTAATGCCCCTTCTGTCTTCCAGTGCTTCATGAACGATATTTTCCGAGATTTTGTCGATAAATTTTTGATTATCTATCTGGATGATATTTTGATCTTCTCCAAGGATTGGGATTCTCATGTGGAACATATTCGGACTGTGTTCCGGATCTTGAGGGAGAATTCCCTGTATGTCAAAGGATCTAAATGCCTTTTTGGAGTACAGAGGATTTCTTTTTTGGGATTTATTTTGTCTCCGTCAACTATTGAAATGGACCCGGCCAAGGTACAGGCCATTTACGATTGGGTTCAGCCCACTTCTTTGAACGCCCTCCAGAAGTTTTTGGGTTTTGCTAATTTTTATCGGAAATTTATAGCAAAATTTTCTAGTATTGCCAAGCCATTGACTGATTTGACTAAAAAGGGTGCCGATGTGTTAAATTGGTCTCCGGAGGCTGTTTCTTCCTTTCAGGAGCTGAAGCGAAGATTCACCTTCGCCCCGGTTTTGCGGCAACCTGATGTCTCACTTCCGTTCCAGGTAGAGGTGGATGCTTCTAAGATTGGTGCAGGAGCTGTTTTGTCCCAAAAGGATCCTGTAACATCTAAAATGAATCCCTGTGCTTTCTTTTCCCGAAAGTTCTCTCCATCTGAACGTAACTATGATGTGGGGAATCGGGAACTGTTAGCCATGAAATGGGCATTTGAGGAGTGGAGACATTGGTTGGAGGGAGCTAAGCATCAAGTCGTGGTCCTCACTGACCACAAGAATTTGATTTACCTAGAGTCGGCTAAGTGCTTGAACCCTAGACAGGCAAGGTGGGCCTTGTTTTTTACACGTTTTGATTTTGTGGTTTCTTTTCTTCCTGGAACTAAGAATGTCAAGGCTGACGCCCTCTCTAGGAGCTTCTTTGCTGATTCTCCTGTGGTGACCAAGCCTGCTACCATCTTAGGCGAAGGGGTAGTTCTTTCTGCCATCTCGCCCGATTTGAGACGTGCTCTGGAAGAGTTCCAGGAGGACAAACCTGAGCGTTGTCCCAGTGGAAAGTTGTATGTTCCTGACCAGTGGAAGAAGAGAGTGATGTCTGAAGTTCATTGCTCTGCTTTGGCTGGTCATCCAGGTATTTTTGGTACTAGAGATCTGGTGAGTCGGTCTTTTTGGTGGCCCTCCTTGTCTCGTGATGTCAGGAATTTTGTGCAGTCCTGTGGGACGTGCTCCCGGTCTAAATCGTGTTCTCGCTCTAGTGGGTTGTTGATGCCTTTGCCTGTCCCCAAGAGGCCATGGACCCATATTTCAATGGATTTCATCTCTGATATGCCTGTCTCTCAAAGGATGACTGTTATTTGGGTGATTTGTGATAGGTTCTCTAAGATGGTTCATCTTGTACCACTCCGTAAGTTGCCGTCTTCCTCTGAATTGGTGCCCCTGTTTTTACAACAGGTGGTTCGCTTGCACGGGATTCCTGAGAACATTGTATCTGACAGAGGAGTCCAGTTTGTGTCTAGATTTTGGAGAACTTTCTGTTCCAAGCTGGGAATTCAGTTGTCCTTCTCCTCTGCTTTTCACCCTCAGACCAATGGGCAGACAGAGAGAACAAACCAGACCTTGGAGTCATATTTGAGATGTTTTATTTCTGCTGATCAGGATGATTGGGTTTCATTCTTGCCCTTGGCCGAATTTGCTTTAAATAATAGAGCTAGTTCTGCCACTTTGATGTCTCCTTTTTTTTGTAACTTTGGGTTTCATCCTCGATTTTCTTCAGGGCAGGTGGAGCCCTCTGCCTGCCCAGGGGTTGACACGGTGGTGGAGAGAATGCACCAGATCTGGGACCAAGTGGTGGATAAGTTATCTCTCTCCCAGGAAAAGGCCCAGCGGTTTTCCAACCGACATAGGACCATTGGTCCCCAATTTAAGGTTGGTGATATGGTGTGGTTATCATCAAAAAATATTGCTATGAAGGTGGCTTCTCCTAAGTTTAAGCCTAGATTTATTGGACCTTACAAGATTTTGGAGATTATTAATCCGGTCTCTTTTCGTTTGGCTCTTCCTGTCTCATTTAAAATCCATAATGTGTTCCATAAATCTTTGTTGAAGAGGTTTGTTGAACCTGTTGTTCCGGGGGTTGCACCTCCAGACCCTGTATTGGTTGAAGGTAACATGGAATATGAAGTAGAGAAAGTACTGGATTCCCGTCTGGCTAGACGGAGACTCCAGTATTTGGTTAAGTGGAAGGGTTATGGTCAGGAGGATAATTCCTGGGTCTCTGCCTCTGATATTCATGCCAAAAGATTGGTGCGTGCCTTTCATCGGGCTCACCCTGATCGCCCTGGTGGCGTGGTTGAGGGTTCGGTGACCCCTACTCAAGAGGGAGGTACTGTTGTGAGTTCATTTTCCCCTTCACTACTGAGGCCCGAGGAACTCCCTCTTCTGGTGAAGAAAGGTAGTGAGCCTGATTGTCAAACACCTGGGGCTGATGATGATGACTGGCTGAGTGGAGTTGATGACTGGATATAAGGCTGCCGACGCCCTTCTGGCCTGCGGGTGATTTCTCTGTGGACTTCTAGGAAACCAGTCTGATTCCTGCTCATCTAAAGCTAAGATTTCTGCTTTGCCTTTTTGCATTAGTGTTTTGTTTTCCTTGCTTTTCTGGATTCTGCCATTCCCTGCTGGGATGAGCTGAATCTCCTTTTGCCTGTTGCTCTGTCTTCAGAATATTCCTGAGTACTGACATAGCTTTTTTGAAGCCTAGCGTCTTCAGGGCCTTTTTTACTGTCAGTTTGTTGGCTATGTAGTCCTCCGGCTGTGATCGAGGGGCCTAGGGCATCGTAGGAGCCCCCCACGGCTACTGCTAGTTGTGTTGATAGGTTCAGGGGTCTGCAATCCGATAGCTGCCAAATTCTCTGGTTTTTTTGACTTAGCTAGCATTACTATTTTTGCCTCCTACGGTGACTCAATCATAACAGGAGCCGCCGAAGGTGCTTTGCTACACTACTTTGTGGTGTGTGTTGCAGGTGTTGGAGCGTGGTCAGGAGTCTCCACCTTACCTGGATGGTGGGGCACCACACCTCAGAAGGAGGTGCAGTACCTCTGTGGCGACTGAGCCTCAGGGGCGCCACACAAAAGGGGTTCAACATCATATCCCCACCGGAGATCATCCACCCATTAAAGAGAGACACCGGCCTGTACCCCCAGCACACTACCAATGTGCCAAGAGTATGTTACGAGAGATGAAGGAGGCTGGGGTAATTAGAGATAGTTGTAGCCCCTGGGCAGCTC
Organism: Dendrobates tinctorius; assembly: GCF_039654945.1. Taxonomy (NCBI): domain Eukaryota; kingdom Metazoa; phylum Chordata; class Amphibia; order Anura; family Dendrobatidae; genus Dendrobates; species Dendrobates tinctorius. The sequence continues at coordinate 1,540,200 of NW_027361849.1, read as the reverse complement.
CATTAGTCCTCGTTAAGCAGAAAGACGGTACTATGAGAATGTGTGTAGACTACAGGCAGATTAACAGCATTACACATAAAGACGCGTACCCATTGCCTAGAATTGAGGAATCACTAGCTGCACTGAGAACTGCTAATTATTTCTCTACCTTAGATCTCACCAGTGGGTATTGGCAGGTTCCTGTGGCAGAGGCAGACAAAGAGAAGACAGCGTTTACAACACCAATGGGCCTCTGCGAGTTTAACTAGATGCTGTTCAGGCTCAGCAATGCGCCAGGAACATTTCAGCGGTTAATGGAATGCTGCCTTGGACATAAAAACTTTGAAACCGTTCTGCTGTACCTGGATGACATCATCGTCTTCTCCAAAACCTACGAAGACTATTTGAAGCACCTAGCCGAGGTATTTGAAGCCCTGTCAAACTTTGGCCTGAAAATAATGGGTCGCCCTCCCAGGGCTGTGGGGTACTCGGTACCAGGCCGGTCTCTCAGAACGGAATGTCACAGCAGCGTTGACCCGGTCCGTGGCCCTGGGCGCCCATGTAAAAGGGGATTAAGTGATGGTATAAAGTTTATGAGTGAATGATTTGTGACGCCACCTGAGGTGTTCGGCAATGAAGGTGTTAAGCCGACGCTGCAGACAGATCCTCTGGGACAGATGGTGGGGTGCAGCAATGATGGTGTAGCCCTCCACAGGCAGGGCTGTAGTCCCAGCGCAGAGTAGATGAAGAGGGTAGGTGTTGAGGAAGAGGGTGTAGTGTTTGGCACAGAGATGTAGCAGTGCTGGAGAGGTTGCAGGAAGAAGGCAAGGACACAACAGGGTGCAGTTTCTTTACCTTTACTTTGCTTGGCAAATGCAGTCCAGGGTCCAGATTACAGATGGCACAGGAGCTGGATAGTCTGGAAGCAACTTAGGAATCTCTCTAGGCAGATGGGTTGTGTAGTCTCCTTCCTAGCGCTTAGTTTTAGGTACTTGCAGTACTGGGTAACACTGACGTTCCACTTGCTTATTCTCCTTAGAACTCCCTCGTATGGCAGACAGCTGTAGCCTTTCTCTTCTGGCTCACCCGTCGCTGTTGTGCCTCTGAGTCTTATGTGGGAACAGAGCATTTACAGCTTCCTATTCCTCCGGTTTCTGTTGCAGGACCATCAGTGTCCATACAGCCTTGGATACCGGGCTCCAGATCATGCGCTATAGCTGGGAATGAGCCTGAACTCTCTGCTCAATCTCTCAGCTCTTCTCCTCCACGTCCACACACGTTGCCCTCCTCACACAAACTCACTAATTTCCCCTTCCTGGCCCTCAGAGAGCAGCTCTTCCCCCCAGTTTTGGGTTCAGAGCTCCCTCTGCTGGCCTGGAGTGGGAGCTGTGTTGTGTGTTGTGATTAACTGATAGACAGATGCTTTATTGCTTCTAAGCATGATATCACACTCCGTAGGAGGACGGCAATTCCATTGTGGCGACCATACTCCTGGGGGCGCCACATTCTCCACTAAGGCAATTCAGTACTCCCGGACTGAAGAGAAAACATGTAAAAACAAATTAACAAATTGAACAATTATAACTGTAACAAGATTTCAAAAATGAAAAATACAAAAAACAAAGCTCAAAAATAGTCCTGATGACGATGAGTCCATTCGTCAATGTCTATGGTCCATTTCCTGAGCAAGTTGGTAAACTATTTACAAGAAAGTTTTGACCACACATAGTCCTGTGGTCCAATTGTCCATCAAAAACAAAATAAGATCTTCAAAAAGGGTTCTTACAGAGTCTCTGTAGGCACAAAACTTGAAACGTTGCATATTTACAGATTAACATTTACAAAACTTATCTATATGCGGAACCTTAGGGGTGGAATACCTTGGGTACTACGGACAGACCTACGTAGCACTGGCATTGGTAAACTGGGTAGTAGCCGTCTGCGAACTCTTAGACTCACTGTGGGCATGACAGATTCACCACTGGCAGGGCAAAGGTTCTCTGGCTCCACTGCTTGGTGTGGCATCCGCTGCCTGAACTTCCTGGTTTTCAGAGTTCTCTTGAGTCTCTACTACTTCAGTTACAGTAGGCTGGGGAAAGATTAGGACAGGGACTACAATGGCTTGGTCCATTCTTGTCCAGTTTGCAGGAAATTCTCCAAGTAAAGTGCTGACCTTTTCTTCTTCTTCTATGGGTTGAAGGTTGTTTTGTTCTTCCATCCTTTCCTTTAGCTGGTCAGGGCACAGTTTCAGATGATCCCTCGATACTGCTGATGAGGTTTCTCCTCCATCCTTACTGATAAGGCACACCTTGGTGTTGTCAAAGTTTGATGGTAAGACAGTGTAGGGTTCAGCTTCCCATTGGTCATCCAATTTATGCATCCTTCTTTTCCTCTTTAGGACTTGTTCTCCTGGTGACAAGGGAACTGCAGGTGCATGCTGATTGTAGTTCTTTTCTTGTTTTTGTCTCGCCTGAGCTAGACTCTTTTCTACACACTCTTGTACTCTTCGATACTGTTGCTGCCGCTCTGTATCCCAGTCAGCATCTGGTGATGTTACTTCAGGTGTAGGTGTAAGGACTCCCATGTCCAAATCAATAGGCAGCTTGCCAGGCCTCGCTCTCATTAGGTAGGCTGGAGTGCAGTTGGTGGAATTCACAGGAATGTGATTATAGAGGTCGACCAGATCTGGCAACTTCTCTAGCCACAGATTCCTCTCTTCCAAAGGCAAGGTCTTCAGTAGATCGATCACCACCTGATTCATCTTTTCACACATGCCATTGGTCTGTGGATGGTACGGTGTTGTCCTGATCTTCTTGCAACCTTACAAGTTACAGAATTCCTGGAACACTTCCGCCTCAAAGGCGGGACCTTGATCTGTAAGCACTCGCTCGGGATATCCGTGTGGTCGACAAAAGTACTGTTGGAATGCTCTGGCTGCTGTCCTGGCTGTTTGATCCTTGACAGGCACGACTACCAGGAATCTCGAGTAGTGGTCAACGATGGAAAGAGCATAAATGTAGCCTGAACGACTTGGGACCAGCTTCCCATGGTCCAGGGCGACCAACTCAAGTGGTTGTTTGGTTATTATTGGCTGCAAAGGGGCTCGCTGGCTGTTACGGTCCCTCCTGCGCAGGTTACATTGTCCACACTCCCGGCACCAATTTTCAATGGCCTTCCTCATACCAGCCCAGTAGAATCTCTCCCAGAGCAAGGCCTCCAACTTCTTCCATCCGAAGTGTCCAGCTCCATTGTGGTATGCTTCCAAGACCATTGATGCCTCCCTCTTTGGGACTATCACTTGCCAGACCAACTCATGAGTGCGGGCATTGATACTCCTCTGGCACAGCTTTCCCTCATAGATGAGCAGCCAACCTCTTTCCTTCCACAACTGCTGGGTTTCTTCAGGAGCATCTGGAGCTGGACGTGAGTCAGCTTGTGACAGTAGCTCCTTTACCAGGTGGACTGCAGGGTCGCATTCCTGCGTTTCTGCCCAGTCATGATGAGGCAATGGATTTAGGGTGGCCTCTTTCATGACAGACCGTCTGTTTCTCACTCCTTGGGCACGTTGGGCCGCAATTGGCCGGTGGAAGGCAGGTAACTCTATTTCTTCAAATGCCTCATGGTCTTCTCCTGCATCTGGAAGATTGGGCATTCTGGACAGCGCATCAGCATTGGCATTCTTGTGCCCCGCTCGGTACTTGATGGTAAATTCATAGTTAGACAGCCGGGCCATCCATTGCTGCTCCAGTGCGCCTAGCTTTGCAGTCTCCAAGTGAGTCAACGGGTTGTTGTCGGTGAAAATGGTAAACTTGGCTGAAGCTAGGTAATGCTTGAATCATTCAGTCACAGCCCAGACTATGGCAAGGAACTCCAGTTTGAAGCAACTGTAGTTGTCAGGTTCCTTTCAGTGGGACGAAGCTTCCTGCTAGCGTAGGAGATCACTCTTTCTTTGCCATTCTGTACCTGTGACAGTACTGCTCCCAGTCCCACGTTGCTGGCATCAGTATACAAAACAAATGGTTGGTCATAATCTGGGTAGGCCAGAACTTCATCTCCTGTGAGAGCCATCTTCGGTCGAGTGAAGGACCTCTCCAGTTCCTCATTCCATTCAAATGTCGGACTCTTATTCCTGGCTTTCTTGGGCTGGCCCACCAGAAGATTTTGCATAGGCGTGGCTATCTCAGTGACGCCTTTGATGAGCCTTCGGTAGTAGCCTACCAACCCGAGGAATTGACGTACTTCATGGAGGTTGCTGGGCTTCTGCCAGTCTTGGAAGTCAGTGACTTTGTCAGGATCCGGTGCCACACCTTCTGCACTCACTACATGACCAATGTACTGTACCTTGGGCTTCAGGAGGTGGCATTTGGATTGCTTCACTTTCAGGCCAAGGTTGGAAAAGGCTTCAAACACCTCAGCCAGGTGCTTCAGATGGTCTTCATAAGTCTTGGAGAAAACAATGACATCATCAAGGTATAACAGAACTGTATCGAAGTTCTTGTGTCCCAGGCAGCACTCCATTAGCCGTTGAAATGTCCCTGGGGCGGTGCAGAGCTCGAAAGGCATGTAATTGAACTCGCAGAGACCCATTGGAGTGGTAAACGCTGTTTTCACCTTGTCTGCCTCTGCCACGGGAACCTGCCAATGCCCACTAGTGAGATCTAAGGTGGAAAAATAGTTACCAGTTTTAAGTGCAGCTAATGACTCCTCAATTCTGGGTAATGGGTAGGCATCTTTATGTGTAATGCTGATAATTTTTCGGTAATCAACACACATTCTCATGGTACCATCCTTCTTTTTCACAAAGACTATTGGGGCTGCCCAGGGGCTACAACTGTCTCTGATCACCCCAGCCTCCTTCATTTCCCAGAACATACTTTTGGCACATTGATATTGTGTTGGGGTATAGGCCGTTACCTTTCTTTAATGGGTGGATGATCTCCAGTGGGGATATGGTGTTGAACCCCTTTTGCCTTCCCAAAGTTTAGAGGGTGTTTACTGAACACCCGCTCATACTCCTGAGTCACTCTGTAAACCCCACTCTTTTGGTATGAAGGGGTGGAGTCAGTCCCCACCTGCAGTTGCTGACACCACTCCTCCAGCTGCTTTACAGAGCCATTGTCCTCCACCTGGTCGGATGAGACCAAGGGCTCTGCTGCCTGCAATGAGTTGTTACTGACAGTAAGCAGCTTAGCAACTGTGGCGTACCGAGGTATTGTGGCCTCCTCCTCCCCACAATTCAAGAGGCGTACAGGTACTCTCCCTTTGGGGACATCAACCACCCCTCTGGCTGTCAGGACAGTGGGCCTGCTATCAGAGTACCCTGGCTCTACCAATGCCTAGTAATCTTTTCCTCTGAGGCCTATGGCTGCCCGACACCAAACCAACATTTCACATCTGGGGGTATCGCAATGGGGAAAGCATCACTCACTCTGACGCTGCCAATTTCTCCGGCAGAGAGTTCTACCTGTTGTCTTTGCATCAGGGCCTTGATCTCCTTCTGCAGGACTCGATGTTCACTGGAACCAGCAGTCTCGGCCACCTGTTGTAACAAAACAATAACCTTGGCAAGACAATTTTCAATCACATTAGTACCTAAGGTCATCATTGGGTTACATTCTCGTCGATCAATGTCTACAACTATCAGACCTTGAGATTTTAACTCTACTCGCCCCACTTTAATAGTAATCTCTTTACATCCTACTTGCGGCAAAGACTGACCATTGCTGGCAACTACTGTCAGTTCATCACTTGGCCTCGAGTAAGTTCAGAGTCAGCCCAATACCCCTTGTAGAGGATATAGGGCATAGTTGTCATCTGAGAGCCAGTGTCCAGCAAAGCGTTCATGGGGATGCCGTCAATCACCACTGGGAGGATTGGTCTCCCTCCAACATACTTGGCTCGCCAGTTCTTTGGGCCTTGTGGTCCTACTCCTGGGGGTTGGCCCTCTGCCCCAGGGGTTACTCGTTTAAATAACAGAATCTTGCAATGTGGCCTGCCTTGTGGCAGTGATGACAGATGGGGCGTCCATCTAGGTCATAGTGATCATTGTCTCTCCCTCGGAGTGGCGGGATCCTCTTCTTCCATAGCCACGGGACATCCTCTGGACTGAAGGCCAGCTGGATCTTCTCCTTTGAGGACACCTGCATGGACTGCACAGTTTTGGCAAGTGCAGCCATGTTTTTGGCAAGCTCTTAGACCTGAAGGCTCAGTTCTGTAGATGGATCATTGTCCAGAGTCTGTGCGTCAGCCCCCACAGGACTGGGAGGGAAAGATGCTGCGTCTTGGTGGTATGTGATTGCTGGGCGCCTAGGGGGCGCTGGACGGCTGACATTTGACTCATGCAGCACCCGGATAGCCCTGTCTTTGAAGTCTGCAAAGTCTAGGTCGGGGTTCTGTAGGGCTATGATGCGCAGCTGTGCTCTGTGGGTACTGGATAGGAGGCCCTCAATAAATTGCTCCTTTAAAAGTCTGTCTCCATCTTTCACACTGTCTGGGTCAATCTGCTTTATGGCTCTCAGCGCCTCCTGCAGGTTAAGAGCATAGTCCCATATACTGTCTTGCGCTCTCTGCTTACACCCAAAGAATCTCATTTTTATTTCAGCTGCAGTGCATGTGTCAAAGGTGCTTCTTAGCTTAGCCAGAATCTTTTTAACAGTCTCTTTATCAGTGTCCTGCCAGGCTTTTACTTCCCTTTGTGCTGCCCAATCAGGATGTTCACTTTCTGGCTTTCAGACAGAGGAAACACCTCAAACAAACTGCACAGTCTCTCTTTAAATTCACTCAGGGTATGTGACTCCCCTGAGTACTGCGGTAGCCAGGCTGCTCCCGGTATATAGGGCATGGACAGCGGCATTATGGGGACCGCTGCGGTGGGCGCTGATTCTTGCAGTGCTCTAGAAGCAGCACTAGCTGCTGGATTCTGCGGTACCATTGGAGCCGCAGCTGCGCTGGCCCCTGCATCTTGCGGCACTGTGGGGGGTGTGGTAGCGTTCACCGCTGCATCTGCTCTTGCCTCAGACATTCTCCTCCCCCTAGTGAATGTTGGCCAGGCCCTGTGTTGCGCTGGCTTACCGACTGCCGCTCTGCAGGCTGGATGATTGGGCGACGCTGGGACCTCAGGCCTCTGCCTCTCACTTCCCACGCGCTGGCCTCTTCCCGCGCAGCACTTCACTTTTTCGCGCTCTTCGGCTGGCTCTGCCAACGACGGCCCGCCCCTTTTGGCTTCCCGCGCGCCAAGCGGCGGGGTAATGGCGGCAATTGCACAGATAGTCTACGGCACACAATACAGTCTCTGGCACACAGGACCCGGGGACACAGGGCTCCGTAAATCCTGTTCGTGACGCCAACATGGGTCGCCCTCCCAGGGCTGTGGGGTATTCGGTACCGGGCCGGTCTCTCAGAGGGGAATGTCACAGCAGCGGTGACCCAGTCCGTGGCCCTGGGCACCCATGTAAAAGGGGATTAAGTGATGGAATAAAGTTTGTGAGTGAATGATTCGTGACGCCACCTGTGGTGTTCGGCAATGAAGGTGTTAAGCCGACGCTGCAGACAGATCCTCTGGGACAGATGGTGGGGTGCAGCAATGATGGTGTAGCCCTCCACAGGCAGGGCTGTAGTCCCAGGGCAGAGTAGATGAAGAGGGTAGGTGTTGAGGAAGAGAGTGTAGTGTTTGGCACAGAGATGTAGCAGTGCTGGAGAGGTTGCAGGAAGAAGGCAAGGACACAACAGGGTGCAGTTTCTTTACCTTTACTTTGCTTGGCAAATGCAGTCCAGGGTCCAGATTACAGATGGCACAGGAGCTGGCTAGCCTGGAAGCAACTTAGGAATCTCTCTAGGCAGATGGGTTGTGTAGTCTCCTTCCTAGCGCTTAGTTTTAGGTACTTGCAGTACTGTGTTACACTGAAGTTCCACTTGCTTATTCTTCTTAGAACTCCCTCGTATGGTAGACAGCTGTAGCCTTCCTCTTCTGGTTCACACGTCGCTGTTGTGCCTCTGAGTCTTATGTGGGAACAGAGCATTTACAGCTTCCTATTCCTCCGGTTTCTGTTGCAGGACCATCAGTGTCCATACAGCCTTGGATACCGGGCTCCAGATCATGCGCTATAGCTGGGAATGAGCCTGAACTCTCTGCTCAATCTCCCAGCTCTTCTCCTCCACGTCCACACACATTGCCCTCCTCACACAACTCACTAATTTCCCCTTCCTGGCCCTCAGAGAGCAGCTCTTCCCCCCAAGTTTTGGGTTCAGAGCTCCCTCTGCTGGCCTGGAGTGGGAGCTGTGTTGTGTGTTGTGATTAACTGATAGAGAGATCCTTTATTGCTTCCAAGCATGACATCCCACTCCCTAGGAGGAAGGCAATGCCATTGTGGCAACCATACTCCTGGGGGCGCCACAATAAAACCGTCCAAATGTCACCTTTTGAAACCCAAGGTTCAGTACCTAGGCCATGTGGTGAGTGCGGAAGGTGTGGCACCCGATCCTGACAAAATCACCGTTATCCGGGACTGGAAAAGACCCAGCACTATCCATGAAGTGAGGCAGTTTATTGGGTTAGTAGGCTACTACCGAAGATTTATCAAGGACTTCACCAAGATAGCAGCACCGCTGCAAGATCTTCTAGTGGGCCAATCCAAGAAGGCCAAGAACAAAAATCTTCTGTTCGAGTGGAACAAAAGGATAGAAGAGTCCTTCACCAAGTTGAAATTGGCCCTCACAGGAGATGAGGTCCTGGCCTACCCTGACTATGACCAACCATTTGTACTTTACACTGACGCCAGCAACGTGGGATTGGGAGCAGTGCTGTCACAAGTGCAGAAAGGCCTACGCCAGCAGGAAGCTTCGTCCCACTGAGAGGAACCCCAACAACTACAGTTCCTTTAAATTGGAGTTCCTCGCCATAGTCTGGGCGGTAACAGAGCGCTTCAAGCACTACTTGGCTTCCGCAAAGTTCACCATCTACACGGACAATAATCCGCTAACCCACCTTGAAACGGCAAAGCTCGGGGCACTTGAGCATCGATGGATGGCCCGGCTGTCCAACTACGAGTTCACCATCAAGTACCGAGCAGGACATAAGAACACTAATGCAGATGCGTTGTCCCAGATGCCCAATTCACCAGACGGGGGAGAAGGTCCAAAAGAACTCGAAGAAATCGAGTTACCAGCCTTCCACCATCCAATTGCAGCCCAGCGCTCTCAAGGAGTAAGGAATAAGCGCTTTATCGTACGAGAGGTAACGTTGAACCCATTACCCCATCATGAGTGGGCAGAGACACAAGACAGTGACCCAGCTGTTCGCCTAGTAAAGGAGTGGCTGGCACAAGCTGATGCACACCCTGTTCCAGATGACCCACAGGAAGCACAGCAGTTATGGAAGGAAAGAGGCAAGCTGTTCATCTACAAGGGTAAACTGTCGGAGGAACATCAACTCGCGCACATACTAACTGGTCTGGCAGGTGGTAGTCCCGAAGAGGGATGCGCCAATGGTCTTAGAGGCGTACCACAATGGAGCAGGACACTTCGGATGGAAGAAGTTGGAAATTCTACTTCGTGAAAGATTCTACTGGGTTGGCATGAGGAGTTCCATTGAGAAGTGGTGCCGAGAATGTGGCCCATGCAACCTGCGCAGAAAAGACCGAAACAGCCAGCGAGCCCCATTACAGCCGATCACAAAACAGCCGCTTGAACTGGTAGCCTTGGATTAAGTGAAGTTAACTCCGAGTAGGAATGGCTACACCTATGCTTTGACCATTGTGGACCATTACTCAAGGTTCTTGGTAGTCGTACCTGTTAAAGACCAAACAGCGAAGACAGCAGCCAAGGCATTTCAGCAGCACTTTTGTCGACCGCACGGATACCCTGAACAAGTGCTCACTGACCAAGGTCCAGCCTTTGAGGCAGAAGTGTTCCTGGAGTTCTGTAACATGTACGGTTGCAAGAAGATCAGAACGACGCCGTACCTTCCACAGACAAATGGCATGTGTGAGAAGATGAACCAGGTGGTAATTGACTTATTGAAGACCTTACCTCTGGAAGAACGAAACCAGTGGCCAGAGAAGTTGCCAGATCTGGAAGATCTATATAATCATATACCGGTAAACTCTACAAATTGCACTCCGGCCTACTTCATGAGAGCATGACCTGGCAAGTTACCCATTGATTTAGACATGGGAGTCTTAACACCAGAGACATCACCAGATGCAGACTGGGATACAGAGCGGCAGCAACAATACCGCAAAGTACAAGAATGTGTGGAGAAAAGTTTGTCCCAAGCAAGACAGAGGCAGGAACGAATTACAACCAACACGCCGCTGCAGTTCCCTTGACACCAGGAGAACAAGTGCTTAAAAGAAAAAGAAGCGTTCACAAACTAGATGACCAATGGGAGGCAGAGCCATACACCGTGATATCTTCAGACTTTAATAACACCAAAGTATGTATCATCAGCAAAGATGGAGGAGAAACCTTTGAAGCAGTCTCAAGAGATCATCTAAAGATGTGCCCTGATCAATTGAAGGACAAGAAAGAAGTCCAAGATGCTCCACAACCCATAGTAGAGGTGGAAGAAAAGATTCAAACTATACTTGGAGAATTTCCTCAGACGTGGACACAAGTAAATCAGGCAATAGTAGTACCAGTCCTAACCTTTCATCAACCTACTGCACCAGATTATGAAGATACTCTAAATGAAATGGCTCCAGTAACAGATACCACATCTGCAGAGGAATGCGGAAATCTGTCCCCTGCTAACAGCGAATCTGACAATCTCATGGTGAGTCTCGGAGTAGAGACAAGGCAGTCCAGAATACCTATCTTACACAAGTCTACTTATAGCGTAGTGACTAATGCACCAACAGTAGACATCAGAGAACAGGTCAGGTCATCAGAAATACCTGTACTGCGTAGATCCGCTCGTAGTACTAGAGGTCAGATCCCTGCCCGTTACAGAGATTACGTAATGTAAATAAAGTAATAAGAGTGTATAGCTGTAACCGTTAAGCATGAGAGCCTACAGCGACTTACTGTAAGAACCTTTTTAAGTATTCGCAATAACCAGTTAAAGGACATTTGGGCCACAGGACTATGTGTGGTCATAACTGTATTTGTAAATAGTTACTCCAAAAAGGCCCTGAAAATAAGCTGCCGGCGTGACCGAAAAAACAGGCCCATCTACAGAGTGCCCTGTAGCCACGCCCAGGGACGACACACAAAGTGGGTTAAGGCAGTTCCCACCAACTAAACTCCAGGTACAAGTACAAAGACAATTCCTGGACAGCAGCGCGTAAGGACTGGTCACTGCAGTAACTGTGCTATTGTTTTCTTTTTCTTGTCTGGTTTTTGATAATTTTTACATTTTTAAGACTTTGTAGATTTTTATTAATTGTTCTTGTTAACAATTCTTGTTATATTTTCCTCAGTCCAGGAGTACTGAACTTAACTGGGGGGAATGTGACACCCCAGAGTCTGGTTGTCACGGTGACATTGCCTCCCTCTAGTGGGTGGAGTCAAGCTTGGAGGCAGAAGGGGACCCCCATGCCAGGCAGCATAGATTTAATCACAATTTCCTGCTGCATGTCAGAAAAGGGAGCTGCCTTATAAATTCTGGCCAGCAGAGGGGGTTGGCGAGTCAGCTAGAAATCAGCTGAAGGGGTTGTCATGGAAACGAAACAGCTGTGAGCTGTGAGGAAAAATGATGACAGTTAAACGTGAGGAGGTGAGTTAAAGAGATCTTTCTGGAAGATCCTGTCAGATGAAGACAGGGAGCTGATCTGTGAAGAAGGAATAGGACAAGAGCAGAGACTGAGAGACTCTGGGGAAGCTAAAATACTGCATATAGCAGACCCCTGAGTGAAGCATTAATAGAAGAAAAGGGACATCAGAGTCCTAGGCTGACAGGAGCTGTACACCCTGATAGCCGAATCTGAAAGTACAGGGGATTGTAAATTCCTGTGCACATTGATCACCTGAGGGCACGGCAGCGGATAAGGAGCTCAGGGCCCACGGTGAAGAGAACAGTACCCGCGGAATAGGCTCACGCTGACAGCCGTACAGGTTAGTGAAACCATCACGAATAGAGGGTCGCAGCATAGTTATAAACAGCGGAGACCCACACACAAAGCGCAGAAAGGAAGGTCCTAAATCCCCACCTGGCAAGGTGGATCCCCTGAATGCCTCCAGGCGAGCCGGGCTCATTCCATCACCTGTATGTGGTACTCCGGACTGCAACCTATTACCAGTAAAAGGTAAAGAAACTGCACCTCTCTGTGTCCTCCTCTCATTTCTCTGCACCCCATCGTTTACAGCCACTTTTACTATTTATTTAACATCTTTGCCCTGGGACTACAGCCCTACCTGTGGAGGGCTACAACATCATAGCTGCGCCCAACATCCATCCCAGAGAAGCAACACCGCAGCGCTGGTCACCTCTGACCAGAATACCACAGGTGGCGTCACGTATTTCACCATCTAATAACTTTATTTTCATTTTTTTTACCACATAAATACCACACAACTTCCCCCTATTTTTATTACTGGACGCCTGTGGGCCACGGACCGGGTCGCCGCTGCCGTGACACCGTCCCCCATGGAAGTCGACGGGCCCGGTACCCCCAGGCCCCGCGGGGCGCTCCACATTATCTCGGACTCTGGTCTACGCGTGGATCCGTCAAAGGTGTCCGCCAATCTCAATTGGCTACGGCCCCATGGGGTGAAGGCAATTCAATGCTTCCTTGGTTTTGCGAACTACTACTGACAGTTCGTTCCCCATTTCTCCTCATTGGTTCGCCTCATCTCATCCCTTATCCGCAAAGGAGCTAACCCAAATGCTTGGCCCCCTGAGGCTGAAGATGCCTTCCAGTCCTTGAAACAAGCCTTCGCCTCTGCTCCGGCGCTTCATCGTCCTGAGGTTAGTAAACCTTTCACTCTCGAGGTGGACGCATCCTCTACCGGGGCTGGCGCAGTCCTTCTGCAGAAATCTTCTTCTGGACATTTAGTCACCTGTGGCTTCTCTTCTAAAGTATTCTCCCCAACTGAGCAGAACTACTCCATTGGCGACAAAGAGCTATTGGCCATTAAATTGGCCTTGGAGGAATGGAGATACTTACTGGAAGGTGCCATACATCCATTCAAGCTCTTCACGGACCATAAGAACCTGGCGTACATCCAGTCCGCACAGAGGCTCAATCCTCGGCAAGCCAAGTGGTCCTTGTTCTTCGCCCGCTTTGAACTACATTTTCGGCCCGGCGATAAAAACGTTAAAGCGAATGCGTTATCAAAATCTTTCCTGTCATCTGATGCTGAAGAGGAACCTTCTCATATCATTGACCCGTCCAAGGTAATTACCGTGGCTCCTATCAAGTTAACCACATTACCTCCAGGAAGAACATTTATTGCTGAGAACAATCGAAAACGAGTGGTAAACTGCGGACATTCGTCCAAGATTGCTGGCCACGTTGGTGACAAAAAGACTTTTTCCCTAATCTCTCACTACTATTGGTGGCCTTCCATTTCCCAGGATATTAAAGACTTTGTGGCATCTTGCCCTTCCTGCGCCCAGAACAAGATACCCAGACAACCACCCTCCGGTCTTCTGCTCCCGCTTCCTGTACCGTCGGCTTCATGGCAGCATATAGCCATGGATTTCATTACTGATATGCCTCGTTCCTCCGGTTGTACTGTGGTCCTAGTGGTTGTGCACCGATTCTCGAAGATGGCCCATTTCATTCCTCTTCCCGGTCTACACTCTGCTCCTGACTTGGCTAAGATCTTCATTTCCAACATCTTCAGAATTCATGGCTTCCCTCTGCACATCGTGTCGGACAGAGGGGTCCAATTCACCTCCCGGTTCTGGAGAGCTCTATGCGGACTCATGAAAGTGTCATTGGATTTCTCTTCCGCCTATCACCCCCAAACCAATGGGCAGGTGGAACATACCAACCAAATCCTTACATCCTATCTCCGGCACTTTTCAAATGGCCATCAGAATGACTGGGTCAGTCTACTTCCTTGGGCTGAGTTTGCCTACAATAACCACTCCAGTGAATCATCCACCAGGTCTCCTTCACAGTTTTTGGACAGCATCCCAGTGTGCCTCTACCGCTACCTCCTGTCTCGGGGGTACCTGCTGCCGATTCTCTGTCCATGGAGTTCTCCAGGCTATGGCAGGAGACCAAAACCGCTCTCGAGAAAGCACGAGACAGAATGAAACTACACGCTGACAAGAGGCGCCTGGACGTTCCTCCATATCTCCCTGGTGACAAGGTGTGGCTTTCCTCCAGACACATCTGCCTTAAGGTACCATCTTAGAAACTGGGTCCTCGTTACATTGGTCCTTTTGAGGTCCTCAGGTGGATTAATGATGTAGCATACAAACTGAAGTTACCCACTTCGCTCCGTATCCCCAATTCCTTCCATGTGTCTCTCCTTAAACCTGTGGTGCTGCCACACTCCCCAGCCTGTTGGCATAGGGGACGAGTTTGAGGTGAATGACAATTTGGCCATGAAGAAGGTAAGAGGGAGAACCCTGTTCTTAATTGATTGGAAGGATTTTGGCCCTGCAAAAAGGTCATGGGAACCCAGAGAGAATATTCAGGCACCCCAGATTTTGTCTAAGTTCCTCTCCAGCCTTAGACAGAGGGGGCAAAAAGGGGGGGTTACTGTCATGCCGCCTCTCACGCCGCTCTCACCTGGGGGCAGGACCTCTGTCCCGACATCACCTCTTCCAGAGCCGCGGCCGCTCCGGGGGTCCCATCGGGTGCGCACGCGCATCTCTCGTACCTAGTTCCATGTTTGCACCATGTTCTTTGTGCGCACCCGCGCTCTCCTCAGCTCTGCCTCCGGGCCTGCCCTCTCTATGGTATTGGAGGACCTGACCCGGAAGTGCTAGTGATCATGGTGCTATATCAGGCTACCACTTCTTATGGAAAAACAAAGGAAAAAACAATGTGTGCATATACCCTAATGAAAATAAATAAAAAAGCAAGTGCCTTAAATGATTAATAAAGGATACTTGGTAAACACTGTTTTGATCAAAAAGTATAAAGCTGTCCCACCACGGCAAGGTGTACCCATTAGAGACAGTAACTACACTAATGGTAAAACCTACCTAGTGTGAATAGTGGCAAAGACTCTCAGCTGGGTGTCCGTTTGGGACCCGGAGACTGTCTGCCACTATTCATACTAGAGACACTGAAAAATGTCGGACTTATCTAATCATTATGCTGAACTGAAGAGACCCGGCAATAACCATATTAAAACCAAAAAGTTTATTGAAAATTGTTAAAATACTTGTAAAAAAGACAAAATGCCCAGCAGGAGGAATTAGAACGCCACAACACAAAAAATATAAGTTATGTAGGTAATCCCATACATAAATCAAGTTTACCCTAGGTTAATTAGCATAAATTAGCAGCTAGAGGTACATACACAAAGTTTACTATAATGCTGATTGTAAACCTAGACGCCATGCCGCAATCCCATCATTATCATATATAATGCGCAAATATATCATCATGGATAACAAATCCTAATGCAGTTTAATATATCTGGGAAACAAAGAAACAATGGCTACAAAGGGACAATGACCTCCTGCAGACAGGCGTCTGTGACCGTGCGCGGCGTGACCTCCTCTACCCGACGGGACGGCGTGGTGGGACAGCTTTATACTTTTTTGATTCAAGCAGTGTTTACCAAGTTCCCTTTATTAATTATTTAAGGCACTTGCTTTCTTACTTTTCATTCGGGTGTATGCACACATTGTTTTTTCCTTTGGTTTTGCTTGCTTTTATGGCCAGGTTGAACATGCTTTTACATCATGCATGTCACTCAAGTCTACTCCAGCTCAGTTTTTTTGTTTTTCTTCCGATGGGAGGTGCCTGATTATTGTTGTGCTTCCTGGCTTGGTCTGCTTTGTCCTTGCCTGGCTGTGCGCTGTATTCGGGTCCTCTGCCTTGTGCTCTGTTGTGCCTCCTGGCACACGCTCTAATCCTGTACTCCGCCTTGTGCTCTGCTGTGCCTCTTGGCACACGCTCTGATCCTGTACTCCGCCTTGTGCTCTGCTGTGCCTCCTGGCACACGCTCTGATCCTGTAGTCTGTTCTTGTACTCTGTTGCGCCTCCTGGCACACCTTCTGCCTAACTGTACTCTGACGTGCTCCTTTGCATGTGTCCTGCTTTGCTCGCACCCGGGCGTGCTAGTCGGTGGACACCATACGTGCTCTTGTGTACCCGTCTTGCACTACCCTGTATCTAGCGCACTCCAGTGTACACGCCTTGTGTTCCCGAGTACTCTCTGTGCCCCCGTACACTCACCCTGTACCATCCGGTACTCCACGTGTCCCTGTGTCCACGCTGTACACGTTCTTGCAGACACACTCACTCGTGCCTCCTGTGAGCCGATCACCTGGTGCCAGCAGTCGAGGTACCTCACCCCCTTGGGCTTGCCCCTGACACTCCCTGTATAGGGGGTGGTCCTCACTAGGTCAGCTCGCCCTGGGAGGGTTGGTGCCACGACCCAGAGGGTCCATTCCCGGAGTCATCACAGTGTGGCTATTAAAGGCACGGGCCACAGACCGATACGAGCCCAACGTGGCTCCTTAACTGTAGGTCACAAAGGTCAGGACAACTATTCTGCGTCCATGTCTGGGTGCGACTGTCAGTCCTGTGTGGTTTCTTTTAGGCAGCGCATGTGCGGTATTCACGGTCAGGTTGTGTACAGCACCTGGTACTCTCTGGCTGTCACTGGACACACACCACAAGTCCCACTCTCCCTGGTCATGGCTGTTTGCGGTGGGCGACGCTGGTCTGCTTGTTGCTGGAGCACTGCTCTCTTGGTCTGCTGCGACACCTGGCTCGGCTCTGGGTGCACAGCTCTGCACGGCTCTCACTGCTGGCACGGCTCTGCTCCGCTGACACAGCTCTGCTCTGCTGGCATGGCTCTGCTCCGCTGACACAGCTCTGCTCTGCTGGCACGGCTCTGCTCCGCTGACACAGCTCTGCTCTGCTGGCACGGCTCTGCTCCGCTGACACAGCTCTGCTCTGCTGGCACGGCTCTGCTCTGCTGACACAGCTCTGCTGTGCTGGCACGGCTCTGCTCCACTGACACAGCTCTGCTCTGCTGGCACGGCTCTGCAGACACGGCTCTGCTCTGCAGACACAGCTCTGCTCTGCTGGCATGGCTCTGCTCTGCAGACACGGCTCTGCTCCGCTGACACAGCTCTGCTCTGCTGGCACGGCTCTGCAGGCTACGGGGGCTCCTTCTATATTGCCCATCACCACATCGGGACACTATGATGGGGGAAATGGGTCGCCCTCCCAGGGCTGTGGGGTACTCGGTAGCGGGCCGGTCTCTCAGATGGGAATGTGACAGCAGCGGTAACCCGGTCCGTGGCCCTGGGCGCCCATGTAAAAGGGGTTGAGTTGGGAATAAAGTTTATAAGTGATTCGTGATGCCACCTGTGGTGTTCGGCAATGAAGGTGTTAAGCCGACGCTGCAGACAGATCCTCTGGGACAGATGGTGTGGTGCAGCATTGATGGTGTAGCTCTCCACAGGCAGGGCTGTTGTCCCAGGGCAGAGTAGATAAAGGTTTAGGAAGAGGGTGTGTAGGGTTGGTGAGCCGGACTGGGGGGTGGTCCCTCTTTTACTGCGCAGAGATGTAACAGAGACAATTTGGAGGCAGGTTTCGGGTGCAACATTTCCAAGTTTTATTCTCTCGCCGTCCACCTGACGGCCTCTCAGCACACTGCAATTCTCTTCAAGGCCCTCCGGTTACAATATACATTACACACCGTACTCTTCATCAGGGACGTATATGTACGTACCGTCCCTTTTCGCTTATTGACGCTCCTGACAGGTCCGTCACTGTGGCCGCCGTAGGCCCGTAAACCAACAGTAATTTTACTGGTCAGACATCTTCCTCAATACGGTATGCTTTACCTCTATGCCTCGTCTATATTGCGGTCTTCGTGTCAGGACCACCCCCCTGACTTTCTCTCTCCTCAGTCCCCCTGGTTGGGTTTTCCTCACAGTGCCACAACTGTCACAGTGTCTTCGTCACTTGAGCTCCCCCTGAGGACTGGAACTTTCTGGAACCCTCCTGTCCAATTTATATCTTTCCCGTTTCCCTCTAACTCCGCCCCCATGACTAACGGTTTCTTAAGCCCTAAGCTGATGTCAAGTCCTGTGCTCACACTCCTCCCTGCCCTCTAATGGTCAACCCAAGGTACTGCATGGCCACTACACTTTCCTAGCTGTTTCCCCACTGTAATAACTGACACCTGTCTAAACTGTGCAAACCTTCCTTTCTCTATTCTGACAAGTCCGTCCGTCCGTCGGGTCACCTTCCCTTGCAGTGTTTGGCACAGAGATGTAGCAGTGCTGAGGATGTTGCAGGAAGGAGGCAAGGACACAACAGGGTTCAGTTTCTTTACCTTTACTTGGCAAACGCAGTCCAGGGTCCTGATTACAGATGGCACAGGAGCAGGCTAGCCTGGAAGCCACTCAGGGATCTCTCTATCAGATGGGTTGTGTAGTCTCCTTCCTAGCGCTGGCTTGAGGTACATCCAGTACTGTGTTACACTGAAGTTCCTCCTTCTTATCTTCTCTTAGAACTACCTCGTATGGCAGACAGCTGTAGCCCTCTATCTCTCTTGGCTCAGCCGTCGCTGTTGTGCCTCCGAGTCTTAGCTGGGAATAGAGCATTTACAGCTTCCTATTCCTCTGGTTTCTGTTGCAGGACCTTCAGTATCCATACAACTGTGGAGACCAGGCTCCAGATCATGCGCTATCTCTAGGAGGGAGCTCTCTGTCCTCAGCTCAACCTCCAGCTTCTCTCCACACGTCTACACACATTGCCCTCCTCACACTAACTCCTATTTCCCTTCCTGGCCCTCAGAGAGCACTCCTCCCCCAATTCTGGTTCAGAGCTCCCTCTGTTGGCCTGGAGTGGGAACTGTGTTGCATGAAAATGATTAACTGCTAGAGAGACCCTTCATTGCTTCCAAGCATGACATCACCCTCCCTGAAGGAAGGCAATGCCACTGTGGCGACCATACTCCTGGGGGCGCCACATTCCCCCCTAGTGCAAGTCAGTACTCCTGGACTGATGAAAAACATATAAACAGATAAATAATATGAAGGTTACAAGATTTAAGGAAAAATGAAAAATTTACAAAAACCAAAAGCTCCAAAAATAGTCCTATGATGATAAGTCCAAGCATCAATGTCCATGGTCCATTCCAGGGCAAATGGTGAACTATTTACAAGGGTAGTGACCACACCTAGTCCAGTGATCCAAAATGTCCATCAAACAAAACTGGAAAAATTTCAAAAAGGAAAATTCTTACAGATTATCTGTAGGCACAAAACTTAAACAGTTACATATGTACATGTTAACAGTCACATTACTTTAACTTATTTATATGCGGAATCTAATGGGCGGTATACCTTGTGTAGTATGTGTAGACCTGCATAACTCTGATGTGGGTAAACTGGGTAGTAGTCTGCGACCTCTTAGACTCACCATGGGTATGAAAGATTCACCACTGGCAAGGCAAGGGTTCTCTGGCTCCACTGCTGGTATGGCATCTGCTATCTGAACTTCCTGATTTTCAGAGTTCTCTTGAGTCACGTCTTCTTGTACTACCAGTTGGGGAAATGTTAACTGACGAAGGTACGCCTAAACGCGCGTCGGGGCTGGCACATCCCGGGGACTAAAGCAGCTGAAAGGTATCCACTCTGTGCTTGTAATTTTATTCATTTTTTCATCACTTTATTTATATTATAAGTATTCACCTCATTATTGTTGCACATTGCACTTAATTTGTGGTAATATATTTATTGCTAATTTGCTTTGCACTTTATTTGTGGCTATATATATTTTGCCTTTTGCACAGTTTTTTGACTGCACTTTATATGATATTATGAATTTATTTTGGCTGTTTTGCACAAAGATATTATAGTGACACTAGCACTTTTCAATTTTGTTTAATTTAGCATTGTGTGATATTGTTTGAGAAATATATGATATCAAGTGACTACTACTGTCCCCAGGTTGTGCCTTTATCTTGGCATTGGCCTCCCCTCATTATTACTAATTTCAATTATATATTTTATTATTGGATATCTAATAAAAATAAAGAATTTTATTATTGGACATATTTTCGGTTTTTCTTGTTTTTTTTTAGCCCATGTAAAAGGGGTTGAGTTGGGAATAAAGTTTATAAGTGATTCGTGACGCCAGATAGGGTTGTGATGGGTTGTGTAGTCTCCTTCCTAGCGCTGGCTTGAGGTACATCCAGTACTGTGTTACCCTGAAGTTCCTCCTTCTTATCTTCTCTTAGAACTACCTCGTATGGCAGACAGCTGTAGCCCTCTATCTCTCTTGGCTCACCCGTCGCTGTTGTGCCTCCAGGTCTTAGCTGGGAATAGAGCATTTACAGCTTCCTATTCCTCTGGTTTCTGTTGCAGGACCTTCAGTATCCATACAGCCATGGAGACTAGGCTCCAGATCATGCACTATCACTGGGAGGGAGCTCTCTATCCTCAGCTCAACCTCCAGATCCTCTCCACACGTCTACACTCTTTACCCTCCTCACACTAACTCCTCATTTCCCTTCCTGGCCCTCAGATACAGCTCCTCCCCTCAGTTCTGGGTTCAGAGCTCCCTCTGCTGGCCTGGAGTGGGAACTGTGTTGCATGAAAATGATTAACTGCAAGAGAGACCCTTCACTGCTTCCAAGCCTGACATCACCCTCCCTGGAGGAAGGCAATGCCACTGTGGCGACCATACTCCTGGGGGCGACACAGAAGCAGAGCGCGCTGCTCTCTGCACTGCTCTGCGCCGGTACCAGACTGACTCCTTTGGCGCGCTTTCTCCTCTTATCTGCCAGCTGCTGTGCGCCCTTTTCTGGCTCTCCCTGCCCCCTCCTGCCAGCAGGAAACTCTGTCTCTGCCCTTCTCGTTCCGGACCCGGCATGCAGGTAGCCAAGGTCTGGTCTATCTCCATACATTGCCGCTATAGAAATAAAAATGATTTATTATTAAGAGTGACGATCCGTCCGAGTGTCCTGCAGTAATAGACTGTATATGTCTCATAACACCTGATGTGTCCATTCATGGAGGTCCATATGGCGACATCCACCCATGCAAAGTGTGCAAGTGTAACCTAAGCGTCATGTCCGCAAATACCCCCGGCTCAGAGCGAGCGTAAGGATGAATCGCCATCACCGACAAGACGTCACTTGGAAACCTCATCATTAGGATACTGCGATCTTCTTCCTTCTTCTTTGACAATATGATTTAATGTCCATAACAATCTCAATATCAGATTATTGCTACACGGATTCGATACCACACTGATGTGACGTCACGTTCTGGCCGCTGAGACTAATATTCCTAATGCCGAGGGCCGGTCATCATCATCATCTCAGGATTTCTGGTCTTCATCTTCTCCTTTGGGATAGGTTTTATCATGGAGATGTGGCTCAGGCCATAAATTCTACTCTTCATTGCAAAATCCTTATTTTAATTAAGGTTCATGAATAAAATGTTGGTAAAAAAACAAAGTCCAAAGATCAAATGTAGCTTTAATATCTGTGCAGTGTCACCTGGACTTACATGGGACTGCCTTGGATATTTCTAGAATCCTCCATGTAGTTTGCACTGGTCTCGTGTCACTTGAGGAACAGATGGGACGTCCCTGGTCAGCACAGCAAGGGTTAAGCTGACTCTTTCCTGCCTTATATAGCACCAGAACCAGTCCTTAGTCCTAATGCACAGAACATGTCAGGGTTGTCGATTCCTGACAATTCCTTATTGTTCATCAACTTTCATTGAAGTTTTCCAGGTGACAGAAACCACTGGAACGGGATGAAAACTCAATAACACAGTTCATGTAGCATCGTAGGATCATCGTCCTCTGCGGTCCTGGTTGTCGGATCATCGTCCTCTGCGGTCCTGGTTGTCGGATCATCGTCCTCTGCGGTCCTGGTTGTCGGATCATCGTCCTCTGCGGTCCTGGTTGTCGGATCATCGTCCTCTGCGGTCCTGGTTGTCGGATCATCGTCCTCTGCGGTCCTGGTTGTCGGATCATCGTCCTCTGTGGTCCTGGTTGTCGGATCATCGTCCTCTGCGGTCCTGGTTGTCGGATCATCGTCCTCTGCGGTCCTGGTTGTCGGATCATCGTCCTCTGCGGTTCTGGTTGTCAGATCATCGTCCTCTGTGGTCCTGGTTGTCGGATCATCGTCCTCTGCTGTCCTGGTTGTCGGATCATCGTCCTCTGCTGTCCTGGTTGTCAGATCATCGTCCTCTGCGGTCCTGGTTGTCGGATCATCGTCCTCTGCGGTCCTGGTTGTCGGATCATCGTCCTCTGCGGTTCTGGTTGTCAGATCATCGTCCTCTGTGGTCCTGGTTGTCAGATCATCGTCCTCTGCGGTCCTGGTTGTCGGATCATCGTCCTCTGTGGTCCTGGTTGTCAGATCATCGTCCTCTGCGGTCCTGGTTGTCGGATCATCATCCTCTGCGGTCCTGGTTGTCGGATCATTGTCCTCTGCGGTCCTGGTTGTCAGGTCATCGTCCTCTGCGGTCCTGGTTGTCAGATCATTGATGTTTAGACTAATAAAACAACTCTAGATAATACATTGTTGACCTTGTCCTTCATTTGATAGAACATTTTTGTCATAGGTGTAATTACCTTTTCCACCCCTAGATGTCAGTGTAGTTTGATATAATGAGCGTTTCCCTCTTTATAAGTCCTTCACACGTCTCAATGATTCCTGTACAGCAGACCTGGGCAGTCCGGCCCTCTGGCTGTCTCAGTCCGGCCCTCTGACCAAGACAGCTGTGTGACTGGAAACCAGAGGCCCACGGCCCACCCCGTGCCCGCCCACTCGCTGTCTGCAGTGTACTGCAGAGAGTCGGCGCTCCAGAGGCAGAAGCGCCGGGAACGCGAGGAGGTGAGTATGGGGACCACTTTTTTCATGTGTATGGGATGTTTGGGTGGTAATGGGGAGGCTGTGTGGGGCTCATGCAACATACAGTCATGGCCAAAAGTATTGACACCCCTGCAATTCTGTCAGATAATGCTCAGTTTCTTCCTGAAAATGATTGCAAACACAAATTCTTTGGTATTATTATCTTCATTTAATTTGTCTTAAATGAAAAAACACAAAAAGAATTGTCCTAAAGCCAAATTGGATATAATTCCACACCAAACATAACAAAGAGGGTGGACAAAAGTATTGGCACTGTTGGAAAAATCATGTGATGCTTCTCTAATTTGTGTAATTAACAGCACCTGTAACTTACCTGTGGCACCTAACAGGTGTTGGCAATAACTAAATCACACTTGCAGCCAGTTGACATGGATTAAAGTTGACTCCACCTCTGTCCTGTGTCCTTGTGTGTACCACATTGAGCACGGAGAAAAGAAAGAAGACCAAAGAACTGTCTGAGGACTTGAGAAACCAAATTGTGAGGAAGCATGAGCAATCTCAAGGCTACAAGTCCATCTCCAAAGACCTGAATGTTCCTGTGTCTACCGTGCGCAGTGTCATCAAGAAGTGTAAAGCCCATGGCACTGTGGCTAACCTCCCTAGATGTGGCCGGAAAAGAAAAATTGACAAGAGATTTCAACGCAAGATTGTGCGGATGTTGGATAAAGAACCTCGACTAACATCCAAACAAGTTCAAGCTGCCCTGCAGTCCGAGGGTACAACAGTGTCAACCCGTACTATCCGTCGGCGTCTGAATGAAAAGGGACTGTATGGAAGAATGTTCTCTGGTCAGATGAGAGAAAAGTAGAGCTTTTTGGGCAAAGGCATCAACATAGAGTTTACAGGAGAAAAAAGAGGCATTCAAAGAAAAGAACACGGTCCCTACAGTCAAACATGGCGGAGGTTACCTGATGTTTTGGGGTTGCTTTGCTGCCTCTGGCACTGGACTGCTTGACTGTGTGCATGGCATTATGAAGTCAGAAGACTACCAACAAATTTTGCAGCATAATGTAGGGCCCAGTGTGAGAAAGCTGGGTCTCCCTCAGAGGTCATGGGTCTTCCAGCAGGACAATGACCCAAAACACACTTCAAAAAGCACTAGAAAATGGTTTGAGAGAAAGCACTGGAGACTTCTAAGGTGGCCAGCAATGAGTCCAGACCTGAATCCCATAGAACACCTGTGGAGAGATCTAAAAATGGCAGTTTGGAGAAGGCACCCTTCAAATATCAGGGACCTGGAGCAGTTTGCCAAAGAAGAATGGTCTAAAATTCCAGCAGAGCATTGTAAGAAACTCATTGATGGTTACTGGAAGCGGTTGGTCGCAGTTATTTTGGCTAAAGGTTGTGCAACCAAGTATTAGGCTGAGGGTAAGAAAATAGAGGGGGAAGCCAGCACTGCTTAAGGTTAGAACGCATAAATTGAAGTGCATATGCACATAATGTCTAGCTGTATTCAAAAATGAGATATTTAGCAAAAAAATTGATCAATTCAATTGAGCCACCCCGCCGCGCCAAGGCAATCTCATATGGGGGGTCCTACTCTATATATTTTTAATAAATACTGTGCCATTACGGCCTCCTAAGAGCATGACCACATCAAGTGCAATCTGTACCTGAACATTGCTGGATCGCTCCCATGAAGCCAGATGAAGCAAGTGCGGATGAAGGCCAACCAGGTCTGAACACAGACATATCAGGAATGGCCTCCACACATTGCCCGACCAGCAAACATAGATGAAGGGTGATGTTGGTCCAGACACAGGTGCACAATTAAATAAAGCTTGGGGCAGGGTGGGGCCTTCATCTGCACTTGCTTCATCTGGCTTCATGGGAGCGATCCAGCAATGTTCAGATACAGATTGCACTTGATGTGGTCATGCTCTAAGTGTATTTAGGAGGCCGTAATGGCACAGTATTTATTAAAAATATATAGAGTAGGACCCCCCATATGAGATTGCCTTGGCGCGGCGGGGTGGCTCAATTGAATTGATCAATTTTTTTGCTAAATATCTCATTTTTGAATACAGCTGGACATTATGTGCATATGCACTTCAATTTATGCGTTCTAACCTTAAGCAGTGCTGGCTTCCCCCCTATTTTCTCATTAGGCTGAGGGTGCCAATACTTTTGTCCGGCCCATTTTTGGGGTTTTGTGTGAAATGATCAATGTTTTGCTTTTTGCTTCATTCTCTTTTGTTTTTTCATTTAAGACAAATTAAATGAAGATAATAATACCAAAGAATTTGTGTTTGCAATCATTTTCAGGAAGAAACTGAGTATTATCTGACAAAATTGCAGGGGTGTCAATACTTTTGGCCACAACTGTATAGGGAGGCTGTGTGGGGCTCATGCAGTTTATAGGGAGGCTGTGTGGGGCTCATGCTGTATATAGGGAGGCTGTGTGGGGCTCATGCAGTATATGGGGAGGCTGTGTGAGGCTCATGCTGTATATAGGAAGGCTGTGTGGGGCTCATGCTGTATATAGGGAGGCTGTGTGGGGCTCATGCTGTATATAGGGAGGCTGTGTGGGGCTCATGCTGTATATAGGGAGGCTGTGTGGGGCTCATGCTGTATATAGGGAGGCTGTGTGGGGCTCATGCTGTATATAGGGAGGCTGTGTGGGGCTCATGCAGTTTATAGGGAGGCTGTGTGGGGCTCATGCTGTATATAGGGAGGCTGTGTGGGGCTCATGCTGTATATAGGGAGGCTGTGTGGGGCTCATGCAGTTTATAGGGAGGCTGTGTGGGGCTCATGCAGTTTATAGGGAGGCTGTGTGGGGCTCATGCTGTATATAGGGAGGCTGTGTGGGGCTCATGCTGTATATAGGGAGGCTGTGTGGGGCTCATGCAGTTTATAGGGAGGCTGTGTGGGGCTCATGCAGTTTATAGGGAGGCTGTGTGGGGCTCATGCTGTTTATAGGGCGGCTGTGTGGGGCTCATGCCGTATATGGGGAGGCTGTGTGGGGCTCATACTGTATATAGGGAATCATAGAATCATAGAATCGTAGAGTTGGAAGGGACCTCCTGGGCCATCTGGTCCAACCCCCTGCTCAAAGCAGGATTCTCTAAATTATCCCAGTCAGATGTCTGTCCAGCCTCTGTTTGAAGACTTCCATTGAAGGAGAACTCACCACTTCTCGTGGCAGCCTGTTCCACTCATTGATCACTCTAACTGTCAAAAAGTTTTTTCTAATATCTAATCTGTGTCTCTTCCCATTCAGTTTCATCCCATTGCTTCTAGTCTTTCCTTGTGCAAATGAGAATAAAGTTGATCCTTCTACAATGTGACAGCCCTTTAGATATTTGTAGACAGCTATTAAGTCTCCTCTCAGTCTTCTCTTTTGCAAACTAAACATTCCCAAATCCTGCAACCTTTCCTCATAAGACAGGGTTTGCAGACCGGTCACCATTCTGGTCGCTCTTTTCTGAACTTGCTCCAGTTTGTTGATGTCTTTTTTAAAATGTGGTGCCCAAAACTGGACACAATATTCCAGATGAGGTCTGACCAAAGAGGAGTAGAGGGAAATAATGACTTCACGTGATCTAGACTGTATGCTTCTGTTAATACATCCTAGAATTGCATTTGCCTTTTTTGCTGCTGCATCACACTGTTGACTCATATTCAGTCTGTGATCTATTAGTATACCCAAGTCTTTTTCACATGTGCTGTCACTTAGCCCTATTCCTCCCATTCTATATATGCTTTTTTCATTTTTATTGCCCAGATGTAGTACTTTGCATTTCTCCCTGTTAAAAATCATTCTGTTAGTTGCTGCCCACTTCTCCAGTTTATTTAAATCTTTTTGAATCCTCTCTCTCTCTTCTCTAGTATTAGCTATCCCTCCTAGCTTTGTGTCATCAGCAAATTTAATCAGTTTACCCTCAATTCCTTCATCTAAATCGTTGATAAAGATGTTGAACAATACAGGGCCCAGGACAGAGCCCTGTGGTACCCCACTTGAGACATTCTTCCAACTGGATGTGCAGCCATTTACGACCACTCTTTGGGTCCGATCACTAAGCCAGTTATGAATCCACCTAACAGTTGCCTTGTCCATTCCATACTTAGTCATTTTTTCAATAAGGATTGTATGAGAGACTTTGTCAAATGCTTTGCTGAAGTCAAGATATACTATATCTACAGCATTTCCTTGATCCACCCAATCAGTGATACCGTCATAGAAGGAAATTAAGTTAGTCTGACATGACTTATTAGTTAGAAACCCATGCTGACTCTGTTTAATCACTTCATTCTTATCCAGGTATTGACATACATGTTGTTTAATAATTTGTTCAAAGATCTTTCCTGGTATAGAAGTCAGACTCACCGGCCTATAGTTGCCTGGGTCCACCTTCTTCCCCTTTTTGAAGATAGGAACAACATTTGCTCTTCTCCAGTCTTCTGGCACTTCTCCTGTTCTCCAAGAATTTTCAAAGATTATGGAGAGGGGTTCAAAAATTTCTTCTGCTATCTCCTTCAGTACTCTGGGGTGTAATTCATCTGGACCTGGAGACTTGAATTCATTTAGGTTAGCTAAGTGTTTCCTCACTATCTTTCTGTTTATAGATATCCTGGATTCTTCTATTCCCTTAATAGGACAGTGAATAACAGTTGATGTTGCATTTCCTTTCTGAGAGAAAACAGATGCAAAATAGGAATTTAAAAGTTCAGCCTTCTCAACATCCTGTCTTACCATTTCATCATTTTCATCCTGTAAAAATCCTATAGCATCTTTGACTTTTCTTTTACTTTTGACATATCCCCAAAATCCTTTATTATTGCTTTTGACATCTCTTGCAAGCCTCAGTTCATTTTCAGCTTTAGCTAATCTGATTTGTGCCCTGCAGGTTCTGCAGACAGCATTATATTCTTCTTTAGATATGCCTCCCTCTTTCCATTTTATAAACATTTTTTTCTTCCTTTTTAGCATGTGCTTAAGTTCTGTGTTCATCCATCCTGGTTTCCTTAAATGCTTCCTATTCTTCCCTCTTTTCGGAATTGTTAACAACTGTGCTTTGAGAATTTCATTTTTCAAAATTTCCCATCCTTCCTGGACATTTTTGTCTTTAAGGATATCCAGCCATTGGATCCCTCCAATTCTCTTTCTGAATCCCTTAAAATCTGCCTTTCTGAAATCTAACCTTGACGTCTGAGTCTTCACAGGTCTTCCACCTCTAGTTATCCAAAATTCTAAAATAGCATGGTCGCTACCTCCTAGGGTCCCAGCCACTTTTACCTCCTCAACCATTTCCTCCCTGTTTATAAGGATTAGATCCAAGGTAGCAGTTCCCCTTGTTTTCTCCCTTACCTTTTGGAAGATAAAGTTGTCAGCAAGAGAGGATAAGAATTTCCTTGACCTGTTAGTTTTGCCTGAGAGAGATTCCCAACAAATGTCTGGATAGTTGAAATCTCCCATGACAACTATGTCATATTTTTTGGAGAACTTGGCCATCTGATGCATAAAGAGTTCATCTATATCTTCAGCTTGCACAGGCGGCCTGTAGTAAATGCCTACAATGGTGTCCTTTCCATTGTTCTGTCCTTGTATTCTTACCCAAACAGTTTCCACAGAACTCCCAGTCTCTGAAGCTTCAATCTCTGTGCAGATATACGCGTTTCGAACATACAATGCGACACCCCCTCCTCGTTTATCAAGTCTGTTTCTTGCAAATAAGTTGTATCCTTCTAGTCTTGTATTCCAATCATGTGTATTGTCCCACCAAGTTTCAGTGATTCCAATGACATCATATTTCTTTTCCTGTGTTAGTAGTTCCAATTCTCCTTGTTTGTTGCCCATGCTTTGTGCATTAGTATAGAAACATTTTAGTTTGTGATTGGTTTCTCTTTCTCCAATATTTTTATTAATTAGATTCTTTCGTCTTTGTTCTTCCTTTCCACTTCTAATAGCAGAGTTCTCAATAGCATTTGTCAGGTGTATGGCTTTTTCTGGTCTTTTGCTTCCCTTCCCATGTTGTTCTAGTTTAAAGCTCTCCTTACAAGTGTAGCAAGGCGACTTCCAAATACATGCTTACCAGTCTTCGTAAGGTGCACCCCATCTCTAGCAAGTAGTCCATCGTATAAGTAGTTCACTCCGTGATCCAGAAATCCAAATCGTTGCCGACGGCACCATCGACGTAGCCAGTTGTTCACCTGCAGAATCTTATTCCACCTCCTTGTTCCATGGCCATCCACTGGGAGGATGGAAGAGAAGACCACCTGCGCTCCCAGTTCTTTCACTTTTCACTTTTAGGGAGGCTGTGTGGGGCTCATGCTGTATATAGGGAGGCTGTGTGGGGCTCATGCAGTATATAGGGAGGCTGTGTGGGGATCATGCTGTATATAGGGAGGCTGTGTGGGGCTCATGCAGTTTATGGGGATGCTGTGTGGGGCTCATGTAGTTTATAGGGTGGCTGTGTGGGGCTCATGCTGTATATAGGGAGGCTGTGTGGGGCTCATGCAGTTTATGGGGATGCTGTGTGGGGCTCATGTAGTTTATAGGGTGGCTGTGTGGGGCTCATGCTGTATATAGGGAGGCTGTGTGGGGCTCATGCTGTATATGGGGAGGCTGTGTGGGGCTCATGTAGTTTATAGGGAGGCTGTGTGGGGCTCATGCAGTTTATGGGGATGCTGTGTGGGGCTCATGTAGTTTATAGGGCGGCTGTGTGGGGCTCATGCTGTATATAGGGAGGCTGTGTGGGGCTCATGCAGTTTATAGGGAGGCTGTGTGGGGCTCATGCAGTTTATAGGGCGGCTGTGTGGGGCTCATGCTGTATATAGGGAGGCTGTGTGGGGCTCATGCAGTATATAGGGAGGCTGTGTGGGGCTCATGCTGTATATAGGGAGGCTGTGTGGGGCTCATGCAGTTTATGGGGAGGCTGTGTGGGGCTCATGTAGTTTATAGGGTGGCTGTGTGGGGCTCATGCTGTATATAGGGAGGCTGTGTGGGGCTCATGCAGTTTATAGGGAGGCTGTGTGGGGCTCATGCTGTATATAGGGAGGCTGTGTGGGGCTCATGCTGTATATAGGGAGGCTGTGTGGGGCTCATGCTGTATATAGGGAGGCTGTGTGGGGGCGGCTGTGTGGGGCTCATGCTGTATATAGGGAGGCTGTGTGGGGCTCATGCTGTATATAGGGAGGCTGTGTGGGGCTCATGCAGTTTATAGGGCGGCTGTGTGGGGCTCATGCTGTATATAGGGAGGCTGTGTGGGGCTCATGCTGTATATAGGGAGGCTGTGTGGGGCTCATGCAGTTTATAGGGCGGCTGTGTGGGGCTCATGCTGTATATAGGGAGGCTGTGTGGGGCTCATGCTGTATATAGGGAGGCTGTGTGGGGCTCATGCAGTATATGGGGAGGCTGTGTGAGGCTCATGCTGTATATAGGGAGGCTGTGTGGGGCTCATGCAGTATATGGGGAGGCTGTGTGAGGCTCATGCTGTATATAGGGAGGCTGTGTGGGGCTCATGCTGTACATAGGGAGGCTGTGTGGGGCTCATGCACTTTATAGGGCGGCTGTGTGGGGCTCATGCTGTATATAGGGAGGCTGTGTGGGGCTCATGCTGTATATAGGGAGGCTGTGTGGGGCTCATGCAGTTTATAGGGCGGCTGTGTGGGGCTCATGCTGTATATAGGGAGGCTGTGTGGGGCTCATGCTGTATATAGGGAGGCTGTGTGGGGCTCATGCTGTATATAGGGAGGCTGTGTGGGGCTCATGCACTTTATAGGGCGGCTGTGTGGGGCTCATGCCGTATATGGGGAGGCTGTGTGGGGCTCATGCTGTATATAGGGAGGCTGTGTGGGGCTCATGCTGTATATAGGTAGGCTGTGTGGGGCTCATGCTGTATATAGGGAGGCTGTGTGGGGCTCATGCAGTATATAGGGAGGCTGTGTGGGGCTCATGCTGTATATAGGGAGGCTGTGTGGGGCTCATGCAGTTTATGGGGATGCTGTGTGGGGCTCATGTAGTTTATAGGGTGGCTGTGTGGGGCTCATGCTGTATATAGGGAGGCTGTGTGGGGCTCATGCAGTTTATGGGGATGCTGTGTGGGGCTCATGTAGTTTATAGGGCGGCTGTGTGGGGCTCATGCTGTATATGGGGAGGCTGTGTGGGGCTCATGTAGTTTATAGGGAGGCTGTGTGGGGCTCATGCAGTTTATGGGGATGCTGTGTGGGGCTCATGTAGTTTATAGGGCGGCTATGTGGGGCTCATGCTGTATATAGGGAGGCTGTGTGGGGCTCATGCAGTTTATAGGGAGGCTGTGTGGGGCTCATGCAGTTTATAGGGCGGCTGTGTGGGGCTCATGCTGTATATAGGGAGGCTGTGTGGGGCCCATGCAGTATATAGGGAGGCTGTGTGGGGCTCATGCTGTATATAGGGAGGCTGTGTGGGGCTCATGCAGTTTATGGGGAGGCTGTGTGGGGCTCATGTAGTTTATAGGGCGGCTGTGTGGGGCTCATGCTGTATATAGGGAGGCTGTGTGGGGCTCATGCAGTTTATAGGGAGGCTGTGTGGGGCTCATGCTGTAGATAGGGAGGCTGTGTGGGGCTCATGCTGTATATAGGGAGGCTGTGTGGGGCTCATGCTGTATATAGGGAGGCTGTGTGGGGCTCATGCAGTATATAGGGAGGCTGTGTGGGGCTCATGCTGTATATAGGGAGGCTGTGTGGGGCTCATGCAGTTTATAGGGTGGCTGTGTGGGGCTCATGCTGTATATAGGGAGGCTGTGTGGGGCTCTTGCAGTTTATAAGGAGGCTGTGTGGGGCTCATGCAGTTTATAGGGCGGCTGTGTGGGGCTCATGCTGTATATAGGGAGGCTGTGTGGGGCTCATGCTGTATATAGGGAGGCTGTGTGGGGCTCATGCAGTTTATAGGGCGGCTGTGTGGGGCTCATGCTGTATATAGGGAGGCTGTGTGGGGCTCATGCTGTATATAGGGAGGCTGTGTGGGGCTCATGCAGTATATGGGGAGGCTGTGTGAGGCTCATGCTGTATATAGGGAGGCTGTGTGGGGCTCATGCAGTATATGGGGAGGCTGTGTGAGGCTCATGCTGTATATAGGGAGGCTGTGTGGGGCTCATGCTGTATTTAGGGAGGCTGTGTGGGGCTCATGCACTTTATAGGGCGGCTGTGTGGGGCTCATGCTGTATATAGGGAGGCTGTGTGGGGCTCATGCTGTATATAGGGAGGCTGTGTGGGGCTCATGCAGTTTATAGGGCGGCTGTGTGGGGCTCATGCTGTATATAGGGAGGCTGTGTGGGGCTCATGCTGTATATAGGGAGGCTGTGTGGGGCTCATGCTGTATATAGGGAGGCTGTGTGGGGCTCATGCAGTATATGGGGAGGCTGTGTGGGGCTCATGCAGTTTATGGGGAGGCTGTGTGGGGCTCATGTAGTTTATAGGGCGGCTGTGTGGGGCTCATGCAGTTTATGGGGAGGCTGTGTGGGGCCCATGCTGTATATAGGGAGGCTGTGTGGGGCCCATGCTGTATATAGGGAGGCTGTGTGGGGCTCATGCAGTATATGGGGAGGCTGTGTGGGGCTCATGCAGTTTATAGTGAGGCTGTGTGGGGCTCATGTAGTTTATAGGGAGGCTGTGTGGGGCTCATACAGTTTATGGGGAGGCTGTGTGGGGCCTATGCTGTATATAGGGAGGCTATGTGGGGCCCATGCTGTATATAGGGAGGCTGTGTGGGGCTCATGCAGTATATAGGGTGGCTGTGGGGGGCTCATGCAGTTTATAGGGCGGCTGTGTGGGGCTCATGCAGTTTATAGGGAGGCTGTGTGGGGCTCATGCAGTTTATAGGGCGGCTGTGTGGGGCTCATGCAGTTTATAGGGAGGCTGTGTGGGGCTCATGCAGTTTATGTGTGGGAGGGCCAGGGTCGTAGTCGTGGCTGAGAGTATGTGCTTTACCGCGCCCTGGTATCTCGTCACATGAATATAATGTCCCCTCTGCAGCATACCTTCTGCTTCACCTGCACCGTCCGGGTCCCATCAGGCTGACTGAAGTTCCACTGCTAGCGTTGTTGCATAATAAGAGACAGTCTATTTCAAACTGAAAATGTAGAACTTCACTTTCCTCTTTGCACAGCAGATCCTTATCACAGACCACATCTGCATAGGGTTCCAAACAGCTTCCATTCACCACTTTCCCTGCACTCCTTCCTTGGTCCCCCAGTACGTGCCCGGGTCGTACCGCCTCTTGCAGTAAGGCAGCATCCTCTCTGTTCAGACTCTCTGTGCTTGTGGGTTCCCTTGTCCATTTCGCCCCTGATCTGGGGCATCAGACCATGCGATTATCTGCCACATGATGAGCGACCTGCGTCCCCGTACTGTTCTGGACCTCTTCTCCACTTCTGCCACACTGCTGTTTCAGCTACACTTCTCCTCACTGGGACCTGGATGGCGGGGTCCTAAGCTTTAAATGTTATGGAGCCACTGGGTAGCTCAGGCTCTAAGCCCACCTGAGCTCTATGGGCTCCCTAGCTCCTTCTGAACTCACCAGGAAACTGTTCCTGCCTTACCCCTATTAAACGCCTCCTTTAGTTAACTATATACACTGTCTATTACGCTAGGGCAGTGATGGCGAAACTATGGCACACGTGCCAGACGGGGCACGCAGAGCCCTCTCAGCTGGCACGCGGCCTTGGCCTTGCCTCACTGTTCAGAGCTGCAGCTTCCTCACACACATTGAGCGGCGAGGCAGTGGAGCTGAATGATGTCTTCCAGCCGCGGCCGCGCCGCTCAATGTGTGTGAGGAAATGACAGGAAGAAAAGCTGCCGACGCGCAGAGGGGTGTGTGTGTGGTGAGTGTGTGTGGAGAGGGCTAATCATGGGAGTGATGGGGAGTGGGCCAGTGATGGGGGGGAGGGACAATGATGGGAGTGATGGGGAGAGGGCAACGATGGTGGTGGGGGAGAGGGTAATGATGGGGAGGAGGAAATGATAGAGGTGGTGGAATGGGCAATTTCTACATGAAGGGGATCATGATGGGGCATATTTCTACGTGAAGGGGCTCATGATGGGGCATATTTCTACGTGAAGGGGATCATGATGGGGCATATTACTATGTGAAGGGGATTATGATGGGGCATATTTCTACATGAATGGGCTCATGATGGGGCATATTTCTACGTGAAGGGGATCATGATGGGGCATATTTCTACGTGAAGGGGATCATGATGGGGCATATTACTACGTGAAGGGGATCATGATGGGGCATATTTCTACGTGAAGGGGATCATGATGGGGCATATTACTACGTGAAGGGGATCATGATGGGGCATATTTCTACGTGAAGGGGATCATGATGGGGCATATTTCTACTCAAAGGGGATCATGATGGGGCATATTACTACATGAAGGGGATCATGATGGGGCATATTTCTACGTGAAGGGGATCATGATGGGGCATATTTCTACGTGAAGGGGATCATGATGGGGCATATTACTACGTGAAGGGGATCATGATGGGGCATATTTCTACGTGAAGGGGATCATGATGGGGCATATTACTACGTGAAGGGGATCATATGGGGCATATTTCTACGTGAAGGGGATCATGATGGGGCATATTTCTACGTGAAGGGTATCATGATGGGGCATATTTCTACGTGAAGGGTATCATGATGGGGCATATTTCTACGTGAAGGGGATCATGATGGGGCATATTACTACGTGAAGGGGATCATGATGGGGCATATTTCTATGTGAAGGGGATCATGATGGGGCATATTTCTACTCGAAGGGGATCATGATGGGGAATATTTCTACGTGAAGGGGATCATGATGGGGCATATTATTACGTGAAGGGGATCATGATGGGGCATATTTCTACGTGAAGGGGATCATGATGGGGCATATTTCTACGTGAAGGGGATCATGATGGGGCATATTACTACGTGAAGGGGATCATGATGGGGCATATTTCTACTCGAAGGGGATCATGATGGGGCATATTACTACGTGAAGGGGATCATGATGGGGCATATTTCTACGTGAAGGGGATCATGATGGGGCATATTTCTACGTGAAGGGGATCATGATGGGGCATATTACTATGTGAAGGGGATCATGATGGGGCATATTACTACAAGAAGGGGATCAGGATGGGGCATATTTCTACGTGAAGGGGATCATGATGGGGCATATTTCTACGTGAAGGGGATCATGATGGGGCATATTACTACGTGAAGGGGATCATGATGGGGCATATTTCTACGTGAAGGGGATCATGATGGGGCATATTTCTACTCAAAGGGGATCATGATGGGGCATATTACTACATGAAGGGGATCAAGATAGGGCATATTTCTACTCAAAGGGGATCATGATGGGGCATATTACTACATGAAGGGGATCATGATGGGGCATATTTCTACGTGAAGGGGATCATGATGGGGCATATTACTACGTGAAGGGGATCATGATGGGGCATATTTCTACGTGAAGGGGATCATGATGGGGCATATTTCTACGTGAAGGGGATCATGATGGGGCATATTACTATGTGAAGGGGATCATGATGGGGCATATTACTGCAAGAAGGGGATCAGGATGGGGCATATTTCTACGTGAAGGGGATCATGATGGGGCATATTTCTACATGATGGGGATCATGATGGGGCATATTTCTACTCGAAGGGGATCATGATGGGGCATGTTACTGCAAGAAGGGGATCAGGATGGGGCATATTTCTACGTGAAGGGGATCATGATGGGGCATATTTCTACATGATGGGGATTATGATGGGGCATATTACTACGTGAAGGGGATCATGATGGGGCATATTACTACGTGAAGGGGATCATGATGGGGCATATTACTACAAGAAGGGGATCAGGATGGGAACATGACTACTGGCTGTGGGACCATTCTAATTGGGCAGGTGGTGAACACAGTAATTAAAAGATTAGTGTGTACCTGTCACTAGTTTGGCGCTTGTTAGCAATCTCAACACCTGGACCGCCAGCGATTTCCCCCCCCCCCAATGTGGAGCCTGGAGCCGCAGCAAATATTTTTTAGACTTTTTCAGATCATGGTGGAGCCTCCTTGCCAGACATTCTTGCCAGGTGCCTTTGCGCCGTGGCAAATTTGAGGCCACGCCCTGACCACACGCACATCACAACTAGCCACACCCATGTCCATGCCCCAACCTCACCCATTTAGCACTGCTGATCACACTGACTGGTACTGAGAAAAAAGAAAACAGGAGAGAAAGAAAGAACATGTGCCCCATCTAGTGACCAACTCCGGTACTACGCTTTCCCTATGTTACAATTATATATTAGCAGAACATATATACAGTTATACATAAAGACAGTATTTACATAAAGGAGGGGAGTGGAGCATTACACAGTCCCGGTACACCCTTTACATATATAGGGAGGCTGTGTGGGGCCCATGCTGTATATGGGGGAGGCTGTGTGGGGCCCATGCTGTATATAGGGGGCTGTGTGGGGCCCATGCTGTATATGGGGGGGGCTGTGTGGGGCCCATGCTGTATATAGGGAGGCTGTGTGGGGCTCATGCTGTATATGGGGGAGGCTGTGTGGGGCCCATGCTGTATATGGGGGGGGGGCTGTGTGGGGCCCATGCTGTATATGGGGGAGGCTGTGTGGGGCCCATGCTGTATATGGGGGAGGCTGTGTGGTGCCCATGCTGTATATGGGGGAGGCTGTGTGAGGCTCATGCTGTATATGGGGGAGGCTGTGTGGGGCTCATGCTGTATATGGGGGGGCTGTGTGGGGCCCATGCTGTATATGGGGGGCTGTGTGGGGCCCATGCTGTATATGGGGGAGGTGGTGTGGGGCCCATGCTGTATATGGGGGAGGCTGTGTGGGGCCCATGCTGTAATTGGGGGGGCTGTGTGGGGCCCATGCTGTATATGGGGGAGGCTGTGTGGGGCCCATGCTGTATATAGGGAGGCTGTGTGGGGCTCATGTAGTTTATAGGGCGGCTGTGTGGGGCTCATGCAGTTTATGGGGAGGCTGTGTGGGGCCCATGCTGTATATAGGGAGGCTGTGTGGGGCTCATGCAGTATATGTGGAGGCTGTGTGGGGCTCATGCAGTTTATGGGGAGGCTGTGTGGGGCTCATGTAGTTTATAGGGAGGCTGTGTGGGGCTCATGCAGTTTATGGGGAGGCTGTGTGGGGCCCATGCTGTATATAGGGAGGCTGTGTGGGGCCCATGCTGTATATAGGGAGGCTGTGTGGGGCTCATGCAGTATATAGGGTGGCTGTGGGGGGCTCATGCAGTTTATAGGGATGCTTTGTGGGGCTCATGCAGTTTATAGGGAGGCTGTGTGGGGCTCATGCAGTTTATAGTGAGGCTGTGTGGGGCTCATGCAGTTTATAGGGCGGCTGTGTGGGGCTCATGCAGTTTATAGGGCGGCTGTTTGGGGCTCATGCAGTTTATAGGGAGGCTGTGTGGGGCTCATGCAGTTTATAGGGAGGCTGTGTGGGGCTCATGCAGTTTATAGGGCGGCTGTGTGGGGCTCATGCAGTTTATTGGGCGGCTGTGTGGGGCTCATGCAGTTTATAGGGAGGCTGTGTGGGGCTCATGCAGTCTATAGGGCGGCTGTGGGGGGCTCATGCAGTTTATAGGGAGGCTGTGTGGGGCTCATGCAGTTTATGTGTGGGAGGGCCAGGGTCGTAGTCGTGGCTGAGAGTATGTGCTTTACCGCGCCCTGGTATCTCGTCACATGAATATAATGTCCCCTCTGCAGCATACTTTCTGTTTCACCTGCACCGTCCGGGTCCCATCAGGCTGACTGAAGTTCCACTGCTAGCGTTGTTGCATAATAAGAGACAGTCTATTTCAAACTGAAAATGTAGAACTTCACTTTCCTCTTTGCACAGCAGATCCTTATCACAGACCGCATCTGCATAGGGTTCCAAACAGCTTCCATTCACCACTTTCCCTGCACTCCTTCCTTGGTCCCCCAGTACGTGCCCGGGTCGTACCGCCTCTTGCAGTAAGGCAGCATCCTCTCTGTTCAGACTCTCTGTGCTTGTGGGTTCCCTTGTCCATTTCGCCCCTGATCTGGGGCATCAGACCATGCGATTATCTGCCACATGATGAGCGACCTGCGTCCCCGTACTGTTCTGGACCTCTTCTCCACTTCTGCTCCCCACTGCTGTCACACTGCTGTTTCAGCTACACTTCTCCTCACTGGGACCTGGATGGCGGGGTCCTAAGCTTTAAATGTTATGGAGCCACTGGGTAGCTCAGGCTCTAAGTCCACCTGAGCTCTATGGGCTCCCTAGCTCCTTCTGAACTCACCAGGAAACTGTTCCTGCCTTACCCCTATTAAACGCCTCCTTTAGTTAACTATATACACTGTCTATTACGCTAGGGCAGTGATGGCGAAACTATGGCACACGTGCCAGACGGGGCACGCAGAGCCCTCTCAGCTGGCACGCGGCCTTGGCCTTGCCTCACTGTTCAGAGCTGCAGCTTCCTCACACACATTGAGCGGCGAGGCAGTGGAGCTGAATGATGTCTTCCAGCCGCGGCCGCGCCGCTCAATGTGTGTGAGGAAATGACAGGAAGAAAAGCTGCCGACGCGCAGAGGGGTGTGTGTGTGGTGAGTGTGTGTGGAGAGGGCTAATCATGGGAGTGATGGGGAGTGGGCCAGTGATGGGGGGGAGGGACAATGATGGGAGTGATGGGGAGAGGGCAACGATGGTGGTGGGGGAGAGGGTAATGATGGGGAGGAGGAAATGATAGAGGTGGTGGAATGGGCAATTTCTACATGAAGGGGATCATGATGGGGCATATTTCTACGTGAAGGGGCTCATGATGGGGCATATTTCTACGTGAAGGGGATCATGATGGGGCATATTACTATGTGAAGGGGATCATGATGGGGCATATTTCTACATGAAGGGGCTCATGATGGGGCATATTTCTACGTGAAGGGGATCATGATGGGGCATATTTCTACGTGAAGGGGATCATGATGGGGCATATTACTACGTGAAGGGGATCATGATGGGGCATATTTCTACGTGAAGGGGATCATGATGGGGCATATTACTACGTGAAGGGGATCATGATGGGGCATATTTCTACGTGAAGGGGATCATGATGGGGCATATTACTACATGAAGGGGATCATGATGGGGCATATTTCTACGTGAAGGGGATCATGATGGGGCATATTTCTACGTGAAGGGGATCATGATGGGGCATATTACTACGTGAAGGGGATCATGATGGGGCATATTTCTACGTGAAGGGGATCATGATGGGGCATATTTCTACTCAAAGGGGATCATGATGGGGCATATTACTACATGAAGGGGATCATGATGGGGCATATTTCTACGTGAAGGGGATCATGATGGGGCATATTTCTACGTGAAGGGGATCATGATGGGGCATATTACTACGTGAAGGGGATCATGATGGGGCATATTTCTACGTGAAGGGGATCATGATGGGGCATATTTCTACTCAAAGGGGATCATGATGGGGCATATTACTACATGAAGGGGATCATGATGGGGCATATTTCTACGTGAAGGGGATCATGATGGGGCATATTTCTACGTGAAGGGGATCATGATGGGGCATATTACTACGTGAAGGGGATCATGATGGGGCATATTTCTACGTGAAGGGGATCATGATGGGGCATATTACTACGTGAAGGGGATCATATGGGGCATATTTCTATGCGAAGGGGATCATGATGGGGCATATTTCTACGTGAAGGGTATCATGATGGGGCATATTTCTACGTGAAGGGGATCATGATGGGGCATATTACTACGTGAAGGGGATCATGATGGGGCATATTTCTATGTGAAGGGGATCATGATGGGGCATATTTCTACTCGAAGGGGATCATGATGGGGAATATTTCTACGTGAAGGGGATCATGATGGGGCATATTATTACGTGAAGGGGATCATGATGGGGCATATTTCTACGTGAAGGGGATCATGATGGGGCATATTTCTACGTGAAGGGGATCATGATGGGGCATATTACTATGTGAAGGGGATCATGATGGGGCATATTTCTACTCGAAGGGGATCATGATGGGGCATATTACTACGTGAAGGGGATCATGATGGGGCATATTTCTACGTGAAGGGGATCATGATGGGGCATATTTCTATGTGAAGGGGATCATGATGGGGCATATTACTATGTGAAGGGGATCATGATGGGGCATATTACTACAAGAAGGGGATCAGGATGGGGCATATTTCTACGTGAAGGGGATCATGATGGGGCATATTTCTACGTGAAGGGGATCGTGATGGGGCATATTACTACGTGAAGGGGATCATGATGGGGCATATTTCTACGTGAAGGGGATCATGATGGGGCATATTTCTACGTGAAGGGGATCATGATGGGGCATATTTCTACGTGAAGGGGATCATGATGGGGCATATTTCTACGTGAAGGGGATCATGATGGGGCATATTACTACGTGAAGGGGATCATGATGGGGCATATTTCTACGTGAAGGGGATCATGATGGGGCATATTACTACG
This sequence comes from Dendrobates tinctorius, assembly GCF_039654945.1. Lineage (NCBI taxonomy): Eukaryota > Metazoa > Chordata > Amphibia > Anura > Dendrobatidae > Dendrobates > Dendrobates tinctorius. The sequence goes on along the minus strand of NW_027361849.1, from coordinate 1,499,723 downwards.
TGAAGGGGATCATATGGGGCATATTTCTACGTGAAGGGGATCATGATGGGGCATATTTCTACGTGAAGGGTATCATGATGGGGCATATTTCTACGTGAAGGGGATCATGATGGGGCATATTACTACATGAAGGGGATCATGATGGGGCATATTTCTATGTGAAGGGGATCATGATGGGGCATGTTTCTACTCGAAGGGGATCATGATGGGGAATATTTCTACGTGAAGGGGATCATGATGGGGCATATTATTACGTGAAGGGGATCATGATGGGGCATATTTCTACGTGAAGGGGATCATGATGGGGCATATTTCTACGTGAAGGGGATCATGATGGGGCATATTACTACGTGAAGGGGATCACGATGGGGCATGTTTCTACTCGAAGGGGCTCATGATGGGGCATATTTCTACGTGAAGGGGATCATGATGGGGCATATTACTATGTGAAGGGGATCATGATGGGGCATATTACTACAAGAAGGGGATCAGGATGGGGCATATTTCTACGTGAAGGGGATCATGATGGGGCATATTTCTACTCGAAGGGGCTCATGATGGGGCATATTTCTACGTGAAGGGGATCATGATGGGGCATATTACTATGTGAAGGGGATCATGATGGGGCATATTTCTACGTGAAGGGGATCATGATGGGGCATATTACTACGTGAAGGGGATCATGATGGGGCATATTTCTACGTGAAGGGGATCATGATGGGGCATATTACTACGTGAAGGGGATCATGATGGGGCATATTTCTACGTGAAGGGGATCATGATGGGGCATATTTCTACGTGAAGGGGATCATGATGGGGCATATTACTATGTGAAGGGGATCATGATGGGGCATATTACTACAAGAAGGGGATCAGGATGGGGCATATTTCTACGTGAAGGGGATCATGATGGGGCATATTTCTACATGATGGGTATCATGATGGGGCATATTACTACGTGAAGGGGATCATGATGGGGCATATTACTACAAGAAGGGGATCAGGATGGGAACATGACTACTGGCTGTGGGACCATTCTAATTGGGCAGGTGGTGAACACAGTAATTAAAAGATTAGTGTGTACCTGTCACTAGTTTGGCGCTTGTTAGCAATCTCAACACCTGGACCGCCAGCGATTTCCCCCCCCCCAATGTGGAGCCTGGAGCCGCAGCAAATATTTTTTAGACTTTTTCAGATCATGGTGGAGCCTCCTAGCCAGACATTCTTGCCAGGTGCCTTTGCGCCGTGGCAAATTTGAGGCCACGCCCTGACCACACGCACATCACAACTAGCCACACCCATGTCCATGCCCCAACCTCACCCATTTAGCACTGCTGATCACACTGACTGGTACTGAGAAAAAAGAAAACAGGAGAGAAAGAAAGAACATGTGCCCCATCTAGTGACCAACTCCGGTACTACGCTTTCCCTATGTTACAATTATATATTAGCAGAACATATATACAGTTATACATAAAGACAGTATTTACATAAAGGAGGGGAGTGGAGCATTACACAGTCCCGGTACACCCTTTACATATATAGGGAGGCTGTGTGGGGCCCATGCTGTATATGGGGGAGGCTGTGTGGGGCCCATGCTGTATATTGGGGGGCTGTGTGGGGCCCATGCTGTATAGGGGGGGCTGTGTGGGGCCCATGCTGTATATGGGGGGGCTGTGTGGGGCCCATGCTGTATATGGGGGGGCTGTGTGGGGCCCATGCTGTATATAGGGAGGCTGTGTGGGGCCCATGCTGTATATGGGGGGGCTGTGTGGGGCTCATGCTGTATATGGGGGGGCTGTGTGGGGCCCATGCTGTATAGGGGGGGCTGTGTGGGGCCCATGCTGTATATGGGGGAGGCTGTGTGGGGCTCATGCTGTATATGGGGGAGGCTGTGTGGGGCTCATGCTGTATATGGGGGGCTGTGTGGGGCCGATGCTGTATATGGGGGGGCTGTGTGGGGCCCATGCTGTATATGGGGGAGGTGGTGTGGGGCCCATGCTGTATATGGGGGAGGCTGTGTGGGGCCCATGCTGTATATGGGGGGGGCTGTGTGGGGCCCATGCTGTATATGGGGGAGGCTGGGTGGGAACCCATGCTGTATATGGGGGAGGCTGTGTGGGGCCCATGCTGTATATAGGGAGGCTGTGTGGGGCCCATGCTGTATATGGGGGGGAGGCTGTGTGGGGCCCATGCTGTATATGGGGGAGGCTGTGTGGGGCCCATGCTGTATATGGGGAGGGGGCTGTGTGGGGCCCATGCTGTATATGGGGGGGGGCTGTGTGGGGCCCATGCTGTATATGGAGGGGGCTGTGTGGGGCCCATGCTGTATATGGGGGAGGCTGTGTGGGGCCCATGCTGTATATGGGGGAGGCAGTGTGGGGCCCATGCTGTATATGAGGGAGGCTGTGTGGGGCCCATGCTGTATATAGGGAGACTGTGTGGGGCCCATGCTGTATATGGGGGGGGCTGTGTGGGGCCCATGCTGTATATGAGGGAGGCTGTGTGGGGCCCATGCTATATATGGGGGGCTGTGTGGGGCCCATGCTGTATATGGGGGGGCTGTGTGGGGCTCATGCTGTATATGGGGGGGCTGTGTGGGGCCCATGCTGTATAGGGGGGCTGTGTGGGGCCCATGCTGTATATGGGGGAGGCTGTGTGGGGCCCATGCTGTATATGGGGGGGCTGTGTGGGGCCCATGCTGTATATGGGGGAGGCTGTGTGGGGCCCATGCTGTATATGGGGGAGGCTGTGTGGGGCCCATGCTGTATATAGGGAGGCTGTGTGGGGCCCATGCTGTATATGGGGGGGAGGCTGTGTGGGGCCCATGCTGTATATGGGGGAGGCTGTGTGGGGCCCATGCTGTATATGGGGGAGGCTGTGTGGGGCCCATGCTGTATATGGGGGGGGGCTGTGTGGGGCCCATGCTGTATATGGGGGAGGCTGTGTGGGGCCCATGCTGTATATGGGGGGGGCTGTGTGGGGCCCATGCTGTATATGGGGGAGGCTGTGTGGGGCCCATGCTGTATATGGGGGAGGCTGTGTGGGGCCCATGCTGTATATGGGGAGGGGGCTGTGTGGGGCCCATGCTGTATATGGGGGGGGCTGTGTGGGGCCCATGCTGTATATGGAGTGGGCTGTGTGGGGCCCATGCTGTATATGGGGGAGGCTGTGTGGGGCCCATGCTGTATATGGGGGAGGCTGTGTGGGGCCCATGCTGTATATGAGGGAGGCTGTGTGGGGCCCATGCTGTATATAGGGAGGCTGTGTGGGGCCCATGCTGTATATGGGGGGGGCTGTGTGGGGCCCATGCTGTATATGAGGGAGCTGTGTGGGGCCCATGCTGTATATGAGGGAGCTGTGTGGGGCCCATGCAGTATATGGGGGGGCTGTGTGGGGCCCATGCTGTATATGGGGGGGCTGTGTGGGGCCCATGCTGTATATGGGGGGGCTGTGTGGGGCTCATGCTATATATGGGGGGGCTGTGTGGGGCCCATGCTGTATAGGGGGGGCTGTGTGGGGCCCATGCTGTATATGGGGGGGCTGTGTGGGGCTCATGCTGTATATGGGGGGGCTGTGTGGGGCCCATGCTGTATAGGGGGGCTGTGTGGGGCCCATGCTGTATATGGGGGGGCTGTGTGGGGCCCATGCTGTATATGGGGGGGGCTGTGTGGGGACCATGCTGTATATGGGGGGGCTGTGTGGGGCCCATGCTGTATATCGGGGAGGCGGTGTGGGGCCCATGCTGTATATGGGGGGGGCTGTGTGGGGCCCATGCTGTATATGGGGGAGGCTGTGTGGGGCCCATGCTGTATATAGGGAGGCTGTGTGGGGCCCATGCTGTTTATGGGGGGGAGGCTGTGTGGGGCCCATGCTGTATATGGGGGAGGCTGTGTGGGGCCCATGCTGTATATGGGGGAGGCTGTGTGGGGCCCATGCTGTATATGGGGGGGGCTGTGTGGGGCCCATGCTGTATATGGGGGGGGCTGTGTGGGGCCCATGCTGTATATGGGGGGGGCTGTGTGGGGCCCATGCTGTATATGGGGGAGGCTGTGTGGGGCCCATGCTGTATATGGGGGAGGCTGTGTGGGGCCCATGCTGTATATGGGGGAGGCTGTGTGGGGCCCATGCTGTATATGAGGGAGGCTGTGTGGGGCCCATGCTGTATATAGGGAGGCTGTGTGGGGCCCATGCTGTATATGGGGGGGGGCTGTGTGGGGCCCATGCTGTATATGAGGGAGGCTGTGTGGGGCCCATGCTGTATATGAGGGAGGCTGTGTGTGGCCCATGCTGTATATGGGGGGGCTGTGTGGGGCCCATGCTGTATATGGGGGAGGCTGTGTGGGGCCCATGCTGTATATGGGGGAGGCTGTGTGGGGCCCATGCTGTATATGGGGGACGCTGTGTGGGGCCCATGCTGTATATGGGGGAGGCTGTGTGGGGCCCATGCTGTATATAGGGAGGCTGTGTGGGGCCCATGCTGTATATGGGGGAGGCTGTGTGGGGCCCATGCTGTATAGGGGGGGCTGTGTGGGGCCCATGCTGTATATGGGGGAGGCTGTGTGGGGCCCATGCTGTATATGAGGGAGGCTGTGTGGGGCCCATGCTGTATATGGGGGGCTGTGTGGGGCCCATGCTGTATATGGGGGGGGGCTGTGTGGTGCCCATACTGTATATGGGGGAGGCTGTGTGGGGCCCTTGCTGTATATGGGGGAGGCTGTGTGGGGCCCATGCTGTATATGGGGGAGGCTGTGTGGGGCCCATGCTGTATATGGGGGAGGCTGTGTGGGCCCATGCTGTTATGGGGGGGCTGTGTGTGGGGCCCATGCTGTATATGGGGGAGGCTGTGTGGGGCCCATGCTGTATATAGGGAGGCTGTGTGGGGCCCAAGCTGTATATGGGGGGGGGGCTGTGTGGGGCCCATGCTGTATATGGGGGGGGCTGTGTGGGGGCCATGCTGTATATGGGGGGGCTGTGTGGGGCCCATGCTGTATATGGGGGAGGCTGTGTGGGGCCCATGCTGTATATGGGGGAGGCTGTGTGGGGCCCATGCTGTATATGGGGGAGGCTGTGTGGGGACCATGCTGTATATGGGGGAGGCTGTGTGGGGCCCATGCTGTATATGGGGGAGGCTGTGTGGGGCCCATGCTGTATATGGGGGAGGCTGTGTGGGGCCCATGCTGTATATGGGGGAGGCTGTGTGGGGCCCATGCTGTATATGGGGGGCTGTGTGGGGCCCATGCTGTATAGGGGGGGCTGTGTGGGGCCCATGCTGTATATGGGGGGGGCTGTGTGGGGCCCATGCTGTATATGGGGGGGCTGTGTGGGGCCCATGCTGTATATCATAGAATCATAGAATCATAGAATCGTAGAGTTGGAAGGGACCTCCTGGGCCATCTGGTCCAACCCCCTGCTCAAAGCAGGATTCGCTAAATCATCCCAGTCAGATGTCTGTCCAGCCTCTGTTTGAAGACTTCCATTGAAGGAGAACTCACCACTTCTCGTGGCAGCCTGTTCCACTCATTGATCACTCTAACTGTCAAAAAGTTTTTTCTAATATCTAATCTGTGTCTCCTCCCATTCAGTTTCATCCCATTGCTTCTAGTCTTTCCTTGTGCAAATGAGAATAAAGTTGATCCTTCTACAATGTGACAGCCCTTTAGATATTTGTAGACAGCTATTAAGTCTCCTCTCAGTCTTCTCTTTTGCAAACTAAACATTCCCAAATCCTGCAACCTTTCCTCATAAGACAGGGTTTGCAGACCGGTCACCATTCTGGTCGCTCTTTTCTGAACTTTCTCCAGTTTGTTGATGTCTTTTTTAAAATGTGGTGCCCAAAACTGGACACAATATTCCAGATGAGGTCTGACCAAAGAGGAGTAGAGGGAAATAATGACTTCACGTGATCTAGACTGTATGCTTCTGTTAATACATCCTAGAATTGCATTTGCCTTTTTTGCTGCTGCATCACACTGTTGACTCATATTCAGTCTGTGATCTATTAGTATACCCAAGTCTTTTTCACATGTGCTGTCACTTAGCCCTATTCCTCCCATTCTATATATGCTTTTTTCATTTTTATTGCCCAGATGTAATACTTTGCATTTCTCCCTGTTAAAAACCATTCTGTTAGTTGCTGCCCACTTCTCCAGTTTATTTAAATCTTTTTGAATCCTCTCTCTCTCTTCTCTAGTATTAGCTATCCCTCCTAGCTTTGTGTCATCAGCAAATTTAATCAGTTTACCCTCAATTCCTTCATCTAAATCGTTGATAAAGATGTTGAACAATACAGGGCCCAGGACAGAGCCCTGTGGTACCCCACTTGAGACATTCTTCCAACTGGATGTGCAGCCATTTACGACCACTCTTTGGGTCCGATCACTAAGCCAGTTATGAATCCACCTAACAGTTGCCTTGTCCATTCCATACTTAGTCATTTTTTCAATAAGGATTGTATGAGAGACTTTGTCAAATGCTTTGCTGAAGTCAAGATATACTATATCTACAGCATTTCCTTGATCCACCCAATCAGTGATACTGTCATAGAAGGAAATTAAGTTAGTCTGACATGACTTATTAGTTAGAAACCCATGCTGACTCTGTTTAATCACTTCATTCTTATCCAGGTATTGACATACATGTTGTTTAATAATTTGTTCAAAGATCTTTCCTGGTATAGAAGTCAGACTCACCGGCCTATAGTTGCCTGGGTCCACCTTCTTCCCCTTTTTGAAGATAGGAACAACATTTGCTCTTCTCCAGTCTTCTGGCACTTCTCCTGTTCTCCAAGAATTTTCAAAGATTATGGAGAGGGGTTCAAAAATTTCTTCTGCTATCTCCTTCAGTACTCTGGGGTGTAATTCATCTGGACCTGGAGACTTGAATTCATTTAGGTTAGCTAAGTGTTTCCTCACTATCTTTCTGTTTATAGATATCCTGGATTCTTCTATTCCCTTAATAGGACAGTGAATAACAGTTGATGTTGCATTTCCTTTCTGAGAGAAAACAGATGCAAAATAGGAATTTAAAAGTTCAGCCTTCTCAACATCCTGTCTTACCATTTCATCATTTTCATCCTGTAAAAATCCTATAGCATCTTTGACTTTTCTTTTACTTTTGACATATCCCCAAAATCCTTTATTATTGCTTTTGACATCTCTTGCAAGCCTCAGTTCATTTTCAGCTTTAGCTAATCTGATTTGTGCCCTGCAGGTTCTGCAGACAGCATTATATTCTTCTTTAGATATGCCTCCCTCTTTCCATTTTATAAACATTTTTTTCTTCCTTTTTAGCATGTGCTTAAGTTCTGTGTTCATCCATCCTGGTTTCCTTAAATGCTTTCTATTCTTCCCTCTTTTCGGAATTGTTAACAACTGTGCTTTGAGAATTTCATTTTTCAAGATTTCCCATCCTTCCTGGACATTTTTGTCTTTAAGGATATCCAGCCATTGGATCCCTCCAATTCTCTTTCTGAATCCCTTAAAATCTGCCTTTCTGAAATCTAACCTTGACGTCTGAGTCTTCACAGGTCTTCCACCTCTAGTAATCCAAAATTCTAAAATAGCATGGTCGCTACCTCCTAGGGTCCCAGCCACTTTTACCTCCTCAACCATTTCCTCCCTGTTTATAAGGATTAGATCCAAGGTAGCAGTTCCCCTTGTTTTCTCCCTTACCTTTTGGAAGATAAAGTTGTCAGCAAGAGAGGATAAGAATTTCCTTGACCTGTTAGTTTTGCCTGAGAGAGATTCCCAACAAATGTCTGGATAGTTGAAATCTCCCATGACAACTATGTCATATTTTTTGGAGAACTTGGCCATCTGATGCATAAAGAGTTCATCTATATATTCGGCTTGCACAGGCGGCCTGTAGTAAATGCCTACAATGGTGTCCTTTCCATTGTTCTGTCCTTGTATTCTTACCCAAACAGTTTCCACAGAACTCCCAGTCTCTGAAGCTTCAATCTCTGTGCAGATATACGCGTTTCGAACATACAATGCGACACCCCCTCCTCGTTTATCAAGTCTGTTTCTTGGAAATAAGTTGTATCCTTCTAGTCTTGTATTCCAATCATGTGTATTGTCCCACCAAGTTTCAGTGATTCCAATGACATCATATTTCTTTTCCTGTGTTAGTAGTTCCAATTCTCCTTGTTTGTTGCCCATGCTTTGTGCATTAGTATAGAAACATTTTAGTTTGTGATTGGTTTCTCTTTCTCCAATATTTTTATTAATTAGATTCTTTCGTCTTTGTTCTTCCTTTCCACTTCTAATAGCAGAGTTCTCAATAGCATTTGTCAGGTGTATGGCTTTTTCTGGTCTTTTGCTTCCCTTCCCATGTTGTTCTAGTTTAAAGCTCTCCTTACAAGTGTAGCAAGGCGACTTCCAAATACATGCTTTCCAGTCTTTGTAATATGGGGGGGCTGTGTGGGGCCCATGCTGTATATGGGGGGGGCTGTGTGGGGCCCATGCTGTATATGGGGGGGCTGTGTGGGGCCCATGCTGTATATGGGGGAGGCTGTGTGGGGCCCATGCTGTATATGGGGGGCTGTGTGGGGCCCATGCTGTATATGGGGGAGGCTGTGTGGGGCCCATGCTGTATATGGGGGAGGCTGTGTGGGGCCCATGCTGTATATGGGGGAGGCTGTGTGGGGCCCATGCTGTATATGGGGGGGGCTGTGTGGGGCCCATGCTGTATATGGGGGGGCTGTGTGGGGCCCTTGCTGTATATGGGGGGGGCTGTGTGGGGCCCATGCTGTATATGGGGGAGGCTGTGTGGTGCCCATGCTGTATATGGGGGAGGCTGTGTGGGGCCCATGCTGTATATGGGGGAGGCTGTGTGGGGCCCATGCTGTATATGAGGGAGGCTGTGTGGGGCCCATGCTGTATATAGGGAGGCTGTGTGGGGCCCATGCTGTATATGGGGGGGGGGCTGTGTGGGGCCCATGCTGTATATGAGGGAGGCTGTGTGGGGCCCATGCTGTATATGAGGGAGGCTGTGTGTGGCCCATGCTGTATATGGGGGGGCTGTGTGGGGCCCATGCTGTATATGGGGGAGGCTGTGTGGGGCCCATGCTGTATATGGGGGAGGCTGTGTGGGGCCCATGCTGTATATGGGGGAGGCTGTGTGGGGCCCATGCTGTATATGGGGGAGGCTGTGTGGGGCCCATGCTGTATATAGGGAGGCTGTGTGGGGCCCATGCTGTATATGGGGGAGGCTGTGTGGGGCCCATGCTGTATAGGGGGGGCTGTGTGGGGCCCATGCTGTATATGGGGGAGGCTGTGTGGGGCCCATGCTGTATATGAGGGAGGCTGTGTGGGGCCCATGCTGTATATGAGGGAGGCTGTGTGGGGCCCATGCTGTATATGGGGGGCTGTGTGGGGCCCATGCTGTATATGGGGGGGGGCTGTGTGGTGCCCATGCTGTATATGGGGGAGGCTGTGTGGGGCCCTTGCTGTATATGGGGGAGGCTGTGTGGGGCCCATGCTGTATATGGGGGAGGCTGTGTGGGGCCCATGCTGTATATGGGGGGGCTGTGTGGGGCCCATGCTGTATATGGGGGAGGCTGTGTGGGGCCCATGCTGTATATGGGGGGGGGCTGTGTGGGGCCCATGCTGTATATGGGGGGGCTGTGTGGGGCCCATGCTGTATATGGGGGGGCTGTGTGGGGCCCATGCTGTATATGGGGGAGGCTGTGTGGGGCCCATGCTGTATATGGGGGAGGCTGTGTGGGGCCCATGCTGTATATGGGGGGGCTGTGTGGGGCTCATGATGTATATGGGGGAGGCTGTGTGGGTCCCATGCTGTATATGGGGGGGCTGTGTGGGGCTCATGCTGTATATGGGGGAGGCTGTGTGGGGCCCATGCTGTATATGGGGGGGATGTGTGGGGCCCATGCTGTATATGGGGGGGGCTGTGTGGGGCCCATGCTGTATATGGGGGGGCTGTGTGGGGCTCATGCCACATATGGGGGAGGCTGTGTGGGGCTCTTACAGTGTATGGGGGGCTCATACGATATGCTGAAGGGGCTTTACTCGGGTTTAAATGCAAGGGGGATGTCGGCATACTTAATTCTGCTCAATATTAAGTGATATAATTAATATAATTATCAATAATATAATTATAAAATATATCAATATTATTATTGAGCAGAATTAATTTCGGCCTATTGGTTCGGCCCTCCACAACAGTCACAGTCTCATCTGGCCCCTTGTGAAAAGTAATTGCCCACCCCTGCTGTACAGGATAAACCAGTACTGGTGCGATCCGTGTGTATTTGATGTCCGTGTGGTACGTGGTGTCAGTGCGCCACAGGCATCGGGTCTCCCTGTGATAAGCGCGGTCAGGCGACAATGATGGGAGGTGAATTCAGCCGCCACTGTGTAACTCCTGTGTTGATTAAATATCTAAATGATAAAACTGGCGCCGGATCCATAGCAACTTTCAGAACCAGCAGATGGATATCCGACGGCTAGGGGCTGATGTTACTAATCTGTGACAATGGACAATACCCCAGAAAGTTCCCAAGCTATTAATAACAGCTCACAGTTGTTTACTTAGCCGTTACTGGTGAATTTGCAGGGAATTCCAGAACAAAAATGACGTATGGTCCCCCTATAAATTCAAACCAGGAAAGGCTAAACAGACAGCTGTGGGTTCATATTAATAGCCTGAGAAGGGGCCAGAGATATTGCCACACCCCAACCCCCACAGGCTACCAACATCAGCCCGATGCTGACCCAGAAATGGTGCGTCCTTTAGATGTGGCAATTCTGGCACTTAGCCTCAAGGCCCTGTCACACTTAGCGATGTACCAGCGATCCCGACCAGTGATATGACGCGGTCAGGATCGCTGGTACATCGCTAAGTGGTCGCTAGTGAGCTGCCACACAGGCAGATCTCACCAGTGACATCGCTGGGGTCGGGGGTCGCTACTTACCTGTCAGACCAGGCGATCCTGCGTCCTCCCGCCCGGCTCCACGCTCGTCTCTCCACAGGAAGCCCAGCAGGAAGCTGAGGACGAGGAACAGTCCAGGACGTTCTCGCGCGATCAGCGATAACCAGCGGGGGAGCGGGTCGTAGGTAAGTATCAGACACAGCGATGTCACTAGCAATATCGCTTAGTGTGACAGTACCTTTACTCTTCCCACTTGCCCTGCAGCAGTGACAAGTGGGTTAATAGGGTTGGGGTTGATGCCATCTTTATATTGTCAGGTGACATCAATCCCACGGCTTAGTAATGATGAGGCATCTATAAGACACCCCCATTACTAATCCTATAGTTATATTGTAAAAAAGACACAGCCAGAATAAAGCTTTTTTTTTTAAAATAAAAATGCACACCGTTTTACACATTTATTTAAAAATAAAAAACAAAGTTACATTCACCTTAAGCGGGAGTCACACATAGCAATCTCGCTAGCGAGATCGCTGCTGAGTCACGACTTTTGTGACACAACAGCGATCTCACCAGCGAGATCGCTGTGTGTGACAGCGATCAGCGACCGGCCCCCCTGCCGGTATCGCTGATCACTGCAAGAAACCTCTGGACATACTGTATTTTTCGTCACTGGTCTCCCGCTGGCCAGCACGCATCGCTGCGGGAGACCTGCGATCAGCTGTAAAAAATAATAAAAAAAAAATAAAAAATATTGTTGTTATCACCTTCCGACGTCCCGCGCAGCCATCCCGCGCCTCTCCACGCTCCCGGTCCCAGTGATCCTTTGCACGAATGACCGCGAGACGTTGCGCTGCCGCGAGACCGTGACATTCTTGCGGTCATTCTCGCAAAGGATTACTGGAACCGGAGCGTGGAGGGAGGCAGGATGGCTGCGCGAGACGTCCGAAGGTGAGAATAACAATATTTTTTATTTTAATTCTATTTTTTTTACATGGATATGGCATCAGCGCTTACGAACACAGCGATGCCGGGCGCTCGGCATCGCTGTGCTGATCGCTGGTGAAGCTGTCTGTTTGACAGCTCACCAGCGATCACATAGCGACTTACCAGCGATCCTGACACGTTGATATCGTTGTCGGGATCGCTGGTAAGTCACTATGTGTGATTCCAGCTTTATGCCTAATCCATTGAAGCCCTTGTCCCTTGTAAAGACAGAAAAAATACTCACCTACGTCTAATCCACTGTTGCCTGCGTCCCCTGTAAAAAAAACAAAACACAGATATCCCTCACCTGTCCAGAGTGAAGATAAGCCCTACTGTCTCATGCCTTAATCCATGTCTGTGATATGTGTTTTACAACCTGAACGATGGCATGATGTGAGTGTCGAGGCTGGAAACCATGGGAGAATGAGGTGCTGCGAGTGCAGCTACAGTGATGAGCGGTGACATCATAGAGGTCATCACTGGTCATTGAAGCTGCGTTCTCACACTTCACTGTGAGTGGCCCAGTAAACTGCTGTGACCTGAATGAGATCAGCGCAAGCACCTTGAAAAAATTCTCTTGACATTAAGCAATGTCACAAGACACTGTGATAAAGGAGGACCGTCGGGGACCGGCTGGCTTACAGTTGTGTCGCGCTAAACAGGATAGTAAGTGAGGCACGCCTGGTGGATGTCCATATCTGGCACAACACAGGCCACACGGGATTCACCTTTTTTAGAGGTAGTCAGTGCAGGTCAACGATAGATAAGTTTTATTTGAAGGAGGAGGCTGTCTCCTCGCCGTTGTCGGTTGTGGAGGTGGAGTTCTCCGACCACTGTTTGATTGTTTTCTCTGAATGTTACAGAGACTCCTAGGATGGGAAGAGGTTAGTGGAAGCTGAATTCGTCATTCACCAGGTATCGCTGCTGGGCCTAAGTAACACTAAGTCAGAGTGGTGGGAAATGTTCAAACATCGGGTGGCGAGATTCTTCCGGCAACTCTCAAACCTCAGAAGCCTGAACAGGGATCGCCTGTATCAGAGCATGAGGAGGAGACTCGAGCATGTTGTCTCGACTGGAGGTAGCCGCGAGGAGATCTCCGGTGTGAAGTCCTTGCTGAAGAGGTGTCAGTACGATAGGCACGCATCTTTGGTTTTTGAGAGGGACTATGGTAAGTACTACTCGCCCGACCCTTACAGAAGCTGCAAGATACAGTGCGGGATCCCTGAGAAGGTCCAGATCAGGGATCTTGGAGGTCGTCAGTTCATACTATACGCACCTCTTGGGAAGGAGGGAACTGAATCGTGACAGGATGTCGGCTTTCCTGGCTGAAGCTGTTCCGGAGCCAGGGGCTGACCTCTCGCTGGACGTTTTGGCAGAAGCGATCAAAGAAGAGGAAGTGAGACTGGCGATCGATGGACTCGGGACCAAAAAATCAACAGGTCCGGATGGCTTAACATGTAAGTTCTTTAGGACCTTTAGGGACTCCTTGGTCCCCCTCTTGACTCAGGTGTTTAATGAGTGTCTCTCCTCGGGCACCCTGCCGAGATCATTAAGGAGGTCAGCTTTCATCATTTTGTCAAAGGGTAAGGATCTGTCACGCATTGAGAATTGGCGCCCATAGCACTTCTCAATGTGGACAGGAAGGTTCTGGCTAAAATACTTTTCAACAGGCTGGTGAAGTTTGCACCGCGGCTCCTTTCGGAGGCTTAGCACTGTTGGGTTCCTGACCGTAGCACTTTCAGTGCTGTTCTAGGTGTCCGAGAGGCCGTGGAGCAGGGGGGGCGGGCGTTTGAAAGGGGTTCCTGCTGACCCTGGATCAGGCAAACGCTTTTGCTCGAGTCTGCCTGGGGGGTTTGTGGACTGGCTTAAGACCTTATACACTGGGGCGGAGACTTTCCTTCTGGTAAACGGGTGGATTGGACAACCTTTAGGGATAGGATCTGGTGTCTGCCAGGGCTGCCCTCTTAGCCCTTTGCTTTACACGTTTGCGATCAATCCCTTCCTCAGAAGGGTCGATTGTGGACCGATTTCCGGGGGTGAGAATGGGCGGGGTGGCACCAGAGGCTATCCTGAGGGTAGTGACCTACGCAGACGATGTCACCGTTTTTGTTTCTTCACGAGAGGAGGCGATGGTGGTGATGTCAGAAGTGGAAAGCTACTCAGACATATCTGGGTCCAAGGTCAATGAAGAAAAAACAAAAAGAAGCAGAGATGCTTACCTGTCGGTGCATCCTGTGTGAACAGAGGCCACAGTTTACAGAACCATTCGGGTCCAACTGCAGCCTGATAAAAATATGTAAAGTGCACAAAAACATATAAATATATGTAAGGTATTGGTTGATATTCTGGCCGGGGTGCAGATGGGCCCAAATGGTTCTGTAAACTGTGGCCTCTGTTCACACAGGATGCATTCTAGTTAGCACTGGGCAACCTGCCATAGGGCGTCATTAATAGGCTGTGAACCAGATGCTCTGCATTCCTTGTGTGAACACTGCCACATACAGATTATTTTTTTGCACTGGTGTGCCACACGGCCAATCCCCGATTGTAGGCTGGCTGTCTCATTTGGAATTATTGCACCTGTGCAGCTGCCATTATACTTGGGTCCGCTGCACCCTGTTAGTGCATTTGTATTGAGGCCTAGTTAGACAGGTAAGCATCTCTGCCTGTTTTTGTTTTTTCTTGAATATTGGAGGTTTTTTTTTTTTTTTTTCATTTTGTGGTTTTTATCCAATCAAGGCAAGTGTGAGAGTCTCTGGCTGGGAGGCGGGATCCTTGGTTTAATCTTCCGGACACCCTCCCCGAACCCCAAGAACACGCCAAAGTCCAAGGTATTGAATTTGGCCAGGGTGATTACCCCACGAAAAACTGGAAGGCAGAATCAAAGGTGTCGCCCAAAGAGGGTTGGTCTTTGACCCTGAGGGAAAGGGTTGGCCTGTGCAAAGCTTTCCTGCAAAAATACGAAAGGTCCATATACAATCCACCACACAAAGGATGAGATAGTCCAGAAGCCAAATGCATTTCATTAACAGGAAAAAAAAAAACCCTGGGAAACGAGAGTCCCAACATCCAGCAGACAGAGGATAACACAGTCTCTTCTTTCTACTCTTCTTTGTCTCTGAGGTGCTGTGTTCACATCATAGTTCCACACAAGATCTGAGATTGGGTCTCACCTCACAGATTTTAAAAATCCCTCTCCTCATTCACAGGTCAGGGGGGAAGGTCACAGGGGTTCATTGTTTCACCAAGCTAGGTCAATATGTCATTAGAATATTAGCAAACAGTACAGTACTGTGGGGGGGGCTGATATCAGATGGCAACAACAGCCATTAAACAACTAGCAAATAACTCATCCTACAAGAGAACACCATGAAAATCAGTAAAATATTAATACAAATGAAATGATATCCACACAGCATATCCATCACACCATCACAACCTCTCCCCCCCCCCATAATAAGTGAGCACGCCATGGGGTCTGCACAGACCTCTGGCCTGCTCACTTTAGTCCACTTTGCTCCACTGTTTATAGTTCCTTGTACAGTGGCAGGGGTTACAATAATCATCAGCACTTGTTGTCTTTCCATAAATTCCCGGGTCCTGGCGTTGGTCATACCAGGTTTTTTGACTGGACTGGACCATTCGCTGATGTTCACTAGCCAAGGTAGCTAGCTGGGCGAGACGGTCTCTGAACTCTAGAACATAGGGAATGATGGGCATTCCGGTGTCTGAGATATCTCCCTCCAAATGTTCTTTCAGAAGAGCGAGGCCCACGAACCTTCTAGCCAAACAGATTGCTCCCCAGTGAGGACCGGATGTCGTGGTCTTGAAGGGTGACTGCTCCCACAAATTGGCACTGTAACTCCCCAATGTCGTTACCAAGGAGGATATCTGCAGGAAGTCCTCCCATAACTCCAATACAACACAGTTTTTCTCCAAAACCATAATCCAAAGCTCGCTGTATATATTTGCGGACACCCCCCACCAGGACAATGGGAATTCCCGGCCCAGGTGAATTGCCTCGGGTCGAACCACACGGAGTCAGTGATAGTTAGGAATGCACCCGTGTCTCTATATCCCGACACTTTGTATGCATCAATTAAGACGTCCAGAAGGTGACGTTGTCGTTGGTCTGTATTTCTGAGGGACAAAGGCGGGAGTCTGTCTGTACACTCCAAGAGGGGTAACTATGGTGCCGTGGTCGGTGGTCCACTCTGGTGGGGGTGGTGGTAGCTCTTCAGGTGGGGTGGAGTGCGCAAGATACACTAGACGAGGTGGGGCTGCGTGGGGTTCCCTCCGAATCCTTGAAGTACAGCTGGATTGCAAATGCCCAGGTTGCCCACACTCATAGCATCTCCTCTCTGTGATACCCCCAGGTCGTGGTCGGATCTGTTGGGGCCCAGGATTGTGAGGTGTGATTGTCATTGGCCTGTAGCTAGGTGGAAGGGCCGATACAGTCTGAGGGGGAAGGGCCGCGGGAGCAGGCTGTGAAGCCTCCTCCATTGCAGTCGGATAATATGGGCCTCATCTGCCAGGGCTGCAGCTCTATCCACTGTACACGGCGTGCGCTCCCAGACCCATTCCTGTACCTCTGCAGGGCACTTGGCAAGAAATTGTTCTATAAGGAACGCCTGTATAACATCTTCCACAGTAAAGGCGTTTTGTGCTTCCAGCCATCTCCGACATGCCTCGGACATCTTATGTGCATACATCTTAAACGATCCCCCCGTGGTGCATGGGAGGTCTCGGAACTTGGCCCTATATGAGTCTGGGGTGATAGCATGGTAATCCAGGATAGTCCGCTTTACAATGTTATAATCTCGGTTCCGCAGTGCATCAATGGTTCGGTAAGCCTCCGCCATGCTTCCGTTCAGGAGCCGCACTAACAAACGCATCCAGCTAGAGTGGGGCACCTCCATCACAGCAGACTGCTGCTCAAAGTCCTTGAAGAATCCCTCCACATCTCCGGAAGCCTCATCAGATGGCTGAAACTCTGTCCGGGTGATCCGTACAGGCTCCCGGATCGTTGGGGTTACACTCCACATTGCATTACTCCCTCTTTCAAGCTCCATTGCTTCTTGTCTCCGCTGTGCCCGGCGGACAGCCTCCTCCTTGTACTCCTGAGAGACTCCTGGGCCCAGAACCACCAACTCTTCTTCGTATCACACTAACCAATGGCTTTTGGGGGTGGGGATCCCTGTCTCAAGTGCTCATCCTTCAGACATATGGGAGTAGGTGGTCTGACTAGCACCCACCAGTAGGTCAATTAAGGCTTCTTTAGTAAGTCCCTGGAAGTTCAGGCCCGGGTCTCTGGCTCTCTCCTGTAAATTGGATACAGTCCAATTTCTGTACTCACTCTGTGGGTGGTTCTCCATTGGGTTACGCTCTGTTGTTCCCACCGCTGCCATCAGTTGTCACGGGGTCCTTCTCTGGTATCACACAAACAACAGAGCAAGCAAAGAGTGAACAATTCCAAGACCTTTATTTAATCAAAAATATGAAAGGTCCATATTCAGTCCACCACACAAAGGATAGATAGTCCAGAATCTGAATGCAGTTCAGTAACAGTATAACATGTCCAGGGAGATGAGAGTCCAAAATCCAGCTGACTGTGGATAACATGTTCCATATATTCTTCTTTCTCTCCGAAGTCCTGTCTTCACACCATACTCTGCACACAGCAACTGACTTGCCAAGCCCCTGTCCTCCCCAGCCCCCTCCTTATGTCCAGGGGGAGTCAAACAGGTTGGGGCGGTTTTCAGGCCTCCCAGACTTGACAAAAGGTGCCTGGGGATTATGACACTACAGGGGGTCATCAAGAGTCATAGATAAAAGTCAGGCTGCAGCAAGATTAACCCTACGCAAATCAGTGAAATAGCAATATACACAAAATGACATCCATTTAGCATATCACACCTTCACAGTCTCTCCCCCCTCATAATAAGTGAGCACGCTATGTGGTCTACACAGACCTCTGGCCTGCTCACTATAGTCCACATTGCTCAATCGTTTATAGTTCCTTGTACAGTAGCAGGGGTTGCAATAATTATAAGCACTTGATGTCCTTCCATAAATTCCCGGGTCCTGGCGTTACGGTCATACCAGGTTTCTTGACTGGACTGGGCCATTTGCTGTTGATCATTAGCCAAGGTAGCTAGCTGGGCGAGACGGTCTCTGAACTCTAGAACATAGGGAATGATGGGCATTCCGATGTCTGCGATATCTCCCTCCAATTGTTCTTTCAGAAGAGCGAGGCCCACGAACCTTCTAGCCAAACAGATTGCTCCCCGGTGAGGTCCGGATGTTGTGGTCTTGAAGGGCCTGTAGTCGGGTGACTGCTCCCACAAATTGGCACTGTAACTCCCCAATGTCGTTACCAAGGAGGATATCTGCAGGAAGTCCTCCCATAACTCCAATACAACACAGTTTTTCTCCAAAACTATAATCCAAATGCACCAAAGCTCGCTGTATATATTTGCAGACACCCCCCCACCAGGACAATGGGAATTCCCGGCCCAGGTGAATTGCCTCGGGTCGAACCACACAGGGTCAGTGATAGTCAGGAATGCACCCATGTCTCTAAATCCCGACACTTTGTATCCATCAATTAAGACGTCCAGCAGGTGACATTGTCGTTGGTCTGTATTAAGCCGGAGTCTGTCTGTACGCTCCAAGAGGGATATCTATGGTGCCATGGTCGGTGGTCCACTCTGGTTGGGGTGGTAGCTCTTCAGGCGGGGTGGAGTGCACAAGATGCACTAGATGAGGTGGGGCTGCGTGCGGCTCCCTCCGAATCCTTGAAGTACAGCTGGATTGCAAATGCCCAGGTTGCCCACACTCATAGCATCTCCTCTCTGTGATACCCCTAGGTCATGGTCGGAACTGTTGGGGCCCAGGATTGTGAGGTGTGATTGTCATCGGCCTGTAGCTGGGTGGAAGGGCAGATATAGTCTGAGGGGGACGGGCCGCGGGAGCAGGCTGTGGTTTATTATCCAGAAGCCTCCTCCATTGCGGCTGGATAGTAAGGGCCTCATCTGCCAGGGTTGCAGCTCTATCCACGGTACACGGTGTGCGCTCCCGGGCCCATTCCCGTACCTCTGCAGGGCACTTGGCAAGAAATTGTTCTATAAGGAACGCCTGTATAACATCTTCCACAGTAAAGGCGTTTTTTGCTTCCAGCCGTCTCCAACATGCCTGAGACATCTTATGTGCATACATCCTAAACGATCCCCCCCGTGGTGCATGGGAGGTCTCGGAACTTGGCCCTATATGAGTCTGGGGTGATAGCATGGCAATCCAGGATAGTCCGTTTTACAATGTTATAATCCCGATTCCGAGGTGCGTCAATGGTTCTGTAAGCCTCCGCCATGCTTCCGTTCAGGAGCCCCACTAACAAATGCATTCAGCCAGAGTGGGGCACCTCCATCACAGCACACTGCTGCTCAAAGTCCTTGAAGAACCCCTCCACATCTCTTGAAGCCTCATCAAATGGCTTAAACTCTGTCCGGGTGATCCGTACAGGCTCCTGGATCGTTGGGTTTATACTCCACATTGCGTTACTCCCTCTTTCGATCTCCATTGCTTCATGTCTCCTCTGTGCCCGGTGGGCAGCCTCTTCCTTATACTCCTGAGAGACGCATGGGTCCAGAACCGCCATCTCTTCTTCGTAACACACTACCCACTGGCATTTTGTGGTGGGGATTTCCGCCTCCCACGCTTGTCCTTCAGACATCTGGGAGGAGGTGGCCGGGCTAGCACCCACCAGTAGATCGATTAAGGCCTCTTTAGTCAGTCCCTGGTAGTTCAGGCCCAGGTTTCTGGCTCTCTCTAAACTGGATACAGTCCAATTTCTGTGCTCACTCTGTGGGTGGTTCTCCATTGGGTTACGCTCTGTTGATCCGACCGCTGCCACCAGTTGTCACGGGGTCCTTCTCCGATATCACATAATCAACAGAGCAAAAGAAGAGTGAACTTCAAGACCTTTATTTAGGCAAAATACGAAAGGTCCATACACAATCCACCACACAAAGGATAAGATAGTCCAGAACCCGAATGCAGTTCAGTAACAGGATAAAATCCCTGGGAAAAGAGAGACCAACAATCCAGCAGACAGAGGATAACACAGTCCATGTACTCTTCTTTCTCTCTGAGGTGCTGTGTTCACATCATAGTTCCACACAGGATCTGAGATTGGGTCTCCCATCACAAATATTTTAAAAGTCCCCCCCACCTCATTCACAGGTCAGGGGGGAAAGGTGGCAGGGGTTCATTGTTTCACCAAGCTAGGTCAATATGTCATTAGAATATTAGCAAACAGTACAGTACTGTGGGGGTTGATATCAGATGGCAACAACAGCCATTCATCAACTAGCAAATAACAACTCATCCTACAAGAGAACACCATGAAAATCAGTAAAATATTAATACAAAACAAAATGATACCCACACACTATATCCCACCATCACAAATGCGCCGGTGGGATCTATAAATGTGGGAGGTGAGACTCCTCGACATGTGGGTCTTGCTTTCGCATTTTCAGAGTCCATTGGTCCTCAAGGACTGCCCAAGTCGGGATCTAGAGGTTGGGTTGAGTTTGTTAAATTCTAATAGGATCCCCAAGAAGTACTGGGACTTGACTTGGCGCTGTTTCCAAGGTAAGTTGTATGTGAGGGACAATCTGAAGTACAGGAGCTCCGAGGACAGGAATTGCCCCCGTGAGGCTTGTGCTAACATGCTGGAAAGCATGGAGCACTTCCTGCTTCATTGTCCCTTTAATACAGAGGTGTACAACAGGGTGGGAGCTTCCATTGGTTGGCCGCGGCTGGCTACTCTGTCCTATGCCGAGTGGGCCTATGGAGTGTTCGGAGACCTCGGGAGAAGGGACAGAGTCACTTTATTTATAGTCAGCGCAGTGGTCAGGCACTTCACGTGGAACGCACGAGTTTTAGTTTTGACGCAGAGTAAAATCCTCCGTGTAGACGACGTTTATAGCAGCATCCTAGGTGCCCTGGTGAAGGTCCGTTCTCTGGAGTATGAAAGACTGGGTGCCCGGAGGGCGGCCCATCTCTGGAGGGGTTTCTCCTTCGGGGTGCCTTAGTCCGTTAGTACTCCTATATCCTGGTGGTGGGCTGATGCCTTTGCACGCTAGATGTTTGTTTTGTACAGTTGTGCTCAAAAGTTTTCATACCCCAACAGAATATTTGCTTTCTTGGCCTTTTTTCACAGGTGGGGATGTTACCTTTAGTAGCCAGTCAAACCCATCTGTGTCAACTTCTGTGCATGTTATCAGGCCAAAATCACCAGGGTGTGTAAACTTTTGATCAGGGTCATTTGGATGTTTTGGGTTGTCATTAGGAATTAAAAAGAGAAAACACAGTAGTCTGACAATAAATGGCTTCACCCAACCACTAACCATGAGTGGAGAAAAGTTTTGGTGTTATCATTCATATTCTCTGTAAAAAGGCCAAGAAAGCAAAAATTCTGCCGGGGTGTGTAAACTTTTGAGCACAACTGTATTTCTGTTTCCTGAAATAGGAGGTTCGCAGGCATCGACCTTGAGCCTTGGGTGGTGAGTATGTAGGTTGTGGTCTGTAATGTTGGTTTTATGTATCTGTATATATTGTGTATAATAGAGGGTCTTGGTTGGGTGGGGGGTTCAGCAGCGGTGATAAGAGACTGATCTGGCCTAGCCCAGGCCCGCCGGGGGAAAAACTTTGGAACCTGAGCTGAGCTCGGCTAATTCCTGAACTTTGTGGCCAGAGCTGCCTCAGGGGTGGCGGGATAGTTAATATAGGTATGTGTTTTATATATAGGAAAAAAAAATGATTGGAAAAAAACTATATAAACAAAAAAAACCTCCTAAAGCTAGCATGATGGGAGTGATGATCTGTGTGTATAATTCCTGTACGACATTGCAGAATGTTTGACCACTTAGATAAAGCAATCAGAATTGTTGTAGCATTCTGATCCTCCAGCAGGAGGCACTGTTTTCATGTGTCCGGTACACAGAGACAGGGGTGTTATATGAGGAGTCCCACTATATACCTCCAGTGTCAATATATCCGTATACAGTATATAGGTGAAAAGAGAAACAGAAAACAAACTTTTTACACACAGGACAAAACCTAGGAAGCGCAGGCTTCAAGCTCTTGTGGTGTCAAAGTAATTAAACAGGAAGATCTGTTCTGGGAAAATGACAACCAGGCTAACATGTGTTGACCATGGGAGGAGATGTATGCTTTCCCAGGCATAGGGCTTTCTCTCATAAAGCACAGATTAAAGACCAGCAGTTGCCGCTTGTCAGGAATACATTTTGGGGTTTGGATTGATCTGATATTTATGGGAAACAGAATTCCAGCATCGCATCGAAGCAACGGACGTGACACATTCACTCACATCACTGTGGGGCCACTAGATTTTCTCAACGTAACAACGGCCTGATAGATGATGCTATACCTGTCATATTTGTTCTCTATGTAAAGGTAAAATCACGATAAAAATATTAGCTCAATATTTAACACATGGAACCTTCAGAGGCAAAAATATCTTGTAAGTGAGGAGTCTCGAAAAATCCTGAAGGACTCAGAACATCCCAAAATCCGGCCCACATGAGATCATCAAGGGGAGGAGTGTGGGTGTAACATAGGAAATAATAAAAAGCACAAACTGGGTTTGGGTCAATTGTCAGTACTTGGAAAACATAGTTCACTGTGTGATTGTCCATTTTACAAATCGGAAGTTCTTCCCTCCGCTGAGCTCTGAGCCATTTCCTTGACATTAAGGCTGGGTTCACACGTAGCGGAACTCTCGTGGAAATTACCGCAAGAATTCCGGAATTCCATTCCGCTGGAAAATCGTATTTTAAATTCCCGCAGAAAAACTAGCATTTTGCAAGCGTAATTAGCCTGCAGTATTGCTAGCGTTTCCAAGTAATCTGTAGCATCGCTTGGAGAACTGATTGACAGGTTGGTCACACTCGTCAATCATAGTGTTTGACAAGTGTGACCAACTTTCTACTACTGAGGCCGCCTATGCAGCATCAGTAGTAAAAGATAGGATGTTAATAATAAAAAAATGTTGTTCTCACCTTCCGACGTCCCGCGCAGCCTTCCCGCCTCTCTCCACGCTCCCGTTTCCAGTAATTATTCGCGATCCCGCGAGAACGGATGTCATCGCTCGCAAAGGCTTACTTGGACCGGGAGCGTGGAGAGAGGCGGGAAGGCTGCGCGGGACGTCGGAAGGTGAGAATAACAATATTTTTTATTTTAAATTCTATTTTTTACAGGGATCTGGTGCCCAAAGCCTGGAGGACAGTCTCCTCTCCTCCGGACCGTGGGTACCATCCGCAAATGTTCTGCTTACTTTCCGCATGGTGTGCACAGCCACATGTGGGAAATAAGCGGAACAATGCATTCCTATGGGTGCGGCATCGCCGCGATTCCGCGAAATTAATGAGCATGCTGCGTTTTTTACCGCGAAGCGATTCCACTGTGGGAAAATCCGCAGCATTAGCACAGCATTGCGGAATCCCATAGGAATGCATGGGATGCTTATTTTTCGTGTTTTCGCAGCAAAATCGCGCGGTTAAAACCGCCGCAGAAACGCGAAAAAAAACCCACGTGTGAACTCAGCCTAATGAGAAAATGGAAAACGGTCTTAGGAGCGCAGGAAAGAGACTCAGACGAGAGATGGGGTTAAACCACTACGCGTTTCGACAGAGGATCTGTCTTCATCAGGTGGAAGTCCTCCGTCGAAACGCGTAGTGGTTTAACCCCATCTCTCATCTGAGTCTCTTTCCTGCTCTCCTAAGACCGTTTTCCATTTTCTCATTGCTACTATCCTCCATTGGAGGTTTTCGGCTCCCCCTAGTGGTGACTGCAGACAGGATCTTATGTATCTGTATACAGGGAGCTCCCCCTAGTGGTGACTGCAGACAGGATCTTATCATGTATCTCTGTATACATGGAGCTCCCCCTAGTGGTGACTGCAGACAGGATCTTATGTATCTGTATACAGGGAGCTCCCCCTAGTGGTGACTGCAGACAGGATCTTATGTATCTGTATACAGGGAGCTCCCCCTAGTGGTGACTGCAGACAGGATCTTATCATGTATCTCTGTATACAGGGAGCTCCCCCTAGTGGTGACTGCAGATAGGATCGTATCATGTATCTCTGTATACAGGGAGCTCCCCTAGTGGTGGCTGCAGGCAGGATCTTATCCTGTATCTCTGTATACAAGGAGCTCCCCCTAGTGGTGGCTGCAGGCAGGATCTTATCATGTATCTCTGTATACAGGGAGCTCCCCCTAGTGGTGGCTGCAGACAGGATCTTATCATGTATCTCTGTATACAGGGAGCTCCCCCTAGTGGTGGCTGCAGACAGGATCTTATCATGTATCTCTGTATACAGGGAGCTCCCCCTAGTGGTGGCTGCAGACAGGATCTTATCATGTATCTCTGTATACAGGGAGCTCCCCCTAGTGGTGACTGCAGACAGGATCTTATGTATCTGTATACAGGGAGCTCCCCCTAGTGGTGACTGCAGACAGGATCTTATCACGTATCTCTGTATACAGGGAGCTCCCCCTAGTGGTGGCTGCAGACAGGATCTTATCATGTATCTCTGTATACAGGGAGCTCCCCCTAGTGGTGGCTGCAGGCAGGATCTTATCCTGTATCTCTGTATACAAGGAGCTCCCCCTAGTGGTGGGTGCAGGCAGGATCTTATCATGTATCTCTGTATACAAGGAGCTCCCCCTAGTGGTGGCTGCAGACAGGATCTTATCATGTATCTCTGTATACAGGGAGCTCCCCCTATTGGTGGCTGCAGACAGGATCTTATCATGTATCTCTGTATACAGGGAGTTCCCCCTAGTGGTGGCTGCAGACAGGATCTTATCATGTATCTCTGTATACAGGGAGCTCCCCCTAGTGGTGACTGCAGACAGGATCTTATGTATCTGTATACAGGTAGCTCCCCCTAGTGGTGACTGCAGACAGGATCTTATCATGTATCTCTGTATACAGGGAGCTCCCCCTAGTGGTGGCTGCAGACAGGATCTTATCATGTATCTCTGTATACAGGGAGCTCCCCCTAGTGGTGGCTGCAGACAGGATCTTATCATGTATCTCTGTATACAGGGAGCTTCCCCTAGTGGTGACTGCAGATAGGATCTTATCATGTATCTCTGTATACAGGGAGCTCCCCCTAGTGGTGGCTGCAGGCAGGATCTTATCCTGTATCTCTGTATACAAGGAGCTCCCCCTAGTTGTGGCTGCATGCAGGATCTTATCATGTATCTCTGTATACAGGGAGCTTCCCCTAGTGGTGGCTGCAGGCAGGATCTTATCATGTATCTCTGTATACAGGGAGCTCCCCATAGTGGTGGCTGCAGACAGGATCTTATCATGTATCTCTGTATACAGGGAACTCCCCCTAGTGGTGGCTGCAGACAGGATCTTATCATGTATCTATGTATACAGGGAGCTTCCCCCTAGTCGTGGCTGCAGACAGGATCTTATCATGTATCTCTGTATACAGGGAGCTCCCCCTAGTGGTGGCTGCAGACAGGATCTTATCATGTATCTCTGTATACAGGGAGCTCCCCCTAGTGGTGGCTGCAGTCAGAATCTTATCATGTATCTCTGTATACAGGGAGCTCCCCCTAGTCGTGGCTGCAGACAGGATCTTATCATGTATCTCTGTATCCAGGGAGCTCCCCCTAGTTTTGACTGCAGACAGGATCTTATCACGTATCTCTGTATACAGGGAGCTCCCCCTAGTGGTGACTGCAGACAGGATCTTATCATGTATCTCTGTTTACAGGGAGCTCCCCCTAGTGGTGATTGCAGACAGGATCTTATCATGTATCTCTGTATACAGGGAGCTCCCCCTAGTGGTGGCTGCAGACAGGATCTTATCATGTATCTCTGTATACAGGGAGCTTCCCCTAGTGTGGTGACTGCAGACAGAATCTTATGTATCTTTGTATGCAGGGAGCTTCCCCTAGTGTGGTGACTGCAGACAGAATCTTATGTATCTCTGTATACAGGGAGCTCCCCCTAGTGGTGACTGCAGACAGGATCTTATCATGTATCTCTGTATACAGGGAGCTCCCCCTAGTGGTGAATGCAGACAGGATCTCATCTTGTATCTCTGTATACAGGGAGCTCCCCCTAGTGGTGGCTGCAGACAGAATCTTATCATGTATCTCTGTGTACAGGGAGCTCCCCCTAGTGGTGACTGCAGACAGGATCTGGAGTACAGGCGTGTCCAGCTCATTTTTAATATGGAAAAACTATAATAGGGAAACTAAGCAAAAACAAGGCTGAATCTGCATAGACATACTATTAAAAATGAGCTGGACACACCTGTAGGGATACACTTCTCTAGACCTGGACACAGCTTGGCAGATCTAAAAGTCCTAATATTGAAAGGTCATTTTAATAGTGACAGAGAAAGAAAAAATTGGGAGTTCAAGTTTATAAATCTGTTTCAATCTCTAACAATAGGACTGAATGTGACACCTGGGTTCATGACTCATTACATGGACACAGTTCACACCTCCACAAGAAGGCCTTCAGATCTCTAATTGAGCACTTCCACCTCATCTGCATGTGTAACAAAATCCTAAATTTGATTTCCTCGGCCTGTCTCTAGCTAGCATCGCCTCATGTCCTGTTGTAATTCCTATTTAATTGTTGTCGTCTCTTCTCAGTAATTCACTTGTAATTCAGCCTGATGAAGGGGCCGCATGAGCCCTGAAAGCTTGCAAATATAATTTCTCTGGTTAGCCAACAAAGGTAGCACTCCTTGAATACTTTTCTCAATTTTTGGGGGGACATAAGTATTTACATCTATTTTTCTGGCTAAGACGGTACCACAATATTATTTTGTATTGTACATGGTTTTGATCAAAAATCGCATAAAAGCCGTCCCACCGCCGACAAGGTGACCCTGATCGGGACGGTCCTACACTAATATTAAAAACCTTACCATGTGTCAGAGTTGACCTCAGTGTGTGTATAAGGGCAGACAAAAGGTTTTTAATATTAGACAGCATAGGACCGTTTGATCAAAACCAGTTTTACTAAGAACCCTGTTATATAAATGCACTTTTGCTTTTTACTTATTTAGTTACAGCAGGTTTATGTTTATTTTGCTTCTTGTAAGTTTTGTGCCTTATGGCCAAAATGAACATGCATTTATTTGCCGCATGTACACTGGGTATGGAAAGTATTCACACCCCTTTACGTTTTTCACTCTTTGTTTCATTGCGGCCATTTGGTAAATTCAGAAAAGTTCCTTTTTCTTCTCATTAATGTGCACTCTGCTCCCCATCTGGACTGAAAGAAAACAGAAATGTAGACACTTTTGCCAATTTTATTAAAAAAGAAAAACTGAAATCTCCCATGGTCATAAGTATTCAGGCCCTTTGCTCAGACACTCATATGTAAGTCCCATGTTGTCCATTTCCTTGTGATCCTCCTTGAGATGGTTCTACTCCTTCATTGGAGTCCAGCTGTGTGTAATTACACTGACAGGACTTGATCTGTAAAGGCGCACACCTGTCTATATAAGACCTCACAGTGCATGTCAGACCAAATGAGAATCATGAGGCCAAAGGAACTGGCCAAGGAGCTCAGAGACAGAAGTGTGGCAAGGCAAAGATCTGGCCAAGGTTACAGAAGAATTTCTGCAGCACTCAAGGCTCCTAAGAGCACAGTGGCCTCCATAATGCCGTTAACATGGAGTGCAGAGTGTACATTAATGAGAAAAAAATGATTTTTTTTACCAAATGGCTGCAATGAAACAAGTCTGAATACTTTCCGCACCCACTGTATACCAAATTATACATTACTGATGGGTCGGGCTCTGTTCACACCTGTTTTTAATTTCAGAAGCATGTGCTGTCTACCTCTTGTCCCCATTGAACACAAGCAGTGTGTCTGGCTTCCCTTTCTCTTACATGCAGTGAATGTAGCGTTCCGACTGTATGTGGTCAGAGTCGAGCGCTGCATTTCTCGTCACTGCCCTGTAATGAACACGTCCGGCTGATCACTCTCCAGCTGCTTCTGTCTAAGCGGAGATGACCGAATTACCAGCGCTCGGGTCCTTCATCACGGAGCCCTAATCACATCGTCACTGACAGCAAAAAATGATCACAGGGAGCAGACGAGAGATCAGACATCGGCATTAGGGGTCCACCAGGAGCCGTCTGCAACAGCGCCATGAAATCTTCATAGTACAACTGGAGCCGCTGCCCTGTGATGTCATTGCTTAGTCTGTGATGATACTGTGTGATCCATCGCTACTGTCTTGTGAAGTCACTGTGTGATCTCATCCTTCACTGCTGTCCTGTGATGTCACTGTGTGATGTCATCCTTCACTGCTGTCCTGTGATGTCACTGTGATCTCATCCTTCTCTGCCGTCCTGTGATGTCACTGTGTGATGTCATCCTTCACTGCTGTCCTGTGATGTCATCCTTCACTGCTGTCCTGTGATGTCACTGTGTGATGTCATCCTTCACAGCTGTCCTGAGATGTCACTGTGTGATCCATCGCTACTGTCTTGTGATGTCACTGTGTGATCTCATCCTTCACTGCTGTCCTGTGATGTCACTGTGTGATGTCATCCTTCACTGCTGTCCTGTGACGTCACTGTGATCTCATCCTTCTCTGCCGTCCTGTGATGTCACTGTGTGATATCATCCTTCTCTGCTGTCCTGTGATGTCATCCTTCACTGCTGTCCTGTGATGTCACTGTGTGATGTCATCCTTCACTGCTGTCCTGTGATGTCACTGTGTGATATCGTCCTTCACTGCTATCCTGTGATGTCACTGTGTGATCTCATCCTTCTCTGCTGTCCTGTGATGTCACTGTGTGATCCATCGCTACTGACCTGTGATGTCACTGTGTGATCTCATCCTTCTCTGCTGTCCTGTGATGTCATCCTTCACTGCTGTCCTGTGATGTCACTGTGTGATGTCATCCTTCACTGCTGTCCTGTGATGTCACTGTGTGATGTCATCCTTCACTGCTGTCCTGTGATGTCAGTGTGTGATGTCATCCTTCACTGCTGTGATGTCACTGTGTGATGTCATCCTTCTCTGCTGTCCTGTGATGTCATCCTTCACTGCTGTCCTGTGATGTCACTGTGTGATGTCATCCTTCACTGCTGTCCTGTGATGTCATCCTTCACTGCTGTCCTGTGATGTCACTGTGTGATGTCATCCTTCACTGCTGTCCTGTGATGTCACTGTGTGATCTCATCCTTCACTGCTGTCCTGTGATGTCACTGTGTGATGTCATCCTTCACTGCTGTCCTGTGATGTCACTGTGTGATGTCATCCTTCTCTGCTGTCCTGTGATGTCACTGTGTGATGTCAACCTTCACTGCTGTCCTCTGATGTCACTGTGTAATGTCATCATTCACTGCTGTCCTGTGATGTCACTGTGTGATGTCATCCTTCACTGCTGTCCTGTGATGTCACTGTGATCTCATCCTTCTCTGCTGTCCTGTGATGTCATCCTTCACTGCTGTCCTGTGATGTCACTGTGTGATGTCATCCTTCACTGCTGTCCTGTGATGTCACTGTGTGATGTCATCCTTCACTGCTATCCTGTGATGTCACTGTGTGATCTCATCCTTCTCTGCTGTTCTGTGATGTCACTGTGTGATCCATCGCTACTGACCTGTGATGTCACTGTGTGATCTCATCCTTCTCTGCTGTCCTGTGATGTCATCCTTCACTGCTGTCCTGTGATGTCACTGTGTGATGTCATCCTTCACTGCTGTCCTGTGATGTCACTGTGTGATGTCATCCTTCACTGCTGTCCTGTGATGTCACTGTGTGATGTCATCCTTCACTGCTGTCATGTGATGTCACTGTGTGATGTCATCCTTCACTGCTGTGATGTTACTGTGTGATGTCATCCTTCTCTGCTGTCCTGTGATGTCATCCTTCATTGCTGTCCTGTGATGTCACTGTGTGATGTCATCCTTCACTGCTGTCCTGTGATGTCACTGTGTGATGACATCCTTCACTGATGTGATGTCACTGTGTGATCTCATCCTTCTCTGCTGTCCTGTGATGTCATCCTTCACTGCTGTCCTGTGACGTCACTGTGTGATGTCATCCTTCACTGCTGTCCTGTGATGTCACTGTGTGATCTCATCCTTCACTGCTGTCCTGTGATGTCACTATGTGATGTCATCCTTCACTGCTGTCCTGTTATGTCACTGTGTAATGTCATCCTTCACTGCTGTGATGTCACTGTGTGATGTCAACCTTCACTGCTGTCCTCTGCTGTCCTGTGATGTCATCCTTCACTGCTGTCCTGTGATGTCACTGTGTGATGTCATCCTTCACTGCTGTTCTGTGATGTCACTGTGTGATGTCATCCTTCACTGATGTGATGTCACTGTGTGATCTCATCCTTCTCTGCTGTCCTGTGATGTCATCCTTCACTGCTGTCCTGTGATGTCACTGTGTGATGTCATCCTTCACTGCTGTCCTGTGATGTCACTGTGTGATGTCATCCTTCACTGCTGTGATGTCACTGTATGATGTCATCCTTCTCTGCTGTCCTGTGATGTCACTGTGTGATCTCAACCTTCACTGCTGTCCTCTGATGTCACTGTGTAATGTCATCCTTCACAGCTGTCCTGTGATGTCACTGTGTGATCTCATCCTTCACTGCTGTCCTGTGATGTCACTGTGTGATCTCATCCTTCACTGCTGTTCTGTGATGTCACTGTGTGATGTCATCCTTCACTGCTGTCCTGTGATGTCACTGTGTGATGTCATCCTCTGCTGTCCTGTGCTGTCACTGTGTGATGTCATCCTTCACTGCTGTCCTGTGATGTCACTGTGTGATCTCATCCTTCACTGCTGTTCTGTGATGTCACTGTGTGATGTCATCCTTCACTGCTGTCCTGTGATGTCACTGTGTGATGTCATCCTCTGCTGTCCTGTGCTGTCAGTGTGATGTCATCCTTCACTGCTATCCTGTGATGTCACTGTGTGATCTCATCCTTCACTGCTCTCCTGTGATGTCACTGTGTGATCCCATCCTTCACAGCTGTCCTGTGATGTCACTGTGATCTCATCCATCACTGCTGTCTTGTGATGTCACTGTGATCTCATCCTTCACTGCTGTCCTGTGATGTCACTGTGTGATCTCATCCTTCACTGCTGTTCTGTGATGTCACTGTGTGATCTCATCCTTCACTGCTGTCCTGTGATGTCACTCTGTGATGTCATCCTTCACTGCTGTCCTGAGATGTCACTGTGTGATGTCATCCTTAACTGCTGTCCTGTGATGTCACTGTGTGATCTCATCCTTCACTGCTGTCCTGTGATGTCACTGTGTGATGTCCTCCTCTGCTGTCCTGTGCTGTCAGTGTGATGTCATCCTTCACTGCTGTCCTGTGAAGTCACTGTGTGATCTCATCCTTCACAGCTGTCCTGTGATGTCACTGTGATCTCGTCCATCACTGCTGTCCTGTGATGTCACTGTGATATCATCCTTCACTGCTGTCCTTTGATGTCACTCTGTGATTGTGACGAACAGCCCACGGCCGTTCGTCCACTTACGGGCGACGACTAACGGGGGTCCCGCTGCCACCAAAACGCGACGGACAGCGGACCCTGTGTCACCACTATGTCACGATCCCACCACTGACACCGGTGTATCAGCGGACGGAGGGACGTGACACAATGCCGGCACACGGCTATCACAGGCGCAGTGGGGCTTATCTTAGTTATCCCACCACTGGCACCATGTGGCAAAAATATCCAGCAAGCTAATCTCGCTCTACAATTTGCCGCAGGGGGAGTTTAATTTGGATGCCCCACCACTGCTATCAATCTTCCAAGTACTGTGGGGATTTATGTATATCCCACTTTCTCAGTTCCACTTTGGAACTCGCAGCTCTCCGGCGCCCCCCTTACCCTCAGGTCAGTCAGGGAACTGCACCTAGGATAATTAGTCGCCGGACGGGCTGCCTGTTGTGAACCGGCAATTAGGCTTCTGCAGTAAGGGAATTATCAATGCTGTGGCTGAAGCCCCTTACTCAGCAATATAAGACCCTTCTAGACTGCCAGCCAGCCGTAATAGCCATACACAACGCGCTGCCACCAGTCACGGTTACTTAATTCACAGTGTTAAATTAAGAGGGTCCGTGGCAAACCCCTTGAATTAGTAGCGATTATCTATCAAAGGCGTATAGTTCGATTCTTAGAGCATGGAGACAGATCTAAATAATTTCATTTATTTTCCGAAAGAGGACAGTGATTACAGATAAAAGTTGCTATAAAATTGAGACATAAAATATGTACAGTACAGGTATAAAATAAAAGTGGAGAAAACAAAGAGATTACACTCACAGTTCCATATTGTTCCTTAGGCAGACCATGCGGCTTTAAGGGAGGAGGAGCCACACGTCTCCATTCATCTGGAGTTCTTGTCAGCACGGACTCTGCAGCTGTTCTGAGCTGGTTTGCCCAGGGAATGCCTTATAGACTTTCCTATGTGACATCACGGAGAGGTGCATTCTGGGTTGATCCCACCTCTCTTATCCAAGTTATGTTTTGGCTACAAAACTTAGATTAGCTATAACTTTATGGGAGAAGCTGGTATGGACTCATCAGTGGTATCATGTTTCCCAGCGTAATGAGCCCATCAAGAAAACATCAAACATCTATGCGATATGACCGTCCATTTGGGCGCAAATCATATCTCAGGTTCTGGACATCCGAGAGTTTTGCAACAGGCACCACAGCGAAGCTGGGTCTGCTCGGATCGCAGAAATATGATTTTTATATTTCTGCTGGGTATGGTTTTCGCGGGACAATCCCTTATTGTTTTATTCAAACTCCTGGTTTCAAACAAAGAGTTTAGTTCCCGCACTTTTTTTCTCTTTCAGCTGAGAGAAGCCAAATGGTGTGAGGAAGATGGTTTAAGGTTTCAGAGCTAGCCCAGGCAGGGGGCACTGGTCAGTGTGTGAGTGAGCCATGGGCGAAAAGAGGAGGGGGGAAGGTGCTGCATGAGCTGACAGCCTGCATTGGCATAGAGGGCTGGATTTTTCTGGAAAGTTACAACAGAAAACATCATATTTTGTAGACAAAACCCCATACCTCACAGACATTGTACATCACACCTCCCCCCTTAAGAGGGCGCTAAGGAGGCATTACCTCTCGGTAATCGGCCATGCGCACCTCAGCGGGTTCGCCCCGGCGGGACAACCCATCGGCATTGCCGTTTTCGCTGCCCTTCCTGTGTTTTACAGTAAAATCGTACTGTTGAAGGGCAAGGCTCCAGCGGAGCAATCTTCCATTGGTTCCGGACACTGTGTGCAACCAGCTCAGAGGGTTGTGGTCGGTTACCACCGTGAAGGCGCGCCCGTACAGGTAGGGCTGCAAACGTTGCAGTGCCCACACCATGGCCAGACACTCCTTCTCGATGGTCGAGTATGCCACTTCCCTCGGCAGAAGTTTCCGGCTCAGGTACAACACGGGGTGCTCTTGGTTCCCCGAGTCGACCTGGCTAAGCACAGCACCGAGGCCAAACTCGCTGGCGTCGGTCTGTACCAGAAACGGGCGACTGCTGTCGACTGCTCTCAACACTGGAGAGTTGCACAGGGCTGCTTTCAAAGCTTGGAAAGCCGCCTCACAGTCATCTGTCCAGTTGACTGTTTGGGGTAGCCTCTGCTTGGTGAGGTCAGTCAAGGGTTTGGCAAGGGCGCTATAGTCCTGTACGAACCGCCTATAGTACCCTGCAGTGCCCAAGAAGGACTTCACCTGTTTCTTGGTCCTGGGGGTGGGCCAGGACACGATTGCGTCCACTTTTTCTGGCTCCGGACTCATGGAACCCCCGCCTACCCGGTGCCCCAGGTAGTGGACCTCGCGCATGCCTATCTGGCACTTCCCCGGCTTGATGGTCAGGCCTGCCTGGTGAAGACGCTTGAGCACCTCCTGGAGGTGCTGAAGGTGTTCCTCCCAGGTGGAACTGAAGATGGCAATATCGTCTAAGTACGCCACTGCGTACTCCTCCAGTCCCCGAAGCAGGTGGTTGACCATCCGCTGGAAAGTGGCAGGGGCATTCTTCATGCCGAAGGGCATGACCGTGGACTCGTACAGTCCAAAGGGGGTGATAAAGGCGGATTTCTCCTGCGCCTCAGGGCTCAGGGGAATCTGCCAGTATCCCCGACTCAAATCCATGATGGATATGTAGTTGGCGTTTGTCAACCGCTCGAGCAGATCCTCGATGCGCGGCATCGGGTGGGCATCAGAGGTTGTGATGGCGTTGAGCCCCCTGTAGTCCACGCAGAACCGGGTGGTTCGATCCTTTTTAGGCACGAGGACTACAGGTGAAGCCCACGCACCTTTTGACCGTCGAATCACTCCCAGCCTTAACATCTCATCGACCTCTTGGCGCATGACTTGTTGCACCGTTTCAGAGATCCGATAAGGTGTTCGCCGTAATGGGGCATGATTCCCGGTGTCCACCTCATGAACCGCTAACTCCGTCCTCCCAGGACGGTTGGTGAACACGGGCCGGAAGAGTTCCAGGGTGGCCATCAACTGCAACCGCTGGGACACGGTGAGCGAACCACTTATCTCCATGTCCTCAATGGACCCATTGGCCTTGGCCTGGGCCAGCATGTCCAAGAGGGAATCTTCCTCCCCATCCTCTGGCAGATTGCAGACCGGTAGGACGCAAGCTTCACGTTCATAGTGCGCCTTCAGCATGTTGACGTGAAAGGCCTTGCGCCTACCCCGAGCATGGTCAAGCGTGACCACGTAGGTGACCGGGTTGAGCTGTTGGTGGACGACGTATGGGCCTTCCCAGGCTGCCTGAAGCTTATCCGTTGGTACCGGGACCAACACCCACACCTTTTGACCCACCTGGTAGGTCCGCTCCCGGGCGTTCTGGTCGTACCAGCGCTTCTGGTCAGCCTGAGCCTGCGTCATGTTGTCATGCACCAACTGCGTCAAGGTCTGCATCTTGTCACGGAAGCGCATGACATAATCCACGATGGACACTTCTGTGGGGTTTGGCTCATCTTCCCAGGATTCTCTTATCAACCCAAGGGGTCCCCGGACTCGCCTGCCATACAGGAGCTCGAAGGGGGAGAACCCGGTCGAGGCCTGCGGAACTTCTCTGTAAGCGAACAGCAGGTGTGGGAGGTACCGCTCCCAGTCGCGCCCTTGGGTCGCAACCAGTATGCGGAGCATCTGTTTGAGGGTACCGTTGAAACGTTCACACAAACCGTTAGTCTGTGGGTGATACGGACTCGATACCAGCTGCGTCACCTGCATTTTCTCACAGAGAGCCTCCATTAGGCGAGACATGAATTGGGGCCCTTGATCGGTAAGCATCTCCCTGGGAAATCCTACTCTCGAAAAGATGGTCACCAGTGCGTCAGCCACCTTATCTGCCCTGGTTGAAGACAGAGCTACTGCCTCTGGGTACCGGGTAGCGTAGTCTACCACGGTGAGAATGTATCGCTTTCCGGAGCTGCTGGGGACGGACAGCGGTCCTACAATGTCCACCGCGATTCTCTGGAAAGGCTCCTCTATCACCGGCAAAGGAATAAGGGGAGCCTTAAGAGCAGGCCCCGCCTTACCCACTTTTTGACAGGTGGCGCAGGAGCGGCAGTAGTGTGTTACATCTGTCCCCATCTTGGGCCAATAGAAGTGTTGAGACAGCCGTGCCTTTGTTTTGCTGATCCCCAAGTGTCCAGCGAGTGGAATCTCATGGGCAATCCGCAACAACTCAGTTCTGAACTGATAGGGGACGACCAGCTGTCTTTCCCTCAACCACTCCTTTTTAGGATCTCCGGGTACTGTCTCCCGGTACAACCTTCCTCGTTCCCAGAACACCCTCTCCTTATCAGACTTGGAGGTGGGCGTCTCGGCGAGACCTCTCAATTTCTCCAGGCTGGCATCTGAGTGCAGAGCAGCCTGGAACTCCATGCTGGAGGCTGCCAGAAGTGACGTCAGGGTCCACTCTTTACTGGGACCCTCTGGAACCGGCTCTGGGTTCACCTCTGGTTCAGTCTCTCCTGTAGCAGCAGAGGGTCCAGAAGACAGTGCGTTACCTGCGATCTGGGCACTCTGACTGCGTGTGACAGCTGCTATGTATGCTGTCTCCCTGGGGATTTCTGCAGACCCACCAGCTGGTGCTGCCCTGGGCTCTACCTCCCCATCCACCCCCAACACTTCAGGAGCAGTGCTACTTATGGGCCAGTTACCTTCCTCGGTGGCACTGGTCAGCTGCATGGCATTACCTTCCTCATGGTCCCCATGCACCTCCCCATTTCCTTGAGCACCGTTGCTTACTCCTGCCAGGGGTTCCTCAGCCGTCTCACTCCGCAGAGTGACGGGGCTGAGCACTTCGGTACCTGTGGACACATCTACCGCTTCAAAGAAAGGGTTAACGGGTTCAGTCGGCACAGATACATCAACATCATCATCATCCTTCCTAGGAGAAGAATGGTTATCAGTTTGCTTTGGTACATTCACATCAGCATCAGCATCGTACCTGGGGAAAGAATGGTTGTTAGTTGCATCATTACTCATCAAGGCATTAGCAGGTAACACATTCAGTTTCCCATCATCAACATCATCAGGGTTAACGTTACCCTTATTATCAGTTTGGGGAAGGGTGTCAGGGACATAGTATGCAACCATCCTCCCCAAGTCAGTCCCCAATAAAACATCAGTGGGCAAATTTTCAGACACTCCCACCTCCCTCAACCCGCTCCCGGCACCCCAATCAAGAAAAACTCGTGCCACTGGCAAGGGACAACGGGTGCCTCCAATCCCGGTGACAGTCAGGGTTTTCCCCTCAACAAACTCTTCAGGGGCCGCCAGTCCAGGACGGATGAGGGTTCGTTCAGCCCCGGTGTCCTTGAGGCCTGTAGCAAGACGGGCCCCCACCTGAACAGGTTGAACGTTGTCGTCAGCCCTCCCAACCACACCTCCCACCAAAAGAACAGAGGCGTTGGGCCCGGGGGCCTTGGCTGGGGGGTTCTTCGGCCTATCCGGACAGGTGTAAGAGAAGTGACCAGGCCGCTTGCAGTGGTGACACAGGCGACTGTCAGTAGCCGGCCTGTTGTTGGCAACAGGGACAGGGCCTCCGGAGGGACGGCTAGCTGGGGCATTGGGGTTGGTTGCTGGCTTACCCCCTTTCCAGCTGGTGGCGACTGGCCTCCGCGTCTCGGGCTTCCGGTTGGCCTCGTGGTTGTCGGCGATCTGCGCCGCTTTGTCCGCGTTCGTTGGTTCGCGGTCCAGGATGAACTGTCGGACCTCAGCTGGGCAGAGATGCAGGAACTGGTCTTTGATCATCAGGTCCCGTAGCTGCTCAAAGGTTTCAACGGACAGTCCATGGATCCACTGGTCAAAGTGGGTCCTGAGTCCTTGCACCACATCACTGTAGCTATCGTGTGGGCCACGTTGGAGGTGTCGGAACTTCTTTCGGTATACCTCAGGTGTCAGCCGGTATTTGGCGATCAGCGCCTGCTTTATGGCGTCATAGTCATCATCGGCTTCTGGCGGAAGAGAAGCAAATGCCTCCAGGGCTTTGCCTTTTAGCCCTGGGGTCAAGTACCTTGCCCATTGGTCTCTAGGCAGCTGGTACTGTCTGCAGGCTTTCTCAAAGGCTCGCAGAAATGTGTCCAAGTCCCCATCCTTTTC
The DNA here is from genome assembly GCF_039654945.1 of Dendrobates tinctorius. Classification (NCBI taxonomy): domain Eukaryota; kingdom Metazoa; phylum Chordata; class Amphibia; order Anura; family Dendrobatidae; genus Dendrobates; species Dendrobates tinctorius. Next base: position 1,462,137 of record NW_027361849.1, on the reverse strand, counting down.
CATTACGGGAAAATGCTCTGGCCGGGGTTTAGGAGTCTGGACGCTGCTGGGCTCACGGCTTCGGGCTGTGGGGGCATTCCACCCCCGCTGGAGCATCTCCAGCTCATGGGCCCTCTGAGCTTCAGCTTGGCGCTCACGTTCGGCTTGGGCCTCCTGCCGATATTGCTGGATCAGCCTCACCCGCCCATCCCTGTCTTCGGCGGGGAGTTCGTCCAAGGCCATTTGCAGATAGGGGTCCACCCCGTTCTGGTTGAATGTGGGGCCAGCGCTCAGGAGTGGAGCCTCTGCTGCAGCCCCATGGCAACTTGGGCCAACTTCTGCGCTCGCTGGATTCTGGTCGTTGTCCAGCTGCACTAGAGCCGCGATCATTTGATCTTTGGTTCCTCCTGCGGCGTCTATGCCTCGGTACGTGCATAACCCAGCAAGGGTGTCCTTTTTCTGCTTCTGATACCACTCCACTGTCATCGCCGCCATGGTTGCCAAATAAAAGATAGAAAAAGAAAAACGAAGAAACGGGAGGGGGATACTTGCAAGTACACACTAATGTCTCAGGACTAGTAACCACTGAGTCTGTTCTCCAAAACCTATGATGCAGGATTCCCGCAGGAACCGTGCAGGTCTTTAGTGAGAGGAATGATTGCTCAAACCAAATCACTAATGCTCTAGGATTATCCCACCGCTCTGCCACCAATATGTGACGAACAGCCCACGGCCGTTCGTCCACTTACGGGCGACGACTAACGGGGGTCCCGCTGCCACCAAAACGCGACGGACAGCGGACCCTGTGTCACCACTATGTCACGATCCCACCACTGACACCGGTGTATCAGCGGACGGAGGGACGTGACACAATGCCGGCACACGGCTATCACAGGCGCAGTGGGGCTTATCTTAGTTATCCCACCACTGGCACCATGTGGCAAAAATATCCAGCAAGCTAATCTCGCTCTACAATTTGCCGCAGGGGGAGTTTAATTTGGATGCCCCACCACTGCTATCAATCTTCCAAGTACTGTGGGGATTTATGTATATCCCACTTTCTCAGTTCCACTTTGGAACTCGCAGCTCTCCGGCGCCCCCCTTACCCTCAGGTCAGTCAGGGAACTGCACCTAGGATAATTAGTCGCCGGACGGGCTGCCTGTTGTGAACCGGCAATTAGGCTTCTGCAGTAAGGGAATTATCAATGCTGTGGCTGAAGCCCCTTACTCAGCAATATAAGACCCTTCTAGACTGCCAGCCAGCCGTAATAGCCATACACAACGCGCTGCCACCAGTCACGGTTACTTAATTCACAGTGTTAAATTAAGAGGGTCCGTGGCAAACCCCTTGAATTAGTAGCGATTATCTATCAAAGGCGTATAGTTCGATTCTTAGAGCATGGAGACAGATCTAAATAATTTCATTTATTTTCCGAAAGAGGACAGTGATTACAGATAAAAGTTGCTATAAAATTGAGACATAAAATATGTACAGTACAGGTATAAAATAAAAGTGGAGAAAACAAAGAGATTACACTCACAGTTCCATATTGTTCCTTAGGCAGACCATGCGGCTTTAAGGGAGGAGGAGCCACACGTCTCCATTCATCTGGAGTTCTTGTCAGCACGGACTCTGCAGCTGTTCTGAGCTGGTTTGCCCAGGGAATGCCTTATAGACTTTCCTATGTGACATCACGGAGAGGTGCATTCTGGGTTGATCCCACCTCTCTTATCCAAGTTATGTTTTGGCTACAAAACTTAGATTAGCTATAACTTTATGGGAGAAGCTGGTATGGACTCATCAGTGGTATCATGTTTCCCAGCGTAATGAGCCCATCAAGAAAACATCAAACATCTATGCGATATGACCGTCCATTTGGGCGCAAATCATATCTCAGGTTCTGGACATCCGAGAGTTTTGCAACAGGCACCACAGCGAAGCTGGGTCTGCTCGGATCGCAGAAATATGATTTTTATATTTCTGCTGGGTATGGTTTTCGCGGGACAATCCCTTATTGTTTTATTCAAACTCCTGGTTTCAAACAAAGAGTTTAGTTCCCGCACTTTTTTTCTCTTTCAGCTGAGAGAAGCCAAATGGTGTGAGGAAGATGGTTTAAGGTTTCAGAGCTAGCCCAGGCAGGGGGCACTGGTCAGTGTGTGAGTGAGCCATGGGCGAAAAGAGGAGGGGGGAAGGTGCTGCATGAGCTGACAGCCTGCATTGGCATAGAGGGCTGGATTTTTCTGGAAAGTTACAACAGAAAACATCATATTTTGTAGACAAAACCCCATACCTCACAGACATTGTACATCACAGTGATGTCATCCTTCACTGCTGTCCTGAGATGTCACTGTGTGATGTCATCCTTCACTGCTGTCCTGTGATGTCACTGTGTGATGTCACTGTGTGATGTCATCCTTCACTGCTGTCCTGTGATGGCACTGTGTGATCTCATCCTTCACTCCTGTCCTGTGATGTCACTGTGTGATGGCATTCTTCACTGCTGTCCTGTGATGTCACTGTGTGATGTCATCCTTCACTGCTGTCCTGTGATGTCACTGTGTGATGTCATCCTTCACTGCTGTCCTGTGATGTCACTGTGTGATGTCAACCTTCACTGCTGTCCTCTGATGTCACTGTGTAATGTCATCCTTCACAGCTGTCCTGTGATGTCACTGTGTGATCCATCGCTACTGTCTTGTGATGTCACTGTGTGATCTCATCCTTCACTGCTGTCCTGTGATGTCACTGTGTGATGTCATCCTTCACTGCTATCCTGTGATGTCACTGTGATCTCATCCTTCTCTGCTGTCCTGTGATGTCATCCTTCACTGCTGTCCTGTGATGTCACTGTGTGATGTCATCTTTCACTGCTGTCCTGTGATGTCACTGTGTGATGTCATCCTTCACTGCTATCCTGTGATGTCACTGTGTGATCTCATCCTTCTCTGCTGTCCTGTGATGTCACTGTGTGATCCATCGCTACTGACCTGTGATGTCACTGTGTGATCTCATCCTTCTCTGCTGTCCTGTGAGGTCATCCTTCACTGCTGTCCTGCGATGTCACTGTGTGATGTCATCCTTCACTGCTGTCCTGTGATGTCACTGTGTGATGTCATCCTTCACTGCTGTCCTGTGATGTCACTGTGTGATGTCATCCTTCACTGCTGTGATGTCACTGTGTGATGTCATCCTTCTCTGCTGTCCTGTGATGTCATCCTTCATTGCTGTCCTGTGATGTCACTGTGTGATGTCATCCTTCACTGCTGTCCTGTGATGTCACTGTGTGATGTCATCCTTCACTGGTGATGTCACTGTGTGATCTCATCCTTCCCTGCTGTCCTCTGATGTCATCCTTCACTGCTGTCCTGTGACGTCACTGTGTGATGTCATCCTTCACTGCTGTCCTGTGATGTCACTGTGTGATCTCATCCTTCACTGCTGTCCTGTGATGTCACTGTGTGATGTCATCCTTCACTGCTGTTCTGTGATGGTACTGTGTGATGTCATCCTTCACTGCTGTGATGTCACTGTGTGATGTCATCCTTCTCTTCTGTCCTGTGATGTCATCCTTCACTGCTGTCCTGTGATGTCACTGTGTGATGTCATCCTTCACTGCTGTCCTGTGATGTCACTGTGTGATCTCATCCTTCACTGCTGTCCTGTGATGTCACTGTGTGATCTCATCCTTCACTGCTGTTCTGTGATGTCACTGTGTGATGTCATCCTTCACTGCTGTCCTGTGATGTCACTGTGTGATGTCATCCTCTGCTGTCCTGTGCTGTCACTGTGTGATGTCATCCTTCACTGCTGTCCTGTGATGTCACTGTGTGATGTCATCCTTCACTGCTGTTCTGTGATGTCACTGTGTGATGTCATCCTTCACTGCTGTCCTGTGATGTCACTGTGTGATGTCATCCTCTGCTGTCCTGTGCTGTCAGTGTGATGTCATCCTTCACTGCTATCCTGTGATGTCACTGTGTGATGTCATCCTTCACTGCTGTCCTGTGATGTCACTGTGATCTCATCCTTCACTCCTGTCCTGTGATGCCACTGTGTGATGGCATTCTTCACTGCTGTCCTGTGATGTCACTGTGTGATGTCATCCTTCACTGCTGTCCTGTGATGTCACTGTGTGATCTCATCCTTCACTGCTGTTCTGTGATGTCACTGTGTGATCTCATCCTTCACTGCTGTCCTGTGATGTCACTCTGTGATGTCATCCTTCACTGCTGTACTGAGATGTCACTGTGTGATGTCATCCTTAACTGCTGTCCTGTGATGTCACTGTGTGATTTCATCCTTCACTGCTGTTCTGTGATGTCACTGTGTGATGTCATCCTTCTCTGCTGTCCTGTGATGTCACTGTGTGATCTCATCCTTCTCTGCTGTCCTGTGATGTCATCCTTCACTGCTGTCCTGTGATGTCACTGTGCGATGTCATCCTTCTCTGCTGTCCTGTGATGTCACTGTGTGATCTCATCCTTCACTGCTGTCCTGTGATGTCACTGTGTGATGTCATCCTTCTCTGCTGTCCTGTGATGTCACTGTGTGATGTCAACCTTCACTGCTGTCCTCTGATGTCACTGTGTAATGTCATCCTTCACAGCTGTCCTGTGATGTCACTGTGTGATCCATCGCTACTGTCTTGTGATGTCACTGTGTGATCTCATCCTTCACTGCTGTCCTGTGATGTCACTGTGTGATGTCATCCTTCACTGCTGTCCTGTGATGTCACTGTGATCTCATCCTTCTCTGCTGTCCTGTGATGTCATCCTTCACTGCTGTCCTGTGATGTCACTGTGTGATGTCATCTTTCACTGCTGTCCTGTGATGTCACTGTGTGATGTCATCCTTCACTGCTATCCTGTGATGTCACTGTGTGATCTCATCCTTCTCTGCTGTCCTGTGATGTCACTGTGTGATCCATCGCTACTGACCTGTGATGTCACTGTGTGATCTCATCCTTCTCTGCTGTCCTGTGAGGTCATCCTTCACTGCTGTCCTGTGATGTCACTGTGTGATGTCATCCTTCACTGCTGTCCTGTGATGTCACTGTGTGATGTCATCCTTCACTGCTGTCCTGTGATGTCACTGTGTGATGTCATCCTTCACTGCTGTCCTGTGATGTCACTGTGTGATGTCATCCTTCACTGCTGTGATGTCACTGTGTGATGTCATCCTTCTCTGCTGTCCTGTGATGTCATCCTTCATTGCTGTCCTGTGATGTCACTGTGTGATGTCATCCTTCACTGCTGTCCTGTGATGTCACTGTGTGATGTCATCCTTCACTGGTGATGTCACTGTGTGATCTCATCCTTCCCTGCTGTCCTCTGATGTCATCCTTCACTGCTGTCCTGTGACGTCACTGTGTGATGTCATCCTTCACTGCTGTCCTGTGATGTCACTGTGTGATCTCATCCTTCACTGCTGTCCTGTGATGTCACTGTGTGATGTCATCCTTCACTGCTGTTCTGTGATGTTACTGTGTGATGTCATCCTTCACTGCTGTGATGTCACTGTGTGATGTCATCCTTCTCTTCTGTCCTGTGATGTCATCCTTCACTGCTGTCCTGTGATGTCACTGTGTGATGTCATCCTTCACTGCTGTCCTGTGATGTCACTGTGTGATCTCATCCTTCACTGCTGTCCTGTGATGTCACTGTGTGATCTCATCCTTCACTGCTGTTCTGTGATGTCACTGTGTGATGTCATCCTTCACTGCTGTCCTGTGATGTCACTGTGTGATGTCATCCTCTGCTGTCCTGTGCTGTCACTGTGTGATGTCATCCTTCACTGCTGTCCTCTGATGTCACTGTGTGATGTCATCCTTCACTGCTGTTCTGTGATGTCACTGTGTGATGTCATCCTTCACTGCTGTCCTGTGATGTCACTGTGTGATGTCATCCTCTGCTGTCCTGTGCTGTCAGTGTGATGTCATCCTTCACTGCTATCCTGTGATGTCACTGTGTGATGTCATCCTTCACTGCTGTCCTGTGATGTCACTGTGATCTCATCCTTCACTCCTGTCCTGTGATGCCACTGTGTGATGGCATTCTTCACTGCTGTCCTGTGATGTCACTGTGTGATGTCATCCTTCACTGCTGTCCTGTGATGTCACTGTGTGATCTCATCCTTCACTGCTGTTCTGTGATGTCACTGTGTGATCTCATCCTTCACTGCTGTCCTGTGATGTCACTCTGTGATGTCATCCTTCACTGCTGTACTGAGATGTCACTGTGTGATGTCATCCTTAACTGCTGTCCTGTGATGTCACTGTGTGATTTCATCCTTCACTGCTGTTCTGTGATGTCACTGTGTGATGTCATCCTTCACTGCTGTCCTGTGATGTCACTGTGTGATGTCATCCTCTGCTGTCCTGTGCTGTCAGTGTGATGTCATCCTTCACTGCTGTCCTGTGATGTCACTGTGTGATCTCATCCTTCACAGCTGTCCTGTGATGTCACTGTGATCTCGTCCATCACTGCTGTCCTGTGATGTCACTGTGATCTCATCCTTCACTGCTGTCCTTTGATTTCACTCTGTGATGTCATCCTTTACTGCTGTCCTGAGATGTCACTGTGTGATGTCATCCTTCACTGCTGTCCTGTGATGTCACTGTGTGATGTCACTGTGTGATGTCATCCTTCACTGCTGTCCTGTGATGTCACTGTGATCTCATCCTTCACTCCTGTCCTGTGATGTCACTGTGTGATGGCATTCTTCACTGCTGTCCTGTGATGTCACTGTGTGATGTCATCCTTCACTGCTGTCCTGTGATGTCACTGTGTGATCTCATCTTTCCCTGCTGTCCTGTGATGTCACTGTGTGATCTCATCCTTCTCTGCTGTCCTGTGATGTCATCCTTCACTGCTGTCCTGTGATGTCACTGTGCGATGTCATCCTTCACAGCCGTCCTGTGATGTCACTGTGTGATGTCATCCTTCACTGCTGTCCTGTGATGTCACTGTGTGATGTCATCCTTCACTGCTGTACTCTGATGTTACTGTGTATTGTCATCCTTCACAGCTGTCCTGTGATGTCACTGCGTGATCTCATCCTTCACTGCTGTCCTGTGACGTCACTGTGTGATGTCATCCTTCACAGCTGTCCTGTGATGTCACTGTGTGATCTCATCCTTCACTGCTGTCCTGTGATGTCACTGTGATGTCATCCTTCACTGCTGTGATGTCACTGTGATCTCATCCTTCACTGCTGTTCTGTGATGTCACTGTGTGATGTCATCCTTCACTGCTGTCCTGTGATGTCACTGTGTGATGTCATCCTCTGCTGTCCTGTGCTGTCACTGTGTGATGTCATCCTTCACTGCTGTCCTGTGATCTCACTGTGTGATCTCATCCTTCACTGCTGTTCTGTGATGTCACTGTGTGATGTCATCCTTCACTGCTGTCCTGTGATGTCACTGTGTGATGTCATCCTCTGCTGTCCTGTGCTGTCAGTGTAATGTCATCCTTCACTGCTGTCCTGTGATGTCACTGTGTGATCTCATCCTTCACAGCTGTCCTGTGATGTCACTGTCATCTCATCCATCACTGCTGTCCTGTGATGTCACTGTGATCTCATCCTTCACTGCTGTCCTGAGATGTCACTGTGTGATGCCATCCTTCACTGCTGTCCTGTGATGTCACTGTGTGATGTCATCCTTCACTGCTGTCCTGTGATGTCACTGTGATCTCATCCTTCACTCCTGTCCTGTGATGCCACTGTGTGATGGCATTCTTCACTGCTGTCCTGTGATGTCACTGTGTGATGTCATCCTTCACTGCTGTCCTGTGATGTCACTGTGTGATCTCATCCTTCCCTCCTGTCCTGTGATGTCACTGTGTGATCTCATCCTTCTCTGCTGTCCTGTGATGTCATCCTTCACTGCTGTCCTGTGATGTCACTGTGTGATGTCATCCTTCACAGCTGTCCTGTGATGTCACTGTGTGATCTCATGCTTCACTGCTGTCCTGTGATGTCACTGTGTGATGTCATCCTTCACAGCTGTTCTGTGATGTCACTGTGTGATGTCATCCTTCACAGCTGTTCTGTGATGTCACTGTGTGATCTCATCCTTCACTGCTGTCTTGTGATGTCACTGTGTGATGTCATCGTTCACTGCTGTGATGTCACTGTGTGATCTCATCCTTCACTGCTGTTCTGTGATGTCACTGTGTGATGTCATCCTTCACTGCTGTCCTGTGATGTCACTGTGTGATTTCATCCTTCCCTGCTGTCCTGTGATGTCACTGTGGGATCTCATCCTTCTCTCCTGTCCTGTGATGTCATCCTTCACTGCTGTCCTGTGATGTCACTGTGTGATGTAATCCTTCACAGCTGTCCTGTGATGTCACTGTTTGATCTCATCCTTCACTGCTGTCCTGTGATGTCATCCTTCACAGCTGTCCTGTGATGTCACTGTGTGATCTCATCCTTCACTGCAGTCCTGTGATGTCACTGTGTGATGTCATCGTTCACTGCTGTGATGTCACTGTGTGATCTCATCCTTCACAGCTGTTCTGTGATGTCACTGTGTGATGTCATCCTTCATTGCTGTCTTGTGATGTCACTGTGTGATGTCATCCTCTGCTGTCCTGTGCTGTAAGTGTGATGTCATCCTTCACTGCTATCCTGTGATGTCACTGTGTTATCGCATCCTTCACTGCTGTCCTGTGATGTCATTGTGATCTCATCCTTCACAGCTGCCCTGTGATGTCACTGTGATCTCATCCATCACTGCTCTCCTGTGATGTCACTGTGATCTCATCCTTCACTGCTGTCCTGTGATGTCATCCTTCACTGCTGTCCTGAGATGTCACTGTGTGATGTCATCCTTCACTGCTGTCCTGTGATGTCACTGTGTGATCTCATCCTTCACTGCTGTCCTGTGATGTCACTGTGATCTCATCCATCACTGCTGTCCTGTGATGTCACTGTGTGATGTCATCCTTCACTGCTGTCCTGTGATGTCACTGTGTGATGTAATCCTTCACAGCTGTCCTGTGATGTCACTGTTTGATCTCATCCTTCACTGCTGTCCTGTGATGTCACTGTGTGATGTCATCCTTCACAGCTGTCCTGTGATGTCACTGTGTGCTCTCATCCTTCACTGCAGTCCTGTGATGTCACTGTGTGATGTCATCGTTCACTGCTGTGATGTCATTGTGTGATCTCATCCTTCACAGCTGTTCTGTGATGTCACTGTGTGATGTCATCCTTCACTGCTGTCTTGTGATGTCACTGTGTGATGTCATCCTCTGCTGTCCTGTGCTGTAAGTGTGATGTCATCCTTCACTGCTATCCTGTGATGTCACTGTGTGATCTCATCCTTCACTGCTGTCCTGTGATGTCATTGTGATATCATCCTTCACAGCTGTCCTGTGATGTCACTGTGATCTCATCCATCACTGCTGTCCTGTGATGTCACTGTGATCTCATCCTTCACTGCTGTCCTGTGATGTCATTCTTCACTGCTGACCTGAGATGTCACTGTGTGATGTCATCCTTCACTGCTGTCCTGTGATGTCACTGTGTGATCTCATCCTTCACTGCTGTCCTGTGATGTCACTGTGATCTCATCCATCACTGCTGTCCTGTGATGTCACTGTGATCTCATCCTTCACTGCTGTCCTGTGATGTCATCCTTCACTGCTGTCCTGAGATGTCACTGTGTGATGTCATCCTTCACTGCTGTCCTGTGATGTCACTGTGTGATCTCATCCTTCACTGATGTCCTGTGATGTCACTGTGTGATCTCATCCTTCCCTGCTGTCCTGTGAAGTCACTGTGTGATCTCATCCTTCCCTGCTGTCCTGTGATGTCACTGTGTGATCTCATCCTTCACAGCTGTTCTGTGATGTCACTGTGTGATGTCATCCTTCACTGCTGTCCTGTGATGTCACTGTGTGATCTCATCCTTCACTGCTGTTCTGTGATGTCACTGTGTGATGTCATCCTTCACTGCTGTCCTGTGATGTCACTGTGTGATCTCATCCTTCCCTGCTGTCCTGTGATGTCACTGTGTGATCTCATCCTTCACTGCTGTTCTGTGATGTCACTGTGTGATGTCATCCTTCACTGCTGTCCTGTGATGTCATTGTTATGTCATCCTTCACTGCTGTGATGTCACTGTGTGATCTCATCCTTCACTGCTGTTCTGTGATGTCACTGTGTGATGTCATCCTTCACTGCTGTCCTGTGATGTCACTGTGTGATGTCATCCTCTGCTGTCCTGTGCTGTCAGTGTGATGTCATCCTTCACTGCTGTCCTGTGTTGTCACTTTGTGATCTCATCCTTCACAGCTGTCCTGTGATGTCACTGTCATCTCATCCATCACTGCTGTCCTGTGATGTCACTGTGATCTCATCCTTCACTGCTGTCCTGAGATGTCGCTGTGTGATGCCATCCTTCACTGCTGTCCTGTGATGTCACTGTGTGATGTCACTGTGTGATGTCATCCTTCACTGCTGTCCTGTGATGTCACTGTGATCTCATCCTTCACTCCTGTCCTGTGATGTCACTGTGTGATGGCATTCTTCACTGCTGTCCTGTGATGTCACTGTGTGATGTCATCCTTCTCTGCTGTCCTGTGATGTCACTGTGTGATCTCATCCTTCCCTGCTGTCCTGTGATGTCACTGTGTGATCTCATCCTTCTCTGCTGTCCTGTGATGTCATCCTTCACTGCTGTCCTGTGATGTCACTGTGTCATGCTTCACTGCTGTCCTGTGATGTCACTGTGTGATGTCATCCTTCACAGCTGTCCTGTGATGTCACTGTGTGATCTCATACTTCACTGCTGTCCTGTGATGTCACTGTGTGATGTCATCGTTCACTGCTGTGATGTCACTGTGTGATCTCATACTTCACTGCTGTTTTGTGATGTCACTGTGTGATGTCATCCTTCACTGCTGTCCTGTGATGTCACTGTGTGATCTCATCCTTCCCTGCTGTCCTGTGATGTTACTGTGGGATCTCATCCTTCTCTGCTGTCCTGTGATGTCATCCTTCACTGTTGTCCTGTGATGTCACTGTGTGATGTAATCCTTCACAGCTGTCCTTTGATGTCACTGTTTGATCTCATCCTTCACTGCTGTCCTGTGATGTCACTTTGTGATGTAATCCTTCACAGCTGTCCTGTGATGTCACTGTGTGATCTCATCCTTCACTGCAGTCCTGTGATGTCACTGTGTGATGTCATCGTTCACTGCTGTGATGTCACTGTGTGATCTCATCCTTCACAGCTGTTCTGTGATGTCACTGTGTGATGTCATCCTTCACTGCTGTCCTGTGATGTCACTGTGTGATGTCATCCTCTGCTGTCCTGTGCTGTCACTGTGTGAAGTCATCCTTTACTGCTGTTCTGTGATGTCACTGCGATCTCATTCTTCACTGCTGCTCAGTGATGTCACTGTGTGATGTCATCCTTCACTGCTGTCTTGTGATGTCACTGTGTGATGTCATCCTCTGCTGTCCTGTGCTGTAAGTGTGATGTCATCCTTCACTGCTATCCTGTGATGTCACTGTGTGATCTCATCCTTCACTGCTGTCCTGTGATGTCATTGTGATCTCATCCTTCACAGCTGTCCTGTGATGTCACTGTGATCTCATCCATCACTGCTGTCCTGTGATGTCACTGTGATCTCATCCTTCACTGCTGTCCTGTGATGTCATCCTTCACTGCTGTCCTGAGATGTCACTGTGTGATGTCATCCTTCACTGCTGTCCTGTGATGTCACTGTGTGATCTCATCCTTCCCTGCTGTCCTGTGATGTCACTGTGTGATCTCATCCTTCCCTGCTGTCCTGTGATGTCACTGTGTGATCTCATCCTTTACTCCTGTCCTGTGATGTCACTGTGTGGTGGCATTCTTCACTGCTGTCCTGTGATGTCACTGTGTGATGTCATCCTTGTGATGAATAGAACAGCGCCGTCGCCAAATTGCGACGGACAGCGGACCCTGTGCCACCAATATGTCACGATCCCACCACCGACACGGGTTTGTCAGCGGACGGAGGGACGTGATGCACTGCCGGCACAAGGCTATCACAGGCACAGTGGGGGCTTATCTTAGTTATCCCACCACGGGCACCATGTGACAAAAATATCCAGCAAGCTAACCTTGCTCTAACAATTTACCGCAGGGGGGTATTTTGGCTGCCCCACCACTGCTAACAACCTTCCAAGAACTGCGGGGATTTATGTATATCCCACTTTCTCAGTTCTACTTTGGAACTCGCAGCTCTCCGGAGCCCCCCTTACCCTCAGGTCAGTCAGGGAACTGCACCTAGGATAATTAGTCGCCGGACGGGCTGCTTGTTGTGCACAGGCAATTAGACTACTGCAGTAAGGGAATTATCAATGCTGTGGCATTGAGACAGAGCTAACAGATTTGATCATTTATTCCCAAAAGAATGCGGGCAGTGATTACATAGATAAAAGTTGCTATAAAGTAGAGATATTACATATGTACAAATGTAAATATAAAACAAAGTGGATGAAAGAACAGAAAGTAACACATGTGCGTAGTTGGTATTATGCAGACCATGTGGCTGGGGGAGGGGCGCTTAACCAAACGTCCCCACTCATCGGCACATCTCTGACAGGAGGACTCCAGTTGAACTGACTGGAATTTGGTAGGGAATACCTATAGCCTAGGGTCTGTGACCTCACAAAATGGGCGGTCTGGAGAGGTCCAACCTCCCTCTCTCCAAGTTTTGATTTGGCTACAAAACTTAGAATAACTATATCTAAATGAGAAAAGCCCGTACCAACACACATAGGGCATCATTGTTTGTGATTTACCGAATAGAATCTGAAGACACCAAGCATGCCATAATTAAGACCCTCCATTTGGGAGCATTCCATATCTCAGGTTCTGGCGGTGATAGAACTTTGCAAGAGCCACCGTAGGGAAGCCGGGTCCGCGCAGATCACAGAAATGTCCGTTTCATTTTTCTGTCGCGATCGGTGCGCATGCTAGCCTATTTTAATATCTCATTGTTTTCTGGGACATGTGTCTGAAATAAAACTAAGGACTTCCTTTAGCTTAACTAATTAACATTCCTTTCTTTGGAGATGGGCCAAATGCTATAGGGGAAATGTCCTATTACCAGTGCGGACACAGGCTGTTAAGGAGGGGGAAGGAGGGAAGCTGTAGGAGCTGACAGTCTGAATTTCTCATCAGAGTGAAGTGGGAGATTTCTAGAAGGTTCTAGAAACATGATACTTTATAGACATTTTACATTACACCTCCCCCTTTTAGAGGGCGCTACGGAGGCATTACCTCTCGGTAATCGGCCATGCGCACCTCAGCGGGTTCGCCCCTGCGGGACAACCCATCGGCATTTCCATGTTCGCTGCCCTTTTTGTGTTGTACTGTAAAGTCGTACTGTTGAAGGGCAAGGCTTCAGGGGAGCAACCTTCCATTGGTTCCAGACACTGTGTGCAAACAGCTCAGAGGGTTGTGATCGGTAACCACCGTGAAGGTGCGCCCGTACAGGTAGGGCTGCAAACGTTGCAGTGCCCACACCATGGCCAGACACTCCTTTTCGATGGTCGAGTATGCCACTTCCCTCGGCAAAAGTTTCCGGCTCAGGTACAACACGGGGTGCTCCTGGTTCCCTGAGTCGACCTGGCTGAGCAACGACCCGAGGCCAAACTCGCTGGTGTCGGTCTGAACCAAAAATGGGCGACTGTTGTCGACTGCTCTCAACACTGGAGAGTTGCACAGGGCTGCTTCCAAAGCTTGGAAGGCCGCCTCACAGTTATCTGTCCAGTTGACTGTTTGGGGTAGCCTCTGCTTCGTGAGGTCAGTCAAGGGTTTTGCAAGGGCGCTCTAGTCTTGAACAAACCGCCTATAGTAGCCTGTAGTGCCCAAGAAGGACTTCACCTGTTTCTTGGTCCTGGGGGTGGGCCAGGACGCGATTGCGTCCACCTTTTCTGGCTCTGGACTCATGGAACCCCCGCCTACCTGTTGCCCCAGGTAGTGGACCTCGCTCATGCCCATCTGGCACTTTCCCGGCATGATAGTCAGGCCTGCCTGGTGAAGACGCTTGAGCACCTCCTGGAGACCCACCAATTGGCGCTGCCATGGGCTCTACCTCCCCATCCACCCCCAACACTCCAGGAGCAGTGCAACTTATGGGACAGTTGCCTTCCTCGGTGGCACTGGTCAGTTGCATGGCATTACCTTCCTCATGGTCCCCATGCACTTCTGTTGTGAGCTCATTTTCGGGTTTGCCTCTGGCTTCTGGTGAGGGTTATGGAGCTGGCTGTGCTGACAGAGGAGTAGTGAGTTCTCTATCTGGACTCCCTCTGTTGGTGAAGGGAGGTAATGAAGCTGATCTAAATGGCAGAGACCGGCCACCTGAGGAAGAGGACTGCGATTGGATGGACATCAGGAGTTTCTGATTGGATTTAAGGCAGCCGACTCCCTAGTTTCTTGCTGGTGATTTTTCCTGACTGTGGCTCCTGGTTTCCAGTTTGGTTCCTGCCCTCTGAAAGCTAAGTTTTCTCTGCTATTGTTCATATGAGTTTTTGCTGGTTTACTTAGTTTTTGTGTTCAGCTAGCCCTGGCTGGGACTGTGCTGAATCCCCATTTTGTCTCTGATCAGTTGATCTCTTTTGCTCTGTCTTCAGAATATACCGGAGTGCTGATATAGGGAATTGAAGTCTAGCGACTTCAGGGCCTTTTTCTATCAGACGTGTTGGACATTCTTTTTGGCACGGTTTTTTGCGTGATTGCAGACAGCAGCTTTTCTTTCCTGTCCTTTCTAGTTAGTGAGGGCCCCATTGTTTGCTCAGCCTATCTTTCTATCTGTGTCTGTGTTTTCATCTTGTTTCACCGACAATACATGTTGGGGGCTGTCTACTGCTTTGGGGTCTGCTCTGGGACAGTTTTTAGATTTTCCCTTTCTTTCTTTAGGCTTATTTAGTTCTCCGGCTGTGAAGAGGCATCTAGGACCACCGTAGGCACGCTCCACGGGTACTGCTAGTTGTTGTGGATAGGATCAGGGGTCTGCATTCCGCTAGTTACCAACCTCTCCGGTTTTCTGGGCTTAGCTTGCTTTTTGTTTTTTCCTCCTCAGTGACTCATTCATAACAGAATCACCAGCCATACCGCAGATTCTAGGGTACTCAAAAGCAGGAGAGAATTGTAAAAAAAAAAGTGTCAGAATTTTTTTTTTGTATGTATATTTTCTACTCTTTTTTTTTTCTGGGGCCGTAGGAGGATTCTTTTTTTTTTTCTCCTTGATGGAGATTAAGCAATTGTCTGATCGTGTGGAGCAGCTCGCTGCTGAAGTGCTGGGAATTTCCGCCTATCTCACTCATTCACATGCTGTTGAACCAAGGATCCCTGCTCCTGATGTGTTTTCTGGGGATCGGTCTAAATTTTAAGAATAATTGTAAATTATTTCTTGCCTTGAAGCCTAACTCATCGGGGAGCTCTGTGCAGCAGGTTAAAATTGTCATCTCCTTGCTGTGCGGCGATCCCCAGGATTGGGCGTTTTCTTTGACACCTGAAGATCCTGTTTTGACTAATGTGGATGCATTTTTTCAAGCCTTGGGGTTGTTATATGATGAACCTAATGCTATTGATCAAGCTGAGAGAGCCCTATTGGCATTGAACCAGGGTCAGGATCCTGCAGAGTTATACTGTCAGAAATTCCAAAAGTGGGCGGTCCTTACTACATGGAATGAAGTGCATTGGCAGCTCTCTTTCGGAAGGGTTTGTCTGAGACTTTAAAAGATATTATGGTGGGATTTCCTGTTCCCTCTGGTCTTGACGATTCTATGTCATTAGCCATTCAAGTTGATCGGCGTTTACGTGAACGCAAGACTACACAGGAGGCGCTGCCACATTTTGAACTGATGTCTGGACCTATGCAATGTGATGGAGTTTTGTCTAGGGAGCAACGTCAGGAGTTTAGAAGGCGTAATAAGCTGTGTTTTTTCTGTGGAGATGCCTCTCATGTTATTTCTGTCTGCCCTAAATGAGAGAAACGTTTTGCACACACATTTGCTGTGGGTGGTGTACAACCTAAGTTTCTTTTGGCAATTACTCTGATCTGCTCCTTATCCACATTTTCCGCGAAGGCTTTTGTGGATTCAGGAGCGGCCTTGAATCTAATGGACTTGGATTTTGCTAAACGTTGTGGTTTTCCTATGACACCTCTGCGGACGCCTATTCCTTTGAGGGGTATTGATGCTACTCCTTTGGCGAAGAATAAACCCCAGTTTTGGACCCAGGTGATAATGCAGGTCGCCCCAGACCACCAAGAAAATTGCAGATTTTTGGTGTTGCATAATTTACATGATACCATTGTTCTTGGTTTTCCCTGGTTGCAAATCCATAATCCGGTTTTGGATTGGAAATCTGTGTCTGTGGTGAGTTGGGGTTGTCGGTGTGCTCTTGGCGACACTCCTGTTTTCTCCACCTCTCCCCAGTCGCATGAGGTTCCTGAATATTTGGCTGATTTTTATGATGTATTTAGTGAGAGCAAGTCTGCGTCTTTGCCTCCTCATAGGAGTCATGACTGTGCAATTGAGTCGAGACCTGGGTGTAAATTTCCCAAGGCTCGACTTTTCAATTTATCTGTACCCGAGCACGAGGCTATGCGATCTTATATTAAGGAGTCGTTGGAGAAGGGTCATATTAGACCATCCTTTTCACCCTTAGGTGCTGGGGGTTTTTTCGTAGCCAAGAAAGATGGTTCATTAAGGCCTTGTATTGACTATCGTTCCCTCAACAAAATTACGGTTAAATTTCAGTATCCGTTACCCCTGATTTCTGATTTATTCTCCAGAGTTAAAGGTGCTTGCTGGTTTACCAAGCTTGACCTCAGGGGGGCGTATAATCTTATTCGCATCAAGCATGGGGATGAATGGAAGATGGCGTTTAATACTCCGGAGGGACATTTTGAGTACCTGGTGATGCCTTTTGGGCTCACTAATGCCCCTTCTGTCTTCCAATCCTTCATGAATTATATTTTCCGGGACTTTGTGGATAAGTTTTTGATCATCTATCTGGATGATATTTTGATCTTTACCAGGGATTGGGATTCTCATGTGGAACATGTTCGGACTGTGTTCCGGATTTTGAGAGTGAATTCCTTGTATGTTAAGGGATTGAAGTGCCTTTTTGGTGTACAGAGGATTTCATTTTTGGGATTTATTGTCTCCGTCAACTATTGAAATGGACCCGGCCAAGGTACAGGCCATTTATGATTGTGTTCAATCCACTTCTTTGAAGGCTCTCCTGAAGTTTTTGGGTTTTGCTAATTTTTATCGTAAATTTATAGCTAATTTTTCTGGTATTACTAAACCACTGACTGATTTAACTAAGAAAGGCGCTGATGTGCTGAATTGGTCTTCAGAGGCTGTTTCGGCCTTTCAGGAGCTGAAGCGGAGGTTCATTTCTGCTCCGGTTTCGCGGCAACCTGATGTCTCACTTCCTTTTCAGGTGGAGGTAGACGCTTCAGATTGGTGCAGGAGCTGTTTGTCCCAAAAAGATCCGGTGACGTCTAAAATGAATCCCTGTGCCTTCTTTTCCCGAAAGTTCTCCCCATCTGAACGCAACTATGATGTGGGGAATCTGGAATTGTTAGCCATGAAATGGGCATTTGAGGAGAGGAGACATTGGTTGGAGGGAGCTAGACATCAAGTTGTGGTCCTCACTGACCACAAGAATTTGATTTACCTTGAGTCGGCCAAATGCTTGAATCCTAGACAGGCTAGGTGGGCCTTGTTTTTTACGCGTTTTGATTTTGTGGTCTCCTTTCTTCCAGGCACTAAGAATGTTAAGGCAGACGCCCTTTCTAGGAGTTTCTTTGCTGATTCTCCTATTGTGACCAAGCCTACTACCATCCTAGGTGAGGGGGTAGTTCTTTCTGCCATCTCACCCGATTTGAGATGTGCTCTGGAAGAATTCCAGGAGGACAAACCTGAGCGTTGTCCTATGGGAAAATTGTATGTTCCTGACCAGTAGAGGAAGAGAGTGATGTCTGAAGTTCATTGCTCCACATTGGCTGGTCATCCAGGTATTTTTGGTACCAGAGATTTGATGGCCCGCCTTATCTCGTGATGTCAGAAATTTTGTGCAGTCCTGTGGGACTTGTTCCCGGTCTAAACCCTGTTCTCACTCTAGTGGGTTGTTGATGCCCTTGCCGGTGCCTAAGAGGCCATGGACCCATATTTCAATGGATTTTATTTCTGATCTTCCTGTCTCTCAGAGAATGACTGTTATTTGGGTGATTTGTGATAAATTCTCTAAGATGGTCCATCTTGTACCACTCCCAAAGTTGCCATCTTCCTCAGAGTTGGTACCTTTTTTTTACAACAGGTGGTTCGGTTGCATGGGATTCCTGAGAACATTGTATTGGACAGAGGAGTTCAGTTTGTTTCCAGATTCTGGAAAGCCTTTTGTTCCAAAGCTGGGAATTCAGTTGTCCTTCTCCTCTGCGTTTCACCCTCAGACCAATGGGCAGACGGAGAGAACAAACCAGACTTTGGAGTCCTATCGAGATGTTTTATATCTGCTGATCAGGATGATTGGGTTTCATTTTTGCCCTTGGCCGAATTCGCTTTAAATAATAGAGCTAGTTCTGCCACCTTGATGTTGCCCTTTTTCTGTAACTTTGGGTTTCATCCTCGATTTTCTTCAGGGCAAGTGGAATCTTCAGCCTGCCCAGGTGTTGACACTGTGGTAGAGAGAATGCAGCAGATTTGGGACCAAGTAGTGGATAAGTTGTCTCTCTCCCAGGAAAAGGCCCAGCGGTTTTCTAACGGCATAGGACCATTGGTCCCCGGTTTAAAGTGGGTGATATGGTTTGGTTGTCATCAAAGAATATCTCTATGAAGGTGGCTTCTCAAGTTCAAGCCAAGATTTATTGGACCTTACAAGATTTTGGAGATTCTTAATTCAGTTTCTTTTCGATTGGCTCTTCCTGCTACGTTTAAGATCCATAACGTGTTTCATAAGTCGCTGTTGAAGAGATATGTTGAGCCAGTAGTTCCTATGGCTGCACCTCCTGACCCTGTATTGGTTGAAGGTAATGTGGAATATGAGGTAAAGAAAATACTGGATTCTCGTCTGGCTAGACGGAGACTCCAGTATTTGGTCAAGTGGAAGGGTTATGGCCAAGAGGACAATTCTTGGGTCTCTGCCTCTGATATTCATGCCGATAGATTGGTTCGTGCTTTTCATCGGGCCCATCCTGATCGGCCCGGTGGCGTGGATGAGGGTTCGGTGACCCCTCCTCAAGGGGGGGGTACTGTTGTGAGCTCATTTTTGAGTTTGCTTCTGGTGAGTGTGACGAACAGCCCACCGCCGTTCATCCAAATACGGAGGCGACTAACGGGGGTCCCGCTGCCACCAAAACGCGACGGACAGCGGACCCTGTGTCACCACTATGTCACAGTCCCACCACTGACACGGGTGTATCAGTGGACGGGGGGACGAGACACAATGCCGGCACACGGCTATCACAGGCACAGTTGG
The DNA here is from genome assembly GCF_039654945.1 of Dendrobates tinctorius. Classification (NCBI taxonomy): domain Eukaryota; kingdom Metazoa; phylum Chordata; class Amphibia; order Anura; family Dendrobatidae; genus Dendrobates; species Dendrobates tinctorius. Next base: position 1,442,656 of record NW_027361849.1, on the reverse strand, counting down.
GGCTTATCTTAGTTATCCCACCGCTGGCACCATGTGACAAAAATATCCAGCAAGCTAATCTCACTCTACAATTTGCCGCAGGGGGAGTTTAATTTGGATGCCCCACCACTGCTATCAATCTTCCAAGTACTGCGGGGATTTATGTATATCCCACTTTCTCAGTTCCACTTTGGAACTCGCAGCTCTCCGGCGCCCCCCTTACCCTCAGGTCAGTCAGAGAACTGCACCTAGGATAATTAGTCGCCGGACGGGCTGCCTGTTGTGAACCGGCAATTAGGCTTCTGCAGTAAGGGAATTATCAATGCAGTGGCCGCAGCCCCTCATTCAGCAATATAAGACCCTTCTGTACTGCCAGCAAGCCGCAATAGCCGTACACAACGCGCTGCCACCAGTCACGGTTACTTAATTCACAGTGTTAAATTAAGAGGGTCCGTGGCAAACCCCTTGAATTAGTAGCGATTATCTATCAAAGGCGTATAGTTCGATTCTTAGAGCATGGAGACAGGCTAAATATTAAATCATTTATTTTCCGAAAGAGGACAGTGATTACAGAAGAAAGTTGCTATAAAATTGAGACATAAAATATGTACAGTACAGATATAAAATAAAGGGATTAAAAACAGAGGTACACTAACGGTTGATCATGACTCTCTAGGCAAACCCATGCGGCTGAGAAAGAAGGCGGAGCCACACATCTCCACTCATCTGGAGTTCTGGTCAGCACGAGGTTTGGAGCTCTTCTGAGCTGGTTTTGCCAAGGGAATGCCTTATAGGCTTTGCTTTGTGACATCACGGAGAGATGCATTCTGGGTTGATCCCACCTCTCTCATCCAAGTTATGTTTTGGCTACAAAACTTACATTAGCTATAACTTTATGGGAGAAGCTGGTATGGACTCATCAGTGGTATCATGTTTCCCAGCGTAATGAGCCCATCAAGAAAACATCAAACATCTATGCGATATGACCGTCCATTTGGGCGCAAATCATATCTCAGGTTCTCGACATCTTAGGACTTCGGAAGTGACACTGTAGCGGAGCTGGGACCGCTCGGATCACAGAGATATGGTTATTATATCTCTATGTTATAGGGCTTTCGCAGGGCAGGCTCTTAAAGGTTTACTTCTAACTCCTGATTTCAAACAAAGAGTTTTTTCCCGCACTTTTTTTTCCTTTCAGTTGAGAGAAGAGGAGCCAAATGGTTGTAACAGCAGGGGGTCTCCTATTACTAGTGTGAACACAGGCTGTAAAGGAGAGAGGTGACACTGCTCTGTGTGTGTGAAGGGAGGAGGGGTGAAGCTGCAGGGCCAGCAGCCTGGATTGTCATATGTGCTGGATCTTTCTGGAAAGTTACAAAAGAAAACATCATATTTTTGTAGGCAAAACCCCGTACCTCACAGACATTGTATATCACAGTGAGGGTTATGGAGCTGGCTGTGCTGACAGAGGAGTAGTGAGTTCTCTATCTGGACTCCCTCTGTTGGTGAAGGGAGGTAATGAAGCTGATCTAAATGGCAGAGACCGGCCACCTGAGGAAGAGGACTGCGATTGGATGGACATCAGGAGTTTCTGATTGGATTTAAGGCAGCCGACTCCCTAGTTTCTTGCTGGTGATTTTTCCTGACTGTGGCTTCTGGTTTCCAGTTTGGTTCCTGCCTTCCTAAAGCTAAGTTTTCTCTGCTATTGTTCATATGAGTTTTTGTCTGGTTTACTTAGTTTTTGTGTTCAGCCAGCCCTGGCTGGGACTGGGCTGAATCCCCATTTTGTCTCTGATCAGTTGATCTCTTTTGCTCTGTCTTCAGAATATACCTGAGTGCTGATATAGTTATTTGAAGTCTAGCGACTTCAGGGCCTTTTTCTATCAGACGTGTTGGACATTCTTTTTGGCAGAGTTTTTTGCGTGATTGCAGACAGCAGCTTTTCTTTCCTGTCCTTTCTAGTTAGTGAGGGCCCCACCGTTTGCTCTGCCTGTCTTTCTATCTGTGTCTGTGTTTTCATTTTGTTTCACCGACAATACATGTTGGGGGCTGTCTATTGCTTTGGGGTCTGTTCTGGGGCAGTTTAGATTTTCCCTTTCTTTCTTTAGGCTTATTTAGTTCTCCGGCTGTGACGAGGCGTCTAGGACCACCGTAGGCACGCTCCACGGCTACTGCTAGTTGTTGTGGATAGGATCAGGGGTCTGCAATCCGCTAGTTACCAACCTCTCCGGTTTTCTGGGCTTAGCTTGCTTTTTGTTTTTTCCTCCTCCGTGACTCATTCATAGCACACTTCCCCATTTCCTTGAGCACCGTTGCTTGCTCCTGCCAGGGGTTCCTCAGCCGTCTCACTCCGCAGAGTGACGGGGCTGAGCACTTCGGTACCTGTGGACACATCTACCGTTTCAAAGAAATGGTTAACAGGTTCAGTCGGCACAGATACATCATCATTCCTAGGAAAAGAATGGTTATCAGATTTCTTTCGTACAGTTACATCACCATCAGCATCATTCCTGGGGAGAGAATGATTGTTAGTTGCATCATTACTCATCACGTCATTAGCAGGTAACATTCAGTTTCCCGTCATCATCATCATCAGGGTTAACGTTACCCTTATTATCAGACTTAGGAGGGGTGTCAGGGACGTAGTATGCAACCATCCTCCCAAGTCAGTCCCCAATAAAACATCAGTGGGCAGGTTTTCAGACACTCCCACTTCCCTCAACCCTCTCCCAGCACCCCAATCAAGAAAAACCCGGGCCACTGGCAAGGGACAACGGGTGCCTCCAATCCCAGTGACAGTCAGGGTTTTCCCCTCAACAAACTCTTCAGGGGCCGCCAGTCCAGGACGGATGAGGGTACGTTCAGCCCGTGTCCTTGAGGCCTGTAGCAAGACGGGCCCCCACCTGGACAGGTTGAACGTTGTCGTCAATCCTCCCAACCACACCTCCCACCAAAAGAACAGAGGCATTGGGCCCAGAGGCCTTGGCTGGGGGGTTCTTAGGCTTTTCCGCACAGGTGTAACTGAGGTGACCAGGCCACTTGCAGTGGAAACACAGGCGACTGTCAGTAGTAGGCCTGGTGTTGGCAACAGGGACAGGGCCTCCGGAGAGACAACTAGCTGGGGCACTGGGGTTGGTTGCAGGCTTACCCCCTATCCAGCTGGTGGTGACTGGCCTCCGCATCTCTGGCTTCCGGTTGGCCTCATAGTTGTCGGCGATCTGCGCCGCTTTGTCCGCATTCGTTGGTTCGCGGTCCAGGATGAACTGTCGGACCTCAGCTGGGCAGAGATGCAGGAACTGGTCTTTGATCATCAGGTCCCGTAGCAGCTCAAAGGTATTCACTGACGTCCATGGATCCACTGGTCAAAGTGGGTCCTGAGTCCTTGCACCACATCACTGTAGCTATCGTGTGGGCCACGTTGGAGGTTCCGGAACTTCTTTCGGTATACCTCAGGTGTCAGCCGGTATTTGGCGATCAGGGCCTGCTTTATGGTGTCATATTCGTCTTCTGACGGAAGAGAAGCAAACGCCGCCAGAGCTTTGCCTTTTTAGCCCTGGGGTCAAGTACCTTGCCCATTGGTCTCTAGGCAGCTGGTACTGTCTGCAGGCTTTCTCAAAGGCGCGCAGGAACGTGTCCAAGTCCCCATCCATCACGGGAAAATGCTCTGGCCGGGGTTTAGGACTCTGGACGCTGCTGGGCTCACTGCTTCGGGCTGGGGGGGCATTCCACCCACGCTGGAGCATCTCCAGCTCATGGGCCCTCTGCGCTCGGCTTGGGCCTCCTGCCGATATTGCTGGATCAGCCTCACCCGCCCCTCACGGTCTTTGGCGGGGAGTTCGTCCAAGGCCGCTTGCAAGTAGGGGTCCAATCTGTCCGGATTGTATGTGGGGCCAGCGCTCAGGAGTGGAGCCTCTGCTGCAGCCCCATTGTAACTTGGGCCTGCTTCTGCGTTTGCTGGGCTCTGGTCGTTTTCCCGTTGAACCAGAGCTGCGATCAGTTGGGCTTTGTTTTTGTTTGTGGTGTCGATCCGCCACACCCCGCAAAGGGCAATAAGAGATGCCTTGTTATGCTGCTTATACCACTCTGCTCCCATTGTAGCCATAGTTGCCAAATAAAAAATAGATAAGAAAAACGGAGAGAAAGGGAGGGAATACTCGCACGTACACAAAAATGTCTCAGAACTAGTAACCACTGAGTCTGTTCTCCAAAACCTATGACGCAGGATTCCCGCAGGAACCGTGCAGGTCTTTAGTGAGGAATGATTACTCAAACCAAATCACTAATGCTCTAGGATTATCCCACCGCTCTGCCACCAATATGTAATGAACAGCACACCACCGTCACCAAATTGCATCGGACAGCGGACCGTGCCACCAATATGTCACGATCCCACCACCGACATGGGTTTGTCAGCGGACGGAGGGACGTGACGCACTGCCGGCACACGGCTGTCACAGGCACAGTGGGAGCTTATCTTAGCTATCCAACCATGGGCACCATGTGATGAAAACACAGCAAGCTAATTTTGCTGTAACAATTTATCGCAGGGGGGTATTTTGGTTGCCCCACCACTGCTAACAACCTTCCAAGAACTGCGGGGATTTATGTATATCCCACTTTCTCAGTTCCACTTTGGAACTCGCAGCTCTCCGGCTCCCCCCTTACCCTCAAGTCAGTCAGGGAACTGCACCTAGGATAATTAGTCACCGGACGGGCTGCTTGTTGTGCACGGGGAATTAGACTACTGCAGTACGGGAATTATCAATGCTGTGACCTCAACCACTCATTCAGCAATATAAGACCCGTCCGTACTGCCAGCTAGTCTAGCCTGCCGCGCACACCACGCTGCCACCAGCACGCTTTACTTAATCAAAGAGTTAATTAAGAGGGTCCGCGGCAAACCCCTGAAATTAGTAGCGATTATCTAAAAAAGGCGCATAGTTCGTTTCTTAGAGCATGGAGGCAGAGCTAATAGATTTTATCATTTATTCCCAAAAGAATGCGGGCAGTGATTACATAGATAAAAGTTGCTATAAAGTTGAGACATTGCATATGTACAAATACAAATATAAAACAAAGTGGATGAAAGAACAGAAAGTAACACTCACATGTGCGTAGTTGGTATTAGGCAGACCATGTGGCTGGGGGAGGGGTGCTTAACCAAACGTCCTCACTCATCGGCACGTCTCTCTGGCAGGACTCCAGCTAGACTGACTGGAATTTGGTAGGGAATACCTATAGCCTAGGGTCTGTGACCTCACAAAATGAGGTCATAAAGAACTTTTCGGTAGTAGCCAAACCTCTTACAGATATGACCAGGAAGAGGATGGACTTCTCAAGTGGTCCAGTCCTGCCTGGGAGGCATTTGATATGTTGAAGAGGTGTTTTTCATCTGCGCCGATCCTTATTTAGGCTGATGTCTCTCAGCTTTTTATCGTTGAGGTCGATGAGTCTGAGGTGGGAGTGGGGGCTGTATTGTCGCAGGGTGCGTCTCCTGGTAAATGGCGACCATGTGCTTATTATTCGAAAAAACTGTCACCTGCTAAGAAAAATTATGACATTGGTAACAGGGAACTCTTAGCAACCAAATGGGCTTTTTAAGAGTGTCGTCATTTTTTGGAGGGAGTGGTTCACCCAGTTATGGTAATCACGGATTATAAGAATCTGGTATATTTGGAATCGGCGAAATGTCTAACACCTCTCAGGCAAGATGGCCATTGCTCTTCCCCAGGTATAACTTTTTTGTCACATATAGGCCGGGGAACAAAAACATTAACGCAGATGCCTTATCCCATTGCTTTCCTGGGGAAGATAAGTGTGAACCAGTTCCTATTCTTCAAGTAGGGGTGGTGATGGCGTCTATATGCTCCAATCTGGAGAGATTGCTGACGCTCGGGGATTCCCCTGGCTGCCTGTCCGCTGGGTAAACTGTTTGTTCCTGTTAATCTCTGTCTTAAGCCTGTTTCACACATCAGTTTTTCACCATCAGTCAAAATCCGCCGTTTTGCAAAAAAAAACGGATCCGCCATTTTGGTTGGCGGATCCGTTTTTTTCCCCATTGAGTTGCATTACCGGCGGATCTTGACGGATGGTCGTCCGTTGGATCCTTTTTTTGCAGATCCGCCAAAATTTTGGCGTCCGCCAACATGCCTGGACGGACAATGCAACGTTTTTTCGGCCGTCTGGATCCGCATTTTACATTGCGCATGCCCGGAGGATTTGCCTCGGCCGCAAATTTAACCCTAAACCCTGTTCTGGCGGCAGAATAAAAACTCTCTCTCTCATCCCCCCCCCAGGCAGCGTTTCCTTTAAAATTCTTCCTTCGACGGATCCGTTAAAACAATGGTCCAGTACCAAACGTTGTGGTCAGTACAGGAACGGATCCGCCATCCGCCATTTTAGCGGATTTTAACCGACTAAAAAACCTGATGTGTGAAACAGGCCTTAGAGACCATAGCGAACATCACAATTCAGTTTTAGCCCTGGTAATAAATGTAGACAAAAACTTGGTACTTAGGGAGCAAATTGGCATGAAAATGAGGTTCCATTTATTGTGCATCTAGAAAATCACGTTAAACGTTTTCAGTTCACACAAGGACCTTCATCAGAACTGGTTCAGTAGAATAAGTGAGAGGTTTCTATTCTCCGATAGGAGTACCTTGCCATGTATTGATACTCCAAAAGGAATTCAAGATGCCTGGATGCCGGAGAGGAGCATGTGCTAGACAGTGCGTTGTGGGTGCGATCAGCGTCGCTAAGGATAAGCGCTATTCCTTTTGGAGTAGCAATACATGGCAAGGTACTCCTATCGGAGAATAGAAACCTCTCACCTATTCTACTGAAGAGTTCTGATGAAGGTCCTTGTGTGGACCGAAAACGTTTAACGTGATTTTCTAGATGCACAATAAATGGAACCTCATTTTCATGCCAAATTGCTCCGAGTGCCAAGTTTTTTCCTACATTTGATACTACGGGCTGGATACCTTACTTGAGCACCACTGTCTATTGCATGAGGGCCGTGTCCTTGTGCTTTGTACCCTGGTAATAAAGCCACCACTGATCTGCGTTTTTGGTGGCCAGGTGCTCATCAGGATGTCCAGAGTACTTAGCCGCCTGCTGTGTCTTCGCGCGTTCTAAGACCTCTCATACTCGTCCGTCGTGGGCTCTCCAACCGTTGGAGATTCCCAGGAGACCTTGGACTCATTTGTTGGTCAATTTTATCATGGATCTACCCATGTCGGAAGGAAATATTGAAATCCTGGTGGTTGTAGATAGGTTCAGTAAGATGTCTCATTTTATTGATTTACCAAAAGCCAAATCCTTTGCGCAAGTTTTCATCAGGGAAATAATTAGATTACATGGGATCACGACCAATATTGTTTCAGATTGAGGGGTGCAGTTTGTCTCAAAGTTTTGGAGGGCACTTTGCACTCGCCTGGGGATCCATTTGTCATTTTCTTCCGCTTTTCACCCACAGTCTAATGGGCAGACTGCACGGGTTAACCAGAATCTAGAGACGCACCTCAGGTGTTTTGTGTCTGAGAATCAGGAGGACTGGGTTACCTACTTACCAGTGGCTGAATTTGCTGTAAGTAATTGTTATCAGGAATTGACCGGTAAGTCCCTATGTTTCGGGGCATATGGGTTCCAACCTCAGTTTAGATACAGGAAAGATGTATATCTTTGTACCGTGTTAGCCAGTAGATAGAAAAATATTCAGGATTGAGAGTCCTCAGTAGTTGATACCTTTTAAAGGCGAACTGAAAAGATGGTAACACATTGCAGCTTTCGAGACTACTCAGGTCTCTTCTTCAGGCTTGACTAATACAAAATCTGAAGAGTCACATATTTATGCACAATACAACACAGAAAAAATGCAATGGATAAGACAAGTGACGTGAAATATTTTTTTCGTGAGAATTTGGGAAAGTTATGAAATGTCCTATAAATGTCTGTTCTATTCCTGATCTAAGGTGTAGACTTTTAGCTGAGATGAATCTGTGCTGCAGTTTATGTTCATAAGTAGTGACGCTCCTCCTCTACAGATAAGGGGAAAAATAACAAACACACAGGGAAGGAATGCCTGCATTCATCTCAGAACTTCTAGAGTGAACAGGAAAGCAGGATTAACCCCTTCATGACCAGCCTATTTTGACCTTAATGACCGGGCCATTTTTTGCAATTCTGACCAGTGTCCCTTTATGAGGTAATAACTCTGGAACGCTTCAACGCATCCCAGCGATTGTTTTTTCATGACATATTGGGCTTCATGTCAGTGGTAAATTTAGGTCGATAATTTTTGCGTTTATTTGTGAAAAAAACGGAAATTTGGCGAAAATTTTGCAAATTTCAAATTTTTATTCTGTTAAACCAGAGAGTTATGTGACACAAAATAGTTAATAAATAACATTTCCCACATGTTTACTTTACATCAGCACAATTTTGGAAGCAAAATTTTTTTTTGTTAGGAAGTTATAAGGGTTAAAAGTTGACCAGTGATTTCTCATTTTTACAGCAAAATTTACAAAACCATTTTTTTTAGGGACCACCTCACATTAGAAGCCACTTTGAGGGGTCTATATGGCAGGAAATACCCAAAAGTGACACCATTCTAAAAACTGCACCCCTCAAGCTACTCAAGACTACATTCAAAAAGATTATTAACCCTAAGGTGCTTCACAGGAACTAAAGCAATGTGGAAGGAAAAAATGGACATTTTAATTTTAAAAAAAAATTTTTTTTTAAGCATCAATTTTTTCATTTTCACATGGGCAACAGGATAAAATGGATCCTAAAATTTGTTGGGCAATTTCTCCTGAGTACACAGATACCTCATATGTGGTCATAAACCACTGTTTGGGCGCACGGCAGGGCTCAGAAGGGAAGGAGCGCCATTTGACTTTTGAATGGAAAATTAGCTCCAATCGTTAGCAAACATGTCGTGTTTGGAGAGCCCCTGTGTGCCTAAACATTGGAGCTCCTCCTCAAGTGACCCCATTTTAGAAACTAGACACCCCAAGGAACTTATCTAGATATGTGGTGAGCACTTTGAACCCCCAAGTGCTTCACAGAAGTTTATAACGTAGAGCCGTAAAAATAAAAAATCATATTTTATTTTCACAAAAATGACCTTTTTGCCCCTTTTTTTATTTTACCAAGGGTAGCAAGAGGAAATGGACCCCAAAAGTTGTTCAATTTGTCCTGAGTATGCTGGTACCTCATGTGGGGGTAAACCTCTGTTTGGGTGCACGGTAGAACTCGGAAGGGAAAGAGCACCGTTTGACTTTTTCAACACAGAATTGGCTGGAATTGAGATCGGACACCGTGTCGCGTTTGGAGAGCCCCTGATGTGCCTAAATAGTGGAAACCTCACACAAGTGACTCCATTTTGGAAACTAGACCCCCCAAGGAACTTATGTAGATATGTAGTGAGCTCTTTGAACCACCAAGTGCTTCACAGAAGTTTATAACGCAGAGCCATGAAAATAAAAAAAATCTTATTTTTCCACAAATATCATTTTTTAGCCCCCAATTTATTATTTTCCCAAGGGTATCAGGAAAAATTAGACCCCCAAAGTTGTTGTGCAATTTTTCCTGAGTAGGCTGATACCCCATATGTTGGGGTAAACCACTGTTTGGATACATGTCGGGGCTCGGAAGGGAGGGAGCACTGTTTGACTTTTTGGACGCAAAATTGGCTGGAATCAATGGTGGCGCCATGTCGCGTTTGGAGACCCCCTGATGTGCCTAAACAGTGGAAACCCTCTCAATTCTAATTCAACCCCAACACACCCCTAACCACAACACACCCCAACCCTAATCCCAACCATAACCCTACCCACAAGCCTATCCCTAATCCCAACCCCAACACACCCCTAAGCCTAATCTTAACCCTAATTCCAAGCCTAATTGCAACCCTAACCCTAATTGCAACCCTAACCCTAACTGCAACCCTAACCCTAACCCTGATTGCAACCCTAACCCTGATTACAAACCTAACCCTAATTCTAACCCTAAATGAAAAATAAAAATAAATATATTTTCTTTATTTCATTATGTGTCCCTAGCCAAGGGGGTGATAAAGGGGGGGGGGTTTATTTACTTTTTTTTGTATTTTGATTACTGTGATAGTTTATCACAGTGATCAAAGTGTACCTGTAAAAAGAATGAATCTGCCGACCGGCAGATTTACGGGCACACTGCGCATGCGCCCGCCATGTTGTAAGATGGCGGCGCCCATGGAGTGAAGACGGTGGGACACCGGGAGGTACCGGGACTCATGAGGTACCGGGGGGGCTATAGGGGGCGATCGGAAGGCAGGGGGAAGCGGGAGGAAGCAGAGGGGGAGCAGATTATTGCGGCGTTTGCCCATCACCGCCGTCAGAAGGTGGCGGCAGCACATCGCCGCTGCCAGCCGGGTGGGGGGGGTCGGATCACGATCTCCAGCCATGTCCGATGCTATTGCAGCATCGGCCATGGCTGGATAGTAATATTTCATCAAATTTCTCTGATTGGCTGTTTCACTTTTAACAGCCAATCGGAGCGATCGCAGCCACGTAGGGGCGAAGCCACTGCCCCTGTGGTAAAGTACAAAGCCCCCTGTATCTGCGGGTCGGGTGACCTTTCAGTGACCCCGGTCACCCGACCCGCAGGGGGGCTTTAAACTCATGATGCCACATAGGCGTCACCGGTATGGCACAGGTATTCATGACGCCTATGTGGCATCATTGGTCGGGAAGGGGTTAAGGTAAGTACTTGTTAAAGCATAAACTGTGCATAAGTCAATGGTCCAGTACATGCTGTCTCTGTATGCTTGATGTTTTAGTTTGTTTTTCGTCTTAGCTCCTGTTTGAAGAAATGAGCTGCTCTGATAAACACTATACATAGAATATAAGGGGAAAAAACTGATTTCTAAGATCTCAAATTCGGAAAAACAGTAACAGGATCGGCGAGGACATCTATATCTGTGTGTTCTGGAATATGATTCAGCACAAACATGCTCCCTCCCTCCTCTTCATAGACTGTGAAGAAATATGATGTGAAGCATTTAGTGAGCCGTGCCCTATTATCAGCAAACCAAACTTCACACACAAGTCCAGAGCCGCCCGAGCCTCCAACAGGCCCCGCCGCCAACAGGCCCCCGCCGCCAACAGGCCCCGCCTCCAACAGGCCCCCCGCCTCCAACAGGCCCCCGCCGCCAACATTGATTCTATTGTTTAATATTTCTACTGATATTGGTCAAACAAGTCGCATCACCACCAGCCTGCAGGGGCCGCCGGCGCCATTGCAAAGCGACTAGTCACTGACCGCAGTATGAGTATTTATGTGCTGTCCTTCTTATGAATAGTCTCGTTTGCAGTGAGCGTCGCGGAATAATCATTCCCTGATCTCAGCTTGGTGACAATACACAGACTGGAAAGACAACAGAGCATTTGTTACATTGTATCAGCGGAGACGGATCCTCCTAGATCTCGACAAAGCAGAGGTCGCTCCTCTCTCCTCCTGCTGCTACAATGTGTCTGGGTGTCGATATGTAATCAGCCTCAACGAGCAGAAAATAAAAAAAATCCTTTATTATGTGATACTGAAGCTTCACACTGATCAGTCTGCATCAGCCGGATCATATAGAAGTGCACCCCACCGGTCAGTCTGCATCAGTCGGGTCAAATAGAAGTGCACCCCACCGGTCAGTCGGCATCAGCCGGGTCATATAGAAGTGCACCCCACCGGTCAGTCTGCATCAGCCGGATCATATAGAAGTGCACCCCACCAGTCAGTCTGCATCAGCCGGGTCATACAGAAGTGCACCCCACCGGTCAGTCTGCATCAGCCGGATCATATAGAAGTGCACCCAACCAGTCAGTCTGCATCAGCCGGGTCATATAGAAGTGCACCCCACCAGTCAGTCTGCATCAGCCGGATCATATAGAAGTGCACCCCACCAGTCAGTCTGCATCAGCCGGGTCATATAGAAGTGCACCCCACCAGTCAGTCTGCATCAGCCGGGTCATATAGAAGTGCACCCCACCAGTCAGTCTGCATCAGCCGGATCATATAGAAGTGCACCTCACCAGTCAGTCTGCATCAGCCGGGTCATATAGAAGTGACCCCACCGGTCAGTCAGCATCAGCCGGGTCATATAGAAGTGCACTGGTCAGTCTAGTATCAGCCAGGTCATATAGAAGTGCACCCCACCAGTCAGTCTGCATCAGCCGGGTCATATAGAAGTGCACCCCACCAGTCAGTCTGCATCAGCCGGGTCATATAGAAGTGCACCCCACCAGTCAGTCTACATCAGCCGGATCATATAGAAGTGCACCTCACCAGTCAGTCTGCATCAGCCGGGTCATATAGAAGTGACCCCACCGGTCAGTCAGCATCAGCCGGGTCATATAGAAGTGCACTGGTCAGTCTAGTATCAGCCATGTCATATAGAAGTGCACCCCACCAGTCAGTCTGCATCAGCCGGGTCATATAGAAGTGCACCCCACCAGTCAGTCTGCATCAGCCGGGTCATATAGAAGTGCACTGGTCAGTCTGCATCAGCCGGGTCATATAGAAGTGCACCCCACCAGTCAGTCTGCATCAGCCGGATCATATAGAAGTGCACCCCACCAGTCAGTCTGCATCAGCCGGGTCATATAGAAGTGACCCCACCGGTCAGTCAGCATCAGCCGGGTCATATAGAAGTGCACTGGTCAGTCTAGTATCAGCCGGGTCATATAGAAGTGCACCCCACCAGTCAGTCTGCATCAGCCGGGTCATATAGAAGTGCACTGGTCAGTCTGCATCAGCCGGGTCATATAGAAGTGCACCCCACCAGTCAGTCTGCATCAGCCGGATCATATAGAAGTGCACCCCACCAGTCAGTCTGCATCAGCCGGGTCATATAGAAGTGCACCCCACCAGTCAGTCTGCATCAGCCGGGTCATATAGAAGTGACCCCACCAGTCAGTCAGCATCAGCCGGGTCATATAGAAGTGCACTGGTCAGTCTAGTATCAGCCGGGTCATATAGAAGTGCACCCCACCAGTCAGTCTGCATCAGCCGGGTCATATAGAAGTGCACTGGTCAGTCTAGTATCAGCCAGGTCATATAGAAGTGCACCCCACCGGTCAGTCTAGTATCAGACAGGCCTCGCGGGACAGCAGCTTCATCCGTCTCACATTTCCCTGCAGCTTCTCGGCCAACATGTTTCCTTCCACTGGAACAAGAGATTCTTCCCGAGTGTCCCTGAGAAATACACAGAATTAGTCCAGTGTCCAGAGACTTAAAGGTGCCTTCAGCCGCCGTCCACCACCCAGCACTTGCGAACATCAATACACTTATTATTTTACTCACTTATTTTACTCACTTACATAGCTCCATTAAATCCACAGCGCTCTACAGGTGTTATCGGCTCTGTCCCCATCACAATCTAGATTTCCTATCTCTACCTATTTGGAGTGCGGGAGGAAACAGGAGAACCTGGGGAAATCCCACACAAACACGGGAAGATTCCTTGCAGATGTTGTCCTTGGTGGGATTTGAACAGCTGCAAGGCAACAGCGCTAACCACTGAGCCACCGTGGGTCCAGGATGATTCCGTCATTTTCTTGCCTCTTCAGACGTTGTCAGGATATGGAAGCTGCTGTGTGGCTGCCCACCGGGACCCCTCACCTGTGCAATGGCTGTACACCCTCCTGACTGCCACCACCACTGACGCACGTGCTTAAAGGGAATCTGTCACCACAATTTTGCTCCCCTATCTGCATGCAGCAACATGATGTAAGGGCAGAGACCCTGATTCCAGTCATGTATCACTCACTGGGTTGCTTGCTGCAGTTTTCATAAAATCAGTTTACTCTGCTGCAGATCTTGCCCTTCTCTTAATGGTGATCTTCTCTATAACTCCACCCACATCACTGATTGGCAGCTTTCAGCGTACACTGTCCATGGGCTGACAGTGGTGTGAGTGGGATTACACAGAGAGAACTGCCAATCTGTGATGGGGGCGGGATTACAGAGAGAACTGCCAATCCGTGGTGTGGGCGGGATTACGCAGAGAACTGCCAATCAGTGGTGGGGGCGGGATTACACAGAGAACTGCCAATCAGTGGTGGGGCCGGAATTACACAGAGAGAACTGCCAATCAGTGGTGGGGGCGGGATTACACAGAGAGAACTGCCAATCAGTGGTGGGGGCGGGATTACACAGAGAGAACTGCCAATTAGTGGTGGGGGCGGGATTACACAGAGCGAACTGCCAATCAGTGGTGGGGGCGGGTTTAAACAGAGAGAACTGCCAATCAGTGGTGGGGGCGAGGTTACAAATATGCCCGACTACCTGGCAGCAGGTAACTTGTCATCTAGTGATAATCTCCTGCTGATAAATCAGTGATGTTATAAAAACTCCATCAAGGTAGCCCAGTAAGTGACACATTACTGAGATCAGGCACGCTGCACCCGCTGCCCTCAGATTACATAGCAACAAACCTGCTAACAGATTCCCGTCAATGAATAACTCCTGAGAGGCACATTCCTCCAGCACCGCGCGACCTTGCTCCGTCACACACAACAACTAATGGACGTCATTAATAATAATCACTATCAACAATAACCAACGGCCTGTGGGAGAATATCGACCCGTCACTACGTAGAAATATGTGCAGGAGGAAATAATAAATGTGTGACCGTGTGTACTCTCATCATCCAACACCACACTGCCATCACTTATAGAATAAAGGCACCCCAGAAATACAGATCATATAAATATATAAACTCCATAAACAGCGCAGGGTCCATCCATGGCTTATCCTGTATTATACCCCAGAGCTGCACTCACTATTCTGCTGGTGCAGTCACTGTGTACATACATTACATTACTGATCCTGAGTTACATCCTGTATTATACTCCAGAGCTGCACTCACTATTCTGCTGGTGCAGTCACTGTGTACATACATTACATTACTCATCCTGAGTTACATCCTGTATTATACTCCAGAGCTGCACTCACTATTCTGCTGGTGCAGTCACTGTGTACATACATTACATTACTGATCCTGAGTTACATCCTGTATTATACCCCAGAGCTGCACTCACTATTCTGCTGGTGCAGTCACTGTGTACAAGCATTGCATTGCGTGGATTATTACTCACAGATTATGTGGAGTTCTGCTCTGCAGTGCAGTGAATTCAGCTCTCAGCATGTCCAGGGTCAGCGTCACTTTTGATTCTGTGCTATCTCCATCTCTGACAATAAAAAACACAGGAGGTGACTGGAGTGTCGGTGTTGGCGGTCGGCGCGGCGCTGATATCAGATACTAGTGAATACGATCAGGATCATTTATGGTCACAGAGAATCGGGAGGTCGGTATAGAAATGTGGATGTGGTTTATAGCTGGGGCCCCACAGTTCCAGGTGATGCCCTGGCAGGCTGTAGTGTCCGGCCCCGTAGTTCTGGGTGATGCCCTGGCAGGCTGTAGTGTCGGGCCCCGTAGTTCTGGGTGATGCCCTGGCAGGCTGTAGTGTCGGGCCCCGTAGTTCTGGGTGATGCCCTGGCAGGCTGTAGTGTCGGGCCCCACAGTTCTGGGTGATGCCCTGGCAGGCTGTAGTGTCGGGCGCCACAGTTCTGGGTGATTCCCTGGCAGGCTGTAGTGTCGGGCCCCACAGTTCTGGGTGATTCCCTGGCAGGCTGTAGTGTTGGGCCCCGTAGTTCTGGGTGATGCCCTGGCAGGCTGTAGTGTTGGGCCCCGTAGTTCTGGGTGATTCCCTGGCAGGCTGTAGTGTTGGGCCCCGTAGTTCTGGGTGATGCCCTGGCAGGCTGTAGTGTCCGGCCCCGTAGTTCTGGGTGATGCCCTGGCAGGCTGTAGTGTTGGGCCCCGTAGTTCTGGGTGATGCCCTGGCAGGCTGTAGTGTCGGGCCCCGTAGTTCTGGGTGATGCCCTGGCAGGCTGTAGTGTCGGGCCCCGTAGTTCTGGGTGATGCCCTGGCAGGCTGTAGTGTCGGGCCCCGTAGTTCTGGGTGATGCCCTGGCAGGCTGTAGTGTCGGGCCCCACAGTTCTGGGTAACGCCCTGGCAGGCTGTAGTGTCGGGCGCCACAGTTCTGGGTGACGCCCTGGCAGGCTGTAGTGTCGGGCGCCACAGTTCTGGGTGACGCCCTGGCAGGCTGTAGTGTCGGGCCCCACAGTTCTGGGTGATGCCCTGGCAGGCTGTAGTGTCGGGCCCCACAGTTCTGGGTGATTCCCTGGCAGGCTGTAGTGTCGGGCGCCACAGTTCTGGGTGATTCCCTGGCAGGCTGTAGTGTTGGGCCCCGTAGTTCTGGGTGATGCCCTGGCAGGCTGTAGTGTTGGGCCCCGTAGTTCTGGGTGATGCCCTGGCAGGCTGTAGTGTTGGGCCCCGTAGTTCTGGGTGATGCCCTGGCAGGCTGTAGTGTTGGGCCCCGTAGTTCTGGGTGATTCCCTGGCAGGCTGTAGTGTTGGGCCCCGTAGTTCTGGGTGATGCCCTGGCAGGCTGTAGTGTCCGGCCCCGTAGTTCTGGGTGATGCCCTGGCAGGCTGTAGTGTTGGGCCCCACAGTTCTGGGTGATGCCCTGGCAGGCTGTAGTGTCGGGCCCCACAGTTCTGGGTGATGCCCTGGCAGGCTGTAGTGTCGGGCCCCGTAGTTCTGGGTGATGCCCTGGCAGGCTGTAGTGTCGGGCCCCACAGTTCTGGGTGATGCCCTGGCAGGCTGTAGTGCTGGGCCCCGCAGTTCTGGGTGATGCCCTGGCAGGCTGTAGTGTCGGGCACCGTAGTTATGGGTGATGCCCTGGCAGGCTGTAGTGTCGGGCCCCACAGTTCTGGGTGATGCCCTGGCAGGCTGTAGTGTCGGGCCCCACAGTTCTGGGTGATGCCCTGGCAGGCTGTAGTGCTGGGCCCCGCAGTTCTGGGTGATTCCCTGGCAGGCTGTAGTGTCGGGCCCCACAGTTCTGGGTGATGCCCTGGCAGGCTGTAGTGTCGGGCCCCACAGTTCTGGGTGATGCCTGAGTAGTGTCGGGCCCCACAGTTCTGGGTGATGCCCTGGCAGGCTGTAGTGTCGGGCCCCACAGTTCTGGGTGATGCCTGAGTAGTGTCAGGCCCTGGCTGTGATTTCTATCCGGGGCCCCGCAGTGCAGGAACTGCTGTCTCGGATTCGGGGTCTTGCACGCCTCGCTGCTTGTTTGCAGCCAGCGGACGCTCGCTCTCTCCCATGAAAACATTAATGAGGCTTCCAGAAATTTCCTGTAATCAGTGCAACCATTAGCGGAGGTCCGGGCCCCTACAAATTACATCCAGAGGGGTCCCTGCAGTGGGGGAGCCATCTGTCAGGACAGCTCCACGTACTGTGAAGTCAGCCTTGCGATTGGTGCAGTGTTATCCCCACATTCTGTGTAGTGCCAGCCTCACGATCGGTGCAGTTATCCCCACGTACTGTGTAGTGCCAGCCCCGCAGTCGGTGCAGTGTCAGCCCTGTTTTCGGTGAGGTCAGCCCTGCAGTCAGTGCAGGGTCGGCTCCAGGTTCTGTGTAGTGCCAGCCCCGCGATCGGTGCAGTATAATCCCCACATTCTGTGTAGTGCCAGCCCCGCGGTCGGTGCAGTATTATCCCCACATTCTGTGTAGTGCCAGCCCCGCAATCGGTGCAGTATTATCCCCACATTCTGTGTAGTGCCAGCCCCACGATCGGTGCAGTGTTATCCCCACGTACTGTGTAGTGCCAGCCCCGCGGTCGGTGCAGTGTCAGCCCTGTTTTCGGTGAGGTCAGCCCTGCAGTCAGTGCAGGGTCGGCTCCAGGTTCTGTGTAGTGCCAGCCCCGCGGTCAGTGCAGTGTCAGCCCTGTTTTTGGTGAGGTCAGCCTTGCGGTGGGTGCAGTGTCAGCCCTGTTTTCGGTGAGGTCATCCCCGTGGTCAGTGCAGTGTCAGCCCTGTTTTCGGT
This sequence comes from Dendrobates tinctorius, assembly GCF_039654945.1. Taxonomy (NCBI): domain Eukaryota; kingdom Metazoa; phylum Chordata; class Amphibia; order Anura; family Dendrobatidae; genus Dendrobates; species Dendrobates tinctorius. The sequence continues at coordinate 1,424,754 of NW_027361849.1, read as the reverse complement.
GAGGTCAGCCTTGCGGTCAGTGCAGTGTCAGCCCTGTTTTCGGTGAGGTCATCCCCGCGGTCAGTGCAGTGTCAGCCCTGTTTTCAGTGAGGTCATCCCCGCGGTCAGTGCAGTGTCAGCCCTGTTTTCGGTGAGGTCATCCCCGCGGTCAGTGAAGTGTCAGCCCTGTTTTCGGTGAGGTCATCACCGCGGTCAGTGCAGTGTTAGCCCCATTTTCGGTGAGGTCAGCCCTGTGGTTGGTGCAGTGTTGGCCCTGTTTTCGGTGAGGTCAGCCTTGCGGTGGGTGCAGTGTCAGCCCTGTTTTCGGTGAGGTCATCCCCGTGGTCATTGCAGTGTCAGCCCTGTTTTCGGTGAGGTCATCCCCGCGGTAAGTGCAGTGTCAGCCCCGTTTTCGGTGAGGTTAGCCCCATATTTGGTGCAGTGTCAGCCCCGTTTTCGGTGAGGTTAGCCCCATATTTGGTGCAGTGTCAGCCCTGTTTTCGGTGAGGTCATCCCCGCGGTCAGTGCAGTGTTAGCGCCATTTTCGGTGAGGTCAGCCCTGTGGTCGGTGCAGTGTTGGCCCTGTTTTCGGTGAGGTCATCCCCGCGGTCAGTGCAGTGTTAGCCCCGTTTTCGGTGAGGTCAGCCCTGTGGTCGGTGCAGTGTCGGCCCTGTTTTCGGTGAGGTCAGCCTTGCGGTGGGTGCAGTGTCGGCCCTGTTTTCGGTGAGGTCATCCCCGCGGTCAGTGCAGTGTCAGCCCTGTTTTTGGTGAGGTCAGCCTTGCAGTGGGTGCAGTGTCAGCCCTGTTTTCGGTGAGGTCATCCCCGCGGTCAGTGCAGTGTCAGCCCTGTTTTTGGTGAGGTCAGCCTTGCGGTGGGTGCAGTGTCAGCCCTGTTTTCGGTGAGGTCATCCCCACGGTCAGTGCAGTGTCAGCCCGTTTTCGGTGAGGTCATCCCCGCGGTCAGTGCAGTGTCAGCCCTGTTTTTGGTGAGGTCAGCCTTGCGGTGGGTGCAGTGTCAGCCCTGTTTTCGGTGAGGTCATCCCCGCGGTCAGTGCAGTGTTAGCCCCGTTTTCGGTGAGGTCATCCCCTCGGTCAGTGCAGTGTCAGCCCCGTTTTCGGTGAGGTCATCCCCGCGGTCAGTGCAGTGTCAGCCCCGTTTTCGGTGAGGTCATCCCCGTATTTGGTGCAGTGTCAGCCTTGCAGTGAATGGCGCTCACCTCGACACAATGCTCTCCTTGTCTTCAGCCGGTAAGCAGCTGTGAGCTGGGGGGCCGATGACGGGCAGGAGGTCCCTGCAGAACGGGTCACACCTGAGGGCGACAGTGATAGAGTCTGGTTACTACCGGGGGCAGCACAAGCAGACCCCTATATTCCTGCTCACAGAGCTGTGCCACATAACCCTGGCCATGTACTCACCTGCGGGGTCTGCACACATCTGGCACAAGGAAGGCAGGTGACAGGGAGACTTCTGGGAACTTCTTCCAGGTCAGGACCCCTCTTATAAGCTCCTACAAATACAAGGGGTGGTAATGTTCAGTAATAGACCCTGACTTCAGCAGAAGACACCCAACCATGCCCGCTCCCTACCCTCCTGGCTGAGCCCCCCGCGGCCTCCGGCTGGGGCGAGTACTTGGGCAGTGGGCACAGGTGGCATTCCAGGTCAACGTCAGAGTAGGCCAGGGATCTCTTGAAGGCCATCAGTCCTGGAGCTGGGGTCTACAAGGCAAGATGGGGAAAAGGCAAAGTGAGCAGGAGAAAGGCCCGAGCCCAGTGCCATCCAATGCATCCTGAAGGCATCTCCGAGCTGTGCCAGGCTGGCAGGGGTCCTCTGCCCACAACCCCTCACCAAGAGATACAGCACAGGCCCAGGTTTGATGTCGGGCTCTCCTCACCACTTCTGCAAACACAATTTTCCTTCTGCTGTTTGGACGGGGGATGAGCAATGATGCAAGAGCTGACAACAGCGTGCCTGCGGATAAAAGCTGCAGCGTAGGGCGAAAACCAGGAGGCATTAACAGAGGGATAATCTCCAGGAACTGCCAGGAAGAAGCAAGGCAGAAAAGTTCATTATATGCAATCTGAGCCCCAAAGTCAAAAGGTCCCCAAAATTCATACACAGGGTCCATTTTGGGCGGTTTTGTGTGAAATTATGTCCAATTTGCCTTTTTTTTCTGTCTTTTGTGTTATTCCAATACACACAATGGAAATAAACCTGTGTATAACAAAACATGTGGAATTGCAATAATTTTCTGGGAGAAATATTTCATTTTCTGGAACGATTTCAAGGGTGCCAACACTTTTGTCCATGGCTAAATAATATATACACAAGGATCTCACCCCCATATATACAAACACATGGGTCTTCCTCCTCCCCTATATGGTACACAAGGGTCTACTATTATTGTCATTGAAAACATTAAAATTCATAAAACCACTCTAGTGAGGGGGCATTCACCCCCCACCCCAGGATTGTAGGTAAAAGAGCTGGCATTCTAAGGGTACCGTTACTTAGCAATGCACCAGCGATCCCGACAACGATATGGATCGCTGGTGCATCGCTAAGTGGTCGCTAGTGAGCTGCCACACAGGCAGATCTCACCAGCGACATCGCAGGGGTCGGGGGTCGCTACTTACCTGTCAGACGCAGCGATCCTGACGTCCTCCCGCCCGCGTCCAGGAAGCCCAGCAGGAAGCACCCGACGAGAAATGGTCCAGGACGTTCTCGCACGACCAGCGATGAGCAGCGGGTCGGAGGTAAGTATCAGACATAGCGATATCGCTAGCAATATCGCTATGTGTAACAGGGGCTTAAGTCTCTTTGAAATAGAACTGCCCAGTTGACATATTGGAAATTACGTATAGCTAGGCGGTGAGGAAACCAATTAAGATAAGAAGAGTTAACCATTCAAGTTCCCTTTGAAGCCAAGACTCCCTGGTGTGATCAAACAATTAAGGAAGGATTACTATTGTGCTCTCCAAGATGAGCTTCCTTTAATCAAGACATCTACAATAGACAGTTAGGCCCAGGCGGAAAGTTATGAATATTGGGGTTTGTGTAGATCCGATATTGATGAGACGTGCATTTTCTATTTCAAGACTAATAGGGAAAGAGCAACGTATTGGATTCTAATATTAAATACTACACCTCCCATGGGGCTCAACAAAAGGTCTGTATTTTGTATTAATGGGTGGTTGCTTTGTGTTTGTTCTCTCATGGCTTTTTGTATATCCATTGTTTTCTGTAATATTTATATAGTCACTTGTGTGACTTTCATTGTTTTTGTTATTCGTACACACATGTAGGCTAATCAATTAGCCAGACTGGGATTGCATATAGTTGTGTGATCTCAGGTGAACATTTAAGCAGTAATTAAGTACCACAAAGGTCAGAAACGCATTGCCTTCTCTTTTTATGGTGTCCCATGCCTCGCACCTTTTTTATGGAAGAAGTGAGTGCAGGTCTCTTCCTGGACTTTCCGCTGACCGTGCACTACTACTGTTTTTCTATTCTCCCATTGACTTCCAGTATTGTTGCAGCATCTAGAGTGATCATTGATCTCAGTAGGCTGAAGTAGTTTACAACTTCCAGTTCCTCGCTGTCCACCTCTGATCTTTGTCTTCTTTGTGTTGAGTAGCAGTCTCATGCTTGAGTTTCCAATCTTGACACTGCAGTAAGTCCTCCATTCCATCTAAGCTTGCTGCTGTTACGCATGTGGTTGTGGAACAACTGTGCCATGGTCTGGGGAGAGCCTGGAGGGGGGTAACTAAACAACCAACTGGTTCTCCACTAGTGCTCCTGATGGTGTGGTTAGACATGGACCTAGGTGTACGCCAGTTACCACCACAGGACATATCCCAGAACCGCAGCAGCTGACCCCCTAAGAGGTGTTGGGAAGCAGGAATGGACTCGGAGAGTCAGGACAGCCAGGAAATGGACAGCAGGAGGATGGATAGTACACGACTGGTAGACAGGGCGGGAACTGGTATACAGGAACAGACAGGACAGGTTAAAGGAACACAGGACCTGGTTCAGACTAGTGGATGAGGGAGGCAGTAACAAGTGCGGACCAGGCAGGTCAGGATCAGGACTGGGTATAGGCAGGATGGGATCAGGTTAAGACAGGACTGACTGGATCAGGATTAGGAGGACGGGCAAGATCAGGTACAGACAGGGTTGAAAAAAATCAGAATCAGGGAGCATGGGTACAGGGACCTTACTACTTACACGAATGTGAAAACCACTAATGGACTACAGTAGCCACAAGGCATCTATGTGGGAGGGTGCCTTAAATACCCGATGTCTCCCAGCCATTGGCTGGGGACATTTTCAAAAACGGGCACGCAGCTCCTTTAAGAAGCAGAAAGCACGCGTGCCCTAAGCACACTCCCAGGAGACCTGCATGAGCTTGTCCTGGGAGGGATCAGACACTGCGGGGACCGGAGCAGCGTATGGGGGTAAGTGAGCATGCCGGCGTCCCTGCCCAGAGGAAGAAAGGGACTCATGCAGGGGCGCCGGCGCTGTCCTAACAGAACCCTCCCTTGCGCCCTTTCTTCTTCAAGCCCTCTATGAAGTTCTGTAGAATAAGTGGGGCATGAATATTTTCTTTGGGTTCCCAAGATCTTTCTTCAGATACAAATCCCTTCCAATCTACTAAGAAAAAGGTTTTCCATCCCACCTTCTTCAAGGCAAAGATGTTCTTCAAAGATATCCTCAAAGCTGATGGAAGCAGGCATAGCACCAGAATCTTTGAAGAAATGACTCAAGATAACCGGCTTCAGGAAGGACACGTGGAATGAATTGGGTACTCGTAATGAGGCTGGCAGCTTCAACTTATAAGATATGTATTAATTGCCTTGATGACTTAAACAGTGACCCAACTTGTAGGATGGAATCTTGAGACGGATGTACTTAGAAAATAGCCACATTTTATCCCCTGGACGACAAGTTGGATCCAAGCGTCTTTTGTCAGCACGTTTCTTCATATGTGAATGATTTCTCTAGAGTGGCTTTGGTCTCCACCCAGATGTTAGAGAAACCCATGGTCAGAGCATAGCTGCTAGTACGCCAGAAGCGATTGACACTGGAAGGGGGATCCTGGCTGATGACCGAAGACATTGAAAAAGGGAGATCTTGCTGAAGACACATGATTGTTATAGGACAATTCTGTCCAGGGCAAGAGCTTGATCGAATCGTCATGATGTGCACTTGTGAAATGCCGCAGGAAGTTGGCCAGATCCTGGTTGACTCTCTCTACCTGTCCGTTGGATTGAGGGCAGTATGCAGAAGAGAAGTCCAGCACCACGTTCAGAAGTTTGCACATAGCTTTCCATAATCTGGATGTGAATTGGACATCTCTGTCGGACAAGATGTGAAGAGGAAATCCGATGCTGAATGAACTTCTCCAGAGCAGATGGAAGGCTTGGCAATGGGCTAAAATGAGTCATTTTCGAGAAGCCATCCACCACTACCCAGATGACAGAGCATCCAAAAGACACAGTGAGGTCCGTAATAAAGTCCATGTCGATGTCCTGCCAAGATGCCGAGGGCACAGGAATTGGTAGGAGTCGCCTGGACAGGAGTTTTGTTGCGTGCACAGAAAGGACAGGTGGAAACGAACTCCATGATATCCTCTTGCATGGTAAGCGACCAATAGTGACATTAGGTGAGCTGCAATGTCTTTCTCTGGCAGAAATGACTGGCCAACTTGGAGGAGTGCCCCCAGAACAGGACTTATCTGATTCAGACACCAAGGTCTTTCCTGGAGGAATTTGGGACAAGTTTATCAGAGCCACAGTAACCGTCTTGGAAGACTCGATGATAAATCGGGGTTCGTCTTCTTGGTTGGTGGGCAGGAAGGAAAGAGAAAGTGCATCAGCCTTGATGTTCTTTCAGATGGCTGAAAATGCAGAACAAAGTCAAAACTGGCAAACAATAGCAACCACCTAGCCTGGTGTGGATACAGTCTTTGTGCGGACTGCAGATAGGCTAGGTTCTTATGGTCTCTAAAAATGACAACAGGATGGACTACCCCTTCTAGAATGTACTGCCACTCCTCTAGAGCCATTTTAATTGCCAACAACCCTCGGTCGACAATCAAGTAGTTGCACTCAGGAACAGAGAGGTCTTTTGAGAAAATAAATGCAAATAACCATTTGGCCAGAGGGAGACTTTTGGGTGAGAACTGCCCCTGTCCCAGAAGATAAAGCAACTACCTCCAGAAAGCATTGTTTGCTCACTTCCAGTGGATGCAGTACTGGGGTGGAGGAGAAGGAATGTTTCGGGAAGAGAAAGGCGTTTTCAGCCTCTGGAATCCATACCCTTTGATATGAACCCTTACGATCCTAGCAGAAATGAGAGCGGTCGGGGATGAGAAATGCGGATTTAAATGTTGGTAGAAATTGCCGAATCCTAGAAAACGCTGGATGGCCTTAATGTCAGCAGGGTGTGGCCAGTTGAGGATGGAAGGCACTTTCGCCGGATCGATCTTCAAGCCCATTTCCAAGACGATATAACCTAGGAAAGAGATGATATAACCTAGGAAAGGCAGAGACGAATGTTCAAAAATGCATTTCTCAAATTTATCATACAGGCAATTCTCCTAAGTCGCTGCAGGACTCGGCGAACGTTTCTCCCATGAGAGGGCAGATCTGGAGAAAAGACCAGGATATCATCTTGATAAATGACACAATAATAGAGGAGGTCCCAGAAGTTGTCATTCACGAATTCTTGGAAGACAACTGGGGCATTACTGAGCTCAAACGGCATAACTCTGCACTCATAATGACCATCCCAGGTGTTGAAAGCAGTCCTAAATTCATCTCCTCATGCCTACCGCCTCAACACATTAACCTAATCTATCCCTGAGTGGCACAGCCAAAAGTTTTACCATAACCAGGTTCCCGCATCATGTTCCCACATGCTTTATGCATCCATCAGCCCTCTGTGTCTGTACTGTTACACACTTAACATTATGGCTGGTCCATACAATCAGAGCAACTGTTACCACCCACCTTTCGTGTCTCCCTCTTTCCTCATAGACTGTAAGCTTGCGAGCAGGGCCCTCACTCCTCTGGGTATCTGTTATGATCTATGTGATTATTGTTATGCTGTAATGTCTATCGTCTGTACAAGTCCCCTCTGAAATGTAAAGTGCTGCGGAATATGTCGGCGCTATAGAAATAAAATTTATTATTATCTCCTCGGCAAATCTGGATTAGATTGTATGCTCCTCTCAGATCCAGCTTGGTAAAAATCGTGGCACCTCTGAGGCGATTGAACAATTCCGGGATCAAAGGCAACGGATACAGTGGGGAAACAAGTATTTAGTCGCCACCAATTGTGCATGTTCTCCCCCTTATAAAGATGAGAGCGGCCTGTAATTGACCTCATAGGTAGACCACAACTCTGACAGTCACAATGAGAAAACAAATCCAGGAAATCTCCTTGTCTGATTTGGGAAGATTTATTTTGCAAATTATGGTGGAAAATAAGTATTTGGTCATTAACAAAAGTTCATCTTAATACTTTGTTATATATCCTTGGTTGGCAATGACAGAGGTCAGACGTTTTCTGAGTCTTCACAAGGTAGGTACACACTGTTGGTGGCATGTTGGGCCATTCCTCCATGCAGATCTCCTCTAGAGCAGTGATGTTTTGGGCCTGTCGCTAGGCAACACAGACTTTTAAATCCTTCCAAAGGTTTTCTATGGGGTTGAGATCTGGAGATTGGCTGGCCACTCCAGGACGTTCATATGGTTCTTACTAAGCCACTCCATCGTTGCTCTGGCGGTGTGCTTGGGATCATTATCATGCTGAAAGACCCATCCATGTTTCATCTTCAGTGCCCTTGCTGATGGAAGGAGGTTTGCACTCAAAATCTCACGATACATGGCCCCATTCATTCTTTCATGTACACAGATCAGTCGTCCTGGTCCCTTTGCAGAGAAACAGCCCCAAAGCATGATGTTGCCACCCCCATGCTTCTCAGTAGGTATGGTATTCTTTAGATGCAATTCAGCATTCTGTCTCCTCCAAACACGACGAGTTTGGTTTCTACCAAACAGTTCTACTTTGGTTTCATCAGACCATATGACATTCTCCCAATACTCTTCTGGATAACCCGAATGCTCTCTAGCAAACTTCAGACGGGCCCGCACATGTAATGGCTTAAGCAGGGGGACACGTCTGGCACTGCAGGATCTGAGTCCCTGGTGGCGTGGTGTATTACTGATGGTAGCCTTTGTTACATTGGTCCCAGCGCTATGCAGGCCATTCACTAGGTTCCCGTGTGGTTCTGGGATTTTTGCTCACCGTTCTTGTGATCATTTTGACCCCACGGGGTGAGATCTTGCATGGAGCCCCAGATCGAGGGAGATAACCAGTGGTCTTGTATGTCTTCCATTTTTTTATTATTGCTCCCAAAGTTGATTTCATCACATCAAGCTGCTTGCCTATTGCAGATTCAGTCATATATAATATACAGAGGTCTTATTCCCCCCATATATAATACACAGGGATCAATCCCCACATATAATACACAGGGATCCATTCCCCCATATATAACATACAGGGGTCCACGCCCCCCCAAAAAAAATAAAATACACAGGGTCTCAACCCCTCCATATATAATACACAGGGGAGTCCATCCCCACATATATAATACACAGGGGTCTCACCTCCCATATACTGTATAATACACAGAGGTCTCATCCCCCCATATATATTACACAGGGGTCTCACTCCCCCATATATACTACACAGGGGTCTCATCCCCCCATATATACTACACAGGGGTCTCATTCCCCCATATATTATGCACAGGGGTCTCATCCCCCCATATATAATACACAGGGGTCTCATCTCCTCATATATAATACACAGAGGTCTCATCCCCCCATATATAATACACAGGGGTCTCATTCCCCCATATATTATGCACAGGGGCTCACCCCCCATATATAATACACAGGGGTCTCATCCCCCATATATAATACACAGGGGTCTCATCCCGCCATATATAATACACAGGGGTCTTATCCCCCCATATATAATACACAGGGGTCTCATCCCCCCCATATATAATACACAGGGGTCTCATGCCCTGATATATAAGACACAGGGGTCTCATACCCCCATATATAATACACAGGGATCTCATGCACCCATATATAATGCACAGGGGCTCACCCCCCATATATAAAGCACACGGCTCTCACCCCCATATATAAAGCACATGGGTCTCACCCCCAAATATATATAAACACAAGGGTCTCATCCTCCCATATATCACACAGAAGCCCCCCCACGTGTCGTGAGTAATATCTCTTCCTCTCCCACCATATGTAAGAAGTCATCCGCTTTCTCAGGAAAGTTCTGGCTGGAGTGCAGGGATGTGCGGACCCCCAGCGGAAGTGACACAGACCTCCTAATGCAACTCATCTGCCCCTCACTTTCTGACATTATGGGGACATGCACTCACAAATACATGCATCGGATGGAAATCTGGGGGGTTCATCAACATCTCTGGGGGTCTCAGCAGCAGCGTTCGACATCCGACATTCTCCTCTTCTAGTTTTCGTTGCCAGTGAGCGCTCCATGTTTGTCCCCGAGTCGCAGCGGGGTCAAGAGGAGGTGGGGTCACCTCTGGCATCAGCTCATCCTGCGGAGACACCACCATTTGTATCATGTACCCACTGCACAGCCAAGGACTACAACACCCATCAGGGTCAGATAATGAGAGTCCCAGACCTGCACTACAACACCCAGCAGGGTCAGATAATGAGAGTACCAGACCTGCACTACAACACCCAGCAGGGTCAGATAATGAGAGTATCAGACCTGCAATACAACACCCAGCAGGGTCAGACAATGAGAGTACCAGACCTGCACTACAACACCCAGCAGGGTCTAATAATGAGAGTACCAGACCTGCACTACAACTCTCAGCAGGGTCAGACAATGAGAGTACCAGACCTGCACTACAACACCCAGCATGGACAGATAATGAGAGTCCCAGACCTGCACTACAACACCCAGCAGGGTCAGATAATGAGAGTACCAGACCTGCACTACAACACCCAGCAGGGTCAGACAATGAGAGTACCAGACCTGCACTACAACACCCAGCAGGGTCAGACAATGAGAGTACCAGACCTGCACTACAACACCCAGCAGGGTCAGATAATGAGAGTACCAGACCTGCACTACAACTCTCAGCAGGGTCAGACAATGAGAGTACCAGACCTGCACTACAACACCCAGCATGGACAGATAATGAGAGTCCCAGACCTGCACTACAACACCCAGCAGGGTCAGATAATGAGAGTACCAGACCTGCACTACAACACCCAGCAGGGTCAGACAATGAGAGTACCAGACCTGCACTACAACACCCAGCAGGGTCAGACAATGAGAGTACCAGACCTGCACTACAACACCCAGCAGGGTCAGACAATGAGAGTACCAGACCTGCACTACAACACCCAGCGGGGTCAGATAATGAGAGTACCAGACCTGCACTACAACACCCAGCAGGGTCAGACAATGAGAGTACCAGACCTGCACTACAACACCCAGCAGGGTCTAATAATGAGAGTACCAGACCTGGACCACAACACCCAGCAGGGTCAGATAATGAGAGTACCAGACCTGCACTACAACACCCAGCAGGGTCAGACAATGAGAGTACCAGACCTGCACTACAACACCCAGCAGGGTCAGACAATGAGAGTACCAAACCTGCACTACAACACCCAGCAGGGTCAGATAATGAGAGTACCAGACCTGCACTACAACTCTCAGCAGGGTCAGACAATGAGAGTACCAGACCTGCACTACAACACCCAGCATGGACAGATAATGAGAGTCCCAGACCTGCACTACAACACCCAGCAGGGTCAGATAATGAGAGTACCAGACCTGCACTACAACACCCAGCAGGGTCAGACAATTAGAGTACCAGACCTGCACTACAACACCCAGCATGGACAGATAATGAGAGTCCCAGACCTGCACTACAACACCCAGACGTCCAGGAGTTGCTCATGGGGGTACTCTGCTAACCAGCATCTTACCTTGGCCCCGCTCCTCAGTGGTACTCTCATTATCTGACCCTGCTGAGAGTTGTAGTGCAGGTCTGGGACTCTCATTATCAGACCCTGCTGGGTGTTGTAGTGCAGGTCTGGGACTCTCATTATTAGACCTTGCTGGGTGTTGTAATGCAGGTCTGGTACTCTTTGTCTGACCCTGCTGGGTGTTGTAGTGCAGGTCTGGTACTCTCAGTATCTGACCCTGCTGGGTGTTGTAGTGCAGGTCTGGTACTCTCATTATTAGACCCTGCTGGGTGTTGTAATGCAGGTCTGGTACTCTCATTATCTGACCCTGCTGGGTGTTGTAGTGCAGGTCTGGTACTCATTGTCTGACCCTGCTGGGTGTTGTAGTGCAGGTCTGGTACTCTCAGTATCTGACCCTGCTGGGTGTTGTAGTGCAGGTCTGGTACTCTCATTATCTGACCCTGCTGGGTGTTGTAGTGCAGGTCTGGTACTCTCATTGTCTGACCCTGCTGGGTGTTGTAGTGCAGGTCTGGTACTCTCATTGTCTGACCCTGCTGGGTGTTGTAGTGCAGGTCTGGTACTCTCAGTATCTGACCCTGCTGGGTGTTGTAGTGCAGGTCTGGTACTCTCAGTATCTGACCCTGCTGGGTGTTGTAGTGCAGGTCTGGTACTCTCATTGTCTGACCCTGCTGGGTGTTGTAGTGCAGGTCTGGTACTCTCATTATCTGACCCTGCTGATAGTTGTAATGCACTACAACACCCAGCAGGGTCAGATAATGACTGTCCCAGACCTGCACTACAACACCCAGCAGGGTGTAATAATGAGAGTACCAGACCTGGACCACAACACCCAGCAGGGTTTGGTAATGAGAGTACCAGACCTGGACCACAACACCCAGCAGGGTCAGACAATGCGAGTCCCAGACCTGCACTACAACACCCAGCAGGGTCAGATAATGACAGTCCCAGACCTGCACTACAACACCCAGCAGGGTCAGACAATGCGAGTCCCAGACCTGCACTACAACACCCAGCAGGGTCAGATAATGAGAGTCCCAGACCTGCACTACAACACCCAGCAGGGTCAGATAATGAGAGTCCCAGACCTGGACCACAACACCCAGCAGGGTCAGACAATGAGAGTCCCAGACCTGCACTACAACACTCAGCAGGGTCAGATAATGACTGTCCCAGACCTGCACTACAACACCCAGCAGGGTCAGACAATGAGAGTACCAGACCTGCACTACAACTCTCAGCAGGGTCAGACAATGAGAGTACCAGACCTGCACTACAACTCTCAGCAGGGTCAGACAATGAGAGTACCAGACCTGCACTACAACACCCAGCATGGCCAGATAATGAGAGTACCAGACCTGCACTACAACACCCAGCAGGGTCAGATAATGAGAGTCCCAGACCTGCACTACAACACCCAGACGTCAAGGGGTTGCTCATGGGGGTATTCTGCTAACCAGCATCTTACCTCGGCCCCGCTCCTCAGTGGTCTCGCTAGATGAGGGGTTTGGTACATGGCAGCCGCCCCGGGTCTCCTCGCCGGCTCGTACACCATCGCCCTGAAGTGTTGAGGAACCTGAAAAACCACCGGCGGATTATTAGACTAAAAGGACAGGAATAATATAAACACCTCTCCCCTTCCTCGTCCACTTCCTTATCTCCTCCTCATCCCCCCCTCGGTCCCTTCCTCGTCCCCACCTCATCCCCTTCCTCGTCCCCCCCCTCGATCCCTTCCTCATCCCCCCCTTGGTCCCTTCCTCTTCCTTCTCGGTCACTTCCTTTACATTAAGATGGTGTGGACAATAAAGAAAGGATAACTTCAATGTTGCGCCCCCAACACAATACCTGCGCAGTGGTCCGCACCCCGCACCTGCTACAGAAGGTGGCGTCATTTCTCACTGACATCACTTCCCATTGTGATCTCCCTCGAGATCGTACACAGTGCAGTGACACACGGTGCACCACAGACGTTACTTCAGACAAAGTGGAGCACACGACTCACCACGGACATCACTTCAGGACACGGTGGAGAACATGCCAAACCATGGACGTCACTTCCCGCACCACGAATGTCACTTCAGACACGGTGGAGAACATGCCAAACCATGGACGTCACTTCCCGCACCACGAATGTCACTTCAGGCACGGTGGAGCCCATGGGGCACTACAGACATCACTTCAGACATGGTGGAGCACATGGCGCACCACAGACATCACTTCAGACATGGTGGAGCACATGGCGCACCACAGACATCACTTCAGACATGGTGGAGCACATGGGGCACTACGGACGTTATTTCAGACAAGATGGAGAACACGCCGAACCACGAACGTCACTTCAGACACGGTGGAGCCCATGCCACACCACGGACATCACTTCTTACATGGTGGCGCACTACAGCCATCATTTCAGACATGGTGGAGCACACGGTGCACCACAGACGTCACTTCAGACACGGTGGAGCCCATGGGGCACTACGGACGTCACTTCAGACACGGTGGAGTACACACCGAACCACGGATGTCACTTCAGACACGGTGGAGTCCACAGCACACCATGGACGTCACTTCAGACCGTGACGCTAGTCACTTCTCACGGCCAAGCCATGAGTCAGAGTGGTCAAGGAGTCCAAGGTCAGAAGCCAGGAGGGTACGTCAGAAACAGAAGGAAGTGACAAAAGCGTAGTCAGGTAACGTTGCGAGGTCAGAGTACAGGGAGGTTAACGGATCAGAGCTGAAGGGGTTAAACAGGCGGATGGTCAGAATAAAGTCCAAAGTCAGGCAACAGATCAAGCATATAGAACTCAAAGCGCAGGAAAGCACAGACCTCACAAGATGAATGTACGTCTGGCAGTGGTCTGGGAGAAGCGGCTTAGTTAAGAAGCATGGCCATTAACTGGAATAATGAACACATGGGACAGCCGACGCCCCGCAGTCACAGACTGGCTAGTCGAGCTGTCAATAAACACACTGACAGCTCAGCATGCCCCTGAACCAGACTGGACAGTCATGCTGTCAATAACAGTACTGACAGCTTCAGCACTCCCCTGTACTGGATTGGACGGCTGAGCTGTCAGCAACTGCATTCCAGACACCCTGAGGGGTGGAACCGTGACACAGACAGGGTGGAGTCCACGGTTCACCACAGACATCACTTGAGACGCGGTGGAGCCCATAGTGTACCACAGACATCACCTCAGACGCGGTGGAGCCCATAGTGTACCACATACGTTACTTCAGACACGGTGGAGCACATGGCGCACTACGGACATCTCTTCAGACACGGTGGAGTCCACAGCTCACCACAGACATCACTTCAGACACGGTGGAGAACATGCCAAACCATGGACGTCACTTCCCGCTCCACGAATGTCACTTCAGACACGGTCGAGAACATGCCAAACCATGGACGTCACTTCCCGCACCACGAATGTCACTTCAGACACGGTGGAGCCCATGGGGCACTACGGACATCACTTCAGACATCACTTCAGACATGGTGGCGCACTACAGACATCACTTCAGACATCACTTCAGACATGGTGGAGCACATGGTGCACCACAGACATCACTTCAGACATGGTGGAGCACATGGGGCACTACGGATGTTATTTCAGACAAGATGGAGCACACGCCGAACCACGGACGTCACTTCAGACACGGTGGAGCCCATGTCACACCACGGACATCACTTCAGACATGGTGGCGCACTACAGCCATTATTTCAGACATGGTTGTGCACACGGTACACCACAGACGTCACTTCAGACACGGTGGAGCCCATGGGGCACTACGGACGTCACTTCAGATACGGTGGAGTACACACCGAACCACGGACTTCACTTCAGACAAGGTGGAGCACAAGCCGAACCACAAGCCGAACCACGGACGTCACTTCAGACAAGGTGGAGCACACGCCGAACCACGGACGTCACTTCAGACAAGGTGGAGCACACGCCGAACCACGGACGTCACTTCAGACAAGGTGGAGCACACACCGAACCACGGATGTCACTTCAGACAAGGTGGAGCACACGCCGAACCACGGACGTCACTTCAGACAAGGTGGAGCACACGCCGAACCACGGACGTCACTTCAGACAAGGTGGAGCACACGCCGAACCACGGACGTCACTTCAGACAAGGTGGAGCACACGCCGAACCACGGACGTCACTTCAGACACAGTGGAGAACATGCCAAACCATGGACGTCACTTCCCGCACCACGAATGTCACTTCAGACACGGTGGAGCCCATGGGGCACTACAGACATCACTTCAGACATGGTGGCGCACTACAGCCATCATTTCAGACATGGTGGAGCACACGGTGCACCACAGACGTCACTTCAGACACGGTGGAGCCCATGGGGCACTACGGACGTCACTTCAGACACGGTGGAGTACACACCGAACCACGGACGTCACTTCAGACAAGGTGGAGCACACGCCGAACCACGGACGTCACTTCAGACACGGTGGAGCACACGCCGAACCACGGACGTCACTTCAGACACGGTGGAGCACACGCCGAACCACGGATGTCACTTCAGACACGGTGGAGTCCACAGCAAACCATGGACATCACTTCAGACCGTGACGCTAGTCACTTCTCACGGCCAAGCCATGAGTCAGAGTGGTCAAGGAGTCCAAGGTCAGAAGCCAGGAGGGTACGTCAGAAACAGAAGGAAGTGACAAAAGCGTAGTCAGGTAACGTTGCGAGATCAGAGTACAGGGAGGTTAACGGATCAGAGCTGAAGGGGTTAAACTGGCGGATGGTCAGAATAAAGTCCAAAGTCAGGCAACAGATCAAGCATATAGAACTCAAAGCGCAGGAAAGCACAGACCTCACAAGATGAATGTACGTCTGGCAGTGGTCTGGGAGAAGCGGCTCAGTTAAGAAGCATGGCCATTAACTGGAATAATGAACACATGGGACAGCTGACGCCCCGCAGTCACAGACTGGCTAGTCGAGCTGTCAATAAACACACTGACAGCTCAGCATGCCCCTGAACCAGACTGGACAGTCATGCTGTCAATAACAGTACTGACAGCTTCAGCACGCCCCTGTACTGGATTGGACGGCTGAGCTGTCAGCAACTGCATTCCAGACACCCTGAGGGGTGGAACTGTGACACAGACAGGGTGGAGTCCACGGTTCACCACAGACATCACTTGAGACGCGGTGGAGCCCATAGTGTACCACAGACATCACTTCAGACGCGGTGGAGCCCATAGTGTACCACATACGTTACTTCAGACGCGGTGGAGCCCATAGTGTACCACATACATTACTTCAGACACGGTGGAGTCCACGGCTCACCAGACATCACTTCAGACGCGGTGGAGCCGATAGCGTACCACATACGTTACTTCAGACACGGTGGAGCACATGGCGCACTACAAACGTCTCTTCAGACACGGTGGAGTCCACGGCTCACTACACACACTCTTCAGACACGGTGGAGTCCACGGCTCACTACAGACATCACTTCAGACACGGTGGAGCCCACAGCGTACCACATACGTTACTTCAGACACGGTGGAGCACATGGCGCACTATGAAAGTCTCTTCAGACACGGTGGAGTCCACGGCTCACTACAGACATCACTTCAGACACGGTGGAGCCCATAGCGTACCACATACGTTACTTCAGACACGGTTGAGCACATGGCGCACTACGAACGTCTCTTCAGACATGGTGGAATCCACGGCTCACTACAGACATCACTTCAGACACGGTGGAGCCCATAGTGTACCACATACGTTACTTCAGACACGGTGGAGCCCATAGAGTACCACATTCGTTACTTCAGACACGGTGGAGTCCACGGCTCACTACAGACATCACTTCAGACACGGTGGAGCCCATAGCGTGCCACATACGTTACTTCAGACACAGTGGAGCACATGGCGCACTACGGACGTCTCTTCAGACACGGTGGAGTCCACGGCTCACTACAGCCATCACTTCAGACACGGTGGAGCCCATAGCGTACCACATACGTTACTTCAGACACGGTGGAGCACATGGCGCACTACGAACGTCTCTTCAGACACGGTGGAGTCCACGGCTCACTACAGACATCACTTCAGACACGGTGGAGCCCATGGGGCACTATGGACGTCACTTCAGACACGGTGGAGTACACACCGAACCACGGATGTCACTTCAGACACGGTGGAGTCCACAGCACACCATGGACGTCACTTCAGACCGTGACGCTAGTCACTTCTCACGGCCAAGCCATGAGTCAGAGTGGTCAAGGAGTCCAAGGTCAGAAGCCAGGAGGGTATGTCAGAAACAGAAGGAAGTGACAAAAGCGTAGTCAGGTAACGTTGCGAGGTCAGAGTACAGGGAGGTTAACGGATCAGAGCTGAAGGGGTTAAACAGGCGGATGGTCAGAATAAAGTCCAAAGTCAGGCAACAGATCAAGCATATAGAACTCAAAGCGCAGGAAAGCACAGACCTCACAAGATGAATGTACGTCTGGCAGTGGTCTGGGAGAAGCGGCTCAGTTAAGAAGCATGGCCATTAACTGGAATAATGAACATATGGGACAGCCGACGCCCCGCAGTCACAGACTGGCTAGTCGAGCTGTCAATAAACACACTGACAGCTCAGCATGCCCCTGAACCAGACTGGACAGTCATGCTGTCAATAACAGTACTGACAGCTTCAGCACGCCCCTGTACTGGATTGGACGGCTGAGCTGTCAGCAACTGCATTCCAGACACCCTGAGGGGTGGAACCATGACACAGACAGGGTGGAGTCCACGATTCACCACAGACATCACTTGAGACGCGGTGGAGCCCATAGTGTACCACATACGTTACTTCAGACACGGTGGAGCACATGGCGCACTACGGACATCTCTTCAGACACGGTGGAGTCCACAGCTCACCACAGACATCACTTCAGACACGGTGGAGAACATGCCAAACCATGGACGTCACTTCCCGCACCACGAATGTCACTTCAGACACGGTCGAGAACATGCCAAACCATGGACGTCACTTCCCGCACCACGAATGTCACTTCAGACACGGTGGAGCCCATGGGGCACTACGGACATCACTTCAGACATGGTGGCGCACTACAGACATCACTTCAGACATGGTGGAGCACATGGCGCACCACAGACATCACTTCAGACATGGTGGAGCACATGGGGCACTACGGACGTCACTTCAGACATGGTGGCGCACTACAGCCATTATTTCAGACATGGTGGAGCACACGGTGCACCACAGACGTCACTTCAGACACGGTGGAGCCCATGGGGCACTACGGACGTCACTTCAGACACGGTGGAGTACACACCGAACCACGGACTTCACTTCAGACAAGGTGGAGCACAAGCCGAACCACGGACGTCACTTCAGACAAGGTGGAGCACACGCCGAACCACGGACGTCACTTCAGACAAGGTGGAGCACACGCCGAACCACAGACGTCACTTCAGACAAGGTGGAGCACACGCCGAACCACAGACGTCACTTCAGACAAGGTGGAGCACACGCCAAACCACGGACGTCACTTCAGACAAGATGGAGCACACGCCGAACCATGGACGTCACTTCAGACACAGTGGAGAACATGCCAAACCATGGACGTCACTTCCCGCACCACGAATGTCACTTCAGACACGGTGGAGCCCATGGGGCACTACAGACATCACTTCAGACATGGTGGCGCACTACAGCCATCATTTCAGACATGGTGGAGCACACGGTGCACCACAGACGTCACTTCAGACACGGTGGAGCCCATGGGGCACTACGGACGTCACTTCAGACACGGTGGAGTACACACCGAACCACGGACGTCACTTCAGACAAGGTGGAGCACACGCCGAACCACGGACGTCACTTCAGACACGGTGGAGCACACGCCGAACCACGGACGTCACTTCAGACACGTTGGAGCACACGCCGAACCACGGACATCACTTCAGACATGGTGGCGCACTACAGCCATTATTTCAGACATGGTGGAGCACACGGTGCACCACAGACGTCACTTCAGACACGGTGGAGCCCATGGGGCACTACGGACGTCACTTCAGACACGGTGGAGTACACACCGAACCACGGACTTCACTTCAGACAAGGTGGAGCACAAGCCGAACCACGGACGTCACTTCAGACAAGGTGAAGCACACGCCGAACCACGGACGTCACTTCAGACAAGGTGGAGCACACGCCAAACCACGGACGTCACTTCAGACAAGATGGAGCACACGCCGAACCATGGACGTCACTTCAGACACAGTGGAGAACATGCCAAACCATGGACGTCACTTCCCGCACCACGAATGTCACTTCAGACACGGTGGAGCCCATGGGGCACTACAGACATCACTTCAGACATGGTGGCGCACTACAGCCATCATTTCAGACATGGTGGAGCACACGGTGCATCACAGACGTCACTTCAGACACGGTGGAGCCCATGGGGCACTACGGACGTCACTTCAGACTCGGTGGAGTACACACCGAACCACGGACGTCACTTCAGACAAGGTGGAGCACACGCCGAACCACGGACGTCACTTCAGACACGGTGGAGCACACGCCGAACCACGGACGTCACTTCAGACACGGTGGAGCACACGCTGAACCACGGACGTCACTTCAGACACGGTGGAGCACACGCCGAACCACGGACGTCACTTCAGACACGGTGGAGCACACGCCGAACCACGGATGTCACTTCAGACAAGGTGGAGTCCACAGCAAACCATGGACATCACTTCAGACCGTGACGCTAGTCACTTCTCACGGCCAAGCCATGAGTCAGAGTGGTCAAGGAGTCCAAGGTCAGAAGCCAGGAGGGTACGTCAGAAACAGAAGGAAGTGACAAAAGCGTAGTCAGGTAACGTTGCGAGATCAGAGTACAGGGAGGTTAACGGATCAGAGCTGAAGGGGTTAAACAGGCGGATGGTCAGAATAAAGTCCAAAGTCAGGCAACAGACCAAGCATATAGAACTCAAAGCGCAGGAAAGCACAGACCTCACAAGATGAATGTACGTCTGGCAGTGGTCTGGGAGAAGCGGCTCAGTTAAGAAGCATGGCCATGAACTGGAATAATGAACACATGGGACAGCCGACGCCCCGCAGTCACAGACTGGCTAGTCGAGCTGTCAATAAACACACTGACAGCTCAGCATGCCCCTGAACCAGACTGGACAGTCATGCTGTCAATAACAGTACTGACAGCTTCAGCACGCCCCTGTACTGGATTGGACGGCTGAGCTGCCAGCAACTGCATTCCAGACACCCTGAGGGGTGGAACTGTGACACAGACAGGGTGGAGTCCACGGTTCACCACAGACATCACTTGAGACGCGGTGGAGCCCATAGTGTACCACAGACATCACTTCAGACGCGGTGGAGCCCATAGTGTACCACATACGTTACTTCAGACGCGGTGGAGCCCATAGTGTACCACATACGTTACTTCAGACGCGGTGGAGCCCATAGTGTACCACATACGTTACTTCAGACACGGTGGAGTCCACGGCTCACTACAAACGTCTCTTCAGACACGGTGGAGTCCACGGCTCACTACAGACATCACTTCAGACACGGTGGAGCCCATAGCGTACCACATACGTTACTTCAGACACGGTGGAGCACATGGCGCACTACAAACGTCTCTTCAGACACGGTGGAGTCCACGGCTCACTACAGACATCACTTCAGACACGGTGGAGCCCATAGCGTACCACATACGTTACTTCAGACACGGTGGAGTCCACGGCTCACTACAGATATCACTTCAGACACGGTGGAGCCCATAGCGTACCACATACGTTACTTCAGACTCGGTGGAGCACATGGCGTACCACATACGTTACTTCAGACGCGGTGGAGCCCACGGCTCACTACAGACATCACTTCAGACACGGTGGAGCCCATAGCGTACCACATACGTTACTTCAGACATGGTGGAGCACATGGCGCACTACGAACGTCTCTTCAGACACGGTGGAGTCCACGGCTCACTACAGACATCACTTCAGACACGGTGGAGCCCATAGCGTACCACATACGTTACTTCAGACACGGTGGAGTCCACGGCTCACTACAGATATCACTTCAGACACGGTGGAGCCCATAGCGTACCACATACGTTACTTCAGACTCGGTGGAGCACATGGCGTACCACATACGTTACTTCAGACACGGTGGAGTCCACGGCTCACCAGACATCACTTCAGACGCGGTGGAGCCGATAGCGTACCACATACGTTACTTCAGACACGGTGGAGCACATGGCGCACTACGGACGTCTCTTCAGACACGGTGGAGTCCACGGCTCACTACAGACATCACTTCAGACACGGTGGAGCCCATAGCGTACCACATACGTTACTTCAGACACGGTGGAGCCCATAGCGTACCACATACGTTACTTCAGACACGGTGGAGCACATGGCGCACTATGAACGTCTCTTCAGACACGGTGGAGTCCACGGCTCACTACAGACATCACTTCAGACACGGTGGAGCCCATAGTGTACCACATACGTTACTTCAGACACGGTGGAGCACATGGCGCACTACGAACGTCTCTTCAGACACAGTGGAGCACATGGCGCACTACGGACGTCTCTTCAGACACGGTGGAGTCCACGGCTCACTACAGACATCACTTCAGACACGGTGGAGCCCATAGCGTACCACATACGTTACTTCAGACACGGTGGAGCACATGGCGCACTACGGACGTCTCTTCAGAGACGGTGGAGTCCACGGCTCACTACAGACATCACTTCAGACACGGTGGAGCCCATAGTGTACCACATACGTTACTTCAGACACGGTGGAGCCCATAGCGTACCACATTCGTTACTTCAGACACAGTGGAGCACATGGCGCACTACGGACGTCTCTTCAGACACGGTGGAGTCCACGGCTCACTACAGACATCACTTCAGACACGGTGGAGCCCATAGCGTACCACATACGTTACTTCAGACACGGTGGAGCACATGGCGCACTACGAACCTCTCTTCAGACACGGTGGAGTCCACGGCTCACTACAGACATCACTTCAGACACGGTGGAGCCCATAGTGTACCACATACGTTACTTCAGACACGGTGGAGCCCATAGCGTACCACATACGTTACTTCAGACACGGTGGAGCACATGGCGCACTACGGACATCTCTTCAGACACGGTGGAGTCCACGGCTCACCACAGACATCACTTCAGACGCGGTGGAGCAAACGGCGCACCAAGGACATCACTTCAGACAGGGTGGAGCCCATGGCGCACCACGGACATCACAAGGCACTCACTGCTGAGGCCAATCGGGACCGAGCCAGCACTGAGACGGTACCCCGGATTGAGAGTGACAAGAGATCCATTTCCCCTAAACCGGTCCCGCGGTCCAGCCGTGCCACAGCTATTAGGTGTTGGCGGTGCCAAAGGCCAGGATGTGTGGCCGTCAACTGCCCCTTGAATCCATGGACTGTGGGTTTACTCGCCATAAGTCGATGTACACCCAGGCCATTTTCACGGCGGATCCGTTCGTCCCAGCAGGTGAACCGCATCTGTGCCAGGTGAGTGTCAACGGAGTCCAGGCCGAGGCCCTCCTGGACTCAGGGAGCTTAGTGACACATGTGCATGGGTCATTAATCTCGGGCTTAGAATCCACTAGGTAAAAGGTGGGTGTTGTGAGTATTCATGGTGAACTCCCCATCACACGACAGTGGAGGTTACATTTTTTACTCCATGCAGGTAGGTTAAACAACTGGGGGGGTAGTGAAGACCCTTCCTTACGAGGCTGGCCTGGGAAGGGACTTGCCCCTGTGGAAAAATAAAATTAACCCTCCCTGTGCAAATATTTTTCCGGGGGAAGAGCCAGAAGATCCCGACACAGGGATTCCCATAGGGAAAGAGTGTGAAACCGATAGGTTTCCCCTAGAGGTAATGGCAGGAGAGGTCGAAGAGACCCTGACAATCCCCGAGCTGGAAGTGCCCCAGGGAACTTTTGAGACAGCCCATCTACAGGATGCCACTGTGACCGGGGCACGGGAAAGAGTACTCAAGGTAAGCAGGGTGGTTCAGCAATTGGGTGCGGAATCGGTGTTCCCTCGTATGGTGGGTCAACCAGGAGTTACTCTATAGAACTGATAAAATCCGGGACAAGGTGGGGGAACAACTAGTAGTGCCCCAATCCTACCGTCGGGTGGTGCTCGAGATGGCTCACACCCACATACTGGGAGGGCACTTGCGGGCTAAAAAGACACAGGAACGCATATTACAGTGGGGTTTTTTTGGCCTGGGGTCTACGCCGAGGTGCAGAGGTTCTGTGAGACGTGAGAATGCCTCACCCACCGCAAATTTCTGAAGTCCACTGGTGCCTCTACCCATTATAGAGGTACCTTTTGAGCAGATTGCTATGGATCTGGTGGGGCCAATAGTATAAGCCACCCATGGCCACCAACATATATTGGTGGTAACAGATTATGCCACCCGGTACCCAGAGGCAATTCCACTTCGTCATACCTCGGCTACACTTATCTCGCAGGAGCTGTTTGCCATGTTCTACTGCCTTGGGCTACTTACGGAGATCCTTACAGATCAGGGGACTCCTTTTATGTCCAAGATGATAAAGGAACTGTGTAAACTGCTCAAAAAAAACACAAACAATTATACACGTCGGTGTACCATACACAGACCGATGGTCTAGTGGAAAGGTTGAACAAAACCCTAAAATCTATGCTAAAAAAAGTGGTCTGCAAGGATGGGAGGGCCTGGGACATGTTAATGCACTATTTAATGTTTGACCTCCTGGAGATACCATAGTCTTCAACAGCATTATCTCCATTCGAGCTTTTATAAGGTAAACATCCCTGGGGCCTGCTGGACGTAGCCAAAGACACATGGGAACAGGAGCCCATTCCCCATAAAAGCGTAATAGAGCACGCAGTGAGTATGCAGGACCGGAGCACAGCGGTGATGCTTGTAGTAAAGTAACATCTAGTGGATGCCCAGGCAGCGCAGAGCCGAGCCGTATATTACAAAGGCCAAGGTCAGGTCCAAGGGGATGGGGTGTTAGTCTTAGTCCCATCGCAGGAAGTAAGTTCATGGCCAAGTGTCAAGGGCTGTATGAAGTCTGGGAAAAGGTTGGGGAGGTGAATTACAGAGTATACCAGCACGAGAAGAGGAAACCCGAATAACTGTATCATATAAATCTGCTAAAAGCGTGGAAGGATCAGGAGTGTATGATTATGGATGTGACTCCGGTCGTATCATTTGGAGACCCTCCGACACCGGCCTGGGAGGAGGCCGAGAGAGAGGTAAAGATAAGCGATGCTCCCTCTAAACAGCAGCAACGGGAGGCTTGGAAATTAGTGCAGCAGAATAGGGACGTATTCTCAGAACTACCTGGTCGGACATTTGTGATCAAGCATGACAATGTAAGGGTAAGGGTGTGAATGAAATCGTATCGTATGCCAGAAGCCCGGAGGCAAGCCATCGTGAGTGGGGCAAGACAAATGCTTCACCTAGGAGTAATTGAGGGATCCAGGAGTGAATGGGCTAGCCCCAATGTAATAATCCTGAAGCCAGACGGTTATTACGGTTCTGTGACGATTTCTGAAAATTGTATCAAGTGTCAAAATTTGACCTTTATCCAAAGCCCCGGGTGGACGAGCTGATTGAGAGACAGGGAAGACCCATCAGTTAGCCACGCTCGATCTGACCAAGGGCAGGTGCCTCTGACAGAGACAGCAAAAGAAAAGACCGCCTTTATAACACCGGATGATCTCTATCACTATGTCGTCTTGTCTTCTGGGTTACATGGCAAGAAAATTGGTCATGGTTGGGTGGAACCCCCAGATGGAGGAAGTGTTAAAATCCATGAAGTTGGTGTTGTGCGGACAGCCCGTCGTCACCGACCCCAAATTCAAGAAAGGCTTTATCGCACAAACGAACGCCTCGGAGGTAGGCCTAGGAGAGGTTCTATCACAAGAGGTGAATGGAGAAGAACACCTACTTGAAACTTACCCGGCCAAGAAAAATGATAGCGTAGTGGAGAAGGAGTGCTTGGCCATTAAGTGGGCCTTGGAGTCACTACCCTATTATTTGATCGGGCGACAGCTTCGCTTGATGACGGATCATTCACCCATGGTCTGGATGAGAAATGCCGAGGAGAGGAATGCTCGGGTCACCAGATGGGTCCTGTCACTGCAAAACGTAAGCTTCTCAGTGGAACATCGAGCGGGGAAGGCGCAAGGAAATGTGGATGCCCTCTCACAGGCGCCCTGTATGGTGACAGGTGTTCAACCCCCAAGTTTTAAAGGGGGAAATATGTGAGGCAGTGAGGGGAATCATATAACAGGGTTGTTACGTGTGCCCCGGCATGCGCATAGATGCATACTGAACCTACTGGAGTGCATTGTGATTACAGCCACACCTCTGGTTACAATTCAAAATAAAATAAGTGTGGATTTGGTCATATTATTTTTGGAGAGATCTGTAGCATAGTAGTGAGGCGGATCTCTCCCTCCACTCCAGGTCTTGGGAGTGGCCAATGTCCACGAATCCCATTTACGCATTCAGTTCAGGTCTGGGTGAGTCAGTGTTTGGTTTGCAAACATCAGACCAGGAGGCTGTGTGTATGACAGAGAAAGCAAAGCCACTGACACACCCACGAGTGATATGGTGGTGCTGTCGCCCACGGCAACGACTGATACTGACATTCCGGCTGCGAAACGGAGGATAAAAGGTCTGGATTTATTTTGTGAGTTTTGGAAATAAAGATGTTTAGGTTGAACTTTCTTGGGTAACTGCCTCATTACCGCATGGATACCGGAGCAGCTGCCTTACACCACCTATATCATGGCCATGTAGGAGATGTCCGGCCCCCCATATACGATGCCGTGTTATAGAGGATTCTGGACGGGGATGACACAGAGCCATTATCTGGATGACTGGTGATTTTATAGGGGGTTTATACTATGTCTGTAGTATCGCCAGCACGGACCCGCCTTCATCTTTTTCTGGACTACTGGATTCTAGAAGAGCGACGTGCATGGCGTGGGGGTACGAGTTCCGGATTACCTTTAGGCCATGGTAGAAGAGCTGATGTCTGAGCAGAGCAGCCGCAGGTTGTGGAGGAAGAGACACAAGATGTCCGGCCATCTGCAGGTAGAAGAGATGAGGCAGTTACGGGTGTCTCGTCAGCGATATTTCTAGTGTTGGCATCAGTCATTGTGTGAATGGCGCCATCTCTGCGGTCCAGTTTTCTCGGGTGTGATGAGAGGACGCTACATGGTGCAGTGCTCTGCACCAACATCCATGAGCGAACCTCCTCTGCTGTCAGTACACGTGACATGGCCACAATTACAGATCGGCACTAAGTCAGCAGGACAAACCCCAGAGTCCACATCAGATTTCAACGGCAGAATTTCAGATTTCTCCATGAGACCACAGCCTCCATCACTCCCACTGAAGGACCAAGGATTGGGCAGGCTACATTTGGACTGATGCTTTGATCCCGAGGAGATAATCAGCAGGAGAAGCGTCTCTGGCCACTAATCCCCCTCTCTATGGCCACAAGGGCTCTGCTCCCACCTGAATCGACATAGTGGGGGGTGTAGGGGACAATATTTGACCGGCAGTCACTGGTCTGTACTCACCAATCCACCAGGCTCAGTGGAATAAGGAGGGAACTCATAGAGCAGGACCTGCGGGGTGCACACAGGGACGATTTGCTCATGGCTGCTCTCTGCATAGGGAGAGATGTCCAGAGTAATAGACGCCGGCGGTGCTCACACCTCCCAGACCCCCACGGCCATCTTACCAAACATCATGTTCCCCTCTCGCTCTGAACGGAGGCGCTGCAGCAGTTTCCTCAGGGATCTCAGCCTGCCGTCCACTCTGCTGCGTATGAGAATCTGGAGCACACAAACAAGAAGGTGAGGCCACGAAGAGCTGGCACTGACGATATCCCCGGACCACCATACTCACCGTGCGGCCTGCCTGCTGGAATTGATTCAGGGCCCGGCTTCTTTTAGCCCATAAGTCATTATGATAGAGGTCAAACAGCGGCGTTGGTGGCCTGCGATCCTGGACAGGACACATAGGGTTAATATTATAACAGTGTTCAATGTCACTATAGTAACAGCACCACTCACCTCGGCCACATGGCGCAGTACCCGGCAGCACACAGCAAGCGACACCGCCCTCTGGTACTCTGCACCAAGATCAGGGCTGCCGCTCATTGCCTGAAATACACAGAATGATTGGGGTTGTCATACCAGGCCGTAAAGAACAAGACACACAGACGCCTTTCCATGAGGTGGGGAGAGCACCCCAGCAGCCTGTATGGGGCATTTCCACCTTGATGTGCACTGCCCATGGTCGTGGAGGATGACCCTGGCGTGGAGCTGGGCACTGACCTGTGATTTGGCCCTCTGGTGTTCCGCCATTATGAGGCGACACTGTTTCACAGACATGGGGTCACAACCGAGGTAAACCTGCCTGTGGGGGCAGAAAACAAGCATTACTGGTGCCACGACCAGGGAACAAGGGCTATGGCAGGAACACAGTTTAAAGTGAGGCAATATGAATGCACCCAAGGAACCACCATACTTTCCCCACTAGTGCCGAAACCATCAGGACTGGGCATCTGGGCACGATCACCCAGCAGGTGAGATCAGAGAGCTGTACTGAAACTGCAGGAAGGTGACAGGTACGGCAGGAAGATGACACGTGGTAGACAGAGATGAGGAGATGTAGGGTGGTGCAGCACTATGGAGAGGATGGGTAGATGGTAGACAGAGATGAGGAGATGTAGGGCGGTGCAGCATTGTGGAGAGGATGGATAGATGGTAGACCGAGATAAGGAGGAGATGTAGGGCGGTGCAGCACTATGAAGAAGACAGATAAATGATAGACAGAGATGAGGAGATGTAGGGTGCTGCAGCACTTTGGAGAGGACAGGTAGAGGATAGATAGAGATGACGAGCTGTAGGGTGGTGCAGCACTGTGGAGAGGACAGGTAGATGATAGAGATGAGGAGTAGATGTAGGGAGGTGCAGCACTATGGAGAGGATGGGTAGATGGTAGACAGAGATGAGGAGATGTAGGGTGGTGCAGTACTATGGAGAGGACGGGTAGATGGTAGACAGAGATGAGGAGATGTAGGGTGGTGCAGTACTGTGGAGAGGACAGGTAGATGATAGACAGAGATGAGGAGATGTAGGGCGTTGCCGCCCTGTGGAGAGGACAGGTAGATGATAGACCGAGATAGGGAGGAGATGTAGGGTGGTGCAGCATTGTGGAGAGGATGAGTAGATGGTAGACAGATGAGATGTAGGGCGGTGCAGAACTATGAAGAAGACAGATAAATCATAGACAGAGATGAGGAGATGTAGGGTGCTGCAGCACTTTGGAGAGGACAGGTAGAGGATAGATAGAGATGACGAGATGTAGGGCGGTGCAACACTGTGGAGAGGATGGGTAGGTGATAGATAGAGATGAGGAGATGTAGGGTGGTGCAGCACTGTGGAGAGGACGGGTAGATGATAGAGATGAGGAGTAGATGTAGGGAGGTGCAGCACTATGGAGAGGATGGGTAGATGGTAGACAGAGATGAGGAGATGTAGGGTGGTGCAGTACTATGGAGAGGACGGGTAGATGGTAGACAGAGATGAGATGTAGGGTGGTGCAGTACTGTGGAGAGGACAGGTAGATGATAGACAGAGATGAGGAGATGTAGGGCGTTGCCGCACTGTGGAGAGGACAGGTAGATGATAGACCGAGATAGGGAGATGTAGGGTGGTGCAGCATTGTGGAAAGGATGAGTAGATGGTAGACAGAGATGAGGAGAGGTAGGGTCATGCAGCACTGTGGAGAGGACGGGTAGATGATAGACAGAGGAGATGTAGGGCGGTGCAGCATTGTGGAGAGGATGGATAGATGGTAGACCGAGATAAGGAGGAGATGTAGGGCGGTGCAGCACTGTGGAAAGGTCGGGTAGATGATAGACAGAGATGAGGAGGAGATGTAGGGTGGTGCAGCACTGTGGAGAGGACAGGTGGATGATGGACAGAGATGAGGAGGAGATGTAGGGTGGTGCAACACTGTGGAGAAGATGGGTAGATGGAAGACAGATGAGATGTAGGGCGGTGCAGCACTATGAAGAAGACAGATAGATGATAGAGATGAGGAGATGTAGGGTGCTGCAGCACTGTGAAGAGGATGGGTAGGTGATAGAGATGAGGAGATGTAGGGTGGTGCAGCACTATGGAGAGGATGGGTAGATGATAGAGATGAGGAGATGTAGGGTGCTGCAGCACTGTGGAGAGGACAGGTAGATGATGGACAGAGATGAGGAGATGTTGGGTGGTGCAGCGCTATGGAGAGGACAGGTAGGTGATAGAGATGAGGAGTAGATGTAGGGCGGTGCAGCACTATGGAGAGGATGGGTAGGTGATAGACAGAGATGAGGAGATGTAGGGTGGTGCAGCACTATGGAGAGGATAGGTAGATGGACAGAGATGAGGAGGAGATGTTGGGTGGTGCAGCGCTATGGAGAGGACAGGTAGATGATGGACAGAGATGAGGAGGAGATGTAGGGTGCTGCAGCACTGTGGAGAGGACAGGTAGATGATGGACAGAGATGAGGAGATGTTGGGTGGTGCAGCGCTATGGAGAGGACAGGTAGATGATGGACAGAGATGAGGAGATGTAGGGTGGTGCAGCACTGTGGAGAGGACAGGTAGGTGATAGAGATGAGGAGTAGATGTAGGGCGGTGCAGCACTATGGAGAGGACAGGTAGATGATGGACAGAGATGAGGAGATGTTGGGTGGTGCAGCACTATGGAGAGGACAGGTAGATGGACAGAGATGAGGAGGAGATGTTGGGTGGTGCAGCGCTATGGAGAGGACAGGTAGATGATGGACAGAGATGAGGAGGAGATGTAGGGTGCTGCAGCACTGTGGAGAGGACAGGTAGATGATGGACAGAGATGAGGAGATGTTGGGTGGTGCAGCGCTATGGAGAGGACAGGTAGATGATGGACAGAGATGAGGAGATGTAGGGTGGTGCAGCACTGTGGAGAGGACAGGTAGGTGATAGAGATGAGGAGTAGATGTAGGGCAGTGCAGCACTATGGAGAGGACAGGTAGATGATAGACAGAGAAGAGGAGGAGATGTAGGGTGGTGCAGCACTATGGAAAGGACAGGTAGATGATGGACAGAGATGAGGAGATGTTGGGTGGTGCAGCGCTATGGAGAGGACAGGTAGGTGATAGAGATGAGGAGTAGATGTAGGGCGGTGCAGCACTATGGAGAGGACAGGTAGATGATGGACAGAGATGAGGAGGAGATGTAGGGTGCTGCAGCACTGTGGAGAGGATGGGTAGATGATAGAGATGAGGAGGAGAAGTAGAGTGCTGCAGCACTGTGGAAAGGACGGGTAGATGGTAGACAGAGATGAGGAGGAGATGTAGGGTGGTGCAGCACTATGGAGAGGACGGGTAGATGATAGAGATGAGGAGTAGATGTAGGGCGGTGTAGCACTATGGAGAGGATGGGTAGATGATAGATAGAGATGAGGAGATGTAGGGTGGTGCAGCACTGTGTAGAGGATGGGTAGATGATAGAAATGAGTAGATGTAGGGTGGTGCAGCACTGTGGAGAGGACAGGCAGATGATGGACAGAGATGAGATGTTGGGTGGTGCAGCACTGTGGAAAGGACGGGTAGGTGGTAGACAGACATGAGGAGGAGATGTAGGGTGGTGCAGTACTGTGAAGAGGGCGGGTAGGTGATAGATAGAGATGAGATGTAGGGTGGTGCAGCACTATGGAGAGGATGGGTAGGTGGTAGACAGAGATGAGGAGATATAGGGCGGTGCAGCACTGCGGAGAGCTTTGTAGGTCAGAAATATATATTTATAACTCCGCAGCAGATGGGTAACCAGTCCAATGACTGGCACAGGGTGGAGGAGGCTGGACAGAAATACCACACTGGCTGCAACATTCATGACGGATTGGAGAGGAGAAAGTTTGGGTAGAGGGAGACCAATAAGAAGAGAGTTGGAATAGTCAAGAAGAAAATGAATAAGCTGTCATGATTTCTACGTCGACTGTGGCCAAATAACGCTGTGAGTGACAGATCAGCCGCTCTATGGGACCGGGAGGGTGCTGGACTATCAGTTTTGTGAGTGACAGTCCAGTTATTCAGTTTAATCCTGAGGCATGCTGTGCTGTCAACAGTTTATATCACTACACTGGGGCCCTGGAGCCCCAAGTGGACAACGAAACATGATTGGGGGAGGATCAGACCCATAAAGCACGCCTGCAGTTTTTAGAAAGGGGGTTCCTGTGCAGTAGGGAGGAGAGGACTGGGAGGAGAGGAGTCTACCAGGGGGTGAGATTCCTTCCTTATCTCCTCTTCTCTCCCTCCGCCCCCAACAGTCCTTCCTACAGGTGTGACTTCTGCGTTACTTGGTGATGAATGTCTCATTGTAGCTGTTGTATCATTAGTGTTCCAGGTCTCCGTCTATTATGGATAGTAACAGCTAATAGCCTTAAGGCTCGGTTCACATTAGCGTTTGAGTCCGCAGCTTAGCATCTGCAAACGCAAGCAAAACACATGTTTATGCAGCGTTTTTTTATGCGCCTCATCTTATGCATGATGGAAAAAAACGCTGCGTTTTTGCATGCGTTTGTGTTGTTTATGCGCATGCGTTTGATATGACATCAGACAAAAATGGGCGTCTCATGGGATTTCTATATGTATTTTGAATAACGCATGGGTATCGAACGCATGTCTGTGCGTGCGCATGCGTTCGCCATATACAGTAATGCGTTTTTTTGACGCACTCATCCGCATGCGCACGCCTGCGCATATTTGACGGATTTTTGACGCCTCGAAGAATGCAACATGTTGTGTTTGCCGGGCACCGCCGCAGACCGCAAAACGACGCATGTGTACACATCCACAAGCAAACGCATGTCCCTGCGTACACCATGGTAAATATATGTACGCATGATGCATGCGGATCTATGCGGATCAAACGCTGCGCGCACAGACGCAAATGTGAGACCAGCCTCCACGGGGGCTTCTCCTCCTGAGCACTGTAGGGTGACTCTATAAGTCATCTATATGTGGGCCTCTAGTTTACATCTTCACAGCTTTGAATTGGTCTTTTATGTTAATGGTCACACCTGAGGTTCAGGAGTCAGGTGGAAGTTATGGTGGACTAATCAGATCTAACGTAGGATATAAAATCTCATGGTGGTGACAGACTCGGCAATGGGGGGCCGCCTGAGGGATGTGGTATGGTGACGCTTTATGGCTGTCTGGCCTGGTGCAGTAGGTCATCTCATGGTGATGACAGACTCGGCTATGGGGGGCCGCCTGAGGGATGTGATATGGTGACGCTTTATGGCTGTCTGGCCTGGTGCAGTAGGTCATCTCATGGTGATGACAGACTCGGCTATGGGGGGCCGCCTGAGGGATGTGATATGGTGACGCTTTATGGCTGTCTGGCCTGGTGCAGTAGGTCATCTCATGGTGATGACAGACTCGGCTATGGGGGGCCGCCTGAAGGATGTGATATGGTGACGCTTTATGGCTGTCTGGCCTGGTGCAGTAGGTCATCTCATGGTGATGACAGACTCGGCTATGGTGGGCCGCCTGAGGGATGTGATATGGTGACGCTTTATGGCTGTCTGGCCTGGTGCGGTAGGTCATCTCTTGGTGATGACAGGCTCGGCTATGGGGGCCGCCTGAAGGATGTGATATGGTGACGCTTTATGGCTGTCTGGCCTGGTGCAGTAGGTCATCTCATGGTGATGACAGACTCGGCTACGGGGGGCCACCTGAAGGATGTGGTATGGTGACGCTTTATGGCTGTCTGGCCTGATGCAGTAGGTCATCTCATGGTGATGACAGACTCGGCTACGGGGGGCCGCCTGAAGGATGTGGTATGGTGACGCTTTATGGTTGTCTGGCCTGGTGCAGTAGGTCATCTCATGGTGATGACAGACTCGGCTATGGGGGGCCGCCTGAGGGATGTGATATGGTGATGCTTTATGGCTGTCTGGCCTGATGCGGTAGGTCATCTCATGGTGATGACAGACTCGGCTATGGGGGGCCGCCTGAAGGATGTGGTATGGTGATGCTTTATGGCTGTCTGGCCTGGTGCGGTAGGTCATCTCATGGTGATGACAGACTCGGCTACGGGGGGCCGCCTGAAGGATGTGGTATGGTGACGCTTTATGGTTGTCTGGCCTGGTGCAGTAGGTCATCTCATGGTGATGACAGACTCGACTATGGGGGGCCTCCTGAAGGATGTGATATGGTGACGCTTTATGGCTGTCTGGCCTGGTGCGGTAGGTCATCTCATGGTGATGACAGGCTCGGCTATGGGGGGCCGCCTGAGGATTGAAGGATGTGGTATGGTGACGCGTTACGGCTGTCTGGCCTGGGATGGTAGGTCATTTCATGGTGGTGACAGGCTCGGCTATGGGGGCCGCCGGAAGGATGTGGTATGGTGATGCTTTACGGCTGTCTGGCCTGGGACGGTAGGTGATTTCATGGTGATGACAGGTTCGGCTATGGGGGCCACCTGAAGGATGTGGTATGGTGACGCTTTACGGCTGTCTGGCCTGGGATGGTCAGTGATTTCATGGTGATGACAGGCTCGGCTATGGGGGCCACCGGAAGGATGTGGTATGGTGATGCTTTACGGCTGTCTGGCCTGGGATGGTAGGTGATTTCATGGTGATAACAGGCTCGGCTATGGGGGCCGCCTGAAGGATGTGGTATGGTGACGCTTTACGGCTGTCTGGCCTGGGATGGTAGGTGATTTCATGGTGATGACAGGCTCGGCTATGGGGAGCCGCCTGAAGGATGTGTATGGTGACGCTTTACGGCTGTCTGGCCTGGGATGGTAGGTGATTTCATGGTGATGACAGGCTCGGCTATGGGGAGCCGCCTGAAGGATGTGGTATGGTGACGCTTTACGGCTGTCTGGCCTGGGATGGTAGGTGATTTCATGGTGATAACAGGCTCGGCTATGGGGGCCGCCTGAAGGATGTGGTATGGTGACGCTTTATGGCTTTCTGACATGGGGCGGTATGTCGGACAGCTGGAATATCCGGGACTCTGCCTGACTCCTGGTTGTTGTAATCCGTGAATATAAGTCAAGTTGTGGCCACTTCACCTGTGTGTTTTGTACTGATTAGGGGGGAGGTTACTGGAGCTACGGGGGTTTTCCGGGGCATTGAGGGTCCATCCTGTCCCAGATCCATCAGTCATGGAAACTCTATCCACGTCATTCACCACAGATGTGAACAGAAATGTTAATTTTCACTGTCGGCAAAAAAAGGCTGAAAACCTGCACAAAGTTTTGTGAAAGTAGTTTCCACAGTTTGGAAGTCTTTCCACTCCAACCTGTCCTGGTGATTTGTTACAATGTTTCAGTGCAGGTAACATGGACCAGTCTGGATATAACCATAGCAAAGCCGCCCTGTGAGCATTCCCGGCCGCAGCGTTCTGACATCCTCCGCATAGTCCTGCTGCCCCCCCCCCATCAGCAGCGTTCTGCTGCCCCCTCCCAGAGTTCTGCTGCTCCCCGTCCTGCAGAGTCCTGCTGCCCCCCCCGCAGCTTCCTGCCGCTCCCCCTCCCGCAGGGTCCTGCTGCCCCCACGCAGAGTACTGCTGCCCCCCCCCCTTCAGCAGCGTTCTGCTGCCCCCTCCCAGAGTTCTGCCGCTCCCCGTCCTGCAGAGTCCTGCTGCCCCCCCCGCAGCTTCCTGCCGCTCCCCTCCTGCAGGGTTCTGCTGCCCCCACGCATAGTACTGCTGCCCCCCCTCAGCAGCGCTCTGCTGCCCCCTCCCACAGAGTTCTGCCGCTCCCCGTCCCGCAGAGTCCTGATGCCCCCACGCAGCTTCCTGCGGCCCCCCGCGGTGCAGTCACCATCGCAGCTGATTGGCCGCCTCCTCCACCACGTTCTGCTGCAGCAGCTCCTGGAACCGCGTCTCCTTCTCTTGACGAGCCTCCAACTTCTTGTGTGAGAGTCCTGCCGAGCAAGAAAGAAAGATGGAGCCGAAGACGCCTTGACAGGGCCAC
This sequence comes from Dendrobates tinctorius, assembly GCF_039654945.1. Classification (NCBI taxonomy): domain Eukaryota; kingdom Metazoa; phylum Chordata; class Amphibia; order Anura; family Dendrobatidae; genus Dendrobates; species Dendrobates tinctorius. The sequence continues at coordinate 1,389,591 of NW_027361849.1, read as the reverse complement.
ACCACCAGCCTCCGAGTCCCCTGCTCCAGTCACAACCAGAGCTGCAGCCAAATCATGTCTGAAAAGTTACCGCTCCGCCCCACACGGAGCGCCAGATTCTGTCCCCTTGTTCTAATGGGGAGTTCTACTCGGGTCACATCCAGAGCTGCAAACTCAGTGATACTGGTTATTGTCTGCAATGTATTTGTGCAGTGCATTATGGGGCATATTGTACAGCCGTAATCAACAAAGTATACCACCACATACCCTGCCCAAGCACTGAACGCCGAGATAACGGAAAAGCAAGGCAGGCCGCAGCTCTAGAGGTGACTGAAGGATAACACAAGATGTAACAGCAGAATAGTAACTGCAGCTCTGGAGGTGACTGGAGGATAAGACACAATGTAACAGCAGAATAGTGACTGCAGCTCTGCAGGTGACTGGAGGATAACACATGATGTAACAGCAGAATAGTAACTGCAGATCTGGAGGTGACTGGAGGATAAGATACATTGTAACAGCAGAATAGTGACTGCAGCTCTGGAGGTGACTGGAGGATAAGACATAATTTAACAACAGAGTAGTGATGGCAGCTCTGGAGGTGACTGGAGGATAAGAGGTGATGAAACAGTCAGTGAACACTACAACCCTCATCACGGTGTTACCTCCCCGCAGGTCTCTGGCTCTCAGCTTTCCCGGCTGCTGGTTTAGAACGGTGGACACAGCATGAGGACTGGAGAGATTCACAGGAAATCTCAGCCTCTGGGACTCTGTGACCTGTAGTGGACAAGTGAGCGGCGGTCAGGGTGACGGCGTCTCTAGTCTGGAGTTGTGATGTGGTTAGCGTGGTGGCGGTCAGTGTGAAGGTGGTTAGCGTGACGGCGGCTCTAGTCAGGAGCTGCGACGGTGGTTAGCGTGAAGGTGGTCAGTGTGACAGCGGCTCTAGTCAGGAGCTGTGATGTGGTCAGCGTGATGGCGGTCAGCGTGAAGGTGGTCAGTGTGACGGCGTCTCTAGTCTGGAGTTGTGACGTGGTTAGCGTGGTGGCGGTCAGTGTGATGGTGGTCAGCGTGATGGCGGCTCTAGTCAGGAGCTGTGATGGTGGTCAGCGTGCGGTCAGCGTGAAGGTGGCTCTAGTCTGGAGCTGTGATGTGGTCAGTGTGACGGTAGTCAGGGTGAAGGTGGTCAGTGTGACGGCGGCTCTAGTCAGGAGCTGCGATGGTGGTCAGTGAGACGGCGGTCAGCGTGAAGGTGGTCAGTGTGACGGCGGATCTAGTCTGGAGCTGTGACGTGGTCAGTGTGACAGCAGTCAGCGTGAAGGTGGTCAGTGTGACGGCGGCTCTAGTCTGGAGCTGTGACGTGGTCAGTGTGACGGATGCTCTAGTCAGGAGCTGCGATGGTGGTCAGTGTGACGGCGGCTGTGATGGCGGTCAAGGTGAAGGTGGTCAGTGTGACGGCGGCTCTAGTCAGGAGCTGCGATGGTGGTCAGCGTGACGGCAGTCGGGGTGAAGGTGGTCAGTGTGACGGCAGTCAGCGTGAAGGTGGTCAGAGTGACGGCGGCTCTAGTCTGGAGCTGTGATGGCGGTCAGCGTGAAGGTGGTCAGTGTGACGGCGGCTCTAGTCAGGAGCTGCGATGGTGGTCAGCGTGAAGGTGGTCAGTGTGACAGCGGCTCTAGTCAGGAGCTGCGATGGTGGTCAGTGTGACGGCGGCTGTGATGGCGGTCAAGGTGAAGGTGGTCAGTGTGACGGCGGCTCTAGACTGGAGCTGTGATGGCGGTCAGCGTGAAGGTGGTCAGTGTGACGGCGGCTCTAGTCAGGAGCTGTGATGGCGGTCAGCGTGAAGGTGGTCAGAGTGACAGCGGCTCTAGTCTGGAGCTGTGATGGCGGTCAGCGTGAAGGTGGTCAGTGTGACGGCGGCTCTAGTCAGGAGCTGTGATGGCGGTCAGCGTGAAGGTGGTCAGTGTGACGGCGGCTCTAGTCAGGAGCTGCGATGGTGGTCAGTGTGACGGCGGTCAAGGTGAAGGTGGTCAGTGTGACGGCGGCTCTAGTCAGGAGCTGCGATGGTGGTCAGCGTGACGGCAGTCGGGGTGAAGGTGGTCAGTGTGACGGCAGTCAGCGTGAAGGTGGTCAGAGTGACGGCGGCTCTAGTCTGGAGCTGTGATGGCGGTCAGCGTGAAGGTGGTCAGAGTGACGGCGGCTCTAGTCTGGAGTTGTGATGTGGTCAGTGTGATGGCGGTCAGTGTGATGGTGGCTCTAGTCTGGAGCTGTGATGTAGTCAGTGTGACGGCGGCTCTAGTCAGCAACTGTGACGTGGTTAGCGTGATGGCGGTCAGTGTGATGGTGGTCAGTGTGACGGCGGCTCTAGTCAGGAGCTGTGATGGTGGTCAGTGTGACGGCAGTCGGGGTGAAGGTGGTCAGTGTGACGGCAGTCAGGGTGAGGGTGGTCAGTGTGACGGCGGCTCTAGTCAGGAGCTGCGACGGTGGTCAGTGTGAAGGTGGTCAGTGTGACGGCGGCTCTAGTCAGGAGCTGTGATGTGGTCAGTGTGATGGTGGTCAGGGTGAAGGTGGCTCTAGTCAGGAGCTGCGATGGTGGTCAGTGTGACGGCGGTCAGCGTGAAGGTGGTCAGTGTGACGGCGGTTCTAGTCAGGAGCTGTGACGTGGTCAGTGTGATGGCGGTCAGGGTGAAGGTGGTCAGTGTGACGGCGGCTCTAGTCTGGAGCTGTGATGTGGTCAGTGTGATGGCGGTCAGCATGAAGGTGGTCAGTGTGATGGCGGCTCTAGTCTGGAGCTGTGATGTGGTCAGTGTGACGTGGTCAGTGTGACAGCGGCTCTAGTCTGGAGCTGTGATGTGGTCAGTGTGACGTGGTCAGTGTGACGGCGGCTCTAGTCTGGAGCTGTGATGTGGTCAGTGTGACGTGGTCAGTGTGACGGTGGCTCTAGTCTGGAGCTGTGATGTGGTCAGGGTGACGGCGGCTCTAGTCTGGAGCTGTGACGTGGTCAGCGTGATGGCGGTCAGTGTGACGGCGGCTCTAGTCAGGAGCTGCGATGGTGGTCATCGTGACGGCGGTCAGCGTGAAGGTGGTCAGTGTGACGGTGGCTCTAGTCTGGAGTTGTGATGTGGTCAGGGTGACGGCGGTCAGCGTGACGGCGGCTCTAGTCTGGAGCTGTGACGTGGTCAGCGTGATGGCGGTCAGTGTGACGGCGGCTCTAGTCTGGAGCTGTGACGTGGTCAGTGTGACGGCGGTCAGCGTGAAGGTGGTCAGTGTGACGGCGGTTCTAGTCAGGAGCTTCGATGGTGGTCAGCATGACGGCAGTCAGGGTGAGGGTGGTCAGTGTGATGGCGGCTCTAGTCTGGAGCTGTGACGTGGTCAGTGTGATGGCGGTCAGTGTGATGGCGGCTCTGGTCAGGAGCTGTGATGTGGTCAGTGTGATGGCGGTCAGTGTGATGGTGGCTCTAGTCTGGAGCTGTGATATGGTTAGCGGGACGGTGGTCAGTGTGATGGTGGCTCTAGTCTGGAGCTGTGATGTGGTCAGTGTGATGGCGGTCAGCATGAAGGTGGTCAGTGTGACGGCGGCTCTAGTCAGGAGCTGCGATGGTGGTCAGTGTGACGGCGGTCAGCGTGAAGGTGGTCAGTGTGACGGCGGTTCTAGTCAGGAGCTGTGACGTGGTCAGTGTGATGGCGGTCAGGGTGAAGGTGGTCAGTGTGACGGCGGCTCTAGTCTGGAGCTGTGATGTGGTCAGTGTGATGGCGGTCAGCATGAAGGTGGTCAGTGTGATGGCGGCTCTAGTCTGGAGCTGTGATGTGGTCAGTGTGACGTAGTCAGTGTGACGGCGGCTCTAGTCTGGAGCTGTGACGTGGTCAGTGTGACGGTGGCTCTAGTCTGGAGCTGTGATGTGGTCAGGGTGACGGCGGTCAGTGTGACGGCGGCTCTAGTCTGGAGCTGTGACGTGGTCAGCGTGATGGCGGTCAGTGTGACGGCGGCTCTAGTCAGGAGCTGCGATGGTGGTCATCGTGACGGCGGTCAGCGTGAAGGTGGTCAGTGTGACGGTGGCTCTAGTCTGGAGTTGTGATGTGGTCAGGGTGACGGCGGTCAGCGTGACGGCGGCTCTAGTCTGGAGCTGTGACGTGGTCAGCGTGATGGCGGTCAGTGTGACGGCGGCTCTAGTCTGGAGCTGTGACGTGGTCAGTGTGACGGCGGTCAGCGTGAAGGTGGTCAGTGTGACGGCGGTTCTAGTCAGGAGCTTCGATGGCGGTCAGCATGACGGCAGTCAGGGTGAGGGTGGTCAGTGTGATGGCAGCTCTAGTCTGGAGCTGTGACGTGGTCAGTGTGATGGCGGTCAGTGTGATGGCGGCTCTGGTCAGGAGCTGTGATGTGGTCAGTGTGATGGCGGTCAGTGTGATGGTGGCTCTAGTCTGGAGCTGTGATATGGTTAGCGGGACGGTGGTCAGTGTGATGGTGGCTCTAGTCTGGAGCTGTGATGTGGTCAGTGTGATGGCGGTCAGCATGAAGGTGGTCAGTGTGACGGCGGCTCTAGTCAGGAGCTGCGATGGTGGTCAGCGTGACGGCAGTCGGGGTGAAGGTGGTCAGTGTGACGGCAGTCAGGGTGAGGGTGGTTAGTGTGACGGCGGCTCTAGTCAGGAGCTGCGACAGTGGTCAGTGTGAAGGTGGTCAGTGTGAAGGTGGTCAGTGTGACGGCGGCTCTAGTCAGGAGCTGTGACGTGGTCAGCGTGATGGCGGTCAGGGTGAGGGTGGTTAGTGTGACGGCGGCTCTAGTCAGGAGCTGCGACGGTGGTCAGTGTGAAGGTGGTTAGCGTGACGGCGGCTCTAGTCAGGAGCTGCGATGGTGGTCAGTGTGACGGCGGTCAGCGTGAAGGTGGTCATTGTGACGGCGGTTCTAGTCAGGAGCTGTGACGTGGTCAGTGTCATGGCGGTCAGGGTGAAGGTGGTCAGTGTGATGGCGGCTCTAGTCAGGAGCTGCGATGGTGGTCAGCGTGACGGCAGTCAGGGTGAGGGTGGTCAGTGTGACGGGGGCTCTAGTCTGGAGCTGTGACGTGGTCAGTGTGACGGCGGCTCTAGTCTGGAGCTGTGATGTGGTCAGGGTGACGGCGGCTCTATTCTGGAGCTGTGACGGCGGTCAGTGTGACGGCGGCTCTAGTCTGGAGCTGTGACGTGGTCAGTGTGACGGCGGCTCTAGTCAGCAGCTGTGACGGACATCTTACCTGTGCCGCACTCTGCTGTAGACTCTGCAGATGCTTCTTCTTACGGGACGCCCCATATGGCCTCTGTCCGCCCTGGAGTCGCCCTTTGGGTGAGTTCTGCTCCTCGGGCCGCACCGCCCTGATGAGATTAGAGAGCAGTATATAATCTCCAGCTGCGCTTCATGTTGTGCTGTGAGACGGTGACTCCCCGGCGGACCCCACTATATATGTACTACAGAGAGTACAGACAGGGCCACATCGGAGGCCTGCGGTGGAGAAAGACGGTTTGTAGATATTCTTTAATCATTGTTTGAGTGGACCGTAGGCGGGACTGTGGGCAGATGCCGTAGGTGGGCGGGACTGTGGGAAGATGCCGTAGGTGGGCGGGACTGTGGGCAGACCGTAGGTGGGCAGGACTGTGGGCGGACTGCAGGCGGGACTGTGGGTGGACCGCAGGTGGGCAGGCTCTACGTGGTTCCATAGGCGGGACTGTGGGTGGACCGCAGGTGGGCAGGCTCTACGTGGTTCCATAGGCGGGACTGTGGGTCGAAATGTGGGGGACTGTATGTGGAACTGTGGGCGGGGCTTTAGGTGAGTCTGGGTAGGCGCGTGACTTGTGGGCAGGGCCATGGAGGGGCATGTGGATGGGACTGTGCACAGGTGAGACCTGTTGGTGGGGTCTAAGAACAATTTCCACTGATACATGTCACTGCATAGAAATAGAAAAATACATATTTCAAGACAAAAAAGTCACTAAGGACACTCCAACAACTACAGAGCCTACACTAAAAAAATGGAGTTAATGCGTCCAAAAGTTGTAAAAATATCAAGAAGATTTTATTTATGTAAATATCCACATAAATGACAAAATACTGTAATGTACTCCTCGGGGAAGCGCACGCGAAACGTGCGTCGGAACTGCATTTGGACACTTACACTGGCAGTCACTTATGGGTAAGACACGGATTTTCTTTCTAGGGTCTTTATAATGGTAACCTATATGAGAGTGACAATGATGTGCTGGGTTTTTGGCATTTCACTTGAAAGCCCTCCTGAGCACTTTACCTGCACTATGCACTGCTTGTCATTGTCTCCATTTATATGGAAACCCTAGTTGAGGCCAGGTTGCCTCTGCCCGTGCTGCTACAACAGGTTTTTGTGACCTTCACACATGAGCTTTTGGAGTACGCTTTGTGCCTGAGCCTGTACATTACAGTATTTTGTCATTTATGTGGATATTTATATAAATAAAAGCTTCTTGATATTTTTACAACTTTTGGTCGCATTTACTCCATTTTTTTTACTATTGGTGGGGTCTTTAGCTTTTTTCCCTCCCCCTCCGCTGTGTCTAGGTGTCTTTTTGTCTTCTTTTTTCAAAATTTCATGCTGGCGCCGTTCTAGCAGTGGGTGGCGCTTCAGCAGATTGATCAATGGTGGGCTTCAGTACAATGGCGACGGTGGCACTAAGCAAACTATGCATGTTCAGCCACCATATCCCTGAAGACTTGAGAGTTCAATCTGCGCAAGCGCCACCCGCGACTGCAACAGCGCCAGCACATATTACATAAAGAAAAGACTCCCAGACAAACGGAGCGGGAAGGAGCAAAACTAAAGACCCTGCCCACAGGCCCCCCACATTCCCCCATGTTACCACCCACAGTCCCGCCCACATTCCCCCATGTTACCACCCACATTGCCACCCACAGTCCCGCCCTCAGGCCCCCCCACATTCCCCCATATTCCCACCCACAGTCCCGCCTACATTCCCCCATGTTACCACCCACATTGCCACCACCAGTCCCGCCCACAGGCCCCCCCACATTCCCCCATGTTACCCCCCACATTCCCACCCAGTCCTGCCCACAGGCCCCCCCACATTCCCCCATGTTACCACCCACATTCCCACCCACAGTCCCACCCACATTCCCCCATGTTACCACCCACATTGCCATCCACAGTCCCGCCCTCAGGCCCCCCCACATTCCCCCATATTCCCACCCACAGTCCCGCCTACATTCCCCCATGTTACCACCCACATTGCCACCACCAGTCCCGCCCACAGGCCCCCCCACATTCCCCCATGTTACCCCCCACATTCCCACCCAGTCCCGCCCACAGGCCCCCCCACATTCCCCCATGTTACCACCCACATTCCCACCCACAGTCCCACCCACATTCCCCCATGTTACCACCCTCATTGCCACCCACAGTCCCGCCCACAGGCCCCCCCACATTCCCCCATGTTACCACCCACATTCCCACCCACAGTCCCGCCCACATTCCCCCATGTTACCAGCCACATTGCCACCCACAGTCCCGCCCACAGGCCCCCCCACATTCCCCCATGTTACCAGCCACATTCCCACCCACAGTCCCGCCCACATTCCCCCATGTTACCCCCCACATTCCCACCCACAGTCCCGCCCACATTCCCCCATGTTACCACCCTCATTGCCACCCACAGTCCCGCCCACATTCCCCATGTTACCAGCCACATTGCCACCCACAGTCCCGCCCACAGACCCCCCCCACATTCCCCCATGTTACCAGCCACATTCCCACCCACAGTCCCGCCCACATTCCCCCATGTTACCCCCCCACATTCCCCCCCCACATTCCCCCATGTTACCACCCACAGTCCCGCCCACATTCCCCCATGTTACCAGCCACATTGCATTGCCACCCACAGTCCCGCCCACATGCCCCCCCACATTCCCCCATGTTACCACCCACATTCCCACCCACAGTCCCGCCCACATTCCCCTATGTTACCCCCACATTCCCCCCCACATTCCCCCATGTTACCACCCACATTCCCACCCACAGTCCCGCCCACATTCCCCCATGTTACCCCCCACATTCCCACCCACAGTCCCACCCACAGGCCCCCCCCACATTCCCCCATGTTACCACCCACATTCCCACCCACAGTCCCGCCCACATTCCCCCATGTTACCAGCCACATTGTCACCCACAGTCCCGCCCACAGGCCCCCCCACATTCCCCCATGTTACCACCCACATTCCCACCCACAGTCCCGCCCACATCCCCCCATGTTACCCCCCACATTCCCACCCACAGTCCTGCCCACAGGCCCCCCCACATTCCCCCATGTTACCACCCACATTCCCACCCACAGGCATTTAACTGAGAAACAGAGACCTGCGAAACCCATAAAGGCGACAGGTTTCTGCTAATAACCAAGAAGAATTATCTCTCACAACTGGTGCAGAATCCGACCAGAGGAGAAGCACTTTACACCTAATACTATCTAACAGACCAGACAGAATAACAGATCTGCAGGAAATAGCGACCACAATATTGTACAGTGTCACTTGTGTTTCGCTAGGGGGACTTGTCAGGGAGTCACAAAAAAACTGAACTTTAGGAAGGCAAAGTTTCACCAGCTTAGAGATGCCCTTAATCTGGTGACTGGGACAATGTCCTCAGAAATAAGAATACAGGTAATAAATGGGAAATGTGTAAGAACATCCTAAAGAGGCGCTGTAAGCGGTTTATACCTTGTGGGAATAAAAGGAGAAGAAATAGGAAAAACCCAAAGTGGCTAAACAAAGAAGTAAGAGGGCGATTACCAGTAACAAGAAAGCATTTACACTACTAAAGCAGGACGGCCCCGCTGAGGATCTAACAACTATAGGGAGAAAGATACTTTATCTAAAAAACTAATTACAGCTGCCAAAAAGGAGACAGAGAAGCACAAAGGAGAGTAACACTAATCCCAAGCTGTTCTTCACCTATATCAATAGTAACAGAATCATAAGTGACAGTGTAGGAACCTTAAAGAATTGTGAGGAAAGAATGGTTGTAGATGACGAGGAAAAAGCGAATATATTACCCACCTTCTTCTCCACGGTATTCACGATGGAAAATGAAATGCCGAGAGACAAAGAAAACCCGATATTAAGGGTCACCAATCTAACCCAAGAAGAGGGGCGAAACCGGCTACATAAGATTACAATAGATAACTCTCCGGGTCCGGATGGCATACACCCACGAGCACTAAGAGAACTAAGTAATGGAATAGACAAGCCATTAGTTCTTATATTTAGGGACTCTATAGCGACGGGGTCTGTTCCACAGGACTGGCGCAAAGCAAATGTGGTACCAATATTCATAAAGGCTCTAGAAGTGACCTGGAAATTATAGGCCAGTAAGTCTATCCTCTATGGTTGGTGAGATATGTGAAGGGTTTCTGAGGGACGTTATTCTGGATGATCTCACTGAGAATAACTGTTTAACGCCATATCAGCATGGGTTTATGAGGAGTCGCTCCTGTCACACCAATCTAATCAGCTTTTATGAAGAGGTAAGCTATAGACTGGACCAAGGTGAGTCACTGGACGCGGTAGATCTTGATTTTTCCAAAGCGTTTGATCCCGTGCCACACAAGAGGTTGGTACACAGAATGACAATGCCGGGTCTGGGGGGAACATGTGTGTAATGGGTAAGTAACTGGCTGAGTGATAGAAAGCAGAGGGGGGTTATAAATGGGATGTTCTCTAACTGGGTCGCTGTGACCAGTGGGGACCGCAGGGGTCGGTGTTGGGACCTCTTCTCTTCAACATATTTATTAACCATCTGGTAGAAGGTTTGCACAGGAAAATATCGATATTTGCAGATGATACAAAACTATGTAAAGCCGTCAATACAAGAGAAGATAGTATTCTGCTACAGATGGATCTGGATAAGTTGGAAACTTGGGCCGAAAGGTGGCAGATGGGGTGTAACAATGATAAATGTAAGGTTATACACATGGGAAGAAGGAATCAATATCACCATTACACACTGAACGGGAAACCACTGGGTAAATCTGACATAGAGAAGGGCTTGGGGATCCTAGATAATGATAAACTTACCTGGAGCAGCCAGTGCCAGGCAGCAGCTGCCAAGGCAAACAGGATCATGGGGGGCATTAAAAGAGGTCTGGACACACATGATGAGAGCATTATACTGCCTCTGTACAAATCTCTGGTTAGACAGCACATGGAGGACTGTGTACAGTTTTGGGCACCAGTGCTCAGGAAGGATATAATGGAACTAGAGCAAGTACAAAGGAGGGCAACAAAATTAATAAAGGGGATGGGGGAACTACAATACTCAGAGAGATTAGCAAAATTAGGATTATTTAGTCTAGAAAAAGACGACTGAGGAGCGATCTAATAACCCTGTGTAAGTATATAAGGGGACAATACAAATATCTCTCCGAGGATCTGTTTATACCAAGGAAGGTGACAGCCACAAGGGGGCATTCTCTGCGTCTGGAGGAGAGAAGGTTTCTCCACCAACATAGAAGAGGATTCTTTACTGTTAGGGCAGTGAGAATCTGGAATTCCCTGCCTGAGGAGGTGGTGATGGCGAACTCAGTCGAAGGGTTCAGGAGAGGCCTGGATGTCTTCCTGGAGCGTAACAACATTGTATCTTACAGTGATTAGGTTCTTTAGAAGGACTCAGATCTGGGGATTTATTCTGATGGAATATAGGCTGAACTGGATGGACTAATGGCTTTTTTGGTCTTGCTAACTATGTTACTGTCTCGCTCACGTCGCACTCACTATCTCACCCACGATCCCGACCACAGGTTCCCCCATGTAACCACCCATATTCTCGCCCACAGTCCCATTTACAGTCCCGCTCACAGGCTCGTCCACGTTCCCTCCCACAGTCCCGTTCACAGGCTTGCCCACGTTCCCACCCACAGTCTCGCACACATTGCGCTCAGCCTTGCCCACGTTCCCACCCACAGGCTCCCCCATATTCCCACACACATTCCTGCCCACAGTACCATTCACAGTCCCGCTCACAGTCCCGCCCACAGTCCCATCCACAGTCCTGTTCACAGGCTCGCCCATGTTCCCGCATACAGTCTTGAACACACTGCACTCACAGTCATCGCTCACAAGCTCCCCAATGTCCCACCCACAGTCCCATTCACAGTCCTGCTCACAGGCTCGCCCACGTTACCGCCCACAGTCTCACTCAGATTCACCTGCGTTCCCACCCACAGACAGGCACACGTTCCGCTCACAGTCTCATTGATAGGTTCACCCACATTCCCTCAGTCTCACTCACAGGCTCGCCTATGTTACCACCCGCAGTCTCACTCACAGGTTCGTCCACGTTCCATCCCACAGTCACAATCACAGGCTCACCCACATTACCACCCACAGTCCCTCTCACAGGCTCGCCCACGTTCCCGCCCACAAGTTTGCACACATTTCACTCACAGGCTCGCTGACGTTACCATCTACAGTCCCGCTCACAAGTTCGCCCACGTTCCCACCCACAGTCGCACATTCATGTTTGCCCACGTTCCCACCCACAGTCACACACTCATGTTTGCCCACGTTCCCACTCACAGACTGGCACACGTTCCCACTCACATTCCCACTCACAGACTGGCACACGTTCCCACTCACATTCCCACTCACACACTGGCCCACTTTCCCACTCACTGGCCCACTTTCCCACTCACATTTACACTCACAGACTTGCCCTCATTCCCACTCAAATAACCACTCAGAGACCGGCCCACTTTCTCACTCACATTCCCACTGACAGACTTCCCGACGTTACCACTCACAGGCTTGCCCACGTTCCCACTCACAGGCTTGACCATGTTCCCACTCACAGTCTTGACCATGTTCCCACTCATGTTCCCACTCACAGAGTCGCCCATATTCCCACTCACAGGCTCATTCACAGTCCTGCCCCGATGCGTGAAGATATAAATAAAATGAAACTTCAAACAAAGATTAAAGAAAATCTACAAAAAGTCCCCCCCCCCCCGCAGGACTCCGTGTGGCCCTGTCTGTACATTACCTAGTAACATGCTGCGCCGGCTTCTCTTCAACAATTACTGTGCGGCTCCTCACAGGACTGCGCCTACCTTGTAGTCAGCAGTGAGCAGCACGAGCCGGAGACCACACAGACACGAGGTCCGGCACTGAATTCAGAGATCAGCAGCTCCAACCGGACCTGAGCGGTTCCATAGCTGGACGGAGTATAGGTGACAGACACCTCCAGAAGCCCCCCGCCCGGGACCACCCCTGCAAGAGAAGACAGAGCGAGAGGCTACACTGACGCCACAGGGTTAACGCCATCACCACTGACCTCAAGACACAGGTTGTATACAGAGATAACACATCCGCTGAGTGTACTGCATATGAGGGAAGCAGAATAGTGAGTGCAGCTCTGGAGTATAATACAGGAGGTAACTCAGGGTCAGTAATGCATGTACACAGTGACTGCACCAGCAGAATAGTGAGTGCAGCTCTGGGATATAATACAGGAGGTAACTCAGAATCAGTAATGTAATGTATGTACACAGTGACTGCACCAGCAGAATAGTGAGTGCAGCTCTGGAGTATAATACAGGAGGTAACTCAGAATCAGTAATGTAATGTATGTACACAGTGACTGCACCAGCAGAATAGTGAGTGCAGCTCTGGGGTATAATACAGGATGTAACTCAGGATCAGTAATGTAATGTATGTACACAGTGACTGCACATGAGGGAAGCAGAACAGTGAGTGCAGCTCTGGAGTATAATACAGGAGGTAACTCAGGATCAGTAATGTAATGTATGTACACAGGGACTGCACCAGCAGAATAGTGAGTGCAGCTCTGGAGTATAATACAGGAGGTAACTCAGGATCAGTAATGTAATGTATGTACACAGTGACTGCACATGAGGGAAGCAGAACAGTGAGTGCAGCTCTGGAGTATAATACAGGAGGTAACTCAGGATCAGTAATGTAATGTATGTACACAGTGACTGCACCAGCAGAATAGTGAGTGCAGCTCTGGAGTATAATACAGGATGTGACTCAGGATCAGTAATGTATGTACACAGTGACTGCACCAGCAGAATAGTGAGTGCAGCTCTGGGGTATAATACAGGATGTAACTCAGGATCAGTAATGTAATGTATGTACACAGTGACTGCACCAGCAAAATAGTGAGTGCAGCTCTGGGGTATAATACAGTATGTAACTCAGGATCAGTAATGTAATGTATGTACACAGTGACTGCACCAGCAGAATAGTGAGTGCAGCTCTGGAGTATAATACAGGATGTGACTCAGGATCAGTAATGTATGTACACAGTGACTGCACCAGCAGAATAGTGAATGCAGCTCTGGGGTATAATACAGGATGTAACTCAGGATCAGTAATGTAATGTATGTACACAGTGACTGCACCAGCAAAATAGTGAGTGCAGCTCTGGGGTATAATACAGTATGTAACTCAGGATCAGTAATGTAATGTATTTACACAGTGACTGCACCAGCAGAATAGTGAGTGCAGCTCTGGGGTATAATACAGGATGTAACTCAGGATCAGTAATGTAATGTATGTACACAGTGACTGCACCAGCAGGATAGTGAGTGCAGCTCTGGAGTATAATACAGGATGTAACTCAGGATCAGTAATGTAATGTATGTACACAGTGACTGCACCAGCAGAATAATGAGTGCAGCTCTGGAGTATAATACAGGATGTAACTCAGGATCAGTAATGTATGTACACAGTGACTGCACCAGCAGGATAGTGAGTGCAGCTCTGGAGTATAATACAGGATGTAACTCAGGATCAGTAATGTAATGTATGTACACAGTGACTGTACCAGCAGAATAATGAGTGCAGCTCTGGAGTATAATACAGGATGTAACTCAGGATCAGTAATGTATGTACACAGTGACTGCACCAGCAGGATAGTGAGTGCAGCTCTGGAGTATAATACAGGATGTAACTCAGGATCAGTAATGTATGTACACAGTGACTGCACCAGCAGAATAGTGAGTGCAGCTCTGGAGTATAATACAGGAGGTAACTCAGGATCAGTAATGTAATGTATGCGCACAGTGACTGCACCAGCAGAATAGTGAGTGCAGCTCTGGGGTATAATACAGGATGTCACTCAGGATCAGTAATGTAATGTATGTACACAGTGACTGCACCAGCAGAATAATGAGTGCAGCTCTGGAGTATAATACAGGATGTAACTCAGAATCAGTAATGTATGTACACAGTGACTGCACCAGCAGGATAGTGAGTGCAGCTCTGGAGTATAATACAGGATGTAACTCAGGATCAGTAATGTAATGTATGCGCACAGTGACTGCACCAGCAGAACAGTGAGTGCAGCTCTGGAGTATAATACAGGAGGTAACTCAGGATCAGTAATGTAATGTATGTACACAGTGACTGCACCAGCAGAATAGTGAGTGCAGCTCTGGAGTATAATACAGGATGTGACTCAGGATCAGTAATGTATGTACACAGTGACTGCACCAGCAGAATAGTGAGTGCAGCTCTGGGGTATAATACAGGATGTAACTCAGGATCAGTAATGTAATGTATGTACACAGTGACTGCACCAGCAAAATAGTGAGTGCAGCTCTGGGGTATAATACAGTATGTAACTCAGGATCAGTAATGTAATGTATGTACACAGTGACTGCACCAGCAGAATAGTGAGTGCAGCTCTGGAGTATAATACAGGATGTGACTCAGGATCAGTAATGTATGTACACAGTGACTGCACCAGCAGAATAGTGAATGCAGCTCTGGGGTATAATACAGGATGTAACTCAGGATCAGTAATGTAATGTATGTACACAGTGACTGCACCAGCAAAATAGTGAGTGCAGCTCTGGGGTATAATACAGTATGTAACTCAGGATCAGTAATGTAATGTATTTACACAGTGACTGCACCAGCAGAATAGTGAGTGCAGCTCTGGGGTATAATACAGGATGTAACTCAGGATCAGTAATGTAATGTATGTACACAGTGACTGCACCAGCAGGATAGTGAGTGCAGCTCTGGAGTATAATACAGGATGTAACTCAGGATCAGTAATGTAATGTATGTACACAGTGACTGCACCAGCAGAATAATGAGTGCAGCTCTGGAGTATAATACAGGATGTAACTCAGGATCAGTAATGTATGTACACAGTGACTGCACCAGCAGGATAGTGAGTGCAGCTCTGGAGTATAATACAGGATGTAACTCAGGATCAGTAATGTAATGTATGTACACAGTGACTGTACCAGCAGAATAATGAGTGCAGCTCTGGAGTATAATACAGGATGTAACTCAGGATCAGTAATGTATGTACACAGTGACTGCACCAGCACAATAGTGAGTGCAGCTCTGGAGTATAATACAGGAGGTAACTCAGGATCAGTAATGTATGTACACAGTGACTGCACCAGCAGGATAGTGAGTGCAGCTCTGGAGTATAATACAGGAGGTAACTCAGGATCAGTAATGTATGTACACAGTGACTGCACCAGCAGAATAGTGAGTGCAGCTCTGGAGTATAATACAGGAGGTAACTCAGGATCAGTAATGTATGTACACAGTGACTGCACCAGCAGGATAGTGAGTGCAGCTCTGGAGTATAATACAGGAGGTAACTCAGGATCAGTAATGTATGTACACAGTGACTGCACCAGCACAATAGTGAGTGCAGCTCTGGAGTATAATACAGGAGGTAACTCAGGATCAGTAATGTATGTACACAGTGACTGCACCAGCAGGATAGTGAGTGCAGCTCTGGAGTATAATACAGGATGTAACTCAGGATCAGTAATGTATGTACACAGTGACTGCACCAGCAGAATAGTGAGTGCAGCTCTGGAGTATAATACAGGAGGTAACTCAGGATCAGTAATGTAATGTATGCGCACAGTGACTGCACCAGCAGAATAGTGAGTGCAGCTCTGGGGTATAATACAGGATGTCACTCAGGATCAGTAATGTAATGTATGTACACAGTGACTGCACCAGCAGAATAATGAGTGCAGCTCTGGAGTATAATACAGGATGTAACTCAGAATCAGTAATGTATGTACACAGTGACTGCACCAGCAGGATAGTGAGTGCAGCTCTGGAGTATAATACAGGATGTAACTCAGGATCAGTAATGTATGTAAACAGTGACTGCACCAGCAGAATAGTGAGCGCAGCTCTGGGGTATAATACAGGCTGTAACTCAGGATCAGTAATGTAATGTATGCGCACAGTGACTGCACCAGCAGAATAGTGAGTGCAGCTCTGGGGTATAATACAGGAGGTAACTCAGGATCAGTAATGTAATGTATGTACACAGTGACTGCACCAGCAGAATAGTGAGTGCAGCTCTGGGGTATAATACAGGATGTAACTCAGGATCAGTAATGTATGTACACAGTGACTGCACCAGCAGAATAGTGAATGCAGCTCTGGAGTATAATACAGGATGTAACTCAGGATCAGTAATGTAATGTATGTACACAGTGACTGCACCAGCAGAATAGTGAGTGCAGCTCTGGAGTATAATACAGGATGTGACTCAGGATCAGTAATGTAATGTATGTACACAGTGACTGTACCAGCAGAATAGTGAGTGCAGCTCTGGGGTAAAATACAGGATGTAACTCAGGATCAGTAATGTAATGTATGTACACAGTGACTGCACCAGCAGAATAGTGAGTGCAGCTCTGGGGTAAAATACAGGATGTAACTCAGGATCAGTAATGTAATGTATGTACACAGTGACTGCACCAGCAGAATAGTGAGTGCAGCTCTGGAGTATAATACAGGAGGTAACTCAGGATCAGTAATGTAATGTATGTACACAGTGACTGCACTAGCAGAATAGTGAGTGCAGCTCTGGAGGATAGCATACGCCCTGGTTATGCAGATTGTGTGTGCTCTGCATTATGGGACAATCATTTACAATCACCCTTCCTTGCTCGGCTCCTCACTGCGCTTGCTATTAGTAGAGATTTGTCAGCGGCGCGGCTCTGACACGATGCCTCCGGTAATCCGGTTACACTGACTGCTCCTCGCTTCTCCTTCTGGATATTAGTAACATGAATTACATTATCGGATCATTGATTTTACTGCACTGAAGTGAACTCGTCCCAGATGTGAAATCCCAGCAGGACACCGTGTGCCTGATCCCGGAGCCAGCGCCAACTAATAACACAGGCCTGATGAATGTCCGGCGTCCACTGCCTTCACACACATCAGTGTCAGAGCCGCAGAAAGAGTCAGTGAGCGGTGACGGGGCCAGGAGAGACCCCTCATACCTCCACTGCGGAGGTCACAGGACGCACCTGAAGTCGGGGAGACGGTGAAGTCCTTGTGAGGAGGAGAACAGGCGATGCAGAACTCAAAGTCAACCGGACAACGGCAGCACAAGCGGAGGACGTGGTGGGCACTGCGAGGAGAGAAGAAGAGCGTGAACCCCCGGCACGGTGTGCTACACCCCAACCACCTGCAGAGCTGCGCTCACTATACTGCTGTACATCATGTCTTATCCTCCAGTCACCTCCAGAGCTGCAGTCACTATACTGCTGTACATCATGTCTTATCCTCCAGTCACCTCCAGAGCTGCACTCACTATTCTGCTGTTACATCATGTCTTATCCTCCAGTCACCTCCAGAGCTGCATTCACTATACTGCTGTACATCATGTATTAACCTTCAGAGCTGCGCTCACTATACTGCTCTACATCATGTTTTATCTTCCAGTCAATTCCAGAGCTGCGCTCACTGTACTGCTGTTCATCATGTCTTATCCTCCAGTCATCTCCAGAGCTGCAGTCACTATACTGCTGTACATCATGTCTTATCCTCCAGTCACCTCCAGAGCTGCGCTCACTATACTGCTCTACATCATGTCTTATCCTCCAGTCACCTCCAGAGCTGCGCTCACTATGCTGCTCTACATCATGTCTTATCCTCCAGTCAATTCCAGAGCTACGCTCACTATACTGCTGTTCATCATGTCTTATCCTCCAGTCACCTCCAGAGCTGCGCTCACTATTCTGCTGTTACGTCATGTCTTATCCTCCAGTCACCTCCAGAGCTGCAGTCACTATTCTGCTGTTACATCGTGTCTTATCCTCCAGTCACCTCCAGAGCTGCGCTCACTATACTGTTGTACATCATGTCTTACCCTCCAGTCATCTCCAGAGCTGCACTCACTATACTGCTGTACATCATGTCTTATCGTCCAGTCACCTCCAGAGCTGCACTCACTATTCTGCTGTTACATCATGTCTTATCCTCCAGTCACCTCCAGAGCTGCATTCACTATTCTGCTGTTATGTCATGTCTTATCCTCCAGTCAACTCCAGAGCTGCAGTCACTATTCTGCTGTTACATCATGTCTTATCCTCCAGTCACCTCCAGAGCTGCAGTCACTATTCTGCTGTTACGTCATGTCTTATCCTCCAGTCAATTCCAGAGCTGCGCTCACTATACTGCTGTTCAACATGTCTTATCCTCCAGTCACCTCCAGAGCTGCGCTCACTATACTGCTGTACATCATGTTTTATCCTCCAGTCAATTCCAGAGCTGCAGTCACTATACTGCTGTACATCATGTCTTATTCTCCAGTCACCTCCAGAGCTGCGCTCACTATACTGCTCTACATCATGTCTTATCCTCCAGTCACCTCCAGAGCTGCGCTCACTATACTGCTCTACATCATGTCTTATCCTCCAGTCAATTCCAGAGCTGCGCTCACTATACTGCTGTTCATCATGTCTTATCCTCCAGTCACCTCCAGAGCTGCGCTCACTATACTGCTGTACATCATGTCTTATCCTCCAGTCACTTCCAGAGCTGCACTCACTATACTGCTGTTCAACATGTCTTATCCTCCAGTCACCTCCAGAGCTGCGCTCACTATACTGCTGTACATCATGTTTTATCCTCCAGTCAATTCCAGAGCTGCAGTCACTATACTGCTGTACATCATGTCTTATTCTCCAGTCACCTCCAGAGCTGCGCTCACTATACTGCTCTACATCATGTCTTATCCTCCAGTCACCTCCAGAGCTGCGCTCACTATACTGCTCTACATCATGTCTTATCCTCCAGTCAATTCCAGAGCTGCGCTCACTATACTGCTGTTCAACATGTTTTATCCTCCAGTCACCTCCAGAGCTGCGCTCACTATACTGCTGTACATCATGTCTTATCCTCCAGTCACCTCCAGAGCTGCGCTCACTATACTGCTGTACATCATGTCTTATCCTCCAGTCATCTCCAGAGCTGCACTCACTATACTGCTGTACATAATGTCTTATCGTCCAGTCACTTCCAGAGCTGCACTCACTATTCTGCTGTTACAGCATGTCTTATCCTCCAGTCACCTCCAGACCTGCAGTCACTATTCTGCTGTTACATCATGTCTTATCCTCCAGTCACCTCCAGAGCTGCAGTCACTATTCTGCTGTTACGTCATGTCTTATCCTCCAGTCAATTCCAGAGCTGCGCTCACTATACTGCTGTTCATCATGTCTTATCCTCCAGTCACCTCCAGAGCTGCGCTCACTATACTGCTGTACATCATGTTTTATCCTCCAGTCAATTCCAGAGCTGCACTCACTATACTGCTGTACATCATGTCTTATTCTCCAGTCACCTCCAGAGCTGCGCTCACTATACTGCTCTACATCATGTCTTATCCTCCAGTCAATTCCAGAGCTGCGCTCACTATACTGCTGTTCATCATGTCTTATCCAGTCACCTCCAGAGCTGCGCTCACTATACTGCTGTACATCATGTTTTATCCTCCAGTCACCTCCAGAGCTGCAGTCACTATTCTGCTGTTCATCATGTCTTATCCTCCAGTCACCTCCAGAGCTGCAGTCACTATTCTGCTGTTACATCGTGTCTTATGCTCCAGTCACCTCCAGAGCTGCAGTCACTATTCTGCTGTTATATCGTGTCTTATCCTCCAGTCACCTCCAGAGCTGTGCTCACTATGCTGCTGTACATCATGTCTTATCCTCCAGTCATCTCCAGAGCTGCACTCACTATACTGCTGTACATCATGTCTTATCCTCCAGTCACCTCCAGAGCTGCACTCACTATTCTGCTGTTACATCATGTCTTATCCTCCAGTCACCTCAAGAGCTGCAGTCACAATTCTGCTGTTACAGCATGTCTTATCCTCCAGTCATCTCCAGAGCTGCACTCACTATACTGCTCTACATCATGTTTTATCCTCCAGTCAATTCCAGAGCTGCACTCACTATACTGCTGTACATCATGTCTTATTCTCCAGTCACCTCCAGAGCTGCACTCACTATACTGCTGTACATCATGTCTTATCCTCCAGTCACCTCCAGAGCTGCAGTCACTATTCTGCTGTTACGTCATGTCTTATCCTCCAGTCACCTCCAGAGCTGCAGTCACTATTCTGCTGTTACATCATGTCTTATCCTCCAGTCACCTCCAGAGCTGCAGTCACTATTCTGCTGTTACGTCATGTCTTATCCTCCAGTCACCTCCAGAGCTGCAGTCACTATTCTGCTGTTACATTGTGTCTTATCCTCCAGTCACCTCCAGAGCTGCAGTCACTATACTGCTGTTACATCATGTCTTATCATCCAGTCACCTCCAGAGCTGCAGTCACTATTCTGCTGTTACATCATGTCTTATCATCCAGTCACCTCCAGAGCTGCAGTCACTATTCTGCTGTTACGTCATGTCTTATCCTCCAACTCTTTTATTTTACAAAATTATCAAAATTACACTCAGAAACAAACCACAATACATAAACTAAAGAAAACCAACATAGACAGACATAAAATGTGCAAAACATGCGCAAACAACTGAAAGTCCAAATCCTTTCCTTGTCCCCCACTGAGCTCGGCAGCTTAGGGTCCCCCAGCAGGAATCCACTGAAAAGAGAATACAAAGAAACATAAACCCCACTCCCCACTCTCACTCCATTCACCCCCATTCACCCCCATTCACACCTCACCGATTTTACTAGTTTACTATTTACAATTTTACTATTTACAAAAACCAAACGAAAATAACCCTTTCCTGGCCCTCCGCCTTGAAAAAAACAAGAACTCTGCCACTTTGGCCGACAAACCTTACCTCCTATTACACAGCAAAGATTTTTTTTTTTTTTTTTTTTTTTTTTTCCTCTCCCACACATGGCAACAAGTTCGCAGCCTTTTTTCCCACCACCTTGCACCGCAGGTCCTACAAGTTTGTAGCCTTGTCACTGCAAAATCTGGTCCACGAAAGTTTATGGCCTTTTGATTCCACACGAAAACTATTTCCAGGGTCCGCAGAGTCTACTTCTCCTGCCCTGCTCCTCTGCTCCTTCATGTTGCTCTTGGCATCCGGTCATCCATCCACCACCCCCCATGCACCCCCCTCCCAACCTGGCTACACCCCATCCACACATTCTAACTAAAAAAAAAAACAAAAAAAAAAAAAAAAACGTGTGTTATATGTTTTTCCTTTTACCAAAAGACATTTTCCAAAAATCTCAATACCATCCCATCTACTTACGCATTAATATACAAACTAAACACAGCATTTACATACCCAAGGCCCAAGTTTGGCACCTGTAAGCCCAATATCCATTATATGTCCTGTTTTTAAAACAAAAAGCTAAGGTGGCATGCACCAGCCCACCACCAGGAAAACGGGGTTCTAGAGGCCCCGTCCCTCACTAACACATTCATCCTATCCCTCAAGAACTAAGACTGTCCCTACTTCTGTCCCTAAAAAAAGAAACCTGTCCCTATCTGTCCCTTCCTGTCCCTACTCTACCTAACTTATCATAACTAACTCTCTATCTGTCCCTCAGTGCCTGTCCCTCCCTGTCCCTATCTGCCCCTACTTCTGTCCCTAACACACCCAGTGAA
This sequence comes from Dendrobates tinctorius, assembly GCF_039654945.1. NCBI lineage: Eukaryota > Metazoa > Chordata > Amphibia > Anura > Dendrobatidae > Dendrobates > Dendrobates tinctorius. Next base: position 1,367,707 of record NW_027361849.1, on the reverse strand, counting down.
ACTTATGCTATCCCTACCCTCATTCACACGGAGCTAGCTCTCCCTTGAGTGCGTTTTTAAAAGGAGAGGCCTCTCCAAAGCCAAGAGGCCTTCCTCACACCCAACCTTTCGAACTCCAAAGAACGGACCTTCACCAGGTCACCCAAGATGTTTCCTACCACCTCATCCCTTGGGAGGGTTTTTTTCCGCGTCGTAACTAGGCACCGTGCATTCCAAGTGTGGAACCTAACCGCTGCACTGACTAGGAATAAAGTGCACGGGTCCCGGCCACCCAGGGATCTGAACGCTCCATAGGCCCATTCAGTGTAGGAGAGGGACGCCAGCCGCGGCCAACGTATGGAGGCACCCACCCTGTTGTAAACCTCTGCATTAAAGGGACAATGAAGCAGGAAGTGCTCCATGCTTTGCAGCACGTCGCCACACTCCTCACGAGGGCAACCCCAGTCATCGGAGTTCCTGCACTTCAAGTTGTCCCTTACATACAGCCTCCCGTGGAAGCAACGCCAGGTCAAGTCCCAAAACTTCATGGGGATCCGCTTAGAATTTAAAAGCCCCAGCCCGACCTCCAGATCCCGGCCTGGGCAATCCTTAAGGGCCAGGGGCTTCTGGAAATGGGTCAACAGGACCCTCCTGTCAAGGCACTGCCTCGACATGGTCCTGATTTCCCACATTCCCAGACCCCACCGGCGGATCACCTTCAGAACCGGGGTAGCGTAAGCCGGAAGATGCCCATGAGGTGTGCGTAGGTCCTTCACCCGCCCTCCTGTCTCCCATTCCTGGAAGAAAGGCCAAAGCCAACCCTTGCAGGAGACTACCCACGGAGGAGCCCTCTCTAGCCAGAGGTTAGAGATGTTAGTCTTAAGAAAGGTGTTTACTAGAAACACCACCAGGTTGACCATACCCAACCCGCCTAGTCTCCTCGTACGGTATGTAACCTCCCTCTTGATTAGGTTAAGCCTATTCCCCCATAACAATTGGAAGAACAGGCTATAGACCCGCGTCCAGAGAGGTTCCGGCAAGATGCACACACTGCCCAGGTATATCAATAAAGGTAGCAGATAGCCTTTAGCCAGGGCAACCCTTTCCCTCAGGGTTAAAGACCAACCCTTCCATTGGTCCACCTTTTGGGCGGCGATCTTAAGTCTGCCCTCCCAATTTTGCTGGGGGTAGTCCCCGGGGCCAAATTCGATGCCTAGAATTTTGGCGGTGGCCTGGGGCCCTGGAAGGGTGTCCGGGAGATCAAAACTAGGATCTCCCCCTCCCAGCCAGAGACTTTCACACTTATCCCGGTTGATCATGGACCCGGATGCCTCCGAGTAGCGCACTACCTCCGACATGACCCAGTCCGCCTCCCCTCTCGAGGATACGAACAGGGAAACATCATCGGCGTACGCCACCACCCTCAGAGAGGAGCCAGAGCCCGCCCGGTCCATCCCGACTCCCGCCAACGGTCCACGATCTACCCTCCTTAAGAAGGGATCGATCGCGAACACGTATAAAAGCGGGCTCAGCGGACAGCCCTGACGGACCCCAGAACCCACCTCAAAAGGACGACCTGACCAACCATTCACCAGCGGAAAAGTCTCAGCCCCTTGGTACAAGATCTCTAACCATTTTACAAACCTCCCAGGCAGACCATACCTCAAAAGGACGGACCAGAGGTACTCGTGGTTGACCCGGTCAAAGGCTTTCGCTTGATCTAATGACAGCAAGTACCCCTTCCAGTGACCTGCCCTACCCTGCTCCACTGCCTCTCGGACACCGAGCACAGCACTAAAAGTACTGCGGCCTGGAACAGAGCAATGCTGGGCCCCTGAAAGGAGCCGGGGTGCAAACTTCACCAGCCGATTAAACAGCACCTTGGCCAGAACCTTCCGGTCCGTATCGAGAAGCGCTATGGGACGCCAGTTCTCGATTCGGGACGGATCCTTACCCTTTGACAGAATAATGAGGGCTGACTTCCTCATTGAGCCGGGAAGAGTGCCCGAGGAGAGACACTCATTAAAGATCCCTGTCAAGAGGGGGACCAAGGAGTCCCTAAAAGTCTTATAGAACTCAGATGTTAAGCCATCCGGACCTGGCGATTTCTTGAGCCGAAGCCCATCAATGGCCAGTCTCACTTCCTCTTCCCTGATTTCTTCTGCCAAAACACCAAGAGAGGGGTCACCCCCTGGCTCAGGGATGGCTTCAGCCAGGAAAGCCGACATCCTGTCCCGATCCAGATCCTTCTTTTCCAAGAGGTGTGAGTAGAAGGATCTGACCACCTCCAGGATCCCTGATTTGGATCTGTTCAGGGACCCCGTACTGTCGATCAGTCCTGTCACCATCTTACAATTCACTGACATCTTACAGTTTCTGTAAGGGTCGGGCGAGCGGTACTTCCCGAAGTCCCTCTCAAAAACCAAAGATGTGTGCCTATCATACTGACACCTCTTGAGCAAAGATTTCACTCTGGAGATTTCCTCTCGGTCACCTCCAGTCGAGACAAGCTGCTCGAGTTTCCTCCCCAGAGCCTGGTACAAGCGGTGCCTGTTCAGACTCCTGAGGCTCGAGAGCTGACGGAAGAACCCCGCCACCCGCTTTTTGAAGATCTCCCACCACTCTGACTTACTACTACAGAGATCCAACAGCGGTACCTGGCTCTGAAGAAAATCCTCGAAGGATTGTCTCACCTCCGCTTCTTCCAGCAGGGACGAATTGAGCTTCCACAGCCCTCTTCCCATCCGAGGAGTCTCTGCAACATTCAGAGAAAAGAAAATTAGACAGTGATCGGAGAACTCCACCTCAACGGCGGACACAGCAGAAAAGATGGCGTCCTCCTTCAAAAAAAACCTGTCTATTCTAGACCTACAGCTACCCCTATGGTAGGTGAAACCTCCGTGACCTGGGGTGTGCCGGATGTGGGCATCCACCAGGCGAGCTTCACTGGCTATGCTATTCAACGCGACGCTATCATAAGCCAGGCGATCTCCGGGACCCCCCCGGTCACGGGACCTCGTAATGGTGTTGAAGTCCCCACCGAAGACCACCTGTCGGCTCGTAAAAAGAAAGGGCTTGATCCTCAGGAAGAGACATTTGCGGTCCCACTTGGACTGCGGGCCGTAGATGTTGATGAGCCGGAGCTCTTGTCCCCTCATGAAGACATCTAGGATCAGGCACCTCCCCATTTCCAACTCAGTAACCCGTCGGCATTCAACTGCTGCAGTCTTAAAAAGGACTGCCACCCCGCTATACGGCTCGGCCGCAAGAGACCAGTATGAGGGCCCGCACCTCCACTCCCTCCGTGATTTATAGATGGCCCCCATGTCTGTTAGTCTGGTCTCTTGCAAGAATAAAATTTCTGCCTCAATCCGGGAGAAAAAATCAAAGGCCGTGAAGCGAGCCGCATCTGACTTAATGCTGGCGACATTAATAGACGCCAGCGTCAACGGGGCGAGTTCAGCCATCATGGGTGATCGAGTTGGATGGCCAATTTCTTCCCTACCCCGCTATTACCTCCTCCTGGGGAGGGGTCAGACACCTTCCTTTTCAGGGAAGCTCCCGACGTGTCCATCCCACCCCCCCCGGTGTCCTCGCCCCCGGGTTCCAGGTCTGTCCCCCCCTCAGGAGGAGCAATGCCCCCTGAGGGACGGACTCCGCCATCCCCCGAAGGACCCTCCGGTGTTACCCCCGGCCCAGTACCCTCGTCTTGCGGTTCATCATCTGAACCCCCGAGGGCGCTGAACCGGTTGGAGAGTCTGATCAGAGGGGGGTCAGCGGGCCCTTCCGTATGCACCCTTGTGGTCGGGGGCGGGGGGGACTTTGAAGGCTTGTCAGCCTTCCTCCCCACCGCTTTGCGCTTGGCACGCCTGGTTTTGCCACCTGGTGCTGTAGGCTGCTCTTGGACATCCTCATCAACACTTTCATACTGAGAGGAATTGTCCGAGTCAGCCGCTTTCTCCTCTCTCTCCATCCTCCTGATCTCCTCACTCACCGCACTCTCCCCCAGGGCCTCAGAGGCTTTGGCCACGGGCCTGGAGGGAGGAGCAGGCATCACCCCGGTTGCCCGAGGCTCCACCTGTCCCTTACCTCCCTGGCGTTTTTCCTGCCTCCGCTGGTACGCGGGGCCCCTTGCAGCATTGCCCTTCCTCACTGGCCCCTCAGCCCTTCCCCCTTCGCCACCACCTGCCACAGCAGAAGCAGCGCCACCGGGGGTTGCCCCCCCGCGGTCTCCCCCCACCGGGCCTGTGGCGGCATTAGAGAAAGAGCGAGGGCAGCGGCTGAGAGGGTGACCCAGGTCACCACACAGGTGGCACCGAATGTCTTTGCACAAGGCAGCCAGGTGACCTACCCCACCACACAACGCGCACTTCTGCACCTTGCAGTTGGCGCTGAAGTGAGTGGGGTCGCCGCACTTGTGGCAGACCTTCGGTTGCCCCTGGTAGAAGACCAGGATCCTGTCCCTTCCCAGGAACGCCGAGGAAGGGATGTGGGTGACCGTGCCGCCGGAAACCTTCAATTTGACCATGAAGGTCCAGCCCCCCGACCAGATGCCAAACTCGTCCCTGTTCTTTTTTGGGACCTCGGTGACCTCCCCGTAACGGGAAAGCCACGTCATGATGTCCACGCCTGCGAGTGACTCGTTACATGTAACCACGGTCACTCGCTTGACGGAATTTTGGCGAGACACCGCTTGAGCCACGAAGTCTCGCCATCCGGGCTCTTCTCGCACCAGCTCGTAGTTTGACCAGAAGAGCTCAAGCCCCTCTGGCCGCACGAAGCTGACGTCGAAGAAGCGGGACGCCGAAGGGTGTATCAGGGCAAAGATGTCATTCGCCCCGAAGCCCATCTTAAGGAGGAGCTCCACCACCTTGCTCCTAGGTGGACAAGCTTCACTGCCCCCCCACCTAAGACGGACCACATTCCTTCTTGGCGGCCCCTGCCCGGCTGTGGGGAGAGACCAAACAGTCCCTCCCTCCCTTTGATTTTGGAAGGCTGCTAGGCCATGTCTCTCTATCCAGAAAGACAGGTCCACTGTCCTCCCCTCTACCATGATCGATCTTTCTCCCCTTTGGAGGGCCTCCAGGAAACGGCGGTGCAAACCGCCGTCCCCGGAGCCCGGAGGCGAGGAGACCCCCCCGGAACCACCCCGACCCCCAGCCGCGACCCCCGCATAATTACGTTGGGGCCTCGCGGCTGGGGGGGCAGACGGGCCAGCCCTCCCACCACTACCACCACTTGTGCCAGCACCCTCATTCACTCTCCCGTTCACTCTTTTATTATTTCCACTCGCTCCGGCACTCACTCCAGCATTTACTGCCACATTCACACTCGCACTCACTCCCTCATCCATATCGCTCACATCACCATTTATGTCCTCAAACAGCTCTTCAAAAATATCTCCTATCTCACTCCCACTCTCACTTCCAGATAGACCACTATTTACATTAGCAGACTTGGTGTTGCAGTACCCCTGCCTGCCTGCTGGGGGCCCTGACTGGCCAGTGCTCTGCTCCTTGGAGCTGCTGGCACTGCTCCAACTCTTGTCCAAGAGTGCCGCTGCCCCTTTAAATACCTCCGAGCAGAGCGCACTCAGTACGCCCTGCCCGAGCCTGGGAGCAGCAGCAGCTCCTGGGTTCTCTGGCTCCACTTTTTTTCCTTTTTGCGGTGTCTTTGCACTGAGGACAGGGACGGCCACTGCCACCGCACCCTGCCCTCTGCTGTTCGCCCCCGCCGGCTTCCCAAGGAGCGCCAGAGCCCCCGCACCACCAGATGGAGGTAAGCGGGCAGGGGACCCCGACAACTCCCTACCGACTTTTGGGGGCACTATGCTGCTTGAGGGGGTAGGCGGGACAGGAGGCAGTGGGCCCGCCAAGGCCACGCCCCCCCCGCCGGCCGCAGCCACCCCGGGCAGAGCAGTGACCCCTTGCGAGGCCACGCCCTCCCCAGGTGACGCGGGCACAGCGGGCGGGACAGCGGCCGAGGAGGACACGCCCCCCCCCGCATGCCGCAGCCTTTGCAGGCTGGGCAACACTCGGGGAGGCCACGCCCCCCTCACGGACTGTCACTGCGCCCCTGAACCCACCACTTGATGTTGGCAGGGCTGGCCACTCCCCCTCATCGCCCAGCGGCGGCGGTGCCCCCAGCACGGACCCCTTTTTGGGTCTACGCGCCGGGGACCCCGCTCTTGCCACGGGCGCCGTCAGAGGAGCTACCAGCCCCTTGCATTTTTTTAGCTGCTGCTTCACAGCAGCCTCCACGCCCTTTCTAGGTCTCTGGACCCCCATAAGTGGACCAGACTTAACGGACCCGTGCGTGGGGGATCCAGAGACCCCAGCACTCACCGCCGGAGGTGCGGTCCTGGCTGTACCCGTGCTGAGCGCCAGGCCAGCCCCCCCTGCCACCGGGGACTGAGCCCGGACACCACTACTGCCAATACCGCCAGCGGCTGTTACACCACTGGCACCAGCACCGACCTCCATGTCGCTGCCTGAACCCTCACCGCCACCACCAGATGTGACGGTAAGGTCCAGGCACACATCACTCTGCCCGCGCCCCCGCTGCGGACCCACCACAGGGCCCGAGCCGGGGTGGGCAGCGGGTTCCATACAGCGGGACAGAGGGGCCCCGGAAAGAGGGACAAACATAAGTTTGTCAGCCACGGTGTTTTTTGGCTTGCGCTTGTTTTTTTTCTTTTTCCTCTTTCCGGTTGCCTCGTCCTCAGGGCAGACCTCATCCCCAAAGAGCAGTGTGCCAAACCGCTCTGGGGACTCGATCTGCCTCACCTGTTGTAGGACGAGGCAGCCCCCCTCACTACTACTGTCCCCACTCCCACCAGCCTCCCCCTCGCCCCCACTTTCCTCCGAGTAACTGGAGTCCGGTGGGAGAGCCACTTGCTCAGGGGCCACCCCGCTGCATGTTACCTGGGTGTTGTTGCTCACCAGGCCTTCAGGTGGGGCAGGCGTAGATGTTCCGCCATCCTCCTCTTCGTGCTCCACCTGGCAGGGGCCTCCCGACCCCCCAGGAGACCCTCCGGTCATGGCTCTAAACCGGTCATCGTTTTTCAGTTTCTCTGCAAAGGGGCCGCTCCCACTCAGGATAGCCGCTCGTATCTCCTCCAAGGCCCTGATAGCCCCCTTCAGCCTCTCCACCGTGGCGGAGACCTCAGCTCGTCTCGAGGCGGGGAGCCGGTTCTTAGCCACCGCTCGTGCTCCCCTTAACTCCTCCCGGAGTTTTCTCAGCTGTTTGGCGGCCTCCTCATATTCGCAGAGGTGCGCATGGATGCGGGAGGCGTAGATGGTAGATGGCTCTCCCTCAGCTCTGGAGCCCCAGATGTTGGGGGGCTCTGCCACTGCACCTCTGCTCTGGGCCGCCACTCCTCCGGGAGGAGGAGCCGCCACGGTACCAGCTTCGGGGGGCCCGGTGTCCCGGGGCTCCTGGGTCCTGCGACCCCCTCTCTCCTGGCTCCGTCTCTTCCCCATCTCCCTGGGACTGGCTGGCTGCACCCTGGCCTCCGGATGGTGCTGAGGCCCCCCACCCCCAGCTGGCTTGCCGGAGGGTGGGAGCCAGGGGCACAGCCCCGGCGCTCAGTCCCAGGGAAAGTCCTCTTTCCTGGGAAGGGGGCAGATGGAAAGTCCTTGCAGGAAAAATCCTCCCTTCCCAGGAGCTTAGCAAGGCCCTAGCCTGCAGACGCTCAGCACAGATGCTCCTCCTCTTCCTGGGCGTGCTCTATCCTCCAGTCACCTCCAGAGCTGCAGTCACTATTCTGCTGTTACATCATGTCTTATCCTCCAGTCACCTCCAGAGCTGCAGTCACTATACTGCTGTTACGTCATGTCTTATCCTCCAGTCACCTCCAGAGTTGCAGTCACTATTCTGCTGTTACATCATGTTTTATCCTCCAGTCATCTCCAGAGCTGCACTCACTATTCTGCTGTTACATCATGTCTTATCCTCCAGTCACCTCCAGAGCTGCAGTCACTATTCTGCTGTTACGTCATGTCTTATCCTCCAGTCACCTCCAGAGCTGCAGTCACTATTCTGCTGTTACATCATGTCTTATCCTCCAGTCACCTCCAGAGCTGCAGTCACTATTCTGCTGTTACGTCATGTCTTATCCTCCAGTCACCTCCAGAGCTGCACTCACTATTCTGCTGTTACATAATGTCTTATCATCCAGTCACCTCCAGAGCTGCACTCACTATACTGCTGTTACATCATGTCTTATCATCCAGTCACCTCCAGAGCTGCAGTCACTATTCTGCTGTTACGTCATGTCTTATCATCCAGTCACCTCCAGAGCTGCACTCGCTATTCTGCTGTTACATCAAGTCTTATCCTCCAGTCACCTCCAGAGCTGCAGTCACTATTCTGCTGTTACGTCATGTCTTATCCTCCAGTCACCTCCAGAGCTGCAGTCACTATTCTGCTGTACCTCTGTTGTAGATATAGAATAGTGACACTTTATTAGACAATATTACAAAGAGCAGAAAAGCACACAATGCATACTGAAGACATAGAAAGAGGAGCTACAGTGACGGACCGCCCCTACTAATCTCCCAAGGAACCAGGGGAGTGCATGACGCCGCTGTATTACACACATATATAGACGACCGAGAATCAAATAGAACACGGATGTAGCAGCCGCCGATAACTCCTCCTCCTCAGGCTGTACAGTGCATATAAGAAACACCATGTGGGCCCCGAGAAGCCCAGAGAAGGCGCCTGTGAGGAGCGGGATCAGCCTGATAAGTGCAGGTCCATCAGCAATTGCCAAAGACGGAAAACTAGGAACACAGCCATTCCTGGGCTGAGGAACGCTCACACACCAAAGTGAGTGCGGATCCTAGAGTCTGAGCCAGGGCCCTGGAGAAAGAAGTGTGGGATCGGGTCCCACGCGTATCGCCACAATGGTGGCTTCCTCAGGGGAGAAAAAAGCCACATGCGCTGCGTAGCGAATGTGAACTATATATACACAGCCATAATTGGATGTTACTCACCTGTGCAAGTGGAGACCTCGAGAAGTCGCATGGAGGAGCATGGGCGCGGCCATCTTGCTAATGTTCATACACAGCAATGTGAGTAAAGTTCAGTCAATTTGAAAAAAAAAAAAGGTTCCGCACATGCGCAGAGCATCAGAAACACGATGAACGTCATGGATGCAGGAAGCAGTCACAGTCACCTGCGCACGCGCTAAACATAACGTAGTAGCGCAAGCGTATTTAAGGACATCTGCCTATTAAAGACTCAGTATGTCTATAGGGAGGACTGCGCTAATATCAGTCACATATGATGTAATGTCTGGAGGTTATATCAGTACTGGAGCGTTATAAGAGGGGCTGATATCAGTCACATATGGTGTAATGTCTGGGGGTTATATCAGTACTGGAGCGTTATAAGAGGGGCTGATATCAGTCACATATGGTGTAATGTCTGCGGGTTATATCAGTACTGGAGCGTTATAAGAGGGGCTGATATCAGTCACATATGGTGTAATGTCTGGGGGTTATATCAGTACTGGAGCGTTATAAGAGGGGCTGATATCAGTCACATATGGTGTAATGTCTGGAGGTTATATCAGTACTGGAGCGTTATAAGAGGGGCTGATATCAGTCACATATGGTGTAATGTCTGGAGGTTATATCAGTACTGGAGCGTTATAAGAGGGGCTGATATCAGTCACATATGATGTAATGTCTGGGGGTTATATCAGTACTGGAGCGTTATAAGAGAGGCTGATATCAGTCACATATGGTGTAATGTCTGGAGGTTATATCAGTACTGGAGCGTTATAAGAGGGGCTGATCTCAGTCACATATGGTGTAATGTCTGGAGGTTATATCAGTACTGGAGCGTTATAAGAGGGGCTGATCTCAGTCACATATGGTGTAATGTCTGGAGGTTATATCAGTACTGGAGCGTTATAAGAGGGGCTGATCTCAGTCACATATGGTGTAATGTCTGGAGGTTATATCAGTACTGGAGCGTTATAAGAGGGGCTGATCTCAGTCACATATGGTGTAATGTCTGGAGGTTATATCAGTACTGGAGCGTTATAAGAGGGGCTGATCTCAGTCACATATTGTGTAATGTCTGGAGGTTATATCAGTACTGGAGCGTTATAAGAGAGGCTGATATCAGTCACATATGATGTAATGTCTGGGGGTTATATCAGTACTGGAGCGTTATAAGAGGGGCTGATATCAGTCACATATGGTGTAATGTCTGGAGGTTATATCAGTACTGGAGCGTTATAAGAGGGGCTGATATCAGTCACATATGGTGTAATGTCTGGAGGTTATATCAGTACTGGAGCGTTATAAGAGGGGCTGATATCAGTCACATATGGTGTAATGTCTGGAGGTTATATCAGTACTGGAGCGTTATAAGAGGGGCTGATCTCAGTCACATATTGTGTAATGTCTGGAGGTTATATCAGTACTGGAGCGTTATAAGAGGGGCTGATATCAGTCACATATGATGTAATGTCTGGGGGTTATATCAGTACTGGAGCGTTATAAGAGGGGCTGATATCAGTCACATATGGTGTAATGTCTGGAGGTTATATCAGTACTGGAGCGTTATAAGAGGGGCTGATCTCAGTCACATATGGTGTAATGTCTGGAGGTTATATCAGTACTGGAGCGTTATAAGAGGGGCTGATCTCAGTCACATATGGTGTAATGTCTGGAGGTTATATCAGTACTGGAGCGTTATAAGAGGGGCTGATCTCAGTCACATATGGTGTAATGTCTGGAGGTTATATCAGTACTGGAGCGTTATAAGAGGGGCTGATCTCAGTCACATATGGTGTAATGTCTGGAGGTTATATCAGTACTGGAGCGTTATAAGAGGGGCTGATCTCAGTCACATATTGTGTAATGTCTGGAGGTTATATCAGTACTGGAGCGTTATAAGAGGGGCTGATATCAGTCACATATGGTCTAATGTCTGGGGGTTATATCAGTACTGGAGCGTTATAAGAGGGGCTGATATCAGTCACATATGGTGTAATGTCTGGAGGTTATATCAGTACTGGAGCGTTATAAGAGGCTGATATCAGTCACATATGGTGTAATGTCTGGAGGTTATATCAGTACTGGAACGTTATAAGAGGGGCTGATATCAGTCACATATGGTGTAATGTCTGGAGGTTATATCAGTACTGGAGCGTTATAAGAGGGGCTGATATCAGTCACATATGGTGTAATGTCTGGAGGTTATATCAGTACTGGAGCGTTATAAGAGGGGCTGATATCAGTCACATATGGTGTAATGTCTGGAGGTTATATCAGTACTGGAGCGTTATAAGAGGGGCTGATATCAGTCACATATGGTGTAATGTCTGGAGGTTATATCAGTACTGGAGCGTTATAAGAGGGGCTGATCTCAGTCACATATGGTGTAATGTCTGGGGGTTATATCAGTACTGGAGCGTTATAAGAGGGGCTGGTATCAGTCACATATGGTGTAATGTCTGGAGGTTAAATCAGTACTGGAGCGTTATAAGAGGGGCTGATATCAGTCACATATGGTCTTATGTCTGGGGGTTATATCAGTACTGGAGCGTTATAAGAGGGGCTGATATCAGTCACATATGGTGTAATGTCTGGAGGTTATATCAGTACTGGAACGTTATAAGAGGGGCTGATATCAGTCACATATGGTGTAATGTCTGGAGATTATATCAGTACTGGAGCGTTATAAGAGGGGCTGATATCAGTCACATATGATGTAATGTCTGGAGGTTATATCAGTACTGGAGCGTTATAAGAGGGGCTGATATCAGTCACATATGATGTAATGTCTGGGGGTTATATCAGTACTGGAGCGTTATAAGAGAGCCTGATATCAGTCACATATGGTATAATGTCTGGAGGTTATATCAGTACTGGAACGTTATAAGAGGGGCTGATATCAGTCACATATGGTCTAATGTCTGGGGGTTATATCAGTACTGGAGCGTTATAAGAGGGGCTGATATCAGTCACATATGGTGTAATGTCTGGAGGTTATATCAGTACTGGAACGTTATAAGAGGGGCTGATATCAGTCACATATGGTGAAATGTCTGGAGGTTATATCAGTACTGGAACGTTATAAGAGGGGCTGATATCAGTCACATATGGTGTAATGTCTGGAGGTTATATCAGTACTGGAGCGTTATAAGAGGGGCTGATATCAGTCACATATGGTCTAATGTCTGGGGGTTATATCAGTACTGGAGCGTTATAAGAGGGGCTGATATCAGTCACATATGGTGTAATGTCTGGAGGTTATATCAGTACTGGAGCGTTATAAGAGAAGCTGATATCAGTCACATATGATATAATGTCTGGGGGTTATATCAGTACTGGAACGTTATAAGAGGGGCTGATATCAGTCACATATGGTGTAATGTCTGGAGGTTATATCAGTACTGGAGCGTTATAAGAGAAGCTGATATCAGTCACATATGGTGTAATGTCTGGGGGTTATATCAGTACTGGAGCGTTATAAGAGGGGCTGATATCAGTCACATATGGTGTAATTTCTGGGGGTTATATCAGTACTGGAGCGTTATAAGAGAGGCTGATATCAGTCACATATGATGTAATGTCTGGGGGTTATATCAGTACTGGAGTGTTATAAGAGAGGCTGATATCAGTCACATATGATGTAATGTCTGGGGGTTATATCAGTACTGGAGCGTTATAAGAGGGGCTGATATCAGTCACATATGGTGTAATTTCTGGGGGTTATATCAGTACTGGAGCGTTATAAGAGAGGCTGATATCAGTCACATATGATGTAATGTCTGGGGGTTATATCAGTACTGGAGTGTTATAAGAGAGGCTGATATCAGTCACATATGATGTAATGTCTGGAGGTTATATCAGTACTGGAGCGTTATAAGAGGGGCTGATATCAGTCACATATGATGTAATGTCTGGGGGTTATATCAGTACTGGAGCGTTAAAAGAGAGGCTGATATCAGTCACATATGATGTAATGTCTGGAGGTTATATCAGTACTGGAGCGTTATAAGAGGGGCTGATATCAGTCACATATGATGTAATGTCTGGGGGTTATATCAGTACTGGAGCGGTATAAGAGGGGCTGATATTAGTCACATATGGTGTAATGTCTGGAGGTTATATCAGTACTGGAGCGTTATAAGAGAAGCTGATATCAGTCACATATGATGTAATGTCTGGGGGTTATATCAGTACTGGAGCGTTATAAGAGGGGCTGATATTAGTCACATATGGTGTAATGTCTGGGGGTTATATCAGTGCTGGAGCGTTATAAGAGGGGCTGATATCAGTCACATATGGTATAATGTCTGGAGGTTATATCAGTACTGGAGTGTTATAAGAGGGGCTGATATCAGTCACATATGGTGTAATGTCTGGGGGTTATATCAGTACTGGAGCGTTATAAGAGGGGCTGATATCAGTCACATATGATGTAATGTCTGGGGGTTATATCAGTACTGGAGCGTTATAAGAGGGGCTGATATCAGTCACATATGGTCTAATGTCTGGGGGTTATATCAGTACTGGAGCGTTATATGAGGGGCTGATATCAGTCACATATGGTATAATGTCTGGAGGTTATATCAGTACTGGAGTGTTATAAGAGGGGCTGATATCAGTCACATATGGTGTAATGTCTGGGGGTTATATCAGTACTGGAGCGTTATAAGAGGGGCTGATATCAGTCACATATGGTGTAATGTCTGGAGGTTATATCAGTACTGGAGCGTTATAAGAGGGGCTGATATCAGTCACATATGGTGTAATGTCTGGGGGTTATATCAGTACTGGAGCGTTATAAGAGGGACTGATATCAGACACATATGGTGTAATGTCTGGGGGTTATATCAGTACTGGAGCGTTATAAGAGGGGCTGATATCAGTCACATATGGTGTAATTTCTGGAGGATATATCAGTACTGGAGCGTTATAAGAGAGGCTGATATCAGTCACATATGGTGTAATGTCTGGAGGATATATCAGTACTGGAGCGTTATAAGAGGGGCTGATATCAGTCACATATGGTGTAATGTCTGGAGGATATATCATTACTGGAGCGTTATAAGAGGGGCTGATATCAGTCACATATGGTGTAATGTCTGGAGGTTATATCAGTACTGGAGCATTATAAGAGGGGCTGATATCAGACACATATGGTGTAATGTCTGGAGGATATATCAGTACTGGAGCGTTATAAGAGGGGCTGATATCAGTCACATATGGTGTAATGTCTGGAGGATATATCAGTACTGGAGCGTTATAAGAGGGGCTGATATCAGTCACATATGGTGTAATGTCTAGGGGTTATATCAGTACTGGAGCGTTATAAGAGGGGCTGATATCAGTCACATATGGTGTAATGTCTGGAGGATATATCAGTACTGGAGCGTTATAAGAGGGGCTGATATCAGTCACATATGGTGTAATGTCTGGGGGTTATATCAGTACTGGAGCATTATAAGAGGGGCTGATATCAGTCACATATGGTGTAATGTCTGGAGGATATATCAGTACTGGAGCGTTATAAGAGGGGCTGATATCAGACACATATGGTGTAATGTCTGGAGGTTATATCAGTACTGGAGCATTATAAGAGGGGCTGATATCAGTCACATATGGTGTAATGTCTGGGGGTTATATCAGTACTGGAGCGTTATAAGAGGGCTGATATCAATCACATATGGTGTAATGTCTGGAGGTTATATCAGCACTGGAGCGGTATAAGAGGGGCTGATATCAGTCACATATGATGTAATGTCTGGAGGTTATATCAGCACTGGAGCGTTATAAGAGGGGCTGATATCAGTCACATATGATGTAATGTCTGGAGGTTATATCAGCACTGGAGCGTTATAAGAGGGGCTGATATCAGTCACATATGATGTAATGTCTGGAGGTTATATCAGCACTGGAGCGTTATAAGAGGGGCTGATATCAGTCACATATGATGTAATGTCTGGAGGTTATATCAGCACTGGAGCGTTATAAGAGGGGCTGATATCAGTCACATATGGTGTAATGTCTGGAGGTTATA
The DNA here is from genome assembly GCF_039654945.1 of Dendrobates tinctorius. Classification (NCBI taxonomy): domain Eukaryota; kingdom Metazoa; phylum Chordata; class Amphibia; order Anura; family Dendrobatidae; genus Dendrobates; species Dendrobates tinctorius. The sequence goes on along the minus strand of NW_027361849.1, from coordinate 1,352,677 downwards.
TCAGCACTGGAGCGTTATAAGAGGGGCTGATATCAGTCACATATGATGTAATGTCTGGAGGTTATATCAGCACTGGAGCGTTATAAGAGGGGCTGATATCAGTCACATATGATGTAATGTCTGGGGGTTATATCAGTACTGGAGCGTTATAAGAGAGGCTGATATCAGTCACATATGATGTAATGTCTGGAGGTTATATCAGCACTGGAGCGTTATAAGAGGGGCTGATATCAGTCACATATGGTGTAATGTCTGGAGGTTATATCAGTACTGGAGAGTTATAAGAGGGGCTGATATCAGTCACATATGGTGTAATGTCTGGGGGTTATATCAGTACTGGAGAGTTATAAGAGGGGCTGATATCAGTCACATATGGTGTAATGTCTGGGGGTTATATCAGTACTGGAGCGTTATAAGAGGGGCTGATATCAGTCACATATGGTGTAATGTCTGGAGGTTATATCAGTACTGGAGCGTTATAAGAGGGGCTGATATCAGTCACATATGGTGTAATGTCTGGGGGTTATATCAGTACTGGAGCGTTATAAGAGGGGCTGATATCAGTCACATATGATGTAATGTCTGGGGGTTATATCAGTACTGGAGCGTTATAAGAGGGGCTGATATCAGTCACATATGGTGTAATGTCTGGGGGTTATATCAGTACTGGAGCGTTATAAGAGAGGCTGATATCAGTCACATATGATGTAATGTCTGGGGGTTATATCAGTACTGGAGCGTTATAAGAGAGGCTGATATCAGTCACATATGATGTAATGTCTGGGGGTTATATCAGTACTGGAGTGTTATAAGAGAGGCTGATATCAGTCACATATGATGTAATGTCTGGAGGTTATATCAGTACTGGAGCGTTATAAGAGGGGCTGATATCAGTCACATATGATGTAATGTCTGGGGGTTATATCAGTACTGGAGCGTTATAAGAGGGGCTGATATCAGTCACATATGATGTAATGTCTGGGGGTTATATCAGTACTGGAGTGTTATAAGAGAGGCTGATATCAGTCACATAGGATGTAATGTCTGGAGGTTATATCAGTACTGGAGCGTTATAAGAGGGGCTGATATCAGTCACATATGATGTAATGTCTGGGGGTTATATCAGTACTGGAGCGTTATAAGAGGGGCTGATATCAGTCACATATGGTGTAATGTCTGGGGGTTATATCAGTACTTGAGCGGTATAAGAGGGGCTGATATCAGTCACATATGGTGTAATGTCTGGGGGTTATATCAGTACTGGAGCGTTATAAGAGGGGCTGATATCAGTCACATATGATGTAATGTCTGGGGGTTATATCAGTACTGGAGCATTATAAGAGGGGCTGATATCAGTCACATATGATGTAATGTCTGGGGGTTATATCAGTACTGGAGCGTTATAAGAGGGGCTGATATCAGTCACATATGATGTAATGTCTGGGGGTTATATCAGTACTGGAGCGTTATAAGAGGGGCTGATATCAGTCACATATGGTGTAATGTCTGGGGGTTATATCAGTACTTGAGCGTTATAAGAGGGGCTGATATCAGTCACATATGGTGTAATGTCTGGGGGTTATATCAGTACTGGAGCGTTATAAGAGGGGCTGATATCAGTCACATATGGTGTAATGTCTGGAGGTTATATCAGTACTGGAGCGTTATAAGAGAGGCTGATATCAGTCACATATGATGTAATGTCTGGGGGTTATATCAGCACTGGAGCGTTATAAGAGGGGCTGATATCAATAACATATGGTGTAATGTCTGGAGGTTATATCAGTACTGGAGCGGTATAAGAGGGGCTGATATTAGTCACATATGGTGTAATGTCTGGAGGTTATATCAGTACTGGAGCGTTATAAGAGAAGCTGATATCAGTCACATATGATGTAATGTCTGGGGGTTATATCAGTACTGGAGCGTTATAAGAGGGGCTGATATCAGTCACATATGGTGTAATGTCTGGGGGTTATATCAGTACTGGAGCGTTATAAGAGGGGCTGATATCAGTCACATATGGTGTAATGTCTGGAGGTTATATCAGTACTGGAGCGGTATAAGAGGGGCTGATATTAGTCACATATGGTGTAATGTCTGGAGGTTATATCAGTACTGGAGCGGTATAAGAGGGGCTGATATCAGTCACATATGGTGTAATGTCTGGAGGTTATATCAGTACTGGAGCGCTATAAGAGGGGCTGATATTAGTCACATATGGTGTAATGTCTGGAGGTTATATCAGTACTGGAGTGTTATAAGAGGGGCTGATATCAGTCACATATGATGTAATGTCTGGGGGTTATATCAGCACTGGAGTGTTATAAGAGGGGCTGATATCAGTCACATATGATGTAATGTCTGGGGGTTATATCAGCACTGGAGCGTTATAAGAGGGGCTGATATCAGTCACATATGGTGTAATGTCTGGAGGTTATATCAGTACTGGAGCGTTATAAGAGGGGCTGATATCAGTCACATATGGTGTAATGTCTGGGGGTTATATCAGTACTGGAGCGGTATAAGAGGGGCTGATATTAGTCACATATGGTGTAATGTCTGGGATTATATCAGTACTGGAGCGTTATAAGAGGGGCTGATATTAGTCACATATGGTGTAATGTCTGGAGGTTATATCAGTACTGGAGCGTTATAAGAGGAGCTGATATCAGTCACATATGGTGTAATGTCTGGGGGTTATATCAGTACTGGAGCGGTATAAGAGGGGCTGATATCAGTCACATATGGTGTAATGTCTGGAGGTTATATCAGTACTGGAGCGTTATAAGAGGGGCTGATATCAGTCACATATGGTGTAATGTCTGGGGGTTATATCAGTACTTGAGCGTTATAAGAGGGGCTGATATCAGTCACATATGGTGTAATGTCTGGGGGTTATATCAGTACTGGAGCGTTATAAGAGGGGCTGATATCAGTCACATATGATGTAATGTCTGGGGGTTATATCAGTACTGGAGCATTATAAGAGGGGCTGATATCAGTCACATATGATGTAATGTCTGGGGGTTATATCAGTACTGGAGCGTTATAAGAGGGGCTGATATCAGTCACATATGATGTAATGTCTGGGGGTTATATCAGTACTGGAGCGTTATAAGAGGGGCTGATATCAGTCACATATGGTGTAATGTCTGGGGGTTATATCAGTACTTGAGCGTTATAAGAGGGGCTGATATCAGTCACATATGGTGTAATGTCTGGGGGTTATATCAGTACTGGAGCGTTATAAGAGGGGCTGATATCAGTCACATATGGTGTAATGTCTGGAGGTTATATCAGTACTGGAGCGTTATAAGAGAGGCTGATATCAGTCACATATGATGTAATGTCTGGGGGTTATATCAGCACTGGAGCGTTATAAGAGGGGTTGATATCAATAACATATGGTGTAATGTCTGGAGGTTATATCAGTACTGGAGCGGTATAAGAGGGGCTGATATTAGTCACATATGGTGTAATGTCTGGAGGTTATATCAGTACTGGAGCGTTATAAGAGAAGCTGATATCAGTCACATATGATGTAATGTCTGGGGGTTATATCAGTACTGGAGCGTTATAAGAGGGGCTGATATCAGTCACATATGGTGTAATGTCTGGGGGTTATATCAGTACTGGAGCGTTATAAGAGGGGCTGATATCAGTCACATATGGTGTAATGTCTGGAGGTTATATCAGTACTGGAGCGGTATAAGAGGGGCTGATATTAGTCACATATGGTGTAATGTCTGGAGGTTATATCAGTACTGGAGCGGTATAAGAGGGGCTGATATCAGTCACATATGGTGTAATGTCTGGAGGTTATATCAGTACTGGAGCGCTATAAGAGGGGCTGATATTAGTCACATATGGTGTAATGTCTGGAGGTTATATCAGTACTGGAGTGTTATAAGAGGGGCTGATATCAGTCACATATGATGTAATGTCTGGGGGTTATATCAGCACTGGAGTGTTATAAGAGGGGCTGATATCAGTCACATATGATGTAATGTCTGGGGGTTATATCAGCACTGGAGCGTTATAAGAGGGGCTGATATCAGTCACATATGGTGTAATGTCTGGAGGTTATATCAGTACTGGAGCGTTATAAGAGGGGCTGATATCAGTCACATATGGTGTAATGTCTGGGGGTTATATCAGTACTGGAGCGGTATAAGAGGGGCTGATATTAGTCACATATGGTGTAATGTCTGGGATTATATCAGTACTGGAGCGTTATAAGAGGGGCTGATATTAGTCACATATGGTGTAATGTCTGGAGGTTATATCAGTACTGGAGCGTTATAAGAGGAGCTGATATCAGTCACATATGGTGTAATGTCTGGGGGTTATATCAGTACTGGAGCGGTATAAGAGGGGCTGATATCAGTCACATATGGTGTAATGTCTGGAGGTTATATCAGTACTGGAGCGTTATAAGAGGGGCTGATATCAGTCACATATGGTGTAATGTCTGGAGGTTATATCGGTACTGGAGCGTTATAAGAGGGGCTGATATCAGTCACATATGGTGTAATGTCTGGAGGTTATATCAGTACTGGAGCGTTATAAGAGGGGCTGATATCAGTCACATATGGTGTAATGTCTGGGGGTTATATCAGCACTGGAGCGTTATAAGAGGGGCTGATATCAGTCACATATGGTGTAATGTCTGGGGCTTATATCAGTACTGGAGCGTTATAAGAGGGGCTGATATCAGTCACATATGGTGTAATGTCTGGAGGTTATATCAGTACTGGAGCGTTATAAGAGGGGCTGATATCAGTCACATATGGTGTAATGTCTGGAGGTTATATCAGTACTGGAGCGTTATAAGAGGGGCGGATATCAGTCACATATGGTGTAATGTCTGGAGGTTATATCAGTACTGGAGCGTTATAAGAGGGGCTGATATCAGTCACATATGGTGTAATGTCTGGGGGTTATATCAGTACTGGAGCGTTATAAGAGGGGCTGATATCAGTCACATATGATGTAATGTCTGGGGGTTATATCAGTACTGGAGCGTTATAAGAGAGGCTGATATCAGTCACATATGGTGTAATGTCTGGAGGTTATATCAGTACTGGAGCGTTATAAGAGGGGCTGATATCAGTCACATATGGTGTAATGTCTGGGGGTTATATCAGTACTGGAGCGTTATAAGAGGGGCTGATATCAGTCACATATGGTGTAATGTCTGGAGGTTATATCAGTGCTGGAGCGTTATAAGAGGGGCTGGTATCAGTCACATATGGTGTAATGTCTGGGAGTTATATCAGTACTGGAGTATTACAAGAGGAGCTGATATCAGTCACATATGATGTAATGTCTGGGGGTTATATCAGTACTGGAGCATTATAAGAGGGGCTGATATCAGTCACATATAGTGTAATGTCTGGGGGTTATATCAGCACTGGAGCGTTATAAGAGGGGCTGATATCAGTCACATATGGTGTAATGTCTGGAGGTTATATCAGTACTGGAGCGTTATAAGAGGGGCTGATATCAGTCACATATGGTGTAATGTCAGGGGGTTATATCAGTACTGGAGCGTTATAAGAGGGGCTGATATCAGTCACATATGGTGTAATGTCTGGGGGTTATATCAGTACTGGAGCATTATAAGAGAGGCTGATATCAGTCACATATGGTGTAATGTCTGGAGGTTATATCAGTACTGGAGCGTTATAAGAGGGGCTGATATCAGTCACATATGGTGTAATGTCTGGAGGATATATCAGTAATGGAGCATTATAAGAGGGGCTGATATCAGTCACATATGGTGTAATGTCTGGAGGTTATATCAGTACTGGAGCGTTATAAGAGGGGCTGATATCAGTCACATATGGTGTAATGTCTGGAGGATATATCAGTACTGGAGCGTTATAAGAGGGGCTGATATCAGTCACATATGGTGTAATGTCTGGAGGTTATATCAGTACTGGAGCGTTATAAGAGGGGCTGATATCAGTCACATGATGTAATGTCTGGGGGTTATATCAGTACTGGAGCGTTATAAGAGGGGCTGATATCAGTCACATATGGTGTAATGTCTGGAGGTTATATCAGTACTGGAGCGTTATAAGAGGGGCTGATATCAGTCACATATGGTGTAATGTCTGGAGGATATATCAGTACTGGAGCATTATAAGAGGGGCTGATATCAGTCACATATGGTGTAATGTCTGGAGGTTATATCAGTACTGGAGCGTTATAAGAGGGGCTGATATCAGTCACATGATGTAATGTCTGGGGGTTATATCAGTACTGGAGAGTTATAAGAGGGGCTGATATCAGTCACATATGGTGTAATGTCTGGAGGTTATATCAGTACTGGAGCGTTATAAGAGGGGCTGATATCAGTCACATATGGTGTAATGTCTGGAGGTTATATCAGTGCTGGAGCGTTATAAGAGGGGCTGATATCAGTCACATGATGTAATGTCTGGGGGTTATATCAGTACTGGAGAGTTATAAGAGGGGCTGATATCAGTCACATATGGTGTAATGTCTGGAGGTTATATCAGTACTGGAGCGTTATAAGAGGGGCTGATATCAGTCACATATGGTGTAATGTCTGGAGGTTATATCAGTGCTGGAGCGTTATAAGAGGGGCTGATATCAGTCACATGATGTAATGTCTGGGGGTTATATCAGTACTGGAGCATTATAAGAGGGGCTGATATCAGTCACATATGGTGTAATGTCTGGAGGTTATATCAGTACTGGAGAGTTATAAGAGGGGCTGATATCAGTCACATATGGTGTAATGTCTGGAGGTTATATCAGTGCTGGAGCGTTATTAGAGTGGCTGATATCAGTCACATATGTGTAATGTCTGGAGTTATATCAGTACTGGAGTATTACAAGAGGAGCTGATATCAGTCACATATGATGTAATGTCTGGGGGTTATATCAGTACTGGAGCGTTATAAGAGGGGCTGATATCAGTCACATATGGTGTAATGTCTGGAGGTTATATCAGTGCTGGAGCGTTATAAGAGGGGCTGATATCAGTCACATATGGTGTAATGTCTGGGAGTTATATCAGTACTGGAGCGTTATAAGAGGGGCTGATATCAGTCACATATGGTGTAATGTCTGGAGGTTATATCAGTACTGGAGCGCTATAAGAGGGGCTGATATTAGTCACATATGGTGTAATGTCTGGGGGTTATATCAGTACTGGAGCGTTATAAGAGGGGCTGATATCAGTCACATATGGTGTAATGTCTGCGGGTTATATCAGTACTGGAGCATTATAAGAGGGGCTGATATCAGTCACATATGGTGTAATGTCTGGAGGTTATATCAGTACTGGAGCGTTATAAGAGGGGCTGATATCAGTCACATATGGTGTAATGTCTGGGGGTTATATCAGTACTGGAGCGTTATAAGAGGGGCTGATATCAGTCACATATGGTGTAATGTCTGGGGGTTATATCAGTACTGGAGCGTTATAAGAGGGGCTGATATCAGTCACATATGGTGTAATGTCTGGAGGTTATATCAGTACTGGAGCGTTATAAGAGGGGCTGACATCAGTCACATATGGTGTAATGTCTGCGGGTTATATCAGTACTGGAGCATTATAAGAGGGGCTGATATCAGTCACATATGGTGTAATGTCTGGGGGTTATATCAGTACTGGAGCGTTATAAGAGGGGCTGATATCAGTTACATATGGTGTAATGTCTGCGGGTTATATCAGTACTGGAGCATTATAAGAGGGGCTGATATCAGTCACATATGGTGTAATGTCTGGAGGTTATATCAGTACTGGAGCGTTATAAGAGGGGCTGATATCAGTCACATATGGTGTAATGTCTGCGGGTTATATCAGTACTGGAGCATTATAAGAGGGGCTGATATCAGTCACATATAGTGTAATGTCTGGAGGTTATATCAGTACTGGAGCATTATAAGAGGGGCTGATATCAGTCACATATGGTGTAATGTCTGGGGGTTATATCAGTACTGGAGCGTTATAAGAGGGGCTGATATCAGTCACATATGGTGTAATGTCTGGAGGTTATATCAGTACTGGAGCGTTATAAGAGGGGCTGATATCAGTCACATATGGTGTAATGTCTGGGGGTTATATCAGTACTGGAGCATTATAAGAGGGGCTGATATCAGTCACACATGGTGTAATGTCTGGGGGTTATATCAGTACTGGAGCGTTATAAGAGGGGCTGATATCAGTCACATATGATGTAATGTCTGGGGGTTATATCAGTACTGGAGCGTTATAAGAGGGGCTGATATCAGTCACATATGGTGTAATGTCTGGGGGTTATATCAGTGCTGGAGCGTTATAAGAGGGGCTGATATCAGTCACATATGATGTAATGTCTGGGGGTTATATCAGTGCTGGAGCGTTATAAGAGGGGCTGATATCAGTCATATATGGTGTAATGTCTGGAGGTTATATCAGTACTGGAGCGTTATAAGAGGGGCTGATATCAGTCACATATGGTGTAATGTCTGGAGGTTATATCAGTACTGGAGCGTTATAAGAGGGGCTGATATTAGTCACATATGGTGTAATGTCTGGGGGTTATATCAGTACTGGAGCGTTATAAGAGGGGCTGATATCAGTCACATATGGTGTAATGTCTGGAGGTTATATCAGTACTGGAGTGTTATAAGAGGGGCTGATATCAGTCACATATGATGTAATGTCTGGGGGTTATATCAGTACTGGAGTGTTATAAGAGGGGCTGATATCAGTCACATATGATGTAATGTCTGGGGGTTATATCAGTACTGGAGCGTTATAAGAGGGGCTGATATTAGTCACATATGGTGTAATGTCTGGGGGTTATATCAGTGCTGGAGAGTTATAAGAGGGGCTGATATCAGTCACATGTGATGTAATGTCTGGAGGTTATATCAGTACTGGAGCGTTATAAGAGGGGCTGATATTAGTCACATATGGTGTAATGTCTGGAGGTTATATCAGTACTGGAGCGTTATAAGAGGGGCTGATATCAGTCATATATGGTGTAATGTCTGGAGGTTATATCAGTACTGGAGCGTTATAAGAGGGGCTGATATCAGTCACATATGGTGTAATGTCTGGAGGTTATATCAGTACTGGAGCGTTATAAGAGGGGCTGATATTAGTCACATATGGTGTAATGTCTGGGGGTTATATCAGTGCTGGAGCGTTATAAGAGGGGCTGATATCAGTCACATATGGTGTAATGTCTGGAGGTTATATCAGTACTGGAGTGTTATAAGAGGGGCTGATATCAGTCACATATGATGTAATGTCTGGGGGTTATATCAGTACTGGAGTGTTATAAGAGGGGCTGATATCAGTCACATATGATGTAATGTCTGGGGGTTATATCAGTAATGGAGCGTTATAAGAGGGGCTGATATTAGTCACATATGGTGTAATGTCTGGAGGTTATATCAGTGCTGGAGCATTATAAGAGGGGCTGATATCAGTCACATATGGTGTAATGTCTGGGGGTTATATCAGTGCTGGAGAGTTATAAGAGGGGCTGATATCAGTCACATGTGATGTAATGTCTGGGGGTTATATCAGTACTGGAGCGTTATAAGAGGGGCTGATATTAGTCACATATGGTGTAATGTCTGGGGGTTATATCAGTGCTGGAGAGTTATAAGAGGGGCTGATATCAGTCACATATGATGTAATGTCTGGAGGTTATATCAGTACTTGAGCGGTATAAGAGGGGCTGATATCAGTCACATATGGTGTAATGTCTGGGGGTTATATCAGTACTGGAGCGTTATAAGAGGGGCTGATATCAGTCACATGTGATGTAATGTCTGGGGGTTATATCAGTACTGGAGCGTTATAAGAGGGGCTGATATCAGTCACATGTGATGTAATGTCTGGGGGTTATATCAGTGCTGGAGCGTTATAAGAGGCGTGTGACTCCCCGGCTTGCGTCCCTGGGTATTACCGTGGTTTTTGGCTGTGTCGGTGGGGTGCTGGGTCAGTGAGGAGTCACGTTGGGCCGGTGGAGTGGTCGGTGACGGCTCCTTTGTGTGCGGCTCTTAGTGCCGCTGACATCCTGCCATTTACATACCAGCCTGGTGCCGCAGATCCAGGGATGAATCCCATTCTCCTCCAGAGTAAACATAAATCAATATTTGTCATTCATTTGATGGAGCGCAGATGGCGGCACGCGGCACTCACCTCCGCCCGAGCGGCACATCGGACAGGCTGACATGAGACGGAAAGTCCATCAGATCCATGACGGGGTAGGCATGCAGGGGAACCAGCAGCGTCTCCTCAGCCTGCGGGCACAAAGAGGGGGACCGTCACCACAAGGTGCCTACAGGGCAGACTGCGGGGGCATCTATAGGGCACAAGGCAGACTGTGGGGGGCATCTATAGGGCACAAGGCAGACTGTGGGGGGCATCTATAGGGCAGACTGCGGGGGCATCTATAGGGCACAAGGCAGACTGTGGGGGCATCTATAGGGCACAAGGCAGACTGTGGGGGCATCTATAGGGCAGACTGCGGGGGCATCTATAGGGCACAAGGCAGACTGCGGGGGCATCTATAGGGCACAAGGCAGACTGTGGGGGGCATCTATAGGGCAGACTGTGGGGGCATCTATAGGGCACAGGGCAGACTGCGGGGGCATATATAGGGCACAAGGCAGACTGTGGGGGGCATCTATAGGGCAGACTGTGGGGGGCATCTATAGGGCAGACTGTGGGGGGCATCTATAGGGCACAGGGCAGACTGCGGGGGGCATCTATAGGGCAGACTGTGGGGGGCATCTATAGGGCACAGGGCAGACTGCGGGGGCATCTATAGGGCAGACTGTGGGGGGCATCAATAGGGCACAAGGCAGACTGTGGGGGGCATCTATAGGGCAGACTGTGGGGGCATCTATAGGGCACAGGGCAGACTGCGGGGGCATATATAGGGCACAAGGCAGACTGTGGGGGGCATCTATAGGGCAGACTGTGGGGGGCATCTATAGGGCAGACTGTGGGGGGCATCTATAGGGCACAAGGCAGACTGTGGGGGCATCTATAGGGCAGACTGTGGGGGGCATCAATAGGGCACAAGGCAGACTGTGGGGGGCATCTATAGGGCAGACTGTGGGGGGCATCTATAGGGCACAGGGCAGACTGTGGGGGCATCTATAGGGCACAGGGCAGACTGCGGGGGCATCTATAGGGCAGACTGTAGGGGGCATCTATAGGGCACAGGGCAGACTGCGGGGGCATCTATAGGGCAGACTATAGGGGGCATCTATAGGGCACAGGGCAAACTGCGTAGGGGCATCTATAGGGCACAGGGCAGACTGTGGGGGGCATCTATAGGGCAGACTATAGGGGGCATCTATAGGGCACAGGGCAGACTGCAGGGGAATCTATAGGGCACAGTGCAGACTGTGGGGGGCATTTATAGGGCACAGGGCAGACTGCGGTGGCATCTATAGGGCCCAGGGCAGACTGTGGGGGGCATCTATAGGGCAGACTGTAGGGGGCATCTATAGGGCACAGGGCAGACTGCGGGGGCATCTATAGGGCAGACTGTAGGGGGCATCTATAGGGCAGACTGTAGGGGGCATCTATAGGGCAGACTGTAGGGGGCATCTATAGGGCACAGGGCAGACTGTGGGGGGCATCTATAGGGCACAGGGCAGACTGGGGGGCATCTATAGGGCAGACTGTGGGGGGCATCTATAGGGCACAGGGCAGACTGTGGGGGGCATTTATAGGGCACAGGGCAGACTGCGGGGGGTATATATAGGGCACAGGGCAGACTGTGGGGGGCATCTATAGGGCACAGGGCAGACTGTGGGGGGCATTTATAGGGCACAGGGCAGACTGTGGGGGCATCTATAGGGCACAGGGCAGACTGTGGGGGGCATCTATAGGGCACAGGGCAGACTGTGGGGGGCATCTATAGGGCACAGGGCAGACTGTGGGAGGCATCTATAGGGCACAGGGCAGACTGTGGGGGGCATCTATAAGGCAGACTGCTGGGGCATCTACTGTATAGGGCAGACTGTGGGGGCATCTACTGTATAGGGCAGACTGTGGGGGCATTTACAGGGCAGACTTTGGGGGGCATTTAGAGGGCACAGGGCACACTGTGGGGGGCATCTATAGGGCACAGGGCAGACTGCAGGGGCATCTACTGTATAGGGCAGACTGTGGGGGCATTTACAGGGCAGACTTTGGGGGGCATTTAGAGGGCACAGGGCAGACTGTGGGGGGCATCTATAGGGCATAGGGCAGACTGTGGGGGTATCAACAGGGAAGATTATGGGGGGCATTTATAGGGCACAGGGCAGACTGTGGGGGCATCTATAGGGCACAGGGCAGACTGTGGGGGGCATCTATAGGGCACAGGGCAGACTGTGGGGGCATCTATAGGGCACAGGGCAGACTGTGGGGGGCATCTATAGGGCACAGGGCAGACTGTGGGGGGCATCTATAGGGCAGACTGCGGGGGCCTTCTACTGTATAGGGCAGACTGTGGGGGCATTTACCGGGCAGACTTTGGGGGGCATTTAGAGGGCACAGGGCAGACTGTGGGGGGCATCTATAGGGCACAGGGCAGACTGTGGGGGGCATCTATAGGGCAGACTGTGGGGGCATCTACTGTATAGGGCAGACTGTAGGGGCATCTACTGTATAGGGCAGACTGTGGGGGCATTTAGAGGGCAGACTGTGGGGGGCATCTATAGGGCATAGGGCAGACTGTGGGGGGCATCTATAGGGCACAAGGCAGACTGTGGGGCGCATCTATAGGGCATAGGGCAGACTGTGGGGGTATCAACAGGGAAGACTGCGGGGGCATCTATAGGGCACAAGGCAGACTGTGGGGGGATCTATAGGACACAGGGCAGACTGCGGGGGGCATTTATAGGGCAGACTGCAGGGGCATCTACTATATAGGGCAGACTGTTGGGGCATTTACAGGGCAGACTGTGGGTGGCATCTATAGGGCACAGGGAAGACTGTGGGGAGGACCATGTATAGGGCACAGGGTAGACTGTGGGGGGCATCTATAGGGCACAAGGTAGACTGTGGGGTGGCATCTATAGGGCACAGGGTAGACTGTGGGGGCATCTATAGCGCGCAGGGTAGACTGTGGGGTGCCATCTATAGGGCATAGGAAAGACTGTGGGAGGCTTCTATAAGGTATAGGGCAGACTGTGGGGGGGCCCCATCAATAGGGCAGACTGGGGGCATCTGTAAGCATACAGGGCAGACTGGGGGTCTCATCTATAGGGCAGCCTGTAAGAATTAGGTCCAAGATGCCATATCTTTTTGTTCTCTCTTCTACATTGTGAAAGATAACGTTGTCAGGGAGAGAAGATAAGAATTTTCTGGACCAAGTACTTTTTCCTGAGAGAGATTCCCAATAATATCTGGATAGATAAAATCTCCCATGATCACCATGTCATACTTTTTTGATAACAGAGACATCTGGCCTACAGTAAACACATACAATAGTGTTCTTTCTGTTCTTCTCTCCTTGTATTCTTACCCAAACAGTTTTTACAGAGCTACCAGTCTCTGAAGCTTGGATCTCTGTGGAGATATACTTTTTCCTAACATACAATGCGACACCTCCTCCCCTCTTGTTAATCGTGTCTCTAATACATAAGTTGGAGCCTTCTAGCCTTGTATTACAACCAACTCTATCATCTGTAATATGGCTGCCGGACAGGTCCTTGAGGGGGGAGACATGTGTCATTGCGGTTATTAGCTGCAGTGATGTGAGCTCGGAAGCATGCTCCAGCACATATAGTGCCGAGAGCGTTATTAGGTCATTCCAGGGCCGGGTTTTATGAGCAGTCATAAGAGATGGGTGGGAATGACCGCTCACATATCCCCACCCCAGGGCCGTGGTTTGGCAGATAAAATGGAGACAGTGTCTCATTCAGTGTCTGGGTCTGGAGATATGTGGATCTCCTGTGTTAGTCTGTGCTAAGGCCTAAAGAACCGGACACCATCCTGTGCGGGCGGACCCGCTATATGTTGTATGGACTTTTTACTTTGTGTTTTCACTTTGTGCTAGTAAAGGCTGTTCTTTCATAGAATCATAGAATCGTAGAGTTGGAAGGGACCTCCTAGGCCATCTGGTCCAACCCCCTGCTCAAAGCAGGATTCGCTAAATCATCCCAGTCAGATGTCTGTCCAGCCTCTGTTTGAAGACTTCCATTGAAGGAGAACTCACCACTTCTCGTGGCAGCCTGTTCCACTCATTGATCACTCTAACTGTCAAAAAGTTTTTTCTAATATCTAATCTGTGTCTCCTCCCATTCAGTTTCATCCCATTGCTTCTAGTCTTTCCTTGTGCAAATGAGAATAAAGCTGATCCTTCTACAATGTGACAGCCCTTTAGATATTTGTAGACAGCTATTAAGTCTCCTCTCAGTCTTCTCTTTTGCAAACTAAACATTCCCAAATCCTGCAACCTTTCCTCATAAGACAGGGTTTGCAGACCGGTCACCATTCTGGTCGCTCTTTTCTGAACTTGCTCCAGTTTGTTGATGTCTTTTTTATAATATGGTGCCCAAAACTGGACACAGTATTCCAGATGAGGTCTGACCAAAGAGGAGTAGAGGGCAATAATGACTTCACGTGATCTAGACTGTATGGTTCTGTTAATACATTCTAGAATTGCATTTGCCTTTTTTGCTGCTGCATCACACTGTTGACTCATATTCAGTCTGTGATCTATTAGTATACCCAAGTCTTTTTCACATGTGCTGTTGCTTAGCCCTATTCCTCCCATTCAGTATATGCTTTTTTCATTTTTATTGCCCAGATGTAATACTTTGCATTTCTCCCTGTTAAAAACCATTCTGTTAGTTGCTGCCCACTGCTCCAGTTTAATTATATCTTTTTGAATCCTCTCTCTTTCTTCTCTAGTATTAGCTATCCCTCCTAGCTTTGTGTCATCAGCAAATTTGTTTATTATACTGAGCAGTTTATGAAGTTTTAAATAAACTTAGCTGGACATTTCAGCAACACCGCTGTTTGTGCCGACCTCAACCGCAGCCGAGTGACTACAAACGCCACCAAGTTTCAGTGATTCTGTCTTCGGTGTTAGCTGCTCCAATTCTCATGGTTCGTCTCCTATGCTTCGTGCATTTGTATAGATACACTTTAGTTTGCAGTCGGCTTCTCTATTTTCATTCAGAGGTTGTTTTTGTTCTTTCCACTTCCAACATCAAGTTCTCAAAAGAATTAAGTAGCTGCATATTTCTTCCTGACCGTATATTTCCCATCCCATATTGCCCTAGTGTAAAGCTCTCCTGATAAATGTAGCTAGGCGTCTACCAAATATGTGTTTTCCTGTTTTCTTAAGATACATCCCATCTCGAGCAAGGAGTCCATCATACAGGTAATTCACTCCATGGTCAAGAAACTCGAAATGTTGCTGACAACACCATCAACGTAGCCGATTGTTTACCTGTAGAATCCTGTTCAATCTCCTCTGTCCATGTCCATCCACTGGGAGGAAGGATGATACGACCACCTGCACTCCCAGTTCCTTCACTTTCCGGCCTAGGTCTTCAGGGTCTCTGCCTATAGTTCCCAGACCCTTTCTTGCTGTGTCATTTGTTCCTATGTGTATTAGTAGAGATGGGTGGTCGTCTCTGGCACTGAAGAGTCTTGATACCTTATCAGACATCTTTGATTTGGGCACCTGGAAGACGACACACTTCTCGTGAGTTAATGTCTGGTCGGCAGATAGCGGCTTCTGCTCCTCTGAGAATCCCCAATGACCACCACGCTCCTTTTCTTCTTCACCACTTCTTTTTCTCCCTTGAAGAGGCTTCTGATTTCTTACTGGGTGTTCTTTGTGAGCAAAGCACTTGTAATGCACATCTTCATAGTTGTCCTGCGTGAGAGCCTGGTAGCGGTTCTCCAGAGGTATGGGTGCTGACTGCCTCCTCATCCTCCTGCTTCTTTGGGTTACATGCTGTCACAAGTTTGTCACATCCTGCAGGGAGATTTGGGGTTAGGCGAACTTTATGTACTGTGAATCGCAGGTCTTCCATTTAGCCTGTGTGTTTTGTTCCTCATATTACATGGACTTTGTTTCCTTTGGCGCTGAAGAGGTTGACGACTCTTTGTATGCTGGTTAGTTGTACAATAACAAGTAATATTGTGATATCATGTGTTATGAATGAGTCACCGTAGGAGGCAAAAACCGAAATACTAGCTAAGTCCAGAAAACCAGAGAAGTTGGCAGCTATCGGATTGCAGACCCCTGAACCTATTAACAACAACTAGCAGCAGCCGTGGGGTGTTCCTACGGTGCCCTAGACCCCTCGATCACAGCCGGAGAACTAAATAGCCTAAAGACAGAAAGGGAAATCTAAACTGCCCCAGAGCAGACCCCAAAGCAATAGGCAGCCCCCAACATATAATGACGGTGAAGCAAGATGAAAAAATACTCACACAGATAGAAAGATAGGCTGAGCAAATGATGGGGCACAAGCTAACTAAATAGGACAGGATAGAAAAGCTGCTGTCTGCAATCCGCCAAAACCCTATCAAAGCAAGAGCCAACAGACTGATAGGGAAAAAAGCCCTGAAGACGCTAGGCTTCAAAAAGACTATATCAGTACTCAGGTATTTTCTGAAGACAGAGCAAAAAGGAATTCAGCTCACCCCAGCAGGGAATGTCAGAAATCCAGAAAAACAAGGCAAAACAAAACCAAAACACAAATGCAAAAAGCAGAGCAGAAAACTTAGCTTTTGAGGAGCAGGAATCAGACTGGTCTCCTAGAATCCCTCAGAGAAATCACCGGCAAGGCAGAAGGGCGTCGGCTGCCTTATATCCAGTCAGCAATTCCAGTCACCCAGTCATCATCATTCTGCTCAGGTGCTTGGTAATCAGCCTCACTACCTTCCTTCACCAGAAGAGGGAGTTCATCAGACCTCAATGGTGAAGGGGAAAATGAACTCACAACAGTACCTCCCCCTTGAGGAGGGGTCACCGAACCCTCATCCACGCCACCAGGGCGATTAGGGTGAGCCCGATGAAAGGCACGCACCAATCTTTTGGCATGAATATCAGAGGCAGAGACCCAGGAATTATCCTCCTGACCATAACCCTTCCACTTAACCAAATACTGGAGTCTCCGTCTAGCCAGACGGGAATCCAGTATCTTCTCTACCTCATATTCCATGTTACCTTCAACCAATACAGGGTCCGGAGGTGCCACCCCAGGAACAACTGGTTCAACAAACCTCTTCAACAAGGACTTATGGAACACATTATGGATCTTAAATGTGACAGGAAGAGCTAAACGAAAAGAGACCGGATTAATAATCTCCAAAATCTTGTAAGGTCCAATAAATCTAGGCTTAATCTTAGGAGAAGCCACCTTCATAACGATATTTTTTGATGATAACCAAACTAAATCACCAACCTTAAACTGGGGACCAATGGTCCTATGTCGGTTGGAAAACCGCTAGGCCTTTTCCTGGGAGAGAGATAACTTATCCACCACTTGGTCCCAGATCAGGTGCATTCTCTCCACCACAGTGTCAACACCTGGGCAGGCAGAAGGCTCCACCTGCCCTGAAGAAAATCGAGGATGAAACCCAAAGTTACAAAAAAAAGATGACATCAAAGTGGCAGAACTAGCTCTATTGTTTAAAGCAAATTTGGCCAAGGGCAAAAATGAAACCCAATCATCCTGATCAGCGGAAATAAAACATCTCAAATACGACTCCAAAGTCTGGTTTGTTCTCTCCGTCTGCCCATTGGTCTGAGGGTGAAAAGCAGAGGAGAAGGACAACTGAATTCCCAGCTTGGAACAGAAAGTCCTCCAAAATCTAGACACAAACTGAACTCCTCTGTCAGATACAATGTTCTCAGGAATCCCGTGCAAGCGAACCACCTGTTGCAAAAACAGAGGCACCAACTCAGAGGAAGATGGCAACTTAGGGAGTGGTACAAGATGAACCATCTTAGAGAACCTATCATAAATCACCCAAATAACAGTCATTCTCTGAGAGACAGGCATTTTAGAGATAAAATCCATTGAAATATGGGTCCATGGCCTCCTGGGGACCGGCAAAGGCATCAACAACCCACTAGAGCGAGAACAAGGTTTAGACCGGGAGCAAGTCCCACAGGACTGCACAAAATTCCTGACATCACGAGACAAGGCGGGCCACCAAAAAGACCGACTCACCAGATCTCTAGTACCAAAAATACCTGGATGACCAGCCAATGCAGAGCAATGAACTTCAGACATCACTCCCTTCTTCCACTGGTCAGGAACATACAACTTTCCACTGGGATAACGCTCAGGTTTGTCCTCCTGGAACTCTTCCAGAGCACGTCTCAAATCGGGCGAGATGGCAGAAAGAACTACCCCTTCGCCTAAGATGGTAGCAGCCTTGGTCACCACAGGAGAATCAGCAAAGAAGCTCCTAGAGAGGGCGTCTGCCTTGACATTCTTAGTGCCAGGAAGAAAAGAGACCACAAAATCAAAACGTGTAAAAAACAAGGCCCACCTAGCCTGTCTAGGGTTCAAGCGTTTGGCCGACTCCAGGTAAATCAAATTCTTGTGGTCAGTGAGGACCACGACTTGATGTTTAGCTCCCTCCAACCAATGTCTCCACTCCTCAAATGCCCATTTCATGACTAACAGTTCCCGATTCCCCACATCATAGTTACGTTCAGATGGAGAGAACTTTCGGGAAAAGAAAGCACAGGGATTCATTTTAGATGTTACAGGATCCTTTTGGGACAAAACAGCTCCTGCACCAATCTCAGAAGCGTCCACCTCTACCTGGAACGGGAGTGAGACATCAGGTTGCCGCAAAACCGGGGCAGAAGTGAATCTTAGCTTCAGCTCCTGAAAGGAAGAAACAGCCTCCGGAGACCAATTCAACACATCAGCACCCTTCTTAGTCAGATCAGTCAATGGCTTGGCAATACTAGAAAATTTTGCTATAAATTTACGATAAAAATTAGCAAAACCCAAAAACTTCTGGATGGCCTTCAAAGAAGTGGGCTGAACCCAATCGTAAATGGCCTGTACCTTGGCCGGGTCCATTTCAATAGTTGACGGAGACAAAATAAATCCCAAAAATGAAATCCTCTGTACCCCAAAAAGGCATTTCGATCCTTTGACATACAGGGAATTCTCCCTCAAGATCCGGAACACAGTCCGAACATGTTCCACATGAGAATCCCAATCCTTGGAGAAGATCAAAATATCATCCAGATAGATAATCAAAAATTTATCCACAAAGTCTCCGAAAATGTCGGTCATGAAGCACTGGAAGACAGAAGGGGCATTAGTGAGCCCGAAAGGCATCACCAGGTACTCAAAATGTCCCTCCGGAGTATTAAACGCCGTCTTCCATTCATCCCCATGCTTAATGCGGATAAGATTATACGCCCCCCTGAGGTCAAGCTTGGTAAACCAGCAAGCACCTTTAACTCTGGAGAATAGATCCGAAATCAGGGGTAACGGATACTGATATTTAATAATAAGTTTGTTGAGGGCACGATAATCAATACAAGGTCTTAATGATCCATCCTTTTTGGCCACGAAAAAAAACCCGGCACCTAAGGGTGAAGAGGATGGTCTAATATGACCCTTCTCCAACACCTCCTTAATATAGGATCGCATAGCCTCGTGCTCGGGTACAGATAAATTGAAGAGCCGACCCTTAGGAAATTTACACCCCGGGCTCAGTTCAATTGCACAGTCATAACTCCTATGAGGAGGCAAAGACGCAGACTTATTCTCACTAAATACATCATAAAAGTCCGCCAAATAGTCAGGATCATCATGCGACTGAGGAGAGGTGGAAAAAAACGGAGCCTCACTAAGGGCACACCGACAACCCCAACTCACCACAGACACAGATTTCCAAACCAAAACTGGATTATGAATTTGCAACCAGGGAAACCCCAGAACAATGGTATCATGCAAATTATGCAACACCAAAAATCAGGGCTGTGGAGTCGGAGTCGGAGTCGTGGAGTCGGAGTTAGTTTTGGTTGGAGTCGGAGTCAGTAGAAATGTACCGACTCCGACTCCAGCTTTAAAAAAAATGTATTAATATTTCATAATTGAACTTTCATATGAATTTTATAAATGTTACTCAAATATATATGTTCTATCAAACTATGAACAACAGTGATAAGCAGTTCTGCTGGAGATAGAGACATTTCTTACTTCTTGTGTGTCACTGTTCTCCACTGCCCTTATCTAATCTTATACTTGGTTAACCTCATGCTGCCCCAACCCCCCTACTTACAATGTATGAAACTGAAAGTGAAAATGTGTTGCAAATTCTCAGTAGTAAAGCTCCTCCTCTAGACTAGATCATACTAGGTGTGCGTCTTCCAAGCATCTCACAGCTGCCTGCTACTCGGAAGAGGAAGACTGTAAGAAGTATTATCCTTTCAACAAACTTTGCATCAGTTAACTGTGAGTACATGAGGAATAATAACAGTATTACTGACCACTATATCAGTTGTACGACCTGGCAATAATTTTGTACAATTGTTTTTAGGAAAAACAATTGTCATTTGGATTGTGGATGCAGAATTAAAAACCTGAGAATGTCAAAGAAGCATCACATTAAATCAGCTGTATTTGAACATTTCACCATCACTCAAGATAGAAAACATTATGTCTGTCAGTGTATGACAAATGATCCAGACGAAAACAAATGCTGTGAAGCCAAGATGAACGCATATTCAGGCAAAGATAAAAATGCTCCTACCAGAGCTTCTAATCTAAAGAGACATTTACAGCGCTTTCATCCAGAAGTACTGAAAGCAGTGGATGAGAAAGACTGCATCCAAACCAATGAACCAGTGCCCAGCTCTTCCAGCCAAACAAAGGAGCAGAGAACTTTGCAGCCATCAGTTGCAAGATATTTTGTCAGTGACAAAGTTACTGTGACAATGACAGTAGATACATTTAAAAAACAGATCATAGAGCTTGTTGTAAAGGATAGTGTGCCTATTTAATTATTTTCACGACCAGCTTTTATGTGTCTGAATGGGGAAATGGCCCGCAAACTTGGTGTTTCTCTGGAGAGAGAGAGTATTAGAAAATTAGTAATCGAAGAAGCTTTTAAACAAAAGGAAGAACTTAAAAAAACTCTCAAGGGACGCTTTCTGTTTCTTAAAATGGATGCCTGCACACGTCACAGAGTGAACTATTTTGCCATCAATGTCCGATTTGTTTGTGCAAAAATGAAATAGTTACCAAGACATTGGCAGTAAAAGACACCAAAGCTCATCACACCAGTGAGTTTCTCCAGGTCTTGGTGGAAAAGGTTCTGCAAGACTATGAACTTAAAAAAGAGCAAGTTCTTTCTGTCGTAACTGACAATGCTTCAAATATGATAAGTACTATTAAGCTAATGAATGAGAGTAATGATGGTGACCAGCAGCTAGAAGAACATTCTGGGTCCACAGACACAGAAATGTTTGAAATAGAGGAACACAGTATTGTAACTGAGGAGCAAACTGAAGTTGCTTCAGATGAACAGCAACATGATAGTTTAGATGATCTTGTTGAAACTGTGTCAATATGTTCTTTCATTCATCACATGCGCTGTGTTGTGCATACGCTACAGCTGGCTATAGGAGACAGTCTGCAAGAAGGACATGCTGCTGCACTGATTGGCAAGGTGAGAAAATTGGCTACTGTTGCCAGAACCCCTAAAGTTGACTCAATTTTGAAGAGACGTGCCGGAAAAGGGGCAATTATTGATCAAGCCACACGATGGGGCAGTACTTACTTAATGACTCAGCGCTTGGTTGAACTGAAAACCTTTCTTGTAGACATGGCTAACCCTCAACTGATGCTAAATGAAAGTCAGTGGAATCAGGTGACTGAGCTGGAAAAATTGCTAGAGCACCCATTTACAGTGACTAAAAAATTACAAGCAGAGGACTTAACTCCAGGTATTTTCTTAAAGGAGTGGAAGAACCTGATGTTTCGCCTGTCCCAAAGAGGAGGGTTAATTGCAAGTGGCATTGCTACATCAATGAAACGGAGAGAGGAGCTACTATTACAAAATAACATTCTTTTGGCAGCTGTTTATGTAGACCCAATGCATCGGATTCTTCTAGATGATCAACAGCTAAGTAAAGGAAAAGAAGCTCTGTTTGAAATAGCAGTAAGGATGAAAGGGTTGCAGAACAGTCAGGAGGAACAAGAAGAATTTGGTCATCCTGCCACATCTTCACCCTCATCATCAACTGATGAAGAATTTAATTTCGAAAAATATTTGGATCACAAGGACCGTGCAAAGCGTTCCCGCATAGAAGAAGAGTCATCCCCATCAAGAAACACAGCCAGTACATTTCAGCAGAATTTTTCATGTGCACTAAAAGAAATTGAGAAATTTGACCGTTCATCAAAAATAACAGTGCAACAAGCGATTCCTCTGTATCCTGACAAAACCAGGGGAAGAGTCTTGAGGAGATCATTTGCATATTCCCAGTGCCTTCTGGGATAAGTGAAGAGTCTCCGCGAGCTCCTTGATCACTGGGTTTTGGCCGTTGCAGCTGAAAAGAGGACATCGGAAAACCAGGGGAAGAGTCTTGAGGAGATCATTTGCATATTCCCAGTGCCTTCTGAATTTTGGCTCATCTTTCCCCGTTTTTAAGAAATCTCAATATGGAAGAGGCCAGGAGCCATTTGGTGAGCTGCATTTCTTGCTACATGTTCACAGACTTACCAGTGGAAAAGCCAAACTTCACATGCCACAAATGCAGCTCGTGTCCCTGTTGGAGGAAAAGTTGCAAAATCTCGAAGAGAGGTTAGCTACTTTGAAGACCATTAAGGAAGGTGAAGAGTTCTTAGACAGAGCAGAATTATCTCTTCATGTTACAGAAAGAGAAGAAATTCGAAGTGCACCTGAAGAAACAGGAATGGAGACATGTGACCCAGAGAAGCAGGAGGATCAGGAGGCAGTCAGCACCCATACCGCTCAGAAACCAGTACCAGGCTCTTACACAGGAGAGCGATGAAGAAATACATCAGGATAAGTCTTTGCCCACAAACAGCAACCTTGTACGCCTTCAGAGTCCTCCTGGATGGAGAAAGAAAAATGTTGTGAAGAAGAAACGGAGAGTGGTGGTCATGGGGGATTCCCTGTTGAGAGGAACAGAGGCCGCTATCTGCAGACCGGATATAACTTCAAGAGAAATGTGCTGTCTTCCAGGTGCAAAAATTAAAGATGTGTCTGACAGGAGATCAGGACTCTTCAGACCTACAGATGACTACCCATTCCTGCTACTACATGTGGGGACAAATGACACCGCAAGAAACGACCTGGAAACCATCTGCAGAGACTTTGAAGACTTAGGTAAGAAAGTGAAAGAACTGGGAGCGCAGGTGGTCTTCTCTTCCATCCTCCCAGTGGATGGCCATGGAACAAGGAGGTGGAATAAGATTCTGCAGGTGAACAACTGGCTACGTCGATGGTGCCGTCAGCAACGATTTGGATTTCTGGATCACGGAGTGAACTACTTATACGATGGACTACTTGCTAGAGATGGGGTGCACCTTACGAAGACTGGAAAACATGTATTTGGAAGTCGCCTTGCTGCACTTGTAAGGAGAGCTTTACACTAGAACAACATGGGAAGGGAAGCAAAAGACCAGAAAAACCATACACCTGACAAATGCTATTGAGAACTCTGCTATTAGAAGTGGAAAGGAAGAACAAAGACAAAAGAATCTAATTAATAAAAATATTGGAGAAAGAGAAACCAATCACAAACTAAAATGTTTCTATACTAATGCACAAAGCATGGGCAACAAAAAAGGAGAATTGGAACTACTAACACAGGAAAAGAAATATAATGTCATTGGAATCACTGAAACTTGGTGGGACAATACACATGATTGGAATACAAGACTAGAAGGATACAACTTATTTGCAAGAAACAGACTTGATAAACGAGGAGGAGGTGTCGCATTGTATGTTAGAAACGCGTATATCTGCACAGAGATTGAAGATCAGAGACTGGGAGTTCTGTGGAAACTGTTTGGGTAAGAATACAAGGACAGAACAATGGAAAGGACACCATTGTAGGCATTTACTACAGGCCGCCTGTGCAAGCTGAAGATATGGATGAACTCTTTATGCATCAAATGGCCAAGTTCTCCCAAAAATATGACATAGTTGTCATGGGAGATTTCAACTATCCAGACATTTGTTGGGAATCTCTCTCAGGCAAAACTAACAGGTCAAGGAAATTCTTATCCTCTCTTGCTGACAACTTTATCTTCCAAAAGGTAGGGAAGAAAACAAGGGGAACTGCTACCTAGGATCTAATCCTTATAAACAGGGAGGAAATGGTTGAGGAGGTAAAAGTGGCTGGGACCCTAGGAGGTAGCGACCATGCTATTTTAGAATTTTGGATAACTAGAGGAGGAAGACATGTGAAGACTCAGACGTCAAGGTTAGATTTCAGAAAGGCAGATTTTAAGGGATTCAGAAAGAGAATTGGAGGGATCCAATGGCTGGATATCCTTAAAGACAAAAATGTCCAGGAAGGATGGGAAATCTTGAAAAATGAAATTCTCAAAGCACAATTGTTAACAATTCCAAAAAGAGGGAAGAATAGGAAGCATTTAAGGAAGCCAGGATGGATGAACACAGAACTTAAGCACATGCTAAAAAGGAAGAAAAAAATGTTTATAAAATGTAAAGAGGGAGGCATATCTAAAGAAGAATATAATGCTGTCTGCAGAACCTGCAGGGAACAAATCAGATTATCTAAAGCTGACAATGAATTGAGGCTTGCAAGAGATGTCAAAAGCAATAATAAAGGATTTTGGGGATATGTCAAAAGTAAAAGAAAAGTCAAAGATGCTATAGGATTTTTACAGGATGAAAATGATGAAATGGTAAGACAGGATGTTGAGAAGGCCGAACTTTTAAATCCCTATTTTGCATCTGTTTTCTCTCAGAAAGGAAATGTAACATCAACTGTTCTTCACTGTCCTATTAAGGGAATAGAAGAATCCAGGATATCTATAAACAGAAAGATAGTGAGGAAACACTTAGCTAACCTAAATGAATTCAAGTCTCCAGGTCCAGATGAATTACACCCCAGAGTACTGAAGGAGATAGCAGAAGAAATTTCTGAACCCCTCTCCATAATCTTTGAAAATTCTTGGAGAACAGGAGAAGTCCCAGAAGACTGGAGAAGAGCAAATGTTGTTCCTATCTTCAAAAAGGGGAAGAAGGTGGACCCAGGCAACTATAGGCCGGTGAGTCTGACTTCTATACCAGGAAAAATCTTTGAACAAATTATTAAACAACATGTATGTCAGTACCTGGATAAGAATGAAGTGATTAAACAGAGTCAGCATGGGTTTGTAACTAATAAGTCATGTCAGACTAACTTAATTTCCTTCTATGATGGAATCACTGATTGGGTGGATCAAGGAAATGCTGTAGATATAGAATATCTTGACTTCAGCAAAGCATTTGACAAAGTATCTCATACAATCCTTATTGAAAAAATGTCTAAGTATGGAATGGACAAGGCAACTGTTAGGTGGATTCATAACTGGCTTAGTGATTGGACCCAAAGAGTGGTCGTAAATGGCTGCACATCCAGTTGGAAGAATGTCTCAAGTGGGGTACCACAGGGCTCTGTCCTGGGCCCTGTATTGTTCAACATCTTTATCAACGATTTAGATGAAGGAATTGAGGGTAAACTGATTAAATTTGCTGATGACACAAAGCTAGGAGGGATAGCTAATACTAGAGAAGAGAGAGAGAGGATTCAAAAAGATTTAAATAAACTGGAGAAGTGGGCAGCAACTAACAGAATGGTTTTTAACAGGGAGAAATGCAAAGTACTACATCTGGGCAATAAAAATGGAAAAAGCATATACAGAATGGGAGGAATAGGGCTAAGTGACAGCACATGTGAAAAAGACTTGGGTATACTAATAGATCACAGACTGAATATGACTCAACAGTGTGATGCAGCAGCAAAAAAGGCAAATGCAATTCTAGGATGTATTAACAGAAGCATACAGTCTAGATCACGTGAAGTCATTATTTCCCTCTACTCCTCTTTGGTCAGACCTCATCTGGAATATTGTGTCCAGTTTTGGGCACCACATTTTAAAAAAGACATCAACAAACTGGAGCAAGTTCAGAAAAGAGCGACCAGAATGGTGACCGGTCTGCAAACCCTGTCTTATGAGGAAAGGTTGCAGGATTTGGGAATGTTTAGTTTGCAAAAGAGAAGACTGAGAGGAGACTTAATAGCTGTCTACAAATATCTAAAGGGCTGTCACATTGTAGAAGGATCAACTTTATTCTCATTTGCACAAGGAAAGACTAGAAGCAATGGGATGAAGCTGAATGGGAGGAGACACAGATTAGATATTAGAAAAAACTTTTTGACTGTTAGAGTGATCAATGAGTGGAACAGGCTGCCACGAGAAGTGGTGAGTTCTCCTTCAATGGAAGTCTTCAAACAGAGGCTGGACAGATATCTGACTGGGATGATTTAGCGAATCCTGCTTTGAGCAGGGGGTTGGACCAGATGGCCCATGAGGTCCCTTCCAACTCTACGATTCTATGATTCTATGAAATCCAGAAAAACAAGGCAAAACAAAACCAAAACACAAATGCAAAAAGCAGAGCAGAAAACTTAGCTTTTGAGTAGCAGGAATCAGACTGGTCTCCTAGAATCCCTCAGAGAAATCACCCGCAAGGCAGAAGGGCGTCGGCTGCCTTATATCCAGTCAGCAATTCCAGTCACTCAGTCATCATCATTCTGCTCAGGTGCTTGGTAATCAGCCTCACTACCTTCCTTCACCAGAAGAGGGAGTTCATCAGACCTCAATGGTGAAGGGGAAAATGAACTCACAACAATCATGTTAGCCAGAAAAATCAGTGTGAATTCTTTTCTGCCCAATGATGACAAAAGTATTCTTGGGAGAACCAGAAAATAAGATGTTTGCAGCTTTAGAGCACCGCGGTTCCTTCTTCAGGCAGGATTACAGATGAATTAATAAAACAAAGGAACAATTAAGAGAGGTTACAGCCGGACATTTGTAACATCTCTTAAACGTTGTGCCTTTGTCTTATTAATTCATCTGTAATCCTGCCTGAAGAAGGAACCTCGGTGCTCTGAAAGCTGCAAACATCTTATTTTCTGATTCGCTAATAAAGGTTTCCCTCCGAGAATACTTCTATCATCATTGGGCAGAAAAGTATTCCCATTGTAATCTGGTTAGAGACATGCAGCTCCATCTCATGGCTGCTCCGGACCTGCTCGTTTTCTCTCTCTATAAAACTGGGCCAGACCTTCTCATCTCAGGCTTAGGACATATCAGGAGCATGGTAACATTGGAGACACGGGATCTCTACCTTTAAGAGTGCTGCCAGGACAGGGACAGTTGGGGTCCCAGGTCCTTCTCTACCGAAGGCCGTTTCAGCATCTATGTGGTTTATTTAACCATCATAAACCGGACCGTAGGCCATGTTGCACATCACAGTCCATAGCACTTTATAGTATACGGCTTTAACTCGCAGTCACTAACACGCCGGACTTCGCACTTCGTCCAGTTATCGTGGATGACCGCTCGCCGAACAGTTCATTACATTACATACAGTTGTGTCCAAAAGTATTGACACCCCTGCAATTCTGTCAGATAATACTCAGTTTCTTCCTGAAAATGATTGCAAACAAATTCTTTGGTATTATTATCTTCATTTAATTTGTCTTAAATGAAAAAACACAAATGAGAATGAAGCAAAAAGCAAAACATTGATCATTTCACACAAAACTCCAAAAATGGGCCAGACAAAAGTATTGGCACCCTCAGCCTAATACTTGGTTGCCCAACCTTTAGCCAAAATAACTGCGACCAACCGCTTCCGGTAACCATCAATGAGTTTCTTACAATGCTCTGCTGGAATTTTAGACCATTCTTCTTTGGCAAACTGCTCCAGGTCCCTGATATTTGAAGGGTGCCTTCTCCAAACTGCCATTTTTAGATCTCTCCACAGGTGTTCTATGGGATTCAGGTCTGGACTCATTGCTGGCCACCTTAGAAGTCTCCAGTGCTTTTTCTCAAACCATTTTCTAGGGCTTTTTGAAGTGTGTTTTATGCTGCAAAATTTGTTGGTAGTCTTCAGACTTCATAATGCCATGCACACGGTCAAGCAGTCCAGTGCCAGAGGCAGAAAAGCAACCCCAAAACATCAGGGAACCTCCGCCATGTTTGACTGTAGGGACCGTGTTCTTTTCTTTGAATGCCTCTTTTTTTCTCCTGTAAACTCTATGTTGATGCCTTTGCCCAAAAAGCTCTACTTTTGTCTCATCTGACCAGAGAACATTCTTCCAAAACGTTTTAGGCTTTTTCAGGTAAAGTTTTGTCAAACTCCAGCCTGGCTTTTTTATGTCTCGGGGTAAGAAGTGGGGTCTTCCTGGGTCTCCTACCATACAGTCCCTTTTCATTCAGACGCCGGATAGTACGGGTTGACACTGTTGTACCCTCGGACTGCAGGGCAGCTTGAACTTGTTTGGATGTTAGTCGAGGTTCTTTATCCAACATCCGCACAATCTTGCGTTGAAATCTCTTGTCAATTTTTCTTTTCCGTCCACATCTAGGGAGGTTAGCCACAGTGCCATGGGCTTTACACTTCTTGATGACACTGCGCACAGTAGACACAGGAACATTCAGGTCTTTGGAGATGGACTTGTAGCCTTGAGATTGCTCATGCTTCCTCACAATTTGGTTTCTCAAGTCCTCAGACAGTTCTTTGGTCTTCTTTCTTTTCTCCATGCTCAATGTGGTACACACAAGGACACAGGACAGAGGTTGAGTCAACTTTAATCCATGTCAACTGGCTGCAAGTGTGATTTAGTTATTGCCAACACCTGTTAGGTGCCACAGGTAAGTTACAGGGGCTGTTAATTACACAAATTAGAGAAGCATCACATGATTTTTCCAACAGTGCCAATACTTGTGTCCACCCTCTTTTTTATGTTTGGTGTGGAATTATATCCAATTTGGCTTTAGGACAATTCTTTTTGTGTTTTTTCATTTAAGACAAATTAAATGAAGATAACAAAGAATTTGTGTTTGCAATCATTTTCAGGAAGAAACTGAGTATTATCTGACAGAATTGCAGGGGTGTCAATACTTTTGGCCACAACTGTATATCAACGGAACATAGTAAACACTGGAAGTCTGCTCCAATGGCAGATACTTCTCTGCCGTTATTATAACCCCCTTTCTGGAGTTACCTTCCTGGAGCTCCTGCTCCCCACGCTGACTCCTGTCAGTCCTCTCTCCTGGGGAAACTGCCTTACTGGAATCACCGTTCTTGCGACCAGGGCACTCCCGAGAGTTCCAGACCTTCAGAAGGTCAGTAGCTTCCCCAATGCAGTGCCGTCACAGGCTCTGCAGGTCCATGGCCTCACCATGTGCTCTCAGGAATCCAGTCCACACACATACAGGACCTTCCAACACAGAGACCTTCAGGACCTTACACACTGACCATGTGACCCAAACCCTGGTCACATTATGTAGCTGTAACTACCCCCATAGGTGGGAGGTGTGTGTGGTTAGTCAGTCCTGCCCAGCTCTCTGACTAACCCTGTAAGCCCCCCTTATAAGTAAACAAACACTTGTGGAACTGCAAGTCCCAGAGAAACAACACTTTGGGCTTACAGCGCAGAGGACCTCCTCTGCGACACATACCGGCCATTTACAAGTAAAGCCGGTCACTGTCTAACCATCACAGTTATGCCTCCATGCGTATCCTGAGGAGCACATACAGCGCCACCTAGCTGTAACAGGGGCCACTGCCTCACAATATATATATATATATATATATATATATATATATATATATATTATCCACCAAAGTAAGAAAGTGATCCGCACCACTAATAACGTTGTAGCCAAATGTCCAAGGTGTGCAATTATGCTGCCGGCATATAAACCTGACACCTCAGGTGCCCACTCGGAAAACAAACCGTACTTGAAGTCCTGACACAAGAAAGAAGATGGGTGGCACTCACCAGTCTTGAAAATCCATTGTTTTATTGAAAACTATTAAGACATCTTCAACGGGAGAATGGGAAGTGGAGAGTACGCTCGTATATACAGTATACATACACATCTCATACTATATACACAGACAGACACGCTTATAGTAGGTGCGGTATATGAAGCTACATATAGAACACACGCTATAGCAGGTTTCCACCTATACACACTCTATATACCCACTATATACACACACTATACACACACTTGATATAAACACTCTATACACACACTATATACATTCTATATACACACTCTATATAAATATACAATATATACACTATATATACAGTTGTGCTCAAGTTTACACACCCCGGCAGAATTTATGCTTTATTGGCCTTTTTTCAGAGAATATGAATGATAACACCAAAACTTTTCCTCCACACATGGTCAGTGGTTGGGTGAAGCCATTTATTGTCAGACTACTGTGTTTTCTCTTTTTAAATCATAATGACAACCCAAAACATCCAAATGACCCTGATCAAAAGTTTACATACCCTGGTGATTTTGGCCTGATAACATGCACAGAAGTTGAGACAATTGGGTTTGACTGGCTACTAAAGGTAACATCCTCACCTGTGACCTACAGTACACGCTATACACACTCTATATACACACACAATATATATACACTCTATATTGTAGTGTGGCTAAGGGTCACATAGTCGATGGGAGGCATGTGTCACAGAGATGGTTTGTCTCTGTGATGTAGCCCGGAGTGTTTCTCTAGTGCATGACAGCACTAAAAGGTTCGTTTGATACACCTGTGTCTGGGCTGCGGGTAGCTATGAGAGGTGGGCTGGTCTGGCTACCCACATACCTCGCTTCTGGGTGTGGTTACAGCCTATATAATGGAGGCTGTTGTTTGGCACATGGTCTGTGTGTTGGGAGGGAGAAGGCCTCCTGTGTGTTTTTGGCTCCAGACGAAGCCTGAATACTGGACACTAACCAAGCCTGTGTGACCACAGGCCTGACAGAGCAGAGCCCTGATGTGGACATTGTTACTTTGTTTTGCCTGATCTAAAGGCTGTTTACTTTCTGTTTTAGCTTCTGGGGTTTATGAAGCAATAAACGCACATGAACTTTTAAAGGAATGTGCTCCGTTTTCCTTCCATCGCACCCAAGTGAGTACAACCCCTACAATTGGTGCTAGACGTGCAGGCAGCGTTCCCGGAGGAGACTTGTGACTGCTACAGGAAGGGCTGCATGTCCTGGGTTAAGTCTGTCACAAGCCAGCAAGCATCGCCAGACAAAATGGAGGACCTGCTGAAACACCTGGTGCAATCGCAGCAGCAGCAGCAAGAGACCAACAAGCTGTTGTTACAGCAAATCCAGTAGAGCCAGCAGGAGCAACGGCAGCAGATGCTGCGTCTGGCAACCGCCATCCAGGGTAGGACGAGCGCCCCAACCCCAGCTGATGACTCACACATCCAGAAGGCGGTAAGATGGGCTTTGCAGAAAATGACTCCCAGGGATGATGTTGCGGCCTTCCTGACGGTGTTTGAAAGGGTCACAGAGGGAGAAACTCCCGCCAGAGCAGTGGACAGAGGTACTGGCACCATACTTGACGGGAGAACCCCAGAAGGCGTACTATGACTTAGCGTTGTAGGACGCCAAAGAGCATGGCAAGCTAAAAACTGAGATTCTTGCACGCTTGGGGGTGACAATGACTCTCAGGGCACAGTGAGTTCATCACTGGGAGTATTACCAGGACAAACAACCACGGTCCAAAATGTTTGACCTGTTGCACCTGGTCCAGAAGTGGCTGCAGCCGGAGTCCTCTACGCCTGCGCAGATGGTGGAGCGGGTGATGATGGACCGATTTGTGCACTACCTGCCGAGGCCCATACGGACTTGGGTTGCCCAAGGTGATCCCTGGAATGCTGATAAACTGGTCAGACTGGTCGAGAGATACCAGGGGATGGAAGGTTCCATGGGAAATCAGCCCACTCCATACTGGGGTTCCCAACAGGGAGCAGAGGCCCAAAAGGGGGTAGGGGAGGTGGATCCCAAGGTCTCTACGGGTGATGTTATTTGCTGGAGGTACCACGAGCCAAGACATATAGCCGCCCATTGTCCTCTGACCACCGAGCAGACTGACAGCAGCATGGGACGCCGTAGCTCATACTATGCATATCCGGCCTGCAGTGTGAACTCTCCACCCAACGAGGGGTCTCAAGCGTGTCCCGTGAAGGTGA
This sequence comes from Dendrobates tinctorius, assembly GCF_039654945.1. NCBI lineage: Eukaryota > Metazoa > Chordata > Amphibia > Anura > Dendrobatidae > Dendrobates > Dendrobates tinctorius. The sequence goes on along the minus strand of NW_027361849.1, from coordinate 1,320,395 downwards.
ACGGTCAAGAGGTAACAGCATTGCTAGACTCCAGGAGTTTAGTGACCATTGTGAGGGCCACTTTTCCTCTCAAACTGATCCCGGGGGAAAAGGTTGGCGTTCGGTGCATACATGGTGATGGAAAGGACTACCCTACGGCCAGAGTGGACATTGAAAAGCCCACGGTACTTAGTCCCATGAGGTCGGCGTCGTTTGGGACTTGTTGCACTCTATAATTATAGGCTGGGACTTTTGTATATTTTGGGATCTGTGGGGGAAGGGTTCTGAGGTCGCTGGCGCGAATAGGGAACCAGTGAACCCTAAGAAAGTATCACCACACCCAAAGGTAGACGGGTTTCCTTTTTGTGTCCTTGTGGGGGATAAGGAGGAAGTGTCCCCTGTGTCTGACATTCCAAAGTTAGGGGTGACCAGTGAGAATTTTGGGACTGCACAACATAGGGACCCCACTCTGAAAGAAGCCTTTAACAATGTCACTGTCATTAATGGGGTTGCACAGGAGCCGGGGGCTGACACAAGGTTTCCCTATTTTATGATGAGTGGGGAGTTGTTGTACCGGGTCACGAAAATAAGGGAGTTGGTGGAGCAGTTAATAGTACTGGGCCCCTATAAACAGAAGGCGTTGGACATGGCCCATTGACACATCTTGGGGGGACATTTGGGAGTGGAAAAAACACAGGAACAGATCGTGCAGAGGATCTATTAGCCTGGGTGTCACCGGGAAATATTAAACTATTGCAGGTCCTGCCCTATGTATCAGTTATCCGCCCCCACCTATCACTTTCCGAGTCCCCTCGTGCCATTGCCCATCATCAAAGTGCCGTTCGAGAGAACTGCTATGGACTTGGTCGGTCCCCTGGTGAAATCTGCTCATGGGCATCAATAATGGTCATCCTGGACTATGCCACTCGCTACCTTGAAGCAATTCCCCTGAGAAACTCCTCCGCAAAAAGTATAGCCCGTGAATTGGTCCGTGTCCTTTCCTGGACGGGTTTACCAAAGGAGATCCTGACCAACCAGGGAACACTTTTTATGAGTAAGGTGATGAGGGAGTTATGCAAGGTCCTGCAAATTTCCCACTTGAGGACTTCATTGTACCATCCTCAGACAGATGGCTTTGTTCAATAAAATACTGAAAAGCAGGCTGAGGAAAGCTATAGAAAAGGACGGCAGAGACTGGAATTGTCGCTTACCATATCTGTTGTTTTCCATCCATGAGGTTCCACAGGCCTCCACAGGGTTCCCGCTATTCGATCTTCTGTATAGCCGACATCCACGAGGTCTCCTAGATATAGCCAAGGAAACCTGGGAAGCCAAAGTCACACCCCACCGAAGCGTCAATGAGCATGTGGCACTGATGCAGCAGAGAATTGCAAAGGTGATGCCCATTGTAAAAGGACACCTCCTACAAGCACAAGAAGCTCAGGTCAGGGTCTACAACCGGTCAGCCAGAGTGAGGCAATTCAATCAGGGAGACCGAGTTCTTGTGCTAATTCCAACGGTGGAGAGGAAGTGCTTGGCCAAATGGCAAGGGCCGTATGAGGTGGTGGAGAAGCTTGGTGATGTAAATTATAAGATTCATCAACCAGGAAGACGGAAACCATATCAGATCTATCATGTCAGCCTCATCGAGCCATGGAAAGACAGAGCTGGCTGAAACTCCTTGCTTGCTGGGCAACCGAGAAAGCGTGGTTGTAAGTGTTGCCATAGCGGAGACGCTGTTGAAGGCCCAGAAACAGCAGTGCCGGGAGTTACTCCAGAAGATCAGGGACCGGTTATCGGAATTGCCGGGGTGCCTGAATGTTGTAGAACACAACGTTCTGATGGAGCCACATGTGCGTGTAAACGTGAAGCCTTATCTGATTCTGGAGACCCGTCGAGAAGTGATCTCCAAGGAGGTGGAGCGCATGTTAAAACTCTGTGTCATTGAGGAGTCAAAGAGCGGTTGGTCGAGCCCAATTGTTCTGGTCCCAAAATCCGATGGGAAATGGAGGTTCTGCAACGACTTTCAGAAGTTGAATGAGGTTTCCAAGTTCGACGCATATCCCATGCAGGCCCGGATTGAAAATCTGGTGAACCGAGCAGATGCCCACTGGGCCGACGGCTCAGAGCTTCAAAATGGGCCGCCGGCCATTTAAATCTTCTGCACTGCCCAGGCCCTGGTGCGGTGTACTCTATCAGTGCACACGCTGACCAGGGCCGCGGCGGCCCGCATCAGCTCGTGAGCGCGGCCCTCGTCAGTGCAAGCAAGCAGGAGAGCGCACACCAGGGCCTCTGCAGATGTTTGAAAAGCCCGCCGAGGCGTGCACAGGACGCCTGGAGTCTGGACCCCCCTCCCGATAGGAGCTGGGAATGTGGTGGTGGGGCTGTGCTGCCAGAGGAGCCATGTGTGAGGAGGCAACGCGCTACTTGTGCAGGAGCGGACTGCGCCACATACACAGGTGAGCAGCGGGAGGACGTGGCGGGCACTGGCGCACTGCTCACCTGGAATGCTTCCTGCACTGGGTGTCACGGTGTTTGCAGGGCTGTGCTCCTGTCCTGCACGGAGAGTCTGGGGGTTACATCGTGCAGCGGCATCATACCCGGCCGTGTGGCTGAGGCTCTATAGTGTCTGCAGCCGAGAGAAGTTTGTCAGATGTCCTGTAAAAGGCATTGTATAACTACAGTGCTTACATAGGACTGCAGGGTTTACATAGGACTGCATATATCCTGCTTATAGTCGCCATTTCCTTCACCTGTCCATTAGTTTTGATGAGAATGTTGGTTATTCCCTTTGGGGGTCTCATGAGATTTCTCTGCTCCCCCTCCAATATGAAGGATTCCACCTCTACTTGTTTCCCCCTCTTTATAGAGCTCTACATAAATAATGGTCCCAAACATTTGCCGTAAGCAACTTCCCCTATAGTCACCGTGTACACTGAAGGCGAGATTGATGCTAATGACAAGCGCTGTTAGTGGTGTGAACTGCTGAGCTCTGCTACATGTGCATGCCAGTGGTACAGAGGGGGGTGCGGATCGCTGGCTGGCACTTCTAGTTCTCCCTGGGTTTCAGCTGATGGTTTGCATACGCTGCTGCCAGTCATATTTATTGCATGGAGGAGCTTTGCTTGTGCTCTTCTGCCAGATGGGAGTTTACTTTGTGGTCTCTATAAAGTGTTGGCTCTGGTGATGAGAACATTGGTATAGTGTAGATGGCCTCATTGTGTTTCTGTTTCTTGTCTGCAGTCGTACGTTCCTCCCTTCCATACTGGATTACTGTGGGGTCCGAGCGTCAGTGTTCTTTCTGCAGTGTGGATATTTAGGTCCAGGTGCTAACAGCCAATTGTGCCCATAATGAGCCAGACACAGGTGTGAACGAGACGCATAGCGCGAGACGAGTGCCACCAATGGACGTGACATAACCCGGTGACTATAATCTAATGAGTTTTTCTTATCTTTCAGGTTGCATCGGGGGCTTATCTACAGCATTACAGAATAAGATAAGCCCCTGATGTCAATGGCGGCAGCTCATAGGGCAAAAAAAGGGTGACAGATTAACTTTAAGGCTGTGTGCACAAGCTGCAGATTCTGCTGCGGATCCACAGCAGATTTGGCCCTGCGGATCCGCACCAGTTTTTGCTGCGGTGTACAGTACCATTATAACCTATGAAAAACAAAAATCGCTGCGCACACGATGCGGATTTTTCCGCGCGGATTTGCTGCGGTTTCAAAACTGCATCATGTCAGTTCTTTGTGCGGAATCTGCAGCGGTTTCACATCTTCTCCATTGCAGGGGTGTCAAACCGCAGGCTAATCTGCAGATAAACCGCACGTCTTTTGACCTACGGATTTTACAAAATCCGCACGGAAAAATCCGCAGGTGAATCTGTAGTGTGTGCACATAGCCTATAAGGCAAGGGTCACACAACTGTAGATTCTCTCAGTCATGAGAATCGGACTGAATATACTAATGCCACTGATCAGAGTTTGATCTGAGTGTTAGCATAGTGTGATCCGATTCTCTCAGATGTGAGGAGAGTAAAATGTCTCCCATCACCTACATTTTGTGTCTGCCGAAATCAGTCCAATGATTTCCATGGACCCGTAGACTTGAATCTGCAAGTCTAGACCTAATACAGTGGTGCGAATGAGCTCTAACTCAGACTCTTCGAAAAACTCAGATTTCACGAGTGTTTCCGTCTTAATGGGTGCAATGATTTTAGAACGCCATCTGGATGAATAAATGGTTTTCCAGGTCTGATATTGAGGACCTATTCCTAAAGCCCTCGTACACATCACACTAACATTGGCCAGAACCTGCCAACAGTTTAATGTGTATGGAGGCCTCCTGACGCTTCTCGAACATGTGATTTTTTTTTAAGCTAGATGAGGATTTTCTTGTTCTCGGCCACTGCTAGTGCAGTCTGGCAGAGTCTCTCTCATAGTGAACACCTGGGAGAGAAAGCTGCCTGCTAAACTATTGTTCTGCCATCCGCTGTTTTGCATGGGCTCCTGAGATACCTCGCTGTTATCAGATTGGTGGAGATTCTGCCCCCGCTCCCCCACTAATCAGCACTTATCTCCGTTTACTGTGCAATGGACAAAGCCAAGAACTGCAGCCCAATTTCCATTGATTTGAATAGGAGCTGATCTGCAGTTGGCAGCCCTCTGGACCTCCATCTGTACGGTGAAGAGGATAAGAATAGGTCATCGTGTGTTAGACATACATGTCTTGGAGCACACATAGGGATGGTGAGCGTGCTCAACCATAGGAATAAGGGAAAAAAAGCCAAACCATGACTGCAAGAAGCATTTTCAGACTGATGCAACCTTTTTATCGCCATACAGTATAGCCCATCCTCCAGATGTCCACATGGGAGGATCACATCGCAGGAGCTTGATCTCACATGACAGAATTGTCAGCATTTGGACAGGCCCTATAGACAATAGATCCCTCTGTAGACTTATACAGTGGGATATAACTTCCATCCCTCTGTGAGAGTTGGACGTTGGGAATTGTCCTAATATATGCAGCTCTGGCAAAAATCAAGAGCCCACTGCGGTGTTTTATAAAAATCCGCTTCTCTCCATGTCTGACGGCCATTCCTCCATTCCAGTGTCAGGTGAATTCCAACCAGAGTCCACCTCATTCTACTCAATGTGCTTCTGATCAGGTGATCACCTGGACCAAATCTTATCTAACAAAAGAAAGTATAAAAACCCTGCTGTGGTGTCCACAATCCTCCTGCAATAGGACAAGCTGGACGGCAAAACAAGTGCTAGTAATATCCCAAAAGTTATAGGAATGAAAAAATAACTTATAACCATGCCAAAGGAGATGAAAAGTCTCGAGTGAGGAAAAGAAGGGCTCAATTCTGGCTTTACTAGCAGAGGGATACAGGGAGCGCCATGTTGTCTCCATCCTTAAAATTTCATAGACATAGGTGATACTGTGACTATTGTATATATGTCATGTAGGTGACACTGCAATTATACCCAGCAGTCTATGTATATTACAGCAACTGCTTTGCATTATTGCAGTATCGCCTATATAATGTGTACAGAAAGCTGTATATACAATATATAGGTGATACTGTGCAGTATCACCTATGTAACAGAGACGTAGCAGTATGACCTACATAATGTACAATTAGCATATCATCCTGCAAAATGGAGAACAGGAGCACATAGCTCAAAAGAAAGAAAATAGTGCATAAAATTGACAAACTCAGTATAAAAATGTACAAAAGTCTCTATTATTCAATTACTCACATACAAAAGATATGGGCATAAATATCCACAAACTACAACAACAGGACGAGAATAAGAGGGGTAGGAAGCTAGGCGGCACTGGTCACATTGAGCCTCTCATACTTTTTACTGGTGTATAATCATATGCCCTGAGCACCCCCATAAAGTGGGCCAGCCCCAGACAGCAGGGTACAAACAAATCACTATCAGTCCAAGTGGACAATTATATACGTAAAGTTAATGATGTCCCTGTGCCAAGCAGTGCGGAGGATCAAAATACACTGAGGAGACCAGAGCAGCGGGGTATGGGGAGAAGAATTATATGGTGTCCATTATACTGTATGATGTAATACATGGGGGCCCATTATACTGTATGAAGTAATATATGGTGCCCATTATACTGTATGAAGTAATATATGGGGCCCATTATACTGTATGAAGTAATATATGGGGCCCATTATGCTGTATGAAGTAATATATGGGGCCCATTATACTGTATGAAGTAATATATGGTGCCCATTATACTGTATGAAGTAATATATGGGGCCCATTATACTGTATGAAGTAATATATGGGGCCCATTATGCTGTATGAAGTAATATATGGTGCCCATTATACTGTATGAAGTAATATATGGGGCCCATTATACTGTATGAAGTAATATATGGGGCCCATTATACTGTATGAAGTAATATATGGTGCCCATTATACTGTATGAAGTAATATATGGGGTCCATTATACTGTATGAAGTAATATATGGTGCCCATTATACTGTATGAAGTAATAAATGGGGCCCATCATGCTATATGAAGTAATATATGGCACCCATAATACTGTATGAAGTAATATATGGGGTCCATTATACTGTATGAAGTAATATATGGTGCCCATTATACTGTATGAAGTAGTATATGGGGCCCAATATACTGAATGAAGTAATATATGGGGCCCATTATACTGAATTAATATATGGGGCCCATTATACTGAAGTAATATATGGGGCCCATTATACTGTATGAAGTAATATATGGGGCCCATTATACTGTATGAAGTAATATATGGGGTCCATTATACTGTATGAAGTAATATATGGGGCCCATTATACTGTATGAAGTAATATATGGGGCCCATTATACTGTATGAAGTAATATATGGGGCCCACTATACTGTATGAAGTAATATATGGGGCCCATTATAGTGTATGACGTAATATATGGGGCCCATTATACTGTATGAAGTCATATATGGGGCCCATTATACTGTATGAAGTAATATATGGGGCCCATTATACTGTATGAAGTAATATATGGGGCCCATTATGCTGTATGAAGTAATATATGGGGCCCATTATACTGTATGAAGTAATATATGGTGCCCATTATACTGTATGAAGTAATATATGGGGTCCATTATACTGTATGAAGTAATATATGGTGCCCATTATACTGTATGAAGTAATAAATGGGGCCCATCATGCTATATGAAGTAATATATGGCACCCATAATACTGTATGAAGTAATATATGGGGTCCATTATACTGTATGAAGTAATATATGGTGCCCATTATACTGTATGAAGTAGTATATGGGGCCCAATATACTGAATGAAGTAATATATGGGGCCCATTATACTGAATTAATATATGGGGCCCATTATACTGAATATATGGGGCCCATTATACTGTATGAAGTAATATATGGGGCCCATTATGCTGTATGAATATATGGGGTCCATTATACTGTATGAAGTAATATATGGGGCCCATTATACTGTATGAAGTAATATATGGGGAACATTATACTGTATGAAGTAATATATGGGGCCCACTATACTGTATGAAGTAATATATGGGGCCCATCATAGTGTATGAAGTAATATATGGGGCCCATTATACTGTATGAAGTAATATATGGGGCCCATTATACTCTATGAAGTAATATATGGGGCCCAATATACTGTATGAAGTAATATATGGGGCCCATTATACTGTATGAAGTAATATATGGGGCCCATTATACTGTATGAAGTAATATATGGGGCCCAATATACTGTATGAAGTAATATATGGGGCCCACTATACTGTATTAATATATGGGGCCCAATATACTGTATGCAGTAATATATGGGGCCCAATATACTGTATGCAGTAAAATACGGGGCTCATACTGTATGGAGCATTATATGGTGCCCATTATGCTGTATGAAGTAATATATGGTGCCCATAATACTGTATGAAGTAATATATGGGGTCCATTATACTGAATGAAGTAATATATGGGGCCCATTATACTGAAGTAATATATGGGGCCCATTATACTGTATGAAGTAATATATGGGGCCCATTATACTGTATGAAGTAATATATGGGGCCCATTATACTGTATGAAGTAATATATGGGGCCCATTATACTGTATGAAGTAATATATGGGGCCCATTATACTGTATGAAGTAATACATGGGGCCCATTATTCTGTATGAATTAATACATGGGGCCCATTATACTGTATGAAGTAATACATGGTGCCCATTATAATGTATGAAGTAATAGATGGGGTCAATTATACTGTATGAAGTAATATATGGGGCCCAATATACTGAATTAAGTAATATATGGGGCCCATTATACTGTATGAAGTAATATATGGGGCCCATTATACTGTATGAAGTAATATATGGGGCCCATTACACTGTATGAAGTAATATATGGGGTCCATTACACTGTATGAAGTAATATATGGGGCCCATTATACTTTATGAAGTAGTATATGGGGACCAATATACTGAAGTAATATATGGGGCCCATTATACTGTATGAAGTAATATATGAGGCCCATTATACTGTATGAAGTAATATATGGGGCCCATTATACTGTATGAAGTAATATATGGGGCCCATTATACTGTATGAAGTAAAATATGGTGCCCATTATACTGTATGAAGTAGTATATGGGGCCCAATATACTGAATGAAGTAATATATGGTGCCCATTATACTGTATGAAGTAATATATGGGGCCCATTATTCTGTATGAAGTAATATATGGGGCCCATTATACTGTATGAAGTAATATATGGGGCCCATTATACTGTATGAATATATGGGGCCCATTATACTGTATGAAGTAATATATGGGGCCCATTATACTGTATGAAGTAATATATGGGGCCCATTATACTGTATGAAGTAGTATATGGGGCCCATTATACTGTATGAAGTAATATATGGGGCCCATTATACTGTATGAAGTAATATATGGGGCCCAATATACTGTATGCAGTAATATATGGAGCCCAATATACTGTATGCAGTAATATATGGGGTTCATTATACTGTATGGAGCATTATATGGGGCCCATTATGCTGTATGAAGTAATATATGGTGCCCATTGTACTGTATGAAGTAATATATGGTGCCCATTATACTCTATGACGTATTATATGGGGTCCATTATACTGTATGAAGTAATATATGGGGTCCATTATACTGTATGAAGTAATATATGGGGCCCATTATACTGTATGAAGTAATATATGGGGCCCATTATTCTGTATGAAGTAATATATGGGGCCCATTATACTGTATGAAGTAATATATGGGGCCCACTATACTGTATGAAGTAATATATAGATAATCCTTTAATCATCCCACCATGGGGAAATTCAGAGCATTACAGCAGCAAGGCAGGAACAAGTACAGATACAGATGCATAAAGGCATTACATTGACAGTAGGTAGGTACATATATGAAAAAAAAAAAAAAAAAGATATAACCGGACTATCACAACCTTTGATCTATCAGTTCACTGTTTGGGTCGTTCTCCGTTTTGGACAGTGCTGGTTATACAGCCCAACTGCAGCTGGAAGGAAGGACTTTCGACAGCGCTCCCTCTCACATTTAGGATGAAGTAGCCGGTCACTGACAGTACTGCACATCTTTGTCACGGTCTCATGCATGGGATGGGAATCATTCTGCACCATGTAGCTCACCTTGGCCAGTATCCTCCTGTCGCCTACTTCCTGAACTGGATCAAGGGGGCATCCCAGGACAGAGCTGGCCCTTCTAATCAGTTTGTCCAGCCTATTCCTGTCCCTGGTTGATATGCCACTACCCCAGCATGCCACACCAAAGAAGATGACTGATGCCACAACAGAGTTGAAGGATGCAAGGAGTGCCCCCCTAACTCCAAAGGCTCTCAGCCATCTGAGCAGATAAAGCCTACTGTGGCCCTTCCTGTACACTGCATCCAAGTGATGGGCCCAGTCAAGCTTATTATTGAGGATCACACCAAGGTACTTATAGGTGTCGACTATCTCAATGTCATTTCCCTGAATGTTCACCACTACTGGTGGATTTTTTCCCTTGCGAAAGTCCACCACCAATTCCTTGGTCTTCCCGGAATTAATCCTAAGGTGGTTCCTCTGACACCACTCCACAAAAGCTTGGTTAGTATCTCTGTACTCTCTTTCATCTCCTCCTGTGATGAGGCCTACTATTGCAGAGTCATCAGAATACTTCTGCAAGTAGCAGCTAAGATTAGTTGCACTTAAAATCCGCAGTGTACAGTGTGAAGAGAAAAGGGGCAAGAACTGTACCTTGAGGTGCCCCTGTATTGCAGATCACCGTGTCTGACACACTGTCCAGAACCTTTACAAACTGAGGTCAGTTCGTGAGGTAGTTAAGGATCCAGGTGGAGAGTTGGAGGTCCACGCCAACAAGGCCCAGCTTGTCTCTCAGTAGACCTGGCTGTATGGTATTAAAAGCACTAGAGATATCGAAGAACATTATTCTCAGTGTTCCCAGGTTTCTCCAGGTGAGAGAGAGTCCTATCTAGAAGGTGGATAATGGCATCATCCACACCAATGCTCGGCCTGTAGGCAAACTGGAGAGGGTCCATATCCGAGCTCACTAGAGGACGGAGACGTGTGAGAACCAATCTTTCTAGTACCTTCATCAGGTGTGATGTCAATGCTACAGGTCTATAGTCATTAAGGTCTTTTGGATAAGGCTTCTTCGGAACTGGTACCACGCTCGATAATTTCCACAGTTGTGGTACTATACCTATTCTCAGGCTCATATTGAACAGATATGTATTGATCTCACTCAGCTGGTGCCCGCAGGTTCTGATTAGCCTTGCACTGATGCAGTCAGGACCTGCAGCCTTCAAAACTTTGATCTTATCCAGTTCTTTTGCAACCTGGGTACTTGTGAAGAACAGACCCTGGCTCAGTTGACAAGTTGCAGCAGGGGGGTGAGGTTATTGTAGCAGAGAGGTGTGAATGGTATGCAGGGGCAGGAGCAGCCAGTGTGTGATTAAATCTGTTAAATAATAGATTAAGTTCATTAAGCCCCTTTATCTACAACCATCCTGGAGACAGGGGCCCACTATACTGTATGAAGTAATATATGGGGCCCATTATACTGTATGAAGTAATATATGGGGCCCATTATGCTGTATGACGTAATATATGGGGCCCAATATACTGTATGCAGTAATATATGGGGCCCAATATACTGTACAGAGCATTATATGGGGCCCATAATACTGTATGGAGCATTATCTGGGGATAGGGGATGACTTTGTTTGTTGTGGATCTGACCGCTGGGACCCCCATGATCCTGGGAAACGTAGCTCTGTAGAGCACCATGTAAATGGAGATGTGGTAAGTCATACGCACTGTGACACCATTCACATGTGGCTCTTCAAATAACTCCTATAAGAGAGTGATGAGGGGACAACAAAGTATAGCAAAAATTCACTGATCGGGGCTGATGAGTGTTTGTGGGCTGGTGGGATTTGTGTGGCAGGGCTGCTTTTTTGTCCCAGTCCGGCCCTGATCCCATGCCACGCGTCGATGAGCTAATCGAGAGACTTGGGCCCACAAGGTACATAACCACCTTGGCTCTGACGAAGGGATACTGGCAGTTCCCCATGGCACAGGAAGCCAAGGAGAAGACTGCGCTTTCCAGTATGTTTGGATGCCTTTTGGACTGCAGAGGGCTCCGGTGACCTTCCACAGAGCTATGGATAGAATCCTTGCCCCCATAAGCAATACATCGCGGCATACCTGGACGATATCATTATCTTTAGCCTGGACTGGTAGAGTCATCTGGAATAGGTCCAAGTGGTGTTTGATGCTCTAAGGAAGGCGTGGTTTAAACCCAAAGAAGTGTGCCTTGGGGAATGAAGAAGTCAAGTACCTAGGATACGTGGTGGGTCAAGGCGAGATAAAACCCCAAATTAGTAAAGTGGAGGCAATTCAAACATGGCAGAGACCGTTATCCAAGAAGCAAGTGAGAGCCTCCCTGGAGTCGTGGGATACTACAGGAGGTTCATCCCGAACTTTGCCATGATGGCCACGCCCCTGACTAACCTCCTTAAGTGGACAAAATTGGTAATGGTCAGGTGGTCGGAGGAGGCAGAGACTGCCTTTCAAGAAAGGGAATCTGTGCAAGCAACCGATTCTGGTGGCAGCTGACTTTAAGAAGAGTTTATTCTCCAGACAAGACGCCTCAGATGTCGGGATAGGAGCAGTCCTTTCCCGGAGATGCACGGGGAGGAGCACCCTGTTCTCTGAGCAGGAAGTTATCCATATGTGAGAGAAATTACTCGGTCGTAGAGAAGGAATGTTTGGCCATAAAGTGGGCAGTGGACACATTACGGTACTATCTGGTAGGATGTAAGTTTAGGTTGGTATCCGACCATGCCCCACTTAGATGGTTGAGGGGAACAAAGGGTAAGAATGCTCGGGTCACCCGTTGGTTTTTAGCCCTACAAGATTTCAATTTCCACTTAGAGCATAGAGCACTTTGTTTTGCTGATCTAAAGGCGGTTTACTTTCTGTTTTTGCTTCTGGGGTTTATGAAGCAATAAACCCACATGAACTTTTAAAGGAACGTGCCCCGTTTTCCTTCCATCGCACCCGAGTGAGTACAACCCTTACTACATACACACTATATACACTCTAAACACACTCACTATATACACTCTCTATGTACACACACTCTATATACACGCTATATACACACTATAGACACGCTATACACACACACTCTATATACGCTCTATATACACACTATATACGCCTCATCTTCTTACCTTGCCGTGGACGCGGATACAATCATAGTAATATCTCCATTCATCAGCAACGAACTGAACATCAACTGTAAGAGCCAAACCGGGGGCGAAGCGATCCTGTGTGGAGAAGAGTGAGTCACCGGGTGTACGGGGCGCTCACTAAAGGGGTCACACTGACACATACAGGAGGGGCGCACACTATAGGGGCCACACTGACACATACAGGAGGGGTGTTCACTATAGGGGCCACACTGACACATACAGGAGGGGCACACACTATAGGGGCCATACTGACACATACAGGAGGGGTGCTCACTATAGGGGCCACACTGACACATACAGGAGGGGTGCTCACTATAGGGGCCACACTGACACATACAGGAGGGGTGCTCATTATAGGGGCCACACTGACACAGGAGGGGCGCTCACTATAGGGGCCACACTGACACATACAGGAGGGGTGCTCACTAGAGGGGCCACACTGACACATACAGGAGGGGTGCTCACTATAGGGGCCACACTGACACATACAGTGAAGAGTCACTAGCGTTATCACATAAAGAAAAGAAACTGAGGAACAGATCTGATCAGAGGAATCGGTTTCTGTCTGCCCAGGACGGATCCTTCATTCTCAAAATTCATTCTCAATTCCAAGGAAAATCTAAATTCGAAGACTGAGTGTCAGCAGGGGGAGGAGCCATACACCAGCAGGAGGGGAGAAGCCATGCAGCGACAGGAAAGGAGGCGCTGTGCAGCGGAAGTAGGGGGAGGAACAATGCATCTAGCTTCTCCCTCCTACATATAAGATGACAGATACTGATGAACGGCCTTTGGAGAACCGCAGAAAAAGTTCTGGACACACCCCCAAAATCATATGTTGATGCCACTGGGCTAACGTGTACAAAACTTCTTCGTTTAACCTTCTGTTCAGACTGTATGAAGCCGCTGTCACATCCCGGGAAACCTCTCAGTGTGTCCCCAGCCTACAACGGCACAGCACGGTGTACTATCCATGATGACAGCGTCAGTGCACCAGCAGGGTGGTGACCCACTGCCTCACAACACCTGTGCTTCAAGGATGAGCATCTGTGACCCCGGGCAAGCGATAAAAAATATAGATCCGCAGCCAAATGTAACAAGAAAATAGGTATTAGACCTACCGGTAATGATGGATCAAGGAGTCCATCCTGACAGCACCATGGAGGACGTACTCCTCCTCCTTACAGGGACAGGAAAAGCACACGAGAGGTTAAAAGGTTCCGCCCCACCCATCTCCCTCAGTGATTTGACAAGCACCACTATGTGGATAATGCACGTAAAATTTTAATGGTACAATCATATTACAGCATATGACATGACATATATAACATAATATAGCATAGTATAATATAACAGGGAGGGAACTACCCGTGCTGTCAGGATGGACTCCTGGAAACATCATTACCGGTAGGTTTAATACCTATTTTCCAGGACGTCCCCCTGACAGCACCATGGAGAGTACCAAAGCACCTCCCCTAGGGTGGGATTACCACCTGGAGTACCTTTCTCCCAAATGCGGTTTGCTGACTAGCCGTAACATCAAGCTTATAGTGCTTGCCGTGCAGATCTGATCAACTGAGGCGCCCGCCCGTTCGGCCCATGAGGCCGATACTGCCCTGGTAGAGTGGGCCCTTAGTGTATCTGGCGGGTTTGCGCTTTCCGCCTGATAGGCGTCGGCGATTACTGACGTAATCCATCAGGCGATAGTTGCCTTAGAGGCTTTTTTTTCCCCTATTTTTACCCCAAAAAAGGACGAATAGTTTTGGGTCGATACGCCAACTGTTTGTGACTTCTAAATAATTAATAACCGTGCGTCTCACATCCAGCGAGTAAAGACGCTGCTCTTTCTCGTTCCGTGGATTGTCACAGAATGATGGTAACACTATCTCCTGGTTTATATTTTGCTGGGAGGCTACCTTTGGGATAAATGCCAGGTCTAATCTCAGAACTATACAGTCTTCTCTGATCTGGAGATATGGATCTCTAGTGGATAGGGCCTGGATCTCTCCAATTCTTTTGGCTGTGGTAATGGCTACGAGGAAAGCCATTCTGTGGGTGAGAGTTGAGATAGACATCTCCTTACCGGGAATGCCGGAATCCCTACATAAGAACCTGAGTACCAGGCCAAGGTCCCAAGGCGGGGTGAGCTGTGTAATCGTGGGGCGAAGCCTCTACGTGGCCTTTACAAATGTTATTACCCAGGGATGAGATGCTAACAGGTAATCGAAATATGAGCTTAAGGCCGAAATTTGAACTTTTAAAGTGCTAGGTTTAAGACCTTTATCAAACCCTGCCTGTAAGAAGTTTAAAATACTAGGGAGGTCAGGGGTACCCCCCACAAGATCGGACCTGCCACCGTCCAGACAAAACCTCTTCCAGATCTTCCGGTATATTGCGGATGTAACCGGCTTCCTGCTGGCCTGAAGGGTAGATATGACCTGGTCTGATAAGCCCTTTGCCTTTAAGATGCGCCTTTCAGGATCCAAGCCGAGAGGTGAAGTCTTGCTGGATTTTGGTGGCAGATCGGGCCCTGGTGGATGAGGTCCTTCCATGGAGATAGCTCGACCGGGTTTCCCACTGCCATGGCTCCCAGTAGGGAAAACCAACTTCTCTTCGGCCAGGATGGAACCACCACTATTACTTTTGTGCGGTCCTCGCGGATCTTCCTTAACACTGTCGGTATGAGAGCCAGTGGTGGGAATGCGTACGAGAGGGGTTCTTTCCACGTCTGGCTCAGGGCGTCCACCCCTTCCGGGTGGTCTGCCGGGTTCAGGGAATAAAATTTGGAGACCTTTGCATTTCTTTGATTTGCGAACAGGTCTATACTGGGGGTTCCCCAATGTTGACACAGCCGATGAAAAATTTCTCCGTTCAATTCCCATTCGGTCGGGTAGACCTGTTGTCTGCTTAGATAGTCTGCCACCACGTTCAGGGAGCCCTCTAGACGGATTGCCGTTACCGAGAGCACTGTTCTTTCTGCCCGAGAATATTTTTCCCGCTAAGGCCTGGAGGGGTTGGTGCCTGGGTCCTCCTTGGTGTTTCAGGAATGACACTGCTGTTGTGTTGTCGGATAACACCTGGACGTGTCGATTCTTTATGATTGGACGGATCCGCAACAGAGCTTCCCAGACCGCGTAGAGCTCCCTGTAGTTGGAGGGTCTGTTTCCGAACTCTGCCGGCCATCTCCCCTGGAAAATCTTCCCTTCTACATGGGCTCCCCATCCCCACTAACTGGCGTCAGTGGTGAGTACGACGTATGGACAGGTTGTCCATAAAACACCGACCTGGAGATTTCTGGCCCGTGTCCACCACCGTAGTGACTTTCTCGCTGGCCCTGATAGCGTTATGGGTCCGTCGAGCGAAGTCTGCCTCCTGTTCCATACCTCGAGGATCTGCTTTTGTAACGGTCTCGAGTTGGACTGGGCCCATCTGACACACGGGATGCAGGCTGTCATAAGGCCCAGGACCTCCATTGCTTCTCGTATGGAAGAGCGATGCTTTAAGAGGTCCCTGGCTCTGTCCTGAATTATCTTCAGCCTGCGCTCTGGTAGCAGGGATATCCTCTTTTGTGAATCCAAGAGTACACCAAGGAAGATATCTACACCAGCAAGCTAGAAAAATACTTGAAATAAAATACTTGAAATAAAACTAATCTACTTTATTCAAAATTAGATTTAAAAGGGACTTAGTCCATTCATAAAATGTGCACATGTACAAAAAGACAAACACTTACAAAAAAACCGCTCAGTCAGATGCGGTAAGACCAAACTTTCAAACACCTTTCCGGTATACCCTTAGTGTCGTTATCCAACTATACATAGACACTCCCTCAGAGTATCCGCTTAGTGTAAATTTCTTTTGAATAAGCACACTCTCATGGTGCTAAAAAATGTCTTTTACAGATCCATTGTTCTAAATTTATGTGCCACTACTGTGTAGCATACATCATTATCACTGACAATGATCCTAGACAAATTTCATAGTGACAGCCTAATTACAATAATCACCTAAAATTAAAGAATGGCATAATATACAGTTTGTAATTATGAAACCAGGGTGTGAACCTAAACATTCCTCTTAAGATCATGCAGTTCACCACCTTTACAGATTTTTTATGTCATCTTGTATATCATGGAAAGATCTCACCCAAATCTTAACATTCGTGGGTTCCTCCATGTGACGCTCCCTTCTCCCTACGCGTTTCACCAACCAGATCATCAGGGGAGTACTGAGTACAGCGTTATGCCTACATGAGAAAAATGCCATCACTGGGCTGTTCATTTACCCGCTTTTTATAACATGCACTCTTTAGTGTGTTCCCGCCTCATAAAGATGGGCGGGTGTATGCCCGTGACCACTTCCTGTTTCTATGTTACTATAGTGACAAGCCCGTTACTCATATGTTCCTTCACATCACTTACTAACTTACTCACATCGCATATTAATAGTATGCGATTATATCGACCTCCATATAAAACACATAATCGTGCGCGCTCTTTTCTCCTTCATTCAATTTATCGGGTTGCATAGTAACGCACTGACGTCACCTTTCTTTGACGCATGCGCATTCTTCTATGTCACGTCCAACCCTCTTTCTTACGTCAAGGCGCCTATTCCCTTCCTTATATCAGCATCAGGGGAATTACCGCGCCTGCGCACTCCAAAACATAGCCGCTTCTTTGCAGGCTTTGACTTCTAAATGCACGCAGTTCCATACCGCGCCTGCGCACTCCACAAACAGCCGCTTCTTTGCAAGCTATATTTTCTAAATGCACAAAAGTCCCTCCTATCACAGGATTATCTTATGGGAGCACTTACAAATTTATATCCCCTTAACATACACGTCTTTTAACAGTTCTTTCTCATCTGTCAAATGTATGGGTTTAGTATTATTTTACAGGACGATGATGCATTAGGGCTTTAGTGTTTTTTTGAAATTTTTTAGCCGATCAATATCAATCTATACACACATATAGTTATGATTAATATCTACCGCCATCAGATGATAGATGGCATATAAATACTTCACATTGTAGTTACTAGTTGTAACTGAAATGCTCACTATCCAATCCTCAGGTATAAATGTGGGCATAAATCATACCCTTGTACAAGAATAGGTTTCACAGTCATTTTGGGCATATTTCAATATTTACTATCCAGTTTTGGGACTTTTAGGACACAAAAAATATTCAACTCCATAAAGTATTCCTTAAAAAATCCTCTCGAACATCCCGAGCGATCACTTAAGACAATGTACAGTACTTGACTCAGACTCGATACATTCTCTTTACCTTCTTCTATTTTATTCTAAGGTTTCAACTCCGCATTTAGACAAACAAAGAAAGGGGGAAATAACCCATTAGAGAAGTATAACTCCTTTGGATTCCCTCCTGAGTAACCACACTACCCTTTACCCCTATACAGGGATCTGGTTTTACGTGGGGCACAATGGAGCTTGTCCTCCGGGGCTCACATCTCATTGCATATGGGTCAGTAAATTACAAAAAAGCCGTAAAAGATAGTTGGTCGTTCAGGCCCGTTGGTTGGAGTGTTCTCAGCCAGAAAATCCATCTACATTCCCTTTGGAGGATCGCTTTGTCCCAATCTCCCCCTCTATGGGGGTAAGGAACTTTCTCGATCCCAACAAATTGAATTTTGCTATGATCACCCTGATGTATCCTATTGATGTGGTTCGCTATAGCTGTATCTCTTCGGTTCACCACATCACCAACATGTTCACGTATTCTCTTCCTGAATTCCCTTCTTGTTTTCCCTATGTATTCAATCCCACATTCGCACGTTGCCTTATAAATCACTCCAGTAGTACGACAATTTATAAACTGTCTGATGGTGTAGACTTTCTTGTTGTTCGTACTCCTAAAGGTTTTCCCTTGTGTTACTGACTGACATGCTATACAATTACCGCACCTATAGCAGCCTTTTACCTCTCCTTCTAGCCAGGTACGTGCTTGAGTCTCTCTAAAGTGACTGTGCATAAGTCTATCTTTTAGAGATTTGTTCTTTTTGTATGTCACTTGTGGTTTTGAACCTAAAATTTTTTCTATGTCCATATCCATTTTGAGAATTGGCCAATGTCTTTCTAAAATTTCTTTAAATTTTACTGATCCATTCGAAAACCTAGTAATGAAACGTGTGACCTCTATATTTTCTTTTCTTTCTACTTTCACTAATAGTTCTTTTCGATCTCTTTTTATAGATTCCTCATAGGCGGCCCTTAAAACATGATCTGGATATCCTCTCTCCTGAAACCTTTCCCTCATATCATCAGCTTGTTCTTTGAATTTCTGAGGGTTCGAGCAATTACGGCGTAACCTCAAATATTGTCCTTTGGGTATCCCTCTTTTTTGTGGAAGGGGATGACTACTCTCCCATCTTAGAAGTGAGTTAGTAGCTGTTGGTTTCCTATAATTGCTCGTTTCTAAGGTTCCATCAATTCCCTTTTTGACAAACACATCTAAAAATCTCATTTCTGATGCATGTACCTCATACGTAAATCTCAGGCCTAAATCATTGCAGTTGAGGTCATTTACAAAGGAAATAAACTCAGATTCTGTACTTTTCCAAATCACGAAAATATCATCAATATAGCGTAGCCATAGGGCTACGCTATCATGTCGAGAATTCGTGTCATTGAACACAATTTTTTCCTCCCACCAGCCCAGGAGCAAATTTGCATAAGTGGGCGCACAAGGGCAACCCATTGCAGTGCCCCTGAGCTGGTGGAAGTATTTATTCCCGAAGAGAAAGACATTCTTCGTAAGGCAGAATTTCAAAGCCTTTAAAACGAAATCATTATGTTTCACAAAGAAACGTCCTCGGGACTTAAGATAGTACTCCACGGCCATCAGGCCTTTTTCATGGGGTATCGAGGAGTACAAAGCCTCCACATCTATACTCCCAAAAATCATGTCTTTCTCAAGGTATATGCCATCTAATTTGCATAGAAGATCGCCTGTATCTCTAATATACGAGCTCAAATTCATCACAAATGGTCTTAGAATCCGATCTATATACATTCCCAGATTCTGAGTCACACTATTGATACCTGCCACTATAGGTCGACCTTTTAGAGGGGTCATACCCTTATGGATTTTCGGGAGACAATAAAACGTTGCCATAGTAGGATGCAAGGGAATCAAGAAATCTTTTTCTTTTTTATCAATAACCTCAGAATCCAGGCCTTCATTGACTAGTGTCTTAAGAGCGTCAGACTCACTACAGGGTTTGATGATAGCTTCTCATAACTCAACTTATCCTCCAATATAGAAAGGCACATATTCTTATAATCAGATGTATCCATGATTACAATGTTCCCTCCTTTGTCGGAGCTTTTTATAGTAATACTGCTGTCATTTTCAAGTCTCTTTAGACTTTCCATCTCTCCTTTCCCTAAGTTATATGACCTTGACCAGGAGATCTTTTAAATTCAAGGTCATATAACTTAGGGAAAGGAGAGATGGAAAGTCTAAAGAGACTTGAAAATGACAGCAGTATTACTATAAAAAGCTCCGACAAAGGAGGGAACATTGTAATCATGGATACATCTGATTATAAGAATATGTGCCTTTCTATATTGGAGGATAAGTTGAGTTATGAGAAGCTATCATCAAACCCTGTAGTGAGTCTGACGCTCTTAAGACACTAGTCAATGAAGGCCTGGATTCTGAGGTTATTGATAAAAAAGAAAAAGATTTCTTGATTCCCTTGCATCCTACTATGGCAACGTTTTATTGTCTCCCGAAAATCCATAAGGGTATGACCCCTCTAAAAGGTCGACCTATAGTGGCAGGTATCAATAGTGTGACTCAGAATCTGGGAATGTATATAGATCGGATTCTAAGACCATTTGTGATGAATTTGAGCTCGTATATTAGAGATACAGGCGATCTTCTATGCAAATTAGATGGCATATACCTTGAGAAAGACATGATTTTTGGGAGTATAGATGTGGAGGCTTTGTACTCCTCGATACCCCATGAAAAAGGCCTGATGGCCGTGGAGTACTATCTTAAGTCCCGAGGACGTTTCTTTGTGAAACATAATGATTTCGTTTTAAAGGCTTTGAAATTCTGCCGTACGAAGAATGTCTTTCTCTTTGGGAATAAATACTTCCACCAGCTCAGGGGCACTGCAATGGGTTGCCCTTGTGCGCCCACTTATGCAAATTTGCTCCTGGGCTGGTGGGAGGAAAAAATTGTGTTCAATGACACGAATTCTCGACATGATAGCGTAGCCCTATGGCTACGCTATATTGATGATATTTTCGTGATTTGGAAAAGTACAGAATCTGAGTTTATTTCCTTTGTAAATGACCTCAACTGCAATGATTTAGGCCTGAGATTTACGTATGAGGTACATGCATCAGAAATGAGATTTTTAGATGTGTTTGTCAAAAAGGGAATTGATGGAACCTTAGAAACGAGCAATTATAGGAAACCAACAGCTACTAACTCACTTCTAAGATGGGAGAGTAGTCATCCCCTTCCACAAAAAAGAGGGATACCCAAAGGACAATATTTGAGGTTACGCCGTAATTGCTCGAACCCTCAGAAATTCAAAGAACAAGCTGATGATATGAGGGAAAGGTTTCAGGAGAGAGGATATCCAGATCATGTTTTAAGGGCCGCCTATGAGGAATCTATAAAAAGAGATCGAAAAGAACTATTAGTGAAAGTAGAAAGAAAAGAAAATATAGAGGTCACACGTTTCATTACTAGGTTTTCGAATGGATCAGTAAAATTTAAAGAAATTTTAGAAAGACATTGGCCAATTCTCAAAATGGATATGGACATAGAAAAAATTTTAGGTTCAAAACCACAAGTGACATACAAAAAGAACAAATCTCTAAAAGATAGACTTATGCACAGTCACTTTAGAGAGACTCAAGCACGTACCTGGCTAGAAGGAGAGGTAAAAGGCTGCTATAGGTGCGGTAATTGTATAGCATGTCAGTCAGTAACACAAGGGAAAACCTTTAGGAGTACGAACAACAAGAAAGTCTACACCATCAGACAGTTTATAAATTGTCGTACTACTGGAGTGATTTATAAGGCAACGTGCGAATGTGGGATTGAATACATAGGGAAAACAAGAAGGGAATTCAGGAAGAGAATACGCGTACATGTTGGTGATGTGGTGAACCGAAGAGATACAGCTATAGCGAACCACATCAATAGGATACATCAGGGTGATCATAGCAAAATTCAATTTGTTGGGATCGAGAAAGTTCCTTACCCCCATAGAGGGGGAGATTGGGACAAAGCGATCCTCCAAAGGGAATGTAGATGGATTTTCTGGCTGAGAACACTCCAACCAACGGGCCTGAACGACCAACTATCTTTTACGGCTTTTTTGTAATTTACTGACCCATATGCAATGAGATGTGAGCCCCGGAGGACAAGCTCCATTGTGCCCCACGTAAAACCAGATCCCTGTATAGGGGTAAAGGGTAGTGTGGTTACTCAGGAGGGAATCCAAAGGAGTTATACTTCTCTAATGGGTTATTTCCCCCTTTCTTTGTTTGTCTAAATGCGGAGTTGAAACCTTAGAATAAAATAGAAGGTAAAGAGAATGTATCGAGTCTGAGTCAAGTACTGTACATTGTCTTAAGTGATCGCTCGGGATGTTCGAGAGGATTTTTTAAGGAATACTTTATGGAGTTGAATATTTTTTGTGTCCTAAAAGTCCCAAAACTGGATAGTAAATATTGAAATATGCCCAAAATGACTGTGAAACCTATTCTTGTACAAGGGTATGATTTATGCCCACATTTATACCTGAGGATTGGATAGTGAGCATTTCAGTTACAACTAGTAACTACAATGTGAAGTATTTATATGCCATCTATCATCTGATGGCGGTAGATATTAATCATAACTATATGTGTGTATAGATTGATATTGATCGGCTAAAAAATTTCAAAAAAACACTAAAGCCCTAATGCATCATCGTCCTGTAAAATAATACTAAACCCATACATTTGACAGATGAGAAAGAACTGTTAAAAGACGTGTATGTTAAGGGGATATAAATTTGTAAGTGCTCCCATAAGATAATCCTGTGATAGGAGGGACTTTTGTGCATTTAGAAAATATAGCTTGCAAAGAAGCGGCTGTTTGTGGAGTGCGCAGGCGCGGTATGGAACTGCGTGCATTTAGAAGTCAAAGCCTGCAAAGAAGCGGCTATGTTTTGGAGTGCGCAGGCGCGGTAATTCCCCTGATGCTGATATAAGGAAGGGAATAGGCGCCTTGACGTAAGAAAGAGGGTTGGACGTGACATAGAAGAATGCGCATGCGTCAAAGAAAGGTGACGTCAGTGCGTTACTATGCAACCCGATAAATTGAATGAAGGAGAAAAGAGCGCGCACGATTATGTGTTTTATATGGAGGTCGATATAATCGCATACTATTAATATGCGATGTGAGTAAGTTAGTAAGTGATGTGAAGGAACATATGAGTAACGGGCTTGTCACTATAGTAACATAGAAACAGGAAGTGGTCACGGGCATACACCCGCCCATCTTTATGAGGCGGGAACACACTAAAGAGTGCATGTTATAAAAAGCGGGTAAATGAACAGCCCAGTGATGGCATTTTTCTCATGTAGGCATAACGCTGTACTCAGTACTCCCCTGATGATCTGGTTGGTGAAACGCGTAGGGAGAAGGGAGCGTCACATGGAGGAACCCACGAATGTTAAGATTTGGGTGAGATCTTTCCATGATATACAAGATGACATAAAAAATCTGTAAAGGTGGTGAACTGCATGATCTTAAGAGGAATGTTTAGGTTCACACCCTGGTTTCATAATTACAAACTGTATATTATGCCATTCTTTAATTTTAGGTGATTATTGTAATTAGGCTGTCACTATGAAATTTGTCTAGGATCATTGTCAGTGATAATGATGTATGCTACACAGTAGTGGCACATAAATTTAGAACAATGGATCTGTAAAAGACATTTTTTAGCACCATGAGAGTGTGCTTATTCAAAAGAAATTTACACTAAGCGGATACTCTGAGGGAGTGTCTATGTATAGTTGGATAACGACACTAAGGGTATACCGGAAAGGTGTTTGAAAGTTTGGTCTTACCGCATCTGACTGAGCGGTTTTTTTGTAAGTGTTTGTCTTTTTGTACATGTGCACATTTTATGAATGGACTAAGTCCCTTTTAAATCTAATTTTGAATAAAGTAGATTAGTTTTATTTCAAGTATTTTATTTCAAGTATTTTTCTAGCTTGCTGGTGTAGATATAGTCTTCTAGCTAGTGGATCACTCGCTGTAATCGTACACCAAGGAAGACCTTCCTGCGTTCTGGTATAAGGTCTGATTTTTGCCAGTTGATTTTCCAGCCGAGGAACTCCATTAGAGATGTTGTTCGGTTTCTGTTTCGGATGAGCGCTTCTTCTGATGCTGCCACCACCAGGAGGAAGTCGTCTAGGTACGGGATGATTATGATACCCTGACTCCTCAGGAAGGCCACTACCTCCACAACCAACTTTGTGAAAATTCGGGGGGCGGAAGCCAGGCCGAATGGAAGGCATTGGAACTGGAAGTGGCAGGTCCGGGTTGGAAATTTCACTGCGAATCTTAGTAAACTCTG
This sequence comes from Dendrobates tinctorius, assembly GCF_039654945.1. Taxonomy (NCBI): domain Eukaryota; kingdom Metazoa; phylum Chordata; class Amphibia; order Anura; family Dendrobatidae; genus Dendrobates; species Dendrobates tinctorius. Next base: position 1,295,921 of record NW_027361849.1, on the reverse strand, counting down.
GGATGAAGGGTGGATAGGGACTTGATAGTACACACTCTTCAGGTCGAGAGTGCACATGACTACGTCTCTATTAACTGTATTGCGGACTGGATAGATTACATCCGGAATCTTTTGTACCTGACCCAGGTATTTAGAGGCTTTAAATTTATAATAGTCCGAGCCTCGCCAGACGGCTTCGCGATGGAGAACAGGGAGTAGTGTCCTCTTCCCCTTTCTGTCAGAGGAACTGGCACTATAACCTCTGACGTGATCATGTCGTGTATGTCCGCCCATATTGGTGAGTCCCTCTGGACTATAGTAGGGGTAGTATACCTGTCGGGGGGGGGGGAATAGAGCTCTATCCTGTAGCCCTCCTGATGGTTCTGAGGACCCACTGATTCTGGGTAACCCGGGACCAGTTTGCCGCAAAATGGCGAAGTCTTCCCTCAATACCTACGGCGTCACTGCCTCCTAGACCTGGAGGTTGACGGAAAAAGAGAGCCCTTGCTTCTCCCGCCTTGGCCGTGGGGGTTTCAGTACGAATCCCTACTAGACCTAACCTGGGTCCTAGGATCTGTCTACTATAGAAGGGCACTCTCCGAAAGGGCTGGGGCCACTTAGGCCTTTCCTCTGGGAATCCCTTATTTTTGTCGGACACCAGCTCCAAGATATTATCCAGGGCTGGTCCGAAAACTCTTAGACCTGAGAAGGGAAGGGAACAGAGTTTTGCTTTAGAGGCGTTGTCTTCTGACCATGATTTAAGCCAGACCGCTCTTCGGGCGGCATTAGAGAGGGAGCTATTTCTGGCTGCAAATCTTACTGATTCGGCCGACGTATCTGATAGGAACGCCGTGACCGACTTCATGAGGGGAAGGGAAGCTAGAATCTCAGACCTAGGGGTATTGTTGGTAAGGTGATCCTCCAACTGCCCCAACCACAAAAACATAGATCTGGCCACCGAGGTGGCTGCTATGTTAGCCCTCATAAGGGTCCCCGAGGTCTCCCAAGTTCTTTTTAATAGAACGTCTGCCTTCCTGTCCATCGGATCCCGGAGACTAGATGAGTCTTTGAATGGTATGGCGGTCTTCTTGGTGACCTTGGCCACCGGAACGTCAATTTTCGGAACCTCCTCCCACGACCGTGTTTCCTCCGAGTCAAACGGCAGTCGACCTTTGAAGTCCCGGGATAGCACCAGACGTCTTTCCGCGTCCTTCCACTCTTCGCGGATCATTGTCTTTATGTATTCACTTACGGGAAACGCTGTCTGGGTTCGAGACAAGAGACCTCCAAACATTAGGTCCTGCCTGGATTGCGGTTTAGGAACTTATTCCATCTGCATGGTGTTCCTCACCGCCTGGACTAAATCGTCCGTGTCCTCAAGTCTGAACAGGTATTTCCTGCCCTGATCCTGCTTGTCCACCAGGATCTCCCCTTCCTCCTCTGGATCTGAGTCCCGGAAGTCGGACCTCTTCTCGGAGCTTGGCTCGGACATCTCCGCCTCCCACCTGAGACGCTTCCGGCTTGGCCCTGGGCTGGGGGATCGCTGCTCGAGACTGCCTCTGGAGGCCCGGACCTCCTCACGAATCAGGGATCTCATCTCGGCTAGGAGGGACGGCTGCTCTTCACCTATCACCCTTGACGTGCAGGGCCCGCAGAGGGTTTTAGCGTAGGTGTCTGGCAGCTTTACCCTGCATACCGGGCATTTGACCGTTTTAGACGCGGCCCTTTGCCGGGTCCTTGACCACTGTCGGGGCGGGCGCTGGGGTTCCCTTATCCTGGTGATAGAGGGTAGGGTAATCAGGCTATTACATTGGCCGCAGAGGGTGGCATGGGGAGGGAGCTCAGCGCCAGGCGCACTTACCCCTCTGATCGTCTGCTCTGCGTCCATCTTTCCTGCACTTCCAGAGAGATGCCAGGCTCCTGGAGCGCGCACAGACATTTCAAAGCTGGCGCGTGATGTCACTGGAAGTGACGCACGCTCTCTGTGATAGGCCGGGAATCTCCTCTGGCCACTTCCTCCTACGCGCCCCGCCTCCTGATGCCGGCACCCGCAGGACCAGCTGCCTGCGGGGGACCAGCCTTCGCCACACCGGCGGCCAAACATGGAGCCGAGAGCCTCCCGCCAGGAGGAGTGGCTCCTCCAGGAGCGACGTCCTGCTCCTGGGCTTTGGGGCAGAGGGACTCCCCACCGAGAAGTTTCGGCCCTGGGCGTCTTCGCAGGGGGGAAGGCTTGGACCGGCCGCACGATCCCCCTGAGCCCGGTGAGTACGCTTGCTGCACTCCTCTCGCGTGTCCCTCCATGCAGGGACAGGAAAAACACTGAGGGAGATGGGTGGGGCGGAACCTTTTAACCTCTCGTGTGCTTTTCCTGTCCCTGTAAGGAGGAGGAGGACGTCCTCCATGGTGCTGTCAGGGGGACGTCCTGTCAGGGTTCTAACCCTGCAAAGAACCAATGATCAACGAGAAAAAAGCAATACAGAAAAAGGTGCACCCAGAGATACAGGACATAAGATTTATCAACCCCTTAAACCACGGAGCTTTTTTCGCTTTTGCATATTCGTTTTTTGCTCTCCTTCTCAGAGCCACAACTTTTTTTTATTTTTCCGTTAATATGGCCATGTGAGGGCTTGTTTTTTGTGGGACAAGTTGTACTTTTGAACGACACCAATGGTTTTAACATATCGTGTACTGGAAAACCGGAACAAAATTCTAAGTGTGGTGAAATTGCAAAAAAAAAGAAAGTGCAATGTCACATTTGTTTTTTTTTAACCATGTTCACTAACTGCTAAAACTGAGCTGCCATTATGATTCTCCAGGTCATTACGAGTTCATAGACACCAAACATGTCTAGGTTGTTATCTAAGTCAGGGGTGGGGAACCTCCAGCCAGCGGGACAGTCAAGAATGGTCACAGAGTTGTTCTGAAGCCACTCCTTTGTTATTTTAGCTGTGTGCTTAGGGTCATTGTCTTGCTGGAAGGTAAACCTTTGGCCAAGTCTGAGGTCCAGAGCACTCTGGAAGAGGTTTTCATCCAGGATATCTCTGTACTTGGTCGCATTCATGTTTCCTTCAATTGCAACCAGTCATCCTGTCCCTGCAGCTGAAAAACACCCCCATAGCATGATGCTGCCACCACCATGTTTTACTGTTGGGATTGTATTAGGCAGGTGATGAGCAGCACCTGGTTTTCTCCACACATACTGCTTAGAATTATCACCAAAAAGTTCTATCTTCGTCTCATCAGACCAGAGAATCTTATTTCTCATAGTCTGGGAGTCCTTCATGTGTTTTTTAGCAAACTCTATGCGGGCTTTCATATGTCTGGCACTGAGGAGAGGCTTCCGTCGGGCCACTCTGCCAAAGGCCTGACTGGTGGAGGGCTGCAGTGATAGTTGACTTTGCGGAACTTTCTCCCATCTCCCTACTGCATCTGTGGAGCTCAGCCACTGATCTTGGGGCTCTTCTCCCACGATTGCTCAGTTTAGCCGGATGGCCAGGTCTAGGAAGACTTCTGGTGGTCCCAAACTTCTTCCATTTAAGGATTATGGAGGCCACTGTGCTCTTAGGAACCTTGAGTACTGCAGAAATTCTTTTCTAACCTTGGCCAGATATGTGCCTTGCCACAATTCTGTCTCTGAGCTCCTTGGCCAGTTCCTTTGGCCTCATGATTCTCATTTGGTGTGACATGAACTGTGAGCTCTTATATAGACAGGTGTGCGCCTTTACAAATCAAGTCCTATCAGTTTAATTAAACACAGTTGGACTCCAATGAAGAAGTAGAACCATCTCAAGGAGGATCTGAAGGAAATGGACAGCATGTGACTTACATATGAGTGTCTGAGCAAAGGGTTTGAATACTTATGACATTGTGATATTTCGTTTTTTCTTTTTTAACAAATTTGCAAAAATTTCTACATTTCTGTTTTTTTCTGTCAAGATGGGGTGCAGAGTGCACGTTAATGAGAAAAAAAGGAACTATTTTGAATTTACCAAATGGCTGCAATGAAACAAAGAGTGAAACACTTAAAGGGGTGTGAATACTTTCCATACCCACTGTATATAGCCCCTCAGTGATGTCTATCTCCCCCAGCCTCCCCGGTGATGAATATGTCCCAGCATCTCCTGTGATGTCTATACCCTACAGCCCCTCCTTTAATTTATGTGACCCCAGAGTCTCCTGTGATGCATATACAGCAGTCTCAATGTTTCCTATGTTATATATGTACAGCAGTCCCAGCGACTCCCAATGACGTATATGCAGCAGTCCCAGCGTTTCCTGTGTGATGTATATACAGCAGTCCCTGTGTCTCCTACATGATGTATTTACAGCAGTCTCAGCATCTCCCATGTGATGTACAGTATTTACAGCAGTCTCAGCGTCTCCTATGTGATGTATATACAGCAGTCCCAGCATCTCCTATGGAATGTATATACAGCAGTCCCAGCGTCTCCCATGTGCTGTATATGAAGCAGTCCCAGCGTTTCCTGTGTGATGTATATACAGCAGTCCCAGCATCTCCTATGTGATGTATAAACAGCAGTCACAGTGTCTCCTATGTGATGCTTATACAGCAGTCCCAGTCTCCTATGTGATGTATATACTGTCGTCCCAGTGTCTCCTATGTGATGTATATGATTTACAAAATTTATTATGACAAAAAGTTGATTGCTCTCCTGGCCGACAGAAACAGAGCTTGCTGCTGTCGCTCGCGCCCAAGCCAAGGCGGCCAAAGCGAGGTCCTCCTTCGCTGCACAAGAGATACAATTAAAGTTGAGACAGGTAGATCAAGAATCAAAAAAGCCTCACCACCAAGCAGAAACTGCACGCTTGCAAGCTGAAACCGCACGAAGAAGAGAATGCGCGTCTGCAAGTGTCTCTGGAAAGACTTGCCACAGACAAAGAGACAGAGGTCGCAATAGCCAAAGCAGAGTACTTGGAAGCAGTGGAGTATCCCGATTATGAGAAATGCAGCAACGTTCTTGGACCAGATCTAGACCAGCAGGATCCTGCAAAGCGCGTATCAGAGTACATCCACCAGCTTCTTGGAAAAGCTGACAGCCCTGATGCACTACATCAACCAGACTTTGCAAATTGCCAGCGATCCAGCGCCAAACTGCACTACTGCAAACAAGAGAGTATACAGCACAGAGATGCTTGCAGCAGCTACTGTTCTAGTGAACAGAAGGTACAACTTCCATCCCGCCTTAAAGGGACACCTTTCTCATTAGAAAGATATTATACAGCCTACTCAAAGCCGGAAGTGTCTAACAGGTATGATGATACACCACACACTCAACATGACAACACACCAGCTTGTATCAGCACTAACCAAGCCACCACGGACTTTGCAAAGATCTTTGCTCACTGAGAGCTCGTCACACAGGGATTTGTAAAGATCACTGATCGTGCCGAGAACTATAGGTCATGGTGAGCCTCGTTCTAGAATGTCATCAGAGGTTTGGACCTTTCTTGTAGCGAGGAGTTATATCTCCTGGTAAAGTGGCTTGGAAGCGAGTCTGCTGAACATGCCAAAAGAATCAGAGACATTAATATAAAGCATCCACACACAGGTCTACGGAAGGTGTGGGAAAGACTTGATGAGTGTTATGGGTCAATAGAAGCTATAGAAAATGCTTTATATAAGAGAATTGACGTGTCTAAAGGTTACCAAAATCTCAGAGAACTAAGTGATTTGGTAGCAGAGCTACAGGTTGCTCAGGCGGAAGGAGATTTGCCCGGATTGGCATTCTTGGACACTGCCAGGGGTGTCAACCCAATTGTTCAAAAAAATTCCTTACAACCTACAAGAAAAGTGGGTCACATATGGTTCTCGGCATAAACAGACTCATAATGTACCATTCCCTCCTTTTACAGTGTTCGTAGATTTTGTCACCCTACAAGCTAAAATCCGAAATGACCCTAGCTTTAACTTCACTCTGTCATGTCCTACTGCCCCTGGTGTAAAACCTAGTAGAACACCAGTGGCAGCCCACAAAACTAACTTACTTCCACATCACAAGGCGACTAAGTCCCCTTCAGAAGAGAGTGAACCTCAAGATGTCAGTAAGCAATGTCCTCTACATAGGAAACCACATTCTCTACTAAAATGCAGAGCCTTCAGGGAGAAGTCTTTAGAAGATCTAGCCAAGTCCATCTTCTTCGACAGCTTCAGCATTGCAGGCCCCAGTTCTCCCTACTCCTTGAAGACTTGTGCAGGTACTGTTGAGACGGCTAGGAGAAAAGCAGTCGGATACAAGGTGGAATCCATAGATGGCCAGACCTGCTTACTGCTACCGACTGTACTGGACTGGAGTGCAACCAGATTCCTGACAACAGGTCAAAGCCTTTGTGGATGCCTTCACAGAAGTCAAAGCGGCACAGAAAACCTCTGTGCTTCCAGTGCTGGCGAAAAGTCCAGGAAGTTACAAAGTACTGACAGAAAAAGACATAGAAGAGGCACAAATGGAACAAGGTCCTTCATACACCATGGAAAATATCTCTGATGAGGTGGATCCTGACCCTCCCGTGTCCATGAAGAGATGGGGCACTGCAGGCGACAGCAGTGGAAGGAGGAAGAAGACCAGAAAGTTTAAGTGATCAGGATGCGGCTGAGAATAAGCTCCACTAATGTGAATAGACGTATCTGAAGGACAATGCCCATGTGAACGCAGCCAAGAGAGACTGGAGACTGGGGTCCGTCATTCTGGCCCTTCGTGCTGGAGAGAAATGATGGTGTGGGGGTTTCTTTGAAATACTATGGATGTTTAGGTGGCCAGAGCCCTGGAGATCAGTCCAGGACACTGTCCGATGCTGGACTTTATATTGGACTCCATCCATTATAGAGAGATGAACATTTGTGTTCCAAAGACCAGGAAAGAACGGAGGGAACTGTTGGGATTTGTCAATGTTTTCTAATGTTATTGTGTATGTGATGTAACAACGCAATATTTATATCCTTTATTATTTTATGAATTTAATATAAATATTCTGTAATATATGGTTGTGAGTTTTAAATAAAAAGATCATTATATTCTGTGTGGGGGCTGCATTATTCTCTCAGGGGGCTACATCATACTATATGAGGGGAGCTGCATTATGACCTATGAGGGGGCTACTGTATATTCTATGGGGGCTGCCTTATGATGGGGTTGCATTATACTCTGAGGGGGCTATATTATATTCTGTGGAGGGGCTGCATTATACTATATGAGGGGGCTGCATTATATTTTGTGGGGTGCTGTAGTATACCCTATGAGGGGGTCTGCATTATATTGTATGAGGGGGCTGCATTATATTCCATGTGGGGGGCTATATTATATTCTATGAGGGGGCTGCATTATACTATATGAGGGCTACTTTATATTCTATGAGGGGGCTACCCTAAACCATGCTACATAATTAAGACGTGTACTACCTTATATTATACCCTGATATTAGCGTGCTTTAACACACAACTGGTGGTCTTGAATTTATTTCTATGTAGCTACATACTGGGCCACAAGAATGAATTTCTCTGGTGGGCCCAAGGTGCTCCAGTCCGACAATGCCTGTATATACTGTATCTGTCTCATTGTAACATCTTTGTAATTTTGTAAACACTACTTATTCTTTTTGGAGAAAAAAAATCTATAAAAATTTACTAGTTCTGTTTTCCTTACTATATACACTTATTGCCGTGTGTCCATGCTAAATTTCACACTACCTAGTTGGTTTGGGTCTTGACCCGATATTGATATTAATATAAAAATTAGCGGAGCTGGTGGCAGCGAGTGTTCTGAGCATTTGGGGAGACCCTGCTGATGACGGAACAGAGGTTTTATGTGTGTATTACCTGCCTGAGACTGGGGACATACATAACACCCTCCTTGCAGAGTGCCCAATAGTCAGTACATGACCAGGCAGCCTTTCTGGTGACTACTTATCCTAGGTGTAGTTCCCTGACTGACCTGAGGGTAAAGGGGGCACCAGAGAGCTGCAAATTCCAAACCGGAACTGGAAAGTGATATATAACAGATCCCTGACGAACTGAGGGCAACCAGACACCCCCGGTTCATGACAGTCATCAGCAGGTGACTACAGAGATACAGGGACTAGAAGAGTCACAGAGTCATCAGTAGGTGACTACAGAGATACAGAGGCTGGAAGAGTCACAGAGTTATCAGCAGATGATTGCACAGATACAGGGACTGACAGTCATCAGGACGGTGCAGAAGAGACAGAATGGGAGAGTCACAGGGTCATCAGCAGGTCACTACAGAGATACAGGGACTGGAAGAATCAAAGCGTTATCAGGAGGTGACTACACAGATACAGGGACTGGAAGAGTCACAGAATCATCAGCAGGGTGCAGCAGAGACAGAGAATGGAAGAGTCAAAGAGTCATTAGCAGGATGCTAATGAGATACATGGTGGTTTTTGTCCAATCTGGTCTTTTTTGTTTTTTTCTTGTGAGATTTCAACTATCCAGACATTTGTTGGGAATCTCTCTCAGGCAAAACTAACAGGTCAAGGAAATTCTTATCCTCTCTTGCTGACAACTTTATCTTCCAAAAGGTAGGGGAGAAAACAATGGGAACTGCTACCTTGGATCTAATCCTTATAAACAGGGAGGAAATGGTTGAGGAGGTAAAAGTGGCTGGGACCCTAGGAGGTAGCGACCATGCTATTTTAGAATTTTGGATAACTAGGAGGAGGAAGACCTGTGAAGACTCAGACGTCAAGGTTAGATTTCAGAAAGGCAGATTTTAAGGGATTCAGAAAGAGAATTGGAGGGATCCAATGGCTGGATATCCTTAAAGACAAAAATGTCCAGGAAGGATGGGAAATCGTGAAAAATTAGATTCTCAAAGCACAATCGTTAACAATTCCAAAAAGAGGGAAGAATAGGAAGCACTTAAGGAAACCAGGATGGATGAACACAGAACTTAAGCACATGCTAAAAAGGAAGAAAAAAATGTTTATAAAATGGAAAGAGGGAGGCATATTTAAAGAAGAATATAATGCTGTCTGCAGAACCTGCAGGGGGCATATCAGATTAGCTAAAGCTGACAATGAATTAAGGCTTACAAGAGACATCAAAAGCAGTAAAAAAGGATTTTGGGGATATGTCAAAAGTAAAAGAAAAGTCAAAGATGCTATAAAATTTTTACAGGATAAAAATGATGAAATGGTAAGACAAGATATTGAGAAGGCCAAACTTTTAAATTCCTATTTTGTATCTGTTTTCTCTCAGAAAGGAAATGTAACATCAACTGATCTTCACTGTCCTTTTAAGGGAATAGAAGAATCCAGGATATCTATAAACAGAAAGATAGTGAGGAAACACATAGCTAACCTAAATGATTTCAAGTCTCCAGGTCCAGATGAATTCCACCCCAGAGTACTGAAGGAGATAGCAGAAGAAATTTTTGAACCCCTCTCCATAATCTTTGAAAATTCTTGGAGAACAGAAGAAGTCCCAGAAGACTGTTGAAGAACAAATGTAGTGGACCCAGAAGGTGGACCCAGGCAACTATAGGCCGGTGAGTCTGACTTCTATACCAGGAAAGATCTTTGAACAAATTATTAAACAACATGTACGTCAGTACCTGGATAAGAATGAAGTGATTAAACACTCAGCATGGGTTTGTAACTAATAAGTTGTGACGCCTCGAGGAGGCGAGCTACCTGGAGTGGACCCTCTGGGCTATGGGACTGAACTACCCCTGGGCGAGCTGACCAGGTGAGGACTGACCCCAATTCAGGAACCGTCAGGGGCAGGCCCAGAGGCCTCAGAGACCACAGCAGCCGATACCAAGAAGGGCGGCTCAAGAGGTACATGAGAAAAGAAACAGAGGGACTGAGGGAAGTAGGAAGACAATAGGGATCCAGAAACCAGGGACGAGGATCCAGGAAGGCAGGCAGGACAGGGCTCAGGACGGGTGAAGGACCAGAGACGAGGATCTAGGAAAGACAGACAGGACTGGACGGGTGACAGCAGGAGGTACTGCGACTTTGAACAGCCGGTAACGGGGAACTACAGAGAGACAAGGTTATAAGCATACGGCAGTTGCTGGCAGAGCAGCACAGAGACACAAGGGGACCTGAGTATGATAGGCAGAACCTATGCGATAATCTGGCGCCTCCGCTAAGAGGAGACAGCCTACAGTATCCTAATTCTCACCCTGATTGGCTGGATGGGAATTTCTGAGTCAGGAACCCTAGGGTGCATTAGAGACAGATGCTGCATGTTCCCGTGCTCTAAGTGTACCAGGGTGCATGCGCAGACGCCAGGGACTAACCACAGAGCGCGTGCCCGGAAGCTGGGAAGCAGAGCGGCGGGACCGTGCAGGAACAGCGTGCCAGGACACCGGAACAGCGTGCCAGGACACCGGAGCAGCGGTGGGAGAACAGGCAACAGCAACAGAGGACCGAACGGCAGCAGCGGTAGGAGACCTGGCAACAGCAGCGGCAGGAACCGGGCCGGGGAGGAGGCAGCAGTGGTGGTAACATACGTCTTGTCAGACTAACTTAATTTCCTTCTATGACAGAATCACTGACTGGGTGGATCAGGGAAATGCTGTAGATATAGAAAACCTCAGAAAAAAATATATAGGATCAAAAAACTCAGAGAAAAACCAAGAAAGCAGCAAAACTGACCCCTAAAAATTACTTTTTAATTGAATAATTAAAAACTTTGGACAATCCCAACTAATAGGGTACAAGGCAATGTATCACCAAAGAATAATAATGAAAAATAGACAAATACCAGGGGCAGCTACACTCGCCCTAATGGGCCCTAATATGTCCCTTCCTGCCTGCGGAGGTTGGCACCCTAGTTGTTGACGATATGGCACCCCCGCTCAACGTCGGTAGACTCCTGTGGACTCCTTGAACTCCGGTGGACTCCTTGAACAACAATGAGATGGGTCTGTACTTCACACATGAGATAGGGGGAGATAGCATCACTTTTTTGGACACCACAATCTCTGTTGCGAAAGATGGATCCCTGAAAACATCCCTTTACCGTAAACCCACCTCAACGAATAGTCTCCTAAGATGGGAGAGTGATCACCCTCCTCCTTTGAAACGGGGTATCCCTAGGGGGCAGTTTCTCAGGTTAAGGAGAAACTGCTCCGACTGGGGTGACTTTGAGACACAGTCAAGTGACCTATGGGGAAGGTTTAGGGATAGGGGTTACCCTATTAAAGTAATTGAACCTGCCTATAGGTCAGCTAAAAAAAACCAAGGAGATCATCACTATTGATCCCTAGGGAGAGGAAAGATCCCGACAATCTGACGAGACTAATTGGTACCTTTGATGACCAATCAGGGAAGGTTATGGAAATTTTGAAGAAACACTGGGCTATACTCAGGACGGATCGGGATATTTGTGAGCTGATCTCACCAAGACCCTTAGTGACATATAGGAAGGGGAGATCAATTAGGGACAAAGTGGTAAAGAGCCATCTTGAGCCTGTCAAAAGGGAAGGAACATGGCTACAAAACAGGGATGTCGGAACAATCAGATGCGGACATTGTAGTTTTTGCAAATTTATTACGCCATCAAAAACATTTGTCAGTGCCCACACGAAAAGAACTTATAATATGAATTCCTTTGCAAACTGCAAGACTGTTGGGGTTGTATACTTATGCACATGTTCCTGTCCCCTTGATTATGTGGGCAAAACTAAACGCGAGTTGCGTGTTTGCATTGGCGAACATCTGGGTGATATCAGACATAACAGGGACATCCCACTTGTCCGCCATGTTGACCTTGTTCATGAGGGGGGGTGAGAAGCAGATCAGATTGCGTGTAATTGAGAGAATCCAGCCCGCAGTAAGGCAGGGGGATTGGGACAGGAAGATCCTACAACGGGAAACACCTTGGATTTTCTGGCTCGAATCGCAGAGCCGTAATGGCCCAAATGAGCAACTGAATGTGAGGCGTTTTTTATAAGTGGCAGCTGACGGATCCAGCATGCTTTGCTGTGAGGCACTTTGTGAGCAGTGGTGTTGTGTCGTCACTATGGAGGACACTGAACTCGATTTCTTTCTTTCTGGATACATGGATGTGTCTCTTTTTAAGGGGCTAAGTGTTTTGGCAGATGTGAACTTATTGCTGCCTGACTTTATCCATTAGGTGAAGATATTGCTGTCCTTCAGTTAATGCTCCACTAGATCTACGTCACACAGCTGTTTTTTCGTATCATTATTCTGGGGGTCTCTATTTCTTTATTGTTGCCATCTTGTTTCTCCCCCTCTTTTGTGACATCTCCGCTGCTGGAGCGTTGTTTGCGGGTCACTGACGTCACCTCTTTATCACACGTGACTTGGAGTGAGGCCGCTCGCTTCCTGAAGCATGGTTTAACATCAGGAACGCGTTCCTCACGTGATCCGCCACTTTCTCTGACGCACTTCCGCTGTATGGGACGCAGGATGCGTTCCACTGAGAATACATCCTCATTACATGTGACCGGAAGTGATGTCGCTATCAGGACGCGGTAACTATGAGCGTCTGAGACACAAGGAACATGCCGCACACTGCACTGGCCTTTCAGCCGGGGTAATGAGACCCCATCTCCTTTACCCCTGATGAACCCTCAGCATCGTGGAGGGGGAAACGCGTCGGGCTGGGCCGCATGTCTACCAATGGCTGATAAGTATTGGCTGTTTATATGCTGACAGACCTTTCTATGGCAATATGCACATTGGCTGTATTTGGGCATTATGCCCCCCCCGGAATATCGGGGGGATTTATGCTGTTTTCTGTGCCTCTGTCTGGACTATTATATCCAGCAGGGATTACTGATCAGCACTTTTATGCCATTGATATTTGTTCCACCTGGTGGATTATTTTTTGGTGATCAATCTTGAGTGCATTAACTGTGCGATATGTTTTATTTTCCACGGGATTTTTTCATTTCTTTTCCCCATTTACTTTATGCAGACGTTTTTTTATTCTGAGCTTTTTGTGAAAGTGGTTTTGTTTTTTCCTATGGTCTGTCATTGCTTGCAGCATAAGCTCTTTTGATTCCGAGATAAGTTATTTAAGCTGCATAATTAAGGAATTTTTTACTACGAGATAAGGGTACCGTTACACCTAGCGACTCACCAGCGATCCCGACCAGCGAAATGACGCGGTCAGGATCGCTGGTGAATCGCTGGGTGGTCGCTAGTGAGCTGCCACACAGGCAGATCTCACCAGCGACATCGCAGGGGACAGGGATCGCTACTTACCTGTCAGATGAGGCGATCCTGCGTCGTCCAGCCCGGCTCCACGCGTCGCTCGTCGTCACAGCAGGAAGCGCCGCAGGAAGTGGACGACGAGGAATGGTCCAGCAGCTTCTCGCGCGATCAGCGATAACCAGCGGGGGAGCCGGTTGGAGGTAAGTATCAGACACAGCGATATCGCAGTGTGTAACAGGGGCTTAAGTCTACCTCATTGTGTTTATTTGGACCGAGTGCCTACTCTGACACTACAAGATAAGTTTACAGCAAGTTTTTGCACTGTCCAAAGGGACTATATCTAGTCTCTCCACTAGGGGTTTTTCGGGTGTATATGTATGTTTGTGTTTTTTCTGTGTATCCTCTTCGTTGACTAGGGATTATTAGGGTATTCCAGGGCTACCGACGTTGAGCGGGGGCGCCATATCGTCAACAACTAGGTTGCCAACCTCCACAGGCAGGAAGGGACATATTAGGGCCCATTAGGGCGAGTGTAGCTGCCCCTGGTATTTATGTATTTTTCATTATTATTCTTTGGTGATACATTGCCTTGTACCCTATTAGTTGGGATTGTCCAAAGTTTTTAATTATTCAATTAAATGCTGTAGATATAGTATAACTTGACTTCAGCAAAGCATTTGACCAAGTATCTCACACAATCCTTATTGAAAAAATGACTAAGTATGGAATGGACAAGGCAACTGTTAGGTGGATTCATAACTGGCTTAGTGATCGGACCCAAAGAGTGGTCGTAAATGGCTGCACATCCAGTTGGAAGAATGTCTCAAGTGGGGTACCACAGGGCTCTGTCCTGGGCCCTGTATTGTTCAACATCTTTATCAACGATTTAGATGAAGGAATTGAGGGTAAACTGATTAAATTTGCTGATGACACAAAGCTAGGAGGGATAGCTAATACTAGAGAAGAGAGAGAGAGGATTCAAAAAGATATAAATAAACTGGAGAAGTGGGCAGCAACTAACAGAATGGTTTTTAACAGGGAGAAATGCAAAGTACTACATCTGGGCAATAAAAATGGAAAAAGCATATATAGAATGGGAGGAATAGGGCTAAGCAACAGCACATGTGAAAAAGACTTGGGTATACTAATAGATCACAGACTGAATATGAGTCAACAGTGTGATGCAGCAGCAAAAAAGGCAAATGCAATTCTAGGATGTATTAACAGAAGCATACAGTCTAGATCACGTGAAGTCATTATTGCCCTCTACTCCTCTTTGGTCAGACCTCATCTGGAATACTGTGTCCAGTTTTGGGCGCCACATTTTAAGAAAGACATCAACAAACTGGAGCAAGTTCAGAGAAGAGCGACCAGAATGGTGACCGGTCTGCAAACCCTGTCTTATGACGAAAGGTTGCAGGATTTGGAAATGTTTAGCTTGCAGAAGAGAAGACTGAAAGGAGACTTAATAGCCGTCTACAAATATCTCAAGGGCTGTCACATTGTAGCAGGATCATCTTTATTCTCATTTGCACAAGGAAAGACTAGAAGGGCACACACCCCTCTTTCCGCCGTTCACAAACACACATCCTTTTCACCGCCGCACACACACCCCTCTCCCCACTGCACACACATCCTTTTCCCCGCTGCGCACACACCCCTCTCCCCGCTGCACACACATTCTTTTCCCCTCTGTTCACACACCCCTCTCCCCGCTGCACACACATCCTTTTCCCCTCTGTTCACACACCCCTCTCCCCGCTGCACACACATCCTTTTCCCCTCTGTTCACACACCTTTTCCCCGCTGCACACACACCTGTTATGAATGGGTCACCGAGGAGAAAAAAGCAAAACAAGCTAAGTCACAGAAAACTAGAGAGGTTGGTAACTATGCAGATTGCAGATCCCTGATCTTACCACACAACTAGCAGCAGCCGTGGAGTGTGCCTACGATGTTCCTAGATGCCTCGTCACGGCCGGAGGACTAAATAAGCCTAAAGCAAGAAAAGGGAAAACTAACTGCCCCAGAGCAGACCCCCAAAGGAATAGATAGCCCCCACACATGTATTGACGGTGAAGCAAGATGAAAACACAAACACAGGCAGGAAAATAGGCTGAGCAAATGATGGGGCCCAAACTAACTAGACAGGAAAGGAAAGACACTGTCTGCAACCTGCAAAAAACCCTACAAAAATCATGTCCAACACTTCTGATAGCAAAATTAACCCTGAAGTCACTAGACTACTCCCACTATATCAGCACTCTGAAATATTCTGAGACAGAGCAAAAAGAGGCCAATCTACTAAGGGACAAAAAGCCAATTGGCAAAATACTGATAAATAAGAGTGGAAATTCAGCACAGCCCCCAGCCAGGGCTGGCTGACCACACAAAAAACTGAATAGACCAACAAAATCAAGTGTGAACATTAGCAGAAAAAAATTAGCTTTAGTTGACTGGAACAGAGCTGAAAACCAAGACCTGAAAGCCAGAAGGAATCACCAGCAACTGAATAGGGCGTCGGCTGTCTTAAATCCAATCTGAGACTCCTGAGATCCAATCGTCATCCTCATTCTCAGGTGGCAGATCTCCACCGATCAAATCAGCCTCTCTACCTCCTGTCACCACCAGAGGGAGTCTGGAAGGAGAACTCACAACTGGTGAACCAGAGAATGAACTCACAGCACACACCCCTCTCCCAGCAGCACACACATCCTTTTCCCCCGATGCGCGCACACCCCTCTCCCTGCAGCACAGACATCCTTCTCCCCCGCTGCGCACACACCCCTCTCCCCGCTGCACACAAACCCCTCTCCCCGCTGCACACAAACCCCTCTCCCCGCAGCACACACATCCTTTTCCCCCGCTGCGCACACATTCTTTTCCCCGCTGAGCACAAACCCTCTCCCCGCTGCACACACATCCTTTTCCCCGCTGCGCACACACCCCTCTCCCCGCAGCACACACATCCTTTTCCCCCGCTGCGCACACACCCCTCTCCCCGCTGCACACCCCCCCGCAGCACAGACATCTTTTTCCCCCCCGCTGCGCACACACCCCTCTCCCCACATATCCTTTTCCCCGCTGCGCACACACCCCTCTCCCCGCAGCACACACATCCTTTTCCCCCGCTGCGCACACACCCCTCTCCCCGCTGCACACCCCCCCGCAGCACAGACATCTTTTTCCCCCCGCAGCACACACACCCCTCTCCCCTCTGTTCACACACCCCTCACCACACATATCCTTTTCCCCGCTGCGCACACACCCCTCTCCCCACCGTACTCACTGCTTTCTTGTAGTTGATAGTGAAGTGCTTGCTCTGGGGGGGAATGATGTGCACATTGGAGACGTCCGCAGAGATATTCACCAGTTTCTGTGTAAGAAAATCTTGCAGATAGATATTATTGTTCTAGCAGCAGCAGAGCTACAAGCACCAGCAGAGGCTACACTGAAGACCCTGCATGAATCAGTGTGTCATGTGGCCAAGTGCAAGAATATGAAGAAATAAAATGACACAAGCTACAAGTAATGTCCCCCTGAAACACAGGAGCAATCAGTGAGAAAAGCTTCAGAACCGTCCACAGAACCCCACACACTGGCCCCAACTCACCAGCACCTGATGCAGGGTCCTCCCGATCTGAAACCCTCCAAAATGGAGAACTGCAGGTTCTGCCGCAAACGAGCCATTACTGCCGAGCTTCATGTAAACTCCTGCAACACAGAAACAAAAAAAGTGGGAGCAAAAAAATGACAATGGGGGGTAAAAATGGGGGCAGAGTCGGTATGGGGGTCCTGGAGGATCGGGCGCTTGGGGCCCGGCCAACGGTGGGGACTCACTCTTAGGCCACAAAATACGGATGTGATTGGCCCGTGTGCTCGGCCATATTGTGAAGCTATTATATACTATTCGGGCCTGTGACAGACGACAACTGTGCACGCTGCGGACAATCAGTGATATGTGCAAACCGCCACACCCCTGGACTGAAACACACAGGTCTGAACAAGAGCTTACTGCCCACATCGTGCTTTACTTACTGGGGGTTCTGTAATTTGTCCTTTGTACACAGCAGCTGACCTGAAAAAGCAGAGCTGCAGTGTAAAGCATAAGGAGAGACAGAACTGCCTGAGGCTAAAAGTGAAGTTTAGATGACCAGTGACTCACTAACCACAGCAATGCCCTTATGGAGCAGCGCTGCAGTATAAAACATGGGGGCTGGATACAGGCTGAGATCCCACAATGCGTAGACTGTTGGGCAGGCGTTATGTGCTAGTAACGTTATGTGTCTTCACGTTATGGGCTGTGCCCTTACTGGACTCCAGGAGGTGGCTGGGAACCGCTCGGTTCAAGGGATTTTCCATCAGGCTGTCCAGATAGATGGACGATGACGATGAGGAGGGTTTCATCAGCCTCCAATCCTCTTTGTGAAAACTGAACTTGGCTGGTGGAGCGACCGCCATGATGTCAGAGACGCTGAGCACAGGATACAGAGAGATCTAAAGAAATCAGAGAAAACAGCACAAAGCGACAAAAATATAAGGGAACATTGCCCACGCTCCCGAGCAGCTATACGACTATAATATAAGGAAACATTGCCCACGCTCCCGAGCAGCTATACGACTATAATATAAGGGAACATTGCCCACGCTCCCGAGCTGCTATACGACTATAATATAAGGGAATATTGCCCACGCTCCCGAGCTGCTATACGACTATAATATAAGGGAATATTGCCCACGCTCCCGAGCAGCTATACGACTATAATATAAGGGAACATTGCCCACGCTCCCGAGCAGCTATACGACTATAATATAAGGGAATATTGCCCACGCTCCCGAGCAGCTATACGACTATAATATAAGGGAACATTGCCCACGCTCCCGAGCAGCTATACGACTATAATATAAGGGAACATTGCCCACGCTCCCGAGCTGCTATACGACTATAATATAAGGGAACATTGCCCACGCTCCCGAGCAGCTATACGACTATAATATAAGGGAACATTGCCCACGCTCCCGAGCTGCTATACGACTATAATATAAGGGAACATTGCCCACGGTCCCGAGCTGCTATACGACTATAATATAAGGGAACATTGCCCACGCTCCCGAGCAGCTATACGACTATAATATAAGGGAACATTGCCCACGCTCCCGAGCTGCTATACGACTATAATATAAGGGAACATTGCCCACGCTCCCGAGCAGCTATACGACTATAATATAAGGGAACATTGCCCACGCTCCCGAGCAGCTATACGACTATAATATAAGGGAGCATTGCCCACGCTCCCGAGCTGCTATACGACTATAATATAAGGGAACATTGCCCACGCTCCCGAGCTGCTATACGACTATAATATAAGGGAACATTGCCCACGCTCCCGAGCTGCTATACGACTATAATATAAGGGAGCATTGCCCACGCTCCCGAGCTGCTATACGACTATAATATAAGGGAACATTGCCCACGCTCCCGAGCTGCTATACGACTATAATATAAGGGAACATTGCCCACGCTCCCGAGCTGCTATACGACTATAATATAAGGGAACATTGCCCACGCTCCCGAGCTGCTATACGACTATAATATAAGGGAACATTGCCCACTCTCCCGAGCTGCTATACGACTATAATATAAGGGAACGTTGCCCACGCTCCCGAGCAGCTATACGACTATAATATAAGGGAACATTGCCCACGCTCCCGAGCTGCTATACGACTATAATATAAGGGAACATTGCCCACGCTCCCGAGCTGCTATACGACTATAATATAAGGGAACATTGCCCACGCTCCCGAGCTGCTATACGACTATAATATAAGGGAACATTGCCCACGCTCCCGAGCTGCTGTCCTAACTATAATATAAGGGAACATTGCCCACGCTCCCGAGCTGCTATACGACTATAATATAAGGGAACATTGCCCACGCTCCCGAGCTGCTGTCCTAACTATAATATAAGGGAACGTTGCCCACGCTCCCGAGCAGCTATACGACTATAATATAAGGGAACATTGCCCACGCTCCCGAGCTGCTATACGACTATAATATAAGGGAACATTGCCCACGCTCCCGAGCTGCTATACGACTATAATATAAGGGAACATTGCCCACGCTCCCGAGCTGCTATACGACTATAATATAAGGGAACATTGCCCACGCTCCCGAGCTGCTGTCCTAACTATAATATAAGGGAACATTGCCCACGCTCCCGAGCTGCTATACGACTATAATATAAGGGAACATTGCCCACGCTCCCGAGCTGCTATACGACTATAATATAAGGGAACATTGCCCACTCTCCCGAGCTGCTATACGACTATAATATAAGGGAACGTTGCCCACGCTCCCGAGCAGCTATACGACTATAATATAAGGGAACATTGCCCACGCTCCCGAGCTGCTATACGACTATAATATAAGGGAACATTGCCCACGCTCCCGAGCTGCTATACGACTATAATATAAGGGAACATTGCCCACGCTCCCGAGCTGCTGTCCTAACTATAATATAAGGGAACATTGCCCACGCTCCCGAGCTGCTATACGACTATAATATAAGGGAACATTGCCCACGCTCCCGAGCTGCTATACGACTATAATATAAGGGAACATCGCCCATGCTCCCGAGCTGCTATACGACTATAATATAAGGGAACATTGCCCACGCTCCCGAGCTGCTATACGACTATAATATAAGGGAACATTGCCCACTCTCCCGAGCTGCTATACGACTATAATATAAGGGAACATTGCCCACGCTCCCGAGCTGCTATACGACTATAATATAAGGGAACATTGCCCACTCTCCCGAGCTGCTATACGACTATAATATAAGGGAACGTTGCCCACGCTCCCGAGCAGCTATACGACTATAATATAAGGGAACATTGCCCACGCTCCCGAGCTGCTATACGACTATAATATAAGGGAACATTGCCCACGCTCCCGAGCTGCTATACGACTATAATATAAGGGAACATTGCCCACGCTCCCGAGCTGCTGTCCTAACTATAATATAAGGGAACATTGCCCACGCTCCCGAGCTGCTATACGACTATAATATAAGGGAACATTGCCCACGCTCTCGAGCTGCTATACGACTATAATATAAGGGAACATTGCCCATGCTCCCGAGCTGCTATACGACTATAATATAAGGGAACATTGCCCACGCTCCCGAGCTGCTATACGACTATAATATAAGGGAACATTGCCCACTCTCCCGAGCTGCTATACGACTATAATATAAGGGAACATTGCCCACGCTCCCGAGCTGCTATACGACTATAATATAAGGGAACATTGCCCACGCTCCCGAGCTGCTATACGACTATAATATAAGGGAACATTGCCCATGCTCCCGAGCTGCTATACGACTATAATATAAGGGAACATTGCCCACGCTCCCGAGCTGCTATACGACTATAATATAAGGGAACATTGCCCACGCTCCCGAGCTGCTATACGACTATAATATAAGGGAACATTGCCCACGCTCCCGAGCTGCTATACGACTATAATATAAGGGAACATTGCCCACTCTCCCGAGCTGCTATACGACTATAATATAAGGGAACATTGCCCACGCTCCCGAGCTGCTATACGACTATAATATAAGGGAACATTGCCCACTCTCCCGAGCTGCTATACGACTATAATATAAGGGAACGTTGCCCACGCTCCCGAGCAGCTATACGACTATAATATAAGGGAACATTGCCCACGCTCCCGAGCTGCTATACGACTATAATATAAGGGAACATTGCCCACGCTCCCGAGCTGCTATACGACTATAATATAAGGGAACATTGCCCACGCTCCCGAGCTGCTGTCCTAACTATAATATAAGGGAACATTGCCCACGCTCCCGAGCTGCTATACGACTATAATATAAGGGAACATTGCCCACGCTCCCGAGCTGCTATACGACTATAATATAAGGGAACATTGCCCACGCTCCCGAGCTGCTATACGACTATAATATAAGGGAACATTGCCCACTCTCCCGAGCTGCTATACGACTATAATATAAGGGAACATTGCCCACGCTCCCGAGCTGCTATACGACTATAATATAAGGGAACATTGCCCACGCTCCCGAGCTGCTATACGACTATAATATAAGGGAACATTGCCCACGGTCCCGAGCTGCTATACGACTATAATATAAGGGAACATTGCCCACGCTCCCGAACTGCTATACGACTATAATATAAGGGAACGTTGCCCACGCTCCCGAGCTGCTATACGACTATAATATAAGGGAACATTGCCCACTCTCCCGAGCTACTGTCCCGACTATAATATAAGGGAACATTGCCCACTCTCCCGAGCTGCTATACGACTATAATATAAGGGAACATTGCCCACGCTCCCGAGCTACTGTCCCGACTATAATATAAGGGAACATTGCCCACGCTCCCGAGCTGCTGTCCCGACTATAATATAAGGGAACATTGCCCACGCTCCCGAGCTGCTATACGACTATAAGGGAACATTGCCCACGCTCCCGAGCTGCTGTCCCGACTATAATATAAGGGAACATTGCCCACGCTCCCGAGCTGCTATACGACTATAATATAAGGGAACATTGCCCACGCTCCCGAGCTGCTATACGACTATAAGGGAACATTGCCCACGCTCCCGAGCTGCTGTCCCGACTATAATATAAGGGAACATTGCCCACGCTCCCGAGCTGCTATACGACTATAATATAAGGGAACATTGCCCACGCTCCCGAGCTACTGTCCCGACTATAATATAAGGGAACATCGCCCACGCTCCCGAGCTGCTATACGACTATAATATAAGGGAACATTGCCCACGCTCCCGAGCTGCTGTCCCGACTATAATATAAGGGAACATTGCCCACGCTCCCGAGCTACTGTCCCGACTATAATATAAGGGAACATTGCCCACGCTCCCGAGCTGCTATACGACTATAATATAAGGGAACATTGCCCACGCTCCCGAGCTGCTGTCCCGAGTATAATATAAGGTAACATTGCCCACTCTCCCGAGCTGCTGTCCTGACTATAATATAAGGGAACATTGCCCACGCTCCCGAGCTGCTATACGACTATAATAAAAGGGAACATTGCCCACGCTCCCGAGCTGCTGTCCCGAGTATAATATAAGGGAACATTGCCCACTCTCCCGAGCTGCTGTCCTGACTATAATATAAGGGAACATTGCCCACTCTCCCGAGCTGCTGTCCCGACTATAATATAAGGGAACATTGCCCACGCTCCCGAGCTGCTATACGACTATAATATAAGGGAATATTGCCCACGCTCCCGAGCTGCTATACGACTATAATATAAGGGAACATTGCCCACGCTCCCGAGCTGCTGTCCCGAGTATAATATAAGGGAACATTGCCCACTCTCCCGAGCTGCTGTCCTGACTATAATATAAGGGAACATTACCCACGCTCCCGAGCTGCTGTCCCGAGTATAATATAAGGGAACATTGCCCATGCTCCCGAGCTGCTGTCCTGACTATAATATAAGGGAATATTGCCCACGCTCCCGAGCTGCTGTCCCGAGTATAATATAAGGGAACATTGCCCACTCTCCCGAGCTGCTGTCCTGACTATAATATAAGGGAATATTGCCCACGCTCCCGAGCTGCTATACGACTATAATATAAGGGAATATTGCCCACGCTCCCGAGCTGCTATACGACTATAATATAAGGGAACATTGCCCACGCTCCCGAGCTGCTGTACGACTATAATATAAGGGAACATTGCCCACGCTCCCGAGCTGCTGTCCTGACTATAATATAAGGGAACATTGCCCACTCTCCCGAGCTGCTGTCCTGACTATAATATAAGGGAACATTACCCACGCTCCCGAGCTGCTGTCCCGAGTATAATATAAGGGAACATTGCCCACTCTCCCGAGCTGCTGTCCTGACTATAATATAAGGGAATATTGCCCACTCTCCCGAGCTGCTGTCCTGACTATAATATAAGGGAATATTGCCCACGTTCCCGAGCTGCTGTCCCGAGTATAATATAAGGGAACATTGCCCACTCTCCCGAGCTGCTGTCCTGACTATAATATAAGGGAACATTGCCCACGCTCCCGAGCTGCTGTCCTGACTATAATATAAGGGAACATTACCCACGCTCCCGAGCTGCTGTCCTGACTATAATATAAGGGAACATTGCCCACTCTCCCGAGCTGCTGTCCTGACTATAATATAAGGGAACATTGCCCACGTTCCCGAGCTGCTGTCCCGAGTATAATATAAGGGAACATTACCCACTCTCCCGAGCTGCTGTCCTGACTATAATATAAGGGAACATTACCCACGCTCCCGAGCTGCTGTCCTGACTATAATATAAGGGAACATTACCCACGCTCCCGAGCTGCTGTCCTGACTATAATATAAGGGAACATTGCCCACGCTCCCGAGCTGCTGTCCTGACTATAATATAAGGGAACATTGCCCACGTTCCCGAGCTGCTGTCCCGAGTATAATATAAGGGAACATTACCCACGCTCCCGAGCTGCTGTCCTGACTATAATATAAGGGAACATTACCCACGCTCCCGAGCTGCTGTCCTGACTATAATATAAGGGAACATTGCCCACGCTCCCGAGCTGCTGTCCTGACTATAATATAAGGGAACATTGCCCGCGCTCCCGAGCTGCTGTCCCGACTATAATATAAGGGAACATTACCCACTCTCCCGAGCTGCTGTCCTGACTATAATATAAGGGAACATTACCCACGCTCCCGAACTGCTGTCCTGACTATAATATAAGGGAACATTGCCCACGCTCCCGAGCTGCTGTCCTGACTATAATATAAGGGAACATTACCCACGCTCCCGAGCTGCTGTCCTGACTATAATATAAGGGAATATTGCCCACGCTCCCGAGCTGCTATACGACTATAATATAAGGGAACATTGCCCACGCTCCCGAGCTGCTGTCCTGACTATAATATAAGGGAACATTGCCCGCGCTCCCGAGCTGCTGTCCCGACTATAATATAAGGGAACATTACCCACGCTCCCGAGCTGCTGTCCTGACTATAATATAAGGGAACATTGCCCACGCTCCCGAGCTGCTGTCCTGACTATAATATAAGGGAACATTACCCACGCTCCCGAGCTGCTGTCCTGACTATAATATAAGGGAACATTACCCACGCTCCCGAGCAGCTATACGACTATAATATAAGGGAACATTGCCCACGCTCCCGAGCTGCTATACGACTATAATATAAGGGAACATTGCCCACTCTCCCGAGCAGCTATACGACTATAATATAAGGGAACATTGCCCACGCTCCCGAGCAGCTATACGACTATAATATAAGGGAACATTGCCCACGCTCCCGAGCAGCTATACGACTATAATATAAGGGAACATTGCCCGCGCTCCCGAGCAGCTATACGACTATAATATAAGGGAACATTGCCCACGCTCCCGAGCTGCTGTCCCGACTATAATATAAGGGAACATTGCCCGCGCTCCCGAGCTGCTATACGACTATAATATAAGGGAACATTGCCCACTCTCCCGAGCTGCTATACGACTATAATATAAGGGAACATTGCCCACGCTCCCGAGCTGCTATACGACTATAATATAAGGGAACATTGCCCACGCTCCCGAGCTGCTGTCCCGACTATAATATAAGGGAACATTGCCCGCGCTCCCGAGCTGCTATACGACTATAATATAAGGGAACATTGCCCACTCTCCCGAGCTGCTGTCCTGACTATAATATAAGGGAACATTGCCCACGCTCCCGAGCTGCTATACGACTATAATATAAGGGAACATTGCCCACTCTCCCGAGCTGCTATACGACTATAATATAAGGGAACATTGCCCACTCTCCCGAGCTGCTGTCCTGACTATAATATAAGGGAACATTGCCCGCGCTCCCGAGCTGCTGTCCCGACTATAATATAAGGGAACATTACCCACTCTCCCGAGCTGCTGTCCTGACTATAATATAAGGGAACATTACCCACGCTCCCGAGCTGCTGTCCTGACTATAATATAAGGGAACATTGCCCACGCTCCCGAGCTGCTGTCCTGACTATAATATAAGGGAACATTACCCACGCTCCCGAGCTGCTGTCCTGACTATAATATAAGGGAACATTACCCACGCTCCCGAGCTGCTGTCCTGACTATAATATAAGGGAACATTGCCCACGCTCCCGAGCAGCTATACGACTATAATATAAGGGAACATTGCCCACGCTCCCGAGCTGCTATACGACTATAATATAAGGGAACATTGCCCACTCTCCCGAGCAGCTATACGACTATAATATAAGGGAACATTGCCCACGCTCCCGAGCAGCTATACGACTATAATATAAGGGAACATTGCCCACGCTCCCGAGCAGCTATACGACTATAATATAAGGGAACATTGCCCACGCTCCCGAGCTGCTGTCCCGACTATAATATAAGGGAACATTGCCCACGCTCCCGAGCTGCTATACGACTATAATATAAGGGAACATTGCCCACGCTCCCGAGCTGCTATACGACTATAATATAAGGGAACATTGCCCACGCTCCCGAGCTGCTATACGACTATAATATAAGGGAACATTGCCCACGCTCCCGAGCTGCTATACGACTATAATATAAGGGAACATTGCCCACGCTCCCGAGCAGCTGTCCCGACTATAATATAAGGGAACATTGCCCACGCTCCCGAGCTGCTATACGACTATAATATAAGGGAACATTGCCCACGCTCCCGAGCTGCTGTCCTGACTATAATATAAGGGAACATTGCCCACGCTCCCGAGCAGCTGTCCCGACTATAATATAAGGGAACATTGCCCACGCTCCCGAGCTGCTATACGACTATAATATAAGGGAACATTGCCCACGCTCCCGAGCTGCTGTCCCGACTATAATATAAGGGAACATTGCCCACGCTCCCGAGCTGCTATACGACTATAATATAAGGGAACATTGCCCACGCTCCCGAGCTGCTGTCCCGACTATAATATAAGGGAACATTGCCCACGCTCCCGAGCAGCTGTCCCGACTATAATATAAGGGAACATTGCCCACGCTCCCGAGCTGCTATACGACTATAATATAAGGGAACATTGCCCACGCTCCCGAGCTGCTGTCCCGACTATAATATAAGGGAACATTGCCCACGCTCCCGAGCTGCTATACGACTATAATATAAGGGAACATTGCCCACGCTCCCGAGCTGCTGTCCCGACTATAATATAAGGGAACATTGCCCACTCTCCCGAGCTGCTATACGACTATAATATAAGGGAACATTGCCCACTCTCCCGAGCTGCTGTCCCGACTATAATATAAGGGAACATTGCCCACTCTCCCGAGCTGCTGTCCCGACTATAATATAAGGGAACATTGCCCACGCTCCCGAGCTGCTATACGACTATAATATAAGGGAACATTGCCCACGCTCCCGAGCTGCTGTCCCGACTATAATATAAGGGAACATTGCCCACTCTCCCGAGCTGCTGTCCCGACTATAATATAAGGGAACGTTGCCCACGCTCCCGAGCTGCTATACGACTATAATATAAGGGAACATTGCCCACGCTCCCGAGCTGCTATACGACTATAATATAAGGGAACATTGCCCACGCTCCCGAGCTGCTATACGACTATAATATAAGGGAACATTGCCCACGCTCCCGAGCTGCTGTCCCGACTATAATATAAGGGAACATTGCCCACGCTCCCGAGCTGCTATACGACTATAATATAAGGGAACATTGCCCACGCTCCCGAGCTGCTATACGACTATAATATAAGGGAACGTTGCCCACGCTCCCGAGCTGCTATACGACTATAATATAAGGGAACATTGCCCACGCTCCCGAGCTGCTATACGACTATAATATAAGGGAACATTGCCCACGCTCCCGAGCTGCTATACGACTATAATATAAGGGAACATTGCCCACGCTCCCGAGCTGCTATACGACTATAATATAAGGGAACATTGCCCACGCTCCCGAGCTGCTATACGACTATAATATAAGGGAACATTGCCCACGCTCCCGAGCTGCTGTCCCGACTATAATATAAGGGAACATTGCCCACGCTCCCGAGCTGCTATACGACTATAATATAAGGGAACATTGCCCACGCTCCCGAGCTGCTGTCCCGACTATAATATAAGGGAACATTGCCCACGCTCCCGAGCTGCTGTCCCGACTATAATATAAGGGAACATTGCCCACTCTCCCGAGCTGCTGTCCCGATTATAATATAAGGGAACATTGCCCACGCTCAAGAGCTGCTATACGACTATAATATAAGGGAACATTGCCCACGCTCCCGAGCTGCTATACGACTATAATATAAGGGAACATTGCCCACGCTCCCGAGCTGCTATACGACTATAATATAAGGGAACATTGCCCACGCTCCCGAGCTGCTATACGACTATAATATAAGGGAACGTTGCCCACGCTCCCGAGCTGCTATACGACTATAATATAAGGGAACATTGCCCACACTCCCGAGCTGCTATACGACTATAATATAAGGGAACGTTGCCCACGCTCCCGAGCTGCTATACGACTATAATATAAGGGAACATTGCCCACTCTCCCGAGCTGCTATACGACTATAATATAAGGGAACATTGCCCACGCTCCCGAGCTGCTGTACGACTATAATATAAGGGAACATTGCCCACGCTCCCGAGCTGCTGTCCCGACTATAATATAAGGGAACATTGCCCACGCTCCCGAGCAGCTATACGACTATAATATAAGGGAACATTGCCCACGCTCCCGAGCTGCTATACGACTATAATATAAGGGAACATTGCCCACTCTCCCGAGCTGCTGTCCCGACTATAATATAAGGGAACATTGCCCACGCTCCCGAGCAGCTATACGACTATAATATAAGGGAACATTGCCCACGCTCCCGAGCTGCTATACGACTATAATATAAGGGAACATTGCCCACGCTCCCGAGCTGCTATACGACTATAATATAAAGGAACATTGCCCACGCTCCCGAGCTGCTATACGACTATAATATAAGGGAACATTGCCCACGCTCCCGAGCTGCTATACGACTATAATATAAGGGAACATTGCCCACGCTCCCGAGCTGCTATACGACTATAATATAAGGGAACATTGCCCACGCTCCCGAGCAGCTATACGACTATAATATAAGGGAACATTGCCCACGCTCCCGAGCTGCTATACGACTATAATATAAGGGAACATTGCCCACGCTCCCGAGCTGCTATACGACTATAATATAAGGGAACATTGCCCACGCTCCCGAGCAGCTATACGACTATAATATAAGGGAACATTGCCCACGCTCCCGAGCTGCTATACGACTATAATATAAGGGAACATTGCCCACTCTCCCGAGCTGCTATACGACTATAATATAAGGGAACATTGCCCACGCTCCCGAGCTGCTGTCCTGACTATAATATAGGGGAATATTGCCCATGCTCCTGAGCTGCTATACGACTATAATATAAGGGAACATTGCCCACGCTCCCGAGCTGCTATACGACTATAATATAAGGGAACATTGCCCACGCTCCCGAGCTGCTGTCCCGACTATAATATAAGGGAACATTGCCCACGCTCCCGAGCTGCTGTCCCGACTATAATATAAGGGAACATTGCCCACTCTCCCGAGCTGCTATACGACTATAATATAAGGGAACATTGCCCACGCTCCCGAGCTGCTGTCCCGACTATAATATAAGGGAACATTGCCCACGCTCCCGAGCTGCTATACGACTATAATATAAGGGAACATTGCCCACGCTCCCGAGCTGCTATACGACTATAATATAAGGGAACATTGCCCACGCTCCCGAGCTGCTGTCCCGACTATAATATAAGGGAACATTGCCCACGCTCCCGAGCTGCTATACGACTATAATATAAGGGAACATTGCCCACGCTCCCGAGCTGCTGTCCCGACTATAATATAAGGGAACATTGCCCACTCTCCCGAGCTGCTGTCCCGACTATAATATAAGGGAACATTGCCCACGCTCAAGAGCTGCTATACGACTATAATATAAGGGAACATTGCCCACGCTCCCGAGCTGCTATACGACTATAATATAAGGGAACATTGCCCACGCTCCCGAGCTGCTGTCCCGACTATAATATAAGGGAACATTGCCCACGCTCCCGAGCTGCTATACGACTATAATATAAGGGAACATTGCCCACGCTCCCGAGCTGCTATACGACTACAATATAAGGGAACATTGCCCACGCTCCCGAGCTGCTATACGACTATAATATAAGGGAACATTGCCCACGCTCCCGAGCTGCTGTCCCGACTATAATATAAGGGAACATTGCCCACGCTCCCGAGCTGCTATACGACTATAATATAAGGGAACATTGCCCACGCTCCCGAGCTGCTATACGACTATAATATAAGGGAACATTGCCCACGCTCCCGAGCTGCTATACGACTATAATATAAGGGAACATTGCCCACGCTCCCGAGCTGCTATACGACTATAATATAAGGGAACATTGCCCACGCTCCCGAGCTGCTATACGACTATAATATAAGGGAACATTGCCCACGCTCCCGAGCTGCTATACGACTATAATATAAGGGAACATTGCCCACGCTCCCGAGCTGCTATACGACTATAAGGGAACATTGCCCACGCTCCCGAGCTGCTATACGACTATAATATAAGGGAACATTGCCCACGCTCCCGAGCTGCTGTCCCGACTATAATATAAGGGAACATTGCCCACGCTCCCGAGCTGCTATACGACTATAATATAAGGGAACATTGCCCACGCTCCCGAGCTGCTATACGACTATAATATAAGGGAACATTGCCCACGCTCCCGAGCTGCTATACGACTATAATATAAGGGAACATTGCCCACGCTCCCGAGCTGCTATACGACTATAATATAAGGGAACATTGCCCACGCTCCCGAGCTGCTGTCCCGACTATAATATAAGGGAACATTGCCCACGCTCCCGAGCTGCTATACGACTATAATATAAGGGAACATTGCCCACGCTCCCGAGCTGCTGTCCCGACTATAATATAAGGGAACATTGCCCACGCTCCCGAGCTGCTGTCCCGACTATAATATAAGGGAACATTGCCCACTCTCCCGAGCTGCTGTCCCGACTATAATATAAGGGAACATTGCCCATGCTCCCGAGCTGCTATACGACTATAATATAAGGGAACATTGCCCACGCTCCCGAGCTGCTATACGACTATAATATAAGGGAACATTGCCCACGCTCCCGAGCTGCTATACGACTATAATATAAGGGAACATTGCCCACGCTCCCGAGCTGCTATACGACTATAATATAAGGGAACGTTGCCCACGCTCCCGAGCTGCTATACGACTATAATATAAGGGAACATTGCCCACGCTCCCGAGCTGCTATACGACTATAATATAAGGGAACGTTGCCCACGCTCCCGAGCTGCTATACGACTATAATATAAGGGAACATTGCCCACGCTCCCGAGCTGCTATACGACTATAATATAAGGGAACATTGCCCACTCTCCCGAGCTGCTATACGACTATAATATAAGGGAACATTGCCCACGCTCCCGAGCTGCTGTACGACTATAATATAAGGGAACATTGCCCACGCTCCCGAGCTGCTGTCCCGACTATAATATAAGGGAACATTGCCCACGCTCCCGAGCAGCTATACGACTATAATATAAGGGAACATTGCCCACGCTCCCGAGCTGCTATACGACTATAATATAAGGGAACATTGCCCACTCTCCCGAGCTGCTGTCCCGACTATAATATAAGGGAACATTGCCCACGCTCCCGAGCAGCTATACGACTATAATATAAGGGAACATTGCCCACGCTCCCGAGCTGCTATACGACTATAATATAAGGGAACATTGCCCACGCTCCCGAGCTGCTATACGACTATAATATAAAGGAACATTGCCCACGCTCCCGAGCTGCTATACGACTATAATATAAGGGAACATTGCCCACGCTCCCGAGCTGCTATACGACTATAATATAAGGGAACATTGCCCACGCTCCCGAGCTGCTATACGACTATAATATAAGGGAACATTGCCCACGCTCCCGAGCAGCTATACGACTATAATATAAGGGAACATTGCCCACGCTCCCGAGCTGCTATACGACTATAATATAAGGGAACATTGCCCACGCTCCCGAGCTGCTATACGACTATAATATAAGGGAACATTGCCCACGCTCCCGAGCAGCTATACGACTATAATATAAGGGAACATTGCCCACGCTCCCGAGCTGCTATACGACTATAATATAAGGGAACATTGCCCACTCTCCCGAGCTGCTATACGACTATAATATAAGGGAACATTGCCCACGCTCCCGAGCTGCTGTCCTGACTATAATATAGGGGAATATTGCCCATGCTCCTGAGCTGCTATACGACTATAATATAAGGGAACATTGCCCACGCTCCCGAGCTGCTATACGACTATAATATAAGGGAACATTGCCCACGCTCCCGAGCTGCTGTCCCGACTATAATATAAGGGAACATTGCCCACGCTCCCGAGCTGCTGTCCCGACTATAATATAAGGGAACATTGCCCACTCTCCCGAGCTGCTATACGACTATAATATAAGGGAACATTGCCCACGCTCCCGAGCTGCTGTCCCGACTATAATATAAGGGAACATTGCCCACGCTCCCGAGCTGCTATACGACTATAATATAAGGGAACATTGCCCACGCTCCCGAGCTGCTATACGACTATAATATAAGGGAACATTGCCCACGCTCCCGAGCTGCTGTCCCGACTATAATATAAGGGAACATTGCCCACGCTCCCGAGCTGCTATACGACTATAATATAAGGGAACATTGCCCACGCTCCCGAGCTGCTGTCCCGACTATAATATAAGGGAACATTGCCCACTCTCCCGAGCTGCTGTCCCGACTATAATATAAGGGAACATTGCCCACGCTCAAGAGCTGCTATACGACTATAATATAAGGGAACATTGCCCACGCTCCCGAGCTGCTATACGACTATAATATAAGGTCACATTGCCCACGCTCCCGAGCTGCTGTCCCGACTATAATATAAGGGAACATTGCCCACGCTCCCGAGCTGCTATACGACTATAATATAAGGGAACATTGCCCACGCTCCCGAGCTGCTATACGACTACAATATAAGGGAACATTGCCCACGCTCCCGAGCTGCTATACGACTATAATATAAGGGAACATTGCCCACGCTCCCGAGCTGCTGTCCCGACTATAATATAAGGGAACATTGCCCACGCTCCCGAGCTGCTATACGACTATAATATAAGGGAACATTGCCCACGCTCCCGAGCTGCTATACGACTATAATATAAGGGAACATTGCCCACGCTCCCGAGCTGCTATACGACTATAATATAAGGGAACATTGCCCACGCTCCCGAGCTGCTATACGACTATAATATAAGGGAACATTGCCCACGCTCCCGAGCTGCTATACGACTATAATATAAGGGAACATTGCCCACGCTCCCGAGCTGCTATACGACTATAATATAAGGGAACATTGCCCACGCTCCCGAGCTGCTATACGACTATAAGGGAACATTGCCCACGCTCCCGAGCTGCTATACGACTATAATATAAGGGAACATTGCCCACGCTCCCGAGCTGCTGTCCCGACTATAATATAAGGGAACATTGCCCACGCTCCCGAGCTGCTATACGACTATAATATAAGGGAACATTGCCCACGCTCCCGAGCTGCTATACGACTATAATATAAGGGAACATTGCCCACGCTCCCGAGCTGCTATACGACTATAATATAAGGGAACATTGCCCACTCTCCCGAGCTGCTATACGACTATAATATAAGGGAACATTGCCCACGCTCCCGAGCAGCTATACGACTATAATATAAGGGAACATTGCCCACGCTCCCGAGCTGCTATACGACTATAATATAAGGGAACATTGCCCACGCTCCCGAGCTGCTATACGACTATAATATAAGGGAACATTGCCCACGCTCCCGAGCTGCTATACGACTACAATATAAGGGAACATTGCCCACGCTCCCGAGCTGCTATACGACTATAATATAAGGGAACATTGCCCACGCTCCCGAGCTGCTATACGACTATAATATAAGGGAACATTGCCCACTCTCCCGAGCTGCTATACGACTATAATATAAGGGAACATTGCCCACGCTCCCGAGCTGCTATACGACTATAATATAAGGGAACATTGCCCACGCTCCCGAGCTGCTATACGACTATAAGGGAACATTGCCCACTCTCCCGAGCTGCTATACGACTATAATATAAGGGAACATTGCCCACGCTCCCGAGCTGCTATACGACTATAATATAAGGGAACATTGCCCACGCTCCCGAGCTGCTATACGACTATAAGGGAACATTGCCCACGCTCCCGAGCTGCTATACGACTATAATATAAGGGAACATTGCCCACGCTCCCGAGCTGCTGTCCCGACTATAATATAAGGGAACATTGCCCACGCTCCCGAGCTGCTATACGACTATAATATAAGGGAACATTGCCCATGCTCCCGAGCTGCTGTACGACTATAATATAAGGGAACATTGCCCACGCTCCCGAGCTGCTATACGACTATAATATAAGGGAACATTGCCCACGCTCCCGAGCAGCTATACGACTATAATATAAGGGAACATTGCCCACGCTCCCGAGCTGCTATACGACTATAATATAAGGGAACATTGCCCACGCTCCCGAGCTGCTATACGACTATAATATAAGGGAACATTGCCCACGCTCCCGAGCTGCTATACGACTATAATATAAGGGAACATTGCCCACGCTCCCGAGCTGCTATACGACTATAATATAAGGGAACATTGCCCACTCTCCCGAGCTGCTATACGACTATAATATAAGGGAACATTGCCCACGCTCCCGAGATGCTGTCCTGACTATAATATAGGGGAATATTGCCCACGCTCCCGAGCTGCTATACGGCTATAATATAAGGGAACATTGCCCACGCTCCCGAGCTGCTGTCCCGACTATAATATAAGGGAACATTGCCCACGCTCCCGAGCTGCTATACGACTATAATATAAGGGAACATTGCCCACGCTCCCGAGCTGCTGTCCCGACCATAATATAAGGGAACATTGCCCGCGCTCCCGAGCTGCTGTCCCGACTATAATATAAGGGAACATTGCCCACGCTCCCGAGCTGCTGTCCCGACTATAATATAAGGGAACATTGCCCACGCTCCCGAGCAGCTATACGACTATAATATAAGGGAACATTGCCCACGCTCCCGAGCTGCTGTCCAGACTATAATATAAGGGAATATTGCCCACGCTCCCGAGCTGCTATACGACTATAATATAAGGGAACATTGCCCACGCTCCCGAGCTGCTGTCCCGACTATAATATAAGGGAACGTTGCCCACGCTCCCGAGCTGCTGTCCCGACTATAATATAAGTGAACATTGCCCACGCTCCCGAGCTACTGTCCCGACTATAATATAAGGGAACATCGCCCACGCTCCCGAAATGCTGTCCCGACTATAATATAAGGGAACATTGCCCACGCTCCCGAGCTGCTATACGACTATAATATAAGGGAACATTGCCCACGCTCCCGAGCTGCTGTCCTGACTATAATATAGGGGAATATTGCCCACGCTCCCGAGCTGCTATACGACTATAATATAAGGGAACATCGCCCACGCTCCCGAGCTGCTATACGACTATAATATAAGGGAACATTGCCCACGCTCCCGAGCTGCTATACGACTATAATATAAGGGAACATCGCCCACGCTCCCGAGCTGCTGTCCCGACTACAATATAAGGGAACATTGCCCACGCTCCCGAGCTGCTATACGACTATAATATAAGGGAACATTGCCCACGCTCCCGAGCTGCTATACGACTATAATATAAGGGAACATTGCCCACTCTCCCGAGCTGCTATACGACTATAATATAAGGGAACATTGCCCACGCTCCCGAGCTGCTGTCCTGACTATAATATAGGGGAATATTGCCCACGCTCCCGAGCTGCTATACGACTATAATATAAGGGAACATTGCCCACGCTCCCGAGCTGCTGTCCCGACTATAATATAAGGGAACATTGCCCACTCTCCCGAGCTGCTGTCCAGACTATAATATAAGGGAATATTGCCCATGCTCCCGAGCTGCTATACGACTATAATATAAGGGAACATTGCCCACTCTCCCGAGCTGCTGTCCCGACTATAATATAAGGGAACATTGCCCACTCTCCCGAGCTGCTGTCCAGACTATAATATAAGGGAACATTGCCCACGCTCCCGAGCTGCTATACGACTATAATATAAGGGAACATTGCCCACTCTCCCGAGCTGCTATACGACTATAATATAAGGGAACATTGCCCACGCTCCCGAGCTGCTGTCCCGACTATAATATAAGGGAACATTGCCCACTCTCCCGAGCTGCTGTCCAGACTATAATATAAGGGAATATTGCCCACGCTCCTGAGCTGCTATACGACTATAATATAAGGGAACATTGCCCGCGCTCCCGAGCTGCTGTCCCGACTATAATATAAGGGAACATTGCCCACTCTCCCGAGCTGCTGTCCAGACTATAATATAAGGGAACATTGCCCACGCTCCCGAGCTGCTATACGACTATAATATAAGGGAACATTGCCCACGCTCCCGAGCTGCTGTCCCGACTATAATATAAGGGAACATTGCCCACGCTCCCGAGCAGCTATACGACTATAATATAAGGGAACATTGCCCACGCTCCCGAGCTGCTGTCCAGACTATAATATAAGGGAATATTGCCCACGCTCCCGAGCTGCTATACGACTATAATATAAGGGAACATTGCCCACGCTCCCGAGCTGCTGTCCCGACTATAATATAAGGGAACGTTGCCCACGCTCCCGAGCTGCTGTCCCGACTATAATATAAGTGAACATTGCCCACGCTCCCGAGCTACTGTCCCGACTATAATATAAGGGAACATCGCCCACGCTCCCGAAATGCTGTCCCGACTATAATATAAGGGAACATTGCCCACGCTCCCGAGCTGCTATACGACTATAATATAAGGGAACATTGCCCACGCTCCCGAGCTGCTGTCCTGACTATAATATAGGGGAATATTGCCCACGCTCCCGAGCTGCTATACGACTATAATATAAGGGAACATCGCCCACGCTCCCGAGCTGCTATACGACTATAATATAAGGGAACATTGCCCACGCTCCCGAGCTGCTATACGACTATAATATAAGGGAACATCGCCCACGCTCCCGAGCTGCTGTCCCGACTACAATATAAGGGAACATTGCCCACGCTCCCGAGCTGCTATACGACTATAATATAAGGGAACATTGCCCACGCTCCCGAGCTGCTATACGACTATAATATAAGGGAACATTGCCCACTCTCCCGAGCTGCTATACGACTATAATATAAGGGAACATTGCCCACGCTCCCGAGCTGCTGTCCTGACTATAATATAGGGGAATATTGCCCACGCTCCCGAGCTGCTATACGACTATAATATAAGGGAACATTGCCCACGCTCCCGAGCTGCTGTCCCGACTATAATATAAGGGAACATTGCCCACTCTCCCGAGCTGCTGTCCAGACTATAATATAAGGGAATATTGCCCATGCTCCCGAGCTGCTATACGACTATAATATAAGGGAACATTGCCCACTCTCCCGAGCTGCTGTCCCGACTATAATATAAGGGAACATTGCCCACTCTCCCGAGCTGCTGTCCAGACTATAATATAAGGGAACATTGCCCACGCTCCCGAGCTGCTATACGACTATAATATAAGGGAACATTGCCCACTCTCCCGAGCTGCTATACGACTATAATATAAGGGAACATTGCCCACGCTCCCGAGCTGCTGTCCCGACTATAATATAAGGGAACATTGCCCACTCTCCCGAGCTGCTGTCCAGACTATAATATAAGGGAATATTGCCCACGCTCCTGAGCTGCTATACGACTATAATATAAGGGAACATTGCCCGCGCTCCCGAGCTGCTGTCCCGACTATAATATAAGGGAACATTGCCCACTCTCCCGAGCTGCTGTCCAGACTATAATATAAGGGAACATTGCCCACGCTCCCGAGCTGCTATACGACTATAATATAAGGGAACATTGCCCACGCTCCCGAGCTGCTGTCCCGACTATAATATAAGGGAACATTGCCCACGCTCCCGAGCAGCTATACGACTATAATATAAGGGAACATTGCCCACGCTCCCGAGCTGCTGTCCAGACTATAATATAAGGGAATATTGCCCACGCTCCCGAGCTGCTATACGACTATAATATAAGGGAACATTGCCCACGCTCCCGAGCTGCTGTCCCGACTATAATATAAGGGAACGTTGCCCACGCTCCCGAGCTGCTGTCCCGACTATAATATAAGTGAACATTGCCCACGCTCCCGAGCTACTGTCCCGACTATAATATAAGGGAACATCGCCCACGCTCCCGAAATGCTGTCCCGACTATAATATAAGGGAACATTGCCCACGCTCCCGAGCTGCTATACGACTATAATATAAGGGAACATTGCCCACGCTCCCGAGCTGCTGTCCTGACTATAATATAGGGGAATATTGCCCACGCTCCCGAGCTGCTATACGACTATAATATAAGGGAACATCGCCCACGCTCCCGAGCTGCTATACGACTATAATATAAGGGAACATTGCCCACGCTCCCGAGCTGCTATACGACTATAATATAAGGGAACATCGCCCACGCTCCCGAGCTGCTGTCCCGACTACAATATAAGGGAACATTGCCCACGCTCCCGAGCTGCTATACGACTATAATATAAGGGAACATTGCCCACGCTCCCGAGCTGCTATACGACTATAATATAAGGGAACATTGCCCACTCTCCCGAGCTGCTATACGACTATAATATAAGGGAACATTGCCCACGCTCCCGAGCTGCTGTCCTGACTATAATATAGGGGAATATTGCCCACGCTCCCGAGCTGCTATACGACTATAATATAAGGGAACATTGCCCACGCTCCCGAGCTGCTGTCCCGACTATAATATAAGGGAACATTGCCCACTCTCCCGAGCTGCTGTCCAGACTATAATATAAGGGAATATTGCCCATGCTCCCGAGCTGCTATACGACTATAATATAAGGGAACATTGCCCACTCTCCCGAGCTGCTGTCCCGACTATAATATAAGGGA
Source organism: Dendrobates tinctorius (assembly GCF_039654945.1). Classification (NCBI taxonomy): domain Eukaryota; kingdom Metazoa; phylum Chordata; class Amphibia; order Anura; family Dendrobatidae; genus Dendrobates; species Dendrobates tinctorius. The sequence continues at coordinate 1,257,492 of NW_027361849.1, read as the reverse complement.
ACATTGCCCACTCTCCCGAGCTGCTGTCCAGACTATAATATAAGGGAACATTGCCCACGCTCCCGAGCTGCTATACGACTATAATATAAGGGAACATTGCCCACTCTCCCGAGCTGCTATACGACTATAATATAAGGGAACATTGCCCACGCTCCCGAGCTGCTGTCCCGACTATAATATAAGGGAACATTGCCCACTCTCCCGAGCTGCTGTCCAGACTATAATATAAGGGAATATTGCCCACGCTCCTGAGCTGCTATACGACTATAATATAAGGGAACATTGCCCGCGCTCCCGAGCTGCTGTCCCGACTATAATATAAGGGAACATTGCCCACTCTCCCGAGCTGCTGTCCAGACTATAATATAAGGGAACATTGCCCACGCTCCCGAGCTGCTATACGACTATAATATAAGGGAACATTGCCCACGCTCCCGAGCTGCTGTCCCGACTATAATATAAGGGAACATTGCCCACTCTCCCGAGCTGCTGTCCAGACTATAATATAAGGGAACATTGCCCACTCTCCCGAGCTGCTATACGACTATAATATAAGGGAACATTGCCCACGCTCCCGAGCTGCTGTCCAGACTATAATATAAGGGAACATTGCCCACTCTCCCGAGCTGCTATACGACTATAATATAAGGGAACATTGCCCACGCTCCCGAGCTGCTGTCCTGACTATAATATAGGGGAATATTGCCCACGCTCCCGAGCTGCTATACGACTATAATATAAGGGAACATTGCCCACGCTCCCGAGCTGCTGTCCCGACTATAATATAAGGGAACATTGCCCACTCTCCCGAGCTGCTGTCCAGACTATAATATAAGGGAACATTGCCCACGCTCCCGAGCTGCTATACGACTATAATATAAGGGAACATTGCCCACGCTCCCGAGCTGCTATACGACTATAATATAAGGGAACATTGCCCACGCTCCCGAGCTGCTGTCCCGACTATAATATAAGGGAACATTGCCCACGCTCCCGAGCTGCTATACGACTATAATATAAGGGAACGTTGCCCACGCTCCCGAGCTGCTGTCCCGACTATAATATAAGGGAACATTGCCCACGCTCCCGAGCTGCTGTCCCGACTATAATATAAGGGAACATTGCCCACGCTCCCGAGCTGCTGTCCCGACTATAATATAAGGGAACATTGCCCACGCTCCCGAGCAGCTATACGACTATAATATAAGGGAACATTGCCCACGCTCCCGAGCTGCTATACGACTATAATATAAGGGAACATTGCCCACGCTCCCGAGCTGCTATACGACTATAATATAAGGGAACATTGCCCACGCTCCCGAGCTGCTGTCCCGACTATAATATAAGTGAACATTGCCCACGCTCCCGAGCTGCTATACGACTATAATATAAGGGAACATTGCCCACGCTCCCGAGCTGCTATACGACTATAATATAAGGGAACATTGCCCACGCTCCCGAGCTGCTATACGACTATAATATAAGGGAACATTGCCCACGCTCCCGAGCTGCTATACGACTATAATATAAGGGAACATTGCCCACTCTCCCGAGCTGCTATACGACTATAATATAAGGGAACATTGCCCACGCTCCCGAGCTGCTGTCCTGACTATAATATAGGGGAATATTGCCCACGCTCCCGAGCTGCTATACGACTATAATATAAGGGAACATTGCCCACGCTCCCGAGCTGCTGTCCCGACTATAATATAAGGGAACATTGCCCACGCTCCCGAGCTGCTGTCCCGACTATAATATAAGGGAACATTGCCCACGCTCCCGAGCTGCTGTCCCGACTATAATATAAGGGAACATTGCCCACGCTCCCGAGCTGCTGTCCCGACTATAATATAAGGGAACATTGCCCACGCTCCCGAGCAGCTATACGACTATAATATAAGGGAACATTGCCCACGCTCCCGAGCTGCTGTCCAGACTATAATATAAGGGAATATTGCCCACGCTCCCGAGCTGCTATACGACTATAATATAAGGGAACATTGCCCACGCTCCCGAGCTGCTGTCCCGACTATAATATAAGGGAACGTTGCCCACGCTCCCGAGCTGCTGTCCCGACTATAATATAAGTGAACATTGCCCACGCTCCCGAGCTACTGTCCCGACTATAATATAAGGGAACATCGCCCACGCTCCCGAGCTGCTGTCCCGACTATAATATAAGGGAACATTGCCCACGCTCCCGAGCTGCTATACGACTATAATATAAGGGAACATTGCCCACGCTCCCGAGCTGCTGTCCTGACTATAATATAGGGGAATATTGCCCACGCTCCCGAGCTGCTATACGACTATAATATAAGGGAACATCGCCCACGCTCCCGAGCTGCTATACGACTATAATATAAGGGAACATTGCCCACGCTCCCGAGCTGCTATACGACTATAATATAAGGGAACATCGCCCACGCTCCCGAGCTGCTGTCCCGACTATAATATAAAGGAACATTGCCCACGCTCCCGAGCTGCTATACGACTATAATATAAGGGAACATTGCCCATGCTCCCGAGCTGCTATACGACTATAATATAAGGGAACATCGCCCACGCTCCCGAGCTGCTATACGACTATAATATAAGGGAACATCGCCCACGCTCCCGAGCTGCTATACGACTATAATATAAGGGAACATTGCCCACGCTCCCGAGCTGCTGTCCCGACTATAATATAAGGGAACATTGCCCACGCTCCTGAGCTGCTATACGACTATAATATAAGGGAACATTGCCCACGCTCCCGAGCTGCTGTCCCGACTATAATATAAGGGAACATTGCCCACTCTCCCGAGCTGCTGTCCAGACTATAATATAAGGGAATATTGCCCACGCTCCCGAGCTGCTATAAGACTATAATATAAGGGAACATTGCCCACGCTCCCGAGCTGCTATACGACTATAATATAAGGGAACATTGCCCACGCTCCCGAGCTGCTGTCCCGACTATAATATAAGGGAACATTGCCCACGCTCCCGAGCTGCTATACGACTATAATATAAGGGAACGTTGCCCACGCTCCCGAGCTGCTGTCCCGACTATAATATAAGGGAACATTGCCCACGCTCCCGAGCTGCTATACGACTATAATATAAGGGAACATTGCCCACGCTCCCGAGCTGCTATACGACTATAATATAAGGGAACATTGCCCACGCTCCCGAGCTGCTATACGACTATAATATAAGGGAACATTGCCCACGCTCCCGAGCTGCTGTCCTGACTATAATATAGGGGAATATTGCCCACGCTCCCGAGCTGCTATACGACTATAATATAAGGGAACATTGCCCACGCTCCCGAGCTGCTGTCCCGACTATAATATAAGGGAACATTGCCCACGCTCCCGAGCTGCTGTCCCGACTATAATATAAGGGAACATTGCCCACGCTCCCGAGCTGCTGTCCCGACTATAATATAAGGGAACATTGCCCACGCTCCCGAGCTGCTGTCCCGACTATAATATAAGGGAACATTGCCCACGCTCCCGAGCAGCTATACGACTATAATATAAGGGAACATTGCCCACGCTCCCGAGCTGCGGTCCAGACTATAATATAAGGGAATATTGCCCACGCTCCCGAGCTGCTATACGACTATAATATAAGGGAACATTGCCCACGCTCCCGAGCTGCTGTCCCGACTATAATATAAGGGAACGTTGCCCACGCTCCCGAGCTGCTGTCCCGACTATAATATAAGTGAACATTGCCCACGCTCCCGAGCTACTGTCCCGACTATAATATAAGGGAACATCGCCCACGCTCCCGAGCTGCTGTCCCGACTATAATATAAGGGAACATTGCCCACGCTCCCGAGCTGCTATACGACTATAATATAAGGGAACATTGCCCACGCTCCCGAGCTGCTGTCCTGACTATAATATAGGGGAATATTGCCCACGCTCCCGAGCTGCTATACGACTATAATATAAGGGAACATCGCCCACGCTCCCGAGCTGCTATACGACTATAATATAAGGGAACATTGCCCACGCTCCCGAGCTGCTATACGACTATAATATAAGGGAACATCGCCCACGCTCCCGAGCTGCTGTCCCGACTATAATATAAAGGAACATTGCCCACGCTCCCGAGCTGCTATACGACTATAATACAAGGGAACATTGCCCATGCTCCCGAGCTGCTATAGGACTATAATATAAGGGAACATTGCCCACGCTCCCGAGCTGCTATACGACTATAATATAAGGGAACATCGCCCACGCTCCCGAGCTGCTGTCCCGACTATAATATAAGGGAACATTGCCCACGCTCCCGAGCTGCTATACGACTATAATATAAGGGAACATTGCCCACGCTCCCGAGCTGCTGTACGACTATAATATAAGGGAACATTGCCCACTCTCCCGAGCAGCTATACGACTATAATATAAGGGAACATTGCCCACGCTCCCGAGCTGCTATACGACTATAATATAAGGGAACATTGCCCACGCTCCCGAGCTGCTGTCCCGACTATAATATAAGGGAACATTGCCCACGCTCCCGAGCTGCTATACGACTATAATATAAGGGAACATTGCCCACGCTCCCGAGCTGCTGTACGACTATAATATAAGGGAACATTGCCCACTCTCCCGAGCAGCTATACGACTATAATATAAGGGAACATTGCCCACGCTCCCGAGCTGCTATACGACTATAATATAAGGGAACATTGCCCACGCTCCCGAGCAGCTATACGACTATAATATAAGGGAACATTGCCCACGCTCCCGAGCTGCTGTCCCGACTATAATATAAGGGAACATTGTCCACTCTCCCGAGCTGCTGTCCCGACTATAATATAAGGGAACATTGCCCACGCTCCCGAGCAGCTATACGACTATAATATAAGGGAACATTGCCCACGCTCCCGAGCTGCTGTCCCGACTATAATATAATGGAACATTGCCCACGCTCCCGAGCAGCTATACGACTATAATATAAGGGAACATTGCCCACGCTCCCGAGCTGCTGTCCCGACTATAATATAAGGGAACATTGCCCGCGCTCCCGAGCTGCTGTCCAGACTATAATATAAGGGAATATTGCCCACGCTCCCGAGCTGCTATACGACTATAATATAAGGGAACATTGCCCACGCTACCGAGCTGCTGTCCCGACTATAATATAAGGGAACATTGCCCACGCTCCCGAGCAGCTATACGACTATAATATAAGGGAACATTGCCCACGCTCCCGAGCTGCTGTCCAGACTATAATATAAGGGAATATTGCCCACGCTCCCGAGCTGCTATACGACTATAATATAAGGGAACATTGCCCACGCTCCCGAGCTGCTGTCCCGACTATAATATAAGTGAACATTGCCCACGCTCCCGAGCTACTGTCCCGACTATAATATAAGGGAACATCGCCCACGCTCCCGAGCTGCTGTCCCGACTATAATATAAGGGAACATTGCCCACGCTCCCGAGCTGCTATACGACTATAATATAAGGGAACATTGCCCACTCTCCCGAGCTGCTGTCCAGACTATAATATAAGGGAATATTGCCCACGCTCCCGAGCTGCTATACGACTATAATATAAGGGAACATTGCCCGCGCTCCCGAGCTGCTGTCCCGACTATAATATAAGGGAACATTGCCCACGCTCCCGAGCTGCTATACGACTATAATATAAGGGAACATTGCCCACGCTCCCGAGCTGCTGTCCCGACTATAATATAAGGGAACATTGCCCACGCTCCCGAGCTGCTGTCCCGACTATAATATAAGGGAACATTGCCCACGCTCCCGAGCAGCTATACGACTATAATATAAGGGAACATTGCCCACGCTCCCGAGCTACTGTCCAGACTATAATATAAGGGAACATTGCCCACGCTCCCGAGCTGCTGTCCAGACTATAATATAAGGGAATATTGCCCACGCTCCCGAGCTGCTATACGACTATAATATAAGGGAACATTGCCCACGCTCCCGAGCTGCTGTCCCGACTATAATATAAGTGAACATTGCCCACGCTCCCGAGCTACTGTCCCGACTATAATATAAGGGAACATCGCCCACGCTCCCGAGCTGCTGTCCCGACTATAATATAAGGGAACATTGCCCACGCTCCCGAGCTGCTATACGACTATAATATAAGGGAACATTGCCCACTCTCCCGAGCTGCTATACGACTATAATATAAGGGAACATTGCCCACGCTCCCGAGCTGCTATACGACTATAATATAAGGGAACATTGCCCACGCTCCCAAGCTGCTGTCCCGACTATAATATAAGGGAACATTGCCCACGCTCCCGAGCTGCTGTCCTGACTATAATATAAGGGAACATTGCCCACGCTCCCGAGCTGCTATACGACTATAATATAAGGGAACGTTGCCCACGCTCCCGAGCTGCTATACGACTATAATATAAGGGAACATTGCCCACGCTCCCGAGCTGCTATACGACTATAATATAAGGGAACATTACCCACGCTCCCGAGCTGCTGTCCCGACTATAATATAAGGGAACATTGCCCACGCTCCCGAGCTGCTGTACGACTATAATATAAGGGAACATTGCCCACGCTCCCGAGCTGCTGTCCCGACTATAATATAAGGGAATATTGCCCACGCTCCCGAGCTGCTGTCCAGACTATAATATAAAGGAATATTGCCCACGCTCCCGAGCTGCTATACGACTATAATATAAGGGAACATTGCCCACGCTCCCGAGCTGCTATACGACTATAATATAAGGGAATATTGCCCACGCTCCCGAGCTGCTATACGACTATAATATAAGGGAATATTGCCCACGCTCCCGAGCTGCTATACGACTATAATATAAGGGAACATTGCCCACGCTCCCGAGCTGCTGTCCCGACTATAATATAAGGGAATATTGCCCACGCTCCCGAGCTGCTATACGACTATAATATAAGGGAACATTGCCCACGCTCCCGAGCTGCTATACGACTATAATATAAGGGAACATTGCCCACTCTCCCGAGCTGCTGTCCAGACTATAATATAAGGGAATATTGCCCACGCTCCCGAGCTGCTATACGACTATAATATAAGGGAACATTGCCCACGCTCCCGAGCTGCTATACGACTATAATATAAGGGAACATTGCCCACGCTCCCGAGCTGCTGTCCTGACTATAATATAAGGGAACATTGCCCACGCTCCCGAGCTGCTATACGACTATAATATAAGGGAACATTGCCCACGCTCCCGAGCTGCTGTCCCGACTATAATATAAGGGAACATTGCCCACGCTCCCGAGCTGCTATACGACTATAATATAAGGGAACATTGCCCACGCTCCCGAGCTGCTATACGACTATAATATAAGGGAACATTGCCCACTCTCGCGAGCTGCTATACGACTATAATATAAGGGAACAATGCCCACTCTCCCGAGCTGCTGTCCCGACTATAATATAAGGGAACATTGCCCACGCTCCCGAGATGCTATACGACTATAATATAAGGGAACATTGCCCACGCTCCCGAGCAGCTATACGACTATAATATAAGGGAACATTGCCCACGCTCGCGAGCTGCTATACGACTATAATATAAGGGAACATTGCCCACTCTCCCGAGCTGCTGTCCCGACTATAATATAAGGGAACATTGCCCACGCTCCCGAGCTGCTATACGACTATAATATAAGGGAACATTGCCCACTCTCCCAAGCTGCTGTCCCGACTATAATATAAGGGAACATTGCCCACGCTCCCGAGCTGCTATACGACTATAATATAAGGGAACATTGCCCACTCTCCCAAGCTGCTGTCCCGACTATAATATAAGGGAACATTGCCCACGCTCCCGAGCTGCTATACGACTATAATATAAGGGAACATTGCCCACGCTCCCGAGCTGCTGTCCCGACTATAATATAAGGGAACATTGCCCACGCTCCCGAGCTGCTATACGACTATAATATAAGGGAACGTTGCCCACGCTCCCGAGCTGCTATACGACTATAATATAAGGGAACATTGCCCACGCTCCCGAGCTGCTGTCCCGACTATAATATAAGGGAACATTGCCCACGCTCCCGAGCTGCTGTCCCGACTATAATATAAGGGAACATTGCCCACGCTCCCGAGCTGCTATACGACTATAATATAAGGGAACATTGCCCACGCTCCCGAGCTGCTGTCCCGACTATAATATAAGGGAATATTGCCCACGCTTCCGAGCTGCTGTCCCGACTATAATATAAGGGAATATTGCCCACGCTCCCGAGCTGCTGTCCCGACTATAATATAAGGGAACATTGCCCACGCTCCCGAGCTGCTGTACGACTATAATATAAGGGAACATTGCCCACGCTCCCGAGCTGCTATACGACTATAATATAAGGGAACATTGCCCACGCTCCCGAACTGCTATACGACTATAATATAAGGGAACATTGCCCACGCTCCCGAGCTGCTATACGACTATAATATAAGGGAACATTGCCCACGCTCCCGAGCTGCTATACGACTATAATATAAGGGAACATTGCCCACGCTCCCGAGCTGCTGTCCCGACTATAATATAAGGGAACATTGCCCACGCTCCCGAGCTGCTATACGACTATAATATAAGGGAACGTTGCCCACGCTCCCGAGCTGCTATACGACTATAAGGGAACATTGCCCACGCTCCCGAGCTGCTGTCCCGACTATAATATAAGGGAACATTGCCCACGCTCACGAGCTGCTGTCCTGACTATAATATAAGGGAACATTGCCCACGCTCCCGAGCTGCTATACGACTATAATATAAGGGAACGTTGCCCACGCTCCCGAGCTGCTATACGACTATAATATAAGGGAACATTGCCCACGCTCCCGAGCTGCTGTCCCGACTATAATATAAGGGAACATTGCCCACGCTCCCGAGCTGCTGTCCTGACTATAATATAAGGGAACATTGCCCACGCTCCCGAGCTGCTATACGACTATAATATAAGGGAACATTGCCCACGCTCCCGAGCTGCTGTCCCGACTATAATATAAGGGAACATTGCCCACGCTCCCGAGCTGCTGTCCTGACTATAATATAAGGGAACATTGCCCACGCTCCCGAGCTGCTATACGACTATAATATAAGGGAACATTGCCCACTCTCCCGAGCTGCTGTCCCGACTATAATATAAGGGAACATTGCCCACTCTCCCGAGCTGCTGTCCTGACTATAATATAAGGGAACATTGCCCACGCTCCCGAGCTGCTGTCCTGACTATAATATAAGGGAACAATGCCCACGCTCCCGAGCTGCTGTACGACTATAATATAAGGGAACATTGCCCACTCTCCCGAGCTGCTGTCCTGACTATAATATAAGGGAACATTGCCCACGCTCCCGAGCTGCTATACGACTATAATATAAGGGAACATTGCCCACGCTCCCGAGCTGCTGTCCCGACTATAATATAAGGGAACATTGCCCACGCTCCCGAGCTGCTATACGACTATAATATAAGGGAACATTGCCCATGCTCCCGAGCTGCTATACGACTATAATATAAGGGAACATTGCCCACGCTCCCGAGCTGCTATACGACTATAATATAAGGGAACATCGCCCACGCTCCCGAGCTGCTGTCCCGACTATAATATAAGGGAACATTACCCACGCTCCCGAGCTGCTGTCCCGACTATAATATAAGGGAACATTGCCCACGCTCAAGAGCTGCTGTCCCGACTATAATATAAGGGAACATTGCCCACGCTCCCGAGCTGCTGTCCCGACTATAATATAAGGGAACATTGCCCACGCTCCCGAGCTGCTGTCCCGACTATAATATAAGGGAACGTTGCCCACGCTCCCGAGCTGCTGTCCCGACTATAATATAAGGGAACATTGCCCACGCTCAAGAGCTGCTGTCCCGACTATAATATAAGGGAACATTGCCCACGCTCCCGAGCTGCTGTCCCGACTATAATATAAGGGAACATTGCCCACGCTCCCGAGCTGCTGTCCCGACTATAATATAAGGGAACGTTGCCCACGCTCCCAAGCTGCTGTCCCGACTATAATATAAGGGAACATTGCCCACGCTCCCGAGCTGCTGTCCCGACTATAATATAAGGGAACATCGCCCACGCTCCCGAGCTGCTGTCCCGACTATAATATAAGGGAACATTGCCCACGCTCCCGAGCTACTGTCCTGACTATAATATAAGGGAACATTGCCCACGCTCCCGAGCTGCTATACGACTATAATATAAGGGAACGTTGCCCACGCTCCCGAGCTGCTGTCCCGACTATAATATAAGGGAACATTGCCCACGCTCCCGAGCTGCTGTCCCGACTATAATATAAGGGAACATTGCCCACTCTCCCGAGCTGCTATACGACTATAATATAAGGGAACATTGCCCACGCTCCCGAGCTGCTGTCCCGACTATAATATAAGGGAACATTGCCCACGCTCCCGAGCTGCTGTCCCGACTATAATATAAGGGAACATTGCCCACTCTCCCGAGCTGCTATACGACTATAATATAAGGGAACATTGCCCACGCTCCCGAGCTGCTGTCCCGACTATAATATAAGGGAACATTGCCCACGCTCCCGAGCTGCTATACGACTATAATATAAGGGAACATTGCCCACGCTCCCGAGCTGCTATACGACTATAATATAAGGGAACATCGCCCACGCTCCCGAGCTGCTATACGACTATAATATAAGGGAACGTTGCCCGAGCTCCCAAGCTGCTGTCCTGACTATAATATAAGGGAACATTACCCACGCTCCCGAGCTGCTGTCCCGACTATAATATAAGGGAACATTGCCCACGCTCCCGAGCTGCTGTCCTGACTATAATATAAGGGAACATTGCCCACGCTCCCGAGCTGCTGTCCTGACTATAATATAAGGGAACATTACCCACGCTCCCGAGCTGCTGTCCCGACTATAATATAAGGGAACGTTGCCCACGCTCCCGAGCTGCTATACGACTATAATATAAGGGAATATTGCCCACGCTCCCGAGCTGCTGTCCTGACTATAATATAAGGGAACATTACCCACGCTCCCGAGCTGCTGTCCTGACTATAATATAAGGGAACATTACCCACGCTCCCGAGCTGCTGTCCCGACTATAATATAAGGGAACATTGCCCACGCTCCCGAGCTGCTGTCCTGACTATAATATAAGGGAACATTACCCACGCTCCCGAGCTGCTGTCCTGACTATAATATAAGGGAACATTGCCCACGCTCCCGAGCTGCTGTCCTGACTATAATATAAGGGAACATTACCCACGCTCCCGAGCTGCTGTCCCGACTATAATATAAGGGAACGTTGCCCACGCTCCCGAGCTGCTATACGACTATAATATAAGGGAATATTGCCCACGCTCCCGAGCTGCTGTCCTGACTATAATATAAGGGAACATTGCCCACGCTCCCGAGCTGCTGTCCTGACTATAATATAAGGGAACATTACCCACGCTCCCGAGCTGCTGTCCCGACTATAATATAAGGGAACGTTGCCCACGCTCCCGAGCTGCTATACGACTATAATATAAGGGAACATTGCCCACGCTCCCGAGCTGCTATACGACTATAATATAAGGGAACATTGCCCGCGCTCCCGAGCTGCTATACGACTATAATATAAGGGAACATTGCCCACGCTCCCGAGCTACTGTCCCGACTATAATATAAGGGAACATTGCCCACGCTCCCGAGCTGCTGTGCCGACTATAATATAAGGGAACATCGCCCACGCTCCCGAGCTGCTGTCCTGACTATAATATAAGGGAACATTACCCACGCTCCCGAGCTGCTGTCCTGACTATAATATAAGGGAACATTACCCACGCTCCCGAGCTGCTATACGACTATAATATAAGGGAACATTGCCGACGCTCCCGAGCTGCTGTCCTGACTATAATATAAGGGAACATTACCCACGCTCCCGAGCTGCTGTCCCGACTATAATATAAGGGAACGTTGCCCACGCTCCCGAGCTGCTATACGACTATAATATAAGGGAACATTGCCCACGCTCCCGAGCTGCTATACGACTATAATATAAGGGAACATTGCCCGCGCTCCCGAGCTGCTATACGACTATAATATAAGGGAACATTGCCCACGCTCCCGAGCTACTGTCCCGACTATAATATAAGGGAACATTGCCCACGCTCCCGAGCTGCTGTGCCGACTATAATATAAGGGAACATTGCCCACGCTCCCGAGCTGCTGTCCTGACTATAATATAAGGGAACATTACCCACGCTCCCGAGCTGCTGTCCTGACTATAATATAAGGGAACATTACCCACGCTCCCGAGCTGCTATACGACTATAATATAAGGGAACATTGCCCACGCTCCCGAGCTGCTGTCCCGACTATAATATAAGGGAACATTGCCCACGCTCCCGAGCTGCTGTGCCGACTATAATATAAGGGAACATCGCCCGCGCTCCCGAGCTTCTGTCCTGACTATAATATAAGGGAACATTACCCACGCTCCCGAGCTGCTGTCCCGACTATAATATAAGGGAACGTTGCCCACGCTCCCGAGCTGCTAAAAGACTATAATATAAGGGAATATTGCCCACGCTCCCGAGCTGCTGTCCTGACTATAATATAAGGGAACATTGCCCACGCTCCCGAGCTGCTGTCCGGACTATAATATAAGGGAACATTACCCACGCTCCCGAGCTGCTGTCCCGACTATAATATAAGGGAACGTTGCCCACGCTCCCGAGCTGCTATACGACTATAATATAAGGGAACATTGCCCGCGCTCCCGAGCTGCTATACGACTATAATATAAGGGAACATTGCCCACGCTCCCGAGCTGCTGTGCCGACTATAATATAAGGGAACATTGCCCACGCTCCCGAGCTGCTGTGCCGACTATAATATAAGGGAACATTGCCCACGCTCCCGAGCTGCTGTGCCGACTATAATATAAGGGAACATCGCCCACGCTCCCGAGCTACTGTCCCGACTATAATATAAGGGAACATTGCCCACGCTCCCGAGCTGCTGTGCCGACTATAATATAAGGGAACATCGCCCACGCTCCCGAGCTGCTGTCCTGACTATAATATAAGGGAACATTACCCACGCTCCCGAGCTGCTGTCCTGACTATAATATAAGGGAACATTGCCCACGCTCCCGAGCTGCTGTCCCGACCATAATATAAGGGAACATTGCCCACTCTCCCGAGCTGCTGTCCTGACTATAATATAAGGGAACATTGCCCACGCTCCCGAGCTGCTGTCCCGACTATAATATAAGGGAACATTGCCCACGCTCCCGAGCTGCTGTCCCGACTATAATATAAGGGAACATTGCCCACGCTCCCGAGCTGCTGTCCCGACTATAATATAAGGGAACATTGCCCACGCTCCCGAGCTGCTGTCCCGACTATAAGGGAACATTGCCCATGATTCCGAGCTGCTGTCCCGACTATAATATAAGGGAACATTGCCCACGCTCCCGAGCTGCTGTCCCGACTATATTATAAGGGAACATTGCCCACGCTCCCGAGCTGCTGTTCTGACTATAATATAAGGGAACATTGCCCACGCTCCCGAGCTGCTGTCCTGACTATAATATAAGGGAACATTGCCCACGCTCCCGAGCTGCTGTCCTGACTATAAGGGAACGTTGCTCACGCTCCCGAGCTGCTGTCCAGACTATAATATAAGGGAACATTGCCCACGCTCCCGAGCTGCTGTCCCGACTATAATATAAGGGAACATTGCCCACGCTCCCAAGCTGCTGTCCCGACTATAAAATAAGGGAACATTGCCCACGCTCCCGAGCTGCTGTCCCGACTATAATATAAGGGAACATTGCCCACGCTCCCGAGCTGCTGTCCCAACTATAGTATAAGGGAACATTGCCCACGCTCCCGAGCTGCTGTCCCGACTATAATATAAGTGAACATTGCCCACGCTCCCGAGCTGCTGCCCCGACTATAATATAAGGGAACATTGCCCACTCTCCTGAGCTGCTATACGACTATAATATAAGGGAACATTGCCCACGCTCCCGAGCTGCTGTCCCGACTATAATATAAGGGAACATTGCCCACGCTCTCGAGCTGCTGTCCCGACTATAATATAAGGGAACATTGCCCACGCTCCCGAGCTGCTGTCCCGACTATAAGGGAACATTGCCCATGATTCCGAGCTGCTGTCCCTACTATAATATAAGGGAACATTGCCCACGCTCCCAAGCTGCTGTCCCGACTATAAGGGAACATTGCCCATGATTCCGAGCTGCTGTCCCGACTATAATATAAGGGAACATTGCCCACTCTCCCGAGCTGCTGTCCCGACTATAATATAAGGGAACATTGCCCACTCTCCCGAGCTGCTGTCCCGACTATAATATAAGGGAACATTGCCCACGCTCCCGAGCTGCTGTCCCGACTATAATATAAGGGAACATTGCCCACGCTCCCGAGCTGCTGTCCCAACCATAATATAAGGGAACATTGCCCACGCTCCCGAGCTGCTGTCCCGACTATAATATAAGGGAACATTGCCCACTCTCCCGAGCTGCTGTCCCGACTATAATATAAGGGAACATTGCCCACGCTCCCGAGCTGCTGTCCCGACTATAAGGGAACATTGCCCATGATTCCGAGCTGCTGTCCCTACTATAATATAAGGGAACATTGCCCACGCTCCCGAGCTGCTGTCCCGACTATAAGGGAACATTGCCCATGATTCCGAGCTGCTGCCCCGACTATAATATAAGGGAACATCGCCCACGCACCCGAAATGCTGTCCCGACTATAATATAAGGGAACATTGCCCACTCTCCCGAGCTGCTGTCCCGACTATAATATAAGGGAACATTGCCCACGCTCCCGAGCTGCTGTCCCGACCATAATATTAGGGAACATTGCCCACGCTCCCGAACTGCTGTCCCGACTATAATATAAGGGAACATTGCCCACTCTCCCGAGCTGGTGTCCCGACTATAATATAAGGGAACATTGCCCACGCTCCCGAGCTGCTGTCCCGACTATAATATAAGGGAACATTGCCCACGCTCCCGAGCTGCTGTCCCGACCATAATATTAGGGAACATTGCCCACGCTCCCGAACTGCTGTCCCGACTATAATATAAGGGAACATTGCCCACTCTCCCGAGCTGGTGTCCCGACTATAATATAAGGGAACATTGCCCGCGCTCCCGAGCTGCTGTCCCAACTATAATATAAGGGAACATTGCCCACGCTCCCGAGCTGCTGTCCCGACTATATTATAAGGGAACATTGCCCACGCTCCCGAGCTGCTGTTCTGACTATAATATAAGGGAACATTGCCCACGCTCCCGAGCTGCTGTCCTGACTATAATATAAGGGAACATTGCCCACGCTCCCGAGCTGCTGTCCCGACTATAAGGGAACATTGCCCACGCTCCCGAGCTGCTGTCCCGACTATAAGGGAACATTGCCCACGCTCCCGAGCTGCTTCCCCGACTATAATATAAGGGAACATTGCCCACTCTCCTGAGCTGCTATACGACTATAATATAAGGGAAGATTGCCCACGCTCCCGAGCTGCTGTCCCGACTATAATATAAGGGAACATTGCCCACGCTCCCGAGCTGCTGTCCTGACTATAATATAAGGGAACGTTGCCCACGCTCCCGAGCTGCTATACGACTATAATATAAGGGAACATTGCCCACGCTCCCGAGCTGCTGTCCCGACTATAAGGGAACATTGCCCGCGCTCCCGAGCTGCTGTCCCGACTATAAGGGAACATTGCCCATGCTCCCGAGCTGCTGTCCCGACTATAAGGGAACATTGCGCGCGCTCCCGAGCTGCTGTCCCGACTATAAGGGAACATTGCGCGCGCTCCCGAGCTGCTATCCCGACTATAATATAAGGGAACATTGCCCACGCTCCCGAGCTGCTGTCCTGACTATAATATAAGGGAACATTGCCCACGCTCCCGAGCTGCTGTCCCGACTATAAGGGAACATTGCCCACGCTCCCGAGCTGCTATACGACTATAAGGGAACATTGCCCACGCTCCCGAGCTGCTGTCCTGACTATAATATAAGGGAACATTGCCCACGCTCCCGAGCTGCTGTCCCGACTATAATATAAGGGAACATTGCCCGCGCTCCCGAGCTGCTGTCCTGACTATAATATAAGGGAACATTGCCGACGCTCCCGAGCTGCTGTCCTGACTATAATATAAGGGAACATTGCCGACGCTCCCGAGCTGCTGTCCTGACTATAATATAAGGGAACATTGCCCACTCTCCGGATCTGCTGTCCCGACTATAATATAAGGGAACATTGCCCACGCTCCCGAGCTGCTATACGACTATAAGGGAACATTGCCCACGCTCCCGAGCTGCTGTCCCGACTATAATATAAGGGAACATTGCCCACGCTCCCGAGCTGCTGTCCCGACTATAATACAAGGGAACATTGCCCGCGCTCCCGAGCTGCTGTCCCGACTATAATATAAGGGAACATTGCCCACGCTCCCGAGCTGCTGTCCTGACTATAATATAAGGGAACATTGCCCACGCTCCCGAACTGCTGTCCCGACAATAATATAAGGGAACATTGCCCGCGCTCCCGAGCTGCTGTCCCGACTATAATATAAGGGAACATTGCCCGCGCTCCCGAGCTGCTGTCCCGACTATAATATAAGGGAACATTGCCCACGCTCTCGAGCTGCTGTCCCGACTATAATATAAGGGAACATTGCCCACGCTCCCGAGCTGCTGTCCCGACTATAAGGGAACATTGCCCATGATTCCGAGCTGCTGTCCCTACTATAAGGGAACATTGCCCACGCTCCCAAGCTGCTGTCCCGACTATAAGGGAACATTGCCCATGATTCCGAGCTGCTGTCCCGACTATAATATAAGGGAACATCGCCCACGCAACCGAAATGCTGTCCCGACTATAATATAAGGGAACATTGCCCACTCTCCCGAGCTGCTGTCCCGACTATAATATAAGGGAACATTGCCAACGCTCCCGAGCTGCTGTCCCGACTATAATATAAGGGAACATTGCCCACGCTCCCGAGCTGCTGTCCCAACCATAATATAAGGGAACATTGCCCACGCTCCCGAGCTGCTGTCCCGACTATAATATAAGGGAACATTGCCCACTCTCCCGAGCTGCTGTCCCGACTATAATATAAGGGAACATTGCCCACGCTCCCGAGCTGCTGTCCCGACTATAAGGGAACATTGCCCATGATTCCGAGCTGCTGTCCCTACTATAATATAAGGGAACATTGCCCACGCTCCCGAGCTGCTGTCCCGACTATAAGGGAACATTGCCTATGATTCCGAGCTGCTGCCCCGACTATAATATAAGGGAACATCGCCCACGCACCCGAAATGCTGTCCCGACTATAATATAAGGGAACATTGCCCACTCTCCCGAGCTGCTGTCCCGACTATAATATAAGGGAACATTGCCCACGCTCCCGAGCTGCTGTCCCGACCATAATATAAGGGAACATTGCCCACGCTCCCGAACTGCTGTCCCGACTATAATATAAGGGAACATTGCCCACTCTCCCGAGCTGGTGTCCCGACTATAATATAAGGGAACATTGCCCACGCTCCCGAGCTGCTGTCCCGACTATAATATAAGGGAACATTGCCCACGCTCCCGAGCTGCTGTCCCGACCATAATATAAGGGAACATTGCCCACGCTCCCGAGCTGCTGTCCTGACTATAATATAAGGGAACGTTGCCCATGCTCCCGAGCTGCTATACGACTATAATATAAGGGAACATTGCCCACGCTCCCGAGCTGCTGTCCTGACTATAATATAAGGGAACATTGCCCACGCACCCGAAATGCTGTCCCGACTATAATATAAGGGAACATTGCCCACTCTCCCGAGCTGGTGTCCCGACTATAATATAAGGGAACATTGCCCACGCTCCCGAGCTGCTGTCCCGACTATAATATAAGGGAACATTGCCCACGCTCCCGAGCTGCTGTCCCGACCATAATATAAGGGAACATTGCCCACGCTCCCGAGCTGCTGTCCCGACCATAATATAAGGGAACATTGCCCACGCTCCCGAGCTGCTATACGACTATAATATAAGGGAACATTGCCCACGCTCCCGAGCTGCTGTCCCGACTATAATATAAGGGAACATTGCCCACGCTCCCGAGCTGCTGTCCCGACTATAATATAAGGGAACATTGCCCACGCTCCCGAGCTGCTGTCCTGACTATAATATAAGGGAACATTGCCCACTCTCCCGAGCTGCTGTCCCGACTATAATATAAGGGAACATTGCCCACTCTCCCGAGCTGCTGTCCCGACCATAATATAAGGGAACATTGCCCACGCTCCCGAGCTGCTGTCCTGACTATAATATAAGGGAACATTGCCCACGCTCCCGAGCTGCTGTCCCGACTATAATATAAGGGAACATTGCCCACGCTCCCGAGCTGCTGTCCCGACTATATTATAAGGGAACATTGCCCACGCTCCCGAGCTGCTGTTCTGACTATAATATAAGGGAACATTGCCCACGCTCCCGAGCTGCTGTCCTGACTATAAGGGAACGTTGCTCACGCTCCCGAGCTGCTGTCCCGACTATAATATAAGGGAACATTGCCCACGCTCCCGAGCTGCTGTCCCGACTATAATATAAGGGAACATTGCCCACGCTCCCGAGCTGCTGTCCCGTCTATAATATAAGGGAACATTGCCCACTCTCCCGAGCTGCTGTCCCGACTATAATATAAGGGAACATTGCCCACGCTCCCGAGCTGCTGTCCCGACTATAAGGGAACATTGCCCATGATTCCGAGCTGCTGTCCCTACTATAATATAAGGGAACATTGCCCACGCTCCCGAGCTGCTGTCCCGACTATAAGGGAACATTGCCCATGATTCCGAGCTGCTGTCCCGACTATAATATAAGGGAACATCGCCCACGCACCCGAAATGCTGTCCCGACTATAATATAAGGGAACATTGCCCACTCTCCCGAGCTGCTGTCCCGACTATAATATAAGGGAACATTGCCCACTCTCCCGAGCTGCTGTCCCGACCATAATATAAGGGAACATTGCCCACTCTCCCGAGCTGCTGTCCTGACTATAATATAAGTGAACATTGCCCACTCTCCCGAGCTGCTGTCCTGACTATAATATAAGGGAACATTGCCCACGCTCCCGAGCTGCTGTCCCGACTATAATATAAGGGAACATTGCCCACGCTCCCGAGCTGCTGTCCCGACTATATTATAAGGGAACATTGCCCACGCTCCCGAGCTGCTGTTCTGACTATAATATAAGGGAACATTGCCCACGCTCCCGAGCTGCTGTCCTGACTATAATATAAGGGAACATTGCCCACGCTCCCGAGCTGCTGTCCTGACTATAAGGGAACGTTGCTCACGCTCCCGAGCTGCTGTCCCGACTATATTATAAGGGAACATTGCCCACGCTCCCGAGCTGCTGTTCTGACTATAATATAAGGGAACATTGCCCACGCTCCCGAGGTGCTGTCCCAACTATAATATAAGGGAACATTGCCCACGCTCCCGAGCTGCTGTCCCGACTATAATATAAGGGAACATTGCCCACGCTCCCGAGCTGCTGTCCCGACTATAATATAAGGGAACATTGCCCACGCTCCCGAGCTGCTGTCCCGACTATAATATAAGTGAACATTGCCCACGCTCCCGAGCTGCTGCCCCGACTATAATATAAGGGAACATTGCCCACTCTCCTGAGCTGCTATACGACTATAATATAAGGGAACATTGCCCACGCTCCCGAGCTGCTGTCCCGACTATAATATAAGGGAACATTGCCCACTCTCCCGAGCTGCTGTCCTGACTATAATATAAGGGAACGTTGCCCACGCTCCCGAGCTGCTATACGACTATAATATAAGGGAACATTGCCCACGCTCCCGAGCTGCTGTCCCGACTATAAGGGAACATTGCCCGCGCTCCCGAGCTGCTGTCCCGACTATAAGGGAACATTGCGCGCGCTCCCGAGCTGCTGTCCCGACTATAATATAAGGGAACATTGCCCACGCTCCCGAGCTGCTGTCCTGACTATAATATAAGGGAACATTGCCCACTCTCCCGAGCTGCTATACGACTATAATATAAGGGAACATTGCCCACGCTCCCGAGCTACTGTCCCGACTATAATATAAGGGAACATTGCCCACGCTCCCGAGCTGCTGTCCTGACTATAATATAAGGGAACGTTGCCCACGCTCCCAAGCTGCTATACGACTATAATATAAGGGAACATTGCCCACGCTCCCGAGCTGCTGTCCTGACTATAATATAAGGGAACATTGCCCACGCTCCTGAGCTGCTGTCCCGACTATAATATAAGGGAACATTGCCCGCGCTCCCGAGCTGCTGTCCCGACTATAAGGGAACATTGCCCACGCTCCCGAGCTGCTGTCCCGACTATAAGGGAACATTGCCCGCGCTCCCAAGCTGCTGTCCTGACTATAATATAAGGGAACATTGCCCACGTTCCCGAGCTGCTGTCCCGACTATAATATAAGGGAACATTGCCCACGCTCCCGAGCTGCTGTCCCGACTATAATATAAGGGAACATTGCCCACGCTCCCGAGCTGCTGTCCTGACTATAATATAAGGGAACATTGCCCACGCTCCCGAACTGCTGTCCCGACAATAATATAAGGGAACATTGCCCGCGCTCCCGTCCCGACTATAATATAAGGGAACATTGCCCGCGCTCCTGAGCTGCTGTCCCGACTATAATATAAGGGAACATTGCCCACGCTCTCGAGCTGCTGTCCCGACTATAATATAAGGGAACATTGCCCACGCTCCCGAGCTGCTGTCCCGACTATAAGGGAACATTGCCCATGATTCCGAGCTGCTGTCCCTACTATAATATAAGGGAACATTGCCCACGCTCCCGAGCTGCTGTCCCGACTATAAGGGAACATTGCCCATGATTCCGAGCTGCTGTCCCGACTATAATATAAGGGAACATCGCCCACGCACCCGAAATGCTGTCCCGACTATAATATAAGGGAACATTGCCCACTCTCCCGAGCTGCTATACGACTATAATATAAGGGAACATTGCCCACTCTCCCGAGCTGCTGTCCCGACTATAATATAAGGGAACATCGCCCACGAACCCGAAATGCTGTCCCGACTATAATATAAGGGAACATTGCCCACTCTCCCGAGCTGCTGTCCCGACCATAATATAAGGGAACATTGCCCACTCTCCCGAGCTGCTGTCCCAACTATAATATAAGGGAACATTGCCCACGCTCCCGAGCTGCTGTCCCGACTATAATATAAGGGAACATTGCCCACGCTCCCGAGCTGCTGTCCCGACCATAATATAAGGGAACATTGCCCACGCTCCCGAGCTGCTGTCCCGACTATAATATAAGGGAACATTGCCCACTCTCCCGAGCTGCTGTCCCGACTATAATATAAGGGAACATTGCCCACGCTCCCGAGCTGCTGTACCGACTATAAGGGAACATTGCCCATGATTCCGAGCTGCTGTCCCGACTATAATATAAGGGAACATCGCCCACGCACCCGAAATGCTGTCCCGACTATAATATAAGGGAACATTGTCCACTCTCCCGAGCTGCTGTCCCGACTATAATATAAGGGAACATTGCCCACGCTCCCGAGCTGCTGTCCCGACCATAATATAAGGGAACATTGCCCACGCTCCCGAGCTGCTGTCCCGACTATAATATAAGGGAACATTGCCCACTCTCCCGAGCTGCTGTCCCGACTATAATATAAGGGAACATTGCCCACGCTCCCGAGCTGCTGTCCCGACTATAATATAAGGGAACATTGCCCACGCTCCCGAGCTGCTGTCCCGACTATAATATAAGGGAACGTTGCCCACTCTCCCGAGCTGCTGTCCCGACTATAATATAAGGGAACACTGCCCACGCTCCCGAGCTGCTGTCCCGACTATAATATAAGGGAACATTGCCCACGCAGCGTCTGCACCCGGCCTTATAATAACCCAGCGGAGCCCCCACGAGACAGGGCTGTGTATGGTCAGGTGGTGGGGCTGTAAATCAGGGGGCTGTGTATATGGGCAGGTGGGGGCTGTAAATCAGGGGGCTGTGTATACGGGCAGGTGGGGGGCTGTAAATAAGGGGGCTGTGTATACGGGCAGGTGGGAGGCTGTAAATAAGGGGGCTGTGTATGTGGACAGGTGGTGGGCTGTAAATCGGGGGGCTGTGTATGTGGGCAGGTGGGGGGTTGTAAATCAGGGGGCTGTGTATGTGAGCAGGTGGAGGGCTGTGTATCGGCTGGTGGGGGGATGTAAATCAGGGGGCTGTGTATGTGGGCAGGTGGGGGGCTGTGTATATGGGCAGGTGGGGGGCTGTAAATCAGGGGGCTGTGTATGTGAGCAGGTGGGGGCTGTAAATCGGGGGGCTCTGTATATGGGCAGGTAGGGGGCTGTGTATGTGGTCAGGTGGGGGGTTGTAAATCAGGGGGCTGTGTATATGGGCAGGTGGGGGGCTGTAAATCAGGGGGCCGTGTATGTGGGCAGGTGGGAGGCTGTGTATGTGAGCAGGTGGGGGCTGTAAATCGGGGGGCTCTGTATATGGGCAGGTAGGGGGCTGTGTATGTGGTCAGGTGGGGGGTTGTAAATCATGGGGCTGTGTATGTGGGCAGGTGGGGGGCTGTGTATGTGGGCAGGTGGGGGGTTGTAAATCAGGGGGCTTTGTATGTGGGCAGGTGGTGGGTTGTAAATCAGGGGGCTGTGTATGTGGGCAGGTGGGGGCTGTAAATCAGGGGGTCTGTATATGTGGGCAGGTGGGGGCTGTAAATCAGGGGGCTGTGTATGTGGGCAGGTGGGGGGCTGTAAATCAGGGGGGCTGTGTATACGGGCAGGTGGGGGGCTGTAAATCAGGGGGCCGTGTATGAGGGCAGGTGGGGAGCTGTGTATCAGGGGGCTGTGTATGTGGGGAGGTGGGGGTTGTAAATCAGGGGGCTGTGTATGTGGGCAGGTGGGGGGCTGTAAATCAGGGGGCCGTGTATGTGGGCAGGTGGAGAACTGTGTATGGGCTGGTGGGGGGCTGTAAATCAGGGGGGCTGTGTATGTGGGCAGGTGGGGGGGCTGTAAATCAGGGGGCTGCGTATAAGGGCAGGTGGGGGCTGTAAATCGGGGGGCTGTGTATGTGGGCAGGTGGGGGGCTGTGTATATGGGCAGGTTGGGGGCTGTAAATCAGGGGGCTGTGTATATGGGCAGGTGGGGGGGCTGTAAATCAAGGGGCTGTGTATAAGGGCAGGTGGGGGCTGTAAATCAGGGGGATGTGTATAAGGGCAGGTGGGGGGCTGTAAATCAGGGGGCTGTGTATGTGGGCAGGTGGGGGCTGTAAATCAGGGGGCTGTGTATATGGGCAGGTTGGGGGCTGTAAATCAGGGGGCTGTGTATATGGGCAGGTGGGGGCTGTGTATAAGGGCAGTTGGGGGGCTGTAAATCAGGGGGATGTGTATAAGGGCAGGTGGGGGGCTGTAAATCAGGGGGATGTGTATAAGGGCAGGTGGGGGCTGTAAATCAGGGGGATGTGTATAAGGGCAGGTGGGGGGCTGTAAATCAGGGGGCTGTGTATATGGGCAGGTGGGGGGCTGTAAATCAGGGGGCTGTGTATATGGGCAGGTGGGGGCTGTAAATCAGGGGGCTGTGTATAAGGGCAGGTGGGGGGCTGTAAATCAGGGGGATGTGTTTAAGGGCAGGTGGGGGGCTGTAAATCAGGGGGATGTGTATAAGGGCAGGTGTGGGGCTGTAAATCAGGGGGCTGTGTATGTGGGCAGGTGGGGGTTGTAAATCAGGGGGCTGTGTATGTGGGCAGGTGGGGGCTGTAAATCAGGGGGCTGTGTATGTGGGCAGGTGGGGGCTGTAAATCAGGGGGCCGTGTATGTGGGCAGGTGGGGGGCTGTAAATGAGGGGGCTGTGTATGTGGGCAGGTGGGGGCTGTAAATCAGGGGGCTGTGTATATGGGCAGGTGGGGGCTGTAAATCAGGGGGATGTGTATAAGGGCAGGTGGGGGGTTGTAAATGAGGGGGCTGTGTATGTGGGCAGGTGGGGGCTGTAAATCAGGGGACTGTGTATATGGGCAGGTGGGGGGCTGTGTATGGGCTGGTGGGGGGCTGTAAATCAGGGGGCTGTGTATGTGGGCAGGTGGGGGGTTGTAAATCAGGGGGCTGTGTATGTGAGCAGGTGGGGGGCTGTGTATATGGGCAGGTGGGGGGCTGTAAATCAGAGGGCCGTGTATGAGGGCAGGTGGGGGCTGTGTATGGGCTGGTGGGGGGGCTGTGTTTGTGGGCAGGTGGGGGGTTGTAAATCAGGGGGCTGTGTATTTGGGCAGGTGGGGGGCTGTAAATCAGGAGGCTGTGTATGTGGGCAGGTGGGGGGTTGTAAATCAGGGGGCTGTGTATGTGGGCAGGTGGGGGGCTGTAAATCAGGGGGTCTGTATATGTGGGCAGGTGGGGGGTTGTAAATCAGGGGGCTTTGTATGTGGGCAGGTGGGGGGCTGTAAATCAGGGGGCTGTGTATGCGGGCAGGTGGGGGGCTGTAAATAAGGGGGCCGTGTATGAGGGCAGGTGGAGGGCTGTGTATGGGCTGGTGGGGGGCTGTGTATGTGGGCAGGTGGGGGGCTGTAAATCAGGGGGGCTGTGTATACGGGCAGGTGGGGGGCTGTAAATCAGGGGGCCGTGTATGTGCGCAGGTGGGGGGCTGTGTATATGGGCAGATGGGGAGCTGTTTATGGGCTGGTGGGGGGTTGTAAATCAGGGGGGCTGTGTATGTGGGCAGGTGGAGGGTTGTAAATCAGGGGGGCTGTGTATGTGGGCAGGTGGGGGCTGTAAATCAGGGGGCTGTGTATAAGGGCAGGTAGGGGCTGTAAATCAGGGGGATGTGTATAAGGGCAGGTGGGGGGCTGTAAATCAGGGGGATGTGTATATGGGCAGGTGGGGGGCTGTAAATCAGGGGGCTGTGTATATGGGCAGGTGGGGGGCTGTAAATCAGGGGGCTGTGTATAAGGGCAGGTGGGGGGCTGTAAATCAGGGGGATGTGTATAAGGGCAGGTGGGGGGCTGTAAATCAGGGGGCTGTGTATGTGGGGGGTTGTAAATCAGGGGGCTGTGTATATGGGCAGGTGGGGGCTGTAAATCAGGGGGCTGTGTGTATGGGCAGGTGGGGGGCTGTAAATCAGGGGGCTGTTTATATGGGCAGGTGGGGGGCTGTAAATCAGGGGGCTGTGTATGTCGGGGGGGACTCCCTGTATCAGGTGTTGTGTAAGTGGGGGGTTCACTGTATGTCGGGGGTTCCTTTTGTGGGGGGCTCCCTGTGTTCGGGGGGGCTCCGTGTCCAGGGCTCTCTGTGTGGCGGGATATGTGTATCGGGGGCTCCCTGTGTTAGGGGCTCCCTGTGTCCGGCGCTCTCTGTGTGGGGGGCTCCCAGTGTCCTGGCTCTCTGTGTGGGGGGCTCCCTGTGTCCTGGCTCCCTATGTCTGGGGCTCCCTGTGTGGGGGGCTCCTTGTGTCCGGGCCTCCCTGTATGGGGGGCTCCCTTTGTCCAGGCCTCCCTGTATGGGGGGCTCCCTGTGTCCAGGCCTCCCTGTATGGGGGGCTCCCTGTGTCCAGGCCTCCCTGTATGGGGGGCTCCCTGTGTCCAGGCCTCCCTGTATGGGGGGCTCCCTGTGTCCAGGCCTCCCTGTATGGGGGGCTCCCTGTGTCCAGGCCTCCCTGTATGGGGGGCTCCCTGTGTCCAGGCCTCCCTGTATGGGGGGCTCCCTGTGTCCAGGCCTCCCTGTATGGGGGGCTCCCTGTGTCCAGGCCTCCCTGTATGGGGGGCTCCCTGTGTCCAGGCCTCCCTGTATGGGGGGCTCCCTGTGTCCAGGCCTCCCTGTATGGGGGGCTCCCTGTGTCCAGGGCTCCATGTATGGGGGGCTCCCTGTGTCCGGCGCTCTCTGTGTGGGGGGCTCCCTGTGTCCTGGCTCCCTGTGTCTGGCGCTCCCTGTGTCCGGGGCCCCCTGTGTCCGGGGCCCCCTGTGTCCGGGGCCCCCTGTGTCCGGGGCTCCCTGTGTCCGGGGCTCCCTGTGTCCGGGGCTCCCTGTGTCCGGGGCTCCCTGTGTCCGGCGCTCTGTGCATGGGGGGCTCCCTGTGTCCTGGCTCCTTGTGTGGGGGGGCTCCCTGTGTCCGGCGCTCTCTGTGTGGGGGGCTCCCTGTGTCCTGGCTCCCTGTGTGGGGGGCTCCGTGTCCTGGCTTCCTGTGTCCGGCGCTCTCTGTGTGGGGAGCTCCCTGTGTCCTGGCTCTCTGTGTGGGGGGCTCTCTGTGTCCGGCGCTCTCTGTGTCCGGGGCTCCCTGTATGGGGGGCTCCCTGTGTCCGGGGATCTTTGTGTGGGGGGCTCTCTGTGTGGGGGGCTCCCTGTGTCCGGCGCTCTTTGTGTGGGGGGCTCCCTGTGTGGGGGGCTCCCTGTGTCCGGGGCTCCCTGTGTCCGGGGCTCCCTGTGTCCTGGCTCTCTGTGTGGGGCGCTCCCTGTGTCCGGGGCTCCCTGTGTCCTGGCTCTCTGTGTGGGGGGCTCCCTGTGTCCTGGCTCCCTGTGTCGGGGGCTCCCTGTGTCAGGGGCTCTCTGTGTGGGGGGCTCCCTGTGTCAGGGGCTCTCTGTGTGGGGGGCTCCCTGTGTCCGGGGCTCTCTGTGTCCGGCGCTCCCTGTGTGGGGGGGCACTATGTGTGGGGGGCTCCCTGTGCCCGGGGCTCTCTGTGTGGGGAGCTCCCTGTGTGGGGGGCTCCCTGTATCCGGCGCTCCCTGTGTCCTGGCTCTCTGTGTGAGGGGCTCCCTGTGTCCTGGCTCTCTGTGTGGGGGGCTCTCTGCGTGGGGGGCTCCAGGTGTCCGGGGCTCTCTGTGTGGGGGGCTCCCTGTGTCCTGGCTCTATATGTGGGGGGCTCCCTGTGTCCTGGCTCTATATGTGGGGGGCTCCCTGTGTCCTGGCTCTCTGTGCGGGGGGCTCCCTGTGTCCTGGCTCTCTGTGCGGGGGGCTCCCTGTGTCCTGGCTCTCTGTGCGGGGGGCTCCCTGTGTCCTGGCTCTCTGTGCGGGGGGCTCCCTGTGTCCTGGCTCTCTGTGCGGGGGGCTCCCTGTGTCCTGGCTCTCTGTGCGGGGGGCTCCCTGTGTCCTGGCTCTCTGTGCGGGGGGCTCCCTGTGTCCTGGCTCTCTGTGCGGGGGGCTCCCTGTGTCCTGGCTCTCTGTGCGGGGGGCTCCCTGTGTCCTGGCTCTCTGTGCGGGGGGCTCCCTGTGTCCTGGCTCTCTGTGCGGGGGGCTCCCTGTGTCCTGGCTCTCTGTGCGGGGGGCTCCCTGTGTCCTGGCTCTCTGTGTGGGGGGCTCCCTGTGTGGGGGGCTCCCTGTGTCCTGGCTCTCTGTGTGGGGGGCTCCCTGTGTCCTGGCTCCCTGTGTCCGGCGCTCTCTGTGTCGGGGGCTCACTGTGTGGGGGGCTCCCTGTGTCCTGGCTCTCTGTGTGGGGGGCTCCCTGTGTGGGGGGCTCCCTGTGTGGGGGGCTCCCTGTGTCCGGCGCTCTCTGTGTGGGGGGCTCCCTGTGTGGGGGGCTCCCTGTATCCGGCGCTCCCTGTATCCGGGGCTCCCTGTGTCCTGGCTCCCTGTGTGGGGGGCTCCCTGTGTCCGGCACTCTCTGTGTGGGGGGATTCCTGTGTCCTGGCTCCCTGTGTGGGGGGCTTCCTGTGTCCTGGCTCCCTGTGTTCGGGGCTCCCTGTGTCCTGGCTCCCTGTGTCCGGCGCTCTCTGTGTGGGGGGCTTCCTGTGTCCTGGCTCCCTGTGTGGGGGGCTCTCTGTGTGGGGGGCTTCCTGTGTCCTGGCTCCGTGTGTGGGGGGCTCCCTGTGTCCAGCGCTCTCTGTGTGGGGGGCTTCCTGTGTCCTGGCTCCCTGTGTGGGGGGCTCCCTGTGTCCGGCGCTCTGTGTGGGGGGCTCCCTGTGTCCTGGCGCTCTCTGTGTGGGGGGCTCCCTGTGTCCGGCGCTCTCTGTGTGGGGGGCTCCCTGTGTCCTGGCTACCTGTGTGGGGGCTCCCTGTGTCCGGCGCTCTCTGTGTTGGGGGCTCCCTGTATCCGGCGCTCCCTGTATCCGGGGCTCTCTGTGTGGGGGGCTCCCTGTGTCCTGGCTCCCTGTGTGGGGGGCTCCCTGTGTCCGGCGCTCTCTGTGTGGGGTTCTTCCTGTGTCCTGGCTCACTGTGTGGGGGGCTCTCTGTGTGGGGGGCTTCCTGTGTCCTGGCTCCCTGTGTGGGGGGCTCCCTGTGTCAGGCGCTCTCTGTGTGGGGGGCTTCCTGTGTCCTGGCTCCCTGTGTGGGGGGCTCCCTGTGTCCTGGCTCCCTGTGTGGGGGGCTCCCTGTGTCCTGGCTCCCTGTGTGGGGGGCTCCCTGTGTCCGGCGCTCTGTGTGGGGGGCTTCCTGTGTGGGGGGCTCCCTGTGTGGGGGGCTCTCTGTGTGGGGGGCTCCCTGTGTCCTGGCACCCTGTGTGGGGGGCTCCCTGTGTCCGGCGCTCTCTGTGTGGGGGGCTCCCTGTGTCCTGGCTCCCTGTGTGGGGGTCTCTGTGTGGGGGGCTTCCTGTGTCCTGGCTCAGTGTGTGGGGGGCTCCCTGTGTCCGGCGCTCTCTGTGTGGGGGGCTCTCTGTGTGGGGGGCTCCCTGTGTCCTGGCTCCCTGTATGCGGGGCTCTGTGTGGGGGGCTCCCTGTGTCCTGGCTCCCTGTGTGGGGGGCTCCCTGTGTCCTGGCTCCCTGTGTGGGGGGCTCCCTGTGTGGGGGGCTCCCTGTGTCCTGGCTCTCTGTGTGGGGGGCTCCCTGTGTCCTGGCTCTCTGTGTTGGGGGCTCCCCGTGTACTGGCTCCCTGTGTGGGGGGCTTCCTGTGTCCTGGCTCCGTGTGTGGGGGGCTCCCTGTGCCTGGCGCTCTCTGTGTGGGGGGCTCCCTGTGTCCTGGCTCCCTGTGTCCTGGCTCCCTGTGTGGGGGGCTCCCTGTGTCCGGCGCTCTCTGTGTGGGGGGCTTCCTGTGTCCTGGCTCCCTGTGTGGGGGGCTGTGTGGGGGGCTTCCTGTGTCCTGGCTCCGTGTGTGGGGGGCTCCCTGTGTCCAGCGCTCTCTGTGTGGGGGGCTTCCTGTGTCCTGGCTCCCTGTGTGGGGGGCTCCCTGTGTCCGGCGCTCTGTGTGGGGGGCTCCCTGTGTCCTGGCTCCCTGTGTGGGGGGCTCCCTGTGTGGGGGGCTCCCTGTATCCGGGGCTCCCTGTGTCCTGGCTCCCTGTGGGGGGCTCCCTGTGTCCTGGCTCTCTGTGTGGGGGGCTCCCTGTGTCCTGGCTCCCTGTGTGGGGGGCTCCCTGTGTCCGGCGCTCTCTGTGTGGGGGGCTCCCTGTGTGGGGGCTCCCTGTGTCCGGCGCTCTGTGTGGGGGGCTTCCTGTGTCCTGGCTCCCTGTGTGGGGGGCTTCCTGTGTCCTGGCTCCGTGTGTGGGGGGCTCCCTGTGTCCGGCGCTCTCTGTGTGGGGGGCTTCCTGTGTCCGGGGCTCTCTGTGTGGGGGGCTCCCTGTGTCCTGGCTCCCTGTGTGGGGGGCTCCCTGTGTCTGGCGCTCTCTGTGTGGGGGGCTCCCTGTGTCCTGGCTACCTGTGTGGGGGGCTCCCTGTGACCGGCGCTCTCTGCGTTGGGGCTCCCTGTATCCGGGGCTCTCCCTGTGTCCTGGCTCCCTGTGTGGGGGGCTCCCTGTGTCCGGCGCTCTCTGTGTGGGGGGCTCCCTGTGTCCTGGCTCCCTGTGTGGGGGGCTCCCTGTGTCCGGCGCTCTCTGTGTGGGGGGCTCCCTGTGTCCTGGCTCCGTGTGTGGGGGGCTCTCTGTGTGGGGGGCTTCCTGTGTCCTGGCTCCGTGTGTGGGGGGCTCCCTGTGTCCGGCGCTCTCTGTGTGGGGGGCTCCCTGTGTCCTGGCTCCCTGTGTGGGGGGCTCCCTGTGTCCTGGCTCCCTGTGTGGGGGGTTCCCTGTGTCCGGCGCTCTCTGTGTGGGGGGCTCCCTGTGTCCTGGCTCCGTGTGTGGGGGGCTCCCTGTGTCCGGCGCTCTCTGTGTGGGGGGCTCCCTGTGTCCTGGCTCCCTGTGTGGGGGGCTCCCTGTGTCCTGGCTCCCTGTGTCCTGGCTCTCTGTGTGGGGGGCTCCCTGTGTCCTGGCTCCGTGTGTGGGGGGCTCCCTGTGTCCGGCGCTCTCTGTGTGGGGGGCTCCCTGTGTCCTGGCTCTCTGTGTTAGGGGCTCCCTGTGTCCTGGCTCTCTGTGTGGGGGGCTCCCTGTGTTAGGGGCTCTGTGTCTGGGGCTCTCTGTGTGGGGGGCTCCCTGTGTCCTGGCTCCCTGTGTGGGGGGCTCCCTGTGTGGGGGGCTCCCTGTGTCCGGGGCTCTCTGTGTCCGGGGCTCCCTGTGTCCTGGCTCTCTGTGTGGGGGGCTCCCTGTGTCCTGGCTCTCTGTGTGGGGGGCTCCCTGTGTCCTGGCTCTCTGTGTGGGGGGCTCCCTGTGTTAGGGGCTCCCTGTGTCCTGGCTCTCTGTGTGGGGGGCTCCCTGTGTCCTGGCTCTCTGTGTGGGGGGCTCCCTGTGTGGGGGGCTCCCTGTGTCCTGGCTCTCTGTGTCCTGGCTCCCTGTGTGGGGGGCTCCCTGAGTCCGGGGCTCCCTGTGTCCTGGCTCCCTGTGTGGGGGGCTCCCTGTGTCTGGGGCTCTCTGTGTGGGGGGCTCCCTGTGTCCTGGGCTCCCTGTGTCCTGGCTCCCTGTGTCCTGGCTCCCTGTGTCCTGGCTCCCTGTGTCCTGGCTCCCTGTGTCCTGGCTCCCTGTGTCCTGGCTCCCTGTGTGGGGGGCTCTCTGTGTCCTGGCTCTCTGTGTGGGGGGTTCTCTGTGTCCTGGCTCCGTGTGTGGGGGGCTCCCTGTGTCCTGGCTCTATGTATCCGGGGCTCTCTGTGTGGGGGGCTCTCTGTGTGGGGGGCTCTCTGTGTGGGGGGCTCTCTGTGTGGGGGGCTCTCTGTATCCGGGGCTCTCTGTGTGGGGGGGGCTCTCTGTGTGGGGGGGCTCCCTGTGTCCTGGCTCTCTGTGTGGGGGGGCTCTCTGTGTCCTGGCTCTCTGTGTCCTGGCTCTCTGTGTCCTGGCTCTCTGTGTGGGGGGGCTCTCTGTGTGGGGGGGCTCTCTGTGTGGGGGGGCTCTCTGTGTGGGGGGGCTCCCTGTGTCCTGGCTCTCTGTGTGGGGGGCTCCCTGTGTCCTGGCTCTCTGTGTGGGGGGCTCCCTGTGTCCTGGCTCCCTGTGTCTGGGGCTCCCTGTGTCCTGGCTCCCTGTGTGGGGGGCTCCCTGTGTCCTGGCTCCCTGTGTCTGGGGCTCCCTGTGTCCTGGGTCTCTGTGTGGGGGGCTCTCTGTGTCCTGGCTCTCTGTGTGGGGGGCTCTCTGTGTCCTGGCTCCCTGTGTCCTGGCTCTCTGTGTGGGGGGCTCCCTGTGTCTTGGCTCCCTGTGTCCTGGCTCTCTGTGTGGGGGGCTCTCTGTGTCCTGGCTCTCTGTGTGGGGGGCTCTCTGTGTCCTGGCTCTCTGTGTGGGGGGCTCTCTGTGTCCTGGCTCCCTGTGTCTGGGGCTCCCTGTGTCCTGGCTCTCTGTGTGGGGGGCTCTCTGTGTCCTGGCTCTCTGTGTGGGGGGCTCTCTGTGTGGGGGGCTCCCTGTGTCCTGGCTCTCTGTGTCCTGGCTCTCTGTGTGGGGGGCTCTCTGTGTGGGGGGCTCTCTGTGTGGGGGGCTCTCTGTGTCCTGGCTCTCTGTGTCCTGGCTCCCTGTGTCCTGGCTCCCTGTGTCCTGGCTCTCTGTGTGGGGGGCTCCCTGTGTCCTGGCTCCCTGTGTGGGGGGCTCCCTGTGTCCTGGCTCCCTGTGTGGGGGGCTCTCTGTGTGGGGGGCTCCCTGTATCCTGGCTCTCTGTGTGGGGGGCTCCCTGTATCCTGGCTCTCTGTGTGGGGGGCTCCCTGTGTCCTGGCTCCCTGTGTGGGGGGCTCCCTGTGTCCTGGCTCCCTGTGTCCTGGCTCCCTGTGTGGGGGGCTCTCTGTATGGGGGGCTCCCTGTGTCCTGGCTCTCTGTGTGGGGGGCTCCCTGTGTCCTGGCTCCCTGTGTGGGGGGCTTCCTGTGTCCTGGATCCCTGTGTGGGGGGCTCTCTGTGTGGGGGGCTCCCTGTGTCCTGGCTCCCTGTGTGGGGGGCTCTCTGTATGGGGGGCTCCCTGTGTCCTGGCTCTCTGTGTGGGGGGCTCCCTGTGTCCTGGCTCTCTGTGTGGGGGGCTCCCTGTATCCTGGCTCTCTGTGTGGGGGGCTCCCTGTATCCTGGCTCCCTGTGTGGGGGGCTCCCTGTATCCTGGCTCCCTGTGTGGGGGGCTCCCTGTATGGGGGGCTCCCTGTGTCCTGGCTCTCTGTGTGGGGGGCTCCCTGTATCCTGGCTCTCTGTGTGGGGGGCTCCCTGTATCCTGGCTCCCTGTGTGGGGGCTCTCTGTATGGGGGGCTCCCTGTGTGGGGGGCTCCCTGTGTCCTGGCTCCCTGTGTGGGGGGCTCCCTGTGTCCGGGGCTCTCTGTGTGGGGGGCTCCCTGTGTCCTGGCTCCCTGTGTGGGGGGCTCCCTGTGTGGGGGGCTCCCTGTATCCGGGGCTCTGTATGGGGGGCTCCCTGTGTCCTGGCTCTCTGTGTGGGGGGCTCTCTGTGTCCTGGCTCTCTGTGTGGGGGGCTCCCTGTGTCCTGGCTCTCTGTGTCCTGGCTCTCTGTGTCCTGGCTCCCTGTGTCCTGGCTCCCTGTGTGGGGGGCTCCCTGTATCCTGGCTCTCTGTGTGGGGGGCTCCCTGTGTCCTGGCTCCCTGTGTCCTGGCTCCCTGTGTGGGGGGCTCTCTGTATGGGGGGCTCCCTGTGTCCTGGCTCTCTGTGTGGGGGGCTCCCTATATCCTGGCTCTCTGTGTGGGGGGCTCCCTATATCCTGGCTCCCTGTGTGGGGGGCTCCCTGTGTCCTGGCTCCCTGTGTCCTGGCTCCCTGTGTGGGGGGCTCTCTGTATGGGGGGCTCCCTGTGTCCGGGCTCCCTGTGTGGGGGGCTCCCTGTGTCCTGGCTCCCTGTGTGGGGGGCTTCCTGTGTCCTGGATCCCTGTGTGGGGGGCTCTCTGTGTGGGGGGCTCCCTGTGTCCTGGCTCCCTGTGTGGGGGGCTCTCTGTATGGGGGGCTCCCTGTGTCCTGGCTCTCTGTGTGGGGGGCTCCCTGTGTCCTGGCTCTCTGTGTGGGGGGCTCCCTGTATCCTGGCTCTCTGTGTGGGGGGCTCTCTGTGTCCTGGCTCCCTGTGTGGGGGGCTCTCTGTATGGGGGGCTCCCTGTGTCCTGGCTCTCTGTGTGGGGGGCTCCCTGTGTCCTGGCTCTCTGTGTGGGGGGCTCCCTGTATCCTGGCTCTCTGTGTGGGGGGCTCTCTGTGTCCTGGCTCCCTGTGTGGGGGGCTCCCTGTGTCCTGGCTCCCTGTGTGGGGGGCTCTCTGTGTGGGGGGCTCCCTGTGTCCTGGCTCCCTGTGTGGGGGGCTCCCTGTATCCGGGGCTCTGTATGGGGGGCTCCCTGTGTCCTGGCTCTCTGTGTGTGTCCTGGCTCCCTGTGTGGGGGGCTCCCTGTGTCCTGGCTCTCTGTGTGGGGGGCTACCTGTGTGGGGGGCTCTCTGTGTGGGGGGCTCCCTGTATCCGGGGCTCTGTATGGGGGGCTCCCTGTGTCCTGGCTCTCTGTGTGGGGGGGCTCTCTGTGTCCTGGCTCTCTGTGTGGGGGGCTCTCTGTGTCCTGGCTCTCTGTGTGGGGGGCTCTCTGTGTCCTGGCTCCCTGTGTGGGGGGCTCCCTGTGTCCTGGCTCCCTGTGTGGGGGGGCTCCCTGTGTCCGGCGCTCTCTGTGTGGGGGGGCTCCCTGTGTCCGGCGCTCTCTGTGTGGGGGGCTCTCTGTGTCCTGGCTCTCTGTGTGGGGGGCTCTCTGTATGGGGGGCTCTCTGTGTGGGGGGCTCTCTGTGTCCTGGCTCTCTGTGTCCTGGCTCTCTGTGTGGGGGGCTCTCTGTGTGGGGGGCTCTCTGTGTGGGGGGCTCCCTGTGTGGGGGGCTCCCTGTGTCCTGGCTCTCTGTGTGGGGGGCTCCCTGTGTCCTGGCTCCCTGTGTGGGGGGCTCTCTGTATGGGGGGCTCCCTGTGTCCTGGCTCTCTGTGTGGGGGGCTCCCTGTGTCCTGGCTCTCTGTGTGGGGGGCTCCCTGTGTCCTGGCTCTCTGTGTGGGGGGCTCTCTGTGTCCTGGCTCCCTGTGTGGGGGGCTCCCTGTGTCCTGGCTCCCTGTGTGGGGGGCTCTCTGTATGGGGGGCTCCCTGTGTCCTGGCTCTCTGTGTGGGGGGCTCCCTGTGTCCTGGCTCCCTGTGTGGGGGGCTCCCTGTGTCCTGGCTCCCTGTGTGGGGGGCTCTCTGTGTGGGGGGCTCCCTGTATCCGGGGCTCTGTATGGGGGGCTCCCTGTGTCCTGGCTCTCTGTGTGGGGGGCTCCCTGTGTCCTGGCTCCCTGTGTGGGGGGCTCCCTGTGTCCTGGCTCTCTGTGTGGGGGGCTACCTGTGTGGGGGGCTACCTGTGTGGGGGGCTCCCTGTATCCGGGGCTCTGTATGGGGGGCTCCCTGTGTCCTGGCTCTCTGTGTGGGGGGGCTCTCTGTGTCCTGGCTCTCTGTGTGGGGGGCTCTCTGTGTCCTGGCTCTCTGTGTGGGGGGCTCTCTGTGTCCTGGCTCCCTGTGTGGGGGGCTCCCTGTGTCCTGGCTCCCTGTGTCCTGGCTCTCTGTGTGGGGGGGCTCCCTGTGTCCGGCGCTCTCTGTGTGGGGGGGCTCCCTGTGTCCGGCGCTCTCTGTGTGGGGGGCTCTCTGTGTGGGGGGCTCTCTGTGTGGGGGGCTCTCTGTGTGGGGGGGCTCTCTGTGTGGGGGGGCTATCTGTGTCCTGGCTCTCTGTGTGGGGGGCTCTCTGTGTCCTGGCTCTCTGTGTGGGGGGCTCTCTGTGTCCTGGCTCTCTGTGTGGGGGGCTCTCTGTGTGGGGGGCTCCCTGTGTCCTGGCTCCCTGTGTGGGGGGCTCCCTGTGTCCTGGCTCCCTGTGTGGGGGGCTCTCTGTGTCCTGGCTCCCTGTGTGGGGGGCTCTCTGTGTGGGGGGCTCCCTGTGTCCTGGCTCCCTGTGTCCTGGCTCCCTGTGTGGGGGGCTCTCTGTGTCCTGGCTCTCTGTGTGGGGGGCTCCCTGTGTGGGGGGCTCCCTGTGTCCTGGATCCCTGTGTGGGGGGCTCTCTGTGTGGGGGGCTCCCTGTGTGGGGGGCTCTCTGTGTCCTGGCTCTCTGTGTGGGGGGCTCTCTGTGTCCTGGCTCTCTGTGTGGGGGGCTCCCTGTGTCCTGGCTCTCTGTGTGGGGGGCTCTCTGTGTCCTGGCTCTCTGTGTGGGGGGCTCCCTGTGTCCTGGCTCTCTGTGTGGGGGGCTCCCTGTGTCCTGGCTCTCTGTGTGGGGGGCTCTCTGTGTGGGGGGCTCTCTGTGTCCTGGCTCTCTGTGTGGGGGGCTCCCTGTGTCCTGGCTCTCTGTGTGGGGGGCTCCCTGTGTCCTGGCTCTCTGTGTGGGGGGGCTCCCTGTGTCCTGGCTCTCTGTGTCCTGGCTCTCTGTGTGGGGAGCTCCCTGTGTCCTGGCTCTCTGTGTGGGGGGCTCTCTGTGTCCTGGCTCTCTGTGTGGGGGGCTCTCTGTGTCCTGGCTCTCTGTGTGGGGGGCTCCCTGTGTCCTGGCTCTCTGTGTGGGGGGCTCTCTGTGTCCTGGCTCTCTGTGTGGGGGGCTCCCTGTGTCCTGGCTCTCTGTGTGGGGGGCTCCCTGTGTCCTGGCTCTCTGTGTGGGGGGCTCTCTGTGTGGGGGGCTCTCTGTGTCCTGGCTCTCTGTGTGGGGGGCTCCCTGTGTCCTGGCTCTCTGTGTGGGGGGCTCCCTGTGTCCTGGCTCTCTGTGTGGGGGGGCTCCCTGTGTCCTGGCTCTCTGTGTCCTGGCTCTCTGTGTGGGGGGCTCCCTGTGTCCTGGCTCTCTGTGTGGGGGGCTCTCTGTGTCCTGGCTCTCTGTGTGGGGGGCTCTCTGTGTCCTGGCTCTCTGTGTGGGGGGCTCCCTGTGTCCTGGCTCTCTGTGCGGGGGGCTCCCTGTGTCCTGGCTCTCTGTGCGGGGGGCTCCCTGTGTCCTGGCTCTCTGTGTGGGGAGCTCTCTGTGTCCTGGCTCTCTGTGTGGGGGGCTCTCTGTGTCCTGGCTCTCTGTGTGGGGGGCTCCCTGTGTCCTGGCTCTCTGTGTGGGGGGCTCTCTGTGTGGGGGGCTCTCTGTGTCCTGGCTCTCTGTGTGGGGGGCTCTCTGTGTCCTGGCTCTCTGTGTGGGGGGCTCCCTGTGTCCTGGCTCTCTGTGCGGGGGGCTCCCTGTGTCCTGGCTCTCTGTGTGGGGGGCTCCCTGTGTCCTGGCTCTCTGTGTGGGGGGCTCTCTGTGTCCTGGCTCTCTGTGTGGGGGGCTCTCTGTGTCCTGGCTCTCTGTGTGGGGGGCTCTCTGTGTCCTGGCTCTCTGTGTGGGGGGCTCCCTGTGTCCTGGCTCTCTGTGTGGGGGGCTCCCTGTGTCCTGGCTCCCTGTGTGGGGGGCTCTCTGTGTCCTGGCTCTCTGTGTGGGGGGCTCCCTGTGTCCTGGCTCTCTGTGTGGGGGGCTCTCTGTGTCCTGGCTCTCTGTGTGGGGGGCTCTCTGTGTCCTGGCTCTCTGTGTGGGGGGCTCCCTGTGTCCTGGCTCTCTGTGTGGGGGGCTCTCTGTGTCCTGGCTCTCTGTGTGGGGGGCTCCCTGTGTCCTGGCTCTCTGTGTGGGGGGCTCCCTGTGTCCTGGCTCTCTGTGTGGGGGGCTCCCTGTGTCCTGGCTCTCTGTGTGGGGGGCTCCCTGTGTCCTGGCTCTCTGTGTGGGGGGCTCCCTGTGTCCTGGCTCTCTGTGTGGGGGGCTCTCTGTGTCCTGGCTCTCTGTGTGGGGGGCTCCCTGTGTCCTGGCTCTCTGTGTGGGGGGCTCTCTGTGTCCTGGCTCTCTGTGTGGGGGGCTCCCTGTGTCCTGGCTCCCTGTGTGGGGGGCTGTAGTCACCCGCTCGGCTCCGTCACATTCTCCGGGTCTCGGTCTCTATCTCTCCCGCCGTAGTAGAGATGTCAGGACGCGTTGCTATGGAGACACCGGAAGTTGGGCCGTACCACGGAGCGGGAGGGGTGTCCGCCTGGGGCCGCAGTGTCTGTGTCTCTGCTGTGCTGGGTTCGCGCTGCCGCTTATGCTAACAGCAGTTTGCGGCCTTGTGACGTCTCATTACTCTGTCCTGTATTTTCTGCCGGACACCGACATCTTCCGCCATTTTTGTTTGGTCTTTCGCCTGCCGTGTCTCCGCCATCTTCCGCCGTGTCTCCGCCATCTTCCGCCGTGTCTCCGCCATCTTCCGCCGTGTCTCCGCCATCTTCCTCCGTGTCTCGGCCATCTTCCGCCGTGTCTCCGCCATCTTCCGCCGTGTCTCCGCCATCTTCCGCCGTGTCTCCGCCATCTTCCGCCGTGTCTCCGCCATCTTCCGCCGTGTCTCCGCCATCTTCCTCCGTGTCTCGGCCATCTTCCGCCGTGTCTCCGCCATCTTCCTCCGTGTCTCGGCCATCTTCCGCCGTGTCTCGGCCATCTTCCGCCGTGTCTCCGCCATCTTCCTCCGTGTCTCGGCCATCTTCCGCCGTGTCTCGGCCATCTTCCGCCGTGTCTCCGCCATCTTCCGCCGTGTCTCCGCCATCTTCCTCCGTGTCTCGGCCATCTTCCGCCGTGTCTCGGCCATCTTCCGCCGTGTCTCCGCCATCTTCCGCCGTGTCTCCGCCATCTTCCGCCGTGTCTCCGCCATCTTCCTCCGTGTCTCCGCCATCCTCCGCCGTGTCTCCGCCATCTTCCTCCGTGTCTCGGCCATCTTCCGCCGTGTCTCGGCCATCTTCCGCCGTGTCTCCGCCATCTTCCTCCGTGTCTCGGCCATCTTCCGCCGTGTCTCCGCCATCTTCCGCCGTGTCTCCGCCATCTTCCGCCGTGTCTCCGCCATCTTCCTCCGTGTCTCCGCCATCTTCCGCCGTGTCTCCGCCATCTTCCTCCGTGTCTCGGCCATCTTCCGCCGTGTCTCCGCCATCTTCCTCCGTGTCTCGGCCATCTTCCTCCGTGTCTCGGCCATCTTCCGCCGTGTCTCCGCCATCCTCCGCCGTGTCTCCGCCATCTTCCGCCGTGTCTCCGCCATCTTCCTCCGTGTCTCGGCCATCTTCCGCCGTGTCTCCGCCATCTTCCTCCGTGTCTCGGCCATCTTCCTCCGTGTCTCGGCCATCTTCCGCCGTGTCTACGGCATCTTCCGCTGTGTCTCCGCCATCTTCCGCCGTGTCTCCACAATCTTGCGACGTGCCTCCGCCATCTTCCGCCGTGTCTCCGCCATCTTGCGACGTGTCTACGGTATCTTCCAGAGTGTCTCCGCCATCTTCCGCCGTGTCTCCGCCATCTTCCGCCGTGTCTCCGCCATCTTCCGCCGTGTCTCCGCCATCTTGCGACGTGTCTACGGTATCTTCCAGAGTGTCTCCGCCATCTTCCGCCGTGTCTCCGCCATCTTCCGCCGTGTCTCCGCCATCTTGCGACGTGTCTACGGTATCTTCCAGAGTGTCTCCGCCATCTTCCGCCGTGTCTCCGCCATCTTCCGCCGTGCCTCCGCCATCTTCCGCCGTATCTCCACAATCTTGCGACGTGTATCCGCCATCTTGCGACGTGTCTACGGTATCTTCCAGAGTGTCTCCACCATCTTCTGGACTTTCTCCGCCATCTTACTACGTGTCTACGGCATCTTACGACGTTTGGAAACATTGACAGAGAGGCTGGACAGACATCTGTCTGAGATGGTTTAGTGAATCCTCGGGGTTGGGCACAATGACCCTGTGGGTTCCTTCCAACGCTAACATTCTATGATTCTCTGAAATGTTTATTTGTGATACTGACTAATGTTCATCAGTACTGTGGTTCCTGTATGGTCGGCAGTCTGGTGATGGCCCTTAATAACAACTCCCAGTATCCGCTTACCATTATTAAGGACATACTGGCAGTTCTAGGATTGTAGGTTCATGTGATACAATTGTTTATAGGGCTGATGTGATATTACAGTAGACTGTTATACTAAGCTTGGTTCTTGTATTCAAGTACTATTGGTTCTGGTGATGTATTCATGAACTTGTGGTTCTAGTGACGTATTCTTGTACTAATGGAGGCTCTAATAACGTATTTAATGATGGTGGTTCTGGTGATGTATTCATGTACTCATGCTGGTTGTGGTGATGTAGTCATATGTTATGAATGAGTCACCGTAGGAGGCAAAAAACGAAATACTAAGTCCAGAAAACCAGAGAAGTTGGCAGCTATCGGATTGCAGACCCCTGAACCTAACAACAACAACTAGCAGTAGCCGTGGGGGGTTCCTACGGTGCCCTAGACCCCTCGATCACAGCCGGAGAACTAAATAGCCTAAAGACAGAAAGGGAAATTAAACTGCCCCAGAGCAGACCCCAAAGAAACAGGCAGCCCCCAACATATAATGACGGTGAAGCAAGATGAAAAAACACTCAGACGATAGAAAGATAGGCTGAGCAAATGATGGGGCCCTAGCTAACTAAATAGGAAAGGACAGGATAGAAAAGCTGCTGTCTGCAATCCGCCAAAACCCTATCAAAACAAGAGCCAACAGACTGATAGGGGAAAAAGCCCTGAAGACGCTAGGCTTCAAAAAGACTATATCAGTACTCAGGTATTTTCTGAAGACAGAGCAAAAAGGAATTCAGCTCACCCCAGCAGGGAATGGCAGAAAAACAAGGCAAAACAAAACCAAAACACAAATGCAAAAAGCAGAGCAGAAAACTTAGCTTTTGAGGAGCAGGAATCAGACTGGTCTCCTAGAATCCCTCTGAGAAATCACCAGCAAGGCAGAAGGGCGTCGGCTGCCTTATATACAATCAGCAATTCCAGTCACCTAGTCATCATCCTGCTCAGGTGCTTGGTAATCAGCCTCACTACCTTCCTTCAACAGAAGAGGGAGTTCATCAGACCAGAATGGTGAAGGGGAAAATGAACTCACAACAGTACCTCCCCCTTGAGGAGGGGTCACCGAACCCTCATCCACGCCACCAGGGCGATCAGGGTGAGCCCGATGAAAGGCACGCACCAATCTTTTGGCATGAATATCAGAGGCAGAGACCCAAGAATTATCCTCCTGACCATAACCCTTCCACTTAACCAAATACTGGAGTCTCCGTCTAGCCAGACGGGAATCCAGTATCTTCTCTTCCTCATATTCCATGTTACCTTCAACCAATACAGGGTCCGGAGGTACCACCCCAGGAACTACTGGTTCAACAAACCTCTTCAACAAGGACTTATGAAACACATTATGGATTTTAAATGTGACAGGAAGAGCCAAACGAAAAGAGACCGGATTAATAATCTCCAAAATCTTGTAAGGTCCAATAAATCTAGGCTTAAACTTAGGAGAAGCCACCTTCATAGCGATATTTTTTGATGATAACCAAACCATATCACCAACCTTAAACTGGGGACCAATGGTCCTATGTCGGTTGGAAAACCGCTGGGCCTTTTCCTGGGAGAGAGATAACTTATCCACCACTTGGTCCCAGATCTGGTGCATTCTCTCCACCACAGTGTCAACACCTGGGCAGGCAGAAGGCTCCACCTGCCCTGAAGAAAATCGAGGATGAAACCCAAAGTTACAAAAAAAGGTGACATCAAAGTGGCAGAACTAGCACTATTATTTAAAGCAAATTCGGCCAAGGGCAGAAATGAAACCCAATCATCCTGATCAGCGGAAATAAAACATCTCAAATACGACTCCAAGGTCTGGTTTGTTCTCTCCGTCTGCCCATTGGTCTGAGGGTGAAAAGCAGAGGAGAAGGACAACTGAATTCCCAGCTTGGAACAGAAAGTCCTCCAAAATCTAGACACAAACTAAACTCCTCTGTCAGATACAATGTTCTCAGGAATCCCGTGCAAGCGAACCATCTGTTGCAAAAACGGGCACCAACTCAGAGGAAGATGGCAACTTAGGGAGTGGTACAAGATGAACCATCTTAGAGAACCTATCACAAATCACCCAAATAACAGTCATTCTCTGAGAGACAGGCATATCAGAGATGAAATCCATTGAAATATGGGTCCATGGCCTCCTGGGGACCGGAAAAGGCATCAACAACCCACTAGAGCGAGAACAAGGTTTAGACCGGGAGCAAGACCCACAGGACTGCACAAAATTCCTGACATCACGAGACAAGGCGGGCCACCAAAAAGACCGACTCACCAGATCTCTAGTACCAAAAATACCTGGATGACCAGCCAATGCAGAGCAATGAACTTCAGACATCACTCTCTTTTTCCACTGGTCAGGAACATACAACTTTCCACTGGGACAACGCTCAGGTTTGTCTTCTAGAACTCTTCCAGAGCACGTCTCAAATCAGGCGAGATGGCAGAAAGAACTACCCCTTCGCCTAAGATGGTAGCAGGCTTGGTCACCACAGGAGAATCAGCAAAGAAGCTCCTAGAGCGTCAGCCTTGACATTCTTAGTGCCAGGAAGAAAAGAGACCACAAAATCAAAACATGTAAAAAAACAAGGCCCACCTAGCCTGTCTAGGGTTCAAGCGTTTGGCCGACTCCAGGTAAATCAAATTCTTGTGGTCAGTGAGGACCACGACTTGATGTTTAGCTCCAACCAATGTCTCCACTCCTCAAATGCCCATTTCATGGCTAACAGTTCCCGATTCCCCACATCATAGTTACGTTCAGAT
The DNA here is from genome assembly GCF_039654945.1 of Dendrobates tinctorius. Classification (NCBI taxonomy): domain Eukaryota; kingdom Metazoa; phylum Chordata; class Amphibia; order Anura; family Dendrobatidae; genus Dendrobates; species Dendrobates tinctorius. Next base: position 1,215,627 of record NW_027361849.1, on the reverse strand, counting down.
GGAGAGAACTTTCGGGAAAAGAAAGCACAGGGATTCATTTTAGATGTTACAGGATCCTTTTGGGACAAAACAGCTGCTGCACCAATCTCAGAAGCGTCCACCTCTACCTGGAACGGGAGTGAGACATCATGGTGCCGCAAAACCGGGGCAGAAGTGAATCTTCGCTTCAGCTCCTGAAAGGAAGAAACAGCCTCCGGAGACCAATTTAACACATCAGCACCCTTCTTAGTCAGATCAGTCAATGGCTTGGCAATACTAGAAAATTTTGCTATAAATTTCCGATAAAAATTAGCAAAACCCAAAAACTTCTGGAGGGCCTTCAAAGAAGTGGGCTGAACCCAATCATAAATGGCCTGTACCTTGGCCGGGTCCATTTCAATAGTTGACGGAGACAAAATAAATCCCAAAAATGAAATCCTCTGTACCCCAAAAAGGCATTTCGATCCTTTGACATACAGGGAATTCTCCCTCAAGACCCGGAACACAGTCCGAACATGTTCCACATGAGAATCCCAATCCTTGGAGAAGATCAAAATATCATCCAGATACATAATCAAAAATTTATCCACAAAGTCTCGGAAAATATCGTTCATGAAGCACTGGAAGACAGAAGGGGCATTAGTGAGCCCAAAAGGCATCACCAGGTACTCAAAATGTCCCTCCGGAGTATTAAACGCCGTCTTCCATTCATCCCCATGCTTAATGCGGATAAGATTATACGCCCCCCTGAGGTCAAGCTTGGTAAACCAGCAAGCACCTTTAACTCTGGAGAATAGATCCGAAATCGGGTAACGGATACTGATATTTAATAGTAATTTTGTTGAGGGCACGATAATCAATACAAGGCCTTAATGAACCATCCTTTTTGGCCACGAAAAAAAAACCGGCACCTAAGGGTGAAGAGGATGGTCTAATATGACCCTTCTCCAACGCCTCCTTAATATAGGATCGCATAGCCTCGTGCTCGGGTACAGATAAATTGAAGAGCTGACCCTTGGGAAATTTACACCCCGGGCTCAGTTCAATTGCACAGTCATAACTCCTATGAGGAGGCAAAGACGCAGACTCATTCTCACTAAATACATCATAAAAGTCCACCAAATAATCAGGAACATCATGCGACTGAGGAGAGGTGGAAAAAACCGGAGCCTCACTAAGGGCACACCGACAACCCCAACTCACCACAGACACGGATTTCCAATCCAAAACTGGATTATGAATTTGCAACCAGGGAAAACCCAGAACAATGGTATCATGAAAATTATGCAACACCAAAAATCTGCAATTTTCTTGATGGTCTGGGGCGACCCGCATTACCACCTGGGTCCAAAACTGAGGTTTATTTTTCGCCAAAGCAGTAGCATCAATCCCCCTCAAAGGGATAGACGTCCACAGAGGTGTCATCGGAAATCCACAACGTTTAGCAAAATCCAAGTCCATTAGGTTCAGGGCTGCTCCCGAATCCACAAAAGCCTTGGCGGAAAATGTGGACAGGGAGCAGATCAGAGTAATTGCCAGAAGAAACTTAGGTTGAACACCACCCACAGAAAACGTGTGTGCAAAACGTTTCTCTCGTTTAGGACAGACAGAAATAATATGCGAGGCATCTCCACAAAAAAAACACAGGTTATTACGCCTTCTGAACTCCTGACGTTGCTCCCTGGACAAAACTCTATCACATTGCATAGGTTCAGACACTTGTTCAACAGGTGGCAACACCTCTCGTGCAGTTTTGCGTTCACGTAAACACCGATCAACCTGAATGGCTAATGACATAGAATCGTCAAGACCAGAGGGAACAGGAAATCCCACCATAGTATCTTTTACGGCTTCTGACAAACCCTTCCGAAAGAGAGCTGCCAAGGCATTATCATTCCAGGTAGTAAGGACCGCCCACTTTCGGAATTTTTGACAGTACAATTCTGCAGAATCTCGACCCTGGCTTAATGCCAACAGGGTCTTTTCAGCCTGATCAATAGCATTAGGTTCGTCATACAACAACCCCAAGGCTTGAAAAAATGCGTTCACATTAGTCAGAATAGGATCATCTGGTTTCAAAGAAAAGCCCAATCCTGGGGATCGCCACGCAGCAAAGAGATGACCATTTTAACCCGCTGCGCGGAGCTCCCTGACAAGTTAGGCTTTAAGGCAAAAAATAATTTACAATTATTTTTGAAATTCAAAAATTTAGACCGATCCCCAAAAAAACACATCAGGAGTAGGGATCTTTGGTTCAGCAGCATGTGAATGAGCAAGGTAGGCAGAAATTCCCTGCACTTCCGCAGCGAGCTGCTCCACACGATCAGACAATTGCTTTATCTCCATTGAGAGAAAAAAAAATTACCCATACGGCCTCAGAGATATAGAGGAAAAAATATACACACTTTTTTTTTTAACAATTCTTTCCTGCTATTGAGTACCCTAGGATCTGCAGTATGGCTGGTGATTCTGTTATGAATGAGTCACTGTAGGAGGCAAAAAACGAAATACTAGCTAAGTCCAGAAAACAGAGAAGTTGGCAGCTATCGGATTGCAGACCCCTGAACCTATCAACAGCAACTAGCAGTAGCCGTGGGGGGTTCCTATGGTGCCCTAGACCCCTCGATCACAGCCGGAGAACTAAATAGCCTAAAGACAGAAAGGGAAATCTAAACTGCCCCAGAGCAGACCCCAAAGCAATAGGCAGCCCCCAACATATAATGACGGTGATGCAAGATGAAAAAACACTCACACAGATAGAAAGATAGGCTGAGCAAATGATGGGGCCCAAGCTAACTAAATAGGACAGGATAGAAAAGCTGCTGTCTGCAATCCGCCAAAACCCTATCAAAACAAGAGCCAACAGACTGATAGGGAAAAAAGCCCTGAAGACGCTAGGCTTCAAAAAGACTATATCAGTACTCAGGTATTTTCTTAAGACAGAGCAAAAAGGAATTCAGCTCACCCCAGCAGGGAATGGCAGAAAAACAAGGCAAAACACAAATGCAAAAAGCAGAGCAGAAAACTTAGCTTTTGAGGAGCAGGAATCAGACTGGTCTCCTAGAATCCCTCAGAGAAATCACCAGCAAGGCAGAAGGGCGTCGGCTGCCTTATATCCAGTCAGCAATTCCAGTCACCCAGTCATCATCATCCTGCTCAGGTGCTTGGTAATCAGCCTCACTACCTTCCTTCACCAGAAGAGGGAGTTCATCAGACCTCAATGGTGAAGGGGAAAATGAACTCACAACAGTCATGTACTCATGCTTGTTCTGGTGATGTATTCATGTACTCATGCTGGTTCTGGTGATGTAGTCATGTACTCATGGTGGTTCTGGTGATGTATTCATGTACTCATGCTGGTTCTGGTGATGTAGTCATGTACTCATGGTGGTTCTGGTGATGTAGTCATGTATTCATGGTGGTTCACGGTGTATTTACACCGTGTGCAGAATTATTATGCAAGTTGTATTTGAGAGGATTCTTTTTATTATTGAACAACAACTATGTTCTCAATCAACCCAAAATACTCATAGATATCAAATCGTAATATTTTTGGAAGTTGGAGTAGGTTTTTTTTTAGATTTGGCGATCTTAGGAGGATATCTGTTTTTTTCAGGTAACTATTACAGTGCAGAATTATTAGGCAACTCAAGAAAACCAAATATCTACCCATCTCACTTGTTTATTTTCACCAGGTAAACAATAAAGCAACACAAAATTTGGAAATAAACATTTCTGACATTCAAAAACAAAAAAAATCAGTGACCAATATAGCCACCTTAAAGAAAGAAACGATGACACTCACCTTCCTTCCATCCATAGATTCTGTCAGTTGCTTGATATCTTTACGATCCACATTGCAATGTGCCGCAGCCACCACAGCCTCCCAGACACTGCTCCGAGAGGTGTACTGTTTTCCCTCCCTGTAGATCTCACATTTTATGAGGAACCACAGGTTCTCTATGGGGTTCAGATCAGGTGAACAAGGGGGCCATGTCGTTATTTTTTCTTTTAGACCTTTACTGGGCAGCCACGCTGTGGAGTATTTGGATGCATGTGATGGAGCATTGTCCTGCATGAAAATCATGTTTTTCTTGAACGACACCGACTTCTTCCTGTACCACTGCTTGAAGAAGGTGTCTTCCAGAAACTGGCACTAGGTCTGGGAGTTGAGCTTCACTCCATCCTCAACCCGAAAAGGTCCCACAAGTTCATCTTTGATGATACCAGCCAATACCGCCCAGCGGACCGGACAGCGGCAGTTTACATACATCTGAACCGATATAAAAAAGGTATTTATGCATTAAAGGTGCAGGGTCAGGGGGAAGCAAAAGTACTAAGAGAATGCATATGTGACATACAATTGAATGACATCATTATATGATATCTCCAAAAAGGGGTGACAGATTCCCTTTAAGATATTTCTTGGCCCAGTCTTGACGTTTTATCTTATGTTTCTTGTTGAGAGGTGGTCGTTTTTCAGCCTTCCTTACCTTGGCCATGTCCCTGAGTATGGCACACCTTGTGCTTTTTGATACTCCAGTAATGCTGCAGCTCTGAAATATGGCAAAACTGGTGGCAAATGGCATCTTGACAGCTTGACGCTTGATTTTCTTCAATTCATGGGCAGTTATTTTGCGCCTTTTTTTTATCAACACGCTTCTTGCGACCCTGTTGGATATTTGCCATGAAACGCTTGATTGTTCGGTGATCACGCTTCAAAAATTTGGCAATTTCAAGACTGCTGCATCCCTCTGCAAGACATCGCACAATTTTCGACTTTTCAGAGTCTGCCAAATCTTTCTTCTGACCAATTTTGCCAAAGGAAAGGAAGTTGCCTAATAATTAAGCACACCTTATATAGGGTGTTGATGTCATTAGACCACACCCCTCCTCATTATAGAGATGCAAATCACCTGATTTACATAATTGGCAGTTGGCGTTCAAGCCTATACAGCTTGGAGTAGGACGACATGTATAGAAAGGATGATGTGATCAAAATACTCATTTGCCTAATAATTCTGCACACAGTGTATGTACTCATGGTGGTTCTGGTGATGTAGTCATGTACTCGTGGTGGTTCTGGTGATGTAGTCATGTACTCGTGGTTCTGGTGATGTATTAATGTACTCGTGGTGGTTCTGGTGATGTATTCATGTACTCGTGGTGGTTCTGGTGATGTAGTCATGTACTCATGGTGGTTCTGGTGATGTAGTCATGTACTCATGGTGGTTCTGGTGATGTAGTCATGTACTCATGGTGGTTCTGGTGATGTCATGTATTCATGGTGGTTCTGGTGATGTAGTCATGTACTCGTGGTGGTTCTGGTGATGTAGTCATGTACTCGTGGTGGTTCTGGTGATGTAGTCATGTACTTGTGGTGGTTCTGGTGATGTATTCATGTACTCGTGGTGGTTCTGGTGATGTAGTCATGTACTCGTGGTGGTTCTGGTGATGTAGTCATGTACTCATGGTGGTTCTGGTGATGTAGTCATGCACTCATGGTGGTTCTGGTGATGTATTGAATAACTGACACATAAGAGGGCACCATCAATAAATTACATTAAATATGAGGTAGAACAAGTGATCAACCCAAGGCATGTCAAAAAGCTATATACTGCAACCTGTATGAAAGAGACTATGCCACTAAAAAAGGACCACAAAATATAGCAATTTGAAAAATAACAATTTTATTACAGTGTACAAAGCACACCAAACCACACAATATACAACCCCTGGCAAAGATTCTGGACTCACCGGCCTTGGAGGATGTTCATTCAGTTGTTTAATTTTGTAGAAATAAAGCCGATCACAGACCTGGCACAAAACTAAAGTCAATTGAAATGGCAACGTTCTGGCTTTAAGAAACACTAAAAGAAATCCAGAACAAGAAATGAGGCAGTCAGTAATGGTTACTTTTTTAAACCAAGCATAGGGGAAAAATTATGGAATCATGAAAAACAAACCAACAAAAAAACCCTCCAACACATCACTAGTATTTTGTCGCACCACCGCTGGCTTTTCTAACAGCTTGCAGTCTCTGAGGCATGGACTTAGGCTAGTTTCACATTTGCGTTTGGAGGCGCAGCGGACGCTCGCCGTGAAGCTTCGCCGTCTGCTGCGCCTCCTCCGGTCAGCTCTGCCTATGGGCGCATACCGCTGCATGCGGCCTGTGTACCCTATCTTTAGCATTGGGTACGCAGGATGTGTGCAGGTATGCGTTTGCCGCCGCATGCGTCATTTTGACGCTGCGGCGACCTGCACCAAACGCAACGAGCTGACCGGTGGAGGCGCGGCAGGGGGCGGAGCTTCTCGGCGATCGTCCGCTGCACCTCCAAACGTAAATGTGAAACTAGCCTTAATGAGTGTCACACAGCACTCTTCATCAATCTGGCTCCAACTTTCTCTGCTGTTCCCAGATCAGCTCTGCAGGTCGGAGCCTTGTCATCGACCATTTTCTTCATCTTCCACCAAAGATTTTCTATTGGATTGAGATCCGGACTATTTGCAGGCCATGACATTGGCCTTATGTGTCGTTTTTCAAGGAATGTTTGCACAGTTTTTGCTCTATGGCAGGATGCATTATCTTGAAAAATGATTTCATCATCCCCAAAAATCCTTTCAATTGATGGGATAAGAAAAGTCTCCAAAATATCAGCATCAACTTGTGCATTTATTGACTGCCACATTATTTGTTCTTGATTTCTTTTAGTGTTTCTTAAAGCCAGACAGTCGCCATATGAAATGACGTTAGTTTGTGCCAGGTCTGTGATCGGCTTTTTTTTCCACAAAATTAAACAACTGAATGAACATCCTCCAAGGCCGGGGATTCCATCATTTTTGCCAGGGGTTGTAAAAGCAACATGGTGATAATGCATCCATTACACAATGACACAAGCGACAAAGCAATAATCTACACTTTCTCATGAGGAATCGATGTAAGGTCCAGATACACAATATAGCTTACATTTAAACAATCGACTTGAGACAACCTGCAATTAGTGATCTTTGCTACAAATCACTGGTCCAATCTATCTCCGAAAGAGGAAACGATGTTGAGATCAGGCAAATGAAATCTTGTAATCACTTTCCCTATCTACAAGATGTAAATATAACAACCAAATCCAGCAACCCTGAAATATGTGCAAAACACAATAGATGAGGAGGAGGAGATAGAAAGGGTAAAAATAGCTCCCCAAGTCACGTGCTGAGAAGCGGGTACGTGACAGATTGGCGACAGCGGTGGGATAGAATGTATTTCTATTAGAGCATTAGTGCATGGTGTAAGCAATTATTCCCTGTGCTCATGCCTTTTTATCCTTGCGAGGAGGGCACCAGCTCTACAAGGTTCAGCTCGGTGCTTACTTACACATACTACTAAACAGTTTCCCTTCCCCGTTTTTTCCTCTTCGCCACGACAGCACCCACTGAGAGAGGGGATCCGCCCCCGGAACAGGAAACCTACAGAGAGATAAATGGGGCGGTCCCCCTCGCTCCCTCAGTTTGGTTTCCTGTTCCTGGAAAGGAACCTGCAGAAGAGGATACCTGGTCTGGTAGCCGCCTGCGTGCATAATATGAGCAGCAGGGGCCCCAGGACTGGAAGCAGCGTCGGGCGGAGAGGCGAATTTTCCCCCCCCCAGAGCTGGTAATGCAGGTGAGGCCGGAGGAGAAAAAGTGCCAAGGCTCACTAAAGGGGACGGTGCATATACCCCCCCCAGGAAGGGGGAGAAGCGCATTACATATCCCATGTATCCGGGATGGCGGTGGGCCCGGGACAGAGCAGAAGAGCCTGAGGGCCCAGCAAGTGGGGAGCGCATCGTAAGTACCAGGAGCGCGCCCCTCCCGGGAGAAAAGCGGAAGGGCCTGAGCGCTGTGCCAGGCAGCGCTACGGGGATCATACCTGCGCAAGGGGGGCGGCCGGGCGCATAGGGGTCAGGGTCCGGCGGCCGCTGCATAACCGCTTCCTGCGGCGCTCCCAGGCAAAGGCGACCCGGAAGTGGTGGGACAACTTCCGGGGTCGATACAGGAGGCGGCGATCGCGGGGAAACCCCCGCGCATGCGCAGAGGAAAAAAAAAAAAAAAAAAGGAACCTATAAAAAGAAGCCACGAGCATAGCGCCGATGCGCAGTCATGTCATCCATAGATGACCCAGCTTCGCTCCCGTTGATTCAGCCAGTGGAATCCCCACATGGCAGCAGACAAAGCGGTACTACAAGGAGAAGTAGTAGCACCAGAAGAAGTGGCAGCTCCAGGAAGGAATCTAGTGGACCTTCCAGGCAAGGCGAGCCCTTGGAGAAAGAACGTAAAGAGAAAAAACCGTCCCACGCCTCGCCTAAGCCTGAGTCGCGGACCCCGCAGCCGGTAGTTACTGATGAAACTCACGGGTGAGTGTTTTTAGTCAGAATAAATGACTGATGTTCGCTTGTTTCTGGTCCGCACCCCCCTTTTTTTAGGCCAAAAGAACGGAGAAGGCGAAAAATAGAGAGTGTGCCTTATGTTCTCAGCCCCTCCCAGACGGCCACCCTAAGAGACTATGCCAGTCGTGTGTTGAGGAGGCCTTACAGGAGGAATCCTCGCGGAAGAAGGAGGATATCCGAGCAATAATTAGAGAAGAGCTACGGGCCTTAGGCAGCTCCAGGAGTCTGGGAGATCACTCCTCCGTGAGAGAAATAGGTTCACCAAGAGGGGGAGCTTCGCCGGCGTCAAACTCATCGGCAGAAACTGGGGATCTAGACTCTGATAGATCCCAGGAATACCCTTCCTCAGAGGATGAGGAGCAGACGTGTTTCCCTACAGACAGCGTCAGCAACTTGGTTAAGTCGGTCCGGAATACCATGGGGCTACCAGAGAGTAGGGACCCCAAGACTCCGCAAGACATAATGTTTGCAGGCATTTCCTGTAAAAAGGTCCGTGCATTCCCAGTGGTCCCAGCTATAAAGGAGCTAGTAAAAAGGGAGTGGGAGAAACAGGGGCAGAGAACCTTCCTCCCCTTAACGTCAAAGCGTAAATATCCTTTTGACGACGAGGAATTGACGGCTTGGTCGAGAGCCCCCAAGGTGGATGCGGCAGTGGCCTCTACCTCTCGTAGATCCTCCCTGCCGGTAGAGGATTCAGGAATGTTGGCTGACTCATTAGATAGTAAGACCGATACACTCCTTAAACGATCCTGGGAAGCATGTACGGCAGCTTTTAAGCCCGCAATAGCAGCCACGTGCACGGCAAGGTCAATGTTGGTGTAGCTGAATGACCTAGAGGACAATATTAAGAATGGAGTAGCCAGGAGTAAACTCCTGTCCTCTATGCCCCTCATTAAGGGAGCAGCTGCCTTCCTCTCCGATTCCTCAGCGGACTCTCTCCGTTTATCCGCTAGAGCAGCAGGACTAACCAATGCAGGCCGGCGGGCCTTATGGTTGAAGGGGTGGAAAGGAGACACACAAACAAAAACTAGACTGTGTGCTATACCCTGCCAGGGTAAGTACTTATTTGGTACGGAACTGGACGAGATCTTAACAAAAGCGGGGGAGAGAAAGAAAGGTTTTCCTAACCCGTATATTCCCTTTAATAGGAGGGCCTACAGAAAACCGCCGTTTGGCAAAAAGAAAGACTTTAAACCCCAGGATCGCTGGGGAAATAAGGACCCCAAACAAAGGGGCAATCAGTTCGGAAAACGTCCCTTCAGAGGAGACAGGTTCCGCTAATACCAGTACACCGGTAGGTGGCAGACTACTGAAATTCAGCCACCAATGGGGGAAGGTAACATCAAACCCATGGGCCATTGATATCGTCTCATCGGGCCTAAAACTAGAATTCGTTCGGCACCCACCGAACCTCTTCCTATTGACTTCCATGAAATCCCAGATACAGCAGGAAGCACTAGAGATGGAGATTGCAGTACTGCTAACTAAACAGGTCCTGATAGAGGTCCCAGGAGACGAAAGAGGAATGGGTTTTTATTCTCCTCTATTTTTAATCCCAAAACCAGATGGCTCTTTCAGGACTATAATAAATTTAAAGAAGCTTAATACCTTCTTGAGGCTGAGGCCGTTTAAGATGGAGTCAATAAATTCTGCAATAAAACTTTTGTTTCCCAGGTGTTATATGGCAGTCTTGGATCTAAAGGATGCCTATTACCATCTCCCCATATTCCGAGAGCACCAGAAGTTCCTGCAGGTAGCGGTCTGGTTCAAGGGTCGGATTCAGCATTTCCAGTTTGCGGCAATGCCATTCGGGCTATCCATGGCTCCTCGGGTATTTACCAAATTGATGCTGGAGGTGATGTCGTATGTAAGACTGAATGACACCCTAGTGATCCCTTACTTGGACGACCTACTAGTAGTGGGGAATTCTGTTTCTCAGTGTGAGACAAGAATGGCTCAGATTATCTCATCCTTACAAACACTGGGCTGGCTAATTAACTGGGAGAAGTCCAGGCTAGAACCAGTGACCTGTCAGAGGTTCCTAGGCCTGCAAGTAGACTCCGTAAGTCAAAAATGCTTTTTACCAGACGCTAAAGCAGTGGCTATAATCAATAAGATGCAAGATACTATAGGAAGACCCGTAATATCATTGAGACAGGGTATGTCCTTGCTGGGATCCCTGATATCGTGCATCCCGGCGGTGCAATGGGCTCAATTCCACTCCAGAAAGCTACAATGGGCTATTCTGCAGGAAACAGATAGACTGCAGGGATGGTTGGAAGGGAAGATGTCCCTATCGCCGGTTAAGTCCCTAGAGTGGTGGTTGAATCCTACCAATTTGTCAAAGGGAGTGCAATGGTGGGTAACTCCCTCCAAGGTGCTCACCACGGATGCTAGCCCCTTAGGTTGGGGGGCCCACCTGGAGGAGCACATGATACAAGGCCGGTGGCGTAAACATGAAATAGAAACCTCCTCTAATGTAAAGGAGCTAAAAGCAATTTACTATGCGATGTCTCAATTTCTCCCGCAGTTAAGAGGAACCCACGTGAGGGTCCAGACAGACAATACCACCGCAGTGGCCTATATAAACCGACAAGGAGGTACACGATCGGGACCGTTGATGTCTATCGCGGAAAAGATCCTAGAGGTGGCCGAAGTACATCTTCACTCCTTGTCGGCACTCCACATAAGAGGAGTGGACAACTCTCAAACAGACTATCTCAGTCGACGGGTCCTATATCAGGGCGAGTGGGTCCTCAGCAGGCACGTCTTCGAGACGATAGCGACAGAATGGGGCAGACCAGAGATAGACCTGTTCGCGACCAGAGCCAACAGACGTGTAAAAAGGTTTGCTTCGCTCTACAGGTCAGACAACCCAGACATTCTAGATGCCCTCCAAGCACCCTGGACATTCCAGCTAGCCTATGCCTTCCCTCCAATGGTTCTGCTGCCAACAGTAGTCAGGAAAATAAGACAAGAGAGGGCGAGGGTCATCTTGATAGCCCCGTTTTGGCCCAAGAGGCCGTGGTTTTCCTGGCTGAGAGCCATGTCGATAACCGACCCGTGGATCCTGCCGCTGCACCAGGATCTTCTCTCGCAGGGACCCTGCTACCATCCATTGGTCAAAGCACTACACCTAGCGGCCTGGAATTTGAAAGGGAACTATTAAAGCAGAAAGGCTTTTCGAAAAACCTAATTAATACCCTGCTACAAAGTAGAAAAGAATCTACAACAAAGATATACGCCAAGGTGTGGAGGAAATTCCTGACCTTTCACCCAGCAGCGCTAGCCGGTGAACCACCCACTACGGCCATCTTAGAGTTTCTTCAAAGAGGCAGAGAATTGGGCCTCTCAGTAAATACTCTTAAAGTCCATATATCGGCCCTAGGAGCCCTATTTAACTATAACGTGGCAGCAAATAGATGGGTGACCCGTTTTGTTTCAGCCTGTCAACGATCAGAACCGGTGCATATTCCTCTGCTTCCGGCATGGGACCTTACTCTGGTCTTGGATGCCTTTACTCAGGCCCCGTTTGAACCCATAGATTCAGCATCAGTGAAGTGCCTCTCATTGAAAACGGCTACACTAGTGGCTTTAGTATCAGCTAGAAGAGTAGGTGATCTTCATGCTCTATCAATAGACCCTCCGTTCTTGTCAATAACACGAGACAGACTGATTTTGAAGACAGATACGTCCTACCTTCCCAAACGGGTAACTAAATTCCATAGGTCTCAGGAGATATGCCTACCTTCCTTCTACGAAAACCCGTCAAACCAGGACGAGGTGAAATATCACACCTTAGATGTGAGGAGAGCTGTACTAGCCTACCTTGATAGGACCAGTCCCTGGAGGCAGAGTAGGTCTCTTTTTGTCTCCTTCCAGGGCAACAGAAAGGGGTCTGGAGTTACAACAGGCACATTATCCAGGTGGATCAGAGATGCGATCATAATGGCATATTTGGCTAGAGGAGAAGAAACTCCGCTGGGGATTAAGGCGCACTCTACTAGAGCCATATCATCCTCCTGGGCCGAGAGGGCAAACGTCCCAATTGAACAAATATGTAAGGCGGCAACCTGGTCTTCTCCATCTACCTTTTATAGTCACTATAGACTAGATTTATCCTCTACCGAGGATCTGTCTTTCGGTAGATCAGTCCTTAACACGGTGTGCCCTCCCAAGTGATTATCTCTGGAAATCTCTCAGTGGGTGCTGTCGTGGCGAAGAGGAAAAACCGGATTACTTACCGGTAATACTCTTTTGTAGAGTCCACGACAGCACCCGCTCACTTCCCTCCCGTAAAACTTTTTTCACATGGGTCTCCTTGGTGGCGGAGATTGTAATTAAGATTTTATACGTGGTTAAACTTAGCAAACTTAAATGATGTAGGCGTAAGATAGATGAATCGCCCAAACAAATTGACTAAAACATGTATGGCGGTTCCTCCGTTGTTCTCAGTAACACAAACTGAGGGAGCGAGGGGGACCGCCCCATTTATCTCTCTGTAGGTTTCCTGTTCCGGGGGCGGATCCCCTCTCTCAGTGGGTGCTGTCGTGGACTCTACAAAAGAGTATTATCGGTAAGTAATCCGGTTTTCTTTTCTGTTATTTGGCAAAGGCTGTTCATCGATATGGCAGCCCTGTACAAGAAGCAGAGCAGAGAGGCTCTGAGCGACCTCTGTGAGCAGAGGAATAGAGGCAGCCGACAGATCCAAGGAACTGCTGATACGCGCCTTGGTCGAGCAGGACATAGAGCAAAATACTGAAGCATCTGGGCAAGGAGAGAGTCCCAGCAATGCCAGTGTTAGGACACCCGAGGGTGAACCCACTGGACCACGGCAACGAACCTCCCCCGGGCGAGCCGACCAGGTGGACCACCCCCTATACAGGGAGCGTTTGGGACAGGCCCAGAGGAGACTATTACCACGGCAGCTGGTACCCAGGGCACATGGGGGAAGACCAGACAGGAGGTAGGCAAGGCAGCCGGAAAGAGCGGAGAGACCAGAATACAGAGATGCGGAGATATAGGCAGGCACGGTGGGAACACAGACTGGATGGAGACACAGGATGGCACGGCAGGAACACAGACTGGATGGAGACACAGGATGGCACGGCAGGAACACAGGCTGGATGGAGACACAGGATGGCACGGCAGGAACACAGACTGGATGGAGACACAGGATGGCACGGCAGGAACACAGGCTGGATGGAGACACAGGCTGGATGGAGACACAGGATGGCAAGGCAGGAATACAGGCTGGATGGAGACACAGAATGGTAAATGCGGGGTAGGAGGAAGTGGAGGAAGCAGCGGAGACCGCCAGCAAGAGTGGGGCCAGAATCAATGGAAAATACAAGTGACGATCAGGCAGCGTCACTAGGGAGCGACGGCCTGATATGTGAGAGTGAGGAGGAGCTTCCGGGTCAGGGTCCTCCTGACCATAGAGAGGACCAGGAGGAGCGACCTGCTCACAAAGGAGGAAGTGCGCGTCCCCGGCGAGACCTGCGTGGGGCGCGCGCCCGGGAGGAAGCAAGCGCTGTCGTCAGAGCAGGAGAACAGACGGGGACGCACCGGGAAGCTGCGGTCTGGTGAGTCTGACGGGGCGCAGAAGGCGGCAGCACGACAGGAGCGAGCGGCGACGTGACAGTACCCCCCTCCTTACGCGCCCCCCTCCCAAGGCTGGAAAGAAATCTTGCCAAAATCCGGGGAGCTTGAATGTTCTCCCGAGGCTCCCAAGATCTCTCCTCAGGGCCAAAACCCTTCCAATCGACCAGAAAAAAGGTCTTTCCCCTTAGCTTTTTCATGGTGAGAATGTCTTTAACCTCAAAGACATCATCGGCGGAAACAGGCTGGGGAGTGCGGGTGGTAGTGACATGGAATTGGTTGAGCACCACAGGTTTCAGAAGAGAAACATGAAATGAATTAGGGATGCGAAGCGAGGCAGGGAGCTTTAACTTGTAAGAGACATCGTTGATGCGAGTCAAGACCTAGAAGGGTCCAATATACCGGGGACCCAATTTGTGCGAAGGGATCCTAAGGCGGATGAACTTGGAGGATAACCACACTCTGTCGCCAGGATGGTAGAGAGCTGGGTCCAAGCGCCTTTTGTTTGCGTGTCTCTTCATCTTAACCTGCGCTTGTTCGAGAGCGGTTTTGGTCTCCTGCCAGATCCTGGAGAACTCCCCAGACAGAAGATCAGCGGCCGGCACACCCGAAACAAGAGGAACCGGTAGAGGCACGCCTGGATGTAGCCCATAGATGATAAAGAAGGGAGACTTGGCAGAAGATTCGTTGGCGTGATTGTTATACGCAAATTCGACCCATGGGAGCAAGTCTGACCAGTCGTTCTGGTGAGTGTTGGAGAAATGACGGAGGTAATTAGCCAAAATTTGGTTAGTACGCTCTGCTTGACCGTTGGTCTGAGGGTGATATGCGGAGGAGAAATCCAGTGTGATGTTCATAAACTTGCAGAGCGCTCTCCAAAATCGGGAGGTGAACTGGACTCCTCTGTCAGAGACAATACGTTGAGGGAAGCCATGGACATGAAAAATATGGTGGATAAAAATCTTCGCCAAATCAGGAGCCGAGGGTAACAGAGGGATGAAATGAGTCATCTTGGAGAATCTATCCACAACGACTAAGATGACAGTACATCCAGAAGAACGAGGCAGGTCAGTGATAAAGTCCATAGCAATGTGCTGCCAGGGAGCCGAACGGACTGGAAGCGGGTGCAAGAGTCCAGAAGGTAATTGCCTGGGGACCTTGTTTTTGGCCCAGGATGGACACGAGGCTAAAAAACTACGAACAACTTGAGGAAGAGTAGGCCACCAATAGTAGCGTGAGACCAGACGAAGGGTCTTTTTCAACCCAACATGGCCTGCAATTTTGGAGGCATGACCCCAATGCAAGACTCGTTTCTTGTTGGTCACTGGGACGAAGGTCTTACCCGGTGGTAGGGTAGACAAACTGAGGGGTGTCACCGTGATGATCTTGGAGGGATCCAGGATGTGCGTAGGGCCCTCCTCGGTATCGATGGCAAGAAAGGATCTGGACAACCCATCAGCCTTGAGGTTCTTCCTACCTGGGCAAAAGTGCAATTCAAAATCGAAACGGGCGAAAAATAAAGACCATCTCGCTTGTCGTGGATTAAGTCTCTGTGCCGATCGGATGTAAGCCAAATTCTTATGGTCCGTGTAGATCTTAAAAGGATGCACAGCTCCTTCCAAAAGGTACCGCCATTCCTGCAACGCCATCTTGATGGCCAAAAGCTCCCTGTCACCAATGGAGTAATTCCGTTCCGGAGTGAAGAACGTCTTTGAGAAGAAGCCACAGGTGACCAGTCGCCCGGAAGGAGATCTCTGAGAGAGTACAGCTCTGGCCCCGATGGCAGAGGCATCCACCTCCAAAATAAAAGGATTGTTAGTCTTTGGGCGGTGAAGGACTGGAGCAGACGCAAAGGCTTGCTTCAGGACAAGAAAGGATTCTTCGGCCTCTGAGGACCAAACGTGCGGGTTGGCCCCCTTACAAATCAGAGAGGAGATGGGAGCGGTCAAGGAAGAAAAATGAGGGATGAATTGCCGGTAGTAATTGGCAAAACCCAGGAATCGTTGAATTGCCTTGACTCCGTGAGGTTGTGGCCAGTTGAGTACGGCTGACACTTTCTCTGGATCCATGCTTAAGCCAGAATCAGAAACAATGTACCCCAGGAACGGAAGAGAGGTTTGTTCAAAGGAGCATTTCTCCAGTTTCGCATATAGGCGATTCTCCCTCAGGCATGAGAGGACTAGACGAACACTCTTCCTATGGGCAGCCAAATCCGAGGAAAAGACAAGAATATCGTCCAGATACACTACCACACAAGAGTACAGGAGATCTCGGAAAATGTTATTCACGAATTCCTGGAATACTGCGGGGGCATTGCACAAGCCAAAGGGCATGACCAAATATTCATAATGGCCATCCCTGGTGTTGAACGCGGTCTTCCATTCGTCACCAGGGCGAATGCGGATGCGATTGTAGGCCCCACGAAGATCCAGTTTGGTGAAAATTCGTGCCCCCCGCAACCGATCAAACAGCTCCGGAATGAGAGGAAGTGGGTACTTGTTCTTGATAGTGATATCATTGAGGCCCCGGTAGTCGATGCAAGGACGAAGAGCCCCATCCTTCTTCACGAAAAAGAAGCCTGCGGGTGAGGAAGACTTCCGGATAAAGCCTCTAGCCAGATTTTCCTGGACGTACTCGGACATGGCTTGGGATTCGAGAGGATTCAAAGGATAAATTCGGCCCCAAGGTGGAGTAGAGCCTGGAACGAGATCGATGTGGCTGTCATAAGGACGATGCGGGGGCATGCACTCTGCCTCCTTTTTGTTGAAAACGTCCGCGAAGGACCAATAGGCTGAAGGCAAACCCACGGGCGCCGCTGGAGTCCTTAGCAACTTGATTGGCTGAATGGGAAGAAGGCACGAAGAGTGGCACGACTGACCCCATCGAGAATGTCCCCAGATCGCCAATCGAGAACGGGCTCATGAGTCCTTAACCACGGAAGGCCTAAGAGGAGCGTATGGGATAGCGAGGGCAGTACAAAGAAGGCTATCCTCTCCCGATGTAGAGCTTCGACTTGTAATTCCACTTCTTCGGTGACCAAGGTAACGACCTCCCGCAGGGGAGCGCCGTCGTCAGAAGCTAACTGCTGAGGAGACTCCAAGGATCTGACAGGTATCCGCAACTTTTTGACCGCCTCAAGCTGGATGAAGTTCCCGGCAGCTCCAGAATCAATATAGGCCAGCTCAGAGACGCGGGAGGAACCAAGATTCAATAGGACAGAAAGGGTCAAGGGTGGAGAGGTATCACTAACACCTAGGGAGGCCTCTCTTACCTGTCCTAGGCGGAGGCGTTTCCCGGCCTCTCCGGACATGAGCGCAGAAGATGGGGGGAACTGCTGCAGTAAAGACAGAGACCCTTGTCGAACCTCTCCTGGCGGCGCTGCTCTGCCGGTTTGAGGCAATCTACCTGCATAGGTTCCGACGCCAGGGCAGCAGAGGTAGAGCCAAATCGCGGACCGGAGGGACTGCGTGTTGCTAGGGAAATGCGGGGAAGTCTTCTCTCCCTGGCGGACTCGCAGGAGCGCTCCTGGAAGCGCAAGTCAATGCGAGTCGTCAGGGAGATGAGATCCTCCAGGGACGTGGGAGTGTCCCGACCCGCCAGCTCGTCCTTGATACGAGCAGACAAACCCCGCCAAAATGCTCCCACCAAAGCCTCGTTGTTCCACCCGAGCTCAGAGGACAGGGTGCGAAACTGAATGGCATATTGACCCACAGAAAGAGTACCCTGGCGGAGATTAAAAAGGGACTCCGTGGTTGAGGCCAGGCATCCCGGTTCGTCAAAAACCTTGCGAAATGTCTCGAGGAATGTGGAGAGCTGGGAGACCACCGGATCGTCTCGCTCCCAGAGAGGGTTTACCCAGGCCAATGCTTCGCTCTCCAAGTGGGATACCATAAAGGCCACCTTGGCACGGTCCGTAGGATATTGCTGAGACAGCAAATCAAAGTGTAATTGGCACTGATTAAGGAACCCCCTGCACAATCTGGGGTCTCCGCCATACCGAGGAGGCTTAGCTAAATGGGGCGGTGGATGTGGAAGCGGCGCCTAAACAGGGGCAGCTTGGCGAGAGAGGAGTCGGTTATCCACAGAGGCAATATAATTTAAAATATGGCCCTGAGTATCGCGTTGCTGGGCGAGTTCCTGCTGGAGACTGGCCAGCTGGGATGCACTTCCGGGATCAGAGGGCTGTAGTGCCGATAGCCGGGATTCCATAGACTTTAGGAAAGTCATGATCCGGGCCTGGTTGTCTCGTAGAGTCGCCAGTTCCTTCTGGTTGGTTGCTGAGGTACCAGCGGGATTCATGGCCTGATTGTACTGTTAGGACCCCCGAGGGTGAACCCACTGGACCACGGCAAAGAACCTCCCCCAGGCGAGCCGACCAGGTGGACCACCCCCTATACAGGGAGCGTTTGGGACAGGCCCAGAGGAGACTATTACCGCGGCAGCTGGTACCCAGGGCACACGGGGGAAGACCAGACAGGAGGTAGGCAAGGCAGCCGGAAAGAGCGGAAAGACCAGAATCCGGAGATGCGGAGATATAGGCAGGCACGGTGGGAACATAGACTGGATGGAGACACAGGATGGCACAGCAGGAACACAGACTGGATGGAGACACAGGATGGCACGGCAGGAACACAGGCTGGATGGAGACACAGGATGGCACGGCAGGAACAAAGACTGGATGGAGACACAGGATGGCACGGCAGGAACACAGGCTGGATGGAGACACAGGCTGGATGGAGACACAGGATGGCAAGGCAGGAATACAGGCTGGATGGAGACACAGAATGGTAAATGCGGGGTAGGAGGAAGTGGAGGAAGCAGCGGAGACCGCCAGCAAGAGTGGGGCCAGAATCACTGGAAAATACAAGTGACGATCAGGCAGCGTCACTCGGGAGCGACGGCCTGATATGGGAGAGTGAGGAGGAGCTTCCGGGTCAGGGTCCTCCTGACCATAGAGAGGACCAGGAGGAGCGACCGGCTCACAAAGAAGGAAGTGTGCGTGCTCGGCGAGACCTGCGGGGGGCGCGCGCCCGGGAGAAAGCAAGCGCTGTCGTCAGAGCAGGAGAACAGACGGGGACGCGCCGGGAAGCTGCGGTCTGGTGAGTCTGATGGGGCGCAGAAGGCGGCGGCACGACAGGAGCGAGCGGCGATGTGACAGCCAGCTCTTGCATCGGAGATACCTGATAGAGGTGCCAGTAATGCCAGTGCTGCAGAGCCTATGGACTCGTACTTTACAAATGGCTTTACAACAGCTGGGAACAAGTGACACCAATCTGCGCCTGCAGCTTATTCTACAGTGCCGAGAGGCTGAGAGAGAGGCTGCAGGACGCCGAGAGGAGAGAGAGGCTGCAGAACGCTGAGAGGAGAGAGAAGCTGCAGAATGCAGAGAGGAGAGAGAGGCTGCAGAACGCCAGAAGGAGAGAGAGAGGCTGCAGAACGCCAGGAGAGAGGCTGCAGAACGCCGAGAGGAGTGAGAGGCTGCAGAACCCCAGGAGGAGAGAGAGGCTGCAGAACGCCGAGAGGAGAGAGAGGCTGCAGAACGCCAGAAGAGAGAGAGGCTGCAGAACGCCAGGTGAGAGAGAGGCTGCAGAACGCCGAGAGGAAAGAGAGGCTGCAGAATGCCAGGAGGAGAGAGAGGCTGCAGAACACCAAGAGGAGAGAGAGGCTGCAGAGCGCCGAGAGGAGAGAGAGGCTGCAGAATGCCAGAAGGAGAGAGAGAGGCTGCAGAATGCCAGGAGAGAGAGAGGCTGCAGAATGCCAGGCTGAGAGAGAGGCTGCAGAACGCCGAGAGGAGAGAGAGGCTGCAGAATGCCGAGAGAGGCTGCAGAACGCCAAGAGAGAGGCTGCAGAACGCCAGGCTGAGTGAGAGGCTGCAGAATGCCGGAAGAGAGAGGCTGCAGAACGCCAGACTGAGAGAGAGGCTGCAGAATGCCAGGCTGAGAGAGGCTGCAGAATGCCAAGAGAGAGGCGGCAGAATGCCAGGCTAAGAGAGAGGCTGCAGAACACTGAGAGGGAGGTGGCAGAACACCATGCTGAGAGAGAGGAGGCAGAACGCCAGGCTGAGAGGAGGCAGAACGCCAGGCTGAGAGAAAGGGTTCAGAACGCCAGGCTGAGAGAGAGGCTGCAGAACGCCCTGAGGAGAGAGAGGCTGCAGAACACCGGGAGGAGAGAGAGGCTGCAGAATGCCAGAAGGAGAAAGAGGCTGCTGAACTCCGGGAGGAGAGAGAGGCTGCAGAATGCCGGGAGGAGACAGCTTTCAAGCTTCAGATGGCTCAAAAAGAAAGGGGTAACAGTCTGCAGCTGACCCCCTCCCAGGACATAAATCCAAGGAAACCACGTCTGGAAAAATTCCCTGTGATGGAGAAGGATACGGACTTAGATACTTTCCTTTCGGGGGTTTGAAAAAACCTGCAGGCAATACCATGTACCCTGTGAGCAGTGGGCGCAGTATCTAACCCCAGGGTTGAGAGGCAAAGCCCTGGAAGTTTTTGCTGGCCTCCCGCCAGAGCTAGATGGGAACTATGAGGCAATAAAAGAGGCCCTGATCAGGAAGTACAACCTAACCCCTGAAGTGTACCAGAGGAAGTTCTGGAATCTACAACGTGGATCAACGGACAGCTATGCGGATGTTGTGAGCACCTTGAGGACCACGTTCCACCAATGGATCAGGGGACATTCTGTTAACAGTCTTGAGGATTTAACAGATCTTATAGTCAAGGATCAGTTTCTTCATATGTTCCCCACGGATGTACGACAATTTGTGTGTGATCGGGAGCCACGAACTGCGGATCAGGCCGCAAAGATTGCTGACTGCTATGTGGCCAACAGGATGCCTGAGGTGCGGAAGCCATCGGGATTCAGCTGGAAGGGAGGTAAACCAAATGGGGACCCTTCTCCCTCTGCCGGCCGCTCACCAGTGCTGCCCAAGTCCACCTCCTATGGGGTCCCGGGGACTAGACATTCTCTAGGCGATGCACGCCGATGCTTCTCCTGCAACAAAGTGGGACATGTGAGCTCTGTCTGCCCTGATAGGGAGAAATGTCCAACTACAACCACAAAGCCGTCGGGCCCCCACCGTCCGTCCTCTTTGTGGCCAGCTCTGATGTGAGGACCAGTGAGAAATGTCAATCTGTCACTGTTGCCAATAAAGTGACCATTGGCCTCAAAGACACTGGGGCAGAGGTGACTCTGGTGCGTCCAGCTATGGTAAACCCTGCAGATATCATACCAGGAAAGACTATGTCTATAACCGGGGTTGGAGGTGTCAGCCCTGCCGTGCCCATGGCCCGTGTGTACCTGGACTGGGGAGCAGGGAAAGGACAGAGAGGTGGGAGTATGAGGCTATTCCCACCAATGTGCTGCTAGGCGCAGACTTGGG
The DNA here is from genome assembly GCF_039654945.1 of Dendrobates tinctorius. NCBI lineage: Eukaryota > Metazoa > Chordata > Amphibia > Anura > Dendrobatidae > Dendrobates > Dendrobates tinctorius. The sequence goes on along the minus strand of NW_027361849.1, from coordinate 1,194,252 downwards.
GAGGATGGTGTCCCACTATGTCCCTACCATGCAAGTAAATGCTACAGAGAAGGTGGAAGAAAGCAACTCACCTGAGATCCCGTGCGAGGAGGGAAAATGTACCAATGCACAGGAATGTACGTATGTGGCAGCTGTGATCAGGAGTCAGGCTGCGGCTCAGACTCAACCCCAGAGATTAGAGGATGAGGCTCAGACTGAAGTGCCAGAACAGGAGGACCATACTGTGGCACCAAGACCTCTACTACCTGTTCCTGATTTACTGTCTACAGTCTCCAGAACCTCTGCTACCTGTTCCTGATTTACTGTCTACAGTCTCCAGGACCTCTGCTACCTCTTCCTGATTTACCGTCTGCCTACAGTCTCAAGGACCTCTGCTACCTGTTCCTTATCTACTGTCTGCCTACAGTCTTCAGGACCTCTGAAACCTGTTCCCAGTCTCCAGTTGGCATACAGTCTTCAGGACCTCTACTGCCTGCTCCCTGTCTCCTGTCTGCCTACAGTCTTCAGGACCTCTGCTACCTGTTCCAAATTTACAGTCTGCCTACAGTCTCCAGGGTCTCTACTACCTGTTCCTGGTCTCTTCAGGTGGAAGCACAGTATCACTTCCCCAGTACCTACAGGCGGAGGTGCAGTATCACTTCTCCGGAACCTCGGAACCTTCAGGTGAAGGCGTGGTATCACTTCTCCTGTACCTGTAGGTGGACGCTCGGTATCACTTCTCCGGTACCTGCAGGTGGACGCTCGGTATCACTTCTCCGGTACCTGCAGGTGGACGCTCGGTATCACTTCTCCGGTACCTGCAGGTGGACGCTCGGTATCACTTCTCCGGTACCGGCAGGTGGACGCTCGCTATCACTTCTCCGATACCTGCAGGTGGACGTTCTGTATCACTTCTCCGGTACCGGAAGGTGGATGCTAGGTATCACTTCTCCGATACCTGCAGGTGGACCCTCGGTATCACTTCTCCGGTACCTGCAGGTGGATGCTCGGTATCAATTTTCCTATACGTGCAGGGGAACGATCGGTATCACTTCCTCGATACCTGCAGGTGGACGCTCAGTATCACTTCTCCGGTACCTGCAGGGGAACGCTCGGTATCACTTCTCTGGTACCTGCAGGTGGACGCTCAGTATCATTTCCACGGTACCTGCAGGTGGACGCTCAGTATCACTTCCGCGGTACCTGCAGGTGGATGCTCAGTATCACTTCCCCGGTACCTGCAGGTGAACGCTCGGTATCACGTCCCTAATACCTGGAGGTGGACGCTCGGTATCACTTCTCGGTACCTGCAGGTGGACGCTCGGTATCACTTCTCCGGTACCAGCAGGTGGACGCTCGGTATCACTTCTCCAGTACCTGCAGGTGGACTCTCGGTGTCACTTCTCCGGTACCTGCAGGTGGACGCTCGGTATCACTTCTCCGGTACCTGTAGGTGGACGCTCGGTATCACTCTCCGTTACCTGTAGGTGGACGCTCGGTATCACTTCTCCGGTACCTGTAGGTGGACGCTCGGTATCACTTCTCCGGTACCTGCAGGTGGACGCTCGGTGTCAGTTCTCCGGTACCTGTAGGTGGACGCTCGGTATCACTTCTCCAGTACCTGCAGGTGAACACTCGGTGTCACTTCTCCGGTACCTGTAGGTGGACGCTCGGTGTCACTTCTCCTGTACCTGCAGGTGAACACTCGGTGTCACTTCTCCGGTACCTGCAGGTGGACGCTCGGTATCACTTCTCCGGTACCTGCAGGTGAACGCTCGGTATCACTTCTCCGATACCCGTAGGTGGACGCTCGGTGTCAGTTCTCCGGTACCTGTAGGTGGACGCTCGGTATCACTTCTCCGGTACCTGTAGGTGGACGCTGGGTGTCACTTCTCCGGTACCTGTAGGTGGACGCTCGGTGTCACTTCTCTGGTACCTGCAGGTGAACGCTCGGTGTCACTTCTCCGGTACCTGCAGGTGGATGCTCGGTATCACTTCTCCGGTACCTGCAGGTGGACGCTCGGTATCACTTCTCCGGTTCCTGCAGGTGGACGCTCGGTATCACTTTTCCGGTACCTGTAGGTGACCGCTCGGTGTCACTTCTCCAGTACCTGCAGGTGAACGCTCGGTGTCACTTCTCCAGTACCTGCAGGTGAATGCTTGGTGTCACTTCTCCGGTTCCTGCAGGTGGACGCTCGGTATCACTTCTCCGGTTCCTGCAGGTGGACGCTCGGTGTCACTTCTCCGGTACCTGCAGGTGAACGCTCGGTGTCACTTCTCCAGTACCTGCAGGTGAACGCTCGGTATCACTTCTCCGGTACCTGCAGGTGAACGCTCGGTATCACTTCTCCGATACCCGTAGGTGGACGCTCGGTGTCAGTTCTCCGGTACCTGTAGGTGGACGCTCGGTATCACTTCTCCGGTACCTGTAGGTGGACGCTGGGTGTCACTTCTCCGGTACCTGTAGGTGGACGCTCGGTATCACTTCTCCGGTACCTGTAGGTGGACGCTGGGTGTCACTTCTCCGGTACCTGCAGGTGGACGCTCGGTATCACTTCTCCGGTACCTGTAGGTGGACGCTCGGTATCACTTCTCCGGTACCTGCAGGTGGACGCTCGGTGTCAGTTCTCCGGTACCTGTAGGTGGACGCTCGGTATCACTTCTCCAGTACCTGCAGGTGAACACTCGGTGTCACTTCTCCGGTACCTGTAGGTGGACGCTCGGTGTCACTTCTCCTGTACCTGCAGGTGAACACTCGGTGTCACTTCTCCGGTACCTGCAGGTGGACGCTCGGTATCACTTCTCCGGTACCTGCAGGTGAACGCTCGGTATCACTTCTCCGATACCCGTAGGTGGACGCTCGGTGTCAGTTCTCCGGTACCTGTAGGTGGACGCTCGGTATCACTTCTCCGGTACCTGTAGGTGGACGCTGGGTGTCACTTCTCCGGTACCTGTAGGTGGACGCTCGGTGTCACTTCTCTGGTACCTGCAGGTGAACGCTCGGTGTCACTTCTCCGGTACCTGCAGGTGGATGCTCGGTATCACTTCTCCGGTACCTGCAGGTGGACGCTCGGTATCACTTCTCCGGTTCCTGCAGGTGGACGCTCGGTATCACTTTTCCGGTACCTGTAGGTGACCGCTCGGTGTCACTTCTCCAGTACCTGCAGGTGAACGCTCGGTGTCACTTCTCCAGTACCTGCAGGTGAATGCTTGGTGTCACTTCTCCGGTTCCTGCAGGTGGACGCTCGGTATCACTTCTCCGGTTCCTGCAGGTGGACGCTCGGTGTCACTTCTCCGGTACCTGCAGGTGAACGCTCGGTGTCACTTCTCCAGTACCTGCAGGTGAACGCTCGGTATCACTTCTCCGGTACCTGCAGGTGAACGCTCAGTATCACTTCTCCGATACCCGTAGGTGGACGCTCGGTGTCAGTTCTCCGGTACCTGTAGGTGGACGCTCGGTATCACTTCTCCGGTACCTGTAGGTGGACGCTGGGTGTCACTTCTCCGGTACCTGTAGGTGAACGCTTGGTGTCACTTCTCCGGTCCCTCAGGTGGACGCTCGGTATCACTTCTCCGGTTCCTGCAGGTGGACGCTCGGTGTCACTTCTCCGGTACCTGCAGGTGAACGCTCGGTGTCACTTCTCCAGTACCTGCAGGTGGACGCTCGGTATCACTTCTCCGGTACCTGCAGGTGAACGCTCGGTATCACTTCTCCGATACCTGTAGGTGGACGCTCGGTGTCAGTTCTCCGGTACCTGTAGGTGGACGCTCGGTATCACTTCTCCGGTACCTGTAGGTGGACGCTGGGTGTCACTTCTCCGGTACTTGTAGGTGGACGCTCGGTGTCACTTCTCTGTTACCTGCAGGTGAACGCTCGGTGTCACTTCTCCGGTACCTGCAGGTGGATGCTCGGTATCACTTCTCCGGTACCTGCAGGTGGACGCTCGGTATCACTTCTCCGGTACCTGCAGGTGAACGCTCAGTATCACTTCTCCGGTACCTGCAGGTGGACGCTCGGTATCACTTCTCCGGTACCTGTAGGTGGACGCTCGGTGTCACTTCTCCGGTACCTGCAGGTGGACGCTCGGTATCACTTCTCCGGTACCTGTAGGTGGACGCTCGGTGTCACTTCTCCGGTACCTGCAGGTGGACGCTCGGTATCACTTCTCCGGTACCTGCAGGTGGACGCTCGGTATCACTTCTCCGGTACCTGCAGGTGAACGCTCGGTGTCACTTCTCCGGTGCCTGCAGGTGGACGCTCAGTATCACTTCTCCGGTACCTGCAGGTGGACGCTCGGTATCACTTCTCCGGTACCTGCAGGTGGACGCTCGGTATCACTTCTCCGGTAACCGTAGGTGGACGCTCGGTATCACTTCTCCGGTACCTGCAGGTGGACGCTCGGTATCACTTCTCCGGTACCTGTAGGTGAACGCTCGGTATCACTTCTCTGGTACCTGGAGGTGGACGCTCGGTATCACTTCTCCGGTACCTGCAGGTGGACGCTCGGTATCACTTCTCCGGTACCTGCAGGTGAACGCTCGGTATCACTTCTCCGGTACCTGCAGGTGGACGCTCGGTGTCACTTCTCCGGTACCTGCAGGTGGACGCTCGGTGTCACTTCTCCGGTACCTGTAGGTGGACGCTCGGTGTCACTTCTCCGGTACCTGCAGGTGGACGCTCGGTATCACTTCTCCGGTACCTGCAGGTGGACGCTCGGTGTCACTTCTCCGGTACCTGCAGGTGGACGCTCGGTGTCACTTCTCCGGTACCTGCAGGTGGACGCTCGGTATCACTTCTCCGGTACCTGTAGGTGGACGCTCGATGTCACTTCTCCGGTACCTGCAGGTGGACGCTCGGTATCACTTCTCCGGTACCTGCAGGTGGACGCTCGGTGTCACTTCTCCGGTACCTGCAGGTGCACGCTCGGTGTCACTTCTCCGGCACCTGCAGGTGGACGCTCGGTATCACTTCTCCGGTACCTGTAGGTGGACGCTCGGTGTCACTTCTCCGGTACCTGCAGGTGGACGCTCGGTATCACTTCTCCGGTACCTGTAGGTGGACGCTCGGTGTCACTTCTCCGGTACCTGCAGGTGGACGCTCGGTATCACTTCTCCGGTACCTGCAGGTGGACGCTCGGTATCACTTCTCCGGTACCTGCAGGTGGACGCTCGGTATCACTTCTCCGGTACCTGCAGGTGGACGCTCGGTATCACTTCTCCGGTACCTGTAGGTGGACGCTCGGTGTCACTTCTCCGGTACCTGCAGGTGGACGCTCGGTATCACTTCTCCGGTACCTGCAGGTGGACGCTCGGTATCACTTCTCCGGTACCTGCAGGTTCTCTTTGGGTAAGTTCACCATTATTACTCTGTAATCCTGCGCTCTCCTGCCTGGAGTAGTAGTCCTCTCAGTCACATGTTGGGGGTTTTCCTGGCCTCTGCGTTTTTAATCATTAATGTTTGAGGTCCGCCTTATGCCCAGCGGGTGGCGGGATTAGGATTACAGGGTTGGGAGGAGGCTGCTCCATCCTCAGTGTCAGGCAGGAGACCAGTGAGACCTGAGCGCACACCGAGCCTCCGCCACCATGGGAACGCTCCTACTGGGAGTACTGACTGTCCTGTCGCCGGTGAGTACAGAGGGGATGGTGGGAGCTGTAGTCCTAACACTGAGACACGGAGCTCCATGATTGCTGGTGACGAACATTAAACATCTGATGAGGCTTGTATGTGAGATAGCTGACATGGGGGATAGGGGCCACTGGGGGAAGAGAGAGGCACTGAGGTAAGGGAGTGACATGGGGGATAGGGGCCACTGGGGGAAGAGAGAGGCACTGAGGTAAGGGAGTGACATGGGGGATAGGGGCCACTGGGGGGAAGAGAGAGGCACTGAGGTAAGGGAGTGACATGGGGGATAGGGGCCACGGGAGGAAGAGAGAGGCACTAAGGTAAGGGAGTGACATGGGGGATAGGGGCCACAGGAGGAAGAGAGAGGCACTGAGGTAAGGGAGTGACATGGGGGATAGGGGCCACAGGAGGAAGAGAGAGGCACTGAGGTAAGGGAGTGACATGGGGGATAGGGGCCACTGGGGGGAAGAGAGAGGCACTGAGGTAAGGGAGTGACATGGGGGATAGGGGCCACTGGGGGAAGAGAGAGGTACTGAGGTAAGGGAGTGACATGGGGGATAGGGGCCACAGGAGGAAGAGAGAGGCACTGAGGTAAGGGAGTGACATGGGGGATAGGGGCCACAGGAGGAAGAGAGAGGCACTGAGGTAAGGGAGTGACATGGGGGATAGGGGCCACAGGAGGAAGAGAGAGGCACTGAGGTAAGGGAGTGACATGGGGGATAGGGGCCACTGGGGGAAGAGAAGTACTGAGGTAAGGGAGTGACATGGGGGATAGGGGCCACTGGGGGAAGAGAGAGGCACTGAGGTAAGGGAGTGACATGGGGGATAGGGGCCACTGGAGGAAGAGAGAGGCACTGAGGTAAAGGAGTGACATGGGGGATAGGGGCCACTTGGGGAAGAGAGAGGCACTGAGGTAAGGGAGTGACATGGGGGATAGGGGCCACTGGGGGAAGAGAGAGGCACTGAGGTAAGGGAGTGACATGGGGGATAGGGGACACTGGGGGAAGAGAGAGGCACTGAGGTAAAGGAGTGACATGGGGGATAGGGGCCACTGGGGGAAGAGAGAGGCACTGAGGTAAGGGAGTGACATGGGGGATAGGGGCCACTGGGGGAAGAGAGAGGCACTGAGGTAAGGGAGTGACATGGGGGATAGGGACCACTGGGGGGAAGAGAGAGGCACTGAGGTAAGGGAGTGACATGGGGGATAGGGGCCACTGGGGGAAGAGAGAGGCACTGAGGTAAGGGAGTGACATGGGGGATAGGGGCCACTGGGGGAAGAGAGAGGCACTGAGGTAAGGGAGTGACATGGGGGATAGGGGCCACTGGGGGGAAGAGAGGCACTGAGGTAAGGGAGTGACATGGGGGATAGGGGCCACTGGGGGAAGAGAGAGGCACTGAGGTAAGGGAGTGACATGGGGGATAGGGGCCACTGGGGGAAGAGAGAGGCACTGAGGTAAGGGAGTGACATGGGGGATAGGGGCCACTGGGGGAAGAGAGAGGCACTGAGGTAAGGGAGTGACATGGGGGATAGGGGCCACTGGGGGAAGAGAGAGGCACTGAGGTAAGGGAGTGACATGGGGGATAGGGGCCTCTGGTGGAAGAGAGAGGCACTGAGGTAAGGGAGTGACATGGGGGATAGGGGCCACTGGGGGAAGAGAGAGGTACTGAGGTAAGGGAGTGACATGGGGGATAGGGGCCACTGGGGGAAGAGAGAGGCACTGAGGTAAGGGAGTGACATGGGGGATAGGGGCCACTGGGCGAAGAGAGAGGCACTGAGGTAAGGGAGTGACATGGGGGATAGGGGCCACTGGGGGAAGAGAGAGGCACTGAGGTAAGGGAGTGACATGGGGGATAGGGGCCACTGGGGGAAGAGAGAGGCACTGAGGTAAGGGAGTGACATGGGGGATAGGGGCCACTGGGGGAAGAGAGAGGCACTGAGGTAAGGGAGTGACATGGGGGATAGGGGCCACTGGGGGAAGAGAGAGGCACTGAGGTAAGGGAGTGACATGGGGGATAGGGGCCACTGGGGGAAGAGAGAGGCACTGAGGTAAGGGAGTGACATGGGGGATAGGGGCCACTGGGGGAAGAGAGAGGCACTGAGGTAAGGGAGTGACATGGGGGATAGGGGCCACTGGGGGAAGAGAGAGGCACTGAGGTAAGGGAGTGACATGGGGGATAGGGGCCACTGGGGGAAGAGAGAGGCACTGAGGTAAGGGAGTGACATGGGGGATAGGGGCCACTGGGGGAAGAGAGAGGTACTGAGGTAAGGGAGTGACATGGGGGAAAGGGGCCACTGGGGGAAGAGAGAGGCACTGAGGTAAGGGAGTGACATGGGGGATAGGGGCCACTGGGCGAAGAGAGAGGCACTGAGGTAAGGGAGTGACATGGGGGATAGGGGCCACTGGGGGAAGAGAGAGGCACTGAGGTAAGGGAGTGACATGGGGGATAGGGGCCACTGGGGGAAGAGAGAGGCACTGAGGTAAGGGAGTGACATGGGAGATAGGGGCCACTGGGGGAAGAGAGAGGCACTGAGGTAAGGGAGTGACATGGGGGATAGGGGCCACTGGGGGAAGAGAGAGGTACTGAGGTAAGGGAGTGACATGGGGGATAGGGGCCACTGGGGGAAGAGAGAGGCACTGAGGTAAGGGAGTGACATGGGGGATAGGGGCCACTGGGCGAAGAGATAGGCACTGAGGTAAGGGAGTGACATGGGGGATAGGGGCCACTGGGGGAAGAGAGAGGCACTGAGGTAAGGGAGTGACGGGGGATAGGGGCCACTGGGGGAAGAGAGAGGTACTGAGGTAAGGGAGTGACATAGGCGATAGGGGCCACTGGGGGAAGAGAGAGGCACTGAGGTAAGGGAGTGACATGGGGGATAGGGGCCACTGGGGGAAGAGAGAGGCACTGAGGTAAGGGAGTGACATGGGGGATAGGGGCCACTGGGGGAAGAGAGAGGCACTGAGGTAAGGGAGTGACATGGGGGATAGGGGCCACTGGGGGAAGAGAGAGGTACTGAGGTAAGGGAGTGACATGGGGGATAGGGGCCACTGGGGGAAGAGAGAGGCACTGAGGTAAGGGAGTGACATGGGGGATAGGGGCCACTGGGCGAAGAGAGAGGCACTGAGGTAAGGGAGTGACATGGGGGATAGGGGCCACTGGGGGAAGAGAGAGGCACTGAGGTAAGGGAGTGACAGGGGGGATAGGGGCCACTGGGGGAAGAGAGAGGTACTGAGGTAAGGGAGTGACATGGGGGATAGGGGCCACTGGGGGAAGCGAGAGGCACTGAGGTAAGGGAGTGACATGGGGGATAGGGGCCACTGGGGGAAGAGAGGTACTGAGGTAAGGGAGTGACATGGGGGATAGGGGCCACTGGGGGAAGAGAGACACTGAGGTAAGGGAGTGGGGGGATAGGGGCCACTGGGGGAAGAGAGAGGCACTGAGGTAAGGGAGTGACATGGGGGATAGGGGCCACTGGGGGAAGAGAGAGGCACTGAGGTAAGGGAGTGACATGGGGGATAGGGGCCACTGGGGGAAGAGAGAGGCACTGAGGTAAGGGAGTGACATGGGGGATAGGGGCCACTGGGGGAAGAGAGAGGCACTGAGGTAAGGGAGTGACATGGGGGATAGGGGCCACTGGGGAAAGAGAGAGGCACTGAGGTAAGGGAGTGACATGGGGGATAGGGGCCACTGGGGGAAGAGAGGGGCACTGAGGTAAGGGAGTGACATGGGGGGATAGGGGCCACTGGGGGAAGAGAGAGGCACTGAGGTAAGGGAGTGACATGGGGGATAGGGGCCACTGGGCGAAGAGAGAGGCACTGAGGTAAGGGAGTGACATGGGGGATAGGGGCCACTGGGGGGAAGAGAGAGGCACTGAGGTAAGGGAGTGACATGGGGGATAGGGGCCACAGGGGGAAGAGAGAGGTACTGAGGTAAGGGAGTGACATGGGGGAAAGGGGCCACTGGGGGAAGAGAGAGGCACTGAGGTAAGGGAGTGACATGGGGGATAGGGGCCACTGGGCGAAGAGAGAGGCACTGAGGTAAGGGAGTGACATGGGGGATAGGGGCCACTGGGGGAAGAGAGAGGCACTGAGGTAAGGGAGTGACATGGGGGATAGGGGCCACTGGGGGAAGAGAGAGGCACTGAGGTAAGGGAGTGACATGGGAGATAGGGGCCACTGGGGGAAGAGAGAGGCACTGAGGTAAGGGAGTGACATGGGGGATAGGGGCCACTGGGGGAAGAGAGAGGTACTGAGGTAAGGGAGTGACATGGGGGATAGGGGCCACTGGGGGAAGAGAGAGGCACTGAGGTAAGGGAGTGACATGGGGGATAGGGGCCACTGGGCGAAGAGATAGGCACTGAGGTAAGGGAGTGACATGGGGGATAGGGGCCACTGGGGGAAGAGAGAGGCACTGAGGTAAGGGAGTGACGGGGAATAGGGGCCACTGGGGGAAGAGAGAGGTACTGAGGTAAGGGAGTGACATAGGCGATAGGGGCCACTGGGGGAAGAGAGAGGCACTGAGGTAAGGGAGTGACATGGGGGATAGGGGCCACTGGGGGAAGAGAGAGGCACTGAGGTAAGGGAGTGACATGGGGGATAGGGGCCACTGGGGGAAGAGAGAGGCACTGAGGTAAGGGAGTGACATGGGGGATAGGGGCCACTGGGGGAAGAGAGAGGTACTGAGGTAAGGGAGTGACATGGGGGATAGGGGCCACTGGGGGAAGAGAGAGGCACTGAGGTAAGGGAGTGACATGGGGGATAGGGGCCACTGGGCGAAGAGAGAGGCACTGAGGTAAGGGAGTGACATGGGGGATAGGGGCCACTGGGGGAAGAGAGAGGCACTGAGGTAAGGGAGTGACAGGGGGGATAGGGGCCACTGGGGGAAGAGAGAGGTACTGAGGTAAGGGAGTGACATGGGGGATAGGGGCCACTGGGGGAAGCGAGAGGCACTGAGGTAAGGGAGTGACATGGGGGATAGGGGCCACTGGGGGAAGAGAGGTACTGAGGTAAGGGAGTGACATGGGGGATAGGGGCCACTGGGGGAAGAGAGACACTGAGGTAAGGGAGTGGGGGGATAGGGGCCACTGGGGGAAGAGAGAGGCACTGAGGTAAGGGAGTGACATGGGGGATAGGGGCCACTGGGGGAAGAGAGAGGCACTGAGGTAAGGGAGTGACATGGGGGATAGGGGCCACTGGGGGAAGAGAGGCACTGAGGTAAGGGAGTGACATGGGGGATAGGGGCCACTGGGGGAAGAGAGAGGCACTGAGGTAAGGGAGTGACATGGGGGATAGGGGCCACTGGGGAAAGAGAGAGGCACTGAGGTAAGGGAGTGACATGGGGGATAGGGGCCACTGGGGGAAGAGAGGGGCACTGAGGTAAGGGAGTGACATGGGGGGATAGGGGCCACTGGGGGAAGAGAGAGGCACTGAGGTAAGGGAGTGACATGGGGGATAGGGGCCACTGGGCGAAGAGAGAGGCACTGAGGTAAGGGAGTGACATGGGGGATAGGGGCCACTGGGGGGAAGAGAGAGGCACTGAGGTAAGGGAGTGACATGGGGGATAGGGGCCACAGGGGGAAGAGAGAGGTACTGAGGTAAGGGAGTGACATGGGGGATAGGGGCCACTGGGGAAAGAGAGAGGCACTGAGGTAAGGGAGTGACATGGGGGATAGGGGCCACTGGGGGAAGAGAGAGGCACTGAGGTAAGGGAGTGACATGGGGGATAGGGGCCACTGGGGGAAGAGAGAGGCACTGAGGTAAGGGAGTGACATGGGGGATAGGGGCCACTGGGGGAAGAGAGAGGCACTGAGGTAAGGGAGTGACATGGGGGATAGGGGCCACTGGGGGAAGAGAGAGGTACTGAGGTAAGGGAGTGACATGGGGGATAGGGGCCACTGGGGGAAGAGAGAGGCACTGAGGTAAGGGAGTGACATGGGGGATAGGGGCCACTGGGCGAAGAGAGAGGCACTGAGATAAGGGAGTGACATGGGGGATAGGGGCCACTGGGGGAAGAGAGAGGCACTGAGGTAAGGGAGTGACATGGGGGATAGGGGCCACTGGGGGAAGAGAGAGGTACTGAGGTAAGGGAGTGACATGGGGGATAGGGGCCACTGGGGGAAGCGAGAGGCACTGAGGTAAGGGAGTGACATGGGGGATAGGGGCCACTGGGGGAAGAGAGGTACTGAGGTAAGGGAGTGACATGGGGGATAGGGGCCACTGGGGGAAGAGAGGCACTGAGGTAAGGGAGTGACATGGGGGATAGGGGCCACTGGGGGAAGAGAGGGGCACTGAGGTAAGGGAGTGACATGGGGGATAGGGGTCACTGGGGGAAGAGAGAGACACTGAGGTAAGGGAGTGATATGGGGGATAGGGGCCACTGGGGGAAGAGAGAGGCACTGAGGTAAGGGAGTGACATGGAGGATAGGGGCCACTGGGGGAAGAGAGAGGCACTGAGGTAAGGGAGTGACATGGGGGATAGGGGCCACTGGGCGAAGAGAGAGGCACTGAGGTAAGGGAGTGACATGGGGGATAGGGGCCACTGGGGGAAGAGAGAGGCACTAAGGTAAGGGAGTGACATGGGGGATAGGGGCCACTGGGGGAAGAGAGAGGTACTGAGGTAAGGGAGTGACATGGGGGATAGGGGCCACTGGGGGAAGAGAGAGGTACTGAGGTAAGGGAGTGACATGGGGGATAGGGGCCACGGGGGGAAGAGAAGTACTGAGGTGAGGGAGTAACATGGGTATAGGGGGCACTGAGGGGTAAGAGGGGGCATGGGTTTAGGGGGCACTGGGGAAAAGAAGGGTACTGAGGTAAGAGAGGGGCATGAATAGGGGGCACGAAGATGGGGGTACTGAGGTAAGAGGGGCATTGGTATAGGGGCACTGAAGTAAGAGATGGGCACTAAGGTAAGAGATGGGCACGGGTATAGGGGCATTAAGGGAATAGGGGGCACGGGTAAAGGGGCACTGGGGGAAAAGGGGTCACAGGGATGGGGACACTGGGGGAAGAGGGGGCACAGGGATAGGGGGCATTGGGGAAGAGGGGCACAGGGAAAGGGGACACAGAGGGAAGAGGGGGGCATAAGGATGGGGGTCAGTGGGGTAAGAGGGGGAACTAAGTGAAGAGGGGGCACTGGGGGAAGAGGGGGGTACTGAGATAAGAGGGGCACTGAGGTAAGAGATGGTCACTCGGGTAAGAGAGGCACAGGGATAGGGGCACTGGGGTTAGAGAAGGGCACTGATGTAAGTGAGGGTCATGGGTATAGGGGCATTGGGGTAAGAGGGGGCACGAGTATAGGGGGCACTGAGGTAAGAGGAGCACGGATATAGTGGTCACTGGGGGAAGTGGGGGCACGCGTGGAGGGGCACTGGATGAGCATGGGTATAGATGGAATTGTGGAAAGAGGGAGCACGGGTATATTGGGCATTGTTTTAAGAGGTTCAGGGGTATAGGGGGCATTGGAGGAAGAGGGAGCATGGGTATAGGGGGCACTGGGGGAAGCGGGGGCACGGGTATAAGGGACACTGGAGTTAGAGGGGGCACAAGTATAGGGGCACTAAGGTAAGTGAGAGGCACGGGACAGGGGCATTGGGGTAAGAGGGGGCACGGGTATAGGGGTCCTGGGGGAAGGAGGAGCACTAAGGGAAGAGGGGGCACGGGTATAGAGGGCACTGGGGAAAAGGGATCACAGCGATATGGGGCACTGGGGAAGAAGGGGCACAGGGATAGGTGGCACTGGGGGAAGAGAGGGGCATAGGGAAAGGGGACACAGAGGTTAGAGATGGGCACTGAGGTAAGATATGGGCACTGAGGTAAGAGGGACACTGGGATAGGGGCACTGAGGTAAGAGGGGCACCGATATAGGGGTCAATGGGGGAAGAGGGGGCACTCGTAGAGGGGCACTGGGTGAACATGGGTATAGAAGGCATTGTGGAAAGAGGGAGCATGGTTATAGAGGGAATTGGAGGAAGCAGGGGCACGGGTATAAGGGACACTGGAGTTAGAGGGGGAATGAGTATAGGGGCACTAAGGTAAGTGAGAGGCATGGGTATAGGGGCATTGGGGTAAGAGGGGGCACGGTTATAGGGGGCACTGGGGGAAGACGGGGCATGGGTATAGGGGACACTGGGTGAAGAGGGATCATGGGCAGAGAGTGGCATTGAGGTAAGAGATTTGCACTGAGGGAAGAGGGGGCACAGGGATAGGGGGCACTGGGGGAAGAGAGGGGCATGGGGACAGGGGACACCGAGGGAAGAGAGGGGCACAGGGATAGGGTTCAGTGGGGTAAGGGGGGCTCGGGTATAGTAGGCACGTTGATGGGGTACTGAGGTAAGAGGTGGTCACGGGTATAGAGGGCAATGGGGGAAGAGGGGTACTGAAGTAAAAGAGGGGCACGGGGATAGTGGGCACTGAGGGCAGAGAGTGGCACTGAGGTAAGAGATGGGCACTAAGGTAAGAGAGGGGCACGGGTATAGGGGTACTGCGGGAAGGGGGAGCACTAAGGGAAGAGGGGGCACGGGTATAGGGGGCACTGGGGGAAAATGGATAAAGGAATCACAGCGATATGGGGCACTGGGGAAGAAGGGACACAGGGATAGGTGGCACTGGGGGAAGAGAGGGGCATAGGGAAAGGGGACACAGAGGTTAGAGAGGGGCACTGAGGTAAGATATGGGCACTGAGGTAAGAGGGGCACGGGGATAGGGGCACTGGGGGAAGAGGGGGCACTGAGGTAAGTGAGGGGCATGGGTATAGGGACATTGTGCTAAGAGGGGGGAATGGGTATAGGGTACACTGAGGTAAGAGGAAGCATTGGGGTAAGAGAGGGGCACGGGTATAGGGGTCACTGGGGGAAGAAGGGGCACTTATATAAGGTCACTGGGAGAAGAGTGAGCATGGGTATAGAGGGCACTGGTGGAAGAAAGAGCACGGGTATAGTGGGCATTTTAGAAAAAGGGGCATGGGTATGGGGGCACTGGGGAAGAGGGCGCACGGGTATGGGAGGCATTGGGGGAAAAGGGAGCACGTGTAAAGGGGGCATTGGGGGAAGAGGGAATACGGTTATAGGGGGCACTGGGGCAAGAGGGGGCACGGATATAAGGGACACTGGAGTTATCGGGGGCACGGGTATAGGGGGTACTGAGGTAAGAGAGGGGCATGGGTATAAGGGGAATTGAGGTAAGTGAGAGGTACGGGTATAGGGGCATTGGGGGGTAAGAGGGAGCACAGGTAGAGGGGCACTAGGGGAAGAGGGGGCATGGGTATAGGGGCACTGGTGGAAGAGGGAGCACGGGTATAGGGGCACTGGGGGAAGAGGGAGCATGGGTATAGGGGGAACTTAGGGAAGAGGGAGCACAGGTATAGAGGCAATGGGGTAGAAGGAGCACAAGTATAGAATCATAGAATCCTAGAATGGTAGAGTTGGAAGGGATCTCCTGGGTCATCTATCTGGTCCAACCCCCTGCTCAAAGCAGGATTCACTAAATCATCCCAGTCAGATGTCTGTCCAGGGTCTTGTTTGAAGACTTCCATTGAAGGGGAACTCACCACTTCTCGTGGCAGCCTGTTCCACTCATTGATCACTCTAACTGTCAAAAAGTTTTTTCTAATATCTAATCTGTGTCTCCTCCCATTCAGTTTCATCCCATTGCTTCTAGTCTTTCCTTGTGCAAATGAGAATAAAGTTGATCCTTCTACAATGTGACAGCCCTTTAGATATTTGTAGACAGCTATTAAGTCTCCTCTCAGTCTTCTCTTTTGCAAACTAAACATTCCCAAATCCTGCAACCTTTCCTCATAAGACAGGGTTTGCAGACCGGTCACCATTCTGGTCGCTCTTTTCTGAACTTGCTCCAGTTTGTTGATGTCTTTTTTAAAATGTGGCGCCCAAAACTGGACACAATATTCCAGACTAGCTCTGTGGGTTTGGTTGCTGCTGCCACCTCTTGTCCAGCTATAGCAACGCATGCTGGTCAGCAGCGAGCTACTCCAGGGACTAAGTCCTCCTTTTGGTCTACTGAGCATGCCCATGGGACGATCTCTCATTGGAGATCGGAGGTCACATGCTCAGGTCCTGCTCCAGCTCGGATTGGACCATCAGGAAGGTCCCGGAAGGACGCTTCTATACAAGGTTCGCTCGCCTGCTCGGCCATGTGCTAGTATGCACAGTATTTGGTAGAGGTGTATGTGTTGATGGATGCCTGTGAAGCGCTGACTGACTTATTATGAAACCCCTTCCCTTTGATACGCATGTTGGTAGAGTTAGAGTTTACAGTCAGCTCCGAGTTGTGACACTGTCTAGCGTCTCAGTGCTCCCTGCTCCTCACACATGCTAGCGCCAGTGTGTGCCAGGCTTTAAGGCACCACTGTACCGCATCTACTGCAGCGCCTGTCAGAGCGGCGCCGTGCGCATTTCTGTACCATTAAAGTGCGCTTTCCAGTTCTGAGTCTAGGCTGGTTGATGGCGTCCGCCAGTACGGCACTGTATGCACTTCAGTGCGGTTTTCTGTTAGTTTAGCTTCTACCTGGCACCGCAGTTGCGGTGCCGAGTGCTAGTGGTCTAGAAGGACTCTAACCCAGCATCTTTGGGGCTGAGTCCTGAGACTGTACACTAGCGCTCACTCCGCCGAGTCCTGTGACGTGAACAGGCTCCGGCATTTGTTACAGCGGCTCTGTGAAGCAACAGAGTTCGCTCCTGTACACACCGGGTCAGCGGTTAACCCGCTGGTGTTTTGTTAGTACTCCGCCATTACCGAGCAGCAGTTTTCCATCTCTACACGGTGGACCCCGGGTTGCAATCGCACTTCCTTATATTTTATATTTAGTGCGATCCGCAACCCTAACCGTTAATGACTGTGCTTTGAGAATTTCATTTTTCAAGATTTCCCATCCTTCCTGGACATTTTTGTCCTTAAGGATATCCAGCCATTGGATCCCTCCGATTCTCTTTGTGAGTCCCTTAAAATCTAAGAGTCTCTGGACTAAGAGGGGGCAAGAGTATAGGAGACATTGGAATTAGAGCGGGCACTGAGGTAAGACAGGGGCGTGGGTATAGGGGGCACTGGGGGAAGAGAGAGCACAGTTACAGAGGGCATTGGGGAAGAGGAAGCATGGTCAAAGTGGCTGTAGCAAAACGGGGTGAGTGGGTGCTCTCGTCCACTGGCCCGGCTGCCTTTAGAAAGACTGCATGGACCAGTTCTCTCACCACTGATCGCCCGCTCTATCTCCCCGTGGGCAATACACTACACAGACAACACAGGGTGAGGGTAACACAATGCGGCAACACTTTATTGAACCACAACACCCAATAGCAAACAGAACAGTCCCAGCAATTACCCCAAGATGGTGACATTACAGGGTCTCACCCTTCCGCTGACTCACCGGGGTAATGGTAGATGATATATCAGAGCTCCCAGGGTCACTATCCCACCTGTGATACACAGAGAGGAGGTATCGACAAGCGTAGGGAGATAACCGAGAGCAGTCCTGTGTTTTCAGCTGGGTCTGATGTACCCTGAGCTGAGACCCTGAAGAGTGACACCAACCAGAAGAAAAGAAGTCTCTTTTATACCCGAGACAGGTGATCCACTTTTAGATTTACCCAGTGTCCTTCAGTCCACCCTCACAGCCTTTCCCTATCTACTTTCCATGTCACAAACTGTTTCCAGAATACAATGACAATTGGCATATCAGCAGACATCGACAGCCAAAGACAAGCACACACTATGGTATATGGCACATCAGCTCCTCACAAGGCTGTCTTCTTGACCCACCAGAATCAGCACTTAACTCCACAAGCCGATATACAGGTAAAAAGTCTTGGCTTTCAAAACATAGTTGGGAGATTAAGATACAATCTGGTTTCTTCACAGGGGCTATTGGGAGAAGAGGGTGCACGGATATAGGGGGCACTGGTATAACAGGAGGCAAGTATATGGGGCATTGTGGGCAGAGGGAGCATGGGTATTGGGGGCATTGGGGGAAGAGGGAGCATGGGTATAGTAGGGGCACTGGGGGAAGAGGGAGCACGGGTATAGGGGGCATTGTGGGCAGAGGGAGCATGGATATAGTAGGGGCACTGGGGGAAGAGGGAGCACGGGTATAGGGGGCATTGTGGGCAGAGGGAGCATGGGTATAGTAGGGGCACTGGGGGAAGAGGGAGCACGGGTATAGGGGGCATTGTGGGCAGAGGGAGCATGGGTATAGTAGGGGCACTGGGGGAAGAGGGAGCACGGGTATAGGGGGCATTGTGGGCAGAGGGAGCATGGGTATAGTAGGGGCACTGGGGGAAGAGGGAGCACGGGTATAGGGGGCATTGTGGGCAGAGGGAGCATGGATATAGTAGGGGCACTGGGGGAAGAGGGAGCACGGGTATAGGGGGCATTGTGGGCAGAGGGAGCATGGGTATAGTAGGGGCACTGGGGGAAGAGGGAGCATGGGTATAGGGGGTATTGTGGGCAGAGGGAGCATGGGTATAGTAGGGGCACTGGGGGAAGAGGGAGCACGGGTATAGGGGGCATTGTGGGCAGAGGGAGCATGGGTATAGTAGGGGCATTGTGGGCAGAGGGAGCATGGGTATAGGGGGTATTGTGGGCAGAGGGAGCATGGGTATAGTAGGGGCACTGGGGGAAGAGGGAGCACGGGTATAGGGGGCATTGTGGGCAGAGGGAGCATGGATATAGTAGGGGCACTGGGGGAAGAGAGCACGGGTATAGGGGGCATTGTGGGCAGAGGGAGCATGGGTATAGTAGGGGCACTGGGGGAAGAGGGAGCACGGGTATAGGGGGCATTGTGGGCAGAGGGAGCATGGGTATAGTAGGGGCACTGGGGGAAGAGGGAGCACGGGTATAGGGGGCATTGTGGGCAGAGGGAGCATGGGTATAGTAGGGGCACTGGGGGAAGAGGGAGCACGGGTATAGGGGGCATTGTGGGCAGAGGGAGCATGGATATAGTAGGGGCACTGGGGGAAGAGGGAGCACGGGTATAGGGGGCATTGTGGGCAGAGGGAGCATGGGTATAGTAGGGGCACTGGGGGAAGAGGGAGCACGGGTATAGGGGGCATTGTGGGCAGAGGGAGCATGGGTATAGTAGGGGCACTGGGGGAAGAGGGAGCACGGGTATAGGGGGCATTGGGGGAAGAGGGAGCATGGGTATAGTAGGGGCACTGGGGGAAGAGGGAGCACGGGTATAGGGGGCATTGTGGGCAGAGGGAGCATGGGTATAGTAGGGGCACTGGGGGAAGCGGGAGCACGGGTATAGGGGGCATTGGGGGAAGAGGGAGCATGGGTATAGTAGGGGCACTGGGGGAAGAGGGAGCACGGGTATAGGGGGCATTGTGGGCAGAGGGAGCATGGGTATAGTAGGGGCACTGGGGGAAGAGGGAACACGGGTATAGGGGGCATTGTGGGCAGAGGGAGCATGGTTATAGTAGGGGCATTGGGGGAAGAGGGAGCACGGGTATAGGGGGCATTGTGGGCAGAGGGAGCATGGGTATAGTAGGGGCACTGGGGGAAGCGGGAGCACGGGTATAGGGGGCATTGTGGGCAGAGGGAGCATGGGTATAGTAGGGGCACTGGGGGAAGAGGGAGCACGGATATAGGGGGCATTGGGGGCAGAGGGAGCATGGTTATAGTAGGGGCATTGGGGGAAGAGGGAGCACGGGTATAGGGGGCATTGTGGGCAGAGGGAGCATGGGTATAGTAGGGGCACTGGGGGAAGCGGGAGCACGGGTATAGGGGGCATCGGGGGAAGAGGGAGCATGGTTATAGTAGGGGCACTGGGGGAAGAGGGAGCACGGGTATAGGGGGCATTGGGGGAAGAGGGAGCATGGGTATAGTAGGGGCACTGGGGGAAGCGGGAGCACGGGTATAGGGGGCATTGGGGGAAGAGGGAGCACGGGTATAGGGCATTGGGGGAAGGGGGAGCATGGGTATAGTAGGGGCACTGGGGGAAGCGGGAGCACGGGTATAGGGGGCATTGGGGGAAGAGGGAGCATGGTTATAGTAGGGGTACTGGGGGAAGAGGGAGCACGGGTATAGGGGGCATTGGGGGAAGAGGGAGCATGGGTATAGTAGGGGCACTGGGGGAAGCGGGAGCATGGTTATAGTAGGGGCACTGGGGGAAGAGGGAGCACGGGTATAGGGGGCATTGGGGAAGAGGGAGCATGGGTATAGTAGGGGCACTGGGGGAAGCGGGAGCACGGGTATAGGGGGCATTGGGGGAAGAGGGAGCATGGTTATAGTAGGGGTACTGGGGGAAGAGGGAGCACGGGTATAGGGGGCATTGGGGGAAGAGGGAGCACGGGTATAGGGGGCACTGGGGGAAGAGGGAGCACGGGTATAGGGGGCATTGGGGGAAGAGGGAGCATGGGTATAATAGGGGCACTGGGGGAAGCGAGAGCACGGGTATAGGGGGCATTGGGGGAAGAGGGAGCATGGGTATAGTAGGGGCACTGGGGGAAGAGGGAGCGCGTTTATAGGGGGCATTGTGGGCAGAGGGAGCATGCATATAGGGGGCATTGTGGGAAGAGGGAGCATGGGTATAGTACGGGCACTGGGGGAAGAGGGAGCACGGGTATAGGGGGCATTGGGGGAAGAGGGAGCACGGGTATAGTAGGGGCACTGTGGCTCAGTGGTTAGCACTGCAGCCTTGCAGCGCCGGAGTCCTGGGTTTGAATCCCACCAAGAACAACATCTGCAAGGAGTTTGTATGTTCTCCCCGTGTTTGCGTGGGTTTCTTCCGGGTACTCCGGTTTCCTCCCACACTACAAAGACATACTGATAGGAAATTTAGATTGTGAGCCCCATTGGAGACAGCGATGACAATGTGTGCAAACTGTAAAGCGCTGCGGAATATGTTAGCGCTATATAAAAATAAAGATTATTATTATTTATTATTATTGTGGGCAGAGGGAGCATGGGTATAGGGGCAATGGGGGAAGCGGGAGAACAGCACTGAGAAAAGAGAGGGGCACGGGTATAGGGATTGCTGAGCTAAAAGAGTGTTCAGGTGCCCTCTCTTCACCCACAGGTGTAGGGTGCTGTGGGTGAAGAGGGGGCACTGGGGGAAGAGGGAGTATGGGTATAGAGGACACTGGGGGAACAGGGGGCAATGGAGGAAGAGGGGTGCATGGGAATAGGGGGCACAGGTGGATGACCAGTAAGGGCAGTGCGAAGGAGGTTGATATTGAAAGAAATTTGGAACTGGATCATGAAAGGAATGGTGAGGGTGGTGATCCACACCCTGCACATTGGATGCAGTTATGAAATGAATCTCTATAAATATTAGACAAATGCTTTAATTTAGTGCAGCAATCCCTCCGGAGCTGAGATCTGCCCTGGGACCGTACGGCTGAAGTGACATGAGCATAAGTTGTATCATGCGCCACAATCGGGCCAATTATGGAAATGACACTCGATTCAAACTCTGTGAGGCTCCAATCCGAGCTCAGTGTCTTGTATGAGAGAATCACATCTTCCGTCCGGAGCAGGCGGAAGCATGTCTGACAGCCATTCCATTCCAGTGTCAGGTGAATTCCAACCAGAGTCCACCTCATTCTACTCAATGTGCTTCTGATCAGGTGATCACCTGGACCAAATCTTATCTAACAAAGGAAAGTATAAAATCCCTGCTGTGGTGTTCATAGTCCTCCTGCAATAGGACAAGCTGGATGGCAAAACAAGTGCTAGTAACATCCCAAAAGTTATAGGAATGAAAAAATAACTTATAACCATGCCAAAGGAGATGAAAAGAAAAGTCTCGAGTGAGGAAAAGAAGGGCTCAATTCTGGCTTTACTAGCAGAGGGATACAGGGAGTGCCATGTGGCCTCCATCCTTAAAATTTCTAAGACAGCAGTCCATTCCAACAAGGTCAAGCAGCAGACATTGGGGACAACAAAGATACAGACCGGTAGAGGGTGAAAACGACTCTCCACTGACCGGGATGATCGTCATCTTATTCGACTGTTACTCAGCAACCGCAGGATGACATCAAGTGACCTACAAAAGGAATGGCAAATGGCAGCTGGGGTGAAGTGCACGGCAAGAACAGTTCATAACAGGCTCCTAGAGGCAGGGCTCAAGTCATGTAAAGCTAGAAAAAAGCCTTTCCTCAATGAGAAGCAAAGGAGAGCCAGGCTGAAGTTTACCAGAGACCATAAGGATTGGACCATAGAGGACTGGAGTAAGGTAATCTTCTCTGATGAGTCCAATTTTCAGCTTTGCCCAACACCTGGGCGTCTAATGGTTAGTCGGAGACCTGGAGAGGCGTACAAGCCACAGTGTCTTGCACCCACTGTGAAATTTGGTGGAGGATCGGTGATGATGTGGGGAGGCTTCAGCAAGGCTGGAATTGGGGAGGTTAATCTTTGTGAAGGACGTATGAATCAAGCAGCATACAAGGTTATCCTGGAAAAACAGCTGATTCCTTCTGGTCAGGCAATGTTCCCCAACTCTGAGGACAGTGCGCCATGCCACACAGCTAGGGCAATCGATGTGTGGATGAAGGACCACCACATCAAATCCCTGTCATGGCCGCCCAATCGCCAGACCTGAACCCCACTGAAAACCTCTGGAATGTAATCAGGAGGAAGATGGAGAGTCACAAGCCATCAGACAAAGAAGAACTGCTGACGTGTGTCCCAGGAGCGGCATAAGGTCACCCAGAAGCCGTGTGAGAGACTGGAGGAAAGCAGCCAAGACGCAGGAAAGCTGGGATTAACAATCATGGGGATTCCACAGAATACTGATCTCTGAACTCTTCCTGAGGTAAATCATTAGTATTGTTGTTTCTAAATGATTATGAACTTGTTTTCTGCATTTTTTGTTATTTGACCATTTCTCATTTTCTGAAAATACAAAATTTATTGCTTGGAAATTCGGAGACGACATGTCAGAAGTTTATAGAATAAAAGAGCAATTTACATATTACTCAGAAATATAAAGAGGAAAATCAGAGAAACTGAACATTGTGCAGCGGTCTATTAATGTTTACCAGAGCTGTATATATATAGAGATGGGATAGTGTCTCTATATAGAGGGGGATATAGTGAGTGTCTGTATATAGAGGGGGATATAGTGAGTGTCTGTATATAGAGGGGGATAGTGAGTGTCTGTATATAGAGGGGGATAGTGAGTGTCTGTATATAGAGGGGGATAGTGTCTCTATATAGAGGGGGATATAGTGAGTGTCTGTATATAGAGGGGGATATAGTGAGTGTCTGTATATAGAGGGGGATAGTGAGTGTCTGTATATAGAGGGGGATATAGTGAGTGTCTGTATATAGAGGGGGATATAGTGAGTGTCTGTATATAGAGGGGGATAGTGAGTGTCTGTATATAGAGGGGGATAGTGAGTGTCTGTATATAGAGATGGGATAGTGAGTGTCTGTATATAGAGGGGGATAGTGAGTGTATATAGAGGGGGATAGTGAGTGTCTGTATATAGAGGGGGATAGTGAGTGTCTGTATATAGAGGGGGGCATAGTGAGTGTATATAGAGGGGGATAGTGAGTGTCTGTATATAGAGGGGGATAGTGAGTGTCTGTATATAGAGGGGGATAGTGAGTGTCTGTATATAGAGGGGGGGATAGTGAGTGTCTGTATAGAGGGGGGGATAGTGAGTGTCTGTATATAGAGGGGGATAGTGAGTGTCTGTATATAGAGAGGGATAGTGAGTGTCTGTATATAGAGGGGGATAGTGAGTGTCTGTATATAGAGGGGGATAGTGTCTGTATATAGAGGGGGATAGTGAGTGTCTGTATATAGAGGGGGATAGTGAGTGTCTGTATATAGAGGGGGATAGTGAGTGTCTATATAGAGGGGGATAGTGAGTGTCTGTATATAGAGGGGGATAGTGAGTGTATATAGAGGGGGGATAGTGAGTGTCTGTATATAGAGGGGGATATAGTGAGTGTCTGTATATAGAGGGGGATAGTGAGTGTCTGTATATAGAGGGGGATATAGTGAGTGTCTGTATATAGAGGGGGATATAGTGAGTGTCTGTATATAGAGGGGGATAGTGAGTGTCTGTATATAGAGATGGGATAGTGAGTGTCTGTATATAGAGGGGGATAGTGAGTGTATATAGAGGGGGATATAGTGAGTGTCTGTATATAGAGGGGGATAGTGAGTGTCTGTATATAGAGATGGGATAGTGAGTGTCTGTATATAGAGGGGGATAGTGAGTGTATATAGAGGGGGATAGTGAGTGTCTGTATATAGAGGGGGATAGTGAGTGTCTGTATATAGAGGGGGATAGTGAGTGTCTGTATATAGAGATGGGATAGTGAGTGTCTGTATATAGAGGGGGATAGTGAGTGTATATAGAGGGGGATATAGTGAGTGTCTGTATATAGAGGGGGATAGTGAGTGTCTGTATATAGTGATGGGATAGTGAGTGTCTATATAGAGGGGGATAGTGAGTGTATATAGAGGGGGATAGTGAGTGTCTGTATATAGAGGGGAATAGTGAGTGTCTGTATATAGAGGGGGATAGTGAGTGTCTGTATATAGAGGGGGATAGTGAGTGTCTGTATATAGAGGGGGATAGTGAGTGTCTGTATATAGAGAGGGATAGTGAGTGTCTGTATATAGAGGGGGATAGTGAGTGTCTGTATATAGAGGGGGGATAGTGAGTGTCTGTATATAGAGGGGGATAGTGAGTGTCTGTATATAGAGGGGGATAGTGAGTGTCTGTATATAGAGAGGGATAGTGAGTGTCTGTATATAGAGGGGGATAGTGAGTGTCTGTATATAGAGGGGGATAGTGAGTGTCTGTATATAGAGGGGGATAGTGAGTGTCTGTATATAGAGGGGGGATAGTGAGTGTCTGTATATAGAGGGGGATAGTGAGTGTCTGTATATAGAGGGGGATAGTGAGTGTCTGTATATAGAGGGGGATAGTGAGTGTATATAGAGGGGGATAGTGAGTGTCTGTATATAGAGGGGGATAGTGAGTATCTGTATATAGAGGGGGATAGTGAGTGTCTGTATATAGAGGGGGATAGTGAGTGTCTGTATATAGAGATGGGATAGTGAGTGTCTGTATATAGAGGGGGATAGTGAGTGTCTGTATGTAGAGGGGGATAGTGAGTGTCTGTATGTAGAGGGGGATAGTGAGTGTCTGTATATAGAGGGGGATAGTGTCTGTATATAGAGGGGGGATAGTGTCTGTATATAGAGATGGGATAGTGAGTGTCTGTATATAGAGAGGGATAGTGAGTGTCTGTATATAGAGGGGGATAGTGAGTGTCTGTATATAGAGGGGGATAGTGAGTGTCTGTATATAGAGGGGGATAGTGAGTGTCTGTATATAGAGGGGGATAGTGAGTGTCTGTATATAGAAGAGGATAGTGAGTGTCTGTATATAGAGGGGGATAGTGAGTGTCTGTATATAGAGGGGGATAGTGAGTGTCTGTATATAGAGGGGGATAGTGAGTGTCTGTATATAGAGGGGGATAGTGAGTGTCTGTATATAGAGGGGGATAGTGAGTGTCTGTATATAGAAGAGGATAGTGAGTGTCTGTATATAGAGGGGGATAGTGAGTGTCTGTATGTAGAGGGGGATAGTGAGTGTCTGTATATAGAGGGGGATAGTGAGTGTCTGTATATAGAAGAGGATAGTGAGTGTCTGTATATAGAGGGGGATAGTGAGTGTCTGTATATAGAGGGGGATAGTGAGTGTCTGTATATAGAGGGGGATAGTGTCTGTATATAGAGGGGGGATAGTGTCTGTATATAGAGATGGGATAGTGAGTGTCTGTATATAGAGGGGGATAGTGAGTGTATATAGAGGGGGATAGTGAGTGTCTGTATATAGAGGGGGATAGTGAGTGTATATAGAGGGGGATAGTGAGTGTCTGTATATAGAGGGGGATAGTGAGTGTCTGTATATAGAGGGGGATAGTGAGTGTCTGTATATAGAGGGGGATAGTGAGTGTATATAGAGGGGGATAGTGAGTGTCTGTATATAGAGGGGGATAGTGTCTGTATATAGAGGGGGGATAGTGAGTGTATATAGAGGGGGATAGTGAGTGTCTGTATATAGAGGGGGATAGTGAGTGTCTGTATATAGAGGGGGATAGTGAGTGTATATAGAGATGGGATAGTGAGTGTCTGTATATAGAGGGGGATAGTGAGTGTCTGTATATAGAGGGGGATAGTGAGTGTCTGTATATAGAAGAGGATAGTGAGTGTCTGTATATAGAGGGGGATAGTGAGTGTCTGTATATAGAGGGGGATAGTGAGTGTCTGTATATAGAGGGGGATAGTGAGTGTCTGTATATAGAGATGGGATAGTGAGTGTCTGTATATAGAGGGGGATAGTGAGTGTCTGTATATAGAGGGGGATAGTGAGTGTCTGTATGTAGAGGGGGATAGTGAGTGTCTGTATATAGAGGGGGATAGTGAGTGTCTGTATATAGAGGGGGATAGTGAGTGTATATAGAGGGGGATAGTGAGTGTCTGTATATAGAGGGGGATAGTGAGTGTCTGTATATAGAGGGGGATAGTGAGTGTCTGTATATAGAGGGGGATAGTGAGTGTCTGTATATAGAGGGGGATAGTGAGTGTATATAGAGATGGGATAGTGAGTGTCTGTATATAGAGGGGGATAGTGAGTGTCTGTATATAGAGGGGGATAGTGAGTGTCTGTATATAGAGGGGGATAGTGAGTGTCTGTATATAGAGGGGGATAGTGTCTCTATATAGAGGGGGATATAGTGAGTGTCTGTATATAGAGGGGGATATAGTGAGTGTCTGTATATAGAGGGGGATAGTGAGTGTCTGTATATAGAGGGGGGATATAGTGAGTGTCTGTATATAGAGGGGGATAGTGAGTGTCTGTATATAGAGGGGGATAGTGAGTGTCTGTATATAGAGGGGGATATAGTGAGTGTCTGTATATAGAGGGGGATAGTGAGTGTCTGTATATAGAGGGGGATAGTGAGTGTCTGTATATAGAGGGGGATAGTGAGTGTATATAGAGGGGGATAGTGAGTGTCTGTATATAGAGGGGGATAGTGAGTGTCTGTATATAGAGGGGGGCATAGTGAGTGTATATAGAGGGGGATAGTGAGTGTCTGTATATAGAGGGGGATAGTGAGTGTCTGTATATAGAGGGGGATAGTGAGTGTCTGTATATAGAGGGGGGGATAGTGAGTGTCTGTATATAGAGGGGGATAGTGAGTGTCTGTATATAGAGAGGGATAGTGAGTGTCTGTATATAGAGGGGGATAGTGAGTGTCTGTATATAGAGGGGGGATAGTGAGTGTCTGTATATAGAGGGGGATAGTGAGTGTCTGTATATAGAGAGGGATAGTGAGTGTCTGTATATAGAGGGGGATAGTGAGTGTCTGTATATAGAGGGGGGATAGTGAGTGTCTGTATATAGAGGGGGGGATAGTGAGTGTCTGTATATAGAGGGGGATAGTGAGTGTCTGTATATAGAGAGGGATAGTGAGTGTCTGTATATAGAGGGGGATAGTGAGTGTCTGTATATAGAGGGGGATAGTGAGTGTCTGTATATAGAGGGGGGGATAGTGAGTGTCTGTATATAGAGGGGGATAGTGAGTGTCTGTATATAGAGAGGGATAGTGAGTGTCTGTATATAGAGGGGGATAGTGAGTGTCTGTATATAGAGGGGGGATAGTGAGTGTCTGTATATAGAGGGGGATAGTGAGTGTCTGTATATAGAGGGGGATAGTGAGTGTCTATATAGAGGGGGATAGTGAGTGTCTGTATATAGAGGGGGATAGTGAGTGTCTGTATATAGAGGGGGATAGTGAGTGTCTGTATATAGAGGGGGATAGTGAGTGTCTGTATATAGAGGGGGATAGTGAGTGTCTGTATATAGAGGGGGATAGTGAGTGTCTGTATATAGAGGGGGATAGTGAGTGTATATAGAGGGGGATAGTGAGTGTCTGTATATAGAGGGGGATAGTGAGTGTCTGTATATAGAGATGGGATAGTGTCTCTATATAGAGGGGGATATAGTGAGTGTATATAGAGGGGGGATAGTGAGTGTCTGTATATAGAGGGGGATATAGTGAGTGTCTGTATATAGAGGGGGATAGTGAGTGTCTGTATATAGATGGGAGATAGTGAGTGTCTGTATATAGAGGGGGATAGTGAGTGTATATAGAGGGGGGATAGTGAGTGTCTGTATATAGAGGGGGATAGTGAGTGTCTGTATATAGAGGGGGATATAGTGAGTGTCTGTATATAGAGGGGGATATAGTGAGTGTCTGTATATAGAGGGGGATAGTGAGTGTCTGTATATAGAGGGGGATAGTGAGTGTATATAGAGGGGGATATAGTGAGTGTCTGTATATAGAGGGGGATAGTGAGTGTCTGTATATAGAGATGGGATAGTGAGTGTCTGTATATAGAGGGGGATAGTGAGTGTATATAGAGGGGGATAGTGAGTGTCTGTATATAGAGGGGGATAGTGAGTGTCTGTATATAGAGGGGGGATAGTGAGTGTCTGTATATAGAGGGGGATAGTGAGTGTCTGTATATAGAGGGGGATAGTGAGTGTCTATATAGAGGGGGATAGTGAGTGTCTGTATATAGAGGGGGATAGTGAGTGTCTGTATATAGAGGGGGATAGTGAGTGTCTGTATATAGAGGGGGATAGTGAGTGTCTGTATATAGAGGGGGATAGTGAGTGTCTGTATATAGAGGGGGATAGTGAGTGTATATAGAGGGGGATAGTGAGTGTCTGTATATAGAGGGGGATAGTGAGTGTCTGTATATAGAGGGGGATAGTGAGTGTATATAGAGGGGGATAGTGAGTGTCTGTATATAGAGGGGGATAGTGAGTATCTGTATATAGAGGGGGATAGTGAGTGTCTGTATATAGAGGGGGATAGTGAGTGTCTGTATGTAGAGGGGGATAGTGAGTGTATATAGAGGGGGATAGTGAGTGTCTGTATATAGAGGGGGATAGTGAGTGTCTGTATATAGAGGGGGATAGTGAGTGTCTGTATATAGAAGAGGATAGTGAGTGTCTGTATATAGAGGGGGATAGTGAGTGTCTGTATATAGAGGGGGATAGTGAGTGTCTGTATATAGAGGGGGATAGTGAGTATCTGTATATAGAGGGGGATAGTGAGTGTATATAGAGGGGGATAGTGAGTGTCTGTATATAGAGATGGGATAGTGAGTGTCTGTATATAGAGGGGGATAGTGAGTGTCTGTATGTAGAGGGGGATAGTGAGTGTCTGTATATAGAGATGGGATAGTGAGTGTCTGTATATAGAGGGGGATAGTGAGTGTCTGTATGTAGAGGGGGATAGTGAGTGTCTGTATGTAGAGGGGGATAGTGAGTGTCTGTATATAGAGGGGGATAGTGAGTGTCTGTATATAGAGGGGGATAGTGAGTGTCTGTATATAGAGGGGGATAGTGAGTGTCTGTATATAGAGGGGGATAGTGAGTGTCTGTATATAGAGGGGGATAGTGAGTGTCTGTATATAGAGGGGGATAGTGAGTGTCTGTATATAGAGGGGGATAGTGAATGTCTGTATATAGAGGGGGATAGTGAGTGTCTGTATATAGAGGGGGATAGTGAATGTCTGTATATAGAGGGGGATAGTGAGTGTCTGTATATAGAGGGGGATAGTGAGTGTCTGTATATAGAGGGGGATAGTGAGTGTCTGTATATAGAGGGGGATAGTGAGTGTCTGTATATAGAGGGGGATAGTGAGTGTATATAGAGGGGGATAGTGAGTGTCTGTATATAGAGGGGGATAGTGAGTGTCTGTATATAGAGGGGGATAGTGTCTGTATATAGAGGGGGGATAGTGTCTGTATATAGAGATGGGATAGTGAGTGTCTGTATATAGAGGGGGATAGTGAGTGTCTGTATATAGAGATGGGATAGTGAGTGTCTGTATATAGAGGGGGATAGTGAGTGTCTGTATGTAGAGGGGGATAGTGAGTGTCTGTATGTAGAGGGGGATAGTGAGTGTCTGTATATAGAGGGGGATAGTGAGTGTCTGTATATAGAGGGGGATAGTGAGTGTCTGTATATAGAGGGGGATAGTGAGTGTCTGTATATAGAGGGGGATAGTGAGTGTCTGTATATAGAGGGGGATAGTGAGTGTCTGTATATAGAGGGGGATAGTGAGTGTCTGTATATAGAGGGGGATAGTGAATGTCTGTATATAGAGGGGGATAGTGAGTGTCTGTATATAGAGGGGGATAGTGAATGTCTGTATATAGAGGGGGATAGTGAGTGTCTGTATATAGAGATGGGATAGTGAGTGTCTGTATATAGAGGGGGATAGTGAGTGTCTGTATATAGAGGGGGATAGTGAGTGTCTGTATGTAGAGGGGGATAGTGAGTGTCTGTATATAGAGGGGGATAGTGAGTGTCTGTATATAGAGGGGGATAGTGAGTGTCTGTATATAGAGGGGGATAGTGAGTGTCTGTATATAGAGGGGGATAGTGAGTGTCTGTATATAGAGGGGGATAGTGAGTGTCTGTATATAGAGGGGGATAGTGAGTGTCTGTATATAGAGGGGGATAGTGAATGTCTGTATATAGAGGGGGATAGTGAGTGTCTGTATATAGAGGGGGATAGTGAATGTCTGTATATAGAGGGGGATAGTGAGTGTCTGTATATAGAGGGGGATAGTGAGTGTCTGTATATAGAGGGGGATAGTGAGTGTCTGTATATAGAGGGGGATAGTGAGTGTCTGTATATAGAGGGGGATAGTGAGTGTCTGTATATAGAGGGGGATAGTGAGTGTCTGTATATAGAGGGGGATAGTGAGTGTCTGTATATAGAGGGGGATAATGAGTGTCTGTATATAGAGGGGGATAGTGAGTGTATATAGAGGGGGATAGTGAGTGTCTGTATATAGAGGGGGATAGTGAGTGTCTGTATATAGAGGGGGGATAGTGAGTGTCTGTATATAGAGGGGGATAGTGAGTGTCTGTATATAGAGGGGGATAGTGAGTGTCTGTATATAGAGGGGGGATAGTGAGTGTCTGTATATAGAGGGGGATAGTGAGTGTCTGTATATAGAGGGGGATAGTGAGTGTCTGTATATAGAGGGGGGATAGTGAGTGTCTGTATATAGAGGGGGATAGTGAGTGTCTGTATATAGAGGGGGGATAGTGAGTGTCTGTATATAGAGGGGGGATAGTGAGTGTCTGTATATAGAGGGGGATAGTGTCTGTATATAGAGGGGGATAGTGAGTGTCTGTATATAGAGGGGGATAGTGTCTATATAGAGGGGGATAGTGAGTGTCTGTATATAGAGGGGGATAGTGAGTGTCTGTATATAGAGGGGGATAGTGAGAGTCTGTATATAGAGGGGGATAGTGAGTGTCTGTATATAGAGGGGGATAGTGAGTGTCTGTATATAGAGGGGGATAGTGAGTGTCTGTATATAGAGGGGGATAGTGAGTGTCTGTATATAGAGGGGGATAGTGTCTCTATATAGAGGGGGATAGTGAGTGTCTGTATATAGAGGGGGATAGTGAGTGTCTGTATATAGAGGGGGATAGTGAGTGTCTGTATATAGAGGGGGGATAGTGAGTGTCTGTATATAGAGGGGGATAGTGAGTGTCTGTATATAGAGGGGGATATAGTGAGTGTCTGTATATAGAGGGGGATAGTGAGTGTCTGTATATAGAGGGGGATAGTGTCTCTATATAGAGGGGGATAGTGAGTGTCTGTATATAGAGGGGGATAGTGAGTGTCTGTATATAGAGGGGGATATAGTGAGTGTCTGTATATAGAGGGGGATAGTGAGTGTCTGTATATAGAGGGGGATAGTGTCTCTATATAGAGGGGGATAGTGAGTGTCTGTATATAGAGGGGGATAGTGAGTGTCTGTATATAGAGGGGGATAGTGTCTGTATATAGAGGGGGATAGTGTCTGTATATAGAGGGAGATAGTGAGTGTCTGTATGTAGAGGGGGGTAGTGAGTGTCTGTATATAGAGGGGGATAGTGAGTGTCTGTATATAGAGGGGGATAGTGAGTGTCTGTATATAGAGGGGGATAGTGAGTGTCTGTATATAGAGGGGGATAGTGAGTGTCTGTATATAGAGGGGGGATAGTGAGTGTCTGTATATAGAGGGGGATAGTGAGTGTCTGTATATAGAGGGGGATAGTGAGTGTCTGTATATAGAGGGGGATAGTGAGTGTCTGTATATAGAGGGGGATATAGTGAGTGTCTGTATATAGAGGGGGATAGTGAGTGTATATAGAGGGGGATAGTGTCTGTATATAGAGGGAGATAGTGAGTGTCTGTTTGTAGAGGGGGATAGTGAGTGTCTGTATATAGAGGGGGATAGTGAGTGTCTGTATATAGAGGGGGATAGTGTCTGTATATAGAGGGGGATAGTGTCTGTATATAGAGGGGGATAGTGAGTGTCTGTATATAGAGGGGGATAGTGAGTGTCTGTATATAGAGGGGGATGAGAGAGATATATATCCTTATTTCGCCCCTCTCCTCCGGTTCTCCCGGCAATTCCCTGTGTGTGACTTGTATATAGTGTCTTGGTCTCATGCAGTTTTTGCCCCCACAGGTAGGGGGCGCTCACCTGCTGTGCGATCTGCTGGGGGTAATGATGAAGGCGCAGGAGATGTGTGCAGACTCTCTATCTCAGCTCAATGTCTCTGCTGCCCCCTGGCTGCCTGAAGGTGAGTTGCAGCTTCTAATAACCATGTTGAGTTAATAATAATACTATTATTTTTGTAGCGCAAACATATTAGCAGCGCTGTACAATATAAGACATATACAGGCAATGGGGCCGTCACACGGTAACACACCGTTCACCAGTTACAGGGGAAGTGAGGGTCCTGCTGCGCGAGTGCTGCCATCTAAAAGGAAATAGGGGGGCGCAGAAGGTAGCGAGAGCTCGTCCTGTACGGTCGTCATCATAAATGGGCCCATGGTATAAAGTCTCCAGCCGGGATCTGTATATACAGTCACCTATCGGATACATGGAGGATGTGGAGATATGGCAGAAGAGGGAACAGGAGAAAGTTACAGTAGGTGATCAGCCGGTCTAAAGGGGAGCGTTTTTAAAGAATGATTAAAAATTTGGGGTACTTGGTATTAATCAGATCTTCCGGAGTAGTGCATTCCAGAGAACTGGCTCAGCATGAGAGAAGTCTTGGAGACCGAGGTGGGAGGATCAGATGCTGTTACTCTTAGATCCGTTTCAGGGCTTAGACCATGGCTAGCTGTCAGGCTGGGATCACACTTGTGTGTGCGATGCGAGAAACTCGCCCGAGTCTCATCAACCCCCGGCGCTCAGACCGGAGCGTCCAGCCGCATAGAAATACCCAAATGTATAGAGATAAGCGGCACCACTTCAATACAGCAACAGGGATCCACCATGTGTATAAGCCACGATATGGAAAGAAAAACATATACACAATGTTTGGGATCAACCTGAGCAAATTATTATATCAAAAATACAATATTGATTCACCCAGAGGCAAAGAAAAGACGAAAACCAACTAAGAAGCCAAGTAGGCAAAGAGACAAAAGCACTGAGCAGTGATGGTGAAGCCCCGGACCCTGAAGCACAGGTAGCACTCAACAATATTCACAACGATCTTCAGGTCCCAGAGAGAAAACCAATCCATCCCTGGCATACAGGGGTCCATCACTGGCATACAGGGGTCCATCACTGGCATTACAGGGGTCCATCACTGGCATACAGGGGTCCATCACTGGCATACAGGGGTCCATCCCTGGCATACAGGGGTCCATCTCTGGCATACAGGGGTCCATCACTGGCATACAGGGGTCCATCTCTGGCATACAGGGGTCCATCTCTGGCATACAGGGGTCCATCCCTGGCATACACGGGTCCATCACTGGCATACAGGGGTCCATCACTGGCATACAGGGGTCCATCTCTGGCATACAGGGGTCCATCACTGGCATACAGGGGTCCATCTCTGGCATACAGGGGTCCATCTCTGGCATACAGGGGTCCATCACTGGCGTACAGGGGTCCATCCCTGGCATACACGGGTCCATCCCTGGCATACAGGGGTCCATCACTGGCATACACGGGTCCATCCCTGGCATACAGGGGTCCATCCCTGGCATACAGGGGTCCATCCCTGGCATACAGGGGTCCATCCCTGGCATACACGGGTCCATCTCTGGCATACAGGGGTCCATCCCTGGCATACAGGGGTCCATCTCTGGCATACAGGGGTCCATCACTGGCATACAGGGGTCCATCACTGGCATACAGGGGTCCATCTCTGGCATACAGGGGTCCATCTCTGGCATACAGGGGTCCATCACTGGCGTACAGGGGTCCATCACTGGCATACAGGGGTCCATCACTGGCGTACAGGGGTCCATCACTGGCATACAGGGGTCCATCTCTGGCATACAGGGGTCCATCTCTGGCATACAGGGGTCCATCACTGGCATACAGGGGTCCATCCCTGGCATACAGGGGTCCATCTCTGGCATACAGGGGTCCATCACTGGCGTACAGGGGTCCATCACTGGCGTACAGGGGTCCATCACTGGCATACAGGGGTCCATCCCTGGCGTACAGGGGTCCATCACTGGCATACAGGGGTCCATCCCTGGCATACAGGGGTCCATCTCTGGCATACAGGGGTCCATCCCTGGCATACAGGGGTCCATCTCTGGCATACAGGGGTCCATCACTGGCATACAGGGGTCCATCTCTGGCATACAGGGGTCCATCTCTGGCATACAGGGGTCCATCACTGGCATACAGGGGTCCATCTCTGGCATACAGGGGTCCATCCCTGGCATACAGGGGTCCATCTCTGGCATACAGGGGTCCATCCCTGGCATACAGGGGTCCATCCCTGGCATACAGGGGTCCATCTCTGGCATACAGGGGTCCATCACTGGCGTACAGGGGTCCATCTCTGGCATACAGGGGTCCATCCCTGGCATACAGGGGTCCATCTCTGGCATACAGGGGTCCATCCCTGGCATACAGGGGTCCATCTCTGGCATACAGGGGTCCATCCCTGGCATACAGGGGTCCATCACTGGCATACAGGGGTCCATCACTGGCATACAGGGGTCCATCCCTGGCATACAGGGGTCCATCACTGGCGTACAGGGGTCCATCACTGGCGTACTGGGGTCCATCACTGGCGTACAGTGGTCCATCACTGGCGTACAGGGGTCCATCCCTGGCGTACAGGGGTCCATCACTGGCATACAGGGGCCCATCACTGGCATACAGGGGCCCATCCCTGGCATACAGGGGTCTATCACTGGCATACAGGGGTCCATCACTGGCATACAGGGGTCCATCACTGGCGTACAGGGGTCCATCCCTGGCATACAGGGGTCCATCACTGGCGTACAGGGGTCCATCACTGGCGTACAGGGGTCCATCCCTGGCATACTGGGGTCCATCGCTGGCATACAGGGGTCCATCCCTGGCATACAGGGGTCCATCCCTGGCATACAGGGGTAAACCCATAAGAAAGGGGATCACACGGAATCATACATGCAGTCCTAAGCAAAGAGCTGCTGCAGCAGCATAAACCCCAGAGAAGGAGAGGTATATGCACAGCAATAATGCAGCTAATACACAGCACCTACATCGTGCAGGAGGCCGGTGACACCGTCACTCCACGCAATGAGCCGGAGCCGTCCCGGTGGTGAAAAGGCCATGAGGACAGAATAAAGTGCTACGTGCGCTCCATGGGAGGTCAGGCCGCCCGCGTTCCCACAGCAGGTGCCTTCATCAGGGGCGTTGATGATGCATAACTGAGCCAGGCCTTTTTTATAATACAACTAGATGGTGGTCCGATTCTAAAGCATCAGGTGTTCTACAGTCTATCCCCCCCCGTTCAAATGCGCAACCAATCAGCGCCACGGGATTTCCGTTACAGACAGACAGAATTAGACGATTATATAGTAGATAAGTGTGCACCAGCTGTGAGGGCGCGAGAGCGCTATGCATTACTGCGGCGTTCACCTCCATCCCAGTTGCTGTGTCTGGCGTAGGAGCAAATATCACCCCCATTCCCATAGTGCGCACGCGCTGAGGTCGTCATGCCAACCAAGGACGCTAAGAAACAGCTATTGATGTAAAGCAGTCAGAGTGCGCATGCGCGAATCAATATCCAGTCATAGAGTCGCGTTACCTGACATAGCGTAACCATGACGACCAATGACGCTGAAGTCGCGATAGCCAGCATGAAACAGTCGGACTGCGCATGCGCACACGGTCGCAGAATAACATTATAGTACGCAGAAGCAAAGTACGCCGAAAAACCCAAACATGACGCCTAACAGTATCAGTCCACAATATCCTAGCGTGGCCTCACACAAGCACAAAAAATGCCTCAGTACTAAAGAGGGAAACAAACGTAGGTAAGTGGTGGCGACATCTGCAGAATATGGCGCAGGCGCAGACTCTGCCATCATGAGCCGTGATGGGGACTGTGCGTAGAGATCCAAATCTAACAACAGAGACGGGAAGTGCTAGAAATATAGGTATAGATGTGATGTCCTAGATCATAGCTAATAATTCCAAATACATATCTATCTCCAAAGACTTACTGATGGGGAATGTAGATTGTGAGCCCCATTGGGGACAGCGATGATGATGTGTGCAGGCTGTAAAGCGCTGCGGAATATGTTAGCGCTATATAAAAATAAAGATTATTATTATTCTCTTTTTTGACCAGAATAGTAAACGCTCCTTTATATGTCCAATGATTCACGGGTCCCTAAGACTCAGGGAAAGTTTACACAAAAGTCTTTACACAAAAAGTTACTATTATATATGCGGTCCACCCTGGATTATGCCCAAGGGACATGCAGGGACCGATTATAGGCGATATACGTAACCACAATCTATACACCAAGCACCATAGGGTCACAATGAGGACACAGTGATAAGGCGCTGCCATCATGGGGAGCCGTCACACGTCATCACCGACCGCCGGGCCGGAGACAGGGCTGTGATCCAGAACCGGCAGGCTACAGAGAAGAGCGATAGTCCCGGCCGCACAGTCTGCTGTCGCTGCTTCATCTATTTGCTTGATGAGGATATTCTCTGCTGCTTCCATTATTTTTGGAGACTTATAACAAACCCCTATCAGTAATTTATTATTTCCCCCTCCCCTTATCTCCCCCCACAGCGACTCTACATTCTCATTAGATTCATATATATTATCACGCAGGATGGGTTTTAATGATTTTACATAAAGACGCCCCCCTCCCCCTCGCTTATTTGTACGGTCATTCCTGATCAGACTATAGCCCTGTAAATTATGCGCCCGCTCACGGCTCTCGTCCGGCCAGGTCTCAGATATCCCCACCAGGTCAGAATTATGCTCCAATAAAGGTAATGATCTCCATCATCCACCACTTCTCCTTCTGTGAGTCCACGCGGCACGGACTGGACTTCCATCTATTCCATCACACTGGCTTTGCTCGTTTTGCAGGCTGCGCAGGGATGTGGGACAACCTCAGTTGTTGGCCACCGACACTCGCTGGTCACACCGTCTCTCTCCCGTGTCCGGAGGTCCTGCAGCTCATTACAGGCATCACAGGTGAGTGCAGCACGTACACGGCCCTGGCCCATAAGTGGCACATACGTGTATAAAGCATGGACATCAATGCTCTTACCAGAGGGGGTAATGCCATAGAGGATGACCTGAGGCCACCATAGAGGACGACCTGGGGACATAGAGGACGACCTGGGGCCACCATAGAGGACAACCTGGGGCCACAGAGGACGACCTGGGGCCATAGAGGGCGACCTGCGGCCACCATAGAGGACGACCTGGGGCCATAGAGGGTGACCTGGGGCCACCATAGAGGGCGACCTGGGGCCATAGAGGGCGACCTGAGGCCATAGAGGGCGACCTGGGGCCACCATAGAGGGCGACCTGGGGCCATAGAGGGCGACCTGAGGCCATAGAGGGCGACCTGGGGCCACCATAGAGGACGACTTGGTGCCATAGAGGGCGACCTGGGGCCATAGAGGGCGACCTGGGGCCACCATAGAGGGCGACCTGGGGCCATAGAGGGCGACCTGGGGCCACCATAGAGGACGACCTGGGGCCATAGAGGACGACCTGCGGCCACCATAGAGGGTGACCTGGGGCCACCATAGAGGGTGACCTGAGGCCATAGAGGATGACCTGGGGCCATAGAGGACGACCTGGGGCCATAGAGGACAACCTGGGGCTTCCTGTGCCAGCTTCACTGATGTTGTTGAGGGGCTGATACTTGGCTGTTGTATGTGTGTGCGCTGCTGGCTGCCATTAGTGATTGTCCTGTATATTATGCTTTATATCAGGCACTGTGAATCGAAACTGCACTGAGAGCGGCTGGTCGACGACTTTCCCCCCGGTGGACGTAGCCTGTCAGTATGACATCAACGACACTGAGTACGAGGATGTGGTGAGTGCTGGGACTCTCCTGCATCGGCCTGAACTCGAGCTTTTTTTCACCGTAGACACTTGAAGCTCTCAGATATTTCATGGTGAAATAAGTAGACTTGTTACAGCGCAGACTATGGATTGCGGCATTGTAGCCTCCGCTGTCCCTCCGGCCAGGAGACGTCTGCTGAGAAATCAGCACAAGGTCTCATGACTCCAGTTCTTCATAATTAATGTGTAATATATTTCTGTAATGGAAGGTTAAACCACTGCCAAGAGCAAGGACAAAGCTTGTCCCACTGAAAAGGTCTGTCTGGTCAGTGCCTAAACTCCGCGGTACTGTTAAGGCCATGGACGGAGATCTGCTAATAATTCAGGAAGATGCATGGGGTCTGTAGAGAGTGACAGGATCAGTTCTAGGCTGGGCTGTCACTTTGGGATCCCATAATGTTGAGATTGGATCTTATAAATTCTACAGGAGGTTCTATAGCGAGAGCAAAGACCCTGGTGGAGAGGGGACGCCCTGCCTAGTACCATCGTGTAAAGGGAATGGGGCAGAAAGAAATCCTGACTCGAGCCGATGGCCCTGTATAGAAAAATGAGTCTCAATCTACACAAGATTTCTAGAGACCAGTACATGCCTTCTCCGCATCATAGGAAAGGAGCCATGTGAGCATCTCATGAAAAGAGCCGTGGGGTGTCTCAGGAGAAGAGACATAGGGGCGTCTCAGGAGAAAAGACGTGGGGGCGTCTCAGGAGAAGAGATATAGGGGCATCTCAGGAGAAGAGCCGTGGGGGCGTCTCAGAAGAGCCGTGGGGGCGTCTCAGAAGAGCCGTGGGGGCGTCTCAGGAGAAGAGACATAGGGGCGTCTCAGGAGAAGAGACATAGGGGCGTCTCAGGAGAAGAGATATAGGGGAGTCTCAGGAGAAGAGCCGTGGGGGCGTCTCAGGAGAAGAGACGTGGGGGCGTCTCAGGAGAAGAGACGTGGGGGC
Organism: Dendrobates tinctorius; assembly: GCF_039654945.1. Lineage (NCBI taxonomy): Eukaryota > Metazoa > Chordata > Amphibia > Anura > Dendrobatidae > Dendrobates > Dendrobates tinctorius. The sequence continues at coordinate 1,155,276 of NW_027361849.1, read as the reverse complement.
GTCTCAGGAGAAGAGATATAGGGGCGTCTCAGGAGAAGAGCCGTGGGGGCGTCTCAGGAGAAGAGCCGTGGGGGCGTCTCAGGAGAAGAGACATAGGGGCGTCTCAGGAGAAGAGACATAGGGGCGTCTCAGGAGAAGAGACGTAGGGGCGTCTCAGGAGAAGAGCCGTGGGGGTGGGTCGGGGTGGGTCGGGGTGGGTCGCCCTCCCAGGGCTGTGGGGTACTCGGTACCGGGCCTGTGTCAGCGGGATGTGTCACAGCAGCAGTGACCCGGTCCGTGGCCCTGGGCGCCCAATGTAAAAAGGGAAGTTGAAATGGTGGAATGTAATTGATTAAATGAATAGTTTGTGACGCCACCTGTGGTGCTCGGCAAGGTAGGTGTTAAGCTGACGCTGCGTTCAGATCCGCTGGGACTGATGGTATGGTGCAGCGAAGATGTAAAAGCTTCCCACAGGTGAAGCTGTAGTCCCAGGGCAGTGTAGATGTGGTTGGCACGGGGATGTAGCAGTGCCGGAAGGGTAGGAAGCAGACAATGACACAGCGGGGTGCAATTTCTGTACCTTTACTTGATAAATGCAGTCCAGGGTCCTGATTACAGATGGTACCGGAGCAGGCTAGCCTGGAAGCAACTCAGGGATTCTCTCTCAGCAGATGGGCTGTGCAGTCTCCTTCCTAGCGCTTATTTGAGTGAAGTACTCCTAGTACTGAGTTACACTGAAGTTCCTCTCAATGCTCTTCTACTCTCACTCCTCGTATGGCAGACAGCTGTAGCCGCTATTCCACTCTTGGCTCACTCTGTGCTGTTGTGCCTCCGAGTTTTAGATGGGGGTAGGGCATTTACAGCCTCCTACTCCTCTGGTGTCTGTTGCAGGATCATTAGCATCCATACAACCGTGGAGACCAGGCTCCATTTCATTCGCTCTCACTGGAGATGAGCCTTTCCTCTCTGCTCGATCTCCGCGCTTCTTCCACACGTCTGCACACTTCACCCTCCTCAGACTAACTGACCACTCCTTCCTCTCGGCCCCCAGAGAGCACTCCTCCCCTTAATCCCGGTTCAGAGTCCCCACTGCTGGCCTGGAGTGGAACTGTGTTGCATGAGTAGGTTAACTGCAAGAGAGACCCTTCCTTGCTTCCAGGCATGACATCACCCTCCCTAGAGGAAGGCAATGCCATTGTGGTGGCCATACTCCTGGGGGCGCCACATTCCCCCCTAGTGCAAGTCAGCACTCCTGGGCTGATAAAAGAAAACATGAATAACATATAACAAATATAATTGTACAAGATTTTGAAAAATGAAAAATATACAAAAACCACAAGCTCCAAAAACAGTCCTATGATGACAAGTCCAAGCATCAATATCCATGGTCCATTCCTGGGCAAATGGTGAACTAATTACAAAGAAAGTTTTTGACCACACACAGTCCTGTGGTTCAGTGTACATGAAACAAGGTAAAAAACTGGAAAATTCAGATGAAACTCTTACAGGTTACCTGTAGGCACAAAACTTGAGAACAGTTACATATATATATATACAGTATATATATATATATATATATATATATATATATATATATATATATACAATTTTAACATTTACATTTATTTATCTATATACGATATCTGATGGGCGGTATACCTTGTGTAGTACGGGTAGACCTGCGTGACTCTGGTGTGGGTAAACTGGGTAGTATTCTCCTATGGACTCTTAGACTCACCATAGGCATAACAGGTTCACCACTGGCAGGGCGAGGGTTCTCTGGCTCCACTGCTGGTGTGGCATCTGCTGCCTGATTTTCCTGATCCTCAGGATTTTCTTGAGCAACGTCTTCTTGTACTACCAGTTGGGGAAATGTCAACACTGGCACCACTATTGCATCATTTACTTTAGTCTAATTTGCAGGGAATTCTCCAAGTATAGTGCTGACCTTTTCTTCTTCTATGGGTTGGATGTTATCTTGTTCTTCCATTCTTTCTCTTAACTGGTCAGGGCATAATTTCAAATGATCCCTCGATACGGCTGCTGAGGTTTCTCCTCCATCTTTACTAATAAGGCACACCTTGGTATTGTCGAAGTTTGAGGGTAGAATGGGGTAGGGTTCAGCTTCCCATTGGTCATCCAATTTATGCATCCTCCTTTTCCTCTTTAGGACTTGTTCTCCTGGTGACAAGGGAACTGCAGGTGCATGCTGATTGTAGTTCCTCTCTTGTTTTTGTCTTGCCTGAGCTAGACTCTTCTCCACACACACAGTACTCTTCTGTACTGTTGCTGCCTCTCTGTGTCCCAGTCAGCATCTGGTGACGTTACTTCAGGTGTCAGGACTCCCATGTCCAAATCAATAGGCAGTTTACCTGGCTTCGCTCTCATCAGGTACGCTGGGGTACAGTTGGTGGAGTTCACTGGAATATGGTTGTAGAGGTCTACCAGATCTGGCAATTTTTCTGGCCACAGATTTCTCTCCTCCAAAGGCAATGTCTTCAGTAGGTCAATCACTACCTGGTTCATCTTATCACACATGCCATTGGTCTGTGGATGATAAGGGGTTGTCCGGATCTTCTTACAACCATACATGTTACAGAATTCCTGGAACACTTCTGCCTCAAAAGCTGGACCTTGATCTGTAAGCACTTGCTCAGGATATCCATGTGGTCTACAGAAGTGCTGTTAGAATGCTCTGGTTGCTGTCCTGGCTGTTTGATCTTTGAAAGGCACAACTACCAGGAATCTTGAGTAGTGGTCCACGATGGTAAGAGCATAGATGTAGCCCGACCGGCTTGGGACCATCTTCACATGGTCCAGGGCTACCAACTCGAGTGGCTGTTTGGTTACTATTGGCTGCAGAGGAGCTCTCTGGCTGTTTCGATCCTTTCTGCGCAGGTTACATTGTCCACATTCCCGGCACCACCTCTCAATGGCTTTCCTCATACCAGCCCAGTAGAATCTCTCCCGGAGCAATGCTTCCAACTTCTTCCATCCGAAGTGTCCAGCTCCATTGTGGTATGCTTCAAAGACCATTGATGCCTCTCTCTTTGGGACTACTACCTGCCAGACCAGCTCATGAGTGGGGCCATTGATACTCCTCCGACACAGCTTTCCTTCATAGATGAACAGCCGACCTCTTTCTTTCCACAACTGCTGGGTTTCTTCCAGAGCATCCGACTCTGGGCGTGAGTCCGCTTGTGACAGTAGCTCCTTCACCAGGCGGACTGCGGGGTCATCATCCTGAGTTTCTGCCCAGTCATGATGGGGCAATGGATTTAGGGTGACCTCTTTCAAGCCAGACCTTCTGTTTCTCACCCCTTGAGCACGTTAGGCCGCAAGTGGCCGGTGGAAGGGAGGCAACTCTATTTCCTCAAGAGCCTCAGGGTCTTCTCCTGCATCTGGCAGATTAGTCATTCTGGACAGCGCATCAGCATTGGCATTCTTGTGCCCTGCTCTGTACTTGATGGTGAATTCATAGTTAGACAGCCGAGCCATCCACCGCTGCTCCAGTGCACCTAGTTTCGCAGTTTCCAAGTGGGTCAACGGATTGTTGTCCATGAAGATAGTAAACTTGGCTGAAACTAGGTAATGCTTGAACCTTTCAGTGACAGCCCAGACTATGGCAAGGAACTCCAACTTGAAGGAACTGTAGTTGTCAGGGTTCCTTTCAGTGGGACGAAGCTTCCAGCTGGCGTAGGAGATCACTCTTTCTTTTCCATTCTGTACCTGTGACAGTACTGCTCCCAGTCCCACGTTGCTGGCATCAGTATACAACACAAAGGGCTTCTCATAATCTAGGTAGGCCAGAGCTTCATCTCCTGTGAGAGCCATCTTCAGTCGGGTGAAGGATCTCTCCAGCTCCTCAGTCCATTCAAATGTGGAGTTCTTCTGTTTGGCTTTCTTAGACTGCCCCACCAGAAGATTTTGCATAGGAGTGGCTATTTCAGTGAAGCCTTTGATGAATCTTCGGTAGTAACCTACCAGTCCAAGAAATTGGCGTACTTCATGGAGGCTACTGGGCTTCGGCCAGTCCCGGATGACTGTGACTTTGTCCGGATCTGGTGCCACACCTTCTGCACCCACTACATGACCAAGGTACTGTACCTTGGGCTTCAGGAGGTGACAATTGGAAGGCTTCACCTTCAGGCCAAAATTGGACAAAGCTTCAAACACTTCAGCCAGGTGTTCCAGATGGTCCTCAAACGTCTTGGAGAAAACAATGACATCATCAAGGTACAACAGGACTGTCTCAAAGTTCATGTGTCCCAGGAGGCAGCACTCCATCAGCCGTTGAAATGTTCCTGGGGCGGTGCAGAGCCCGAATGGCATATAGTTGAACTCACAGAGACCCATTGGGGTGGTAAATGCTGTTTTCTCCTTATCTGCCTGTGCCACGGGAACCTGCCAATACCCACTAGTGAGATCCAAGGTGGAAAAGTAGTTAGCAGTTTTAAGTGCAGCTAAGGACTCTTCAATTCTGGGTAATGGGTAGGCATCTTTATGTGTAATGCTGTTAATTTTCCTGTAATCAACACACATTGTCATGGTACCATCCTTTTTCTTTACAAACACTATTGGAGCTGCCCAGGGGCTACAACTGTCTCTGATAACCCCAGCTTCCTTCATCTCTCTCAACATACTCTTAGCTTTTATGGGTGGATGGTCTCCTGTGGGGATATGATGTTGAACCCCTTTTGCCTGCCCAAAATCTAGTGGGTGTTTGCTGAATACCTGCTCATACTCTTGTGTCATTCTGTAAACCCCATTTTTCTGGTATGAAGGTGTAGAGTCAGTCCCCACCTGCAGTTGCTGGCACCACTCTTCCATCTGCTTCACAGAGCCATTGTCCTCCACCTGGTCGGATGAGACCAAGGGCTCTGCTGCCTGCAAAGAGTTGTTATTAACAGTGAGCAGCTTAGCAACTGTGGCGTACCGAGGTATTGTAGCCTCCTCCTCCCCACAATTCAAAAGGCATACAGGTACTCTCCCTTTTCGTACATCAACCACCCCTCTGGCTGTCAGGACAGTGGGCCTGCTATCAGAGTATACTGGTTCTACCAATGCCTGGTAATCCTTCCCTCTGAGGCCTATGGCTGCCCGACACCAAACCAACAATTCACATCTGGGGGGTATTGCAATGGGGAAAGCATCACTCACTCTGACGCTGCCAATTTCTCCGCCAGAGAGTTCTACCTGTTGTCTTTGCATGAGAGCTCTGATCTCCTTCTGCAGGACTCGTTGTTCACTGGAACCAGCAGTCTCAGCCACCTATTGCAACAAGACAATAACCTCGGACAGACAGTTTTCAATTACATTTGTAACAAGAGTCATCATGGGATTACCTTCACATCGATCAATATCAACACCTCTCAGACCTTGAGATTTTAGCTCTACCCGACCCACTTTAACAGTAATCTCTTTACATCCAATCTGCGGCAAAGACTGACCATTACTGGCAACTACTGTCAGTTCATCAGTTGGGCCACGGGTAAGTTCAGAATCAGCCCAATACCGCTTGTAAAGGATATAGGGCATAGTGGTCACCTGGGAGCCAGTGTCCAGCAAAGCGTTCATGGGGATGCCGTCAATCACCACAGGGAGAATCGGTCTCCCTCCAACATACTTGGCTCTCCAGTTCCTTGGGCCTGGGGATCCTACTCCTGGGGGTTGGCCCTCTGCCCCAGGGGTTGTTCGTTTAAAGGACAGAATCTTGCAAGATGACCTGCCTTGTAGCAGCGACGACAGATGGGACGTCCGTCCTGGTCATAGCGGTCGTTGTTCCTCCCTCGGAGTGGCAGGGCTCTCCTCCTCCGGAGCCACGGAACATCCTCTGGACTGGAAGCCAGCTGGATCTTCTCTTTGGAGGACACTTGCAGGGACTGCACAGTTTTAGTAAGTGCAGCCATTCCTTTGGTCAACTCCTGGACCTGTAGACGCTGCTCCTCAGTTGGATTTTTGTCCAGAGTCTGTGCATCAGCCTCCACAGGGATGGAAGGGAAAGATGTTGCTTCCTGGTGGTAGGTGATCGCTTGGCGCTTAGGGGGCGCTGGACGGCTGACAGTTGGTTCCTGCAGGACCCGATTAGCCCTGTCCGTAAAATCAGCAAAGTCCAGATCAGGATTTTGCAGGGTTATGATGCGCAACTGTCCTCTGTGTGTACTGGATAGGAGTCCTTCAATGAACTGCTCCTGGGTCGCTCTCGCCGGCTTGACCCAGGGCTGTGGGGTACTCAGTACCGGGCCGGTGTCAGGGGGATGATGTGTCACAGCAGCGGTGACCCGGTCTTTGGCCCTGGGCCCCAATATCAATGGCAGTGATGTTTGTTTGTAATGTAAAGTTTGTGACGCCACCCGTGGTATTTGGCAAATAAGGTGTTAGCCAACGCTGCTTGCAGATCCTCTGGGGCTGATGGTATATTGCAGCTTAGATGGTATAGCTCCTCACAGGTAGAGCTGTAACCCCAGGGCAGTGTACAGGTGCGATGGAGGAGTAGGGCACAGGATGGTGTCGATGTTGATACCCAGATGTAGCGGTGCTGATGCGGGAATGAATGGAGGACACCAGAGCTTGCAGTTTCAAAGCTTTACTCACAGTTCGTAGTGCACACAGGTGCCCGCTTCGGTACTGTGTCCTCCGTGGCAGAGGCCCAGCCAACCTCCAGGCAAGATAAGACTCTCCCCGCCAGCACCCAGCCAATATGTGCCTTCCTGAACGACTCCTCTATTGCGCCTTTTAATGTGAAGAGGTCCAGTACCGTGGTTACTCTGAAGTTCCTCCTGTCAGATGTTCCTAACAACTCTCTCACTTGTACGACAGACAGCTGTAGCCTGCTTCGGGGACTCCCTTCTCCTGAATTCCGACTCTCTATCCGTTTCGCTGTTGTGTCCCCAGTCTTGGTTGGGAGTAGTGCATGTACAGCCAACTACTCCACCGGTGTCTGCTGCAGAACCATAAGTGTCCATACAACCTCGGGGACCGGGCCCCGGCCTTGCGCTGCGAACCTATAGGCAGGGTTCCTATCCAACACACTCCTCCTCTCTGTTCTCTCTCCACTTCATTCCGTGCTTGTCTTTCTCTCTCTTATGGAAATGCAGATTACAGTTCTACGTCTCTCTCTCTTTCCCGTGCCAGCTGGCTCAGGTCACTGAGGCAGCTGCAGCACTCCTTCCTCCATCCCTTCTTCCAGGGATCCTCACTCCTGTCTGAGTGACTTCCTTCCCGACTGACCTCCTGTCAGACTGACCTGTAATCCTATTTTTCCCCTTCTTTTTATACTAACTCCACCCACCTCCCAGCACATCTCGTGTTACGAAGCAAGGATCCACGAAAGGTGCTTTGCTACACCCTGAGCCTAAAGCTACAGTGTGGTTCTGCTGAACTATCCTGTGTGTGGGATGCAGGTGTTGGAGTGTGGCAGGGAGTTCCCACCTTACCTGGATGGTGGGGCACTACACCTTAGGAGAAGGTGCAGTACCTCTGTGGCGACTGAGCCTCAGGGGCGCCACACTCCTTTAACAGTTTATCTTCCTCCTTCACACTGTCAGGATCAACTCGCTTAACTGCTCGCAGCGCCTCCTGCAGGTTGAGAGCATAGTCCCTTATACTGTCCTGCGCCTTCTGTTTGCATCCAAAGAATCGCATCTTGATTTCAGCTGCAGGGCGGGTGTCAAAGGTGCTTCTCAGCTTGGCTAGAATCTTTTTAACAGTCTCTTTATCAGTGTCCTGCCAGGCTTTCACCTCTCTCTGTGCTGCCCCTGTCAGTTGTCCAATAAGGATGTTCACTTTCTGGCTTTCAGACAGGGGGTATACTTGAAACAAACTGCACAGTCTCTCTTTAAATTCACTCAGGGTATGGGACTCACCCGAGTACTGTGGTAGCCTGGCCGCTCCTGGTATGTAGGGCATAGACAGCGGCATTATGGGAACCGCTGCGGTGGGCGCTACTCCTTGAGGCGCGGAGGGGTTGGCGGCATTGCTGTGTGGCGCGGACATTCTCTTCCCCCCTAGTTAACGTTAGCCAGGGCCGGGGGTTGGGTGAGCTTACCGGCTTCGCAGGCCCGATGCTCCGGGCTGTAGGCCTCAGCTCCTCACACTTCTCGCGCGCTTTTTCCTCTTCCCGCGCAGGGCTTCGCTGCTTCTCGCTTTCTGAGGGGCTCCGCCCATGACGGCCTGCCTCTTTGGTTTCTCGCTTGCGCCAAGTGGCGCGGCAATGGCGGCAATTGGCGCCAACACAGTCTTTTACACAAACACAGTCTATGGTACACAGGACCCGGGGGGTTACCGGGCTCCGTAATCCTATTCGTGACGCCAAAGTTGGGTCGCCCTCCCAGGTCTGTGGGGTACTCGGTACCGGGTCGGTGTCAGCGGGATGTGTCACAGCAGCAGTGACCCGGTCCGTGGCCCTGGGCGCCCAATGTAAAGAGAGAAATTGAAATGGTGGAATGTAATTGATTAAATGAATAGTTCATGACGCCACCTGTGGTGTTCGGCAAGGGAGGTGTTAAGCCGATGCTGCGTGCAGATCCGCTGGGACTGATGGTATGGTGCAGCAGAGATGTAAAAGCTTCCCACAGGTGAAGCTGTAGTCCCAGGGCAGTGTAGATGTGGTTGGCATGGGGATGTGGCGGTGCCGGAAGGGTCGGAAGCAGACAATGACACAGCGGGATGCAATTTCTGTACCTTTACTTGATAAATGCAGTCCAGGGTCCTGATTACAGATGGTACCGGAGCAGGCTAGCCTGGAAGCAACTCAGGGATTCGCTCTCAGCAGATGGGCTGTGCAGTCTCCTTCCTAGCGCTTATTTGAGTGAAGTACTCCTAGTACTGAGTTACACTGAAGTTCCTCTCAATGCTCTTCTACTCTCACTCCTCGTATGGCAGACAGCTGTAGCCGCTATTCCTCTCTTGGCTCACTCCGTGCTGTTGTGCCTCCGAGTCTGCGATGGGGGTAGGGCATTTACAGCCTCCTACTCCTCTGGTGTCTGTTGCAGGATCAATAGCATCCATACAACCGTGGAGACCAGGCTCCAGTTCATGCGCTCTCACTGGAGATGAGCCTTTCCTCTCTGCTCGATCTCCGCGCTTCTTCCACACCTCTGCACTTCACTTCACTTCACCCTCCTCAGACTAACTGACCACTCCTTCCTCTCGGCCCTCAGAGGGCACTCCTCCCCTTAATCCCAGTTCAGAGTCCCCCCTGCTGGCCTGGAGTGGAACTGTGCTGCATGAGTAGGTTAACTGCGAGAGCGACCCTTCCTTGCTTCCAGGCATGACATCACCCTCCCTGGAGGAAGCCAATGCCATTATGGCGGCCATACTCCTGGGGGCGCCACAGGGGCATCTCAGGAGAAGAGCTGTGGGGGGCGTCTGAGGAGAAGAGCCTTGGGGGCTTCTCAGGAGAAGAGCCGTGGGGGCCTCTCAGGAGCAGAGCCTTGGGGGCGTCTCAGGAGAAGAGCCGTGGGGGCGTCTCAGGAGCAGAGCCGTGGGGGCGTCTCAGGAGAAGAGCCGTGGGGGAGTCTCAGGAGAAGAGCCGTGGGGGAGTCTCAGGAGAAGAGCCATGAGGGCATCTCAGGAGAAGAGCTATGGGGGAGTCTCAGGAGAAGAGCCATGAGGGCGTCTCAGGAGAAGAGCCATGAGGGCGTCTCAGGAGAAGAGCCGTGTGGGCGTCAGAGGAGAAGAGCCGTGCGGGCGTCAGAGGAGAAGAGCCGTGGGGGCGTCTCAGGAGGGGAGCCATGGGGGCGTCAGAGGAGAAGAGCTGTGGGGGCGTCAGAGGAGAAAAGCCATGAGGGCGTCTCAGGAGGGGAGCCGTGGGGGCATCTTAGGAGGGGAGCCATGGGGGCGTCAGAGGAGAAAAGCCATGAGGGCGTCTCAGGAGAAGAGCCATGGGGGCGTCTCAGGAGGGGAGCCGTGGGGGCGTCAGAGGAGAAGAGCCTTGGGGGCCTCTCAGGAGAAGAGCCATGGGGGCGTCTCAGGAGAAGAGCTGTGGGGGAGTCTCAGGAAAAGAGCCGTGGGGGCATCTTAGGCCTGTTTCACATTTCCGTCTTTTCATGTCAGTCCAAATCCGCCAGAGCGTTAAAAAACGGATCCGTTTCCATCATGGGCCAAACGGATGCCACTGGATCCTTTTTTATACGGATCCGTTGCAGCCGGCAAGTGGATGAAATTTAAAGGAGCCGCGGTCTGGAAAAGGAGAGAGAGATTTTTTTTTTCTTTCTTCACAGCGCTTCCAGAACGCTATTCAGGGTTAAAATGCTTGGCAGAGCTAATCTTCCGGGCATGCACAATTGAAAATAGCAGTCCGGCGCTCAAAAAAAAAATTTCAGAGTCCGTCTCCTCCGCCCGGGAGGCGCTACAATTCTAACGGATCCGTCAAAAACGGTTGCGATGGACGACCATCAGTCAAAATCCGCCGCTAATGCAAGTCTATGGAGGAAAAAAACGGATCTGCCAAAAAAGGGGCGGATCCGTTTTTTTCTAAACGTGGCGGATTTTGACTGACGTCAAAAAGTGGAAATGTGAAACAGGCCTTAGGAGGGGAGCCGTGAGAGTGTCTCAGGAGGGGAGCCGTGGGGGAGTCTCAGGAGAAGAGCTGTAGGGGCGTCTCAGGAGGGGAGCCGTGGGGGTGTCTCAGGAGGGGAGCCGTGGGGGCATCTTAGGAGGGGAGCCGTGGGGGCATCTCAGGAGGGGAGCCATGGGGGCGTCTCAGGAGAAGAGCCGTGGGGGCATCTTAGGAGGAGAGCCGTGGGGGCATCTCAGGAGGGGAGCCGTGGGGGCATCTCAGGAGGGGAGCTGTGGGGGCATCTCAGGAGGGGAGCTGTGGGGGCGTCTCAGAAGAAGAGCCGTGGGGGCATCTTAGGAGGGGAGCCGTGGGGGCATCTCAGGAGGGGAGCCGTGGGGGCATCTCAGGAGGGGAGCCGTGGGGGCGTCTCAGGAGAAGAGCCGTGGGGGCATCTTAGGAGGGGAGCCGTGGGGGCATCTCAGGAGGGGAGCCGTGGGGGCGTCTCAGGAGAAGAGCCGTGGGGGCATCTCAGGAGGGGAGCCGTGGGGGTGTCTCAGGAGAAGAGCCGTGGGGGCATCTTAGGGGAGCCGTGGGGGAGTCTCAGGAGGGGAGCCGTGAGGGCGTCTCAGGAGGGGAGCCATGGGGGAGTCTCAGGAGAAGAGCGTGGGGACATCTTAGGAGGGGAGCCGTGGGGGCGTCTCAGGAGGGGAGCCGTGGGGGCGTCTCAGGAGGGGAGCCGTGGGGGGAGTCTCAGGAGGGGAGCCGTGAGGGCGCCTCAGGAGGGGAGCCCTGGGGGCATCTCAGGAGAAGAGCCATGGGGGCGTCTCAGGAGGGGAGCCGTGGGGGCGTCTCAGGAGGGGAGCCGTGGGGGCGTCTCAGGAGGGGAGCCGTGGGGGAGTCTCAGGAGGGGAGCCGTGGGGGAGTCTCAGGAGGAGAGCCGTGGGGACATCTTAGGAGGGGAGCCGTGGGGGCGTCTCAGGAGGGGAGCCGTGGGGACATCTTAGGAGGGGAGCCGTGGGGGCGTCTCAGGAGGGGAGCCGTGGGGGCGTCTCAGGAGGGGAGCCGTGGGGGCGTCTCAGGAGGGGAGCCGTGGGGGAGTCTCAGGAGGGGAGCCGTGGGGGAGTCTCAGGAGGAGAGCCGTGGGGACATCTTAGGAGGGGAGCCGTGGGGGCGTCTCAGGAGGGGAGCCGTGGGGACATCTTAGGAGGGGAGTCGTGGGGGCGTCTCAGGAGGGGAGCCGTGGGGGCGTCTCAGGAGGGGAGCCGTGGGGGCGTCTCAGGAGGGGAGCCGTGGGGGAGTCTCAGGAGGGGAGCCGTGAGGGCGTCTCAGGAGAAGAGCCTTGGGGGAGTCTCAGGAGGGGAGCCGTGGGGGCGTCTCAGGAGGGGAGCCGTGGGGACATCTTAGGAGGGGAGCCGTGGGGGCGTCTCAGGAGGGGAGCCGTGGGGACATCTTAGGAGGGGAGCCGTGGGGGCGTCTCAGGAGGGGAGCCGTGGGGGCGTCTCAGGAGGGGAGCCGTGGGGGCGTCTCAGGAGGGGAGCCGTGGGGGAGTCTCAGGAGGGGAGCCGTGAGGGCGTCTCAGGAGAAGAGCCATTGGGGCGTCTCAGGAGGGGAGCCGTGGGGGCGTCTCAGGAGGGGAGCCGTGGGGGCGTCTCAGGAGGGGAGCCGTGTGGGTAGCAATGAATGAATCTTCTTGTGCTGCCATTTGTGTCTTTACGTTTAGGGAACCTGTCACCATGAAAACACATCCGAGTCTTTCCTGTTTAATAGAATCTATAACGATCCGAGATAAGAACAGTAATAATATTCGGTGGGTTAGAATCAGTCATTAACCCCTCCACCCCTGCAGCTTCGGTACTTTTCAGACGTTTATCACATTAAACACTTGCGTAGAATTTATTGCTTCTGTTGCTTCGGTAAAGATATTTGGTTAATAGAGTGAATGAAGAATGGTGGGATTTCTGGGTGAGAGCATCAGTCATTAAGGACCGTAATATTCTGCACAGGTGTTGGCAAAGATAAAATATACTGCATCACTGCACCCCCATATACTATATATAAAACATACCGCATCACTACACCCCCGTATACTATATATAAAATATACTGCATCACTACACCCCCGTATACTATATATAAAATACACTGCATCACTGCATCCCCGTATCCATATACTATTTATAAAATATATTGCATAACTGCACCCCCATATACTATATATAAAATATACTGCATCACTGCACCCCCATATACTATATATAAAATATACTGCATCACTGCACCCCCGTATACTATATATAGAATATACTGCATCACTACACCCCCATATACTATATATAAAATACACTGCATCACTGCACCCCCATATACTATATATAAAATACACTGCATCACTGCACCCCCGTATACTATATATAAAATATACTGCATCACTACACCCCCATATACTATATATAAAATACACTGCATCACTGCACCCCCATATACTATATATAGAATATACTGCATCACTGCACCCCCATATACTATATATAAAATACACTGCATCACTGCACCCCCATATATTATATATAAAATATACTGCATCACTGCACCCCATATACTATATATATAAAATATACTGCATCACTGCACCCCCCGTATACTATATATAAAATATACTGCATCACTGCACCCCCATATACTATATATAAAATATACTGCATCACTGCACCCTGTATACTATATATAAAATATACTGCATCACTGCACCCCCATATACTATATATAAAATATACTGCATCACTGCACCCCCGTATACTATATATAAAATATACTGCATCACTGCACCTCCGTATACTATATATAAAATATACTGCATCACTGCACCCCCATATACTATATATAAAATATACTGCATCACTGCACCCCGTATACTATATATAAAATATACTGCATCACTGCACCCCCATATACTATATATAGAATATACTGCATCACTGCACCCCATATACTATATATATAAAATATACTGCATCACTGCACCCCCGTATACTATATATAAAATATACTGCATCACTGCACCCCCATATACTATATATAAAATATACTGCATCACTGCACCCCGTATACTATATATAAAATATACTGCATCACTGCACCCCCGTATACTATATATAAAATATACTGCATCACTGCATCCCCATATACTATATATAAAATATACTGCATCACTGCACCCCCGTATACTATATATAAAATATACTGCATCACTGCATCCCCGTATACTATATATAAAATATACAGCATCACTGCACCCCCATATACTATATATAAAATATACTGCATCACTGCATCCCCATATACTATATATAAAATATACTGCATCACTGCACCCCCATATACTATATATAAAATATACTGCATCACTACATCCCCATATACTATATATAAAATATACTGCATCACTGCATCCCCGTATACTATATATAAAATATACTGCATCACTGCACCCCGTATACTATATATAAAATATACTGCATCACTGCACCCCGTATACTATATATAAAATATACTGCATCACTGCATCCCCATATACTATATATAAAATATACTGCATCACTGCATCCCCATATACTATATATAAAATATACTGCATCACTGCATCCCCATATACTATATATAAAATATACTGCATCACTGCACCCCCATATACTATATATAAAATATACTGCATCACTGAATCCCCATATACTATATATAAAATATACTGCATCACTGCATCCCCATATACTATATATAAAATATACTGCATCCCCATATACTATATATAAAATATACTGCATCACTGCACCCCCATATACTATATATAAAATATACTGCATCCCCATATACTATATATAAAATATACTGCATCACTGCACCCCCATATACTATATATAAAATATACTGCATCACTGCATCCCCATATACTATATATAAAATATACTGCATCACTGCACCCCCATATACTGTATATAAAATATACTGCATCACTGCATCCCCATATACTATATATAAAATATACTGCATCCCCATATACTATATATAAAATATACTGCATCACTGCACCCCCATATACTATATATAAAATATACTGCATCCCCATATACTATATATAAAATATACTGCATCACTGCACCCCCATATACTATATATAAAATATACTGCATCACTGCATCCCCATATACTATATATAAAATATACTGCATCACTGCACCCCCGTATACTATATATAAAATATACTGCATCACTGCATCCCCATATACTATATATAAAATATACTGCATCACTGCACCCCCCATATGATATATATAAAAAATACTGCATCACTGCACCCCCGTATACTATATATAAAATATACCGCATCACTGCATCCCCATATACTATATATGAAATATACTGCATCACTGCACCCCCATATACTATATATAAAATATACTGCATCACTGCATCCCCATATACTATATATAAAATATACTGCATCACTAAACCCCATATACTATATATAAAATATACTGCATCACTGCATCCCCATATACTATATATAAAATATACTGCATCACTACATCCCCATATATAAAATATACTGCATCACTGCATCCCCATATACTATATATAAAATATACTGCATCACTGCATCCCCATATACTATATATAAAATATAATGCATCACTGCACCCCCGTATACTATATATAAAATATACTGCATCACTGCATCCCCATATACTAAATATAAAATATAATGCATCCCCATATACTATATATAAAATATACTGCATCACTGCACCCCCATATACTATATATAAAATATACTGCATCACTGCATCCCCATATAATATATATATAATATATACTGCATCACTACATCCCCATATACTATATATAAAATATACTGCATCACTGCACCCCCATATACTATATATAAAATATACTGCATTACTGCACCCCCATATACTATATATAAAATATACTGCATCACTGCACCCCCATATACTATATATAAAATATACTGCATCACTGCACCCCCTTATACTATATATAAAATATACTGCATCCCCATATGCTATATATAAAATATACTGCATCACTGCACCCCCATATACTATATATAAAATATACTGCATCACTGCATCCCCATATATAAAATATAGTGCATCACTGCACCCCCGTATACTATATATAAAATATACCGCATCACTGCATCCCCATATACTATATATAAAATATACTGCATCACTACATCCCCATATACTATATATAAAATATACTACATCACTGCATCCCCATATAATATATATAAAATATACTACATCACTACATCCCCATATACTATATATAAAATATACTACATCACTGTAACCCCATATACTATATATAAAATATACTGCATCACTGCACCCCCATATACTATATATAAAATATACTGCATCACTGCATCCCCATATACTATATATAAAATATACTGCATCACTGCACCCCCATATACTATATATAAAATACACTGCATCACTGCACCCTCATATACTATATATAGAATATACTGCATCACTGCACCCCCATATACTATATATAAAATACACTGCATCACTGCATCCCCATATACTATATATAAAATACACTGCATCACTGCACCCCCATATACTATATATAAAATATACTGCATCACTGCACCCCCATATACTATATAAAAAATATACTGCATCACTACATCCCCATATACTATATATAAAATATACTGCATCACTGCACCCCCATATACTATATATAAAATATACTGCATCACTGCATCCCCATATACTATATATAAAATATACTTCATCACTACACCCCCATATACTATATATAAAATATACTGCATCCCCATATACTATATATAAAATATCCTGCATCACTGCATCCCCTTATACTATATATAAAATATACTGCATCACTGCACCCCGTATACTATATATAAGATATACTGCATCACTGCACCCCCGTATACTATATATAAAATATACTGCATCACTGCATCCCCGTATAATATATATAAAATATACAGCATCACTGCATTCTCATATACTATATATAAAATATACTGCATCACTGCACCCCCATATACTATATATAAAATATACTACATCACTGCATCCCCATAAACTATATATAAAATATACTGCATCACTACATCCCCATATACTATATATAAAATATACTGCATCACTGCACCCCCATATACTATATATAAAATATACTGCATCACTGCATCCCCATATACTCTATATAAAATATACTGCATCACTACACCCCCATATACTATATATAAAATATACTGCATCCCCATATACTATATATAAAATATCCTGCATCACTGCATCCCCTTATACTATATATAAAATATACTGCATCACTGCATCCCCATATACTATATATAAAATATACTGCATCACTTCATCCCCATATACTATATATAAAATATACTGCATCACTGCACCCCCGTATACTATATATAAAATATACTGCATCACTGCATCCCCATATACTATATATAAAATATACTGCATCACTGCATCCCCGTATAATATATATAAAATATACTGCATCACTGCACCCCCATATACTATATATAAAATATACTGCATCACTGCATCCCCATATACTATATATAAAATATACTGCATCACTGCATCTCCATATACTATATATAAAATATACTGCACCACATATACTATATATAAAACATACCGCATCACTACACCCCCGTATACTATATATAAAATATACTGCATCACTGCACCCCCATATACTATATATAAAATATACTGCATCACTGCACCCCCATATATAAAATATAGTGCATCACTGCACCCCCGTATACTATATATAAAATATAAAGCATCACTGCATCCCCATATACTATATATAAAATATACTGCATCACTACACCCCCATATACTATATATAAAATATACTGCATTACTGCACCCCCATATACTATATATAAAATACACTGCATCACTGCACCCCCATATACTATATATAAAATATACTGCATCACTGCACCCCCTTATACTATATATAAAATATACTGCATCACTGCATCCCCATATGCTATATATAAAATATACTGCATCACTGCACCCCCATATACTATATATAAAATATACTGCATCACTGCATCCCCATATATAAAATATAGTGCATCACTGCACCCCCGTATACTATATATAAAATATACCGCATCACTGCATCCCCATATACTATATATAAAATATACTGCATCACTACATCCCCATATACTATATATAAAATATACTACATCACTGCATCCCCATATAATATATATAAAATATACTACATCACTACATCCCCATATACTATATATAAAATATACTACATCACTGTACCCCCATATACTATATATAAAATATACTGCATCACTGCACCCCCATATACTATATATAAAATATACTGCATCACTGCACCCCCATATACTATATATAAAATATACTGCATCACTGCACCCCCATATACTATATAAAAATATACTGCATCACTGCACCCCCATATTCTATATATAAAATATACTGCATCACTGCACCCCCATATACTATATAAAAAATATACTACATCACTGCATCCCCATATACTATATATAAAATATACTGCATCACTGCACCCCCATATACTATATATAAAATATACTGCATCACTGCACCCCCATATACTATATATAAAATATACTGCATCACTGCACCCCCATATACTATATAAAAAATATACTGCATCACTACATCCCCATATACTATGTATAAAATATACTGCATCACTGCACCCCCATATACTATATATAAAATATACTGCATCACTGCATCCCCATATACTATATATAAAATATACTGCATCACTACACCCCCATATACTATATATAAAATATACTGCATCCCCATATACTATATATAAAATATCCTGCATCACTGCATCCCCTTATACTATATATAAAATATACTGCATCACTGCATCCCCATATACTATATATAAAATATACTGCATCACTGCATCCCCATATACTATATATAAAATATACTGCATCACTGCACCCCCGTATACTATATATAAAATATACAGCATCACTACATCCCCATATACTATATATAAAATATACTACATCACTGCATCCCCATATAATATATATAAAATATACTACATCACTACATCCCCATATACTATATATAAAATATACTACATCACTGTACCCCCATATACTATATATAAAATATACTGCATCACTGCACCCCCATATACTATATATAAAATATACTGCATCACTGCATCCCCATATACTATATATAAAATATACTGCATCACTGCACCCCCATATACTATATATAAAATACACTGCATCACTGCACCCCCATATACTATATATAGAATATACTGCATCACTGCACCCCCATATACTATATATAAAATACACTGCATCACTGCATCCCCATATACTATATATAAAATATACTGCATCACTGCACCCCCATATACTATATATAAAATATACTGCATCACTGCACCCCCATATACTATATAAAAAATATACTGCATCACTACATCCCCATATACTATATATAAAATATACTGCATCACTGCACCCCCATATACTATATATAAAATATACTGCATCACTGCATGCCCATATACTATATATAAAATATACTGCATCACTACACCCCCATATACTATATATAAAATATACTGCATCCCCATATACTATATATAAAATATCCTGCATCACTGCATCCCCTTATACTATATATAAAATATACTGCATCACTGCATCCCCATATACTATATATAAAATATACTGCATCACTGCATCCCCATATACTATATATAAAATATACTGCATCACTGCACCCCCGTATACTATATATAAAATATACAGCATCACTGCATCCCCATATACTATATATAAAATATACTGCATCACTGCATCCCCGTATAATATATATAAAATATACTGCATCACTGCATCCCCATATACTATATATAAAATATACTGCATCACTGCACCCCCATATACTATATATAAAATATACTACATAACTGCATCCCCATATACTATATATAAAATATACTGCATCAATACATCCCCATATACTATATATAAAATATACTGCATCACTGCACCCCCATATACTATATATAAAATATACTGCATCACTGCATCCCCATATACTATATATAAAATATACTGCATCACTACACCCCCATATACTATATATAAAATATACTGCATCCCCATATACTATATATAAAATATCCTGCATCACTGCATCCCCTTATACTATATATAAAATATACTGCATCACTGCATCCCCATATACTATATATAAAATATACTGCATCACTGCATCCCCATATACTATATATAAAATATACTGCATCACTGCACCCCCGTATACTATATATAAAATATACTGCATCACTGCATCCCCATATACTATATATAAAATATACTGCATCACTGCATCCCAGTATAATATATATATAATATACTGCATCACTGCACCCCCATATACTATATATAAAATATACTGCATCACTGCATCCCCATATACTATATATAAAATATACTGCATCACTGCATCTCCATATACTATATATAAAATATACTGCACCCCATATACTATATATAAAACATACCGCATCACTACACCCCCATATACTATATATAAAATATACTGTATCACTGCACCCCCATATACTATATATAAAATATACTGCATCACTGCACCCCCATATATAAAATATAGTGCATCACTGCACCCCCGTATACTATATATAAAATATAAAGCATCACTGCATCCCCATATACTATATATAAAATATACTGCATCACTGCACCCCCATATACTATATATAAAATATACTGCATCACTGCATCCCCATATACTATATATAAAATATACTGCATCACTGCATCTCCATATACTATATATAAAATATACTGCACCCCATATACTATATATAAAACATACCGCATCACTACACCCCCGTATACTATATATAAAATATACTGCATCACTGCACCCCCATATACTATATATAAAATATACTGCATCACTGCACCCCCATATATAAAATATAGTGCATCACTGCACCCCCGTATACTATATATAAAATATAAAGCATCACTGCATCCCCATATACTATATATAAAATATACTGCATCACTACACCCCCATATACTATATATAAAATATACTGCATTACTGCACCCCCATATACTATATATAAAATATACTGCATCACTGCACCCCCATATACTATATATAAAATATACTGCATCACTGCACCCCCTTATACTATATATAAAATATACTGCATCCCCATATGCTATATATAAAATATACTGCATCACTGCACCCCCATATACTATATATAAAATATACTGCATCACTGCATCCCCATATATAAAATATAGTGCATCACTGCACCCCCGTATACTATATATAAAATATACCGCATCACTGCATCCCCATATACTATATATAAAATATACTGCATCACTACATCCCCATATACTATATATAAAATATACTACATCACTGCATCCCCATATAATATATATAAAATATACTACATCACTACATCCCCATATACTATATATAAAATATACTACATCACTGTAACCCCATATACTATATATAAAATATACTGCATCACTGCACCCCCATATACTATATATAAAATATACTGCATCACTGCATCCCCATATACTATATATAAAATATACTGCATCACTGCACCCCCATATACTATATATAAAATACACTGCATCACTGCACCCTCATATACTATATATAGAATATACTGCATCACTGCACCCCCATATACTATATATAAAATACACTGCATCACTGCATCCCCATATACTATATATAAAATATACTGCATCACTGCACCCCCATATACTATATATAAAATATACTGCATCACTGCACCCCCATATACTATATAAAAAATATACTGCATCACTACATCCCCATATACTATATATAAAATATACTGCATCACTGCACCCCCATATACTATATATAAAATATACTGCATCACTGCATCCCCATATACTATATATAAAATATACTTCATCACTACACCCCCATATACTATATATAAAATATACTGCATCCCCATATACTATATATAAAATATCCTGCATCACTGCATCCCCTTATACTATATATAAAATATACTGCATCACTGCACCCCGTATACTATATATAAGATATACTGCATCACTGCACCCCCGTATACTATATATAAAATATACTACATCACTGCATCCCCATATACTATATATAAAATATACTGCATCACTGCATCCCCGTATAATATATATAAAATATACAGCATCACTGCATTCTCATATACTATATATAAAATATACTGCATCACTGCACCCCCATATACTATATATAAAATATACTACATCACTGCATCCCCATAAACTATATATAAAATATACTGCATCACTACATCCCCATATACTATATATAAAATATACTGCATCACTGCACCCCCATATACTATATATAAAATATACTGCATCACTGCATCCCCATATACTCTATATAAAATATACTGCATCACTACACCCCCATATACTATATATAAAATATACTGCATCCCCATATACTATATATAAAATATCCTGCATCACTGCATCCCCTTATACTATATATAAAATATACTGCATCACTGCATCCCCATATACTATATATAAAATATACTGCATCACTGCATCCCCATATACTATATATAAAATATACTGCATCACTGCACCCCCGTATACTATATATAAAATATACTGCATCACTGCATCCCCATATACTATATATAAAATATACTGCATCACTGCATCCCCGTATAATATATATAAAATATACTGCATCACTGCACCCCCATATACTATATATAAAATATACTGCATCACTGCATCCCCATATACTATATATAAAATATACTGCACCACATATACTATATATAAAACATACCGCATCACTACACCCCCGTATACTATATATAAAATATACTGCATCACTGCACCCCCATATACTATATATAAAATATACTGCATCACTGCACCCCCATATATAAAATATAGTGCATCACTGCACCCCCGTATACTATATATAAAATATAAAGCATCACTGCATCCCCATATACTATATATAAAATATACTGCATCACTACACCCCCATATACTATATATAAAATATACTGCATTACTGCACCCCCATATACTATATATAAAATACACTGCATCACTGCACCCCCATATACTATATATAAAATATACTGCATCACTGCACCCCCTTATACTATATATAAAATATACTGCATCACTGCATCCCCATATGCTATATATAAAATATACTGCATCACTGCACCCCCATATACTATATATAAAATATACTGCATCACTGCATCCCCATATATAAAATATAGTGCATCACTGCACCCCCGTATACTATATATAAAATATACCGCATCACTGCATCCCCATATACTATATATAAAATATACTGCATCACTACATCCCCATATACTATATATAAAATATACTACATCACTGCATCCCCATATAATATATATAAAATATACTACATCACTACATCCCCATATACTATATATAAAATATACTACATCACTGTACCCCCATATACTATATATAAAATATACTGCATCACTGCACCCCCATATACTATATATAAAATATACTGCATCACTGCACCCCCATATACTATATTTAAAATATACTGCATCACTGCACCCCCATATACTATATAAAAAATATACTGCATCACTGCACCCCCATATTCTATATATAAAATATACTGCATCACTGCACCCCCATATACTATATAAAAAATATACTACATCACTGCATCCCCATATACTATATATAAAATATACTGCATCACTGCACCCCCATATACTATATATAAAATATACTGCATCACTGCACCCCCATATACTATATATAAAATATACTGCATCACTGCACCCCCATATACTATATAAAAATATACTGCATCACTACATCCCCATATACTATGTATAAAATATACTGCATCACTGCACCCCCATATACTATATATAAAATATACTGCATCACTGCATCCCCATATACTATATATAAAATATACTGCATCACTACACCCCCATATACTATATATAAAATATACTGCATCCCCATATACTATATATAAAATATCCTGCATCACTGCATCCCCTTATACTATATATAAAATATACTGCATCACTGCATCCCCATATACTATATATAAAATATACTGCATCACTGCATCCCCATATACTATATATAAAATATACTGCATCACTGCACCCCCGTATACTATATATAAAATATACAGCATCACTACATCCCCATATACTATATATAAAATATACTACATCACTGCATCCCCATATAATATATATAAAATATACTACATCACTACATCCCCATATACTATATATAAAATATACTACATCACTGTACCCCCATATACTATATATAAAATATACTGCATCTCTGCACCCCCATATACTATATATAAAATATACTGCATCACTGCATCCCCATATACTATATATAAAATATACTGCATCACTGCACCCCCATATACTATATATAAAATACACTGCATCACTGCACCCCCATATACTATATATAGAATATACTGCATCACTGCACCCCCATATACTATATATAAAATACACTGCATCACTGCATCCCCATATACTATATATAAAATATACTGCATCACTGCACCCCCATATACTATATATAAAATATACTGCATCACTGCACCCCCATATACTATATAAAAAATATACTGCATCACTACATCCCCATATACTATATATAAAATATACTGCATCACTGCACCCCCATATACTATATATAAAATATACTGCATCACTGCATGCCCATATACTATATATAAAATATACTGCATCACTACACCCCCATATACTATATATAAAATATACTGCATCCCCATATACTATATATAAAATATCCTGCATCACTGCATCCCCTTATACTATATATAAAATATACTGCATCACTGCATCCCCATATACTATATATAAAATATACTGCATCACTGCATCCCCATATACTATATATAAAATATACTGCATCACTGCACCCCCGTATACTATATATAAAATATACAGCATCACTGCATCCCCATATACTATATATAAAATATACTGCATCACTGCATCCCCGTATAATATATATAAAATATACTGCATCACTGCATCCCCATATA
Source organism: Dendrobates tinctorius (assembly GCF_039654945.1). Lineage (NCBI taxonomy): Eukaryota > Metazoa > Chordata > Amphibia > Anura > Dendrobatidae > Dendrobates > Dendrobates tinctorius. The sequence continues at coordinate 1,130,454 of NW_027361849.1, read as the reverse complement.
CTATATATAAAATATACTGCATCACTGCACCCCCATATACTATATATAAAATATACTACATAACTGCATCCCCATATACTATATATAAAATATACTGCATCAATACATCCCCATATACTATATATAAAATATACTGCATCACTGCACCCCCATATACTATATATAAAATATACTGCATCACTGCATCCCCATATACTATATATAAAATATACTGCATCACTACACCCCCATATACTATATATAAAATATACTGCATCCCCATATACTATATATAAAATATCCTGCATCACTGCATCCTCTTATACTATATATAAAATATACTGCATCCCCATATACTATATATAAAATATACTGCATCACTGCATCCCCATATACTATATATAAAATATACTGCATCACTGCACCCCCGTATACTATATATAAAATATACTGCATCACTGCATCCCCATATACTATATATAAAATATACTGCATCACTGCATCCCCGTATAATATATATAAAATATACTGCATCACTGCACCCCCATATACTATATATAAAATATACTGCATCACTGCATCCCCATATACTATATATAAAATATACTGCATCACTGCATCTCCATATACTATATATAAAATATACTGCACCCCATATACTATATATAAAACATACCGCATCACTACACCCCCATATACTATATATAAAATATACTGTATCACTGCACCCCCATATACTATATATAAAATATACTGCATCACTGCACCCCCATATATAAAATATAGTGCATCACTGCACCCCCGTATACTATATATAAAATATAAAGCATCACTGCATCCCCATATACTATATATAAAATATACTGCATCACTGCACCCCCATATACTATATATAAAATATACTGCATCACTGCATCCCCATATACTATATATAAAATATACTGCATCACTGCATCTCCATATACTATATATAAAATATACTGCATCCCCATATACTATATATAAAATATCCTGCATCACTGCATCCCCTTATACTATATATAAAATATACTGCATCACTGCATCCCCATATACTATATATAAAATATACTGCATCACTGCATCCCCATATACTATATATAAAATATACTGCATCACTGCACCCCCGTATACTATATATAAAATATACAGCATCACTGCATCCCCATATACTATATATAAAATATACTGCATCACTGCATCCCCGTATAATATATATAAAATATACTGCATCACTGCATCCCCATATACTATATATAAAATATACTGCATCACTGCACCCCCATATACTATATATAAAATATACTACATAACTGCATCCCCATATACTATATATAAAATATACTGCATCACTGCACCCCCATATATAAAATATAGTGCATCACTGCACCCCCGTATACTATATATAAAATATAAAGCATCACTGCATCCCCATATACTATATATAAAATATACTGCATCACTGCACCCCCATATACTATATATAAAATATACTGCATCACTGCATCCCCATATACTATATATAAAATATACTGCATCACTGCATCTCCATATACTATATATAAAATATACTGCACCCCATATACTATATATAAAACATACCGCATCACTACACCCCCGTATACTATATATAAAATATACTGCATCACTGCACCCCCATATACTATATATAAAATATACTGCATCACTGCACCCCCATATATAAAATATAGTGCATCACTGCACCCCCGTATACTATATATAAAATATAAAGCATCACTGCATCCCCATATACTATATATAAAATATACTGCATCACTACACCCCCATATACTATATATAAAATATACTGCATTACTGCACCCCCATATACTATATATAAAATATACTGCATCACTGCACCCCCATATACTATATATAAAATATACTGCATCACTGCACCCCCTTATACTATATATAAAATATACTGCATCCCCATATGCTATATATAAAATATACTGCATCACTGCACCCCCATATACTATATATAAAATATACTGCATCACTGCATCCCCATATATAAAATATAGTGCATCACTGCACCCCCGTATACTATATATAAAATATACCGCATCACTGCATCCCCATATACTATATATAAAATATACTGCATCACTACATCCCCATATACTATATATAAAATATACTACATCACTGCATCCCCATATAATATATATAAAATATACTACATCACTACATCCCCATATACTATATATAAAATATACTACATCACTGTAACCCCATATACTATATATAAAATATACTGCATCACTGCACCCCCATATACTATATATAAAATATACTGCATCACTGCATCCCCATATACTATATATAAAATATACTGCATCACTGCACCCCCATATACTATATATAAAATACACTGCATCACTGCACCCTCATATACTATATATAGAATATACTGCATCACTGCACCCCCATATACTATATATAAAATACACTGCATCACTGCATCCCCATATACTATATATAAAATATACTGCATCACTGCACCCCCATATACTATATATAAAATATACTACATAACTGCATCCCCATATACTATATATAAAATATACTGCATCAATACATCCCCATATACTATATATAAAATATACTGCATCACTGCACCCCCATATACTATATATAAAATATACTGCATCACTGCATCCCCATATACTATATATAAAATATACTGCATCACTACACCCCCATATACTATATATAAAATATACTGCATCCCCATATACTATATATAAAATATCCTGCATCACTGCATCCTCTTATACTATATATAAAATATACTGCATCCCCATATACTATATATAAAATATACTGCATCACTGCATCCCCATATACTATATATAAAATATACTGCATCACTGCACCCCCGTATACTATATATAAAATATACTGCATCACTGCATCCCCATATACTATATATAAAATATACTGCATCACTGCATCCCCGTATAATATATATAAAATATACTGCATCACTGCACCCCCATATACTATATATAAAATATACTGCATCACTGCATCCCCATATACTATATATAAAATATACTGCATCACTGCATCTCCATATACTATATATAAAATATACTGCACCCCATATACTATATATAAAACATACCGCATCACTACACCCCCATATACTATATATAAAATATACTGTATCACTGCACCCCCATATACTATATATAAAATATACTGCATCACTGCACCCCCATATATAAAATATAGTGCATCACTGCACCCCCGTATACTATATATAAAATATAAAGCATCACTGCATCCCCATATACTATATATAAAATATACTGCATCACTGCACCCCCATATACTATATATAAAATATACTGCATCACTGCATCCCCATATACTATATATAAAATATACTGCATCACTGCATCTCCATATACTATATATAAAATATACTGCATCCCCATATACTATATATAAAATATCCTGCATCACTGCATCCCCTTATACTATATATAAAATATACTGCATCACTGCATCCCCATATACTATATATAAAATATACTGCATCACTGCATCCCCATATACTATATATAAAATATACTGCATCACTGCACCCCCGTATACTATATATAAAATATACAGCATCACTGCATCCCCATATACTATATATAAAATATACTGCATCACTGCATCCCCGTATAATATATATAAAATATACTGCATCACTGCATCCCCATATACTATATATAAAATATACTGCATCACTGCACCCCCATATACTATATATAAAATATACTACATAACTGCATCCCCATATACTATATATAAAATATACTGCATCACTGCACCCCCATATATAAAATATAGTGCATCACTGCACCCCCGTATACTATATATAAAATATAAAGCATCACTGCATCCCCATATACTATATATAAAATATACTGCATCACTGCACCCCCATATACTATATATAAAATATACTGCATCACTGCATCCCCATATACTATATATAAAATATACTGCATCACTGCATCTCCATATACTATATATAAAATATACTGCACCCCATATACTATATATAAAACATACCGCATCACTACACCCCCGTATACTATATATAAAATATACTGCATCACTGCACCCCCATATACTATATATAAAATATACTGCATCACTGCACCCCCATATATAAAATATAGTGCATCACTGCACCCCCGTATACTATATATAAAATATAAAGCATCACTGCATCCCCATATACTATATATAAAATATACTGCATCACTACACCCCCATATACTATATATAAAATATACTGCATTACTGCACCCCCATATACTATATATAAAATATACTGCATCACTGCACCCCCATATACTATATATAAAATATACTGCATCACTGCACCCCCTTATACTATATATAAAATATACTGCATCCCCATATGCTATATATAAAATATACTGCATCACTGCACCCCCATATACTATATATAAAATATACTGCATCACTGCATCCCCATATATAAAATATAGTGCATCACTGCACCCCCGTATACTATATATAAAATATACCGCATCACTGCATCCCCATATACTATATATAAAATATACTGCATCACTACATCCCCATATACTATATATAAAATATACTACATCACTGCATCCCCATATAATATATATAAAATATACTACATCACTACATCCCCATATACTATATATAAAATATACTACATCACTGTAACCCCATATACTATATATAAAATATACTGCATCACTGCACCCCCATATACTATATATAAAATATACTGCATCACTGCATCCCCATATACTATATATAAAATATACTGCATCACTGCACCCCCATATACTATATATAAAATACACTGCATCACTGCACCCTCATATACTATATATAGAATATACTGCATCACTGCACCCCCATATACTATATATAAAATACACTGCATCACTGCATCCCCATATACTATATATAAAATATACTGCATCACTGCACCCCCATATACTATATATAAAATATACTGCATCACTGCGCCCCCATATACTATATAAAAAATATACTGCATCACTACATCCCCATATACTATATATAAAATATACTGCATCACTGCACCCCCATATACTATATATAAAATATACTGCATCACTGCATCCCCATATACTATATATAAAATATACTTCATCACTACACCCCCATATACTATATATAAAATATACTGCATCCCCATATACTATATATAAAATATCCTGCATCACTGCATCCCCTTATACTATATATAAAATATACTGCATCACTGCACCCCGTATACTATATATAAGATATACTGCATCACTGCACCCCCGTATACTATATATAAAATATACTGCATCACTGCATCCCCATATACTATATATAAAATATACTGCATCACTGCATCCCCGTATAATATATATAAAATATACAGCATCACTGCATTCTCATATACTATATATAAAATATACTGCATCACTGCACCCCCATATACTATATATAAAATATACTACATCACTGCATCCCCATAAACTATATATAAAATATACTGCATCACTACATCCCCATATACTATATATAAAATATACTGCATCACTGCACCCCCATATACTATATATAAAATATACTGCATCACTGCATCCCCATATACTCTATATAAAATATACTGCATCACTACACCCCCATATACTATATATAAAATATACTGCATCCCCATATACTATATATAAAATATCCTGCATCACTGCATCCCCTTATACTATATATAAAATATACTGCATCACTGCATCCCCATATACTATATATAAAATATACTGCATCACTGCATCCCCATATACTATATATAAAATATACTGCATCACTGCACCCCCGTATACTATATATAAAATATACTGCATCACTGCATCCCCATATACTATATATAAAATATACTGCATCACTGCATCCCCGTATAATATATATAAAATATACTGCATCACTGCACCCCCATATACTATATATAAAATATACTGCATCACTGCATCCCCATATACTATATATAAAATATACTGCATCACTGCATCTCCATATACTATATATAAAATATACTGCACCACATATACTATATATAAAACATACCGCATCACTACACCCCCGTATACTATATATAAAATATACTGCATCACTGCACCCCCATATACTATATATAAAATATACTGCATCACTGCACCCCCATATATAAAATATAGTGCATCACTGCACCCCCGTATACTATATATAAAATATAAAGCATCACTGCATCCCCATATACTATATATAAAATATACTGCATCACTACACCCCCATATACTATATATAAAATATACTGCATTACTGCACCCCCATATACTATATATAAAATACACTGCATCACTGCACCCCCATATACTATATATAAAATATACTGCATCACTGCACCCCCTTATACTATATATAAAATATACTGCATCACTGCATCCCCATATGCTATATATAAAATATACTGCATCACTGCACCCCCATATACTATATATAAAATATACTGCATCACTGCATCCCCATATATAAAATATAGTGCATCACTGCACCCCCGTATACTATATATAAAATATACCGCATCACTGCATCCCCATATACTATATATAAAATATACTGCATCACTACATCCCCATATACTATATATAAAATATACTACATCACTGCATCCCCATATAATATATATAAAATATACTACATCACTACATCCCCATATACTATATATAAAATATACTACATCACTGTACCCCCATATACTATATATAAAATATACTGCATCACTGCACCCCCATATACTATATATAAAATATACTGCATCACTGCACCCCCATATACTATATTTAAAATATACTGCATCACTGCACCCCCATATACTATATAAAAAATATACTGCATCACTGCACCCCCATATTCTATATATAAAATATACTGCATCACTGCACCCCCATATACTATATAAAAAATATACTACATCACTGCATCCCCATATACTATATATAAAATATACTGCATCACTGCACCCCCATATACTATATATAAAATATACTGCATCACTGCACCCCCATATACTATATATAAAATATACTGCATCACTGCACCCCCATATACTATATAAAAAATATACTGCATCACTACATCCCCATATACTATGTATAAAATATACTGCATCACTGCACCCCCATATACTATATATAAAATATACTGCATCACTGCATCCCCATATACTATATATAAAATATACTGCATCACTACACCCCCATATACTATATATAAAATATACTGCATCCCCATATACTATATATAAAATATCCTGCATCACTGCATCCCCTTATACTATATATAAAATATACTGCATCACTGCATCCCCATATACTATATATAAAATATACTGCATCACTGCATCCCCATATACTATATATAAAATATACTGCATCACTGCACCCCCGTATACTATATATAAAATATACAGCATCACTACATCCCCATATACTATATATAAAATATACTACATCACTGCATCCCCATATAATATATATAAAATATACTACATCACTACATCCCCATATACTATATATAAAATATACTACATCACTGTACCCCCATATACTATATATAAAATATACTGCATCACTGCACCCCCATATACTATATATAAAATATACTGCATCACTGCATCCCCATATACTATATATAAAATATACTGCATCACTGCACCCCCATATACTATATATAAAATACACTGCATCACTGCACCCCCATATACTATATATAGAATATACTGCATCACTGCACCCCCATATACTATATATAAAATACACTGCATCACTGCATCCCCATATACTATATATAAAATATACTGCATCACTGCACCCCCATATACTATATATAAAATATACTGCATCACTGCACCCCCATATACTATATAAAAAATATACTGCATCACTACATCCCCATATACTATATATAAAATATACTGCATCACTGCACCCCCATATACTATATATAAAATATACTGCATCACTGCATGCCCATATACTATATATAAAATATACTGGATCACTACACCCCCATATACTATATATAAAATATACTGCATCCCCATATACTATATATAAAATATCCTGCATCACTGCATCCCCTTATACTATATATAAAATATACTGCATCACTGCATCCCCATATACTATATATAAAATATACTGCATCACTGCATCCCCATATACTATATATAAAATATACTGCATCACTGCACCCCCGTATACTATATATAAAATATACAGCATCACTGCATCCCCATATACTATATATAAAATATACTGCATCACTGCATCCCCGTATAATATATATAAAATATACTGCATCACTGCATCCCCATATACTATATATAAAATATACTGCATCACTGCACCCCCATATACTATATATAAAATATACTACATAACTGCATCCCCATATACTATATATAAAATATACTGCATCAATACATCCCCATATACTATATATAAAATATACTGCATCACTGCACCCCCATATACTATATATAAAATATACTGCATCACTGCATCCCCATATACTATATATAAAATATACTGCATCACTACACCCCCATATACTATATATAAAATATACTGCATCCCCATATACTATATATAAAATATCCTGCATCACTGCATCCCCTTATACTATATATAAAATATACTGCATCACTGCATCCCCATATACTATATATAAAATATACTGCATCACTGCATCCCCATATACTATATATAAAATATACTGCATCACTGCACCCCCGTATACTATATATAAAATATACTGCATCACTGCATCCCCATATACTATATATAAAATATACTGCATCACTGCATCCCCGTATAATATATATAAAATATACTGCATCACTGCACCCCCATATACTATATATAAAATATACTGCATCACTGCATCCCCATATACTATATATAAAATATACTGCATCACTGCATCTCCATATACTATATATAAAATATACTGCACCCCATATACTATATATAAAACATACCGCATCACTACACCCCCATATACTATATATAAAATATACTGTATCACTGCACCCCCATATACTATATATAAAATATACTGCATCACTGCACCCCCATATATAAAATATAGTGCATCACTGCACCCCCGTATACTATATATAAAATATAAAGCATCACTGCATCCCCATATACTATATATAAAATATACTGCATCACTGCACCCCCATATACTATATATAAAATATACTGCATCACTGCATCCCCATATACTATATATAAAATATACTGCATCACTGCATCTCCATATACTATATATAAAATATACTGCACCCCATATACTATATATAAAACATACCGCATCACTACACCCCCGTATACTATATATAAAATATACTGCATCACTGCACCCCCATATACTATATATAAAATATACTGCATCACTGCACCCCCATATATAAAATATAGTGCATCACTGCACCCCCGTATACTATATATAAAATATAAAGCATCACTGCATCCCCATATACTATATATAAAATATACTGCATCACTACACCCCCATATACTATATATAAAATATACTGCATCACTGCACCCCCATATATAAAATATAGTGCATCACTGCACCCCCGTATACTATATATAAAATATAAAGCATCACTGCATGCCCATATACTATATATAAAATATACTGCATCTCCATATACTATATATAAAATATACTGTATCACTGCACCCCCGTATACTATATATAAAATATACTGCATCACTGCATCTCCATATACTATATATAAAATATACTGCATCACTGCATCTCCATATACTATATATAAAATATAATGCATCACTGCATCTCCATATACTATATATAAAATATACTGCATCACTGCACCCCCATATACTATATATAAAATATACTGCAGCACTGCATCCCCATATACTATATATAAAATATACTGCAGCACTGCATCCCCATATACTATATATAAAATATACTGCAGCACTGCATCCCCATATACTATATATAAAATATACTGCATCACTGCACCCCCATATACTATATATAAAATATACTGCATCCCTGCATCTCCATATACTATATATAAAATATACTGCATCACTACACCCCCATATACTATATATAAAATATACTGCATCACTGCACCCCCATATACTATATATAAAATATACTGCATCACTGCACCCCCATATACTATACAGTCATGGCCAAAAGTATTGACACCCCTGCATTTCTGTCAGATAATATTCAGTTTCTTCATGAAAATGATTGCAAACACAAATTCTTTGGTATTATTATCTTCATTTAATTTGTCTTAAATGAAAAAACACAAAAGAGAATGAAGCAAAAAGCAAAACATTGATCATTTCACACAAAACTCCAAAAATGGGCCGGACAAAAGTATTGGCACCCTCAGCCTAATACTTGGTTGCGCAACCTTTAGCCAAAATAACTGCGACCAACCGCTTCCGGTAACCATCAATGAGTTTCTTACAATGCTCTGCTGGAATTTTAGACCATTCTTCTTTGGCAAACTGCTCCAGGTCCCTGATATTAGAAGGGTGCCTTCTCCAAACTGCCATTTTTAGATCTCTCCACAGGTGTTCTATGGGATTCAGGTCTGGACTCATTGCTGGCCACCTTAGAAGTCTCCAGTGCTTTCTCTCAAACCATTTTCTAGTGCTTTTTGAAGTGTGTTTTGGGTCATTGTCCTCCTGGAAGACCCATGACCTCTGAGGGAGACCCAGCTTTCTCACACTGGGCCCTAAATTATGCTGCAAAATTTGTTGGCAGTCTTCTGACTTCATAATGCCATGCACACGGTCAAGCAGTCCAGTGCCAGAGGCAGCAAAGCAACCCCAAAACATCAGGGAACCTCCGCCATGTTTGACTGTAGGGACCGTGTATTTTTCTTTGAATGCCTCTTTTTTCTCCTGTAAACTCTATGTTGATGCTTTTGCCCTAAAAGCTCTACTTTTGTCTCAACTGACCAAAGAACATTCTTCCAAAACATTTTAGGCTTTTTCAGGTAAGTTTTGGCAAACTCCAGCCTGGCTTTTTTATGTCTCGGGGTAAGAAGTGGAGTCTTCCTGGGTCTCCTACCATACAGTCCCTTTTCATTCAGACGCCGATGGATAGTACGGGTTGACACTGTTGTACCCTCAGACTGCAGGGCAGCTTGAACTTGTTTGGATGTTAGTCGAAGTTCTTTATCCAACATACGCACAATCTTGCGTTGAAATCTCTTGTCAATGTTTCTTTTCCGTCCACATCTAGGGAGGTTAGCCACAGTGCCATGGGCTTTAAACTTCTTGATGACACTGCGCACGGTAGACACAGGAACATTCAGGTCTTTGGAGATGGACTTGTAGCCTTGAGATTGCTCATGCTTCCTCACAATTTGGTTTCTCAAGTCCTCAGACAGTTCTTTGGTCTTCTTTCTTTTCTCCATGCTCAATGTGGTACACACAAGGACACAGGACAGAGGTTGAGTCAACTTTAATCCATGTCAACTGGCTGCAAGTGTGATTTAGTTATTGCCAACACCTGTTAGGTGCCACAGGTAAGTTACAGGTGCTGTTAATTACACAAATTAGAGAAGTATCACATGATTTTTCGCACAGTGCCAATACTTTTGTCCACCCTCTTTTTTATGTTTGGTGTGGAATTATATCCAATTTGGCTTTAGGACAATTCTTTTTGTGTTTTTTCATTTAAGACAAATTAAATGAAGATAATCATACCAAAGAATTTGTGTTTGCAATAATTTTCAGGAAGAAACTGAGTATTATCTGACAGAATTGCAGGGGTGTCAATACTTTTGGCCATGACTGTATATAAAATATACTACATCACTCCATCCCCATATACTATATATAAAATATACTGCATCACTGCACCCCCATATACTATATATAAAATATACTGCATCACTGCGCCTCCATATACTATATCTAAAATATACTGCATCACTGCATCCCCATATACTATATATAAAATATACTGCATCACTGCATCCCCATATACTATATATAAAATATACTGCATCACTGCGCCTCCATATACTATATATAAAATATACTACATCACTGCACCCCCATATACTATATCTAAAATATACTGCATCACTGCATCCCCATATACTATATATAAAATATACTGCATCACTGCATTCCCATATACTATATAAAATATACTGCATCACTGCACCTCCATATACTATATATAAAATTTACTGCACCACTGCACCCCCATATATAAAATATAGTGCATCACTGCACCCCCATATACTATATATAAAATATACCACATCACTGCATCCCATATACTATATATAAAATATACTGCATCACTGCACCCCCATATACTATATATAAAATATACTGCATCACTGCACTCCCATATACTATATATAAAATATACTGCATTACTGCATCCCCATATACTATATATAAAATATACTGCATCACTGCATCCCCATATACTATATATAAAATATACTGCATCACTGCATCTCCATATACTATATATAAAATATACTGCATCACTTCACCCCCGTATACTATATATAAAATATACTGCATCACTGCATCCCCATATACTATATATAAAATATACTGCATCACTGCACCCCCGTATACTATATATAAAATATACTGCATCACTGCATCCCCGTACACTATATATAAAATATACTGCATCACTACATCCACATATACTCTATATAAAATATACTGCATCACTGCATCTCCATATACTATATATAAAATATACTGCATCACTGCATCTCCATATACTATATATAAAATATACTGCATCACTGCACACTTGTATACTATATATAAAATATACTACATCACTGCATCTCCTGTATACTATATATAAAATACACTGCATCACTGCATCTCCATATACTATATATAAAATATACTGCATCACTGCACCCCCGTATACTATATATAAAATATACTGCATCACTGCACCCCGTATACTATATATAAAATATACTGCATCACTGCACCCTCGTATACCATATATAAAATATACTGCATCACTGCACCCCCGTATACTATATATAAAATATACTGCATCACTGCACCCCCGTATACTATATATAAAATATACTGCATCACTGCACCCCCGTATACTATATATAAAATATACTGCATCACTGCACCCCCGTATACTATATATAAAATATACTGCATCACTGCACCCCCGTATACTATATATAAAATACACTGCATCACTACATCCCCATATACTATATATAAAATATACTGCATCACTGTATCCCCGTATACTATATATAAAATATACTGCATCACTGCACCCCGTATACTATATATAAAATATACTGCATCACTGCACCCTCGTATACTATATATAAAATATACTGCATCACTGCACCCCCGTATACTATATATAAAATATACTGCATCACTGCACCCCCGTATACTATATATAAAATATACTGCATCACTGCACCCCCGTATACTATATATAAAATATACTGCATCACTGCACCCCCGTATACTATATATAAAATATACTGCATCACTGCATCCCCATATACTATATATAAAATATACTGCATTACTGCATACCCATATACTATATATAAAATATACTGCATCACTGCATCCCCATATACTATATATAAAATATACTGCATCACTGCATCTCCATATACTATATATAAAATATACTGCATCCCCGTATACTATATATAAAATATACTGCATCACTGCATCCCCATATACTACATATAAAATATACTGCATCAATGCACCCCCGTATACTATATATAAAATATACTGCATCACTGCACCCCCGTATACTATATATAAAATATACTACATCACTGCTCCCCCGTATACTATATATAAAATATACTGCATCACTGCATCCCCGTACACTATATATAAAATATACTGCATCACTACATCCCCATATACGCTATATAAAATATACTTCATCACTGCATCTCCATATACTATATATAAAATATACTGCATCACTGCACCCCCGTATACTATATATAAAATATACTGCATCCCCATATACTATATATAAAATATACTGCATCACTGCACCCCCGTATACTATATATAAAATATACTGCATCACTGCACCCCCGTATACTATATATAAAATATACTGCATCACTGCACCCCCGTATACTATATATAAAATATACTGCATCACTGCACCCCCGTATACTATATATAAAATATACTGCATCACTGCACCCGTATACTATATATAAAATATACTGCATCACTGCATCCTCATATACTATATATAAAATATACTGCATCACTGCACCCCCATATACTATATTTAAAATATACTGCATTACTGCATCCCCATATACTATATATAAAATATACTGCATCACTGCATCCCCATATACTATATATAAAATATATTGCATCACTGCATCCCCGTACACTATATATAAAATATACTGCATCACTGCACCCCCGTATACTATATATAAAATATACTGCATCACTGCACCCCCGTATACTATATATAAAATATACTGCATCACTGCACCCCCGTATACTATATATAAAATATACTGCATCACTGCACCCCCGTATACTATATATAAAATATACTGCATCACTGCACCCGTATACTATATATAAAATATACTGCATCACTGCATCCCCATATACTATATATAAAATATACTGCATCACTGCACCCCCATATACTATATTTAAAATATACTGCATTACTGCATCCCCATATACTATATATAAAATATACTGCATCACTGCATCCCCATATACTATATATAAAATATATTGCATCACTGCATCCCCGTACACTATATATAAAATATACTGCATCACTGCATCTCCATATACTATATATAAATTATACTGCATCACTGCATCTCCATATACTATATATAAAATATACTGCATCACTGCATCCCCATATACTATATATAAAATATACTGCATCACCATATACTATATATAAAATATACTGCATCACTGCATCCCCATATACTGTATAAAATATACTGCATCACTGCATCTCCATATACTATATATAAAATATACTGCATCACTGCATCTCCATATACTATATATAAAATATACTGCATCACTGCACACCTGTATACTATATATAATATACTACATCACTGCATCTCCTGTATACTATATATAAAATATACTGCATCACTGCACCCCCGTATACTATATATAAAATATACTGCATCACTGCACCGCCGTATACTATATATAAAATATACTGCATCACTGCATCCCCATATACTATATATAAAATATACTGCATCACTGCACACCCATATACTATATATAAAATATACTGCATCACTGCACCCCCGTATACTATATATAAAATATACTGCATAACTGCATCCCCATATACTATATATAAAATATACTGCATCACTGCATCTCCATATACTATATATAAAATATACTGCATCACTGCACCCCCGTATACTATATATAAAATATACTGCATCACTGCACACCCATATACTATATATAAAATATACTGCATCACTGCACCCCCGTATACTATATATAAAATATACTGCATAACTGCATCCCCATA
The DNA here is from genome assembly GCF_039654945.1 of Dendrobates tinctorius. Taxonomy (NCBI): domain Eukaryota; kingdom Metazoa; phylum Chordata; class Amphibia; order Anura; family Dendrobatidae; genus Dendrobates; species Dendrobates tinctorius. The sequence goes on along the minus strand of NW_027361849.1, from coordinate 1,114,737 downwards.
TACTATATATAAAATATACTGCATCACTGCATCCCCATATACTATATATAAAATATACCGCATCACTGCTTCTCCATATACTATATATAAAATATACTGCATCACTGCACCCCCGTATACTATATATAAAATATACTGCATCCCCCTATACTATATATAAAATATACTGCATCACTGCATCCCCGTATACTATATATAAAATATACTGCATTACTGCATCCCCATATACTATATATAAAATATACTGCATCACTGCATCCCCATATACTATATATAAAATATACTGCATCACTGCATCTCCATATACTATATATAAAATATACTGCATCACTGCACCCCCGTATACTATATATAAAATATACTGCATCACTGCATCCCTATATACTATATATAAAATATACTGCATCACTGCACCCCCGTATACTATATATAAAATATACTGCATCACTGCATCTCCATATACTATATATAAAATATAATGCATCACTGCATCTCCATATACTATATATAAAATATACTGCATCACTGCACCCCCGTATACTATATATAAAATATACTGCATCACTGCACCCCCGTATACTATATATAAAATATACTGCATCACTGCACCCCCGTATACTATATATAAAATATACTGCATAACTGCATCCCCATATACTATATATAAAATATACTGCACCACTGCACCCCCATATACTATATATAAAATATACTACATCACTGCATCCCCATATACTATATATAAAATATACTGCATCACTGCATCCCCATATACTATATATAAAATATACTGCATCACCATATACTATATATAAAATATACTGCATCACTGCATCCCCATATACTGTATAAAATATACTGCATCACTGCACCTCCATATACTATATATAAAATATACTGCATCCCCATATACTATATATAAAATATACTGCATCACTGCATCCCCATATACTGTATAAAATACACTGCATCACTGCATCCCATATACTATATATAAAATATACTGCATCACTGCACCCCCATATACTATATATAAAATATACTGCATCCCCATATACTATATATAAAATATACTGCATCACTGCATCCCATATACTATATATAAAATATACTGCATCACTGCATCTCCATATACTATATATAAAATATACTGCATCACTGCATCCCATATACTATATATAAAATATACTGCATCACTGCATCCCCGTACACTATATATAAAATATACTGCATCACTACATCCCCATATACTCTGTATAAAATATACTGCATCACTGCATCTCCATATACTATATATAAACTATACTGCATCACTGCATCCTCATATACTATATATAAAATATACTGCATCGCTGCACCCCCGTATACTATATATAAAATATACTGCATCACTGCACCCCCGTATACTATATATAAAATATACTGCATCACTGCACCCCCGTATACTATATATAAAATATACTGCATCACTGCACCCCCGTATACTATATATAAAATATACTGCATCACTGCACCCCGTATACTATATATAAAATATACTGCATCACTGCATCCCCATATACTATATATAAAATATACTGCATCACTGCACCGCCATATACTATATATAAAATATACTGCATTACTGCATCCCCATATACTATATATAAAATATACTGCATCACTGCATCCCCATATACTATATATAAAATATACTGCATCACTGCATCCCCGTACACTATATATAAAATATACTGCATCACTACATCCCCGTATACTCTATATAAAATATACTGCATCACTGCATCTCCATATACTATATATAAAATATACTGCATCACTGCATCTCCATATACTATATATAAAATATACTGCATCACTGCACACCTGTATACTATATATAATATACTACATCACTGCATCTCCTGTATACTATATATAAAATATACTGTATCACTGCACCCCCGTATACTATATATAGAATATACTGCATCACTGCATCCCCATATACTATATATAAAATATACTGCATCACTGCACCCCCGTATACTATATATAAAATTTACTGCATCACTGCACCCTCGTATACTATATAAAATATGCTGCATCACTGCACCCCCGTATACTATATATAAAATATACTGCATCACTGCACCCCCGTATACTATATATAAAATATACTGCATCACTGCACCCCCGTATACTATATATAAAATATACTGCATCACTGCACCCCCGTATACTATATATAAAATATACTGCATCACTGCACCCCCGTATACTATATATAAAATATACTGCATCACTGCATCCCCATATACTATATATAAAATATACTGCATCACTGCACCCCGTATACTATATATAAAATATACTGCATCACTGCACCCCCGTATACTATATATAAAATATACTGCATCCCCCTATACTATATATAAAATATACTGCATCACTGCATCCCCGTATACTATATATAAAATATACTGCATCACTGCATCCCATATACTATATATAAAATATACTGCATCACTGCATCTCCATATACTATATATAAAATATACTGCATCACTGCATCTCCATATACTATATATAAATTATACTGCATCACTGCATCCCTGTATATTATATATAAATTATACTGCATCACTGCATCCCCATATACTATATATAAAATATACTGCATCACTGCATCCACATATACTATATATAAAATATACTGCATCACTGCACCCCCGTATATTATATATAAAATATACTGCATCACTGCATCCCCATATACTATATATAAAATATACTGCATCACTGCATCTCCATATACTATATATAAAATATACTGCATCACTGCACCCCCGTATACTATATATAAAATATACTGCATCCCCCTATACTATATATAAAATATACTGCATCACTGCATCCTCATATACTATATATAAAATATACTGCATCACTGCATCTCCATATACTATATATAAAATATACTGCATCACTGCATCTCCATATACTATATATAAAATATACTGTATCACTGCATCCCCATATACTATATATAAAATATACTGCATCACTGCATCCCCATATACTATATATAAAATATACTGCATAACTGCATCCCCATATACTATATATAAAATATACTGCATCACTGCATCTCCATATACTATATATAAAATATACTGCATCACTGCACCCCGTATACTATATATAAGATATACTGCATCCCCCTATACTATATATAAAATATACTGAATCACTGCATCCCCGTATACTATATATAAAATATACTGCATTACTGCATCCCCATATACTATATATAAAATATACTGCATCTCTGCATTCTCATATACTATATATAAAATATACTGCATCACTGCACCCCCGTATACTTTATATAAAATATACTGCATCACTGCACCCCCGTATACTATATATAAAATATACTGCATCACTGCATCCCTATATACTATATATAAAATATACTGCATCACTGCACCCCCGTATACTATATATAAAATATACTGCATCACTGCACCCCCGTATACTATATATAAAATATACTGCATCACTGCACCCCCATATACTATATATAAAATATACTGCATCACTGCACCCCCGTATACTATATATAAAATATACTGCATCACTGCATCTCCATATACTATATATAAAATATACTGCATCACTGCACCCTCGTATACTACATATAAAATATACTGCATCACTGCATCCCCATATACTATATATAAAATATACTGCATCACTGCATCCCCATATACTATATATAAAATATACTGCATCACTGTACCCCCGTATACTATATATAAAATATACTGCATCACTGCACCCTCGTATACTATATATAAAATATACTGCATAACTGCACCCCCGTATACTATATATAAAATATACTGCATCACTGCACCCCTGTATACTATATATAAAATATACTGCATCACTGCACCCCCGTATACTATATATAAAATATACTGCATCACCATATACTATATATAAAATATACTGCATCACTGCATCCCCATATACTATATATAAAATATACTGCATCCCCGTATACTATATATAAAATTTACTGCATCACTGCATCTCCATATACTATATATAAAATATACTGCATCACTGCATCTCCATATACTATATATAAAATATACTGCATCACTGCACACCTGTATACTATATATAATATACTACATCACTGCATCTCCTGTATACTATATATAAAATATACTGTATCACTGCACCCCCGTATACTATATATAGAATATACTGCATCACTGCATCCCCATATACTATATATAAAATATACTGCATCACTGCACCCCCGTATACTATATATAAAATTTACTGCATCACTGCACCCTCGTATACTATATAAAATATGCTGCATCACTGCACCCCTGTATACTATATATAAAATATACTGCATCACTGCACCCCCGTATACTATATATAAAATATACTGCATCACTGCACCCCCGTATACTATATATAAAATATACTGCATCACTGCACCCCCGTATACTATATATAAAATATACTGCATCACTGCATCCCCATATACTATATATAAAATATACTGCATCACTGCACCCCGTATACTATATATAAAATATACTGCATCACTGCACCCCCGTATACTATATATAAAATATACTGCATCCCCCTATACTGTATATAAAATATACTGCATCACTGCATCCCCGTATACTATATATAAAATATACTGCATCACTGCATCCCATATACTATATATAAAATATACTGCATCACTGCATCTCCATATACTATATATAAAATATACTGCATCACTGCATCTCCATATACTATATATAAATTATACTGCATCACTGCATCCCTGTATATTATATATAAATTATACTGCATCACTGCATCACCATATACTATATATAAAATATACTGCATCACTGCATCCACATATACTATATATAAAATATACTGCATCACTGCACCCCCGTATATTATATATAAAATATACTGCATCACTGCATCCCCATATACTATATATAAAATATACTGCATCACTGCATCTCCATATACTATATATAAAATATACTGCATCACTGCACCCCTGTATACTATATATAAAATATACTGCATCCCCTATACTATATATAAAATATACTGCATCACTGCATCCTCATATACTATATATAAAATATACTGCATCACTGCATCTCCATATACTATATATAAAATATACTGCATCACTGCATCTCCATATACTATATATAAAATATACTGTATCACTGCATCCCCATATACTATATATAAAATATACTGCATCACTGCATCCCCATATACTATATATAAAATATACTGCATCACTGCATCCCCATATACTATATATAAAATATACTGCATCACTGCATCTCCATATACTATATATAAAATATACTGCATCACTGCACCCCGTATACTATATATAAGATATACTGCATCCCCCTATACTATATATAAAATATACTGAATCACTGCATCCCCCTATACTATATATAAAATATACTGAATCACTGCATCCCCGTATACTATATATAAAATATACTGCATTACTGCATCCCCATATACTATATATAAAATATACTGCATCTCTGCATTCTCATATACTATATATAAAATATACTGCATCACTGCACCCCCGTATACTTTATATAAAATATACTGCATCACTGCACCCCCGTATACTATATATAAAATATACTGCATCACTGCACCCCCGTATACTATATATAAAATATACTGCATCACTGCACCCCCGTATACTATATATAAAATATACTGCATCACTGCACCCCCATATACTATATATAAAATATACTGCATCACTGCACCCCCGTATACTATATATAAAATATACTGCATCACTGCATCTCCATATACTATATATAAAATATACTGCATCCCCATATACTATATATAAAATATACTGCATCACTGCATCCCCATATACTATATATAAAATATACTGCATCACTGTACCCCCGTATACTATATATAAAATATACTGCATCACTGCACCCTCGTATACTATATATAAAATATACTGCATAACTGCACCCCCGTATACTATATATAAAATATACTGCATCACTGCACCCCTGTATACTATATATAAAATATACTGCATCACTGCACCCCCGTATACTATATATAAAATATACTGCATCACCATATACTATATATAAAATATACTGCATCACTGCATCCCCATATACTATATATAAAATATACTGCATCCCCGTATACTATATATAAAATTTACTGCATCACTGCACCCCCGTATACTATATATAAAATATACTGCATCACTGCACCCCCGTATACTATATATAAAATATACTGCATCACTGCACCCCGTATACTAGATATAAAATATACTGCATCACTTCATCCCCATATACTATATATAAAATATACTGCATCACTGCATCCCATATACTATATATAAAATATACTGCATCACTGCATCTCCATATACTATATATAAAATATACTGCATCACTGCATCTCCATATACTATATATAAAATATACTGCATCACTGCATCCCCGTACACTATATATAAAATATACTGCATCACTACATCCCCATATACTCTGTATAAAATATACTGCATCACTGCATCTCCATATACTATATATAAAATATACTGCATCACTGCACCCCCGTATACTATATATAAACTATACTGCATCACTGCATCCCCATATACTATATATAAAATATACTGCATCACTGCACCCCCGTATACTATATATAAAATATACTGCATCACTGCACCCCCGTATACTATATATAAAATATACTGCATCACTGCACCCCCGTATACTATATATAAAATATACTGCATCACTGCACCCCCGTATACTATATATAAAATATACTGCATCACTGCACCCCGTATACTATATATAAAATATACTGCATCACTGCATCCCCATATACTATATATAAAATATACTGCATCACTGCACCGCCATATACTATATATAAAATATACTGCATTACTGCATCCCCATATACTATATATAAAATATACTGCATCACTGCATCCCCATATACTATATATAAAATATACTGCATCACTGCATCCCCGTACACTATGTATAAAATATACTGCATCACTACATCCCCATATACTCTATATAAAATATACTGCATCACTGCATCTCCATATACTATATATAAAATATACTGCATCACTGCATCTCCATATACTATATATAAAATATACTGCATCACTGCACACCTGTATACTATATATAATATACTACATCACTGCATCTCCTGTATACTATATATAAAATATACTGTATCACTGCACCCCCGTATACTATATATAAAATATACTGCATCACTGCATCCCCATATACTATATATAAAATATACTGCATCACTGCACCCCCGTATACTATATATAAAATTTACTGCATCACTGCACCCTCGTATACTATATAAAATATGCTGCATCACTGCACCCCCGTATACTATATATAAAATATACTGCATCACTGCACCCCCGTATACTATATATAAAATATACTGCATCACTGCACCCCCGTATACTATATACAGTGGGGCAAAAAAGTATTTAGTCAGTCAGCAATAGTGCAAGTTCCACCACTTAAAAAGATGAGAGGCGTCTGTAATTTACATCATAGGTAGACCTCAACTATGGGAGACAAACTGAGAAAAAAAAATCCAGAAAATCACATTGTCTGTTTTTTTTTCATTTTATTTGCATATTATGGTGGAAAATAAGTATTTGGTCAGAAACAAAATTTCATCTCAATACTTTGTGATATATCCTTTGTTGGCAATGACAGAGGTTAAACGTTTTCTGTAAGTCTTCACAAGGTTGCCACACACTGTTGTTGGTATGTTGGCCCATTCCTCCATGCAGATCTCCTCTAGAGCAGTGATGTTTTTGGCTTTTCGCTTGGCAACACTGACTTTCAACTCCCTCCAAAGGTTTTCTATAGGGTTGAGATCTGGAGACTGGCTAGGCCACTCCAGGACCTTGAAATGCTTCTTACGAAGCCACTCCTTCGTTGCCCTGGCGGTGTGCTTTGGATCATTGTCATGTTGAAAGACCCAGCCACGTTTTATCTTCAATGCCCTTGCTGATGGAAGGAGGTTTGCACTCAAAATCTCACAATACATGGCCCCATTCATTCTTTCATGTACCCGGATCAGTCGTCCTGGCCCCTTTGCAGAGAAACAGCCCAAAAGCATGATGTTTCCACCACCATGCTTTACAGTAGGTATGGTGTTTGATGGATGCAACTCAGTATTCTTTTTCCTCCAAACACGACAAGTTGTGTTTCTACCAAACAGTTCCAGTTTGGTTTCATCAGACCATAGGACATTCTCCCAAAACTCCTCTGGATCATCCAAATGCTCTAGCAAACTTCAGATGGGCCCGGACATGTACAGGCTTAAGCAGTGGGACACGTCTGGCACTGCAGGATCTGAGTCCATGGTGGCGTAGTGTGTTACTTATGGTAGGCCTTGTTACATTGGTCCCAGCTCTCTGCAGTTCATTCACTAGGTCCCCCCGCGTGGTTCTGGGATTTTTGCTCACCATTCTTGTGATCATTCTGACCCCACGGGGTGGGATTTTGCGTGGAGCACCAGATCGAGGGAGATTATCAGTGGTCTTGTATGTCTTCCATTTTCTAATTATTGCTCCCACAGTTGATTTCTTCACTCCAAGCTGGTTGGCTATTGCAGATTCAGTCTTCCCAGCCTGGTGCAGGGCTACAATTTTGTTTCTGGTGTCCTTTGACAGCTCTTTGGTCTTCACCATAGTGGAGTTTGGAGTCAGACTGTTTGAGGGTGTGCACAGGTGTCTTTTTATACTGATAACAAGTTTAAACAGGTGCCATTACTACAGGTAATGAGTGGAGGAAAGAGGAGACTCTTAAAGAAGAAGTTACAGGTCTGTGAGAGCCAGAAATCTTGATTGCTTGTTTCTGACCAAATACTTATTTTCCACCATAATATGCAAATAAAATGAAAAAAAAACCAGACAATGTGATTTTCTGGATTTTTTTTTCTCAGTTTGTCTCCCATAGTTGAGGTCTACCTATGATGTAAATTACAGACGCCTCTCATCTTTTTAAGTGGTGGAACTTGCACTATTGCTGACTGACTAAATACTTTTTTGCCCCACTGTATAAAATATACTGCATCACTGCACCCCCGTATACTATATATAAAATATACTGCATCACTGCACCCCCGTATACTATATATAAAATATACTGCATCACTGCATCCCCATATACTATATATAAAATATACTGCATCACTGCACCCCCGTATACTATATATAAAATATACTGCATCACTGCACCCCCGTATACTATATATAAAATATACTGCATCCCCCTATACTATATATAAAATATACTGCATCACTGCATCCCCGTATACTATATATAAAATATACTGCATCACTGCATCCCCATATACTATATATAAAATATACTGCATCACTGCATCCCATATACTATATATAAAATATACTGCATCACTGCATCTCCATATACTATATATAAAATATACTGCATCACTGCATCTCCATATACTATATATAAATTATACTGCATCACTGCATCCCTGTATATTATATATAAATTATACTGCATCACTGCATCCCCATATACTATATATAAAATATACTGCATCACTGCATCCACATATACTATATATAAAATATACTGCATCACTGCACCCCCGTATATTATATATAAAATATACTGCATCACTGCATCCCCATATACTATATATAAAATATACTGCATCACTGCATCTCCATATACTATATATAAAATATACTGCATCACTGCACCCCCGTATACTATATATAAAATATACTGCATCCCCCTATACTATATATAAAATATACTGCATCACTGCATCCTCATATACTATATAAAATATACTGCATCACTGCATCTCCATATACTATATATAAAATATACTGCATCACTGCATCTCCATATACTATATATAAAATATACTGTATCACTGCATCCCCATATACTATATATAAAATATACTGCATCACTGCATCCCCATATACTATATATAAAATATACTGCATCACTGCACCCCGTAAACTATATATAAGATATACTGCATCCCCCTATACTATATATAAAATATACTGAATCACTGCATCCCCGTATACTATATATAAAATATACTGCATTACTGCATCCCCATATACTATATATAAAATATACTGCATCTCTGCATTCTCATATACTATATATAAAATATACTGCATCACTGCACCCCCGTATACTTTATATAAAATATACTGCATCACTGCACCCCCGTATACTATATATAAAATATACTGCATCACTGCATCCCTATATACTATATATAAAATATACTGCATCACTGCACCCCCGTATACTATATATAAAATATACTGCATCACTGCATCCTCGTACACTATATATAAAATATACTGCATCACTGCATCTCCATATACTATATATAAAATATACTGCATCACTGCATCTCCATATACTATATATAAAACATACTGCATCACTGCACCCTCGTATACTACATATAAAATATACTGCATCACTGCATCCCCATATACTATATATAAAATATACTGCATCACTGCATCCCCATATACTATATATAAAATATACTGCATCACTGTACCCCCGTATACTATATATAAAATATACTGCATCACTGCACCCTCGTATACTATATATAAAATATACTGCATAACTGCACCCCCGTATACTATATATAAAATATACTGCATCACTGCACCCCTGTATACTATATATAAAATATACTGCATCACTGCACCCCCGTATACTATATATAAAATATACTGCATCACTGCACCCCTGTATACTATATATAAAATATACTGCATCACTGCACCCTCGTATACTATATATAAAATATACTGCATAACTGCACCCCCGTATACTATATATAAAATATACTGCATCACTGCACCCCCGTATACTATATATAAAATATACTGCATCACTGCATCCTCATATACTATATATAAAATATACTGCATCAATGCACCCCCGTATACTATATATAAAATATACTGCATCCCCGTATACTATATATAAAATTTACTGCATCACTGCACCCCCGTATACTATATATAAAATATACTGCATCACTGCACCCCCGTATACTATATATAAAATATACTGCATCACTGCACCCCCGTATACTATATATAAAATATACTGCATAACTGCATCCTCATATACTATATATAAAATATACTGCATCAATGCACCCCCGTATACTATATATAAAATATACTGCATCACTGCACCGCCGTATACTATATATAAAATATACTGCATCACTGCACCCCCGTATACTATATATAAAATATACTGCATCACTGCACCCCCGTATACTATATATAAAATATACTGCATCACTGCACCCCCGTATACTATATATAAAATACACTGCATAACTGCATCCCCATATACTATATATAAAATATACTGCATCACTGCACCCCCATATACTATATATAAAATATACTGCATTACTGCATCCCCATATACTATATATAAAATATACTGCATCACTGCATCTCCATATACTATATATAAAATATACTGCATCACTGCACCCCCGTATACTATATATAAAATATACTGCATCCCCCTATACTATATATAAAATATACTGCATCCCCGTATACTATATATAAAATATACTGCATCACTGCATCCCCATATACTATATATAAAATATACTGCATCCCCCTATACTATATATAAAATATACTGCATCACTGCATCCCCGTATACTATATATAAAATATACTGCATCACTGCATCCCCATATACTATATATAAAATATACTGCATCTCCATATACTATATATAAAATATACTGCATCATTGCATCTCCATATACTATATATAAAATATACTGCATCACTGCATCTCCATATACTATGTATAAAATATACTGCATCACTGCACACCTGTATACTATATATAAAATATACTACATCACTGCATCTCCTGTATACTATGTATAAAATACACTGCATCACTGAATCTCCATATACTATATATGAAATATACTGCATCACTGCACCCCCGTATATTATATATAAAATATACTGCATCACTGCATCCCCATATACTATATATAAAATATACTGCATCACTGTACCCCTGTATACTATATATAAAATATACTGCATCACTGCACTCTCGTATACTATATATAAAATATACTGCATCACTGCATGCCCGTATACTATATATAAAATATACTGCATCACTGCACCCCCGTATACTATATATAAAATATACTGCATCACTACACCCCCGTGTACTATATATAAAATATACTGCATCACTGCACCCCCATATACTATATATAAAATATACTGCATCACTGCACCCCCGTATACTATATATAAAATATACTGCATCACTGCATCCCCGTACACTATATATAAAATATACTGCATCACTACATCCCCATATACTCTATATAAAATATACTGCATGACTGCATCTCCATATACTATATATAAAATATACTGCATCACTGCACCCCCGTATACTATATATAAAATATACTGCATCACTGCATCCCCATATACTATATATAAAATATACTGCATCACTGCACCCCCATATACTATATCTAAAATATACTGCATTACTGCATCCCCATATACTATATATTAAATATACTGCATCACTGCATCCCCATATACTATATATAAAATATACTGCATCACTGCATCTCCATATACTATATATAAAATATACTGCATCACTGCATCTCCATATACTATATATAAAATATACTGCATCACTGCATCTCCATATACTATATATAAAATATACTGCATCACTGCATACCTGTATACTATATATATAATATACTACATCACTGCATCTCCTGTATACTATATATAAAATATACTGCATCACTGCATCCCCATATACTATATATAAAATATACTGCATCACTGCACCCCCGTATACTATATATAAAATATACTGCATCACTGCATCCCCATATACTACATATAAAATATACTGCATCACTGCACCCCCGTATACTATATATAAAATATACTGCATCACTGCACCCCGTATACTATATATAAAATATACTGCATCACTGCACCCTCGTATACTATATAAAATATGCTGCATCACTGCACCCCCGTATACTATATATAAAATATACTGCATCACTACATCCCCATACACTCTATATAAAATATACTGCATCACTGCATCTCCATATACTATATATAAAATATACTGCATCACTGCATCTCCATATACTATATATAAAATATACTGCATCACTGCACACCTGTATACTATATATATAATATACTACATCACTGCATCTCCTGTATACTATATATAAAATATACTGCATCACTGCACCCCCTTATACTATATATAAAATATACTGCATCACTGCATCCCCATATACTATATATAAAATATACTGCATCACTGCACCCCCGTATACTATATATAAAATATACTGCATCACTGCACCCTCGTATACTATATAAAATATGCTGCATCACTGCACCCCCGTATACTATATATAAAATATACTGCATCACTGCACCCCCGTATACTATATATAAAATATACTGCATCACTGCACCCCCGTATACTATATATATAAAATATACTGCATCACTGCACCCCCGTATACTATATATAAAATATACTGCATCACTGCATCCCCATATACTATATATAAAATATACTGCATCACTGCACCCCCGTATACTATATATAAAATATACTGCATCACTGCACCACCGTATACTATATATAAAATATACTGCATCCCCCTATACTATATATAAAATATACTGCATCACTGCATCCCCGTATACTATATATAAAATATACTGCATTACTGCATCCCCATATACTATATATAAAATATACTGCATCACTGCATCCCCATATACTATATATAAAATATACTGCATCACTGCATCTCCATATACTATATATATAATATACTGCATCACTGCATCTCCATATACTATATATAAATTATACTGCATCACTGCATCCCTGTATATTATATATAAAATATACTGCATCACTGCATCCCCATATACTATATATAAAATATACTGCATCACTGCATCCCCATATACTATATATAAAATATACTGCATCACTGCATCTCCATATACTATATATAAAATATACTGCATCACTGCACCCCCGTATACTATATATAAAATATACTGCATTCCCCTATACTATATATAAAATATACTGCATCACTGCATCCCCGTATACTATATATAAAATATACTGCATTACTGCATCCCCATATACTATATATAAAATATACTGCATCACTGCACCCCCGTATACTATATATAAAATATACTGCATCACTGCACCCCCATATACTATATATAAAATATACTGCATCACTGCACCCCCATATACTATATATACAATATACTGCATCACTGCAACCCCGTATACTATATATAAAATGTACTGCATCACTGCATCCCCATATACTATATATAAAATATACTGCATCACTGCACCCCCTTATACTATATATAAAATATACTGCATCACTGCACCCCTGTATACTATATATAAAATATAGTGCATCACTGCACCCCCGTATACTATATATAAAATATACGGCATCACTGCATCCCCATATACTATATATAAAATATACTGCATCACTGCATCCCCATATACTATATATAAAATATACTGCATCACTGCACCCCCATATACTATTTATAAAATATACTGCATCACTGCACCCCCGTATACTATATATAAAATGTACTGCATCACTGCATCCCCATATACTATATAGAAAATATACTGCATCACTGCACCCCCATATACAATATATAAAATATACTGCATCCCCATATACTATATATAAAATATACTGCATCACTGCACCACCGTACACTATATATAAAATATACTGCATCACTACATCCCCATATACTATATATAAAATATACTTCATCACTGCATCCCCGTATACTATATATAAAATATACTGCATCACTGCATCCCCATATACTATATATAAAATATACTGCATCACTGCACCCCCGTATACTATATATAAAATATACTGCATCACTGCACCCCCATATACTATATATAAAATATACTGCATCACTGCACCCCTGTATACCATATATAAAATATACTGCATCACTGCATCTGCATATACTATATATAAAATATACTGCATCACTGCATCCCATATACTATATATAAAATATACTGCATCACTGCATCTCCATATACTATATATAAAATATACTGCATCTCCATATACTATATATAAATTATACTGCATCACTGTATCCCTGTATATTATATATAAAATATACTGCATCACTGCATCCCCACATACTATATATAAAATATACTGCATCACTGCATCCACATATACTATATATAAAATATACTGCATCACTGCACCCCCGTATATTATATATAAAATATACTGCATCACTGCATCCCCATATACTATATATAAAATATGCTGCATCACTGCATCTCCATATACTATATATAAAATATACTGCATCACTGCACCCCCGTATACTATATATAAAATATACTGCATCCCCCTATACTATATATAAAATATACTGCATCACTGCATCCCCGTATACTATATATAAAATATACTGCATCCCCATATACTATATATAAAATATACTGCATCACTGCATCCTCATATACTATATATAAAATATACTGCATCACTGCATCTCCATATACTATATATAAAATATACTGCATCACTGCATCTCCATATACTATATATAAAATATACTGTATCACTGCATCCCTATATACTATATATAAAATATACTGCATCACTGCATCCCCATATACTATATATAAAATATACTGCATCACTGCACCCCCGTATACTATATATAAAATATACTGCATCACTGCACCCCAGTATACTATATATAAAATATACTGCATCACTGCATCCCCATATACTATATATAAAATATACTGCATCACTGCACCCCCGTATACTATATATAAAATATACTGCATCACTGCATCTCCATATACTATATATAAAATATACTGCATCACTGCACCCCGTATACTATATATAAAATATACTGCATCACTGCACCTCCGTATACTATATATAAAATATACTGCATCACTGCACCCCCATACACTATATATAAAATATACCGCATCAGTGCATCCCCATATACTATATATAAAATATACTGCATCACCGTATACTATATATAAAATTTACTGCATCACTGCATCTCCATATACTATATATAAAATATACTGCATCACTGCACCCCCGTATACTATATATAAAATATACTGCATCACTGCACCTCCGTATTCTATATATAAAATATACTGCATCACTGCACCCCCATACACTATATATAAAATATACCGCATCAGTGCATCCCCATATACTATATATAAAATATACTGCATCACTGCACCCCCGTATACTATATATAAAATATACTGCATCACTGCACCCCAGTATACTATATATAAAATATACTGCATCACTGCATCCCCATATACTATATATGAAATATACTGCATCACTGCACCCCAATATACTATATATAAAATATACTGCATCACTGCACCCCCGTATACTATATATAAAATATACTGCATCACTGCATCTCCATATACTATATATAAAATATACTGCATCACTGCACCCCCGTATACTATATATAAAATATACTGCATCACTGCACCTCCGTATACTATATATAAAATATACTGCATCACTGCACCCCCATACACTATATATAAAATATACCGCATCAGTGCATCCCCATATACTATATATAAAATATACTGCATCACCGTATACTATATATAAAATTTACTGCATCACTGCACCCCCGTATACTATATATAAAATATACTGCATCACTGCACCCCCTTATACTATATATAAAATATACTGCATCACTGCACCCCTGTATACTATATATAAAATATACTGCATCACTGCACCCCCGTATACTATATATAAAATATACTGCATCACTGCACCCCCTTATACTATATATAAAATATAATGCATCACTGCACCCCTGTATACTATATATAAAATATACTGCATCACTGCATACCCATATACTATATATAATATATACTGCATCACTGCACCCCCGTATACTATATATAAAATATACTGCATAACTGCATCCCCATATACTATATATAAAATATACTGCATCACTGCACCCCCGTATACTATATATAAAATATACTGCATAACTGCATCCCCATATACTATATATAAAATATACTGCATCACTGCACCCCCATATACTATATATAAAATATACTGCATCACTGCACCCCCGTATACTATATATAAAATGTACTGCATCACTGCACCCCCATATACTATATATAAAATATACTGCATCACTGCATCCCCATATACTATATATAAAATATACTGCATCACTGCACCCCAGTATACTATATATAAAATATACTGCATCACTGCATCCCCATATACTATATATAAAATATACTGCATCACTGCATCCCCGTACACTATATAAAATATACTGCATCACTACATCCCCATATACTATATATAAAATATACTGCATCACTGAACCCCCGTATACTATATATAAAATATACTGCATCACTGCATCCCCATATACTATATATTAAATATACTGCATCACTGCACCCCCGTATACTATATATAAAATATACTGCATCACTGCACCCCCATATACTATATATAAAATATACTGCATCACTGCACCCCCGTATACTATATATAAAATATACTGCATCACTGCACCCCCATATACTATATATAAAATATACTGCATCACTGCACCCCCGTATACTATATATAACATATACTGCATCACTGCATCCCCATATACTATATATAAAATATACTGCATCACTGCATCCCCATATACTATATATAAAATATACTGCATCCCCGTATACTATATATAAAATTTACTGCATCACTGCACCCCCGTATACTATATATAAAATATACTGCATCACTGCACCCCCGTATGCTATATATAAAATATACTGCATCACTGCACCCCCGTATACTATATATAAAATATACTGCATAACTGCATCCCCATATACTATATATAAAATATACTGCATCACTGCACCCCCGTATACTATATATAAAATATACTGCATCACTGCACCGCCGTATACTATATATAAAATATACTGCATCACTGCACCGCCGTATACTATATATAAAATATACTGCATCACTGCACCCCCGTATACTATATATAAAATATACTGCATCACTGCACCCCGTATACTATATATAAAATATACTGCATCACTGCACCCCCGTATACTATATATAAAATATACTGCATCACTGCATCCCCATGTACTATATATAAAATATACTGCATCACTGCACCCCCATATACTATATATAAAATATACTGCATCACTGCACCCCGTATACTATATATAAAATATACTGCATCACTGCACCCCCGTATACTATATATAAAATATACTGCATCCCCCTATACTATATATAAAATATACTGCATCACTGCATCCCCGTATACTATATATAAAATATACTGCATTACTGCATCCCCATATACTATATATAAAATATACTGCATCACTGCATCTCCATATACTATATATAAAATATACTGCATCACTGCACCCCCGTATACTATATATAAAATATACTGCATCCCCCTATACTATATATAAAATATACTGCATCACTGCATCCCCGTATACTATATATAAAATATACTGCATCACTGCATCCCCATATACTATATATAAAATATACTGCATCACTGCATCTCCATATACTATATATAAAATATACTGCATCACTGCACCCCCGTATACTATATATAAAATATACTGCATCACTGCATCCCTATATACTATATATAAAATATACTGCATCACTGCACCCCCGTATACTATATATAAAATATACTGCATCACTGCATCCTCGTACACTATATATAAAATATACTGCATCACTACATCCACATATACTCTATATAAAATATACTACATAACTGCATCCCCATATACTATATATAAAATATACTGCATCATTACATCCCCATATACTCTATATAAAATATACTGCATCATTGCATCTCCATATACTATATATAAAATATACTGCATCACTGCATCTCCATATACTATATATAAAATATACTGCATCACTGCACACCTGTATACTATTTATAAAATATACTACATCACTGCATCTCCTGTATACTATGTATAAAATACACTGCATCACTGAATCTCCATATACTATATATGAAATATACTGCATCACTGCACCCCCGTATATTATATATAAAATATACTGCATCACTGCATCCCCATATACTATATATAAAATATACTGCATCACTGCACCCTCGTATACTATATATAAAATATACTGCATCACTGCACCCCCGTATACTATATATAAAATATACTGCATCACTGCACCCCCGTATACTATATATAAAATATACTGCATCACTTCACCCCCGTGTACTATATATAAAATATACTGCATCACTGCACCCCCGTATACTATATATAAAATATACTGCATCACTGCACCCCCGTATACTATATATAAAATATACTGCATCACTGCATCCCCGTACACTATATATAAAATATACTGCATCACTACATCCCCATATACTCTATATAAAATATACTGCATCACTGCACCCCCATATACTATATCTAAAATATACTGCATTACTGCATCCCCATATACTATATATAAAATATACTGCATCACTGCATCCCCATATACTATATAAAAAATATACTGCATCACTGCATCTCCATATACTATGTATAAAATATACTGCATCACTGCATCTCCATATACTATATATAAAATATACTGCATCAGTGCATCTCCATATACTATATATAAAATATACTGCATCACTGCACACCTGTATACTATATATAATATACTACATCACTGCATCTCCTGTATACTATATATAAAATATACTGCATCACTGCATCCCCATATACTATATATAAAATATACTGCATCACTGTACCCCCGTATACTATATATAAAATATACTGCATCACTGCATCCCCATATACTACATATAAAATATACTGCATCACTGCACCCCCGTATACTATATATAAAATATACTGCATCACTGCACCCCCGTATACTATATATAAAATATACTGCATCACTGCACCCTCGTATACTATATAAAATATGCTGCATCACTGCACCCCCGTATACTATATATAAAATATACTGCATCACTACATCCCCATACACTCTATATAAAATATAATGCATCACTGCATCTCCATATACTATATATAAAATATACTGCATCACTGCATCTCCATATACTATATATAAAATATACTGCATCACTGCACACCTGTATACTATATATATAATATACTACATCACTGCATCTCCTGTATACTATATATAAAATATACTGCATCACTGCACCCCCATATACTATATATAAAATATACTGCATCACTGCACCCCCATATACTATATATAAAATATACTGCATCACTGCACCCCCGTATACTATATATAAAATATACTGCATCACTGCACCCTCGTATACTATATAAAATATGCTGCATCACTGCACCCCCGTATACTATATATAAAATATACTGCATCACTGCACCCCCGTATACTATATATAAAATATACTGCATCACTGCACCCCCGTATACTATATATAAAATATACTGCATCACTGCACCACCGTATACTATATATAAAATATACTGCATCACTGCACCACCGTATACTATATATAAAATATACTGCATCCCCCTATACTATATATAAAATATACTGCATCACTGCATCCCCGTATACTATATATAAAATATACTGCATTACTGCATCCCCATATACTATATATAAAATATACTGCATCACTGCATCCCCATATACTATATATAAAATATACTGCATCACTGCATCTCCATATACTATATATAATATACTGCATCACTGCATCTCCATATACTATATATAAATTATACTGCATCACTGCATCCCTGTATATTATATATAAAATATACTGCATCACTGCATCCCCATATACTATATATAAAATATACTGCATCACTGCATCCCCATATACTATATATAAAATATACTGCATCACTGCATCTCCATATACTATATATAAAATATACTGCATCACTGCACCCCCGTATACTATATATAAAATATACTGCATTCCCCTATACTATATATAAAATATACTGCATCACTGCATCCCCGTATACTATATATAAAATATACTGCATTACTGCATCCCCATATACTATATATAAAATATACTGCATCACTGCACCCCCGTATACTATATATAAAATATACTGCATCACTGCACCCCCATATAATATATATAAAATATACTGCATCACTGCACCCCCATATACTATATATACAATATACTGCATCACTGCACCCCCTTATACTATATATAAAATATACTGCATCACTGCACCCCTGAATACTATATATAAAATATAGTGCATCACTGCACCCCCGTATACTATATATAAAATATACTGCATCACTGCATCCCCATATACTATATATAAAATATACTGCATCACTGCATCCCCATATACTATATATAAAATATACTGCATCACTGCACCCCATATACTATATATAAAATATACTGCATCACTGCACCACCGTATACTATATATAAAATATACTGCATCCCCGTATACTATATATAAAATATACTGCATCACTGCATCCCCGTATACTATATATAAAATATACTGCATCACTGCACCCCCGTATACTATATATAAAATATACTGCATCACTGCACCACCGTATACTATATATAAAATATACTGCATCCCCGTATACTATATATAAAATATACTGCATCACTGCATCCCCATATACTATATATAAAATATACTGCATCACTGCACCCCCGTATACTATATATAAAATATACTGCATCACTGCACCACCGTATACTATATATAAAATATACTGCACCCCCGTATACTATATATAAAATATACTGCATCACTGCATCCCCGTATACTATATATAAAATATACTGCATTACTGCATCCCCATATACTATATATGAAATATACTGCATCACTGCATCCCCATATACTATATATAAAATATACTGCATCACTGCATCCCCATATACTATATATAAAATATACTGCATCACTGCATCTCCATATACTATATATAATATACTGCATCACTGCATCCCCATATACTATATATAAAATATACTGCATCACTGCACCCCCTTATACTATATATAAAATATACTGCATCACTGCACCCCTGTATACTATATATAAAATATAGTGCATCACTGCACCCCCGTATACTATATATAAAATATACTGCATCACTGCATCCCCATATACTATATATAAAATATACTGCATCACTGCATCCCCATATACTATATATAAAATATACTGCATCACTGCACCCCCATATACTATTTATAAAATATACTGCATCACTGCACCCCCGTATACTATATATAAAATATACTGCATCACTGCATCTCCATATACTATATATAAAATATACTGCATCACTGCACCCCGTATACTATATATAAAATATACTGCATCACTGCACCTCCGTATACTATATATAAAATATACTGCATCACTGCACCCCCATACACTATATATAAAATATACCGCATCAGTGCATCCCCATATACTATATATAAAATATACTGCATCACCGTATACTATATATAAAATTTACTGCATCACTGCATCTCCATATACTATATATAAAATATACTGCATCACTGCACCCCCGTATACTATATATAAAATATACTGCATCACTGCACCTCCGTATTCTATATATAAAATATACTGCATCACTGCACCCCCATACACTATATATAAAATATACCGCATCAGTGCATCCCCATATACTATATATAAAATATACTGCATCACTGCACCCCCGTATACTATATATAAAATATACTGCATCACTGCACCCCAGTATACTATATATAAAATATACTGCATCACTGCATCCCCATATACTATATATGAAATATACTGCATCACTGCACCCCAATATACTATATATAAAATATACTGCATCACTGCACCCCCGTATACTATATATAAAATATACTGCATCTCCATATACTATATATAAAATATACTGCATCACTGCACCCCCGTATACTATATATAAAATATACTGCATCACTGCACCTCCGTATACTATATATAAAATATACTGCATCACTGCACCCCCATACACTATATATAAAATATACCGCATCAGTGCATCCCCATATACTATATATAAAATATACTGCATCACCGTATACTATATATAAAATTTACTGCATCACTGCACCCCCGTATACTATATATAAAATATACTGCATCACTGCACCCCCTTATACTATATATAAAATATACTGCATCACTGCACCCCTGTATACTATATATAAAATATACTGCATCACTGCACCCCCGTATACTATATATAAAATATACTGCATCACTGCACCCCCTTATACTATATATAAAATATAATGCATCACTGCACCCCTGTATACTATATATAAAATATACTGCATCACTGCATACCCATATACTATATATAATATATACTGCATCACTGCACCCCCGTATACTATATATAAAATATACTGCATAACTGCATCCCCATATACTATATATAAAATATACTGCATCACTGCACCCCCGTATACTATATATAAAATATACTGCATAACTGCATCCCCATATACTATATATAAAATATACTGCATCACTGCACCCCCATATACTATATATAAAATATACTGCATCACTGCACCCCCGTATACTATATATAAAATGTACTGCATCACTGCACCCCCATATACTATATATAAAATATACTGCATCACTGCATCCCCATATACTATATATAAAATATACTGCATCACTGCACCCCAGTATACTATATATAAAATATACTGCATCACTGCATCCCCATATACTATATATAAAATATACTGCATCACTGCATCCCCGTACACTATATAAAATATACTGCATCACTACATCCCCATATACTATATATAAAATATACTGCATCACTGAACCCCCGTATACTATATATAAAATATACTGCATCACTGCATCCCCATATACTATATATTAAATATACTGCATCACTGCACCCCCGTATACTATATATAAAATATACTGCATCACTGCACCCCCATATACTATATATAAAATATACTGCATCACTGCACCCCCGTATACTATATATAAAATATACTGCATCACTGCACCCCCATATACTATATATAAAATATACTGCATCACTGCACCCCCGTATACTATATATAACATATACTGCATCACTGCATCCCCATATACTATATATAAAATATACTGCATCACTGCATCCCCATATACTATATATAAAATATACTGCTTCCCCGTATACTATATATAAAATTTACTGCATCACTGCACCCCCGTATACTATATATAAAATATACTGCATCACTGCACCCCCGTATACTATATATAAAATATACTGCATCACTGCACCCCCGTATACTATATATAAAATATACTGCATCACTGCACCCCCGTATGCTATATATAAAATATACTGCATCACTGCACCCCCGTATACTATATATAAAATATACTGCATAACTGCATCCCCATATACTATATATAAAATATACTGCATCACTGCACCCCCGTATACTATATATAAAATATACTGCATCACTGCACCGCCGTATACTATATATAAAATATACTGCATCACTGCACCGCCGTATACTATATATAAAATATACTGCATCACTGCACCCCCGTATACTATATATAAAATATACTGCATCACTGCACCCCGTATACTATATATAAAATATACTGCATCACTGCACCCCCGTATACTATATATAAAATATACTGCATCACTGCATCCCCATATACTATATATAAAATATACTGCATCACTGCACCCCCATATACTATATATAAAATATACTGCATCACTGCACCCCGTATACTATATATAAAATATACTGCATCACTGCACCCCCGTATACTATATATAAAATATACTGCATCCCCCTATACTATATATAAAATATACTGCATCACTGCATCCCCGTATACTATATATAAAATATACTGCATTACTGCATCCCCATATACTATATATAAAATATACTGCATCACTGCATCTCCATATACTATATATAAAATATACTGCATCACTGCACCCCCGTATACTATATATAAAATATACTGCATCCCCCTATACTATATATAAAATATACTGCATCACTGCATCCCCGTATACTATATATAAAATATACTGCATCACCATATACTATATATAAAATATACTGCATCACTGCATCTCCATATACTATATATAAAATATACTGCATCACTGCACCCCCGTATACTATATATAAAATATACTGCATCACTACATCCACATATACTCTATATAAAATATACTACATAACTGCATCCCCATATACTATATATAAAATATACTGCATCATTACATCCCCATATACTCTATATAAAATATACTGCATCATTGCATCTCCATATACTATATATAAAATATACTGCATCACTGCATCTCCATATACTATATATAAAATATACTGCATCACTGCACACCTGTATACTATTTATAAAATATACTACATCACTGCATCTCCTGTATACTATGTATAAAATACACTGCATCACTGAATCTCCATATACTATATATGAAATATACTGCATCACTGCACCCCCGTATATTATATATAAAATATACTGCATCACTGCATCCCCATATACTATATATAAAATATACTGCATCACTGCACCCTCGTATACTATATATAAAATATACTGCATCACTGCACCCCCGTATACTATATATAAAATATACTGCATCACTGCACCCCCGTATACTATATATAAAATATACTGCATCACTTCACCCCCGTGTACTATATATAAAATATACTGCATCACTGCACCCCCGTATACTATATATAAAATATACTGCATCACTGCACCCCCGTATACTATATATAAAATATACTGCATCACTGCATCCCCGTACACTATATATAAAATATACTGCATCACTACATCCCCATATACTCTATATAAAATATACTGCATCACTGCACCCCCATATACTATATCTAAAATATACTGCATTACTGCATCCCCATATACTATATATAAAATATACTGCATCACTGCATCCCCATATACTATATAAAAAATATACTGCATCACTGCATCTCCATATACTATGTATAAAATATACTGCATCACTGCATCTCCATATACTATATATAAAATATACTGCATCACTGCATCTCCATATACTATATATAAAATATACTGCATCACTGCACACCTGTATACTATATATAATATACTACATCACTGCATCTCCTGTATACTATATATAAAATATACTGCATCACTGCATCCCCATATACTATATATAAAATATACTGCATCACTGCACCCCCGTATACTATATATAAAATATACTGCATCACTGCATCCCCATATACTACATATAAAATATACTGCATCACTGCACCCCCGTATACTATATATAAAATATACTGCATCACTGCACCCCCGTATACTATATATAAAATATACTGCATCACTGCACCCTCGTATACTATATAAAATATGCTGCATCACTGCACCCCCGTATACTATATATAAAATATACTGCATCACTACATCCCCATACACTCTATATAAAATATAATGCATCACTGCATCTCCATATACTATATATAAAATATACTGCATCACTGCATCTCCATATACTATATATAAAATATACTGCATCACTGCACACCTGTATACTATATATATAATATACTACATCACTGCATCTCCTGTATACTATATATAAAATATACTGCATCACTGCACCCCCATATACTATATATAAAATATACTGCATCACTGCACCCCCATATACTATATATAAAATATACTGCATCACTGCACCCCCGTATACTATATATAAAATATACTGCATCACTGCACCCTCGTATACTATATAAAATATGCTGCATCACTGCACCCCCGTATACTATATATAAAATATACTGCATCACTGCACCCCCGTATACTATATATAAAATATACTGCATCACTGCACCCCCGTATACTATATATAAAATATACTGCATCACTGCATCCCCATATACTATATATAAAATATACTGCATCACTGCATCTCCATATACTATATATAATATACTGCATCACTGCATCTCCATATACTATATATAAATTATACTGCATCACTGCATCCCTGTATATTATATATAAAATATACTGCATCACTGCATCCCCATATACTATATATAAAATATACTGCATCACTGCATCCCCATATACTATATATAAAATATACTGCATCACTGCATCTCCATATACTATATATAAAATATACTGCATCACTGCACCCCCGTATACTATATATAAAATATACTGCATTCCCCTATACTATATATAAAATATACTGCATCACTGCATCCCCGTATACTATATATAAAATATACTGCATTACTGCATCCCCATATACTATATATAAAATATACTGCATCACTGCACCCCCGTATACTATATATAAAATATACTGCATCACTGCACCCCCATATAATATATATAAAATATACTGCATCACTGCACCCCCATATACTATATATACAATATACTGCATCACTGCACCCCCTTATACTATATATAAAATATACTGCATCACTGCACCCCTGAATACTATATATAAAATATAGTGCATCACTGCACCCCCGTATACTATATATAAAATATACTGCATCACTGCATCCCCATATACTATATATAAAATATACTGCATCACTGCATCCCCATATACTATATATAAAATATACTGCATCACTGCACCCCATATACTATATATAAAATATACTGCATCACTGCACCACCGTATACTATATATAAAATATACTGCATCCCCGTATACTATATATAAAATATACTGCATCACTGCATCCCCGTATACTATATATAAAATATACTGCATCACTGCACCCCCGTATACTATATATAAAATATACTGCATCACTGCACCACCGTATACTATATATAAAATATACTGCATCCCCGTATACTATATATAAAATATACTGCATCACTGCATCCCCATATACTATATATAAAATATACTGCATCACTGCACCCCCGTATACTATATATAAAATATACTGCATCACTGCACCACCGTATACTATATATAAAATATACTGCACCCCCGTATACTATATATAAAATATACTGCATCACTGCATCCCCGTATACTATATATAAAATATACTGCATTACTGCATCCCCATATACTATATATGAAATATACTGCATCACTGCATCCCCATATACTATATATAAAATATACTGCATCACTGCATCCCCATATACTATATATAAAATATACTGCATCACTGCATCTCCATATACTATATATAATATACTGCATCACTGCATCCCCATATACTATATATAAAATATACTGCATCACTGCACCCCCTTATACTATATATAAAATATACTGCATCACTGCACCCCTGTATACTATATATAAAATATAGTGCATCACTGCACCCCCGTATACTATATATAAAATATACTGCATCACTGCATCCCCATATACTATATATAAAATATACTGCATCACTGCATCCCCATATACTATATATAAAATATACTGCATCACTGCACCCCCATATACTATTTATAAAATATACTGCATCACTGCACCCCCGTATACTATATATAAAATGTACTGCATAACTGCATCCCCATATACTATATAGAAAATATACTGCATCACTGCACCCCCATATACTATATATAAAATATACTGCATCCCCATGTACTATATATAAAATATACTGCATCACTGTACCCCCGTACACTATATATAAAATATACTGCATCACTACATCCCCATATACTATATATAAAATATACTTCATCACTGCATCCCCATATACTATATATAAAATATACTGCATCACTGCATCCCCATATACTATATATAAAATATACTGCATCACTGCACCCCCGTATACTATATATAAAATATACTGCATCACTGCACCCCCATATACTATATATAAAATATACTGCATCACTGCACCCCCGTATACTATATATAAAATATACTGCATCACTGCATCTGCATATACTATATATAAAATATACTGCATCACTGCACCCCCGTAT
Source organism: Dendrobates tinctorius (assembly GCF_039654945.1). NCBI lineage: Eukaryota > Metazoa > Chordata > Amphibia > Anura > Dendrobatidae > Dendrobates > Dendrobates tinctorius. The sequence goes on along the minus strand of NW_027361849.1, from coordinate 1,085,242 downwards.
ACTATATATAAAATATACTGCATCACTGCACCTCCGTATACTATATATAAAATATACTGCATCACTGCATCCCCATATACTATATATAAAATATACTGCATCACTGCATCCCCATATACTATATATAAAATATACTGCATCACTGCACCTCCGTATACTATATATAAAATATACTGCATCACTGCATCCCCATATACTATATATAAAATATACTGCATCACTGCACCCCCGTATACTATATATAAAATATACTGCATAACTGCACCCCCGTATACTATATATAAAATATACTGCATCACTGCACCCCTGTATACTATATATAAAATATACTGCATCACTGCACCCCCGTATACTATATATAAAATATACTGCATTACTGCACCCCTGTATACTATATATAAAATATACTGCATCACTGCACCCCCGTATACTATATATAAAATATACTGCATCACTGCATCCCCATATATTATATATAAAATATACTGCATCACTGCACCACCGTACACTATATATAAAATATACTGCATCACTGCACCCCCATATACTATATATAAAATATACTACATCACTGCATCCCCATATACTATACAGTCATGGCCAAAAGTATTGACACCCCTGCAGTTCTGTCAGATAATACTCGGTTTCTTCCTGAAATTGATTACAAACAAAAATTCTTTGGTATTATTATCTTCATTTAATTTGTCTGAAATGAAAAAACACAAAAGAGAATGAAGCAAAAAGCAAAACATTGATCATTTCACACAAAACTCTCAAAATGGGCCAGACAAAAGTATTGGCACCCTCAGTCTAATACTTGGTTGCACAACCTTTAGCCAAAATAACTGCGTCCAACCGCTTCCAGTAACCATCAATGAGTTTCTTACAATGCTCTGCTGGAATTTTAGACCATTCTTCTTTGGCAAACTGCTCCAGGTCCCTGATATTTGAAGGGGGCCTTCTCCAAACTGCCATTTTTAGATCTCTCCACAGGTGTTCTATGGGATTCAGGTCTGGACTCATTGCTGGCCACCTTAGAAGTCTCCAGTGCTTTCTCTCAAACCATTTTCTAGTGCTTCTTGAAGTGTATTTTGGATCATTGTCCTGCTGGAAGACCCATGACCTCTGAGGGATACCCAGCTTTCTCACAGTGGGCCCTACATTATGCTGCAAAATTTGTTGGTAGTCTTCACACATCATAATGCCATGCACACGGTCAAGCAGTCCAGTGTCAGAGGCAGCAAAGCAACCCCAAAACATCAGGGAACCTCCGCCATGTTTGACTGTAGGGACCGTGTTCTTTTCTTTGAATGCCTCTTTTTTTCTCCTGTAAACTCTATGTTGATGCCTTTGCCCAAAAAGCTCTACTTTTGTCTCCTCTGACCAGAGAACATTCTTCCAAAATGTTTTATGCTTTTTCAGGTAAGTTTTGGCAAACTCCAGCCTGGCTTTTTTGTGTCTCGGGTTAAGAAGTGGAGTCTTCCTGGGTCTCCTACCATACAGTCCCTTTTCATTCAGACGCCGACGGATAGTACGGGTTGACACTGTTGTACCCTCGGACTGCAGGGCAGCTTGAACTTGTTTGGATGCTAGTCGAGGTTCTTTATCCAACATCCGCACAATCTTGAGTTGAAATCTCTTGTCAATGTTTCTTTTCCGTCCACATCTAGGGAGGTTAGCCACAGTGCCATGGGCTTTACACTTCTTGATGACACTGCACACAGTAGACACAGGAACATTCAGGTCTTTGGAGATGGACTTGTAGCCTTGAGATTGCTCATGCTTCCTCACAATTTGGTTTCTCAAGTCCTCAGACAGTTCTTGGGTCTTCTTTCTTTTCTCCATCCTCAATGTGGTACACACAAGGACACAGGACAGAGGTTGAGTCAACTTTAATCCATGTCAGCTGGCTGCAAGTGTGATTTAGTTATTGCCAACACCTGTTAGGTGCCACAGGTAAGTTACAGGTGCTGTTAATTACACAAATTAAAGAAGCATCACATGATTTTTCGCACAGTGCCAATACTTTTGTCCACCCTCGTTTTTATGTTTGGTGTGGAATTATATCCAATTTGGCTTTAGCACAATTCTTTTTGTGTTTTTTCATTTAAGACAAATTAAATGAAGATAATAATACCAAAGAATTTGTGTTTGCAATAATTTTCAGGAAGAAACTGAGTATTATCTGACAGAATTGCAGGGGTGTCAATACTTTTGGCCATGACTGTATATAAAATATACTACATCACTCCATCCCCATATACTATATATAAAATATACTGCACCACTGCATCCCCATATACTATATATAAAATGGAATGGAGGATGTGTATGATGGGTATATGGGCACGGGACTATGGGATGGAGGATATGTATGATGGGTATATGGGCACGGGACTATGGGATGGAGGATATGTATGACGGGTATATGGGCACTGGACTATGGGATGGTGAATATGTATATGGACACGGGACTATGGGTTGGAGGATATGTATGATGGGTATATGGGCACTCGACTATGGGATGGAGGATATGTATGATGGGTATATGGGCACGGGACTATGGGATGGAGGATATGTATGACGGGTATATGGGCACGGGACTATGGGATGGCGAATATGTATATGGACACGGGACTATGGGTTGGAGGATATGTATGATGGGTATATGGGCACGGGACTATGGGATGGAGGCTATGTATGATGGGTATATGGGCACTGGACTATGGGATGGAGGATGTGTGATGCGTATATGGGCACTCTACTATGGGATGGAGGATATGTATGATGGGTATATGGGCACGGGACTATGGGATGGAGGATATGTATGATGGGTATATGGGCACGGGCCTATGGGATGGAGGATGTGTATGATGGGTATATGGGCACGGGCCTATGGGATGGAGATGTGTATGATGGGTATATGGGCACGGGACTATGGGATGGAGGATGTGTGATGGGTATATGGGCACTCGACTATGGGATGGCGAATATGTATGATGGGTATATGGGCACGGGACTATGGGATGGAGGATATGTATGATGGGTATATGGGCACGGGCCTATGGGATGGAGGATGTGTATGATGGGTATATGGGCACGGGCCTATGGGATGGAGATGTGTATGATGGGTATATGGGCACGGGACTATGGGATGGAGGATGTGTGATGGGTATATGGGCACTCGACTATGGGATGGCGAATATGTATGATGGGTATATGGGCACTGGACTATGGGATGGAGGGTATGTATGACGGGTATATGGGCAAGGGACTATGGGATGGAGGATGTGTGATGGATATATGGGCACGGGCCTATGGGATGGAGGATGTGTGATGGGTATATGGGCACTCGACTATGGGATGGCGGATATGTATGATGGGTATATGGGCACGGGACTATGAGATGAAGGATGTGTGATGGCGGGTATTTGGGCTTGGGACTATGGGATGGAGGATGTGTGATGGGTATATGGGCACTCGACTATGGGATGGAGGATGTGTGATGGGTACATGGGCACGGGCCTATGGGATGGAAGATGCGTGATGGGTATATGGGCACGGGACTATGGGATGGAGGATATGTATGATGGGTATATGGGCACGGGCCTATGGGATGGAAGATGCGTGATGGGTATATGGGCACGGGACTATGGGATGGAGAATGTGTGATGGGTATATGGGCATGGGACTATGGGATGGAGGATGCATGATGGGTATATGGGCATGAGATTGTGGGATGGAGGATGTGTGATGGGTATATGGGCACGGGGCTATGGGATGGAGGATGTGTATGATGGGTATATGGGGACTGGACTATGGGATGGAGGATGTGTGATGGGTATATGGGCACGGGGCTATGGGATGGAGGATGTGTATGATGGGTATATGGGGACTGGACTATGGGATGGAGGATGTGTGATGGGTATATGGGCACGGGACTATGGGATGGAGGATGTGTGATGGGTATTTGGGCACGGGACTATGGGATGGAGGATATGTATGATGGGTATATGGGCACGGGACTATGGGATGGTGGATATGTATGATGGGTATATGGGCACGGGACTATGGGATGGTGGATATGTATGATGGGTATATGGCACGGGACTATGGGATGGAGGATATGTATGATGGGTATATGGGCACGGGACTATGGGATGGAGGATATGTATGATGGGTATATGGGCACGGGACTATGGGATGGAGGATGTGTGATGGGTATATGGGCACGGGACTATGGGATGGAGGATATGTATGATGGGTATATGGGCACTGGACTATGGGATGGAGGATGTGTATGATGGGTATATGGGCACGGGACTATGGGATGGTGGATATGTTTGATGGGTATATGGGCACGGGACTATGGGATGGTGGATATGTATGATGGGTACATGGCACGGGACTATGGGATGGAGGATGTGTATGATGGGTATATGGGCACGGGACTATGGGATGGAGGATGTGTATGATGGGTATATGGGGACTGGACTATGGGATGGAGGATATGTATGATGGGTATATGGGCACGGGACTATGGGATGGAGGATATGTATGACAGGTATATGGGCACTGGACTATGGGATGGAGGATGTGTGATGGGTATATGGGCACGGGCCTATGGGATGGAGGATATGTATGATGGGTATATGGGCACTGGACTATGGGATGGAGGATGTGTGATGGGTATATGGGCACGGGACTATGGGATGGAGAATATGTATGATGGGTATATGAGCATGGGCCTATGGGATGGAGGATATGTATGATGGGTATATGGGCACTGGACTATGGGATGGAGGATGTGTGATGGGTATATGGGCACGGGACTATGGGATGGAGAATATGTATGATGGGTATATGGGCACTGGACTATGGGATGGAGGATGTGTGATGGGTATATGGGCACGGGCCTATGGGATGGAGGATATGTATGATGGGTATATGGGCACTGGACTATGGGATGGAGGATGTGTGATGGGTATATGAGCACGGGCCTATGGGATGGAGGATATGTATGATGGGTATATGGGCACTGGACTATGGGATGGAGGATGTGTATGATGGGTATATGGGCACTGGACTATGGGATGGAGGATGTGTGATGGGTATATGGGCACTGGACTATGGGATGGAGGATGTGTGATGGGTATATGGGCACTGGACTATGGGATGGAGGATATGTATGATGGGTATATGGACACGGGACTATGGGATGGAGGATATGTATGATGGGTATATGGGCACTGGACTATGGGATGGAGGATGTGTGATGGGTATATGGGCACTGGACTATGGGATGGAGGATGTGTGATGGGTATATGGGCACAGGACTATGGGATGGAGGATATGTATGATGGGTATATGGGCACGGGACTATGGGATGGAGGATGTGTATGATGGGTATATGGGGACTGGACTATGGGATGGAGGATGTGTATGATGGGTATATGGGGACTGGACTATGGGATGGAGGATGTGTATGATGGGTATATGGGCACGGGACTATGGGATGGAGGATGTGTGATGGGTATATGGGGACAGGACTATGGGATGGAGGATGTGTGATGGGTATATGGGCACGGGCCTATGGGATGGAGGCTGTATTTATAATTTGCTATAGCTATCCACAGTTAGTTACTATGCCCGGGCAGCGTCGGGCTCTTCAGCTAGTATAAAATATACTGCATCACTGTACCCCCATCTTAATATATAATTACCTTGCAATGTCTTCACACCCTGTTCCGACCAGATGTGTCCGGATCCCAGAATTCCTAGCGACGGAAGTTCACCGACCGCCATATTGGGAGACCCAAGTGATGGATGTCTCAATATGGAAACTGCTGCTGGTACCAGCCTCTTGCGCGGTACCACCAGCGGAATACCGTTGCACCACACACACACACAAACACTGTATACGCCTACGCAGCCTCTTGCGCGGTATCACCAGCGGAACCCCTTTGTGAACACGCCGCCTCCGTGATCAACCAAATGATTCACTGACCAACGCCATCTTTGTACAGGAGGAGCGCATGCGCAGTTTTAATGTGACCGCCGCTATATGTCTGCACAAAGATGGTGGTGGTCTGATTTACTGCGCAGGTGCAGTGAATCATTCGGCTGATCCCGGTGTCAGATGCGGGACGTGTCTACAGGCAGAGGAAGCCGGCCACATTAAAGGGGTTTTCCCATGAACGGAATTCATTTTTAAAAATTGTCTGTGTCTGACCGTGTACGGAGCATACCACATCTCCTGGGCAGGGGAGGCAGCAAAAGACAACACTGACATTACAGCAGGAGATCGCAGAGGATACATGTTGTGAGGTAAAATATTTCATTTTTTAAACAATATTTTACCTCACAACATGTATCCTCTGCGATCTCCTGCTGCAATGTCAGTATTGTCTTTTGCTTCCTCCCCTGCCCAGGAGATATGGTATGCTCCGTACACGGTCACAGAGGTGAGAGACAGAGCACAGGGGGAGACAGCTCAAACGGGACAGCACATGAGGGGAGAACACAGGAAGGAGAGAGACAGCAGACAAGGGGGACAGCACATGGGGTAGACAGGTCAAAGAAGAGAGCGCAGACGGGAGAAGTCAGCACATGGGGAAAGAGAGAGTGGATAGGTGGGTGAGCAAATGGGGGGGAAAAAGCCAGCCCCCATCACGACATTACCGCCCTCCCGATGCGATACCTTCGCCCTCCATCTAGTATACTACATATAAAATACACTGCATCACTACATTCCCATCATATTTAGGACTTTACTATTATTTTTTTCATGTATTTATCACAGATCTTCGCTGTTTGTGTCTTTACAGCAGGAATATTATATGCATCTGAAGACCCTGTATACAGTGGGCTATGGCACCTCGCTGAGCTCCCTGCTTCTGGCCCTTCTGCTCCTACTGTCATTTAGGTGATTAGTGCCTTGTCCGATTTATTTTGTTTGTATGTTATAATAAGAGTAGATTGTGAGCAGTGATGATGGGAGTGATACTTCTGTGTAGTGTGTACATATACAGTATATATATATATATACAGCTCTGGTAAACATTAATAGACCGCTGCACAATGTTCAGTTTCTCTGATTTTCCTCTTTATATTTCTGAGTAATATGTAAATTGCTCTTTTATTCTATAAACTTCTGACATGTCGTCTCCAAATTTCCAAGCAATAAATTTTGTATTTTCAGAAAATGAGAAATGGTCAAATAAAAAATGCAGAAAACAAGTTCATAATCATTTAGAAACAACAATACTAATGATTTACCTCAGGAAGAGTTCAGAGATCAGTATTCTGTGGAATCCCCATGATAGTTAATCCCAGCTTTCCTGCGTCTTGGCTGCTTTCCACCAGTCTCTCACTCTGATTTTGGGTGACCTTATGCCGCTCCTGGGACACACGTCAGCAGTTCTTCTTTGTCTGATGGCTTGTGACTCTCCATCTTCCTCCTGATTACATTCCAGAGGTTTTCAGTGGGGTTCAGGTCTGGAGATTGGGCGGCCATGACAGGGATTTGATGTGGTGGTCCTTCATCCACACATCGATTGCCCTAGCTGTGTGGCATGGCGCACTGTCCTCAGAGTTGGGGAACATTGCCTGAGCAGAAGGAAACCGCTGTTTTTCCAGGATTACCTTGTATGCGGCTTGATTCATACGTCCTTCACAAAGATTAACCTGCCCAATTCCAGCCTTGCTGAAGCCTCCCCACATCATCACCGATCCTCCACCTAATTTCACAGTGGGTGCAAGACACTGTGGCTTGTACGCCTCTCCAGGTCTCCGACTAACCATTAGACGCCCAGGTGTTGGGCAAAGCTGAAAATTAGACTCATCAGAGAAGATTACCTTACTCCAGTCCTTTATGGTCCAATCCTTATGGTCTTTGGCAAACTTCAGCCTGGCTCTCCTTTGCTTCTCAATGATGAAAGGCTTTTTTCTAGCTTTACATGACATGAGCCCTGCCTCTAGGAGCCTGTTGCGAACGGTTCTTGCCGTGCACTTCACCCCAGCTGCCATTTGCCATTCCTTTTGTAGGTCACTTGATGTCATCCTGCGGTTGCTGAGTGACATTTGAATAAGATGACTGTCATCCCGGTCAGTGGAGAGCCGTTTTGCCCTCTGCTGGTCTGTATCTTTGTTGTCCCCAATGTCTGCTGCTTGACCTTGTTGTAATGGACTGCCGTCTTAGAAATTTTAAGGATGGAGACAACATGGCGCTCACTGTATCCCTCTGCTAGTAAAGTCAGAATTGAGCCCTTCTTTTCCTCACTCGAGACTTTTCTTTTCATCTCCTTTGGCATGGTTATAAGTTATTTTTTCATTCCTATAACTTTTGGGATGTTACTAGCACTTGTTTTGCCGTCCAGCTTGTCCTATTGCAGGAGGACTATGAACACCACAGCAGGGTTTTTATACTTTCTTTCGTTAGATAAGATTTGGTCCAGGTGATCACCTGATCAGAAGCACATTGAGTAGAATGAGGTGGACTCTGGTTGGAATTCACCTGACACTGGAATGGAGGAATGGCTGTCAGACATGGAGAGAAGCGGATTTTTATAAAACACCGCAGTCGGCTCTTGATTTTTACCAGAGCTGTATTCTTACACATTGAAATTACAACACCAAGAAGGAGAAGTGGAGGATGATGGAGATCACCGGACGGAGACGTCATCGATCTGCACATGGTGGAAATTTCAACATTATCACAACCTCTGGATTCTCCAGTCCGGACTCTGAGCCTCCTGCAGAAATCCCAGCACCTCCGGCCTCAGCTGCTTTCACTGAGGTCATTAATGGTCTTCTGAGGAAGGTTCTGCCACTGAATGTATAGATCATCTCGATCCGCTGCCAGCAGCTCCTGTGTAGTCATAGACCAACGACGTTCTGGATGTGCTCGATGGAGACAACTCAGGAGACGCTGCCGCCAGCTCCTGTGTTATCAACGATTAAGACGTCCCCGATGTGCTCTATGGAGACAACTCAGGAGACGCTGCCGCCAGCTCCTGTGTTATCAACGACTAATGACATCCCCGATGTGCTCGATGGAGAAAATTCAGGAAACGCTGCCGACAGCTCCTGTGTAATCACGGACCAATGACGTCCCCGATGTGCTCGATGGAGACAACTCAGGAGACGCTGCCAACAGCTCCTGTGTAATCACCGGTGATGTCCCCGATGTGCTCTATGAAGACAAGTCTGGAGATGCTGCCAGCAGCTCCTGTGTAATCACCGACCAATGACGTCTCTAATGTGCTTTATGGAGACAACTCCAGAGACACTGTCGGCAGCTCCTGTGTAATGACCGACCAATCACATCCCCGATGTGCTCAATGGAGACAAGTCTGGAGATGCTGCCAACAGCTCCTGTGTAATCACCGGTGATGTCCCCGATGTGCTCTATGGAGACAAGTCTGGAGATGCTGCCAGCAGCTCCTGTGTAATCACCGACCAATGACGTCTCCAATGTGCTCTATGGAGACAACTCCAGAGACACTGTCAGCAGCTCCTGTGTAATCACAGACCAATCACATCCCCAATGTGCTCGATGGAGACAAGTCTGGAGATGCTGTCAACAGCTCCTGTGTAATCACCGGTGATGTCCCCGATGTGCTCTATGGAGACAAGTCTGGAGATGCTGCCAACAGCTCCTGTGTAATCACCGAATAATGACGTCCCCGATGTGCTCGATGGAAACAACTCTGGAGACACTGCTGACAGCTCCTGTGTAATCACAGACCAATGACGTCCTCGATGTGCTCGATGGAGTCAACTTGGGAGACACTGCTGACAGCTCCTGTGTAATCACCGGCCAATGATGTCCCCAATGTGCTCTATGGAGACAACTTCAGAGACGCTACTGGCAGCTCCTGTGTAATCACCGACCAATCACATCCCCAATGTGCTTGATGGAGAAAAGTCCGAAGGCGCTGCAGACAGCTCCTGTGTTGTCACTGATTAATGTCGTCCCCGATGTGCTCGATGAAGACATGTCAGGAGACGCTGCCGACAGCTCCTGTGTAATCACCGACCAATGACGTCCTGGATGTAGTTGATGGAGACAAGTCTGGAGAAGCTGCCGAGAGCTACTGTGTAATCACCGACCATTGACATTCCTGATGTGCTCTCTGGAGCCAGGTCTGGAGATGCTGCCAGCAGCTCCTGTGTAATCACCAACCAATGATTTTGCCAACGTGCTTGAGGGAGACAAGAGTGGAGACGCTGCCAGTAGCTCCTGTGTAATCACCGATCAATGACGTCCCTGATGTGCTCGATGGAGACAAGTCCAGAGATGCTACCGGCAGCTCCTATGTCATCATCGACCAATGACGTTCACGATGTGCCCAGTGGTAGACTAGTCACAAGACGCTGCAGCCACGAGAGCAGGTTTAGGCCACACAGTCGCTCACAGTAGTGCGAGGAATATGCAGTATGAGGATTTGATGTGGAAAAATGGCTCTTTGGACACTTTGGAGAAATAGCTGCACCACTGGGTCCACTAACAAACCAATATATCGCAAGCAGTTAGTGATTTGGAATGAAGACTAGATGTGTCCGACTACAGAACATTATGTCCCCCCCCACCATAATCCTGAGAGTAGGACTGGTATTGCGTGCCTTCATGAAGTCCTCCTCATGGATCTGCCCTTGTCATCTCCACACTAATCATTGGATATCATTGCGTGGAAGAGAAAAGTGTGACTCGTCCCTGAAGAGGGTAGACCTCCATTCCAGTCTCCATTGCCGTCTTGAAATGTGCCATGATCACCTTTGGGACGGGTGGTATGAGGTCAGTGGACCCCTGTAGCCGGATGTCCGGATTGAAGCACAATGTCGTGCTGACGCCCTCTAAAGGTTTGTGTAGACACTTAACATCTTACTCTTAGTAGGTGACATCTAATTTCACTTGCAGCACAGAACGGACCACTGCGCGCCATTCTTCTAATCTGACGAGACCATGTGGACAGCACCATGATGATGCCTTATAATAATAATACATTGTATTTCTATAGCGCCGACATATTCCGCAGCGCTTTACATTTCAGAGGGGATTTGTACAGACAATAGACATTACAGCATAACAATAATCACATAGATCATAACAGATACCAAGAGGAGTGAGGGCCCTGCTCGCAAGCTTACAGTCTATGAGGAAAGAGGGAGACACGAAAGGTGGGTGGTAACAGTTACCCTGATTGTATGGACCAGTCATAATGTTAAGTGTGTAACAGTACAGACACAGAGGGCTGATGGATGCATAAAGCATGTGGGAACATGATGCGGGAATCTGGTTATGGTAAAACTTTTGGCTCTGCCACACAGGGATAGGTTAGGTTAATGTGTTGAGGCGATAGGCCAGTCTGAATAAATGCGTTTTCAGGGCACGCTTAAAATTGTGGGGATTGGGGACTAATCGTATTGACCTGGGAAGTGCATTCCAAAGAATTGGCGCAGCACGTGTAAAGTCTTGGAGACGGGAGTGGGAGGTTCTGACTATTGAGGATGCTAACCTCAGGTCATCAGCAGAACGGAGTAATAATAAAGTAACTTGGCACTCAACTGAATTGTCCTTTTTAGGTGAAGTTTTTATTTATGTGCAGTCCTACAAAAAGACGTTTCGGCCTACACTTGGCCTTCGTCAGTCCGACTGCTGTCTATATAGTATGAAGAAACGTATGTCCACGAGCAAAATAATTTTTTGTAAGTACCTGCTTCCAAATATGGTGTAGGCCTATAGCAGGCTTCCAATTACCCTAAAGGCGTGCTGTGCTGGTAAATCAATTAGATGCAATATATTCCATAAGGAAATGAGGAGAGGTTCCCGCTGGATTGCTGAAGCAATATACCTGTAGAAAATGTACTGAGACCGGTAGCAAAAGGCCCGTATGGAGCATATAATAGTAGCTTGCAGGTGAGACCGGCAGCCTAAGGATAATATGGGGCTTATAGAAGTAGGTTGCAAGTGTGCAGGGCTGAACGCGGTATCCGCCGCCATTTGGAAGCTTGGATACCGCGTTCAGCCCAGCACACTTGCAACCTACTTCTATTGTATAAGCCCCATATTAGCCTTAGGCTGCCAGTCTCACCTGCAAGCTACTATTATATGCCCCATACGGGCCTTTTGCTACCGGTCTCAGTACAGACATTTTCTACAGGTATATTGCTTCAGCAATCCAGCGGGAACCTCTCCTCATTTCCTTATGGAATATATTGCATCTAATTGATTTACCAGCACAGCACGCCTTTAGGGTAATTGGAAGCCTGCTATAGGCCTACACCATATTTGGAAGCAGGTACTTACAAAAAATTATTTTGCTCGTGGACATACGTTTCTTCATACTATATAGACAGCAGTCGGACTGACGAAGGCCAAGTGTAGGCCGAAACGTCTTTTTGTAGGACTGCACATAAATAAAAACTTCACCTAAAAAGGACAATTCAGTTGAGTGCCAAGTTACTTTATTATTATCCACTTGGGTCTGGGTAACCTACTTGTGCACCTTGTGGTCGTGCCACGCTATACTTGACATAAGCAGAACGCAGGGCGCAGGTAGGATGGTATACTGAAACAAGGGAGGATGTCATGGTCCAGTCCGGAGTTTATTTTCTGCTGTCTTCACTCTGGACTGGTCATGCGGGAGTTAGTCTCCTCAGCCTCGTTCTGGAGCTAGCTGGGCTATTTCAGTCTCTCACAGCCTGATGACCAGTGTTAGTGATGGCTGTAGCTTCCAGTTTAGAGCCTCTGACCCTTGTACCTTGGTGATCCTCCTGCCTTTGACAGATATTCACGTGTATGACCCGGACTGATTTCTGACCCCGTCTCTTGGTATTCGTCTCTGCTCCTATGTTCCCTCTCTGGCATCTGACTCCCCGGCTTCTTCCCCGACCACGTATTTCGTCTCACGTTTTGGACCCTGTGCTCATGTTCTGGCTTTCTGACCCTTGGCTTGGTATTTTGACTACGTGTATTGCTCCTCCTTCTGGTACGTCTGCTCCTGTTAGTTTCTGACTCGGTTCGTCTGACTATTCTCTCTCGTTGCCTGTGTCACCTGTGCTGTTGCTCAGAGTTGCTGCTCTTAGGCCGGAGTCACACTACAGCGAGATACGGCCGAGTCTCGCAGGTTAAAACCAAGCTCTGGCACCGGCACTCCGGAGCGTGCAGCTCCCTGTATTGCTGTGCGGCTGCACGCTCCGCTCCAGAGTGCTGGCGCCAGAGCTTGGTTTTAACCTGCGAGACTCGGCCGTATCTCGCTGTGTGTGATCCCGGCCTTAGTGTGTAACCTCTCTTCCCTCACCAGCTCCCCCTGGTGGAAGTTTCACTACATTATCACTAACCCATACATTTAAACGGGATTTTGCACTTTTTTTTCTTTGGTCATGGATCTGCTGCATAACTTGGCAGATCAAGTGTCCAGTTTGAGGCAGATGGCGCAGGACTTTTCTGTGAATCATCAGTCCCTCGTCATGTCTCAGACCCACTTACAGAAAGAACTGACTGAGACTATTAAGACCATGCAGGGAAACACCTCTCATATTGTTTGTCCACCAGGTGACTCTGTAGATGTTGTTTTGCACTCTCCTGAACCCTCAGTTAACCTTCCTGACACGTTTTCTGGTGAAAAAGATACATTTCACCTATTCAAGGAGAGTTGTAAATTATGGTTTTCTCTTAGGGTACCGTTACACCTAGCGACTCACCAGCGATCCCGACCAGCGATATGACGCGGTCAGGATCGCTGGTGCATCGCTAGGTGGTCGCTAGTAAGCTGCCACACAGGCAGATCTCACCAGCGACATCGCAGGGGACGGGGATCGCTACTTACCTGTCAGACGAGGCGATCCTGCGTCCTCCCACCCGGCTCCGCGCGTCGCTCGTCGTCACAGCAGGAAGCGCCGCAGGAAGTGGCCGACGATGACGAATGGTCCAGGAGCTTTTCGCGCGATCACCGATAATCAGCGGGGGAGCCGGTCGGAGGTAAGTATTACATGGAGCGATATCGCTAGCAATATCGCTGCAACGTCACAAAATCGGTGACTTTACAGCGATATTGCTAGTGATATCGCAGTGAGTAACGGGGGCTTTAGACCCCGATCGTCTGGGGATGAGACTCAGCGGGAGGGGATTGTTATCTCCTTTCTTAGGGAGGGTCCCCAATCCTGGGCTTTTTCATTGCCCCCTACTGCCCCTGAATGGATGTCGGTAGATAAGTCCTAGGGCCTCAAAGAACCTATCTATGACGAACCGGACCGTGTTAGGGTGGCAGAGGACACTATTTTGGGTCTGGGGCAAGGGATGCACTCAGCCGAATGGTACAGCTCCGAATTCTGTCGATGGTCCACTGAGGTGTCCTGGGACGACTCCGCACTGAGATGTCTGTTCAGGAAGGGACCGTCGGATTGCTTGAAGGACGCTCTGGCTCTCCATCCACCTCCCAGCTCACTGGAGGAGGCTATGACTCAGGCTATCCGTATGGATCAGAGACTGCGGGAGAGAGGTGTTACTCAGCGAGGGTTTCCATTTTTCCCTGCTAACCCTGATGTTTTGCATCCATCTGAACCTATGGAGGTGGGAGCCGCCAACCCCCAGGAGAAGGAGAGGAAATGGCGACGTGATGGAAAGTTATGTTTTTACTGCGGAGATCCCGGACACTGGAAAAAAGACTGCCCCTCCTGTCCACCGACTAACAAGCGGCTGAGTCTGGGTGATCATTGTGGAGGTCACCCAGACTCCCAGGTACCTTTTTCTTCATTTTCAAAGATACTGTTAATGGTGGAACTTGGGATTGAGAACGGCTTTTTCCATACTTTGGCTTTTGTAGAGTGTGGGTCATCCTTAAACCTGATTGACTCTAAGCTGGTGGCCCGCTATAGATTAGGGACAGTTAGGTTGGAGACTCCTTTAAAAATTGTGGCTATCGACGCTACACCTCTCACTAAGGACGGTCTCCATTTCAGTTCTAAAGCATTCACCCTCAGGGTGGGGGCCCTACACCAGGAGCGCATGTCATGCTTTGTTTTGGATAACCTCCCTGCTGGCTTGGTGTTAGGGTTTCCCTGGTTGCAACGGCATAACCAGGTAATTGACTGGGGGTCCAGGGATATTGTTAAATGGGGACCTGCTTGTTCTGAAAATTGTCTTGCCACTGTGTCTGTCATCCGTCAGTCTGGAGGGTATTCCAGAGTACCTGAAGGATTTTGAGGATGTGTTCTCCGAAAAGGAGGCTGAGGTTCTACCACCACACCGCCCATTCGATTGTGCTGTTGATCTGGTTCCCGCTGCCAAATTGCCCAAAGTCCATCTGTACAATCTCTCCAGCCCTGAGCGGGCTGCTATGAAGGAGTATATCTCTTAGAGCCTCCGTAAAGGGCATATTCGGTCTTCTGTCTCTCCCGTGGTGGCGGGGTTCTTTTTTGTAATAAAAAAAGGATGGTAGTTTATGCCCATGCCTCGATTTTCGAGAACTGAATAAGATAAGCATAAGAAACACTTATCCTCTCACCACTGATACCTGATTTGTACAATCAATTGTCGGGGCCAGGTGGTTCTCTAAGTTGGACCTAAGGGGAGCATACAATCTCATCCGTATGCGGGAGGGGGATGAGTGGAAAACTGCGTTTCTCACCTCTGAGGGTCTGTTTGAAAATTTGGTTATGCTGTTCGGTTTGACTAACGCACCAGTGGTATTCCAGAATTTCATTAACCATGTTTTTTCTGATTTTATTGGACGCTTTGTAGTAGTTTATCTTGATGATGTACTCATATATTCTTCTGATAGACAAAGTCACATGAGTAGTGTTGAGCATTCCGATACCGCAAGTATCGGGTATCGGCCGATACTTGCTGTATCGGAATTCCGATACCGACTTCCGATATTTTTTCAATATCGGAATTCGGCATCGGAATCGGAAGTTCAAAGTTGATTGACAGCCTGACGTCATCATGATGCGCGGTGTGTGCGCATCATGATGCGCCGTCATTTCGGGCCTTCCGGGGGTCTCTGCCGGCCTGCCGGGGGGGGCTGTGTGGACTGCCCGGGGTCTGTACCGGCCTGCCGGGGGGCTGTGCCGGCCTGCCGGTGGTCTGTGCACCCTGTGGGGGTCTGTACCGGCCTGCCGGGGGGCTGTGCCGGCCTGCCGGTGGTCTGTGCACCCTGTGGGGGTCTGTACCGGCCTGCCGGGGGGCTGTGCCGGCCTGCCGGTGGTCTGTGCACCCTGTGGGGGTCTGTACCGGCCTGCCGGGGGGCTGTGCTGATGTCCGGGGGTCTGTGCAAGCATCGTCCGATGGGACTACAAGTCCCATCTGGCGATGCCTGCTACCATGACAGTGATTGACACATTAGCCAATGATGGGACAGTAGTAGTCCCATCATCCGGCTAATGTGTTAAATGTTAAAAAAAAAAAAAAAAAAAATACTACATACATACTACATACATACTGCATGCTACATACATACTACATACATACTACATACATACTACATGCATGCTACATGCATGCTACATACATACTACATGCATGCTACATGCATGCTACATACATACTACATGCATGCTACATGCATGCTACATACATACTACATGCATGCTACATACATACTACATACATACTACATGCATGCTACATACATACTACATACATACTACATGCATGCTACATGCATGCTACATGCATGCTACATACATACTACATGCATGCTACATACATACTACATACATACTACATGCATGCTACATACATACTACATGCATGCTACATACATGCTACATACATACCACATGCATGCTACATACATACTACATACATACTACATATATACTACATGCATGCTACATACATACTACATGCTACATACATACCACATACATACTACATACATGCTACATGCTACATACATACTACATACATACTACATGCATGCTACATGCATGCTACATGCATGCAACATACATACTACATACATACTACATGCATGCTACATGCATGCTACATGCATGCTACATACATACTACATACATACTACATACATACTACATGCATGCTACATACATACTACATGCTACATACATACCACATACATACTACATACATGCTACATGCTACATACATACTACATATATACTACATGCATGCTACATATATACTACATGCATGCTACATACATACTGCATGCTACATGCATGCTACATACATACTACATGCTACATACATACCACATATATACTACATACATACAATACATTCATACAATACATACATAGACATACAGTACATATAACATAGAGTAACATACTTACCAATACTTGTCACATTGTTCCCCGAAGCCATTGTCTTTTCCGGAATAAATATTAACATAACAAACCACAAAAATACTCACCCACGATCCGAAGCAGTCCACGAGTGTGTCCCACGATGATCTTGGGTAGAGAACTGCAGCATCAGCTGATGCTGCCGTTCTCTACGGGCTGCAGGAATCCAATGACGGAAGGTAGGTATCCTTCCGCACTGTATTCCTCCGCCACTTAAAAAAAAAAGTCCCTAGTCTCACTTTATGCCATTGCTGCGTGGGAAATTCCCACACAGCAATGGCATAAAGTGAGACTAGGGACTTTTTTTTTTTTTAAGTGGCGGAGGAATACAGTGCGGAAGGATACCTACCTTCCGTCATTGGATTCCTGCAGCCCGTAGAGAACGGCAGCATCAGCTGATGCTGCAGTTCTCTACCCAAGATCGTCGTGGGACACACTCGTGGACTGCTTCGGATCATGGGTGAGTATTTTTGTGGTTTGTTATGTTAATATTTATTCCGGAAAAGACAATGGCTTCGGGGAACAATGTGACAAGTATTGGTAAGTATGTTACTCTGTGTTATATGTACTGTATGTCTATGTATGTATTGTATGAATGTATTGTATGTATGTAGTATATATGTGGTATGTATGTAGCATGTAGTATGTATGTAGCATGTAGTATGTATGTAGCATGCATGTAGTATATATGTAGTATGTATGTAGCATGTAGTATGTATGTAGCATGCATGTAGTATATATGTAGTAAGTATGTAGCATGTAGTATGTATGTAGTATGCATGTAGTATATATGTAGTATGTATGTAGCATGCATGTAGTATATATGTAGTATGTATGTAGCATGCATGTAGTATGTATGTGGTATGTATGTAGTATATATGTAGTATGTAGCATGCAGTATGTATGTAGCATGCATGTAGTATATATGTAGTATGTAGTATGTATGTAGCATGCATGTAGTATGTATGTGGTATGTATGTAGTATATATGTAGTATGTAGCATGCAGTATGTATGTAGCATGCATGTAGTATGTATGTAGTATATATGTAGTATGTATGTTGCATGTAGTATTTATGTAGTATGAATGTAGCATGTATGTAGTATGCATGTTGTATGTATGTAGCATGTATGTAGCATGTAATTTTTTTTTTTTTTTTTTTTTTTTACATTCAACACATTAGCCGGATGATGGGACTACTACTGTCCCATCATTGGCTAATGTGTCAATCACTGTCATGGTAGCAGGCATCGCCCGATGGGACTTGTAGTCCCATCGGACGATGCCTGCACAGACCCCCGAAGCCTGCACAGACCACCGGCAGGCCGGCACAGCCCCCCGGCAGGCCGGCACAGACCACCGGCAGGCCGGCACAGCCCCCCGGCAGGCCGGCACAGCCCCCCGGAGCCTGCACAGCCCCCCGGCAGGCCGGCACAGCCCCCCCGGCAGGCCGGCACAGCCCCCCGGAGCCTGCACAGACCACCGGCAGGCCGGCACAGCCCCCCGGCAGGCCGGCACAGCCCACCGGAGCCTGCACAGACCACCGGCAGGCCGGCACAGCCCCCCCGGCAGGCCGGCACAGACCACCGGAGCCTGCACAGACCCCCTGGCAGGCCGGCACAGCCCCCCGAAAGGCCCATACAGACCCCAGAGAGGCTGTACAAGGCAAAAACAGGGTTTTTCTTATTCCGATACCGGAAGTCCCATAGACTTGAATGGGACTTCCGGTATCGGAATCTGCGATACCGATACTTTTTTTAAAGATCGGCCGATCCATTCCGATCCGATACTTTGAAGTATCGGACGGTATCGCTCAACTCTACACATGAGTCATCTTCGTGCGGTTCTCCAGAGGCTCACGGAGAACTCACTCCAAACTGGAGAAATGTTCATTTTTTACTCAAGAATTGTCCTTTCTAGGGGTCATCCTGTCCACTGAGGGGTTTTGTATGGACCCTAGGAAGGTACAGGCCATTGTGGATTGGGTGCAACCCAGAGATCTCAAGGGTCTTCAGCGATTTCTGGGTTTCGTCAATTACTATAGAAAATTCATCAAGGGGTTCTCTCAAGTGGTCAAACCCCTCACTGATTTCACCCACAAGGGGGCTGATCTCAAAAACTGGTCAGCTCCAGCTGTGGCTGCGTTTTCTTTGTTAAAAAAAGTTTCATGACTGCTCCGGTACTGGTTCAACCTGATTTGTCTAAACCATTCATCATAGAAGTGGATGCCTCTGGGGTGGGAGCGGGAGCTGTGTTGTCCCAGGGCCCCACCACATTAGCTAACTTAAGACCCTGTGTAATGTACTGTAGATACGTTTCTGAAACATTCCAGAATCTCCCATTGCTACTCTTGTGATGACATTGTAGACTGTCAGCTTTTGCAGCATCCCCCCTTGCCCCTCCTTAGCAGCTGTGTGTGTGTACAGCTCTCTGCCTGCTGGTAACAGGATACCGGGCATTTCCTCTCACAGCTTCTCCTCCCCCTCCCTGCACAGCTAAGTGGGAAGGATGTCTTTTGTTCTGAAACCACAAGGCTTGAATACAGGTATAGAAATATTAAGAGAAGCATATCACAAGAACCCTACGTGACAGAGATATAAAACTCACATTTCTGCGAAGGGCACGAGGCCAGCTTACGAACCCCTAATTTTCATGATTCTAACCTCTCCAGAAACTGAGATATGGATTGCTCCCAAATGGAGTGTCTTAAGTATGGCATGTCTGATGTTGTTTTATTTTATTTGATAAACTACAACCAACTAGACCCTCCAAGAGTTTATATGAGCTTTTCTCGTCCAGATATAGTTAGTATAAGTTTTTAGTGAAATTTCAACTTGGAGAGTAGGGGGGGTGGAACCTCCCCAGCCGGCCCCTTTTGCTGAGGTCACACAGCCAGGACCATAAGGGATGCGAGGGGACAATGAGCTCAGTTGGAGCTGCAGAGTCCGTGCTGACAAGAACCCCAGATGAGTGGAGACGTGTGACTCCGCCTTCTTTCCCCACATGGTCTGCCTAATACCACCTAAGCACATGTAAGTGTTGCTTTCTGTTCTTTCATCCATGTTGTTTTCATATATTTGCATTGTACATATTTGATGTCTCGACTTCATAGCAACTTTTATCTGTATAATCACTGCCCACATTTTTGGGAATAAATTATAAAATATTATCAGTCTGCCTTCATGCTCTAAGAAACGAACTATGCACCTTTTTTAGATAATCGCTACTAATTTGGGGGTTTACCACGGACCCTCTTAATTAACTCTTTGATTAAGTAAAGCGTGGCTGGTGGCAGCGTGGTGTGTGCGGTTGGTTAGGCTGGTTGGCAGTCCGGAAGGGTCTTATATTGCTGAATAAGGGGGGCTGCGGCCACAGCATTCATAATTCCCTTACTGCAGTAGTCTAATTGCCCGTGCACAGCAAGCAGCCCATCCGGCAACTAATTATCCTAGGTGCAGTTCCCTGACTGACCTGAGGGTAAGGGGGCGCCGGAGAGCTGCGAGTTCCAAAGTGGAACTGAGAAAGTGGGATATACATAAATCCCCGCAGTTCTTGGAAGGTTGCTAGCAGTGGTGGGGCATCCAAAATACCCCCCTGCGTTAAATTGTTAGAGCGAGATTAGCTTGCTGTATATTTTGGTCACGTGTCAGTGGTGGGATAACTAAGATATGCCCCCACTGTGCCTGTGATAGCCGTGTGCCGGCAGTGCATCGCGTCCCTCCGTCCGCTGACATACCCGGGTCAGTGGTGGGATCGTTACATATTGGTGGCACCGGCAGCCCTGTTGTCACAATTTGGTGGCAGAGCGGTGGGATTATCATAGAGCATTAGAGATTTGGTTTGAGCAATCATCCCTCTCACTAAAAACCTGCACGGTTCCTGCGGGAAATCCTGCGTCATAGGTTTTGAAGAACAGACTCAGTGGTTATTAGTTCTGAGACATTTGTGTGTACTTGTGAGTATCCCCTCCCTTCTCTCTGTTTTTCTTTTTCTATCTTTTATTTGGCAACCATGGCGGCAAAAGGAGAACACTGGTACACACAGCAGAAAAAGGAAAATCTTGCTGTAATATTCACGTACCGGGGCCTTGATGCCACGCACAAGAGCAAAAGCCAGCTGATCGCGGCTCTGGTGCAGCTGGACAACGACCAGAGCCCAGCGGACGCAGAAGCTGGCCCAAGTGACAATGGGGCTGCAGCAGAGGCTCCACTCCTGAGCGCTGGCCCCACATTCAACCAGAGTGGGCTGGACCCCTACCTGCAAGCGGCCTTGGACGCACTCCCTGCCGAGGACAGTGAGGCACTGGTGAGGCTGATCCAGCAATATCGGCAGGAGGCCCAAGCCGAAAGAGAGGCTGAGAGAGCCCATGAACTGGAGATGCTCCGACAAGGGGGGAATTCCCCCACAGCCCGAAGCAGTGAGCCCAGCAGCGCCCAGAGTCCTAAACCCTGGCCAGAGCATTTTCCCCTGATGGAAAAGGACGGGGACTTGGACACGTTTCTGTGGGCATTTGAGAAAGCCTGCAGACAGTACCAGCTGCCTAGAGCACAATGGGCCAGGTACTTGACCCCAGGGCTAAAAGGCAAAGCTCTGGAGGCGTTTGCTTCTCTCCCGCCAGAAGACGATGACGACTATGATGCCATCAAGCAGGCCCTGATCGCCAAATACCGACTGACACCTGAGGTGTACCGAAAGAAGTTCCGGAGCCTCCAACGTGGCCCACACGATATCTATAGCGATGTGGTGCAAGGACTCAGGGCCCACTTTGACCAGTGGATCCATGAACTGTCCATTGATTCCTTTGAGCAGCTACGGGACCTGATGATCAAAGACCAGTTCCTGCATCTTTGCCCAGCTGAGGCCCGACAGTTCATCCTGGACCGCGAACCAATGAATGCGGACAAAGCGGCGCAGATCGCCGACAGCTATGAGGCCAACCGGAGGCCAGAGACTCCGAGGCCAGTCACCACCAGCTGAAGAGGGGGTAAGCCTACAACCAACCCCAGTGCCCCAGCTAGCCGTCCCTCCGGAGGCCCTGTCCCTGTTGCCAACACCAGGCCTACTACTGACAGTCGCCAGTGTTTCAACTGCAATCGGACTGATCACCTCAGTTACACCTGTCCGGAAAAGCCGAAGAACCCACCAGCCAAGGCCTCTGGGCCCAATGCCTCTGTTCTGTTGGTGGGAGGTGTGGTTGGGAGGATTGACGACAACGTTCAACCCGTCCAGGTAGGGGTCCGTCTTGCTACAGGCCTCATGGACACCGGGGCTGAACGAACCCTAATCCGTCCTGGACTGGCGGCCCCTGAAGAGTTTGTTGAGGGGAAAACCCTGACTGTCACTGGGATCAGGGGTACCCGCTGTCCCTTGCCAGTGGCCCGGGTATTCCTTGATTGGGGTGCTGGGAGCGGGTTGAGGGAAGTGGGAGTGTCTGAAAACCTGCCCACTGATGTTTTATTGGGGACTGACTTGGGGAGGATGGTTGCATACCATGTCCCTGACACCCCTCCCCGATCTGATAATAAGGGTAACGTTAACCCTTGTGATGATGATGGGAAACTGAATGTGTTACCTGCTAATGACGTGATGAGTAATGATGCAACTAACAACCATTCTCTCCCCGGGAATGATGCTGATGGTGATGTAACTGTACCAAAGAAATCTGATAACCATTCTTTTCCTAGGAATGATGATGTATCTGTGCCGACTGAACCTGTTAACCATTTCTTTGAAACGGTAGATGTGTCCACGGGTACCGAAGTGCTCAGCCCCGTCACTCTGCGGAGTGAGATGGCTGAGGAACCCCTGGCAGGAGCAAGCAATGGTGCTCAAGGAAATGGGGAGGTGCATGGGGACCATGAGGAAGGTAATGCCATGCAACTGAACAGTGCCACCGAGGAAGGTAACTGGCCCATAAGTAGCACTGCTCCTGAAGTGTTGGGGGTGGATGGGGAGGTGGGGCCCATAGCAGCACTGACTGGTGGGTCTGTAGAAATCCCTGGGGAGACAGCATACATAACAGCTGTCACACGCAGCCAGAGTGTCCAGATCGCAGGTAGCACCCTGTCTTCTGGACCCTCTTATGCTACAGGAGAGACTGAACCAGAGGTGAACCCAGAGCAGGTTCCAGAGGGTCCCAGTATGGTAGGGTCCCTCTGGCAGCCTCCAGCAAGGAGTTCCAGGCAGCTCTGCACTCAGACGCGAGCCTGGAGAAATTGAGAGGCCTCGCCGAAACGTCCACCTCCGAGTCTGATAAGGAGAGGGTGTTCTGGAGCGAGGAAGGTTGTACCGGGAGACAATACCCAGAGATTCCCAAAAGGAGTGGTTGAGGGAAAGACAGCTAGTCGTCCCCCTACAGTTCAGAACTGAGTTGTTGCGGATTGCCCATGAGATTCCACTCGCTGGACATTTGGGGATCAGCAAAACAAAGGCACGGCTGTCTCAACACTTTTATTGGCCCAAGATGGGGACAGAGGTAACACAATACTGCCGCACCTGTAACACCTGTCAAAAAGTGGGTAAGGCAGGGCCTGCCCTTAAGGCTCCCCTTATTCCTTTGCCGGTGATAGAGGAGCCTTTCCAGAGAATCGCGGTGGACATAGTAGGCCCGCTGGCCGTCCCCAGCAGCTCCGGAAAGCAATACATTCTCACCATGGTAGGCTACGCTACCCGGTACCCAGAGGCAGTAGCTCTGTCTTCAACCAGGCAGATAAGGTGGCTGACGCACTGGTGACCATCTTTTCAAGGGTAGGATTTCCCAGGGAGATGCTTACCGATCAAGGGACCCAATTCATGTCTCGCCTAATGGAGGCTCTCTGTGAAAAAAATTCAGGTGAAGCACCTGGTATCGAGTGCGTATCACCCACAGACTAATGATTTGTGTGAACGCTTCAACGGTACCCTCAAACAGATGTTCCGCATGCTGGTTTGAGACCCAAGGGCGCGACTGGGAGCAGTACCTCCCATACCTGCTGTTCGCTTACAGAAAAGTTCCGCAGGCCTCGACCGGGTTCTCCCCCTTCGAGCTACTGTATGGCAGGCGAGTCCGGGGACCCCTTGGGTTGATAGGAGAATCCTGGGAAGATGAGCCAAACCCCACAGAAGTGTCCATCGTGGATTATGTCATGCGCTTCCGTGACAAGATGCAGACCTTGACGCAGTTGGTGCATGACAACATGACGCAGGCTCTGGCTGACCCGAAGCACTGGTATGGCCAGAACGCCCGGGAGCGGACCTACCAGGTGGGTCAAAAGGTGTGGGTGCTGGTCCCCGTACCAACGGATAAGCTTCAGGCAGCCTGGGAAGGCCCCTACGTCGTCCACCAACAGCTCAACCCGGTCACCTACGTGGTCACGCTTGACCATGCTCGGGGGCGCAAGGCCTTTCACGTCAACATGCTGAAGGCGCACCCCGAACATGAAGCTTGCGCCCTACCGGTCTGCAACCTGCCCAAGGATGGGGAGGAAGATCCCCTCCTGGACATGCTGGCCCAAGCCAAGGCCAATGGGTCCATTGATGACATGGAGATAAGTTGTTTGTTTACCGTATCCCAGCGGTCGCAGTTGGTGGCCACCCTGGAACCCTTCCGGGCCGTGTTCACCAACCGACCTGGGAGGACGGAGTTAGCGGTCCATGAGGTGGACACCAGGAATCACGCCCCACTACGGTGAACACCTTTTCGGATCTCTGAGGAGGTGCAACAGGTCATGCGCCAAGAGATCGATGAGATGTTAAGGCTGGGGGTGATTCGACGGTCAAAAAGCGCATGGGCCTCGCCTGTAGTCCTCGTGCCTAAAAAGGATCGAACCACCCGGTTCGGCGTGGACTACAGGGGCTCAACACCATCACAACCTCTGATGCCCACCCGATGCCGCGCATCAAGGATCTGCTTGAACGATTGGCGAAAGCAAGGTACATATCCATCATGGATTTGAGTCGGGGATACTGGCAGATTCCCCTGAGCCCTGAGGCGCAGGAGAAATCCGCCTTTATCACCACCTTTGTGCTGTACGAGTCCACAGTCATGCCCTTCGGCATGAAAAATGCCCCTGCCACTTTCCAGCGGATGGTCAACCACCTGCTCTGGGGACTGGAGGAGTACGCGGTGACGTACTTGGGCGACATCGCCATCTTCAGTTCCACCTGGGAAGAACACCTTCAGCATCTCCAGGAGGTGCTCAAGCGTCTTCACCAGGCGGGCCTGACTATCAAGCCGGGAAAGTGCCAGATGGGCATGAGCGAGGTCCACTACCTGGGGCACCGGGTAGGCGGGGGTTCCATGAGTCCGGAGCCAGAAAAGGTGGACGCAATTGTGTCCTGGCCCACCCCCAGGACCAAGAAACAGGTGAAGTCCTTCTTGGGCACTGTAGGGTACTATAGGCAGTTCATGCAGGACTATAGCACCTGTTATGTATGAATGGGTCACCGAGGAGAAAAAACAAAACAAGCTAAGTCACAGAAAACCAGAGAGGTTGGTAACTATGCAGATTGCAGATCCCTGATCCTAACCACACAACTAGCAGCAGCCGTGGAGCGTACCTACGATGGTCCTAGACGCTTCGTCACAGCCGGAGGACTAAATAAGCCTGAAGCAAGAAAAGGGGAAAACTAACTGCCCCAGAGCAGACCCCAAAGGAAAGACCGCACCTACACATGTTTTGACGGTGAAACAAGATGAAAGCACAAACACAGGCAGGAAAATAGGCTGAGCAAACGATGGGGCCCAAACTAGAAAGGATAGGAAAGACACTGTCTCCAATCTGCAAAAAACCCTACAAAAATAAAGTCCAACACTTCTGATAGCAAAATTAACCCTGAAGTCACTAGACTTCTCCCACTATATCAGCACTCTGAAATATTCTGAGACAGAGCAAAAAGAGGCCAATCTCATAAGGGACAAAAAGCAAATGGGCAAATACAGATAAATAAGAGTGGAAATTTAGCGCAGCCCCAGCCGGGGCTTGCTGACCACACAAAAAGCTGAATAGACCAACAAAATCAAGTGTGAACATTAGCAGAAAAAATATAGCTTTAGATGACTGGAACAGAGCTGAAAACAAAAGACCTGACAAGCCAGAAGGAATCACCAGCACCAGACTAGGGCGTCGGCTGTCTTAAATCCAGTCTGAGATTCCTGAGGCCCAATCGTCATCCTCATTAACAGGTGGCAGATTTCTACTGATTAAATCAGCCTCACTACCTCCAGTTACCACCAGAGGGAGCCTGGAAGGAGAACTCACAACTGGTGGACCGGAAAATGAACTCTTAACAAGCACCCTTGCAAAACCCTTGACCGACCTCACCAAGCAGAGGCTACCCCAAACAGTCAACTGGACAGATGACTGTGAGGCGGCCTTCCAAGCTTTGAAAACAGCCCTGTGCAACTCTCCAGTGTTGAGAGCAGTTGACAGCAATCGCCCGTTTCTGGTACTAACCGACGCCAGCGAGTTTGGCCTCGGTGCTGTGCTCAGCCAGGTCTACTCGGGGAACCAGGAGCACCCCGTGTTGTACCTGAGCCGGAAACTTTTGCCGAGGGAAGTGGCATACTCCACCATCAAGAAGGAGTGTCTTGCTATGGTGTGGGCCCTGCAACGTTTGCAGCCCTACCTGTACGGGCGCACCTTCACGGTGGTAACCGACCACAACCCTCTGAGCTGGCTGTACACAGTGTCCGGAACCAATGGAAGGTTGCTCCGCTGGAGCCTTGCCCTTCAACAGTACGACTTTACCGTACAACACAAAAAGGGCAGCGAACATGGGAATGCCGATGGGTTGTCCCGCCGGGGAGTACCCGCTTAGGTGCGCATGGCCGATTACCGTCAGGTAATGCCTCCGTAGCGCCCTCTAAAAGAGGGAGGTGTAATGCACTGTAGATACATTTCTGGAACATTCCAGAATCTCCCATTGCTACTCTTGTGATGACATTGTAAACTGTCAGCTTTTGCAGCATCCCCCCCTTGCCCCTCCTTAGCAGCTGTGTGTGTGTACAGCTCTCTGCCTGCTGGTAACAGGATACCGGGCATTTCCTCTCGCAGCTTCTCCTCCCCCTCCCTGCACAGTTAAGTGGGAAGGATGTCTTTTGTTCTGAAACCACAAGGCTTGAATACAGGTATAGGAAATATTAAAAGAAGCATATCACAAGAACCCTACGTGACAGAGATATAAAACTCACATTTCTGCGAAGGGCACAAGGCCAGCTTACTAACCCCTAATTTTCATGATTCTAACCTCCAGAAACTGAGATATGGATTGCTCCCAAATGGTGTGTCTTAAGTATGGCATGTCTGATGTTGTTTTATTATATTCGATAAACTACAACCAACTAGACCCTCCGTAAGTTTATATGAGCGTTTCTCGTCCAGATATAATTAGTATAAGTTTTTAGTGAAATTTCACCTTAGAGAGTAGGGGGGTGGAACCTCCCCAGCCGGCCCCTTTTGCTGAGGTCACACAGCCAAGACCATAAGGGATGCGAGGGGACAATGAGCTCAGTTGGAGCTGCAGAGTCCGTGCTGACAAGAACCCCAGATGAGTGGAGATGCGTGGCTCCGCCTTCTTTCCCCACATGGTCTGCCTAATACCACCTAAGCACATGTAAGTGTTGCTTTCTGTTCTTTCATCCATGTTGTTTTCATATATTTGCATTGTACATATTTAATGTCTCAACTTTATAGCAACTTTTATCTGCATAATCACTGCCCACATTTTTGAGAATAAATTATAAAATATTATCAGTCTGCCTTCATGCTCTAAGAAACGAACTATGCGCCTTTTTTAGATAATCGCTACTAATTTGGGGGTTTACCACGGACCCTCTTAATTAACTCTTTGATTAAGTAAAGCGTGGCTGGTGGCAGCGTGGTGTGTGCGGTTGGTTAGGCTGGTTGGCAGTCCGGAAGGGTCTTATATTGCTGAATAAGGGGGGCTGCGGCCACAGCATTGATAAATCCCTTACTGCAGTAGTCTAATTGCCCGTGCACAGCAAGCAGCCCATCCGGCAACTAATTATCCTAGGTGCAGTTCCCTGTCTGACCTTGAGGGTAAAGGGGGCACCGGAGAGCTGTGAGTTCCAAAGTGGAACTGAGAAAGTGGGATATACATAAATCCCTGCAGTTCTTGGAAGGTTGTTAGCAGTGGTGGGGCATCCAAAATACCCCCCTGCGTTAAATTGTTAGAGCGAGATTAGCTTGCTGTATATTTTGGTCACATGGTGTCAGTGGTGGGATAACTAAGATAAGCCCCCACTGTGCCTGTGATAGCCGTGTGCCGGCAGTGCATCGCGTCCCTCCGTCCGCTGACATACCCGGGTCAGTGGTGGGATCGTGACATATTGGTGGCACCGGCAGCCCCGTCGTCACACCCTGTGCCTTTTCTAAAAAATTTTCCTCTGCGGAGAGGAATTATGATGTGGGTGTGACGAACATCCCACCGCTGCCACCAATATGTGACGAACGCCGGACCGCTGCCGCCAACTGGGAACGGACAGCGGACCCTGTGCCGCCAATATGTCATGATCCCACCACCGACACGGGTTTGTCAGCGGACGGAGGGACGCGACGCACTGCTGGCACACAGCTATCACGGGCACAGTGGGGGCTTATCTTAGTTATTCCACCACCGGCACCACGTGACAAAAATACAGCAAGCTAATCTTGCTCTAATAATTTACCGCAGGGGGGTATTTTGGATGCCCCACCACTGCTAACAACCTTCCAAGAACTGTGGGGATTTATGTATATCCCACTTTCTCAGTTCCACTTTGGAACTCGCAGCTCTCCGGCACCCCCCCTTACCCTCAGGTCAGTCAGGGAACTGCACCTAGGATAATTAGTCGCCGGACGGGCTGCTTGTTGTGCACGGGCAACTAGACTACTGCAGTAAGGGAATTATCAATGTTGTGACCTCAACCACTCATTCAGCAATATAAGACCCTTCTGTACTGCCAGCTAGCCTCGCCAGCCGCGCACACCACGCTGCCACCAGCTCCTGGTTTCTCCACTTAAGTTATAGACTTAATGGAGGGGTTCAAAGCCAACACGAACAGTAGCGTAATTATCTAAAAAAGGCGCATAGTTCGTTTCCTAGAGCATGAAGGCAGACTAATTTTATCATTTATTCCCCAAAAAAGTCGGGCAGTGGTTACAAATATAAAAAATTGTTACAAAGTTGAGACATTACATATGTACAAATACAAATATAAAACAAAGTGGATGAAAGCACAGAAAGTAACACTCACATGTGCGTAGTTGGTATTAGCAGGACCATGTGGGAGGGGCGCTAACCAAACGTCCCCACTCATCCGCATGTCTTTCTGGCATGAGGACTTTAGCTGAACTGACTGGAATTTGGTAGGGAATACCTATAGCCTAGGGTCTTTGACATCACGAAAGGGGCAGTTTGCAGAAGTTCATCCCCCCCTTTCTCCAAGTTGCCAATTAACTAAAAAACTTATGATAACCATATCTCAATGAGGGAAGCTCGTATCAACACACTGGGGGCCTCATAGGTTGTAGTTATCGAATGTAATAAAGCAACATCGGACATACCATACTTAGGACACTCCGTTTGGGAGCAATCCATATCTCAGGTTCTGGCGGTGATAGAACTTTGCAAGAGCCACCGTAGGGAAGCCGAGTCCACGCAGATCACAGAAATGTCCGTTTCATTTTTCAGTCACGATCGGAGCCCATGCTAGCCTATTTTAATATCTCTCATAGTTTTATTTCAGACACATGTCCCAGAAAACAAAGGACTTCCTTTAGCTTAACTAATTAACATTCCTTTCTGTGGAGATGGGCCAAATGCTATAGGGGAAGTGTCCTATTACCAGTGCGGACACAGGCTGTTAAGGTGGGGGAAGGAGGGAAGCTATAGGAGCTGACAGGCTGAATTTCTCATCAGAGTGAAGTGGGAGATTTCTAGAAAGTTCTAGAAACATCATACTTTATAGACATTTTACATTTCAGTGGGTAACCGAGAGTTGTTGGCCATTAAATTAGCTTTAGAAGAATGGAGGCATTTTTTGGAGAGGGCTGTCCATCGTATCACTGTCATTACAGATCACATGAACCTGTCTTACATCGAGTCCGCCAAACGTCTGACTCCAAGACAGGCAAGGTGGTCACTTTTTTTTTTCCCGATTTCAGTTTTCCATCACTTTCAGACCAGGTTCCAAGAATGTGAAGGCGGACGCCTTGTCTCGCAGCCTAGATCCGGTATCGCCTCCTGAGCCTCCCTCCTCCATTCTTCAGCGCGGGGTGGTGGTGGCTGTGGTGTCCCCGAGATTGGAGCAGGAGATTCGTGAGGCCCAATCTCTTGCTCCTCCATCCATACCTGAAAAAAAGCTTTTTGTGCCTGTTCAGTATCAATTAAGGGTGCTTCGGGAGTTCCACGACTCGGCTCTGAGTGGGCATCCTGGAATCTCGGCCACTCGTAAAGCCATCACTAGGCTGTTCTTGGTGGCCCTCGCTGACTTCTGACATCACTGGCTTTGTGTCCTCCTGTGAAATTTGTGCCCGCGCTAAAGCCTCCCACAACCGGCCGGCCGGGGAATTGGTGCCACTGCCAATTCCGGATAGACCGTGGACTCATCTGTCCATGGATTTTATTACCGATCTCCCCCCCTCTAATGGCAAAACCGTGATCTGGGTAGTGGTGGATAGGTTCAGTAAACAAGCACATTTTGTACCATTAATGGGCCTTCCTAATGCTGAGACTCTATCTAAACTATTAATTGAGCATGTGATCCGGTTGCATGGTGTGCCTGTCAGTGTGGTGTCTGATAGAGGGGTCCAATTCATGGCAAAATTCTGGAGGGCTTTTTGTAAAAGGCTGGGCATCAGTCTGACCTTTTCATCGGCCTACCATCCCGAGACCAATGGTCAGACTGAAAGGACCAATCAGTCTTTGGAGCAGATTCTACGGTGTCTGGTCACATCCAGACAGGATGATTGGTGCTCTGTGATACCTATAGCGGAATTTGCTTTCAATAATTGGGTCAATCAGTCTACTAGTGCTTCTCCTTTTCTTCTGCAACTATGGGTTTCACCCTCATTTTGGTGAATTTTCCCGACTAGATTTGGAGTGTCCAGGGGCTGATTCGGCCTTTTTGCTTTTGGGGGATGTTTGGAGGGAGGTTCAGAGGACCATTGGGGAGGCTCAAGGCAAATATAAATTTTTTGCGGATAAACGACGCTCTGTGGGGCTGGCTTATCAGGTGGGGGATAAGGTATGGTTATCCACCAAAATATAAGGCTGAGAATTCCCTCTGCTAAGTTGGGTCCCAAGTTTATTGGTCCGTATGAAATTCTAGAGGTGATTAATCCTGTTGCCTTTTGCCTGTGTTTGCCTCCGTTGTTGTGGATCCCTAATGTGTTCCATAAGGCGCTTCTGAAGCCGTCGGTGCCTTCCTCTGATGAGTCTCCCTCACACCCGTCGCCTGTTATGGTAGATGGCCAGACCGAGTATGAGGTGGAACAGGTGGTGGATTCTCGTATGCTCCGCCGTTCACTTCAGTACTTAGTCCATTGGAATGGGTACGGTCCTGAGGATCCGTCATGGGTGCCGGCGCGTTTGGTCCATTCGGATCAGTTGGTCCGGGTCTTTCATGCTCATTATCCAGGGAAGCCTGGGGGTTCGGTGGCCCCCCATTGAGAGGGAGGTACTGTCATGGTCCAGTCCGGAGTTTATTTTCTGCTGTCTTCACTCTGGACTGGTCATGCGGGGTTAAGCTCCTCAGCCTCGTTCTGGAGCTAGCTGGGCTATTTCAGTCTCTCACAGCCTGCTGACCAGTTTTAGTGATAGCGCAAGCTTCCAGTTTAGAGCCTCTGACCCTTGTACCTTGGTGATCCTCCTGCCTCTGACTAGTATCCACGTGTATGACCCGGACTGATCTCTGACCCCGTCTCTTGGTATTCGTCTATGCTCCTTCGTTTCCTCTCCGGCATTTGACTTCCCGGCTTGTACCCCTACCACGTATTTCGCCTCACGTTTCTGGACCCTGTGCTCATGTTTTGGCTTTTTGACCCTCGGCTTGGTATTTTGACTATGTGTATTGCTGCTCCTTCTGGTACGTCTGCTCCTGCTAGTTTCTGACTCGGTTCGTCTGACCATTCTCTCTCGTTACCTGTCACACCTGTGCTATTGCTCAGTGTTTGCTACTCTTAGTGTGTAACCTCTCTTCCCTCACCAGCTCCCCCTGGTGGGTTTCACTACAGAGGAGATGTAGGGTGGTGCTGAGCCATGGAGCGCTTTGTGGGTGAGGTAATAAGTTTGTACTGGATTCTGGAGTGGATGGGTAACCAGTGTAATGACTGGCACAAGGTAGGGGCATCGATGTAACGATTGGCGAGGAATATGATCCTGGCTGCAGCATTCAAGACAGATTGGAGGGGGGAGAGTTTGGTAAGAGGGAGACCGATTAGAAGAGAGTTATAATAGTCGAGACGAGAATAAGAGTTTTTGCGGAGTCAAAAGTAAGAAAAGGTCGAATTCTTGAAATGTTTTTGAGGTGCAGATAACAAGAGCGAGCCAGTGATCGTATGTGGGGGACAAAGGAAAGCTCGGAGTCAAGTATGGCCCCAAGACAGCAGGCATGTTGCTGGGGAGTAATAGTGAAACCACACACGGAAACGGCAATGTCGGGTATAGGTACATTAGTAGCGGGAGGAAACACAAGGAGTTCAGTCTTTGACAGGTTCAGTTTCAGATATAGTGAGGACATGATGTTAGACACAGCGTTTAGACAATCGCCGGTGTTTTCTAGAAAGGCAGGCCTGATGTCAGGAGAAGAAGTATATAATTGGGTGTCATCAGCATAGAGATGGTACTGGAAACCAAATCTACTGATTGTTTGACCAATAGGGGCAGTGTACAATGAGAAGAGGAGGGGGCCTAGAACCGATCCTTGAGGAACCCCAACAGTAAGGGGAAGGTGAGAGTAGGAGGAACCGGCAAAAGATACAGTAAAGGAGCGGTCAGAGAGATAGGAGAAGAACCAGGAGAGAACGGTGTCCTTGAGGCCAATGGAATGGAGCATAGTGAGGAGGAGCTGATGATCCACAGTGTCGAATGCTGCAGAGAGATCCAAGAGAATTCGCATGGAGTAGTGACCATTTGATTTAGCTGTTAGTAGATCATTAGAGACTTTAGTGAGGGCAGTTTCAGTAGAGTGTAAAGAGCGGAAACCGGATTGGAGAGGGTCGAGAAGAGAGTTATCAAAGAGATAGCGGATAAGACGGGAGTGGACCAGGCGTTCCAGGAGTTTAGAGATGAAGGGAAGATTAGAGACAGGTCTATAGTTAGCTGCACAGTTTTGGCCGAGGGATGGTTTTTTAAGTAGTGGATGTATGATGGCATGCTTAAATGAGGAGGGAAAGATACCAGAAGAGAGAGAGAGGTTAAATATTTTAGTTAGGTGAGGGGTGACAGCAGGGGAAAGGGACTGGAGCAGATGTGACGGAAATGGGTCACTGGTGCAAGTGGTTGGGCGAGAAGATGCAAGGAGCCTGCTTACTTCTTCTGTGACTGGTTCAAAATCAGGGAGTGAGCTAGATGCAGTGGAGGAGGGAGGACAGTGCATGGTATGAGGTGAATTGGAGATAATTTCCTGTCGAATCTGGTCAATTTTTTCGTTGAAGTAATTGACCAGATCGTCAGCTCGGAGCTCCGTGTTTGGGGCCTGTACTCTTGGGTTGAGTAGAGAATGAAAAGTGTCAAAGAGACGTTTAGGGTTATTGGACAGTGAGGTGATGAGGGTGTTGAAATAGGTTTGTTTGGAGAGGTGAAGGGCAGTGTTGTATGTTCTATGCATAAACTTATAATGGATGAAATCTTCGTGTAGATTGGATTTTCTCCACAGACTTTCGGCGCACCTGGAGCACTGCTGCAGGAAGCGTGTTTGCACCGTGTGCCAGGGTTGTCGCCGTCTGCGTTGTGGTGTTCTATTTATAGGGGGTGCAAATTCATCCAGGGCAGTTTGAAGTGTTTCATTGTAATGCTTCAGTGCAGAATCAGGACATGAGAGGGAGGAGATAGGGGCCAATGAAGACTGCAAGTTCTTCATAAGTTTCTGGGTGTTAATGGCCTGTATGTTTCTATAAGTATGGACAGTGGGGGTGACCTGAGCGGCCTGGCAGTTCTTGATAGAGAATGATAGAAGGTTGTGGTCAGAGAGCGGGAGGGGGGAGTTTGCAAAATCATCCACTGCACAAAGCCGAGAGAAGACCAAGTCGAGGGAGTTTCCGTCTTCATGCGTTGGAGAATTAGTAAGCTGCAAAAGGCCAAACGAGGAGGTTAGAGATAAAAGATGAGTAGCACATGGGGAGAGGGGAAGAGCAATGGGGATGTTGAAATCTCCCATGATGATGGTAGGGATGTCACAGGAGAGAAAATGTGGAAGCCAAGTGGCAAAATAATCCAGCAACTGATGGGAGGGGCCGGGAGGATGATACACCACCGCCACTTGCATGGAGAAGGGGGTGTAGAGTCTGACGACATGGACCTCAAAAGAATGGAAGACTAGTGAGGGTACATTTTGGTGATAGGAGCAGACCTACGCATCCACCTGCTCTATTGTCTGATCTTGGGGTATGAGAGAAGTGTAGTCCCCCGTATGAAAGAGCAGCGGTAGTGTCTGACTGCTGGATCCAGGTTTCAGTAAGAGCCAGGAGGTTAAGAGAATTAGAAAGGAAAAAGTCATGGATGAAGGAGAGTTTGTTACACACTGAGCGAGAATTCCAAAGGGCACAATTAAGAGAGACATATGGCATGCAGGGAATATTAATAAGATTAGAGGGGTTTCTGAGTAGCAGTTGGGGGGTTTGACTTTCTATAACATGGGGGAACAGGGTTGGGAGCAATGTCTCCTGCGACTAGGAGGAGGATAGAAAGAGTGAGCAGATGGTTAAGTGATTTGTGAGAGCGTCTCTGATGTTGAATGGTGGGACTGAATGGATCTGTGCTGTGTAGCAATGTGAAAAGAGCGTGAGTGCTATACATAGGAGAGTGTTATGAATGGGTCACCGAGGAGGAAAAAAAACCAACAAGCTAAGTCTCAGAAAACCAGAGAGGTTGGTAACTAGCAGATTGCAGATCCCTGATCTTAACCACACAACTAGCAGCAGTCGTGGAGCGTTCCTACGATGGTCCTAGACGCCTCGTCACAACCAGAGAGCTACATAAGCCTAAAACAGGAAAAGAGGAAAACTAACTGCCCCAGAGCAGACCCCAAAGGAAAGACAGCCCCCCACATGTATTGACGGTGAAGCAAGATGAAAACACAAACAAAGGCAGGAAAATAGGCTGAGCAAACGATGGGGCCCGACTAACTAGAAAGGACAGGAAAGGAAAGCCACTGTCTGCAATCTGCCAAAAAACCCTACCAAAATAATGTCCAACACGTCTGATAGCAAAATTAACCCTGAAGTCACTAGACTTCTCCCACTATATCAGCACTCTGAAATATTCTGAAACAGATCAAAAAGAGGCCAATCTAATAAGGGACAAAAAGGCAAATGGGCAAATACAGATAAATAGGAGTGGAAGTTCAGCATAGCCCCAGCAGGGGCAGGCTGACCACACAAGAAACTGAATTGACCAACAAGCGCAAGTGTGAACATTAGCAAAAAACAAACTTAACTTGATTAGACTGGAAGAGAGCTGGAGTCCAAGACCTGAGAAGCAGACTGAATCACCAGCACCAGGATAGGGCGTCGGCTGTCTTATATCCAGTCTGATACTCCAGAGATCCAATCGTTATCCTCCTCAAGTGGCAGATCACTACCACTTAAACCAACCTCACTACCTCCTGTCACCACCAGAGGGAGAACGGAAGGAGAACTCTCAACTGGTGGAGCAGAAAATGAGCTCGTAACAGTACCCCCCCTTGAGGAGGGGTCACCGAACCCTCATCCATGCCACCAGGCCAATCAGGATGGGCCCGGTGAAAAGCACGAACTAATTTATTGGCATGAATATCAGAGGCAGAGACCCAAGAATTATCTTCCTGGCCATAACCCTTCCATTTGACCAAATACTGGAGTCTCCGTCTAACCAAACGAGAATCCAATATTTTCTCTACCTCATATTCCACATTGCCTTTAACCAATACAGGGTCAGGAGGTGCCGCCACAGGAACTACTGGCTCAACAAACCTCTTCAACAGTGACTTGTGAAATACGTTATGGATTTTGAACGTAACTGGAAGAGCCAATCTAAAAGAAACAGGATTAAGAATCTCCAAAATCTTATAAGGTCCAATAAATCTGGGCTTAAATTTTGGAGATGCAACCTTCATAGGAATATTCTTGGATAACAACCAAACCATATCACCCACTTTAAACCAGGGACCAATGGTCCTATGCCTGTTTGAAAAACGCTGGGCCTTTTCCTGAGAGAGTGACAACTTATCCACCACTTGGTCCCATATCTGCTGCATTCTCACAACCACAGTGTCCACACCTGGGCTGGACGAAGATTCCACTTGCCCTGAAGAGAATCGAGGATGAAACCCAAAATTACAGAAAAAGGGTGACATCAAAGTGGCAGAACTAGCTCTATTGTTCAGCGCAAATTCGGCCAAGGGCAAAAATGAGACCCAATCATCTTGATCAGCAGATATAAAACATCTTAAATAAGACTCCAGGGTCTGGTTTGTTCTCTCAGACTGCCCATTGGTCTGGGGATGAAACGCGGAGGAAAAGGATAACTGAATTCCCAGATTGGAACAAAAGGCTTTCCAGAATCTGGAAACAAACTGGACCCCTCTATCGGACACAATGTTCTCAGGAATCCCGTGTAACCGAACCACCTGTTGTAAAAACAAGGGTACCAACTCAGCGGAAGATGGCAACTTTGGGAGTGGTACAAGATGGACCATCTTCGAAAATCTATCACAAATCACCCAGATAACAGTCATTCTCTGAGAGACAGGAAGATCAGAAATAAAATCCATTGAGATATGGGTCCATGGCCTCTTGGGCACCGGCAGGGGCATCAGAAACCCACTAGAACGAGAACAGGGTTTAGACTGAGAACAAGTCCCACAGGACTGTACAAAATTCCTGACATCACGAGATAAGGCAGGCCACCAAAACGACCGACTCACCAAATCTCTGGTACCAAAAATACCCGGATGACCAGCCAATGCGGAGCAATGGACTTCAGACATCACTCTCTTTCTCCACTGGTCAGGAACATACAATCTTCCCATAGGGCAACGCTCAGGTTTATCCTCCTGAAATTCCTCCAGGGCGCGTCTCAAATCGGGCGAAATACCCCCTCACCTAGGATAGTAGTATGCTCGGTCACATTAAGAGAATCAGCAAAGAAACTCCAAGAAAGGGCGTCTGCCTTAACATTCTTAGTGCCCGGAAGAAAAGAGACCACAAAATTAAAATGCGTGAAAAACAAGGCCCATCTAGCCTGTCTAGGATTCAAGCGTTTGGCCGACTCCAGATAAATCAGATTCTTGTGATCGGTGAGGACCACAAATTGATGTCTAGCTCCCTCCAACCAATGTCTCCACTCCTCAAATGCCCATTTCATGGCCAACAAATCCCGATTCCCCACGTCATAGTTGCGTTCAGATGGGGAAAACTTTCGAGAAAAGAAGGTACAAGGATTCATCTTAGAAGTCACAGGGTCTTTTTGGGACAAAACACTTCCTGCACCAATCTCAGAAGCGTCCACCTCCACTTGAAATGGAAGTGAGACATCAGGTTGCCGTAAAACTGGAGCTGAAGTAAATCTCCGCTTAAGCTCCTGAAATGCTGAGACAGCCTCAGGAAACCAATTTAGCACATCAGCTCCCTTCTTGGTCAGATCAGTCAGTGGTTTGACAATACTAGAAAAATTACCTATAAATTTACGATAGAAATTAGAAAAACACAAAAACTTCTGGAGAGCCTTCAAAGAAGTAGGCTGAACCCAATCATAAATGGCCTGTAACTTGGCCGGGTCCATTTCAATAGTCGATGGAGACAAGATAAATCCCAAAAATGAAATCCTCTGTACACCAAAGAGGCACTTCGATCCCTTAACAAACAGGGAATTCTCCCTCAAAATCCGGAACAGTCTGGACATGTTCCACATGGGAATCCCAATCACTAGAAAAGATCAAAATATCATCCAGATAGATGATCAAAAACTTATCCACAAAGTCACGGAAAATATCATTCATAAAGGACTGGAAGACAGAAGGGGCATTAGTGAGCCCAAAAGGCATCACCAGGTACTCAAAATGTCCCTCCGGAGTATTAAACGCCGTCTTCCATTCATCCCCGTGCTTGATGCGAATAAGATTATACGCCCCCTGAGGTCAAGCTTAGTAAACCAGCAAGCACCTTTAACTCTGGAGAATAAATCAGACATCAGGGGTAACGGGTACTGATATTTAACCGTCATCTTATTAAGGGAACGATAATCAATAAACGGTCTTAATGAACCATCTTTCTTGGCCACAAAAAAAACAGCACCTAGAGGTGACGAGGATGGTCTAATATGACCCTTCTCCAACGACTCCTTAATATAGGATCGCATAGCATCTTGTTCGGGTACAGATCTGAAAAGCCGACCCGTGGGAAATTTACACCCAGTTATCAACTCAATTGCACAGTCATAACTCCTTTGAGGAGGCAAAGACGCAGACTTACTCTCACTAAATACATCAGAGAAATCAGCCAGATAATCAGGAATATCATGAGACTGAGAGGTGGAGAAAATAGGAGCGTCCCTAAGAACACACTGACAACCCCAACTCACCACAGACAGATTTCCAATCCAAAACTGGATTATGAGTTTGCAACCAGGGGAACCCCAGAACAATAGTATCATGCAAATTATGCAGCACCAAAAATTTACAATTTTCTTGGTGGTCTGGGGTAACCCGCATTATCACCTGGGTCCAAAACTGAGGTTTATTCTCCGCCAAAGGAGTAGCATCAATACCCCTCAAAGGAATAGGCGTCTGCAGAGGCGTCATGGACAAACCACAACGTTTAGCGAAGTCCAAATCCATCAGATTCAGAGCTGCTCCTGAATCCACAAAAGCCTTAGTGGAAAACGTGGATTAGGAGCAGATCAGTGTAATTGCCAAAAGGAACTTAGGTTGTATACTGCCCACAGCAAATGTGT
Organism: Dendrobates tinctorius; assembly: GCF_039654945.1. NCBI lineage: Eukaryota > Metazoa > Chordata > Amphibia > Anura > Dendrobatidae > Dendrobates > Dendrobates tinctorius. Next base: position 1,045,796 of record NW_027361849.1, on the reverse strand, counting down.
GTGCAAAACGTTTCTCTCGTTTAGGGCAGACAGAAATAGTATGAGAGGCGTCTCCACAGAAAAAACACAACTTATTACGCCTTCTAAACTCCCGGCGTTGCGCTCTAGACAAAACCCCATCACATTGCATAGGTTCAGACATTTGTTCAAAAGGTGGCAGCGCCTCCCATGTAGTTTTACGTTCACGTAAACGCCGATCAACTTGAATGGCTAATGACATAGAGCCATCCAGATCAGAAGGAACAGAAAATCCCACCATAACATCTTTTACGGTCTCTGACAAACCTTTCTGAAAGAGAGCTGCCAATGCACTATCATTCCATGTAGTAAGGACCGCCCACTTTGGGAATTTTTGACAGTACAACTCTGCAGGATCCTGACCCTGGTCTAATGCCAACAGGGTTATCTCAGCTTGATCAACGGCATTAGGTTCATCATACAACAACCACAAGGCTTGAAAAAATGCATCCACATTAGTCAAAATAGGATTTTCAGGTGTCAGAGAAAAAGCCCAATCCTGTGGATCGCTGCGCAGCTAGGAGATGACAATTTTAACCTGTTGCACAGAGCTCCCTGATGAATTAGGCTTCAAGGCAAGAAATAATTTACAATCATTCTTAAAATTCAGAAATTTAGACCGATACCCAGAAAACTCATCAGGAGTAGGGATCTTAGGTTCAGCAGCATGTGACTGAATGAGGTAGTTGGAAATTCCCTGCACTTCAGCACCAAGTTGCTCCACACGATCAGACAATTGCTTAATCTCCATTACGAAAAAAAATAAAAAATCCTCCTACGGCCCCAGAAAAAAAAGAGGAAAAAATATATATATTAAAAAAAAAAATTCTGACACTTTTTTTTTTTTCCTTTTCCTCTAAACAATTCTTCCCTGCTTTTGAGTACTCTAGAATCTGCGGTATGGCTGGTGATTCTGTTATGAATGGGTCACTGAGGAGGAACAACAAAAAGCTAAGTCCCAGAAAACCAGAGAGGTTGGTAACTATGCAGATTGCAGATCCCTGATCTTAACCACACAACTAACAGTAGCAGTGGAGCGTTCCTACGATGTTCCTAGACGCCTCGTCACCGCTGGAGGACTACATAAACCTAAAGCAAGAAAAGGGAATACTAACTGCCCCAGAGCAGACCCCAAAGGAATAGACAGCCCCCACACATGTATTGACAGTGAAGCAAGATGAAAACACAAACACAGGCAGGAAAATAGGCTGTGCAAACAATGGGGCCCGACTAACTTGAAAGGACAGGAAAGGAAAGCCACTGTCTGCAATCTGCCAAAAAACCCTGAAGTCACTAGACTTCTCCCACTATATCAGCACTCTGAAATATTTTGAAACAGCAGAAAGAGGCCAATCTAATAAGGGACAAAAAGGCAAATTGGCAAATACAGATAAATAGGAGTGGAAGTTCAGCATAGCCCCAGCAGGGGCAGGCTGACCACACAAGAAACTGAATTGACCAACAAGTGCAAGTGTGAACATTAGCAAAAAACAAACTTAACTTGAGAAGACTGGAAGAGAGCTGAAGTCCTAGACCTGAGAAGCAGACTGAATCACCAGCACCAGGATAGGGCGTCGGCTGTCTTATGTCCAGTCTGATACTCCAGAGATCCAATCGTTATCCTCATCATCAGGTGGCAGATCACTACCACTTAAACCCACCTCAGTACTTCCTGTCACCACCAGAGGGAGAACGGAAGGAGAACTCTCAACTGGTGGAGCAGAAAATGAGCTCATAACAGGAGAGGAAAGGAGTGAGGGGCCAATATGGATGGAGTGTAGAGAGTTAATGCCAGGGCGGTGGATGTGTGTGAATGCAGCGCCCAGGATATAAATTATACAAATGCATATCTATAATAATAAATGCCCTAAGCAGCTTTTGTAACCGGTGACGTCACCGCACACCTCTTTCCATGTTAACCCTTAACGCACCACTCCTCAACACACACTCCTCTCACCTTTCACCATCTCCACTCACGTCCACTCACTCTTTCACTCCACATACAACCCTTTCTCTCACTCCGTCTCTCATACTCACGACGTCATCGCCGCTGATCCACGATCCCCGACATCTTCTTCCACCGACGCCATCCTGGATCCAGACGTCCTCCACGCCGGCGACATGTTCTTGCGGCGACGCCATCTTGAGTATCGCGATATCCCGCGATACTCAAGATGGTGTCACTGCAAGAACATGTCGCCGGCGTGGAGGACGTCGGGATCCAAAATGGCGTCGGCGAAATCTCGCGAGATTTCGCCGACGCCATTTTGGATCCCGACGGCATCCACGCCAGCGACATGTTCCTGCGGCGACGCTATTTTGGATCGGCAAAATCCCGCGATACTCAAGATGGCGTCGCTGCAAGAACATGTCGCCGGCGAGGACGACGTCGGGATCCAAAATGGCGTCGGCGAAAACTCGCGAGATTTCACCGACGCCATTTTGGATCCCGACGTCGTCCACGCCGGCGACATGTTCTTCCGTGACGCCATCTTGAGTATCGCGGGATTTCACGATACTCAAGATGGCGTCGCCGCAAGAACATGTCGCCGGCGTGGACAACGTCTGGATCCAGGATGGCGCCGGCGGAAGATGTCGGGGATCGTGGAGCAGTGGCGATGACGGCGTGAGTATGAGAGACGGAGTGAGAGAAGGGGTCGTATGTGGAGTGAAAGAGTGATTGGACGTGAGTGGAGATGGTGAAAGGTGTGAGGAGTGTGTGTGTTGAGGGTTAACATGGCAAGAGGTATGATGCTATCGCATCCTCCCGATGCGATAGCATCGGGCCATAATCTAGTGGTAAATATTTGTGGTAGTCCAAATGTACAGGGAATTGATTTATTTATTTGTCTTACCTGTCTCCTGCCCTGTCTAACTGCCATGTTATAACTGCCAGCGTACTTTGATACATGTACTTCGATTACATGTACAAAAATGCCCCCCTGCATAAATGCCTTCCCCAGGCTAGCTCTGAATTTATAGAAGGCCAGTTCTAAGATCTTCCTTTTTTTTTTTATTTCTCTCTCCTTACTCGTTAGCAATCAATCAAATTAAGTTAGGACATTAGGACACAATAAATGTATTTAGCAGATAAACAAGTGTCCAGGCCTACATGGATCGTAAACCACTTTGAAAAGTTACTTGACCTCAATAGCATAAGGGGACAAGCAGGGTGAGATGAAATAACTATATACCATTATATATGCTGCAAAGATGAATGATATAGGTTGGACACATGCAGGAATCAGTGAAGTTGCAGGAAATAGTTAAATACCATTATATATGCCTTCACCATTATATATGCCTTCACAAGGGAACTTCTCACCATTTCTCCTCCAGGGATTATCGTGTGCGGGGACATAATTTCCATTGGCCGAACCCCTCAAGTCTACATTTCAGGTCACTAACCGCTTGCGATACATTGATTTAGTGATGGAACCAGTGGTGCTGTGATTTCTCCAAGTTTTCCAGGAGCTATTCTTCCACATGACAACCCTAGGGCACATATTCCTCGCTCAACTGTGAGCTGCCTAAGTGGCCTACATTTGCTCCCGTGGCCGCAGCATCTCCAGACTTGTGTCCATCAGGCACGGAGACATCATTGATCGATGATTAAGTAGGTGTTGCTGGCAGCATCTCCGGTTTTGTCTCCATCGAGCACATCGGGAACATCATAAGTCAGATTACACGGGAGCAGCTGGCAGCATCTCCGGTTTTATCTCGATTGACCACATCAGGGTTTTCATTGGTCGGTGATTACACAGGAGCTGACGGCAGCGTCTCCGGACTTTTCTCTATGGAGCACATTGGGGACATCATTAGTCAGTGATTACACAGGAATTGCTGGCAGTGTCTCCTGACTTGTCTCCATCAAGCACATCAGAGATGTCATTGATCGGTTATTACACAGGAACTGCCAGCAGCATGCGTGGACTTGTCTCCATCGGACACATTGGGGATGTCATTGGTCGGTGATTACACAGGAGCTGTTAGCAGAGTCTCCACCCTTGTCTCCATCGGAGATGTCATTGGTTGGTGATTACACAGGAGCTGCTGACAGCGTCTCCAGACTTGTTGCCATCGAGCACATTGGCGATGTCATTGGTCGTTTTTTATTCAGGAGCTGCCGGCAGCGTCTTTACTCTTGTCTACATCGGGGACGTCATTGGTCGGTTATTACACAAGAGCTGCCAGCAGCGTCTCTTGACTTGTCTCCATCTAACACATTGGAGATGTCATTGGTAGGTTATTATTCAGGAGCTGCCAGCAGCGTCTCCGGACTTGTCTCCATCAGGGATGTCATTGGTCGGTGATTACACAGGAGCTGCCAGCAGCATCTCCGGACTTGTCCGGAATTGTCGCCATCAAGTACATTGGAGATGTCATTGGTCGTTTTTTATTCAGGAGCTGCCGGCAGCGTCTCCACTCTTGTCTCCATCGGGGACGTCATTGGTCGGTTATTACACAGGAGCTGCCAGCAGCATCTCCGGACTTGTCTCCATCAGGCACATTGGGGATGTCATTGGTCGATGATTACACAGGAGCTGCCGGCAACGTCTCCACTCTAGCCTCCATCGGGCACATCGGAGACGTCATTGGTCGGTTATTACACAAGAGCTGCTGGTAGCGTCTCTTGACTTGTCTCCATCTAAAACATTGGAGATGTCATTGGTAGGTTTATTCAGGAGCTGCCAGCAGCCTCTCTGGACTTGTCTCCATCGGGGACGTCATTTTTTGGTGATTACACAGGATGCATTGTACATTCTGCAGCAGAAACTTCCTCAGACGACCATTAATGACCTCAGTGACAGCAGCTGAGGACGGAGGTGCCGGGATTTCTGCACAAGGCTCAGACTCCGGACTGGAGAAATCAAGCGGGTTTCAATATGTTGTTTCCATTTTTTCAGCATGTGCAGATCGGTGATGTCTCTGTCCTGTGATTTCCAGAATCACGTGACTTTCCCTTCTCGGTGCTGTAAGCTCACTGTTGTGGACTGTCTCCATCATGGTGTTGGTGTTGATGGCGCAATGTCTGGTCGTTGTTCTCTCATGTAGGAGGCTGCGCTGTACACGTAATTATATCCACATGAACCTCTTCTCCTCCTTCATCCTCCGGGCCATGTCCATCTTCATCAAGGACGCCGTGCTCTTCTCCATCGATGACATCAACCACTGCAAAGTCTATCTGGTGAGTGCGACTGTGGAGGTGAGTGACCACCGAAGAACTGGACCCCAGATCACTCTGTCCATTGCCATGGCCATCCACCTCACCTGGTCGTATGGACGCTGGTACTGGTTCAAACTGTACAGATACAGGATAAGGAGGATTCAGGTTCAGGCAGGGCTGGAACTGGATGACTGACGGTATGGACACTGTTACTGGCTCAGACTGTACAAATACAGGATAATTAGGACTCAGGTTCAGGCAGGACCGGAACAGGATGACTTACAGTATCGACGCTGGTACTGATTCAGACTCTGTGGAAACAGGATGAGGAGAATTCAGGTTCAGGTAGAATCGGAACAATATAACTGACCATATGTACGCTGGTACTGGTTCAGACTGTAGGGATACAGTATAAGGAGGACTCAGGTTCAGGCAGGACTGGAACAGGATGACTGACAGTATGGACGCTTGTACTGGTTCAGACTGAACGGATACAGGATAAGGAGTACTCAGGTTCAGGCAGGACTGGAGCAGGATGACTGACAGTATGGACGCTAGTACTGGTTCAGACTGTAGGGATACAGTATAAGGAGGACTCAGGTTCAGGCAGGACTGGAACAGGATGACTGACAGTATGGACGCTTGTACTGGTTCAGACTGTACAGATACAGGATAAGGAGGACTCAGGTTCAGGCAGGACTGGAACAGGATGACTGACAGTATGGACGCTGGTACTGATTCAGACTGTACAGATACAGGATAAGGAGGATTCAGGTTCAGGCAGGACCGAAACAGGATGACTGACAGTATGGACGCTTGTACTGGTTCAGACTGTACAGATACAGGATAAGGAGGATTCAGGTTCAGGCAGGACCGAAACAGGATGACTGACAGTATGGACGCTTGTACTGGTTCAGACTGTACAGATACAGGATAAGGAGGATTCAGGTTCAGGCAGGACCGGAACAGGATGACTGACAGTATGGACGCTGGTACTGATTCAGACTGTAGGGATACAGGATAAGGAGGATTCAGGTTCAGGTAGGATTGGAACATTATAACTGACCATATGTACGCTGGTACTGGTTCAGACTGTAGGGATACAGGATAAGGAGGACTCAGGTTCAGGCAGGACTGGAACAGGATGACTGACAGTATGGACGCTTGTACTGGTTCAGACTGTACGGATACAGGATAAGGAGAACTCAGGTTCAGGCAGGACTGGAGCAGGATGACTGACAGTATGGACGCTTGTACTGGTTCAGACTGAACGGATACAGGATAAGGAGGATTCAGGTTCAGGCAGGACTGGAACAGGATGACTGACAGTATGGACGCTGGTACTGATTCAGACTGTACAGATACAGGATAAGGAGGATTCAGGTTCAGGAAGGACCGAAACAGGATGACTGACAGTATGGACGCTTGTACTGGTTCAGACGGTACGGATACAGGATAAGGAGGACTCAGGTTCAGGCAGGACTGGAGCAGGATGACTGACAGTATGGACGCTTGTACTGGTTGAGACTGTACAGATACAGGATAAGGAGGATTCAGGTTCAGGCAGGACCGGAACAGGATGACTGACAGTATGAACGCTGGTACTGGTTCAGACTGTAGGGATACAGGATAAGGAGGATTCAGGTTCAGGCAGGACCGGAACAGGATGACTGACAGTATGGACGCTGGTACTGATTCAGACTGTACAGATGCAGGATAAGGAGGATTCAGGTTCAGGCAGGACCGGAACAGGGTGACTGACAGTATGGACGCTGGCACTGCTTCAGACTGTACAGATACAGGATAAGGAAGATTCAGGTTCATGCAGGACCGGAACAGGATGACTGACAGTATGGACGCTGGCACTGCTTCAAACTGTATGGATACAGGATAAGGAGGATTCAGGTTCAGGCAGGACCGGAACAGGATGACTGACAATATGAACGCTGGTACTGGTTCAGACTGTACAGATACAGGATAAGGAGGACTCAGGTTCAGGCAGGACTGGAACAGGATGACTGACAGTATGGACGCTTGTACTGGTTGAGACTGTACAGATACAGGATAAGGAGGATTCAGGTTCAGGCAGGACCGGAACAGGATGACTGACAGTATGAACGCTGGTACTGGTTCAGACTGTTGGGATACAGGATAAGGAGGATTCAGGTTCAGGCAGGACCGGAACTGAATGACTGACAGTATGGACGCTGGTACTGATTCAGACTGTACAGATGCAGGATAAGGAGGATTCAGGTTCAGGCAGGACTGGAACAGGATGACTGACAGTATGGACGCTTGTACTGGTTCAGACTGTACAGATACAGGATAAGGAGGACTCAGGTTCAGGCAGGACTGGAGCAGGATGACTGACAGTATGGACGCTTGTACTGGTTGAGACTGTACAGATACAGGATAAGGAGGATTCAGGTTCAGGCAGGACCGGAACAGGATGACTGACAGTATGAACGCTGGTACTGGTTCAGACTGTAGGGATACAGGGTAAGGAGGATTCAGGTTCAGGTAGGACCGGAACAGGATGACTGACAGTATGGACACTGGTACTGATTCAGACTGTACAGATGCAGGATAAGGAGGATTCAGGTTCAGGCAGGACCGGAACAGGGTGACTGACAGTATGGACGCTGGCACTGCTTCAGACTGTACAGATACAGGATAAGGAGGATTCAGGTTCATGCAGGACCGGAACAGGATGACTGACAGTATGGACGCTGGCACTGCTTCAGACTGTACGGATACAGGATAAGGAGGATTCAGGTTCAGGCAGGACCGGAACAGGATGACTGACAGTATGAACGCTGGTACTGGTTCAGACTGTACGGATACAGGATAAGGAGGATTCAGGTTCATGCAGGACCGGAACAGGATGACTGACAGTATGAACGCTGGTACTGGTTCAGACTGTACGGATACAGGATAAGGAGGATTCAGGTTCAGGCAGGACCGGAACAGGATGACTAACAGTATGGACACGGTACTGGTTTAGACTGTACAGAATAAGGAAGGATCAGGCAGGAGTGGAACAGGATGACTGACAGTATGGACGTTGGTTCAAGTTCAGACTCTGCAGATACAGGATAAGGAAGAATCAGGTTCAGGCAGGACCGGAACAGGATGACTAACAGTTTGGACATGGTACTGGTTCAGACTGTACAGGATAAGGAAGGATCAGGCAGGAGCGGAACAGGATGACTGACAGTATGGACACGGTACTGGTTCAGACTGTACAGGATAAGGAAGGATCAGGCAGGAGCGGAACAGGATGACTGACAGTATGGACTTTGGTTCTGGTTCAGACTCTGCAGATACAGGATAAGGAAGAATCAGGTTCAGGCAGGACCGGAACAGGATGACTGACAGTATGGACACTGGAAATAATGACACCAATTTAATAGAAAACAAAAAGTTCCCATGCAGGGCCGATGTAGTCCATGGCGTTCCCACAACGATCCCTGAATTTGGCCTCCAAAGGCTATAGAGTAACGTGCTCTTCCCTCTCTCCCCCGATGTAATGTCCTCTGCCCCTACTCTCTCCCCTGGAGTAACTTCCTCTGTCCCTTCTCTCTCCCCCGATGTAACGTCCTCTGCCCCCTTTCGCTCCTTCGGTGTAACATCCTCTGACCCCCCTCTCTAACTTCATGTAATGTCATCTGCCCCCTCTCTCTCCTCGTGTATAACGTCCTCTGCTCCCTCTCTCTCCCTCGGTATAACGTCCTCTGCCCCCTCTCTCTCCCCGGTATATTGTCCTCTGCCCCCTCTCTCTCCGTATAATGTCCTCTGCTCCCCTCTCTCCTTGTGTATAATGTCCTCTCCCCCCTCTCCCTCGGTATAATGTCCTCTGCCCCCTCTCTATCCCCGGTATATTGTCCTCTGCCCCTCTCTCTCCCCGGTATATTGTCCTCTGCTCCCTCTCTCTCCGTATAATGTCCTCTGCCCCCCTCTCTCCTTGTGTATAATGTCCTTTCCCCCCTCTCTCCCTCGGTATAATGTCCTCTACCCCTCTCTCTCCCCGGTATATTGTCCTCTGCCCCCTCTCCCTCTGTATAATGTCCTCTGCCCCCTCTCTCCTGGTATAACATCCTCTGCCCACTCTCTCCCTCGGTATAACATCCTCTGCCCCCTCTCTCCCTCCGTATATTGTCCTCTGCCCCCTCTCTCTCCCCGGTATAACATCCTCTGCCCCCTCTCTCCTTGGTATATTGTCCTCTGCCCCCTTCTCTCCCTCCGTGTATTGTCATCTGCCCCCTTCTCTTCCTCCGTATATTGTCCTCTGCCCCCTCTCTCTCCCCGGTATAACATCCTCTGCCCCCTCTCTCCTTGGTATATTGTCCTCTGCCCCTTCTCTCTCCCTCCGTATATTGTCCTCTGCCCCCTCTCTCTCCCTCCGTATATTATCCTCTGCCCCCTCTCTCTCCCTCGGTATAACATCCTCTGCCCTCTCTCTCCCTCCGTAAATTGTCCTCTGCCCACTCTCTCTCCCCGGTATATTGTCCTCTGCCCCCTCTCTCTCCCCGGTATATTGTCCTCTGCCCCCACTCTCTCCCCGTTATAACGTCATCTGCCCCCTTCTCTCCCTCGGGATAACGTCCTCTGCCCCCTCTCTCTCCTGGTATAACATCCTCTGCCCCCTCTCTCTCCCTCTGTATATTGTCCTCTGCCCTCTCTCTCCCTCCGTATATTGTCCTCTGCCCCCCTCTCTCTCTCCCTCCTCTCCCTCCGTATATTGTCCTCTGCCCACTCTCTCCTTGGTATATTATCCTCTGCCCCCTCTCTCCTTGGTATATTGTCCTCTGCCCCCTTCTCTCCCTCCGTATATTGTCCTCTGCCCCCTCTCTCTCTCCCTCCGTATAATGTCATCTGCCCCCTTCTCTCCCCGGTATAACGTCATCTGCCCTCTCTCTCTCTCTCCCCGGTATATTGTCCTCTGCCCCCTCTCTCTCCCCAGTATATTGTCCTCTGCCCCTCTCTCTCCCCGTTATAACGTCATCTGCCCCCTTCTCTCCCTCGGTATAACGTCCTCTGCCCCCTCTCTCTCCTGGTATAACATCCTCTGCCCACTCTCTCTCCTGGTATAACATCCTCTGCCCACTCTCTCCCTCGGTATAACATCCTCTGCCCCCTCTCTCTCCCTCCGTATATTGTCCTCTGCCCTCTCTCTCCCTCCGTATATTGTCCTCTGCCCCCTCTCTCTCCCTCCGTATATTGTCCTCTGCCCACTCTCTCCTTGGTATATTGTCCTCTGCCCCCTCTCTCTCCCCGGTATAACATCCTCTGCCCCCTCTCTCTCCCTCCGTATATTGTCCTCTGCCCCCTCTCTCTCCCTCCGTATATTGTCCTCTGCCCACTCTCTCCTTGGTATATTTTCCTCTGCCCCCTCTCTCTCCCTCCGTATGTCCTCTGCCCTCTCTCTCTCCCTCGGTATAACATCCTCTGCCCTCTCTCTCCCTCCGTAAATTGTCCTCTGCCCACTCTCTCTCCCCGGTATATTGTCCTCTGCCCCCTCTCTCTCCCTCGGTATAACGTCCTCTGCCCCTCTCTCTCCTGGTATAACATCCTCTGCCCCCTCTCTCTCCCTCCGTATATTGTCCTCTGCCCCCTCTCTCTCCCCGGTATAACATCCTCTGCCCCCTCTCTCCTTGGTATATTGTCCTCTGCCCCCCTCTCTCTCTCCCTCCATATAATGTCATCTGCCCCCTTCTCTCCCTCCGTATATTGTCCTCTGCCCCCTCTCTCCTTGGTATATTGTCCTCTGCCCCCTCTCTCCTTGGTATATTGTCCTCTGCCCACTCTCTCCTTGGTATATTGTCCTCTGCCCACTCTCTCCTTGGTATATTGTCCTCTGCCCACTCTCTCCTTGGTATATTGTCCTCTGCCCACTCTCTCCTTGGTATATTGTCTTCTGCCCCCTCTCTCCTTGGTATATTGTCTTCTGCCCACTCTCTCCTTGGTATATTGTCCTCTGCCCACTCTCTCCTTGGTATATTGTCCTCTGCCCACTCTCTCCTTGGTATATTGTCCTCTGCCCACTCTCTCCTTGGTATATTGTCCTCTGCCCACTCTCTCTCCCCGGTATAACGTCATCTGCCCTCTCTCCCTCCGTATATTGTCCTCTGCCCTCTCTCTCCTGGTATAACATCCTCTGCCCCCTCTGTCTCCCTCCGTATGTCCTCTGCCCCCCTCTCTCTCTCCCTCCATATAATGTCATCTGCCCCCTTCTCTCCCTCGGTATAACGTCCTCTGCCCCCTCTCTCTCCCCGGTATAACATCCTCTGCCCCCTCTCTCTCCCTCCATATATTGTCCTCTGCCCCCTCTCTCTCCCTCGGTATAAAGTCATCTGCCCTCTCTCTCTCTCCCTCCGTATATTGTCCTCTGCCCCCTCTCTCCTTGGTATATTGTCCTCTGCCCACTCTCTCCTTGGTATATTGTCCTCTGCCCACTCTCTCCTTGGTATATTGTCCTCTGCCCCCTCTCTCCTTGGTATATTGTCCTCTGCCCCCTCTCTCCTTGGTATATTGTCCTCTGCCCCCTCTCTCCTTGGTATATTGTCCTCTGCCCCCTCTCTCCTTGGTATATTGTCCTCTGCCCCTCTCTACTTGGTATATTGTCCTCTGCCCCCTCTCTCCTTGGTATATTGTCCTCTGCCCCCTCTCTCCTTGGTATAACATCCTCTGCCCCCTCTCTCTCCCTCCGTATATTGTCCTCTGCCCCCTCTCTCTCCCTCCGTATATTGTCCTCTGCCCCCTCTCTCTCCCTCCGTATATTGTCCTCTGCCCCCTCTCTCTCTCCCCGGTATAACGTCATCTGCCCTCTCTCTCTCCCTCGGTATAACGTCATCTGCCCTCTCTCTCTCCCTCGGTATAACGTCATCTGCCCCCTCTCTCCACAGACGGACTGTCATTACGTCATGATCTTCTTCCAGTACTGCATCATGGCGAACTACAGCTGGCTCCTGGTGGAGGGGCTCTACCTGCACACGCTGCTCGTCGTCTCCTTCTTCTCGGAGTGGAAATATTTCTGCTGGTACATTGCCCTGGGGTGGGGTGAGTGCACGGCGCAGCAGGAGACCCCCAGAACCTGGACCCCACCTCATCAATATCTGTGTCCTGCAGGTTCTCCTCTGGTCTTCATCATCGCCTGGTCTGTGTGCCGACAGCTGTATGAAAACACGGGGTGAGCAACCAAAGCCGAGCCCTCCGCCATAACACTCCTCCCGGATATTACCCAGAAGCCCCCATTATACCGACACCAACAATATTACCCAGAAGCCCCCATTATACCGACACCAACAATATTACCCAGAAGCCCCCATTATACCGACACCAACAATATTACCCAGAAGCCCCCATTATACAGACAACAACAATATTACCCAGAAGCCCCCATTATACAGACACCAACAATATTACCCAGAAGCCCCCATTATACAGACACCAACAATATTACCCAGAATCCACCATTATACCGACACCAACCATATTACCCAGAAGCCCCCATTATACAGACACCAACAATATTACCCAGAAGCCCCCATTATACCGACACCAACAATATTACCCAGAAGCCCCCGTTATACCGACACCAACAATATTACCCAGAAGCCCCCATTATACCGACACCAACAATATTACCCAGAAGCCCCCATTATACAGACACCAACAATATTACCCAGAAGCCCCCATTATACCGACACCAACAATATTACCCAGAAGCCCCCATTATACCGACACCAACAATATTACCCAGAAGTCCCCATTATACAGACACCAACAATATTACCCAGAAGCCCCCATTATACCGACACCAACAATATTACCCAGAAGCCCCCATTATACCGACACCAACAATATTACCCAGAAGCCCCCATTATACCGACACCAACAATATTACCCAGAAGTCCCCATTATACAGACACCAACAATATTACCCAGAAGCCCCCATTATACAGACACCAACAATATTACCCAGAAGCCCCCATTATTCAGACACCAACAATATTACCCAGAATCCCCCATTATACTGACACCAACAATATTACCCAGAAGCCCCCATTATACTGACACCAACAATATTACCCAGAAGCCCCCATTATACAGACACTAACAATATTACCCAGAAGCCCCCATTATACCGACATCTATTATATTACCCAGAATCCCTCATTTTACCGAGATCTATTACATTACCCAGAATCCCCCATTATACCGACACCAACAATATTACCAAGAATCCCCCATTATACCGACACCAACAATATTACCCAGAATCCCCCATTATACCGACATCTATTATATTACCCAGAATCCCTCATTTTACCGAGATCTATTACATTACCCAGAATCCCCCATTATACCGACATCTATTACATTACCCAGAATCCCCCATTATACCGACATCTATTACATTACCCAGAATCCCTCATTATACCGCCATCTATTACATTACCCAGAATCCCTGATTATACAGACATCTATTACATTACCCAGAATCCCTCATTTTACCGGCATCTATTACATTACCCAGAATCCCCCATTATACCGACATCTATTACATTACCCAGAATCCCTCATTATACCGACATCTATTACATTACCCAGAATCCCTCATTATACCGACATCTATTACATTACCCAGAATCCCCCATTATACCGACATCTATTACATTACCCAGAATCCCTCATTATACCGACATCTATTACATTACCCAGAATCCCCCATTATACCGACATCTATTACATTACCCAGAATCCCTCATTATACCGACATCTATTACATTACCCAGAATCCCTCATTATACCGACATCTATTACATTACCCAGAATCCCTCATTATACAGACATCTATTACATTACCCAGAATCCCTCATTATACCGACATCTATTACATTACCCAGAATCCCCCATTATACCGACACCAACAATATTACCAAGAATCCCCCATTATACCGACACCAACAATATTACCCAGAATCCCCCATTATACCGACATCTATTATATTACCCAGAATCCCTCATTTTACCGAGATCTATTACATTACCCAGAATCCCCCATTATACCGACATCTATTACATTACCCAGAATCCCCCATTATACCGACATCTATTACATTACCCAGAATCCCTCATTATACCGCCATCTATTACATTACCCAGAATCCCTGATTATACCGACATCTATTACATTACCCAGAATCCCTCATTTTACCGGCATCTATTACATTACCCAGAATCCCCCATTATACCGACATCTATTACATTACCCAGAATCCCTCATTATACCGACATCTATTACATTACCCAGAATCCCTCATTATACCGACATCTATTACATTACCCAGAATCCCCCATTATACCGACATCTATTACATTACCCAGAATCCCCCATTATACCGACATCTATTACATTACCCAGAATCCCCCATTATACCGACATCTATTACATTACCCAGAATCCCTCATTATACCGCCATCTATTACATTACCCAGAATCCCTGATTATACAGACATCTATTACATTACCCAGAATCCCTCATTTTACCGGCATCTATTACATTACCCAGAATCCCCCATTATACCGACATCTATTACATTACCCAGAATCCCCCATTATACCGACATCTATTACATTACCCAGAATCCCTCATTATACCGCCATCTATTACATTACCCAGAATCCCTGATTATACAGACATCTATTACATTACCCAGAATCCCTCATTTTACCGGCATCTATTACATTACCCAGAATCCCCCATTATACCGACATCTATTACATTACCCAGAATCCCTCATTATACCGACATCTATTACATTACCCAGAATCCCTCATTATACCGACATCTATTACATTACCCAGAATCCCTCATTATACCGACATCTATTACATTACCCAGAATCCCTCATTATACCGACATCTATTACATTACCCAGAATCCCTCATTATACCGACATCTATTACATTACCCAGAATCCCTCATTATACAGACATCTATTACATTACCCAGAATCCCTCATTATACAGACATCTATTACATTACCCAGAATCCCTCATTATACAGACATCTATTACATTACCCAGAATCCCTCATTATACTGACATCTATTACATTACCCAGAATCCCTCATTATACCGACATCTATTACATTACCCAGAATCCCTCATTATACAGACATCTATTACATTACCCAGAATCCCTCATTATACAGACATCTATTACATTACCCAGAATCCCTCATTATACAGACATCTATTACATTACCCAGAATCCCTCATTATACTGACATCTATTACATTACCCAGAATCCCTCATTATACCGACATCTATTACATTACCCAGAATCCCTCATTATACCGACATCTATTACATTACCTAGAATCCCTCATTATACCGACATCTATTACATTACCCAGAATCCCTCATTATACCGACATCTATTACATTACCCAGAATCCCCCATTATACCGACATCTATTACATTACCCAGAATCCCTCATTATACCGACATCTATTACATTACCCAGAATCCCCCATTATACCAGCATGTATTATATTACCCAGAATCTCTCCTTACAATGGCTTGTAAAAGTTTAGGCACCCCTGGTCGAAATTACTGTTGTTGTGAACAGTTAAGCAATTTGCAGATGAAATGATCTGAAAGGCTTAAAGTCACAGATGACACATTTATTATGTATTTTAGGGAAAAAAAAATTATATTTTCAACTTTTGCATTTTAAAAATTACAAAAAAGAAAATGGTTAGATGCAAAAGTTTTTGCACCCTTGGAGATTTGTGTGCTTAGAAAACTTTGACGGAGGTTTCAGACCTTAATGATCCTGTTAGGGTTATGGCTCATACACTGTCATCGTTAGGAAAGGCCAGGTGATGAAAATTTCCAGCTTTATAAGAACCCAGCCTCCACTAACCTTGTGCCAAAAACAGCAGCCATGGGATCTTCTAAACAGCGGCCGAGCACTCTGAGAATGGTGGAGACCACAAAGCAGGAGAAGTGTTATGAATGGGTAACCGAGGAGGAGCAACAAAAAGCTGAGTCCCAGAAAACCGGAGAGGTTGGTAACTATGCAGATTGCAGATCCCTGATCTTAACCACACAACTAACAGTAGCAGTGGAGCGTTCCTACGATGTTCCTAGACGCCTTGTCACTGCCGGAGGACTACATAAACCTAAAGCAAGAAAAGGGAAAACTAACTGCCCCAGAGCAGACCCCAAAGGAAAAGACATCCCCCACACATGTATTGATGGTAAAGCAAGATGAAAACACCAAACACAGGCAGGAAAATAGGCTTAGCAAATGATGGGGACCAAACTAACTAGAAAGGACAGGAAAGGAAAGCCACTGTCTGCAATCTGCCAAAAAACCCTGAAGTCACTAGACTTCTCCCACTATATCAGCACTCTGAAATATTCTAAAACAGAGCAAAAAGAGGCCAATCTAATAAGGGACAAAAAGGCAAATACAGATAAATAGGAGTGGAAGTTCAGCATAGCCCCAGCAGGGGCAAGCTGACCACACAAGAAACTGAATTGACCAACAAGCGCAAGTGTGAACATTAGCAAAAAACATACTTAACTTGAGAAGACTGGAAGAGAGCTGAATTCCAAGACCTGAGAAGCAGACTGAATCACCAGCACCAGGATAGGGCGTCGGCTGTCTTATATCCAGTCTGATACTCCAGAGATCCAATCGTTATCCTCCTCATCAGGTGGCAGATCACTACCACTTAAACCAACCTCACTACCTCCTGTCACCACCAGAGGGAGAACGGAAGGAGAACTCTCAACTGGTGGAGCAGAAAATGAGCTCATAACAGTACCCCCCCCTTGAGGAGGGGTCACCGAACCCTCATCCATGCCACCAGGCCGATCAGGATGGGCCCGGTGAAAAGCACGAACCAATTTATTGGCATGAATATCAGAGGCAGAGACCCAAGAATTATCTTCCTGGCCATAACCCTTCCATTTGACCAAATACTGGAGTCTCCGTCTAACCAAACGAGAATCCAATATTTTCTCTACCTCATATTCCACATTGCATTTAACCAACACAGGGTCAGGAGGTGCCGCCACAGGAACTACTGGCTCAACAAACCTCTTCAACAGTGACTTGTGAAATACGTTATGGATTTTGAAAGTAACTGGAAGAGCCAATCGAAAAGAAACAGGATTAAGAATCTCCAAAATCTTGTAAGGTCCAATAAATCTGGGCGTAAATTTAGGAGATGCAACCTTCATAGGAATATTCTTAGATGACAACCAAACCATATCACCCACTTTAAACCGGGGACCAATGGTCCTATGCCGGTTGGAAAATCGCTGGGCCTTTTCCTGAGAGAGTGACAACTTATCCACCACTTGGTCCCATATCTGCTGCATTCTCACAACCACAGTGTCCACACCTGGGCAGTACGAAGACTCCACCTGCCCTGAAGAGAATCGAGGATGAAACCCAAAATTACAGAAAAAGGTGACATCAAAGTGGCAGAACTAGCTCTATTGTTCAGTGCAAATTCGGCCAAGGGCAAAAATGAAACCCAATCATCCTGATCAGCAGATATAAAACATCTTAAATAAGACTCCAGGGTCTGGTTTGTTCTCTCAGTCTGCCCATTGGTCTGGGGATGAAACGCGGAGGAGAAGGACAACTGAATTCCCAGATTGGAACAAAAGGCTTTCCAGAATCTGGAAACAAACTGGACCCCTCTATCGGACACAATGTTATCAGGAATCCCGTGCAACCGAACCACCTGTTGTAAAAACAAGGGCACCAACTCAGCGGAAGATGGCAACTTTGGGAGTGGTACAAGATGGACCATCTTCGAAAATCTATCACAAATCACCCAGATAACAGTCATTCTCTGAGAGACAGGAAGATCAGAAATAAAATCCATTGAGATATGGGTCCATGGCCTCTTGGGCACCGGCAGGGGCATCAGCAACCCACTAGAACGAGAACAGGGCTTAGACCGAGAACTAGTCCCAAAGGACTGTACAAAATTCCTGACATCACGAGATAAGGCAGGCCACCAAAACGACCGACTCACCAAATCTCTGGTACCAAAAATACCCGGATGACCAGCCAATGCGGAGCAATGGACTTCAGACATCAGAAAATTAGGAAGGGGAAAGGGAAATTTGTGCTCACCAAAATAGTCCTGTAAGCCGGTCGTGCCTAGGGATCAAATGGCTGACCACCATGTGTTGCAAACATGAAGAGAGAGGGAAGATCCGGCACTGGAGACTTAGTAAAATCCATGATAAGTTTTATTCACATAATTTCATGATAAAACCATAAAGGGGAAACAGACCCCCACGCCTGACGCGTTTTGAACCTTACACCAGGTTCTTCCTCAGAGACATGAAACAAAACAGTTCACAAAATGATTATAAACATTCCTAATCAGCAGAGGGACTCCACACATGTGTATAATCAAAGAGGCAGACAACTAAGCCCTCAAATCACTG
This sequence comes from Dendrobates tinctorius, assembly GCF_039654945.1. Classification (NCBI taxonomy): domain Eukaryota; kingdom Metazoa; phylum Chordata; class Amphibia; order Anura; family Dendrobatidae; genus Dendrobates; species Dendrobates tinctorius. The sequence continues at coordinate 1,027,114 of NW_027361849.1, read as the reverse complement.
GTGGAGTCACTCCCTTGCAAGAAGAAAGAAAAAAAAAAAAGGAAAAGACCTAAACAACAATGGACAAGACATAGAATAAATAAAAACATGTGCAATACACACGTACAAATGCATAAATACATAGCAACTATCAAATGACAAACAAAAAAAAAAAAAATAAAAAACACCAAAAATCTCAGCACTCAATAGAAATACATAAGATCATTTCTATAATTTAGACCTTGCGGATATCGTGCATCAAGCGCAAGTATCCAGAAGGCTTCCCGACAGTGTAGTAAATGTTCCCAGTCACCCCCTCTGGGGGGTTTCAATACCCGTTCTATTCCCTTAACTTTAAGACTGCATAAATTACCCTTGTGTATTTCAAGGAAATGCTTGGACAAGCCAGACACATTCCTAGGACTGGACATAGACTCTGGATTAGAAGCGGTGATGTGCTCACTTAGTCTCCTCTTCAGGCTGCGTGTGGTGCAGCCAATGTAATATAAACTGCACAATGTGCACTCTGCCATATACACTAAGTGTGTGGTGTTACAGTTCATGTAGGTTTTAATTTTGTAGGTTTGTTGTGTACTAAAATTAACAAATTTATCTGTAATATCCATATAACGGCACAAACCACACAAATTTTCACCACACTTATAATTGCCCAAGTAATTTAACCACGTAGGTTTAGTGCAATCAGACAAATACATGATTTGGCATTATCTGCTGTTTCCACCATTTTGACTGAAGAAAGTAATTTCAGTTCTGATCTTAAAAAATTTATCATTATGGCGTTACAACATCTTTTGAACACCAATTTTTTCAAATTTGACACTAAGTACTATCTTCAGGTGTGTGGCTTCCCGATGGGGTCAAAATTCTCTCCTACTCTGGCCAACTTATATATGTCCTTTTGGGAGGACAAATACATATATATATACTATGGATAATCCCTATTTAGACAATGTATTGTGGTGGGGGAGATACATTGATGACGTGATCCTATTGTGGTTTGATCGTTGTGATTTATCTCCCTCTCCTGGCATGCTTGAGTTTTTTGAGTATATTGGGACTAATTCTTTGAATATTAAATTCACCCACGAAATACATGGCATTTGTGCCACATATCTAGATGTTAAAATTATGGGAGATGTCAAAACCGGGAATATATATACTTCCCTATATAGAAAAGATACCAGTGGTAATGCCATATGGCATGCGGATAGTTGTCACCCGCCACATGTGATACGAAATTTACCGTTGGGTGAATTAATCCGTGCCAAAAGATCATGCTCTAATGATGCTCTTTATGAATCCGAGCGTCGTAAAATTTGCACCAGGCTATCAAAAAGGGGTTATAAGAACTGGATGTTAAATAGGGCTATTAAGAAAGTGGATAACAAAACTAGGAGTAGTTTATTGCAGACTGACATGGTACACACTAATCAAAATAAAAATATTCCCACTTTCTCTACCGCTTTCAGTTCAGATTACAAGGGTGTTATTAAAATCATAAACAAACATCTTCCCTTACTGCATCAAGATCCAGTCTTATCGCAGATATTGGCTGGTGGACATAGGTGTGTTCCAAAGAGAGCTAAAAATTTGAGTCATTTTTTGTCCCCCTCATTGTATTTGTCTGATTGCACTAAACCTACGTGGTTAAATTACTTGGGCAATTATAAGTGGGGTGAAAAATTGTGTGGTTTGTGCCGTTATATGGATATTACAGATAAATTTGTTAATTTTAGTACACAACAAACCTACAAAATTAAAACCTACATGAACTGTAACACCACACACTTAGTGTATATGGCAGAGTGCACATTGTGCAGTTTATATTACATTGGCTGCACCACACGCAGCCTGAAGAGGAGACTGAGCACATCACCGCTTCTAATCCAGAGTCTATGTCCAGTCCTAGGAATGTGTCTGGCTTGTCCAAGCATTTCCTTGAAATACACAAGGGTAATTTATGCAGTCTTAAAGTTAAGGGAATAGAACGGGTATTGAAACCCCCCAGAGGGGGTGACTGGGAACATTTACTACACTGTCGGGAAGCCTTCTGGATACTTGCGCTTGATGCACGATATCCGCAAGGTCTAAATTATAGAAATGATCTTATGTATTTCTATTGAGTGCTGAGATTTTTTTATTTATTTATTTATTTATTTTATTTTTTTTTTTTGTTATTTGATAATTGTTATGTATTTATGCATTTGTACGTGTGTATTGCACATGTTTTTTTATATATTCTATGTTTTGTCCATTGTTGTTTAGGTCTTTTCCCCTTTTTTTTTTTTTTTTCTTTCTTCTTGCAAGGGAGTGACTCCACCAGTGATTTGAGGGCTTAGTTGTCTGCCTCTTTGATTATACACATGTGTGGAGTCCCTCTGCTGATTAGGAATGTTTATAATCATTTTGTGAACTGTTTTGTTTCATGTCTCTGAGGAAGAACCTGGTGTAAGGTTCGAAACGCGTCAGCCGTGGGGGTCTGTTTCCCCTTTATGGTTTTATCATGAAATTATGTGAATAAAACTTATCGTGGATTTTACTAAGTCTCCAGTGCCGGATCTTCCCTCTCTCTTCATGACTTCAGACATCACTCTCTTTCTCCACTGGTCAGGAACATGCAATCTTCCCATAGGGCAACGCTCAGGTTTATCCTCCTGAAATTCCTCCAGGGCGCGTCTCAAATCGGGCGAAATACCCCCTCACCTAGGATAGTAGTAGGCTCGGTCACATTAAGAGAATCAGCAAAGAAACTCCTAGAAAGGGCGTCTGCCTTAATATTCTTAGTGCCCGGAAGAAAAGAGACCACAAAATTAAAACGCATGAAAAACAAGGCCCATCTAGCCTGTCTAGGATTCAAGCGTTTGGCCGACTCCAGATAAATCAGATTCTTGTGATCGGTGAGGACCACAACTTGATGTCTAGCTCCCTCCAACCAATGTCTCCACTCCTCAAATGCCCACTTCATTGCCAACAATTCCCGATTCCCCACGTCATAGTTGCGTTGAGATGGGGAAAACTTTCGAGAAAAGAAGGCACAGGGATTCATCTTAGAAGTCACAGGGTCTTTTGGGGATAAAACAGATCCTGCACCAATCTCAGAAGCATCTACCTCCACCTGAAATGGAAGTGAGACATCAGGTTGCCGTAAAACCGGAGCTGAAGTAAATCTCCGCTTAAGCTCCTGAAATGCTGAGACAGCCTCAGGAGACCAATTCAGCACATCAGCTCCCTTCTTGGTCAGATCAGTCAGTGGTTTGACAATACTAGAAAAATTACCAATAAATTTACGATAGAAATTAGAAAAACCCAAAAACTTCTGGAGAGCCTTCAAAGAAGTAGGCTGAACCCAATCATCAATGGCCTGTACCTTGGCCGGGTCCATTTCAATAGTCGATGGAGACAAGATAAATGCCAAAAATGAAATCCTCTGTACACCAAAGAGGCACTTCGATCCCTTAACAAACAGGGAATTCTCCCTCAAAATCCGGAACACAGTCCGGACGTGTTCCACATGAGAATCCCAATCACTAGAAAAGATCAAAATATCATCCAGATAGATGATCAAAAACTTATCCACAAAGTCTCGGAAAATATCATTCATAAAGGACTAGAAGACCGAAGGGGCATTAGTGAGCCCAAAAGGCATCACCAGGTACTCAAAATGTCCCTCCGGAGTATTAAACGCCGTCTTCCATTCATCACCGTGCTTGATGCGAATAAGATTATACGCCCCCCTGAGGTCAAGCTTAGTAAACCAGCAGGCACTCTTAACTCTGGAGAATAAATCAGACATCAGAGGTAACGGGTACTGATATTTAACCGTCATCTTGTTAAGGGAACGATAATCAATACACGGTCTTAATGAACCATCTTTCTTGGCAACAAAAAAAACAGCACCTAGAGGTGACGAGGATGGTCTAATATGACCCTTCTCCAATGACTCCTTAATATAGGATCGCATAGCATCATGTTCAGGTACTGATAAGATGAAAAGCCGACCCTTGGGAAATTTACACCCAGGCATCAACTCAATTGCACAGTCATAACTCCTATGAGGAGGCAAAGAAGCAGACTTACTCTCACTAAATACATCAGCGAAATCAGCCAGATAATCAGGAATATCATGAGACTGAGGAGAGGTGGAGAAAACAGGAGCGTCCCTAAGAACACACTGACAACCCCAACTCACCACAGACACAGATTTCCAATCCAAAACTGGATTATGAGTTTGCAACCAAGGAAAACCCAGAACAATAGTATCATGCAAATTATGCAGCACCAAAAATTTGCAATTTTCTTGGTGGTCTGGGGTAACCCGCATTATCACCTGGGTCCAAAACTGAGGTTTATTCTCCGCCAAAGGAGTAGCATCAATACCCCTCAAAGGAATAGGTGTCTGCAGAGGCGTCATGGACAAACCACAACGTTTAGCAAAGTCCAAATCCATCAGATTCAGAGCTGCTCCTGAATCCACAAAAGCCTTAGTGGAAAATGTGGACAAGGAGCAGATCAGAGTAATTACCAAAAGGAACTTAGGTTGTATACTGCCCATAGCAAATGTTTGTGCAAAACGTTTCTCTCGTTTAGGGCAGACAGAAATAGTATGAGAGGCGTCTCCACAGAAAAAACACAGCTTATTACACCTTCTAAACTCCCGACGTTGCGCCCTAGACAAAACCCCATCACATTGCATAGGTTCTGACATTTGTTCAAAAGGTGGCAGCGCCTCCCCTGCAGTTTTACGTTCACGTAAACGCCGATCAACTTGAATGGCTAATGACATAGAGCCATCCAGACTAGAAGGAAAAGGAAATCCCACCATAACATCTTTTACGGTCTCTGACAAACCTTTCCGAAAGAGAGCTGCCAATGCACTATCATTCCATGTAGTAAGGACCGCCCACTTTCGGAATTTTTGACAGTACAACTCTGCAGGATCCTGACCCTGGTCTAATGCCAACAGGGTTCTCTCAGCTTGATCAGCGGCATTAGGTTCATCATACAACAACCCCAAGGCTTGAAAAAATGCATCCACATTAGTCAGAATAGGATTTTCAGGTGTCAGAGAAAAAGCCCAATCCTGTGGATCGCCGCGCAGCAAGGAGATGACAATTTTAACCTGTTGCACAGAGCTCCCCGATGAATTAGGCTTCAAGGCCAGAAATAATTTACAATTATTCTTAAAATTCAGAAATTTAGACCGATCCCCAGAAAACACATCAGGAGTAGGGATCTTAGGTTCAGCAGCATGTGACTGAATGAGGTAGGTGGAAATTCCCTGTACTTCAGCAGTGAGCTGCTCCACACGATCAGACAATTGCTTAATCTCCATTAGGAAAAAAAAAAAAATCCTCCTACTGCCCCAGAAAAAAAAAAAGAGGAAAAAATATATTAAAAAAAAAAAAAATTCTGACACTTTTTTTTTCTTTTTCCTCTAAACAATTCTTCCCTGCTTTTGAGTACTCTAGAATCTGCGGTATGGCTGGTGATTCTGTTATGAATGGGTCACCGAGGAGGAACAACAAAAAGCTAAGTCCCAGAAAACCAGAGAGGTTGGTAACTATGCAGATTGCAGATCCCTGATCTTAACCACACAACTAACAGTAGCAGTGGAGCGTACCTACGATGTTCCTAGACGCCTCGTCACCGCTGGAGGACTACATAAACCTAAAGCAAGAAAAGGGAATACTAACTGCCCCAGAGCAGACCCCAAAGGAATAGACAGCCCCCACACATGTATTGACGGTGAAGCAAGATGAAAACACAAACACAGGCAGGAAAATAGGCTGAGCAAACGATGGGGCCCGACTAACTAGAAAGGACAGGAAAGGAAAGCCACTGTCTGCAACCTGCCAAAAAACCCTGAAGTCACTAGACTTCGCCCACTATATCAGCACTCTGAAATATTCTGAAACAGAGCAAAAAGAGGCCAATCTAATAAGGGACAAAAAGGCAAATGGGCACATACAGATAAATAGGAGTGGAAGTTCAGCATAGCCCCAGCAGGGGCAGGCTGACCAACAAGAAACCGAATTGACCAACAAGCGCAAGTGTGAACATTAGCAAAAAACAAACTTAACTTGAGAAGACTGGAAGAGAGCTGAAGTCCAAGACCTGAGAAGCAGACTGAATCACCAGCACCAGGATAGGGCGTCGGCTGTCTTATATCCAGTCTGATACTCCAGAGATCCAATCGTTATCATCCTCATCAGGTGGCAGATCACTACCACTTAAACCAACCTCAGTACCTCCTGTCACCACCAGAGGGAGAACGGAAGGAGAACTCTCAACTGGTGGAGCAGAAAATGAGCTTATAACAGAGAGGCCTATAAGACGAGAGCAAAGTGTTTTAAAGTTGTCCTTTCCTCAGTTTAAAATGTAATTAAGAAATGGCCATTAACAGGAACAGTGGAGGTCAAGATAAGGTCTGGAAGACCAGGCAACATTTTCAGTGCGATCTGCTCGTAGGATTGCTAGATCTCTTGCACTCCACTTGAGTGCAAAATATCTTCAGAAATATTTAACAGACTCTGGAGTTGTGGTACATTGCTCTACTGTTCAGGGCAGGGGCGCACACTGTCAGCTTGGGGCCCATGTGCAAAAAATGTGTCTGGGCCCCCCTCCTTTTATGGCGACAAAGATACATTGTATGTATATGTATATATATATAGCCATACACACATGTATATATGTATGTATTCCGACAAGCCTATAACCTGCAGTAAACAACGATCGACCAAATCGCTGCATGACCAGCTCTACCCTCGCCTAATGTATCCTCACCCATCCCTTGTAGATTGTGAGCCTTCGCGGGCAGGGTCCTCTCTCCTCCTGTACCTGTTATGACTTGTATTGTTTAACATTATTGTACTTGTTTTTATTATGTATACCCCTCCTTACATGTAAAGCGCCATGGAATAAATGGCGCTATAACAATAAATAATAATAATAATATATATTATATAGTCTCCTTTATTATGTATATTGCCGTCCCTTATTATACAGTGCCCTCTCATTATGTACAGCACCGTCCCTTACATACTGGATTATATAGAGCCCTGTTTTTTATTACATACCGTCCTGTCTTGTTAGCTGTATAATGCAATGATGGCGCATGGGAAAGTTTCTTTTCTTATGGAGTAGCTGATTGACTGGTAATCTGGTCACCAGCTGCTCCATCAGCAGTCATTTTATATCTAACAAGAGAGGGGCTACGTAATAAAAGAGGGCACTGTAAATAACAAGAATACACTATGTAAGAGACAGCACTATACATAACAGCAGAGGAAGCTATATAATAAGGGACGGCGTCATATATGACTAGAGAGGATGGTACGTAATAAGGGATGGTGTTATACATAATAAAAGAGGAAATTTATGTAACTAAGGATGGTGTTATACATAATAAGTGAGTACACTATATACTAAGGGACTGTGCTATTCATAAGTGAGTACGCTATATACTAAGTGATTGTGCTATACATAAGACGTGACTACACTATATACTGGGGGATGGCACTATACATAATAAGTGAGTACACTATATACTTAGGGTCCTGTTTCACTTAGCGACGCACCAGCGATCCCGACAACGATATGACCTGGTAGGGATCGCTGGTGCATCGCTAAATGATCGCTAGTAAGCTGCCAAACAGGCAGATCTCTTCAGCGATGCAGCAACGATCCAGCAATCAAACACAGCGATGCGCGCTGGCCAGTGGGACGCCGCCGACGAAAAAATGGCCTAGGACATTCCTGCACGATCAGCGATATCCAGCAGGGGGGCTGGTCGCTTCTGTGTGTCACATGTAGCGAGATTTCAGGCGAGATCGCCGTTGTGTTACAAAATCGATGACGCATTAGCGATCTCACTAGCGATCTCGCTATGTGAGACAGGGCTTTAAGGGACTTTGCTATACTTAATAAGTGAGTACACTATATACTAAGGGGCTGTGCTATACATAATAAGTGAGTACACTATATACTAAGGGGCTGTGCTATACTTAATAAGTGAGTACTCTATATACTAATGGACTAAGATAGCCACCCAGGAAAAAAGGCAAAAATTAGTAATATCTACAAAGGGAACCCATGCAGAGCTAGGACCCGACGCGTGTTGCCACCCTGAGTGGCTTCGTCAGGGGTGACCATTTCTAAAACTTTGTGCACTATACATGGGTGGTAGCCATCCTTGGTAATATGCTTACATTCTGATTGCACTCCATGTGTGCGCTGCTGTGCAGTGATTTCTAACCATTACTATGGGGATTATCATATAGGGCCCTTAATCAGTTTTCTGTGTGCTTATATTTATTCAGAAATCAAACTGCTTCTTGTGTGGGCAGTGAATGTACCTTATACACTCAGTATATCATGGTATGCTGATTATATGATCTCAGGGTTTCTATCTAAGTTACTGTATTATGGAGTAATTGCTTCAGGCAGTTGGCTTTATTATAAGCCTCGTATTGTCTGCATATATGTCACATGTGTGACTATTTTAATGTGTTTTTATATGTTTTGTGCTTGTCTATCTGTGTTCAATAAAATGAATTGATTTAATGCTAGTCCATGCCTCGAGGTGATCCCCTTTTGTGGCCTATCCCTTTCTCTTCTTTATACCCATCTCAATTCCCCACATCCCTCATTGTCCTCCTCCCCCTGCATCCCATTATTGTCCTCTTCCCCACCCCCATCATTGACCTCTTCTCCTCCTCCAGCATTACCTTCTCCCCCCACCACCCCATCATTGCCCTTTCCACCACCTCTATCATTGCTTTCTCCCCCACCATCCCATCATTGCTCATTCCACCACTTCCATCATTTCCCTTTCCACCATCATTGTCCTTTTCACTACCACCCCATCATTGCCCATACCACCACCTCTATCATTTCCTCCTCCCCCACCAACATTATTGCCTTTTCCACTTTTCAACCATGACCATCACTGTCCTTTCCACCACCACCATCATTGCATTCTACCCCACCACCCCATCATTGTCCTTTCCACCACGTCCATCATTGCTTTTTCGCCCATCACCCACATTATTGTCGTTTCCACCAGCTCCATCATTGTTTTAACCCCCCCACCACCATCATTGCCCTGTCCGTCACCACCATCATTGCCTTTTCCCCATTACTGCACCATTCACCTCTCTGCACGTTCACCCCTGCAGGACGGATCGCTGCAGCTCCACTCCGCTGCCATGCTCTCTTGTAGGCAGCGGAGCTGCAGGGATCTCTCCCTGCCTGCCGCACATGAGTGCAGTCTGGCCAGGGGCCCCCCTGAGCCTTGGTGCTGGATAAACAGGCCAGATTGTCCTCATTATTAGCCACCCTGCAGGGGCCCTCCTCCACCCCTGGGCCCCGATGCAGTCACAGAGGCTGCACATGCGGAATCTTCACCCCTGGTTCAGAGACACCAGCACAAATATGGCCTTCATGGAAAAGTCATCAGAAGAAAACCTCTCCTCTGTCCTCCTCATAAAATTCAGCATCAGAAGTGTGAAAAGAACATTAAACAAGCCTGATGCATTATGCAAACAAGTCCTGTGGACGATGAGGGTAAAATAGATCTCTGTGGCCACAAGGATCAAAGGTGGAGAAAAAGGGCACAAAATTTCAGGAAAAGAACATCTCGCCAACCATTAAGCATGGGGGTGGACCAATCACGCTTTGGGGTTGTGTTACAGCCAATGGCACGGGGAACATTTCATGGGTAGAGGGAAGAATGGATTCAATGAAATTTCCACAAATTCATGATGGAAACATAACACCATCTGTAAAAACCTGAAGGTGAAAAGAGGATGAGGAAGAGGATGAGGAAGAGGATGGCTGCTACAAATGGATAATGATCCTAAACACACGTCACAATCCACAATAGACGACCTCAAAAGGTGCAAGATGAAGGTTTCACTATGGCCCCTGAGTCCCCTGATCTGATCATCATAGAAAATCTAGTGAGACCTCAAAATAGCAGAGGAAGCGAGACGCCCCAGGAATCTCGCAGAACGGGAGGAATTCACACGTATCGCTGTGCTAGACAGCTTCGTCAGAAGTCTGTACCGGGTCAAATAGACAAACATTATATAGAACAAATTAATGAGTCCAGATGTGTTCCGGGCGATACGCGTGGGGCTTTTGCCCACCCCTGTGGCATGTGATTGATTGCCCACTTGGATTTGATGATGGCTCCTTTCTTTTGAGCTACCCGGCAGCCGTCATTACACTTACCTCCCTTTCCATGAGCTTTTTGTTTCCTGTCGGAGCTATTGGTGTGCTGCAGCTGGTGCTTTCATTTACAGTACTAGCATACATACATCATTTTTGTCTCGGCTTTGATGGGGAGTATACAGGCCCAGCCTCATAGGATTGGGCGTTATGGTCAGTCATTAGGATGCTTACTCCTTACAGGGGGAGATGAGGAATTTTGCTGCATTGCTTTGTAATATCCCTGCCTCATATACATGCTGCCATTATTGGGGGGTTGGATTCGCAGCATGCTGTATACATTACATTATACGAGGTGTGCCGCCAGCTTTGTTTGCTGTTTTGTCTCCTTGCTTTGTAGTCATGTAGGTGTAGCACCCATCATTAGTCTTTCACTATGGAGCTGCATCCTATTCTTTATATATTGTATTAATAACAGTAATTTTGACCAGGGGTGTACAGACTTTTCCATGCCACTGTATGTGACATTCCTCAGAGTCCCCCATTGTACACATAGCAGACATCGGCTCACCCCGGCTTGTGTGGACATTGATGTGGTTGCCTGATAGCAGAGGCGCGAGGCTGTGAGGTTGATGCCTCGGGTGCAGGTTGTGTCTGATTTTGGCTTTTGTGTCTTTCAGCTGCTGGAACATCAACTCGAACGCCAGCATCTGGTGGATTATCCGGGGCCCGGTCATCCTCTCCATATTTGTAAGTGACACAATGTGACCCTGAATCATTTCAGGACTTTTTCCCCTCTTTAATGTCGCCCATAATCTATACAAACAAACTGCAATTTTTTTGGGTGGAAAAGAAAAACAAAGAAGTAAAATAATGTGGATGCATAAATCTGCACACCCTTCCACTATTACTTTCCTGCTGTCCCTGTGAATCGCTGACATTCAGTGTTTTTGGGTCGGGGTCGATCACTCAGCACATCTAGAGTTGGCGATCATTGCCGGCTCCTCCCTACAGCAGCACCACATCTGTCAGATCAATGAGCATCTCCTGTGTACAGCGCCCTCTTCAGGACACCACAGATTGTGGGGACATCTCCTGTGTACAGCGTCCTCTTCAGGACACCACAGATTGCGGGGACATCTCCTGTGTACAGCGCCCTCTTCAGGACAACACAGATTGCGGGGACATCTCCTGTGTACGGCGCCCTCTTCAGGACACCACAGATTGCGGGGACATCTCCTGTGTACGGCGCCCTCTTCAGGTCACCACAGATTGTGGGGACATCTCCTGTGTACAGCGCCCTCTTCAGGACACCACAGATTGTGGGGACATCTCCTGTGTACGGCGCCCTCTTCAGGTCACCACAGATTGTGGGGACATCTCCTGTGTACAGCGCCCTCTTCAGGACACCACAGATTGCGGGGACATCTCCTGTGTACAGCGCCCTCTTCAGGACACCACAGATTGTGGGGACATCTCCTGTGTACAGCGCCCTCTTCAGGACACCACAGATTGCGGGGACATCTCCTGTGTACAGCGTCCTCTTCAGGACACCACAGATTGTGGGGACATCTCCTGTGTACAGCGCCCTCTTCAGGTCACCACAGATTGTGGGGACATCTCCTGTGTACGGCGCCCTCTTCAGGACACCACAGATTGTGGGGACATCTCCTGTGTACAGCGCCCTCTTCAGGTCACCACAGATTGTGGGGACATCTCCTGTGTACAGCGCCCTCTTCAGGACACCACAGATTGCGGGGACATCTCCTGTGTACAGCGTCCTCTTCAGGACACCACAGATTGTGGGGACATCTCCTGTGTACAGCGCCCTCTTCAGGACACCACAGATTGCGGGGACATCTCCTGTGTACGGCGCCCTCTTCAGGTCACCACAGATTGTGGGGACATCTCCTGTGTACAGCGCCCTCTTCAGGACACCACAGATTGCGGGGACATCTCCTGTGTACAGCGCCCTCTTCAGGACACCACAGATTGCGGGGACATCTCCTGTGTACGGCGTCCTCTTCAGGTCACCACAGATTGTGGGGACATCTCCTGTGTACGGCGCCCTCTTCAGGTCACCACAGATTGCGGGGACATCTTCTGTGTACGGCGCCCTCTTCAGGACACCACAGATTGTGGGGACATCTCCTGTGTACAGCGCCCTCTTCAGGACACCACAGATTGTGGGGACATCTCCTGTGTACGGCGCCCTCTTCAGGACACCACAGATTGTGGGGACATCTCCTGTGTACAGCGCCCTCTTCAGGACACCACAGATTGCGGGGACATCTCCTGTGTACAGCGCCCTCTTCAGGACACCACAGATTGTGGGGACATCTCCTGTGTACAGCGTCCTCTTCAGGACACCACAGATTGCGGGGACATCTCCTGTGTACAGCGCCCTCTTCAGGACAACACAGATTGCGGGGACATCTCCTGTGTACGGCGCCCTCTTCAGGACACCACAGATTGCGGGGACATCTCCTGTGTACGGCGCCCTCTTCAGGTCACCACAGATTGTGGGGACATCTCCTGTGTACAGCGCCCTCTTCAGGACACCACAGATTGTGGGGACATCTCCTGTGTACGGCGCCCTCTTCAGGTCACCACAGATTGTGGGGACATCTCCTGTGTACAGCGCCCTCTTCAGGACACCACAGATTGCGGGGACATCTCCTGTGTACAGCGTCCTCTTCAGGTCACCACAGATTGTGGGGACATCTCCTGTGTACAGCGTCCTCTTCAGGACACCACAGATTGCGGGGACATCTCCTGTGTACGGCGCCCTCTTCAGGACACCACAGATTGCGGGGACATCTCCTGTGTACAGCGTCCTCTTCAAGACACCACAGATTGCGGGGACATCTCCTGTGTACAGCGCCCTCTTCAGGACACCACAGATTGTGGGGACATCTCCTGTGTACAGCGCCCTCTTCAGGACACCACAGATTGCGGGGACATCTCCTGTGTACAGCGTCCTCTTCAGGACACCACAGATTGTGGGGACATCTCCTGTGTACAGCGCCCTCTTCAGGTCACCACAGATTGTGGGGACATCTCCTGTGTACGGCGCCCTCTTCAGGACACCACAGATTGTGGGGACATCTCCTGTGTACAGCGCCCTCTTCAGGTCACCACAGATTGTGGGGACATCTCCTGTGTACAGCGCCCTCTTCAGGACACCACAGATTGCGGGGACATCTCCTGTGTACAGCGTCCTCTTCAGGACACCACAGATTGTGGGGACATCTCCTGTGTACAGCGCCCTCTTCAGGACACCACAGATTGCGGGGACATCTCCTGTGTACGGCGCCCTCTTCAGGTCACCACAGATTGTGGGGACATCTCCTGTGTACAGCGCCCTCTTCAGGACACCACAGATTGCGGGGACATCTCCTGTGTACAGCGCCCTCTTCAGGACACCACAGATTGCGGGGACATCTCCTGTGTACGGCGTCCTCTTCAGGTCACCACAGATTGTGGGGACATCTCCTGTGTACGGCGCCCTCTTCAGGTCACCACAGATTGCGGGGACATCTTCTGTGTACGGCGCCCTCTTCAGGACACCACAGATTGTGGGGACATCTCCTGTGTACAGCGCCCTCTTCAGGACACCACAGATTGTGGGGACATCTCCTGTGTACGGCGCCCTCTTCAGGACACCACAGATTGTGGGGACATCTCCTGTGTACAGCGCCCTCTTCAGGACACCACAGATTGCGGGGACATCTCCTGTGTACAGCGCCCTCTTCAGGACACCACAGATTGCGGGGACATCTCCTGTGTACGGCGTCCTCTGCAGGTCACCACAGATTGTGGGGACATCTCCTGTGTACGGCGCCCTCTTCAGGTCACCACAGATTGCGGGGACATCTTCTGTGTACGGCGCCCTCTTCAGGACACCACAGATTGCGGGGACATCTCCTGTGTACGGCGCCCTCTTCAGGACACCACAGATTGCGGGGACATCTCCTGTGTACGGCGTCCTCTTCAGGTCACCACAGATTGTGGGGACATCTCCTGTGTACGGCGCCCTCTTCAGGTCACCACAGATTGCGGGGACATCTTCTGTGTACGGCGCCCTCTTCAGGACACCACAGATTGTGGGGACATCTCCTGTGTACGGCGCCCTCTTCAGGACACCACAGATTGCGGGGACATCTCCTGTGTACGGCGCCCTCTTCAGGACACCACAGATTGCGGAGACATCTCCTGTGTACAGCGTCCTCTTCAGGACACCACAGATTGCGGGGACATCTCCTGTGTACAGCGTCCTCTTCAGGTCACCACAGATTGTGGGGACATCTCCTGTGTACGGCGCCCTCTTCAGGACACCACAGATTGCGGGGACATCTCCTGTGTACGGCGCCCTCTTCAGGTCACCACAGATTGCGGGGACATCTCCTGTGTACGGCGCCCTCTTCAAGTCACCACAGATTGCGGGGACATCTCCTGTGTACGGCGCCCTCTTCAGGTCACCACAGATTGCGGGGACATCTCCTGTGTACGGCGCCCTCTTCAGGTCACCACAGATTGCGGGGACATCTCCTGTGTACGGCGCCCTCTTCAGGTCACCACAGATTGCGGGGACATGTCCTGTGTACGGCGCCCTCTTCAGGTCACCACAGATTGCGGGGACATCTCCTGTGTAGGGTTCTAGCAGGTTCTCAGGATGCAGTGACGAGACACGAGACAGGGTATGACTTGTATAATAAACTTTTATAAATTGAAGCCACTAGGGCTATACTGAACAGACAAAACGGGGGAACAAGCAATCTGTCCTCACAGGGACTCAATGAACTAAACAGTACTTTTTGTGTAACTGCGAGTCACCCGGCTAGTCCGGGTGACGAAGGCCAGACTATGGCCAAACTATAATACTTATTTTCTAAAGTCCACTTATCCTTCCATGCGTCGCTCGGGATTGCAGATGCGGCCGCCTAGAGGTCGTTGATGCGGCTGCCTTGTTGCCTCGATCTTCCGGGAAGGTTTGGGCTCGTCGGGACCTGAAGAAACTGTACCGGTGGGGCGCAACAGGCCCTGAAGAAACAATGCCGGTGGGGCAAAACAGGCCCTGAGGAAACGGTGCCGACGGGGCGCAACAGGCCCTGAAGAAACTGTACCGGTGGGGCGCAACAGGCCCTGAAGAAACAATGGCGGTGGGGCGCAACAGGCCCTGAAGAAACGTGCCGGTGGGGTGTAACAGGCCCTGAAGAAACGGTGCTGGTGGGGCGCAACAGGCCCTGAAGAAACGATGCCGGTGGGGCGCAACAGGCCCTGAAGAAACGGTTTCGGTGGGGTGCAACAGGCCCTGAAGAAGCGATGCCGGTGGGGTGCAACAGGCCCTGAAGAAGCGATGACGGTGGGGCGCAACAGGCCCTGAAGAAACGGTACTGATGGGGGTGCGGTAATGACGCAGTCTCTAAATATAACCGTTCACCAACCTCTGCTCAGGGTCCCTTAGCAAACCGGACGGGGGCCTCTACTACCGCCTGTAGCAAGGTGACACCCCCTGGGGCCGGTGATGACAGGGCCGCAGCTGAGGGAAAAGGCAGGGGGCAGTGTCCTGACCACTGTAAAGGAATGGTCTGTCGTCGCAGTGGTCACCTGAGGTAGCCGCCTTGTCACAACAGGGTGGGAAGCAGCGGGAGTGGCTGTATGTGACCGTATGCGGGGAGCGGACACCGGTGCAAGTCTCTCACATGTCACTAGTCGGTGAGTCCGTAGCTTTCCTTTCACAGGCCCCTGTCGGTCTCTCCACAACACACTGTCTGCTCCCTCGGTCCTCTCTGTCTCGCACGGCTTCCTGTCTGTTGTCTTGCTCTCTGTCAACTGCCACTTCAGCGCGCCCCCTGCTCCTTTTAAGCTTGCCCCGCCCCCTGTTTCCCTGACAACTTCAATCAAGTCTTTCCTTTTACTGTCCTCCCAGCATCGTTCCCTCAGGAACCCTGATGGCGGTCCCCTGGGTATCTGTCCTTTCACTGTCTGGGAGTCCTCCTCAGGACACCACAGATTGCGGGGACATCTCCAGTGTACGCGCCCTCTTCAGGTCACCACAAATTGCGGGGACATCTCCTGTGTATGGCCCCCTCTTCAGGTCACCACAGATTGCGAGGACGTCTCCTGTGTACGGCGCCCTCTTCAGGTCACCACAGATTGCGGGGACATCTCCTGTGTACGGCGCCCTCTTCAGGACACCACAGATTGCGGGGACATCTACTGTGTACGGTGCCCTCTTCAGGTCATCACAGATTGCGGGGACATCTCCTGTGTACAGCGTCCTCTTCAGGACACCACAGATTGCGGGGACATCTCCTGTGTACGGCGCCCTCTTCAGGACACCACAGATTGCGGGGACATCTCCTGTGTACATCGCCCTCTTCAGATCACCACAGATTGCGGGGACATCTCCTGTGTACGGTGTCCTCTTCAGGACACCACAGATTGCAGGGACATCTCCTATGTACGGCGTCCTCTTCAGGACACCACAGTACGGCGTCCTCTTCAGGTCACCACAGATTGGGTTCGACGCCCTCTTCAGGTCACCACAGATTGGGTTCGACGCCCTCTTCAGGTCACCACAGATTGCGGGGACATTTCCTGCGTACGGCTTGCCCCGCCCCCTGTTTCCCTGACAACTTCAATCAAGTCTTTCCTTTTACTGTCCTCCCAGCATCGTTCCCTCGGGAACCCTGATGGCGGTCCCCTGGGTACCTGTCCTTTCACTGTCTGGGAGTCCTCCTCAGGACACCACAGATTGCGAGGACATCTACTGTGTACGGTGCCCTCTTCAGGTCATCACAGATTGCGGGGACATCTCCTGTGTACAGCGTCCTCTTCAGGACACCACAGATTGCGGGGACATCTCCTGTGTACGGCGCCCTCTTCAGGACACCACAGATTGCGGGGACATCTCCTGTGTACATCGCCCTCTTCAGATCACCACAGATTGCGGGGACATCTCCTGTGTACGGTGTCCTCTTCAGGACACCACAGATTGCGGGGACATCTCCTATGTATGGCGTCCTCTTCAGGACACCACAGTACGGTGTCCTCTTCAGGTCACCACAGATTGGGTTCGACGCCCTCTTCAGGTCACCACAGATTGGGTTCGACGCCCTCTTCAGGTCACCACAGATTGCGGGGACATTTCCTGCGTACGGCTTGCCCCGCCCCCTGTTTCCCTGACAACTTCAAATCAAGTCTTTCCTTTTACTGTCCTCCCAGCATCGTTCCCTCGGGAACCCTGATGGCGGTCCCCTGGGTACCTGTCCTTTCACTGTCTGGGAGTCCTCCTCAGGACACCACAGATTGCGAGGACATCTCCAGTGTACGGCGCCTTTTTCGTGTCACCACAGATTGCGGGGACATCTCCTGTGTATGGCGTCCTCTTCAGGTCACCACAGATTGGGTTCTTATGGTGATTTGGACGTCTTTTAGGGTCGTTGTCGCTGAAAGTTGAAATTCCTCCTAATTTTCAGATTTTCAGCAGAGGTGTTTTTTTTTTCTGTCCATGATTCCATCCCCCTTGACTAAAGCACCATTTCCAACTACCAAAAAATAGCTCCAGAGAACAATGCTACTCCCACCATATTTCACTGTGGGAATGAGGTCTTCTGGTGATGGTGGATCCTACAGTGGGCCCCGCCTCCCATTTTGTAATTTAGTTTCAGGCGTTTACTAGGGAGCTGAGGGCCCTATCGACAGTTACTTGAGGCCCCCTTCTCCCATGATGGACAGAGCAGGGTATCAACAGCTGCGACCAGTACCAGGAGGGCAATATCCAATTAGTAGAGATGGTGGAACCTGTTCATCACAGTGGAAAAAAGAAAACAGTACAGGGAGCAGGTGAAGGAGCAGAGAAAACGGCATCTGAATAACACAGCAAGGAGGTGCTATAAGGAGTACAACATGGCGGCAGGAGCCAGGCATAATTGATGTCTCCATTTTTTCTGGTGAAAGAAAGAGGTAGAAAGACAGTTTTCTTCCTCTTTATAAACCCCCACCCCCCTCACAGAGAGAGACCAGCCCCCTCCATCCTCACAGAGAGAGACAGCATTACCTCACCTAGATAAGTCCCACTCTCCTCACAGCGGCACACCAGGCACAGACTCCTGCTTAAAATCTACACCGCTAAACACACAAAACTGCAGGAGTTAAAGATCCGCCCATCCCAAAGTCATGCCCTCCTGCGCCTATTGCTCCGGTGGTTTCTTTTCTATAGTTTTTTGTTGTTTTGGTTTATTTGGAACCACCCGCTCTATAAAACTGTCCCCCTGATAAGTCCTTTCAGGGAACACCATAGAAAGCAATGCTTTATCATCACTTCTGCACAGCTCAGCGTGTCGCTTCTGCGCAGCTCAGCCTGTCTCTTCTGCGCAACTCAGCCTGTCTCTTCTGCGCAACTCAGCCTGTCGCTTCTGCGCAGCTCAGCCGGTCGCTTCTGCACAGCTCAGCCGGTCGTTTCTGCACAGCTCAGCCGGTCGCTTTTGCACAGCTCAGCCGGTCGCTTCTGCACAGCTCAGCCGGTCGCTTTTGCACAGCACAGCCGGTCGCTTCTGCACAGCTCAGCCGGTCGCTTTTGCACAGCTCAGCCGGTCGCTTCTGCACAGCTCAGCCGGTCGCTTTTGCACAGCTCAGCCGGTCGCTTCTGCACAGCTCAGCCGGTCGCTTCTGCACAGCTCAGCCGGTCGCTTCTGCACAGCTCAGCCGGTCACTTGTGCACAGCTCAGCCGGTCATGCTCATGTTTACTTATTTTCTGTGTCCCACGTTTATTTCAGCAGAGATTTACGTATATCTGTCTGCTCTGTCTTACCTGTGCTGGTCTGCGTGAACTGGGACATGATTTATCAGGGCCTTTTAGTGTTAGAGTACGCTGAGCGAGGTGCCATATCGTCACGTTAAGGATGCCGACCTCTGCGGCGAGGCGGGGACAGTATAGGGACTCTTCAGGGACTGTATATAGTGTCCCGCCATCACGCCATGCCCCCACATACACTTCTATAAGGCCAATATACTTCTCTCTCCTGGTCTTTTAAGTCAGCGCGTTTTAATGTATTCCTAATAAACATTAGATATTTTTAATGGGCTTTTTTTCTTGGTTGTAATGTCACTGTTGTGCAGCACAGTGGTCTCAGGTTGTCGGGAGCCACAGGACGATGGTCTCAGGTTGTCGGGAGCCACAGGACGGTGGTCTCAGGTTGTCGGGAGCCACAGGACGATGGTCTCAGGTTGTCGGGAGCCACAGGACGATGGTCTCAGGTTGTCGGGAGCCACAGGACGATGGTCTCAGGTTGTCGGGAGCCACAGGACGATGGTCTCAGGTTGTCAGCAGCCACAGGACGTTGGTCTCAGGTTGTCAAGAGCCACAGGACGGTGGTCTCAGGTTGTCAAGAGCCACAGGACGGTGGTCTCAGGTTGTCAAGAGCCACAGGACGGTGGTCTCAGGTTGTCAAGAGCCACAGGACGGTGGTCTCAGGTTGTCAGGAGCCACAGGACGATGGTCTCAGGTTGTCGGGAGCCACAGGACGATGGTCTCAGGTTGTCGGGAGCCACAGGACGATGGTCTCAGGTTGTCGGGAGCCACAGGACGATGGTCTCAGGTTGTCGGGAGCCACAGGACGATGGTCTCAGGTTGTCGGGAGCCACAGGACGATGGTCTCAGGTTGTCAGGAGCCACAGGACGGTGGTTTCAGGTTGTCAAGAGCCACAGGACGGTGGTCACAGGTTGTCAGGAGCCACAGGATGATGGTCTCAGGTTGTCAAGAGCCGCAGGATGGTGATATCAGATTGTCGAAAGCCACAATACAGTGATCTCAGGTTGTCAGGAACCACACTACAGTGGTCTCAGGTTGTCAGGAGCCACAGGACGGTGGTCTCATGTTGTCAGGAACCACAGGATGATGGTCTCAGGATGTCAAGAGCCGCAGGATAGTGATATCAGATTGTTGAAAGCCACAATACAGTGATCTCAGGTTGTCAGGAGCCACGCTACAGTGGTCTCAGGTTGTCAGGAGCCACAGGACGGTAGTCTCAGGTTGTCAGGAGCCACAGGATGACGGTCTCAGGTTGTCAAGAGCCGCAGGATGGTGATATCAGATTGTCGAAAGCCACAATACAGTGATCTCAGGTTGTCAGGAGCCACAGGACGGTGGTCTCAGGTTGTCAGGAGCCACAGGACGGTGGTCTCAGGTTGTCAGGAGCCACAGGATGACGGTCTCAGGATGTCAAGAGCCGCAGGATGGTGATATCAGATTGTCGAAAGCCACAATACAGTGATCTCAGGTTGTCAGGAGCCACAGGACGGTGGTCTCAGGTTGTCAGGAGCCACAGGACGGTAGTCTCAGGTTGTCAGGAGCCACAGGATGACGGTCTCAGGTTGTCAAGAGCCGCAGGATGGTGATATCAGATTGTCGAAAGCCACAATACAGTGATCTCAGGTTGTCAGGAACCACACTACAGTGGTCTCAGGTTGTCAGGAGCCACAGGACGGTGGTCTCAGGTTGTCAGGAACCACACTACAGTGGTCTCAGGTTGTCAGGAGCCACAGGACGATGGTTTCCTTAATGCTCCTTATAACCTGCCTCTGTGCAGTCCACTTGTGTGATGAAGGTCTGAGGGTGCGGCCTAAACGTTGTGTGTGCAAATGTGGCATTGTCCTCCTGTTACACTATCTTCCTATGAAACCTGCGCAGCGCTTTCTAATACTGTGTGAAGGTGATCCCTTAAATTGAGATCTTAGTGACTGCCAGTTCTTGACCCAATAAATAACTAAGTGCTAGCTTAGAAGATAGGCATCGGATACAAAATCAGATGTACACTCCTTTCTCCGCAAAGGCTTGTACAAAACTGAACTTTATTTTCAGGACAAAGGAACTGTACGACAGACAGGAAAAGGGCGTCACTCAAACTGTTGAGCAGCCAGTGTCAGTCTATGATGGGTCGATGCCGACTCCACTTCCATATATAGTGTCTTGGTGTATGCACGTCTGCATTCCAAACATTCCTTCCAGGGTTTTATTCAGGACGCAGACGCCATGTTACTACACCATATCTGAACTGACTTATATAAGGTTTAATAATTGATTTCATTAGCCATTCTGTCCTTCACAACTGAATTGGGGCGCAGTGTCCTGGCCTTGCCGTGCACCCCGTCTAATAGTGACGTGCCACTCCTCCTTTAACTCTATGGTGTCCAGCTCTCCTCCTGCCGATGAATGGACATCAGGTAGGAAACATCCCATAGGGAATGTGCCACACTTTCTGCCAATCAACGCAATACGCAGCACATCATCCAAAGCAGTGCAGCAATCTACATCCATCATTGGATGCACCAAGGAAATGCAAGTGAGACGCCGGCCCCTCAATGGCATCCATGCTATTCTGAAAGTCTCTTGCTGCCATGGGTAGGATCTTTATCGTATTGCATATGGTGATGTGAGATCTGCAGGGACTCCGCACATTGCTTTGTATGCACTATGGCACCGGATGCCTCACATAAACTCTTTGTGATCCCTCTAGATAAACTTCATTCTGTTTGTGAGAATTATCCGAATTTTGATGAAGAAGCTCCGGACGTCGGATGTTTGGGGAAAAGACTTCAACCAGTACAAGTGAGTGTGCCCCTTGATGTTAGGTGCGGGTAGCTTTTGCCTCATTTGTCAGGGTTCAGTCAGATGGAGGTGCTACAAGTGCATCTATACATAAAATGAGTCTTTAACCCTACCCCTGTGTATTGATGTCATCGGGAAGCGCAGCCAGTCCTGCAGCCTAAACCCCTCCCCTGCACAGTGATGTCATCGGGAAGCGCAGCCAGTCCTGCAGCCTAAACCCCTCCCCTGCACAGTGATGTCATCGGGAAGCGCAGCCAGTCCTGCAGCCTAAACCTCTCCCCTGCACAGTGATGCCATTCAGAGGTGCAGCCAGTCCTGCAGCCTAAAACTCTCCCCTGCACAGTGATGTCATTGGAAAGTGCAGCCAGTCCTGCAGCCTAAACCCCTCCCCTACATTGTGATGTCATTCAGAGGTGCAGCCAGTCCTGCAGCCTAAACCCCTCCCCTGTGCAGTGATGTCATTGAAAAGTGCAGCCAGTCCTGCAGCCTAAACCCCTCCCCTGCATAGTGATGTCATTCAGAGGTGCAGTCAGTCCTGCAGCCTAAACCCCTCCTCTACTTAGTGATGTCATTCAGAGGTGCAGCCAGTCCTGCAGCCTAAACCCCTCCCCTGCACAGTGATGTCATTGGAAAGTGCAGCCAGTCCTGCAGCCTAAACCCCTCCCCTGCATAGCGATGTCATTCAGAGGTGCAGCCAGTCCTGCAGCCTAACCCCCCCTGCATAGTGATGTCATTCAGAGGTGCAGTCAGTCCTGCAGCCTAAACCCCTCCTCTACTTAGTGATGTCATTCAGAGGTACAGCTAGTCCTGCAGCCTAAACCCCTCCCCTGTGTAGTGATGTCATTGGAAAGTGCAGCCAGTCCTGCAGCCTAAATCCCTTCCCTGCACAGTGATGTCATTGGAAAGTGCAGCCAGCCCTGCAGCCTAAACCCCTCCCCTGCACAGTGATGTCATTCAGAGGTGCAGTCAGTCCTGCAGCCTAAACCCCTCCCCGGCACAGTAATGTCATTGGAAAGTGCAGCCAGTCCTGCAGCCTAAACCCCTCCCCTGCACAGTGATGCCATTCAGAGGTGCAGTTAGTCCTGCAGCCTAGATTCCTCCCCTGCACAGTGATGTCATTCAGAGGTGCAGTCAGTCCTGCAGCCTAAATCCCTCCCCTGCACAGTAATGCCATTCAGAGGTGCAGTCAGTCCTGCAGCCTAAACCCCTCCCCTGCACAGTGATGCCATCAGAGGTGCAGTCAGTCCTGCAGCCTAAATCCCTCCCCTGCACAGTGATGTCATTGGAAAGTGCAGCCAGTTCTGCAGCCTAAACCCCTCCCCTGCACAGTGATGCCATCAGAGGTGCAGTCAGTCCTGCAGCCTAAACCCCTCCCCTGCACAGTAATGTCATTGGAAAGTGCAGCCAGTCCTGTAGCCTATACCACTCCTGTGCACAGTGATCTCATCGAAGTGTGATGCCAGTCCTGTATACTAAACCCCTCCACTATGCAGGGCTGCCACTGGGAATTTTGGAGCCCCTTACTGGCTAAATATTTTGGCCCCCTTGAGATGCCGCCCAGGCTCCACCCCAGCTCCGCCTCCACCCCGTGAACCTTCCACATTCCCACCATCCACTTTTGGAAAAACTCCACGTCTGCACCATGTCCTCACCCATCACACATTATCAGTTCCCATCACCAGATCACATATAACCAATGGCTTTTGTTTTGGCCAAAAGATTTTTTAAGCCGCCACCACGACAAGGTAGACTCTTCTGGTGGGGCCCTACTCTACTCAATCCTATACATTTCTTACAATATTCCATACTCTTTTTAGTTATATTTTTATATATTTTTCTTTAAGGGAATGTGTCACTTTAACCCCCGAAACGCTGCTATCGAACACGATCACAGCACTCCGGAAGCAGGCAGAGAGCTGACAGCACCTCTTCCTTTGGATCAGAGACCCCGCAGCGTGACGTGGGGTCCTGATCGCTGCCATGGTAACCCGATGTCGTCCGACATCCGGGTCTCCAGAGCTCAGAGACTTCCTGTCATGTGCAGAGCCTGTCTCTCAGGTCAGTGTCCAGTGCTGACAGCTTCTATGGCATGGGGATCTGCATGCTATAGGTGATCAACCCACACAGGATGAGGGTCCCATAGTGGGACAGGGTGTAAAAGTTAGAATGAAGTAAAAAACATTTTAAATAATTGTAAATATATTTAAAAAATTATTATTAAACAATATGTATTCTATCACTAAATAAATATTTGAATGAAAAAAAATCAGGGGCCACATGATCAGGGGCCTCCGTGTCTGCAGGACTCTTGTTCTTTCTTTCTTTCTTTCCCTCTCTTTTCTTCCTTTCTCTTTCTCTGTTCTTTCTTTCCCCTTTCTTTCTTTCTTTCTTTCTTTCCCCTCTTTCTCTCTCTGTCCTTTCTTTCTCTCTCTGTTCTTTTTTTCTTGTACCTTTTTCTTTCTCTCTTTCTCTTTTCTTTCTTTCTCTCTGTTCTTTCTTTCCCCTTTTTCTCTCAGTTCTTTCTTTCTCTGTGTTCTTTCTTCCCCCTCTTTCTTTCTTTCCCCTCTTTCTCTCTCTCTGTCCTTTCTTTCTCTCTGTTCTTTTTTCTTGTCCCTCTTTCTTTCTCTGTTCTTTTTCTCTCTTTCTCGGTTCTTTCTTTCTCTCTGTTCTTTCTTTCCCCTTTCTTTCTCTCTCTCTGTTCTTTCTTTCTCTCTGTGTTCTTTTTCCCCCCTCTTTCTTTCCCTTCTTTCTCTCTCTGTTCTTTCTTTCTCTCACTGTTCTTTTATTCTGTCCCGCTTTCTTTATCTCTGTTCTTTCATTCTCTGTTCTTTCTTTCTCTCTGTTCTTTCTTTCCCCTCTTTCTCTCTCCCTCTGTTCTTTTTTCTGTCCCCTCTTTCTTTCTCTCTCTGTTCTTTCTTATTTCCCCTCTTTCTTTCTTTCCTCGCTTTCTCTCTCTCTGTTCTTTTTTTCTGTCCCTTTTTCTTTCTCTGTTTTCTTTCTCTGTTCTTTCTTTCTTTCCCCTTTCTTTCTCTCTCTGTTCTTTCTTTCCCCTCTTTCTTTTGCTCTCCCTCTGTTCTTTATTTCTGTCCCCTCTTTCTCTCTCTCTCTGTTCTTTCTTCTTTCTCTCTCTGTTCTTTCTTTCTCTCTCTGTTCTTTATTTCGCTCTCTGTTCTTTCTTTCTTGCTCTCCTTTCTTTCTCTCTCTCTTTTCTTTTTTCTCTCCCTCTGTTTTCCTTCTTTCCTTTCCTCAGTACCAGTCAGTGTGCCCACAGTACCAGCCACTGTGCCCATAATGCCAGCCACTGTGCCCTCAGTATCAGTCAGTGTGATCATCAGTGCTAAATGGGTAGGGTTGGGCATGGACATGGGTGTGACTAGTTGTGAAACGGGTGTTGTCGTGGGCATGGCCTTAAATTTGCCGCTGTGCGCGCCGCAGCATTTGTCCCTCTTTCCCTTCTTCAAAAGTTGGGAGGTATGTTTAACCCCTTTAGTGAACACCAAAAAAAACACAAAACAATGCTTTATCATACCACCGAACAAAAAGTGGAATAACACGCAATCAAAAAGATGGATATAAATATCCATGGTACCCCTGAAAGCTTCATCTTGTCCCGCAAAAAACAAGCCGCCACACAGCTCCATCACTAGAAAAATAAAAGTTATCGCTCTCAGAATAAAGCGATGCAAAAATAATTATTTTTTATATAAAATAGTTTAATTGTATAAAAGCGCCAAAACATAAAAATCTATATAAATGAGGTATCGCTGTAATCGTACTGACCCGAAGAAAAAAGCCGCTGTATCAATTTTACCACACGCGGAACGGTGTAAACGCCCCCCCCCCCCCCAAAAAAAAAAGAAATTCATGAATTGCTGGTTTTTGTTCATTCTGCCTCACAAAAATCGGAAGAAAGAGTCATCTAAAGTGTCTTGTGCCTGAAAATGGTGCCAATAAAAACGTCAACTTGTCCCGCAAAAAACAAGACCTCACATGGCGCTGTAGGCCAAAATATGGGAAAATTATAGCTCTCAAAATGTGGTGACGCAAAAACTAGTTTTTGCAATAAAATGTGTCTTTAAGTGTGTGACAGCTGCCAAACATAAAAACCCGCTATAAAAACCCGCTATATCGCCTCTTTCACACGTCCTGATATTTCCGGTACCGGAGATGTCAGTGCCCATGTGTGTAATACTTGCAGCACACGTGTGGCCTGCGTGTGCCGCATCAGTACCACAAGGACGGGTGCCCGGGAATAAGCATTACAGTAAGCGCTGTTCCCAGGCGCCTGGTGCTGAACACGGCTCTCATCATTCTCCCCTGCTCTGCTGGCGATCGGTGCGAGCAGGGGAGAATGATGAGAGTTACATTTAAGTAATAAAAGAGACAGCAGGCGGCGGCTGATGGGACTATTACTCCCATCAGCCTACCCCTGCTGCTGCTAATAAGAGTGACAGCAGGAGCGGCAGATGGGAATATATCTGATGGGCCTATATCTGACAGGACTATATCGGATGGGCCTATATCTGATGGGCCTATATCTGACGGGACGATATCAGATGGGCCTATATCTGATGGAACGGTATCTAATGGGACTATATCTGACAGGACGATATCGGATGGGACGATATCTGATGGGACAATATCTGATGGGACTATATCTGAAGGGACGATATAGGATGGGCCTATATCTGATGGGACTATATCTGACGGGACGATATCGGATGGGCCTATATCTGATGGGACGATATCGGATGGGCCTATATCTGATGGGACAATATCGGATGGGTCTATATCTGATGGGACGATATCGGATGGGCCTATATCTGATGGGACAATATCGGATGGGTCTATATCTGATGGGACGATATCTGACGGGACTATATCTGGTGGGACTATATCTGATGGGACTATATCTGATGGGCCTATATCTGATGGAACTATATCGGATGGGCCTATATCTGACGGGACGATATCTGATAGGCAGATATCTGATGGGCCTATATCTGACAGGACGATATCTGATGGGCCGATATCTGATGGGCATAGGCTATATATATATATATATATATATATATATATATATATATATCAGATATAGATCTGACGGGACGATATCTGATGGGCTATATCTCTCGTCACTGAACTTGCCCATCAGCAGATATGATTAATACTTGAACTGTGACTGTGGGGTTGATGGTGTCATTGTGAAGATCTGGTAGGATGGGCCCTCAGCATCGGTGGCCCCTGCAGCGCTCATGTATTATTTGGTCTCTGCAGGAGATTGGCCCGATCTACGCTCCTTCTTATTCCGCTTTTTGGGGTCCATTACATCATCTTTGCCTTCTTCCCGGAGGATGTGAGCAGCGGCACGGTGGAGATCCGCTTATCCTTTGAGCTGGCGCTCGGTTCCTTCCAGGTGATTGCGGCGCGGGTGGCAGCCATTGTAAAACCTGATGTCACATCACTTCTGTGTGCGGGGCCTCGGCGCTCACTTTCCATATGGTGCAGCCATGATGTTCCCTGACGGTACGTTCCCACGTACAGGATTTGCTGCGGTTTTGATGCTGCAGAATGTCCGCACCATTTCCGCACTTATTAGCATTTACAATTTTTACACATTACTGCAAGTCTGTGGGTAAAATCCACACGCTGCGGTCCAGAAAGGCGTGCCACATGTCAGTTTCCGCGGGTGACCTGCAGGCGCACATAGCCGCACAGTGGACATGGGATCTCCAGAAATCCGTCCACTGTGCTGTAACGTCCGGCCGCCTTGGGTTTCACATTGCATAAATACGCAGCAAATCCTGGATGTGGGCGCGGACCCTCATATTATTACTGCCGACCCTATAAGGGCTTGTGCACATGGTGCAGATTTCCTAGCAAAACCTGAAGCAATCCAGATGTCAGCAAAGTGGGTGAGAATCCTGAGGTCTCGGGCACACGGTGGGTGATTCTCCTGAGGTCTCGGGCACACGGTGGGTGATTCTCCTGAGGTCTCGGGCACACGGTGGGTGATTCTCCTGAGGTCTCGGGCACACGGTGGGTGATTCTCCTGAGGTCTCGGGCACACGGTGGGTGATTCTCCTGAGGTCTCGGGAACACGGTGGGTGATTATCCTGAGGTCTTGGGCACACTGTGGGTGATTATCCTGAGGTCTCGGGCACACGGTGGGTGATTATCCTGAGGTCTCGGGCACATGGTGGGTGAGAATTCAGAGGTCTCGGGCACACGGTGGGTGAGAATCCAGAGGTCTCGGGCACACGGTGAGTGAGAATCCTGAGGTCTCGTGCACACGGTGGGTGAGAATTCTAAGGTCTCGTGCACACAGTGAGTGAGAATCCTGAGGTCTCGTGCACACGGTGGGTGAGAATCCTGACGTCTCAGGCACACGGTGAGTGAGAATCCTGAGGTCTCGGGCACACGGTGGGTGAGAATCCTGAGGTCTCGGGCACACGGTGAGTGAGAATCCTGAGGTCTCGGGCACACGGTGAGTGAGAATCCTGAGGTCTCGTGCACACGGTGGGTGAGAATCCTGACGTCTCGGGCACACGGTGAGTGAGAATCCTGAGGTCTCGGGCACACGGTGAGTGAGAATCCTGAGGTCTCGGGTACACGGTGAGTGAGAATCCTGAGGTCTCGGGCACACGGTGAGTGAGAATCCTGAGGTCTCGTGCACACGGTGGGTGAGAATCCTGAGGTCTCGGGCACACGGTGAGTGAGAATCCTGAGGTCTGGGGCACACGGTGGGTGAGAATCCTGAGGTCTCGGGTACACGGTGAGTGAGAATCCTGAGGTCTCGGGCACACGGTGAGTGAGAATCCTGAGGTCTCGGGCACACGGTGGGTGAGAATCCTGACGTCTCGGGCACACGGTGAGTGAGAATCCTGAGGTCTGGGGCACACGGTGGGTGAGAATCCTGACGTCTCGGGCACACGGTGGGTGAGAATCCTGAGGTCTGGGGCACACGGTGGGTGAGAATCCTGACGTCTCGGGCACACGGTGGGTGAGAATCCTGACGTCTCGGGCACACGGTGGGTAAGAATCCTGACGTCTGGGGCACACAGTGGGTGAGAATCCTGACGTCTCGTGCACACGGTGGGTGAGAATCCTGAGGTCTCGTGCATTCGGTGAGTGAGAATCCTGACGTCTCTGGCACACGGTGAGTGAGAATCCTGAGGTCTCGGGCACACGGTGGGTGAGAATCCTGAGGTCTGGGGCACACGGTGGGTGAGAATCCTGAGGTCTGGGGCACACGGTGGGTGAGAATCCTGACGTCTCGTGCACACGGTGGGTAAGAATCTTGAGGTCTCGTGCATGCGGTGAGTGAGAATCCTGAGGTCTCGGGCACACAGTGGGTGAGAATCCTGACGTCTCAGGCACACGGTGAGTGAGAATCCTGAGGTCTGAGGCACACGGTGGGTGAGAATCCTGACGTCTCGTGCACACGGTGGGTAAGAATCCTGAGGTCTCGTGCATGCGGTGAGTGAGAATCCTGAGGTCTCGGGCACACAGTGAGTGAGAATCCTGAGGTCTGGGGCACACGGTGAGTGAGAATCCTGACGTCTCGGGCACACGGTGAGTGAGAATCCTGAGGTCTCGTGCACACGGTGGGTGAGAATCCTGACGACTCGTGCACACGGTGGGTGAGAATCCTGACGTCTCGGGCACACCGTGGGTGAGAATCCTGAGGTCTGGGGCACACGGTGGGTGAGAATCCTGACGTCTCATGCACACGGTGGGTGAGAATCCTGAGGTCTCGGGCACACGGTGGGTGAGAATCCTGACGTCTCGGGCACACGGTGGGTGAGAATCCTGAGGTCTCGTGCACACGGTGGGTGAGAATCCTGACGTCTCGGGCACACGGTGGGTGAGAATCCTGACGTCTCGGGCACACGGTGGGTGAGAATCCTGAGGTCTCGGGCACACGGTGGGTAAGAATCCTGACGTCTCGGGCACACGGTGGGTGAGAATCCTGACGTCTCGGGCACACGGTGGGTGAGAATCCTGACGTCTCATGCACGCGGTTGGTGAGATTCCTGACGTCTCGGGCACGCGGTGGGTGAGAATCCTGACGTCTCGGGCACGCGGTGGGTGAGAATCCTGACGTCTCGGGCACGCGGTGGGTGAGAATCCTGACGTCTCGGGCACGCGGTGGGTGAAAAACCTGACGTCTCGGGCACGCGGTGGGTGAGAAACCTGACGTCTCGGGCACGCGGTGGGTGAGAATCCTGACGTCTCGGGCACGCGGTGGGTGAGAATCCTGACGTCTCGGGCACGCGGTGGGTGAGAATCCTGACGTCTCGGGCACGCCGTGGGTGAGAATCCTGACGTCTCGGGCACACGGTGGGTGAGAATCCTGAGGTCTCGTGCACACGGTGGGTGAGAATCCTGACGTCTCGGGCATGCGGTGGGTGAGAATCCTGACGTCTCGTGCACGCGGTGGGTGATAATCCTGAGGTCTCGTGCACACGGTGAGTGAGAATCCTGACGTCTCGTGCACGCGGTGGGTGAGAATCCTGATGTCTCGGGCACACGGTGAGTGAGAATCCTGACGTCTCGTGCACGCGGTGGGTGAGAATCCTGACGTCTCGTGCACACGGTAGGTGATAATCCTGAGGTCTCGGGCACACGGTGGGTGAAAATCCTGAGGTCTCGTGCACACGGTGGGTGAGAATCCTGAGGTCTCGTGCACACGGTGGGTGAGAATCCTGAGGTCTCGTGCACACGGTGGGTGAGAATCCTGAGGTCTCGTGCACACGGTGGGTGATAATCCTGAGGTCTCGTGCACACGGTGGGTGATAATCCTGACGTCTCGGGGACACGGTGGGTGAGAATCCTGACGTCTCGGGCACACGGTGGGTGAGAATCCTGAGGTCTCGTGCACACGGTGGGTGAGAATCCTGAGGTCTCGGGCACACGGTGGGTGAGAATCCTGAGGTCTCGGGCACACGGTGGGTGAGAGTCCTGAGGTCTCGGGCACACGGTGGGTGAGAATCCTGAGGTCTCGTGCACACGGTGGGTGAGAATTCAGAGGTCTCGTGCACACGGTGGGTGATAATCCTGAGGTCTCGTGCACACGGTGGGTGATAATCCTGACGTCTCGGGGACACGGTGGGTGAGAATCCTGACGTCTCGGGCACACGGTGGGTGAGAATCCTGAGGTCTCGTGCACACGGTGGGTGAGAATCCTGAGGTCTCGGGCACACGGTGGGTGAGAATCCTGAGGTCTCGGGCACACGGTGGGTGAGAGTCCTGAGGTCTCGGGCACACGGTGGGTGAGAATTCAGAGGTCTCGTGCACACGGTGGGTGATAATCCTGAGGTCTCGTGCACACGGTGGGTGATAATCCTGAGGTCTCGTGCACATGGTGGGTGAGAATCCTGAGGTCTCGTGCACACGGTGGGTGAGAATCCTGAGGTCTCGGGCACGTGGTGGGTGAGAATCCTGACGTCTCGGGCACGCGGTGGGTGAAAAACCTGACGTCTCGGGCACATGGTGGGTGAGAATCCTGAGGTCTCGGGCACACGGTGGGTGAGAATCCTGAGGTCTCGGGCACACGGTGGGTGAGAGTCCTGAGGTCTCGGGCACACGGTGGGTGAGAATTCAGAGGTCTCGGGCACACGGTGGGTGAAAATCCTGAGGTCTCGTGCACACGGTGGGTGAGAATCCTGACGTCTCGTGCACATGGTGGGTGAGAATCCTGAGGTCTCGTGCACACGGTGGGTGATAATCCTGACGTCTCGGGCACACGGTGGGTGAGAATCCTGAGGTCTCGGGTACACGGTGAGTGAGAATCCTGAGGTCTCGGGCACACGGTGGGTGAGAATCCTGACGTCTCGGGCACACGGTGAGTGAGAATCCTGAGGTCTCGGGCACACGGTGGGTGAGAATCCTGACGTCTCGGGCACACGGTGAGTGAGAATCCTGAGGTCTGGGGCACACGGTGGGTGAGAATCCTGAGGTCTCGGGTACACGGTGAGTGAGAATCCTGAGGTCTCGGGCACACGGTGGGTGAGAATCCTGACGTCTCGGGCACACGGTGAGTGAGAATCCTGAGGTCTGGGGCACACGGTGGGTGAGAATCCTGACGTCTCGGGCACACGGTGGGTGAGAATCCTGAGGTCTGGGGCACACGGTGGGTGAGAATCCTGACGTCTCGGGCACGCGGTGGGTAAGAATCCTGACGTCTGGGGCACACGGTGGGTGAGAATCCTGACGTCTCGTGCACACGGTGGGTGAGAATCCTGAGGTCTCGTGCATTCGGTGAGTGAGAATCCTGACGTCTCAGGCACACGGTGAGTGAGAATCCTGAGGTCTGGGGCACACGGTGGGTGAGAATCCTGACGTCTCGTGCACACGGTGGGTAAGAATCCTGAGGTCTCGTGCATGCGGTGAGTGAGAATCCTGAGGTCTCGGGCACACGGTGGGTGAGAATCCTGACGTCTCAGGCACACGGTGAGTGAGAATCCTGAGGTCTGGGGCACACGGTGGGTGAGAATCCTGACGTCTCGTGCACACGGTGGGTAAGAATCCTGAGGTCTCGTGCATGCGGTGAGTGAGAATCCTGAGGTCTGGGGCACACGGTGAGTGAGAATCCTGACGTCTCGGGCACACGGTGAGTGAGAATCCTGAGGTCTCGTGCACACGGTGGGTGAGAATCCTGACGACTCGTGCACACGGTGGGTGAGAATCCTGAGGTCTCGTGCACACGGTGGGTGATAATCCTGAGGTCTCGGGCACACGGTGGGTGATAATCCTGACGTCTCGGGGACACGGTGGGTGAGAATCCTGACGTCTCGGGCACACGGTGGGTGAGAATCCTGAGGTCTCGTGCACACGGTGGGTGAGAATCCTGACGTCTCGGGCACACGGTGGGTGAGAATCCTGAGGTCTCGGGCACACGGTGGGTGAGAATCCTGAGGTCTCGTGCACACGGTGGGTGAGAATCCTGACGACTCGTGCACACGGTGGGTGAGAATCCTGAGGTCTCGTGCACACGGTGGGTGATAATCCTGAGGTCTCGTGCACACGGTGGGTGATAATCCTGACGTCTCGGGGACACGGTGGGTGAGAATCCTGACGTCTCGGGCACACGGTGGGTGAGAATCCTGAGGTCTCGTGCACACGGTGGGTGAGAATCCTGAGGTCTCGGGCACACGGTGGGTGAGAATCCTGAGGTCTCGGGCACACGGTGGGTGAGAATTCAGAGGTCTCGTGCACACGGTGGGTGATAATCCTGAGGTCTCGTGCACACGGTGGGTGATAATCCTGACGTCTCGGGGACACGGTGGGTGAGAATCCTGACGTCTCGGGCACACGGTGGGTGAGAATCCTGAGGTCTCGTGCATGCGGTGAGTGAGAATCCTGAGGTCTCGGGCACACAGTGAGTGAGAATCCTGAGGTCTGGGGCACACGGTGAGTGAGAATCCTGACGTCTCGGGCACACGGTGAGTGAGAATCCTGAGGTCTCGTGCACACGGTGGGTGAGAATCCTGACGACTCGTGCACACGGTGGGTGAGAATCCTGAGGTCTCGTGCACACGGTGGGTGATAATCCTGAGGTCTCGTGCACACGGTGGGTGAGAATCCTGACGTCTCGGGCACACGGTGGGTGAGAATCCTGACGTCTCGGGCACACGGTGGGTGAGAATCCTGACGTCTCGTGCACACGGTGGGTGAGAATCCTGACGTCTCGGGCACACGGTGGGTGAGAATCCTGACGTCTCGGGCACACGGTGGGTGAGAATTCAGAGGTCTCGTGCACACGGTGGGTGATAATCCTGAGGTCTCGTGCACACGGTGGGTGATAATCCTGACGTCTCGGGCACACGGTGGGTGAGAATCCTGACGTCTCGGGCACACGGTGGGTGAGAATCCTGAGGTCTCGTGCACACGGTGGGTGAGAATCCTGAGGTCTCGGGCACACGGTGGGTGAGAATCCTGAGGTCTCGGGCACACGGTGGGTGAGAGTCCTGAGGTCTCGGGCACACGGTGGGTGAGAATTCAGAGGTCTCGGGCACACGGTGGGTGATAATCCTGAGGTCTCGTGCACACGGTGGGTGAGAATCCTGACGTCTCGTGCACATGGTGGGTGAGAATCCTGAGGTCTCGTGCACACGGTGGGTGAGAATCCTGACGTCTCGGGCACGTGGTGGGTGAGAATCCTGACGTCTCGGGCACGCGGTGGGTGAAAAACCTGACGTCTCGGGCACATGGTGGGTGAGAATCCTGAGGTCTCGGGCACACGGTGGGTGAGAATCCTGAGTTCTCGGGCACACGGTGGGTGAGAGTCCTGAGGTCTCGGGCACACGGTGGGTGAGAATTCAGAGGTCTCGGGCACACGGTGGGTGAAAATCCTGAGGTCTCGTGCACACGGTGGGTGAGAATCCTGACATCTCGTGCACACGGTGGGTGAGAATCCTGAGGTCTCGTGCACACGGTGGGTGATAATCCTGACGTCTCGGGCACACGGTGGGTGAGAATCCTGAGGTCTCGGGTACACGGTGAGTGAGAATCCTGAGGTCTCGGGCACACGGTGGGTGAGAATCCTGACGTCTCGGGCACACGGTGAGTGAGAATCCTGAGGTCTCGGGCACACGGTGGGTGAGAATCCTGACGTCTCGGGCACACGGTGAGTGAGAATCCTGAGGTCTGGGGCACACGGTGGGTGAGAATCCTGAGGTCTCGGGTACACGGTGAGTGAGAATCCTGAGGTCTCGGGCACACGGTGAGTGAGAATCCTGAGGTCTCGGGCACACGGTGGGTGAGAATCCTGACGTCTCGGGCACACGGTGAGTGAGAATCCTGAGGTCTGGGGCACACGGTGGGTGAGAATCCTGACGTCTCGGGCACATGGTGGGTGAGAATCCTGAGGTCTGGGGCACACGGTGGGTGAGAATCCTGACGTCTCGGGCACGCGGTGGGTAAGAATCCTGACGTCTGGGGCACACGGTGGGTGAGAATCCTGACGTCTCGTGCACACGGTGGGTGAGAATCCTGAGGTCTCGTGCATTCGGTGAGTGAGAATCCTGACGTCTCAGGCACACGGTGGGTGAGAATCCTGACGTCTCGTGCACACGGTGGGTAAGAATCCTGAGGTCTCGTGCATGCGGTGAGTGAGAATCCTGAGGTCTCGGGCACACGGTGGGTGAGAATCCTGACGTCTCAGGCACACGGTGAGTGAGAATCCTGAGGTCTGGGGCACACGGTGGGTGAGAATCCTGACGTCTCGTGCACACGGTGGGTAAGAATCCTGAGGTCTCGTGCATGCGGTGAGTGAGAATCCTGAGGTCTCGGGCACACAGTGAGTGAGAATCCTGAGGTCTGGGGCACACGGTGAGTGAGAATCCTGACGTCTCGGGCACACGGTGAGTGAGAATCCTGAGGTCTCGTGCACACGGTGGGTGAGAATCCTGACGACTCGTGCACACGGTGGGTGAGAATCCTGAGGTCTGGGGCACACGGTGGGTGAGAATCCTGACGTCTCATGCACACGGTGGGTGAGAATCCTGAGGTCTCGGGCACACGGTGGGTGAGAATCCTGACGTCTCGGGCACACGGTGGGTGAGAATCCTGAGGTCTCGTGCACACGGTGGGTGAGAATCCTGACGTCTCGGGCACACGGTGGGTGAGAATCCTGACGTCTCGGGCACACGGTGGGTAAGAATCCTGACGTCTCGGGCACACGGTGGGTGAGAATCCTGACGTCTCGGGCACACGGTGGGTGAGAATCCTGACGTCTCGTGCACGCGGTTGGTGAGATTCCTGACGTCTCGGGCACGCGGTGGGTGAGAATCCTGACGTCTCGGGCACGCGGTGGGTGAGAATCCTGACGTCTCGGGCACGCGGTGGGTGAAAAACCTGACGTCTCGGGCACGCGGTGGGTGAGAAACCTGACGTCTCGGGCACGCGGTGGGTGAGAAACCTGACGTCTCGGGCACGTGGTGGGTGAGAATCCTGACGTCTCGTGCACACGGTGGGTGAGAATCCTGAGGTCTCGTGCACACGGTGGGTGATAATCCTGAGGTCTCGTGCACACGGTGGGTGATAATCCTGACGTCTCGGGGACACGGTGGGTGAGAATCCTGACGTCTCGGGCACACGGTGGGTGAGAATCCTGAGGTCTCGTGCACACGGTGGGTGAGAATCCTGAGGTCTCGGGCACACGGTGGGTGAGAATCCTGAGGTCTCGGGCACACGGTGGGTGAGAGTCCTGAGGTCTCGGGCACACGGTGGGTGAGAATTCAGAGGTCTCGTGCACACGGTGGGTGATAATCCTGAGGTCTCGTGCACACGGTGGGTGATAATCCTGACGTCTCGGGGACACGGTGGGTGAGAATCCTGACGTCTCGGGCACACGGTGGGTGAGAATCCTGAGGTCTCGTGCACACGGTGGGTGAGAATCCTGAGGTCTCGGGCACACGGTGGGTGAGAATCCTGAGGTCTCGGGCACACGGTGGGTGAGAGTCCTGAGGTCTCGGGCACACGGTGGGTGAGAATTCAGAGGTCTCGTGCACACGGTGGGTGATAATCCTGAGGTCTCGTGCACACGGTGGGTGATAATCCTGAGGTCTCGTGCACACGGTGGGTGAGAATCCTGAGGTCTCGTGCACACGGTGGGTGAGAATCCTGACGTCTCGTGCACACGGTGGGTGAGAATCCTGACGTCTCGTGCACACGGTGGGTGAGAATCCTGACGTCTCGGGCACACGGTGGGTGAGAATCCTGACGTCTCGGGCACGTGGTGGGTGAGAATCCTGACGTCTCGGGCACGCGGTGGGTGAAAAACCTGACGTCTCGGGCACATGGTGGGTGAGAATCCTGAGGTCTCGGGCACACGGTGGGTGAGAATCCTGAGGTCTCGGGCACACGGTGGGTGAGAGTCCTGAGGTCTCGGGCACACGGTGGGTGAGAATTCAGAGGTCTCGGGCACACGGTGGGTGAAAATCCTGAGGTCTCGTGCACACGGTGGGTGAGAATCCTGACATCTCGTGCACACGGTGGGTGAGAATCCTGAGGTCTCGTGCACACGGTGGGTGATAATCCTGACGTCTCGGGCACACGGTGGGTGAGAATCCTGACGTCTCGGGCACACGGTGGGTGAGAATCCTGAGGTCTCGTGCACACGGTGGGTGAGAATCCTGAGTTCTCGGGCACACGGTGGGTGAGAATCCTGAGGTCTCGGGCACACGGTGGGTGAGAGTCCTGAGGTCTCGGGCACACGGTGGGTGAGAATTCAGAGGTCTCGTGCACACGGTGGGTGATAATCCTGAGGTCTCGTGCACACGGTGGGTGATAATCCTGAGGTCTCATGCACACGGTGGGTGATAATCCTGAGGTCTCGTGCACACGGTAGGTGATAATCCTGAGGTCTCGTGCACACGGTGGGTAAGAATCCTGAGGTCTCGTGCATGCGGTGAGTGAGAATCCTGAGGTCTCGGGCACACGGTGGGTGAGAATCCTGACGTCTCAGGCACACGGTGAGTGAGAATCCTGAGGTCTGGGGCACACGGTGGGTGAGAATCCTGACGTCTCGTGCACACGGTGGGTAAGAATCCTGAGGTCTCGTGCATGCGGTGAGTGAGAATCCTGAGGTCTCGGGCACACAGTGAGTGAGAATCCTGAGGTCTGGGGCACACGGTGGGTGAGAATCCTGACGACTCGTGCACACGGTGAGTGAGAATCCTGAGGTCTCGTGCATGCGGTGAGTGAGAATCCTGAGGTCTCGGGCACACAGTGAGTGAGAATCCTGAGGTCTGGGGCACACGGTGAGTGAGAATCCTGACGTCTCGGGCACACGGTGAGTGAGAATCCTGAGGTCTCGTGCACACGGTGGGTGAGAATCCTGACGACTCGTGCACACGGTGGGTGAGAATCCTGAGGTCTGGGGCACACGGTGGGTGAGAATCCTGACGTCTCATGCACACGGTGGGTGAGAATCCTGAGGTCTCGGGCACACGGTGGGTGAGAATCCTGACGTCTCGGGCACACGGTGGGTGAGAATCCTGAGGTCTCGTGCACACGGTGGGTGAGAATCCTGACGTCTCGGGCACACGGTGGGTGAGAATCCTGACGTCTCGGGCACACGGTGGGTAAGAATCCTGACGTCTCGGGCACACGGTGGGTGAGAATCCTGACGTCTCGGGCACACGGTGGGTGAGAATCCTGACGTCTCGTGCACGCGGTTGGTGAGATTCCTGACGTCTCGGGCACGCGGTGGGTGAGAATCCTGACGTCTCGGGCACGCGGTGGGTGAGAATCCTGACGTCTCGGGCACGCGGTGGGTGAAAAACCTGACGTCTCGGGCACGTGGTGGGTGAGAATCCTGAGGTCTCGGGCACGCGGTGGGTGAGAAACCTGACGTCTCGGGCACGCGGTGGGTGAGAAACCTGACGTCTCGGGCACGTGGTGGGTGAGAATCCTGACGTCTCGTGCACACGGTGGGTGAGAATCCTGAGGTCTCGTGCACACGGTGGGTGATAATCCTGAGGTCTCGTGCACACGGTGGGTGATAATCCTGACGTCTCGGGGACACGGTGGGTGAGAATCCTGACGTCTCGGGCACACGGTGGGTGAGAATCCTGAGGTCTCGTGCACACGGTGGGTGAGAATCCTGAGGTCTCGGGCACACGGTGGGTGAGAATCCTGAGGTCTCGGGCACACGGTGGGTGAGAGTCCTGAGGTCTCGGGCACACGGTGGGTGAGAATTCAGAGGTCTCGTGCACACGGTGGGTGATAATCCTGAGGTCTCGTGCACACGGTGGGTGATAATCCTGACGTCTCGGGGACACGGTGGGTGAGAATCCTGACGTCTCGGGCACACGGTGGGTGAGAATCCTGAGGTCTCGTGCACACGGTGGGTGAGAATCCTGAGGTCTCGGGCACACGGTGGGTGAGAATCCTGAGGTCTCGGGCACACGGTGGGTGAGAGTCCTGAGGTCTCGGGCACACGGTGGGTGAGAATTCAGAGGTCTCGTGCACACGGTGGGTGATAATCCTGAGGTCTCGTGCACACGGTGGGTGATAATCCTGAGGTCTCGTGCACACGGTGGGTGAGAATCCTGAGGTCTCGTGCACACGGTGGGTGAGAATCCTGACGTCTCGGGCACACGGTGGGTGAGAATCCTGACGTCTCGGGCACGTGGTGGGTGAGAATCCTGACGTCTCGGGCACGCGGTGGGTGAAAAACCTGACGTCTCGGGCACATGGTGGGTGAGAATCCTGAGGTCTCGGGCACACGGTGGGTGAGAATCCTGAGGTCTCGGGCACACGGTGGGTGAGAGTCCTGAGGTCTCGGGCACACGGTGGGTGAGAATTCAGAGGTCTCGGGCACACGGTGGGTGAAAATCCTGAGGTCTCGTGCACACGGTGGGTGAGAATCCTGACATCTCGTGCACACGGTGGGTGAGAATCCTGAGGTCTCGTGCACACGGTGGGTGATAATCCTGACGTCTCGGGCACACGGTGGGTGAGAATCCTGACGTCTCGGGCACACGGTGGGTGAGAATCCTGAGGTCTCGTGCACACGGTGGGTGAGAATCCTGAGTTCTCGGGCACACGGTGGGTGAGAATCCTGAGGTCTCGGGCACACGGTGGGTGAGAGTCCTGAGGTCTCGGGCACACGGTGGGTGAGAATTCAGAGGTCTCGTGCACACGGTGGGTGATAATCCTGAGGTCTCGTGCACACGGTGGGTGATAATCCTGAGGTCTCATGCACACGGTGGGTGATAATCCTGAGGTCTCGTGCACACGGTGGGTGATAATCCTGAGGTCTCGTGCACACGGTGGGTGAGAATCCTGACGTCTCGGGCACGCGGTGGGTGAGAATCCTGACGTCTCGGGCACACGGTGGGTGAGAATCCTGACGTCTCGGGCACGCGGTGGGTGAAAAACCTGACGTCTCGGGCACATGGTGGGTGAGAATCCTGAGGTCTCGTGCACACGGTGAGAGTTTCTGATTTGCAGATTTGGGGCAGAACACAACATGCAGCCACCGTTCTCTGTGCCTTTCTCCAATACATTAAAAACACAGGGAAAACGTTTTAGCAGCTGCGCAATTCATCCAAGAGATGCAGAAATTTCAGCTCCATTTACTTAACGTGTGCACATTGCCTAAGTGACTGTTCTCTGGGGGCTTCTGGCGGTAGAGACATGGCCTCCGGGCGCCCTGAAGAGACATTCTTTGTGGGGGTTCTGGTGAAGGTGGAGGGCCGGGGTCTCACACATCGTCATCTTCTGGTCGGTGATTTTATTCACTCTACCTTGCAGGGTTTTGTGGTCGCCGTCCTGTACTGCTTCCTGAATGGTGAGGTGAGTAGTTCTACTCCTCTGTCCTCAGGGCAATCCCCGGCGTCCAGGGCAGAGAACGGACGAAAGCTTCAGAGATGGTGTGGATCAGGGCGTCTGATGGAGCAGTGAAGTTTACCTCTAGGACAAATCGCAACATCCTGCACTATTGCAAATCCTGACACTTTGAATCCCCCTGCGTCACACAGTTTTCCCCCCCTGTATTACCATCGCCCTTGTCATGGTGTATCACCCCCCTCCCCGCCACTATGTATCACTTATTTATATATCTCCTCTGCCCCCACCCTCACGTATCGCCCCCAAACCCGTGTATCACCCCGCCACGCGTATCACTCCCGCCCCTGCGTATTGCCCCTGAACCAGTGTATCAACCCCGTGTATTGCCCCTGCCCCCACGTATCGCCACTTTGTATCAACCACGCCTCCGTATATCACCCCCGCCCCTGGATATCGCCCCCGCCCCCACACATTGCACCCCGCCCCCACGTATCGCCACCTTGTATGAAACCCGCACCCGTATTTCACCCCCGCCCCCACGTATCGCCTTCTTGTATGAAACCCGCCCGCCCCCGTATATCACCCCTGCCCCCACATATCACTCCTGCATCGCCCCCGCTCCAACGTGTCTCCCCTTCCCCCTTGTATTGCCCCCGCATCCGGTCATCACCCCGCCCCCGCGTATCGCTCCCCGTCACGGTGTGTCACCCCTCCTCATGGTATATTGCCCCCATCGCTGTGTATCAGCCCCGTCCTATTATGTCACAATACCTTGCCATATGTCGCAGCTTTTGACCCGAGTTCTGGTTCTGTTTCTCCAGGTGCAGTTTGAGATCCAGAGGAAATGGCGCAGATATCACCTGAGGAAACACTTCTGGCTGCGGCAGAACAAGCACTCGACGGTGAGTAATGGCGGCAGCGTCCTGACGCAGGTGGTGCAGCTCAGCCGGAGCAGCCAGCGAGAGGCCCGGAAGAACTCCACCCCAATGACCAGCCTCATCTGACGGCCGGAGGCCGCCATCACGTGACTGACAACTTGCACCAAAGACTGACCCGATCCATCTGTGCGGAGACCCTAGGAGTGGAGCCGGCAGGATTCCCCCGGGATCAGCGCTCGGAGCTGCAGACACGTGCAAAAGGCTGTGGGACCCCCGATCAGACTGACCACGGACGCCGGGGGGCACTGCAGATAAATATACAGAATGTTAATGTCCCTCGGAGGAGTCAGGGGAGGGCGCTCTTTGGTGACGAGAGGGTTAACATAGCTGTGCAAAAAGGGCCACATATCGGGGTCACCCCTGATCAGTCGCCAGAGACCCGCGGGATCACCAATCATATGGCGCAGCACCGGATCCCAGAGATGTCTGGTTCCTGGACCACGGCGGGTGCTGACCGCCAGGACTCCGCCGCGCCACGCGATCCATTATTATCCCCCCATAGATTATAATAAACAGGTCTTTCCCAGAATGTGCGCCCTGATCCATCATCTGTGGAATCTACCGAGACCACCGCACAGGACACTCACAGAGCAATGTGGGGAGGGTGGGTGCTATCAGTGTTATGGGGGCTTGCATCCCAATCATTTTTGTCTTTGATCAGCTGAGTGAAATGTGCAGCTCCAGACCCCAAAGACCATATGCAGCCCCCCTGTGTATGGAGGGCAACATGGAGCCGATTATGTACCGCTACGCTGCAGCTACAGGTGATCAGCCCCGCAGGTAGGGGGCGCTCTACCGCTCCTCGCAGGTAGCGGGCGCTCTGCCGCTCCTCGCAGGTAGGGGGCGCCCTGCCGCTCCTCTCCGGTAGGGGGCGCTCTGCCGCTCCGCACAGGTAGGGGGCGCTCTGCCGCTCCTCTCAGGTAGGGGGCGCTCTGCCGCTCCTCTCAGGTAGGGGGCGCTCTGCCGCTCCGCACAGGTAGGGGGCGCTCTGATGCTCCTCGCTGGTAGGGGGCACTCTGCCGCTCCTCGCAGGTGGGGGGCGCTCTGCCGCTCCTCTCAGGTGGGGGGCGCTCTGCCGCTCCTCTCAGGTGGGGGGCGCTCTGCCGCTCCTCTCAGGTGGGGGGCGCTCTGCCGCTCATCGAAGGTCGGGGGCGCTCTGCCGCTCCTCGCAGGTAGGGGGCGCTCTGCCGCTCCGCGCAAGTAGGAGGCGCTCTGACGCTACGCGCAGGTAGGGGGCGCTCTGACGCTACGCGCAGGTAGGGGGCGCTCTGACGCTCCGCGCAGGTAGGGGGCGCTCTGCCGCTCCTCGCAGGTAGGGGGTGCTCTGCCGCTCCTCCCAGGTGGGGGGCGCTCTGACGCTCCTCTCAGGTGGGGGGCGCTCTGCCGCTCCTCTGAGGTAGGGGGCGCTCTGCCGCTCCTCTCAGGTGGGGGGCGCTCTGCCGCTCCTCTGAGGTAGGGGGCGCTCTGCCGCTCCTCGCAGGTGGGGGGCGCTCTGCCGCTCCTCGCAGGTGTGGGGCGCTCTGCCGCTCCCCACAGGTGGGGGCGTTCCTCACCAATCATACACACTCCCGCCCAGGAATCCCCCCATTATTCTGGACCCCACACGACGAGGACGCTCTGCCATCACCAGCTTTATGTGGCTCTGCACTGATTACAGCATTATATGCACAGAACAATCACCCCCATCATCTCCTGCAGTCAGTAGTGGATATTTCCCGCTGGCAGTAGTCCCCGCTGCCGGCATTAGTCCAGTTGGGCTCGGGCCGGTGTCCTCTGCCGCTCAGGTGGTCACAGTACAGGCCGCTGACACCATTGAAGAAGAAGAGGAAGGTGCCCAGGAGCTGACACCAGAAGGTCAGGGTGAAGGCATTGCGCACGAGCGCGTCCCTCAGGAGGAAGACGTAGGTCACGGTTCCCGCGGAGGATAGGAGGAAAGAGGCGAGGAGCAGCGCGCAGCCCATGCACCACTTCCTCCGGGAATGTCCATCATCACAAAGCTGGGAAACCATCAGTAGCTCCAAGCCGAAGATTGCCAAGACCACAGCCAGGCACACACCTGAGCGGACCACCACCATGGCACCACTGATCCTCCTCCACTCTGGG
Organism: Dendrobates tinctorius; assembly: GCF_039654945.1. Lineage (NCBI taxonomy): Eukaryota > Metazoa > Chordata > Amphibia > Anura > Dendrobatidae > Dendrobates > Dendrobates tinctorius. The sequence goes on along the minus strand of NW_027361849.1, from coordinate 983,984 downwards.
CTGCATGCTGCCTCCTCCTCACAGGTTCCCCATACGCCAAAAAGCTGCTGCTCAGTAGAGAAGAGCCAGTGCCCATCACACACTGAGATGGACGATAAGACGACGGCGGTCCCTGCGCTGAGTGTGATCAAAGCCCGCAGGAAGGTCTCAAAGAACGAGCGCGACTGGAGCCAAGGCATCGAAGTATGCGCCAACTGAGGAGAAAACAGACAATATTACTACAGGAGGGAAGATCGACAGCCGCCGCATATCTACAAGCTGCCCCCTCCTACGTACAACCGCCATCCGCCTGCTGTCCACTCCTATAGACAACCGCGATCTGCCCGCTGTCCCCTCCTATATACAATCGCCATCTGCCCGCTGTCCCCTCCTATATACAACCGCCATCTGCCCGCTGTCCCCTCCTATATACAACCGCCATCTGCCCGCTGTCCCCTCCTATATACAACCGCCATCTGCCCGCTGTCCCCTCCTATACACAACCGCCATCTGCCCGCTGTCCCCTCCTATAGACAACCGCCATCTGCCCGCTGTCCCCTCCTATAGACAACCGCCATCTGCCCACTGTCCCCTCCTATAGACAACCGCCATCTGCCCGCTTTCCTCTCCTATAGACAACCGCCATCTGCCCGCTGTCCCACCTATAGACAACCGCCATCTGCCCGCTGTCCCCTCCTATAGACAACCGCCATCTGCCCGCTGTCCCTCCTATAGACAACCGCCATCTGCCCGCTGTCCCTCCTATAGACAACCGCCATCTGCCCGCTTTCCTCTCCTATAGACAACCGCCATCTGCCCGCTTTCCTCTCCTATAGACAACCGCCATCTGCCCGCTGTCCCTCCTATAGACAACCGCCATCTGCCCGCTGTCCCCTCCTATAGACAACCGCCATCTGCCCGCTGTGCCTCCTATAGACAACCGCCATCTGCCCGCTGTCCCTCCTATAGACAACCACCATCTGCCCGCTTTCCTCTCCTATAGACAACCGCCATCTGCCCGCTTTCCTCTCCTATAGACAACCGCCATCTGCCCGCTTTCCTATAGACAACCGCCATCTGCCCGCTGTCCCTCCTATAGACAACCGCCATCTGCCCGCTGTCCCTTCCTATAGACAACCGCCATATGCCCGCTGTCCCCTCTTATAGACAACCGCCATCTGCCTGCTGTCCCCTCCTATAGACAACCGCCATCTGCCCGCTGTCCCCTCCTATAGACAACCGCCATCTGCCCGCTGTCCCCTCCTATAGACAACCGCCATCTGCCCGCTGTCCCCTCGTATAGACAACAGCCATCTCCCCGCTGTCCCCTCCTATAGACAACCGCCATCTGCCCGCTTTCCCCTCCTATAGACAACCGCCATCTGCCCGCTGTCCCCTCCTATAGACAACCGCCATCTGCCCGCTGTCCCCTCCTATAGACAACCGCCATCTGCCCGCTGTCCCCTCCTATAGACAACCGCCATCTGCCCGCTGTCCCCTCCTATAGACAACCGCCATCTGCCCGCTGTCCCCTCCTATAGACAACCGCCATCTGCCCGCTGTCCCTCCTATAGACAACCGCCATCTGCCCGCTGTCCCCTCCTATAGACAACCGCCATCTGCCCGCTGTCCCCTCCTATAGACAACCGCCATCTGCCCGCTGTCCCCTCCTATAGACAACCGCCATCTGCCCGCTGTCCCCTCCTATAGACAACCGCCATCTGCTCGCTGTCCCCTCCTATAGACAACCGCCATCTGCCCGCTGTCCCTTCCTATAGACAACCGCCATATGCCCGCTGTCCCCTCTTATAGACAACCGCCATCTGCCTGCTGTCCCCTCCTATAGACAACCGCCATCTGCCCGCTGTCCCCTCCTATAGACAACCGCCATCTGCCCGCTGTCCCCTCCTATAGACAACCGCCATCTGCCCGCTGTCCCCTCGTATAGACAACAGCCATCTCCCCGCTGTCCCCTCCTATAGACAACCGCCATCTGCCCGCTTTCCCCTCCTATAGACAACCGCCATCTGCCCGCTGTCCCCTCCTATAGACAACCGCCATCTGCCCGCTGTCCCCTCCTATAGACAACCGCCATCTGCCCGCTGTCCCCTCCTATAGACAACCGCCATCTGCCCGCTGTCCCCTCCTATAGACAACTGCCATCTGCCCGCTGTCCCCTCCTATAGACAACCGCCATCTGCCCGCTGTCCCTCCTATAGACAACCGCCATCTGCCCGCTGTCCCCTCCTATAGACAACCGCCATCTGCCCGCTGTCCCCTCCTATAGACAACCGCCATCTGCCCGCTGTCCCCTCCTATAGACAACCGCCATCTGCCCGCTGTCCCCTCCTATAGACAACCGCCATCTGCTCGCTGTCCCCTCCTATAGACAACCGCCATCTGCCCGCTGTCCCCTCCTATACACAACTGCCATCTGCCCGCTTTCCCCTCCTATAGACAACTGCCATCTGCCCGCTGTCCCCTCCTATAGACAACTGCCATCTGCCCGCTGTCCCCTCCTATACACAACCGCCATCTGCCCGCTGTCCCCTCCTATAGACAACTGCCATCTGCCCGCTGTCCCCTCCTATAGACAACCGCCATCTGCCCGCTGTCCCCTCCTATAGACAACCGCCATCTGCTCGCTGTCCCCTCCTATAGACAACCGCCATCTGCTCGCTGTCCCCTCCTATAGACAACCGCCATCTGCCCGCTTTCCCCTCCTATAGACAACTGCCATCTGCCCGCTGTCCCCTCCTATACACAACCGCCATCTGCCCGCAGTCCCCTCCTATAGACAACCGACATCTGCCCGCTGTCCCCTCCTATAGACAACCGCCATCTGCCCGCTGTCCCCTCCTATAGACAACCGCCATCTGCCCGCTGTCCCCTCCTATAGACAACCCCCATCTGCCCGCTTTCCCCTCCTATAGACAACCGCCATTTGCCCGCTGTCCCCTCCTATACACAACCGCCATCTGCCCGCTGTCCCCTCCTATAGACAACCGCCATCTGCCCGCTGTCCCCTCCTATAGACAACCGCCATCTGCCCGCTGTCCCCTCCTATAGACAACCGCCATCTGCCCGCTTTCCCCTCCTATAGACAACCGCCATCTGCCCGCTGTCCCCTCCTATACAGAACCGCCATCTGCCCGCTGTCCCCTCCTATAGACAACCGACATCTGCCCGCTGTCCCCTCCTATAGACAACCGCCATCTGCCCGCTGTCCCTCCTATAGACAACCGCCATCTGCCTGCTGTCCCCTCCTATAGACAACCGCCATATGCCCGCTGTCCCCTCCTATAGACAACCGCCATCTGCCCGCTGTCCCCTCCTATAGACAACCGCCATCTGCCCGCTGTCCCCTCCTATAGACAACCGCCATCTGCTCGCTGTCCCCTCCTATAGACAACCGCCATCTGCCCGCTGTCCCCTCCTATAGACAACCGCCATCTGCCCGCTGTCCCCTCCTATACACAACCGCCATCTGCCCGCTGTCCCCTCCTATACACAACCGCCATCTGCCCGCTGTCCCCTCCTATAGACAACGGCCATCTGCTCGCTGTCCCCTCCTATATACAATCGCCATCTGCCCTCTGTCCCCTCCTATATACAACTGCCATCTGTCCGCTGCCCCGTCCTATATACAACCAGCATCTGTCCGCTGTCCCTCCTATATACAACCGCCATCTGTCCGCTGTCCCTCCTATATACAATCGCCATCTGCCCGCTGTCCCGTCCTATATACAACCGCCATCTGCCCGCTGTCCCCTCCTATATACAACCAGCATCTGTCCGCTGTCCCTCCTATATACAACCGCCATCTGTCCGCTGTCCTTCCTATATACAACCGCCATCTGTCCGCTGTCCCTCCTATATACAATCGCCATCTGCCCGCTGTCCCCTCCTATAGACAACCGCCATCTGCCCGCTGTCCCCTCCTATACACAACCGCCATCTGCCCGCTGTCCCCTCCTATAGACAACCGCTATCTGCCCGCTGTCCCCTCCTATAGACAATCGCCATCTGCCCGCTGTCCCCTCCTATATACAACTGCCATCTGTCCGCTGCCCCGTCCTATATACAACCGCCATCTGTCCGCTGTCCCTCCTATATACAATCGCCATCTGCCCGCTGTCCCCTCCTATAGACAACCGCCATCTGCCCGCTGTCCCCTCCTATACACAACCGCCATCTGCCCGCTGTCCCCTCCTATAGACAACCGCTATCTGCCCGCTGTCCCCTCCTATAGACAATCGCCATCTGCCCGCTGTCCCCTCCTATATACAACTGCCATCTGTCCGCTGCCCCGTCCTATATACAACCATCTGTCCGCTGTCCCCTCCTATATACAACCGCCATCTGCCCGCTGTCCCCTCCTATACACAACCGCCATCTGCCCGCTGTCCCCTCCTATATACAACCGCCAGCTGCCCGCTGTCCCCTCCTATACACAACATCCATCTGCCCGCTGTCCCCTCCTATATACAATCGCCATCTGCCCGCTGTCCCTTCCTATATACAACTGCCATCTGTCCGCTGCCCCGTCCTATATACAACCATCTGTCCGCTGTCCCCTCCTATATACAACCGCCATCTGCCCGCTGTCCCCTCCTATACACAACCGCCATCTGCCCGCTGTCCCCTCCTATACACAACCGCCATCTGCCCGCTGTCCCCTCCTATAGACAACCGCCATCTGTCCGCTGTCCCCTCCTATATACAATCGCCATCTGCCCTCTGTCCTCTCCTATATACAACTGCCATCTGTCCGCTGCCCGGTCCTATATACAACCAGCATCTGTCCACTGTCCCTCCTATATACAACCGCCATCTGTCCGCTGTCCCTCCTATATACAATCCCCATCTGCCCGCTGTCCCGTCCTATATACAACCGCCATCGGCCTGCTGTCCCTCCTATATACAACCGCCATCTGTCTGCTGTCCCCTCCTATATACAACCGCCATCTGCCCTCTGTCCCCTCCTATATACAACTGCCATCTGTCCGCTGTCCCTCATATATACAACCGCCATGTGTCCGCTGTGCCCTCTTATAGACAACCGCCATCTACCCGCTGTGCCCTCTTATAGAAAATCGCCATCTGCTCGTTGTCACATGCTATAGACAACCGCCATCCGTCCGCTGACCCCTCCTATATACAACCGCCATCCGTCCGCTGCCCCCTCCTATATACAACCGCCATCTGCCCGCTGTCCCCTCCTATAGACAACCATCATCTGTCTGCTGTCTTTCCTATATACAACCGCCATCTGTCCGCTGTCCCTCCTATATACAACCGCCATCTGCCTGCTGTCCCCTCCTATATACAACCGCCATCTGCCCGCTGTCCCCTCCTATAGACAACCGCCATCTGTCCGCTGTCCCCTGCTATAGACAACCGCCATCTGCCCGCTGTCCCCTCCTATAGACAACCGCCATCTGCCCGCTGTCCCTCCTATATACAACCGCCATCTGCCCGCTGTCCCCTCCTATATACATGCGCCATCTGCCCGCTGTCCCTCCTATATACAACCGCCATCTGCCCGCTGTTCCCTCCAATATACAACCGCCATCTCAACGCTGTCCACTCCTATATACAACCGCCATCTGCCCGCTGTCCCCTCATATAGACAACCACCATCTGCCCACTGTCCCTTCTATAGACAACCGCCATCTGCCCGCTGTCCCTCCTATATACAACCGCCATCTGTCCGCAGTCCTTGCTATAGACAACCGCCATCTGTCCGCTGTCCCCTCCTATATACAGTCGCCATCTGTCCGCTGTCCCCTCCTATATACAACCGCCATCTGTCTGCTGTCCCTCCTGTATACAACCACAATCTGCCCGCTGTCCCCTCATATACAACCGCCATCTGTCCGCTGTCCACTCCTATATACAATCGCCATCTTCCCGCTGTCCCCTACCTATACACGACCGCCATCTACCCGCTGTCCCCTCCTATAGACAACCGCCATCTGCCCGCTGTCCCCTCCTATATACAACTGCCAACTGTCCGCTGCCCCCTCCTATATACAACCGCCATCTGTCCGCTGCCCCCTCCTATGTACAACCGCCATCTGTCCGCTGTCCCCTCCTATACACAACCGCCATCTGCCCGCTGTCCCCTCCTATTTACAACCGCCATCTGTCCGCTGCCCCCTCCTATGTACAAACGCCATCTGCCCGCTGTCCCCTCCTATTTACAACCGCCATCTGCCCGCTGTCCCCTCCTATAGACAACCGCCATCTGCCCGCTGTCCCCTCCTATAGACAACCGCCATCTGCCCGCTGTCCCCTCCTATACACAACCACCATCTGCCCGCTGTCCCCTCCTATAGACAACCGCCATCTGCCCGCTGTCCCCTCCTATAGACAATCGCCATCTGCCCGCTATCCCCTCCTATACACAACTGCCATCTGTCCGCTGCCCCGTCCTATATACAACCATCTGTCCGCTGTCCCCTCCTATATACAACCGCCATCTGCCCGCTGTCCCCTCCTGTACACAACCGCCATCTGCCCGCTGTCCCCTCCTATATACAACTGCCATCTGTCCGCTGCCCCGTCCTATATACAACCATCTGTCCGCTGTCCCCTCCTATATACAACCGCCATCTGCCCGCTGTCCCCTCCTGTACACAACCGCCATCTGCCCGCTGTCCCCTCCTATACACAACCGCCATCTGCCCTCTGTCCCCTCCTATATACAACCGCCATCTGCCCGCTGTCCCCTCCTATTTACAACCGCCATCTGCCCGCTGTCCCCTCCTATAGACAACCGCCATCTGCCCGCTGTCCCCTCCTATACACAACCGCCATCTGCCCGCTGTCCCCTCCTATAGACAACCGCCATCTGCCCGCTGTCCCCTCCTATAGACAATCGCCATCTGCCCGCTATCCCCTCCTATACACAACTGCCATCTGTCCGCTGTCCCCTCCTATACACAACCTCCATCTGCCCGCTGTCCCCTCCTATATACAATCGCCATCTGCCCGCTGTCCCCTCCTATATACAACTGCCATCTGTCCGCTGCCCCGTCCTATATACAACCATCTGTCCGCTGTCCCCTCCTATATACAACCGCCATCTGCCCGCTGTCCCCTCCTGTACACAACCGCCATCTGCCCGCTGTCCCCTCCTATACACAACCGCCATCTGCCCGCTGTCCCCTCCTATATACAATCGCCATCTGCCCTCTGTCCCCTCCTATATACAACTGCCATCTGTCCGCTGCCCCGTCCTATATACAACCAGCATCTGTCCGCTGTCCCTCCTATATACAACCGCCATCTGTCTGCTGTCCCTCCTATATACAATCGCCATCTGCCCGCTGTCCCGTCCTATATACAACCGCCATCGGCCTGCTATCCCTCCTATATACAACCGCCATCTGCCCTCTCTCCCCTCCTATATACAACCGCCATCTGTCCGCTGTCCCTTATATATACAACCGCCATGTGTCCGCTGTGCCCTTCTATAGACAACCGCCATATGCCTGCTGTGCCCTCCTATAGACAACCACCATCTGCTCTCTGTCACATGCTATAGACAACCGCCATCCGTCCGCTGACCCGTCCTATATACAACCGCCATCCGTCCGCTGCCCCCTCCTATATACAACCGCCATCGGCCCGCTGTCCCCTCCTATAGACAACCGCCATCTGCTTGCTGTCCCCTCCTATAGACAACCACCATCTGTCCGCTGTCCCTCCTATATACAACCGCCATCTGTCCTCTGTCCCTCCTATATACAACCGTCATCGGTCTGCTGTCCCCTCCTATATACAACCGCCATCTGTCCGCTGTTCTTCCTATATACAACCGCCATCTGTCCGCTGTCCCTCCTATATACAACCGTCACTTGTCCGCTGTCCCTCCTATATACAACCGCCATCTGCCTGCTGTCCCCTCCTATAGACAACCGTCATTTGTCTGCTGTCCTTCCTATATACAACCGCCATATGTCCGCTGTCCCTCCTATATACAACCGCCATCTGCCTGCTGTCCCCTCCTATAGACAACCACCATCAGTCTGCTGTCCCTCCTATAGACAACCGCCATCTGTCCGCTGTCCCCTGCTATAGACAACCGCCATCCCCCGCTGTCCCCTCCTATATACAACCGCCATCTGCCCGCTGTCCCTCCTATATACAACCGCCATCTGCCCGCTGTCCCCTCCTATATACATGCGCCATCTGCCCGCTGTCCCTCCTATATACAACTGCCATCTGCCCGCTGTCCCCTCCAATATACAACCGCCATCTCAACGCTGTCCGCTCCTATATACAACCGCCATCTGCCCGCTGTCCCCTCCTATAGACAACCACCATCTGCCCACTGTCCCCTACTATAGACAACCGCCATCTGCCCACTGTCCCTCCTATATACAACCGCCATCTGTCCGCAGTCCCTGATATAGACAACCTCCATCTGTCCGCTGTCCCCTCCTATATACAATCGCCATCTGTCCGCTGTCCCCTCCTATATACAACCGCCATCTGTCCGCTGTCCCTCCTGTATACAACCACAATCTGCCCGCTGTCCCCTCATATACAACCGCGCCATCTGTCCGCTGTCCTCTCCTATATACAATCGCCATCTGCCCGCTGTCCCCTACCTATATACGACCGCCATCTACCCGCTGTCCCCTCCTATAGACAACCGCCATCTGCCCGCTGTCCCCTCCTATATACAACTGCCAACTGTCCGCTGCCCCCTCCTATATACAACCGCCATCTGTCCGCTGCCCCTTCCTATGTACAACCGCCATCTGTCCGCTGCCCCCTCCTATGTACAACCGCCATCTGCCCGCTGTCCCCTCCTATTTACAACCGCCATCTGTCCGCTGCCCCCTCCTATGTAGAACCGCCATCTGCCCACTGTCCCCTCCTATTTACAACCGCCATCTGTCCGCTGCCCCCTCCTATGTAGAACCGCCATCTGCCCACTGTCCCCTCCTATTTACAACCGCCATCCGTCCGCTGTCCCCTCCTACGTACAACCGTCATCCGCCTGCTGTCCCCTCCTGTAGACAACCGCCATCTGCCCGCTGTCCCCTCCTATATACAACCGCCATCTGTCCGCTGTCCCCTCCTATAGACAACCGCCATCCGTCCACTGTGCCCTTGTTACGTGTTACAGAACCACTCAGTACCCAGAATATGTTGTGCAGTTATATGTAAGTATAATAGGTTCTATGTGAGATGCATGTCCCTAATGCATCAGTTCACAGGCTGCGCCCCTGGGCAGAGGGGACACGATATTCTCCTTTTGTCCGCCCTCCCCCCACTTTTGTAATTCCCACAGTAAACATCGGCAGGCTCCGGCCACCTGCGGCTTTTGTAATGTATGTCTGGCCTGCCGCTTTTCTATTGGCCGGCCCTCTGTATCTGTGTGATATATTCTGTGTCCTGTGAGTAAAGTGTTGTCAGACTGGAAATACATGGAGAAGCAGTGATCTTTTATATGCGCCCATGCACTCAGAGGAATTCCAGCCAGCGTCATTCATTCAGACTCCAGCCAACGCAGAGCGGATCTCCGAAAACATGGGGTGGTACTGAAAGAGGTACCCCAGCTTGGGTAGACCCCGTTACACAGGTGGCAGTAGTGGGATATGATACCCCTTCTACAGGAGGAAAGGAATGAATGGAAAATAACTACCAGAAGTTAAAGAGGACTACATTAAAAGATCTGGTGGAAGCCCGAGGGTTGATCGCCAGCAACAAAACAAAAGCGGATTTGATAGCAGCCATCATGGAACACGACAGTGCAGCGCCCCCCAATGTGAACATGGAGGAGACCGAATTCCAGAGGGAGGTAAAGAACAGATTGGCGTTCTATGGCCTAAACCCTGCAATAGAGATCATACGAGAGGTGATGGCTGATGTGCGTACTGATCTGAAGGAAAAGATGGCCGAGCGGACCAGGAAAGAGCTAGCCAAGATGGAGATGGCAGAGCGGACCAAAGTGGAGCTGGCCAAGATGGAGATGGCAGAGCAGAGAGAGGAGAGTCAGCGAGCAGGGGGAGCTCTGGCCTTCGACCAGGTACCTTCAACAGTAAGCCACAAAAAGATCCAGTATAATGCCTTCTGACAGTTGGGGGAGGCAGAGGAAGACATTGATGGCTTTCTGCAGGACTTTGAGCGGCAGTGTGCCCTTCATCAAGTGAAGCCGGAGGAACGGGTTCAGATTCTGGCCAGCAAGCTGACAGGCCGGGCAGCGGACGCCTATCGCACGATACCTGATGAGGACTGTATGGACTATGAGCGGATCAAAGAAGTGATCTTGGCCCGGTATGCGCTGACACCAGAGGCCTACCGCCAAAAGTTCTGCGGACTTATAAAACACGTAACCGATACCCACGCTGAATGGGCCTGTAAATTACGGCGGTCACTGCTACAGTGGGTACAAGGGAGCCAAGCAACCACTAAGGAGGACGTCCTCCAGCTCTTCCTGTTAGAACGATTCTTTAATGGACTAAACCCCGAGACACAGGAATGGCTTCGGGATAGGCGGCCAACGACTCTTGAGGATGCCGCTCGTCTGGCCGATGAACACCATGATGCCAGGAGGCCGAAGTTGTCCGGATCAAAGGTGGTCACTAGGGGCCTGCCCAAGGACCTGGAGGGCCCCAAACCACCGAAGATTGTAGGGGGACCAGCTAGAAACCCGGCTTACCAGAGTCCCCCTGGGGCACGATGCCACACCTGTCGTCAGCTGGGCTACCTGCAAAGACAATGCCCCAACCGGACTCAGCATACCCAGTGGCCAAAGGCGGGAACAGCTACCTTCAGCCGGGCTACTGTACACTGCTACCAAGGCGAAGCTGACCCGGCATTGGGGGCTACGATTAACCAAGGGGTGGAAGAGATGGAGGAAGCGCTGCATGAAGTAGACCCCGTGCAGGCAGCCTGGGCAGATAATCGACAACAGCATCGACAGGTCGTGTGGGTTAATGGGAAACATATGCAGGGACTAAGAGATTCTGGGGCAACTTTGACCCTTGTGAAGCCTCATCTCGTCCGAGACCAAGAGAAGACGGACCGGACAGTGGCAGTCCGTGTAGCAGGGGGAGCTATACATCGACTACCCACTGCCAGGATTCACCTGAACTCGGGAGTCGGGGATGGCCTTGTTGAGGTCGGCTTGATGGAGGATTTGCCTGCAGACGTCTTGCTAGGAAATGACTTGGGGCCCATGTTGTCTGCATTCTCGGTGGCCCCTCTGGCTGAGACCTATCCTGTGACCACCCGGAGACAAGCTCGAGCTGCGGAGGCGGAATCACACTCAGAGGAGGTCCAGGTAAGACATCCCAGCCCTGCATGTATTCCCGTAGCCAGACACATTTCTTGGACCACCCCAGAGGAATTTAAGATGGAGTTACTTGAGGATCCTTCATTAGAGGGATATCGTGGGAAGGCACAGGAGGGGAGAGGGGTACTGGAAGGGGAACAGTTTGTATGGAAGCAGGGACTCCTCTACCGGATCACAGAGCAGCACCACACAGGGACGAGCCCCACTATAAAACAACAGCTGGTAGTTCCCAAGAAGTATAGGCAGGAGTTACTGCGAATCTCTCATGATATACCCCTGGCCGGGCACTTCGGCGTCAGTCGCACCAGGCATCGTCTGGCACAAAACTTCTTTTGGCCGGGGGTAACCTATGATGTTCGTCAGTACTGCCAGACCTGTGACAGTTGTCAGCACATTGGCAAGAGGGGGGATCGATGAAAGGCCAAATTACGCCCCCTCCTGTTATGAATGAGTCACCGTAGGAGGCAAAAGCAGAAATACAAGCTTAGTCCAGAAAACCAGAGAAGTTGGCAACTATCAGATTGCAGACCCCTGAACCTATCAACACAACTAGCAGTAGCCGTGGGGGGTTTCTACGATGCCCTAGACCCCTCGATCACAGCCGGAGAATTAAATAGGCCTAAAGAGAGAAAGGGGAAATCTAAACTGCCCCAGAGCAGACCCCAAAGCAATAGGCAGCCCCCAACATATAATGACAGTGAAGCAAGATGAAAACACTAACACAAACAGAAAGATAGACTGAGCAAAGACGGGGCCCAAAACTACCTAGATAGGAAAGGACAGGAAGGCTGCTGTCTGCAATCTGCCAAAACCCTATCAAAGACATAAGCCAACAAGCTGATATGAAAAAGGCCCTGAAGCAGCTAGGCTTCAAAAACTAAATCAGCACTCAGGTATTTTCAGAAGACAGAGCTAAAGGAATTCAGCACACCCCAGCAGGGAATGGCAGAAATCCAGAAAAACAAAGCAAAACAAAGTCAAAGCACCAATGCAAAAGGCAGAGCAGCAAACTTAGCTTTAGAGGAGCAGGAATTCAGACTGGTCTCCAAGGATCCCACAGAGAAATCACCCGCAGGGCAGAAGGGCGTCGGCAGCCTTATATCCAGTCAGTAACTCCACTCAGCCAGTCATCATCATCAGCCTCAGGTGTATGATAATCAGGCTCACTACCTTTCTTTACCAGAAGAGGGAGTTCCTCGGGCCTCATTAATGAAGGGGAAAATGAACTCACAACACCCTCCCCATTGTGGAGGAACCATTTAGCCGAGTAGCGGTCGATCTGATAGGGCCTTTAGCCAAACCCAGTCCATCCGGGAAAAAGTATATATTGACAGTGGTAGATTATGCCACACGGTATCCAGAGGCGGTTGCGTTACCTAACATACTGGCAGAGACGGTGGCGGCCGCCCTGCTCCAGGTTTTCTCACGGGTTGGATTTCCCCGGGAGATTATCTCGGACCAGGGTACCCAGTTTACAGAAGAGGTGACCAACCAACTGTGGAAGCTGTGCGGCGTAAAGTCCATTACAAGCGCCCCGTACCACCCACAATCCAATTGGTTGTGTGAACGCTTTAACGGGACATTAAAACAGCTCATTGGGACTTTTACCAGGACCTACAGGGACTGGGAGAAATTCTTGCGACACCTCCTGTTTGCCTATCGGGTGGTGCCCCAAGAATCCACAGGGTTCTCCCCATTCGAGCTGGTATACGGGAGACGAGTAAGGGGACCCCTAGACTTAGTGCTGGAACACTGGGAAGGGGAGGCCCTCATAGAAGGGGTACCTATTGTATCCTATGTGCTGGAATTTCGGGACCGCCTACAGGAGCTGACTCAGGCTGTACGTGAGAACATGCAGGCGACCCAGCGGTGCCAGCGCGTATGGTACGATCGGAGGGCCAGAGAGCGCACTTTGGAAATAGGACAGAAGGTCCTGGTGTTAGAGCCCATTAAGCAGAATAAGTTTCAAGCTGCATGGCAGGGGCCCTACCAGGTAGTGGGGAAAATAGCCGACACAACCTATAATGTCGCCGATTGTGACGACCCCAGGGTTATCCGCATGTTCCACGTGAATATGCTGAAGCCCTACCGGGAGCGCCCTGAAGAGGTAGTGGCCATCTGTGCACCTGAAGCAGAGGATTTAGCCGGACTTCCCTTGCTGGATGTCTTAGGGGAAAGGACTCAGTCTAAAACATGGGACCAGGTACACTTAGGTGAAGACCTAGGCCCCCGGGAGAGACAGCAGGCGGAGGCGTTGTTGAGGCTGCGACAGAGGATGTTTTCAGAGAGACCGGGGTACACTCACCTGGCACAACACAAGGTTGAGACCCAGGATCAGACCCCCCTGCGACAAAACCCCTTCCGCGTCCCTGAGTCTGTACGAGAGGGGATGCGACATGAGATACAAGAGATGTTGCATTTAGGGGTCATTGAAGAGTCAGATAGTCCCTGGGCATCCCCCGTAGTATTAGTGCCCAAGAAGGATGGGACTCCACGGTTTTGTGTAGACTATCGTAAGCTCAATGGGAAAACAGTGACGGATGCATACCCCATGCCGCGTGTGGATGAGTTGTTAGACCGGCTGGCGGGGGCAAAATATTTGACCACCATCGATCTATGCAAAGGCTACTGGCAGATTCCCCTTAGTCCTGACGCTATTCCCAAGTCGGCATTTGTCACCTCGTTCGGCTTATTCCAGTTTCGAGTTATGCCATTCGGGATGAAGAATGCCCCGGCGACCTTCCAAAGGCTGGCTGACCGGCTTCTGGATGGTCTCCAGGACTATGCTTGTGCCTACCTGGATGACATCGCCATCTACAGTGCGACATGTGAAGAGCATCTAAATCACCTAGAGACAGTATTGGACAGGATCCACCAGGCCGGAATCACCCTGAACCCAAACAAGTGTCACGTGGGCAAAGCAGAGGTTCAGTATTTAGGGCATTGGGTGGGAAACAGCGACCAGAACCAGCCAAGATTGAGGCCATAGCCAAATGGCCCATCCCACGCACTAAAACCCAGGTCATGGAGTTTCTAGGGACAGCGGGGTATTACAGGAAATTCGTTCCCACTTACAGCAGCGTAGCCAAGCCCCTCACTGATCTGACCCGTAAGAATCAACCCCGCCAGGTAACCTGGACCTCAGAGTGTGAGGAAGCCTTCCGCCAACTAAAGGACGCCCTCACCAATACCCCTGTAGTGGCCACACCCGATCCAACTAAACGTTTCCTGGTTCACACAGACGCTTCTATGTTTGGATTGGGGGCAGTACTGAGCCAAGTCGGGCCGGACGGCCAAGAACACCCGGTAGCTTACCTGAGTCGGAAACTACTGCCCCGTGAAGTAAGCTATGCGGCCAACGAGAAGGAGTGCTTGGTGGAAGTATGGGCACTCAAGAAGTTGCAACCATTTTTGTATGGATGACAGTTTTCCCTCCTAATGGACCATAATCCCCTAGTCTGGCTTAATTGGGTCTCCGGAGACAACACCAGATTGCTGCGGTGGAGTTTAGCCCTGAAACCTCTGGACTTCACCATCCACCACAGACCCGGCAAACAAAACGGTAACGCCGATGGACTAAGTCGACAAACAGAACTTGTACCAACCCCATAAACTTCGGTCATCCGCAAACCGATCCGCTGAGGATCAGACTGTGTATGCCGATCGCGTCGCTGAAAAGGGAGCCGTGTTACGGAACCACTCAGCACCCAGAATATGTTGTGCAGTTATATGTATGACAACAAGGGTCCTATAAATTAAAGGTGAAATGGAGACAAGGGAGAACCCTGCTCCAACACCAAATGCAAAAGTTCAAAAAACTAATGTAGAGCCAGGAGAAACAAAAGAGCATGCAATATTTTAGATATAAAAATATCAAAATTCTTTATTAAATCACAAAATAACAGCATAGATAATAATGAGGTGCTCATAAAAAGTGTGGGCAATAAGTCCCAGGAATCTCCCCAACCTCCCCGAGATGGAAAACCTGGTAAGTAGAAAAATGGGAGCATAGCACATGTTTTGTCACATATAGAAATACCATTACAACATCCAGGAACTAAATCACTAAAGCTCAGTGGCTAAGTACAATTCCAGTGCTGCCTGCTAAAGGGGTATGGTGAAGTTCAGCCATAAAAAATGCCCACAGAAGATTGCAGGAAACCCATGTGATGACTTACCAGGGAGGAGAGGAAGGGGAGCGCCCAGCTGTATAATAGGTTCCATGTGAGATGCATGTCCCTAATGCATCAGCCTACAGGCTGCGCCCCTGGGCAGAGGGGACTCGATATCCTCCTTTTGTCCGCCCTCTCCCCACCTTTGTAATTCCCACAGTAAACATCGGCAGGCTCCGGCCACCTGCAGCTTTTGTAATGCATGTCTGGCCTGCTGCTTTTCTATTGGCCGGCCCTCTGTATCTGTGTGATATATTCTGTGTCCTGTGAGTAAAGTGTGGTCAGATTGGAAATACGTGGAGAAGCAGTGATCTTTTATATGCGCCCATGTAACCAAGGAATTCCAGCCAGCATCATTCATTCAGACTCCAGCCAACGCAGAGCGGACCTCTGAAAACACGGGGTGGTACTGAAAGAGGTACCCCAGCTTGGGTAGACTCCGTTACACCCCTCCTATATACAACCGCCATCCGTCCGCTGCCCCCACCTATATACAACCGCCATTGGCCCGCTGTCCCTCCTATTTACAACTGCCATCTGTCCGCTGTCCCCTCCTATAGACAACTGCCATCGGCCCGCTGTCCCCTCCTATAGACAACCTCCATCTGTCCGCTGTCCCTCCTATATACAACCGCCATCTGTCCTCTGTCCCCTCCTATAGACAACCGCCATCTGTCCGCTGTCCCTCCTATATACAACCGCCATCGGTCTGCTGTCCCCTCCTATAGACAACCGCCATCTGCCTGCTGTCCCTCCTATATACAACCGCCATCCGTCCGCTGTCCACTCCTATATACAACCGCCATCCGTCCGCTGCCCCCACCTATATACAACCGCCATCCGTCCGCTGCCCCCACCTATACACAACCGCCATTCGTCCGCTGCCCCCTCCTATATACAACCACCATCTGTCCGCTGTCTCCTCCTACAGACAACCGCCATCTGCCCGCTGTCCCTCAAATATATATAACTGCCATCTGCCCACTGTCCCCTGCTATAGACAACCTCCATCTGCCCGCTGTCCCCTCCTATATACAACCGCCATCCGTCCGCTGCCCCCTCCTATATACAATCGCCATTGGCCCGCTGTCCCCTCCTTTATACAACCTCCATCTGTCCGCTGTCCCCTCCTATATACAACCGCCATCTGCCCGCTGTCCCCTCCTATACACAACCGCCATCTGCCCGCTGTCCCCTCCTATAGACAACCGCCATCTGCCCGCTCTCCCCTCCTATATACAACCGCCATCGGCCTGCTGTCCCCTCCTATATACAACCGCCATCGGCCTGCTGTCCCTCCTATATACAACCGCCATCCGTCCGCTGCCCCCTCCTATATACAATCGCCATTGGCCCGCTGTCCCTCCTTTATACAACCGCCACCTATCCACTGTCCCCTCCTATATACAACCGCCATCTGCCCGCTCTCCCCTCCTATATACAACCGCCATCTGTCCGCTGTCCCTCCTATATACAACCGCCATCTGTCCGCTGTCCCTCCTATATACAGCCGCCATCGGCCCGCTGCCCCCCTAAATACCACTGCTATCGGTATACTGTCACAGAAGTGGTGCCGCTGCCTGGTGCACCGTGTGGCGGTCAGGTGAGCAGTGCGGTGCAGTTTTCGGACGACCTCCCCCCTGGACATTGCTCTGCACGGAGGCTGTAAACCTTCCCTTACTGCCGATAATTACACTTATAAACCAGAGGCTATAAACTGCGCCGCATTAACCTCTAGTGTGCTGGGGGGACAGACATCCAGCCAGGGGCCTCAACGCAGATTTGGGGCCCCCAGGGGCCACTGCTCACACTCGTCCTGATGGATCTGAATCTGTGCATAATGTTCAGGACAACTCCCCCATCATCTAGTAAGAGAAACATCACCCCCATCAGATGCCCCGGACCCCCTCTCTACAATGGCCCCCAGGGGCCCGACCGATGCCAAGGAGACTGTATGGAGGGCTCAGTGTGCTTCCTACCTGCAGCCCCACAGCCGCCATGTCCACAGACTGTGGAGAGAGTGCAGAGATCAGTGCGGGACAGCGGCGACATCACCGGGGAGGAGCAGCGGGGCGTCACTGCTGGGCCCAGGAGCTGACACTCCAGTCACATGACTGCACACCTGCATGGCAGAGGAGAAGCAATGCAGAGGAATGTGTGTGTGTGCTGTGTATATATATGTACTGTATATATACAGTATGTGTGCATGTGTGTGTATATATATATATATATGTGTGTATATAGTGTGCACGCTGTGCAGTGATGTCCACGCTGTGCGGCGGTGTCGGTGTGCACGCTGTGCAGTGATGTCCACGCTGTGCGGCGGTGTCGGTGTGCACGCTGTGCAGTGATGTCCACACTGTGCGGCGGTGTCGGTGTTCACATTGTGCAGTGATGTCCACGCTGTGCAGTGATGTCCACGCTGTGCGGCGGGGTCGGTGTCCACGCTGTGCAGTCATGTCCACGCTGTGCAGCAGTGTCGGTGTGCACGCTGTGCAGTGATGTCCACACTGTGCGGCGGTGTCGGTGTTCACATTGTGCAGTGATGTCCACACTGTGCGGTGGTGTGGGTGTCCACGCTGTGCAGTGATGTCCACGCTGTGCGGCGGGGTCGGTGTCCACGCTGTGCAGTCATGTCCACGCTGTGCAGCAGTGTCGGTGTGCACGCTGTGCAGTGATGTCCACACTGTGCGGCGGTGTCGGTGTCCACGCTGTGCAGTCATGTCCACGCTGTGCGGCAGTGTCGGTGTCCACACTGTGCAGTGATGTCCACGCTGTGCGGCGGTGTCGGTGTCTACACTGTGCAGTCATATCCACGCTGTGCGGCGGGGTCGGTGTCGACGCTGTGCAGTGATGTCCGCGCTGTGTGGCGGGGTCGGTGTCCACGCTATGCAGTGATGTCCACGCTGTGCGGCAGTGTCGGTGTCCACGCTGTGCAGTGATGTCCACGCTGTGCGGCGGTGTTGGTGTCCTCGCTGTGCAGTGATGTCCACACTGTGTGGCGGTGTCGGTGTGCACGCTGTGCAGTGATGTCCACGCTGTGTGGCGGTGTCGGTGTGCACGCTGTGCAGTGATGTTCACAATGTGCGTTGGTGTTCACGTTGTGCAGTGATGTCCACACTGTGCGGCGGGGTCGGTGTCCACGCTGTGCAGTGATATCCACACTGTGCGGCGGTGTTGGTGTGCATGCTGTGCCATGATGTCCACACTGTGCGGCGGTGTCGGTGTCCACGCTGTGCAGTGATGTCCACGCTGTGCGGCGGGGTCGGTGTCCACGCTGTGCAGTGATGTCCACGCTGTGCGGCGGGGTCGGTGTCCACACTATGCAGTGATGTCCACGCTGTGCAGTGATGTCCACGCTGTGCGGCGGGGTCGGTGTCCACGCTGTGCAGTGATGTCCACGCTGTGCGGCGGGGTCGGTGTCCACGCTATGCAGTGATGTCCACTCTGTGCAGTGATGTCCACGCTGTGTGGCTGGGTCGGTGTCCACGCTAAGCAGTGATGTCCATACTTTTCGGCGGTGTCGGTGTCCACGCTGTGTGGCGGTGTCGGTGTCCACGCTGTGCAGTGATGTCCACGCTGTGTGGCGGTGTCGGTGTCCACGCTGTGCAGGGATGTCCCCGCTGTGCGGCGGTGTCGGTGTCCACGCTGTGCAGGGATGTCCACGCTGTGCGGCGGTGTCGGAGTCCACGCTGTGCAGTGATGTCCATACTTTTCGGCGGTGTTGGTGTCCACGCTGTGCAGTGATGTCCACGCTGTGTGGCGGTGTCGGTGTCCACGCTGTGCAGGGATGTCCACGCTGTGCTGCGGTGTCGGTGTGCACTTTGTGCAGTGATGTCCACGCTGTGCGGCGGTGTCGGTTGCACGCTGTGCAGTGATGTCCACGCTGTGCGGCGGTGTTGGTGTGCACGCTGTGCAGTGATGTCCACACTGTGCGGCGGTGTTGGTGTCCACACTGTGCAGTGATGTCCATGCTGTGTGGCGGTGTCGGTGTGCACGCTGTGCAGTGATGTCCACGCTGTGTGGCGGTGTTGGTGTGCACGTTGTGCAGTGATGTCCACGCTATGCGGCGGTGTTGGTGTCCACGTTGTGCAGTGATGAGGCAGTGACACAAACAAGTCCAAAACAGAACGTGTTTAACCCCTTAGTGACGGGGCCCAGGGTCACTTTCTGTGGTGATAGCTCTGGAGCGTCACGTTTCCCGGTGATTGTGAGACTGCTTTCCGTGACACTTTATACTTTATGATCTTGGTGAGTTTAGGTCGATGTTTCGCGTTTATAAAAGAATAGCAATGGTCAAGCGCTGAATGATTCTCCCCTTGATCCGCAGTCGCACCACAGAGAAGCATCAGTAAATGACATTTCCCACACGTCTCTTCACGTCAGCGCCGTTTGTATGTTGTCTTTAGGGTATTTGCCTTTTTGGAGGTTTAATATTGGAGCCGTCGTTTTTCATTTTTCATTTTTTTCAATGAAATTTACAAAATTCCTTTTTTTAGTGACCTATCGGGGTTTGAAGTGACTTTGGGGGTCCTATATATTGGAAACCCCCCAAAAGTGACACCATTTTAAAAACAGCACCCCCTGACATATTGAAAACTGCTGTCAGGTAGTTTATTAACCCTGTTTTTCAGGAATGAATGCAAAGTGACATGACCGGAATGAAAAGTTTGATTTTTACCACCTAAATGTCGCTGACTTCTGAGCAGGCCGCTGTGGCCGGCAGACTCTGAGGCCGCTATTGGGCCGTGAATTGCCACAGCAAACATCAGGAGCACAGAATCATGATCTCAGGGTGCCGATGGGGATAAATAGGAAGCCCCCACGCTCAGTTAACCATTTACATGATGTAGTCACTATTGACAGCAGCATCGAAGGGGTTAACCCTGATATTTCCGGTACCAGAGATGCCAATGTCCATGTGTGTAATACTTGCGGCACACGTGTGGCATGTGTGTGCCGCATCAGTACCACACGGACGGGCGCCAGGGAAGAAGCGGTACAGTAAGTGCTGTTCCCCGGCGCCGGGTGCTGAACGCGGCTCTCATCATTCTATCCTGCTTGCGCTGATCGCCGGTGGAGCAGGGGAGAATGATGAGAGCCGCGTTCAGCACCCGGTGCCGGGGAACAGCGCTTACTGTACCGCTTCTTCCCCGGTGCCGATGCCTGTCACATGGATGACATCCGTGTGTTATGTGTGCGGGATGCTTTGTGGCCCGTGCTGACATTAATAAGCAGACATGTCAGCGCATTTTGCCCACGGTCACACGATCCATGGAAACGCACCGACATGTGCACAGACCCTTTCCCTTGAATAGGCACATAGCGCTCCGTCCCTCCCGAGTCTCTCCGTATGGCTAAGCAGTACTGTACCGCCACATATGGGGTACTGCCATGTTCAGCAGAAATTGGGGGACACACTCTGGGGCCATTTTTCGCCATTTCCCAATGTGAAAATGTAAAACTTGGGGCCAACACACAATCTTGGTGGTAAGAATGTAAATTATTCTTTCTTCACTGCCCGGTGGTGTAAAATTCTGTGACTCACCCGTGGTGTCCATATGATCACTGCTCCCCTAGATGAATTCATTCAGAGGTGCAGTTAGTAAAATGGGGTCACTTACGGGGGGTTCTGCTGTTCTGGCATCTCATGGGCTCTCCCAGTGGGTCATAGCACCTGCAAACCATAACGGTAAATCTGGCGCTCCTTCCCTTCTGAGCTCTGCACTGGGCCTGTAAATATTCCCTGATTACTTGTGGGGTATTACAGTAGGTTATTACAGTGGGGGTATTACAGTGGGGGTATTACAGTGGGGTATTACAGTGGGGGTATTACAGTGGGGTATTACAGTGGGGGTATTACAGTGGGGTATTACAGTGGGGGTATTACAGTGGGGGTATTACAGTGGGGTATTACAGTAGGGTGTTACAGTGGGGGTATTACAGTGGGGTATTACAGTGGGGGTATTACAGTGGGGTATTACAGTGGGGGTATTACAGTGGGGGTATTACAGTGGGGTATTACAGTGGGGTATTACAGTAGGGGTATTACAGTGGGGGTATTACAGTGGGGTATTACAGTGGGGGTATTACAGTGGGGGTATTACAGTGGGGTATTACAGAGGGGTGTTACAGTGGGTTATTACAGTAGGTTATTACAGAGGGGTGTTACAGTGGGGTATTACAGTAGGGTATTACAGTGGGGTACTACAGTGGGGGTATTACAGTGGGGTATTACAGTAGGGTATTACAGTAGGGGTATTACAGTGGGTTATTACAGTGGGGGTATTACAGTGGGGTATTACAGTGGGGGTATTACAATGGGGGTATTACAGTGGGGGTATTACAGTAGGTTATTACAGAGGGGTGTTACAGTGGGTTATTACAGTAGGTTATTACAGAGGGGTGTTACAGTGGGGGTATTACAGTGGGGTATTACAGTGGGGGTATTACAGTAGGGTATTACAGTGGGGTACTACAGTGGGGGTATTACAGTGGGGTATTACAGTAGGGTATTACAGTGGGGTATTACAGTAGGGTATTACAGTAGGGGTATTACAGTGGGTTATTACAGAGGGGGTATTACAGTGGGGTATTACAGTAGGGGTATTACAGTAGGTTATTACAGAGGGGTATTACAGTGGGTTATTACAGTAGGTTATTACAGAGGGGTGTTACAGTGGGGGTATTACAGTGGGGTATTACAGTAGGGTATTACAGTGGGGTATTACAGTAGGGTATTACAGTAGGGGTATTACAGTGGGGTATTACAGTGGGGTATTACAGTGGGGTATTACAGTAGGTTATTACAGTGGGGTATTACAGTAGGGGTATTACAGTGGGGGTATTACAGTGAGGTATTACAGTAGGGTATTACAGTGGGGTATTACAGTGGGGTATTACAGTAGGGTATTACAGTGGGGTATTACAGTAGGGTATTACAGTAGGGGTATTACAGTGGGTTATAACAGTGGGGGTATTACAGTGGGGGTATTACAGTGGGGTATTACAGTGGGGGTATTACAGTGGGGTATTACAGTAGGTTATTACAGTGGGGTATTACAGTAGGGGTATTACAGTGGGGGTATTACAGTGAGGTATTACAGTAGGGTATTACAGTACGGTATTACAGTACGGTATTACAGTAGGGGTATTACAGTGGGTTATTACAGTGGGTTATTACAGTGGGGGTATTACAGTGGGGTATTACAGTAGGTTATTACAGTGGGGTATTACAGTAGGGGTATTACAGTGGGGGTATTACAGTGGGGTGTTACAGTGGGGTATTACAGTGGGGTGTTACAGTGGGGTGTTACAGTGGGGGTATTACAGTGGGGTGTTACAGTGGGGTATTACAGTGGGGTATTACAGTGGGGTGTTACAGTGGGGAATTACAGTGGGGTATTACAGTGGGGGTATTACAGTGGGGTATCACAGTGGGGGTATTACAGTGGGGTATTACAGTGGGGGTATTACAGTGGGGTATTACAGTGGGGGTATTACAGTGGGGTATTACAGTGGGTTATTACAGTAGGTTATTACAGAGGGGTGTTACAGTGGGGGTATCACAGTGGGGGTATTACAGTAGGGGTATTACAGTGGGGTATTACAGTGGGGGTATTACAGTGGGGTATTACAGTGGGGTATTACAGTAGGGGTATTACAGTGGGGTGTTACAGTGGGGTATTACAGTGGGGGTATTACAGTGGGGTATTACAGTGGGGTATCACAGTGGGGTATTACAGTGGGGTGTTACAGTGGGGTATTACAGTGGGGGTATTACAGTGGGGTATCACAGTGGGGGTATTACAGTGGGGTATCACAGTGGGGGTATTACAGTGGGGTATCACAGTGTGGGTATTACAGTATGGTATTACAGTAGGGTATTACAGTGGGTTATTACAGTAGGTTATTACAGAGAGGTGTTACAGTGGGGTATTACAGTAGGGTATTACAGTGGGGTATTACAGTGGGGGTATTACAGTGGGGTATTACAGTGGGGGTATTACAGTGGGGTATTACAGTGGGGGTATTACAGTGGGGTATTACAGTGGGGTATCACAGTGGGGGTATTACAGTGGGGTATTACAGTAGGGTATTACAGTGGTGGTATTACAGTGGGGGTATTACAGTGGGGTATTACAGTGGGGTATTACAGTGGGGGTATTACAGTAGGTTATTACAGTGGGGTATTACAGTAGGGGTATTACAGTGGGGTATTACAGTAGGTTATTACAGTGGGGTATTACAGTAGGGGTATTACAGTGGGGTATTACAGTGGGGTGTTACAGTAGGGGTATTACAGTTGGGTATTACAGTGGGGTGTTACAGTGGGGTATTACAGTGGGGTATTACAGTAGGTTATTACAGTGGGGTATTACAGTAGGGGTATTACAGTGGGGTAATACAGTGGGGGTATTACAGTAGGGGTATTACAGTGGGGTATTACAGTGGGGTGTTACAGTGGGGTATTACAGTGGGGGTATTACAGTGGGGTATTACAGTGGGGGTATTACAGTGGGTTATTACAGAGGGGTATTACAGTGGTATTATAGTAGGGGTATTACAGTGGGGTATTACAGTGGGGGTATTACAGTGATGTATTACAGTGGGGTATTACAGTGGGGTGTTACAGTAGGGGTATTGCAGTGATGTATTACAGTGGGGTATTACAGTGGGGTGTTACAGTGGGGTATTACAGTGGGGGTATTACAGTGGGGTATTACAGTGGGGGTATTACAGTGGGGGTATTACAGTATGGTATTACAGTAGGGGTATTACAGTGGGGTATTACAGTGGGGGTATTACAGTGGGGTATTACAGTGGGGGTATTACAGTGGGGTATTACAGTGGGGTATCACAGTGGGGGTATTACAGTGGGGTATTACAGTAGGGTATTACAGTGGGGTGTTACAGTGGGGTATTACAGTGGGGGTATTAGAGTGGGGTATCACAGCGGGGTATTACAGTAGGGGCATTACAGTAGGGGTATTACAGTAGGGGGTATTACAGTGGGGTGTTACAGTGGGATGTTACAGTGGGGTATTACAGTGGGGGTATTACAGTGGGGGTATTACAGTAGGGGTATTACAGTAGGGTGTTACAGTGGGGTGTTACAGTGGGTTATTACAGTGGGTTATTACAGTGGGGGTATTACAGTGGGGTATTACAGTGGGGTATTACAGTAGGGGTATTACAGTGAGGTATTACAGTAGGGGTATTACAGTGGGGTATTACAGTAGGGGTTTACAGTGGGGGTATTACAGTGGGGTATTACAGTAGGGGTATTACAGTGGGGTATTACAGTAGGGGTATTACAGTGGGGGTATTACAGTGGGGTGTTACAGTGGGGTATTACAGTGGGGTGTTACAGTAGGGTATTACAGTGGGTGTATCACAGTGGGGTATTACAGTGGGTGTATTACAGTGGGGGTATTACAGTGAGGTATTACAGTAGGGGTATTACAGTAGGGTATTACAGTGGGGTATTAAAGTGGGGTGTTACAGTAGGGTATTACAGTGGGGTATTACAGTGGGGTATTACAGTGGGGGTATTACAGTGAGGTATTACAGTGGGGTATTACAGTAGGGTATTACAGTGGGGGTATTACAGTGGGGGTGTTACAGTGGGGGTATTTCAGTGGGGTATTACAGTTGGGGTATTACAGTAGGGGTATTACAGTGGGGTATTACAGTGGGGTATTACAGTGGGGGTATTACAGTGGGGTGTTACAGTGGGGGTATTACAGTAGGGGTATTACAGTAGGGTATTACAGTGGGGTATTACAGTAGGGGTATTACAGTAGGGGTGTTACAGTAGGGGTATTACAGTGGGGTATTACAGTGGGTGGTATTACAGTGGGGGTATTACAGTGGGGTGTTAGTGTGGGTATTACAGTAGGGGTATTACAGTAGGGTATTACAGTGGGGTATTACAGTAGGGGTGTTACAGTAGGGTATTACAGTGGGGGTATTACAGTGGGGGAATTACAGTGGGGTATTATAGTGGGGGTATTACAGTGGGGGTATTACAGTAGGTTATTACAGTAGGAGTATTACAGTGGGGGTATTACAGTGGGGTTTTACAGTGGGGTATTACAGTGGGGGTATTACAGTGGGGTATTACAGTGGGGTATCACAGTGGGGGTATTACAGTGGGGTATTACAGTGGGGTGTTACAGTGGGGTATTACAGTGGGGGTATTACAGTGGGGTATCACAGTGGGGGTATTACAGTGGGGTATCACAGTGGGGTATCACAGTGGGGGCATTACAGTATGGTATTACAGTAGGGTATTACAGTGGGTTATTACAGTAGGTTATTACAGAGAGGTGTTACAGTGGGGTATTACAGTAGGGTATTACAGTGGGGAATTACAGTGGGGGTATTACAGTGGGGTATTACAGTGGGGGTATTACAGTGGGGTATTACAGTGGGGGTATTACAGTGGGGTATTACAGTGGGGTATCACAGTGGGGGTATTACAGTGGGGTATTACAGTAGGGTATTACAGTGGTGGTATTACAGTGGGGGTATTACAGTGGGGTATTACAGTGGGGGTATTACAGTAGGTTATTACAGTGGGGTATTACATTAGGGGTATTACAGTGGGGTATTACAGTGGGGTATTACAGTAGGTTATTACAGTGGGGTATTACAGTAGGGGTATTACAGTGGGGTATTACAGTGGGGTGTTACAGTAAGGGTATTACAGTGGGGTATTACAGTGGGGTATTACAGTGGGGTATTACAGTGGGGTATTACAGTAGGTTATTACAGTGGGGTATTACAGTAGGGGTATTACAGTGGGGTATTACAGTGGGGGTATTACAGTAGGGGTATTACAGTGGGGTGTTACAGTGGGGTATTACAGTGGGGGTATTACAGTGGGGTATTACAGTGGGGTATTACAGTAGGGGTATTACAGTGGGGTATTACAGTGGGGGTATTACAGTAGGGGTATTACAGTGGGGTGTTACAGTGGGGTATTACAGTGGGTATTACAGTGGGGGTATTACAGTGGGGGTATTTCAGTATGGTATTACAGTAGGGGTATTACAGTGGGGGTATTACAGTGGGGGTATTACAGTGGGGTATTACAGTGGGGGTATTACAGTGGGGTATTACAGTGGGGGTATTACAGTGGGGTATCACAGTGGGGGTATTACAGTGGGGTGTTACAGTGGGGTATTACAGTGGGGGAATTAGAGTGGGGTATCACAGCAGGGTATTACAGTAGGGGTATTACAGTGGGGGTAGTACAGTGAGGTATTACAGTAGGGGTATTACAGTAGGGGGTATTACAGTGGGGTGTTACAGTGGGGTGTTACAGTGGGGTGTTACAGTGGGGTATTACAGTGGGGGTATTACAGTGGGGGTATTACAGTAGGGGTATTACAGTAGGGTGTTACAGTGGGGTATTACAGTGGGGGTATTACAGTGGGGTATTACAGTGGGGGTATTACAGTGGGGGTATTACAGTGGGGTATTACAGTAGGTTATTACAGTGGGGTATTACAGTAGGGGTATTACAGTGGGGTATTACAGTGGGGGTATTACAGTAGGGGTATTACAGTGGGGTGTTACAGTGGGGTATTACAGTGGGGGTATTACAGTGGGGTATTACAGTGGGGGTATTACAGTATGGTATTACAGTAGGGGTATTACAGTGGGGGTATTACAGTGGGGTATTACAGTGGGGGTATTACAGTGGGGTATTACAGTGCGGTATCACAGTGGGGGTATTACAGTGGGGTTTTACAGTAGGGTATTACAGTGGGGTGTTACAGTGGGGTATTACAGTGGGGGTATTAGAGTGGGGTGTCACAGCGGGGTATTACAGTAGGGGTATTACAGTGGGGGTAATACAGTGAGGTATTACAGTAGGGGTATTACAGTAGGGGGTATTACAGTGGGGTGTTACAGTGGGGTGTTACAGTGGGGTATTACAGTGGGGGTATTACAGTGGGGGTATTACAGTAGGGGTATTACAGTAGGGGTATTACAGTGGGGTGTTACAGTAGGGTGTTACAGTGGGGTATTACAGTGGGTTATTACAGTGGGGGTATTACAGTGGGGTATTACAGTGGGGTATTACAGTAGGGGTATTACAGTGAGGTATTACAGTAGGGGTATTACAGTGGGGTATTAAAGTAGGGGTATTACAGTGGGGGTATTACAGTGGGGTATTACAGTAGGGGTATTAGAGTGGGGTATTACAGTAGGGGTATTACAGTGGGGGTATTACAGTGGGGTATTACAGTGGGGTGTTACAGTGGGGTATTACAGTGGGGTGTTACAGTAGGGTATTACAGTGGGTGTATCACAGTGGGGTATTACAGTGGGTGTATTACAGTGGGGGTATTACAGTGAGGTATTACAGTGGGGTATTACAGTAGGGTATTACAGTGGGGTATTAAAGTGGGGTGTTACAGTAGGGTATTACAGTGGGGGTATTACAGTGAGGTATTACAGTGGGGTATTACAGTGGGGGTGTTACAGTGGGGGTATTACAGTGGGGTATTACAGTTGGGGTATTACAGTGGGGTATTACAGTAGGGGTATTACAGTGGGGTATTACAGTGGGGTATTACAGTGGGGGTATTACAGTGGGGTGTTACAGTGAGGGTATTACAGTAGGGGTATTACAGTAGGGTATTACAGTGGGGTATTACAGTAGGGGTATTACAGTAGGGGTGTTACAGTAGGGGTATTACAGTGGGGGTAATACAGTGGGGGTAATACAGTGGGGTATTACAGTGGGGTGTTACAGTAGGGGTATTACAGTGGGGTATTTCAGTGGGGGTAATACAGTGGGGTATTACAGTGGGGTATTACAGGTGGGGTATTACAGTGGGGTATTACAGTGGGGTATTACAGTAGGGGTATTACAGTGGGGTATTACATTAGGGGTATTACAGTGGGGTATTACAGTGGGGTATTACAGTGGGGGTATTACAGTGGGTTATTACAGAGGGGTATTACAGTGGTATTATAGTAGGGGTATTACAGTGGGGTATTACAGTGGGGGTATTACAGTGGGGGTATTGCACTGAGGTATTACAGTGGGGGATTACAGTGGGGTATTACAGTAGGGGTATTACAGTGGGGGTATTACAGTGGGGGTATTACAGTGGGGTATTACATTGGGGGTATTACAGTGGGGTATTACAGTAGGGGTATTACAGTAGGGTATTACAGTGGGGTTATTACAGAGGGGGTATTACAGTAGGGTATTACAGTGGGGGTATTACAGTGGGGTATTACAGTGGGGTATTACAGTAGGGGTATTAGGGTAGGGTATTACAGTGGGGTTTTACAGTGGGGTATTACAGTAGGGGTATTACAGTGGGGGTATTACAGTAGGGGTATTACAGTAGGGGTATTACAGTAGGGGTATTACAGTGGTGGTATACAGTTGTGGTATTACAGTAGGGGTATTACAGTGGGGTATTACAGTAGGGGTATTACAGTGGGGGTATTACAGTGGGGGTATTACAGTGGGGGTATTACAGTAGGGTATTACAGTGAGGGTATTACAGTAGGGTATTACAGTAGGGTATTACAGTGGGATATTACAGTGAGGTATTACAGTAGGGGTATTTCAGTAGGGTATTACAGTGGGGTATTACAGTGGGGGTATTACAATGGGGGTATTACAGTAGGGTATTACAGTAGGGGTATTACAGTAGGGGTATTACAGTAGGTTATTACAGTGGGGTATTACAGTGAGGTATTACAGTAGGTTATTACAGTATGGTATTACAGTGGGGGTATTACAGTGGGGGTATTACAGTAGGGTATTACAGTAGGGTATTACAGTGGGTTATTACAGTGGGGGTATTACAGTAGGGTATTACAGTGGGTTATTACAGTGAGGTATTACAGTAGGGGTATTTCAGTAGGGTATTACAGTGGGGTATTACAGTGGGGGCTTTACAGTAGGGTATTACAGTGGGGTATTACAGTAGGGGTATTACAGTGGAGGTATTACAGTGGGGATATTACAGTGGGGGCATTACAGTAGGGTATTACAGTGGGGTATTACAGTAGGGGTATTACAGTGGAGGTATTACAGTGGGGATATTACAGTGGGGGTATTACAGTGGGGGTATTACAGTGGGGTATTACAGTGGGGTATCACAGTGGGGGTATTACAGTGGGGCATTACAGTAGGGTATTACAGTGGGGTGTTACAGTGGGGTATTACAGTGGGGGTATTAGAGTGGGGTATCACAGCGGGGTATTACAGTAGGGGTATTACAGTGGGGGTAATACAGTGAGGTATTACAGTAGGGGTATTACAGTAGGGGGTGTTACAGTGGGGTGTTACAGTGGGGTATTACAGTGGGGGTATTACAGTGGGGGTATTACAGTAGGGGTATTACAGTGGGGTATTACAGTGGGGTGTTACAGTGGGGTATTACAGTGGGGGTATTACAGTGGGGTATTACAGTGGGGGTATTACAGTATGGTATTACAGTAGGGGTATTACAGTGGGGGTATTACAGTGGGGTATTACAGTGGGGTTTTACAGTAGGGTATTACAGTGGGGTGTTACAGTGGGGTATTACAGTGGGGGTATTAGAGTGGGGTGTCACAGCGGGGTATTACAGTAGGGGTATTACAGTGGGGGTATTACAGTAGGGGTATTACAGTAGGGGTATTACAGTAGGGGGTATTACAGTGGGGTGTTACAGTGGGGTGTTACAGTGGGGTATTACAGTGGGGGTATTACAGTGGGGGTATTACAGTAGGGGTATTACAGGAGGGGTATTACAGTGGGGTGTTACAGTAGGGTGTTACAGTGGGGTATTACAGTGGGTTATTACAGTGGGGGTATTACAGTGGGGTATTACAGTGGGGTATTACAGTAGGGGTATTACAGTGAGGTATTACAGTAGGGGTATTACAGTGGGGTATTAAAGTAGGGGTATTACAGTGGGGGTATTACAGTGGGGTATTACAGTAGGGGTATTATAGTGGGGTATTACAGTAGGGGTATTACAGTGGGGGTATTACAGTGGGGGTATTACAGTGGGGTTTTACAGTGGGGTATTACAGTGGGGTGTTACAGTAGGGTATTACAGTGGGTGTATCACAGTGGGGTATTACAGTGGGTGTATTACAGTGGGGGTATTACAGTGAGGTATTACAGTGGGGTATTACAGTAGGGTATTACAGTGGGGTATTAAAGTGGGGTGTTACAGTAGGGTATTACAGTGGGGGTATTACAGTGAGGTATTACAGTGGGGTATTACAGTAGGGTATTACAGTGGGGGTATTACAGTGGGGGTGTTACAGTGGGGGTGTTACAGTGGGGGTATTACAGTTGGGGTATTACAGTAGGGGTATTACAGTGGGGTATTACAGTGGGGGTATTACAGTGGGGTGTTACAGTGAGGGTATTACAGTAGGGGTATTACAGTAGGGTATTACAGTGGGGTATTACAGTAGGGGTATTACAGTAGGGGTGTTACAGTAGGGGTATTACAGTGGGGGTAATACAGTGGGGGTAATACAGTGGGGTATTACAGTGGGGTGTTACAGTAGGGGTATTACAGTGGGGTATTTCAGTGGGGGTAATACAGTGGGGTATTACAGTGGGGTATTACAGGTGGGGTATTACAGTGGGGTATTACAGTGGGGTATTACAGTAGGGGTATTACAGTGGGGTATTACAGTGGGGTATTACAGTAGGGGTATTACAGTGGGGTATTACAGTGGGGTATTACAGTGGGGGTATTACAGTGGGTTATTACAGAGGGGTATTACAGTGGTATTATAGTAGGGGTATTACAGTGGGGTATTACAGTGGGGGTATTGCACTGAGGTATTACAGTGGGGGATTACAGTGGGGTATTACAGTAGGGGTATTACAGTGGGGGTATTACAGTGGGGGTATTACAGTGGGGTATTACATTGGGGGTATTACAGTGGGGTATTACAGTAGGGGTATTACAGTAGGGTATTACAGTGGGGTTATTACAGAGGGGGTATTACAGTAGGGTATTACAGTGGGGGTATTACAGTGGGGTATTACAGTGGGGTATTACAGTAGGGGTATTAGGGTAGGGTATTACAGTGGGGTTTTACAGTGGGGTATTACAGTAGGGGTATTACAGTGGGGGTATTACAGTAGGGGTATTACAGTAGGGGTATTACAGTAGGGGTATACAGTTGTGGTATTACAGTAGGGGTATTACAGTAGGGGTATTACAGTGGGGTATTACAGTGGGGGTATTACAGTGGGGGTATTACAGTGGGGGTATTACAGTAGGGTATTACAGTGAGGGTATTACAGTAGGGTATTACAGTAGGGTATTACAGTGGGATATTACAGTGAGGTATTACAGTAGGGGTATTTCAGTAGGGTATTTCAGTGGGGTATTACAGTGGGGGTATTACAGTAGGGTATTACAGTAGGGGTATTACAGTAGGGGTATTACAGTAGGGTATTACAGTGGGGTATTACAGAGGGGTATTACAGTGAGGTATTACAGTAGGTTATTACAGTAGGGTATTACAGTGGGGGTATTACAGTGGGGGTATTACAGTAGGGTATTACAGTAGGTTATTACAGTGGGGGTATTACAGTAGGGTATTACAGTGGGTTATTACAGTGAGGTATTACAGTAGGGGTATTTCAGTAGGGTATTACAGTGGGGTATTACAGTGGGGGCATTACAGTAGGGTATTACAGTGGGGTATTACAGTAGGGGTATTACAGTGGAGGTATTACAGTGGGGTATTACAGTGAGGATATTACAGTGGGGGTATTACAGTGGGGGTATTACAGTGGGGTATTACAGTGGGGTATCACAGTGGGGGTATTACAGTGGGGTATTACAGTAGGGTATTACAGTGGGGTGTTACAGTGGGGTATTACAGTGGGGGTATTAGAGTGGGGTATCACAGCGGGGTATTACAGTAGGGGTATTACAGTGGGGGTAATACAGTGAGGTATTACAGTAGGGGTATTACAGTAGGGGGTGTTACAGTGGGGTGTTACAGTGGGGGTATTACAGTGGGGGTATTACAGTGGGGGTATTACAGTAGGGGTATTACAGTAGGGGTATTACAGTGGGGTATTACAGTGGGTTATTACAGTAGGGGTATTACAGTAGATTATTACAGAGGGGGTATTACAGTGAGGTATTACAGTGGGTTATTACAGAGGGGGTATTACAGTGGGGTATTACAGTAGGGGTATTACAGTGGGGTATTACAGTAGGGGTATTACAGTAGGGGTATTACAGTGGGGGTATTACAGTAGGGGTATTACAGTGGAGGTATTACAGTGGGGGTATTACAGTGGGGTGTTACAGTAGGGTATAACAGTGGGTGTATCACAGTGGGGTATTACAGTGGGTGTATTACAGTGGGGGTATTACAGTGAGGTATTACAGTGGGGTATTACAGTAGGGTATTACAGTGGGGTATTAAAGTGGGGTGTTACAGTAGGGTATTACAGTGGGGTATTACAGTGCGTGTATTACAGTGGGGGTATTACAGTGAGGTATTACAGTGGGGTATTACAGTAGGGTATTACAGTGGGGATATTACAGTGGGGGTATTACAGTGGGGGTATTACAGTAGGGTATTACAGTGAGGGTATTACAGTAGGGTATTACAGTGGGATATTACAGTGAGGTATTACAGAGGGGTATTACAGTGGTATTATAGTAGGGGTATTACAGTGGGGTATTACAGTGGGGGTATTACAGTGGGGGTATTGCAGTGAGGTATTACAGTGGGGGATTACAGTGGGGTATTACAGTAGGGGTATTACAGTGGGGTATTACAGTAGGGGTATTACAGTGGGGGTATTACATTGGGGTATTACATTGGGGGTATTACAGTGGGGTATTACAGTAGGGGTATTACATTAGGGGTATTACAGTAGGGGTATTACAGTGGGGTTATTACAGAGGGGGTATTACAGTAGGGTATTACAGTGGGGGTATTACAGTGGGGTACTACAGTGGGGTATTACAGTAGGGGTATTAGGGTAGGGTATTACAGTGGGGTATTACAGTGGGGTATTACAGTGGGGGTATTACAGTGGGGTGTTACAGTGGGGGTATTACAGTGGGGTATTACAGTAGGGGTATTACAGTAGGGGTATTACAGTGGGGTATTACAGTAGGGGTATTACAGTGGGGTATTACAGTAGGGGTATTACAGTAGGGGTATTACAGTGGGGGTATTACAGTAGGGGTATTACAGTGGAGGTATTACAGTGGGGGTATTACAGTGGGGTGTTACAGTAGGGTATAACAGTGGGTGTATCACAGTGGGGTATTACAGTGGGTGTATTACAGTGGGGGTATTACAGTGAGGTATTACAGTGGGGTATTACAGTAGGGTATTACAGTGGGGTATTAAAGTGGGGTGTTACAGTAGGGTATTACAGTGGGGTATTACAGTGCGTGTATTACAGTGGGGGTATTACAGTGAGGTATTACAGTGGGGTATTACAGTAGGGTATTACAGTGGGGATATTACAGTGGGGGTATTACAGTGGGGGTATTACAGTAGGGTATTACAGTGAGGGTATTACAGTAGGGTATTACAGTAGGGTATTACAGTGGGATATTACAGTGAGGTATTACAGAGGGGTATTACAGTGGTATTATAGTAGGGGTATTACAGTGGGGTATTACAGTGGGGGTATTACAGTGGGGGTATTGCAGTGAGGTATTACAGTGGGGGATTACAGTGGGGTATTACAGTAGGGGTATTACAGTGGGGTATTACAGTAGGGGTATTACAGTGGGGGTATTACATTGGGGTATTACATTGGGGGTATTACAGTGGGGTATTACAGTAGGGGTATTACATTAGGGGTATTACAGTAGGGGTATTACAGTGGGGTTATTACAGAGGGGGTATTACAGTAGGGTATTACAGTGGGGGTATTACAGTGGGGTACTACAGTGGGGTATTACAGTAGGGGTATTAGGGTAGGGTATTACAGTGGGGTATTACAGTGGGGTATTACAGTGGGGGTATTACAGTGGGGTGTTACAGTGGGGGTATTACAGTGGGGTATTACAGTAGGGGTATTACAGTAGGGGTATTACAGTGGTGGTATTACAGTAGTGGTATTACAGTAGGGGTATTACAGTAGGGGTATTACAGTGGGGTATTACAGTAGGGGTATTACAGTGGGGGTATTACAGTGGGGGTATTACAGTAGGGTATTACAGTGAGGGTATTACAGTAGGGTATTACAGTAGGGTATTACAGTGGGATATTACAGTGAGGTATTACAGTAGGGGTATTTCAGTAGGGTATTACAGTGGGGTATTACAGTGGGGGTATTACAGTAGGGTATTACAGTGGGGTATTACAGTAGGGGTATTACAGTAGGGTATTACAGTGGGGGTATTACAGTGGGGGTATTACAGTAGGGTATTACAGTAGGGTATTACAGTGGGTTATTACAGTGGGGGTATTACAGTAGGGTATTACAGTGGGTTATTACAGTGAGGTATTACAGTAGGGGTATTTCAGTATGGTATTACAGTGGGGTATTACAGTGGGGGTATTACAGTGGGGGTATTACAGTAGGGTATTACAGTGGGGTATTACAGTAGGGGTATTACAGTAGGGTATTACAGTGGGTTATTACAGTGAGGTATTACAGTAGGGGTATTTCAGTAGGGTATTACAGTGGGGTATTACAGTGGGGGTATTACAGTGGGGGTATTACAGTAGGGTATTACAGTGGGGTATTACAGTAGGGGTATTACAGTGGGGTATTACAGTAGGGGTATTACAGTGGGGGTATTACAGTAAGGTACTAGAGTGAGGTATTACAGTAGGTTATTACAGTAGGGGTATTACAGTGGGGTATTACAGTGGGTTATTACAGTGGGGGTATTACAGTGAGTTATTACAGTAGGTTATTACAGTAGGGGTATTACAGTGGGGTATTACAGTGGGGTATTACAGTGGGGTATTACAGTAGGGGTATTACAGTGGGGGTATTACAGTAGGGTATTACAGTGGGGTATTACAGTGGGTTATTGCAGTAGGGTATTACAGTGGGGTATTACAGTAGGGTATTACAGTAGGGCTATTACAGTGGGGGTATTACAGTGGGGGTATTACAGTGGGATATTACAGTGGGGTTATTACAGAGGGGGTATTACAGTGGGGGTATTACAGTGGGGTATTACAGTGGGGTATTACAGTGGGGTGTTACAGTAGGGGTATTACAGTAGGGTATTACAGTAGTGGTATTACAGTAGGGGTATTACAGTGGGGTATTACAGTAGGGGTATTACAGTGGGGTATTACAGTGGGGGTATTACAGTTTGGGTATTACAGTAGGGTATTACAGTGGGTTATCACAGTGGGGGTATTACAGTGGGGTATTACAGTGAGGTATTACAGTAGGGGTATTTCAGTAGGGTATTACAGTGGGGTATTACAGTGGGGGTATTACAGTGGGGTTATTACAGTAGGGTATTACAGTAGGGGTATTACAGTGGGGTATTACAGTGAGGTATTACAGTGAGGTATTACAGTAGGTTATTACAGTAGGGTATTACAGTGGGGGTATTACAGTAGGGTATTACAGTAGGGTATTACAGTGGTTTATTACAGTGAGGTATTACAGTAGGGGTATTTCAGTAGGGGTATTACAGTGGGGGTATTACAGTAGGGTATTACAGTAGGGGTATTACAGTAGGGTATTACAGTGGGGTATTACAGTAGGGGTATTACAGTGGGGGTATTACAGTAGGGTATTACAGTGGGGTATTACATTAGGGGTATTACAGTGGGGTATTACAGTGAGGTATTACAGTGAGGTATTACAGTAGGTTATTACAGTAGGGTATTACAGTGGGGGTATTACAGTAGGGTATTACAGTAGGCTATTACAGTGGTTTATTACAGTGAGGTATTACAGTAGGGGTATTTCAGTAGGGGTATTACACTGGGGGTATTACAGTGGGGGTATTACAGTAGGGTATTACAGTAGGGGTATTACAGTAGGGTATTACAGTGGGGTATTACAGTAGGGGTATTACAGTGGGGGTATTACAGTAGGGTATTACAGTGGGGTATTACATTAGGGGTATTACAGTGGGGTATTACAGTGAGGTATTACAGTAGGTTATTACAGTAGGGTATTTTAGTGGGAGTATTACAGTAGGGTATTACAGTAGGGTATTACAGTGGGTTATTACAGTGAGGTATTACAGTAGGGGTATTTCAGTAGGGGTATTTCAGTAGGGGTATTACAGTGGGGGTATTACAGTGGGGGTATTACAGTAGGGTATTACAGTGGGGTATTACAGTAGGGGTATTACAGTGGGGTATTACAGTGAGGTATTACAGTGAGGTATTACAGTAGGTTATTACAGTAGGGTATTACAGTGGGAGTATTACAGTAGGGTATTACAGTAGGGTATTACAGTGGGTTATTACAGTGAGGTATTACAGTAGGGGTATTTCAGTAGGGGTATTACAGTGGGGTTATTACAGTGGGGGTATTACAGTAGGGTATTACAGTAGGGGTATTACAGTAGGGTATTACAGTGGGGGTATTACAGTAGGGTATTACAGTGGGGTATTACAGTAGGGGTATTACAGTGGGGTATTACAGTGAGGTATTACAGTAGGTTATTACAGTAGGGTATTACAGTGGGGGTATTACAGTAGGGTATTACAGTAGGGTATTACAGTGGGTTATTACAGTGAGGTATTACAGTAGGGGTATTACAGTGGGGGTATTACAGTAGGGTATTACAGTAGGGTATTACAGTGGGTTATTACAGTGAGGTATTTCAGTAGGGGTATTACAGTGGGGGTATTACAGTGGGGGTATTACAGTGCGGTATTACAGTAGGGGTATTGCAGTAGGGTATTACAGTGGGGTATTACAGTAGGGGTATTAAAGTAGGGTATTACAGTGGGGGTATTACAGTAAGGTATTACAGTGAGGTATTACAGTAGGTTATTACAGTAGGGGTATTACAGTAGGGTATTACAGTGCGTTATTTCAGTGGGGGTAGTACAGTGAGTTATTACAGTAGGTTATTACAGTAGGGGTATTACAGTGGGATATTACAGTGGGTTATTGCAGTAGGGGTATTACAGTGGGGTATTACAGTAGGGGTATTACAGTGGGGTATTACAGTGGGGGTATTACAGTGGGGTATTACAGTGGGGGTATTATACTAGGGTATTACAGTGGGGTATTACAGTGGGGTATTACAGTAGGGTATTACAGTGGGGGTATTACAGTGGGGTATTACAGTAGGGTATTACAGTGGGGTATTACAGTAGGGGTATTACAGTGGAGGTATTACAGTGGGGTATTACAGTGGGGTATTACAGTAGGGTATTACAGTGGGGTATTACAGTAGGGGTATTACAGTGGGGGTATTACAGTAGGGTATTACAGTGGGGTATTACAGTGGGATATTACAGTGGGGGTA
This sequence comes from Dendrobates tinctorius, assembly GCF_039654945.1. Taxonomy (NCBI): domain Eukaryota; kingdom Metazoa; phylum Chordata; class Amphibia; order Anura; family Dendrobatidae; genus Dendrobates; species Dendrobates tinctorius. The sequence continues at coordinate 946,059 of NW_027361849.1, read as the reverse complement.
TTACAGTAGGGGTATTACAGTGGGGGTATTATAGTAGGGTATTACATTGGGGTATTACAGTAGGGGTATTACAGTAGGGTATTGCAGTAGGGTATTACATTAGGGTATTACAGTAGGGATATTACAGTAGGGATATTACAGTGGGGTATTACAGTAGGGGTATTACAGTGGGGGTATTATAGTAGGGGTATTACAGTGGGGGTATTACAGTGGGGTATTACAGTAGGGGTAGTACAGTGTGGGTATTACAGTAGGGGTATTACAGTGGGGGTATTATAGTAGGGGTATTACAGTGGGGGTATTACAGTAGGGGTATTACAGTGGGGGTATTATAGTAGGGGTATTACAGTGGGGGTATTATAGTAGGGGTATTACAGTGGGGGTATTTTAGTAGGGGTATTACAGTGGGATATTACAGTAGGGGTAGTACAGTGGGGGTATTACAGTAGGGATATTACAGTAGGGGTATTACAGTAGGGGTATTACAGTGGGGGTATTATAGTAGGGGTATTACAGTGGGGGTATTACAGTGGGGTATTACAGTAGGGGTAGTACAGTGGGGGTATTACAGTAGGGGTATTACAGTGGGGGTATTACAGTAGGGGTATTACAGTGGGGGTATTATAGTAGGGGTGTTACAGTTGGGGTATTACAATGGGGTATTACAGTAGGGGTAGTACAGTAGGGGTAGTACAGTGTAGGTATTACAGTAGGGTATTACAGTAGGTTATTACAGAGGGGTATTACAGTAGGGGTATTACAGTGGGGTATTACAGTAGGGTATTACAGTGGAGGTATTACAGTAGGGGTATTACAGTAGGGTATTACAGTAGGGTATTACAGTGGGGTATTACAGTAGGGGTATTACAGTGGGGGTATTACAGTAGGGTATTACAGTGGGATACTACAGTGGGGGTATTATAGTACGGTATTACAGTGGGGGTATTACAGTAGGGGTATTACAGTGGGGATATTATAGTAGGGTATTACAGTGGGGGTATTACAGTAGGGGTAGTACAGTGGGCTATTACAGTAGGGGTAATGAAATGTCTGCAAATTATGATTTTTACTGTTGGAACCTTCCAGAATCCCCCCTTGCCTTCTGAGTTACATTGTACACTGTCAGCTTGCAGCAGCCCCTTCCCCCAAGTCTTATCAGCTCCCTGCATGTATTTGGTAGCATGAAACCGTCCATTTCCTCTGGAATCCTCAGTGTAGAATTCTTCTCCTCCCCCCTCCCTGCTCAGCTAAAGGGAAAGGATGTCCCTTTGTTCTAAAACCACGAGGTTTGAATGCAGCTGTGGGAAGTATTAAAACAATTCATATCACAGAAACCATACACAGCAGAGATATAATAATCATATCACTGTGTAGGCAATGAAGCCAGCTTTCTAAACCCCTAAGCTTCACGATTCTCGGACTTCTAGAAATTGAGATATGGATTTCTCCCAAATGTAGTGTCCTATCTAGTGCATTCTTGATGTTTTCTTGTTGGATTCGTTAAATCACAACCAATGATACCTGTGATGTACAATGTCTGTGAGGTATGGGGTTTTGTCCACAAAATATGATGTTTTCTGTTGTAACTTTCCAGAAAGATCCGGCAGATATGACAATCCAGGCTGCTAGCTCTGCAGCTTCATCCCTCCTCCCTTCACACATACACAGAGCAGTGCCACCCCCCCTCCTCTACAGCCTGTGTTCGCACTAGTAATAGGAGACCCCCCTGCTGTTACAACCATTTGTTTCCTTCTCTCCTCTTCAGAGCGGGAAAAACTTATTTGTTTGAAACGAATAAAACTATGAGAGACTATACCATAAGAACCAAATACCCTAGAGATATGAAAATCACAGTTTTGTAATCCGGGCGGTCACAGCGTCGCTGCCGTGGTTCTGGCGAAGCGTAATCCTTTCAGAACCTGAGATATGTGTTCCAGCTAAACGGTGTATCAGAACTACTGCATATTTGGTCTTGAATTATTGTACTCAACAAATCACAACCAATGATGCCCTATATATGTCTGTGCGGGCTGCCCCCACGGAGTTATGATTAGTATAAGTTTTCTAGTGTAATTCTACATCCAAAAGAGAGAGGTGGGATTAACCCAGCATGCATCTCTCCGTGATGTCACATAGCAAGTCTATAAAGCATTTCCTGGACAAAACCAGAGCAGAACAGCTCAAGTCGTCGTGCTAGAAAGATCCCCAGATGAGCGGAGAAGTGCAGCTCCGCCTCCACCCACCTTAGCCGCATGGTCTGCCTAAGGAACAATATGGAACTGTGAGTGTACTCTCTTTGTTTTCTCCACTTTTATTTTATACCTGTACTGTACATATTTTATGTCTCAATTTTATAGCAACTTTTATCTGTAATCACTGTCCTCTTTCGGAAAATAAATGAAATAATTATTTAGATCTGTCTCTATGCTCTAAGACTCGAACTATACGCCTTTGATAGATAATCGCTACTAATTCAAGGGGTTTGCCACGGACCCTCTTAATTTAACACTGTGAATTAAATAAACCATGACTGGTGGCAGCGCGTGGTGCACGGCTATTGCGGCTTGCTGGCAGTCTAGAAGGGTCTTATATAGCTGAATGAGGGGCTGCGGCCACAGCTCATAATTCCCTTACTGCAGAAGCCTAATTGCCGGTTCACAACAGGCAGCCCGTCCGGCGACCAATTATTCTAGGTGCAGTTCCCTGACTGACCTGAGGGTAAGGGGGGCGCCGGAGAGCTGCAAGTTCCAAAGTGGAACTGAGAAAGTGGGATATACATAAATCCCCGCAGTACTTGGAAGATTGATAGCAGTGGTGGGGCATCCAAATTAAACTCCCCCTGCGGCAAATTGTAGAGCGAGATTAGCTTGCTGGATATTTTTGGTCACATGGTGCCAGTGTTGGGATAACTAAGATAAGCCCCACTGCGCCTGTGATAGCCGTGTGCCGGCATTGTGTCACGCCCCTCCGTCCGCTGATACACCGGTGTCAGTGGTGGGATTGTGACATAGTGGTGACACAGGGTCCGCTGTCCGTCGCGTTTTGGTGGCAGCGGGACCCCCGTTAGTGTCGCCCGTAAGTAGACGAACGGCGGTGGGCTGTTCGTCACATATTGGTGGCAGCGCGGTGGGATAATCCTAGAGCATTAGTGATTTGGTTTGAGCAATCATTCCTCTCACTAAAGACCTGCACGGTTCCTGCGGGAATCCTGCATCATTCATCATAGGTTTTGGAGAACAGACTCAGTGGTTACTAGTCCTGAGACATTAGTGTGTACTTGCAAGTATTCCCTTCCTTTTTCTCCGTTTTTCTTTTCTGTCTTTTATTTGGCAACCATGGCTACGATGGGAGCAGAGTGGTATAAGCAGCATAACAAGGCATCTCTTATTGCCCTCTGCGGGGTGTGGCGGATCGACACCACGAACAAAAACAAAGCCCAAATGATCGCGGCTCTGGTGCAACGGGAAAACGACCAGAGCCCAGCGAACACAGAAGCGGGCTCAAGTGGCAATGGGGCTGCAGCAGAGGCTCCACTCATGAGCGCTGGCCCCACATTCAACCATAACGGGGTGGACCCCTATCTGCAAATGGCCTTGGACGAACTCCCCGCCGAAGACAGTGATGGGCGGGTGAGGCTGATCCAGCAAGCTCGAGAGAGAGCAGAGCAGCGAGCCGAGCGCCAAGCTGAGGCTGAGAGAGCCGAGCGCCAGGCGCAGAGGGCCCATGAACTGGAGGTACTCCAGCGGGGTGGGAATGCCCCCACAGCCCGAAGCCTTGAGCCCAGCAGCGTCCAGACTCCTAAACCCCGGCCAGAGCATTTTCCCGTGATGGAAAAGGACGGGGACTTGGACACGTTCCTGCGAGCCTTTGAGAAAGCCTGCAGACAGTACCAGCTGCCTAGAGACCAATGGGCAAGGTACTTGACCCCAGGGCTAAAAGGCAAAGCCCTGGAGGCATTTGCTTCTCTTCCGCCAGAAGCCGATGACGACTATGTCGCCATAAAGCAGGCGCTGATCGCCAAATACCGGCTGACACCTGAGGTATACCGAAAGAAGTTCCGGCACCTCCAACGTGGCCCACATGATAGCTACAGTGATGTGGTGCAAGGACTCAGGACCCACTTTGACCAGTGGATCCATGGACTGTCCGTTGAAACCTTTGAGCAGCTACGGGACCTGATGATCAAAGACCAGTTCCTGCATCTCTGCCCAGCTGAGGTCCGACAGTTCATCCTGGACCGCGAACCAACGAACGCGGACAAAGCGGCGCAGATCGCCGACAACCACGAGGCCAACCGGAAGCCCGAAAAGCGGAGGCCAGTCGCCACCAGCTGGAAAGGGGGTAAGCCAGCAACCAACCCCAATGCCCCAGCTAGCCGTCCCTCCGGAGGCCCTGTCCCTGTTGCCAACAACAGGCCGGCTACTGACAGTCGCCTGTGTCACCACTGCCAGCGGCCTGGTCACTTCTTTTAGGCCTGTCCGAACAGGCTGAAGAACACCCCAGCCAAGGCCCCCGGGCCCAACGCCTCTGTTCTTTTGGTGGGAGGTGTGGTTGGGAGGGCTGACGACAACGTTCAACCTGTTCAGGTGGGGGCCCGTCTTGCTACAGGCCTCAAGGACACCGGGGCTGAACGAACCCTCATCCGTCCTGGACTGGCGGCCCCTGAAGAGTTTGTTGAGGGGAAAACCCTGACTGTCACCGGGATTGGAGGCACCCGTTGTCCCTTGCCAGTGGCACGAGTTTATCTCGATTGGGGTGCTGGGAGCGGGTTGAGGGAGGTGGGAGTGTCTGAAAACCTGCCCACTGATGTTTTATTGGGGACTGACTTGGGGCGGATGGTTGCATACTACGTCCCTGACACCCTTCCCCAAACTGATAATAAGGGTAACGTTAACCCTGATGATGATGATGATGACGGGAAACTGAATGTGTTACCTGCTAATGCCTTGATGAGTAATGATGCAACTAACAACCATTCTTTCCCCAGGTACGATGCTGATGCTGATGTGAATGTACCAAAGCAAACTGATAACCATTCTTCTCCTAGGAAGGATGATGATGATGTTGATGTATCTGTGCCGACTGAACCCGTTAACCCTTTCTTTGAAGCGGTAGATGTGTCCACAGGTACCGAAGTGCTCAGTCCCGTCACTCTGCGGAGTGAGACGGCTGAGGAACCCCTGGCAGGAGTAAGCAACGGTGTTCAAGAGAATGGGGAGGTGCATGGGGACCATGAGGAAGGTAATGCCATGCAGCTGACCAGTGCCACCGAGGAAGATAACTGGCCCATAAGTAGCCCTGCTCCTGAAGTGTTGGGGGTGGATGGGGAGGTAGAGCCCAAGCCAGCACCGGCTGGTGGGTCTGTAGAAATCCCCAGGGAGACAGCATACATAGCAGCTGTCACACGCAGTCAGAGTGCCCAGATCGCAGGTAACGCACTGTCTTCTGGACCCTCTGCTGCTACAGGAGAGACTGAACCAGAGGTGAACCCAGAGCCGGTTCCAGAGGGTCCCAGTAAAGAGGGGACCCTGACGTCACTTCTGGCAGCCTCCAGCATGGAGTTCCAGGCTGCTCTGCACACAGATGCCAGCCTGGAGAAATTGAGAGGTCTCGCCGAGACGCCCACCTCCAAGTCTGATAAGGAGAGGGTGTTCTGGGAACGAGGAAGGTTGTACCGGGAGACAGTACCCGGAGATCCTAAAAAGGATCGTCCCCTATCAGTTCAGAACCGAGTTGTTGCGGATTGCCCATGAGATTCCACTCGCTGGACACTTGGGGATCAGCAAAACAAAGGCACGGCTGTATCAACACTTCTATTGGCCCAAGATGGGGACAGATGTAACACACTACTGCCGCTCCTGCGCCACCTGTCAAAAAGTGGGTAAGGCGGGGCCTGCTCTTAAGGCTCCCCTTATTCCTTTGCCGGTGATAGAGGAGCCTTTCCAGAGAATCGCGGTGGACATTGTAGGACCGCTGTCCGTCCCCAGCAGCTCCGGAAAGCGATACATTCTCACCGTGGTAGACTACGCTACCCGGTACCCAGAGGCAGTAGCTCTGTCTTCAACCAGGGCAGATAAGGTGGCTGACGCACTGGTGACCATCTTTTCAAGAGTAGGATTTCCCAGGGAGATGCTTACCGATCAAGGGCCCCAATTCATGTCTCGCCTAATGGAGGCTCTCTGTGAGAAAATGCAGGTGACGCAGCTGGTATCGAGTCCGTATCACCCACAGACTAATGGTTTGTGTGAACGTTTCAACGGTACCCTCAAACAGATGCTCCGCATACTGGTTGAGACCCAAGGGCGCGACTGGGAGCGGTACCTCCCACACCTGTTGTTCGTTTACAGAGAAGTTCCGCAGGCCTCGACCGGGTTCTCCCCTTTCGAGCTCCTGTATGGCAGGCGAGTCCGGGGACCCCTTGGGTTGATAAGAGAATCCTGGGAAGATGAGCCAAACCCCACAGAAGTGTCCATCGTGGATTATGTCATGCGCTTCCGTGACAAGATGCAGACCTTGACGCAGTTGGTGCATGACAACATGATGCAGGCTCAGGCTGACCAGAAGCGCTGGTACGACCAGAACGCCCGGGAGCGGACCTACCAGGTGGGTCAAAAGGTCTGGGTGCTGGTCCCCGTACCAACGGATAAGCTTCAGGCAGCCTGGGAAGGCCCATACGTCGTCCACCAACAGCTCAACCCGGTCACCTACGTGGTCACGCTTGACCATGCTCGGGGTAGGCGCAAGGCCTTTCACGTCAACATGCTGAAGGCGCACTACGAACGTGAAGCTTGCATCCTACCGGTCTGCAATCTGCCAGAGGATGGGGAGGAAGATCCCCTCCTGGACATGCTGGCCCAGGCCAAGGCCGATGGGTCCATTGAGGACATGGAGATAAGTGGTTCGCTCACCGTGTCCCAGCGGTTGCAGTTGATGGCCACCCTGAAACTCTTCCGGCCCGTGTTCACCAACCAACCGGGGAGGACGGAGTTAGCGGTTCATGAGGTGGACACCGGGAATCACGCCCCATTACGGCGAACACCCTATCGGATCTCTGAGACGGTGCAACAAGTCATGCGCCAAGAGATCGATGAGATGTTAAGGCTGGGGGTGATTCGACTGTCAAAAAGCGCGTGGGCTTCACCTGTAGTCCTCGTGCCTAAAAAGGATCGAACCACCCGGTTCTGCGTGGACTACAGGGGGCTCAACGCCATCACAACCTCTGATGCCCACCCAATGCCGCGCATCGAGGATCTGCTCGAGCGGTTGACAAACGCCAACTACATATCCATCATGGATTTGAGTCGGGGATACTGGCAGATTCCCCTGAGCCCTGAGGCGCAGGAGAAATCCGCCTTTATCACCCCCTTTGGACTGTACGAGTCCACGGTCATGCCCTTCGGCATGAAGAATGCCCCTGCCACTTTCCAGCGGATGGTCAACCACCTGCTTCGGGGACTGGAGGAGTACGCAGTGGCGTACTTAGACGATATTGCCGTCTTCAGTTCCACCTGGGAGGAACACCTTCAGCACCTCCAGGAGGTGCTCAAGCGTCTTCACCAGGCAGGCCTGACCATCAAGCCGGGGAATTGCCAGATAGGCATGCGCAAGGTCCACTACCTGGGGTACCGGGTAGGCGGGGGTTCCATGAGTCCGGAGCCAGAAAAAGTGGACGCAATCGTGTCCTGGCCCACCCCCAGGACCAAGAAACAGGTGAAGTCCTTCTTGGGCACTGCAGGGTACTATAGGCGGTTCGTACAGGACTATAGCGCCCTTGCCAAACCCTTGACTGACCTCACCAAGCAGAGGCTACCCCAAACAGTCAACTGGACAGATGACTGTGAGGCGGCTTTCCAAGCTTTGAAAGCAGCCCTGTGCAACTCTCCAGTGTTGAGAGCAGTCGACAGCAGTCGCCCGTTTCTGGTACAGACCGACGCCAGCGAGTTTGGCCTCGGTGCTGTCCTTAGCCAGGTCGACTCGGGGGACCAAGAACACCCCGTGTTGTACCTGAGCCGGAAACTTTTGCCGAGGGAACTGGCATACTCGACCATCGAGAAGGAGTGTCTGGCCATGGTGTGGGCACTGCAACGTTTGCAGCCCTACCTGTACGGGCGCGCCTTCACGGTGGTAACTGACCACAACCCTCTGAGCTGGTTGCACACAGTGTCCGGAACCAATGGAAGGTTGCTCCGCTGGAGCCTTGCCCTTCAACAGTACGACTTCACTGTAAAACAGAGGAAGGGCAGTGAAAACGGCAATGCCGATGGGTTGTCCCGCCGGGGCGAACCAGCTGAGGTGCGCATGGCCGATTACCGAGAGGTAATGCCTCCTTAGCGCCCTCTTAAGGGGGAGGTGTGATGTACAATGTCTGTGAGGTATGGGGTTTTGTCCACAAAATATGATGTTTTCTGTTGTAACTTTCCAGAAAGATCCGGCAGATATGACAATCCAGGCTGCTAGCTCTGCAGCTTCATCCCTCCTCCCTTCACACACACACAGAGCAGTGCCACCCCCCCTCCTCTACAGCCTGTGTTCGCACTAGTAATAGGAGACCCCCCTGCTGTTACAACCATTTGTTTCCTTCTCTCCTCTTCAGAGCGGGAAAAACTTCTTTGTTTGAAACGAATAAAACTATGAGAGACTATACCATAAGAACCAAATACCCTAGAGATATGAAAATCACATTTTTGTAATCCGGGCGGTCACAGCGTCGCTGCCGTGGTTCTGGCGAAGCGTAATCCTTTCAGAACCTGAGATATGTGTTCCACCTAAACGGTGTATCAGAACTACTGCATATTTGGTCTTGAATTATTGTACTCAACAAATCACAACCAATGATGCCCTATATGTCTCTGTGCGGGTTGCCCCCATGGAGTTATGATTAGTATAAGTTTTCTAGTGTAATTCTACATCCAAAAGAGAGAGGTGGGATTAACCCAGCATGCATCTCTCCGTGATGTCACATAGCAAGTCTATAAAGCATTTCCTGGACAAAACCAGAGCAGAGCAGCTCAAGTCGTCGTGCTAGAAAGATCCCCAGATGAGCGGAGAAGTGCAGCTCCGCCTCCACCCACCTTAGCCGCATGGTCTGCCTAAGGAACAATATGGAACTGTGAGTGTACTCTCTTTGTTTTCTCCACTTTTATTTTATACCTGTACTGTACATATTTTATGTCTCAATTTTATAGCAACTTTTATCTGTAATCACTGTCCTCTTTCGGAAAATAAATGAAATAATTATTTAGATCTGTCTCTATGCTCTAAGACTCGAACTATACGCCTTTGATAGATAATCGCTACTAATTCAAGGGGTTTGCCACGGACCCTCTTAATTTAACACTGTGAATTAAGTAACCGTGACTGGTGGCAGCGCGTGGTGCACGGCTATTGCGGCTTGCTGGCAGTCTAGAAGGGACTTATATAGCTGAATGAGGGGCTGCGGCCACAGCTCATAATTCCCTTACTGCAGAAGCCTAATTGCCGGTTCACAACAGGCAGCCCGTTCGGCGACCAATTATCCTAGGTGCAGTTCCCTGACTGACCTGAGGGTAAGGGGGGCGCCGGAGAGCTGCAAGTTCCAAAGTGGAACTGAGAAAGTGGGATATACATAAATCCCCGCAGTACTTGGAAGATTGATAGCAGTGGTGGGGCATCCAAATTAAACTCCCCCTGCGGCAAATTGTAGAGCGAGATTAGCTTGCTGGATATTTTTGGTCACATGGTGCCAGTGTTGGGATAACTAAGATAAGCCCCACTGCGCCTGTGATAGCCGTGTGCCGGCATTGTGTCACGCCCCTCCGTCCGCTGATACACCGGTGTCAGTGGTGGGATTGTGACATAGTGGTGACACAGGGTCCGCTGTCCGTCGCGTTTTGGTGGCAGCGGGACCCCCGTTAGTGTCGCCCGTAAGTAGACGAACGGCGGTGGGCTGTTTGTCACAATACCCTTGGTGAGTTCATACGAGCTTCACCCATTAAGATTTAGTTATTCTAAGTTTTGTAGCCAAATCATAACTTGGAAAGAGGGAGGTTGGACCTCTCCAGACCGCCCCTTTCATGAGGTCACAGACCCTAGTCTATAGGCATTCCCTATCTTATCCCAGTCAGTTGGAGCTGAGTTTTGATGCTGAACAGACCTACCCCCATGTCTCGGGACGTCTGGCCCCTCCCCCCAGCCACATGGGTTGCCTAACACCAACTGACCACATGTAAGTGTACTTTCTTCTTTCATCCATTTTTGTTTTATACTTGCATTTGTACATATTTAATGTCTCAACTTTGTAACAATCTTTTATCTGTATAATCACTGTCCGACTTTGGTGAATAAATGATATAATATTCAGTCTGCCTTCATGCTCGAAGAAACGAACTATGCGCCTCTTTTAGATAATCGCTACTGATTTCAGGGGTTTGCCACGGACCCTCTTAATTTAACTCTGTGAATTAAGAAAAGCGTGGATGGTGGCAGCGTGGTGTGTGCGATTGATTAGGCTAGTTAGCAGGACAGAAGGGTCTTATATTGCTAAAGGGGGGCTGCGGCCACAGCATTGATAATTCCCTTACTGCGGTAGCCTAATTGCCCATGCACAACAAGCAGCCCGTCCGGCGACTATCCTAGGTGCAGTTACCTGACTGACCTGAGGGTAAGGGGGGCGCCGGAGAGCTTCGAGTGCCAAAGTGGAACTGAGAAAGTGGGATATACATAAATCCCTGCAGTTCTTGGAAGGTTGTTAGCAGTGGTGGGGCATCCAAAATAACCCCGCTGCAGTAAATTGTTAGAGCAAGGTTAGCTTGCTGCTTTTTTGTCACATGGTGCCAGTGGTGGGATAACTAAGATAAGCCCCCACTGTGCCTGTGATAGCCGTGTGCCGGCAGTTTGTCGCGTCCCTCCGTCCGCTGATATGCCCGGGTCAGTGGTGGGATTGTGACATATTGGTGACACAGGGTCCGCTGTCCGTCGCATTTTGGTGGCAGCGGGACCCCTGTTCGTCACATATTCGTGGCAGCGGTGGGATGTTCGTCACAATTTGGTGGCAGAGCGGTGGGATAATCCTAGAGCATTAGTGATTTGGTTTGAGCAATCATTCCTCTCACTAAAGACCTGCACGGTTCCTGTGGGAATCCTGCACCATAGCTTTTGGAGAACAGACTCAGTGGTTACTAGTCCTGAGACATTTTTGTGTACTTGCAAGTATTCCCTCCCTTTTTCTTTGTTTTTCTTTTCTATCTGTTATTTGGCAACCATGGCGGCGAGGGGAGCAGAGTGGTATAAGCAGCAGGAAAAGGAAACTCTTGCTGGGTTATGCACGTACCGGGGCCTTGTTGCCACGAACCAGAACAAAGACCAACTGATCACGGCTCTGGCGCAGCTGGACAACACCCAGAGCCCAGCGGGCACAGGAGCCGGCCCCAGCCAAGGTGGTACCGCAGCTGAGGTCCAACCACCATATGCCGGTCCCACCTGCATCCAGGCCAGGCTGAACCCCTACCTGCAAGCAGCCTTGGATGCATTCCCTGCCGAAGACCATGACGGACGTCTGCAGCTGATCCAGCAAGCTCAGGAGAGAGCTGAGCGCCAAAGAGAGGCTGAAAGAGCCGAGCGCCAGGCACAGGCTGAGAGAGCTGAGCGCCAGGCACAAGCTCAGAGAGCCCATGAACTGGAGATGCTCCAACAAGGGTGGAATGCCCGCACAGCCCGAAGCAGTGAGTCCAGCAGCGTCCAGACTCCTAAACCCCGGCCAGAGCATTTTCCCGTGATGGAAAAGGACGGGGACTTGGACACATTTCTGCGAGCCTTTGAGAAAGCCTGCAGACAGTACCAGCTGGAGAAGGTCCAATGGGCCAGGTACTTGACTCCAGGGCTAAAAGGCAAAGCTCTGGAGGCGTTTGCTTCTCTTCCGTCAGAAGACGAGCGACAACTATGATGCCATAAAGCAGGCTCTGATCACCAAATACCGGCTGACACCTGAGGTGTACCGAGAGAAGTTCCGGAACCTTCAACGTGGCCCACACGATAGCTATAGTGATGTGGTGCAAGGACTCAGGACCTACTTTGACCAGTGGATCCATGGACTGTCCGTTGTTTCCTTTGAGCAGCTACGGGACCTGATGATCAAAGACCAGTTCCTGCATCTTTGCCCAGCTGAGGTCCGACAGTTCATCCTGGACCGCGAACCAATGAATGCGGACAAAGCGGCACAGATCGCCGACAACTATGAGGCCAACCGGAAGTCAGAGACGCGGAGGCCAGTCACCACCAGCTGGAGAGGGGGTAAGCCTGCAACCAACCCGTGCCCCAGCTAGCCGTCTCTCCGGAGGCCCTGTCCCTATTGCCAACACCAGGCCTACTACTGACAGTCGCCTGTGTTTCAACTGCAATCGGACTGGTCACTTCCGTTCCTCCTGTCTGGAAAAGCCGAAGAATCCCCCAGCCAAGGCCTCTGGGCCCAATGCCTCTGTTCTTTTGGTGGGAGGTGTGGTTGGGAGGATTGACGACAACGTTCAACCTGTTCAGGTGGGGGCCCGTCTTGCTACAGGTCTCAAGGACACCGGGGCTGAACGAACCCTCATCCGTCCTGGACTGGCGGCCCCTGAAGAGTTTGTTGAGGGGAAAACCCTGACTGTCACCGGGATTGGAGGCACCCATTATCCCTTGCCAGTGGCCCGGGTTTTTCTTGATTGGGGTGCTGGGAGCGGGTTGAGGGAAGTGGGAGTGTCTGAAAACCTGCCCACTGATGTTCTATTGGGGACTGACTTGGGGAGGATGGTTGCATACTATGTCCCTGACACCCTTCCCCAATCTGATAATAAGGGTAACGTTAACCCTGGTGTTGATGATGATGATGGGAAACGGAATGTGTTACCTGCTAATGCCTTGATGAGTAATGATGCAACTAACAACCATTCTTTCCCCAGGTATGATGCTGATGTGAATGTACCAAAGCAATCTGATAACCGTTCTTTTCCTAGGAATGATGATGATGATGTATCTGTGCCGACTGAGCCTGTTAACCCTTTCTTTGCAATGGTAGATGTGTCCACAGGTACCGAAGTGCTCAGCCCCATCACTCTGCGGAGTGAGACGGCTGAGGAACCCCTGGCAGGAGCAAGCAACGGTGCTCAAGGAAATGGGGAGGTGCATGGGGACCATGAGGAAGGTAATGCCATGCAACCGTCCAGTGTCACCGAGGAAGGTAACTGGCCCATAAGTAGCCCTGCTCCTGAAGTGTTGGGGGTGGAAGGGGAGGTAGAGCCCAGGGCAGCGCCGAATGGTGGGTCTGTAGAAATCCCCAGGGAGACAGCATACATAGCAGCTGTCACACGCAGAGTGCCCAGATCGCAGGTAGCGCCCTGTCTTCTGGACCGTCTTCTGCTACAGGAGAGACTGAACCAGAGGTGAACCCAGAGCCGGTTCCAGAGGGTCCCAGTAAGGAAAGGACCCTGTCATCACTTCTGGCAGCCTCCAGCAAGGAGTTCCAGGCTGCTCTGCACTCAGATGCCAGCCTGGAGAAATTGAGACACCTCGCCGAGACGCCCACCTCCGAGCCTGATAAGGAGAGGGTGTTCTGGGAACGAGGAAGGTTGTACCAGGAGACAGTACCCGGAGAATCCCAAAAGGAGTGGTTGAGGGAAAGACAGCTAGTCGTCCCCCTACCGTTCAGAACTGAGTTGTTGCAGATTGCCCATGAGATTCCACTCGCTGGACACTTGGGGATCAGCAAAACAAAGGCACGGCTGTCTAAACACTTCTATTGGCCCAAGATGGGGACAGATGTCATGACCTACTGCCGCTCCTGTAACACCTGTCAAAAAGTGGGTAAGGCGGGGCCTGCTCTTAAGGCTCCCCTTATTCCTTTGCCGGTGATAGAAGAGCCTTTCCAGAGAATCGCGGTGGACATTGTAGGCTCGCTGGCCATCCCCAGCAGCTCTGGAAAGCGATACATTCTCTCCGTGGTAGACTACGCTACCCGGTACCCAGAGGCAGTAGCTCTGTCTTCAACCAGGGCAGATAAGGTGGCTGACGCACTGGTGACCATCTTTTCAAGGGTAGGATTTCCCAGGGAGATGCTTTCCGATCAAGGGACCCAATTCATGTCTCGCCTAATGGAGGTTCTCTGTAAGAGAATTCAGGTGAAGCACCTGGTATCGAGTGCGTATCACCCACAGACTAATGGTTTGTGTGAACGCTTCAACGGTACCCTCAAACAGATGCTCCGCATGCTGGTTGAGACCCAAGGGCACGACTGGGAGCGGTACCTCCCACACCTGCTGTTCGCTTACAGAGAAGTTCCGCAGGCCTCGACCGGGTTCTCCCCCTTCGAGCTCCTGTATGGCAGGCGAGTCCGGGGACCCCTTGGGTTGATAAGAGAATCCTGAGATGAGCCAAACCCCACAGAAGTGTCCATCGTGGATTATGTCATGCGCTTCCTTGACAAGATGCAGACCTTGACGCAGTTGGTGCATGACATGACGCAGGCTCAGGCTGACCAGAAGCACTGGTACGACCAGAATGCCCGGGAGTGGACCAAACAGGTGGGTCAAAAGGTGTGGGTGCTGGTCCCTGTACCAACGGATAAGCTTCAGGCAGCCTGGGAAGGCCCATACGTCGTCCACCAACAGCTCATCCCGGTCACCTACGTGGTCACGCTTGACCATGCTCGGGGTAGGCGCAAGGCCTTTCACGTCAATATGCTGAAGGCGCACCACGAACGTGAAGCTTGCGCCCTACCGGTCTGCAACCTGCCCGAGGATGGGGAGGAAGATCCCCTCCTGGACATGCTGGCCCAAGCCAAGGCCAATGGGTCCACTGAGGACATGTAGATAAGTGGTTTGCTAACCATATCCCAGCGGTCGCAGTTGGTGGAAAGCCTGGAACCCTTCTGGGCCGTGTTCACCAACCGACCTGGGAGGACAGAGTTAGCGGTTCATGAGGTGGACACCGGGAATCACTCCCCACTTCGGCGAACACCTTATTGGATCTCTGAGGCGGTGCAACAAGTCATGCGCCAAGAGATCGATGAGATGTTAAGGCTAGGGGTGATTCGACGGTCAAAAAGCGCGTGGGCTTCACCTGTAGTCCTCGTGCCTAAAAAGGATCGAACCACCCTGTTTTGCGTGGACTACAAAGGGCTCAACGCCATCACAACCTCTGATGCCCACCTGATGCCGCGCATCGAGGATCTGCTTGAGCGGTTGGCGAAAGCAAGGTACATATCCATCATGGATTTGAGTCGGGGATACTGGCAGATTCCCCTGAGCCCCGAGGCGCAGGAGAAATCCACCTTTATCACCCCCTTTGGACTGTACGAGTCCACAGTCATGCCCTTTGGCATGAAAAATGCCCCTGCCACTTTCCAGCGGATGGTCAGTCACCTGCTTCGGGGGCTGGAGGAGTACGCAGTGGCGTACTTAGACGACATCGCCATCTTCAGTTCCACCTGGAACACCTTCAGCATCTCCAGGAGGTGCTCAAGCGTCTTCACCAGGCAGGCCTGACTATCAAGCCGGGAAAGTGCCAGATTGGCATGAGCGAGGTCCACTACATGGGGCACCAGGTAGGAGGGGGTTCCATGAGTCCGGAGTCAGAAAAGGTGGACGCAATCGCGTCCTGGCCCACCCCCAGGACCAAGAAACAGGTGAAGTCCTTCTTGGGCACTGCAGGGTACTATAGGCGGTTTGTTCAAGACTATAGCACCCTTGCAAAACCCTTGACTGACCTCACCAAGCAGAGGCTACCCCAAACAGTCAACTGGACAGATGACTGTAAGGCGGCTTTCCAAGCTTTGAAAGCAGCCCTGTGCAGCTCTCCAGTGTTGAGAGCAGTCGACAGCAGTCGCCTGTTTCTGGTACAGACCGACGTCAGCAAGTTTGGCCTCGGTGCTGTGCTCAGCCAGGTCGACTCAGGGAACCAGGCGCACCCCGTGTTGTACCTGAGCCGGAAACTTTTGCCGAGGGAACTGGCATACTCGACCATCGAGGAGTGTCTGGCCATGGTGTGGGCACTGCAACGTTTGCAGCCCTACCTGTACGGGCGCACCTTCACGGTGGTAACCAACCACAACCCTCTGAGCTGGTTGCAGTGTCCGGAACCAATTTAAGGCTGCTCCGCTGGAGCCTTGCCCTTCAACAGTACGACTTTACTGTACAACACAAAAAGGGCAGTGAGCACGGCAATGCCGATGGGTTGTCCCGCCTTGGCGAACCCGCTGAGGTGCGCATGGCCGATTACCGACAAGTAATGCCTCCGTAGCGCCCTCTAAAGGGGGGAGGTGTAATGTAATGTTTGCAAAATATGATGTTTTCTGTTGGAACCTTTTAGAAAATCCTCCATTCTATGAGAAAGTACACTGTCAGCTTTCAGCAGCCCGTTCCCCCACACACACACACCAGTGTCTTCATGTGCACAGCTCTGTGAAACCTGAAACCGTCCATTTCCTGTGAGCTAGGAATGTTAATTAGCTAAGTGAATTCATGTTCCTTTGTCCAAGACCACGAGGTTTGAATGCAGCTATGAGTAACATTAAAAAGAAGCCTAGCGTGCACTTCGCTCGAACCAGAGATATAATAGTCACATTTCTATGATCTGAGTGGACCCGGCTTTGCTACAGTGGCTCTTGCAAAGTTCTAACACGTCCAGAAAATGAGATATGGATTCCTTCTAAACAGTGTGTCCGAAATACTGCATATTTGGGCTTGAATTATTGTAATCAACAAACTACAAAGAATTATACCATGTGTGTGTTTGTGCGAACTTCCTCCTACGAGATATAGTTATTCAAAGTTTTGTAGCCAAATCATAACTTGGAGAGAGGGAGGTTGGACCTCTCCAGACCGCCCCTTTCATGAGGTCACAAGCCCTAGTCTAGAGTCATTACCTACCATATCCCAGTCAGTTGGAGCTACAGCATCCGTGCTGACCAGAACCCAGATGAGTGGAGACATGTGGCTCCGCCTTCTCTCCCCAGCCGCATGGTCTGCCTGATACAGACTACGCACATGTGAGTGTATTTTCTGTTCTTTCATCCATTTTTGTTTTATACTTGTATTGTACATATTTTATGTCTCAACTTTATAGCAACTTTTATCTGTATAATCACTGCCCACATTTTGGGAATAAATCGTAAAATTATCAGTTTGTCTCCATGCTCTAAGAAACGAAATATGCGCCTTTTTTTAGATAATCGCTACTGATTTCAGGGGTTTGCCACGGACCCTCTTAATTTAAGTCTGTGAATTAAGAAAAGCGTGGATGGTGGCAGCGTGGTGTGTGTGATTGATTAGGCTAGTTGGCAGGACAGAAGGGTCTTGTATTGCTAAAGGGGGGCTGCGGCCACAGCATTGATAATTCCCTTACTGCGGTAGCCTAATTGCCCGTGCACAACAATCAGCCCGTCCGGCGACTAATTATCCTAGGTGCAGTTCCCTGACTGACCTGAGGGTAAGGGGGGCGCCGGAGAGCTGCGAGTTCCAAAGTGGAACTGAGAAAGTGGGATATACATAAATCCCCACAGTTCTTGGAAGGTTGTTAGCAGTGGTGGGGCATCCAAAATACCCCCCTGCAATAAATTGTTAGAGCAAGGTTAGCTTGCTGCATTTTTTTTGTCACATGGTGCCAGAGGTGGGATAACTAAGCCCCCATTGTGCCTGTGATAGCCGTGTGCTGGCAGTGTGTTGCGTCCCTCCGTTCGCTGATACCCCCGTGTCAGTGGGGGGATTGTGACATAGTGGTGACACAGGGTCCGCTGTCCGTCGCGTTTTGGTGGCAGCGGGACCCCAGTTCGTCACATATTGGTGGCAGCGGTGGGCTGTTCACCACACCAGTGCATAATAACAAACTCCCCAGTAGCCAATCCCAAGCTAATCACTAACCATATAAACCAAGTTCAGCACAAGATGCACAATAACATATAAAGGATGGCATACCAGGGCAGTAATAACCGTATGGTGGTGACTCCCAGTAGGATGTGGACCCCGGCGCGTGTTTCGCTGGCTGGAATGCCGCTTTATCAAGGGGATGCTGGTGTCTTTCATGAGGACCTTAAAATAGCCATGACACCTTCTCACATGGTACAAATCAACCAATCGCAAGGGTGTATGCAGTGCACGCTCAGTGTATGCCGCAGGTCCTGAGCCGTAGCACAACGTACCACTGCGCATGTGTGGGGAAGCACGATTCACCAGGCATGCACAGGAGACAGACACCCGGCCACGGACAGGAACCAATGCGCAACAGCACGCATGCGCACCACCCAGCGATACCACAGTGAGAATAAGTCCTGCAAGCATCATATGAAGGGCTCCATAAAGTTAAATAAGGCATTACTACATAGACATAATAATTCCTTAATTCAAACAATCATAATAAGTAACATAGCTATAAATAATCAGATGCCAAGATATACACAGTCAATGCAGAGCCACCCCTGAAGAGAGTCTACGAATCACAAGCAGTTATTCCATGATTGTAGGCAGTCAGATGGTGTCTTCTTAATGATGTCATGGGCAAGATAAGGGTCCGGAAGAACACCCAAGTAGAGAACTACCAAGAATATATGAAAGAAAAT